>NC_139319.1:11760905-16560905 GCF_056507025.1 Lutjanus erythropterus | reverse complement strand
CAGCCCTATTTTGATGTCTGTTTTATTGTTTTTTCTCTCTATTTCAGTCCCTTCAGGATTTTGCAGGCTTTTTTAGGATTGCTGCAGCTTAAAATACCTGATTTCACAGCAGCTGCTCTAAAAAAGCTTGATGCATGTTGCAATGTTTTTCAGTATATTTGCAATTAAATCGCAGGTGCAAGTGAATATTACATCATAAAAGTTGCTTTTTTGCATATTTTCGTATATTTTTTGTGAAAAACAATTCTTGCAAAATATGCTTTATTTGCAAATGAAAAAAGTGCACCTGTGTTTGTATTCCTTAAAGAAGCAAAATATCTTTGGAGCTCAAACTCAATTAAAACAGCAAGCAAAAAATTACAAAATATGGAGGTGCACAGAGCATTGATAAATGTCAGTAAAAATTGCAAATCTTGTGTTCTTTTCAGTGACTATGACAGAAGAAAAGAATATCACAAAAATAATAATTAATCAATTCAGTCAATTGAGTCAGTTCATACAGATGTACATGTATGACATTTGTGCGGGGGACTGAGGTGATTGGTGATACTCACAGGAAGCAAGTCAAATTTGTGGAAAAGTTGTGGGGATTGGACACAATTGCAAGGTCATGCAGAATTCACAGGGATTGGTTGAATTTGCCTTAATTGTTCCAACTTCCTAGAGGGACTGATATTTTTTTGGTTTATGTCTTTTCCTGCAGCAACTCTGGAAATGCAAAAACGGTATAATTATCTGACACACAAGAGGGACTGAAACACATGGACAGAAGGAATACCAACATGTTAACTTGTGTGACTTGTGCGGTAAAGGAAATTTGAATTGCGCAGTTCCCTGACTGGTCTGGCAGGGATAAAGCAGCATGGAGATAAAAGTAATGAAATGACACTCCAGGAATGTAAATTGGCATTCTTCACTGGAGTTGCAGCAGCACCAGCTCAGGCTCATGAAACATCCCTGACACACACTTCTCAGACCAGGCCAAAAATACTGCGCTACACATTAATCTTACACACATCTCACTGATGAAAGTGTGAAGGTACTTTTGTGCTGCTTTTAAGTGAGGCCATTCATCTCAATCTCTCTTTCGCTGTTTCTCTTTTTCTCTTCTCCCTCCTTCTCGCCTGTCTCTCCTGAAGCAGTCAGATACGTCCACGCTGAAATGTCTTACACTGACATGAAATGCCTCGCTGTACTTCTGCTTGTGTTTCACTGTCACAGGTTGGCCCCGAGTTGTCCTTTTAGAGTTATTGTAGCACAGGGATGCATAGACAAGTCGGGCTTCAACTATATTTTCATTTTTGATCAATCTGTTGATCGTTTTCTCCAGTAATTGATTAGCTGTTTGGTCCATAAAATGTGAGAAAATGGTGAAAAAATGTTGATAAGTGTTTCTCAAAGCCCAAGATGACATCCTCAGACGTCTTGTTTTGTCCACGACACAAAGATATTCAGTTTACCTTCACAGAGGATTAAAGAAACAAGACACTATTCACATTTGAGAAGCTGGAATCAGACAATTTGCACATTTTTCATTTAAAAAAATTACTCAAACTAATTAATTTGTTATCAGAATAGTTGTCGATTAATTTAACACTTGACAACTAATCGATTAATCATTGCAGCTTGAAAGGCAAGTGTGCTAAGCAAAAAACAAAAAAGCCTTGACTGTCAGATTACAGCCTTGTTCAACTCTAATTAGTAGCATTATTAAAAGCAACAATTTAAAATGACCTAAAGCTTTTCTTTGCACTGGAGCAAACAGACCAATATATCTGATAAAGACTTCCACAAACTGTCCGAAAATCAACTGGAACAAGACAGGGAATATTTCGAGAAATCAATAAAAATGCTGCAGAAGAAAATAAAACATCATGCACCACAAGAAATTCCTTCTTGTGGTGCATGATGTTTTATTTTCTGCAGAAAAGGTGAAGCAGGATTTTCAGCAGAAGGATTTTAGGCCTAAAAAATAACTTGAGGAATGTTGCTGCCAGCTATGAAATGAAGTGTGCTCACATTTATATAAGTAAACACCCATAACACTTGTTTTTTATCAGCTCCGTTTAAACGTGTGTTTGCTGCCTGACGACACTAAATTACACTGAATTATAGTAGACACTAGTTTGTATGAGTTTGTAAATATGAAGGCCCAAATGTACAGGTAGCAAAAAGTGCCTTAAGACATAAATACCATTTAAACAATTAACAAAACAATTAAAAATGTCTTTACACTGTACCTGGAGTTAACGATTTGCCCTTAAAGACGTCAAGTAAAAGTTTTTAATGCGTCTGTGGGGAGCAGGGAATTGAGAAACACTCATAGCGTGACGAAAACTATAAAATTATATTGAGTGAAGTCATATTTCTCTAACTTACTTCGGATGTCACATATATTAAGTTTCATTTCTGATTATGGCTCACAAATGTTACAATGCTTACTATTGATTTTATGAGACAAAGATGGAAGGAAAAACAAAGAAGAGGATCAAAATAAGCAGAAGAAACTCATTTTCTTTTAAATACAGACATATGAACAAATCAAGCAGATGAGTCATATGAATCAGAAACAAGTGTGGAAATTATTAAACTGTAAAAACTTTAAGAATTGCTCAGGAAGTCTTGGCTGTAACTTTTTATCTGCTCTGATGAGTTTAGATGCCATGCCAGCGGCGGAGAAGTTTTTAAAAAGTTACCACTTCTATAATTTCTGGAAAGTGGTGTGTTTCATCTGAATAAGTTAAGTAAGCACAAGTAGAAAATGCATATTTACCATTGCTGCATGTTGTATCTGACAGACCCCGGGGCTGCTGGCACTTTTCAAACTTGGCGTCCTCAAAAAAGTCTGATTTCGCCCTCAAGTGGGGAACTTTCTCCTCTTCAGTGCTGCTGTTTGCTGTCTGAGGTGATTCTGCTGTCGGTGTTTCCTTTTCACAAAGTTATCATCGCCGTTTAATAACAGTTTTGGGTACAAACACGAGGAAACGGTCGCTCTTTTTTTATCCTCCGTCTCCTCGCTGGAGAAAAACGCGCGTCAAGACGTTTGGAGACGCGTCGGTCGGTCTCACGGAGAGGAGGAACGCACGACCACGACACTCGGTGCCCTCTTCTCTTTTTCCCCAAAGCGTAAACTGAAGAAGCCAAGGAGACAGTGGGGATCTCTGACAGCCAGAAGCTGGGTTGTAACAGCTTGTCCTACCCTGAGAAAAACGCAAAAAAAAACGCCTTCTTCTTCTTTACACTCCCCCGATGATTTCCTTCTGCAGAGTCAGCGCAGTGCGCCGAGGAGAGGAGAGCTGCCTGCGGACGGTCCGGGCTGAGGAGAAGGTGGCTGCTGTGAATTCAGACCAGTGTTTTACACGCCGTGTGTGACTGTAACCCGAGTGACTGAGCGTCCGCAGGCTTTCTGTGCTAGATGAGTTGATTAACGATATTCTGTCTGGAGGAAAAGTCGCATCTCTGTGCGACATAAATGTGCGGGGAAAAAAAACTCAGCAGAAAGATAAGAAATCGGCAAAGAGAGGCGCAATACAGCTGTGATGAAAAGCAGCAATGAGTCTGATATTTTTCCTCAGATATACTGTAATTAAAACAATATGTATTTTAGTACACTATAAAGTGTGTATTTTGAACAATATCAACTGTAAGAAAATCAATAAATAATACTAAATAAATTCAAATGTTTCTGAATTTCCTGTCGTCTTTTAACTTTTGAGGGAGTGTGCATTTCATTTTAGGCAAACTTTCACTCTTTTCACTTTCTCTGACCTCGCCAGTACACTTGAGTTGGAAATAGCGTGTGGTTTGTGTGTGCACTGCAGGGATGTGACACTGATTTCCTAAGTTGTGTCCCTCAGATCCCTCAGAAGTGGGCGCGCTCATTAAAGTTTCATTGTGCACTTGTTTTTATGAGGATTTGCTCAACATTTGACTGAGACATCTCAAGAGTGAAGAGTTGAAGGAGGGAGGAATGTGCGTGTGTGTGTGCGTGTGTGTGTGTTTGTGTCTGTGTGCATGAGTGTGTGTGTGTGTGTGTGTGTGTGAGAGAGCAGAGAGAGAGAGAGACATACCGCGCTCCTCAGAGTGACTGCAGCCTGCCTCAGCTCAGCCTGGTTCCTCCACTGGGCTGAGGGAGGCAGGCAGCTGAATCCCTGGGCAGTCATTTCTATCAAGTCAAGCGTCTGGAAGCCCCACTTGCATGTTTGGTCAAGGGGTAAATAATAGATCAGGGATTAGGCTTGTGTAGAATTCATTCCAGGGTAACAAGCTACTCAGGTCCCAGGATATGCATATTCATTCCTCGGCCAAGGCCGTGGGAGAGCGAGGACCATATGCCTGTTTGTCAGAGGGCTTACACTGCTAATTAAATGAGATATTACATACTTATGTGAGCAACAAAACAAAAAGCCTTTAAAGGATTGTCCAGAAAAATAAAGTAGGTGTTTGGATCTTCAAACACTTTGATGCTGCTTTAATTTGACCGAGGAGTGCAGTGTTGATTAACCATAAAGACACCAGGAGCCGTGGAAAAGTAATGTGACATAAACTGCACATCAAAGCAAATACTGACCTCTATCAGATGAAAAGTCTGTGTTCTGACTAACACAAGTAATAGTTATATAGTGGATGTGTGGATAACTATACTGTATTTTTAGCTTCCAGTTCTCTTTTGTAATTGTTGGAACAATTGTGCTTCTGTGTTGCTGTGTGGGCTGCACAGGCAGGGTCAATCATCCCATTGGTTTATTGTTGTTGAAGCAAAAAGTTAATTTATAAATGGTTGCTGAAGCTCAGGCACAAGATTGTATGTGTTAGGGGTCAAACAGTTAACCCTAACATATTACATTGATACCAGGCAATAAACTTGCCCAAACGTTTTTCCTTGAGGGGCCAAAACTGAAACTTAATGGTGGGATAAGGGCCATTCACAAACACCTGTTGCTTTGTATTATTAAAATGCAAAATGTCACTTGGAGCCCAAGTTCTGTTAATTGACTAACTTCCTGCACAAGGTGTCACAGCCTGCCATGCTCAGATCACAAAAATAATTAATAATTAGGCAGGGATCCAAAACAGAAATAAACAACAGAAAAAAGAAAATAAACAACAATTTTCATGAAGTTCTTTGTTGTTTTCTTTCACGAGAAATATCTGGCAGTCAAAATTGAACCTTATGGGAGACCAAATTTGGTCTGCAGGCCCCATTTTGGGCAGCCCTGATTTATGCTAATCTACAACAGCAAATACATGTAAAGAGAAAAATGTTATAATTCTAAATCACACATTGTCCATGCAAAATGTATCTGCAGAAGGTTTACTGAAATGATTCATATGTTGTTGTTGTTGTTGTTTTTGCAGTCTATTGCAATACAATATCTGCTCATAACAACTAAAGCATGATTTGTGTTTTGTGTTTATGAACTTGCAGCATTTGATTAAAGTTACACTATGAAGGATTTTAACAAATAACAATGCATAGACTCATACAAAAATTATCCCTCTCACTCAGCAGCCACGACCCAGCAGAAGTGTGTGGCAGCAAAGCACCTTCAGCAGCAAAGACCCCACCTGTCACAGGTACCTTCTGATTTTCTCATTATCTTCCAGTTCTCTGGATGCTTTACAAAACCAAAATATCAGTATTTGACTCTTGGGAATGAGGCTCAACAATAAACCATCTTTCTGGTGCATTTACAACATTTTCTAACTTTAAATGTAGGAAAAGATCCCGATCTTTATTGAGCAAAAGTCAATTCTTAGTTGAAGCATGAAACACTGCATGTTTACTTTAACATCCAATCATGATCTTTATCTTTTGTTGCCTATAGTCACACACAGGATAGAGGATGCAAACCACCAGTCTCTAATATCATAGATCCAATCGCAGCTGCCTCCATTTGACTTGTTTGCTGTGGAGAAATGCATCACTTCCAGAATAATGCTAAATAATGCATGCTTTTGCTGCCTGGTAGAACTGGACCTGGTCTAGTCTACGATGCTTGTAGGTGTGACCTTATTGCTGTATCATCACCATTCATAAACAACAACCAATGTGGTTAAATTGCTTATAGAGCACAAAATGGTTTAGAAGATCACAAACTTCTTCATAGATAGCCTCATAATTTTCCTCTCAAAGTACAACAGATTGACACTTTTAACCTTAAAACTTGCAAAATCAAAGAGTCTGCTCCTTTAAGTTTGACTGTTACGCCAATATTTTACTTCAGCCATGTTGATTTTTATCATTTGAGATGTGGCGGGCTTAACACACTGCAGGTCTTGACTTAATGCAAGAAATTAAGTGTGTAGAAATGCAGGAAGTTTGTATTAAATCACTCTTTTTTTTCTGGGGGACGACCCCCGAGACCCCCACAAATCTTTTCAAGTTTTCTTCCCCATTTTAAAACTTAACTAGGCACCCATTCTGACATGCATGTATTAGAAAGAATATGGTCCAGACCTGCTCTATATGAAAAGTGTCCCGAGATAACCTCTGTTATGATTTAGCGCTATATAAATAAAAACCATTTGACCTGACATGCATTTTGCTTTTGACGTCAGTGACACTTGCTTTTAACTAAATGGAGCATATGGCACTATGTGCTGGAGCCAGTAACTGGGTGATATTTGCTTATTGCAGCTATATCCATATCACTGTTTATGTTGGCTGGTGACTAACAAGAAATTGCCATATTAAAAAGCCAAATAATATAGTTGAGGTCATCACACTATAACCTCAGGATGTGTTTCAGCCACTTTATCTATCAAAATGAATCAAATTTTAGTCTGTTTTCTCCTATTCTAAGCACATAACATCAGTGATTGTGTATTGGTATCCGACCACCGCTAAACCTTGAGTGACCATACATCATTACTGTGTCTGAACACATCCTGCTTAGACACTGATGGAGGCTGAAGGGCTCTGGCAAGTTTGTACATATTGTGCTCCCAAGTCTTTCAGAAACAAACACAGCATAAACATGTTGTGTTTATCTTGAAAAAATAGTGTTGGCAAAAAAAGTGTTATTGGTACCAGTCTAAAAAAAAGCAGGATCATATGACTCCACTGTGTATCACACTGGCACTGAAGTCGACACTGCCATTAAATTATACCGCACAAGTAACCAGTAAAGGCAGCTTGATAAGGAAGGGAAGTACATGTTTATTTGTCCCTGTGACAGGATCCCACTGTTCACTAATTATCCAGCGGGACCACTGATAATGAGCTATTGAACCTGCTACTGAAGTGTTCCACCTCCTGGGAAGACCATCAGCTGCTGCACCGCACTCGTGGATCCATCAAATCCACAGAGGTCCTCCTGTTCATTAAGTTCCTCTCACTAAAGCGTAGAAAAGTCCGCAAAGGTCAGTCTGACCACCACCAACAACCGTGAAGAGTTTTTTTAAAGGGCCGATTCATACTGTTCTCCTCACCAATCAGAAGACACTTAAAGGCTTCAAGAATATTTCTTTATACTTTTGACTGTGGTGGGATATTTATAATGCCGGATGAATATCACACTGTCTTAGTCATTTTATTAGAAAAGTTACGTCTCAAATTAGGTTTTTAAAGATTTTTAAATCCAAAAGTCGCAAATTTCTCTATGATCTGTTGCAACAATATCCTCTATCCAACGACCCTCAATTAGGATAAACAAATAGCTCCACAAAAGAAAACTTAAAGGGTAACTTCTGTATTTTTCAACCTGGACTCATGTTTATGAGTGACAGATGGGGAAAACATTTTCTGAAACTGGACCAGTATTGAACATGGTCATTACAGCAGGTAATTGCACATCATCAAAGCATGTACACTTGTGTTTGTTTTGTTATTAACAGGCTTAGATTGTTATTCTAAGTGTCAACATTACAGAAAGGATCCCTGCAGAGATAAACCTTTTTATTAAAAAGTATGATACGTTTTGTTTAACCAGAAACAGCCATTTTATTGCTAATGCCAAGCTAACCAGACTCCCTCTGCAAAACTGTAATTTTAACATTGTCGCATTCATTGTATGTCAAACTTGACAGCATCAAAATAAAACCCACCAAAAAATGTCATGGCTCGTCTTTCAGCTGATTTAACAATCAACAACTCTGTTTTGGTAGAAATAAACCCTTAATTCATGTGAATTCTGGCTGTGCATGCATTCTCACCACGTGCCTCCGGGTGTCCGATGTCCCTTTCGCCTCTCTCCCAGTATTTTCACATCTAACACAGCTAATAAAGGATTTACTTCAACCAAACCAGAGCTGGCGATTGTTGGAGCAGTGAGCCAAAACGTCTTTGGTTTGTTTTATTTTGTTTCTGTCAAGATGACAATGCTAGCTAGATAGATGACATTGCTAACAAATGTCTAAGACACTGAAGCAATCAGTGTATACAAACAGTGTATACAAAAGGAACTGTGAATACTATTAACAATATCTGCCAAGCTACCTGTGAAAAGTGAAGTACTAAGTTTAGGATGAAAAATCACAGAGTGCGTTGGAGAAGATAACATTACTATAGCAAACAGATGTGCAGCTTGTAAAACTGGTATGTTTCATGTTACACTATGTAAGAAGATAATTCGCAGAAAAGGAAAAAATAAAAAGCAATCATATTGACTATGAGTGAATAGCGGGAAGAAAATGGATTTGTGGTTGAAGTGTAGCCATAGTGCAGTTGAAAACAGAGAAAGATGTAAAAAAAAAAAAAAAAAAAAAAAAAAACAATGTGAAAACACAGCCAGCAAACAGCTGTCAGCATCAGGAAGAACATGTTCTAATGGGATTTTCATCAAGAAGCTGACACTGACGTGCAACGCTTTATCGTAGCCTACCTCTTTATTAAGGCTTTTTTCCCCCCTTAGACTTTTTATATAGACTTTTTTTTTCCCACCATAAATGTTTTGTGTGTCAGTTTCCAAACTGCTGAAAAAGAAAAAGGGGTTAGCCCCAAAGCCCACCTACACAGTCTGAAATTTAGGGTTTTGGTACAAGTAGATCGATGTAGGTATAGATTTCAAGGGTGCTACACAAAAAGTTTTGGGTGGAAACCCTGGATTTATGTCAAATCAGATTTACATATAGGCTCAAAATAACAAATTTCTTACAGTCTGTTACAACATCCTCCATCCTTCAAACCACAATTTGAATAAGCAATAACTCCAATTGGGTTAGATGTTAAATGTTTGCATACAAAGATGGAGAGATTTAAATTGGCAACACTAAAGTGTAACCTTACAGTGATATAGTCAGACACAATTCTATATCTCAGTTTCTTAGTTTGATTTCTCCTAACTCATAGAGCGAGGGAAGCATAGGTATTGGAAATAAGACAAATACTTTTTTCATCTAAACGCTGTTTTCCAACTGGACGACATTTACTCAGGGCGATCAATGTCCCATGTCCTTGGTCTTCTCTCTCATACTCGAGGGAAATATGAACTTAAATACAACCTCACCACCTTAATTTACCCTTTCACCAAGCAAAGGACAAGCTCTCGAGCGTAGAGCTCAAGGGAAATAGCCTGACTCCTTGTTCCCACAGACCCTGAGGGGGCTGATCGGGGTTGAGATGGCACACTAGAGTAGTTGGGTGAGTCGTAACTGAGTGTGGCCCTCGTGGCACCATGGATACACACACACACACACACACACACACACACACACACACACACAGATATACGCTGCTGCCTCTAAGAGGTGGGTCTTGTGTGGATCAATTCCTCCTTTATGAGGGCTCTTGTCTGTTGAAGATAAGACCAGAAGGTCATCAGATGGGAGTCAAACAGAGGTCCACACCATCACACTGGGGCAGGAGGTTAGGACATGAACAAGGGGGCTTGTACACACAGCATGTGGCAGGCGGGGGGCCTTATGGGAGGTCAGCGACGTCACATGCATACACTCTCAGAAATGAGGGTTCCAGTAGGGTTCTTCATTTCAGGCTGAGGTTCTACCCAGAACCATTTGCTTCTGAAGAACCCTTCTTGAAAGAAAGAGTTCTTTGTACCACATTATAAAAGGGTTATAAAAGGCTAACAAGACCCCTTCTATGGTGTAGGTTCCACCCAGAACCCTCTCGGGTGTTCCCCTGGATGGGGTCTTGTTAGCATCAAGAAGGTGGGAAGGTTCTGAGGTTCTCATCCAGAACCCAGAGAGGGTTCTGGATGGAACTATTACACCAGAGAAGGGGTCTCTGTTGAACTTCTCTTAGGTGGTTCTGGGTGAAACCTTTCACAGACTAGGGTTTCCATTAAGAACCCATTTCATCCAAACAAAAAGCGTTGTTCAAGGATAGTTAAAATCCTTCCTCTTTCATCAAGAGTTCTTTTTACCAAATTATGAAAGGGTTCTCAGTACAGCCTCCTGGTAGGACCCTACCAGGTAGAACCCTTGCAATATATAAAGGTCATCACTATAACAACCCTGGGTGTATTCTTGTTTACATCCAGGAGGTGGAAAGGTTCTAATTAGAACACGTAGAGAGGATGACACCATAGAAGGGTTCTCTGTCAAACCTCTTTTAGGCTGTTCTGGGTGAAATGTTTCACACACTAGGGGTTCCAATAAGAACCAAAATTACCCTTTTTGGGAAGAAGAGTTCTTTAAGGATTGTTAAAATCCTTGAAGAACTTTTTTTGTCAAGAATTCTTTATACATAGTATAAAAGGGTTCTGGTAGAACCCCCTGGGTGGGTTCTAGAAAAAAACATTTAGAACATAAACAGGTTCTTGGAAGAGCCTCCTGGGTGGCCTCTAAATAAAACCCTTGGAATATAGCTTTTCAGCATAAGAATTGTAGGCAGGTTCTTGTTAGCATCTGGACGGTGGTTAGGTTCTGATTAGAACACCCGAGAGGGTTCTGGGTGGAACCTAGGTTCTCTGTAGAACCTCTCATAGGGGGTGCTGGGTGAAACCTTTCACAGACTAGGGGTTCCATTAAGAACCTTTTTCATCCAAGTAACCCTTTTTGGGAAAGAGAGTTCTCCTGAAGAATTCTCTCATCAGGAGTTCTTTGTACCATATTATAAAATAATTTTGGTAGAGCCCCCTGGGTGGGTTCTAAATAAAACCCTGTGAATATAAAAACGTTCTTTGTGGAATGCCCTGAGTGGGTGTTGGAACCATGACACCGTAGAGGGGTTCTCTTTAGAACCTCTCATAAGCGGTTCTGGGTGAAACCTTTCACAGATGGTTCTAGGTTTAACCCTTTATGTTGGGTTCAAGGTAGAACTTTGAAAGGTTTCCAAGTGGCATCTTTATAAAAGGTTCTACCAGGAACCAAAAATGATTCTAATTTAGGGACAAGATGAAGAACCTTTTGTGGTTCTAGTAAGCACCTTTATTTGTAAGAGTATAGGGGAACGCACATGAGGGATGTATGAGGGAAGGTTTTTAGCCGGAGTCGTCTGTTTTAGGTGCACTGATATTGTATGTCTGAAGGCTGAGAAGAGGGAAGAGAAGTGGTAATCAATGGATTCTCTGTCCTGGGGTTTTGTAAGACAGTCCAAGGTCTCACAGGATTCAGCATGAGGATGGCTCATGCTCGAGGTCAAGAGTGGCTGATAATTCTCCCACAGACTCCAGTGAGAGATACAATATCCCTCCTCGGGGCATCGCTTGAACAGAAGTGTGTACAAACAAGCTTTAAAATGTCAGAAATTGAACATGAATTTGGTGAGCAATTTCAAAGATTTGTGATGGGTAATTTCAATTTCAAAAGGCACTCAGTGTGATAACAGCTTATTAGGGTTCTAACCCCGAAGGGGTAGAACCCTTCTAAGATTGTACCGGTTTATTATTATTATTATTATTATTATTATTATTATTATTTTTTGTTGTCTGCCGCTTGAGCTAAAATTCCCGTGAGCTGGAATGAGCCAGAAACCTGAAACTTGGCCCAGTGATTGGAAATGATGTGCATCAACTTTTATTAAAATATGAGCCCAGTCGGCCACATGGTGGCGCTGTAATTAAGGCTTAAAAATGACTTTTTGGGGAGGCCACGCCCCTCACACCATAAGTCTGATTGACTTGAAATTTGACACACATGTCCAGCTCAATGTCCTCTACAAAAAAGCCTCTAGGACCATGAAGGTCCGTCATACTAGATTTTTTGCTAATTTGCATAATTTGAAAAACAGTAAAATGACATAAACTTTTACAATTTTGACTCCATCGACACCAAATTTGGTACAGAGCTTCGGGGGATGACCAGACACATTTCTATTACAAATGAGCCAGATTGATCAAAAAACACGGCCGCCACGGACCAATGAATCTTCGCTGTGGGCGGAGCTTAGAATTGATTGGCCATAACTCCCACACCCTTTGACCTATCATCACCAAACATGGTGGATAGGTCCACAATGAGACTGGGCAGCTGCCTACCAAAGCATTTTGAGCTCAGCCTATAGGGGGCGCTATAAATGCCACACATCTGTATCTCAAAGACCATTGGATGGAATTTGACCAAATTTGGTATGCATGCTCGAGGGGTGGCTATTAACTAATATCTCCAGTCCCATGTTGATAGGTGTAAGTGGGCGTGGCCTATTCGTCATTAACCGTCATAATTTGCGTTTTATTAATTTATGACCAGCTGGAAGGACCTAGGGACATGAAACTTGGTACATGGACTATAAATGACATCCAAATATTGCTCAAAAAAATTGGTCCCAATCGGCCTCATGGGGGCGCTATAACATAGAGTTTAAGTTTGAAAGGCTCTGCCCGCCGCACCGCAAGTGCTATTGACTTGAAATTTTACACACACGTCCTCCCGATGATCCTCTACAAAAAAGCCTCTTGCACCATGAATGCCGCCCTTACAGAATTTTTGCTAATTTCAATAATGTTAAAAACAGTAAAATGACATAAACTTTTACAGTTTTGACTCCATCACTACCAAATTTGGTACACGGCTTTGGGGGATGACGAGACGCATTTCTATTACAAATGAGCCAGATTGGTCAAAAAACACGGCCGCCACGGACCGATGAATCTTCGCTGTGGGCGGAGCTTAGAATCAATTGGCCATAACTCCCACACCCTTTGACCTATCGTCACCAATCTTGGTGGGTAGGTCCACAATGAGACTTGGAAGCACACCCTAAAAAAGATTTTGAGATTGGCACATAGGGGGCGCCACCGCCATTCCCAGATATTCCCCTTTTTTCCCAAACCGTTTTCCCATTGAAAATGAATGAGGGAATCTTCAAAGATCACAAAATTTCACCTTTTTTCAAACGGTAACTACCGATTCATACTTTCAGCTAGAAACTCCATTCAAACTGGAAAATGTTCAGCAATTCCTTGACTTTTTACATATGATTCAACTTTTCAATACCATTCAAACTTTCCAAAATATTCAGTGTTTTCTGAAACTTGGTTATAATGGAAGTGGATGAGAAAATCCTTCAAACTCACTCATCTTCACCCACGCTTCACCAACTCATACATTCACGTAGAAACTCCGTTCCAACTCTGAAACGTTGACATTGCCGTCGACTTTCAGTGACCGATTCGTATTTTCCATATCTCTTTTAGTTTTTCTACAGCAGCTGTTTAAAAATCATGAAATTTTCAGCCCTTCTCAGAATTTATAATGGGTGTGTATTGCGTGGAATGTTGCAACTTAGAGTGGGTGATGTCATCGCTAGAGTGCACAGCACCTCTGAAATCATCAAGAAATTTTCTCTTAAACTCGCCATTGCGGCCACATCGTTCACTCTACATACACAAATTGTACACCAAATTGTAGGAAAAGCCGTTCCGGTCGCAGAGGTGCGACCGCTGAAGAAAACAGATTTAGGGTTTTGGCCGCAGGCGGTCTGAAACGACAACAAGTCCGACCGCCTGCCCCATTCGCTCCCATGTTAAGGGAGAGCCCAAATTTCTGGAAGAAAGCAGACCCTTCCAGTTATGTCCATCGTGGCTCTGGCCTCATTTTTCACACCACAGAAATGAAATTTACACCTTTGCGATCCGCATCCCGTCCTCTCGCCGACGGTGTGCTTTTTGTAGCTGTAGCACTTACGGTTTTTCATTAAACAGTTGGAGTTTGAGAGGAACTTTTGGCTCAGTTTCTGCCTTTTCTCTGTGTATTTAAATTTGACTGTGCCATTACCGACCGGTGATTGGCTGAATCGACTCCAGCCGTTTGGCCAATCGTCTGTGTGTCACAGCACAGAGGAACTTTTGGCTCAGTTTCTGCCTTTTCTTGAATTTGACTGTGCCATTGCCGACCGGCGATTGGCTGAATCGACTCCAGCCGTTTGGCCAATCGTCTGTGTGTCACAGCACAGTTGAAACAGTTGGAGTTTGAGAGCAACTTTTGGCTCAGTTTCTGCCTTTTCTCAGTGTATTTAAATTTGACTGTGCCATTGCCGACTGGTGATTGGCTGAATCAACTCCAGCCTTTCAGCCAATCGTCTGTGTGTCACAGCACAGTCAAATGTGGAAAACAGAGAAGTGGCTTTGAGGTATACTTAAGTAAAGAGATGGTCTTCCTGTCTGAACTTTCACTTACCTTCATTTAGGTCAAATCATAATAGTACACTCACATCTGTGTCTTTATTTTACAGCCTCTCCCATACACAACCATTATTATCTCCACATTTCTCCCAAAATGATCATGATCGTGGAACTGTGATTGCTTAAACATTAAAATACCTATTGAAACTTTGAAATACACATCGATAGGTACAATTTCAATGTATGTTTTGAT
This sequence comes from Lutjanus erythropterus, assembly GCF_056507025.1. Lineage (NCBI taxonomy): Eukaryota > Metazoa > Chordata > Actinopteri > Lutjaniformes > Lutjanidae > Lutjanus > Lutjanus erythropterus. The sequence continues at coordinate 16,546,187 of NC_139319.1, read as the reverse complement.
GTTCAAATGGAGTCTCTGTGTGAAAGTATACCACAAATGTCATTAGCGTGTAGGCTGGCTGAAAAGCCGGTGTGACTTGGAAAGAGTATGTGTTGCTTGGAGCTTTCGGGGACAGGGTGGGGAACGTCTTGCACTACGGCAGATGAGGGTCACGCTGGGTGGTGAGGGTCACGGTGGCTGGTTTGGGGCGGAACAGGTTAGAACCCGCAAATTGCCGCTTGCGGCTATATTTATTATCTAATCTTATTCAACAAGAGAACATCAGACACCTAGCAAATAGAGTCATCAGCCGTGCTGCAGTACAAAGTGACTGTGTTCAAAGACTTAATGTAACTCTCACATGTTCGAGCCTGTCTCATCTCCATGCAGGGGGAGTGATGTTCCACTAAACACCGTGCAGGTTTGACATCCCACCTGGCATTTGTACAATCAATGTTCCTTTAAAGCTGGGGACTTGTGACTCTTTAGTTTTTATTGTCATCTCCCACAGTTCCTGCCGTCTTTCCTCCCTCAGCATCAAAGCTAGGCCACATTAATGCAGACGATATCCCCACTTACCTGAGGCGGCAGGCGGAGACTGTGCTTTCACAAGTCTCCACGGACTGTCATGTTGTGCCGCGCTTCCTTCCTCTGTCAGCATCGGCACACTGGGGCTTGTCATTTGGTTCTTGAATTTTTCATGCAGGTGCATTTGCATGATCACAATTCTGTGTCACTTCTTCCCCCTGGAAGGTTAAATGCGGCCCAGCACTTGAACTTCCCAGTGACTCCGCTGAGGCAGAACAGAGGTGAGACAAGCATGCTTGTTGGGACTGTCAATGCAAGAGCCGTCTTGTTTGAAGGGGTGGCCCGTCACTTCTTAACAGTTGGGCAATTAGAAGTGTGAGGCACACAAAGACAGCTTCAAACAAGGATCGGTTTACATTTGCCCCTGTATCATTTACATTTCCCACTATACTCATATTCTGTGGCAGTCAGTAAAGAAGTTTAACCATGCTTTGGCATTTTAGCAGCAATGGCAGAAATATTCAGGTCTGTAACTTGAAAGAATATGCAACATCTTCCTTAAAAATAATTAATAGACCCAAAAATTTGTGGTGGTGTCTGTATCTGCATTTCCTTATTTCTCCATCATTTTGCTGTGTGTGGGATGCTTTACCAACCCAAATCATTTATTTACCAACAGCAGACAAATCCTACTGATTCTATCTTTAAGTAAAAGTATGCAAGTATTATCAGCAAAATTTGCACTAAGTATCGAAAGTAAAAATACTCAGTATGCAGTAAAATGGTCTCTGTCAGTGTTTTACTTTTATATACATGATGTTTTTAGTATAATTATTGCAGCTGCGGTATGCTGCATTTTACTGCTGTAGATGTTTAAGGTTAAGCTCATTTTTCTGGAGTATTCTCTGTAAACCCTAGAGATAGCCCAGCTGTGCATGAAAATCCCAGCAGATCAGCAGTTCTAAAAAAAAAAAAACTCGAACCAGCCTGTCTGGCACCAACAACCATGACACAGGACCAGTGTGTAGGATTTAGTGGCATCTAGTGGTCAGATTGCAGATTACAAATGCCTCATGACGCTCTCCCCTTCCAAAATGCAAAAAGTCGTATCCAGAACCAGGGTTTGGTTTGTCTGTTCTGGGCTTCTGCAGAAACATGGCAGTGGCCTTCATAGAAGAAGAGCCATACCCTCTGTAGATGAAAACTGCTCATTCTAAGGTAATGGAAAAAAAAGAAGGAATTCTTGTTTTTGGGTGATTATATACTAATGAAACATACTTATAATTCATTATACTTATATATATAATATATTATACTTATGAATATTTTATTCAGTTTCTGCCATATTCTGCCAGTAAATTACTGTAAATCTTAAACAGTGGACCTTTAAATCACCTTTCTTTATCGTTCTCATGCTTAGTTTGAAATTCAGCAGATCCTCTTGACCATGTAAACATGACTAGAAGTATTGAGTTGCTGCCACGTGACAGGCTGATGAGATGCTTGTGTTAACAAGCAGCTGAATAGGTGAAGCTAATGAAGTGGCCAGTGAGTGGATACAGTATATTCATTATGACATGAAAAGTAGTCTATTTCAATCAGATGAGCAGGTTTAATCACTTGACCATCTCTCTCCGAACACTCCACAGATCATAACAGCGACTTCTTTGAGCTGATTTATGATTTATACCATCAGATATCAATTTCATATCCTGAATCCTGGGTCTCTTTTCAGTTACAAACCCACAGTTCTCATGACTGCCAGGAGACAAGCAAATGATCGAGTGTTGAATTAAAGATCCATTCTTCATTTCTGCTTAATTTCATTTACAGAGCCTGAAATTAAATGTGATGTCAAAATAATGTTTATGACAGGTAGCCTATGTTGGCCTTTTTTGTATTCAGCAAAATTGAGACATTTACACTCATTTACACCCTTCGTTTCTTTTAATACTCTTTTAATAAAGTCTTAAAGTTGTGTTTTTGAAAAAAGTAGATCCAAATGTCAATACGACCGCCACATATTTGCTTCAATCCGTTATAATGATTTACACTTTAATTATGTAAGTGAAAAAAAATTAGGAAAGCTCACTTGAAAAACTTGGATTTGATGATTTAATGATAAACTGTAACTTGTAACTTGATTCATACATCCAATAAAAGCCTGTAGATGAAAGATGTAAAATCAAATAACGACAGAGGCTGAAGTGAGTGTGTGAAAATGTTTCTTTTTGTAGATGCAGGAAACACGTCATTGGTGGTATGAAAGGATGCTTCTGTGAAATGCGCCCTTTATGTACCTAAAATGCTCTCTGATCTGGATTAATCTGTCATTAGTGGGACAGACAACAAACACTTGAAAGAGGGAGATTCTTCAGGCTGCTTCAGAAAAGAGCAGCAGCAGACACTGCTGAAACATGGTGGGACATGCCTGTGTTAAACATATAAGTGACTGGAAGTGTCTGGGGCCAAATTATACACATTTGATGATGAAAGAGGGGATAGTTAGACGAGGATCCCTTTGAATTAGCAGCTTCCTCACAGAGAATTGTGTTAATTTAACTTTCTATTGACTGTATCCGCCTCTAAATGAGTGACTTTCAAAGTTTCTTGTAAGAGAAATGATGCCTGAACATTTGGCTGGTTTTATCTTGTCACGAATATTTCTGGAGGGACAGTTTGTGGAATACTCCCCAGGTGTACTTCTTCATTTACAAATGAAACATATTTTGTTAGAAATTTTATTAAAGTTATTTAGAACAATTAGAACAGAGTCTGGTTTGATTCTCACTGGAACCAGTTGCCTTTGATTTTTAATTAATTGTACCAAAAAAAAAACTTAATTTGCAATTTTCACTTGCTCCTGCAATTTTATTGCAAAAAATACCCCAAGACAAAACAACATGCATCACAGTTTTTTTTTTCAGTAAAATCTGCCGTTAAATCAGACAGTTTAGCCTGTAACAATTCCAAAAATCCAGCAAAACCCTGGAGGGACTGATAAACAACACTACAGGTAAGAGGAAAAAAATGTGTATTTATGATTTTGAAGAAGAAGCAAGTGTAGGGACCGGACTCAAAACCCTGTTGCAGATGTATGATGGTGATTTTTCTTCATGGCGAGCGAGAGAGAGGCTTATTCATAGATACCATGTGTCAGTTTGTGTGTCTGAGCAAGAAACAGGGGGCAGGCAGATGTTGTGCATTATGTACCAGTCTACTGCCTCTAAAATTGTTCCGCAAATGAGGATCTTAATGAGAGGCAGTGTTCGTGGGTCAAGGAACAGCCTAATCATGCTAAGTCAATTGCATCTTGTCTCTTTGTGTGTGCGGTTGTGTGTGTGCGTAACACAGTGAGCAGATGAACCAACATTTGTCTGACTGAAGACGAGTGCCAGTCCTCATATTTCTTCATTTTCCTCTCTCACCCTGTGCTCCAAGTCTGGCTGGACACTTAAGTACATTAACCACACAATATGGAGTTGTCTTGTCTCACCAGCGAAACAGATGTCAAACACGCGTCTTTGTTCATTTTCTCTCGCTTTCATCCCTTCCTCAGAGCTCCTGCTGTGGATTCCAGATTCAAAATGTGTTGTGCATAATGTCTTTGACCTTACAACAGATCATTAAAAACATATAAAACAAGGCAAATACCAACAGGGGTAAGGTATAAAGAAAAACAACATTTTAAAAATAAACTGCCGTATAAAGATCAATATCACATCTAAGTGTCGTTTCTCTTTACTGTCATTCGCGTGGCTGTTGATCTTTGATATAACAACAGAGATTTATAGCCTTGTAAAACAGCACTAGCAGACACAGGGGAACCTTCACTCTATGTAGTGCATGTGTCTGCGTGTGTGTGTGTGCATGTAATAACACAATAGCTACACAACACCCCTCCCCCTCATTGATACAGCTGCATGTTGCCATGTCTCTACTGTAATCTTGATACCTTACGACATTTCTCATTTTGTGACATTTTATTATTCCGCATAGATTTCACTGTTTCACTGTTTATTAATCAGGCTCAGTATGAATAAAATATGGACATGACAAAGGCCTGCTGTACGTAGTCTTGTTCTTGAAAAGTACTGCGTGCTCTTCAAAGTCTATAAAATTTCTTTAATGTCATAGAGGCCTTCAATTTCATCTATTAATTTATTTGAATGTTTTATTATAATTATTGTGTCATTTTATTACTCACAAAGATATGAGTGACAATTTTAATTGAAATCAGATTTTATGACAAACTAGAAGAGTGAACTCAAAAGTGCTGATCTCCAATAGGCAACTTGAAAAGAATATTTGGATGTAACCTATTTGTAACTGGCAACAATTTAATTAGTAACTGTAATGTAATGCAGATTTTTCTCATTTGTGTGAGTTTTGTCAAATTAGCACATGAATTCTTCAGTTATGGTCAAAAATTAGTTTTTTGAGTTTAAAGTGACCTTTGACCTCCAAAATCAAATCAGTTCATCCTTGACTCCTGGTGGACATTTGTGCCAAGTCTAAAGAAGTTTCCTCAAGGTGTTCTTGATATATCACGTTCACAAGAATGGGACAGACAAACAGTCACAGTGAACTTGACCCTTGACCACCAAAATCTAATCAGTTCATTCTCGAGTCCAAGTGGACATTTGGACATGGTTTGAATAAATTCCCTCAAGGCGTTGTGGAGACATCACGTTCACAAGAAGACCTGACAACATAATACCTGTGGCCATGGCTGTCACCAGTGTGGAGCCATAAATAAAGGTTCTTCAAGATTTTTCCAAAATTATGAATCATAAGATAAGAAGCTTTATTGTCATTGCAAGGGGTACAATGAAATTCTGTTTGGAAACATCTCTTGTAGCAGCTGCAATGTCCTGGTCATAAAATATAATATAATGTAATATAAATAGTAAAAATAAGTAAGTAAAATAAGGTGCAGTTAGAATCATAGAGGTCCTTCAGCATACAGTCATGAATGTGCACAAACATTATGCAAGACGAGATGCAGACAAGTTCCAGGCCTGTTGATTTCACACACACATCATCACATTATCCCTTCAGAGCTTATTCCTGGTGGAAATATAAATCAAAACTTCACAATGTTTATTTCAAACATGTAAACAGAATAATAAAAACTTGCATTGTTAACAAATCATATGGATTATTTGCTTCCAGTATTTTACATGGGCCTTAATGACTGAATTAAAAATTTAATCAACCCCATCATTCATTTTATTATTCACACCTATAAAACATTACTGTAAAAAGATCTAAATTTGTTTGATACCTCATTAATTTTAGAATTTAGGTGGATAAGATGCTAAAATAGCTTTCTAACATGGCCTGTTCTTTATTGTTTGCCTTGAGAGGCCTAAATGAGATTCAGAGAGCTGAGAAAACAAATGAACCACTGCACATACTATGGCATCATTTCCATCCACAGCATTAGATGATGAAGATTTTTTTCACATTCGTATAAGTCATTTATAATTCCGAGCCAATAGATTTGACCCATGGTTTGGACTTGATCTTAATTGTAGCTCAGAGTTGGTCTTGGTCAGCTAAAGTCTGTTTTTGATGAGAGCCCAGCAGGAGACACGGGCTGATTTAAGAAGTCACCACCAGGGCAGTTCACCAGACTGTGAAACAATGTTCGAGAAGATGATTTTATGTCACGTTCTATGCATCATACAGTAAGAATGGATGCTGTTCTTCGGGATGAATCAGTAGAGTGGAGTTGAATATCAAACCATGCATGATGTTGTCTGTTGGCTACCTGCCTTTGCTTGTGTGCTAGACTGTGTGTCATTTATGTAATGCTTCTTGTCACATGTAATGCTGTGTGAGTTGCTGCCTTTTAACTTTTGATACTTTTTTTGGCACCTTTCCACAAGAGGCTTTTCCCTTTTGCCAGGCTGCCATTGTAAATAGAATGTGTTCTTTATGATGTGTCTGGTTAAATAGTTAAAATAAAGTTAAGATAAAATATGTAGGATAAATAAAAATGAACACAACTAATGTTTTTAATTTTTGCTTCTTGCTGCGACAACCATATTCAACAAATATTTGTATTACTAAATAGGTCTAGTTTGTTCAGTCTGAGGCTGCCATTGTTTTTTATCAAGACCCTCTTGCTCAGTCTGTTGCTGGTTTTATTGTATTTTCATCTAATTTCCTCATGTTAGTTGTTTTACCTTTTTTTAGTCTTTTTCCATGATTATACTTTTGGCCTTATTTTGTATTTTTGCCTATATTGCACAATTACTTATTGAAATTTAAACCTCAAGATAATAGTTTTGTATATGCCCTTCTTTGACAACACTAAGAACAATGGCTTTTATGTTTTTATTTTTTATTCATTGTGTTCTTTTTCTTCAGTGCCTGGGATTGAATGTTCAAGCAAAAACCTCAGCATTAAATTTATTTTATCTTTTTTTTTTTTAAAGACAGATTCTAGCCCTACTGCCTTGACTGGAATGCATTTTCACTCGAGTTATGTTCTGAAATGCTCTCTCTATATAAACTGTATTGATCTGAGTAGGGTATTGTTAGTAGGCTGCTAATATTAGTCCAATAATTAAGCCAAAAGTAGACCTAATCATAGAAAAATGTCATATTAACTGTAAGTTAGTAAGGTAAATTTTCCAAACTGGAAATGGATTACATATTTAATAGGCTAATCTTAAAACATTGCATAAGAATTGTAGCAATTTCATATATTCTCAGTTTGGTAAAAAACAAAACAAAAACAAAAACAAACGTGTGTGTGTGTGTGTGTGTGTGTGTGTGTGTGTGTGTGTGTGTGTGTGTGTCTATTTATTTATTTATACACACATACACATACACACATATATACACATATATATGTAGGGGGTGTTAAAAGTGAGACAATTTAAACAAAAAAAAAAAATCACACTTTTCTTTGATTACACTCTACAACATTTAATTTTGTTGAGGACCATTTGAAACTACAACAAAGGTCTTTGTACGGTTCTCGGACCAACCTTTGACATCCAGTGTAAGGATCGTCGTGCCGTAACTTGACTATAGCCGTCGTAAAATGACGCAATTGCGGTGACGCGAGGGACAGAAACGGAAAACAGCGGGTTTGTTTGAACGGACGAAGGCGTCTCTGTAGTTATTGACAACGCTGTGAATCACTGAGAGAGTTCGTCATGGTTTTATAGAAAAAGCCACGAAGGTTTATTTTAGTGTATAATGACACTCTGCCGGTGAATTATATCGTGACGTTGTTCGGGCGCTGACGTTACGGCGGCAGGCTGTCAACGGCAGTCAAACTGACAACATGAACGTTTAAGTGGCTAACGTTAGCTTAGCTACAGTGGCACTAGCGTTAACTATACTGTGCTAACGCCGTGCTGCAAAGCTTCTGCTACAGTGTTAACATCAAGTTATCGAAACAGGTAAGAGACAAACTCCATTGTGCTTCACTGTGTCATCCTGCGAGTGTGCTAAAGACACGTAAGTTGACTTGCTCCCGTCAGATGAAAAATAACGTTACGGATCCTCCTCGCTTTCAAAAAGATGAACTCGTTCCCACATTAACAGTGTCTTCGCCGATTAAATACGAACCGGCTCATGTAACGTGTGATAACTTGCCATCTGCTACAAGTGTTATTTCTCACATGAGAGACTCCGAACTGATGTCAGTTGTTATTTCTCTTCCTTTTCAGTCCCAAAATGTCCGACACTCGCATCCTGGTTTTGGAGGAGCAAGTAAAGAGTTTATCAGATGAGTTAATGCAATGCCAGGTACGTATGAATGTGTATTCACCAAAGGGATGTGCACACACTGCCTGACTGTGGTCTCTACTATCTGAGGAGTACAGTGGTGGAAGAAGTACTGTGTTTCTACCCCTGTATAAATACTCTGTTATAAATCCTGTATTCAAAAACACTTAAGTATTAGCATCAAAATATGCTTAAAGTACCAGAAGTAAAAGTGCTCATCTTGCAGAAAACTTAATTTCACAGTCTGGATTACAATTGTTGATGCATTAATGTGTTCATTATGTTGTGTCTTGTAAAGGTAGAGCTGTTTTTATTACTTTAGAAATGGCTGGGTAGCTTGTGAAATTCCCTCAGCAATCAATAAAGATTTATCTTAGCCTACACTAAACATCATAAGGTAATTCTTGATCATATTTTCTAGTATTAATACAAATCTCTAGTCTTTTTACAGATTGCAGATTTGTAACAATATTATAAAACATAATATTCTGAAAATCTAAATGTATAAACTAAATGTGAAGTAAGAAGTTCAGTATTTCTGTGATTATGTGAATGTACTTAGTTATTTTCTGTCACTGGAAGAATGTATTATAGTAAACACAATTAGTTATGGCTTGCTTTGATACAGCCTAATAATGTGATAGCATGAAATTGCCCAAGAATGTTGAAATATATCAAGTGAACTGGTACAGCAAATTTGCTCAACAAATGTTGACAGATTTGCACATCACAATTTAAGGTTTTAGGGTTTTTAAGTGTCAATGTGTTTACCATAAGTATTTCACTGTAAAATCAAATTATGTGACGGTGCACTAATGAACTCAAGGTCAACACTATTTGTCATTTTTCTCTAATTAGTACTTAAACTGTTAGTACATAAGCTTTTCATGAGAATGATAAAACAACAAGTAAAATATACTCTTATCTGCTTAAAAAACCTTTCTTGATCATATTTTTTCATGGGCTGAGTGAGTCACTACTATAAACACTTGTGGTTTATTTGGTATGACTACATGTACGTCACAGTTTTCAGGAACTTTTGCTTCTCTTCTGAGTGCGAAGATTTTTTTCTGCTTTCTCACAATTTGTCATTTTATCAGACAATAATTACTCACTTTATTAAATGGGCAGTCCAAACCATTTCTCATTTTGATCAGATGAAGACCTAAGACTCGCCTTAGATCCATACATAATGTATTTTCATTGTGTATTATGATTAAAACTAAAATTATTTCTTGGGCAATGACAGTACATATTATAAGGTACAATAAGTCAGCTGTTTCTGTTTCAGCTCCACTCAAAAGGCATGAAGTCATGATTATATTTTGGAAGTGTATGACTAACAGATGAAATGTCCTCTTCCAGAGTATATTTGAATAAACTGACCCCCCCCCCCCCCAGTTTTTCTATTCATTCAAATAAATCCAAACACATAGTCTAGAAGTTGCTCATGAACACATTTGATAAGCTTTCATCTTCACTTTTCTGAGTCAGTGATTGAGGGAGGTTGTCCTTGCATACTCACCACCAGGTGGTGCCTAATAACATGAGTGAACCCAGCATTTCTCACTTTGCATATCCACAGTACCTTTCTGCACAGGTATGTAGACAGCTCTGGGGTTCAGCAGATGATGTGTTACATTTGAGTTTTTATTAGACTTTAGGTACCACCTAACATTTGGGGCAGGAACATTGGTTGTGGTGTTGTTTGACTGTAACCACATGTGTGCCTGTTACCTTATTTACATAAGATATAAAGTTTAGTTTGACTTTTGAAATAAACTTTTTAGAGTTTCCTCAGAAAAAGAAGTTTGATACATTCATTTCATAAGAAGAGGAGACATAAGGCATCCTTGCCAACTTGTACAACTTGTGTGATTCAACTAACAAAAAACTTTCATAATTTGTGTCTAATCACTATGAGTATGAATAATTGACAGTTAAAAAAAACTCTAGAAGGAAAAAACTACATAATAATTGTGCCACATATATTTTGAGGCCTTATTTTCAATTTTTTTTAAAAAATGTGCTTTTATTAAACAATTTGTTGGAAACTATATACAAGAGAATGATTTTTTCTTCTTAATGTTTACAGTGTTACAGGTTAAATAAATGAATGTGTGTAATTAATAGGGATGACAGACGATTTTCAGCGTTACTGGCCCTGACCAGTGACCGGACAGTGTCACATATCTGTCATATTCTGTGCCCGCCATGTGTTCTGCACGATGGTCACTTCATGTGTGCAGCACACAAACTGACCGTGATATCACACCCACCAGAGCGCTGATCACAGCTACACACATTCAGACACATGCTTGCATGAAGTTGGTGTCAGCGATAGATTCCAAGAACAGGATAAAGAGAAGACAGACAGTCTACAATGAGACAGAGCAGCTGACAGTGTCACAGAACAGCCGTAAACTCTGTAGCTCTTCAGGCTAATGTTAGCCAGCAGCTGACTGCTGTTCACAGAGGGACAGTTAAAATCTGACCTCCTGTTTTGGCTGAAGAATAAACAACCTGTGTTGATGTCTCTCTTAAAACATTTTCTCATCCAGACTCCTTTAACTTCTGTGTCTGCTTTTCTCACGGCAACGTTTTACTGCAGCAAACTGTTGCACCGCGTCTGTCTCCGTTTTGTTTACATCTGCTTCCACATGAGATCATGTGAAATTGTGTCCCGTGAGATCCTGTGAGATTCCATGATCTTGCGAGATCGCATTCCCCCGATTCATAATCTTAATATAAAAATTAGGCCTGGCTGTAACCTGGAGGACTTGGAGAAAATGTAAAATAGTATTTAATGAATATTGAATAGTCAGTGTTTAATTATGAACATCCAATTTGATTCTTGCAAGAAAAGTTGTGAAAATGTTTGTGAATGCTGTCAATTCTTCTTAGAAAGACTGAAAATTGGAATCAGCCAAAATGGAAATTGGCAGGTCAGACAATTAAAAAAATTGGAAATCAGAATCAGCCAAGAAAATTGAAATTGGTGCATCTCTAATAATTGAAATGACAAATTCAGGTCATTTGCCACATACCCTGTCACACGTACAACAAGTACCAAGTGACCGCTCACATAAGAACCCATGAACAGTGTTAACTATTGTGCATCACTTGAAAATGTTTAGGTGCTGGAAATCCCTAACAAACTTGAATTTAAATGTTATGTTTTCAAGGTTTAAAAAGTATTTGGATTTTGGATAAAGTGCTTGAGACTAGAAATTATAGTTGCATTTCTTTCATGAATAGGTTGCTTTTTAGATAAAGATATAAAACATAAATCAGAGTGAGTCTAATTGCTTTTGCCTTATGCACAAAATATCGATTAGCATTGCTTACAACTCTGCATGTGTGGCAACAGTTAGTGTGATCTGCCAGTCTTTGCTGATGTGTGGCCTCTGATGGAACAGTGAGTGGGAGGCTAATAGACAACAACATGCTGGGAGGACGCGTTTTCAATGATCGCTGGCTTGGAAACAAAAAAAAATTAAGAAAACAATGAAAAGGATTGTATTGAATTGAAATTATGTGTCTTGTAATTGTTTGAGTGATTGATTTATGTTGTCTCAGCCAGGTTATACAGCATGCAAAGTTTACTTACAGACAGGTGACACATTTTGCTGCAACAACCTTTGTTTTCTTTTTCTTTAATTTGTCACTTTTCTGTACAATTCTGTTACAAAACACAATTTTGGTTGTTTGGAGCACAATGATGTCAGATTTAATGTGATGAAGAAATGAAATTGGGCCAAATCATTTCAAGCATATATGTTTATTAAGGTTGTTAAAAGTATCGATACTTACATGCTTTTTAAATGCTACACATTTAAGAACAAGATGATGATGAACATTTTATGGTGACGAAAGTACTGAAGCTAGAAATAAAACTGATCAAAGTTGTCATTCAAGTCTTTGGTTCAGTTTTTATTGTCCTGTTGGCTTGCAGAAAACCAGAATGGAGTGACTTTTTCTGTACTAGCACTGTATGTAGATTGTTAAGAATCATGGAGTATCCTTTTTTATACTAGTATTTTACTGAAGTTTAGAATTCTGGTATTCTGATATTGTGACAACTCTAATATGAATATAAATCATTTACCAAAGCTGAAAGGTGCTGGGAAATGTTGAAAATGAGCTTTAAAAATGGTCTTGAAAAGGTGTGGGAATGCTGAATTTTACAAGTTGTATATCTTTCTGAATTTTATCCACAGTACTGAGTAGGGCTTTGTCCTGCAAACATTTTGACCAGGAAAAAAGAACACCTTTAGGGTGTAATACCTGTGTAAAATAGTATCTCTCTGTTGTGATGCACAACATTATAATACTACTAGTTTACCAGTGATACTTTGTTCATTTCAGCTTGGCAGTCCCTGCCATCCTGCTGTACATAGAACTGATGTAGCGGCCGTCCCTGGTGGTCTTGTCTAGCGAGGAACATCAGTGATTCTGTCTGTCTAATAGGGACCTTTAGTTGTGCAGTGTACCATTTAAATAGTGGCATTTGAATACCATTGATGTCTTAAGTCTCTGGCAAGATGTACTTCAGGACAGCCATTAACTACAAAGAGTCTCATCTGTCGGCCAGCAAATGTTCCTCGTAGACCCTGCTAATTTTATTAATATGTGGCTGGATTCCAGTGGCTGTCTTTCGTATGTTTAGCCCATGGTGTTTCAGTGGCTAGATTCAGGATTAATAATTCACACGCTGATCATCAAACACACATTCAATGCATCTTTAAGTACACATACGGCAGAGGAGAGGTCTTGATGAGGGTCCTGACAGAACACTGTCTGTCTGTGGAACGGCTAATGGCAGCCAAAGGCCAGGCAGAGGGAGACCACCTATTTCAAATCAGCCGTGCTGCTTAATTTCATCGTTAGTTGCATTGCGGGGCTGATTTGGTGAGATCTCTATCCCCCTTCACCCTGCTCCCACTCTGTATACACACGCACACACACTTACACACAGACGCATACAGAGACAGAGATCTACAGTCCTTCCACTTTATATGTTCAGCTCATGGTCTTATCAAGGTCTGCTTCTGCCATTTTAGTAAATAATTGATTAGACACTTTTGAAAAGGGGGTTAAAATTCATGTACTAATTGGAGACCAGTAGATTCCAGTGGGAGGGATGACTTTTATCTTATGATGATGTGAACATAATTTATCAGATAATTTTATATTAAGTCGATTTGGTATAATTCTGTCTTTTAATGTCAGAAAATGTAGTTTTTAGATGTCCCTCATTAAATGTAATGTAGCTTAAAAATGTTTGAAAAACCAGCGAGACAATTTGAATTGGAAATGTGTCAGGGGCTGGCTGGGTTTTTCTACTTGAAGATGACTCTCTCTGTCATCAGTTTTGAGTTTCTTTGGGGCTAGTTACTTTGGAGCTGTGGTGGAAAACATATCCGGAGCGCAATTGATTAATAAAGCAAATGCAAGCTCGACTGCTGTGTTTTGATTTGGATCCCAGCTCTCCCCAGTCATAAATAGTGCATAATGACAAGTGTCAATGCTTGCTCCCCTTGAGTCGAAGGTCACATCTCAGTGATGAGGATTCCTGTTAAAAGAGGCTCATGATTAGAGAGGGCAGGCCAGATCAAAAACTATTTTGTACAAGATATTTAAATTATTGATTAGCTACCCCTTCTGTCGTATGCTAATGTCACTGAGCATCCTATTTAATTTTTTGTTTTTCAGTGAGAAAAGCTGGGATGCGTGTGTGCTTTCCTCGTAGGCCTCGCTGCATTTTGAGACAAATTTATCAAAAGCTATTTATCTCAATTAGGACTAACAGCTGTTGACTCGTGGAATCCTTTATTTTCACAGGCAGACAAGGAGTTTGTGTGGTCCCTATGGAAACGCCTGCAAGTGGCAAATCCAGACTTGACCCAGGCTGTCAGTTTGGTGGTTGAGCGGTGAGTAGATTCATCTTTCAAATTGCTACCTGAGAGGCTCAATAGCTGAAAATTCCTTTATCTCGCAAGTGAAGAGAAATATGTGTGAAAGTCGTTCAAGGGGTGTTTAAGGCACCTTGGCCATTCTACTGGGGTTACGACGGAATCTGGCGCAGATGCTGATTTAAGCCTTCTTATCCCCGGTCTAGCAGTTCAACCATGGAAACCCTTTTAATGAAAACACTCTTCCTCTGCCGCACCCATTCTGGACAGTTGAAACACTCCTGCCAAATACTTGTCTTTATTGGATAAATTGTGAGATTCAATATGACCTCTTTTGCAGGGTGGCTAAGCCACACCAAACACAGTGGCATGGGAACTTTCAGAAAAGAACAGAGGTTCAGGTCTCTTCACAGTTGGATAAATTAAATATATTCCTCCTTATTAGGACAAAAAATATTTGACTTTAAATTTTCTTTGATGTTGGCAACTCTGCAGTAAGGTTGTCAAAAGTATTGACACTTGGATAATTTTTTGATGCCATGTGTTTAAAACAATACAATATGCGTTAATGATGCATTTGATAGTATCTAAATTACTGAAGGTATAAAAAAAGTAATAATGTAAGTGCTCAGTCATGAAATTTGGCTTGCAGGAAAACCAGACAGTGATCAGTGACTTTTTCTGTACCAGCACTATGTGTAGATTTTTAATAAAAATTAATAAATTATTAATTTATTTATTTTGTGTGCCTAGGACAAGCAAAATATTTAAATAGGTATTTAGGTTTTTTTGTGTTGTATCAAAGTATACAATTCTGGTATTGTGATGACTCTTCTCTGCATTTTGAACACATGCACAGTACTAATTAGGCACTTGCGAGACAAAGGCAGTGAGTAAAGACAAAGTTTATGGGTTGAAGCACTAACAAGCATTTCAGTTATCCTGGAAACAGGAATTAGTTAGTTGGATATCTTTAGGGCAGTGGTTTTTCCTCAAACCTTTTGTGCCCAAGGCACACCAAAGGGCAAGCCAAAATTATACAAACAACTATATTATTCATGAAATAATGAAATAATTCAACAATTCATTTGAAACTATGTAAAATAACATCAAATCAGCAACACACCCAGTGAAACCAGACAGGTGGCAAAATTAACAATGAGGTAATTGAAATGAAGTGTGAAGGCAGAGGTAGACACTGTAATAATTCCCACCATTTGGCAACTGCACAAATGGTGAAAACTGGGGTTCGTTTTGAAGGAACTTTTTATTTGTGTGAAGGTACAGAATTTGTCTCTATTTGGAAACAAATGGATACAAACAACTGATAGTACATTTAAAATTTTATCATAGCTTTTTGTATAGATCTGCTGTATACTGCAATAATGACAGTGTATGGCTGTCACACAATCACACAGCATACATGGAAGAGCCTCACAGCACACCAGTGTGTTGGACACATCATCTGGGAACCTCTGTGTTAGAAGATGTAGGTGAAAGCCCAGCTATGTATAGCAAAGTTTGTCGCAAGTGTGAGAGCAAGGCGGATGATTGACAGGGGTCATTTTTCAGAGGCATGCAAGTTTCTGAAAAATGTCACTGAAGTGCCATAACTGAGCTGACAACATCTCACTTGCAGGGCAGCTAAGAGAGCTGCCTTGCCACTGCTTGTATGAAACGTGCACTGAGGTAAGTCAGGTAATCGAAAAAACGATTACCACCATTCATTTAAAAAAAAAAATGCCCAGCCGTTCACTGCGTACTCCAGTGCGATCGCTCTTCAACAGAAGAATGGGATTGACCTGGGAATGCAGTACCACACTGACATGGCTTGTTGAAGGCACTATTTAATAACCACTAAATCAAACAATTTGCACTGGGACACCTAAACATTGACTTCTGGCAAGTGGAAATCTGACCCATTTGCCTGAGCAGGCAAGTTAAAAAACAACATTAAAGGTGAACCCTGGCACTAGTTGTTTTTTCCACTTACATATGTTCCACATACCATCGAAATGAACCTAAAACTAGATTCAGTGCTTCAGTTTTAACTTTGTCTTTTGAGGATATCTTAGAATGATATTTTCTCTGTCATGAGTGCATATTACATACTTTTTTAGGTCTGTCAGGTGTTCATAGACCCTTAATAGGAATAAAATACAGTGCAGCAGTGTACAGAGAGTTCCTCAGTACCTTTGCGTCTCATTCCGTCTCCACACCCTCTTCAGTTCCTTTATAGCCCCATAGGAAACCCATCAAAGTATGTTGGTCCACTGAGACTGGTGGGGGAACATGCACCCAGAGAGTGTATGTGTATTGTATCACCTGATGCGCAGGAGGATATTGACATGGTAATTGTGTCGACTCCAGTCAAGCGCTTGTGCCCACTGGGAACTGCCATTCACCCTCCCCTCCCCTTCCTGTGTGGATCTTGTAGAGTGATTGGTTGGTTGCTCAGGACATGGTGAACATAGCCCAATATACAAGGAGATGTAGCCGGGCCAGCCTGCGTTCCAACTCCTCCGGGGACGCCAGATACTTATTTCAGTGTCTACTGGGGGAGAGGGCTGATCAGAAGAGGCAAAGAGACGAGAGAAGAGGCCTCAGAGATGGGAGGTGGAGAAGGAGCAAGTGATGAGTAGAGGGAATGGGTGGCCCCTGGTGGCCTAAAGAAGTTGAAACAAACAGGTCCCCAACTGATGCCTTGTTTTTGTCTCCCTAAAAGTTCATTATGATAAAAGAGGTGCTAGTGGGCTAAAAAGAAAAGTTTGATGTGGCAGCAGGATAATACAGAAGCTCCCCTTTTATAACTAATTGCGCATTTTTCCTTTGTATTCACGTTATTAATTATTTTCTTAAAATGTAGCCTTCATAAACATGATAAGAAACTAACAAAAAGAACATTTATCGTCGCTTTCCAGTGAAAACCACTTTTTTCCAGATTTGGTGGTTTTGAATTTTTTCGACAAAACTGAAGGAGGGAGTTCTTCTTTATGTGTTCTCCAATTTCTTAAGCCAAACAAACCATTTTCAAAACCGCTGGATCATCTAAAAAATGCACTGGCACAAAACTGAAAACATGGCTGTTTTTCTTAGCTCATGAAAAGATGACATTTTGGAGATAAGCAGTTTTCACTGGACAGTGATGAAACAAATCTTGGTAACACTTTATTTGAGTGCACTATGGAGGCATTTGTACTGTATTTTAATGCATTCATAGTGCTTTATGACTACACTCATAAACAGGCATAATGTTTTCTAATGCACTATAAAACATAATAGATGTAGCTTTAATGAACTAGAAGTTCAAGTGTGTGATGGATGATCTAGACTAGTTATAAATTAGAGCTAAACTGATGAGACTTATAATACATTTACATTATTATCATTACACCTCAACAGTCAATTGTAGGAAGGCCTCATACTGTGCTGTAATAGTCCAGGCAGTATCATAAGTTATCATATGTGTTAAAGCTACTACAAGAAACTTTAATACTGTGTTGATTTTGGAGGCCCATACAGTACTGGATAGTACTGTTTCCACATCCATAACGTCAAAAATAGAATATTCAAAGTAAAATCTCCCCCTGCTTCTTTTTAACTGGCTAATGTTACTTCACCAAGGAAAATGTAAACATAGGCTCTTTGGGTCACTGTGCTACAGATTGTTTCATCTGATTTCATTATTTATTTAGTTTCCCCTGGCCTGCAGTGCTATTTATCTATCTAGATTATTTTGGTGTGAGTTTGAGACTGTTTCATAACCAGTTAAAACTTCTTGTAGTAGCTTTAAATAAAAAGAGGTACAGATTGATGCACGTCTAATAATGTATGCTTCCTCATAATGTCTCATTGTTGGTGGTAAGTAAAGTGTAATGATTTTCATGCATATAAAAGAATCTATGATACATAAGATTTGTTTGTTTTGTTTAGAAACTGAACCTTGCGGTATTAAATGTCATATTCAAAGTAAGAAAAAGACAAAATGCATTTTATCAAACTTTTTTTCACTAGAGGATAAAAGCAATGAGTTGGGATCTTCTCACAAATCATCCGTAACTGCATGCAGCCACTGTAATGGTGTCTTGACTTCCTGATTATGCAGGATTTACATTGAAAGTGAGAAAATATTGCAGAGCCCTTATTGTATTGTACTGTCAAGGCACACTGTATGACATCAGACCAATCAAACTCACCAAGATACTACATATATATATTTCTGCTGTATCTAGTGTACATCCCCTGTGATTCAAAGTTATAAAACAACCACAGTAAAAAATGCATTTAAGGAACAGTAAGGGACTATGGGCCCTTTTTTATAAGCATTGTATCTGTTGATCTTTGACAATTATACTTTCCAGTTAACAGTTATCCAGTTGTTCAATTAAGTGAATCGCAGATGACTTTGGACATGTGTTTATTTGTTTTTCTTTTGTCTTTTTTCCAGTGAGAAGCACAAAGCTGAGATAAAGGACAGGAAAGTGTTGGCGATCCTCCAGTCCAAAGACTACACAATACAGGAGCTGGAACAGGTACGGTACAGTTTGGTCCCTAACTTTCTGTTTAGTGTGTGTTTGATCTCAGACACATTAATGGAGGGGGGGGGAGGGGGGAGTGGGGGGGATGGGGGGGTCAACCAGGTCTGAAATACTTAAGTATAACTCTATAATCAGATTATATTCATAAACAAAATCTACTTTTTACAAAAGGTAATGCTGTGTTTGACAATCCTTTATAAAGTCGCCATATTTACAAATGTACAAATCATCTGTTGTTGGCAATGATCAGCTCCAATGAAGCAGATGAAAGTTAAATGCCCTCCTCAACACCATGGCCAAAGGTCCAAACAGAGGGCATTTCTCATTAATTCCTCCCAACCACACTCTCTAAACTGCATCTCCACACTGCTTATCTGACATTTTAATTGCAAGCAGTTTCTTGTTTTATGTCTTTAACTGAAACTGTTTTGTTTTTTCTATTTTTTTTTTATCTTATATGGTCCTCTTTTGCCTTTGTTAGTTTGTCATTACAAACAATGCTTATTCTTAAATATCAGGGGAAACCTTAAAGAATAAATTTTTTATAAACGTCTATAACCAAGACAATGTCTGTGTATTTTTAAGTAAACACTTCCAGCTCTTCCTCTCTTTTACTTTCTTTCTTTTGCACTGCCCCTTGGGTAATATTTCTTGATGGTACAGTATGATGGCTGACGATAACGACATCACTAATGTAATTTACTCCAAATCATCATCCCTTCACTGAAGCATCTGTCAGTCTCCTTCATTAGCGTCCCTCATCCAGAAGCGTGTTCATTCCTAATGAGACTAGCTGTAATGGAGTCATCAACTCACCAGTGTTTTTTTTACATTATACCCTCCTCAGCCATCTTAACTCTTATCCTTGCGATACAGAAGTTACAGCAAGTAACTTATAGGAGCACAGCAGAGCAGAGTGAAGTCTCAAGGAGAAAGGCAGACATAGTAACGTCACTCATGAAGCAATGCCTGGAAAGTTATTTAAATGATTTTTTTTTTTTAAACTTTCTCACCCGAGAAAGTGACCAGCTGTATTTCCTGTCTTAACGTGACTGTTTTTTACTGACCCTAGGCCACAGGGCAATCCTTATTGTTGGTTGACTAGTGTGATGAAAAGTGCTGTCCAACATGTAAAGATGTGCTTAATTTCATTAAAGATAACTCTACTAGATAAGAATTGAAATATAAATAATGACTGATGCATGAGCACCACTGACAGCCAACTTGCAAGCAAATCTCTCACACTTAATGTGAATGGCCTTCGAGATAGGACAGCGTCAACAATGCTACAAAACCCAAGAGAACAGGCTGCTACATTCTAGAGAATATGTAGAACATGATTATTTATAACATAAGAATAAGGAAAATAAAAATAAATGTGTAAATGTAAGACATTTTTTAATGAATATGTCAGAATGGCAAAATTTCTACTGTAAGTACTGTGTTGCAGTTGCATTAATGTATAGTCCATCAAGTTTTAAGCCACTATAGCAATGATATTTCTGTAAGAACAGCCTGCTGTAACATATTATGCATGGGGAAATTATTATTTTTTTCTGTAAATGCCACTTTAGAAATGAAATACGTGTGTTTTTTGACCTTAACTTCAGACCTAGAGTTTCCCAGAAGTTTTATTCTTTGGTGCGGTCCACTCAAAAATTCTAAATATTATTAGATCTAGTGAAGTCTGATTTTTCAAGGCTTCGATGAACAGAAATTTTATTGATCTACAATAATGTAACTGGTATTTGTGGCTTTAACTGTGCACTTAAAGTGTTGGCAGGCAGATAACCTTTCACAGCTGATTAGGGTTATTTAACCACACATACTTAATCTGTTTCTGACAAATTTACTGTCTCTGCCAGTGTGTCAGACATTTGGGCTTAATACTCTCCAGCTGAAGACAACAGTGATGTAACAGTACAAATAATTATGTGACAGGGGGACTGGAGGAAAGCTGCCCATCTTACAAGAGTTCTTATAATTGAGTGATTAATATATTCCTGCATTACTCATAATCCAAATTAGTTTCAAAGTATGTGTAAAAGTGTAAACCTATTAATGTCTAATCATCTGATGAATTTCAAATTGTCTTTCACAGAAAAGCCAATAAAATGTTTCTTAATTAATTCTTCAATTTCCATATTTGCATGCTTCTCGTTTCTCTTTTCTGTCTTTTTCCTCTTTAAACTGTCTGTAATGAAACTTGCAGGCTGTTTGAGAATCTCATTAAGAGCACTGAGCTCTGTGCTGTGTCATCCAGCCCTCTGACAGTCATCATCTCATCCAGTCTTGAGCTATGCACTCCCAAATAGTGATTAATTGGTTTTTCCTCTTCTTTTTTTTTGGAGATGTGATGGTCCACTGAGTCCACACAGGATCTTACACTCCCTTTAATATCTCCACTCTCCAACTTTGATAATGTTTCTTTCTCTCCCCATTCTTGTTTTTTTCATTCCACCTCTTTCTCTATATTTCCCCTTCCCCTCTCTACTCCTTTCCATTTTTGTAACATAATTAGCTTTCATTTTTGAACTGCACTGGGAATTTTCAAATGCTAATCTTTCTGTCCTAGACCTCTTAACTTGGCGGAACCCCCCTTTTTTTCTCCTCTATCAATTGAGCACTACTGGGGTTCAAATTGTTCTCGCCTACCTCATTATCAACGTTTGAATTTATTTTCTGCTCTCCAGTATAAATCTCTATTAAAGCCCCTCTGTTCTTAGCACGGCGAGCTAGAAGTAGCAAGGAACGCTAAATCCACTATCTGGATATATCTGAGCGATTTTTCCCTCAACATGGCAATTAATTGCATCCCAGAGCACAGTGTTATTTGAGAGGAGGGTGTAGCCACAGAAGGCTGTGGATTACCAGCCAATGCCAAACCCCAGCTGATGCAGTGTTAAGAGGCCAGCCCCCTCCCTACTAAGGCCACAAAGGCTGCCAAAAAACATGAAGTGAACATATACCAGCATCAAAAGTGGGTGGTCATTAAAATCATTGTACTATTTCTGATGGACTGAATCATTAAACTGATCATCATGGACATTTATGTTTTTTTTTTTTTTTTTGTTACTTATTTTAGATTTTAAATGAGGATCAGATTGAGGTTGATAGTTGAATGTGTGTGGTTGTATTCTGTTTATAGAAATTGCTTTTTTAAAACCTTTTTCTCAATTAATCAATAAGTCGTTTGGTCCATAAAATTTTGGGAAATTGTGGAAAATGTTAATTACTTACAGTTACTTACTGTCACAGAGGCATAAAGAAACCAGAAATGATTTACATTCAAATAGCTGAAATCAGATAATTTGGACTTTTCTTAAGAATGATTAATCGGTTAACAAAATTAAAAAAAAGTTCTGATAAGTGTTTTATGTAAATTTATTTTTCAACAAAAACACCAAAATATTTTATGGTTCCTGGTTCTCAAATGTGAGAATTATCTGCTTGTCTTTGTCCTGACGTTGTTAACTGAATATCTTGGGGTTTAGGTATTAATTGTATTATTATTTATCTTATAAACAAGTCATTTGCTGATGTCACCTTGGGCACTAGGAAATTGTCATGGTTTTCTTTAATGATGGTGCTTAATAGATCTAATGATTAATTGAGAAAATAATCAGAATATATAAATTATGAAAATAATCATTAGTCGCCCGCCTTCTGTTGCAAGTTGCTCAAGGGTAAAAAATAATCAAAGTTTTTAGTTATTTTTGTTTTAATTAAACATTTTATTTAATATTCACAGATTCAGTAATTAGACTGTTATGCCTGGAAAATTTAAACTTGTTGGTTTTATGTAATTTGGACCCTGGTGAGGACGCAATCCAGACTGTGGGTGCTGTTATATACAAGCACTGATGATAATTATAATATTTAAAAAGTGAAACATTAATATCATTTTTTTTAACATCAGTTTTTGTAGTTTTTTAAGTTTCTATAGATAATATCATTATTGTGAATTCTTTTGGTCATGATAATCGTGTAGTGAAAATCTGATATCATGACAGCCCTAATGCAGATCTTATTTCTGATTTGAGTTTTCCAAGACTTAAAAACATATTTTAAGCTGTGGCTTTCTTTTCCCTCCTTCTTTGCCTCTATCTGTGTTGCTCTCCGTCTTTTCTCCTGTCTGTCTGTCGTCCACAGAAAGTGACAGGGCAGCAGCAGGAGATTAACAACTTGGTCCAGAGGAGGAGGACGACAGTGGATGAGGAGAGCGCCTTAATGAAGAAGGAGCTGACAGCTCTGCGTGAACAACTGGTCAATAAGAGTCAGGAATTTCAGGTCGGTGGAACAAATTTTCTGTGGCAGTCAGGGCCTCAGAGTCGAAAAGTCTCTTTTCTGTGTGGCACCAAACACGACAAGTCCCCCGCAGCTTTAGCCACAGGCGTTTGAATCATTAAGAAGAGAAAGAGGATTGCTCAGCCCTCTTGAACACAATCTCGATGTCTTTGTGTCTTCGTCTCTTGATTTTCACCCTCACTCTGTCTCACCTTTTCTTGCTTTTAGCTTTCTTTCCTGCTACTGACAACAGAGAATACTTAACAGCTGGAAAGTCTGTGTGTGTGTGTGTGTGTGTGTGTGTGTGTGTGTGTGTGTGTGTGTGTGTGTGTGTGTGTGTAAGAGAGAAAGATGGAGAGAAAAGGAAAGCAGGTTGTTAACTTGCAGATAAATACTTAATGACTGCTTCAGTGGGGGAAAGTGAAAAGTGCATGTGATGGTGTGGCTTCTCCCTAATTATACTTAGATGGGACCCAGCTATGATTAATTGATAAAGGAATGGTCCTTACACAGTCTTGGTGAGGTCTCATGGCGAGAAATTGTGGGGGACAGCATCAAAGGAGACCTGGGTTGAGTCTAATGGGTCTTGCAGCAAGCACCATTCTCATTAGGAGCCTGTCATTAAAGCTGACAGACTGGCCCCTGTACCTGCATGAGCCCGGCTCTTGCGGCACGGCACGGCTCACACCAGCCAACATCTGGCCACGTGGGCCCAGTCATACAGCACAGGTGACCTTGGCCAATCAGCGGCCCATGCAGGGGGCTCCCGCAGCAAAGCCGGTCCACTGTTTACATATTCATCTCAGCCTCAACCCCATGAGTTGCTTCTCTTTTTGTATTTCTCCAGCTTTCTTTTTTCTCATTCTCTCAGTTTGAATCCCCACCTTTTCTATTCCTCTCCTTCCGTCACCATTGTTTATTTGGCCCCTCACGACCCCCTGCTCTCCTCCTTACACACACACCTCTCTTATCCAGGAAATGAAGACGGAGTGTAGGAGGAAAGAGGAGGAGGAGCGGCAGGTGGTGGGGGCTCTAGAGGAGGAGAAAGAGGGATTAACTTCCCGCTGTGCCGCCCTGCGAGCTGACCTGGAGGAGAAAGAGAGGCAGGCCAACAGCCAACGAGACCAGAGGGATGCTGCCCAGGCCAGAGTCAAGGTACGAACACGGGGACAAGTCCATTCACACACAAACACACAGACGCTCACACACACAAAGTTGTACTGGAAGGGCCCCGTCCTCTAGGTTTCCCTTTCTTCTGCACACCTTGAACTCTCCGATCCCTCATACCCTTTCCTCCTCAGCATGTGAATATAAAAGGATCTCTGTAGCAAAGCACACGATTTAAATATGCAGGGACTATATTCAAAGGAGGGAAAAATTATGATTCAACATGGGGGAGACAGATCTGCATTGGTTGGGGTAAAAAATGAATTGATTGACCACAACTGAAAGGAACTTGTGAAGTCATTTGCATGTGTGGGTGCAAGAGTTTCTACTTCTGTAATTCATTCTTGCCAAATACATACGTGCAAACTAGACACCTTTCAGTGACAGTCATGGTTTATTGTTTCAATCAGGTCATTCATGTGAATCATATACACTCATGTACACACACACACACACACACACACACACACACACACACACACACACACACACACACACACACACACGTACACTCACGCAAAACATCCTCAATTGTGGTGCAACAATAAAAGAGGCAGTGTTCAGCTTCATCACATCTCGTCATAAATATGTCCTGAAAACATTTTTTTTCAGTCATTTTGCAATCTGGAAAAAAGGATTCACACTATTAGAGGACTAAAGTTTATTTTTTGATTGTTTAATGCACTTTATTTGATAATTAAGTAACTGAAAACTCTAAAAAAAAAAGTACAAGTTGCCTTGACTTAACACTGTACCATTATGGATTCCCAACTTGACATTTTTGGCATTGTGCATCTAGTGTGTATCTAGGTTTATATACTAAACAAACAATATAAGATAGGGTGTAAAATGCATTGACAATTATTTTATTTTATTTTATTTGAACTCATAAGCAGTGAGCCAAAGATCTTGTATGCCAGGAAAGACATGCCAGGAAAATGAAAACAAGCATTTAAATGTAACACAAATGATCAAACACTGAAATTTTTGTTGTGAAGAGGTTATGATATGTTGATTTGATAGATTGTTAATGTAAAGTTTGTTGAAATATGCTTACACCATTTTAAACAATAATACCTGTAAGCTATTCCATAATGGTACAGTGTTGCCTGAAGGTAACATCCAGACAAACGCCTGTTTCTAGTTACAACACTTATCTTCTCAACTCTTCTGCAGACTCAATGTACAAAGATAGGGCTGGCAGTAGAAGTGCAGTCTGTGTGGGCACCACACATGTGCAACTTGCAGCAACTGTGGCTGAACTGTTCAGCGTGGTAGCTGTCATGCACAGTTAGAGGTAGGCAGCATGTCCCAGTGGCTACTGTGCCGTTAATATCACTTTATTTGCTCGGGTCACCTTCCTGATATGTACTGTTGAGATACTTCTGTTAACTTGTGTGTTTCTATTTTCTGCTGTTTGTTCTCCGCTATATCTTAGAGGCAAATATTGTACTTTTTACTCCACAACAGTTATCTGACAGCTTTAGTTATTATTTACTTTGCAGATTAACATGAGCAATACAGATTATAATCATTAAATAAATCCTGATATTGTTACATGAAAAAGGCTTTATTGGACCCCAGTGGGAAATTACAAGCTACCCAGTGGTTTGTAAAGTAATATATAAAAAAAGGCTACTTATTAATTAAAATTAATTCCACATTTACCAGCTGCAGTATTAAAGGAATGAATACATCAATAATTATAATCCATTTATATAATATCTGTTATTTTGAAATGCGCCCTTCTGCATAATGAGTATGTTTACTTTTGGTATTTTAAGTATATTTCATGTAAATACTTTTACATTTTCAATGCAGAACGTACTTGTACTATTACTACTTTTGCATGCAGTGTGTTTGTGTGGGAGAAGAGTCTTAAAAAAAGAAAAGAATGATGTGGTGTTTTCTCTTCTATAAAACAAGACTATGGTTTTCTTGATGTATCCTAATATCAAAAGACTACAAAAGGCTTTTTGCACAGTAAAAGTACTAAAATTTTCTTTGGGGGGAGAATATCCCTTACCGCATTGATTTCAGTGTCATGTCATGTCACGTCTTTCACTTCTCTGTAGTTTGCAGGTCTGCAAATACAAGCAGGTAATTTTCAGAATATGTCTGTTGCTCCAGTCGTCATTATGAATCAATATTTCTCATTTCTGTGGGCATGAGAAAGACGGTGATTTGACAGTGACAGCAGCATCACTGTTTAAACATTTAACCAATCAAATCACAATCCAAGTTTTCATCCTTACTTTAACCTGCCGCCTCTCGCCATGCCCTCACAGAAATCAGCTGCCTGCCAGTACCACAGTCTCAGGACGTAGGAGCAGCAGAGGAACCTCACGTTCGTCTTTCCCTTCCTTATAGACTAAATCGTTATGAAACATATTGCTACGCTAGTCAAATGGAGTCAGACAGAAAGTCTTGAATAAGTCAGGGCTGCAGAGTAATTACACTTGGACGGGATGAAGCCCAGCAACTAGTCTATGCACATCCATCACAGCAGAAGACACTCCACCTGTTCCTCATTTTTTGTATCATACACTGATTTGAAAGATGGAGATGGAGAATATGGGGTGCACACTGGATACATCATGCCAATTTGTTTGACATGGCAAAGATTTGTCCAGGAATTTATCATTTAATCCAGTGCATGCATAGATAAGATACACCTGCTGAATGGTTATTCTGTTGTTTTCTAACTGAACAGGGAGTGGACAAAATGAAAGAAACCTCACCTGATACCACCTGATAATGTGATATCCCTAAAATATATATATTGTGATCGTCCGCATTATGTTCAACTTTAAACACGTACAAAAGTGCCTGCTTGACAGTACGAACTATGTCTTAAATAAATAACCACAAAATTTAGTCAACATCATAAACAGTCTCATCTACATGTCCTTTCTTGTAATTGCTAATGACTAATTAGCAATAACTAATTAATTCTGGCACAGTGAAATACTGTTTATAATTACATTAAAACTGTCAAGGCTTTGAGACTTTTGTGTGTTTGATGCTGTGCAATCTGCCTTTCTTTACTGGTTTCTTCTTATTCAGAGAAAGCCGCCACTAACACCTTGTCTACACCTGCTGCACAGCGAAAGCAGCTCAACAGCAGCAGCTGCAGACCTGTGTCAGTGTCTACACTGGATCTGTTCAGCCACACTCAGACTGTTTTGACAGTGCTTAAAGCCCAATGCACAGTCAGTGTAGTTAGATGTAAAAGCTTGAAGCAAATAGATTTGAGCCTAAAAAGATGTTTTAGGTTGCGTGAACTGTTAGGCGGCCAGTGTAGACAGCTGCATGTATTAAAACTGACAAGTATCTGTTCCATCAGATGGATGTGAGATGGACAACTGAGAATTATGGCTGAAGTGTGTGCTGTGTGGGCAGCCAGTAACAGCTAGGAGTTGTTTGATGTCTAGCATTAAAGGACCAGTGTATAGGATTTAGTGAAATCTAGCAGTGAGGTTGCAGACCAATATAACCAATGGAATACTGCTCACCTCATCCTCCCCTTCTAAGCAAGGATACACTATTGTAGGTGCGAAAAATGCGAATGTCTGTCTCTAGAGCCAGTGTTTCGATTGTCTGCTCTGGGCTACTGTAGAAACATTGCGTCTGTGCCTTCTGTAGATATAAACAGCTCATTCTAAGGTAACACCAACACAGGTGATTATACAATCATGAAAACATACTTATGAATATTATAGTAATATTATGTCAATAAATCTGCCTAATCTTACACACAAGACCTTTAACATTTTGTCTTATTGTGAAATTAAACATGTCTTTGTTTCCAGTGCTGAGTATGTAACTTCATTAGTCTGCAGTGGACTGAGGACAAGGTTGTGTAAATGCAGCATAAACGATTGGGATCTAAAAAAAAAGAACTAAACGTTTATATCAATAAATTGTCTTGTTTTTCAAATAATAAAGTCCAAAAGCTGTATTTTGACCCTCTTAGGTCACCATCAGTGCCATTACTGCTTTTCAGTGTTTTCTTTTTATTGGTGTTTTCAGGTATAATCAAAAGAAAATAGGGGGTTATTAGGGGTCACACATTAGTGCAAATCAGTTTTTCTGTCTCTTTTGTTTTTCTGAAAATGCTTCAAATGTGTTGTTCCTGTTCTACACCAGGAGTTGGAGGTGGAGCTACACAACGCCTGGCAAGAGCTGTCCACCTTGCAAAGCCACAGTAGCAGTCTAGCAGCCCAGCTTTCTTCCAAAGAGAGGGAGGTGGCAGCAAAAGAGGCACAACTCAGTGAACTTCGGTGAGCTCTACTAACTGAGGCACCACCTGATACACCACAGTGTCTGATTTCTTGTAACAACCAGGTGAACCACCTGATATTGTGGGATAATTTGGTAAATTTCATAAAGGAAGTGTGCATCTGTCCTGTTTAGACATATGCGTATAAATTCCCTCAGATGTGTTGGTGTGTGCACTGCAGCAGCTAGTATATTGCTCTCTACGCCGTGAGGCTTGTGGGTGACACAGGTTTCTTCCACTCTGGCTCACCTAAAGCCACTTGATAAGCCCTGCATAGTGGATGTGCTTTAAAAGAGGGAGAAAAGGGAAACGGGGCCGGCTTTGGCTAAGCTTTAGTCGATATGATAAAAACTGTGAGAACCGTAGGAGTCTTAGTGGTAATCTCAACCTTTTTTAACTACTTTTCTGTTTTAATGCTAGAGGCACTCTGACGTGTCAGTCACACCAGTGCTGGAGACCGTTAAAGGTTTAGCTAGGTGATTAAAGATGTCCTTATAAGTTAGAGGAACACTTTGTGGTAATTCCATGGGACACGAAACACATTTCAGAAATGCACTTTGATGCTGACAGTGATATGATGAGGGAACATTATTGACTAAGAAAAATCAAATAAACTTATCACTGTCATTAATTCACCATAATGTTGAAAATTGTTTAATTATTAATTATTTTGCAGTATGTGTTAGAATGTTTTTGTGATTATTTGTAGAAGTGAATTATAGTTATATCAAACTGTGCACTTTTTTAATTTAATTATTAAATCTAAGAAAAGCAACCTGTTTTAATTTAAGTTCTCTGACCTCCTCACGCCCTTTTAAGTATGAGGTTTTTTTAAGAGCCACTGAACTACATATCTTTATTAGGCAAAATATTTACATTGTTGACATATTATTTGCTTTCTAATATTATTTAAGTTTATGTATATTTTGAATAGTTGACTGTGCTGAGGTTATGTTTCTATTTATTATTTTTCTGGTTTTAAGTGCAATTATACGGATATATTTTTGTAGTCTACTACAGTTAATAATGCTATAATTAGGGATGCTGATAAATTATTGGCTGACCACAGCTATATTGATCTATATCGGTACTGGCATATATTTTGTCCGATATAATAAAAAAAATGAATATTTATTATATTATTTTTTAATATATGTATAATATGTAATTTATTATTATTATTTGTTGCTGTTTATAAATACCTGTTTTCTGTGTCACAGCCCTGAGGCTTGAATTAAATACAAAAATCTAGACGTGTAATTTCAGTACATTAATGGACAAAAGAATGGCAGTACTGCTTTATTGTGTGTTGATTTTATCAATATCTTTTCCACGGACAGTCAGTGTACAGTGTGAGTTTATATAACATGTTGCCTGTGTGTGTGTGTGTGTGTGTGTGTGTGTGTGTGTGCGCGTGTATGTGTAGTCGTGAGTGTGCAGAAGTGCAGACCCTCTACAGACAGAGTACAGAACATGCAGCAGAGCAGAGCCATCTGATCAAGCAGCTGGAAGGACTCAACCTCGACACACAGAAGGTCCTGAGGAACCAAGAAGAGGCACATACTGCTGACACGACTTCCTATCAGAGGGTACACACACACACACACACACACACACACACACACACACACACACACACGCCAAAACCTCAAACTCATTATTATTACCACTTTGTTGCACTCCACTCAGGCCTCACCCGCTGTGGTGAGGTATTTCCAAGCTAGATGTAACCTACAATTATTTGACTAGTGCCAGAAAAGAAGGACTTTTCTCACTGTATCGTGTTACTGTGAACGGGTTCTCAGCCTACCGTCCTTCTGTCTGATGACTGTACCACTGTGCCATACACAGCACTACATAGGGAGAGGGACAGGAAGAGGATTTTGGAAATTATTAGTCATAAAACATGAGCAATAATCATTTTATTGTCTGTTTATTCTTCCAATTTTTTTTTTATTTTGTCCTTATTTTGATGAGCTTAGCATTTATTTCCTGTTACTGTGGAAATAAGGAAACATGCCCATATGAGAACATGTCAGTCCTTATGTCACCCAATTCCATGAGTGTATTTGTCTCTCATTTTTCCATTTGACATGCCATCTCTAGCTTGTCTATCCTCACCTCACCTCTCCTCCCCCACTCCCCCTGCTGGGGTTGGGGGATATGACAGTATATACAGTGCAGCGATAGAGATTTGGCAATACCATTTCCACCGTGGGAGGAAGCTGTCCTTTACTGCTTGATTCCACCAGGCATGGCTGTGTCGTGGTACCCCAGAGCTGATCGCAGCCATTCTAGGCAATGCCTGTGATTTCACCTTCAGTGCCACAGTGCGTTCCAGAAGTGGCTTCCTGCTCTGCTTCACGGAGAAGACACCCTAAGTCTATTTTTGATGGGTGTTGCCTCAAGCTGCATAGAGCAGATTGAGTAGGCAGGAAGTCAGATGCAGAAGCAACATAGAGATTCAAGATCAGAAGAACAGACAAAAAAAAAAACTTAATTACATAGCCTAAGCCTACTTATCCATGGTCGAGGCACAAAAATCATATAAAAATGACCACTCCGCTTCTGAAATCCTGCTAGTAGGGCATGAAGCTGTGTGGAGGACTGATCCAAACCATGTTGTAGATGCAACATGCTCAGTGGAATCAAGGCACAAGTGTCTCAGTTATATATTTGGGGAAGGCCATGTATGCAGCAAATCAGAGCTGGATTTTCACATGCTTTCGTAATCTAGCTGCTTTGCAAGGTAATGTAATTTGGGCAGCAGGACTGTTCACCACATTCTCACAAAATGTGAGAGTGGAAGTAGGTGGTGGTAGTGCACCTTTAAGATGGTTTGCTGACTGCCTCAGAAGAAGAGAGTAAGGAAGAAAACATTTAACTACAGAGAACCTGTAACACTGTTTTATTGTTTTGAGTCTTTTGTTTTTAACTCAGTTGTTGTCTCATGTGAGGTAGCTGTTTTTGACTTGTAGAACTGCAACAAATAATCTATTAGTCGCACTGTCTACCTTTAAATTAATCATCTGCTATTTTGACAATCAGTTATTCACTTTGAGTATTTTTTTTTTAATGAATAAAGTCAAAATTCTCTGATCCCAGCTTCTTCAATTGAATTGAATATTGGATGAATATTTATGGTTTATTTACTGCCATTTTACAGTAAACTGAATATCTTTGGGTTGTGGACAAAGCAAGACATTTGAGGATGTCATCTTGTGCTTTGGGAAAGCCCAATTGTCATTTTTACTATTTTCTGACATTTTATTGACCAAACAATCAGTCTGTTAACTGAGAAAATAATTTACAGGTAAATCAACAGTGGCAGTAATTAGTTGCAGCCCTCTTTGTCTGTGGAAGTTCCAAATAAAAAGGTTATGAAATGTGATGAAATATGGTGCAGCATGGTTATTTTAAACCACCTCTTAATTTAATTGACATAACAATTACTGTACCATAATCTATAGCTTTGCTGTGATATAAAATGACATGATACTATGATAGAAGCTTTTGGACATATTGCTCCTACCTACCCCCTGCTTTTCCAATCTTTTTGTCCCATTTGTGTTTGTTGACAGCTGTACACTGAGTTGAGTCAGTGCTACCAGGCCCTCACGTCCAGTGAGTCCAACCTCCGTCAGAGTCACCAGCAGCTGAGCAGCCTGCTGGCTCAGAAAGACGAACACATTCTGCAACTCCAAACTCAGCTACAGCAACAGCAGCAGGAATACATACAACTGCAGCAACAACAGCAACAACAGCAGCAACAGCCTCAGCACACAGCCCTTTACCCCTCACCAAACAGACAAACCAACTTGAAGGTAATTATCATTCTCATTCTTCACCTTCACCCCCACAGACACCCCCTCTTTTAGAATGTATCGAGTGCATTTGAACTCCAGGCTAAAGAACTTGCTTTCTATGATGCCTGCTCCACTTAGAAGTTGTTAAACTTGGATATACATTTGTGTGGGTATATGAACAGCAGCATATGTCTGTTTATGATTCCTTGCATAATGTATTTATGCTTTTTCTTACATAATAAACACATTATATCACGATGCATCTCCCGATCACCTGCCTGGTATCTATACAGCGATGTGTAGGTTGATTAGTAGGCACAGTAATAACTGACAAGCATGGCCTGTAGTGGTGGTCTTTAACTGAGAATCACTCTCTTAATATTTCTCCACTTCATCCTTGATCTATCCATTTCTTTTAGGACCGGTGTCTTTCATGTCAGCTGTCTGATCTTCTCTAGCTCTCTGTCCTGGGCACGTGTACACTCTCTGACTTACTTATCTACCGTCTATCCTCCCACCCAAGTACCTGGAAGTCCTTTTAACACACTCTGGTGAAGAGAGGTGATTTAATTGGAGCCCAGTAGTGTTCTTGAAGATGATGTTGGAGTTGCACTTCAACATCTGTCAGTCAGCAGGGGTTTGGCTTTAACTCACTACTTTGAACTGTCACCCCAAGGGAATAGAGGCTCCTGTGTGCAGCCCCATTTTAAATGGCCTTTACAACTCCTAATGATATGTTGATAGGTGCTTCTTGGACCACACAGGGTCAAAGAACTGGTTTAGAATAGTAACAGGTATCTATGTGTTGTGCCCTTCAGCTACACAACCTCACCTTACTGTAGGACGCTGCCCTGGTTGTTCTAAACAGTCTCTTAATCTGTTCTGCAGTACACTCTTAGGAATAAAGGTGCCAATTAGAACCATAGGGAGGATTTGTTGGCTTTTTCCCGTAGGAGGAACGTCTTTGGCTCCTGGTAGAACCTTTTTTACAGGTTCTTTTTTGACTCCTCATGAACAATTCTTCCCAGAACCAAACATAAAAGTTTATGTTTAGGTTCCATCAGAACCCTGTTTGGTGGTTCTATACAGAACCTTTCTGTTCTCGAAGGGTGCTAACAAGAACCCACCCAAAGGGGTTCTACAGAGAAACATTTTATATTCCAGTGGTTATTAACTCTTATGTTCCAAGGGTTTTTATCTAGGTCCCACCCAGGAGGTTCTACTGAGAACTCTTTTATTTTCCCAAGGTTTTTATCTAGAACCTATCCAGGAGGTTCTACTGAGAACTCTTTTCTTTTCCAAGGGTTTTTATCTAGAACCCACCCAGGAGATTCAGCAAGAACCCTTTTTTTTTTAGATTACGAGGGTTTTTATTTAGAACCCATCTATAAAGTGGTTCTATGAAGACCCATTTAATATCCCAAGGGCTTTTAATTAGAACCCACTCAAAGGGTTCTCCAAAGAACCCTTTTATATTCCAAGGGTTTTTTATCTAGAACCCACCAATGAGGATTTGCTAAGAAATGTTTTATATTCCAAGGGATATATGTCTATCAGGGGGTTCTACCTAGAATCCTTCTATATTTTGATACAAAGACCCCTTGACAAAAGAATTCTACAACAATCCTTAAAGAACCCTTCCTTCAAAAAAGTGTTCTTCACAAGTAGTTCTGAGTAGAACCTTAACTTTCTAGGAAGAACCCCTTTGGAAAACTTATTTACTTATTTACTAACTCTATTTACTTATTTCAAAAAGAGTGTGACTTTTGCCGTAGTTAAAACTACATCCTGTTGCAGATAAAACAGCTCTGCAACTGATGCAGCCATGGTAGATAATATTTTTGCAGCAGTTCAGTAATTTCTGTGCCTCCGCAGACTGTAATTGTTTAATTTGATTGGTTGATATTTTCTGACAGTGCTGCCCCGAGACTGTGGAAGTTAAAAGATATCAGCTCAAATGTTAAGTGAGTTACAATCGCCCTGTCTCACTTAACCCTGTTAATTTAACCAGCGGTGAAATATAAATGGATCATTTAGTCAGTAATTAAATACTGTACTGCAGTGTTCCCCCAGTAATTAATACTACATTTAGAGAAGATGCGGTTAGTGCTGTGAGTGTGTGTGTGTGTAGTGTGGGCATGCATGTATGAGCAGTATGTGAGTGTGCATACATGTATGTACAGTGTGTTTACTTGATCAGACTGAACATGCACTCTACCCCGTGTTTCTTCCACACCCAGGTCAGAGTGAAAAAATGTGAGAGATGTAATTACAAAAATCCTGTGTATATAACCTCTGCTAAGAATTAATATTAACTTTTGTTTACTGAACACATGTAGCTGCTGTCTGGCTGATTTGTTTCTTTAACTTTCTTACCTACTGACATCAAAGTGAACAGATCAGGTATCCCAAGGTATAGCACTCAGTCAGGAGGGCTTTCTGTTTCCCACTCTGTAATTTCACTGACAGGTTGAGCGTATGTGTGTACGCGGGTGTCTGCGTGGGTGCGTGTTTGACTAAAGGTGTGTGTATCCGAGCACATAATCGCAAATTCTGTAACAACTTCCTCCCGAACACCTGTTAAATTCTAATGCTCAGGTTGTTAAGGCAGATTTGATTTTAATTTTAAATGTTTTGGTGGAAGTTACCATTGGAGGTGATCAAAGTGCTGATCGCAACAGGAGCACAGGGGGGAGACGCAGCGCTCATTTGAATATGGACCAGAGCGACGGCTTTGAACACCCCTCCCGCAGTGGTTTTGTGGAGGGGAGCAGGGATAAAGGAGGAGGATGGGTGAGAGGAATAACACCCATTGTGTGTTATACTTCCATGCTGTGCACCAAGATTGACTGTCTGTTCTCTCCTGTCTTATGTCAAGTTAACTCTTTACAGGAAGCTGAACAAGACTTTACAAAAGGCTTAAAGGATGAACAATATCAACAGTAACCAAACAGTTCTGTCAGTTAATATGAATCATGCTTTATTTTTTGCATAATGACCTCCTATATCAATTAACCTGCGGGGTCAGCAGTAGGCTGAAAAATTGATGTTGCTTTTCTATTTAAAAAGTTTGTGCTCCACATGGAAACCATCTGGTTCTGTTTTTTTTTTATTATGGATTAATATGTTGATTGGTTTTACCATTAATCATTAAAAATAAAAAATAGCAGAAAATTGGTTTTGATTGGAAAAGCCCCATCATTGAGCACAAGGTGGCGTCTCCAAATATCAACGTTTGATTGATTGATTTTATTTGACGATTAGCATATATAACACTGCACAGTAGGCATTATATACCTTTAAAATCACAGAGGATAAGATTAGAAAATATGAGATAAATTATAGTAACATAAGAATAACAACAGAGTATTGAATAAGTGAAATTTAAATTTAAAATATGAAGTGTAAAAGTGAGTAAATGCAAAAAAAAAAAAAACTGTACCAAATAAAATAATAAAGTAAGATAAGTTGAGTATAAAAGTAAGCCAAATAGAAAAAGCAGTAATGCAATTGCATTGCATATAATTGTACATAGTATTAATGAAAATTAATAGTGAAACTAAAAACACAGTCAAGTCAGAAGGCTTTATTTCCGTTGTGGTCCTCAATATAATACTTAACACATCATAAGACAAAAAACAAACAGCAGTAAGGCAGCAAGTGAAGACAGTACAAACAATATTCAATTTGAGGCACGGCTGTGGACTCAAGTCACATGACATGGACTCGAGTCAGACTCAAGTCACAAATTTGATGACTTTAGACTTAATTTGACAAAATAAAAAACCTTGGACTTGGTCCAGCTTTGCTTGGACCCATGTCTCTTTACTTGAAAGTACTTAATTCCTTCTCCCAAGCCCAAAGATTAAAAAGTATGTCAGTCAGAAAGTGCAACAAATCACTTCATTTCCCTTAATTTTCAGAATCACAAAGTTCATGCTGTTCATTCTCAGTAAGTCAGTATTTTCCCAGATATTCCCCAGATCCACTTTGTTTGAACCAAACCAACAGCATCCAATCAAATTGCAGGAGTTAACCATGAAAAAGTAAGATAGCACCACTGACCTCAAGTTGAAAAAAGTGATACCAAAGATAATTTTGTGGTCAACAAAAAACACATTTCAGAGTGCAAAATGTGCAAGTAGAAAATTACAAAGAGATAAAACAACTTCCAACTGCGTTTTACATTTAGGGTTGCACAAAGAACAGGAAGGTGAGGTCCTGTTGTTAAAATTGCATTAAATTTGGTGAAGAGCATATTATGACTTGTTTAGGACAAGAAATTCAAAGTTTAGGACTTGGCAATTGACTTGCTACTTGTCAGTCTTGACTTGGGACTAGGGCTGGGTATTGCTCAGAAAATTTTGATACTTTTAAAAATACCTTGACTTTGATAGCTGTTCCAGATAAGTATTTTTTCAATATAAATTTGATCAAATTAATTTTAACAAAGTGAAAATTACGTTACACATTACAAATCTTTAGCTTTATTTTTCATCTTCTTTTTTACACATTTGAAGCAGTTTAAATCAATAAATTGTAATCCTATAAACTTCAGTTTAACCACATTGAATGTCTCGGCACCTCTGCATTTTTCCCCTCTGAGCAGTTTTACAACATAGAAAATAAACCACATCTTGGAGATCTACTCCCAAGGTATTGATTGAAGTTCAAAAGGATGGAAATTTGGTATCCAGCTCTACTTGAGACTTGATTTGGGACTTTAGTGCAAACACCTTAGACTTACTTGTTACCTGCAGAACAATGATTTGGTTCCACCTTTGGTTTGAAGTAATTTAAAACAAAGATAAGAATAAAATTGTCATATTAGATAAGATGGAACTAAAGCGTGTTTGTTGCTTTTGCTTCATCACTAACTTAAATGAAAATTCTTGTTTATCAGTCAGTAAATCGACTTATTGTTTCAGTATTACTTGCACTGTAATTTGTCATTTCAGGAGTGTTCTGTATTGTGTGTGTGTGTGTGTGTGTGTGTGTGTGTGTGTGTGTGTGTGTGTGTGTGTGTGTTTGTACTCTAAAACAGTGAGATATCACCATACTGTCAGACTGGAAATGGCCTCATGCCCTGATCTTTTAGCTGTAGGGTCTGGCTGATCTTCAGGCACCTGGGTGACCCCCACTCACAATGAGATGCAGTCTGAACAAACTGCCAGGTTGGGGGAGGTTTGGGTTGCCAGGTTGGGTGGTGGTCACCATCAAAATCTAGAGGCAGGGAAGAGCCCTCATTAGTGGACAAAAAACTAGCGAGAGTGAACATTCAATCATTTACAAGTATCTCCCTAACTGCATCATTGTATTTATAGTGTTGGGCTATTGTCAGAGCTGTGCGGTGATTAAAGACCAACATTAGAATCCATAGCAGACCTCAGGCTTTCTGGAACCTTCACCGCAGTAAATGAGTGGTAAGATGTTAATTGTGTGGGCAGTCATTCAAAGCACTGGTTATTCTCTCATCAGCACTGGAAAGGGAAAATGAGGCATGTTCATTCACTCCAGAAAAGTTTCATATGAATATAAAAGAAGTCTCCATGTCTTTTAAATATTTACTGAAACTTTTGTGCAATAGGCCTCTTCCACAGAGGACATGTTGACATATCACAGTAGGAAAAGCAGAGGCATAAATGATAAAAAAATAGTGATCGCTAATTCCATTTAACTGCTTCAGTTTCAGTTGTTGTGCATACTGGTTCAAGTCAGAATCCCTTTTTATTAAAACAGACTGTTTTCCCTGCCACCTCATCTCATGGCTTTCCTTAAAGAATGGAAGAATTGTGCATCATCATCTCATTTTCAAAAAAGCATTACACACATTTTTATGTGTTTTTAGTAAAGCCTGACTGATATATTGGTTGACCAATATTATCTGCCCGATGCTGGCCTGTCACAGCTATATCGGTCTGTATCTGTATTGGTATGTGCTGTTTGATATGCGATGGTACAAAAACTTTTGATGTTTTTTGTAGATGGTTTTATTTATTAGCTTTATAGACAGCATATGTATATTTGTATATTTTCCTTAATTCAAGTTTAATATATACATATATTATGCTCTAGTTTATGGTTTCAGTGCTATGATATTATTTAAGACAATTAAGTTCATCATTGAACTGTAATAAAAGCTGTCACAAGTGTCACTTTCTTAGGGATCATCACAAAAAATGTATGTTTATGTACATATTCTATATTCTGTATATTTTAAAAAATCGTTTTTTAGCATATGATCAGGGGTGGAATTAACAAATTAGAACTAGCAGGCACAGGTTTGGAGCGTGTGAATGAGAGCGTGCAGTGCAGGATAGTGCAGGAGTTGGGAGTAATTTAGACTGAAGATTTGGAGAAACAGAAACCCTCTTCAGCTAAATGCCTGCAATTGACAAAACATTAAACACTAATGGTTAAAAAGTAACAAATATTCTGAGTTGTTTTTGAGAAGAATACAATATATTTTTAAAGTATTTTTTTACAGCAGTAGTTGGGTAGTATTTCAGTATTGTAACAGCACTTCTGCTTGAGTAGAGATTTCCAGTACAGTTTTACCACTGCATACGATACACAACATGTTGTTAACATGTTTAAGTCCCACGTATGGGTTTTATAGCCTGAACCTTAGGCATGGAAGCAACATTTCCCAAGGTAGCCAGGCTTATTTTTTTTCCTCCTCTTTTTTTTATAAATTGAAAGAAGCCCACATGGTGCATCTCCCTCAGCTTGTTGAGATAGTTTTAAACATCTGCTTCTAGCTTGTTATTTATGTTAGCCAATCTAAACGCTTTTAGATGTATAATTAAAGTGCTAGTTACACACACACACACACATAAATACACCCACCTCTTTGCTGGGTCACATTTTGCTTAGGTGAGGCGTTTCTTTTGATCATCATCATCATTAATAGCAACCATCAAGTGAAGAGCGATGAAACCATAATGTTACAAAGAAACACTGAAATTGAACTCAACAAACAGAATGGACTCAGCCAGAGGGTTTTCTTGTGTATTATCATTTTCTTTATGTAACTTTTGTAGTGTTTGTGACCTTTCAGTGCACCTTAGAGCAGTGTAAGTAGTCTAGAGGGTACTTTTAATCTTCTCTGCTGATGTTGAGAAATGTGATGAAATGTATAAGTCGAATATTTTTCACTTGTCTTTCACATAGGACCTGTTCTGACCGGCTGTCAGGGCCTCTCTGATAGGGCCAAACCAATACTGGATTTTTGGGCCCAGTAATAAAACAATAATAAAAACAATAAAGCTGCCTGTAAAGCTAACAAATACAAACTATCTGCATTAAATTCTGTTTAAAAAAGAGTCTGCATATCAGTACATATCAGACAACATATATGGACCAATATAGCTGTGACAGGCCAATATTGAACCAATAATATATGCCCATTTTGCCAAACTGGGCATCGGCTTCTTCTTCTCAGATATAACTTTTACATATGAAAACATTGTGTAAAAGTTAGACATTAAAATAATGCTTAAAAATTAGAGTTTGATAAATGTTTTTTTGACGTATAAGGCTATTTTTGTCAACCACATTTCTTGTTTATGCTGAGGCTGTTTATCAGTAAATACTGTTGTCAACGTGAGTTTGTGTATGTGAGTGCGTGTTTGGAGTCGGGCCATGTCCAGGGCCAGAGACATACTAATGACATGGACTCCAGTGGTATGTTTTACCAGCTCAACTGCTCTCATTAGATGAGAACCTCTGTGCAGCACAGCTCGCCTCATTAATGAAGCACAGCCATGTGCCGCTGCAGATACGTGCGCTCACTCGTTCAAGCACATACACTCGGGTCAAACAGACTGTGTGGGAGGACTCAGGGCTGTGTACAAGCACACAAAAACATACATGCACCCGACATCCCACTCACAGTGCACTGCTGTCCTTCTATAAAGTCCCTCTTCACTGCACTACCAGTTAACACACACTCATACATATATGCACACACATATTCTTTGAAGAATCACCCTCTTGAATACAAAGTGCACCTGGCCTGGTGGGGGACACACACCTATAGCCTTCACCTATGAAGCCGTTCCAATCATTTTTGCAATTGCTGTCCCTCCACAGATGTGTGATTGTGTTAGTACGTATGTGTGTATTTGCATGTAGTCGTGCGTGCTTGTGTGTGTGTGTGTGTGTGTGTGTGTGTGTGTGTGTGTGTGTGTGTGTGTGTGTGTGTGTGTGTGTGTGTGTGTGTGTGTGTGTGTGTGTGGCGGGGCCCCTCCTGATTATAGCTGCTACATAATTAACAGTGATCAGATTTGTTTTGTGGCATAAATGGTGCATGTGTAGAACATTAGGCCTGGCAAGTCTCATTTCACATTCAGCTCAAGGGCTCGGCAGCAGACGGGTCACGAGCTTCAGGGAGCACAATCACAAGCCTCCCTCCATATGGTCCTGCCTGCCGCATCCTCACCAGCGAGGGCTGCGAGTGCCAGACAAGTTCCCCCAAGAACCTAATCGTGTTCAGTAATTACCAAGACCGGCTTTTCTCTTTTTTTTTTTTTTTTCTCCCCCTCCCTCCCCTCAGCCTCCCCCCCCAATCTCTTACTCTTTTTTCCACTGCACCTGCATGCTCTCTTCTTCTCTTTCAATTTCATGTTCTCTCCCCAGCCGTTGCTTTCAATAAGCTGCTTGTAATATGTTTATTTTTTCCCTTTTTTATGTCTTTGCTTCTTTACCATCTCACAGTTTCCCTGTTTTGCTGTTTTGTGCTGGATGAAAATCAGGATGGGGATGAGAGAGATTTGTGAGAGGAGAAAAACTCAGACACTCCCACATCAGTTAATTTCTAAATTGCTTTATGTGGCTGATGCCGAAAAACCCAGTCCGTCCTCCTGACTGCCTAGAAATTATAAATAATTGTAACAGATGCGCCAATATGGCCGGCCTCCAATAAACGAGGCCCCAGATAATTTGACCAACCCCCTTTGACAGGCCAATTTAATAAAACATGAACAAAATCTTCCTCACTAATAATTTATCATCCCCTCTCCTCCCCTTTGGTTAAAGTTGATTACCCTGGCAGTTAACAAGGTCACGCCCAGATGCCAGGTTTCTGATAATGCAATCAGGACTCGTTGGAAAAAAGGTGATGACATCCTGTGCGGTTTTCTTCACTACCTGGCCTCAGTTGTGAAGGCCTCTGTTTGTCAAACTGCTTCGATTTAAAGTGTTGAATACAAGTGTTGTTGATAGCAGCAGGTGATGCTTTTAAGTGTTTCACACTTTTATTTATAAGTATTTCAGAAAAGAAATGTGAGAAAATATGCAGTAAGGTGATGGAGTCAAGAGGTAAAGGTGAGTGTTTACTTTAAGTTAGAGGACTTCGGCATCAATTAGGCTTATGCAAAGTGTAGGCCTATAAACTGTACGTGCCCTTTGACTATAAAGCAGAGCTGTGTACTCAACTTTAGGCATAACTAAATAAAAGTAGACTTGCACCTTTAACAGAAATGACCTGTGACTTCACTTGGACTTGAATCTTTTGACTTGAAAATACTTGATACCTTACACTAAGCCCAGAGAATAGGTATGTTAAGATGTGTCACATATTATTTTTTCTTTATTTCAGCCAATTAAAGAACTATTTATTCTCAGCAATTTGACCCTTAATTCGCCAGAATCCTCAAATCCACTTTGTTTTAATCAATCTGACAGCATTTGATCAAGTTGCACACGCCCTACCAACTGAGCTATAGGGGCGCCCACACATACCCATAAAGGTTGTAACAGCAGCAGCAAAATCGTGAAGATAGAAAGTCACATTCAAGTGACATGGACATTATAAAATCAGTACTTGTGTAGTTCCAGTACGGGACTGTAACATGGGTGAGTGTAGGCATTATTGGGCGTGTTTGCAACACAACCTACTCCTCTGTGGGTGGGCCCTCTGCTTTATCCTTGTCCCCTTCAGTTTTGATAGTCCCCGCTGTGTGCTGAGGTGTGCAGATGCTACTCGACACTGGCTAATAGACACTGATAAATAGATGGGCCATGATAGCACATATACACACATACACACCACAGTGCTGGAGGCAGAAGATAGCTGTCCCACTGCCTCATGACACATCTGGTCTGACTTCGGCGCATGAAAATGTCATGTGGACATCCAGTACGTCAGAGTTAGTCTGAACTACTTTAACTCTGCCAGCATCTGATTTCCCTGAATTAGTTTTGACAGCTGCTGTTAATTTAATCAAAGATGGAAATATAGCTTTCAGTTTGTTAAGACCTCAGCATGTCTGTAGTCTAATTATGCTCTCTTACTTAAAAGACCATGTACTCACGACAGCATTGTATTATGGAAACTCTCCTCCTCTCCTATAGATTTTTGTCTGTGTACAGTAATTTGTATAGCTTGGTATTGCTAGAATTATTCGCAGGTGAAGTAGTCTTGAACCTCCCAGTTCATGTTCAGTTTCCAAGTGGCTTATGAACACATGCAGGCCAAAATACCCCTGGACATCATTGGATAGACCTACAACCAGTCAGAGTGACGAAACGTGTGGCATAGTGGCGCTTTGTCCATTTCCAAGCAGGGTACAAAAAAGGCAGCTGCTTGGTCATGAACTTTCTCATATTACTGTGAAACTGTACACTAAAATATGTTTCTGAAATCATTTTAAATGAGAAATAGGCAGTGCTGTAGCCAAATTTTGATTCTTGAATTTGGGGAGCCTGAGACGTTGTGCTGTTTGTTAGACAACCAATCAGAGCAGTGGAACACATGATGTGACTGTTAAAATCTGTACTGGTGACACTCCTTTGTTGGTCATTGTATAGAACCCACCCCATGTTAAATAAATGGGTGTGATTGGTTTAACCAGATCGAAGTGGTGGAATTCAGTCTGAATGGAAGAGGGGCCAGATGTGTCTTCCAGAGCAAATGAAAACCTCAGCTTGGCAGTTTTGTCTGGTTGCTCTTGGTATCATTAGTAATCATAGGAGGATTTTTGAGATTTTCTCTTTTCCTGAATTTTTAGATTGCTATGGAAAAAAAATAAGTTAACCTCACGTCACCTGTGTTCAAGTGTTAACTTGGATTGTAACCACAATGTGTATTTAAACTACTTCAGAGCTTGATATTAATAATAACCACTTAAAGGACCAGTGTGTAGGATTTGGCGGCATCTAGTGGTGAGCTTGCAGATTGCAAACACCTTGTCTCATTCTTCCCTTCCAAGCATGTAGGAGAACCTATTGTTGCCACGAAACGTGTTGATTCCATTTTGGGCTACTGGATAGACATGGTGGTGAAACATAGCGGTCTCGGTAGATATTAGCCGCTCATTCTAAGGTAATAAAAACAAAACAGCTCTTATTATCAGGTCATTATTCTTGAATGAATTTTTATTCATTAATTTTTATGAAAATTATTTTCATTTCAGCCATATTCTGACAATAAATCTCTGTACATGTTACATATTGGGCCTTTAATTGACCAGTATGATATGTTTTAACCACTGATTTCAACACAGGAAGTGACTAATTGTGATGTAATTACTTGTAAATGCTTGTTTGTCTCCCTTTTTGTTTATTTTCCGCTTTTGGTTTCTCTAATGATGGCCAACAGCCAATAAGCAGTGAACAGTGAACACTGGCTAGGGAACTCACTAGCGTAATGTGAAT
This sequence comes from Lutjanus erythropterus, assembly GCF_056507025.1. Taxonomy (NCBI): domain Eukaryota; kingdom Metazoa; phylum Chordata; class Actinopteri; order Lutjaniformes; family Lutjanidae; genus Lutjanus; species Lutjanus erythropterus. The sequence goes on along the minus strand of NC_139319.1, from coordinate 16,502,275 downwards.
TTCTTTGTCATTATTGTTTTTTTAAGCTGATGCTAGTATGAAGTGTGCACAAGAAAATAAAACCTTTTCAAGACATCGTGACATGTAGGTCACACATTATGGATCATTACTCTTCCTGCCTATACAAGAACATTGTTCCATTGAATCTGACACATGTTCAACATATTTACACTAATCCCAGAGTCAAGTTACTGTTAAATCAGTTTGGAGCATATTATAGACACTGCTGCCCAGCAAGCGTAGTCCTCATAACTTCACAATATAGGCTTATCCTGCTCTCTCTTCCTTGTTTCTCACTCACAAACACACTCTCTGTCTGTCTTTTCTTCCAGGCAGCAGTGTCAGAGCAGGTTGATGCTGCAGCTCAGAGGTCTAGCCCTGATTCTGACTGGGCCTCCACCCGAGGCTCAGCTCCCAGGCCAGAGGATAAGACCCTTCAACGCAGATCCACCAGTTCCGTCAGAAGACAGCAGGTAGGTTAGCACACACTACTGCCAATTATGACAAAGACAGCATGTGGGTGAGCGGCTAACATGCCCACACTTATCCGATACCACTTCTCTCAGATTAGATCAAAGCCATAGAGAAGGGATATGAAGGAAATGGTCTGTTGAGAATCATGTGATTTATCAGACCCTGCCTCTGCCAACCTTTGTCCTGAACTCCCCAACAGACACACACGCACAGACACACACACACAGATGCCCCTCCTACTGTGACCAGGCCGACGTGTGCTGCTGGTTTCACGCATGCCTTGGGCTCAGGCACTGGCTAATTTACCGCTTCAGCAGTACATTATGAACAAGAAAGAAGCTTTTGATCTTCTCAGTATTCCACTCATAAGTTTGGCAGGACATGTTTCTAGATGGCCTCACTCACTCTAAAGCTGGCCTGAAGACACATTGTTTGATTTATACAGCTGTCCTCATTATAGCTGCAGTGGAAGAGCTTCTGTTCTGGCAGTTCATACATGTAATGTAATTATTTTGTACAAAATAAATAAACAGTATTGACATCTTTTGATGATGTGCTTCCCTGTTCAGGAGACTCTGCTATGTTTGCCCTAGGACACGGACACACACACACACTCAGTTGTTATGGACCTGCTATTAAATATTAAGAAACGTGCCAATTTTGATCCTAGTGCCGATACTTTAAATTAGGGTTGGAATATAATGCATTTTTTACACAATAAATTTTTGATTCCTTTTTATGCTGAATAAAAACATGAATCATAATCGGATTTAACTGTTTAAATCAGTGTGTCTGACACACTGTGCATATGCTGTCCTTTTCATTAGACACCAACTTAAATTAATCTATCAAAAAAAGTGTGTGGACTAGGATAATCTACCGTAAATTCCCTTTTCAGAATTCAGCTATTTGAACCTTTTCAACACCTGTTCATGCTTACCCACAACCCCACCTGTGAGCATAAAATGCGTATGGATAGCAAAAATCTGTATTTGCAGGACTCCTCTCTCTTACTACTTGGGCTTATGAATCCCACATTAGGCACAATTTTACAGACACAAAAAATCAGAAACTCAATTAATCACTCACACAGTCATACAAATTCAGTGTATATAGTGAAATTAGTTTTCTGCATTTGGCCTATCTTGTAGTGTTAGGAGCAGTGGGCAGCCAGCCAGCCAGCCCAGGGACCAACTCCAGCTGTAAGCCGGCTCTTTGGTAAAGGGCACTGACAGGAGAATTATCCTAGCATACTTGTTTTTTTTTTTATGGTAGGGGAAAACGGAGCACACAAACACAGGGAGAACATGCAAACTCCACACAGAGAGGCCCTGCCCCAGCTGGGTTCAAACCTGCTGTGAGGCGACAGTGGGAATCACAGAGGCACTGTGCTCTATGATTTTAGATTTTGTAGCATGTTCATCTCTTCATCCAATATTTCAAACTCCCTCTCCCTATAAGATTTGTAAAACCTAAGTTCATTAACTTAAGCTAATCATATCAGCATCATAAATCATGTTAAACTGTAGTGTTATTAAAAACCTGAACACTTTGAGTAGTTGTTGCTATCGGTTTCTTAATGTCCAAATATAATGATGCTCCAACGAAACCATAAACCTGATGTGTTTCATTACCCACCATTTAAACAATAATACCAATCTACAAGGTCAAAAGCATTTGAAATGAGCCTTCTGTGCTACCCACTGCACAGAGGAGGACACAATTTGCAGCTCTTTCAGTAAAGTGAAGTGTAATTATTTGCTGAGGTGACAGGTAGTTCATAGTGGTGCATGCCTTGCAATTTGCTATGTACAGTAAGTGTTAAACTGATGTTTTCAGGATTTGAGTGAAGAAAAAATTACTTTGAATTTGGAAAACATGATTTTAAAAAAAGAAAAGGGAATTAACTCAGATGTTTATCCCATCCCCTCTACCTTGCATGTATGGGATTAAAGCATGCCCAGATGCTGAGTCCTGTGAGTACTACACTACGATACCAGTTAGAATTCTAGAGTGTTGCTTATGAGTGTCTGCAGTCTCAAAAGCCATTTCCTGCCTTTTCGGCACCTTGGTGAAGCCCAGGGATGAGCAAGGTTCAAATAGTGCTTGCTGGGGCAACATGGTGGAAGAACCCAATGCTGAGCCCTCTGCTCCCCCTCTGTTCAGTTAGTTCCTTGACTCTAGTGGTGGAGAGGTACATGGACCTCTTCAATGAAGAGAACTATACACTGTGTGCACAATTATTAGGCAAGTGCTCTTGGTCAAACCAAAATGTTAGTAAACCTCAAACCTGAATATTTAAGAAAGTAAAAGTTAGGTTTTGGTTTTCTTAGGAGAATGTCTATGTGTGCACAATGATTGGGCATCTATTAGTGTGCAGAATTATTATGCAACTAAATGAAAAAAGAACATTTTCCCATCTCACTTTTCATCTGTTAAAGTGAGAATAATACACGAACAACTCAAAATTTACAAATAAACATTTCTGACATTTCAGAAAAAAAAAAATCGGTGACCAATTTAGCCACCCATTTTTTCAATAGTCATAAGCCCTCCATTCATGGAGTCTGTCAGTTTCTTGATCTGCTGACGATCAAACTTTTGTGAAGCGGCAACCACAGCCTTCCAGACACTGTTCAGAGAGGAGTACTGTTTTCCTTCACTAGAAATCTCCCATTTAAGAAAGGCCCACAAGTTCTCAATAGGGTTTAGGTCAGGTGAAGAAGGGGGCCATGTCATTATTCTTTCATCTTTAAGGCCTTTACTGGCTAGCCACGCAGTGGAGTGCATCGATGCATGCGATGGAGCATTGTCCTGCATAAAAATCATGGTCTTCTTGAAAGATGTAGACTTTTTCCTGTACCACTGCTTGAAGAAATTGTCTTCTAAATATCGGCAGTAGGTTTGGGAGTTGATTTTGAGTCCATCTTCAACCCAAGGTCCAACTAGCTCATCTTTAATAATACCAGTACCCCACCTCCACCTTGTTGGCGTCTGAAGTGGAGCTCTGCACCTGTTAATGATCCAGTTACAGGCCCATCCATCTGGTCCATCAAGAGTCACTCTCATCTCATCAGTCCATAAAACTTTTGAAAAATCTGTCTTCAGATATTTCTTAGCCCAGTCTTGATGTTTCAAGTTATGTGTCTTGTTCATTGGTGGTCGGGTTTCAGCCTTCCTTACCTTGGCCACATCTCTGAGCACTGAACACCTTGTACTTCTGGGCACTGCAGGTACGTTGCATTTCTGGAATATGACAGCACTGGAGGATAATGGGTTCCTGGTAGCTTCAAATTTGATTCTTCTCAAGTCTTTAGTTAATTTGTGTCCTTTTTTCTCAACACGTTTCTTGCGACCCTGTTGACTATTTGCTCTATAAACAAAGAGGCTCAACCCTCCCCTGGACCCCATGAGGTCAACCTGCACTTGGTGTGCAAGTAGGCGGCAGCTAGATTGGTTGTAGACTGACCCACACTGCAAAATGAGAAGGGGAAAGAGAGATTAAATGGCTGAAAAATTCTGTTCTTTCATTAGCTCAAGCCGGCTGTCACAGCCTGTATGAAGATTATTAGGATCAACTTTTTGTCATAGAGTACCTGGGCTACTCTGGCCTGGACATCGCTGGCAATGAGGATCTGGGGCTCTCCAGTCCCTCAGTGACTGATAAATTGGGGAAGTGACTTGTGTTCCTGATTTGGAGCACATTTGCTCTCCAGGAAGGATTCGTTGCCCTCAGAGGTCTGGACTTGCTCAGTGTGAGGGAGCAGTGGTGATCCTTTAATTCTGGTAGCCATGTGTTGGCCCAGCTGGTCATTAATGGCAGAACTAATGTTGCTCCTTTATTGTCAGCCCTGTTTGTTACCATTGTACTAGGCTTGAGTCACAGACACTGTCAGTTTTTTCACCACATCCTAAGTGACTTGCTGTATAAGGTATATTTAATAAGGAGGTTTATGAAGGAAGCCTCCTGGGACTTGTCCATTGTTTGGGAGGCACTCCCAGGATGGCCTTTTGAGCCCTGGGAGTGTGCATATCTAAAGTCAGCCTCACTTAAAAACATTCTGTTGCTGGATCTAACCATGTTTCCAATTGTTAAGGAAATTTGAAGTTAACTTTTGAATTGATGCCAAAAAAGAAAATTCAAATTAGGAATGTTTCCACCAAATGGTTTGAACTGAATAAACCAGGCTATGCAAAGTGTAGTTTCATTAGAAATTGTCAGCATGGGCTATGGTAATAAACAGTAGAGGTCATGAAGATGAAGAAGAACTTGGCCACCTACAAGAGAAAAGTGGAAAGAAGTCCTCAGGTCTTTTTTTTTTTTTTTTTCAATTAAAAAAGTTGTAAATATGACTCACTCAGCTCTCAGGTAAGTGGGGTTATGCTCGTAACCAAAGTTTTTCAAAAAGTTTGTGCAGTGTCACTTTCAATCAGGTATTTTGTTTGTGAGCTAGATTATAGGAGCTGCAACACTTTGTGTTTTTTACATACAACTTTCAGTTGGAGGTTACCTGCTCTTATCTGTTGTGCTCCTTTTAAAACATTTTTATGCACTGGGGTACTTTGCTTTGTGTCTGTATGCGCACCCATGTGTTTGCATGTCAATGTATGTCTATCTATGACTGTCTTATCCTGTGCTTGTATGCGTGTGCACAACATTCCTATTCACTCAAGAACCTGAACAAGTTCAGCTTTGAGAGCTCCAGACACACACATGACACACTGCTGCAATCATAAAGAAGCCCATTGATGACAGTGACCCCTCTCTCTGGGAGATGGGGAGAGAGAGGGTGGAGGAGAGGTGAAGGGAGGAGGGAGGCAGTCGATGAAATGTTTCTTCTTTGCTTTACAGCCGGTGACACTGACCCCTCAGTAAATAAGATTTTGCTCTTTCTTGCATACAGACTCTGTTTAGATACGAGCCTTTTCCTCATTTCCCTCCTACTGTATGCTCTCCTCCCCTCCATCTGCATTGCACTCTCATGTTTACAGAGCTATTACAGGGTGCGATGCACAGGTCAGGTCATGGCGGCCAACCAGCTGCCGAGCTGAGGTAGACAGCGGGTACATCTTTCTTTGCCTTGTGTTCTGTTTTTTATCTTTCAGGCCTGTCTTGTGGAACATTACCAACAATGTCACAACATAGACCTTCACATACTAACAGAAGGCATGTGTCTTCTGAACCTGCGGCAGACAGGCGTCCAACTGGACCAGAGAGAACATCTGCAGCAAATCTCAGTCATTTGTCAGTGTCGCCATGTCATCTTCCTCTGTACTCCTCGTAGACAAAGCACACAGCAGTTTATCTCTGTGATTCTCAGATACAGAGAAACACCAGTTCAATTGTTAAATAAATCCTGGCCAAAATATACGTCTACTGAAACGTATATAGAAGCCATCCTCGATAAGTCATGCTTCATAGTTAGTCATCTTTACTTTTAAGTTTAGGGTTTTTAGTTGATTTGGATTCCCCTTTTGGCCTCTATTTTTCCCCCATGCCCATACAGTCTAAGCCAGTTGGCCTGCCACTCATCAGGAATATGCAGATCAATCTGCTAATTAGTTGCATAGAGTCATTAAGGCTGAGTTAGAACACATGGTTGGCACCCATGCAGACATGATAGCAGAACCTGGCACACCAGGTCACTGGAGTCAATTGTAGGCCAAGGGCACATTCCCATTCGCACTAGCATACTCAGACATTTTTGTCACAGGCAAATGATTTTACAAATATGCATGCTGTGGTGATAAAATGAGAATAAACATGTTTTCACTAGACAAGTGACATAAATATCAGCTTTATTTGTATGACACATTTCATTTGGCAGGTGTAAACTCATTCTGCTTCAAAAAGAAAAAGGCAAAGATTAGAATGATATAGCATATAAGATAAAGAATTATTATATATATAAAAACATAGGATAGGAAGATATGATTATTAAAAGAGAGATAATAGTGAATAATACTGATCCTAAAAAACTAAAAAAAAACACTTTAAACCTTAGTAAAGTCTTGTGGAAAAAAGATATGTTTTTGTGGAAAAAAGATATGTTTTTAATCTGCTTTTAGAAGAAGACAGTTGTAGCAGACAGTAGTTCATGTGGTAGATTATTCTAGAAATTGGAGCTTAATGACTGAAATGTGTATCGTTATCATTACAATCTATAATATTTTCATATCTAACCACATATTTGGGACGCCTTTTGCATTGCTGTTGTACAGTATTTTCTTTACCTGATTGACTTTGAAGTTTTCAGTGTTACTGGCAGAGATCACCTCTCCAATGCAGTCAAACTGCACACCCACGTTTGTGGTATTCACTGAGAATGATATATAGACAAAGTGCAGCAGAGTCTTTAATCTCGAATCCTTACAGCCCACAGTTTGGCTGCACTGTAAACAAATCTATGAAATGCTCTCACTCTGCTGAATAGGCCCCTCAAGTAGGAATGAGGTTCGAGAGCCAGTACTAAATTATTACCAGTTCCTGATTGGTCAATGCTGAAATATTGATAAGCTCCTGGACAAAAAATGCTGCTGTTGGTATTTGTGTAATGTTAATTTGCTCTTACATAGTTGTTAGCAGGTGTAAGTCGAGAGAGGCATTATTGCTGCAAACATAGTAGTGAAGAGCAGTGTATGTACAGTTTAGGCCATTTGTTGGTGAAAAGCCGCTACGGCAGCTAAACCTGTTAAAAAATAGGTGATTGACCTTTTTCCCATTGTGAGTTTGCATTTTTTTGTTTGTTTGTTTGTTTGTTTGTTTGTTTGTTTGTTTTCCTGATGTGTGCTACACAGCCAAGACTCAGTTCATGTTTGTGCATGGGAGCAGAGAAAAGGGCATTTTTAAAAGTAACTCTGTGTTAAGCTCTCAGTACTATTGTAGCTTCCACCTGAATCTCTGTGGTTTGAAGTTTAGTTTCTTTCCCACGTTGCTGTTTGTACTTTCAGGTATCTGCTTTATTTTACTATTTTATCTTTGCTTTTAGTTTTATAGAAGTTGTGTTAAGATACTACTGATGAAAACCCAACATTTTCTGATTTTTCATAATAAAAGCTTTTAGGTAATAAAATAACTTTTACTTATCAACTGATGAGTGCATCATCAGTTGCATACACACCATCAAGCAGATGTAAACACCACTGTGCTAGGTTTATGTGAGTCAAGCTAAGCCAGCTTCTGTATGGAAAAGTAGCAGAAGAATCGCAGAAGTCACTGACAGATGCCGACAGATTTCCCACTGTAAACAAAAGCCGGATATTAGTGGGTGTTTGCTTTTTTTCTTTCTTTTTTTTTTTTCTTCGTCTAGTGTAAAAGGGGCTAAAGGTGGGGCAGGCCAGTCATTGTTATTTTTATGGACAAGCTCTTTCTTCTTTGCTCATGAGATGACTACAGCCCTTTGCCCAGTTCCCTGTTATCCCAGTTAAAATACTTTTCATATCTTTGCATGTCTTAATCTTTTAATGAAATTATGGAGAGTAGTATTGACAAATATCCAGATTGATGAGCAGTATTGGTGCCCTATCCTCAAGATATATTTACTGCCTCTGGTGGTTGATACATGTATCATTTGAATGGAAAGCTGGAACCTGTATTACTAAAATGCATTGTTGTTTCTAACAGTACCCAAAGATGTCACCAAATCAGCCAGGGCTGAAATCTAAAGTTTTATAACTTTAAGAGACAACGAAGCTTGTTTTAGCCATCAGAACACAGTTTTTCAAGATAGGGGGGGCTTATTGATCCACCATCCCATTATATATTCTCACTCCACCACCACCTCCTGTACTCCACTCCAGCCCAAGGACTGTTGTACGTTTAGTCGCATTGCATATTTTAGCCTGCCATCTGGTCAGCCCTGCCTGGCACCGCAGGGGGCCTCATATCCTCTCATATTCATATTCCACTAGCATATTGTTCCCACTGCTTTTCTACAGTGCGGCCCCAGCACTTCTCCACTTCTTTATTTATTTCTACAGAAGAGGCTGGCGAGCAAACGGCCCCCCCTCCTAATCGGCGGCTCTTCCAGTTGTCCTATCAAGTGTAACCTGGAGGCCCCTAGTAGAGCAATTAGAGCGGCCTCCCTGCCCACCTCTTGTAATGAAGCCCAGCACATTCTGGAATCTATAGCCCCTTTAGTCTCCCCTAATGGGACATCATTATTGTCAAAGAAACAATGTAAATGGAAATGAACATACTCATTAGCCAGTCGCAGGGAGAAACCTTTGCCGCTCTCAGCTTGCAACTCCCGCTTCCAAACATGCACATACACACACAGACACACACACACACACAAAAGTGAACCTCCTCCCTTCAGCTTCTGCGGACTGCTGCTCCAGCTTGCTTTATTCCTCTGGTAGCGCGTTCATTTGTGTGTGTGCATATGTGTGTACTGAAGAAGACAATGTGCATGTTTTACTCAAGGTGAGAGGGGAATGGAGTGAACATGGATAATTCCATTATTGGCATTCACTCAGTGTTTCTACAGATGTTAATTGTTGCATGGGTTTGTGCGTGTGTGTAAGTGAAGTGTGCTGAAGTGTTCTCACCCCAGTGCTTCTTTGCTTACCTGTCCCAGGGTGCACCTGTGCAGCGGTCCAGGTCTCTGTCCCCAGCCAGCAGTGTGGATTTGGGTGGTGGGAGGGGAAGAGGAGCAGAACAGAGGATTCAAGACCTTGAGGAGCTGTTGCAGTTGAAGGTAACGAGCTAACAAAGATGAACAGGCATAATATCCTCTCATTTTCTCTACATTAATCTGTTAACTGTATGTCCTTTATTTTCTGCAGCCTACATCATCATCTTTGTCTTTTATGTCTTAATCTTCTGTTTCAGTATTTTTCCCACATACGGGTGGTTGTTGACTGCCAGTAACTTTGAACTACTTAAAGAGAGAGTTCAGATTATTTGATGTAGGGTTACATGATGTACTTATCAGTAGGGCTGGGCTGTATGGCCTCATTTTTTTTTTTATCATGGTATAATTTAATGCACGGATAGTAACAGTATCTTAAGATTTCAGTCTAAATTCCTCTGCAGAGATAAAGCATTGGTACGACAACTGCATGTGCAAAACTACAATAATACAGAGAAAAAAAGATTAAACCTTTATAGACTTATATCAAGTATCACCACCACTGTCACTTTCTGTTGTCTGACTTTTTTAAACCTCCACTTCGCTGTGTGTACTGTAGTGAATTGATACAAACAGGCTAAAACTAAAACTTATCCTTGTACAGTCTGTTTAGCTTAGTTTGCCATATAGCTTCAAATTTGGCAAAGATATGACATTATTGATTTTTTTATCCATGCTTTTTAACATTTTGTTGTAACTTATTATCATGTTGCTTTTTGGTCAAGCAAAGGGACAGGTCTACCACAGTCACACGGTACAGTCAAAATTCAAACCACAGGACATTTATACCAGTGTACTTTCTATACCATTTATCCTTTCCACCCCTTGTCAGTTTATTACTTTCAGGAGATGCTGGTCAGCGAGCCCCCTGTCAAGACAAGCAGAGAGGGGCATCTGCATGGACACTAATTAATGAACTGCAGTGGACAGGGTCAGCAAAGATCACACCTAAAAAAAGGTTTAGAGAGAGTGACGGCAAAGTTCAGTGGTGAAAATATAGTATGCACATAAAGTGATATTCAATTTTTTGTAGGTGTACCTTTTTTAAATAGCTAAAATGCATTTTACTGCTGAAGTTGCCCATGGTAGTTCATTGCTTTGCTTCCATGCGTCTCTGTACTTTTACACACTGGGGTGTGCAGACTGCCCACTACTGTAGGTAATAAGATTGTCAAAAGTATCTAAGTATTGATATTTTTTCAATACGACATGCTTAAAAACAATACAGTACAAACATATCAAAAGTACCAAAGTTATATATATAAAAAAAGTGATCATTCAAGACCTCAGTTCAAATTTGAACTATGGCTTGCAGCTGTACTTTGTGACTTTTTCTGTCTGCTGCAGGTAGAAGAAGAAAAAGAAAAAAAAATATCCTGTTGTATGTGTCTAGGACCTTTTTCCTTTTGTCATGGTATCAAAAAAAGTATTGCGTATCTTCACTGACTATCAAAATGTTCCTTATACAACCCCACTTCAAATAATCCAAACTATCACTTTAATCTTCTGTCTCAATGTTTTCCTCACATGCAAGTGATTGTTGACTGCCAGTGACTTTGAACTACTTAAAGGTGTTGTTTGCTGAATAGGGCACATTTTCTAGGATGGTGGTGTCCAGCTGACAATGTGGGGCACCAGACAGGCCTAATGGAGCTGCTTGTTGCTCTGGCCATCTCACATGATTGCTGCTATCAGTTGCGGGATTGTAGGAAGGTCTGCAGCTCTGTAACAGTCACAGTCTCCAAAGGGCTCAATTGCACCAGTGCTGCGACTGCCTGCCTCAATGACCTTCCCTCACAGTGTCTTTCACACACATACACATGCATATGTGTACGCACACAAACAGAGCGTGCGTAGGCAGTGAAGCAGCAGGAGAGGAGCAGCTCTGGTGAAAGTGGTTGCAGCAGGGTTTTTCCCTTAAACGAATCAGCTTTATTGGTCTTTTAACCTTCACATGCTCTATGACGTCTTTCTTCCACTTCTTCATTCCCATATCTGTTTTTTTCCTCTGTCTCTCAAATTCACTGCAAGCAAAATACACTTAATTTACACCCCTGCCCTATGTTTCTTTTAAGGTCTCAAAAATTGACTTCCTCTATTTTACTTTATGTCAGCAGAGTATATCTCCCACTGCCATTGTCTGTTTTTTATTTGGACTTTCCCCTAAAGCTGTCCTCCTCGTTGCCTTTCCTTATCCTTTCCATCTCTAAGGCTGACCAGTGAGTGAGTGATTATGCAGAGGTCATCTCCCTTTGAAGACAATCCCAAGAACACATTAAGCATCATTTTCTTGTCAAATCTGAAGTGTCTGAATTACATCACTGGCAGACACCTAGTCAGACGGTAATAACGTAGACTCAAGAGGACACGCATGGCTGTCTTATTTAATGGTGCCATTTACGTTGTCTACGAGTTGAGGGCCGTTTAGCGAAGATATGCAGAGAAAGACAACTCAAATCTGTGACTACATTAATGAGGGTATTAGTTCAGAGCATGATTTAGTGCTTGGATGTGGAATTGGGCAACATTCCCTCCATCAGTTGCAGTTGAGACCTAACCTCCAGCATCTCGCAGTACAGTACTTTCCAGTGTCCAGTTCGTTGTTCTCCAGTTGATCCTATCCAATTCTTTCCGATAGAATGCCTTTCAAATTGGGCACGCCGGCCCGTACCATTGACATGTTGACCTTAGCAGCTAACAGCAGCAGACAAACAAACAATTCTCATAATAATGGCCTCTTTTTTTTTCCTTCCGCACACTTTCAAGTAAACAGTAGCTGTTGCTGTGTAATTATTTTTCAGCTTGAGAACGTCCACAGATGTGTATGCTGGCTGAGTAAGGGGGGTGTATTGATCGGTGGGCAAGGGTCTGTGGCCTGATGACCAGAGCCAGGCTGCCCAAGGGAAGCTCTATAAGGAGCCTGGGAAGCCATGATGTGGCTAATGCCCTGCCACTTGCTCCATCCTGCCCCCCCACCTCCCTCCATCAGTCAGCCACAACTCTTCTGTGTCCTCCCCCAGCTCCTAGTTCCACCAGTTAACACTGCCCTGCTCTGGCCCCTTTCATTAGAGCCTTGTTTTTGAGAGGTTGGGGGCAGCTTGATGGGGCCGAGGATGTCTTGCAGATGTCCTCTGTGAATAATCCGCACTAGGGAAAATCCATACTTGTCACATTGGCAGTGTGTGTGTGCATCGTGTGTGCGCGTGTGTGTGTCCAGTGCATGTTTGTGTGCTCTCTGTTCTCTTTGTCCTTGTTAATAATAACAGGGCTGAGGGCTCGCATTTCCCTCTCTGCAGGGCAGCCGTGTCATATCAGCAGTAAACAAGCTCCTTCCCTTCAGAAAGCGCTCGACAACTCTCCCTAGCCCTGGCCACTCAAGCAGAAACCTGTCCTGCACTCTTCCTTTCACTTTCCCTTTTGCTTTGCTCTCTCTCTTTCTTCTCTTTCTAATTTCTCTGTTCTCTCTCTTTCTCTTCCCTCGATTTCCATCCGCTGCCTCCCTTTCTCTTCCTTTGCTCTCTTTCCACCTCTGTTTGTCCTGCCTGTTGAAAGTGTTTTCTCCATCGCCCTCGCTGTTAAGGTCAGCGTGGTGGGGAGGAGGGGGTGCCCCTGACAAGAAAAATCTATATGTTGTCTTCTCTTACTCCTTCTTTAAAGCTGGAGCCCAATCTTGCTGTGTTTTAATAGCTGTCAACAACAGTGTCAGCAACAAACCCGCCGATGCAGCCCCCACCAAAACAACACGTGCTGGTCATCAGTTGGTAACTCCTATGAGTGACTTTCTTTGCTGGTTAAAGAGTGTCTGTGTGTGTCTGGTTGGTGTTCTGTGGCCCCATTGACTCGTCATGTAAACGTCGTCCTTTAATGATGTCTCAGTTGCCAAGTAAGAGCACTTGTCAAGGAGGAAGGCAAAGAGAGAAAAGAATCTGAATCTGCTGCTTTCTGTCAGGCAAAGGTGTTTCAACTGTAGACCAGTTTAAATATGTAGCTGGTGAGGGGCTTTTCTCAACTTCCCTGCCACACTGCTGTGCCAATGTTACATGAAGCTGATTCCCTTTTTCAATTAAGTTATGTTTCATTTGACATGTACAACCTATTGGCGAAAAAAAAAAAATCTTGTCATTGTGCCTTACAGGTGGAGGAGAACGAGGAGCTAAGAAGAGCTCACGATAAACGCCGTGAACGCTTGTGTCTGATTCAGACCAACTACAAGGCAGTCAGAGACCAAATGAAAGAGATGGAGAAATCAAATGGCTTGTGAGTATATTGTTACAAATTCTTGTCACACACTTAGCTATGACTTAGCTCCAAAATAATGTTGGTTACCATGTTATAATTGTATTGTTAGACTGGCTGTACATGGTGGAACTTTCACGCAACTTTAGTTGGCTGAAACTAAAGGTTGTAGTAAAGTTGTATGGTGTAACGCCCTCTGCAGCACACTTGAAAGTTGTCTGAAACTGAGTTGCAACAGTTGTAAAACTCTGAACTTCTAACTGCTAACATGTCAGATAATGACATCAAACTATAATGTGCACTATAAACTATAACTATTAATAATAGTAATATAATTTCAGTTAGCCGCTGACTCATGTTACTGGTAGCTTAGTTATTGCTTTGCTTTGACATATTTTGATGAGAATCAGTGCTGTTATCAATAAGCATTAATTGACCAATAGCTCTCTTTCTGTTCTCCAGGTTAAGTCATTATGAAACTAACTAACTAAGCCAGCCTGCGCCAAAAATAATGCATCCAATGCAACACATCCAAACTCATATTATTCAGTGAGAAAATGTTACAGAATAAGTTACCAAGATCTAAACGTAGTTACAATGACACTTCTCACTTGATATAATCTAGCAAAATAACATTTTTTATTTGAAAAATTATAGTGAAATTAACGGTTAAATTATGTTGCATGAGATTTTGATTATTTTTTATTGTTTTGTGTCACTATCAAGTTGCAAGGAAATTAAGTTTCATGCAATTTGCAACTCATTGCGTAAAAGTTTCACTGTGTAAAGTCAGCCTTTATATGTGCTGAAAATATTCAAAAACTACTGACACCGCACACACTGAAATAATTTAAACTTTAATATTGAAAATCTCTTTATTGCAACTCCTCCTTGATATCAAGGTTTTCATTGACGAAAAACAAAATCACATTGCAACTTTATAATAATATTAAACTATGTTTCATGCAAAAATGGCACAAAATGCATTTTTCTGCCTATCAAATTTCCTTAGATTTCCTGTTTATTATCATATTGAACTGAATGTATTTGTGTTATGGACTGACAAAACAAGACATTTAAAGACATCCCCTTGGACTTTAAGAAACTTGTAAAGGTTGCAGCCCTAGATTGACAAATAACTTTAGTATTTTTTGTTATTCCACATCCACTCATGAATAAAACAATTTGTTCAGGGGCAAGTAAAAATTGAATTTTGGGCAAGTAGACTTCTGACCCACTTGCCCCACCAAACAAGTGAAAAAAACATGCATTAATGTTGAACCATGCCCAGCAAAAATCACATTATTATAATTTTTGTTTTGTTTTTTCAGTGAAAAGGAAATACAAAAAATACCATTTCCACTGAAACTGTGACTCTTATCTCATGTCACAATATCCCTCAAAATAATCCCAATGTGATTTTTTTTTTGTATGTCGTCCAGCCCTAATTCACTGTGATTTGTCTGATAATCAAACTTTGTTTTAATTATTAAAATGAAGGGTTATTAAAATTAGAATTAAAATTTGAAATGGTAATACTCATTGTCAGGAATGTTATTGTAGTTTATTGTGAAACTGGTATTCATTTCATCCCTACCCACAATACAGTGGGGAGAAAATGTGACGAAACCTCCAGGATTGGATTCATAAAACATACAGGGTCTGTGCATACACAAAGTAACTTGGATAACTTCCAGTTTCTCCCAGCAGCAGCCAGTAAGAGATGTTTCAAAGCACATAACTCACCTTGCCTTATGTTAAAAGCCCTTGTGAAATGCTACAACCCTCTGAAACCACTCACAAATAGTCTTAGGGCCTCATTGCTCTCCACATGTTGTCTGACAAGACCTGAGTGCTGGATTTGGGAAAGTGGGAGAAATTCCTTCCTTTGCCTTTGAAAAGCTCAGAGGTTTTAAGCCCAGTCAATTTGGGCCGTTTTGTGCCAAGTGTGTGTGCGCTTCTGTGTCTCTTCTCCCTCAGCGTTCATTAGGATGTGAGAGCCAGAGGCTGGAGGTGTCTGGTCCTGGGGGGTGCAAGGTGTTTGAGAAGGCCTGTGGAGGGGGGTGGGGGCATTTCCTGCTTCGACCTGTTATCTTCACCAGAAACCACGGGATTTTTACACAAAGCGCAAAATGTGTTGGAAAATGTCATTAATATAAGAGTCTTGTTCTCTTCATTGTCTCCACCAGTCTTTTCCCACTTTTTCTGTCTGTTTCTTCTCTCCAACAGCGTCATTGAGTCCATTTTAAAATGTAACTAAAGGTGCATATGTTTGGTGGCCGCGCGGGAGCAAAGTGTTGACCCCGTCAGCTGTTTTCTCTCCGGGTTAATTAAAGAAAACAGCAGTGCAATGTGAGCCCGTGTGAAAGTGGAGTGAGTGAGAGAGAGCGTGTTCAGCGCTAGGCTCGACTCGGCTCATGTCAGCTCAGCGCGGCTCAACAGCATGTGTCTGAGACAGTGGGAACAAAGACGGAGAGATGTAGGGAGAGAAAACTCTCAGTGCCGCTGTTATACATTTCAGCAGGTTATCAAAGAAATGTTCTGTCTGGTGAAATAATGCACTTCTGTCAAAGACTGTGAGAAAAAAAAAAACATATGTTTATTTAATAAGACAAATGAGGCAGTATGAGGTACTAATTGATAGTCTAGTATTACCTACAGTAGATGCCTGGCGGCATATCACAGTTTGGGGAAGCAGAAAGGAGTACTGGCATGGAAGTTAAGCAATGTACTACTGTAGAATGTGTCTTCAAAAAATCTAAAAAAAAAAGTCCACCACAAACCTCAGTATCACTTAAAGTGTATGCTATATTTGGATTATATTCACACAACCATTGTCTCATAAGCCAAATCACACTCTCTCCAAACCAGCCAAACTCCATGGGTGACATTAGTATTTTTACAGTGCAGAACGCAGAAGTTGTTGGGTCTGCCACTGCCTCGATATGTTAGTTATCAAGAGTTATCGTGTCACTTCTGTATTTTAAAATGACTATCAATAAGTACCTCATACAGCTCCACATTAAATAATCTGAACTATCCCTTTAAGGGTAAAAAGCTTAGAGCTACAAGTCCATGATAATAACTTTGTAGTATCACTGTCAGTGTATCTGTATTTCATGACTGATTTGACATAAAATTGATGCAATAGGCAGCTTTGCCCTTTTCAGTCAGAGCCCTCCATGGCACCAGCTAGTCACTCAATGTTATGATCCTGGCATTCATTTGGCATTAAGCCCCATCCTTAAATAGCTGGTAAACCCACTGGGGTAATGCCAGCCTGAATGAGAGACAATAGAAAATGACTTAAATACTCCCATTAGTGCTTGGAAATCAGGGCCCTAACAAGTCAGTGGGGATAGGCGTCGAGTCTCATTGCATTTCGAGCTTGTTAGGGATTTCCCTGTAGCTTCCATGCTGTGTTGTTGCCTTTTCGGAAAGATGCGGGGGGTCGTTTTCGTTCCCCTTTTGTGTGCAGGACCAAAAGAGAAGACTCTGAGGTGTCTCCCTCTTTACCTGCCACACACATATGCCTGTACTTAAAAATATCTAGGTTTAAAGGAACACTTCATCCCAAAATAAGAGAAAACATAGTTTTCCTCTTACCTGTAGTATTATGTATTATTTATGCATCTAAATTGTTTTGGTGTGAGTTGCCGAGTTTTGGAGATATCAGCTGTGGAGATGTCTCTCTCTCTCTCTCTCTCTCTCTCTCTCTCTCTCTCTCTCTCTATCTCTCTCTCGCTCTTTCTCTCTCTCTCTCTCTCTCTCTCTCTCTATAAAAATACATTTGAAAAATTGAAATCCAGCATCTCTTTCCAGAAATAATGACCTGGTTACTTAAGATTTTCCACAGACCTTGTTGTGAGCAGTTTCATGTTGGAACTGTTCTTCTTTCTAGTAAAAATTACAGTTAAGTGGTACAGGAACAAAATGTGTTAAGAGACATCAAGAAGCCAAGGGTTTATACAAGGGACCTCTCCTCCCTTTAAGAAAATGCAAACAAACAAATGAAAACCATACTAATAAAAACTAACACTAACATTATTTCAGAAGAACAAAAGAGACAACAAGAAACACCTCCTGAATTAAATGTAATGACCATTTCTTTTTAAAAATCTCAGTGAAAAGTCAACAAGCTCTTGAAAACATAGTTTTGCATTCCATTTGCAATATGTACACCACAATATCTGAGGGAGAACTGTCCATGTTTCATTTTATAAAAAGGGAAGTGAAATTGATCAACCTGTCTAGCATTATATGAGTGAACTTGAAAATTAAATTATTAGAATTTGTGGAAGAATGATGGTAAGGATGAAGGCAAACACAAATATTTATATATAAACACACATATGTGATGAATATTTATGTCATATACTGAAAGAATGTCACGCTTTCTTAGCAGGAAGGCTGAGGCCTCGACAGAGTTTGAGAGCTGTCAATCTTACAAATAGTTTTTTCAGAAGATAAAGTTTATGAAGACTGGAAGGGTATGTATTTGCCCAGTTTAGTTTCTCACCACAGACAGTACTTCCTACATGACACTGCTCACAACAGGGACTGGATGGATTATCTTGAGTAACCAGGTCATGATTTCCGAAGAGGCATTGCTGTTTAGTTATAGACATTTTGGGGAGGGGGAGGGGCTCTGAGCAAGACAAACCGAATGCCACGTAGTTCCATTATATTGGTTAGAAGGCAGACATCTCACCCCAAAACTATAAAGATGGATAAATAGCACCACAAGCCAGAGGAAACGGCTGAACTGTCCCTTTAAATACACAGTATACGCCAAATAAAATATATTAGTGTTCAACTCTAACAAAATCTTTTTATACCTTCTGGATTTTAGTTTCCCTCATATCAATCTTCACCTCTCATCAGCTGGAGAAGGTATTGAATTAGACAATTGGTTGCTGTACAGCAGGCTGCTGAGTGACGTCACCAGTGTGTGTGATAGCCAGTCCCGCCCAGGATAGAATGATCAGCCAATCACAAGGCAGACAGAGGGTCCGTTGGTTCATCAGCATGCAGGTGGTGTGCAGTCGGCCAGTCCCAGTGAAACCACCCTGCCATTCACCATTACCACCATATTTTCCCAAAATGGCATGAAGGAGAGGGAGAAAAAAGCCAACTTCTTATTTATATTAGAGAAGGGAAAAAGTTTTTTAATCAGACTGGGGATGATGGGGGTGAGCAAATAAAATTAAAGGTTATTAAAGCATCCGTACTCTGATCAAAGTTGCGCCCATAAACAGATTCCCCCCGAATCAGAGCAATTAGCCGCAGCGGCGTGGAAAAGTTCTCTCTATTTCCTCCTGCTTAATAATGGAAACTAGGATACCATAGGGGAGGAAGCACTGAGGCCTGAAGAAGATAGCTCTCTCATGGTTTCATGTTCAACAGCTTTTAGGCCCACTGTAAACAAATTAAAATGTATAAAGCTTTACCGTGACTTAATAAAGCTTCATACACCTTTCATAAGGAATGCAGTTGATACACTACATACCTAAAAATCGCACTGAGACAATTCAAACAGAGCTGTGGGTAAAATATCAAAGCTCCAGGCAGTATGAAGATAGTTGAGGCTGTATTTGCTGTGCGCTTGCAGTAGAATGAGTAACAGTGTATCAATCTCTGTGACTATACAGTGAGATTATCTGTTAAGTAGCTTTGCACTCTGGGAAACGAACCCAAGCCCACAGACAGCACACTTATACACTCACACACACATACACTACGAATAAGTTCAAGGGCTCCAAATTGCTCACAGGGGCATTAGCAGTATTAAATGAAAACATTTGCAGTTCCTCAATAGCCTCCAACTCCCAGGCACCGGGGTTTAACTAGTATTAGCGTAGTGTGGCTCTGTCTACATAGCCAATAATGACCACGGGAAAAGGAGCCCTCCGCAATAGCAGTGACCCTCACAATCCATTTCCACACCTCTACTGCATTGATTGAGTAAAAATGAGAAATTGTGTGTCAATGTATGTGCGCGTTACAAAAAATGGCATTTACTTCTCATCGGCTACTTTTGCAATCTGTGGATTTCTCACTAAAAGGCATTTTAGCTTACAAATTAAAGGCTAATTGGAATTGAATGTGGTGGGCTAAGACTGATTGATGAGTTGGGTGTGTGCAGGGATGCAACTGGGAGCAGCAGGGACAGTGTGTGTGTATGTGTGTGAGTTGAAGGGGAAGTTCAATAGAGGGGGCAGCCACTGAGCACAAAGTGTCATTAAGTATTCATAAGTGAGGTGTAGACATTTGAATGACCTCGTTTGCAAGTGTGTTTTCGCCATTATTTACATTTGCATGGCACTCAGGGAATGGTCCACCGCCCTGCCACACGGGCAGTGCCCTGGGCTTTAACAAACATGCATACGTGTGTACATGATTTGCCACTGAAATGTCAAAGTCAAGGCTGCTCATTTGAATACTGCTAAAGATGGCTGAATAACAAAAACAGAGGGAGACTAAGGGGCCTTGTTACCCCATGTGAATTGTCCAGAGGCTGCAAGGTAATGTACAGTACCAAACATTTTCCCTTGTTAGTATGTTTGCTTTCCATGTGTGTGCCGTAAGTGAGGCTATCTGTTCAATTTATATGTAGGGCTGCCCCTGACTAAAGATTTTCCTAGTCGACTAGTAGTTGTAAGTTCAGGCCATTGGTCGACTGGTACACTTATGATATGATTTTAATCACTCATATATATATTTTTTGGGGCGCATCGTCAGCCGCATGTTAAAATTATAACAGCAGAAGCAGGAATGATGTGGAATGTGTTGGAACAACCAAGATGGAGACTGAAGATTTTGTTAATTTATTTTAACACGATGCACCTTACAAAACCACACACAAGTCTTGTTATTGAAAACACAGAAACAAATATATTCCAACTTCACAAAAACAAATAACATTACTTGTGAACTTATCAACTGGATGGATGATGGATACTTACCAATTAACTTGCTAAAAATTCACTCTTAACTTGAAGCCTCCTGTCCTTGCCCGAAACAGCTGTGTCTTCACCGTCCCTGGAGTCTGAGTCCTGGTCAGAGCTGCTGTAAATCACCTTGGTACTGTACCCTAGTTCGTCAAACTGGCCTCCATCGGTTTCAGAGATTGTCTCGGTTTTAGAGGACTACTAACTAATCTTACTAGCTAATGGAAGCTACAGTACAGTTGGCAGCAGTGCACTGGTGATGTCAGTGTTACGATGTGGAATATTTCCTCATGGTGATTTTGTGTCCATCAGCGTTGTGTGGGTTTGTGCAACACACAACACATGACTGACATTTTTATAAATATTTATTCAGTTTTAATCCATGTTTTACAATATATGTTTTTAAATCTGACTGGTTTACGTATACGTTTTATCAAGTTAAAATATTTTAGTAATTTGTCAGTTGGATCTTAAGTTATTAGCTTTCTTGCTGGTATAGTTTGCAGCAAGTAAGTTCACTGTGAGCATAACCTTTTTAGCATGGGGCTAGGTAGCCAATGGGGACTAGGTGGGTGAAGACTAAGGGTGACAAGGCTTTTGCTATAAAATCTCAAACCCTTAGTCTTCACCCACCTAGTCCTCATTGGCTAGCTAGCCCTCAAATCGGCTACCTCAAGAACTTAGACTAAAAAATTTAGTGTCTTCTTTAAAGTTGTCTCTTAAGACTAATTTTTACCATATGGCCTTTTCTTCATGATTTTATCTTTTTCTAACTTTGTCTGTCCTTTTATGTATATTTTTATCCATTATCTTCTTTACTATCTATTTTCATCTATTTTATTTGTTATTTGTGAAGGTGGTGCTATGTTTCATTATTGCTCTGCTTTAATTGTCCATGTCTGTGAAGCACTTTTTAATGGTGGTTTTGAAATGTGATACAAAAGTTAAGTTATTATTACTAATATATTATTATTGCAAGAGAAAAGGTACATGGTGCAACAATCCCCTAGGCCTAATGGAGTTTTAAGTTTGTTTGGTTTTTTATGTTTCATATGCTGGTGACAGCTGTGGCCAGAGGCATAATGTTTTCGATGAGATGAGATGAACAAAAAGTTGTTCGACAAAGACTCCTCTCACCGACTAACAGTTTAGTCAACTCTTCAGGGGCAGCCCTAATTAAATATATATATACGGTGTATGTGTGTGTGTCCAGACCAGGTGGACGGATCCAACGTGCAGAACCATGGCAGCTCAGACAAGAGAACAGTGATGCGGTGTGGAATGAGCTGGCCTACTTGAAAAACCTCACCAGGAAGCTCTCCATTGAAAAGTAAGTCACCTGCTGTCAAAAGTTGGCTGGCTAAAACATAGATAATACCAGCACCGGACGCTTGAGTGTGCATACACATGAATTTAATGCTTCTCTCTCTCTCTTTCTTACACGTGTCTACTCATGCTGACATACACTCCCACTGTCCCTTCTTGTTTGTGGGTGTTAAAATTTGAGTGTGCCCTTCCCAACTTCACAGCATCCACCTAGCCCTCCACATCATTACCAGCCAGCGGGGGCCAAAGCAAGATCATTAGACTCTGTGCTCATTTGTAAAATTGGCTGCCCAAAAATTCACACATAAAAGTGCAGGAAGTAAAATCACATTATCAGAATCCCTGGCTGTGTCTTTGTGAAATAATTGCATTTTTAATGGAACATTTATGCCAAACGGCTGTCCTGTTCCTGGTGTTATTAAGAGAGTGTCAATAAGATACTTTACTTATAGTCTTTAAGCTGTGGTAGTGTTATTAACTCAAATGTTGACCAAGAGTTTGGTGACTATTTTGAGCACAGGGTAACTTTTTCGTGCCTTTCTTTGTTACTTAGTTTTTCCCTTCTCTCTCTGTCTTTCCTCCTGTCTTTGTCTTTCAGTCCGTCTCTGAGTGTACTAGTATAACCATTGCCTTGTTTGATCTTGAGAAGCCCCTGTAACCGTACCACTAACACTGACCCTCTATGATGCTCCACAAAGCTTGGCCTAAAGCCACAGTCTTCCTCTCTCCTATCTCCCCTAGCCTTCACCTCTCCTCACCTCTCCCCTCCTCTATCCTGTGCGTCTGTACCCTCCTCTTCCCCTCTTCCGACTTGTCTTCCCAGTTGCCTCCCTCTGGCCCTCTGTGATGCTGCAGTAGGTTGAGGCCAGAATTCTGGTACTTGCCCCCCCCACCCACCCCCACCACCCTCCTTCTACCGCTTTCCCCTCTGCTCACCCCCCTGCCCTGTCCTCCTAATCCCAGCTGAGCTCATTATGATATAGCCCGGCTGCCTCTCTCCAAGCCTGAGCTGTCCGAGCTAATTACAGGCTAGCAGCCCTAGTGCCGCCGATGCTGCCTGTTAAGGGATGTCCATCCGCCTGCCTGCCTGCCCGGCCACGACTAGAGCTGAGCGGAGCGGGGAACTGGACGGTCTGGGGGTGGAGGGGCGTGGAAGGGAGGCGAGCAGGCTGCAGTGAACACGCGGGGTCCTTGGAACTGACCTGCGAGGGGAAACCACGAGGGACGGAGAGCGGCTGGCCTCTTTCCTCGGTGTGTAACTGGCCTGTCCTCCGGGGTTAGTGTTGATCCCCTTCATGTGCCCCTGACCAGCTCCACCTCATCTCCTCCATTCCCGCCCCCAGGGCCCCTCCTTACCCGGGTGGCTGGTGCAAAGTAAACTTGGCTGGGGTCTTTAAACTTGTGCTTTAGAAAAACTCTCCGTTCCAGGGCACACATCTGCACACACGCACAGCTCAGTGTGTTAAACTAAGCGAAAGCACACTCACTGCCCATCTCTATTCCGCACCTCGCTTTCTTCCATACCTGGTGTGAGAAGGAGCAGATAGGGTTGTTGGGACTATGGACAAAGCCAGCTTAACCAAACAGCTTTACTTTCCTGCAATGCAGATTTCTGTCCAGGGGCAACGGAGAGGGCGAAAGTGTGTACTTCACTGTGCTACAACAACAAGAGTTTGTGGAAGCATAACTGCCAGAAAACTCTTGGGGCAAGCAGTTGCAGCTTGTTGTTCCGTTGACCGTATTATAACGATTGTGCTTGTGAAGGTTATGCTAGATAAGTGTTAGAAATTATCCACTAATGGCTAATTAACTCCTGGCAGCTGAAGAATTTAGGGCCAAATAAAGGCCCCTTATAAAGCTTTAAATGCCTAGTGGCGGGCTTTAGAGGAGAGTCTCTGTTTAAACTCTCCATTTGTCTCTCATTCGCTCTTCCTCATTGTCATGATGTTATGCACAGATGCTCCCTATCACCTCCTCCAAAAACAGCACTTGTAAAATGCTGTCTTGAGGCCCAAATGACCATTTCCCAGAATGGATATTGCTGGGATAACTCCTGCACAGTGGGTCCCCACAGTGTTAAGAGAAGGTTATGAAGCCCAGGCCCCCCTCTAATCTTTGTACTTGAATTAGAGGTTGAGCAAGAAGGTGAAACAGGTCTGTTTGTTTGCTGTTTTAGCTTATTTACTAAGGGTGCTGTAAGCAACACATTGCTTATTCTTTGGAAACTTTTTTCTATCACTCCAAACAGGGCTGGGCGATATATTAAAATTCTCCAACCAACAACCGTCGGCCCAATAACTAAGGGTGGGAATCTCTTGGCATCTCACGATTTGATTGTGAATCGGAGGGGAACGATGTGATTATAAAATGATTATGATGTAGATTTTGTCATGCTCAGCAATCCTGACTAATACTCAAAAGGTAACCTAGTTTAGAACATTAAGATGACACACAGGTTTATGTCCCATCCAGTGGGTTCAGCTGTAAGGAACATACAGCACATCTGACAGACTTGTTCCAGGTGATCACAAGATAGAGAACTGGGTCTTAAATTTTCGATTATTGACTTCTTAATCTTAATCTTTGAAGAGAATTATAGTATCTAAACTCACTCAAGTACAACTCACCAAAACTGTCTTTTTAATCTTTCCACTCCTCCAACAATCACCAGCTCTAGTTTGGTCAAAATAAGCCTTTAATTGACAGAGTTAGATGTAAAAATATTCTGGCTCTGCAGGCTGTTTTCCTCTCACTGGTTTTCGGTGCAGTGGGAGTGTACTCTGCTGCTGAATGAGAGTCTGTAGCCTGAAGTCAGCAGTCTTTCACTGGTTCTTCAGAGGCCGAGCATTAACCTTTTCAGATTTTAATTGATAATCTACATGTTGATTGTAGTGGTGGAAGTAGATTGTTCTATAAAGATGATCCTCTGTATTTCAATGTATATTGATTAAGAGAGATCCAACAATATGGAAGATGAAAGTCCTTAAAGTTTCTAATAGATTTTTAGTAAATGTCTGAGGTCATAAAAAAAATGCTGGGAATCCTAGGCAAGTCATGAGTTAGGTGGCATAAACACATAAGTCTTATTAAGATTTGATAGAAGTTTTCTGAACTATTTAATGCTAACAATCTCATTATTGCAATCATAAAACAAAAACAGGCTCTCATTTATGTAATAATGTGGTTATGTACTGACAGAATCTGACATGGAAAAGAATATCTCTCAGTTGCATGCTGGAGTGCTGTTCAGGAAAAAGACACAGACAAATAAACTAATCAACAACAAAGCTGATTTTTGATTGAGATTTCCTTCTGGTTGAAGTAGATGGCTGGCAAGCAACTACGGACAGGGTGGGCTAGAAAACTCGCAGTGGGATCATTCTATCTGCCTCATTATGCATCTGTCTGCAGCGCTCCATGTCCGTGCTTGTTAATTGTTGTTAAAGGTCTGTTGCTAAAAAGAGGCAGGGATTATTTAGACCCCATAAACAGAATAAACACATGCAGTGCACCCTCAGACTTAAGATGCTATACTCAGACGACATCAAAGCATAAATTAGCCAGCGATTACTGGGGAAAAAGCCTTTGAGATCATTTGCGCTGCAGCAGCAGTGAAAGCTCCTCTATAGAGAGTGACCATTATGGACGTGAACCTTCCCAGTAAGCGACGTTGACTCTAATTAAGTTTAATAAAGTTTACCCTGGTGTTCCTCATATTCCTCCATTTCTTTTCGTTTCATCTTGATTTGCTAAAAGGTATTAGAAGTAATGAGAGTCTTTTGCCCCCCGGACCAGGACTTAGTTGGAGGAGGGACACATTTGCTCACACAAGCACACACACGCACAAACAGAATGTTTTATGCATGTTTTTAAATCAGATAACTAAGGTTTTTCCTTCATTAATTATTTGGTAAATTAATTATTGTGTGGAAAAAAAAACTTGGTTTTGTTATTAATTATGATGCAAGCTTCAGTGCACCATCAAGTCTTAGCTTCAGTGGTCTCATAACAAGATAAAATTAGAGCACAAAGAACACAGTTATTTCAAAGAACCAAACCTCAGAAATACAGTTTGCACATACAGCAGCAGGGCACGACAGTAAGTGTATGTATGTTGTGCAAGTAAATCTGGTGAGTCACTTGTCTGTGAGTGGTAAAAAAAATAATAATAATAATAAACTCTTAAACTATTTTGATACTCGATTAATCCTTAAAGTAATTTTACATGCAAAATGGCAAAAAAAAAAAAACCCTGCTTTCAACCCCTCAAATAATGAGATTTCCCATTTTTCTTCAATTATTATCATAATAAACCGATCTGAATGTCTCTGGGTTTTAGACTGACAAAACAAGACATTTTTAAATACATTACCCTTGGCTTATAAATAGTGAAAAATGTCCATACCAGACATTTTATAGACATTTCAGCGATTAAGCATAATAATTAATTTTAGTCTATGTTGGGATTTAATAATTGTTAATAAAACAATTTGTACAGGTGCAAGTAAAAATTGACTTTTGGCAAGGAAAAAAAAACATTAACAGGAACACTGAGCAGAAAATTCCTGTTTCCTCTCATTCAAACAATTATTGACTGAGGAAGTGCTATTCAGTTACACAAATGTCTCTCTCTTCCTCATGTTTAATAAATACTATTATGATATTGTTTTATTTTATATTAAGACACCTAGCGGCATCAACAAGCCTCTTAAACAGGGAATATTGTGGACATCCTACGTTGTTTCCACTAGTGATTATTACATGAATCCCCATTTACCTTTCATATCACTGGCCTGTGGCTGGAGAATCTAACTCTTAAAGACTCACTGTTGCTGCTGCCGCTGCATCGCCCGCAGCTAAAATACAGCACTGAGCCATGTAAACTCCACCAGTCACCATTTCTGCTGACAGCAGTGGCTTATCCACCCAAACTCCCTCCATGAATGAACAGCCCTCTAGCCTAAGTTTAACCATCGGGGAATCCCCCCCACATCCCCCCAAAACAAGATTCGTTCCCCAGCGATAAAAATGCCAGAGGTGTTTTCGCTTTCTCACCCTATTCCCTGCTCTTCCTGTGTATTTTTATGTGCCAAGCGAGAGGAGGCTGGCATGTGAAAGCACAATGGCTGCAGATGATGTTGTGTTGTACACCCTTGTGGATGGAGGCTGGCAGTTTGTGCTCTAAGCTGTGTTAGGTGCAACACAGGTGGAGACGAGATCAAATGACATGGAGTGGATAGCTCAGGGCTGAAGTACTAGCGCTGCACGAGAGAGAAAATGTTTTCAAAAACGAGGCCAAAAGAGCGGCGTGAGACACAGACTTACATTGCAGACCACATCATTACCAAACATAACACCTGTCTGTTGCCTTTAGTTTGGTTTCTGCCAAGAAACTTCTTTTGCTTTCATGCCTGCTGAGTGTTATTCTACCTTAGGTGAAGCGGGCAAGTTGAGAGGGAATTGAAAATTGTCCGGCTAGCTTCATTTGATACATCATCCAGATTTTTTTAAAAAAAGATTTGAAATGCTCTATAGGAGGTACGGCTGTAGAGAAGCTTTTCTCTGTTGTGATAGCTTGGATATGAGAGGAAAACATGGTTTCATTTTGAGATAAATTACAGGTTACTGGAGGTAGTCTAATGTAGGGAAAAGGTCTGGAATTTGATTCAGGTGTAGGCGGCTATAATGTGATGCACATCTAAAACAGAGCTCCTTGAGGTTGAGTTTTAGCTCAGTACTACCGCAGCCTTACAATGTCGCCTAAACATCCTTTTGAATTCTCAAAGATATTTTTTTTTTCCCATCATCAGGACGTTAGTAAGGTAAAAATAGGAGGCATCTGTTTATCAGATGATTTACTCACACAAGGAAGCAAAGTGTGAGGAGTGAGACTGTAAGGGGAGATCGAAGCAAGACACGTTCAAGGAGACAGTTTTGTGCAGCTGAAAATGAAATCACAGTTTTGAAATCCGTTTTAAGGTGTCATGAAACAGGAAGGAAAAGAAAAGGCTGTACAGATGTTGTTTTATTCAAAGGTGGAATTAAATGAGAATCTTCCATCTTTCACAAAATTAACCAGAGCACTAATCGATACTCTAATTGCCTCTGTTTGTCTGCAGGATTAACAGAAAACTACTGGTCCGATTTGCATGAAACTTGGTGGAAGGGCGTAGTAAGGGTCAAGGAAGAACCCTTAAATTTTGGAGCAGATCAAAATCACTGATACAGAAATTATTTTTCACTTACATTAATATTGTGAGATCAATTGCATCACTGGTGTCTGTGGTCAAATGAACTGAATCTGTCAAGCATACACAAACCTGTCATAATTAAAATGAATGTTGTGGCACAACTAAACATATGGCAAATCAAAACAGCCACCTCAGATTTTACTGTCAAAACAAATGCAGCATGTATGAAATGAGCAATGTGTAAATTATCCTTACTGTTTTTTCAAGTATAACTAAAATAAGCTTATTTAAAGCTAATTGTGGGCTAGCATTACACATCCATGATCACTAATCATTTCTTACAATACACTTGCCTTAACAATCATGCATTCTGACTTGTTTTTGATTTCAGTATAAATATTTGATACTTGTTCCTTCTGTACATGCTAAATGAAGTTTTTTTATTTTACACTTACTACTATGATCATTGGTTTTATACCTTGTCAACTGTCATTTCCATTTTCAAATTCTTCTTTAAAAAAGAATAGATTTGGTATCAAGTGATGTAACTGCCAGGTGCTACGCTGTGTTGTCTTTGAAGTGTTGCTTTTTTCCTCCAAAGACACGCTGGACACTGCATGTAGGCAGAAACAAATACCATGGGAAACACTGATTCAGGCTTTTGTTTCAATTACTGAAACTGAAAGTTCATTTCAATTGATTTTCGATTTAATACTGAAATTGTGACACCCATAGACTAGACATCATGTAACTTTTTTTTTTTTAAGTAAAAATATCAGCAGTCATTGCTAACAGAATTCTAGAATACAAAAAGGGCCCACAAACCAAAGTTTAAATGTAATAATTTATTTTTACTTTCCCTCAGCAAATATTAAAGATAAGTCACCAAATTTGTATTATGGGTCTCTTAACATCTCATTCTCTGGCAGACTGGAGTACACACTGCACCGACTGAGTGTTACTGAATAAGGATGCAATAGTCTTCCATCTCTCCATTATTATGATGTGAAACTGGAGGCCCCTGGCCACTGAACTCCCTCTGCAATCTAATCCCTTCTCCATCCAAGAAAGCATGCTTATCCCTCAACAAAATTGAATGTTTTGCATATGAACTTTGGTTTAGCGTCAATACCATCAGCATCCGAAAAGGCATAAAAGAGAAACATGAGATGGAATGGGCTCCCTCCACATACTGCATATTTCAGCTCATTTGTCCCATTAACAGCCTGGACACATAAGGCAGTGCCGGTGCCTCATCGACTTGAGTTCATTTATGGAGGAAAATCTATAGAGGAGCGACACATATCCATCTGCTTCCTCACCCCTCCCCCTCAGGGAGAGTCATTTGTGTACTTATTTAAGCTGCGGTCAGCCATTAGACCATGCCTCTACTGGACTGTGTGGGCTAAAAAGCTAATTACTTTCCTTCCCTGCGCTATGGCGATAACTTTTCCCAAGTCATTTTCTTGGCATTCGTATGGAAAAATCTCTTGGTTGATCTAGCAAAATTAGATTGGTTGAAACAGGTGTCTAGTTTGAGTTAATTGCCATTATGCTCATCACAGTTCACCATAGCCACAAATGCCCTGTTACTCCTCAAACACTACAGAGTGTATCCCGCATGCTGCTCGCACTGCACGCCTCAAGAAGTCAGTCTGAAGGAAGACCTACTGTTGTAATGAGGTTAACTGAGGGAAGAATGCCACTACAGTAGCAGGAGCTTGTTTCCAGCGTTTCTCTCAGACTCTGTGGAGCAGAGGGGAGGGAAATTAGGTGTGTGTTTCAGGTGTGGTTGTCTCAGTGGGCTTGTGTGTATCCTCTGTAGACTTCAGTTGGGGTCCTAATAATAACTTGAAAGTGCAAAGTCTCGAGCATGGCTCCACATAATTAGCCTTTAGCAGGAATCAAGCTAATTGCAGAGAGGTAATTGTGCACACTTCCCAGCGTGTTTGTCTGTTACACACACACACACACACACACACACACTGTACTCTCCTACCTTGCCGTTTCATGTTGCATGTCACTTTGATTTCCAGATGAATTAAAAAGCATTTTAATTAGTTGATTTCTTCGCTGTGTCGTCTTTTCTGCTGGGAAGAGAAAGCCAGTGCATGAGACTCAAGTTAAAATGTGTGATAAAAGTTTCTACAATAATTGAGTCCACAGTGGAATCCAGAGAGATATTTGTGGAGATTTAAAAAGATACTCATTATATTGTACAATGCTTGTGTTAGTAGTGGTGTGTGTGAAGTAAAGTTTATTTTGTGTGTGTGTGTGACTGCAGAGCTGGCCTGGAGGAGGAGCTGGACATGCTGCGAGTCCAGGCTGCGATGGACCGGGCCACAGTGAAGGAGCTCCATATGTGTCTTGCGAATGAACACCAAGGTAAACACTTTTTTTCTTTAAAAATAACCATCTGAAAATCATTCCTTAAAATAACTTTCATGTCATAAAACTTCCTTCCAAACACGTTTTAAAGGATAGAAAAAAATACTCCACTATGATTAATACTTTGTTTAAAGCTACTACGAGGAACTTTCATATTCAGTTGATTTTGGAGGCTCCCGTGGACAAAAGCAGTAGTGTTTCCACCCCAATAACCATAACATATAACATACTAAGTAAAATGATCTAAATAAAAATCCCCTCCTGCTTTTTTTTAACTGGCTGACATTTTACTTACTGTAACTTTGCCTGTGAAAATGTAAACACAGGCTCGTTTCATCTGGTTTCAAGGAGACACTGGCCCGGTGACAGGCATTAAGAACAGCTAAGTAGAAATAGCCTGTTAAGTTATGTAGGTCATAAAGAGGCAGCGGTATTACATTTAGGCTGTGTCATAACCAGTTAAAACCTCTACTCTTTCTCCCTCATCGAGAGATTCTGGGTCTGGCCTCGCTCCCCGCCCACCACCGCTTTGTGCATGACCAGGGAAAGAGCAGTGCATATCAAGATGGCTAGAGTCAGTGTTAACAAGAAGCACTGCACTCATCCATACATATTTGTGCCTCAGTCAGATCCAGACTCAGATGAAGAGTCTGTTGTTCACTGAAATTGTTGACTAGCAGATGTACTGTATCAGAATGGTAAGTGTAGTTACCATGTTGTTTGTTAGTTTGTAACTTGGAGTAGCTGACACTGCTAAGGCCAGCTCTAACATACTGTAACGTAATGGATATAAATGTAATGGGACTGTATCATTTGGATCCAAAAATGATAACTGTATTCCATTATAGTTACAGATAGAAAAGACGTGATGGGATGACGGATACATTTTGTAAAAATTGAGGTCATTAGCATCATTGCAATTTTAAAATAATGACTGATATACTACCATGTTCAGTACGCACACATTACAACACTACTTCCGACTACTTTTGAGTCCTCACACCACTCTGGTCTCAAGTGAAACCACAGCTAATTTTACAGTTGCCAGTAATTATCACGCTCTCCAGTGAAATAAAAACTTACAATGGGTGGACATTTTGCCATTATTCTGACTTAAAATCAAGGTGAACAAAATTACAGTACAGTATCAGTTCTGCCTTCAGCTGTGAAAAAGCTGTCATCATCCTGGGACTCAACATCAAATTTAAAGAAACATTTAATGTTCATGTTACAGGAAGGACCGACCGCTAATGTGAGCTACACAGAAATCCAGTTAGCTAGCTAACCTGTCAACACTACTACTACTACTACTACTACTACTACTACTACTACTACTAGCACTACTACCATTGGAAAATATTTTTGGGCTATAAGAGGTGAAACTAGTGATCGGGATGATGTGTGGGTAAAAACCACAAAGCCCTGCAATTTCCACTATTAATCCAAGCTTTTATTTGTGCATAAAAAAGGAAGGAATTGCTGGACAAATAATTAATAAACCTAACAACGGACATAAAACATCATAATAGTCTTATAACAATTCCATGTATTTACAAAGTTAGTACTGAGGTAAACTAAAAGTAATAGAAAGTAATTAAGTTACATTACTTTAATATTGTAATACTTGGATTAGATTACTGACTACATTTTTTTTTTATCAGGTACTTAATGATTGTATTGGAATACATGTTTAAAGTAATCCTTCCAACCCTGCTGACAAATCTGCCCTGCACTGGAGGTTTCAGACATTTTAGAAGGTATGAACATAAAAAAAAACAACACATTTTTGGGTGGATGAGATCTTTAAGTCTTTTTTTTATTCCTTTTGCCCTTTCTTTTACTCTGGAAATATTTGTGCTTAAACTGAATTTATTCTTCCATTAATTTTACTGTATTGCTCTCTACAATGTTACCCAAGGATGTTGCCACAGGCTTAAAGTACAAAGCAAAAAACACTGAAAATATCACCTGTAATGGAAAAGTGTGCATGTTGAACACGACAGCACCTTTAAGCTATCCTCTTACCTCTGGGCCATGTGTATTACTGAGCAGAATTAATAGAACAACTCCCAGTGGAATTAATAAGACAACTCAATTAAGACTTGATCAACTCCTTGCAAATTGATTGCGAGATCAAGTAGTGTTCATCTTGTCTGCATATATCATTCCCAATGTTAAAATGCACATCGCTTTTAATCCAATCTGCAAGCTTTTGTCAGACACTGACCACTGCAACCGCTGGCCTTAATTAACTAGTTCAATAACAAATCTGTCCTAGATCACTTTAATTTTCTTCACAACCAATGATTGTGTCTGTTGTAGATGCAAGTATGTGATTTAAAGGATGGTACTAATTAAAATAGTGGATCCTCTCCTATTAACAGTCTAGTCAGGAATACTAGGAAATAATCTACTTCAAAAGCACATACTTAGTTTCTTTTCAGACAAATAATCACTAAATATAAGTGTTACACAAGAACCTGAGTATCTGCTTTGTTTTATAGTTTTCAAGTAATTTTCTGGTTTCTGCTCGAAAAAAAAAATTCTTAATTTAAAGGATGGGGCAGCATCGTGGTATGTAGCTAGCCTCATAAAAATGTTGTATTCCTAATTTTAATGCTCCTGACAGCGACAAAAGCCTTGAGAGTGGCTTTATACACTGTGTTCGCCAACACTGCTGTTTTTGGTTTCATTATTAATGTTAAAGTTGTTTTATCTTTGCATAAAAATGCACTCTTGGTACCTCGCCAAGCTTAGAAAATCATCCATGATGTGAAGGGACTGTGTGGGTGCAGGATGATAGTTATGTTTCTATATCTGGTTGAATAATGAATGGTTGTAATGTCACTGATTTTATCCTGAACATGCACAATGCAAAACCTTCTGCCTCTCTCTCTCTCTGCTTCCCTGTATGACTTTGCTAAACAAAGACAAAAACCAAAGACCAAACATGCACATGTATTTTGCAGAGCTTGAAGAGGAACGTCAAGGTTGTCAGCTGTTGTAACTAACAAACGAATGGCTCTTTTTTTGGCTAGTTATCTTGCCTCTCAGAGGTAAGAAAGACATAAAGAACCCTGGATGACCCTTGTTTGCAAGCGTAAACTCACCGTGACTTCACCTGTTGGTTTCTGGTTTTTGTTTTGAAGCCTTGAGTTTGGCATTAAGACACTGAGTTTCGTGAGCTTAATGTGCTGGACGGACTTGCTAAGACTGACTTGTCAATCACAATGTAGCCGTGTCCTAAAGTATATCCTGGTTTATCGTCTGTTTTAAGTCTTTGTCTTGTGTTTATGTGTTTAAGTTATTGTCTGTGTTAAGTGTCTAAACATGACCATAATTTACAAAATGTGTAGCATGCTTTATCGAAGAAAACTTTAGAAGTGAGGTCATTTTGCCATACAAGAATATACATTCAAACTTTTTTTTTTGCAACCAATGGAGTTTCCCCCTGCAGCTGGCCATCAGAAGGAATGGAAATTTAAGGAACCTCCTCACTGGCTTCACTTTTCAGAGCTGGAATCTCCACCCACTATTTTTTTTTACAGTTTGTTTTTATGGGTTCACTAGGATTGGCTAGTCACATGCTAGCTAACTCTGATTAAGTTTTTAATTCGGACTGTATTCAGTTGTTTTAAAAACAAATTACAAAAAGAAGGGATGAGCACTCACATGTTTTTTAAAGGAAAGGGAAAAGACTGTTATAAAATTGTGTTTATTTAGTCATGGAGGCACTACCTATTTTATTCTATTCTATTGTAGGTTCATAAAGTTGTCAAAATAAATAAATAAATGTTATATTTAGGTGATTTTGGCAAATATTATCTTACTATAAAATGTGTGGATCAGTAAATGCCAGTGGTGTTCATTATTTTGTGCTTTAAATAAGACATTTTCTCAATATTTGGAATATTTACATCAGGGCTAACAGTATATTTAGAGTCAATAGTAATTAAACTCAATATTATTAAGACAAAAATTGTGAATGGCCACAATATTTGCTCCTGAAGAACCTCTGTGACCCTATCAAAGGGATGAAGGGTTGAAGCGCTCACGCCAGGATCACACTAACGAAAGGCAGCAGATGAAAGGAAAGGGGCCTTTGTGCTGCAGCCCATGAGGAGACGTGGGAGGGACGTTAATGTATGCCGCAGTGCCAGGACCTCCTCCAACTACGGGTGACTAGGGAGCCACCACGTCTTCTTATCAAGGTAGTGCTGAGGTGCCAACTCCCAAGCCACCAGCACTGGAGCCGGATAATTGTCTCCCAACCTGGTTATGTATCCAGCGAACCCGGCAGCCCTCCTGTCCTATTTGGTGCTCTGTCTGATTGAATGTGACATGCTGGGAAGACAAAAGAGCAGGCTAATTCAAAGTAACAAACTTCCCTGGGCAAAGCGTCAAATGCAAAGTAAGGGAGCAGCGGCTCCTCACAACATAACCCTCTCTCCTTCTATGGCCTCTTTTTCCGACTCACTTTCCAAAAGATCAACTGACCTGAAAAGTCAAGGTCCTGAATATTTAATGTTTGCAGCCTCATTGTACAAATTATTTTGGTCGTCCTGTCATGAATGTTTAACAGGAGAGAATGAAAGGCAGAAAGTTTTATATTGTTTTGTGTTGCCCTTTGCATCTAGGTGAGTGGAGAAGATATTGCTACTTCTGCAGGTGTATACTGTATGTCAAACAGTGACACTGAGGTTGTCGGATCATGTATGCGCACATGAATATGTGTGCATCAAATCCCCAAGCACTTTGACTCCTGCATGCATTCTGTTGTTATCATAAAGCTTAAATCATATGTTTACCAAGGCCACTATTGAAGTTCTCAGAATAAAGCAGCATGTTAGTCTGCGGAGATTAGTTGTCCACTGGGGAAACACAGTGGACTACAAAGCAGTGCAGCCTGGGGCTGTGTGTTCACAGGGGATTCAAGCACTTCTCTTCGTTTGTTTAAGATCCCAAGAGAGAGGTTGCGCATAGCATGTACC
This sequence comes from Lutjanus erythropterus, assembly GCF_056507025.1. Classification (NCBI taxonomy): domain Eukaryota; kingdom Metazoa; phylum Chordata; class Actinopteri; order Lutjaniformes; family Lutjanidae; genus Lutjanus; species Lutjanus erythropterus. The sequence goes on along the minus strand of NC_139319.1, from coordinate 16,467,086 downwards.
AGTGTGCACTTTTGAACACTGTTTTCCTATTTCCACATGGACTACTAAATAAAACACCTTTCTGTTAATCGTAATAAAAAAGGGCTATTTGGTAAGATTTTCGAAACAGGATAGGAGGTGAGTTTTAGCAGTGAAAAGTCCCTATGAAAACAGCATTAGTGATTCTGCGTTCCTTCTGATTTGATTGACAAAAGAAAAAAAGAAACTGGACCTTGGGAAGGAAATTAGACCTTAGTAATGGTAATTGATTTAATGTACCCTCTTTATTATCATTCTATTGATTGAGCAGCCAGAGTTTGACACATCGTGTCACAATAACAAGCTTTGTTCCCCTTTACAGAATTGCTTCACAAAGTGGTGGAGGAGCATCAGGTCAAAAGCAGCACTCCGAAAAAGCTTTCTGTTTCTTCAGAGCGAATGGAACAGTCATTTAAAAAGGTACAGTACTATGCCATCACTAAGTGTTCTTTGTCATTAACAATAAAAGAAACCCGACAGAGCCAGAACTACGCACAATGCCAATTTGGTTTTGCTCTCTGAAGAATGATTCAGAAGTGTGCTCAGTCTTTGCAGAATTGGTCATGTAGTCATTTCCAAGTCGAGTGTCAGCTAGGTAGTAGTTTGTTTTTTTTTTTTTACAATTTAAAAAAAAATCTACAAATAACCAAAATAATAACTGTAGGGGTAAAGTGTCAATACTTCAATACTTTTTCAGTTCCACGTGTAAAATGATACATTATCTGTTAATTATAGTATTGACTGTACTGAAGCTCTAAAATAAATATCTAAGTGCTCATTCAAGACCTCAGTTCAGTCGTCATTATCCTGCCTAAAATTTTGGTAAATATGGTTGCACTGTATTTCACAGTGTACTAGTAAGATGTAACAAGCTGTACTTTGTATTAAATTAGATAAAAGCTAAAAAATACATCCTTTATTAGACAGTAGTTAGACCCTTTATTAGACCCTTATGAAACTCTATTGTTACTGTAAACTAAAGTGAAATCATGCATGTGTTACTTGGGACACACCCTCTGATCCCATGCAGTGTCAGAGTAGCCAAGACTGTGGGAAACAATATACTTTAGTTTACAATACAGTTTTGTTTTTATGTGACCCAGATGACACTAGGGAAGTCAGTCAGTGTAACAGTGGGATATTATGCAGTTTAGTTTACAGTTCTCTTGTAATGTGTCTGTAATTACCCTCTAATAAAGGGTCTAATACAGTCTATTAAAGATCATATTTTTAGTTTGTTTGATACAAAGTATAGCTTGTTACGTTTCGTTATGTACTGTAAAATAAAGTGCAACTTTTTTTTCTTTTTGCTGTGGTATCGAAAGAGTTAGCTAGTATTTTATTGAAGTTTAAAATTTTGGTATAATAACAGTTTTAGTAGTTGTAACTGGAATAACTCATCGTCATCCCAGATATCAGTTTTAACACAAACACAAATCTTGTATCAGAGCTATCAGTGGGTTTCGCATGCTCATGCATGCATGCTTTTAAAACCCCTGCTTGCATGAGTTCGTATGTTACCCCCCCTTCTGCCTTCATGGCAGTGAATCATCAAGAGTGGGAAAAGCCATCTAATTTTGTTTGAAAGGTACCAGGCTTCACCAGCGGGCAGAGTGAGAACCAAATAAAAGGGAAAAATTGCCTGGAGGCACAAACCCAGCAGGCATCCACTGTTCTCTTAAACAGTCTCTACCAAAGATCTAACAAATAGACTAAGTGCTCCTGGTTGCTGCCTAGTTAGGGGTGATCAGGGTAAGGGGGTGCCAGTCAGATGTCCATAGTCTTGCCAGGCTGGGGAGTGGGGTGCTGCTCCTCTCACTGGTTCAATCATACACAGAGCATATACGCCTTGGCACGTGCACCCATGAGAAAATGTCTGGAGAGGGAAACCACTGTGTGCATGCTACCACACACAGGTCAAATCACAAACTGGTGTTTCTCATATTAATTTTCACTGATTACATAGACCAGGTCTATTCAATTATTTTAATAGAAGGGCCAGATTTGGAAAAAGTAAAGTGCCAACAGGCCAGGCATTTCCTATGTCTGAAAGTTATGAGTGCAAATGTGTAAAACAATACACCTTTTATTTTTTTTTCCTTCACTTTATTAGTTTTCAGAATTATAAAAGAAAGATTATAGAATATTAAATGAACAAACAATACACCTTTGTAATCCTAGAATAGTAGTAGCTTGTTTTGCACATTGTTGCATTCAACATCTTTTTCATCCAGTTTGACTCTAAATTCCCTTTGCTTAAACAGCCAGAGTTGAAATTTTTAAAATATTAAGTGTCTGTGTGCTACATAACCAGTGAACAGGCTAATTACCTATTAATAAAATGATGGTCTTCTAATAAACAATGTAAACACCCATTAACTTAACATGTTAGCAGGTCATTTAAATTAAATGACTATGATGCACCCTTTTTCCTCCATAATCTTCAAAGAGCTGGATTGAAATTGTTGAAGGCGAAAATGCAAGGGAATAGGTTTATGAGTTTAAGTCAAACTAAACAAACTAAAGTGTATATTTTGATACATAATGTTCTGTTATAGCTTTTTTGGTTTGCTATCCTGGACTAAGAAAAGGTACCACATATACATGACGTGTACAAACATGTATTATATAAACAAATACCTCTTTTCCCTTGGTACTTACATACCTAATGGCATGAATGTACTTAAAGATGTAATGATGTATTTCAAAAATAAAAAGAAAATGGAAAAAAAAAAAAAAAAAAAGAAATTGTTGAAGGGCCAGATTTGGCCCACAGGCTGCCAACTGAACAGTCCTGACATCTACTGTAAAGCATGCCTGCTCAACTAGTGGCCCACGGGTCGGATTTAGCCCTTCTGAAATATTTTATGTCCCACAAGAGTCTGCCTGCAAATCAGGCTGGCATGTGTCTGATACGATAAATAAAGCTGAGCTACTGACCAAAGATTCTATGATCTGAACCCAAATGTATTAGTTATGTCTTTTTAAAGCTAACAGTTAGCCTCAAAATGTCTCTCGAAACTTAAGAAACGTAACGTTGATTGTGAAAATCACCAATTCCAGAGTGAATGTACTAACAAATGCTTATTTACTTTGACATCCTCAGCAATTAAATCGGTGTGTTTATGTTGCAACAGATGCATTGCTCTGTTGAAAGAATACAATGTGAAGAGGCATTACAAGTCAAATCATGGTGAGATTTCTGCCCTTTTTCCCGAGGGCTCTGAGAAATTTGTCTATGAACATTATATTGTTAGTTATTAATTGCCATTAATTGACAAAATAATGTGTGTGGGCCATAAGCCCCTACTGATCTTCCTGTTTGGCTCACTTGCTATTGAAATTGAAAGAGTCTGCTGAAAAGCAAAACACAGGGTGAACTAAGGCTTCAAATGTTGTTGTTTTCATCAGCATTGCAAGAGGAACGTGTTCAGAGCTTTTTATGGTAAAAACGACAGATATGCAAGGGGAGAAAAATGTACCACTGAGGCCCCATATCTCTGATTCCTTCAGATTGAACAGCTGGAGCGGAGGATGATGTCCCTGGAGGAGGAGACAGAGAGGCTGAGGGAAGAGAAAGAGCAGCTACTTGAGGCCAAGCAAGAGTTGGCCCACAACTGCTGCCGACTCAAAGCCTCTCTGGAAAATCTGCGAGCCCAGGAAGCTGCCCGTGAAGAGGCAGCGCAGGCCCAGGCCCTGGCCCAGGGGGAGCGGCATTGCAGCGAGATCATGGCTCTCGAAGCCCGGCTGGCTGCCTCGCAGAAAGAGGCTACCAAGCTTCATCATCAGCTGCTGAAGCTGAGACAGGAGCTGGGGATCCTCAAAGCAGCCAGGGACTTCTATAAGAACCGTGCAGCAGGACCGACACGGACAGGCGGGATTGCCTGCAACATTAGCAGCAAGGTCAAATTCAAAACAACTAGACTCAGAGGTCCGCTACACCAGCACAGCCACCGAACAGTCAGCCCCAATCAAGCCATCAGCTGGCAAGGCCGCGGCCCTAGTCCCACTAAGGACGAGTGGGAGGACATGAGCGGAGATAGGTAATGATACGCACGCACATACAGACGCACTTATTCTCACCGCCTCCCTCCTCATTATTTTTAGGTGGTCGGATCAGAGCTGGTGGGCCAGCTGAATTGTGGGGGGGCCCACGCAGCATCGAGGGGACACCGTGCATATGCAAAGCGTAAGCAAATGGGTGATTGAATTTCATCGTCTGTCTAGTTGGTATTCAGGAGCCAAAAGAAGAATGCGAGCAAGAATGATAGAGAGAAGGAGAGAGGAGGGGGAAAGTACTGTCAGATCCTTTGAAATATCCTGGGACGCCTTGCTTGGAGCTTATTGACTGAAATTTGCATGCAAAATTAGCCACCTCTCCACACAAAGTTGAACCGATGCCAGAAAAGCCCAGGGATAAGGGGGCCGCCGAAGCCTTGATACCTTCCAGTGATGCCATTTTCATGCACTAGTCACGCTACCCCGAAATTGACAGTTTGGCAGTTTGATTTAATTTACTGGTCCTTTGCATATTCACTAACCCCCCCTTGACAGCGCTAAGGATCCCCCTGCAAGTACCAAGTCCCCCCCAACCCACCTCCTCCGCCCGTACACACACGCAAACATACATGCACAGCAGCTAACCCCACCCTGTGTATAGCCATGTTGGTTATCTTGTGGCATGTCAATTCACAAATGTGTGTGTGCTGCTCTTATTTCCTCCAGCCACCCCGTAACCCCCTCCCACACACACACACACACACACACACACACACACACACACACACACACACACACACACGCTTCCTTTCCATCTCACCCACCCTCCTCTCTCCTCTCCTCGCCTTAATTTAGTTAGATAAATTTTGAATGACCCTACTCGGCTCAGTACCAGATGTCTACAAGCTGTTTAACACCCTCTAAATTAAGAACCATCGACAGTAATTATTTCATGTATGTTTTATGCAAAAAAGCCACTGAGCCAACATTTATTGAGTGATGGTCGGAATGATTTGATTTCAAACACTCAGAGCAATCGCTGATATTTATTTCCCTTCACTTTCTCTCCCTGTATGCCTCCCTCTCTATCCGCTCTCAGTCCTACTAACTCGCCATCTCTTCACCAACTAATTCATCAGGCTGTAATCCACCCCATCTCTATCCACATGAGGCCGTTTAACAGGGACTGGGTGCAGCTATGCCCTGCTTTTCTAATGCCTCTCCATGTGGCTAATAAGCAGCAGTCTAATATACGCCTTACCTGAGAGGAGGATCTAAGTGGATTTGTGAAGAAGGGGCCTAAACTGAGATGTTGTCTTATTTAAGCACCTGTCAACTGATTTGTTACTGTAAAGCCTTCTGCGTCTCTTATTTCGCAGCGGTCTTCTCCAGCAATATGTCTGGTAGGAGCTCCTGGAAATACAGTATTTCTGCCTAAGGAGGTCTGGCCTAAATAGTGCCAAATAAAGATGTCAGACTCGTTAAGGCTACTGACAAGTCTTTGTTTTTTTTTTTCCCCCCTCCTTTTTATCGCTGCCTCTGGCTCCCTCTCTCAAGTTTTGAGCTGCTGGAGGCAGCTGACCATTTTGAGCAGATCAGCAGTTTTGTTTGAGAGCAGGGGAGCATGGAGAATGACGTTCTGAATCAGATTGAATCGTACTCTTTCTTTTGAATTTGTAATGTGTGTTTGAGATTGTGTTCACGTGTGTCATTATGCTTTTAATCACTGCTGGAGCACACTACATTACAGACAGGTGAGAAAGTATTGACAAGGAAAGGATTCACAAGGAAAAACCAACTAAGTGTAGGGCTAGACATGACTCAGAATCTTTTCACTCAAATGACACAGTTAGTTTTGTGGTTTGCTGTAGCATTGCTCCGTGTACAATGGAGCCGAGACTTGTTTACCAACCGTTTCACCTTTTCTCATTAGTTAGCCATCAGCATATGTTGTTTCAAGGATTTTTTTAATAAGTGCGCGAATGGGGCGGCCCTATAGCTCAGTTGGTAGAGCGTCCGCCCATGTACTGAGGCTGTGAGTCCTCTGCAGCGGCCGCTGGTTCGACTCCCTCCTGCGGCCCTTTGCTGCGTGTTATCCCCCTCTCTTCACCCATTTCCTGTCTGCTCTTCAGCTGTCCTATCCAATAAAGGCAAAAAAAGCCCAAAAACATAACTTTAAAAAATAACAAATAAATAAGTGCGCCAATAAAGAAAAATGTATTCATGAACCCCTTATTTTTAATTTCTCATTGAAATCTTATCCCTGTAAATTCTTGGTAGGCTGTACAACAATGATAGCATCATATAACATTTATACAGGGTTAAGGCCTTTGCACACCAAGTCCATATTTTTTCTTGTTGCACGCTTAAAAATAAATAAACCTTCCACCAACTTTTGTCCATCAATTTTTTGGAACAGGTTTGATTTTCTGACTTTTTTTTTTTTTTTTTACATCTGGTATTGGGCAGTAGAGTAGTGTAAGGGATTACAATTTTCAAAACAGTAATTATATTACAGGTACTGATTCAAGTAACTCTGAGGTATTGAGTTACTTTTGACCAAAGTAGGCTATCTTAGGATGATGGGTATGAGTAGCAGGCCGCCAACAGGGTATAAAAGTAACGAGTAATTTAAGTAATTACTTTGACACCAAGTAAAGGAGTAATAAGTAAAAGGTAACTTGTTACACTTCCCAAGTAACTCTCCCAACACTGCCAGTGACAGCCTAGTGATGTATCTCCAGTGGAGAGAAGAAAAGAAGGAAATGAGAAAGAAGGGGTGAATTTAAAAAAAAGCCATCTGAATCCCTGTGTAACATTTCTGTGCATTAAAATTTTTATTAGATTTGTTTTTTTAAAACATATGAAAAGCACAGACTTGGTGTGTGAAGGTCTTTAGTAGTAGTTTCATGCAGTGGTGTTGGATTGGAATGCAACGTTCGGGTATCAGAATCGGTAATAGGAAGGAAAAACTGGCATCAAATCTCTGGATCTGGTGACTGTGAAGGCCACAGAGTGTGTGATTCACTTCATTTTCATGCTCATCACACCATTCAGTGACCCCATATGTCCTTAATGGAAGTCTTTTTCATCATTTCTCCATTTATTCAGGTTTTTCCTTCAACTTTTTTCAGCCATTTGTATTTGTCCTTTATGCTGATAGCCTTTGGATATAGTTACAGTGACAGAGTGTTATTCCAAGTGTAGTATTTGTCTGTTTGAATCTGAATGTGATGTGTATTTAGTGGAAAAGAATATTCAAATTAATTATTAGATGACTTCAGAACTGTATTCATTAAGCTAAATTTAAGACTTGTTTATGTCTCACCAGCGTGACACGGACAGCATTTTTCATCAACAGCATGTAACCTTGGTCTTAGTGGTGGGGATTAGTTATCCTCAGCAAGTCCCTTTGCCCCTTCCCGACCAGGTTTAACCCTAACTAGCCCCCAGCCCTGTCATGTTCCAGTTAGATCCTCTCTCTGTGGTCTTTACCGCCGCTGCTTCTCCCAGGCCCCACCTTAATAAACCCGCCAGCGTAAATGTCACTGGCTTCCACCTTCACGTCAAAGGTCACTGTCAATAAACCTGTGTGTGTGTGAGCAAGTGTGTGTATGTGTGTGTGTCTCAGGAAGCCCTTACCGTGTGTCCATCAGATGCAACTTTGCTTGGCTCCGCTCAGCCGTGCCTCTCACACACGTCTGTCACACACAGAGGGCTAATGAAGGCCACAGCCGCTCTCATACATGTTGATGCATTCACCATCAGCACCAGACACTGCAGCTTTTCACTTAATTTACACCCACATTTACACTTCCAGCTCAGAAATTGGATGGGACATTGATTTTCTGTTGGAAGGAAGGGGGGGGCGAAATGCACATATTTTTTCTTGATGTCAACTAAATCAACCATAAAAGTTAAATTGGATTTTTGTCCAACGGTGGTACTTTCAGAACCAGGTTTTGGGTTCAATCTGCCTGTAATAATCCTTCTTACTTTTCTCTGCAGTGACAGTGGTGAAGAGTACTCAGACAGTCTCAACAGTGTGCCCGCAGGGATAACGCCTTACAGACAACACGCTAACAGAAAGGTTGGTCCACCCTCATCCTTTAATTATTGTTGGATTATAAAAAGGAATAGACCTCCATGGTTAGCTGTTAATATTGGGCTGGTGTGACTACATCTGCAAGAGTAACATTTTAATTAGATTTATGTGAATAGCCAAACTGAATAGTTTGAGTGTGTGTACAGGTTTTGTTTGATTTTTTTCAGGCTTGTTTTAAATATGCCATTATTCTAATGGTAAATGGCCATCATAACATCAGACAGATTTCTTCTGTGGTCCAGTCACAACCATTTATTTAATATGGGGCGTGTTAGATACAGAGGAGCATCACTGGTCAAGATTTGCAGAGTTACACGTCGGTGTCGTTACACATTTAAAGTGCAACGCACCAAGCTCATGAAACTCAGATAAAACTGTCAAATTAGGCAGTGCTGACCATGTTACTGCATTGCCTGTTTCTTTCCTCAGATGTTTTCAGAAACACATTTTAGTGTACTATAGGTGTAATCTGTGGAATTTTGTCACCAGGCCGCCATTTTTTTCACGCTTGAAACTGAACCAAGCAACACCCCAGCTTGCATTTTTTTTAACTCAGCGCTACATCACATGCTTTGTTACTCTGATTGGTTTTCGTTCTGTCCACATGCATCCAGATTCATTTTGCCCTACAATTCAAAAATGAACTCAGAGATTGTGAATTAGTCTGGCAATTTCAGCATGTTCAGAGTAAATAGTTCCTTATATATTAAAGATTATATAGACACAGAAGTAGAAGCACAGTTAAATTTAATTTGAATTATGTGCACAGTTGTTTACAGCCGCATTACTATAGCTATAGAAACACATGATTAATTTAAGTAATTTAAGGAATGAACTATTTACTAAAATGTTCTCAGTGTCTACAGATTTATTTTGACACGATGATTGTTAGAGTTGTAGAAAAGAAACGAGTAGTACTGTATTGTGATGATGAAGAAAGTGTGTCTTAATTCATGTCTTTTCATACCACGTATACCACTTTGTAGTTGGCATCTTATATGTCTGTATGAGACAGCCATTCTTCAACATAAATTTTTGTTTGTATTTCTTTACTCTTTAACCTTTATTTAAACAAGAAGTCCCTTGAGATTAAAAGATCTTTTATAGAGGGAACCTGCCCAAGAGAGTACACATTACAAAGTCACAAAAACTATAAAATAGTGTCTCAAAAACAGACAAAATACAGTTAAAAATGGAGAAAAACTAGACAAAGAACAACAGATACATAATAAAAAATCATGTTTAGGAATAACAGTTGCACTCTTCGGTTACAGGTTTTTTTCTCAGAGCTTTGAACTCAGGTAGATAAAGTCATTAAGCTATAGTGTGTTCTGAAGTTTATTCCATGACAAAAGCGCAAAAGGCACAAAAACAATCTGCATAGGTAGTATTTTATTGAAATTTAAGTGATTAATAAACATATGGATAATTATGAGTCATCATGTAGTATTTGTTGGGTCCATGCCACACAATACATCTCTTATCTGGCCACTCCCTTTCCTCTTACACTCACAAAGGCTTCCCTCTGTGTGGTTGTCGGTGCTCCTTCTTTTCCCTCTCCTCTCCACACCATGAAATCAATAGGCCTGGACCCTTGCTCGTGTCCACATCTAACCACTTCACAGCAGGACATGGCAGCTCCAGACCCCAGAGAGATATGTCCGTCAAGAAGAGAGATGAAGAGAGGAAAGAGGGGGGACCTTTAAAGACATTCTGTCTCTCTTCTCGTCTCTTTCTGTTTTCAAGAAGGTGGAGAGGAAGAAGAGAGGGGCTGTTGTTGTACATGTAGCCAGGGAGCTGTCAGGGCCCTTACTCTCAGATCCCCTTTAGTTTCCCGGCTCCAGATCCGCTAAATGTGCCCATCAGCTCCTCCTGGGCTCATCGCTATGACAGCCCTGGCCCCTCACGACGTGCTATGTCACAAACCAAAGGGTTCAACTCGGCTCTTCTCTCTGCGAGGCACCGTGTGATCAAACCTGGCACTGATCAAATCCTACCTGACCCCATATACAAAGGAAACAGGCAGAGAGGAAGGAGGGGTGTGCTTGTGATGGTGGTGGGGGGCTTCTTTGATGTCGCTACAAACGATGGTGCAGTAGGGAGGTGTCACACATACACACTTAGGAGTGCAAATGACTCTACACACTCTCAGACACACACACACACACACACACACACACACACACACACACACACACACACACACACACACACACACACACACGTCATACTGTAGGAGTGAATCAGGGCTTTGAGACAGTGATTGAACAAAGGCGTTATTTGCAAGCATCTGTCAGAAGTAATATCCGCACTGAGGAGCGCTCACGTTGAAGTCGGTTGAACACGCTCAGGTGAATTATTAAAGCGCAGGGTGATTTGTCTTGTCGCGTTAAACTGAGCACTCCCTGTGATCACAGTGTCATTATGAGCTGCGTTTCAGGAAGCACAACATGTCAACCGGTTGTGTTACATTTAACAGCTGCTTTTCATCTCTGTCTCCGACTTTTTCTGCTCTTTCAGTCCTACAGGTGTTCACTGAGCTCAAATGCACAGGCACCGGCAGCAGAATCCAACGACGTCAATAGCAATCATGTCTTATCCATACAAGGTTAAGACCTTTGCGCTTCAAGTCCATATTTTTAATCTGAAGTTGTACAAACTTGAAAATAAATTAAATTACTTCCTCATGTGTCAATCACATTTTGACACTCCAAAACATCCGTTCATTGTTAAAGTTTACGGAACAGGTTTGATTTTCTGTGTTTTATCGCATCGGGTGAATGATGGTGACTACAGGAGGAGGATGAAATAGAGGATGAAGTCAGCAGCTTTCAGAGATGGAGGACGGCTCAGCCCCGTCAAATAGCCACAGAGTAAAAGGCAAGAAATGGCGACAGGCTAAGGATGTACCTTCAGTCGGGAGAAGCGAGGAAGGAAACTATAGAGAGAAGGCGTGGAATAATAACATGCACTGAACTGGCTGTCAGGGCTGCAGCGCAGTATGCAATTTGATTTTAGTCATTTCCAAGTATGGATATGTATGAAAAAAATAGAGATTATGGAAATTATTTGTGTTTTCCAACTATTAGCTGTTTTGGTTTCTAAAATCTAAAATTCATAATTTTTAGAAATGAGTTGATCTGGCAAGCAGACTGTTTTTTGTGGCATCTGGAGCAGGTAGACCAGCCACAATGTTTACGTTTGTGTGAGCGAACGTGGGTCACAGTGAGCTTGATGTCGTCAAAAGCAAGGACAGAAGTATAGTGTGCTGGCTTCTCACAGTTCTGTGTGTACCAAATCCAGACATCCACAACCAACATAGTTTTATATTTATTTGCAAAAGAAAGACACTAGAAAACACACTAGAAATGAATATAAATGATAAAGCAGTGATTGTTGTGTTAGAAGATGCAAATACAATATTCAAAAAATATTGTATCAAGTTTCTATCAAGTAAACATGACCAACAAAATGCAGCGATTTCTTAGATTTGAATAATATACATAGCATCACAAAAAAAAAAAGAAAAAAATTCATGGACACAATGAATAAACAAGGCTGCCCAGACACAGTGAACATTAAATTATTTACATTCTTTTCACCTCATTTTTGGTTCTTACTTATAAAAGAAACAAAAGGTATGCAGAGAAGAATAAAATATTATTTATTGAGTACATAAAGTGAAAATAGTATAAGTAGAGTTAACACCAGTTAGTTGACTTCCTCTTTGTGCAGATATTTAACAGTGGAAGATTGTCCAACTTCCTGTGTGGAAGAAATCGATTTTCTGACAATTCTTTGATGACATAATAACATATATAGTCAGAATATAACATACATGTGATCAGTATTTCATTTTAAATCTGTTTATTTTCATTATATAGTTCTTGCTATTTGCACTCAGATGTTAAATATGGACTGAAAAATCCACTGAGAAGTCTGAAAAAGGATGGAATTTTCAAAAGAAAAATGTGTAGTAGGTCTGCACTGTGTAAGGTGTCTGTGCATAAAGATCTTTATGACACATTAAAAAAACACTTCTGAAATATGGATTTGGTGTGCAAAGGCCTTCGGTAGTATACAGCTGTTAAAAAAATAACATATTTTTAACTAGGGCTGCGAGTAACATTTATTTTCATTGTCAATTAATCTGTCAATTATTTCCTTGATCAGTCAACTACTTTTTTGGTCCATAAAATGTCTGAAAATGGTGAAGAATGTCTATCACTGTTTCCCAAATGTTCCCAAGTGTCTTGGTTTGCCCACAACCCAACGATATTTGGTTTACTGTCATAAAGGAATAAAGAAACTATATTCACATTTGAATATAGAAAATATTGGAAAGAAGCTGGAATCAGAGATATTTGTAAGAACTCAAATTTTAGTTTTAACACAGTGGTACTGGATTGGTATGCAACGTTCAGGTATCAGAATTGATATTTGGGAAGGAAAAAATGGGAGCAGAATTCAGAACATCTTTGGGTTTGGTGACTGTGAAGGCCATAGCATATGATTTACTTCATTTTCATGCTCATCACACCATTCAGTGACCCCACACATCCTCTGTGGAATTGTCTTTCATCATTTCTCCATTCATTTATTGAGGTTTTTCTTTTGTTTTTTTTTCATCCGTTTGTATTTGTCCTGCTCTATGAGCTGAATCTCAGGAAGCACAACATCTCAACCGGTTGTGTTACATTTAAGAGCTGCTTTTCATCTCTGTGTCACACTTTTCTGTTCTTTCAGTTCTACAGGTGTTCACTGATCTCAAACACACAGGCACCAGCAGCAGAATCCAACAGAAAACAAGCCGATGTTCTGGCCCAAGGTAACACAAATTTTCCTTTTTTGCACCCATGCAAAACTACAAAAATCTAATCGACTATTTACTGAAGCAGGAAGAAAGCTCAATATATGTGTGTACATGCTGTCGATCTGAAACACGTATCTAAGAAGTTAACAAGCTTGGCGCTTTTTTTGTTTTGTTTGTTTTTTTACAGCTTGACACTCCTGAATTGGTTATAAATGGAAAATGTTAATCATCACTTTTACATACACCTGTTAACTCCCAGCAGTAGCTTCTAAATAGGGATTTGTTCTATGCAGTTGTCAACTCTGAGGTGCCTGCATGTTCTTCCTCCTGTTAGACGAGGAACAGCATGAGCCCTGGGAGCGAGGGACGAGAGGAGAGAAAAGGAGGTGGAGGAGGAAGAGGATGCTAATGAAGACCCGGCACTGCTCCTCCTCCTCCTCTTCCCTGCAGCAGCGCATAGAGTCCCTACAGCGTCACATCGACATACTGCGAAGTGCCAGGAAAGATGCTGCGCTTTCAGCCAGAGAGCTGCGAAGGGCCAACGAGAAGATCACGGCACAGCTCAACTCCCTCACTGAGAAACTCTGCAGCAGCAAGCAGCTCACACAGGTACAAAAAAACCGCAGGGAGATGAGAAAAGTGTTATAAAGTGTTGGGAAGTTTCTTATTTTTCTGTCTTTGTCTTCTCTTTTTGTGGTTCTTTTGTGTTTACTGGGGGCTGAGAGAGCAGCAGTAGCAGGTCCTTTGCCCTTATCATGCTTAATAAGTGTGGCTGACAGGCCTACACTCGCATGTGGAGGTCAGCACCACAGTGCACTAGAGAGGAGGAGGATCTCTCTTTTTTTTTTCCTCACTCTGACTCTGCTGTTGTCTCGTCCCGCTGAATGTTTCAACAAGCCAGTTTCTCCACAACAATCTGTGTCACTCGCAGTTACATTTCTCCACCTGTGTGCACAGATACACACAAGGTGACCGCTGCCACACATCCATTTAGTTATTTAGTATCTGCCTCCAGGTAGGAAACTCTTAGACTTACTATAGACTATAAATAAAACACCAAGCACTTTTGCCCTAAACAGTATCTTTCCTGTCAGGGCCTCCTTGCACACACACACACACACTCACACAGACACACTCACACCAACACCTAGACAGACACAGTCGTTAATCCGACAGGCAGGAGGAGACTTCTTTCAGTCTATTCAGACATAGCAGCAGGCAGCGAGGGCCCACTGGACACCTGATTAGGGGCATGTGTGTGTATATTTACTGTGTAGAATAGTACAGATGCAGTGTGTTGGACTTGTACATACAGGTCAGAGTGCAGCCCTCATAGTGTTGCTACCTAGGAAGTGGCCCTTGTGCTCCCACCCAGGCATCTGATTGCTTAAGCCCAACGAGACCTTAGACTCAGACACAGCAGTAAAGGCACATGTGTACCCACACACACACACATATACACACACACTGTTGCGTGAATGAGCGGACAGAGAGGGAATTGTTGTCTTCCTGTTTGTTTCCTCTCCCCTCCTGCAGTATTAATGGCACTCCACCAGAGAAAGTTGGAGCCGACTGACTGGTCAAAGCCAGGTCTTGTTGCCCTCTCTGGAAAGGGCAAGAGGTGATGGACTTTGGGCTCGTTCCAGCCGGTCCTGGCCAGCTCTCCAACTAAAACTCTCTGCTTGTAATTGGCTTAGGACAGCCTCCACAGGGGCCATCATGTGAGAAGTAGCATGGCAGTTTCACAGAAACTTGTTTGTGTTGCTCTGTCTCCTGATCCTTCGGCCATTCTGTCCTTCCCTTGTTGCTTCCTTCCTCACCTCCTTACATCATTAAGTCTTATTTCCTTATTCCTTCCTTTCTTACTTGCTTTCTCTTTTTTATTCCCCTTTCCTCTGTATTCTTTGTACAAGATTGGATTTTTATTGTCCAGATGTCTTAATAGCTGCGTTTAATAGCCGCTTTTTAAACAGCATTTTGCTGCTCTCTAATCTATAACATGACAGAGGAGTGGACCTGCAGAAGAGAGGTGTGATGTGTTTTGTCATGCTGCACTCAGCTCTTCATGTTCCAGCCTGAGGCGAACATGTGTTCAACAGCATGGTGACACTTTCATCACTCCGTCACCTGCACCATGCTATCCACACAGATGTCTGTATCAGCAACAGAATGACTAACAACTCAGTCTCAGACCCACACCTGCACCTGCACATCCACATTTGTGGATGTGTACTTTTTCCCCATTTTTCTCAACTAATTGTCTTATAAAGGATGATTCCAATTTATTACAATTTGAGTCAGTTGTGATGACGTTAAACTCATTAAAGTGAGATGATATCTGGGAACACGGAACTATCGCTTCACCAAAGTCCAACATGGCAAATAATAGCAGTCAGACAATCGTACAGGTTGTAAACAAACCAACAGTTTAGCCAGATTATCTAAACCAGACATTCTCAGTTCTTCTCTCACAAGATAGAAAATATACTGGAGACCTGCTCATTTTTGTCCATTGGAATTTTTTGAGGAAGACCAGTTGTTACACTTCTGTAGTCTTAGCTATGTGAAAGAACAAATCACAATAATGACCTGCTCACTGTACATTATCCTGCTTATTACATGGTAGTGTACTAAAAAAATCAATAATTTGACGCAAATTATAAATTATAAAATTATTTTAGTGATTTAACAGTGACTTTATTTCTCCTTCAGAGAGTGATCTGATCAGAACTGTGTCCATAGCAACGGTATGGTCTTCTTAACAATGGTCTGTTATACATAGCAACAGTCTGCCATAAAGAAATAACAGACCGGAGAATGCTGTCATTGACCAATCAGAATCGATCAATCGAGAATTTAACAAAGCCAAGAAATAAATAGACTTTGGACATGTATAAAAAATATCTGCACCATGTTAACACAGAAAACCTGTAAAATAATGTAACTGACATCAGTTCAGTCATATAAGACATTTCAGCTGCCCATCCAATTCAGTAAAGCCATACTGGAGGCACCCGTCATTGTATTTCTGTACTTCATCATAGGTTTTTTTTTTTTTTGCCATAGCTGATCTGTCCATTTTCGTAACTACTGAACTCTGACTGACCACTACAATGTTATTTCTAACAGTTATGGATTTGTTAGATAAGAATGTAATCTATAAGTTATTTTAGATTTAAAAATGGAATTATTATCTGTTGAACTATGAACCCTTTTGTCAAAAACAGACACATGCCATGGACCCCACTTTGAGAATCAGTGATCTAAACCACTCTGTCTGAAGATAAAACTCACAGAGAGTGCTCGGTGATGTCAGTAATGATTCCTCAGTACGCACAAAAAGTTTGTGCTCACAACTACTGCAAATGCTTGAGGGCAAGGTTGAAACAGGAATTCAGTCTGTGAACTGTGGTAGACATTTAAAAGATTCACCTGCATTTACTCACTCAAATAAGTTTGTCTAACAGAGAGCTTTGTTTTAAAAAGGGCCTTATAATCTGACCAGTCGTGTTTGTGGTCCTGTCTCACTTCTAGTGGTGTTACCATATTCCTATATCTAAACAGTTAACTTTACAATCTAGTAATATGGCAACTATTTCTAGATCTGAAGGTTCTTATTAGTGATGAAATAGTGGTCCAAAAGTACGGAAATAATACTCAAGTTGTAATAAACTGTAATTATTCCTTAAGGTGGCATAAGAAGCTTAAAAAAAACTTCAGGTGACAGGTGAAGCATCCCCTCCTAATTCTACTAAGTCTGGCTCTTGACGAAATGTGCTGGTCACGCGTATCACCCAAATACAGGATCATTTGGTTGTTTGGATTATCTACCTCACTCAGTCATTACTTCCCCATTTAGTTGACTTTACGGTGTACTGTGACATCGCCTCTCGAATTTACCGGCCTTATCTCTTTACGTGTGAAGTGTCCTGCCCTCCTCTAACATGTAAGGGGTTGGGATTATCACAGGATTAGAGGGTGCAAGAGACAGAACTGACTGAACTTAAAACGCTTCAGACATTATTTGAATTTTAATGATCACATAAAAAGTCTGGCCAGCAGGACGAATAGAAAGCGTTTCAGTAACTCCGCTGATTTATGTTGACAAATTCAGTTAGATTTTTGTTTGCGTGCATGTGTGACTACATGCATTCGCACATGTTCTGGGCCATGTGGCTATTTCAGCAGCCTGTTTCCTTATTTATCCTGCTAATGATTGGGTATCACTTGGAGCAGCATCAGTGAGACCACTACTCAGAGAGGTGTCCTCTCTTCCAGCCTAATGGACAACCAGTACATCAGTCCATGTCAGTGTCATCTCTCAGCAGGGCTGAAAATGGCCTGTGAAATCAAAGCCTGTCTTACAGGAAGTGTCATCAATGCCACTCTTAATTCGTGCTCCACTGCCACTGCAGCCTCACTTTCTTTCTCTACTCCTCCCTCTGTTCTCTCTCTACACTCTTGGAAATAGAAGATGTAACTAGAACCATATAGGGTTCTTCGGCTTGTCCCTTTTATAAAGGTCCCACTTGGAACGGATAGTTCTACCTAGAACCCGACATAAATTGTTATACCTAGAACCATTTGTGAAAGGTTGCGCTCAGAACTCCCTATAAGATGTTCTAGAGAGGATCCTTCTATGGTGTAGTGTTTCCACCCAGAACCCTCCCCGGGGATTCTATCCAGAACCTTTCCTGATGATGTTAACGAAGAGCCGAGTTCTACCAAGAACCCATTTATATCCCACGGGTTTTATCTAGAACAGCACCCAGGGGTTCTACTAAGAACTCATTAAAATTCCAATGGTTTCATCTAGAACCCACTAAGAGGGTTCTACTGGGAACCCATTTATATTCCAAGAATTTTACCTAGAGCCCACCCAGGGGGTTCTACATATTAGAGTTTAACCTGGAACTCACCCAGGCTTTTTTTTTTTTTTTACCAAGAACCCTTTTATATACCAAGAGTTTTATCTAGAATCCAGCCAGGGAGTTTTTCAAAGATTTTAACAAACCCTCAAGAACTCTTTCTTCCAAAAGGGTTCTTAATGGAACCCTTAGTTTTACAAAAAACACCTGACAAACTGTTTATTCAAAAAATGGTTCCTTAAAAATGGTTTTGGGTTGAGCCTCATCTCTTCAAGAAGAACCCTTATTTCTGAGAGTGTACACCTCCTACTTCTTCCCCTCTCTCCCGCTCTCTCTGGGGATCTGGCGTGTGCGTCTTCAACAGAGCAGAGGAAACCTAAAACAAGAGGGATTCTATTAAAAGGTGTCAGCCAGCAACCAGATATCAATAACCTCCATGTATGCAGAGCAGAGAGCAACCCCCGGGGAATCTGCGGTTTCACTTGGGTGTGTGTATGTGTGTGTGTCCCAGCATTTACACCATGTGAGCGGCATACATCCTCATGTATCATGTCTCCTATTTGTGCCATTAAGCATTCTTGATGTTTGAAATGATACCACATCAGCTAATTGTGGCAGTATTGAACCAAACTTACAGAGATGTGTGTCTGCCCCATATTTTCTTAATAAGTAGCCAAAGAGCTTTTTTTCATGTGGTTCAAAGTGTTCACCTCAGATGCTTATGTTTAGAATCATTGATACACTGTACATTGCACACGATCAGCTCGTGCCATTATCGTTCATCACACTAAACCCAACCACTCACCAAATGCTGAACTCCCTCCGTCCCAAAGTGCTCTCTGATTCTGCAGGATGGCTTTATTATGCATGCCAATCACTGTGAGAATTAGGCCCTATTGACCGGGCACCAGCATAATCTGTCTCCTAATTAGCATAAAAAAGGAGATTTATCACAGCTGAGATATTAAAGCAGAGCCTGCAGCTCTCCTGTGGCGAATGCATACAGTATTTCCAACATATTGTGTTTACTTTGTGTCTGCGTTAATCATATTCATGTAATGTGAATTTAAAATGAAAACTTACTTAAGTCAGTTTCTTTACAGCAATAATACAGTTTTGCTTTATAAAGCAGGGGAAGCTGGAATTTGGTTTAACTCAAACTTCTTCAAGTTAAAATTAATTCATGTTGCAACATGTAATGTGTCCCATTACTTTATATCCAGGGTCCAAAATTAACACCTGCCAAGTGTTTAATGAGGGAGATTTTTGGATTGGTGAAAAAATTGAATTGGGGTCACCAACTGGGGCCATGTTGGCGTGTTTTACAAAATGCCTTACACATGTTATTAGAAATGCAGTGACGCATTCCTGGTGTCAAACCACCAGAAATGAATCCTGAAGGCCAAGAGAAATATGAAGAGAAAAGTCATGGAGGTCTGCATTTGTGCAAGAGGTGAAAAGCACAGGAGTAAGAAATCCTGGCTAAAATATGAACCTGAAAACCACAGTATATACTGTATTGTTTTCCACCATGCTAACCCACTGATGGTGTTTTTTCTTCAAATTTCTTCAAAGTTCAGAATAACAGTTGTCAATTCAGTGTTACCTTCTTATTATGTTCTCTTTAAACTTACTACAAGGAGTTTTTAACTGACTATGAAACCGTCTCAATCCTCTATATGACCTGCATAAGTTAATGAGACATCTGCAAAAAGATCATCTGTTTCAATATAGTTATTCTCAATACCTGCCACTTTTTACATTTTTACAGGCAAAGTTACACTGAGTCGTAGTTAGCCAGTTAAAAGGAAGAAGGAGGATATTTTTCTTCATTTAATTT
Organism: Lutjanus erythropterus; assembly: GCF_056507025.1. Lineage (NCBI taxonomy): Eukaryota > Metazoa > Chordata > Actinopteri > Lutjaniformes > Lutjanidae > Lutjanus > Lutjanus erythropterus. Next base: position 16,447,443 of record NC_139319.1, on the reverse strand, counting down.
TATTTTTGATCTTGTATTTTGTGGATATTATAGTGGAATCACTGCTGCTTCTGTCCACAAGGGTCTCAAGAATCAACAGAATATTGAAAGTTCCTTGTAGTAGCTTTTAGGTGTTGCTAAAGATGAGCTTGCATATTAAACACTTGAAGTAATTATTTAATAAAAAAATATATCTTTATAAAAAAAAAAAAAACGGGCTGTTAAATTGTCAACTCACCTGTCAAGTTTTGGACCCTGTTTTTAACTCTCCCCATCCTATAACAGAAGTATTGGTTTCCTTGGTTTAATAACAGTGGGGAAAAAACTTTTGTTTTTAGTTGTAGCATCATCAGCAGTTGCCTAGCCCACCAATTCTGTCTGTCGCTCAACCTGCAGAAGCTGACCTCTGACCTGGCTGGTGTGGAGCAGCAGAAAAAGGTTCTGGAGATGGAGCTGGAGCAGTGGAGGCAGATCACGTTCCCCCAGCAAACTGCACCACCACCACCAACTGCACCAGTAAGCATAGAGTGCTCCACCTGCCAGGGCAGGAACATGCCCTCCCCAGCTAATCCTGCCCTCGAGGCCCTGGGGGCTGAGGTCAAACAACTTCAGGCTAGACTTAAGGTTAGTGGTTATAAGTTTGGAGCAGAACTCCGAGGTTAATGAATTGCCCCTCATGCTTTGTCTTATTGTGCACGCCTTATTAGATAAATCTCTTAATAGGATGATGGTGCTGAGCATCATGTTCATTTCCAATTTTGTGCACTATGAAGCTTAAGTGGATAATACCATAAATAACCAAGAAAATTTTGAGAGTATTAAAGGGATAGTTCGATTTTATTTCAAGTGGGGTTGTATGAGGTACTTTAATTGTTATAATTTTAATTTGATAATATAATTTTGAATTATCCACAGTAGATGCCAGTCCAGTTTGGAGAAGCAAAGAGGTACCTTGCCAACAAGGCAGCCTTTTCCAATGGGAAACCACTGTTACATATTCTAAATATTGCTGTTTCTTATTCAACCAGATGGAATTGGCAAAATTAGTAATTTTACCTCACAGAACACTCGAGGTGCTGGTCTACCGCTGCCTTGATCTGTTAGGTTGTTTGTGTTATTTTGTGTCTTCAGTGAATCAGAACCAGCCTTTTAATATGCCAAAGCTACACAGTAACACAAACAAACTAACTGATTGAGGCATCAGTAGACAGGCAACGCTTGTGTTCTGTGGTAAAATTACTGATCTCACCAATGGAGTCTGGTTGAGTTAGGCCTTTTTTTAAGTGGCTGAAATACATTTTGCCACTGACCCTGTCTACAGCAGTACATTACTACTACTACTACTACTACTACTACTACTACTACTACTACTACTACTACTACTATCTAAACTGGGGGTGTGTTGACTGCCCTCTACATTAGGTAATACAGTGACTTTCAATAGGTACCTCATACAGCCCCACTCCAAATTATCCGAACTATCCCTTTAACATTGTTTGGTCCAAACACTATGTTTGTTTTTGTATGCACGGGAAAGCTTATGGACAAAATTAAGAAAATATAGTTAATGAATTTTTCACATTTCAGTTTGAATTTCCTTTTTGTTGCCTTTTTGCTACTTATTATGCTGTATCAAACAGCCTAGCAGTGTTGGAATACAAAAGGATTTGTCTTTTAGTTGGAAAAAAAATCATGGTATTTTAGCAAATATCGATATTTCTGAGTCACTTTAACATCTCACTGGTTAGAACAGCCCGCAGTCCTTGAGGACTTTAGAAACTCTGAAAGAAACTCTGTCAAGGTTTTGCTTTCAAATCATGTAGCGTTAAAAAAAAAACAAATTCTTGAGCCTTTCAATTTACACTCAACATCACCTGAAATTGCACGTGATTTCAACATGAATTAGCATTTCTTATCATTTGATCTTATTACAGAGTACCTGTCAGAGAGATGAGAAATAGGGAATAGCAGTAGAGACGTGCCCTACATCATAGGGAATAAGGTGTGAGTGGTACCACAGTATTATCACCCTCTCCACAGTCAGCTCATCAGTGTCACAGAACAGATTGCTGCTGTCGTTACACACAGCCGAGGAAGTCATGTCAGGTGACAGCAAAAAGGAGAGGAGAGGGATGCACTGTGGGGGTGCGCGCACTGAGTTAGCGCATTGTCAAAAGCTTGCACTGGTACAGGTCCCATAAGAGACATGGGGCCCTTTAAACCAAAGTGAACATGCACATTCAAATATCCATCAGTCTTATGATCAGAAGCACACCTGTCATCAGCAGCCTCATGTCTTAATATGTCAGAATGCAGAGAAATAACAAATAAAAACAGCAAGACATTTTAATAATATTGACAAAATGTTTACTACTGGATACTTAAATTTTTTATTCAATATATCATACCAATATATCCAGTGGAAAAGCTATATAAATTGTTATTTTTCCTAATTATTCCCCTTTATCTCATCCACTTTGAAAAATACTGTTTCCCTCTTAACCTCTTTTAGCACCTTCCACCCTCCCGCTGTAACTATAATGAGGAGGCATGCTGCGCCTGACCTGTCATCAGCCTTGTCGTGAAAACCTTCCCCCACCCCCCCATCACACACACTCAAACACATTAACAAACACACACACCGTGTGCCCTCCCCCCAGAGTGCAAGTGCGGAGGTCACAAGGCAGGTGGCGGCTAACAAAGCCCTGCGAGGCCAACTCCAGGAGAAAGAGGACAAGCTCCGCCAGCTGCAGGACAAGTTAGTCTCACCTTTTTCTTCATTAGTTCTTTTTCTCTTTTTGCTCCTTATATTCAGATGTACAGCACACTCTTAGACATAAGGTTCCAAAAGAGTTCTTCCTGAATTACTGAGGTTCTACCCACAACCATTTGCTTCTGAAGATCCCTTTTTTTTGTGTGAAGAAAGGGTTTCTCAAGGGTTCTTTGTAAGGCAAAGGGATTCTAAATGCTTTTCATCGAACCAGTGCTTTTTAGAAGAAAGAGTCATTCAAGGATTGTTGAAATCCTGGAAGAATTTCATTTAGGGTTCATCAAGGGTTTTTTGTATCATAATATAAAATGGTAGATCTTGGTAGAACCGACAAGTGTCCACTAGATAAAACCTTTGAATATTAAAAGTTTTTTTCGGCAGAACCCCCTGAGTGGGTTCTAGAAAACAACCCTTGGAATATAAAAAGCTTCTCAGTAGTATGCCTTGTTAGGTTCTAGATATAATCCTTAGAATATAAAAAGGTTCTCAGTAGAACCCCATGAGTGTGTTCTAGATAAAACCCTTGGAAAATAAAAAGATTCTCGGTAGAACTGCCCTTGTGTGTCCTAGATAAAACCATTTGGAATACAAAAAGGTTCTCTCCCCAAGTGCCTACAAGATAAAACCCTTGGAATATGAAAAGGTTCTCCATAGAACTCCTTTGGTGGGTTCTAGATAAAACCCTTGGAAATATAAACAGGTTCCCAATAGAACCCCCTGAGTGTTCTCTAGATAAAACTCTTGGAATATAGAAAGATTCTTGGTGGAACATTCTTAGGGGGCTATTGTTTGTGCCATTAGAAGGTGGGAAGGTTCCAGATAGAAACCCCTTAGAGGGTTCTAGATGGAACTATTGCACCATAGAAGGCTTAGATCTTCTTAAGGGGGTTCTGAGCGGAACCTTTCACAGATGGTTTTAGGTATAACCTTTTATTGTCGGGTTTTAGGTAGAACACACTGAAAGGGTTCCAAATGGAGCCTTTATAAAAGGTTCTAACCAAAAAGAGTTTTCTTTTGGGGACAAGCCATAGAAAACTTTATAGTTCTAGCACCTTCATTTCTAAGAGTGCGGTAAAGCTCTCACTTTTCCTTTCTTCTGCCTGTGTCCGTCTCTCTGTCTTTGTCTCTGTGTGTCTCTGTGTCTGCATGTTTGCACAGTCTCTGCTGCTCTCATCTGCAGTGTTTGATTCCACCATGTGGCAGCACTCTGTCTGCTGCTGCACTCCACTCAGGCAGCTTCTCCTCCGCGTGAATCATTTATGAAATTATGCATGTTCTCATGAGCGAGTGAATAAAAAAAAACGACTGAAGGAATTAGTGTGTATGCACATGTGTGCATGTGGGTGTCTTGTGTGTCATGTAGTGTTGTGTTGCTTATGTGGGTAGCTGATGTGGAGTGCTGATCAAAGCAGTGTATCGATTGTTTGTGTGCCGCAGGAGGGACCATTTTGGCCCATGACACTAAAACCCACACAGCATCACTCTGGCCTGTGGGCCACAAGCCCTAATGAGTTACTTGGTTCACCTACTGGAGCACCCACTGCATTACGTAGTCCGAATGTATGGCTATAAACAATTCACTCAGGGAAACTGTCCGGATTTGAAGACCGCATATCATCATTCTGCATTAGGATCTCATCTTTGAACCGAGGGGAGGGTACAAAGCACAACTTGGCTTTCCTCTGTCTCCTTCTCTTTGTCTCGTATGCTGTGTCCTCTGCCCGCCATTCTCAATAATGCATCCGGGGCATGTGTACAATCACAGCGGGTACGTGTTTGTGTGTGTGACCAAAGCGCTGCGGATCACAGCCAGACAGAGTGAACATCCCTCAGCTGAGTTTCCACGACAGCCTCAGCCTCTTGTCACACTCTCTCAAACACACACACACACACACACACACACACACACAGATGTAACTCGCCATCTCTTGTAGCCTACCTCTCCGTTTGCCTCCATGGAGGGACCCCTTCTCAGAATGAAAGACATGTCTAGACGTCTCTGAAATATACATCTCAGCACACACACAGGGAGCAAGGCTGCTTCGCCTTAAAGAAGAGAAGGGGGAAAAAAAGAAATGAATTTCAAAGTATACCGGCATGTCCTCAGTCAATATCCGGCACTATGGCCCTGCCTTATTTATGAAGCTGCTTCTTTCATCTTTAGCCCTGTTGTCTATCAGCCACATGAAACGTCCACCCGCACTTCATTCTTAACAACATACACAGAAATGTACGCTCTCGTTCTCTGTTACGCTTCAGACCACTGACTGTTATCATTACAATGCACGCATGTTTGATGAACAATATTGCCAACAAGCGCAGAACAAAGGGAACAAACGTGTGAGTGATTGGGATATAGTTCGAGGCTCTCTTTCTCTCTTTCCACTAACACTCATAAATAGAGATCACACGCTCCGGCAGCAGCACCATATATCCCTCATTCTTTTTTATCCTCTATTCTTTTTGGGGTGCACAAGAATAGAACATCTAAAATAAATGTTGTCGGTCTAATTGCCATTAGCATTGGGGCAGAGGGAGCTGCCGGGGCTCTTATTGCTGCTCTCCGTCTTTAAGTCAACACCAGACAGTCATCTGAAAGGTTCAATATGGGTTTTCTCATTAATGGCCAAATCCATGGGGTAACCAGCCAGCGCGACTTCCCCCCAAAGACCCCCGGCTAGACTCCTCTCTCATTTAATTTAATGTCACTCCAATAGGACAAGCTCACATTTATTTAGCCAGTCTGCCCTCAGGCACTCATCCACCTAGGGAGACAGGGACATTTACTTACACGAAAGCATTTGCTCTGGCGTTGCGTCATCCGTTTATTTAAAACACACAAGCCATGATGCATGTGGGAGCTAAGAGATCCACTACATCTTTGAAATAAAAAAAAAAGCACAGCTAAAACCATTTTAATTAACTGCATCCTTATGATCTTTATTCTATTTGTTCTAATCCCCCAAGGTATAGACAACCATGAAAAATGCCTCATATTTGCCTTTTATGAAAACAGAATAAAACATACTAACATACTGAGCCCATTTAAAGCAAGGCCGGGTTATAATATGGCTGTGCAGAATGCTGGAATATTAAATACGTCAATATAGCAGGTTATCAAAATAGGAAGTGGCACGTGGTGCATGTTTGTAACAGTTAAGACATGAACTGCTTACAATACAGAGCCCTCTGCCTCTCTTTAGGGAAGTATTATCGGGGCAGTACAGCGCACAAACAAACAACATTTTTAGGAGTGTATTCCCTTCATAATCAGTTTTTCCCAAGCTGGTCCCCCCGCTGATGTGTTTTTATATGTGACTGGTGTAATGCTCAGCTGCAAATAATAAACATTTAAATATTGATTACAGTCTTTCAAGTAGTGTCACTGCTGATTCGAAATGCCGTTTGTCAAAAAGGACTCCCCAGTCACACTTAGTGTGGCGTTCCCCGCCAGAGCACTTGTTCTAATATATGCCAGTTAGAATTATATATGCATCCTTATTTCACTGCACCCCCCCCCCCCCCCCACTTACCCAAACAGCATGCCAGTGTATTTAGTTGTCATAATGAGCTGTCATGCCTGATGCACTGCATGGGGACACTGTGCCTGCCAGCTTTGTGTGTGTGTGTGTGTGTCTGCATCTGTGTGTGTATATTTGTTCTGCTATGTAGATGCTCTATGTGAGTATGTGCCAGTGCCTCATTTATGCTTCATAATATATTTCTGTGTTTGTGTGTGTCCAGGACGAGCCATGCAGAGCGAGATGTGAACATGAAAAGGCAGCTGGTGGAGGACTTGAAGACGAGACTGAAGTTCCTGCAGGAGATGGAGAAAAGTTACCGTGGGCAGGTGGAGGAGCTGGAGAAGAAGGTAGACGCAACACATACGTTATGATTGGGAAATATGTTAAATCCTATAAATCAACAAAAGAAACTCACAAAATGTAAAGAAAAGAAATATATTTGTACCAATTGTTGCGCTTCTATGGCAGCGAAAGCCGTGTTTTTTGGTTGTCCGTCTGTCCATCTGTCCGTCCCATTCATGTGAGCACGATAGGAGCACGCCATGAGAGAATTTTTCAAACTTTGCACAAATGACAAACGTCCACTTGGACTCAAGGATGAACTGAAGAATTCATATACTAGATATAAAAAATTCTATTTCTTATGTAACTGAAAAATACATCGGTACACTTTCTGGATCCAATTTTTTCTCTTTTACCAAACTAAGACGAGATTAAATGCCTTATTAATTCATTGTAAAACATACTTCATTCAAACAAAATAAAACTCACCGAAACTGTTTTGGTTGGTCTTTCCACTGCTCGCCACTCACCTGGTTTGATCGAAATAAATGCTTAATTCACCACGTTAGATGTGAAGATATTCTGGTTCTGCTGCTTTTCCCCACTACTCATTCTCTGGCTCAGTGGGTGTGTACTGTGCTGCTGAATTAGAGTCTGTTGCTGAGCAGTGGCTCCCACTTGTTCTTTGGAGGCAGACTTTTAAATTAGCAAGATAAAATCATAGTTGATATATTTATCTGATCTCCCAACCCTACAATACATCACAGCTGACATCATGGTCATGTCTTCCAGTTAGACTGAAGCTCCTTGGCAGAAGGGCGGTAAAATTTAAGAGGAAAATATGGACTGGATTTAGGCTTTTTCTGGGAGGAACTATTTTCTCTGTTGCTTTTCCATTTCCTGTGCTTGATCTTGAGACACATAATTGAACCGAAAGTTCTCTGTGGTGGTGTTCTGTTGTTTGTTGGCCTAAACTGTGTGGTTTACTTTTGGATTATGTTCTCTTGAGGGTTCAAGATGTGAGTTTTGGTTTTCAACGTGCTCAGTCTTTTTTGTCCTGTGTTCTAACCTTAAAATACTAAAAATACCACAATAATGTGGTGAAAATATTGTTAGGCACCTCAAGCAACCAGTCATAAAGTTACTGCTCAGAATTTCTCAATTCGTTTTAGTTACTGTTAACTTACAGAATACTTTGCCTCCATCACTACAGAGCAACAGTGCTCCCACCCCATTGCTCAGCTTAATTTTTTACCTTGCTGTTTTCCCTTTGCTCTAACACTCTAAAGGTGAAGACTTTATCAGAGGAGGCCACCAACAGGAAAGCCCTCATCGACTCTCTAAAGAGGAGGCTTAATGTTGCAACCACAGAGAAAAGCCAGTATGAGGCCTCCTGCACAAAACTGAAGGAGGACCTGGAAAAGAAGGTAGGAAACAACCACACTGCCAGTTCTCACTAGAATTGTGCCACGTGAAACACTTTTAATGTTTTAGAAATGTCTATTTATGTTTTGAACAGTTTGTTTTGTTGACACAGCACTTTGGACAGTAAGTGGTGACTTCACTTCAGTTACTGACCTGCATACTAAATGTAAATCCTCTGTCCCTCTGCACTGCCATGGCGCACTGTGTTGAAGGGGAAAAAGACGTCATGGTGTCAGAGCACAGTTTATCAGTACATAATTAGCAGAAAGAAAAGAAAGGTTGCAGGACTGAGGAGAAAAGTAACTTGTACTCATGAATCCCTTCCCCACAGCTGTAAATTTTCAGTTCTGTCTGTATGTACAGTGAACATAGAGTGTTTCACCCTCTTGGACTTTTCTACGTTTATTGTAGTACAACTTTTAATCAGGGGACTATACAAGCATTTTTGACACTGGTCAACAGAAAAAGACTCAAATGTCGAAGTTAAAAAGCAGAACAAAAACAAATCTGATTAGAAGTTGTAAAACAATGAAATCAGATAGAAGGCATGTTAGCCCAGATGTTTTGTGCTGTACGTTGTGCTGTTTGGTACCAAAAATTGACATCTGGAAATTTTATTATGTTTTCTTAATATTTGTTTTGGTCCTAATCCATTCAAACAATGTAACAAGTAGATTAGTAAGTCAATAAATTTTCTTACTTCCACTTTTTATTATTTCATTGATTTATGTGTTTTTTTTTCTTTATGTGTGATCCAATTGGTTAAAGTGTGACTTTGACTTTAAAGGACAAGTAAAGTACAAGATTCCCTCTGCTGAGATAGCTGGCTGTCGGTGATGAATCAAGCTCAAAATTGATTTGGACCTGGATGCTCTCTTTTCTTATTTTATTTGCTCTTTTGTTTGCTTTCTTGTTTGTTACCTTCCCCTGATTTTCTTTTGATATAATTGTCTTAATAAGTCTGAAGTAAAATATTTGTAATTGTCTTTTGTAAATCCTCTGGCTGCCAGTACAAAGCAAAACCTGTAAAAAAAAGTACATCATTAAAAAAGAATTGTGGGTGCCCTTGTAGCTTAGTTTGTAGTTCCATATAGAGAGGCTAAGTGTAAAATAATCTAAAAAACAACATTTTGTCAGAAGCATCCCTTTTGTTCAGAATATCTTTTGTAATAAGAGCATCTTCAAAATAAACCTGATGGCATGGGGAAAATGGAACATTCCTGGTGGGAACTGGTGTGGCTTTTGTGTTGCTCTCAGACCACTGAGTCAAAGTCAGAAAATTTCAAAACTCTACAATTGCCACAAATGTCTCATGGGCCTTTGCAGACCCTATTCTACTTTTAAAACAAAACAAGATTGTTTGCCTTGAGCTGAGAAGTTCTTCCTGTTACTATTCTTTACAGGAGCAGCGCGTGCATGCCTTGCAGACTCGTGTGGGAGCCAGTGAGCAGGCTTTGGCTGCACTGGAACAGACAGCCACTGAGCAAATGCATGGATTGACCCAACAGAGCTCCCAAGCCTTGGACAGGCTGCAGAGACAGCTAGGCCAGGCCTACTCCCAGCTGGAGCAGCTTCATTCTTTCATCAAGGTACTGTACTAAAGAGACAAAGGGTCCAGAGTTTGTCTAGTCCAATCATCTAAGACAGTTTATCGAACTCATCTTAAATCAGTATAGTGTGGTCCCTACAAGTTTTTCCAACTGTGAATTGTAATAATATTGTGTGGGTGCACCATCTGCAGGGTTTAGGCATACAGGTGCTTTGTTAACTGAGCAAAAGTTGAAGGTGGAGGCCTTGGCATGCTGACCCCTGTAAATGAAAACACCTCCCTTGTGCTGCTGTGCCAACTAGATACACCAGGGTTCAATTCTGTGCACATCACTTTCTTTAGGATCTGGACTTTCCTTTTCCAGAGTTACCCAGGTGGCCAAGGAAGTACTCACAAGCCCCAAGTGTAGTGCCAGAGTCTTGCCGTTTTCCTCAGATAATGATGGTTTGCCTGTGATTGTGTGTCATAGAGCAGAAGTTCTCTGACTGTTGCTTGAGCCAATGAAAACATAGATGTATGATAATAAACTAGATATTGTATGCAAAGATAGTGCCCATTCAGTCCAATGAGAGTTGTTTGCTTGGTGCATAAGCCAAAAAAAATCTTCTAGGTTTGCTTCCTGGTTATCTGGCCCACTAAATATGCACAGTAGTGTTTCCCCCATGACCCTGCCTGCAAGTTTGCGCTCGGCCCATAATCTTCACATTGTGATGATGTCACAGATTTTTAAATTGCTTGCTAGTTAGGTTTTACAAGTATGAAACCACCATAGTTCAAAAATTCATCATAGAAAGAATCATAACTGACATTGCCTGCAGCTTGAGATGTCATGTCAACAGTTTTACAGATGTCCCTTTTATGATGGTGACCTATGGGGAAAAGGCTTTTTGAGTCAATGAAGAATTGGTGGCGAGGCTGAGCGGCAGTGCTGATGGTATACTCCAATTATATGTCTATGATTGAAAACCAGTTCAAAGTATCTAGGATTCAGGAATCTGTGGTTGGGGTCTTGATGGACAACACTAAGTTGATTTAGAAACATGGATTGGGAGGAGCAACCTGCTCATGTAAACCTGAGTGGTGTTTTGTTGTTGGACTTGTGCTAGTCTGTAATGAAACCAGAACCAGAACACAGTAGTCTAAAGATTGATGCATTAACGCATAGACCAGTGAAATAATATGAGATCAATTCTGCAAAATAAAATTTTCAGTAATGAAGGTAACGAGCTATCTCACACTCCAGACCGTTGTTCACATGTAGAAGTAAATTGATTGCTTCACAGTTTGTCTCTCATTTACCCATGCAATGCATAAGCCTAATCATTGGTGTTCAGTATGTTGCTCAAGGATACTTCAACATTGAATCAAATCACCAAATCTGTGATGTTTGAACAATCTGCTTTACCTCTTGAGCTGCAGTTATCCAAGTTGAAGAGTGAAATCAGCAGTAAATTGGAGTGGTGTTGCCAATGATGCAAGAGTTGTACCAAAATTGTGTAGTGTAGAAGGAACTTAACCTGAGGGAAAAGCTCTTAATTTACCCGTCAGTGGACATTTCTGAGGTTTAGATAGTGATCAAAAGAGTAAGAGCTGCTCATTTGATTACCAGTAGCCCAAGAACCAGGTACTGAAAAAAAACAAGTTGAGATGTTCAGGATCAGGATGTCAGCTTGATGCCTCCCTGTTGACATACTCTGGAAATTTCCAACTGGGAGGAAACCCAGACCCAGAAGACACTGGAGGGATTACACATCCCACCTGGCCAGGGCAAGCGTAGGATCCCCCAGGAGCATCCTGGGTATGTGGCTAGGGAAGACGGATGTCAGCACTACCTTGCTTAGCCTGCAGCCACCACAATCAGGTTCCTGATAAGAGTCAGAAGATGGGCTGATGGAATTGCAACAATGTCTGTATGTGCCATTATGCATTTGTACTTTCTTCCGATGTATAGAGAGACACAGGCCACCACTGTGAGAATACAGTGTGCCCATCGGGAATGGGCACTATTGTCTTTGTTCAGGCCTAATCCATCACCTTGAGGTGTGTTGGTGTGTCTGTGTCAGTCTGCGTGTGTGTCTGGCAGAAACTGATAAAGACTGTCCATCACCTCTGCTCAGCTGACACCTGTCTATCAAAGGAGGAAAGGGCTTGGCAGAGATAGATAGTGGCGGCAGGGTATTTGCACACACACATAAATCAAGTGGCAGATTATGGACACAGTTTAGTGGCACTTTTCCATCACTTTTGTCCTCACAAGCCAGAAATACAAGCAATCTCGTCCTTTTATGGCTCGCTTATATATGAGGAGAATTGGAGGTGGATGGGATATATTTTATTTTGATTTCTTTCACAAAATGAAACCTTTAGCCTTCCCGTGTTCACACATTCACATTTATCTAATGAAGTAGACACATGCAGTTAATTTACATGTAACCTAAAAATAGAAGCTGAATTACATGTGAAAGCACACGTGTATAGACACACATAGAAATACAGTTCACGCTCGTATAACTCCTCTCCTCCATTCCCATAACCCTAGGCTGGTGGGGCCATTGTGTTGTTGTTGAGGATTCACATCATTGTTTGTCTCCCCCTGGCTCCTGTGATTCCCTATAAGAACACCAAGCCCTTTGATTGGACTGCCTGACGTCCGGAGGAGATTTACTCTTGTCATGTATTGATCAGGACCGGAGGGCTGCACATGTGTGTGTGTGTGTGTGTGTGTGTGTATAGATGTGTCTGTGTGTGTCTTTATGAGCTTGTTTTTTTTTTGTTCTTTGTGCCTGTATGTGCTGTGTGTGTGTGTATTTGTGTGTGGAGATTTTTCTTTATTGTGTGCCAGCAAACCCTTTTGGCCCCTGCACACGCCCCAGGCTGTAAGCACTACTGTTGAACTGCTAAACAGTGGCCCTGCATGTAGTGACTACTCTACAACACACATGCAGACACAGACACACACACTGGAGGTAGTTCTCTTGTAAAGAATATTTTGGCTTGTCATCCCTGCTGAAAGTACAAGATTGTGCTGAGTTTGGACAATATATTTTTCTTTCCCAATTGGAACGTATGAATATTCTTGTAATTACTTGAAATTGCTCTAGGATATAAAATACACTGCAAGAGTGGTTCTCAAACTTTTTTCAGTAATGTACCTGCTTTGAAACATTTTTCAGATAAGCACCCCCTGATAAGGGATGTTCCTGGTGACTAATTTCCTTGTTGGTTAAACAGAAATTGTAATTTTGACTAGGTGACTACTCTAAAAGTCCTGCCTAAATTGCTGCTTGTGCATTATCCACATTTCACATTATCCTACAAAACACGACCATCAACTTTTCAGGCCGAGTAATGTCATAGTCTCTGCAGATTGACAACATTATGTGGCTAACATTAGCAGTGCTAGCACCAGCAGCTTCCTCTCCTCGCAGATTAATGTCCTCATGCCTGTGATTAATTCTTCTCGGTCCCAGTGAACATGAGATTCCGTATGTTGCTTTCTTTTGTGAGGTTGTAAGTCACTTGACTGTTTTCAGCAGTTAACAATTGCATTGAAAATAGGAATTTCAAATATAAAATGTGGTGTAACCAAACTTACATTTACATTTTTGTTGAACTTATTATAATATAATTATTTTTTAAAATGCCAGATACCCCCTGCAGTACTCCAAAGGACCCCCTAGAGGTACTAGGAACCCCATTTGTTTACCTATGATCACCTCACAGTATATAGCTTTCATATACCTGTTCTGTGAAAAGCGGTTACATAATTAAACATCTAACTGAAGTTTGTTGGGTATATGAACAACAGTAAACAGCAGTTGTTTTACATCAATGACTTCATAATCTGGTAAAATTGAAGCCTTTTTTTCCCTCCCGCTCTGCTCTTTATGTTTTTGAATGGCCCTTTGTGTCCTCATGTGTGTGAAGAGGTTCAGAGGTATCTAGTTATTAAAGAGGATATCTTTTTGCTGCTCATTTGATCCCCATCTCCATGCCCTAATCCTCGTCCTGCCTAAATTGCCCCTCTGGCAATAGTGATTGTGGTACTAGCCAGACTAAGAGCTCCTAACAAACTCACACAGACACACATATGTATTTGAATAGCTTGTGTGTGTGTGTGTGTGTGTGTGTGTGTGTGTGTGTGTGTGTGTGTGTGTGTGTTGTGTGTTGTGTGTGTGTGAGAATGCTTGCATATCCCCCTCCCACCCTTTGTCTCTCCCAGGGCTGAGAATGAGTGATAAATTCACCCCTTAATTTCTTGCTGGATTATTCCACATGCAGGGTTTAGGTCAATTGAATGTAACCCTTGACTAGTGACAGTGAATATCTATTAGGCTGTAAATAAAAGAAAAGGCTGTTCGTTAATGAGCTGTGTATTCCTTTAGGGTGAACACTCTTCTCAGATCACCAAAAAGAGCTAACATTGACATTGGTTATGATTTAGTCTTGTCCTCTTTAATCAGTGGTAGTCTACATGTTATCCACTTACATCAGGGTTTCCACAGTAATGGAAAACCAGGACAAGTCATGCGATTTTAAAATCTTATTTTCCAGGCCTGGAAAAGTCAAGGACTTAGTAAAAGCTTTGCAAGTTTTTGCAAGAATTTTAGTGCGTACAATGAAATTATTACATTTATCTTCAGTGGGTAACTTTCCACATAATAAAACATAAATTTATTTTATGATGGTGTTGACCTAATGTACTGTAGCTCTAATATGCATCGAGCGATGTTTTGTCGAGGGTCAAAGATGTCACTCAGTGTGCACATTTTATTTTGGTCCCCAGAAGTAGCTGAATGAGCGTTTTCATGCTGCTCTCCAGAGTAAAATCACTACATCAAGTTGCTTGTCCACTCAGGGAAGATGTCTTCAGTGGGCATAAGCAACTACGGACCTGAACCCATGATGAGTCTAATGTCTATTTTTGTCTATTTTTGATGAATGTTGCGTCAATAAGGACAGAGCTAAAATGGAGCGTAAATGGACACGTATACGGACAGCTGCAGACACCTAGATATACAGTAGTTCTGAGATAAAAGGAAAGAGGCCTGACCTAGACTGGCTCCAAGATAATGTAATTTTGCACCTACTGCTTGAGAGTTACTTTGCACCTCAAAGCAACTTAATACGATATAGTCTCATGCTTTTGTTTGATATCTAGTGTCAGCAAAAAAAAGTTTTGCATTTACACTTACATATTGCCGTTAGTGTGGCACACATTAGCTCATACAGCTTGGCTTGTTCAGTATACTGTATTATGGGGACCTGAATGTCCTGCCAATCCCTGTTCAAAAATCTGAATGGTCAAAAATGCATTGCTTGATAGGCTACGTGAGAAAAAGGAATGAATAGTCAAATATTCATATTGAACAGCCAAATCCGATTTGACTGACAAATTTCTGAGTCAAGCCACAGTCATAAGTATTACATATGTTTCTTCATTTTCTCCATGTGCTCCATCTCTCCCTCCGTGTATGCCAGGTAGCTGAAATGATGTTGGAATAGAGTTTGGATCTGATATGTGTGATTAATGCTGGACAAGCTATAACACATGAATCTTTGCACCTTGTGGGAAATGCGAACACAGTTCTGTTTGTGTACTCATTGGTTGTGAATGGTCATGGAATATTTTTGTGGATCCTTGAAAAGTCATGAAAAACTTTAAAAATTTTGTCCGTGAAAGTTTGCAGAACTGTGCTACATGGACATAGTAGGCCACCTATGAAACTGGATTTGAATTTATGAATGTAAATTAACATTTAATCCTTTAAGAATCTTCATAGACAATTCACACTGTTCTTGGTTTTGCTCTATGAGTCATTCTGTATAAGACATATTTTTCCTATTCTCTTAATGTTATTATTTTAATCTGTACAGGCTTCGTATAATGTGATCCTGTTGGTTTTCTCACATGACTTTCTGAATGCCTGAGCTCTGCTTGTGTTTTATTATTTATTTTGTTATTTAATGCTGCTAATAGACAAATAACAACATATGTACTCCAGCTGCAAGCCTCGAACCGCTCACTCAGCACCCTCCTGTGAGATCCAGCACTGGCTTTGTAAACTGCACCAGAGCCACCTGTGTGAAATTAAGAGAGAGGAGTGGATATGTTTGCCGCTTTTCAACACTGTTCATGTGTGATTACCCTTGTTACTGTAATGCACTTGAGTGTTTTCGTAAGTGTGTGTGTACACACTGTACTTCTTGGCTGCTTGGTTGTATTGTGTACTGTCCAAGAGCGAGTTGCACTTTGTTTTTTATTTTTTTGTTTTTGTGTACTGTGAGTTCTCCTGTCTCCAGCTTTCCCTCATCTGACCATCTATTCCAAGGTCAGCTTTTCAGCGGGCTTACAAGGGAATGATACAGAAGATTATTGCCTCGATCAATAAGCTCAAAATGAAGCAAAGGGGAGTTTACTTTATTGACTTTCCCGTGTACAGTGGCAGTTTTAACATTTAATTGTCTCTCTGTATTTAGAGCAAACTCCCATTTAGCGCCCGACAACTGTGCCATCCCAGGCCTTCCTCGTCTCGCTTGCCATTCACTCGGGCACCATTTAAAACAGCCCCTCGTAGCTTAATTATTAACAGTGTTATGCTGCCCTGTTGTACTGTGAGACATTCAGAAAGCAAATAAATAAATGAATGGCTGTATTTTCAGTAGCTCTCTGTCTTTCTCTCTCTGATGCATGATTCTCTGTCTGTGGAGATTTTAGCAAAACTTGGGGTGCGTTTGGTATCAAAGCTGTGTTCCCTCAGCTTTCAATCGACAGGGCAACAAACCCTCAGGTCCACATTCCTACAAGGGAGCTTGAGGCGAAACCGAAGAGAATCTGAGTGTGTCAAACTCAATATTCCTCCATAATGTACTAGGCCTCTCTGGCGCATGCTTGATCAATTTCATTTATTCATCTGCCAGGCAGAGCTATCCCTCTTGTTTTTCTATATCCATTTCATCATTCTCTTCTTTTTTTTATTCCTTCTTCTCCTCCCCCTTCAGGCCCTGGCCAGTGAAATACTTTTAGACGTTCAAGAGGTCAAGCAGCAGTTGATGAAGAGGAGGAGGTTGAGGCAGGCCAACGCTGTGGCAGCAAAGGGCGGCCTCTCAGCCAAGTCTATGATCAAAGCCAAGTCCATCGCTGCCTCCATCCTCAATATGTCAGAGAATGATCTCGCGGACATAATGGACACTGACCAGGTAAGGCCAAGGGACATTGGGTCAGCATTTCATACAAACACTAACTTGAGGATCTATATCAAGTAAAGATTAAGCCCAGAACCCTCAGCATACCTACAATAGATTTTCTGTACCGCAAAATTTCCAAACACCCTAAAAGTTTTCAGGGGGTTTTTGCTTAGTGATTGCAACAGAGGACTGGGAAAGACATTATATCATCAATATCTTTAGCTTTATAGCTTTGAGCATCTTCTTTGTCAATTGAGACTAAATGAGGTGCAAGAAGCTACAATAACTTTGGCCTATCCTCTGGGAACAGATACTGTAGATTGCCGTTGGTGTAGGGGGAGGAAATATGGAGAAACTTCTCTTCGTAGTTCATTTCACCTATATCCAACATCATTTAGCCTTGCTGGAAAGCTCTGCCTCTCTCTGACCTTCTTGTATTGATGGTTAAATAGATTTTGGCAAGTAAGGAGCGAGGTTGAAGACCAAGTAAAGGTGTACCACACACGAAGCACGTGACTAATAAGTTGGGAAGTTGCAGTGCAATAGAGAAGGATGTGGCTTCATGTTTAAAGCCGGTGTTTCTGCTCTAGACAAGATCAAAAACCTGCCAACACCCGCAGCACCTGTCGACTTGATATAAGATTTAATATGGCACAAGTTAAGTACAACTCTTTTTTTTTTTTTGTACTGAGCGCTGTCATTGAACTGAAAATCCTTAGTATTGACTCAAAGTCTTGAGTTCCACACTTTTTTCCAACTTAGTGGGCCCTCTCTCCACCATAGATCATACCCAGCCATGTCATCAATTAGCAACCCCATGTTACAATCAACCTCCCATCCCTGGGGACTTCCTCCCATCTATCACAAGATGAGAGAGGGCGCAGCAGGCACTTACTCACACTTGAAACCAATTTTAGCCCTTTGCAGCCCAGCTCCACCCAGGAGATGACAGGGAACAGTTTCTCACTTGACGAAAAGTCCCCCTCATCAGAGCTGAAACCTCTGTGGGTAGAAACACTCTCTGCTCCTCACCACTTGTTTTCTCTGTCGTATTAATGGCGGTTAATGACAGGCTGCTTGGCGCCCTAACACAGTGGGTGTGTTTTTCCTGTTTTGTTAATTGAACATTCATACATCACAGAGAGCTGTTGAGAGCGCACGCACACACCAGAGAATTGTAAATGTTGTGTCGCAGAGTGAGGTTAACAGTTTAAGTGTGATTATGTGTTGCGAGTGTAATTTTGAATGTTGGAAATTGATCTCAAGAGGAATGGTTTGTTTCTGTACGTGCGTCTGCTTGTGTGTTTAGACGGGTATCGTGGAGAAACAAGGAACATTTCACATGTGCACTTTCTGGATCAAAATCAAGTGCTTCCTAGTTAAACCAGCCTAAACTAAACTAGCTGTGCAGAAATGGCTTAAAGGGATAGTTTGAATTTTTGAAGGGGATTTTATGAATTACTTGTATATAATCAGTACCGATGTAAGAACCAAAGCAATGTACTGCTGTGGACAGGGATAGTAGTAAAACATATTTTAGCCACCTAAAAAAAACAGTATCATTTTAGTGTGTGCTATATTTAGAATCTTTTTACTGCTTTAGGCTCCGTGTCAACATAGCGTTTTTTCTGACAGAAAGCTGTTAGCAGGTTGCTGCAGAGTACTAAGATGAGGTGTCTATGCCGTTAAAAAGAAAAGCATTTGGGTTTTGTCTGTTTGTTTGACATTTGGACGCAGCGCCTCCTTTATAGGCAGCAACATGCAGCCACAGAGGCTCTCTCCTCATTGGGAACAACTGAAAAAAAATGCTGGCACTCAGAAAAAAATTCACCATGGACAATGGCCATTAGACAGCCTTTTTGAAGGGAAAAAGACATGTATGCCAAATATCACTCTTTCCACACCCACCAGACTCCTTTGCCATAAACAGTAATTTTAACTCACAAAATACGAGAGTTGCTCAACTACCGCTGCCTAAATCAGTTAGTTAGTTTGTGTTATTGTGTGACTTTAAAGGTATAGTTCGGATTCGTTGAAGTTGCACAATAACATAAACAAACTAACTGACTCCTGTGTTCTGTGAGTTAAAATTACTGGTTTAGCCAAAGAAGTCTGGTGGCTTTGGAAAGCACAATACAACAGCTGATGTAACTATGGTTTTCTGTAGGAATGGGCTGCCTGACTCCAAAGTTAAGCAATAAAAGTATAAATATATGATATTTTTAGGTAGCTAAAATAAGTTTTTCTGTCGACCTTGTCCGCAGCACTACTTTGCCTAATTTCCGACACCAGTACTCCTGCTGCTTCATCAAACTGGAGTTGTGTCGACTGCCATCTACTGTGGGTAATAGACTGACTATGAATATATACCTCATACAACTCCACTTCAAAAAATCAAAACTATCTCTTAACCAATCATGAGTATTTAAAAAGTGGATCTATGGTACACAACTATCACAATCTGAACTGAGGCTTGTTTGTGCCACATTGTTGCCACAATGTTAATAATTGTTACATTCTTGTTAGAGAAGTGAAGTTTGATGATACTTCCTTGACTTGTGATTTCTTTTTCCCCCTCACTCCAAAAGATGTACAAGAGCTTTTTCAAGACCTTTGTAGATTGTATGTTTTTCTTTGGACTTGAGGACATGACATGAGGTTATCAGGATGTCCCAGCAGTCTTCAACAAGTCCAACACATAGCAAGTGTATTCATTTATTCACTTGGTTGTGCGATACCAGTGTGCTGAATGAGAGCTCAGGGCTCAATGGGATTGCTTTTACTTTTCAGTTTTACTTTTAAATGAGAATACTCCATTGCCAACATAGCTACTTTTCTTTAGTTTGGCAGATTTCTCTTGTCAACAATATTTGCAGAAGTTTTTAACATTGTCAGGCACCGCTACTTGGTTTTGAAATCAATGCATTTTTGAATTTCAGACACATCAACATTTTTTAATGAATTATTCCTTGTTGTGGTTATATTTCAGGAGAATTTTGGGAACAGTTGACCTTCATGTAATGACCACCATCTTTTTCCAAAGGCTACATATTTTCTTTCCTCCAGAGCATTAGTACTGGTTTGTTGATTTGTCCCAGCAAAAAAAAAAAATCAGAGCTTTTGCTTGAGGTGTTTTACTGAACAGACATGCAGTTGTGACAGGGCTGTTTGTGCAGCTGGTTCTGTAGTTACAGACAGCAGAGCACGGAAAGTGAGAGCACCAATGTTTTCAGCTGTTTTGTGGGAATGGGGAATTTGTTCTCTTTTTTTTTGTGTTTTTTATTAATTAATTCATTTTCAAATCTTTCATGCAGAAACCTACAGCTACTTCCTTACACACAAACACACAAAATCGATGTAATATATGTGCAAAGATGCAAAGAAGGTGTGTAAGTGTGCTCAAACATAACTACTGCACACATGCTTACACAAATGTATCATGCTGGCCGCTATTATTCGCCTCTATTCATTCCATAGCGTGCAGCAGAGGACCAGAGAGGGCCGAGCAGCTCCAGGCTCCCTGGGCAACTTGTTGTGGAGTTAATGATCCAGATGTAATAAGGCTATAATTGCCAGGCCAGTTTGTTTTGCGCCTAATGTTTGATGGAGGGTCAGTGCTTTGTTATATATCTACCAAGGGTGGACAAGCACACACTCACTCTCACGCACAAACACTCTTTTACACACTCTGTTCAACCCTGTGGGAGGACTAAAGGCAGTAGTGGCAAGAAGGCCCCCCTCTCTCACCCTCTTTCTTTCTCTGCTAATATAACCACACACACACACACACCCCTCTTCAGTCTCTACCTTCCTCTCAGTTATTCTGAGCTCCATCACACTTAAGCATGCACTGAAATTTGCCTAGACTACTGCTTTCACACATAGAGGGAACCAGCAAGCAATAGAACATCAAAGAGCAACACATCCTTATGCTGCATCCATGTACTCCTCAAATGGTCCCATATCCCAAGCTGGGAAGTTGTGATTCCAACTTTGGTCTGTTCATTATCTTTTCAGTTGTATGTGGTAAAAATGAGAATGCATCTAAGGCGAGGGTATGGTACGTTATATATTGAATCCATTTGTACCTCACTTGTTATCAGGGTTAGTACTATTAAATTACTTTTCTAACTAATCTAGGTCACTTTATATGGACAGCAACTAACAGTTACAAAATAATACCATATTATTTGAACAAAAGTTGATATGCTCTTTGGGAATTAAGAAAAATCCAACAACTAAACATTTACTTTCATCCACCATGCTCCTGCGTGTATTGTCAACAGACAACAACTGCAACTCATTTAAGAAAATTTTCTCTGATTTTCTGAGTTATTGTTCCAACTTGAGGGGTCACTCACATGAATATTCCCAGTCGGGAACTCATTTTTATGATTATCCATCACCACATGAATGCAGGATTAATCCAGATGTTGACTCTTCAAACCTGGGGCTGGGGCCTTTGCAGACTTTTGTTTTGCATACTGTGACACGTACATACTTGGTGCTCACTGTCACCAAGCCCAGGTTTTAAAAGGGGGCAGTTCATTTCAAAATCTGACAGAAAATAGTTCCTACATGAAACTGCTCACAACAAGGTCTGTGGGTTATCTTGAGTAACCAGGTCATGATTCCTGTAAAGAAACACTGGTTTTGAGGTTTTTTTAAAGCCACACCATAAGCAGAGTACCATCTAGTTCCACTATCTTCTCCATCTCTATGACCAACATCTCCAAAACTCCAGATCCCTGTCAACTCACACCAAAACAATCTAGATAAATAATTAGCACTACAGACAACAGGAAGAACATATATTTTTGATTTTGGGGTGAACTGAGGTGTTTTTTCTCAGCTGAAGCTCCACAAAAGCAGGTATTCAGATGATCTTTGATTCAGATTATTATCTTATATCGATTGGGTGAAAGCCAGCCTTTGTCTGTCTGCATTGATATTACTATGAATACTGGGGGATCTTCAGAATGCACTCCGGTGAAGTAAGCACCTGAAGTGGATTATTTTAAAGTTCACATAAAGTCTGCCTCAGCCCCCTCATAGACTTGTGGCATGAACAGGCCTTCACAGGCACCTCCAGACTTCACAGGACTGTGCACGTTAAATCCACCAGTCTGCAGGCGCAGGGACTTAAAGATTCAGCCACACATACACATTTTTCCCTCCTCCTGCCCTCCCCATGTCCCTGTGAGCCAGTACAAGGCTCGTCACATCATTTGGAGCAGCAACACCTGGGGTTTGAGGGGAAGAGGTAACACATTAGTGCTGAGGTGTACACGGCCACGCAGTCACTCTTCTCCCTGTTCATTAGCAGTAACAAGGCTACCACTCTGTTAGGTCTTTATACATGAGTAGCATGCAAACGTATACTGGCAGAACTCGCCACTGACTCCCCAGAGAGCTTTCTCAAGGTCCTGGCTGGTGTGATGCTACAGTTCTGCCCTCAAGCAGGAGACTCACAGAGGCAAGTGTTGAGATACAGTGGCAGGGTTACTCTAGAAACATCAAGTGCATCTCGAGTTCGATTCACTTGAAATCTTGCACATTTTATCCATTTACAAACGATTAAGAGTATTTATTAAAGGTATTCTGTCTGAACATCCACATGAATTCTGTCACCATATGTGTCATCCTTTTATATGTATTTGCTGTTGTGTTTGCAGGGGACAGAGGCCTGCTCAGAGAGTCCAAGAGACCAGGAGTGGCTGGACCATCTTAACCACATCCTCCAGCAAAAGGTCAGGCTCGTTCATCTGCAGTAATGATCACACAAATTACACATTCCTGCACATACACAGGGACGAGCACTCCTTTGCAAACAAGCAAGTCCAGCACAGCTCTTAGTTGAGGTCTAGATCTGTAGACCAACTATTATTATGAAGTGTAAAAAAAATAAATATTTTTTCTCTTTTTTTTAATGTTATGCTAACAAACGTGAATTGAAATGGAGCAGAAGTGTAAAAAAAACTAATTCTTAGAAATTCTTAAAAAAAACAAACATGACTTCCAATGGTGTCTTTCTTTAGTTTATCATATTTTAAGTAAAAAGGATGATTGGTTATCTTTGAGCACTATTTTATAATTTTCCCTCTCACTCACTCAGTGACATACTTTAGAGAAAGTTAAAAGCGTTACATATTCCATTCTGTATTGGCCATATTCACATACATGCTATACACGATGGTCACGTCCTGCACACAGCGAAACAGACAGTAACATTACAGCCACGACAGTGCTGGTCGCTGCCACACACTCAGACACATGCTTGGCATTAGCGATAGATTCCAAGACCAGGATGAAAAGAAGACAGTGTTGCCGAACAATGGTAAACTTTGTAGATCTCCAGGCTAATGTTAGCCAGCAGCATGCTACCATTCACAGGCTGACAGTTAAAATCTCATCTCCTCCTCTGGCTGAAGAATAAAAAACCCGCGTTGATGCATCTTGTCGAATATTTTCCCATTCAGACTCGTTTAACTTCTGCTTCTGTTTTTCTCACTACAAAGTTTTACTACAGCAAACTGTTGCACTGTGTCCTTCTCCAGTTTGTTTACATCTGTTTCCTATGAGCTTTCTCGAGATCATTCTCCCCTCTGGTACATAATCTTAATATAATAATACAAGATGCCCTGGCTGTGTCCAGGAGCAGTTTTGGAGAAAATGTAAAAGTCTGATTGAAGTCTTACATTGAAGAAAGGTTACAAAAATGTTTGTATTTTTTTGTCAATTATACTACATAGGAAGACTGAAAATCAAAATCTGCCAAAATGGGGATTGGGAGGTCAGACCGAAAAAAAAATTGAAAACAGAATCAGTCAAGAAAATTGCAGATGTTGCATCTCAGATTTTTTTTTTAACTAATGGGGAGTTTCTCTTGTTTGTTTTACAAATAGTCAAATGTTGACATTTATTTCTGAAAAAGCTATAGAGCGCATTGTTAAAGGTAGTTATTAATACAAAAGGGAATTTTGTGTTTTGCTGGGCAATGCCTTAAAAAGAGATGTAATCTGTGATATGTTGATTTTTTGTTTGATAATGTTGTTTAAGAAAATGTATATTAAGGCTGATGTCCATTTAAAGGTAGTGACATTTGTCAGGTGCTGTTTATAAACGCACAGTGCACCAGAAAGATAGTTGATTGTTGAATCTAATTCCCAGGATGTCAAATACTAATGTTTTGGTTTGGTAAAGCATCACTAGCACAGCAAAGTAATGAGAGGGTAAAGTCGGAGTCTCTGTGGATGCAGTCACCACCACACACTTTTGGTGAGTCATGATTGATGGTTGAAAGGGATTATTTTTTCATGAATCTGTGTGTTGTTTTGGGGAAAATTCTGCATAGTTTGGCTCTAAGGATTGGATGATAGTGTATCTAACTATAAATAGTTATAAAGCCAAGAGGTTTTAGACTTTTTATTTTATGGAATAGTATTAGAGTCAGACATAAATGATTTCAATTATTGCATTTCAAAAATAAAGTTGAAATCATGAGAATAAAGTCAAAAAGTTGAGAACACCTGTTTGTATTCTTGAAACTGAAGTTCAATTTACTCTTAACTTTTAAACTTGATTCTCAACTTTTTTTGACTTTTCTTCCTCGACATTTCAACTTTATTCTCAAAAACTCTTTGTATGATTTATTTCTTCTTATGCCTGACACTAACACTAAAAATTTGACTTTATTCTCAACATTTCATCTTAAGTCTTGAAATGCTAAAAAAATGATCTTCCTACTCAGATTTTTCCCTTTATGCCTGGTCCCAATACTCTCCTGTATTATTTAGTGCATTTGAATGTTGTCTTGATTTTTCAAGGTTAATCTAATTGGTGTTTGCATCTCCATTAAGGTTTGACGCTTTTGTCTAGATAACCTCTTATACCAGATATTTTGGCTGCAACACTTGAGATGTTCAGCTTTGGCAGTCTTCAGTGTAGAAATTTTTGGGCACCAGTTTCACCCAAATACAGTAAATGGAGGATGAATTTTAGTTCCCATCCCAATGTGTCCTGCTCTAGGCTCTGAAAAAAACAATGATGCAAAAGATAAAACAAAGAAAAGAAACTACATCCTCACCATGTGTGTGTGTTTGTGTGAGTGTGTGTGTGAGTCTTTGTGTGTACAGCCACTCATCTGTGAGTGCTCTGCTGGAGCTTTACTCGAGTGCTGTCAACGTCTGCTCGCTGTGATATGTGTATGATTGAGAGTGTCGAGTGCGTGTGTGTGTGTGTGTGTGTGCGTGTCTCTCGTCTGTGTTCTTGTCAGCGGCTGCCGCAGGCACTCATGCGTCGCCTCCGCACCACGACACACACCAGACACTGTTCTCTTGTTCCCCAGATCTTCTCCTGACCTTTCCACCTTCCTCTCCCCCTCCCACACTAACGCACACACAACACTCTACTGAATCCATGTTTTTCCCTTCTAGCTGGACAGCTCTCCGTCCCTGTTCTCTGTCTCTCTCTCTGCCATCCTCCACTGTCCTGCATTCCTCTCTCTCTGTCTCTCTCTCTGGCTCAGACCCCGAGGCAGCTTGTTAGTGGGGAACTAAATATTGATTTGGCGGGCCTGTCGATGCCGGGAGAATGAGCTAGTGTCCACCAGAGACCTCGGCACCGGCAGCCTGCTATCGACGTTTTCCGTGGGCAGAACAGGGGTGGTGGAAGGGGGGGGGGCAGCAGGGGGGGCTGAAGCTGGTGTGTGTGGAGTGGAGGAGGAGAAGAGCGGAGTATGACAAGGCTGAGACTTGCCCCTAGGTCCCTGCGGGGACCGCTGGGACCTCCGCAGTCATCCCCCCCTC
Source organism: Lutjanus erythropterus (assembly GCF_056507025.1). NCBI lineage: Eukaryota > Metazoa > Chordata > Actinopteri > Lutjaniformes > Lutjanidae > Lutjanus > Lutjanus erythropterus. The sequence goes on along the minus strand of NC_139319.1, from coordinate 16,421,919 downwards.
ACTGCAGCAGACTTTTTCTATCCCCTTTCAAGTCCATCTTGTGCTGTTTTTTGTTTATTTATTTATTTCTCGGTTTTCCTCTTTGCTCTCTATCGCACAGTTTCGTCTGGCTTTTAAAAGCATACTGTCGTATCAAGGGGACACGAGTTGCTGTCTCTGCCTGTGTCTTTTAGGGTTGGGCCAATAGACGATGGCATCATATGTCGCCGATGGCTGACAGTCATCGACCACTGAGCCCTCCACCATCCTAACATCGTAATTTGGAGACCTTCTGTATTTGAGAGAGTGTATCGCCTCAGAGTTGCCATAAGGCAGGAGTGTCATTCTGTTTTTGCCATAAATTAGCCAGAATCTTTCTCATCTTTTAAATCTCTTTTAAAAACACACTTTTATAGACAAGCTTTTATGTAAAACACTACCTATGCTTTGCTACACTGGAGTCAAGAATCACTGAAACACCTTTGCTTTTATTGCATTTTAGTTGTTTTACCCTTTATTCCTTTTTTTTTATTGTGCTGCTACAGTTTTCATAGGTTATTTGCTCCCTCAGTATAACTAGCCAACTAATTTTGTTTCAAGTTTAACACAACTATGTTATGGAGATGGGGTGCGAGCGAGAAGACCTTTTTAAACCCAGCACAGGGATCTATGTCGAACGCTCACCTGGCAGGGATGGGAGAGTTAATCTGCCTGCTCCCCTCAGTTTATGCGGCTTAGTGAGACAGTGGGACAGGGCTGAGTATCACAGACCGATTGCTTCAGTACTATAGAATGTCAAAAAATGCCTTGTTATTCAATACTAAATTTCAATACCTAAGCAGTAAATTTCATCAGTATCGGAGCTTGTACTAAGGTCTAATAATGCTGGTATTTGGCTAATGTTACACGTCATTTAGGCACGCATGAAAAACACTACTTTATACTCAGAGACGGGGATAATTGTTTTGTTTTTTACCACCAGGTCTTTGAACAGCTTCTTCCTTTGAAGTGAGTAATTATACTGTAATGTTTGATGTAATTTTCTTTTTGTTAAAATTGATTTTGTATCGAAAAAAGTATAATTCAGGAGCCAGTATCAAAGCCAAGTTATCAGTGCCAGTATCAAAGATTTTTAACAATACCCAGACCCACAGCTGGATGCTGCTGTCAGAGTGACGGTGAGAACTGGCAGTAACTACAGTGATAAGCAAGCTGGCTTTTCTGTTATGGGACAGCTAAACTCTACACGCTCCCCCCAAATTGACGATGGACGATGTCACACTGTGGCCAGTTTGGTAGACATTGCTTAGTGTCTCTCGTATTTTCTTTTTTTTTTTTTTTTTGGAATCTCCCATGCTAAAAAAACAGGGAAAAGTACTATGAAGACCATTGAGTGCCTGTCTGTGAGACAGATCTCCTAATTTGATGTTATGAAGACCGCTGTGATAATGTGCCTGGGCTGCATGTGTCCACTGGTGCTTAGAGGAGAACGTTGTCTTAGTGAGTGAATACACTTGAAGAACTCTGATACAGTCCCCACTCTGCCTTTCTACTCTCTGTCATAGCTTATGAAAGGCTCACCAAGCAGAACATCTGTGAAGTGGAATGGCCTGGCCTGTCACCCTGCCTGTGACACTAATAACACACTCCCCTAATAGTGATATGATCTTACCCAGGAGCTGTGCTCACACACACACACACACATACACACTTTTTTTTTCAGATAAAAAGACACAGTGACAGAAATAGACCCAGTGAAAGGAAAGATGAGAGCTGGATCCATGTCCTTAACAGGCTGGCTGTCACTGAAAGAGGATGAGGATGTGTCCATCTGTGTGTATGTCTGGGTATGTCTACATATAGTGTGTGTGTTTGTGGGTGTGTGTGCACCCTCACGACAGCCTCATCTTGTCACTGTCAGTGCCTAATGGAGCTGCCAGTGGGACAGCACTTTATTATCTCAGTGGCCCTGTCAATAGCAAACCCATCACTCACTCCGAGTGTGTGTGTGCAGATGTGAACAAGCATACAAGTGGTATGTATGTGTGTTTCTGTGGCTCTGTGTGTGGGCCATTGTTCGCCATCACTGTCATGTGCTGCCACATGTCAGCGTAACAAGAAAGAGAGACATCCACAAAACATTGGCAAACTGTGTTGCAGGAGTTAGGGCTCGACATTAACTATGGCCCGGTGGCGTGTGAACACAAAAAGTTACTCTGTGGCCACCAGATATTCCATGTAGGTGGCCTCTTGTTGGTCGGCCAACAAGTTCGATCCCCACACTGCGAGCTTTCACCAACTAGGTAGTCAACCAAAGAAAATTTGACTGAAATTCTACCTACATTTCAGTGGGAGAAAAAAAGGGACACATGTACCTATATAGTCACCTTCAGGGCATGTCTATTAAGTAAATATAGCTTTACATACAGCAACAACACAAACACATGCGTCAGCAACGAGGCTCGGAGCAAAATCTGCTTCCCTATACAAACAAAGATAAGCACTAACACAGCTCACACTGTAGTAAAAACTTCCACAGAAACAACATGGGGAAACAGTTACTGTCATCCGACCAAAAAAAAGGCTTAACGATGACACAGTTTCTCTTGATTGTCACTCAATATTACATTAGTCCAACGTCATCCAGGTATGTGGGAATAGCCACATTAGCAACATGCTAATGCCAGATTCAACAGGCTAACCTACAAAATAAACACTTAAACAACATAAAACATGACAAAAGTTTCAAGTTAGGTGTGGCGAGGAAACTGACGACAGACAGGACAGTGCACCACATCGTTTGATGTGTCATATTCTATCCACTCAAACTCCTGCTTCCTTTCACTCCTAAAGAGTTAACCTTTTGACTTTCTGGTTCTTCTGTTATGATTGTGCTAGCAGTTTGAGTAGGCCGAATAAACCCATACTCCCGTGGCAAGAACGCATCGTTAGCTGGCTGGCGACAAGTACTGTATGCCATTTTTGTGGAAGGTTGAACTAAAAGGCACAAAGGCAACAGAATGTGCACGAATTGTAATGCTGTGTTGGCGGTAAGGCTGACAACTTGTGGTCAGTTGGTCGACTAGTTGGTCATTATGATCTTGTCTCAAATTCTCATCAGTCGGACAGTTACTTTCTGAGAAGTGCTTCTTAATCCATTATTGTCAAGGGAGAGATATTTTCAGACCTGATGCATTTTATTTTGTATGAGAGGGTGTTTATGAACATTTACTCAGCTTCAAACTAATTGACACCATGTCAGAGAAGCAGCACAACTCATTTAATTTCCCGCAGCCTCAGACGACAGAAGAGCTGAGTCGATATAAAGTTCATTTTTGATGTCAACATGTGCATGGATTTTTCTTTGCCAGACTGCTTTATCAGTGAGGACTGATGTCACGATACTGAAATTTCTATTTTCAATACAATACCTTGAAAAATATTGATAGTCAATACCATTTTCAATACCATGGGAAAAAATGACTCAACACTGGATGCATAAAAATTTTAGACGTGTATTCAGAGATAAATATAACAAGGCTACAACATGACAATGGATATGACAAATGAGATGAGCAAATAGAAGAAGACAGCACTGCAAGTAAGAAGAGGCAGGACCATGTGGGCACTGCAGTGGTGTGTTTGTCTACTCGTTGTTGGAGAGATAAGAGAGCAGGAAAGTGCAGCTGGTGCTGGAGTATCAATAATGCAAAAATGGGTAATGAAATATATATACACAATATATAAATATGTGTAATCTATATAAATATTCAGTATCAATATTTAGGGATATATTGATACTTTTGACAACACTACTATGGCTTTATACAAACTTTAACGTTATCTCAATTTCTCTTTGCAAAATTTGTGTCCCAAGTTGGCCTCTTTTCCTTCACCACCACCAGGAAGACATTCTCCTCGTTCGTTCTCGACGTTCTTGCTTAGCTTCATTGTTTACCACTATAGCAGCGCAGACTAATGCATACGCAGATCACGGTCTCTATAATGACTTGTGTTGTAGCCTGTGATTCAGTAGATGTGACCATCGTACAGCCCACATACATCAAACTAGATGTTGTACTAGTGTTGTTCGTGTTGCACAGTGTTGCTTGCAACAAACTTATAAGATAACTTAATTTTCATTGGAAACAATCCCTTCAGGAAAGACCACATCACAATTTATGGGAAAGTGGACGACACATTGTCACAGTTAAGGAAGACTATTCATTTGCATCAAATTGCCTTTTCTGCGTTTTTTTTTACAAAAGTTTACATTTACAAAAACGTACTTTGGTGACCAAATTTAAGGAGCTTGGTGGCCAGTGCTTAAGAATATTAGTGTATATACCTGAGAATGGAGATACGGGACTGCAAATGTTTTGAATTACTGCTCCCTTCATGCCAAAGAAGTGGCATACATTTCTGGAGCCCCCTCACCGCCGCCCCGCATGTCCACTCAAAACCAAATGAAACATTGCGTTCATTTCCTCATCTCGCACCTCCACTGGTGAGTTAATGAAATCAAACCCTATGCCTCTCAGTGGAGAGCCACCATAAGCAGCGCTCCCATAGCCAGGATCGAGGGACGGTGCTATCTAATAATCATGAGCAGGCCAGGGGGTGTACTGTATGGCTCCACTGCAACCCACCATGAATAAGGCCAGCAGAGAAGATGGAGTGTCCATGTGGGCCATGGGGTCCAGGCACCGGCCCGGGGAAGCATTGATTTAATTGCCTTTGGTTTATTTGTGGAGTCCTAATTATTGACTGGAGGTAGAATTTAATGGGCCAAGTCTTTATGAAGACAGGGAAATGACTGGCTTCTGCTGCTGGCCAATAATGAACAGGAGGAGCCATGTACATGCAGGCGTGTACACACACATGCAAACACACACACGTTCCCCCCAGATCATTTTTCACACTCATTTTGTACACACACATACCCATCTCAAGCCTCATGACAGCATAATAACATTTAAAAAGTCATTGACTCTGTTGATTTCTTTATGAGAGGACAGTGGGTTGGTTTACTGGTATGGGGTGGCGCAGAGGGCCTGCTAATATTTACCTCACAATCACGCCCGGGGGAGACGTACAAGCATCACTTCTTATCAGCCTCCAAACTATAACAAGCAGGTGAACATTACATTAAGACAGTGGTAGAGACAGGCCAGACCAATCTGGTCTGGACTTGTTATAAAACATAAGAGGCATTTATGGATGGACTACAGGGCTGAAATCATTCCTGTAATTTCAAAGCTTTATCGAACTTTGGGGAGGGGTTGCTTCGACAGTAAATGGCTTCATTTATCTAAAGTTAAATAACAGACTTTATTCCTGCCACTTCTTGTCAAAGCTTCTCACCGTATTGGCACATCTATAGGGCATTACATCATTAACCCTCGTATTAAACATATCAAAGGCTTGACGCCTCACACTGCTAATGTACTGAGAAAGTTTTCTATTGTTGTCGGCGCTGTGAGGGCGAGGGGTAGTGCGTTGTGTTGTGTGGCTCATTATGCCTCCGTAATGACAAGGAACAGCTCTGAGTCCCGCACTTCCCTCTGAAGGAAAGTGACTCTAATTAAGCCTCATTTAATGATTGAGCTAATTAAATCAGCCACTCTTTTTCCGTCTCTGTAAGTGTGTTTGTATGTGTGTGGAGGGGACTCGAGCCGAGCCTTTGTACTGTAAATATGTCACTGGAACGGTGGTGGGGACGAGGCGCACGGGGTGGGTGGGGGGGGTCCCAGGAGGACACTGGTGTTAGAGTTGTTGTTAATACCAGAGCACGCTGTGACTTTTTCTTTCTCAACTTGCATTTCACACAAATAGAAACAGCAGATACAGCTTGTTGGGGCTGTTCTTGGGGTGATTACTTAACCAGCCAAGCTACAATATAGCAAACAGCACATTTGAGGAGACTGAGTGAAGTAGGCCAGGTGAATAATCGTATTATTATACTAGGGTCACTATGCTATTAGGGAGCTTTACGGTTACTGCCAGTCTGGTTGTACCAAAGGGTTGTCCTTTGGAGAATAGTTGACTTTTCCTTTTTAAGCTGAAGGTGTAGTTCAGATTTTTTGAAGTGTGGTTGTATGAGGTACTTAGCCATTGTCAATGCTTTACCTGCATGCAGAGATGGGAAGTATTTAAATTAAAAATGTATTTGAAATATGTATTTAATTACTTTTGAATAATTTGTCATTTGTATTTTCCTGCATAGAAAAAATAAGCTGTAATTTGTAACAAAATAGAGCTTTTACTCTTTGTATTTGTATTTGAAATACCTAAAAAACATTATTTAATATGTTGTTTTATTCTCAAAGAAGATTTAGCACATGATAACATTTTAGGTGTAAGCTGTAGAAAAAAAAAAAATTGTATAACAATTAGCCGGCTCAGAGTCTTCATAACGTGTCCCGTTGGGTCCAGCAATGCTCTCATTGTGAACTACTGTATTTTATTTGTGTTCCTTGTGACCATTAGCATATTAGTGTCGGTTACAAATTTCCCCCAAGATAAAGGTATGTAATCAAATTATGATCAGATATTGCATGCTAAGGTGTTACCCTCAGAATATTTGCAGTGCTTTACCTTGCTGCTCCTTCTGATGTGAAATTGTCATTGTTTAAGCCGGATACTTCTCTCTCCAAAGCAACCAGACTCCTTTGGCAAAAGCAGTAATAATTTTACTTCACAGAACATGGGAGACGCTCATCTGCTGCTGCCTTGATCAGTTAGTTTGTGGTTTTGTGTGACAGCAACTCAGGTGTTCTGCAGGTAAATTTACTGTTTTGCCAAAGGAGTCTGCTGGCCATACAACGGCTTATATAGTGGCAGTGAAAATGTTTTAATGCAGTATAAATTTATACCTAACTGAATGTGAACTATACTTAAACTGATATTTATTGTTTTAGGCTAAAATACATCTTGCTGCTGGCCCTATCAAACTGGGGGTGTGTCAATCATTATACTGCAGGTAATACAACGACTACGGATGAGTGACTCATACAACCCCAGTTTAAAAAATCTGAACTATTCCTTTAACACAGAGAGAGAACTAATGATGAAAGTAGACATTTCCTCATTGAATAGATTACTAGGTGTATTTAATTCCCTTATGTCAGTGAACAAACAATGAAAGGCATTAATTCTCAGCACCGTCTTGTTTTGTGTGTGACAGTTTGCTGCAGGCACAGCCACTTTTGTTGATTGTAACTGCGTCCCAGTAGATTAGCTCAGCCAATGAGCCTTACAGTTAATCACGGGTGTGCTCTTGATTGCTGAATTCTACCTAAAGGTTGCATCTCTTTTGTATGGATATCACCTTTCTAAATTTATACCCCAATCGTGCCTGTATCACCTCATTTTCACACCTAATGAGTAGGAACCTGAAACAAAGACCCGGTGCTTCCCTGTGTTTAATCTAGGGTGTATTTAGGTCAGATCCCTAACAAATGCATGTTGCGCACTGAAATGATGTTTCCAAACAACGTATCAAGAAAAGGAGAGATTTTTAATTACAGTATTTGTGGCCCCAAGTGTCCAATTCCCTTTCATATCAGTCTCTAGTGGCCTAAAGGGGAGAAAAGAGAGGGATCTGCTCCGCTGCAGGGGTAGGTAATTACGAAGGAGAGGGAGAGAATAGGCTTGTCGGTGCTTTAGTGATTTCCTTACCTGAGCCCCTCTTTGCAAATGTGACATATTCATTATCGGAGATAATCAAATGCAAGACTTTTTAGTGTGGTGCCTTTGTGCTTGGGCTTTTTTTTATCTATTTATCATGCTGTTGTTGTTGTTATTCCCCCGTTTGATAAATTTGATTTTCAAACAAAAGTGAGAAGATCAAAGATCAAAGAGCTGTTTTCCCCCTCTGTGATAAAACTACTGTAACTACTTCTCCCTTACCTTGAACAGTGGCCTAGATTGGAGACGGCTCAGCAGCCAGGGACAGAGATTAATAGCAAGAATCCTTCACCACTGTGAAAACACTTCTGTCAAACCAGTCAGATCCAAAACCCTACTGTTTTACATTTATTATAAAATGAACCAGTAGATTATTTCTGTGTAAATATACAAACTGCACATAAGTTATGACTTTGTTACAGGTAGACACTCCTGTCAGACTTTTAAAGGGCTGATAAAATCTGATAAAATTCTATCAACATTTACCTAATTATATCTGGCAATTACAGCTGTATTGATATGGTGGTAAACTTGTGAATTACAGAGAAAAACACTCAGTAGTTTCTTGCAAATTTGAATGATTTACCCCCTTATATCTTTTTTAGGCTCTCAGATTCCCCCTCCCTCTTCATTCTTATTCATTTAGATATCCAGCAGCCTGACACAATCTTTACAACCACTCACAAATTGGGCCCTTGGAAATAATTGCACTAACCCGTTCCGAGGGAGAAGACAAAAGAGCTGGAATGATCGATCTTTTAAGGAAAAAAAAAGTTGGTGTGTGTGATGCCACTACCAGACAATGGTCACGGGAGTGCTGCAACTTTGAGCTGCTCCTTGCCTTGAGGTGTGCCCGAGGCTGTAGAATAGCAATGTCATTTAATTGGCTCATAAAAACACCTTTTGCTTGCAGCCCCTGTCCTTGTCTGCACACACACTCGCTCTCTTACACACACACACACTTGTCAGTGTCAGTGGCTTTACATGTCAGTTCACTTCTGAAACATGTTCATGAAATCATACCTAGACAAAAGGTCTGCTCTGCAGGGCCTGTTGAATAGTAATGGATGCGAGTTAGCATGGCTTAATGCAACAGTAGCTTTTTTAGTGTTGCCAAAGGGGACAGGGCCTCTTGCAAAAACAGCGGCTGGTGTTGGTGGTGCTGGCTAGCTCAGCCAAAGGGGACAGGGGCCCAGCTAAATCAACTGTAGCATAACATTAGTGCCAGTTCCTAACACCGCCTTAAGCAGCCCAGGGGATCCAGTAGAGCAGCTGCATCACAGCTCACCTCCAACCATCCTGCAGGGTATCGGTCCCCAGCAAGTGTGGCAGGTAGATGAAAGGGAATGATAGTCCTGCTGCTTGTCCTGATTGTGAGCCTGTGTGCGAGCGCTCGTGTTTCCTTGTGCCAGGATCTGCTGATGTGAGTCACACACCGCGGGGAGATGAATCAGAATGAGAGGTATTTTATCAAACGCAGTACAATCATTTATCAACCGAGAGACCAAAAAGTTCTCTCACTGCACTCGGTGACAGAGATCAACTTTAATGAAGATGTTGGCCCTGTCATGCTTACACAGTTTTTGTGCTTTTGATTTCTCTTGAAATCAGTTGCGGAATTGAGACGGGCTCTCCCTGTCAGGGCTGGGTCTCAGTATTCAATACCTTTAAGGTATCGACTGAAATGACCCAGTACCAAGTAGTATCAAAACTTCTCCTGGAAAACAATACCTGCATTTGATCCTTTTGGTACCCAGATATAGAAAAAAATACTATTTGTTTGGTTTTGCTTGCAGCCAATCACCGAGTTGGCAGTTCACTGTGCCAATACTATACTACACACTCATGCTGTTTGATGAATATAAATGCAGAAAATGCGGAAGGATTATTTCAGGACTGCTGTCATTCACATGATGGGTATTGAATGAAAAAAATATCAAATAAAACACTCTATTGATAAGTATTGCTTTAAGGGTACTGGTTTTGGTACTGGTATCATAACTTATGAAACAAAACTCAGCCCTACTCCCCATGGTTTAGGGGTTAAGATGCAGATGGTGAGCTTCAAGTGCAGGACCTTTGTTCCATCTTTCTTTCTTTCATTTTCTGTCATCTCTAAACTACGAAGAAGAAAAATGCTCACAAAATACTTAGGATTCCTTTCACAGTTTTAACAACCGTTTTTGGTTTAAAGGTGAAATATGTAACTCCCTCGTGTTCAAAATACTGCAGTCCAAATTCAAAATCTTTGAGCGAGTTTTTTACCCTGCCCTCTCCTATCCAGACTCAAAGGGCAGGCAGGTTGCCTGCAGGTTGAAGAAGTGATGCATGGACAGACTCTGAGTTCATTCATATCCACATGTAGCAATAAATTATCCATCTGCCACCCACCTGAAATGATTATTTTCTCCAATTTAGAGACCCTCACCAACACCTTTATCTGTCCCTGTATGCTATATTACTTTTTAAATCATGTCATGCTGTGTTCTATTGAGGCATGAGTGCTTTCTTTTACGATTGACTTTATTGATTACGATCCGCTTTCTGTTTTGTTTCTGTGTGTGCAGTAATCTCACTTCAGCAAATATCATGGGACATTTAAGCAGCAAAACCAAAAACTGTACAGACTGATATAAACTTAGCGGTACAGAGGGGACTTTTCACAGGAAATATAATTAAATAATCAAAAATGTTGCGCTGCTGTGCCTCATGCGTAAAAATGTGCAAAGAATCTCTCTTACTGTAACTGTGCTCCACACATCACTGGATTGCAGGGATACTGAACCTATATGAGCACAAGACAAGCACAACATTATACTTTGACACTGACAAGTTACGACAAGTTAACTATCAATTGTATGTTTCCTTAATCTCTAATGACATATCATGGTCATTTTATGATTTCATACAGTAAATATACAACATATTTCTCCTTTAAATTTCACCCATGTTAGGTTTATCTAGATCATGTTTACCTGTTGGTGTTGTTTACTCATATTCCCATATCAGTACTTTTAATGATCCAGTCTCCCTCTTTGCTGTCCCATGGAGCTTTGTGTTGTGGCTATGTCTCTATTTTAGTGGGTTTGTTTGCATAGTTAGTGGCTCTAAGTGCAATTAGCTGATTAGAAAACTGTGTGTATGTGTGTGCGTCTGTGTGAATGTGTGTGTGAGACAGAGGGAGTGAACCCTCCCCGGGGGACCGAGGCAGAGGGAGATGTCTCAGCAGTTACTTCAGTGTAGTTGTTCTCTGAGGAATAGCACAGTGTGTTTGATGCATCCAGTGCTGCTGGAACTGACTCCCCACTGCACACACACACACACACACACACACACACACACTTCCTGGCACACAGGGCCTTGTGTTCCCTGCTCCTGTTTTACTCTTAGAAATAAAGGTCTGTATTAGAACCATAAAGGGTTTTTTCAGTGCATTCTATCCAGAACCTAACATAAAGGGTTATTACTAGAACCAACTGTGAAAAATTCCATTCCATATGAGAGGTACTGCAGAGCTATGGTGCAATGGTTACACCTAGAACCCTCTCTGGAGGTTCTATCCAGAACCTTTCTACCTTCTTAGGGTGCCAACAAGAACTCATTCAGGGGGTTCTACCAAGAACTTTTTTATATTCCAAGGGTTTAATTGAGAACACACTCTGGGGGCTCTACCAATAACCGTTTTTGATATTCCAAGAGTTATATCTAGTATACAGTTAGTGGTTCTACTGAGAACCTTTATATATTCTAAGAGTTTTATCTAGAACCCACCGACTGGGTTTTTCTACGAACCTTTATATATTCCAAGGGTTTTATCTAGTACACATTGAGAGTTCTTCGGTGATTTAAAGAATCCTTTAGGATCTCTTGCTTTTAAAAAGGGTTTTTTGGATGAAGAGGTTTTTAAACGGAAGTCTTAAGATGCTTTCATACCTAAAAGTCCAGACCATGGTCCAAACCAGGGTTCATTATTTTGAAATACTGTTTACATTTGGTCCATTTAGTTTTTGTTTCACATTGCAATTATCCAAGCCAAGTCTTCTACGTCTCCCTATATTTGACAGTAATTGGTTTGTAGACAGGCATGTGTCAGGCACCTTGTGTGTTTACAGTTTGGCAGGGAGCCTGACTTCAGCGGCTGTTTATGGAGAGAGTTAAATGAACAGATTTGCATCACTGTCACCATAATATTATTATGGCACTGCTACCAGCAGTACCAGAGTGAAACTACTGCAAAGTGACTCTTTATAAAGCCGTCAGAGCAGATCAAACTGAAAGGTCCGAAAGTCCAGACCAAACGAGGTAGGTGTGAAAACGCCCATAGTGTTACAAACAAAACCTTCTGAATCAAATGGTTGTGTGTAGAACCTTAGCCCTTCAGGAAGAACACTTTTGGAACCCTTATTTCTAAGGGTGTACCTTTAATGAAGAGGAGAGGGGTGTCAGGGGGCGTAGGGACTGTGTGTTTTTTTCTGAGGTTCTCACTCTCCAGACACATTGGAAATTGATAAGATGGTCTCAAATCACACCACAGTCCTTTGCGGCGTCCTTAAAACATGTCAGCAGCAGACCTAATTCCAGTATGTGTTGTGAGTTTGTGTTAATCACTTCAAAGCAATGCGATACCTTTTATTCCCCCATGCAGAGTTGTTAATCAGTAAAGTTTGTTCAGACTTGTGTCAGCCAGTTTCTCTTTATATGGTTCAATAGCTCATGTTTTCACATTCTCTTTTAAGAGATAAAAAGTGAAAGATTTTATGATATTGAAGTCACTATTTTCAGCTTGGCCAGTCCACTTCTCATCTCGTGCCATGTGACTTGGAAAATTGCTCAGGGAATGAATTTGTTTCCGCTCGCTTGGAAAAGGCGCTTATAAAAAGGCTGCAGATAAGTTGAAGTGAATATTTATGGGTGATACAGTGTGAATGTCTGCCTTTGATCAGGCGCCCTAATGACCATAAAATCCTTGTGTCGATTCAGAGGAAAAACAAAATTAGCCAGAGCTCCGAGGAGAAGCCTGTCCACCTCTTTATTTTCACGTTTCCACCGTTTCCACGACAACAACTAAGCAAACACTTATAGTAAGTTCTCTCATGCTCAACCTTTGTAATCCTGTATGATTAACTGGACATCAGTTCCCATCGTCTGGGCTTCCCAGTATAGAAACAGACCACTAAAAAGACAACAACGCTGTAAATGTCCCCAGTGATGCTTAGTGATGTTTTAATTATGCCTTGAGGCGTGTCTGCTGAAGAGTGATCAACTAAAGCCTCTGGAGAGTGTAATGTGTCTTCAGTCTCACCAGAAAAAAAGCTGTTTGCCATCTTCCTGTACTTAAAGCAGGGGTTGTCAGCCTTTTGTACCTTATAGCCCACTTCTGATTGATTCAGAAAAGTTCAGAGGACCACCTTCCCAAATAAATGAGGAAAAAAAAACATAATATGACAAAGAAAATAAGTATGCAGTTTTAAAGCAACGTTTAATGTATTCATGTTTCCTAATCACATGCTTTGGAGCTTTTATTGTTACAGGACCATCTCCCATATCACTTTTTTTGTTTCAAAAACCAATCCATTTTGGAAAATTAGCTAACAGTGCCAACATGCTTGTCTTATGTTTGTCCTTTTTTTTTTTTCATTTGAGAATTAGCAAAACAACTGCCTCCGCAGCCCACTAGAAGGCACTCTGATGCCCACTAGAGGCCAAAGCTCACTGGCTTAAAGGATGGGTTCCCAGTTTTTCAAGTCTGTCATGAAGCACTACTCATATTTACCATCAGGGCTGTATTATAGTCCTAAACATACATGTACATGGACACTAATGTTTATACTACTCTCTGGAGTCAGCTTGGAGGACACGTTCCACACGTGTAGTAGATGGGCGTCACAATAAATGGGCGAGTACGTGGATGTACACCCTCTGGTGACAAAATTTACATTATCACAATCCTGGCTTCCCTCCACTGGCTCCCTGTGTGTTTCAGAGGTGATTTTAAGATTTTGTCTCATTTTCATATGAGCCAGTACGCAGCCTCAGTTCCTCGGTCGGGGCCTTCCTGGCTGTTTCACAGTCGAGGTTTGAATCTAAAGGTGCTTTTGCCAGCAGGGCCCTCAGCTTTGGCACGACCTGCCTGAGGAGATCGGCTTCGCAGAATTAGTGACATCTTTTAAATCACTTCTTATAGACTTGCTTTTATGTGATATTATCTTTTTGATCTTTCATTATTTTTATTTCTATGTATTTTTATTGACGTTTCTTTTCTTGCTCTTTCTCTTTCATCACATTTCTACTATGTTTCTGTGTCTTTTCATATGTGTTATACTTCTGAATTGTAGCTTAACTTTGTCTTGCTTTTGTTTGGCCTCACTGTTTTGGCTTATATTGCCCCCCCAGGCATCCTGCTCTTGCTTTGTCTGCTATTATTATTATTATTATTATTATTATTATTATTATTATTATTATTATTATTATTATTATTATTATTTTTATTACATCATCATTCTTATTAGTAGTAGTAGTAGTATTATGCCCCACAAAAGAATGAGCATCTTGCCCATAAGTAGATGCAAACTTCTTTCTGTGCGGTGACTCAGTTAGCGGGTGAAGTGTGTTAAGTAAGGAAAGTATTTAATCTATAAACCTGCTCACAACAAGGTCTATAGGTTATCTTGATTAGCTGGTTAATAATTGCCATTGAGTTGGGAAAACGTGTTTTTTTGGCTCTTGGAGCACCACAAGTTGAGTGCCATCTAGTTCCATTATATTTGAGATAAGGCAGACGTCTCTATGGCTGATATCTAAAAGACTCAACAACTCACACCAAAACTATCTAGATGGATAAACGGAACACAAGAGGAAAAATAGTTTTGATTTTGGGGTGAACTGTTTTAAGACACATTTAAAAACATGTGAACCTATCCTTTAATACTTGGGAATAGTGCATTATTTTCCCACTGACTGAGAATGGAGGAAAGTGAAGTGTGGAATTAGGTGTTGAAACTAATGCTGTGTAGTCTGTTTTGTGAATTTCTCTGTCAAAACACTCAACATGGACGGTCCCTCAAAAGTTTCACAAGTCCTCAGGCCCCATCTGAGGTTCTGTTGTTTCACAAAACAGCCAATAGGCTGTCTGAAAAGCTGCCAGGTGTCAAAAATCCGACTTCTTTTTTTTAATAGTGGTGCATTTGTGTGTTTTCCTCATTTTCTCTAACCCCTTCTTCTACCACCGCCCCCACACCCTTTCTCTATCCTTCCCCTCCCCTGCAGATCCCCTCTGCCGGCCAGCTAATGGAGGCTGTGCGCGTGAAGATGAAGGAGAGGAAAGTGCTGACAGAAGAGCTGGCCACGCTCGCAACACCAGTCAGCGAAAAAGCCTGACTCCCTGGGCTGAGGCTGGGAAAACTGTCATCCTCTTCTTTTTCTCCCCTCCCTTCTCCTCTCCCTCCCCGGTTACTTCTCAGTGGGAGCTGGGCTGAGCCAAGCTGAGCCGGGGCAGCAGAACCAATATTTGTGAGAAAAGCGCTGTCGACTCACTCTGGGCCACTGGCTCAACGCAGCAGCCCGGCTTTTGTAAATGAGCCCTCGACATCTGTGTTAGCGCTCAGTGCACTATGTCTATCAGACAGGGCCCTTTAGCGCCAAGCTAATTTACAGTGCAGCCACTCTCCCCCACTCTCTACGCAGACCTGGGGTGATAAGGCAAATGCTTACGCTAATGTTTAAGTTAGACTTTTTTTTTTTTTTTTTAACTCTCTTTTACCTCTCCCCCTAATTTATTTGGCACCTCAAGGACCTTGGGGTGCAGGGACTTGACCTAGCAATGCCAAGTCGACACTTTGAGAAAGTCAAGAGTGCAGCACGGAGCAGAATATTCACTCTTAGAGGGCAGATCCATTTATCAGACATGATACTACGCTGCTCCTATGCACTGATTGAAGCCCAGGAATTATATACATCAAATGCACTGCAAGTATTTATTATTTAAGGAAATTGTTTAAAATTTGTTCTAGCTTCTACTCTACATATTTGTTCTGTTCTATAATTTAACAGATAATTATGTTAAATAGCAATGATTTTTCTCCAAAAACCTCTTCATAATTTCTAAATAAAAACTCATTTTGTTTATTTTATTTTGTCTATATTTTGTCTTCTTCAGAGACTGCATTATGGTTCATAAAAAGTCTTGAAAGTTCGGAAAATGCTTTATTTTATTTTTTTTACTGTAATGTTTAGGAACACGCTTGAACTTGAATAAACTCCTTGAAAAATATTCTGATATATTCATAATCTGAAACATCATCTACACAATTAATTATGTAAACCAAAAATCTTTTGAAGGACCAGTGTGTTGGATTTAGTGGCATCTAGCGGCAAACTTGCAGACTGCAAACACCTCGTTTCACTTTCGCCTTTCAAGCATGGAGGAGAACCTGCAATGGCTGCAAAACTTGCACAAAACACAAAAAGCTGTATCAAGAGCCAGTGTTTGGTTTGTCCATTCTGGGTTACTGTAGAAAGATGTTGGCTCAGCATAGAAGAGTAATCACCCTCAGTAGATGTAAAGGGATCATTCTGAGGAGAGAAAAACACAATGATTCTTATTTTCAAGTGATTATACGCTAATAAAACAAACTTTTATTCAATTTCTTCCATATTCTGCCAATAAATCCCTGTAAATCTTATGCACCGGGCCTCTAAATATCACTGATTTTCCTCTGAAAACCTCTTCTTTCTTTATAAATACAAACCCGTATTTGCATATTTTTGTCTATATTTTGTTCTTCACAAAGTCTTGAGAGTTTGGAAAATGCATAATTTTAACTTTAATGTTTTCAGTGTAGGAATATGCTTGATTTTGATTTTACTCCTTGAAAAATGTCTCATTGTGAACAGATTCTGGTGTTCGATCTCGGGATACTAATGATTGATCATCAATAGGCCGACAGTTAACCAGCAATGTACATTTTGTTTACTACTTTATTTCTCTGGAGCTCACAGGTTTTCTCACCGTTTATTCTGCCATCTTAGTGTAGAAATGGATAAGGACAGGCGGACAAGAGCAGCTCTTTCAAATGTGAGCCTTATTGTTTTATTATTCTGCTTGTTGTGCTTCATAAATTAACATTTAAGATGATATTTCCACATACTTTCCACAAATTCTACACATATTTTGAATGAATAGAGATGCAGCTTCTAAGACTCAGACACATTACCAGTTATTTAACTGTTGAAGTGGTAATTACTGAATGGTTAATGGTTCCATAAATTACATTTTGCTCTCTGCTTTTTGCTCTCTGCTTGAACCTTGCATTTTAGTGGAGTAAAAATGCAGCTAGAATTGTTTAAATTAAAGTTAAACCAAGAAAAAGACATGTTTTGTATCTTATCTTTTATTGACGTGAAATGGGTCTTGCATTGATAATGGTCTTTAAAAGGTCTTAAATAGTTTTGTTAAAACCTGATGAAACCCTGATAAAGGAATTTTACTCATACTTGATAACTGGGACAAAACCATATTTTGAGGTGGGGTTGACTTTTATTCTTCAGTTATGTTGTTTTAAAAGATCAAACTCTTGATTATTAAACCTTGTAACGGGCAAACCTAGTGATTAAATGTTTTATTAAATATAGATTTCAACTCAAAGAGCTGAGAAGAGCTAAGAAGTTGACAAAGTGTTACATTTTTTCATTTCACAACATATTTGTAATGAGCAGTAATTTTATTTTTCTCTTAATACGAATCAAAATACACATTTTTAAACCATAATTTTTATATGGATTTGATTTATAAGGGCTACAGAGTTGTTATGTTGTGGTTGAGACACATTTGATAGCAATATGATTTCATTAATGTGTTGAAAAAGGAAATTTACCCATGCTTGAGTTGTATTCTCGCCTTTTTTAAAAGGCTAAACTGTTTTATGCTTAATTAAATCATGTTGAGAGATAACAGAAATCTGGGACACAAGTTTAAAAGGCCAACATCGTCATAAAAAAATATCTTGAAATATTTTTTATTTTTGTTACAGCAGGTAGGATCTTAACATATTTTTAAATTGTTTGAAGTTGTCAAATCTTGTCTTGAACAACAGCGTTTTCTTGCATAGAGGAAGTTTAAAGGAAACCAAAACATTTCATAAATTACATATTTTTCACATACATAATTCCTTAGAGTATTGGTATGGATAATTTTGGGGAAGTGTGTTTTGTTAGGACACGATTTGTCCTAACGCTCAGGAATGGGTGATTTGCAATTGCCTTTATGGTAACAATTTAGAAGTGATGATAAAAGCTTAGAGTCTGGAAATTTTTTGGCTGAAGTACCTCAGAGTGCTTGAATTTTATTATTTAAAAACCCTGTCTTGTTGTGAGTCTCATGTTCTGAATGTCTAAATGATCTCTTGTATTTCATTCGTTGCAACAGTTCAAAGGACTGTCAGTCAGTGTGTGATGGTGACTGAAGGTGCTCCGGTGGACAGCGGGGTTCTCACACCTCTCTCCTGATTGACAGCTGACTGTTGGCATGGTTCCTGTCTGTAACAAGTGACCCCTGCTGTTGACATCATTAACAAGGGTCCACAATGGCACCCAGCACAGCGCAGGAGGTGTATTAAAGGAGCGGTTCCATCCTTGACATGGCTACCTTCAACCCCTTTTATCTGCTTCCCCTGTTCCTCTCCTCTCTTATTATTCATTTTGAATATTAAACCACCATCCAGGTCTCCTCTGTCCTTGAGTTGGCATCCTACACAAGAGACCACACACTCCTCCCTTCAAGTCATCTTTTTTTTTTCTTTTTTTTTCACTTTCTTTACCTCTCCTAGCTTTTGTTTTCCTCTTCGCCACTTTCCCTCCTTTCTTTTTATTATGTATAATTAACAATGGGGTGAAGAATCCTCCGTTCAGGAATTAAAAAGAAATAATTCCACTTTTTAATCCCCCCTCCCCTCAAATATATGCTAATGATGTCGTTTTCCTTTATCTTTTTATAATAAAGGATTAGGCCAGGACTGTCTCTAGCTGCAACTCGGGGACCAATTTAGCTGGGATCCAGGAGAGACGAACCCTTGTGGTTAATTACCATTCATTAACATAGTTTGCATCTTTTCTTCTTCTCCAATACCCAGGAGCCAGCTATTGTCAATATTTGTCCCATATAAATTTCTGCTGTTTTTTTTTTTTTTTTCTCTTTCCAGTCACTGTCCTCCAGCGTAATGCAGCTAATGACAAACATTAATAACTCAGAGGAATCCGGTGGCACGCTGGGTACACTCTCAGAAATAACGGTTCCTGAAGGGCTGAGGTTCTACCCGGAACCATTTGCTTCTGAAGAAAGGGTTCTTTGCAAGACTAAGGGATCCATTAAGAACCCTTTTCATCCAGAGAACCCATTCTAAAAGAAAGAGTTCTTTATGGGTTTTTGAAATCCTTGAAGAACTCTTTCATCAGGGTTTTTTTTTTTTCTACCATAATATACAAAGCTTCTCGGTAGAACCCCCTGAGTGTGTCCTAGATAAAAAACCTTGGAATACAAAAAGGTTCTCGGTAGAACCCTTTGAGTGTGTCAAGGATAAAACACAGGTAATATAAAAAGGTTCTCTGTAGAACCTCATGAGTGTGTTCCAGATAAAACCCTTGAAATATAGAAAGGCTCTCAGAAGGACCCCTGACTATGTTCTAGTTAAAGTCATTGGAATATAAAAAGGTTCTCGATACAACCCTATGAGTGTGTTCTAGATAAAGCCCTTGAAATACAAAAAGGTTCTCCACAGAACACCCTTGCTGGGTCTCGATAAAACTCTTGTAATCTGAAATGGTTCTCTGTAAAACCCCAAGCATGTTCTAGATAAAGGTTTTGGAATATAAAAGGGTTCTCATTAGAATCCCTTCAGCGTGTTCTAGATAAAGGTTTTGGAATATAAAAAGGTTCTTGGTAGAGCCCCCTACATAGACTCATGTTGGCACCTTTAGAAGTTTGAACCCTTTCAGAGAGCCCTACCAAGAACTCAACATGAAAGGGTTCCTCCCAGCACTCCCTATGAGAGGTTTTACAGAGAACCCTTCTATGGTGTAATGGTTCCACCAAGAACCCTCTCTGGAGGTTCTATCCAGAAAAGTAGAACCTTTATAAAAGGTTCTACCAGGAATCAAAAAGGGTTCTCCTATGGGTAAGCACATTTATTTCTAAGAGTGTATAGAAGAGCAAAGCATCGGTGCCACACAAATTATCCCTCCACCCCCCTCCACCCCTCTGCTGTCTGACTGTGTCTACTTCTCTCTTCTTCTCTTCCTCTTAGCGTGTAATGCATAGTCAACATGTTTGCTCGCCGAGCGCCGGCCTCGGCTGACACACTCGCGCTATTTCTGTGACATATTCAAATGCGGGCCCCCTCAACTGGTACTCCCCTGGGTTTAATTAACCTGGCCTTGCCTCTGACGCTCCCTCAGTGAAGACGTTAAAACGATCTTGAAAACACCCTTCAAACAGCCCCCCCGCCCCCCCACCACCACCCGACACACACACACACACACACACACACACACACACACACACACACACACATACACACACACACACACACATACACACACACACACACACACACACACGACGCTGCACTGTATATGATTCACCTCCTTATTTTCTGTACAGGACCGGTGTGCCATACATTCTTACAAGGTGCTTACTAGAACCACAAAGGGTTCTCTGGCTTGTCTCCACAAGAGAATGCTTTTTGGTCCCTGTTAGGACCTTTCTTAAAGGTTCCACTAGAAACTCATTCTGAGCGTTCTACCTAGAGCCCAATGTAAATGGTTATACCTAGAACCATTTAAGAAAGGTTCCACCCAAAACCCTCTCTGGATGTTCTATCCAGAACCTTTTCATCTTCTAAGGGTACCAAGAACCCACTCAGGGGTTTCTGCTAAGAACCTTTATATGTTACAAAGGTCTTATCGAGAACACATATGGGGGGTTCTACTCAGAGTTTTATCTAGGACTCATTCAGGGGGTTCTACCATGAATCTTTTAATATTCCAAGGATTTTATCTAATACACTGTTGGGGGTTCAACCAAGAACCTTTGCATATTCCAAGGTTTTTATTTAGAACTGACCTGAGAGGGTTCTACTGAGAACCCCTTTTTATTCCAAGGGTTTAATTTAGGACACTCTCAGGGGGTTCTACCAAGAACCTTTTTATATTCCAAGGGTTTTTTTTTATAGGACACACTTGAGGGTTCTACCTATATAGAGTAGGGTATATAGGCTTGATGGTTCTACCTTTAATATTCCAAATGTTTTATCTTGAATAGACTCTGGGGGTTCTACTGAGAACCTTTTCATATTCCAAGGGTTTCACCTAGTACACCCTCAAAGGGTTCTAACAAGAACCTTTGTGTACTGTAAGGGTTTTATGTGGAACCCATCAAAGAGGTTCTACAGAGAATCATTTTATATTACGGTACAAAGAACCCTTGACAAAAGAGTTCTCCACACACATCAACAATCCTTTCAACAAACTATTTCTTGGGCTCTTTGGATGAAAATGGTTCTTAATTGAACCCTTACTTTTACAAAGAACCCTTGACAAAAAAGGGTTCTTCAGAAGCACATGATTCAGGGTTGAACCTCGGCCCCTCAGGAAGAACCCATTTGGGAACCTTTATTTCTCAGAGTGTACCGTTCTTTTCTCCTCTTTCACTTTCTCCTTGTCTTTTCTCGTACAGTTCTCATTAAGAGAGGTCTCCTGTGGGAAATACTTTGATCAGTAGTTCCAAATGCAAAGTTTTCCTCCCTTCCCCTTTTTATTCATTCCAACACAATCAACTCTGTGTCATTTTCCTCCTCTGTCTTTATCTCCTCCTCTCTTTTTAAATCCAACTTCCTCAGATTTTTTTTTTTCTCTTTCCACGGATTCCTGCAGGAGATCGTTCCTGGAGGGGTAGAAGAGGTCAGGGTCACGGGTTGACTTTGGGGTCGATCGATGATTTGTGTGTGTGTGTGTGTGTCCCAAGGCTTCTCTGCTGTACTTTTAAGTTCCCCGTGGTGTGAGTGTGTGCCACTTGGGTGGGAAGGCGGCTAGCCCACAGTACAAAAGAACAGTCGAAAGCCCAAACCGAGAATATCTGCTGCCTCCAACTGATGCACAATTAGTCCTCGCAGATCTCGTCAACCAGCTGTGGAGCGAATAGAAAACAGCCTCTGGTGATTTCCCTTACTTCACTGACACAGTTTCACACCCCGGCTACAGCTGCCAATATATCAGTCTGCTTTGATTTCACGCAGGCAGACACTTGGCACTGTCTTAAATAACAAGGTACTTGTGACATACAGCCAAATGTGTTTTTTGACAAATGTATAATGCAACACGTTTACAGTTTTTATTGTGTCTCTTCTTCATGTTTGATCCACAGGGAGGAGGTTGAGAAACAAAAGGTAGATGCTGTTTACAGAGTCTATGACTACGCTTTTGTCTTTATTATTGGCTGATTTTAGTCAATGATAATAATTTGATTAATAATTATCATAATAGGAATTTGCACTTTCTGCTCAAGGAAACTGTCATTAACTAATTCGGCGTGGAGTTTCTGTTTTTATCTACACACCATCCCAGTCACCAGCATCACCTACAGTACCAAAATATTTTTCAGTATTAGTAGTATAGACAGGTTAGCTAGATAACTGGATTTCTGTGTAGCTAATGTTAGTAGTTGGTCTGTGTGGCTCAAGTGAGAGGTTGTTCTGTGTCACTAATGTTAGCGGTAATCAGTGTAACTATGTTAATGGTTGGTCTGTGTACATAATGTCAGAGCGTGGTATTTAAAGCTAAAGTTAGTTGTTTGTGTGTGTAGCTAATGTTAGCGATTGGTCTGTGTTGCTAACCTCAAAGGTTGTTCTGTGTTGCTAACATTCAGTTGCCCTGTGTAGTTAATGTTAGCGGCTGGTCTGTGTAGCCATCGTCAAAGATTTTCTTGTGTATCGTTATGTTTTTTCCCCAAGATCGTTCCCCCTAGTCCCGCCCCACTGAGCTGTGATTGGCTAGTTCTTGTTGGCTCGACAACATGTCCGTGTGATAGCCAGACAGTCTTTCTAATGTTGTGGAAGGGTCCATTTTAACCATCAGTCATGATTTTTTCATAAACCTACCCAAGTAGTTTTTGTTCCTAAAGCTACACTAGTTTCTGTGCCTCTAAGTCGTTTTTGTTCTTAACCTTAACCAAGTAGTTTTCTTGCCTGAACCTAATCAAACATTCATTCATTCATCAAACGTTAATTTCTGAGGATACGCACAACCATCACTCCAAATGGAAGCAGGATATGTGAGGCAGTCATGATGCATATGGATACGTAGGGCTGCATATGCAAATGTGTAGTTAAAACCATCTCCAGCTGGTAACACTTAGATTACACCCTGCAACATACTGTGTGTGTAATTACTCCAGAGTTACAGTGTAATGTTTGTTAATAGCACTGTACCATCACAGTACCTACAAATACATATATGTAAGCGTTAGGTAACACAATGGAATAAGGGGATAACAATTCAGGATTTTACTAATGAGTTATACTGTATAATAATGCCCTATAATAATAGAAACGTGGTAATTGGTGTAGGTAAAGTTAGCGATTGTCTGTGTAGCTGACGTTAGAGGGTGGTAATATTTCTTTTGATGACAGCTGAAGGCAGAACTGTCACTGTACTTTGATGTTGTTCCTCTTCTCTGATTTAAAGACAAAAATATTGTAGAAATTCCTATTACAGCATGTATCTGTAATCTGATTACAAGCATTTGTCATTACTCCTGGCTGATTTTAGTCGATGATAATTATTTTTTAAACTTTTAGATCCTCCTCCAATACATCCATGTAGAATTTTCTTTTTCATTAGACTGGATGCCACCTCAAAAAAGAAAAAAGGAACTGCACTCTCCTGATGCACATATGCTATGTATACAACCTCATTGATCTTCACTTGAACAAGTCCCTTATCCTCCTCTACAGCGCTCCAGACATGAAACGGCAGCAGATTATGGGTGGATGCGGCCCGCCGTGGGAAGCTAGGGAGCAGATAAAAAGGCCAGCCACTCAGGGGACTAAAGCTATGTTTTGATGCTGTGTGATAAAGCAGAGGCATAGGGCGAGAGGAAGGGGAAAGTTACAGGATCTATATATATATATATTTATATATCCTCTGGCTTCCCTTTTTGGATTCCTCTCACCTCTTTGTCTTGTCCATCGTAACCAAGCTGTTCCTGCACTTTTCTTGTTCTTTGACACTCACACTTTCTCCGTCCCCGCGGACTGTCCTAAGCCTTGCTCATGGCAGCTGTCTCTCTAAAGCCGTGGCCTGAGCTCCTGGGCAGAAAAAAAAGGGAGAGAATGAGAGAGGGGTTGATCTGGTCTCTAATCCACCGTCTCTTACAGCGTAGGAGGGAAGCTGCAGTCCTCAACATCACCTCAGAGGGAAGCGACTCTTTGAATGTGACTGCCTGAACCCTCTGGTGTCCCTGTGTGACTAATCTGGGATGTTGTCTCAAATGGTGTAGAAAATGTGGCTCCTAATATCACATATCAGCAGGGTTGGTTTTAGAGTGTTACTCTAAAAATATTTTCCGCTACGACTACTAATTACCTGTTTAAAAAATGAAGTCAGGAACCTAATCCAGGAATCACAATGTTAAGATGAATTCTTTCCATTACTTTTGGATTCAATATATTGAAATTGTTCAGCCAAATTTAATGTTTTATGTTGGATGTTAGGTTAATAAATCATTTGTCCAGATATTCCTTCATTTGCTGTGTGTGAATGCATGTTTAGATTAATTGTGGTAATTATGTAGATTTAAATGTTCTCTGTTAGGGAGCTTTTCACTTCACACTGCCATAAAAGTATTTTCCTCTGGGGTTTCTGTTTTTACCCACGTACTATCCCAGTCACCAGCATCAAGACCTACAGTCCCTAAATATTTTTCAGTAGTAGTGGTAGTATTGACAGGCTACCTAACTGGATATCTGTGTTGATCTGAGTAGCTAATATTAGCAGGTCGTTTGTGTAGCGGGGTTGTTCTATGTTGCTAATGTCAGAGGTCGTTCTGTATAGCTAATGTCAGCAGTCGGTCTGTGTAGCAGGGTTGTTTTGTGTCACTGACGTCAGAAGTTTTTCTCTGTAGCTAGCATTTAGTGGTTGGTCAGTGTTGTTAACGTTAAGGGTTGGTCTTTGCCACTTATGTTTCTTTAAATTAGATGTTGAATCCTTGGATGATAACAGCATAGGACTGGGTATTGGCAAGAATCTGGTAATACAATGCAAATCCTGATACAGGGGTTATGATTAAATATACTGCAACATACTGCGATACTTTAAGCAAGATGATATATTGCTATTTTTTGTCTAATTATAGTAAAACTGTCATAATTATGTATTAAGGAGACACCACCATGTGTAGAGCATTGAATTAAAAACGTTGATTTTTTATGCAAGGGAGGATAACAGCCCTGCTATTTAGTGGTTGGAGGTTTAAACACAGCTCAAAATTAACCACTGCCACAAATCTTTGCATGTATCACAATACACTGTTCTGAGAATCAATACAGTTTCGCAAAATATAATTTCGCGATACTCAACGTTTTTTAGGCCTTTATAACAGTATTTTCACAGCTGAAGGCAACACTGTCGTTGTACTGTGATGTTGTTCCTCTTTTCCAAATTAAAGGCAAAATAATGACAAGTGGACCTTTTTTGCAGTAAAGGCCACAATGATGAACCGTAAGATTAGTTGATTTCACTCAGACCAGAGTGGGGTTGTGAAGCATTGTAATGTATGTGTACTGCATATGATAGAATATCATTCTGATTTTAAAATTGTAATTCTGCTAGTAATCCACATTTTAACAAAAGGTATCTGTAATCTGTCATGGTATACAGTTACTGTTAATCTGTTACTCGCCAAGCCTGTACTTTCGTCAAACTGTCTTTCTGGGGCGCAGAAAGTTGTCAGAGATTTCCAAGCGTTAAAGCAGGGGATTTTTGTTCAAAGTTCACCAGTTGGTGCTCTGTCCATAATACCAGTTTGTTATGTGCATTCAGAATCAAGAATAACAGCTAAAACAATATCAGTCTTCATTCCTCACTGTTACAAACCAGGCAGCCATCCTTTGTTTTGTGCTCCAGCATATATAATAACACCTCAGTCTGCGGTGTATAGCTCCTCAAAGCACCTCTCCACCTTGACTAACTTTTCCAAGCGCTCATTAGCGGACTGGCTGAAGTTTGGAGGGTATGAAGCGGGCTGGCAGATTACCCCCTGTAAAGTAGCACACCTCAGGTAATCACACTAATGAATTCAAGCACCCCCCACTTACCCACCCACCCCCTTTTTCCCTTTCTCCTTGTCCCTTTACTTACTTTCTCCCTTTCTTCCACAGTGGCGGGTCGGTGCGAGAAGTGCCAAACAACAAAGAAGTGTTTGTTTGCATAATATTAGCACTGCACGCTCGCACACAGTGGCGGGGGCCTGACTGCAGGACTGACTGGAGGCTTCCCATGAACACAGGTGGAGCAGGGCGAGCATCACTGGGACCAATTAGAGCAGAGCGCAGGTACATTAGCATGTTTGAGTGGAGTGGGGATGGCGTGGGGATTGGGAGGCCTCACGAAACACACAAACACATGACCATGGCCTGGTGTGTGTTAGCTGCGTGTCTCCGATGACATGGCAGGCATATGTGTGACAAATGACCCTCAGTCTGCTGCCACGGCCCATCCTGTCTGTTCCATCTGCACGTCAACACGCGTCTTTCTCACAGGTATAATTGCACCTTTCTTGAGACACAAATTCTGCAGGGCTTTGTTTATGATGAGATATAAACATGACCATTTGCTGATGTTTTAAAGATTAATAGAAAAAAGTAAAGTCAGTTTCTTGTGGATTGTTGCCTCAAAGGTGAACAGAACATGTGTTTAGTTTACAGATGCAGACAATGAATGTAACTACCTGTAACTTTGAGCAGCTGCCCCTGAGCATTTTACTGAAGTTACCTTGTTATAATTAAGCTAACGTTAGCAGCTGATCTGTGCGGTTAACATAAGTGGTGGGTCTGTGTAACTAACATTTGAAGTTGTTATATGTAGCTAACACCAGAGGCTGTTATGTGTAGCTAATATCGGCAGTTTCTATGCAGCCATCTTTAGCAGTTTGTCTGTGTAGCTAACATCAGTGGTGGGTCTCTATAAGTAAAGCAGTGGTTTTGAGCAGCTAACATCAGATTGTTCTGTGTCTCTAACATTAGTGCTGGGTCTCTGTAGTTTCTTCTGGGTGTTTGAGCTTCTGCATGGTTTGCATGGTTCCTTAAAAAAGTTTAAAATCCAATAATCTGACCTTTATAATCTGGCCTGAAGTGCTATTTATCCATCTGGATTTTTTTGGTCTGAGTTTTAGAGATATTTGCCCAAAAATACATTAAAAAAATTTGCAACTTATTCCTTTTTCCAGAAATCTTGACCTGGTTACTCAACACACCTACTTACAAGCAGTTTCATGTAGGAGCTATTTTCTTTCTGCAGTAGAATATAAAGGGAACTACTTTCTGACCATGCCTTGTGGTGTGTTAGCAGTGTGTCTCCAGTGGCACAAATCACATAGTATGTATGACAAATGACACCTGGTCTGCTGTCACAGCCCAACATAAAAAAGTTAAGTCAGTTTCATGTGTATCATTGCCTCAAAGGTGAACAGAGCTTGTGTTTAGTTTACAAAAACAGACAATGAATGTAACAGTGAGTTATAGTAGCCATGGAAAAGTTAAGGATCATGCGGTGTTCCCAAGCTAGGAGTTCTGGGTCTGTGATCTCCCGGCTGGAGACACACAGAAAATTGCCACAAAGAGGATTCATGAATCAAATGAGCAGCGGTTCTATTACAAGCTCCTCTGAGTTTGAGCTTCACCCTGTTCTTATAGCTGATCCCTGACACCCTGCAGAGACTACTTGTACCTCTGATCTGTTTGTCATGGTCCTTCCCCAGAGCTTAGAGGCTGACCAATTATTGGCCTGGCCGATTATCAGCTCTAGCATTTTGTACAATTTTGCAATACAGAATCGTTATTATTTTTGCTTCTGATAAAATAAAGGCAGATGCAATTAGCACACAGGTAGTTTTGTTGCCTAAACCTACCCAAACTGCGACTGAAAATAATAATTTAAAAAACACCCTGAAAATGTCAATTAAATAAAAAAAAAAATTAAGAGTCAACAATGGCTTCCAGTTTCAAACGAACATGTCTTTTGTGCAGAGAAGTAATAGTTTAGAGTAATAGTTTGTGTTTTGTATTAATCATACAAATCTGCAAAGTAATTAAATTATCAAATAAATGTTGCTTAAAGTGGAGTAAAAAGTACAATATGTGCCTCATGTAGTGGAGTGAAAGTATAAAGCAGCAGAAAATAGTTATTCTATTTAACACTAGATTTTAATTTTTGCTGCAAATGTATTTTGGTTCCAAATACTTCACATCTGTTTGCGATTTTCTAGGTTCAGTGGAAGAGTGAGGATCAGCTGCAGTTACATGGACAATATTTCTTTAACCAGATTGAAATAAGTCTGATTAGTGATTCTTAACTGTTAACATGCTCGCTAAATAAACTAATCTGATCATGTGCTTTTACGTGATACTTCAAACATACAAACAAGAACTATAGTGCAGGGTGGAACAAATTTAATAATAATGTATGAGTAAGTAGAGACAGTAATAAATGTGAGTAAAAGGCAGATATTCTCAAGCAAAACACAACTGATAGTGGACTGAAAACAAACCTAAAAAATTCTATCTATAGAGTATAACCACCCATGTTCACTAACATTTAAAGCTGACCTGCTCCTGATATTGCTGGGCACAGAGGACTGTGGGAGGTGGGAAAGCCCTTTTTAAGGTGGTCCCTAATGCACACAACAGTGCCTGAATGCCCCGCAGCATTTAATGAGAATAGAACTTTTATGACATGCGCAAAGTGTTTCAGCCCACAGTGAAACATCTAATCTGCCCGAAATATATCAGAGAAGTATCGGCCACGGACCAGTTTTGTTTGTTGATGCTCTGTTTCTGTCCCTCCCGAAAACTTCCTCACATCACCTTCACATCACATCACCACATCGCCATACTTCCCGGTTTTCATTGCCTTCTCCCTATTTTCTCCTATTTCTCCTGTATTTCTCACGATTTCTAACAATTTTTTATACCTTTTTCCCTGTTTGCTTTTCCTCTTCCTGACACTGTACACCATGAATAATTCCTCTAAGAGTGTACTGTTCCCTCACAGACAACAATATAGCTACTGCCAACTAGACTTCATAAGAATAATTCCTGTTTCTTAAGGAAAGTTTTAAGGGAAAGGGGCATGCATTTTGTAAAATTGATTGAATGAATATCAGTTTATGACCGTTACATGAAATCTGTTACTCCCTAAGCCTGGTCATGCATATTAAAGGGACAGTTCAACCCAAAATCAAAAATACATAGTTTTCCTCTTTCCTCTACTGTTATTTATCCATCTAGATTGTTGTGTTGTGAGCTGTAGAGTTTTGGAGATATCAGCTATAGAAATGTCTGCGTTCTCTTAAATATCATGGGACTAGATGACACTGGGCTGTCATGCTTGTGGTGCTCAAAGTGCCAAAAAAGTACATTTGAAAAAAAAAAAAACCTCAACAGCAGTATATCTTAAGTAATAAACAGTACTAGAGCCCTGATTCCCAAAAAAATGAGATGCTGTGTAAAACGTAAATAAATATAATGCAATGATTTGCAAATACAGTTAGACCTTAATTTAATGTTTAAACCTCATGTTATTTTGTGAATATACACTCATTTTGAATTTGATTCCTGCAACACATTCCAAAAAAGTTTTGACAGGGGCATGTTTACCAGTCTGTTTCATCACCTTTTCTTTTAACAACACTCAGTTAGCATTTGAGAACTAGGGAGACTAATTGTCGAAGCATTGAAAGTGAAATTTTTTGGCATTCTTGCTTGATATTTGACTTCAGGTTCTCAACAGTCCAGGCTCCAGTGGGAGACAGGTCAGGACTGCAGGCAGGCCGGTCTAGTACTTGCACTCTTTTACTACTAAGCTGCGCTGTTGCAACACATGCTGAATGTGTCTTAGCATTGTCTTGCTGAAATAAGCCTGAAAAAGACATCGTCTGGATGGCATCAGATGTTGTTCCAAAATCTGTATGTAGCTATCAGCATTAATGTGGCCTTCAGAGATGTGCAAGTTAGCTCCGTTGTGGCACTAACACATTCCCATACCACCACAGACGTGAAAAGAATTTGCAGATAAATGCATTCTGGTTTCACACAGCGCCACAACTTTTTTGGAATCTGGGTTATACTAATAAATAGCACTGCAGATCAGAAGAAAAAAATATGTCTTTTTTGATTTTTGGGTGAACTATCCCTTTAAAAACATGGCCCCCATTGCTCTGTAAAGGAACATGTTAGTAATAGAAACTCCTTCTACTCTAACTTTACTATCGGTGCTGATGCCAGAAATGAGACCAGTGGTCAGTGTAATAAAGTTAATGGCAACAATCTCATATTTCACTCGAGCTCAGCCTCCATCTGTCTGTACGCTGCAGGTGAGATTTATCGTCTCCTGAGTTAAGACAAATGGACACTCACCTCAGGCCGCACGCGCACATACAGATCACTGAGCCGTGGGACCAGGCACTTTATCAGAGCTGCCCGCCGAGGCCAGCGAGCAGGAAAACTGAGCAAAGAACTGCACTCAGGTCACTGTCAGAGGCTTTGATGTATCACTCATACTTTCTCTGTTAGCCAATGAGAGCTGCTCAGACAAAACAAACGTTTGGTGGTCAGGACGTTCCCACAGTGTGATAGACCCTCATACGTATGCTGCTTTCACTGTGGAGCCGCTTTGATCGGAGTCATTCAATATTCTGTAATCAGATGTGTTGAGGGGTTTCCCCTCTTTTACAGAAATATGCATCATCGTTGCTGCATCATTTCTGACCACTAGGTGGAAGCAAAGCATCAGAGATGGTGGACAGACGTAACAGGCGTAGTATAGATCTGTGTGATGTACAAAAACAGGACTTTCACAGCTGCTCACATAAAATATTGCATAGACTTGGAATTTTGACACCCTAAATGATTGTTTTTTTAACTTTTGACTCCAAAATATAATTAAAGGCTCAAGCACACCTCCAGTTTCTTGTAGACAGGTGTGTAGGAGGAAAATCTATTGGCAAGAGAAGAGAGAGCTCCTGTATGCTGTCCTTTACTTGCAATAAACTTTATTAAAGATAGAGCGTTTCAGTCCTTAGACCTTCACCTTTTGACCCTTAATCTCCTGTATTTTTGTGATACAGACATTGTGCGTGTTGGTACGTCTTTTGCATTTGTGATTTTTAAGAATTCTGATTTAAATGCCTTTGCAATCCATTTTTAGGATTACCACTGACATTTAATAAAAAGTGCTATATTTGTTTTATTCCTTGGTATGTGCGATAGACAGTTTGATGGATAGACTTGGAGAAACATGGTCAATAAGTCCTTGAATGTGTGCTCAGAAATTGTCCACACGATGGCGCCACTAACATAACAAATGTGTCTCCTCATTTGCCCATCATTTAAATGTGTCAGATTACACATTAGATACAGTCTACTTTTTCATCTGCAGCCCCTGGCAGGTTGATGGCATATAAAAAACATTCGAGGATAACATAACAAAGCATGTAGGCACAGACAAAATCAGACTGACGGCCTGTAAAAATACTGAAGAAAAGCACCTAAACACAGACAAAAGCACAAGCACAAATAGTAAAACAATGACATAAACATATAACCAAAAAACATACTACACAAAAGCACATAAACACAGAAAAAAATAAACAATTAGGAACAATGAAATAATCACTAGTGTAGATGATGACAGCACTTTGATTGTCTGTGGCGGTGGTTCTTAACCTTTTCAAGTTGCAACCTCAAGAATAATCAGGTTGGTGTTCACGACCCCCACCAAAAATCCTTATTGCAGACAATCATTGTGATATTTCTGTAGCTTGGCGGAAGCTCGCTGCCTCTGTTGGAAACGTCAGCACCTTATATTTCTCAGTTGATGATTCTGCTGATGGTGGCGCTGAGGCCAGCGCTCCACACTATTCTCTCCACGTGATTGAAAAGATGCATTCACAGGACTGAGAGGTGACGAATTGAACACAATCAGACCAACATGTCGACATTTCAGTGTGGCTGGTTTGTTCGTGCATGGAAGGCAAAAGAACGGTACAGAAGCTGTCATTCATACTGGCACCACCACCCTCCAACAGGAAACCTTCAACAAAATGTGAGGCGCCTGTGTGTTATGGATGCATGTGTGGCCTCAAACAGATGTCCACAAGCATACAAAGGAATTTAACCATTGCCCATGTAATCAAAACACCAAACCATACATGCAAAAGTAATTTACCAACTCCTGGCAAAATTATTTTTTAAAAAAGAAGGGTTGCAAGGGTGGTGACATGCAGGAAAGAGTCAAACCCACGACTCACAGCCTTGATACATGGTGCACATACTCTACCAACTGAGCTACCTGGCAACCACAAAATCTATTCTGTGGCAAATTATATCACTGATACAGGCAATAAAATGTGAGAAAAAAAAAAAAAAAACATTCCCAGGCTAAAATATGGCCCTCATTTCCTGTTATGCATGCTGGACTGAGTAGTTTAAGGGGGAAATCTGTGATATAATTTACTGTAGTAAATCATAAAATTACCATGATGTGCCATCAGATATCAAGGTTATATATAAAGTTCAAGTACTCACTTTACCTGACATGAACACTACAGCCGCAGGAATCAGAATCAGAGCTCAAATAATGCTGCATTTTTTGCAGAATGAGTGAGTGTCTGTTTATGAGTTGTAAGAAATCATTAATAATCTTGCAGAAGGCGTAGATGTTTATAAGTGTTGAACTGAACAAAATGTTAATGGAGTTTGGCAGGTAATGAGACAGGCAGTCACTCGACTCATCGAATGTGTATTATTTCAGCTGATCAGGTTACACTGTAGGACTCGTCCTCGCATGTTATTGTCAGTTTATGAGGTTGCATACACTCTGTGCTCCTACAGTGTTCCTGCAGCCTGCCCGTCTCTGCCGTGTCTGGGTAGGAGGGAGCAGGGGGAAACAACTTCCTTCAACCAAAGATCATATATTAAACATGTAACAATATACCATCTATGGCTTCAACTCAGTATTTGGACAACTGTACTAATTTTTGCACATGCAATACCTACATATTTCTCCTTTAAGTTTGCTATTTTATGTTTTAAAATGCAAATGTGGCTTTTTGTTAGTGTTTGTGTCTGTTCACAAAAGGGTATTTCATGTTGGTAATTGTCATTTTAAGCCGTTTTATGGTTTTAATCATTATTTAGAGGTCTGTTACCTTCCTTATTTTTACATGTCTTGTTTATACATTAATCTCACGATGATCTGGCAACCTCCAGAAATGATCTTCAGAAATGAACCCCAGGTTGATAATGATTGGTCTATAGTGGAGAATATGTCATAAATTTAAAAAATAATAGAACAAAAGCAAAAACAAGATCATTCAGTAACCAAAATGGAGTGATGTAGTGATGAGTGGTGGAGTTTACACTGGAGGAACAAATTAATAATTTAATAGATTATTATATTTACAAAGAAGATGTGTCATGTGTATTTAACAGTCAAAACACATACATGTCTTGTACTGTTTGGATTGGTCCCACACAGTCTAATCTGCAAATAACATGCAGCACTCATGGCTGTTTACACACATTATGAAGGTTAACCAACAGAAAAGTCAGCAGGTGTAGATGTATGCTGTCAAATAGCACATCGTGTCCGTGGGGAGATCTTTATCTCAGGAGATATTTTAGTGATTAATTTCATACATGTACTTTTGCATTCCTCTTTACACCCAGTCTGCGTTTTAATGGTGACAGTTGCACCTCCCACAAATGTCCACTGCACACTCATTAATGATACCAGTTGAGCTTAATCCAAAACACACACATTGTGTTTGCATTTCATAAATTACTTGTTAAGATCAAAGGAATTTTTTTTTTTTTTACAAGTGAAACTCTTGTATTAAAATCCCATTTAAGTAAAAGTACAAAAGTATTATATACTTAATGTACTAAAAGTAATGTAAAGTACTTTCTCGATAAATTGATTAGTTGTTTGCTCTACAAAATATGAGAAAAGTTTCCCAAACCCCAAGATGACGTCCTCAAATGTCTTGTTGTGTCCACAATCCAAAGATATTCAGTTTCCTGTCATAGAGCAGTGACAAAACCAGAAAATATTCACATTTGTTCTTCTGTAAAAATTACTCAAACTGAATAATTAATTACCGAAATAGTTTGCAATTCATTTAATAGTTGAAAACCAACTGATTAATCGTTGCAGCTCTAATATTATATTATTGGATTTGATTATCAATTAACTAATGTGTAAATCACCTTAATGTTGCAGCTGTAGTTTATTTTTTATTACTCCATATACTGCTGGGTAGCTTAACCTATAAAAATAAAGTATAAGTAGTTGATTTATATTTTATATTAATAATCTAAACCTGCAAAGTAACAAGTAACTAAAACTTAAAATTAAATGCAGTTGAGTACAAAGTACAATATTTACCTCTATATTTATATATAAAGGTATATATAAATCATTATAAATTAACATTAACATTTCATAATTCCATAGATCCTGAGGCATTGACCATATAGAGTTTATTTCCTACACAGAGGTATCTTTGAATATATATACACCCTCGATTTGTTTGGACGCTTCACAGCCACAGATATGCCCACATCAAGGATTTGATGGCTTATTTGGTGATCGTGACTCTGAATCTTATTCCAAGGCTGCAATAGTGGCCATATGGGATGCGTCTCTGAATGCCTGCCCAAGTAGTCCTACTGCAATCGACCTGCCATCTGGCGTCGGGGGGGCTGCCGCTGAGCAGACAAATGTGTGCAGGTGACTTCTTAGCTTTAATTCAGAGCCATTACTCGTATTAGTACTGCAGATTCGCGCAGGCTTTTAATCTTATCAGCCAAAGAATATCATGAGGACCAGACTGAGACTGAGGTTCTGAAAAGCTGAAAAGGAGGCCAATATATTCATGCTAAAAGGATGTGTACAACAGTAGACATTGTTCCGGCACAGGTCACACCCACTTTAAAATCCACATCTACAGTTATTTACAAATGATTGTTGACACACTCATGTTTAATTTTGTTTGACATAAACCAGGTTCATGTCCTCAGTATCCAGTATAGTGCCAAAGCTGCTGCCTGTCTGACATCATGCACCAGCAGGCACCACCTGAGTTTACTGATTGACAGTGGGGGAAGAAGTATTCAGAACCTGTCTTAAGTAAAAGTACTAATACCACACTGTGGTAATGCTTAAATACAAGTAAAGGTCCAGCATTCAGAACCTGATTTAATTGAGCAGACTATATTAGCAGCAAAATGTAATTTAAGTATCAAAAGTAAAAGTACTCATTCTGCAGAAAAATGTTCCCTGTCAGTGTTTGTCAGATATTTCTTTTTTTAATTATAGAAATATAAATATTACTGCTACATTAATGTGTATGTTGCATTTTACAAGTAGCTCAAAGTTGTGCTAAATACAGTACCTGAGTAAATGTACTGCACAATACACAATACAGAAAGCTGGTAGCAACAATAAGAAAAAATATTAAATAAATATGATAAAATAAGGAATGAAAACAGATTTAAAAAAAAATATATTCCTAATAATACAAACAGAGACAGAGAGAGAAGATCTGCTTGTCAGTTTGACTATCTGTATATTCTGTCACAACTTGGCAAACTTCATCTGCTGAAAACGATCATGTGACATAATTGAAAGCTCCAGAACATCTACTAATGGACCTCGCGGTAAGATTGTATCATGTGGCTTACTGCTTTTTCCAGAGTCTGGAATCAACTCAGTTATTTAAAATGGATGTTTGTAAACTTTTCCCAAAACCACAGTAACATATAAAAGTTATTGTATTCATTTAAAGACACAATAAGCTGCGAGAAATTAGTCACTTTAATATGCTTTGTGCCATCATTTTGATTTTGTCACACTGCTGCTGTAGGAGAGACTGGGGACAGGTGTTACACACTAATTCCTCCAATCAGAAACAAGCTAGAGTGATGACCCTTATTCTGCACATGCTCAGTAGAACTCTCTCTCTCTCTGCCTGTAGAAATGGAGCAGGATCACTTTAGATGCCTATGAATTAAAACTTACATACATTTTATCTCCAGGCTATTGATTCAATTTACATGATCAAACTAAATATATTTGTTACTAGCTTAGCATACAAAATTTTATTATGGTTGCAAGATCCGGGCTCATTGTAACACTGTGCTAAAATTGCCCCAGAACTACATGACCCAGTGTACCTACTTTTAGATTAGAAAGTAAAATTTTTCACTTAATTTAAAGGACCAGTGTGTAGGAATTAATGGCATCTAGCGGTGAAATAGCAAAGTTCAACCAACTCATCTGCCAAGAGAGTAAAGAACCTATGGTGGCCATGAAACCCGCACAAAGAGTGACAGACCGTATCAAGAACCAGTGTTCGGTTTGTCTGCTCTGGGCTACTGTAGAGAAAAGGTGGTGCAACATGGCGGACTCGGTGGAAGAGGACCTGCTGCCTATGAAGTCATAAGAGATTCATTCTAATGTAATGAAAACACAATTATTCTTATTTTCAGGTGATTATAGACTAATGAAACATTTGTATGAACATTATATTCCAATTCAAATAATTAAAATCTAGTTACCACTAGAATAGTCGCCTACTCTTCTGCAAAAATAGAAATAGACTTTTGCATTGAATGCATACAATGCCTGAAATCTAAAGCAAATTGAACCTAACAGGGCTACAAAATTAGCTTATACTTGAGCAGTGCTTACTTTAAGGTTTGTTTTTATTTGAGATGCGGTCGGTTAGTATGCTTTATTCTTTCAGTGTTATAATTGCTTCCCAACCACTGTTACAACACTCTGACTTTGTGCATTTAATTCAAAAATATAGTT
This sequence comes from Lutjanus erythropterus, assembly GCF_056507025.1. Lineage (NCBI taxonomy): Eukaryota > Metazoa > Chordata > Actinopteri > Lutjaniformes > Lutjanidae > Lutjanus > Lutjanus erythropterus. Next base: position 16,385,112 of record NC_139319.1, on the reverse strand, counting down.
TTGTCTTTATTACTGAAAATATATCATTTATATCATTAATTAGTGCACATATTTCTAGTGTATTTCAAGTAGTCTGTGAGTTATGAAGATTTTTTTTTTAAGTTACAATTAATCAGTTTAGTTCTGATCAGAGTTTAGCAAAATTAGGCTTGAAATAATTAAATACAGATTTGAAATTAGTCACACCTCTGTCGCACAATTAAAATCAATTCTCTGTTAAGTAAATCCGAGTTTGTAATGTAAACTGAAATTAAATTGCTTGATCAATCTGCAGATGCTTGCTTACCAAAATTAAAATGACTAAATAAATCAGTAAATGCATTTGAGTGCTGTCGGGAATTGGAAGCATAATGAGGTGAAAACCGTTTACTTCCGGCTGTTCTGAATTCCTTAATAAAATTTTATATCGTTTGCTAGCTAGCTAAAAAAGAAAAGGAAAAAAGAATGCATTGTTTGCTAGCTAAATAAAAAGTTAACAAAACATTACAATTTTTGCAAGCAAGCTAAAGTTTTTTTGTTGTTGTTGTTGCATTTTCTGCTATCTAGCTAAAAAGTTTAAAAACATTTCATTGTTTGCCTGTTAGTTCAGAAGTAAAAAAGAAAAACTGTGTTTGGTAGCTAGCTAAAAAAAAAAAAAAAAAAAAAAGAAAAAGGGAAAAAAAGGAAAAAGTTGGCCCAGTTAGCCAACTCATGATGGCTCAGTCGACTTAAAAAAAAAAAATAATAATCAAAGTTAAACCTTCTCAAGTCTAAGTTTAACAGTAACACTGGATCACAATTAGTTTTGGTGAAATCTAGTAAAATAGGATCTAAGTTTAGAGCTAAAAGACTAGACTAGCCTGAAGTTTAAAAGGAGGTTTAAATTTTGTCTTAATTTTAATCTAGATTTAAAGTTTGGTGCACCATAACATAAAGTTCAGCCATGAGAATAATCTTCATTGGTGCAGTCCAGCCTGAATGTTTCTGCACATTTTCATGGCTCATTGCTTTTATTTTATTCGCACTGTGTGAATCAGTATCTCTGAATCTGGACCCGCTTTGTGTTCACATATAAATCTGTTTTACCCTGCAGAGACATGATGTTCTGACATAATAACAGGGGTGAAGTCTGACCGCAGTGGCTGATGGGTGCTGTCCAGGGTGCTGGAGCAGTGAGCGCACTGTCACAAGTCACACACAGAGAGGAGAGCAACAAAACTAACTGTTTTTACTGGTGTTTTGTAGTTTTTCTCTCTTTCTTTCTAAATGTTTTTTTTTTTTTTTTACATCTCTCGGTGTCATTTCACGCTCATGTCCAGTTAAATCTGAATTCTGCGGGAAACTGAATCTATGTCGCCGTGTCCCAGCTCGTCCTTGTCCGTCGCGTAAACGAGCTCAGATTAGAAACACCTCCTTTTAGAGTAAACCGGGTCCAGCCGCGTCGCGGTGAGGAGGCGGCCGCTTTAAAAGGACCAGGCTCCGACGTCAGCGCCGTTTTAGACATGTGGCTTTGACATCCAATCGCCTGATCGGGGCTTTAGTCAGCCGCTTTTTCTCTCAGGAGATCCCTCTGAAGACCAGCGTAGACAGGACTTAGCCACGGCTGCAGGAGCACCACCACACACACAGTTAGGACCGAGATTTGCCTCCTCAAACACGCCTGCAGCATCAGCTCAGATTACTGTCACCCAGCTAGAACCACCGTGTAGCAACCATGTCTGTAGCGGGGCTGAAGAAGCAATTCCACAAAGCCACTCAGGTAAGAGGACGCCGGATCACACCTGATCCTCACGTTTGAAACTGTCAGATTGTTGGTGTTTGGATGGAGCAGATTGGTCTTTTTTTTTTTTTTTTTTTTCTCGTACTGGCTGCTCATATGTTTCAGTCCATCTGTCACCTCCCAGAGATGGAGCACACCTCACTCGCTGTTGTCCCGGTGCTGAAATGTGGCGTGCTGCAGCATTGCACCAACAGAATAATTTATTGCTCGTGCTTTCTGCAGCCTGCATTGCAATTCACCACGATCACGTTTCATGCGTGACGGGAAAAAAAAAAAAACGCACGATAACCGTCCAGCGCTGTGCGTTTCTGCGCGGTCGCCTGTGAGCCAGGCGGCACGACACGGCGACGGCGGTGATGCCGGGGGACGTCAGTTCCTCTCAGTACCCTTCAGATGACATTCCGCGCTGAGAAAACCACCCGAGCTGCAGCTGATGGCAGCCGGACTCACTTGTAATGCGCTGGTTGTGGTCGGCCTAAATGAAGGACGGTTTAAATCAGTGTCTCCTTCAGCCGCCCACACTGGGAACTCCGAGGTTATGCAATCGTTAAGTGCGCCTCGGCGGAAATCCGCTCCTATACCAGCAGCGGCACGCCATGACCTCGGCGCCCTCTAAACGCATTTATCGCCTATTGCGGGACACCGGTGATGAATTACATGATGTCTTCGCTGTCCAGTGCTGAATCATCGGTTATTGTTAAATGTAAGCGTAATGCACGGGATGATATTCAGCTCAAGGTTACTCAGAGGCTTCCTCAGCCCATCACACCCATTTTAGTGTCTTATTTTTTTTACGATCAAGACCTCAGATTGAAGAGCTAAACCACCATTAACGGGATAGTCCGGATTTATTTTAAGGTCGAGCTGTATGAGGTACTTATTCATAGCCTAGTCAGAGTTTTACCCACAGTAGATGCCCCCCCCCCACCCCCTCCTAGTTTTGAGAAGCAGCAGGAGTCCTGTAGTGTAGGAAGCCAAGCTGTGGACAGGGTCAGTAGTGTTTTAACCACCTACAAAAATCACTTTGACAGATGAAATGGTAATCAGTTTCAGGATAAACGGTGATTAAATTCCTAAAGTCATATTAACCTACTTTATCTCAACTGCCCCTCAAAGTAATCACATTACTGCTGAAGTATTTAAATATCTTTTGTCGGCCCTATATGGTTCAAATTCTTTAATATGTCAGGCGTCACCCAAAGCAAAATTTAGTTTGCAGACAACTGATATACCATTCTAGTGTTAACTAGATTTTAATTATTGAATTCTGTTAAAAGTAACTTTACATTTGAATTGAGTGAAATATGTTCATTTTCTAACAGGAAAGTATTTACACTGGGCCATGTGTCAAAGTTAGCAACAGTCTCCCAGATGTGGGTTTTGCTTCACTGGAGACTTTCACATCACAAAGGACGTGGTGTAATTTCAAATCATTGAGAGGTTTTCATTATTTCAGTCTGTGTATCAGTGCTTTTTGAACATTTTCAGCTAATTTTAACAAAACAGATAATAATGATCACTGTGATCATTTTGGTCGCTATAATTGTGATATGATATTTTCATACCATTTCATGTCTGATCAGTTCAAGTGTACCCTTTATTTATTATTGAGTATTTTCACCGCTTTATCTTGCCATCAGACAGCCCTCTCCAACAGGAAGTAGTTATTATATAAGCCAAATATGGCTCTCTCCAAACCAACCAAAGCCCACTGACAAAAACAGTAACTTTACCTCTTGCTGCCTCAATCAGGCAGTTTGTTTATGATACTGTGTGACTTTTGTGAATCAGAATTCACCTTTTAAAACACCAAAGTCACCCCATAACACAGACTGAGGCAGTGGAAGACCAGCAAGTCACGTTTTCTGCAAGGTAAAATTGCTGTTTTTGCAAAAGGAGTCTGATTGAGCGGTAATGGTTTCCTGTTGGAAAAGGCTGTCTGACAGCAAGGTAAAGTGCTGAAATTATTCAAATTATTACATACATTTAAACTCATGTTGAATTTTTTAAGTGGCTAAAATATATTGTGCTACTGCGCCTGTGCACAGCAGTACATTGCTTATCTTTGTTCACCAGTTCTGCTGCTTCTCAAAAATGAGGGCATGTCAACCGCCATCTATTGTAGTAATATGCCAACTATTCAGGCTGTGTACTGGCAAGAACCTGGCACATATAATACATGTCACAATACAGGGGTTACGATTCAATATAGTACAATTCTGTAAGCGAGGTGATATAATTGTAGTTTTTTAAATCTAATTTTTGGAAAATTGTTGTGGTATAAAGAATACACCACCAGCATACTTGGCAACCTTGAGACCTCAAAAATAGGGAGGATTTCCATACAAAAAAAAAAGAGTTTTAGAGACTCATTGCATTCCTGCATTCCGGTGACTCTTAAAGAATGAAAAGAACAAAATAATAAGTACACTGCAACAACATTTTTATGTTGAATATTTTAATTTTACATTTAATCCTCAGGAAAGAATACAGAATAATTTATCTCTCTAGTATGAACTTGTGTAAATGTCTGGCTTAAACTAATATTCATCAGTATTCATCAGAAAATTGACAGAGCAGATTTTAAAAATTCATTTCCCTCTCCTTTAAAACTATCCTCAAGAAACAGGAATTCTTCTTAGGAAGTCTGGTTTGGTGACCCTGTATTGTTGTCCTGGTGGAAACATTAGATTTTTAGAGTCGTATTGGGCTTATACATGTTGTACAGAGTCAGAAACAGGTTCAGACAATGAAAAGGAAAAAAAAGTGTGTGAATTTGTCAGAAATACAGAAGAATTGTGATCCTAGGAGGAGATCAAGAGAGGACAATAAAAAACAGGAGTCTCCTGTGAAAACCGGGAGGGTTTGCAAATATGACCCACATACGCATGATGTCTGAGTTTAAAAAGAAGTGCAACTTTTCATGCAATCAGAACAGGGAAGATAGATAACAATACTTTATACCAGCAGTTGGTCTTTAAACACAACAAAATATGAACTACTGCCATGAATCTGTGCATGTAACATGATAATACTGTACAGTGTTTTGAGGAATTTATGCAGTATCACGAAACATAATGTCATGATAATCAAGTGATAGATATTTTCTTACACCCCCACTGACTTTGGTTAAATACCTCATTCCAGTCCACTTTAAAAAAAAAAAAATCCAAACTCGCTTTAACTCCGGAGGCCATTAGAGCGGTGGTCTTCAGTGGGATCTTGATAGTCAGAGGTATGAACCGGTGAAGGAACCCCTGCAGCCTTCCACTGCCTCCAGGGCTTAGAGTGACATTTATTTCCGGTGTTAGCTGGGAGCTCCTGCACATCTGAGGGAGGGAGGGAGGGGAGGCTGTCCGTTTGTCAGGGTGAGTCACAGTGACACTGACAGTCAGCTTCAGGCGCCGCACAGCAGGAAGCCCGGAGCCTGGCTGAGTCACACAAACACGCTCCTCTCTCCTCTTCTCTCCTTGTTCTCCAGTTCACCCAGTCTGCAAACAGCCTTAGTGTTACAGCTTCCAGTTTGCACCGTTCCTCATCTTTATGTCACGGCGATGGGAGGAAATAATGACTTAACTGTGACACTGATAACAGTCTGTCTCCTGAAGGTCAACATTGGTAGATATTAAACTGTCCTAATTGCATGTTGGACCTGAATAACTGAGTCCATGGCAGCAGGAGTTAATTTAACAGCTGGGATTCAATATGGTGACACACAATGGAATCTAGTGTTGTATTTTTAGCTAATTTATGCTGCCAGAAGTCATTTATGTAATTGTTAACGTCACGCTGACACTTGACAGGCTTGTGTAGATGATTAAAGCCAGATAGGAGGATGTTGTTATTGAATTCCCATTGCACATTCTCCAAGAAATTCAAAAATAAAACAACACCTGGAAGAGTTTCATTATTTTTATGGCTTAAATAAAAACAAAACATAATTCTGCTGTCAACACACTTCTCAGTTTTAATCAGGGGCTCATCAGATCAGATTGGGAGTCAGCAGCAGCCCACATGAGGCATTAGATGGCTGCACAGATTGTGTTAATACTGCGTGATGAGTCTATTGTCACCCATTAGCAGAGCCCACTCCCTCCCTGCAGATGTTCCTCCACAGCAGCAAATGCATCTGTGTGTGAGGTGAGGCTGCATCAGAGCATTTATATCTGTAAATATGCATATGGTTATGTGGCTCTCAGTCAAGTGTGTAAATATGCAGCAGATATGTCTGAATTTGAAGATTTCTGCACTGCACACAGTCTTCATTACTCAGTTTTTATTCCCAGTGTGATTCAGTCAGCTCTAGGCAGAGTTAGTTAGAGAGTTAGCTGTCTCTGTGGTCTCCTGCCGTCTGTTCCTCGTTGATATACTCTTGCACACCCCAATACACACACACACACACTGTCTTCTTCCCCAGACTCTCAGTGGCAGAAGGCTCCCCTCAACCCCTCTGTTCCTGTGCCACAGCCCTGTAATCCAGGCCCAGACTCATAGCAATCTGCCTACTTACACACATGTCCTCCAACCAGACCTCAGCTGTACCCCCACCCTCAGAGCATGAAGAGGGGGTCACAGGGATTAAGAGACAGGACCAGGATTTAAAAGAATCAGAGAGGAGTTTGGCAGAATGCCAACATTAGAGGAATACTTAAGATTTTGGGGGGAAACAAGTCCAGTAGCTGCCTGGCAGAGAGTTAGATGAGAAGATCAATACCACTATTATGTCTTTATGGTCAAAATGAAGCTGCAGTCAGTTAGCTTAGCTTAGCATAAAGACTGGGAACAGGGGGAAACAGCTAGCCTGGCTCTGTCTTTAAGTGACAAAAATATCAGTTTATGGAGGGGTTACCATTCCAGGGCTGGAACCAGTAACTTCCTGGAGTCTGTGTTGCTATAGCTGCAATGATTAGTCCATTAATTGATTAGTTGACTGAAAGAAAATTAATTGCCAAATATTTTTTGTGCTTTTCTTTGTCATTTATAACAGTAAATGAAGAGTCTTTGGATTTGAAATTTGGTTGGACAAAAGAAGCCAATTTGAAGGCATCACTTTGAGATCTGGAGAACTGTGAAGAACATATCTATCTATTTATTTATTTGGCATTTTATAATAAATCTATTAGCCATGAAAATAATCAGCAGATCAATAATTACATTAATTGCGGCCATAACCTCAGCAAGAAATACTCCAGCGCATAATCTTCCATAAGGATTAAATAAGTGAGATACAACATGTTATTAGTGAGCTTCACAGGTGCTAGTCAGGCCAAATTCCTTTATTGGCCTTTAGTGAACATACATGTACAATCATTGGTTCTTTTGTTGTTGTCGTCACTCAGGACAAACAGGAGTGAATTATATGGATAAAATCCTTCATCCAGTGAATGTAATTTTTTTTGCGTTATGTCTGTATTGTGATATAGCAAATTTTATTGGATGAAGAAAAATTAAAAACTATTAAAGCTAGGGTTGGTGAGTTTGGAGAAACAGTAGGCTAGATTTTAAAAATATTCAACCGAAAAAAAATCCCACGGCCTTGATTCAGGCCTCCCTCCAACCTTGGCCTTGTGGGGCTGTGGTCGTTTACAATAATGGGCAGCGTTTGTAGGAGTCCCCAGTCATTTCATTCAGGCCAAATGAAATGATTTGATTGGCTCATTACATCACTACAACTGCCATAGATGAGATTTTTTTGTCAGAACATTTGATTTGTTGATTGCAGCTGGGATGTAAAGAGAATTTCATCAAATACAGCAAAGAAAACAGCAAAACTTCTCAAAGTTGACTAATTTAAATTGTCTCAAGGTGTTGGACAGCAGATGACAGGGTTTCTTTGGCCTAATATCTGCAATGACATAACATATTTAGATAAAACATTTCAGTGTTGAACAAATGGAGCCAAGATAAAATGAAATTGTTTTATTTTATAGATTGGAACAGATTGCACAGAGTAAAATGCTACATTGATCTTATAGCTCTGTGCATCACTAATTGCTAATTAGCTGTGCAGTTTTGTCTGAAGTTAAATGTTTGGCATCCGTTTTGTGAGAGACAGAAAATCCTCATTCCTGCGCAAGGAGGCTTGCAGCATTTCTTCATTATGGACTTTATGCACTCTGCCGTGAGAAACGGCTCATAAAAGGCAGAATGCCATGAAGTTTATGAGATTCACACACATACACACACATACAACCTCAGTTTCACCTTCTCACGTAAATCACTGAGTAATTTATTTCACATGACCACAATCGCACTTTTCTGTGATGGCAGACATCTCTCTCTCTCTCTCTCTCTCTCTCTCTCTCTCTCTCTCTCTCTCTCTCTCTCTCTCTCTCTCTCTCTCTCTCACACCCAAGGACATCGAGGCTCAGAGTGATGCATTAATAACGGGGGCCATTTTAAAAAAGAAGGGAAGCATGAAGGGTAAAACCCACCAGAAATTAACTCTTAGAAAAATATTTATTTAATCCGTTAACTCATTCACACTATGGACTGTTATGAAGTGTTGTACACCCTTAGAAATAAAGGGGCTAACTAGAACCATAAAGGATTCTCTAGCTTGGACCCATAGAGGAACCCTTAAAGGTTCCACTTGGAACCCTCTCAGAGAGTTCTACCTAGAATCCAACATAAAGGGTTATACCTAGAACCATCCGTGAAAGGTTCCACTCAGAACCCCCTTTGATAGGGTCTACAGAGAGCCCTGCGGTAGTATAATGGTTCCACCAGAACCGGCTCTGGAGGTTCTGTCCAGAACCTTTTCATCCTTGAAGGGTGCTTGAAGAACTCACCCAGGGGGTTCTACCAAGAAGCCTTTTATATTCCAAAGGAAAACACTCAGCAGGTTCTATGGAAAACCTTTTTATATTCCAAAGGGTTTAACTAGAAAACACTGGAAACAACAGTTCTACCGAGAACTTTTATATTTTACAGGTTTTAGCTAGAACACACCATTTTTATTATGTTACAAAAAACCCTTAATGATCCCTGGATGAAAGAGTTCTTCAAGGATTTCAACAACCCTTAAGGAACTTTCTTTAAAAATGATTCTTAATGGAACCCTCTGTTTAACAAAGAAACCTCGACAAACCCTTTCTTCTTCAGAAGCGAATGGTTCTGGGTAGAACCTCAGCTCTCTAAGAAGATCCCTTTTGGAACCATTATTTCTAAGACTGCACTTCTTCTTACGCTATAATAGATTTAAGACCGTTTGTATTTTATCTTCTGCCCTATTTATCATCCTGCTATAAAAAAAAAAATCACACCTTATGTTTCTCTGATTATTTGAAGCTCGGGCTCAGTGGTTCTGTCTGCCATTGTTTTTTTTGAAAAGTGACGACTGTTCGCTTATTACGTCACAAGTCCACCTCAGAGTCAAATGAGTCATGCTTAGAGCAGATGCTACTTTCCTGGCTCTGTTCCCATGGAGAGAGTCGTGTATGTGTGTGTTCAGGTCTGCAGCTGACCGTGTGTGTGTGTGTGCATGTGGATGTGGATGTGGTGAGCCTTTTTATTTGGGGCTCTGTTATATCCACTCAACTAATGGTTTAGAAAAAAAGCTGCATGGTGCAGCTCCTGAAGCCTCCCAGTCCTGTGTGCTGTTATATTTTAATCAAACCCCGGTTTGAGCAGCAGTTTTTATATTTATCTTACGGCTGCAGAGAGCACGTTTTATCTCAGTGGAGAGAGAGAGAGAGAGTGTGTGTGTGTGTGTGTGTGTGTGTGTGTGTGTGTGTGTGCTGCCAGTAGGAAGACAAAAATATGTTCATTAAATAGAGACTGCAGGAGAAGGAGAGGGGAGATGAAGAGGATGGCAAGAAAGTGTGCCAGAGTGAGTGAGAGGGGGAAAACAAAAACAAGAGTCTTCAGGGGAGAGCTGGTGTTGCAGTTTTTCCAAATAAATGGTTGGCTTACTTCTCGTCAGTGTCAGAAAGAGACTAACAAGTTTCCTCAGAAGTTCGGCTGCTTCCATGTGCAAGTCATGTATAAATCCTCTCTGTCTAAATGTTATGGTACCTTTACCTTTGAGTCACAGCTGTATCTTAAAGGATGTGTCCATTTTCTTTTCCTTTTTTTCAGGTTTTTATGTCGTTCTGTACCTTCCTAGTGGTGCTCTTTATGTATTAAAATCCAAACATTCAGATATTGGTCAAAGTACGTCTGTTTTAGCATCAAGATTTTCCCAAGCCCTTCTGCGTTCCCTTGTGACCTGACGATGATTTCTGCGTGATGACTCTGCTACATAGGATGTGAAGGGCATCAGCGCTGTAACCTACTTCACTGCTTTTTCCATTTGAGAAACCTAAAAAAGAACGATGATTGAGTAGCTCTTTACATACTGAAGAGACACTTTGCACTTCAGGTCCAAATTAATCCACTTTGACAAAACTATACAAGATTTTCACACAATAAGATAAGAGGCTATTTGAGAGTAGGTATTGTGTGTGAAACATCGTCCGTATTCTTGGCTGCAAATCAACTCCATATGGGCTGGATACAGTCCATTAACTCTAACTTAATATATAACAATATTGAATTTAGGATGAATGTACCACTGATTCAACACCATGTATATTTTTCTTTCCAAACTAGACTCATCACACATATCATCACATATAACATATTTCCTCATCTGAGAATTTATGTCACTCATAAAGAATATCATCAGGAAAAGAATTAGTGAAATGAGGGCACTTTTTACAGCTGATTTAATCTGAAACTATGAACATAACCTCCTCTGGAGAAGGTTATATGTGCAGCATAAGTTACCATGGTGATGTAGACAGATAAAAGGGACATCCACCGTCGTGACATTAAAAACTCCTGTCTTGTCTTTAGGCTCAACATACCTCGCTAATGCACTATTCTTGTTTTGTAGTATGCTCACTATAGTCCCCGCAGATCGGAGAGACGCATCACATGGTGAACTCGCCAGTTCAGTTCCAGAAATGATGTTTCCTGCTGTTTTAACATGTCACTGAAGGAAGCAGGAAAACAAAGTCAAGACACCTTTTAATGAACAGCTGCATGAGCAGCATGAAGTGTTATATGAGCCATGGTCTGCATGTTCAAGATACAGTTCTAGAAATGCAAAATATTTGTCAACTATTAATCATCCACTGTTTTGATAATCGTTTTGAACCATTTTTTAAGATAAAATGTCCATATTCTCATATTTTAGCGTCTCAAATATTTACATTCTCTAATTTCTTTAGTCCTCTACGATTGTAAACTGAATATGAGTATGAGTTTTGGACAACATAAGACATTTGAGGACATCGCCTTTGGCTTTGAGAATCAGCCACAAGCATAGTTCACCATTGTCTGACCAAACAACTGATTAATTGAGAAAATGATCATCCGATTAATCGATAATGAAATTATTGTCAGTTGCATACCTGTGTATGAATTCGCATCTGTCTTGGTACTTTTAGGTGTTGTAGAATCAAGAGGCTGCAGTGAACAGGGTTTACATGGGGTGTATTTCTTACAGTGGATAGTAGAGCAGTAATCCTTTATTTTGCAGTCAGCCTTGGTTCGAGTAGAGGTTTCCCAGTGTGTGTGCTGAATACTAATATCACACTACTCACGTCTTACCCTCTTTGTACTGTGTGCAGCATTAGGGTTCATCAACTAGAAACCATCTCATTTTAGCTTAAAGGCAAATAATTAACTATCAGGGAATTTTCTTGGTCCATTTAGATTTAATTCTTCCCGTATGTGTGTGCATGTAAACATATTTCCGGCATTTCTATCCTTAAATGAGAGGGCATGCATCATGCAGACATGCTTGTGAGCGAACATAGATGTACATCCATGCGTGGCCCTGGACAGCAGTGGGGTCCTTGGATGTGGCTGACGCCTGCAGGGTTTTAGGGCAGCAGATTGTGAGTGGGTGACTCATCCAGCCTGGATCCTCACTAGGCCTACTGCAGTGCAGCGTAAAACAGATCCAGCTGGGAGATAACAGATGGGGCGGGCGGGACAAAGAGAGTGGAGCAAGGAAAAGAGAGATAAGAGAAGACAAGAAAGAGGAAAAGAGAAGGAGATAGAGAGCAGCCTGGAGCAGGTAGGGAGTGGCAGGAGAGACACGGAGGGGGAATTCAGCCAAGAGATACCGAAGGCGAGAGCAGGAGGAGGGACTCAGCCAAGTCAAACAGGAGAGAGAGTGGAGAAACACTGATCTGCAGGGATTTACTTTCCTGCAGGTTTTAGGAGAAAATTCTACCAACCTGAATTTTGTCAGTATTAATATTGGTACTGCTCCTGTTCTTTCTGGGCAGAGCTGCAACTAACACTTGATTTCATGACCAATCATAGCGCCAGTTATTCTCTAAATTAAAGGTTGTGTGTGGCTATCACTGAGTTGGTAAATGCATTTCCTTCTTCATATGTTTGCAATGCTGATATTTAAAATATTTACCTGCATTATTTACATAATAAGCAGTTCTCTTCTTCCCCACCTTTTGCTGGCACATTGCTATATTTCTTAGCGCAGCACCACCACCAACCATCAATCAAAAAGATCTCCACAAATGTGTTGCACCACCTGCATGCTTGTGCGTCTGCATTCAAGTGCACAAGAAAATGAACATAAAAACAAAAAGACGATTGGCTCATGAAAACATTGTTAGTCAAAAACTCTACAGGGTACCTTTTATCAATTTGTATACAAATGTCAGAAAAAAGTGAAAAATGCCCATCAAAATGTCCCACAGCTCAATGTGATGCTTCATATTACCAACAGTTCACATCCACAAAATACATAATTTACTACGTTTGGCAAACAAAAGCAACAGATCCTAACTTTTGAGAAGCTAAAACTGGAAAATGTTTGAAAATGACTGAAATGATTATTCTATTATAAAATAAATGAACAACATCAGTGGCATATGATTGAGTGACAAAGAGCTACGGCCATTAATGTTACAGGATTCATCGAGTCTTTAGTGATAGTTTGTAGCTGTGGACTCGGGATGCCACGGTGAGGAAACTTTCCCACTAGTTACTAAACTCATGACAATGCGTGTGGGCACTTACACTGATAGTTTTCCCCTTACTTTGAACAAAACAAATGCTTATGAGGTTGATTCATTATTAAGTTTTGAGTTGTCAGATCAGTCAAACATCCCTCTGGTCCCAACAACTGTAGGTGACGTCCACAAAAGAGTTGTAAGGTAAATAGCTTGGTTTAACCAAACTGAGCTTAGCTTTGCCAAATTAGCACCAGCTAATGTCTTCCTGCTAATGTATGAAACAACTAAAATACTCACTGTTATGTCCGTATCCCACAACCCCACATTTGGCAGGGGCTCTTTATAATTGCCCTTCCAGCAGATTTCAGTTTGGACAATCACATCCAGTTGTCAAACAACTTCCTGTCAGGCTGTGATTAGCCTACAGTGCTACATTTGAAATCTGACTCCTGATACTCTGCGCTGCGACTCTGCTGCAGCAGCTGTACGGAGGAGACACATTCAGTTTGTAATTACAGTGTTCATCATTTAACTAAGTATTGATAACAGTCTTTGACAGTGGTGGAAGTGGGATACTAATGTCATAGGTGTATAATGCAGAAAACCGTGTAACAATGGTAGCACCAGTTACCACAGCAAACTTATTATAGACACAACTGTAGGCACAGAAGAGGATAAGACCTAAGTCCTGCAGAGTACTGATCACATTCAATGATAACATGGTGGTGTAGAAATTCTCCGTTACACATAAAACTGATGTGTTTACATTTCACATAAGTGCAAATGTATCATTATCAAAATAAATTTAAAGTACCAAAAGTAAGGATACTTAGTCTGCAGAATGGCCTGTGTCAGAATACTATGCATATATGTATGTACTGTATTATATCACGTCAGTGTTGCAGCTGGTAAAGGTGGAGCTAATTTTAACTGTATATACTGCTTGGTAGTTCACTCTATAATAATACAAAATAATTTATTTGTTGATGATATTTTGTATGAATCTAAATCTGCAGCGTAACTAAAGCTTCTAAATAAATGCAATGGAGTAAAAAGTGCATTTGCCTCTGGATAGTTGTGGAGTAGATGTGGCCAAGGTTTTAGCTGCTGTGTCAGGGGAGAAGCCAGTGGCTTGACACAACTCTTGTATGATGCAAGAGGACAACATCGGCATTGTTATTTTAATCCTTGTATCAGTGTAGAATTTTACAGTTGGTGCATCCCTTTCGGTTAAAAGTTAATGACATGTTTAAAACAGTATGTAAACTTAAGTTTCTTGCATGAAAGTCAAATTTGTTCCACCACCTCGACCTTTACACCTTTACATTCTGCCTCACTACATGTTGGACACAACCTCCGGCGCTGGCACTGAACCTTGGCGCTGGACATAAATCGTGAGCCGCAGAATCGTCCAACATGGACGAAATGCCTGGGGATACTGGGCTGAGTATCAAGTGTAGATGTGGTGTGTCATGTCTGTTATTTCTTCATGAGTCAGAGGACAAAGGCTCATTGTTGAAATGATCTCTGAGGAATTGACTGCGCTCATGTCAGCCAGCCAACCCAGTGCATCCAGTTTTGGCCCAGTCTGGCTCAGCAATGCAGTAAAAGCAATGCTGCACTGGATGAAGTCCAGCAGTACAGTACAGTACCTGCAGCAATGTGCATTCCATCCTTTTATCTTGTTTTATCTCCTTCCCTCACAGGGCTTTTACTACTCTTCACTTTAGCTTGTCATTTTCCTTCCGGCTTAGAAATATGTTTTTACTCACCTCGGTAGAGCTCTTTCTCTTAAATGGCTCCATCAGGAGACCTTTTCCCCTGCTACTGACAAGTGCAAATAGCTCCTCAGATATTTGATCCCAGCTTCTGAAGATGGGGAAGCTGCACCCCCCCCTGAAGTCTTTCACTGGCCCTCAGACAGGTTTTTGCAATATATTAAGACAACAGTGACAGTTTTTTGACCATTGTTAACATAAAATGTCACCTCTCCTCTAACAAATGTCCTCATTAATCTCCCCGACAGTGTATAAATCCTTTGGGGAGCATTACAACACTGAGTATTTGTCTGTGGACTCATGTGATAAACATCTCCAGAGCTGCTACTACACGTTGTAATGAGGTGTGTCCAGAAACGACACAGCAACAAGTCTATCTTTATTTCTCAGTAAATCCCATAGATTTACTGAAAGTATTAAAGGTGTAGTTCGGTTTGTCAATGTATTACCTATAATAGATGGTGGTTGGTGAGTGACAGAAACTAAGCACTGTACTGCTGTGGACAGGGTCTTTTTAAAAAAGACCCACCTATCGAAAATCATCATCAGTTTAATGTACACTATATTTAGGATATTTCTACTACTTTGCTTTGCCATCAGAAAGTCTTTTCCAACAGGGAAACCTCCATTACATAAGCCAAATATCACTTTCTCCAAGCCAACCAAACTTTGTAAGCAAAAACAATAATTTTACATCGCAGAACAAGAGAGCTTCTGGGCTGTCACTGCCTCAGCCAGATAGTTTGTTTGTTTTTAACGGTTTGTTTTGATTCCCCAAAGACACACAATGACACAAACAAACAAATGGATTGAGGCAGTGGCAGACCAGCAACTTCTGTGTTCTACTGTTTTCACTAATGGAGTCTGGTTACTTTGGAAAGAACGATATTTTGCGTATATAATGGTGGTTAAAAAAGGCCAGGGTGCAGTATCTGTACTTTCATGGCACTTAAGCACTATTGTGTATTGAAAAATCCAAATTTCAATACCTTGGGAGTAAATTTCTAAGTTGCTGGAACATAAAACTGAAGAACTCAGACAATTTAAGTTTTACCACAATATGGTAAATAAGTTTAGATTTTTATGTCATGAAACTGATTATAAATATTTGTAATTTTCATTTTGTTAAAATGGATTTTAAATTGGTATCGCAAAAAGTATCATTCAGGAGCCGGTATGGAAGTCAAGATAATGCTGGTAATGGTATAAAAAATGTTGGATTGATGCCCAGCCCCAGAAAAGGCTCTCCGACAGCAAGGTAATGCAGTGAAAATATTCTAAATATAGTGTACACATAAACTGAAGTAGATTTTAGACCACAATCCTGTTTAAAAAAAAAAAAAGTCCAAACTATCCCTTCAAATAGCTGAACTTTAGCACTAACTTTGAATACCCTGTCAGCAGTATCCCTTCTGACAGTAGTGCAGTGGCCGCAGGGTTGAAAATTGGACTGTGGAGCTCTCGGTGTTGTGACGTCAGCTCAGTTCTGGAGGTTAATGACAGACGGTCACGGCCTGTACCAGAACTATTCTTAGCTCGTCCTGTGGTTAGATGCTGTCGGCGCATTTCTGAATGAAAGCACAGGCGAGGTAAACTCATTAAATGTCCTCATCCAGAAGAAATGTGAATGAACAATGTTTAGCCAGCTTCAGCACCTGTTTTCGACAGTGACAGTCACTTGAGGTTTTTGGTTTGTCGATAGAAAGTGAGCTGTTGTTCGTCACTCTGTGGTTTCTCGTTTCCCACTCCCCTTTTTTTTCTCTGCCTCCCTCGCTCTCCCAGCATCAGTATTCAGGCCATGGCTGATGTTTTATTCAGGACTGGTATATTATATATTCTGGGCATCAACCACTGCAGGAGAGACAGCCGATGGCTTGAGGCTGGAAAAAGGAAATTCTCGGGACCTGTTATTAAGCACTGCGTAAAAGGTTTATCTTATGAAACATAATGAATTGGGGGAATGAGCATTGAAGGTCCACTGAGTATGATTTACTGGCAGAATATGGCTGAAACTGAAGATAATATTCATTTCAAGTATGTTTTCATTATTGTATAATCACCTGAAAACACATATCATTGTATTTCTGTTACTTTAGAGTGAGCCCTTTATCTTTACAGAGGGCGTGGGTTCTCCTCCTTTGGGTCTCCATGGTGCATCACCATGTTTCTACAGTAGCCCAGAAGGAACAAACCAAACCCTGGGGGGGTGTTTTAACATCAATACTACCATACAGGAAAATATTTAGTGTGTCTGTGAATACATAGTATGTCAAATGCATCTGGTCATGTTTTGCAGTATGCGAGCCAGCAGCTTTTTTGGCAATTCTGATCCACAGTTCTAGCGATATGACGCATGGACTGAGCTGCAGAAAGGGCACCTACAGAGGAGAGCTCATTGATGTTCCAATAGCATACTTTTTCTTTTTACTTCAAAGGCCGCACTATGGACTGTGGCAGTTATTGAGCAAGAGGGTCAAAGTTCAACACACTGTGTTACAACAAAGTAGTATGTTGCAGTTGTATGCAAACTTCATGCAACAGTACATTTTCTGTAAGGGGTGGTGCAAGGAATAGTTGGCTGCAATCTGCAACCTCACTTTTTACTTTTGGTGCTTAACGTATAGTTTGATCCTAAGACATTTGTACTTTTACTTAAGTGAAAACTAACAGGCATGACGTTTACTTGTAGCAGAGTATTTCTACATAACCATGTTATCTTTGGAGGGTGACAACTGAGGGTGTTTGCGACCTGCAGGGTCACAGCTAAAAACGTGTGCTAGGTTAATTCTCAAGTCAACTTTTAGGGCTGAAAAATGAACCCAACACTGAAGTGCCAAAACCTGCAGTTCCTCAAATAGCCACTTGAAGCTGGCTCCAAAAGCGAACCAATCCCCATAGACCCTCATATTAACATGTCCATCTTTACAGCAGAAATGAACATGTTTACAGCCTGGTATATTCAGTGAATTTCCTTCTTTGTGACAACTGTGCACGGGGGAATTTTTATGTAACTCACCAGATTAGATTGTATTAAGGCTTACAGTTATGTATAACTACCACTGACCACTGACCACCAGGTGGGGACCGTCACAGGTGGCTTGCTGCGAAGTAGCTGATTCATTCAGCTGCTCCACCTCTTTGCCCATTTTTGGATTTGCCAGGAGTCAGACAACTTGGGCACTGCCAAGATGGCGACGTCCAGAGCCACCACATTCTGAGCATTAAAATTACTTTTCACAAACCTGAGTGACACCATGGACACTCCGTCCACTATTTATTATACTGTTTATGGTCAGTACCCCTGACCAAGGCATTGGCTTAGAACTGTAATTTGTGCCAGGACGCTGCACAACAGCTGCCAACTGCTTCTAATAGTCGGGCAGGTTAAATGCTCAGACTAAATCTCATTGTACATTGTAATGTTTGTAATTCTGTATAATTGTACAATTAAGTTGATCTTAACCTTTATCTTTACCATTAAATGCCACTGAATCCTACGCAGTGGTACTTTATACCTTATAGCTATAGATATTGATCATTAAATCATGAAAATTCAGTAATGTTACACAACACAATAATACCATTAGGTTTTCTGTTGTATCGTGAGTCAACACTTAATGTGTTGCCATTCTGGCAGACAGTAGAGCAATTTATCTGCATGGAAATAGCTGGAACCACTGATAAGACTAATTTAAACCCACCACTGTGCTCTCTCTCTCTCACTCACACACACTCACACACACACACACACACACTCTTCTACTTCAGGGACATTCAGGTCACTTCATTATTTCCCAGATCTATAACCCAGAAGCCCACAGTACACTGTCCTCAGCCATTATTGGCTTTTATTATAGCTGCTGATGTGTGGTGGCAATAATGAAGGGCCGTGCAATATAATTTACAGATATAGATGTTTTTACATCCCCAGAGACCTTGTGAAGGTATTGTCTGTCATGTGTAGTGCATTTGCTCAAGGTTAAAGGTCAAGATCCGAACAGACGTCATGAACCAAGTCACACAAGCCTATCATGGTTTCAGTCAAGGTTTAAGACAGAAATTTCATATTTTACACTAAGAAAACCACATAATAATAAAACATAAAACTAAACAAGACAAGGAGAAAACAAGAGTCTACAGCCAAGGTCCAAATTTAGTTTTTTGGCAGCAGAAATAATATAATAATAAGACAGAGGGTTGTGTCAGGATAAAGGGTGACTTGTGTTTATCATGTTGTGAGGATGGACATGTTAGGACATGTACCTGGCAGCATTACATCTTTCATTTGTGTGATTATGGTGTAAACAGAAAGACCAGCATCTTTATTTTTAGATTTTTTTTATATTATACGTAGAGTTTGGTGAGCAAAGATTAGCTTGAGAGACGTACAGTATTTATTTTTAGCCATACCAGTATCAGACGGATTGCCATGAAATACTGAACAGGCATTTATGTTCCTCAGAGGATGACTCCTAATGACTCTGGTGATCCCCTGACTTTTCCTCTAGCACTGCCATACTGTAGGGTTGACATTTATGGCTATTATTAGTAACTTTTGGATGGTTTGCAATGAAAAATTGTACAGTTGTCCATGGTGCTGAGGACCCAGTCCTAGTGACGGTGATTATCCTCTGATAATCCTGTCCTCTAGGGCCACCATAAGGTTTGCATTTATGGTTGTGTGTCACCATCATCAGGTCAAAATGACAATTTATCCAATAACTGCAATGCAACACAATAATCATACATTAAAGAGATCAAATCTAGTAGTAGCAGTAAATACTCGCTAGAAGTAGTAGTTGATTGGAATGTCATTAATGTTTAGGTTATTTGCTCCAGATGTAAAATTCAAAGGTCACTAAAGTACATTAAGACCACCAATGCAGAATGTGCATGTATAGACCCAGACCTCTCTCTAGCACTGAACGCTGTGGACTATGGGACAATGAATATTTGTACAATATGTCATGACAGTCTATCCAGTAGTCCAGTAGCAACAGTCAGTCTGGACCAAAGTGGTCCCAACAGCTAACATCGCCATCCATCAAGCTCCAGTACGTCACTAGCATGGCTAAAAACATGAACAAGGGAAATGGAATGACACACAATAATGTACTGTATATTAACAGATGAATTTATTCATTTGAATCTTGAATAATTACAAAGGAAATTTGGGCAGGAAAAGTGTGAAACAGAGAGGAAGAAAGCAGAAGAAAATATGATGGAGCGAGGAGATATGAGGAGGAAGTGATAGAGTGAAGAGGAGGATGTTGGGAACAAAAGAGGAGAGGAGGCTGTGCTGCCAGGCAGCTGTAGCATCATGTCCTCAGACTGATGCCTAATTTGGCTCATGAATGGACAGTAATGAGTGGTGGGAGGGAACACAACGTGCTTTATTGTGCTTACATGTCTGCTACATCTGATTGTCCAGCAGTTTACAGGGCGATTGTATTTTTGTGTGAGCGTGCCTAGATCCATCCCTAGTGAAGAAAAGAAAAAGCCATGGTAAGCAGCCGTGGACACGCAGTAAACTCACTGTCTCTGTGCACACACACAGTGAGCGTCCTCCCACCAACTGCAGAGCGGAGACTGAATGGCTTGTCAGGGATTATACTGAGATTAATCAGAGCACAGTGACTTTGCATCATATTGGAGCTGTGTGTGAGTCAGAATCAGAGCGCTGCAGCGGTAATCTGCGAAACGTGCTGCATGTGCCGGACCAGACCGCCAAATCTACCATGTGACAGGGTCAGAGATTCATGACTCCCCTCTTGCTGTTTTTATCAGAGTCATATTTTTAGTTTATCTCTTCTGGGGATGTTAGCGCTGATGTATGATTCTCACATTCATCCAGTCACCACGTCTTTGAAAAATATGATCATGTGGAGAGACAGATGCAGCATTTAAGCTTCAGTTTGGGTCTAAATCTTATTATATATAATAATTAATTGTTGTTAAATTCATATTATTATGTGTAATTGCTCTAATGTTGTTGTTTACTGTGCAGTTGAGTAATGAGTTGTTTAATCACACTGGTGTTTTGTGTAAACAAGCCTCTTCATCATCTTCTAGACTTGTAAAAAGCACCAGAGGCTTGTGGGTAAACAAAGTTATTTTTCTGCCGTTCAGACTTAATATGACAAATACCACCCACACACTGAGCTGTGGATTAGACACCTTGAGTTAAATGCAAATGAAAGAGATCTTTTTTAATTAGAAGATGAGGGTAGACGGTCTTTGATATAGTCGCGTGTAGGTGTGTATATTTGCAGCCCTGTACAAACAGGTGTTTGGTAGATAAATCAGTTTAAATTGGTTTGCACATTTTGCAGGGACTCAAAGAAAGAAGCGAGTCAAGTGAGCATGACAATCCTGGGAGGGAAGTGGGAGTCTTAATATAAATTTAAGGCAACAGTATGCAAAAACTGGTATTTTTTGCATTATGGCGCCTCTATAGTTTCTTAGTGCAATTCACACAGTGGAAAATATGGACAGCTGTACACGTGCATATGTTAGTGTAGTCTGACTCACTGATCCTTCATCTGACTGAAGTGCGTGCAAGTTAGAATCTGTGATCCCGACCATGGCTCTGAAATGTGAGCCTAACTGGTGCTGTCTGTGGTGCTGAAACAACAGACAGATAGTAATTGTGCCTTTTTCTCTCAGTCCCACCCTTCTGTCAGTTTTGTCTTGGATCTATAATACCCTCTATACTAAATTCTATGCTTTACTGTAGCCTATCTATTCTATATAGCAGTGTCATCTTCATGATCAAAATGACAGGTAGCAAAATGTAGTTGTGGTAGAGTGAGAGGATCATATAGACACACTGCTGCCTGTAGTATTCCTATAGTATCTCTCATTCAGTAGCGTATGTGCAACAGAAAATATACCCACAACTAAGCCGCCTCTGGAATAAAATATTTTAAGGAAGACACTTTAAAATGGCCTGACAAAAGTTAAATGTCAGATATTATTTGCTTTGTAATTTGCATATTCTTTTAAAAATCTCAGGAAGTAGAAGTTTACGTGTCTCACCGGTGAGATAAGATCAGCTGTCTGTTGTGAGCTGAATTTGTATCTTTCTGGTTGACAAAATTCAAGGTGCCCCTGACCATTTTGGGAAAAAGTTAATCTCAGCAGAGCTTTCAATATGAAATGACCGAAAAGTAGATTTAAGCCTCCTCGCAGTAAATGTACAAACCGTGTAAAATAGGCTTACAGGGTTTATATGTGTCTGAATGCATAAATTATTGATCCTCAACCCACTTTGTTAGCGTGGGCACAAACACAGACACCTTTCATAAAACCAAGCACCAAGCTAAATCTAATGCAGTCAAATATAACAGTCCTGCAGTAAATCCTACATTCATGAGGGTTATAATGTTCAGTTGTTGTTGAAACTGTTTTAGAGAGGTGAAAAAAGGCTCCCTGCACATTCTTCATGTTTTTAGCATTTCAGTGTAGATCTGTCCAGCTTCAAATTAATACCTTTATCTGATACCAAACACTGGTCCATGTTGACCTGTTTTTCTCTTTTCATTAGCAGTCGTTTGTTGCTACAAGTAATACTGACAGCAGATTTAATATATAAATGTCCAATCATAAGTTACAGACAAGGTCACTAAGTTTTTAACTGTTTTAATTTAACAGTTTTATATTTGTTTACAAAAATACTGCAGTATGTCCATTATAACGGCAATGTAATATGTTTAAATTGGCGGTTTGTCTAAAACCTGAAGATAGTAGGTTTACTTGTATAAGAAGGAAAAGTTGGTCACACTTTATTTGAAGGTGTGTGCAGACTGACATGACACAGTCATGACGATGACATGACACAGTCATGACGATGACATGACACCAGCTGCAGAGCTGAGACTGACTGGCTTGTCAGGGATTATTATCAGATTAATCAGAGCACAGTGACCTGTCATGAACATGAGGGAGTCTTTATTAATGGTTATGACCGTCAAGTGTCATTTTGTCAATTACATTGTTTTCAATGCAGAGTTGACATTGTTTGAGCTGTCTTTGTCATGACAATTTGATATTAACTGAGGCATCATAACCTCTCAGTTCAGTTTAATTTAGTTTGATTCAGTTAAATTCAAAAGAGCTTTACTGGCATGGGAAACAGATGTGAAACAGATGTTTACATTACCAAGTGTGGAGACGATTAAACAACTAAACAGCAATGATAAGAACAAAAAAGTAAATTGACAAAGTGTGAAATAAAAACAATAAAATTGCGTATAAACAGAAGAAATATGGTTTTGTTCTAAGACGTATATGTATGCATACAAAATAGTACTAAAAAGACTGGTAGAAGGTACTACATAGAGCCTATAAAGTGTATTTAGTGTCATGAAGTGTTATTACACTTTCAAATGCTTTATGACAGGTTAAGTTTTCTTGTTTAATGTCATGTCGTCATTTTAAAGACATTTCAAACTATTTCAGCTTTGCATTAAAAGTGACATAATTGACTGAATGACACTTGAAGGACCAGTGTGTAGGATTTAGTGGCATCTAACAGTGAAATGGCAGATTTCAATCAAGGCCGTATCTAGAGCCAGTGTTTGGTTTGTCCATTCTGGGCTACTGTAGAAACATGGCAATTTAACATGCAGGACTCCTTAGAAGAGGACCCAGGATGTATTTAGATACAAACAGCTCATTCAAAGGTTACTAAAACACATCAATTCTTATTTTCAGGTGATTATACACTAATGAAAAAAATATATAAGCATCTAGTTTCTGCCAATAGATCCTCCTAAATGTTACACAGTTAACCTTTAATGACAACAGCCAGTTTTATCCACAGCCCTTCAAATAAAATGTTGCCACAAAGTTTCAAGTCTGCACATTTGAGGAGCTGGGACCAGTGAATGGCTTTTATCAAAACAGTGCCCAAATATTTTTTCTGACAGTTCACTCATTGGTTATTTTATTTTATTTTTTTATGTTGAAACACGTTTGTACACATCTGTCTCTGTATGGGTATAAAGGCTCAGCAGCAGCAGCAGCAGCAGCCATCATCAGTATTCTGAGTATCATTATTTTATTTCTGCTGTGTCTGTCCCCTCCTGTCGTGACCTTCTTTATGGACTGGAAATCTAATCAAATCAGGCAGGTTCTGAATAGCAGATAGTCAATATCAAATATACAGCATGTTGGTCTGCTGAGGCTTTTCAATTTTCTCCTCTTCTAATGGGTCATACCAGCCTCTGGATGTATTAATACTGATGTTTATTTTGAGAGGGATTGGTGCACTGTGATTGAAAGTCTGTGGCAGTGTTTAGAGGGAACAGAATGTTTTTTTTGTTTTTTGTTTTTTTGTTTTTGATGCTTTATTGATTTTTGTGTAAAAGCACAGCTACTTGTTTCTTCCTGGATCCATTATTCTGCTGTAGCTGCAGGATGGTTGAGCTTCAAGTTAAAAGAAATAGTCATTTATTTTCATCAGCGATGATGATGAATCTCTTTGTCTCATTTATTAACCTACACTCAAGCTGGTGTGAAACAGTGTGTTGAGTTCAGGGACATCAGTGTGTTTGGTGTGTTGAAGACTCACAGACCACAGGAACAGTCTGCACGCTCCTGGTGTTTTTTCATTAATTGTGCAAATACTGTTTCTCTGCAGGCATGCAGATCTCTATCATCTCTCTTTTTCAATGTGCTCACTTTATTATTTATAGATACACAACATATTTATTTTATCAATCTTATACATTATGAACATGTGATGTTTATTGTATTTACACACAGCCTCACAGTTGAATGCATGGTTAAATTATATGCATATTTTGTGCAATATGATTTTAAATAATTTATTTTTGGTGTTGAATTTTGCATTATGTTACACAATGTGCAAAATACCAAGCTAGTAATATGCAATATAATATGTGCATGTGAACAAACGTGTAAAGCAGGTGCAGTATGTAGTTTCACATTATGATCTAATGTCAGTTTACATACTAAACAAACACTTTTTTGACTATTTTGTTACTGATTAATCTGCTGATTATTTTCTAGATTAACTGTTTGACTTGAAGCTTGAAGCCCAAAGTGACGTCTTCAAACTGCTTGTTTTGTCAGACTGACAGCCCAGAATCTTAAAATATTCACTTTACAGCGTGGCAAAGAAAAGCAGCAAATCCATACATTTTGGCGACCGAAGCAAGGACATGTTGACATTTTTGCTTGAAAAATCTTTTCTTCCTTACTGTTTTCATACTTATGACTGTCCTGAAAGTTTGTGCCTCAGTTCTCTTGATTTATTTTTATTCCTATAATTTTTAGAAATCAATAATCAAAGATTCAGCATCTTGACCATCTCCAGAAGCTCTATAGGGGTAGATCTTTTATGAAATATGGCGTTCAAACTATCATTTCCACCACTGGTTTCCTCCCACATAAAGCCAGATTAACAGCAAAGATATAGCTCTTAAGTGTTTATTTTTTCGAGCGTCAGAGAACAGACTCAGTGTTATGAGATCATTCTTGACCTTGAGGAACAGTAGTTTGAAAATAATTATTTAACTCAAGATTCATTATGCTGCTTTTTCCTGATATTATGTTGTTAAATGATTTGCTGTAGTTTTGCTTCTTTGATAAAAGATTAAACGTGAGCTAATGAGGATTATAATTCCACCACTCCGTGTGGTTTCACACGTTTTGTTGTTGATTAACGGTCATGTTCTCTGTGGGAGGATTGTTTTTGATATCAGCTGATGGAGTGCAGCGACATGTCTGTGCTAAGTGAGGATTTTCTTTAATTGTTAAGATCAGGTCCCAAATGTAATAACAGGGTGGAGCATTGCTGCCTCTGTTCTGTGTGTGTGTGTGTGTGTGTGTGTGTGTGTGTGTGTGTGTGTGTGTGTGTGTGTGTGTGTGTGTGTGTGTGTTTGTGTGCGATTATGTGAGTATCTGAAAGAGAGACAGAGCAGTTTGTGTAAAAGGTCAAACACCTCATGAGGAGGAAAAACCAGTGAGAGTCTTTCTGCTTGCAGACACATGGCAGCATCTTTCTTGCTCCTCCCTCCTCAGTGTGTCTGCAGAGAAAATGAAAGGATAGAAAACCAACACATTGGCGCCTCATAACGAGTCATTAAAGCCGCAGATTTATAAAATGGCTGCTGTGTCTGTTGATTCAACCACTTAATATTATATCCTCTTCTCTTCTGGACTTACTGCGTGTATAAAAGCCTTAAAATAGTGACACACTACAGCTTCTCTGGATCACTTATAATATATGACTGCATGCTCAGCTTTTGTGTGTGTATTTTAAACGTCATTAATATGTCATGTATTGACAGTGCACCTGCTCTTTAATAATAAGAACCAGAACAGCTTGTGAAATGTTGCTGATTACAAATTGGATGTTATTAAAAACTGGCGAGACAATACAAGGAGCACTTTAACATAAACAAAAGATACAATTAATAAAGCTGAGGCTGGTTTAATGTCATTTCTTTGTGACTGATAAAGTAACAGAGAGGGATCTATAATGCAGAAGTACAGCTCTACAGCCATCAGGGGCCGTAATTCAGACAATTATTCTCTAAAATCCAAACTAACTTTAGGATTCTTATCTTATTTTGTTTCATCCTATCTTATCTCAAGTTGGGAAATCCTTGAATCCAACATTGCTTAACATCTGTTCATCTGTTGCCTAGCAACCAACAGTACTTTTCTCATCTCATAACTATCAGTTTGTTTAATGAACATGCAGCGAAACATACAAAAAAAAAAAAAAAAAAAAAAAAAATCAACAAAAACAGCGATGGCCACTAAACTTCAAAACAGATTATTTTTGATAACATCTGGAGAGAAATTTACAGGAAAGATAAAATAATTTATTGATCCCACACCGGGGAAATTCATATGTTACAGCAGCTCAAAAAAGTACAGGTAGAAAAAGGAGTGGGTGATAAATAGAGTAGAGATAAATTAAAGATACAATAAAAATTTAAATTAATTAATAAATATGAAATATTAAATTTAACAAACAATACACTCAGACTGTATACACCTTTCACTTAAACAGATGCATGGAGATGTATGGATATATGGACAGGTATATGGATAATTGCTCACATGTTATAATATACATATGATGTGTAGGATTACATTGAGCACAAATAATATTAATATTGCCTTACCTTGTAAAAGCTGGTTGAACAGAGAAACAGATTGGATTGCATAGAATACAAGCAAAAAGATTCACAGTGATAATTCACAGTTTGTTAAATCATCTTCTGCTATATATCTTCAGAGGAAAATAACTTAAAGTAACTGCACATAAGAAATGTGAAGGATTAACCGTATGTATAAAATAAGAGTATGTAATGATATATTATGCAGTATAGTTATATAATTTGTATGAATATTAGTAAATGCAATCTGAGATTGAGAAGAATGCACAGATGTTTTTCACGGGAATTTATAACGATGCTAAATCACCGCATCCGGCATCTATCATGTAAAAACAATAGAAGAGCAGCCATGAAGATTGATAAATGTTAGCTTACACTACAATTATCTGTTGTTAGTGAACACTACCCTTAGCTCTCATTAGCAAACACTACCATAAGCTACTGTTAGCTTATATTAGCTAACAGTACTGTTATCTCCCGTTAGCAAACACTACCCTTAGCTCTCGTTAGCAAACTCTACCATAAGCTACTGTTAGCTTATATTAGCTAACAGTACTGTTAGCTCCTGTTAGCAAACACTACCCTTAGCTCTCGTTAGCAAACACTCCCATAGGCTACTGTTAGCATATATTAGCTAACAGTACTGTTAGCTACTGTTAGCAAACACTACCATTAGCTACTGTTAGCAAACACTACCGTAAGCTACTGTTAGCTTATATTAGCTAATGCTACTGTTAGGAAACACTACTGTTAGCAACTGTTAGCAAACACTACCACTCGCTACTGTTAGCAAACAGTACCCTTAGCTACTGTTAGCTAGTTAGTAATTTAGGTATTGCTACTGGAGGAAAAGTAGGATAGTTTTTGTTAGTTATGAGAGTTTATTTACGGTCAATACTCTTTTCCTATCTTAAACAAGAATAGGCACATTGACTTCGGAACTGTTCATCTGTAAGGGCTTTTTTCCAAAATCAGGTCAGTTACAATATATGATAAAGATAAATGATGTGGTCATGAATCTGTGAATTATAGACACACACACACACATAGTGCAGTCAGCAGTCTGAATCTGAGCTTTAATAACTATCATCAATACTGATTTTCAGTGCTCATTATCCAGGACAACGCTATCATTACACCCACACAGGTTTAACTCTCCACACTGATGGCTAAACATTAAAATGATATTTGCTGTATAAATATTACATGTTTCCCTTTTCAGCTGTGTGCTGGAAAAAGTCAAGTCCTCCACAGGCCTCAAAGCTCTGTCATTACATCCTCTGAGAGACACACACGTTTGAAATGGAAATTATAGAGTGGCAATCAAGTACAGAGACAGAGAGGGAGGCTGGTGTGTTGTTCCCTGTATGTAGCTGTGTGTGTGTGTGTGTGTGTGTGTGTGTGTGTGTGTGTGTGTGTGTCTGCACAGTTGTGTTGAGTGTGTCTGAGTGGACGGTGAGTCACTCCGTGTAAGCATCATCTATAAAATCATCGTTTCGGGGACATTTTTCTCTTTCTGTCTGCTGGTGATAAAAAGAAATGACAGACTTTGGTTTCAGCCAATAATGATGCTGAAAGATATCTCTGACTGTCTTTAAGCTGAACATGCTAATAGCTGATATTTTGCGCAAATGGTCGTTTATCTTTTAATGCATCCATTTTGATGTCAGAACATGTCAGTTACCTCCGTCTCTCCTCCATGATTATTCATAAAAAGCCTCTGAAGCTTCTTTTAATAGCCCTCAATTTCATCATATTTTATTTTTAGGCTAGATTCATTAAGCGAAAATGCTCTTATTGAGCAGCGTCCTGCATCACTTACAGTCAAAGCTGGATGTTGTCCAGTACAATAATGGTTGTGTATTTGGAGTAGTTTTTGCTCAGAGGTCCAGTGTGTAGGATTTGCAAGGATTTATTGACAGAATATGGCAGAAAGTATGTTTTCATTAGAGGAAAATAAATAAGTGACATAATAAGTGTTCTTTCATGACCTTAGAATGAGTTTTATATGTCCACAGAGGGAGCAGGTTCTCTTTCACTGCAGCTAAAATGTTGAGCCGCCGTGTTTCTACGGCAGCCCAGAACATACAAAGCAAACACTGACTCTAGATGTGGTCTTTGTGCAAGTTTTGCAGCTACTGTAGTTTCTTCTTCACACTTTGAAGAGGAGGAGAGTGAGACATGTTTGCAATCTGCAAGCTCACCCCTAGATGCCACTAAATCCTACACTCTGGCCCTTTAACTTTGAGTTTAACGCCGTGATGAAATGCAGTGTTTCTGGTTGAAAGAGACGTCGCAGTGTACTGACATATCCTGGAGTACACCTCTACATCACTGCAGCGAGTGTACATGTTAAACCACTTAATATTCAGTGTTTGATAGACAGGATGTCAAGATTGCCAGAGGATGGATATCAGGAGAGGAACAACGAGGTATGACAACTCGACTCATACAGACACGGACGGTACCCATTAGCAGCTGAAAGAGACGCACCAGGCTTTCAAGGGACTTGAATGTAAATCCATCTGCAGCTGTTTGAGTCGCACTGGGCTCTCAATATATAAAGAGGGAGAAGGTCCTCACATGGAGGAGGTGGGCTGGATGGACGGCTCTAACAAACAACCCAGGAGAGCAAAGTCCACGTCCCATGTGAAACCAAAACGTTAAGCTGTGAGGTACATATGATGCATTCAAGAGAACATCGGAGGTCAGAATTCCCCAGTGTCGTCCTCAAAGCCTTCCAAGTGCACAACGGCAAAAGTAAAAAAAAAAAACCTGCCAAATGGATGACTTTCTTCAGAAATAGAATCGCTTTATTCACCAAATGTAGAAAGTACAGGTGGGAATAGGAATGGCAGTAAATACTCAAGCTGTGCAGCCTCCTTGCATTAACGACACAAAGGATGAAAAACATGAGGTAACAGGTGCCACTATATATTTTCAACATTCAGTAAACAATGGCGTTGTACTGTGACATCAATTTACATGCTGAACTGGCTTTATTTTATAACGGTGTGGATTATTTTAGGTTTCCATGGATGCTGCCATTG
This sequence comes from Lutjanus erythropterus, assembly GCF_056507025.1. Taxonomy (NCBI): domain Eukaryota; kingdom Metazoa; phylum Chordata; class Actinopteri; order Lutjaniformes; family Lutjanidae; genus Lutjanus; species Lutjanus erythropterus. The sequence goes on along the minus strand of NC_139319.1, from coordinate 16,355,391 downwards.
TTGTGTGACGTCAAACAAGTGCTCCTTCATGAAGTCGGGGTAGATGGATTTCACGAGTTCACGGGTAGAAACTGGTGTTGATGGGAAAATTTCTGATCTCTGATGTTGTCTGGTACGCAGCAATAAAGTTAGCTGAGTCACGGACATGGTCTTAACCTGAACCTGCCAAAGTAGCATTTCACAGCATTAACCACATGTATAAACAGCTGTGTCAGATACAGACACCAAAGTTTATTTTGTGCTTTAGTATCAGATGCCAAGGAGCGTGACAGATTGTAGGAGGAGACACGAAAATAGAGTTTAGACAACAGTTGAGATTGGCAAATGAGCAAGAAAGGCAGTTAACGGTTAGAAAATGATTGCAAAAAGGAATTAAAAGAGAAAATTGAACACATTGAGTCTTTCACACCTTCTCATGGTTACTGGGCAGAACCGTAGGTGGTTTGGCAGGAGAACACTGAGAATGTGACCATCCAAAAAACACTGAGCCCTGCTAATGTGCACTTTTAGCACAACAGCAGAGATCCTGTGCATCCAATGGATGGAGGGTTATTTTCTTTACTTACAACTGCACACCCCTGTGTTACCCGAATTATTTCCAAAGGTTTAATATGCAATATGTCCAGCTGTCTGGCAATGAATTGCAAAAACAAAGTGAAAGTGGTACTGCAAAAAAAAAGCTAGATTATAAATAGCTTTTATTATTAATAGCTAGAGAGTCAAGATTATGAGATAAAAAGTCAGAATTATGACAAAAAAAAGTCATAATTAGGAGCTATAAAGTCAAAATTGTGTGATGAAGTTGAATATCTGAGATAGAAAATTGGGTTTATGAAATAAAAAGTCAGAATTATGTGGAAAAAAGTCAATTATAAGATAGAAAGTTGAGATAATTATGAGAAGGATTTTTTTTACTTACAACTGTACCCTTCTGTTACCCCATTCATTTCCAAAAATTTAATATGTAACATGTCCAAAAAGACAATAGTGAAAATGAAACTGCAAAAAATAACTAGAAAACACACAAAAACAATAACAATTGTGTCTTCACGTGACTGTATAGTAAACAGATCCACTGATATCTGTCCGCTGTTAGCACCCTCGGTCCAATCATGGAGCTCATGTCGCGTGTGCCGTTACTCATCTTCCATCTTTGTCTCATCATCATCGTCACGTATCCCAGCGCTCACAAACTCTGGCACGCTTTCCTCACACGCACACGGTGCCAGCTGGTTTCTCCTCCCCTTCCTCCCCCGTTTACCGAGCGGTACAAGGATGGATTGGAGTGTGCACACATCTCCCCAGCTACATCCCTGCTGTTACATAAGAGCCATGCAAAGGCTTACAAATCAGATTATAATAGCCACAGGCCATAAACTCGCAGAGGATAGAGGTCAGTGAAGCAACATGGCCAACCAGTGGACTGATGCTGGCATGAGACAGACAAGACGCTGTCACTCACATCCTGTCCTGTCTGCGTGCTCGTCCAATCAGTGTGCACTACAAATCCTACAGGTATTTAAGTGTCTGAACTGAGCCGCCAGTTTAGAGATCCACTTTTTTTTTTTTCTTCTTTCCCGATGGTTTTGTAAAACATCTCGATCAGGCGTACTGCTGAAATTTGTCCTCACTAATGCCGCCTCAGGCCTTGATGTTCTACAGGATTACTATCATCCCCAAACAGCTGTAGTTGGAGCAGGAACCAGCCACCCCCACGCTGGCTTTGAACACCAGGATTTAAAAATAACAAGTGGATTTTCCTTCGTTCCACGACAGCACAGGTCTATTCTCAGGACAGTCAGTGCAATAATAGGTTTCATTCTAAAAAAAAAAGTGTTAATATGTGATCCCAGTTTGGTCCAGCTGAACGTGCTCAGGATGGAAGCCCGTTTCCAGCAGTAAAGAAAAAAAGAGATGAAAAAATGCACATTAGGTCAAAATTATGAGATAAAAACTCATATTTATGAAATAGAAAGTTGAGATTTTTAGACAAGAAGTCATAATTATTAGATTAAAAATCATAATCATAAATCAAGATTAGGAGAAAAAGTCCTAATTATGAGATTTAAAGCCATAATTATGAGATAGCACATTGATATTATGAGACAAAAACTCATAATATTGAGATTTAAAGTCATTTATGAAATAGAAAGTCGAGATAAAAAGAGATAAAAAGTCAATTGTGTAATTAAAAGTCATGATTATGAGATGGAAATTGCTTTTAAGATATTAAAAAGTCTAAATTGTAAAACAGTAAATCAAAATTATGAAACGGAAAGTGGAGATTTATGAGATAAAAAGTCAAAATTATCAAATAGAAAGACAATTATGAGATAGAGTTGAAAATATGAGATAAAGAGTGGAGCAATAAAAAGTCATATTTATGAGACGAGATAAAAAAGTTTATGAGACTAAAAGTCAGAATTATGAAATACAAAGTCAAAATTATGAGATAAAAAATGACTTATTATCTCACAAATATGATCTCAGAATTATAACTTCTCACTGGAATATATATATTTTTTTCTTTTACTGGCTGAAACGGGCCTCTGTAGCTCTGAGCTGAAGTCAGGATTTAGAGGCGACAGTGTAGATTCCTGTTGTGGTGAATGCAGTCGGACATATTGTTGAGTCACAGTTCAGCAGCGAATATAGTCGGCGCTGTGTTTGAGTACAGCGAGGCCTTGAGGGTATTTGGAGGTGAGAAGAGAGAAAAGGGGAGCGATAAAGAAAAGGGTGAAAAGAAAGAAGGGCAAAAAATGAGACAGGCAATGTGAAAATGGAGGGGGGGAAAAGGGAGACGAGACAAAGATCTTCTGGGCATTGTTACGCAATTGTTTTTGACTTTTCAAGATTTGGCAGTACACTGTCATATTCCCAAGTGACCCAAGCCTTTCTGTTTCTCTACCTCTGTCCTCATTCATCGTCCTTTTCTTCTCTCACATCACACAAGGTGAAAATGGAGAGTTTGAAGGAGAGAAAAGGGTGAAAAATATACCTGTTGCACCTTGGTGTGCAGACTGAATAAAGAAGGAGGGATATTAAATGCTGTGAGACGTGTCCACTCGGCTCCTCCCCCACAAAGGGGTAAAAAAAAAAAGGGCAGTAAGGTTTGGGAGCAGGTAGGTGTGGGAAGGAGTTGAGGGATGTTTTAATGCTGTCAGGAAGAGTCAGATCCTCCTCTCATTGTCCAGCAGCAGGGGCTGTCCTCCTAATAGCCTCACTAATCACTCCTGTCATTTTTAATCTCCCTCTTCCACCCTGGGCGTATTTAAAGCAGGGGCCTCTGTGTGCCCAGCCGGGATTAGACTAGTGAGCAGGAGAGGGGGGAGGAGAGCAGCGGCAGCAGGCAGCAGGCAGCAGGCAGCACACTCCTTGTGCGCCTCACATTGGGCGCCATGTGACTGATGCTAATGCTAACAGTGCAGTTGTGAATGATAAAAATATAGTGAGCACAAAGAAGCACCGGCTGATGATGTGATTTAGGTTCACAGCAGTGAGGAGGCTGGTGAAAAACACATGATTCTAGCATTATAACGGTACGTATGTGTCTCAGTAGGTGATTTATGGATGGACACATCATGAACATATAGAACCATATTTGATCTGCAAATTAAAGCTTAAGCATTACTTATTTGTGTTTTTATTTGGATCTACAGTGCAAGCAAGATAAATTATATGTATTATTTTTAGCCACACTAGCTGTGTGACTGGGTTGCTAAATATTTCAACAAATAGATGAATTGCCTGCTGAACTAATGACATTTCCCATCAGCCTCAGCTGTACTTTGTTGGTGTTGTTCAGATACCAGTATTGGAAATGCCTCTGATGCCAGTTACAATGGTGGGTTGGGTATCAGCGAGTATGCAAGTGATCCAATATCATGTATTTTATGAAGTGGACCCTGCTACATCCCAGCAGCGTACCATACAACCACTTTTTTTTTTTTTTTTTTACCTGAGCCAGCACATACATTGATAGCCTTAACTTAAACCTGCATTCTCTCTAATGTCCCACAGGGGGCAACTCCACTGGTTGTGAAAAGAAGTCAGATTTTATGTTCGCTTATGGCAAAATGATCCTTCTTCTCGTTTGATTTATGACCTCAGGAAACAGTTTCTTAATGAGTTTATGGTCTCAATCGCTAGTTTAAAGTCTTCTTCAGTAAAGCATGATGTTCATTTAGTAAATTATGGTCCCATTTAGAGTAAAATAGGCGATAAAACATGGTATGGCTACTCTATGACTGACAAGTCCACCCAGTGCAAAGCACAGGGCTCATGAAACTCAGAACTAACAGTCAAAGTAAGTGCTGCTTTGCCTGTTTCTCGTCTGAAATGTTTTTAGAAACATGTTTAATGTGCTGTTTAGCTGTAATATGAGAAAGATTGTGACCAGATGGCCTCTATTGTCTCTCCAGTTTCCACACAGCCTCCCGAAACCCAGTTGGAACCGTCAGATTAGGCATTTTTCATAAAATATGGATCAATATTCTGTTACAACGTTGCCTAGTTCTCACCAAAAAATGTTTTCAGACACATAGTGTACTTGTTGTACGTCACCCACCAACTCTGTGCTCTCATCAGCACTCTATCTATCTATCTATCTATCTATCTATCTATCTATCTATCTATCTATCTATCTATCTATCCATCCATCCATCCATCCATCCATCCATCCATCCATCCTTGTGAGCATGTTAGCACACTGATGTTAACATTTAACTCAGAGCACCATTGTTGAGTAGAACATGAACAAAATACATTTTAAAAACAAAAAGGCAACAAATTAAAAAGAAGAACAGGTGAATATATAAGTTTATCTGTGCATTATTTAATTTGTTTGCCACTATGGTCTCTCTCACATCAAAACAATGAGGTAAGACGTAGTTTGATGACATCATTAAGTAGCGTGGGATCATGGGGGTTGTCTTCATTGTTAAAAAACCCCCAACAGTGCTGTTTAAAAAGATCTGATTCGTTAGTACATTTTATTCAGACTAAATTTGACAAAGTTCACTGACTCCTTTCCTTACTCTCTGATGTATAAGGTGTTTGCCTGGACACCATTTACCAGAGACTAAATTAAACTCAGCATTACCTTTAATAAATAATGGACTTTTCTTGATTTTTTTTTTTTGGAAACATCAGCAGTACACAACTTCAACAAAATATACAAGGTCATTCTCAGGTCTAACAGTTTTGAGACTTTTTATTGTGGAAATGTTCCATTTTATACATTTAAGTCAGTGCTTTGAATTTTAAAACAAACAGAGTTCCTGTGGGATTATTTTTCAGGAAGTCTGTGAGTGAACTCCACATCGTTATGAAGTCCTCGGGTTTTCATTTTATAACAAATCTAACTTTTTCTTTGACCATTGAGCTTGGCAGTCCTTTTACCTGGCAGAGAAATGAGACATGGTTTTATACAGCAATTTTTCTTCAGTAAAATGCTGTAGGAAATATACCAAGTGAAATAAATTCATTATTATGTTACCGCTGGCTCAAACAGAGAATATAGTAATGGAAACGGCACCAGGGTACTGTTTACTGCATAAAGTTTATTTATAGGATCAGCCCACAAACAAACACAATTGCCTGCTAATCACATGATCAAACTGGAGCTGTGGACAGGGAAAATCCAAATAAAACAGGACGTAACAACAGTTAACACTGCTTTTTAAGAAAAAAAGAGTAGCGTTACTCCTACATATAAGATAATATAATATTCTCCTGCGTGGATCCACTAATCCACAAATGTTTGTCACATTAAGTTTATATATGATTTGAAAAAAGCACAAAAGCAGGTGCAGAAACATGAGAACAAATAAGCCGACATCATAACCTCGTGTTTGTGTGTGCGTGTGTAGTTATGATGTTGTAATATTGATCGCGCCGTGTTCTGCAGTGAGCAGCATAATCTAATCCTGGACTTCCATTTAACAGCAACAACAGACGCTTTATGTGTCTCAGGCTGGTTTCCTCCTCAGACCTTTAATAGTATTAACTCTGGGTGTCTTACACAGGTGTAAAGCCCTGCTGTTTAAACTCTCCTGTTGTGTTTGCCAGGAGTGTTTCCATTAATCTGTGTAGGCAGGTCTCTTTATAGAGGAGAAAATACTGCCGGCCCGCGGCTGAATTGACTCCGCTGATTAAATTTAACGGAGTGGGAGACGATACCTGGTAATGGTTTGTTGTTTCGGGGACAGTGGGACAAATAACAACATCTATCATGTGTTGGATGAAACCCTAGAAGTCTGGAGCAAATGATTACAGTTATTTAAGTTAAGTTATTTATGTAAATATATATATATATATTCCATCTTAATGAATAGTTTGACATTTTGAGAAATTCGTTTTTTCCCTTTCTTGCAGATGAGACCATAGATCTCACTCTACTTTGTTATTATGAAGCTACTGTGCAGCCAAGAGACCGGTAGTTTAACTTCAGATGAGAAACAGGGACAAAGCGTTAGCCTAGCTTTATCTAAAGTTAACAAAAGATGCTACCAGCACCCATTTCACACATGTACAGATTAAACAAACCAGTGGTGGCTGGTGAATTTTTCTCCAGGCGGTGTTAAATTGAAAATCATGGAAACGTGTTAAGGTATCGCACCATATTTTAAGGCCTACAACTTGAATCAACAAATAAGACTCAGTTCTGTTGTGTCGTTTTACTTTTTTTTTCTGTACAGGTTATTTACTTTTGTCCTCTGTCCTATTTTTAGATAATGAGGTGTTTGTTGAACAAGACTTAAAGGAGTAAAGTGCGTGACCTGAGAGGTGTTGGGGTTGTGTGAGTTCACAGTCCCTCTCAGCTGTAAATACACTGTGAGTTGACCTGTTACATCAGGCAGGTTTTCAGCTTTACTACACCTTGTTGGTGTCACCTGAGGATCTGTGAATAATAACGTACTCTTAAAACACCGACTGTGAGAGCATGTTAGGACACACTCCTCTGTCTGACCCCTGTGATGATGCAAGAGATTTTGGGATGTGGAGGGAGGGAGTGAGGACGCCCCGCAGCCATTGGCAGAATCTCTGGGCTATTTTCCTCTCCACATTTAGCATCTTTTTTTAATCTCGTCTGATTTGGTTTACACGGCTGCCAGCTGGAGAGAGAAGTGCAGGGTGAGGTGAGAGATCAGAAGCCTTAAGGGAACCTGGAGGTTCTCTGGGGGTGGTCAGCGTTATAGTTGCATTTTATTTTTACCTGATGTTGTTATTCTTGTTTTGTCTCATCCACCACTCTGGTCCAGACAGAAGTATCTGTGTTTCACTGGATGAATTACAGTGAAGGTTTGTGGAGACATTCATGGTTCCCAGATTATAAATCCTAAAGATTTTGGTTATTTCCTGATTCACCATTAGCTGAATGAATTGTAATAACTTTGTTGACATTTCATCTCGTGTCATAATCAGGTCAAAATTTTAATTTGTGCAATAGTTTGGTTTATGACCAAGTACCTTTAAAACTAATGACATTCCCATCAGCTGCACTTTGTGTTTTTTGATGCATTTTGTCAGGCATGTCTATTGCAGAGAACATTGTTGCCAGGTCTGTGTGACAAAACCAGCTCAAATCCAGCCCAATGGTCAATAAAACCAGCGTTGACAGGCAGAGGCACATCATATCTGTGTGTGTTGATGTGGGTGTGCATGTGACAACTGATAGTAACATGCTGATCTGGAATCAGTTTGGTAGGATTTAGGCAGAAATAAATTATTTAATTTCAAATATGGACGTGTATTTATAGATATAATTTATGTCATTTGCATGCAAAATAGGCCCACCCAGCCAGCGGCCAAAAAACTCATCCTGCAGCAATATTTCAAAAGTAGCCCAATTCTGTGGAAAAAATCTGGACCTGGAAACCCTGGCCAATAACACGGTGCTGAGAACATGATAAGAACGGAGCTCACTTATTTGCAGCATTACATTGCTATGTGAAACAGTCCCAGTTTTGGCACCAAAACTATTTGGTAAAACTTGTGAAAATATATAAGAGGAAACATACAGGATGAATGTAGCATAAAAAGCGTCAAAGTCCATGTTAGAAGGATGACAGGATGGATGCATGGGTAGCATGACTAATTGAAATACTGAAATCGCAATATGGCCAAGTGCAATATCGAAATCGTAGAAGATCCATTTTTTGGTTCATGGAAAAATGTGTGAGCAGAATTATAATGAATGATACCGAGGCCAGCAAATGTAAGAAAACATGTTTGTTTGGTACAGACCCCAACAAATGTCACATCATCATGATCTTAATAGTTTTTTCAGTGGAAATGAAAACTGTGGCACAAAATTGATTATGTCCACTAAATGTGAAACATATCAGTTGTCAAAATAAACTCAGCTGCGGGTGTTTTTTTCCTGTGTGAAGAAGAGTTATTTTTACCCAAACCTTTTCTGCCATTCTTAAATATTCAGTGACTGTCACGGGAAATAGAAATATGAATCTACTGTGTAAAACCAATCACAGTGCAATCTTTTGTGTGATAATTAGATAGGGATACTGTCACTGCTATGCCTCAGTACAGCCTCACAGAGCTGTTATCATGGCTATGGACTCTTGTTTACATTACTTTTAACTGTTCTCATTTTTCTGTTTCATCTTGTCCCCCAGAGGTTCATGATTACACTTGATTTAATACAAGACTTTCTTTTGCGCTGGGGAGGACTTTGTTTAAGCCCCTTTGGCTTCATTCCTCCCTGCATATATCCATTTAGTGTTAATGTTCTCCTCCAGGCAAAAAATGTGTTTTCCCTTATTGTTACGTCACTTGGATATTTGAGCTTCACTGTGCAGAGTTTGATACTAGGGGGTTGTTTTCATGTTCATCTGCTAAGTTGTTTCTCTATGCATACTGACCAACATTTTTCACTATTTTCTGACATTTTGTAGAGCGCACAACTAAACGACTATTTGAGAAAATAACAGATTAGTCTACAATGAAAATAATAGTTAGTTGCAGCCCAAGGTCCCAGTGAATTTCTTACATTTTATGTGTAAGGGGGCAGGGACCTAATTCAGTGCTAACCTTCACCATGGTTTGCAGTGTTTTCATTATTGTGAAAACAAGCACCTTATTATAGTGTATTGGAGAGACACAGCAAGTTTTCATCATGTTGTTTGATAAATGTTTTCTTTAAAATAGAAATGCTCAGAAAATGCATAGTGGAAAGTCTATTAATATGCTGATCATGTTTCTTTAGAAACTTAATTTAATGAGTTGATTGAAATGTTTGCAGTACATTCATTAAGCTCATCATTTGAAGTCAAAAGACTTTGAGTTAAAGGAATTGTCTCATCACCGGGTTTCTCAAGATAATCCACAGACCTTCTTTCTTTCTAATAGAAAGAAGTAGTTCCCACATGAAACTATTTGCAAAAAGATCTGTGGATCATCTTGAATAAGCGGGTCATGATTTTTGAAAAAGACACTGGTTTTCAATTTTTTTCAATGTATTTTTTAATGCTTGCAGCAACACAGGACTTGTGCCATTTAGTCCCATTATATTGGAGAGAAGATAGACATCTCTATCTCTCCAACACTCTACAACTCGAGCACAACAGACAAAAAATATGTATTTTTGTTTTTGGAGTGAACTGTCCCTTTACAACATGTCCAGAAGGGATCATCTTAAAAAAGCTTAGAATATAAAACCTTCAGCATATGAGCAATAACCAGGTCTGAGCTCTGCAGTGAAACCTTATCGCTGCATTGCTTCCTTGTCTAGAGGCATCATGAATCAGCTGCATGTGCACATACTCACATGTATCAGCACCGACAGTCTTCACGGCTACGAGAGCACGAGCTTGCGCGTGACGTCGCAGCCTGTGACATCACGGGTTACATATCATCTACGCCACTGCTGTTATTTCCCAGCAGACGACTGCGCATTGTGCTTATCCCTGTAAGGTTCACTTCCCCCTGCTGCCACTGCTGCTCAGTTCACCTTGTTGTGTCCTTCCCCCTGCAGGGGAGGGTGAGGAAGAGGAGTGGGAGGGCCAAGAGAGAGTGAAGGGTGGAGAAAGGAAAGGGTGAGGCAAGGGACAGATTACGGGGACACAAAGAGATCAGTTATGTGTGAAAGCACAGGGATGTTGCTGGCTCCCCAGGAGGTTTTAGGTGAGATGGGTTGCTTGGGTCACATTTTGTTAGTGTGCAGTAAGTGAGTAAAGCATCAATCATTAGTCCTGCAGTCATTGGTTGTGACATGCTATACAGTCCTTTGCGTCTCTGAGCATGTCTGTGTTCGTGTATCTCCCTTCCATCACAGCACTAAATTGCCGTCTCCTCGGCTCGCAGCCATCAAAGCTCAACACCGGCTCTGTTTTTGCTCTCCACTCTGCAAGTGTCTGGGGTTTGAACATGCGTTGACAGCAGCCATGGGCAGAAGCCTTCACAGCAGCACTGTTCCACTTACTCAAAACAGCCACCAACAACTCATTTTTATTCATTCAGTTGCTCTTTTGCTGCCAAGCCATACGCATATCCCCATGGGCGCCGCTTGACGGAGTTGTTTTTCCTCCATTTAAGTGAAGAAATAACTGACTTCTGCTGACTGACTGCAGAGTCTCTCTGTATCTTCAAGCCAAAGTAATCACAGTTGAGAAACACACAGACTCAAACACAGAGATAAGAACTGGTTGAATTTAGAAATCTGTGTGAGGCGAGTCTTTCTGCATCATCCAAGGCTTCCTTCATATTGGTCTTCAAAGATAAACTGAGCCAGTTCTCACCTTTCCAGCACATGAGATTTCTTCTCTGTCCTCTTCACTAATTAACCTACAGCCTCCTCATAGACCTGTCACAATAACTTTATTTGTTGGACAATATACTGTCCGAGAAATAACTAGAATTAATGATACTGTTGTCATTTTAAGACCATTTTATGCCACTGATAATAAAATAGACTCATATAAACATTATCACTTTCAGTCATTACTTAAGACCCACTGGAAGTGTGTGGTGGTGTCTGTGTCTGCAGAGACTCTGCCCTCTGTCTGTTTCCTTATTTTGTCATTATTTTCCTGTGCTGGAGATACTTTACTAACCCATAACATCAGTATTAGACATCCTGGGAATGAGAATCAACAATGTCTCTGGTGCATTTATGGCCGGACAAATCCTATTGATTCTCCCTTCAAGAATATTCAGCAATTTTCAGCCGCACAGCCAGAAATGACAGAGAAACATCTGTCAGCAGACATTCATCTAAACAAAAGTGCAGGTCAGCTAAAATCGTTGAGGTCATGTCCATAAATCATACAATAAGTCAATAATGTAATTATTGTGACAGGTCTACCTCCACGTATTACTTACTCTTAGTACCTTCACTTTCTAATGAATGTAAGTGTTCATGGTGTAATTATTGTAAGTGTTGAACAAATTAGGTTTGTTTCCTGCTCAAACAAGATGTGAGAAGAGGCAGAAATGCACAGCTGTGTGACGTACAATTTTTGCTAAAGACTCCAAATTCCCCCTCGTCCATAAAGGGTCAAAAATGTCACAAACAAAAATGTCAACTATTTTCGATTCCAGATTTTCAATAAAGAGGACTTGTCCTTTGTCTTCAGTGATCATAAACTGAATAATTGCAGGTTTTATTATTGTATAGATTATAGGATTAATTCAGTAACTGAGACAATTGTCAGATTAAAAGATTAACTAATTGGAGTTAAGTCATGAATTAATGTTACTTAACTAAATGAATTTTTAGTCACAGCCTCAGTTGTAGAAGCTGTAGTTAAAAATAAATAATTTGTAACTGTTAACAGTACAGGCTGTTTATTTAAAGTACTGATGCCTTTTTTTTCCAGGTCAAGCACTCATTTAAAGGAACAGTTCGCCAAAAAAAACAAAAAAAAACATGCTATTCCTCTTACCTGTTGTGCATCATCTAGATTACAGGTGGAGTGAGTTGCAGAGTTTTGAAGATATCAGCTGTGTAGAGACGTCTCCCTTCTCAAGAACTGAATATAATGGAACTGGATCTTTGATAACTGGGTCATGATTTTTTTTTTTTTTTTTTTAAATGAGCACCTCAAGGTGAATGCCATCTAGCTCCATTATATTTGAGAAAAAGCAAACTTCTCCACAACAAAACAATACAGATGGATAAATAGCACTATATGCCAGAGGGAAAATGTAAATCTTTCAGTCAGTTCATGGCCAAGTGTGAGATTATGGTCACAAAACTAAATAAACCCACTCTCTTCCTGAAGTTAATAAAACCCTGCGTAAAATGAATTGTTCTGTTATATAAATCTTAGTCATCTCCAAGTTGTTTTTGAGTCTGTTCAGCCTGGTGCGGAGCATTAATCATCATCTTTGGTCGTAATATCAGACTAATTCTCTCTGTAAAGAAACAATAACTGTCAATATTCTGTAACAGCACCAGAATAGTGACTGTGTCATTATGTACAGCCGTTACGCACTGATACATACTATTAGACAAACGGTTAGAGCTCTAAAATAAATGCTGCCTTTGATGTTATCCTTCGTTCGTACATGAATACATGTATACAACTAAAACCAGGGTGTACTCACATGTAACTGTGGTCATATTGTATCCCTTGTGTAAAACAGTACAGTATGCGATATGACAGCTTGGATGAACACCAGAAGTGTTACTACGTACATCGCTTGTGGTGACACAGCTGAGGCTCACAAACACATAAACATGCGCACAACACTTTGCTATTTCACAGCCATGCGTCTGACATGTACACCACCATCTCATCAGCTCGGTTTGTTGTCGTCCTCCAAAGTGTCGACGCTGCCGTCGTGAGGCGTGTTTCCTGTATTTTGTCTCTTGCTGGAGAAAAGTAGTGGGAAATGACAGCAAGTTACAGATGCTGAGACGTATACACTATATACCTGATGAGCTGGGCACGGACAGGTACTTGTCTCCATGGCAACCATCTCAGGGGAGATTTTCAGACACTGAAGTGATGTGTAGGTGAAACTAATGACAGGAAATGTGACTCCTGCTCTGTGTGTGTGTGTGTATATATATATATATATATGTATGTGTGTGTTTTGCGTTGCTGTCAGAATATTGAGCTGTTTCACAAGTGGGATCAGAGGAGACTTTGCTAAGATGACTCACAGAGCACCAATCCTCAGAAAGTCTTACGCTGCATAAACTACTGTCACAGGCTTAGTCTTATAAACCCCCCCTGCTCTGTGTCTCTGTCACAGATCACCCCTCTACTGTATGTTTTACCTCCGGAGAGATGAGACTCACTTTATTTCCTCCACTAAAAATGAGAAGATGATTCAGTCCCTCTCTTTTTACATTATCAAGCTAAGAAACAAATTTCTAAAAACTTAAAACTGTAAAATCCACTCTTTCTATCAAAGAAGTGCGCGTACAGTGCGATTTCACTGGAGGAAATACTGTATCCAGTGACCTTAGCTTTCATGGTTTCTTTAGTCACGCATTGTGACATTCCCTGAAAGACTTTTTTTCTCCCTCAGTCCATCCTCTGAGGGCCGTGTCTGGCCTCGTTGTGTCAGATTGCTGCAACCTTGAGCCATCTGGTTACATCACAGACTGGAGCTGGATGGTTTCAGAGCTGCAAATATTATCAGCAGACAGACTGAGAGAGAGAGAGAGAGAGAGAGTGAGGGGACGGACGGGAGCCCAGAGGAGTCATTTTAGTGTTTATGTCTGCGCACGTGGATATGTGCCATGTCTGAAACTATAGGGGCCTTTAGCTTGTTGCTGCCCAGAGTTTATCGCTCTCTTTCTTTCTCTTATCTCCCTCTCCAGTATTTTGCCTGAGAACCGAAAGACCAAAATTCCTTCACAGAATAATAAATAAATGGTAAATGGACTTACACTCACATAGCACTTTTCTGGCCAATTCACAACTCAAAACTACTCGTCACATTCATCCAGTCCCTCACACAATCACACACACACACACACACACACACACACACACATTCACACCAATGGACAAGCTATCGAGGACAAGTGGAGTTCAGTATCTTGTCCAAGGACACTTCGACATGCGGACTGAAGGAATCGGGGATCAAACGGATTGTCTGTGCACATGGATCTGTGCCATGTCTGAAGCTATAGGGGCCTTCAGCCTGTCGCTGTCTTCTTGTGTCCAGCAGTGATGGATATTCTCCGCGCTGTTGAACAGCATGAGCAAACAGACTGCCGTTTGTCCAGAGTGAGTTATAGGAGTTTATGTGCATAAAATATGGTTATTTGCAGAATATTAGCTGCAAACCCAGTGTTCACATCACAACAGCAGGGCTTGTATTATTTTTCATCTTGTGTGTTTGTGTTTACTAGAGATGTAACCGGACTGTGGCAATATGTGCCATGTTATTACATGGTTAATTATTTTATTTTAATATTTTTATGCTGCTACTGACTGCTGCATTTGTTTTTGTTTTGCAGTTGTACATACATATATAATAACATTCATTGACAAAGACCATTCATGCCAGTTTTTTAGCGTGTGGTCAGGTCATGGCTGGGTACTTTTCATTTCATTAAAAAAGGAATGCAGAAGCACTTTAGGTTAAAGGGATAGTTCACTCAAAAATGAAAATTCAGTCATTATCTACTAACCCCCATGGTGATTGCAGGTTGTTTAGTTCACAGAACACTGCTGGAAGTGAACCAGTTTTCAAACACAACAAATAACCAAAATAAAACACATAAAATGCCTCCATACTGCTCATCTGGAGTAATCCAAGTCTCCAAAAGTATCCAAGTACACACTGTCACAACACACGTACCTGGCTCACCAGGTGTATGTGCACATGAATGTGGCTGCAAGCTGAAGATCTATAATGAAGATTTGGGCTAAAAACTTTGTGTAAATGATGTCTTTCAAATCAACTTGGCATGTCAGGGCTTGGAATACACCAAATGAGCGATATGGAGGCATTTTATGCTTTTTTCTGTTGTGTTTTTACATTTGAAAACTTGTCACCAGTCACTAACATTATTTTTTTATAAACATCAATATATTGTTTTTTGGGAAAAATCCTGATTAGTATGCCTTTAAATCTGAGGGGGTAGTATGATAACAGGATAAGTAAGATGTGAAAACATTTCTGCTACACAAAACTATGTTTATGTTTTCTAACTTTTCTCATATTGTGCTGGGTTTTTTTGTTTTTTTGTTTTGTTTTTTGTTTTTTGTTTTTTGTTCAATGGTGAATCTTTTTTTTTTATCCTCACAGTCCTCCACAAATAATTGAAATTAACCAATCGGTGAACAAAAGAACATAAAGACACACTGCTGCAGCCTTAATTTAAAGTCTCAAGCTGAAAATGTTGTGGAGTGTAGATTGTGCTGTAGAAGTTCTGGACACTTTATATATAAGACAGCTCTCAGTCTTCTCAGTCAAGTGGTGGACACTGCTCTTTGCATTCTTATGATGCTTTAATGCTCTTTGGCCCAAACACCTGGACAGAAATTGGGAAAAAAAGGTATTTTTTGTATTCTGCAGCCACGACATGAATGACTTGGGACTCAAAGAATTAATCTTGTTAAATGCTCTTAAATCCAAAGTGAAAGAGTTAGAGGCAGAATCCGTGGGACATTAATAATTCACCCGGTTATGCAACTGACTCCTAGAAATTTCTCTTTTTGAAATGTGAGTTCTCAGTGCTTCCGTATCATATTTTGTCTCCTTTTGTGTTTTCTATTTGCAGTGTTGTGTTTTTGCTGCTGACGGTCTTCACAAGGTCTCCCTTTGAAAACAGATCCTTAACCTCAGTGTGATTCTCCTGGTTAAATAAAATGTTCAGAAATGTAATAGTACATTAATGCCAGTCTTAAACCAAGATAAGATCGTTAACGCTGATGTGAAGATCACTCACACTCCTGATGTTGTTATCTGTGAACACCGGTGTCGTTCCTTTGAGGACGTTGCAGTGTGATCATTAATGAAATGGGTTTCTGTTCTCGGAGGCATAAGGGCAAGCTGATATTTGTGTATTTGTTGTTGTGACATTATCTTAATTGGAACAGAGAGGCTGTGTATCTGAGGTTGCAGACTCTCAGGCTGGTTCACGCTGCACATGCTGACAGGGCAAAACACTCTCATTGCAACATGCAAATCACTTAACATGTAATTTTCCATTGTACAGCATCTGATTAGTGCTTTTTCATCTCATAGATCTGTAAGCCAGACTACACTTGTACATAATAAAATGATATAAACATTTGCATTTTGTCCTTAACAGTCTGAGAAAGGAATCATCTGAGAGATTTTTTTTTTCATGTCATTTCAATTACGTACTTCAGTACTGAGCATGGTAGAAATGAATTGACCTGTGTGGAACTTGCAGGGTTTCATATCTTCGACCTGTGCACCATCATTACTTCAAGCTGATAAAAAGCTTCAACTCTAACATGTTTTTTTCATCGTGTTTGTTTTGCAGAAAGTGAGTGAGAAAGTTGGTGGTGCAGAAGGAACGAAGCTCGATGAGGACTTCACTGAGATGGAAAAGGCAAGACTGAACTCTTTTCATTACATCCGTTATGACTTTGATGAGAATGAAAAGCTTTTTATTATTTAACCAGAAGAATAAATGTTCTAAGATCCCAACAGTTTTGTGCAAATGTTTTATACATGTCACACACCAACCACTTCTGCGGTCAGATTACAAAAGTCCAGAAGTGTTGTGCTGCATTATTGAACCCATTCAGAGCTTCAGTGGATCTAAAACATTTATTTATTCACATTTTGTGACACTGCCTTTAATGGGGAGTCAACAGAAGCAGCTGCTGGTTATTCTGTGGTAATCAAAGCTTCTTACAAATCATTAGAAGGACCAAATCTTTGGTCCAAAAGAACAAATGCCCCAGTGATTTCAGTGAAATGATTTGTAAAGTGGAGAGTTGCAAAATTTTGGTTAAAGGTTAGAGAAGCAGGCTTGTTACTGAAAGGTTGCCAGACCGTGGTGGTACTGGGTGAGTGTTGTCAGGACTGTCCTCATAGTAAGACTTCTCTAAATAAATACATGAAAATGAAGTTAGCTGAAAATGTCAGTTTGAAGGTTTAACTTGAACCTGATAGAGGTCTTTCACTCACAGTGCTGCAGGGATGATAAATGTTTGGAGGCCAACCTGGAAGTTATCATCACTCTGGTTCCCTCCACAAAAACAAATGGGATTTTTTCCACTGGATTTTGGATTTAATGCAGAAAATAAACTCTGTAGCGAAAAAAAAAAGTTGATGACATTGACACATTTTGTCCAGAAAAATCATAGTCACAAATCAACACCACTTTTATCATTTTTAAAGTGGAAATACAATCGCTAGAATTAAAAGTTATACATTAAATGCTATAAACTAAAGGCTATAAATGAACTACACTACAGTCGCATGTTTTAATTATAATCACTAAAGTTCAGCCTGATGATGTTTAATGATCCGGCAACCTCTGTAGCCTGATTAAGTCATTTCTTAAAAACTTCATTTTTTAAGACACATTTAGGCTTCAAAATCCAAAAGTGGCTTGTTTACTGATGTATTTTATGTTGTAGAACAAAACATAAAAACTCTGGACCACAGACATTATTTCAAGCATATAAACAAAAAACCCATTTAAAAATATTTATTGACTTTGAGATGAGAGAAGTACTAACTATGAAATAAAAGCTTCACAGGATTCTTGTACAACTGGCTGAGAGACCTTCTCCCTCCAGTATCTTTAGTTATGTTCACCTCTGCAATTTTTGTTTTGACCTTATTTTTCAAAAATGATCATTTCAACGATTGCTTCCCCAGAAATCCCTCCTGCGACAGAAATTGTTGTTGCAATTGTTTTGTTTTTTTAACTCAGCATGACATGTTGTGGCTGTAATGTTCCTGCAATGCCATCATTTTGTACAAACACTATTTACTCCAGAATTTCAATGACTCCTGTGACTCTGAATCAGCTCAAAGCCATTTTTGTGTTTGCATGCATGTTGCTGAAAACACTGGTTCTCTGAAAACATAATATTTGTTTTTCCACCCATCAGCAACAATAAATGCATGTATGTACATGTGAATGATTGTGTATGTTTACGTGTGATCATATGCGTTAATATGCACAGCTGATCACACTAAACAAGAACACTATGTGAAGACACGTCTCTGTCTCACCACCACGCTGCAGAACAAAGCAACACTTTCTTTTATTCGGTTTTCTTTTCTCTCCACCTGTTAGATGACAGCCTTATACATCCATGAATTGTTTTATTGCTGTTATATTTCTCTCATCTTCAAGATTTCAGCCATTAGCTATTTTTGTTACTGTCCACATGTTTTCTAAACTGTTATTTCTGTTCTCGGGATTTACAGAAAATGGACACCACTGCTCGGGCAGTGCTGGACATCATGACCAAGACCACCGAGTATCTGCAGCCGAATCCAGGTGACATAAACCTGCTGAACATGATGATCACGTGATGTGTTGTTCATCTGGATATTTAAAGAGTCATTACATGACGCATGATATATACATATGATACCTGCACAAGCTCATTTACACATAGTCACGTATACTGTATACACCTATTCAAATGCATAACATTAATTATCTAATAATAAAAAAATAAATGTTACAGCCACATTTAGCCAATTTAAGCACTGTATTAGTAATTTTAAGCACTTTATTATAATGACTTCCCTATTTAATAGTCTGTTAAATGAAGAGGACTTTGCCTCACTGTGCATTATTGCATTTTCATGAAATATATTAAGCCTCTGGGAAAACGACACAGCAAAGGCCCTGTATTTAATAAGTGATTGGACTGTTACGAGCATCATGTAACAACTAGACTAATGAGGAGACAAGATGTTTCAGGATCTGTGTGATTTGGCTCAGCGTGTGTAATTGACTGATCGATCACACCATGTTTTCACTGTGTGATAATTAAACACAGCAGCATGTCACGATGTCAGGGAAAAAAGAAAACTGGCTTGTCACAAGGTGGGAAAACTCGAGATAGTGGGGAAAGGATGAGTCAGGGGAGGACGTGAGAGGGACAAGGACACCAAGCTAAGCTTAGTTTTATAATCACCAGCTGGACTCTGCATCAAGATTAGATTATTTTAAGGTTATTAATTGAACAGTATCAGTATTCCTGTGTTTTGCATCAGTGACTGTGATAACAGTGTATTATGGATGAGGATGGAAACTGAAAAGGTTTTATTTATGCCAGTGGTAATGAATTCTCCTTACTGCTCAGATTCTTTATCAATTCCCTTATTAATCCCTGATCAGTTTCAGTTGAGATGGCTGTACAGAGCTGAGAGCTGAATGTAGCACCACTCCCTTCTGTCATCATCTAAAATGGATGAAATGAGAGAATATTTCTACAGTATTCGTTTTCATTAGTTTTATAAATCAAAAAAAAAATCTGTGTTGTTATCATAACGCAGGATAAATTACTCTCAGCTGCAGACGTGTTGCTCGGCTGGGAAGTAGTAGCACTCATGAGAGTGACAAATACATGACAGGTTCTTCCTCTCCACCACGACTCTCTCTTGTTGCAAGTTTCCAGCAGTGTAGAGACACGAGTTTGATGTCATTGTTTTGAAATATGCAGCAGTCAGACAAATATGCTGGCAATGATAAAAAGAATTCATAGGCTCAGAGGTGTACGATTCTGATGGATCAGTCAATTTGGAACCAGTTCTCAACAGTTCAGGTTCTCAGTTACAATACTTAATTATGGATGCTCCTTGGTCATTTAAACCTTTATAGAGACACTTTACCCCAGTATCAAAACTACATGTTTTCCTCTCACCTGTACTGCTATATATCCATCTGGATTTTTTGGTGTGAGTTGCAACATTTTTAAGATATCAGCTGTAGAGATGTCTGCCTTGTCTCGACTTGTGGTGCTTGAATCACCAAAAAATACATTTGAAAAAAGGCATCAGCGATGTCTCTTTCCAAAAATTATGATATATTATTCAACTAGAAAGAAAGCAGTGTGCATGTGCATGTTTTTCTGTGCGTAGATTTGCTGTGTTTCATGGTCTTCTTTCACCTGCCCAGGGATTGCAGATGGAAATTAGCTTGTAAGCTAAATCTGGTAAAAGGCATGTCTTCTTTTTCCTGAGACAACCTCGTTTGTGCACGGTCCCCAATACAAATAAACTTAATAAACTAAACTCAACTAAACAAACTAGAACCGAGCATTTTGACTAATTTTGGTACCTCAGGTGCTGTGTCTTCTGACGACATATTGAAAACATTTAGCCCAGCGGTGTTTGGTTTCATCAGTGTTTTGCCTTCACAGCCACCAGAGCCAAGATGAGCATGATGAACTCCATGTCACGTATGCGGGGACAGGAGAAGGGACCGGGCTACACGCAGACCGAGACCATCCTGGGAGAGTCTATGCAGAGGTTTGGCAGGGAGCTCGGAGAGGAGTCAAACTTCGGTGAGCTGCAGCACACTCTCACAGAAAGAGGAGAAGAGCAAGCATTTTTTTTAGGCTGCACAAGAACAAAGCGGTATAATTTTATTCCCTCAAGGACGCAGTAACAATGTGATGAAAAATGCATGAGTCTATTTTCCAGACAAGATCCATGAAGTTTGTTATTTAGTTCACAAGTGGAGGCATTAAAATGCTGTTTAAAGAGAAACACCTGTCTTCAGAATCTGCTGTGAGATGGTAATGAGATAATGTTACTGCAGATAGACCTTTTCTTACACTACATGCTGACTACTGTGTGCTGTTCATGTGATTTTGTCCAGGCCTCGCTCTGATGGATGCTGGGGAAGCCATGCGTGAGCTCGGAGAAGTGAAGGATGCTCTGGACATGGAGGTCAAGCAGAACTTCATCGATCCACTGCAGAACCTCCATGAAAAAGATCTGAAGGAGATTCAGGTACATGTGCACAAAAGCAAAAGCATATCTGTCATCTCTTAGTGAAGGATCCGGGGGCCTCAAGTATGACTGAAGTAGAAAACCAAGTAGTTCTTTATAAAACCTTGCTTTGATGTGGAAATGGTCTTATCTCTCAGCATCATCTAGACTTAAATGATTCTCCTGCTGGTTATACAACAGTATTGCAGTTTGGGAAGAAATATTATTATTATTATTATTATATTATTATCAATTGAAGGTGTAACAAATTAATAGTTACACACTCCTAAGCTTTGCGTTTGGCATCGTTTATCGTAGTCAAAGGAATAATATGTTTTTTCTGGCTTCAATCTCTTCTACCGTTGCTGTGATCTCGTCTTCCAAGAAGTTCACTTTTCTCTTTTGGTCCATGACTAAAAAAAAAAAAAGAAAAGAAAGGCACTGGTCTTCACTAAATGTTTTAGTTTTGTATCAAACTCAAACTCTTAAGCTTTAACTTCTCTTCTGTAGATAAAATTGAATTTTTGAGTTTTAGGGTTCACCCTATTTGTCATTATTTGGGTACCTGAAAATTAAGTGGTTGCAATTTTAAAAAAACAACAACTTTTCTTCACTGTTACTTTAATGAGTTTATTTCAAAACGTAAGAGTTCGATACGAAACCCAAAAATTAAGTGAAGACTCGAAGTTTTCTCAGATTTCTTTTTTTCAGTGTTCCTGTTGAAACCCTTCTTTGTGCTGCATTATATAAGGAGAAATTGCTGATTGTAAGGCAGGCGCCTTCAATAAGTTAAGCTGAGATTTATGTATAAATCACTGGTGCTTAAGCTGCAACTTTTCTTCCCAGAACCTACTTAAGCAAGTTTTTTTTTTTTTTTTTATGCTCAGCTTCTTTCAATCAAACTTAAACACACTGTTGGAACTTATCTTAAGACTTCAGAGGAAGTTCAAGTACAAAATTAAGAACATTTTTATAAATGAGACCCCAGATTTACTTCCTTATCTTCTTTTGCAGCATCACCTGAAGAAAATGGAGGGTCGCCGTTTGGACTTTGATTATAAGAAGAAACGTCAGGGCAAAGTGACAGATGACGAGATCAAACAGGCGCTAGAGAAGTTCGACGACTCCAAGGAGATAGCTGAGCAGAGCATGTTCAACCTGCTGGAGAGTGACGTGAGGATCATTTTACTTTACTTTACCTGATTCATTTGTTCACCACTGACACAGCCAGGCTTTTCAGTTTGTTTGTCCCGGTAAATTTATTGTACTGTCTTGGATTTTCCACAACTATTCCCATTTCCCCTTTTTAACTCCACAAACTATGGTAATCAGTGGGTCCTGATCCTGCAAACATTCATCACCTCTGCATTGATTTATAAAACAAAAGTGCCACTGTTTCAGTCTCAAGGCCATTTCTCAAGACAAAGCAACCTTGTAAACTGACGTAGTGCTTAAATACAGCCTATAATTGCATGATAGTTCACAGGAGATTGTGTCTAAAGTCATATGTAAAAATATTAAAATATTCAGCATCTACAAAAATAAATAAAATTGAATAAATAAAATAAACAAGAAAATAAAAAGTAAGGTAATAAAAGATAATACAGAGTAATACATAAAAATTAAAGAAATAAAAAGTGCCCGCGACCCTTATGGAATAAGCGGTTACAGAAAATGAATGAATGAATGAATAAAATGTGCAATAAATAAACAATATGCATAAAAATAATAAGAAAATAAAAAGTAAGGTAATAAAAGATAATACAGAGTAATAAATAAAAATTAAAGAAATAAAAAATATAATAAATACATAATATACATAAAAATAATAAGCAAATAAAAATAAGAAAAAATAAATAATAAAAGATAATACAAAATAATAAATAAAATGAAAGAAATTTAAAGAGAAGAAAAATCAAATAAATATAAATGATTGATTTTCTTTCCTTCTCACCTGGGATGGTGTACTGATGCGGTCGGTCAGTCAGATGGTGCTGCAGGTGTTCTGCAATTAACATTTGTGTCTTGTTTGCTCTGTATCACAAGGAAAGGGTGATTCAATAAGCTGCATTTATTGCATAAAAATAAGCCACATAACCAATAACCTTTGCAAAATGCACATGAAAAGCAGATCAAACACAAATCATTGAGGATATTTGTTGTTATTTTTGTTATTCAGCTCTGTATTATTACAGGGGAAATACTGTGCTGTTTCCAAAGTCAAGAATTAACTGTTGATGTGTTTGCTGGTCAGCCACTATTTGTTTATGTGAGATCCTGCTTTACAAAATCTGTTATTACTTTTAGCATCTGAGTTTAGAGTCCAGATCTCAGCAGCTCTGCACCTCTTTAACAGATTGAACAGGTGAGCCAGCTCGCTGCACTGGTCCATGCTCAGGTGGAGTACCACAGCCGAGCTGCTGAGATCCTCACACAGCTCTCCAGTAAGATCGATGAACGGTGAGCACTCACACTTCCTGTTTCACATGGGTCATTTTGTTTCATTGGATGCGCTTATGATAACATGTAGAATCTATATTATTTGTGCATTGAGGGGTTCTGTGTTTTCCACCCTGCAGGATAAGGGATGCTTCTGTCAAACCAAGGAAAGAGTTTGTCCCTAAACCACGTACGTCTCTGGACTTCTCCATCAGTGAGAACCACAATGGAGGCATCCACAGCGCTCGCTCTCCAGGTGAGACCCAGAATACAAACCGTATTCCTCAGAAACATGTCCAGAAACTAGTCCCGGTGCTGTGAATGCACTGTGGTATCTCACTGGACAATCTCATAAGTTTCTGTTTCAACTGATAAAAAGAGAGAACAGTAAAGTTTGCAGTAGAATGAAGGACAGTTTCTGGACTAGTTTCTATTAATTCACAGTATTTTTTTCCTTTAACAATCCTCTATATATTTTTCTCTTTTTTTTCTGTAAATTCTCAAATAAAAGTCAGATGCTGGTGGGACTTTTCTAACAAATAAAGGCCAGGAAAACAGGCAGATGTGTTAGCATGCATTGCAGAGTAAAGTTAGGGTCATATACATATACTGTACACAGTACATGTAATCAGTACTCATAACTTACACTGATTAATTCTGGTAAATTTTACTTTTAATTTCTTAACATCAAACTACTGAAACACAACAGTTTCTGCAGATGTTTCACAATAAAAGCCTTCCAGGAACTAAAGAAGGGATTAAGTGCTAGAAACCTTTTAATGTGAAATACACTGTATGGAGTGCAGAGACGGATATCAAGAACCAATATTAAACCAGTATACCTCATATCGATGAGCTCCTGGACAAACGATACTACTATCAGTATTAATAGTAACTTATTTCTGCAAAAGGGTAATAATAAAATAATAGTTGTATCATTTCCACATCTTTTCGTGTCATCTCTTAAGCAGTACTGTTATCAATATCAGTAACAATAAAATCCTAGTAATACCCATCCATAATAGTGTGTTTTGCTTGCATGAACAACAAGCAACAGTAATTATAAATTATCTCCTACAAATTTGACCTAATCAGAAAGAGGGAGGATTCTCACTAAAGTATATTAAAAATAGCTAGATAGACATTTATTTAAACAGGTAGCCTGACATCTCTTCCTAACATACAACATGTTAGCAAACTCAGAATTTGTCCTGATATACTTTGAGTGATGTGGCAGCAGCACCACTTCTTTTCAGTTATGTATCTCAGTTATTTATTCATAATTAATGTAAATTAGCCTTGTTTTTATATGGCTGGAAGAGAGTTTACTTACTTGTAACTCCCAACAGCTGCTCAGTTTCCTTCCAAACCTCATCGTTTTTGAGGATCTTCTTATAAAAATGTTGCTGTGGATCATACGAGATGTGCCGCTTCTCAGCGTCATAAATCAGTGTCACCATCCCTGTTGACCGCTCGCTGGAGGGGAAATGGAAACGTCAACAATGACGATGTCAATTATGATCAATTGAAATAGAATGGAGGTGAAACAGGTGTGCGAGACTTTGCAAAAATAATACCAGGAGTTTAGCAACACATGGCCAGCCTGTTTGCTAACGCACAGAGCACAGAGTTATTGTACCTAACTCGCTCAGAAAACTAAAACAGTCCGATGTTTGATCGCTTGCATCGCTTCTAGTTAGGGAGCAGTGTCACTGACAAGATTGACAAGACATGGACACAATAACAAACATAACAAAGTGTACATTGAGACAAATATGCAGAAATACACAACTATACACGATTTACATTCATTTTATATTTCAAATAAAAGTGCAGTGCTTTCATAGAACGGCAGATATTTGAGAATTTATGGTGTATTTACTGCTTGCTAATTTTATCTTTCTTTTTCTCAGCTCTTTTTCCCAACATTTCAGTTATTACCTGTACTGAACAGAGTATCCATCAGTCCAAAACTCGTTAATACAACTCTGCACTCTTCTCTTTCCCCTTATGATTTTTGTTTATTCCTCCAGGGGCAAGGTCTCCAGGTGAGCCAGGTCAAACTTATCTGTCAATACATTTCTCCGTCTGCGTGCTCACTAATTCATTTCTTTAACGACATCCTTTCGTTCACACCTAAAACTCAAAACTACTTCTACCACTTTCTGACCCCCGCCTCCCTCGTGTTGTCTCCTCTTCCCTCTTTGCAGCAAGGTCTCCAGGTGAGACAAAAGTGACTCTCCGGAGAGATACAACAATATCTCTTCCATCACTTCGTCATCCTTTGTTTGTCCATCCCTCTTTCTGTCTGTCCCTTTGTTATGAGAAAACTGTTGCACTCAAATGATACAAACAGCAGAAAAACAACTGCCGTCCGCTCACTGCACAAACAATGCAAACCCACAATAACAATGAAAAGCTTACCGGCGGACGAGCATTTGCTGTTTCTGTTTTATTCACTCGTCAATCTTCTGGTCTGTCTTATCCTCCTGTTTCTTTGTCTGTCTGACGCTCTTTTCAATTCGTTGTCCGACGTGTATTTCTGCTCGCTTGGTTTACTGACCTTTTCATCGCTGCGCCCTCTGTACTTACAATATCATCAATTCATCATTTATCAATCTAGAAAATGTTATCAAACCTAAACACCTCTGCTCTTTGTTCACCGTTGTTTTCTCCTCTCCCCTTTGCAGCAAGATCTCCAGGTGAGCAAGAGTGACTTGGGAAGAGATACAAAATCTCTTTATCACTCTTATCTTTTATCTTTTTTTAAATATACTTTTGTGGAGATATATTTTTGTCTGAATTTTTATTTGCAGTGCAGCTCGTCTGCTGTGCTGTTTCTGTCTAACCCCGGTTTCTCTTTTGCTCCTTTTTTTTTAATCAAACTGCTCATCTTTCTTTTATTGTTAAAGGAATACTTTGACATTTTGGGAAATTAGCTTATTAGGTTACCTGCTCAGAGAAAGAAGCTTCATTCTAGCTTAGCGCAAAGACCAGGAAAGGGGGTACACAGCTAGCTTGCCTCTGTCCAAAGGCAACAAAACCAGCCGCCGGCATCGTGAAAGGCACATTTATGCTTAACTCGAGATACACATACACATATGGATGGAGTTCATTTTGTCTGTATTTGTGCACGTTTCTGAAACCTCATGGACACGGATGAAATGGTGTAGTCCTACTAGTATTTGTGGGAGGCAGTGTAGCAGTGTAGCCAACACTTCAAGCAAGACATGACCACAAGTTCACATGTCACGACGTATCTATCGCTGCCTTTTCTCAAGACGTACATTATTACTTCCTCCTCCAGCATCACCATTTTTGTTGTTGTCAGAAACTTTTGATTCTTCTTCCTGGGGCAACTTTTGACCCATAGCAGTGCCCCCTAGTGGATATATTGCCAATGTAAAGGACACAGAGCCAAGAAGTAGTTCCCATAAAATGGCGACTTGGTGTAAACAGCTCCATAGGTGAGATTTGTATTTTATTGGAAGTGTTTTCCAACAGTATTTTTTGGTTTGCCCAGAGAAAAGGTTTAGGCAAAAGTACATCTTACCCCATTAAAGAGCAGCACGTAGCCCCTTTCGTGAGCTTTTCTTTTCTTTTGGATGATAACTGGATGGGAAAGTCAAACTGATATTTCAACCTCATTCCAGTCTTTATTCTAAGATGAGCTTCTCGGCTCCTGGCTGTAGCCTCTCCGATCAGATATGAAAGTTTTACCGATCCTCTTATCTAAATCTCTACCAGAAAGAGAAGCGTATTTCCCAGAATGTAGAACTATTCCTTTAAACACTGAATGCCTCGTTGTTATTTTCCAGTCACTGATGGTCATGTCTTGTCTCTCCTTTGCTCTGTCTCCTTCTCCCTGCTTCTTCTTCTTCTCTTTCCCTCTTTCAGCAAGGTCTCCAGGTGAGCCTTTCACAAGCTTTTCTTGTGGTTGTTGTGTCTGTAATCTGTATGCAGCTTCTTATCTCCTCTTCGAGCCTGTCCTTTAACTTTTCTCCTCTTATCTCTCCAGCTCCTATGGACCAGCCCTGTTGTCGCGCACTCTACGATTTTGACCCCGAGAACGAAGGTGAGCTAGGCTTCAAGGAAGGCGATATCATCACCCTGACCAATAAGATCGATGACAACTGGTATGAGGGGATGCTGCACGGCAACTCCGGCTTCTTTCCCATCAACTATGTGGATATCCTGGTGCCGCTGCCCCACTAGGATGTCACCACTACCAGCTGTGTCTGCAACAGTGGCGAAACAAATCCTGGCCTCCAGTTCCCTCCCCCCCCGAGTATTCCCAGTAACCTTTTTCCTAAAACATTCCTACTAACCACCAGTGCTCCGCTTTAAAGGAGTCAAAACAGCAACAACACAATAATGAGTGAAGATATAAGAACAAAGATCGATGAAAAATTAACGCAAGTGTGCACCAATTGAGCGTAAAACCAATTGATGTCGTTGCTTCCCCGTAATCCCAGGAGGCACCTTCAGGCTTCCGTAGTCATTTTATCCATTTTCTGTCCCAGCTTTTGTCTCAGTTTACGTTGGCTGTCAGTCCGTCATAAGTTTATCAGAGCAACTTTACAAAATCACACTTTCTCTCATTCACTGTACTTTGTGGAAACCTCTACAGTAGATAGAAGAAACTTTTTTCTCACATACTAGAAAAAAAAATCGGTCCACGTGCTTCATGTTTGTTAGAGACTCTAGGTCAAGCATGGTTTCAAGTGTTCAACGTTTTATCTTAAACAAAAAAAAAAAAAATATGTTGAGTTTGTTTTGAATATTCCTCTTTTTAATGGTAGTCGTCTTTTGGCATGCTCGGGCAGTTTCTGGAGAAACCATGTCCCCGTCATGCTCAAAAAATTCTGTCCAAAGGATGTCTTCACCTTTTAACTATTCAGAATTTTAACAAAAGTTGTAGACAGATTCTCAGAATCTAGCTGACAACCAGGATTACCCATAGTATCTTTTATTTTTTACATATCAAACATGTGCGCGTGATTGATCGTACGTGATTTAGATACCAAAGTTACCTGCAAAAACCTGAATCAACTCCAATTTTAGCTTCAACATTTCAAGACAGCATGGTGTCAGTAAATCTGCTCAATGCAACAGGGTGAAGCTTGCAATCTCTCTAGTTCTTTGGTATTTTCATCAGGAGGCGAGAAGCTGCGTTCTTAAGTCTGTGACACATTACATATCTGAGCCAGTGATTAGTGGAGTGATGACATGATTTGCAAAAACACAAGTTGTGAAGTTTAAACTGTTTGAAGTGACGTAAGAAAACTATGGTGCATAATTTTCAATCCTCCAACGTGTATTTTATCAGCAGCTTGTGTGAAAAATGGTTGATGTATTGTGATATAATAACTCATAGGACTTAACTGCTCATTGGGGCAACTGTTTTTTTTTTTTTCTCTGCAGCTGAAGGCGAATCGCTCTGTTTGCTGCATCCCTACTAGTCCGATTAGTATTCTGTAGTTTAGCTGTCTATAAGCCATTGATTAGGATGAAACTAGACATAGCCAGGAGTGCACAAATGGCTGAATGGAATGAGAAATTATTTGTTCTTGTCTCGGTGGAAATGTTTTATTAATTGAATTGATGCAACTTACACTAAAAAAGCCCTTTTCCTCCAACATAATATGGACTAAAAGCTGCTGGTTTACCCTTTTCAAGTCATGTTAGACCTCAGAGAAATTGCTAGATTATAAGATTATACATCATGTTTTATTTTCCCTAACCAGCTCTATGGTTATATGCAGTATTGTGTGGGATATTTGTCCCTTCTTTAAAGGGAAAGTTCACCCCAAAATCAAAAAACACATATTTTTCCTGTCACCTGCTGTGTTATTTATCCATCTGGAACAGCTAAACATATGAAACGGCTAAATCGGGAACTGTTGGGTTTTCATCAGCAGTAACTAGACATGATTGAAATTAAAAACTGTAAAATAAAGCTGATACCTGGGAGTACAAGCAGCAACACGGGAGAGAAACTTCAAAACACAGAGATCAGTTAGAAGTTACAAAAGTATTGAGAGCTGATCACACAGACACTTTAAAAAACCTCTGTCTCGCTGCTCTTCAGCGCAGACATGAGTCAAGTCAAGTTAGAGGGTGAAGGGGATCCATCACAGGTTGGCCGCAGTCTGTGACACATAAACACATCCTGCGTGGAAGCAAGTTTGGTCCGCCCCTCCAAAGATGTTCCATCTCGAGGGCAACTTGGCACAGCTATGCTCGTTTTAAAAGGAAATTTTATTAGTCCCACAATGGGGAAATTTACAGTGTTACAGCAGTAAAGTGGACAGCAAAATAGAAAGAGGATCAATAAAAAACAAGAAATAATGATTATATAAGCACAAACAATAAACAATAAACAATACTTTATATGAAGGAGCAATACAAACACAAGAAGCAATATAGACAGAAGGAAATACTAAGAGTAGCAATATAAATAATAAAAAATATAAAAATAAAAACAGGGTATGCATTAAAATATAAACGGTAAATAGACTCAGAAGTTGAGTGACACCATTGCACATGTGAAGTGAGTATTGTACAGTCAAAATAATAAACTTGTGGCGTGGCGTGGTTTGACTCGATGTGGCCAAATGTGCCAGCGGAGCAATGTGTCTTTACAGAAATCGTGACCTGGGCACTCAAAATAATCTTGATCCTGTTTGTGAGCAGTTTCACATAGGAACTGCTTTCTTTCTACAGTAGAAAAATAGTAGTCGTGGTTTCTGGAAAGAGACATTGCTGTTGAGTTTTTCAAATGTATTTGATTGGCGCTTTGAGCACCACAAGCTAAGTGAGAGCTAGTTCAGTTATATTCAAGAGAAGCAGATATCTATACGGCTGATATCACCAAAACTCTACAACTCACAGCAAAACAATGTAGATGGATACATAGTGAGAGGAAAAATATGTACTTTTGATTTGGGGATGAACTATCTCATTAACTGCCGTACTGATAATCTAGAAATCAAACCTCAGTTGTGACGATACATGTTTTATTCAGCTGTCAGGTGCTGTAGAGCGCTTGTTGTCCCCGGGGGTTTTTCTTCTCTGCAGTGTCGACGATGTGTTAACCTTCCTGCAGAATAATCTGTGCAGCAGTAATACTGTTTCTTTCACCCATCTTGTAGTAATGTTGTGCGTGTATTTTGGGGGTGGGCTGCGTATTTGGGTTTGCATACTGTTACATGTTATGCACAGGGACGGGGCTGCAGAGGACCTCTGGTGCCGAGGTATTTATGATATACTGTCTCTGACAGTGTTCAACATTAAAACAAACATGGATGTCTCTTTAATCAAAGGACCAATTCATTATATTCAGTAGAATTACAATAAATGATGCAAAATCAACTGATATCCCATATTAAGTGTTTTTTTAGGGAAGCACAACTTTAACAGACAGTATACTTTGTTGGCTGGGGAAGAATAATATAACACAGTTTGAAGGTCATGTATTTATTTTTTTTAAGGCGATACAATTCCTTCCTTCTTTTTCTCTTTCACTTTTTTTTTAACAATCGTGTGTATCTTTGCCCTCAATGAGGACTGTACAGCTTTTCTGTGTTTTGTTTTCACCTTGTGTGTATAGTCGCGCATCTACAGTAACGTATCTTATTTTTGTAACTGTGACAAAAGTATACACATACAGTATAGATGTATATATACAGTATATTATCCAGAAGCAATGTGAAAGGAGGGATTCTCTGTGCTGCACATGATTGTCTTTGGATTGTTTTTGTTTTTGTTTGTTTGTTTTCTGTTTTTTTGTTTTCTTTTATTCTTGCACTGGATTCTAAGACTGTATGCTTGATGTAAAGAAAAAAAATGTGATAAGTCAATGTAATTTATTCAAATAAATACCAAGAAATAGTTACTGCCCTGACGATTCTCTGTTAATAGCTGCACACACTTTAAATGAAGATATGTTGCAGGTAGAAATCTGTTATCACAAACTATGGCTTTTAGCCCAATCTATACTTAAAATAATTTTATATCTCGGTAACCATCTAGTTTACTTAGCTGTTGTTTACAGAACGTGGAGGAGCAACAGCAGCAAACAGGAGAAGATAAATGCATGATTCATTTTCCTGGTGGATTCTTTCATGTCCTCTTGCAAGAACCTAACTGGAAAAAATAGGTCAGGTAAGAAAATCTCTTTTATACCTCCAAGACAACTGAAATGTCTTAATAATCCTGTTAGTGCAACATTATCAAAGTCATGGCTGCAGCTTCAAGCCTCTTAACAGCTCCAAAAGATATGAAACATATGCACATGTAAGCTGGAATATGAAATGTAAACTTGGTACAACACATACTGTACAAAAAAATAATTACAATAAACATGTAGCTGTAGTGAACTCTGGAAATATATTGCTGTCAGCAGTGGTGAAAATAACAAAGACAAGTTATTCAAGATGTTTGGTTAAGTGAAGTACAAGTACTGCAACATAGGACTGCCATAAAACCTGTGGCTTTACGTCACTGGTGATGTAAGTCATTGGTTGTCAACCTGGGGTCCAGCCCACCTTAGGGGGGCGCCACAAATCACAAGGGGTCCTCAAGAGCGTGTGCGTGAGACATGTGTCTCCAACAGACATGACTGATGCCATCATCTGTGCCCTTCAATAACAGGGCTTTTTTTTTTTGCACAATCTTAAATTTAAAGGCCTAAAATTGAAATTTTTAAAAGTCTTAAATACGTAGGGATTTTAGATACAAGCAGTGGTGGACAAAGTACTCAACCTCTGTACTTGAGTCAAAGTATAGATACTCCTGGTCAAATATTACTCAACTACAAGTGAAAGCTGCTCATTCAAAATTTTACTTGAGTTAAAGTACTAGAGTACTTGGTTTTTAAAAATACTTAAGTATTCGAAAGCACATGTTTTTAAAAATACTTAAGTATTCAAAAGTACAAATTACAAAGTACATTTTCTCATATCAGTACTTGCTGTATTGTTTTCATGATGCATTTACAGAAGCTTGTAACTCTCTGAAACCATCTAATGATGCACTGATGCTTGTAGAACCACTCTGCTACACAAAGTCTATAGAAACACCTGTAAAAACTTCAGCATAGAAATACAATCAAAAACAAAAAGGACAGTTATTGGCATTTTCTGATGTAACTGTATTAAAATCACTGCATAAAAGCAGATTGAAGATAACTGTAAGGAGTTCTCCAAGTCTCCAAGTAAAGTACAAATACTCAAAAAATGTACTTAAGTACAGTACTCAAGTAAATGTACTTTGTTACTGTCCACCACTGACTCTATTTATATATTACTTTTCATCACAGTTTAGATGGACATTGGATGTACTTTTTTCCCAGAAATATTTTACATTTATGCCTTCTAGATAAAGTTTTTATCTTAAAAAAGTGATCATTGTATAACATATGAAACATTGCAGAATAAATTATCCAATAAGGTATGGTAATAGGTATTTTAAATTAGCACCTTGACAAACTGCATCACATAAAATGCTACTTACACATGAATACATCAGGAATAATACTAAATATTAGAAAGAGCTTATTATCCACAAACTGCATAAAGTAGTTAGTTTCAACATTATAAAGTTTTAACATTTTGAGTGCACAGCTTTTACTCAGAATTTTTACATTGTTGTATAGTTACTATTACTTAATCCTGCAATAACATTTTTGGCCACTTGGGGGCAGAAGAAACAAGCTGTGAACTCGACAATGACATATTAACATTAACCCTCTATGGTACACATTATGATGCCAGTGAGGGAAAAAATGTTTGGAGTGTTTTTATGTCTCAAAATAGACTAAATAAACATAATCTGAAGAAATTTTATTTTTATTTTTATTTTTGGAAGTTTTTGGGGTTCGTTGCCTGTAGGCAACATTGTACCATAATGGTGCATAAGTGAAAAAGAAAGTTCCTTTTCCAGTTTGAACATTGTTTATTTCATAAACATATGCAAAAATATTCAATAACATCAAGAAGTCACAATTCATTTTAAATTTTAAATTAAAAAGAATTATGAAAATAATTTAAATATATATGTATGTATGTATGTATGTATGTATGTATGTATGTATGTATGGTCATATGTATGTATGTATGTATGTATGGTCATATGTATGTATGCATGGTCAAATGTATGTATGTATGTATGCTCATATGTATGTATGTATGTATGGTCATATGTATGTATGTATGTATATATGCTCATATGTATGTATGGTCATATGTATGTATGTATGTATGTATGGTCACATGTATGTATATATGCATGGTCATATGTATGTATGTATGTATGTATGTATGTATGTATTTATGTATGTATGTATGTATGTATGCTCATATGTATGTATGTATGTATGTATGTATGCATGGTCATATATATGACCATATGTATGTATGTATGTGTGTATGTATGTATGGTTATATGAATGTATGCATGGTCATATGTATGTATGGTCATATGCATGTATGTATGTATGGTCATATGTATGTATGTATGTATGTATGTACGTATGTATGGTCATATGTATGGTCATATGTATGTATGTATGCATGGTCATATGTATGTATGGTCATATGTATGTATGTATGTATGTATGTATGTTCATATGTATGTATGTTTGTATGCATGGTCATATGTTTGGCCATATGTATGAATGTATGCTCATATTTATGTACGGTCATATGTATGTATGCATGGTCATATGTATGTATGTATTCTCATATGTATGTATGTATGTATGTATGTATGTATGTATGTATGCTCATATGTATGTATGCATGGTCATATGTATGTATGTATTCTCATATGTATGTATGTGTGTATGTATGTATGTATGTATGTATGGTCATATGTATGTATATATGTATGGTCATATGTATGTATGTATGCATGGTCATATGTATGTATGGTCATATGTATGTATGTATGTATGTATGTATGTATGGTCATATGTATGTATGTTTGTATGCATGGTCATATGTTTGGCCATATGTATGAATGTATGCTAATATGTATGTATGCTCATATGTATATATGCATGGTCATACGTATGTATGTATTCTCATATGTATGTATGTATCTATGTATGTATGTATGTATGCTCATATGTATGTATGTATGGTCATATGTATGTATGTATGTATGTATGGTCATATGTATGTATGCATGGTCATATGTATGTATGTATGTATGTTCATATGTATGTATGTATGTATGTATGTATGTATGTATGGTCATATGTATGTATGTATATATGCTCATATGTATGTATGCTCATATGTATGTATGTATATATGTATGGTCACATGTATGTATATATGCATGGTCATATGTATGTATGTATGTATGTATGTATGTATGTATGTATGTATGCTCATATGTATGTATGTATGTATGTATGCATGGTCATATATATGACCATATGTATGTATGTATTTATGTATGTGTGTATTTATGTATGGTTATATGAATGTATGCATGGTCATATGTATGTATGGTCATATGTATGTATGAATGTATGGTCATAAGTATGTATGTATGTATGTATGTATGGTCATATGTATGTATGTATGCATGGTCATATGTATGTATGGTCATATGTCTGTATGTATGTATGTATGTATGTATGTATGTATGTATGCATGTATGTATGTATGGTCATATGTATGTATGTATGTATGTATGTATGTACGTATGTATGGTCATATGTATGTATGTATGCATGGTCATATGTATGTATGGTCATATGTATGTATATATGTATGTATGTATGTTCATATGTATGTATGTTTGTATGCATGGTCATATGTTTGGCCATATGTATGAATGTATGCTCATATGTATGTATGGTCATATGTATGTATGCATGGTCATATGTATGTATGTATTCTCATATGTATGTATGTATGTATGTATGTATGTATGTATGTATGTATGTATGTATGTATGCTCATATGTATGTATGTATGCATGGTCATATGTATGTATGTATTCTCATATGTATGTATGTGTGTATGTATGTATGTATGTATGTATGGTCATATGTATATATATATGTATGGTCATATGTATGTATGTATGCATGGTCATATGTATGTATGGTCATATGTATGTATGTATGTATGTATGTATGTATGGTCATATGTATGTATGTTTGTATGCATGGTCATATGTTTGGCCATATGTATGAATGTATGCTAATATGTATGTATGCTCATATGTATATATGCATGGTCATACGTATGTATGTATTCTCATATGTATGTATGTATCTATGTATGTATGTATGTATGCTCATATGTATGTATGTATGGTCGTATGTATGTATGTATGTATGTATGGTCATATGTATGTATGTATGTATGTATGGTCATATGTATGTATGCATGGTCATATGTATGTATGTATGTATGTATGTATGTATGGTCATATGTATGTATGTATATATGCTCATATGTATGTATGCTCATATGTATGTATGTATGTATGTATGTATGTATGTATGTATGTATGTATGTATGCTCATATGTATGTATGTATGTATGCATGGTCATATGTATGACCATATGTATGTATGTATTTATGTATGTGTGTATTTATGTATGGTTATATGAATGTATGCATGGTCATATGTATGTATGGTCATATGTATGTATGAATGTATGGTCATATGTATGTATGTATGTATGTATGTATGTATGTATGTATGTATGTATGGTCATATGTATGTATGTATGCATGGTCATATGTATGTATGCTCATATGTATGTATGTATATATGTATGGTCACATGTATGTATATATGCATGGTCATATGTATGTATGTATGTATGTATGCATGGTCATATGTATGTATGCTCATATGTATGTATGTATATATGTATGGTCACATGTATGTATATATGCATGGTCATATGTATGTATGTATGTATGTATGTATGTATGTATGTATGTATGCTCATATGTATGTATGTATATATGTATGGTCACATGTATGTATATATGCATGGTCATATGTATGTATGTATTCTCATATGTATGTATGTGTGTATGTATGTATGTATGTATGTATGGTCATATGTATGTATATATGTATGGTCATATTTATGTATGTATGCATGGTCATATGTATGTATGGTCATATGTATGTATGTATGTATGTATGTATGTATGGTCATATGTATGTATGTTTGTATGCATGGTCATATGTTTGGCCATATGTATGAATGTATGCTAATATGTATGTATGCTCATATGTATATATGCATGGTCATATGTATGTATGTATTCTCATATGTATGTATGTATCTATGTATGTATGTATGTATGCTCATATGTATGTATGTATGGTCATATGTATGTATGTATGTATGTATGGTCATATGTATGTATGCATGGTCATATGTATGTATGTATGTATGTTCATATGTATGTATGTATGTATGTATGTATGTATGTATGTATGGTCATATGTATGTATGTATATATGCTCATATGTATGTATGCTCATATGTATGTATGTATATATGTATGGTCACATGTATGTATATATGCATGGTCATATGTATGTATGTATGTATGTATGTATGTATGTATGTATGCTCATATGTATGTATGTATGTATGTATGCATGGTCATATGTATGACCATATGTATGTATGTATTTATGTATGTGTGTATTTATGTATGGTTATATGAATGTATGCATGGTCATATGTATGTATGGTCATATGTATGTATGAATGTATGGTCATAAGTATGTATGTATGTATGTATGTATGTATGTATGTATGTATGTATGGTCATATGTATGTATGTATGCATGGTCATATGTATGTATGGTCATATGTCTGTATGTATGTATGTATGTATGTATGTATGTATGTATGTATGTATGGTCATATGTATGTATGTTTGTATGCATGGTCATCTGTTTGGCCATATGTATGAATGTATGCTCATATGTATGTATGCTCATATGTATGTATGCATTGTCATATGCTCACATGTATGTATGCATGGTCATAGGTATGTATGTATTCTCATATGTATGTATGTATGTATGTTTGTATGTATGGTCATATGTATGTATATATGTATGGTCATATGTATGTATGTATGCATGGTCATATGTATGTATGGTCATATGTATGTATGTATGTATGTATGTATGTATGTTTGGTCATATGTATGTATGTATTCTCATATGTATGTATGTATGTATGTATGTATGTATGTATGTATGTATGTATGTATGCTCATATGAATGTATACATGGTCATATGTATTCTCATATGTATGTATGTATGTATGTATGTATGTATGTATGTATGTATGTATGTATGCATGGTCATATGTATGACCATATGTATGTATGTATGTGTGTATGTATGTATGGTTATATAAATGTATGCATGGTCATATGTTTGTATGGTCATATGTATGTATGTATGTATGGTCATAAGTATGTATGTATGTATGTATGTATGTATGTATATGTGTATGGTCATATGATGTATGTATGCATGGTCATATGTATGTATGGTCATATGTATGTATGTATGTATGTATGTATGTATGTATGTATGTATGTATGGTCATATGTATGTATGTTTGTATGCATGGTCATATGTTTGGCCATATGTATGAATGTATGCTCATATGTATGTATGCTCATATGTATGTATGCATGGTCATATGTATGTATGTATTCTCATATGTATGTATGTATGTATGTATGTATGTATGTATGTATGCATGCTCATATGTATGTATGCATGATCATATGTATGGATGTATTCTCATATGTATGTATGTATGTATGTATGTATGTATGGTCATATGTATGTATATATGTATGGTCATATGTACATATGTATGCATGGTCATATGTATGTATGGTCATATGTATGTATGTATGTATGTATGTATGTATGTATGTATGTATGTATGTATGTATTCATGGTCATATGTATGTATGTATGTATGTATGTATGTATGTATGTATGTATGTATGTATGTATGGTCATATGTATGTATGTATGTATATATGCTCATATGTATGTATGCTCATATGTATGTATGTATGTATGCATGTATGCTCATATGTATGTATGTATGTATGTATGTATGTATGTATGTATGTATGTATGCATGGTCATATGTATGACCATATGTATGTATGTATGTGTGTATGTATGTATGGTCATATGTATGTATGGTCATATGTATGTATGTATGTATGTATGTATGTATGTATGTATGTATGTATGTATGTATGGTCATATGTATGTATGTTTGTATGCATGGTCATATGTTTGGCCATATATATGAATGTATGCTCATATGTATGTATGCTCATATGTATGTATGCATGGTCATATGTATGTATGTATTCTCATATGTATGTATGTATGTATGTATGTATGTATGTATGCTCATATGTATGTATGCATGATCATATGTATGG
Organism: Lutjanus erythropterus; assembly: GCF_056507025.1. NCBI lineage: Eukaryota > Metazoa > Chordata > Actinopteri > Lutjaniformes > Lutjanidae > Lutjanus > Lutjanus erythropterus. The sequence goes on along the minus strand of NC_139319.1, from coordinate 16,316,585 downwards.
ATGTATTCTCATATGTATGTATGTATGTATGTATGTATGTATGTATGGTCATATGTATGTATATATGTATGGTCATATGTACATATGTATGCATGGTCATATGTATGTATGGTCATATGTATGTATGTATGTATGTATGTATGTATTCATGGTCATATGTATGTATGTATGTATGTATGTATGTATGTATGTATGGTCATATGTATGTATGTATGTATATATGCTCATATGTATGTATGCTCATATGTATGTATGTATGTATGCATGTATGCTCATATGTATGTATGTATGTATGTATGTATGTATGTATGCATGGTCATATGTATGACCATATGTATGTATGTATGTGTGTATGTATGTATGGTCATATGTATGTATGGTCATATGTATGTATGTATGTATGTATGTATGTATGTATGTATGTATGTATGTATGGTCATATGTATGCATGTATGGTCATAAGGATGTATGTATGTATGTATGTATGTATGGTCATATGTATGTATGGTCATATGTATGTATGTTTGTATGTATGTATGTATGTATGTATGTATGCTCATATGTATGTATGTATGTATGTATGTATGTATATATGTATGTATGTATGGTCATATGTATGTATGTATGTATGCATGGTCATATGTATGACCATATGTATGTATGTATGTGTGTATGTATGTATGGTCATATGAATGTATGCATGGTCATATGTATCTATTTATGTATGTATGGTCATATGTATGCATGTATGGTCCTAAGTATGTATGTATGTATGTATGTATGTATGTATGTATGGTCATAAGTATGTATGGTCATATGTATGTATGCATGGTCATATGTATGTATGGTCATATGTATGTATGTATGTATGTATGTATGTATGCTCATATGTATGTATGTATATATGTATGTATGTATGCTCATATGTATGTATGTATGTATGTATGTATGTATGCTCATATGTATGTATGTATGCATGCATGGTCACATGTATGTATGTATGTATGTATGTATGTATGTATGGTCATATGTATGTATGCATGTGTGTATGGTCATATGTATGTATGCATGTTCATATGTATGTATACTCATATGTATGTATGCATGGTCATATGTATGTATGTATTCTCATATGTATGTATGTATGTATGGTTATATGTATGTATGTATATATGCTCATATGTATGTATGCTCATATGTATGTATGTATGTATGTATGGTCACATGTATGTATGTATGCATGGTCGTATGTATGTATGTATGTATGTATGCATGTATGCTTATATGTATGTATGTATGTATGTATGCATGGTCATATGTATGACCATATGTATGTATGTATGTGTATATGTATGTATGGTCATATGAATGTATGCATGGTCATATGTATGTATGGTCATATGTATGCATGTATGGTCATAAGTATATATGTATGTATGTATGTATGTATGTATGTATGCTCATATGTATGTATGTTTGTATGCATGGTCATATGTTTGGCCATATGTATGAATGTATGCTCATATGTATGTATGCTCATATGTATGTACTTATGTATGTATGTATGGTCATATGTATGCATGTATGTATGCTCATATGTATGTATGTATGTATTTATGCTCATATGTATGTATGTATGTATGCTCATATGTATGCATGTATGTATGGTCATATCCCTCTATGGTACACATTATGATGCCAGTGAGGGAAATGTGTTTTTATGTCTCAAAACAGACTAAATAAACATAATCTGAAGAAATTTTATTTTTATTTTTTATTTTTGGAAGTTTTTGGGGTTCGTTGCCTGTAGGCAACATTGTACCATAATGGTGCATAAGTGAAAAAGAACGTTCCTTTTCCAATTTGAACATTGTTTATTTCATAAACATATGCAAAAATATTCAATAACATCAAGAAGTCACAATTCATTTTAAATTTTAAATTAAAAAGAATTATAAAAATAATATGTATATATATATATATATATATATATATATATATATATATATATATATATATATATACATATATATATATATATATATATACATATATATATATTATTTTATTTTTTATTTTTTATATATATATATATGTATGTATGTATGTATGTATGTATGCTCATATGTATGTATGCATGGTCATATGTATGTATGTATGTATGTTTGTATGTATGGTCATATATATGTATGTATATATACTCATATGTATGTATGCTCATATGTATGTATGTATGTATGTATGGTCACATGTATGTATGTATGCATGGTCATATGTATGTATGTATGTATGTATGCATGTATGCTCATATGTATGTATGTATGTATGTATGTATGCTCATATGTATGTATGTATGTATGTATGCATTGTCATATTTATGACCATATGTATGTATGTATGAATGTATGTATGTATGTATGTATGTGTATATGTATGTATGGTCATATGAATGTATGCATGGTCATATGTATGTATGGTCATATGTATGCATGTATGCATGGTCATATGTATATATGGTCATGTATGTATGTATGTATGTATGGTCATATGTATGTATGTTTGTATGCATGGTCATATGTTTGGCCATATGTATGAATGTATGCTCATATGTATGTATGCTCATTTCAATCAGGAGAGACTAAAAGTAAAAGAGAAATGGTTTATTGGCACATGCATGATATATGAAACATGAACAGTCTTTGACGGTTAGACCCCAATGAGGTGAAACAATATGTATATATAAATGGGGGTGATGAAGCTGTAGTGAAGAGAACCCCCCCGGGGTCTAGACACTGGTGGTGGTGGTGATGATGAGGTGCAAAGCAGAGACTGGTGAGGTGAAGTGGCTCTGGACTCCTGCTGCCTGGACCTGAAGGCTGGAGGAGAGGGCGTCAGGGAGGATCGAGGTGAACATCTTCTGCTACCTGGGTCCAGTGACTGGAGGAGAGAGGGGTGGAGGAGGGTCGCGCAACTGACTGAATGACAACTGATGGAGCAAAGACAGAGGCGATTTAAAGATTTGGCAGCAGCAAATTGATTGGCTATCGCGACCGTGGCAAAATCTGAATGGATGCTAAAGACGAAGGTGAACGCTCACAAACAGCTGATTAGAGGGAATAGGAGGAGAAAGGCGGAGTAAAGGAAAGTTGTGAATGAAGGCAGCGTAATAGAAGGTCTTCCTGTTTGAACTTACGCTGAGCTACATATGTATGTACGTATGTATGTATGTATGCTCATATGTATGTATGTATGTATTTATGCTCATATGTATGTATGTATGTATGCTCATATGTATGTATGTATGTATGTATGTATGTATGTATGTATGGTCATATGTATGTATGTATGTATGCTCATATGTATGTATGTATGTATGTATGTATGTGTATGTATGTATGTACGGTCATATGTATGTATGTATGTATGTATGGTCATATCCCTCTATGGTACACATTATGATGCCAGTGAGGGAAATGTGTTTTTATGTCTCAAAATAGACTAAATAAACATAATCTGAAGAAAATTTTTTTTTATTTTTATTTTTGGAAGTTTTTGGGGTTCGTTGCCTGTAGGCAACATTGTACCATAATGGTGCATAAGTGAAAAAGAACGTTCCTTTTCCAATTTGAACATTGTTTATTTCATAAACATATGCAAAAATATTCAATAACATCAAGAAGTCACAATTCATTTTAAATTTTAAATTAAAAAGAATTATAAAAAGAATTTATGTATATATGTATGTATGTATGTATATATGGTCATATATATGTATGTATGTATGTATGTATGTATGTATGTATGTATGTATGTATGGTCATATGTATGTATGTATGTATGTATGTATGTATGTATGTATGTATGTATGTATGCTCATATGTATGTATGCATGGTCATATGTATGTATGTATGCTAATATGTATGTATGCATGGTCATATGTATGTATGTATTCTCATATGTATGTATGTATGTATGTATGGTCATATGTATGTATGTATGTATGTATGTATGTATGTATGTATGTATGTATGTATGCTCATATGTATGTATGCATGGTAATATGTATGTACGTATGGTCATATGAATGTATGCATGGTCATATGTATGTATGTATGTATGTATGTATGTATGGTCATATGTATGCATGTATGGTCATAAGTATGTATGTATGTATGTATGTATGTATGTATGTATGTATGGTCATATGTATGTATGTATGCATGGTCATATATATGTATGGTCATATGTATGTATGTATGTATGTATGTATGTATGCTAATATGTATATATGTATGTATGTATGTATGTATGTATGCTCATATGTATGTATGTATGTATGTATGCTCATATGTATGTATGTATGTATGTATGTATGTATGCATGGTTACATGTATGTATGTACGTATGTATGTATGTATGTATGGTCATATCCCTCTATGGTACACATTAAGATGCCAGTGAGGGAATGTGTTTTTACGTCTCAAAATAGACTAAATTACGGAGCCCCTCTGGTGACATTAGATGAAAAAAAAAAAATAATGCGTGGCCACGTATTAGTATCTCGTGGCCACGAGATAGTAATGCGTGGCCACACATTACTATCTCGTGGCCACGAGATAATAACGCGTGGCCACAAGATAGTTAATGCGCGGCCACGAGATAATTAATGCGTGGTCGCGAGATAGTAATGCGTGGTCACGAGATAGTTATTGTAGCCATCCCATGCAGACTGTTGGATTTATCATGGACAAGTTTGATTTAATTTCATTTTATTTTAATATAGGAATGAATTACAATGACATACTTCAGTCACTTGTGGCAAGGCATGGAGTAATTCTTAGCGAGAGATTAGGAGCCCCTATGGTGACATTGGATGAAAAAAAAAAATAATGCGTGGCCACGCACTACTATCTCGTGGCCACGAGATAATAATGCGTGGCCACGAGATAGTAATGCGTGGCCACGCATTATTTTTTTTTCATCCAATGTCACCAGAGGGGCTCCGTACTAAATAAACATAATCTGAAGAAATTTTATTTTTATTTTTATTTTTGGAAGTTTTTGGGGTTCGTTGCCTGTAGGCAACATTGTACCATAATAGTGCATAAGTGAAAAAGAACGTTCCTTTTCCAATTTGAACATTGTTTATTTCATAAACATATGCAAAAATATTCAATAACATCAAGAAGTCACAATTCATTTTAAATTTTAAATTAAAAGGAATTATAAAAAGAATTTATATATATATGTATGTATGTATGTATGTATGGTCATATGTATGTATGTATGTATGTATGTATGTATGTATGTATGGTCATATGTATGTATGTATGTATGTATGTATGTATGCTCATATGTATGTATGCATGGTCATATGTATGTATGTATGCTCATATGTATGTATGCATGGTCATATGTATGTATGTATTCTCATATGTATGTATGTATGTATGTATGTATGTATGTATGGTCATATGTATGTATGTATGTATGTATGTATGTATGTATGTATGTATGCTCATATGTATGTATGCATGGTCATATGTATGTACGTATGGTCATATGAATGTATGCATGGTCATATGTATGTATGTATTCTCATATGTATGTATGTATGTATGGTCATATGTATGTATGTATATATGCTCATATGCTTGTATGCATGTATGTATGGTCATATGTATGTATGTATGTATGTATGTATGAATGTATGTATGTATGTATGCTCATATGTATGTATGTATGTATGTATGACCATATGTATGTATGTATGTATGTGTGTATGTATGTATGGTCATATGAATGTATGCATGGTCATATGTATGTATGTATGTATGTATGTATGGTCATATGTATGCATGTATGGTCATAAGTATGTATGTATGTATGTATGTATGTATGGTCATATGTATGTATGTATGCATGGTCATATGTATGTATTTATGTATGTATGGTCATATGTATGTATGTTTGTACGCATGGTCATATGTTTGGCCATATGTATGTATGCTCATATGTATGTACGTATGTTTGTATGTATGCTCATATGTATGTATGTATGTATTTATGCTAATATGTATGTATGTATGTATGCTCATATGTATGTATGTATGTATGTATGCTCATATGTATGTATGTATGGTCATAAGTATGTATGTATGTATGTATGTATGTATGTATGTATGGTCATATGTATGCATGTATGGTCATAAGTATGTATGTATGTATGTACGTATGTATGTATGTATGTATGGTCATATGTATGCATGTATGGTCATAAGTATGTATGTATGTATGTACGTATGTATGTATGTATGTATGCATGTATGGTCATATGTATGTATGTATGTATGTATGTATGCTCATATGTATGTATGTGTATGTATGAATGTACGGTCATATGTATGTATGTATGTATGTATGTATGTATGGTCATATCCCTCTATGGTACACATTATGATGCTAGTTTTTATGTCTCAAAATAGACTAAATAAACATAATCTGAAGAAATTTTATTTTTATTTTTATTTTTATTTTTGGAAGTTTTTGGGGTTCGTTGCCTGTAGGCAACATTGTACCATAATGGTGCGTAAGTGAAAAAGAACGTTCCTTTTCCAATTTGAACATTGTTTATTTCATAAACATATGCAAAAATATTCAATAACATCAAGAAGTCACAATTCATTTTAAATTTTAAATTAAAAAGAATTTTAAAAAGAATTTAAAAAGTTTCTTGGCTAAATGTTGCCTGTAGGCAACATTGTACCATTTAGGAACAACCCATTGAAATAAATGTGTAAAGTATAAAACTTTAAACTACTTAAATCAACAAAGATAACCATTACCATAAACATTTGAAAAACAAAAACAACAAATTCCAGTGTTTGATCATCACTGCTTCATTTCAGTGCATGTTTTCTGTCAGTCCCCCGTGTCTTTCCTGACATGTGTTGCCATCACTTGTGGTGTTGCTGCTCAGTGCTTATGGAACTCCATGAAGCAGTTTTTTTCAGGAGTGAAGCACAGGCAGGTGACACATTTTGTGCACTGTGATTTCACTATACCCTTACATCCAGGGTATCTGCATCTGCCCTTTTTCTCCACCCAAATAGGCCAGTGGTCAGTGTTGTGTTTGCTATAGTGATTCCATAATGGTTCACTGTTGCAGGCAACATTGCAACTTTCCATGATGGCACGTTGTTGCCTCAGGGCAACAGCTGCATTTTAACACGTATCCTCTATTAAATTAGTAAATAAGTTGCATGAAACTATCAAAACTTAAAGTTTACTCACCTATTAGTGTGAAGACATTTTTTTCCAGGTGGAAAAGGGACAAAAAATAACTTTTTGAGAGTCTTTTTTTGCAGCAAGATAGCAGAGCTGTCTCCTTAGAAAAAGCCCGCCAAGAAGGGTTTCAAAATCGCTTCCTGGAGGTCTTGTGACAACTTAAAGCATTGTTAATGGTTCCCTATGGTTTTACTTCTTTTTTAAAGTATCGCATCATTTAAAGGGATGCATTGTGGAGATGTGACAGGGCAAAAATGGGTTTGTTGCCTGAGGGCAACATGGTACCATAGAGGGTTAACATGTTGACATGTTACTGAACTTGTCGGCAAAAAATTGCTTATTTACACTTCCAGCGCTTACAGAGTAACATTATTTATTTGGAAATATCTGACTCTTTAGCTGCTGAATGCTCCATGATGCTCGCCAGCTAGTCACTAACTGTATCTGTCTGCTGTTTTTGTTGTTGAGGTCATGTACAAATTGTTTTTTGTTTTTTTTACTTTTTCTCTGATAACTGCTGCCTTCTGTTGCTGAACATGACAGCGGTGAGAGTAAACCAAAACAGTAAAATTATGGGCTGGACAGCTAAAAAATTATCTGACATTTATTATAAAAGGTCCATAAAGCCGAGGGGAGCTCCAGATAATAATTCTCTGCTAGTTCATCGCTACTTGTGACCTCTTTCACATTGTCATGTGATGTACAAATGTCACTTAGGCCACAGTTGCTGTCAAGTAAAAGATCTGACTATCAGAAAGAACGCCATATGCAAAGAATACGTAGTAGTAGTTTGACTAAAGCAGAACATCCAGACAGTGCAAATTCCTGTAGGATTGTGGGAAAATTGTAACATTTTGTTTGGGAAATTACTCCAACTAATGTTATGTTCAAAGTCAGTCAGTTCATTTACACTTGCTTCAGCTCAATTCTCTCAACAGTTCCAACACTCACAACTTGTACTGCAAAGAACCAAACTGACTCACTGAATTCTCACCTTCAAGATAACTCGGATACAAAGAGCAAAATACTAAATCACACGATTGGTCCTCAAAATGCAGACACGTCATTAAAGCACAGAGCTCCTGGTTATCATCAGACACAGAGATCATCATTACATTCAGTGAGCATCACTGCAATATTTGAGGTATTGAATAGAAACAAACTAATATAAAACATCAACCGCAAAGATATACATAATAATAAATAAAAAGTTAAACCGACTACATTACTGCCTCCTTACTACACTATATTTAATGGATAACATTTTACAGTGGACCATATGGTATTTCACATACATATTCCTGCATTAAACATTTATTCTTGCTGCTGTTTGTGTAATCTTTAAAGAAATAACCATTGCAAACATTTTGAATTAGTTCTTGTTTGATCACCATTTGATAATGACCACTTTAGTTTAAATAGCAGTCATGATTCAAATGTAATGTTGTTCACATTAAAATGCACTGCTTTCTCCAAAAACATTTTTCATTTTGCAAGCTACATGAGCTCAAAAAATGTTTTTCACAATACAACTCTCTTGTAAAAACTGGCTCAAAGCCATCTTTTGTGACACTGTAATTCTGCCTTTCATGCATCAGATAAGAAGATCTATGACAGTGCGATAAGCCACCTCAGGTTATAACTGTATGTCAGTTAACATCAGACATGAGTGACATCTTGCGGTCCCCACCCATCGTCTGACACCACCCTCTCTTCACGCACACAGTTTAACTCCGACTATCACTCCACGCTGCTGCACGCACACACACTAAACACGCAAACACACCACTCTGCTGCGTTGGCATTGGTCCGGTTTATTGGGGTCTGCTGTAACGTCCTGCAGCAGATTAACAGCCAGGTCTTTTGAACAGCATCAGAGCATATCACCCTCACAGTCACACACCCTGTGGCCCGTCACTCCACTGATAACTGCAAATATAGACACAGGCTGCACTTTGTTTGACATGGGGCAGGTGAGAAATTTTTCTACAAACACTTATAATAACCACAAGCTACAGTAACTGGCATCGCTGTATGTGTACAGGTGGATATTGTGGATATAGGGCGTCTCCCATTAAATGTTGTTTATGAAACAGTGCCAGCTATCTGCCAGTCACTCTGCTGCTCGGTTAAACCTGGAGGTAAAGCATCCTCTAGTGGTGGCAAACACACACTGATGAGAGTGGAGGCTGCTAAGAAAGCTGTGTGTTGTATTGCAGAGCGAGGGTCACTGAGCAACAAGAGGGAGGGGGGGAGAGAAAGAAAAATGAGAGCATATAGTATACACTATCCCTCAAATCGATGTGTGATCTGTATCGTACATAAAATATCTTCCAGTCCAATTTGTCCCTTTCCCTGGGAGAGAGATTATGCACAGGCTGCTGAAGATCCATATAGCTGTTACTATCTCAGCACTTAGCTTTTCTATTGGTAAGGAAATCTCCATACTAGTGACTATGTTCACATGCAGACCAATTTTCCACTGTTATTCCAAATATGACAATATTCTGAATTTGATACAGGTCATGTAAGCAGTATATTCCATTTAGTCATTCTGAAATAGGCCTTAATCCAAATGCAGCATTTTCCAAAAGAAGACACGTGGGATCTGCTGGTATTATTTGGGTTTTAGGAGCATTCTTTGGACATGTATACAGCATATTCGGAATATGTGTCTCAATAACGTTTTTTTTTACAATTTGCAACACACGACCTCTGTTAGGTAAGAGAACTACACCAACTTAAAAGCTAACAAATGACTCACTATGAGGGGAAAGAGCTGTAATGTTAGTATTTTAGATACCACTCAAATCAACTCATGAATCTGCAGGTTCTCAGATCATATTATGCTGCTACCACCGTACCTGCTCTTGAATGACCAGTGGCTTATAGTTGCTAATGTTAGCTTATATTAGCAACTAAGATCTATAAGTCCAAGCTTCTTTAACAGTTGGTATTTTTATATTTGAAGGTAGGAAAAAAAAAGAAAAAAGGAGCAATAAAACACAATAAAACACAACCTGACTGAAGAAAGAGCTGGCGGCGGGGACTTTAGTCACAGCTCAACTATCAAGTATCAGGTATCAGGTGTGTCAAGTGAAAGTCAAACACTTAATTTGATGCTAACTTTTTTCTAAGGATTATTTTCTGGGTTTTTTTAGCCTTTATTGACAGGACAGCATTAGATTAACAGGAAATGAGGGAGAGAGTGGGGGGGAGACACACAGCAAAAGTCCACAGACAGGAACTGAAGCCTTGACTGAAGAGTGACGTCCTCTGGTCCACCACCTGAGACACCGGTGCACCCTGATGCAAACTTTATTCTACATTCAGAATATCTTGTGTTTTACCACTTAATATCAAAAATACCAAGAGCTGGCAAGTAACAATTAGTCAGTTAATTGATTAGTCAGATCATTAATCTGCAACTATTTTGATTATTAATCATTCAACTTTTCCTGTTTGCTGCATTTCTTTTGCCTGTTGGTCACCTCGGACTGGGCATATTCCACCATTTTCTACTATTTTATAGACACAGCTTGATCCATTAATCGAGAAAATAATGAACAGATTAATACTTAGTCTTTAAATACTTAGTGGCAGCCCTATGATAATGTGACTGCCTCTTTATATTTGGTATTTGTCACTTAGCTGGTCTGACACCTGATATCATTTGCATATGTTTAATTTGTTTGACAAACAAAGATGAGAACAACAAAGCTCTCTTGAATCTTGATTCAGAGTTTAAGTTTGAGCAGGATGTCTTGTCAAGAGTCACAAGAGTCTAATGCTGCAGCCAACTATTATTTTTATTATTTTTTTAGCAATAAATCTAATGAAGTAACTGGGGCTTTTTATATAATTTTTATGGGGACTATTTTGCCTTTAATTGGTAGGACAGCTGAAGTGAGGACAGAAAGGGGGCAGAGAGAGTAGGAGACGACGTGCGGCAAAGGACCACGGGTGGGAGTCAAACCAACGACTGCTGCAGAGGACATGTGGCAAACGTTTTATCATCTGAGCTACCAGGCCACCACCACCATATCATCTCTTTTTTAATCCCATGCATTCTTCATCATCGTAAAAACCTGCCGCTTACATTACCCACAATGCATATGGTCACCTGATAGTTGAGCTAGAGCACTGTGTATTATACTAGGGTAGCCAATGTGGTCTAGAGTCCCTGGCCTCAAGGAGGAATGAAGCTACAGAAGTCTCCGGCTTCATCAGTGCGCTCCAAAGCCACAAAAGGCAGAAACCTTTTTTTCACATATGCAGGAGTTTCAGTACAGTTCCCCTTTATATAATCAGTAAATTATCAAATGATTTTTTTCTGTGTATCAATTCATCAACTGATCATTTCAGTTCTCACTAGACCTGTGTGTGGGCAATAAACACTTCATCAATAGTAATAAAAAGTGTTTTTAGAAATGGTCAAAAGTTTCACTTAAATGCATAAACCAGTATTAAAGCACCTGACGAATACACCCTGACTCACAGACAACCTATCAACCTTGGTAATGAAGCATGTTGCAAGTGATCGTTCAATCATTTAACGGGTGTGTTGCTCAGTTCCACAACTAACAACACAAGAAGCGTGGAGTGAGAAACTAAGTGTAGATGGGGAGGAAATTGTTGATAGAAAAGACAGGTCATCTCACAAGTATGGCAGTTTTTGTTTTTTATTAGGTCTACCCTGTTTCTCCTGGTCTTTATCAAAAACATGTCATTAAATATTCTCAATAATTAGGCAGTCGAAATTGACACATTTTATCATGATAGATTTTTCAGCTATATCATCCAGCTCTAGCTCTAACTGTAAAAAAAAAAAAGAGAGAGAGAGAGAGAGAAAAGGCCTCTTGTGCAGCCTTTCTATGAATAGTGTGTCAGTAGGATGGATTTAAAAAAAAAAAAAAAAAAGGTTCCACCAACTCAAATCCACAACACCGGTGGTCACGGTGCACGTGGAAAATCCGTGTCTGGGCAAACAAAACCATGCTGACTACACCACTAAACACTCAGCGCTCCTCACATCGCAAACACACACTCCTCTCTTCCAAGTAATGTATGTGACGGTGTTCCTGACACATGCCCCCCCCCCCACACACACACACACACACACACACACACACACTGTAGGTTTGAGGAGGACAGGGTGGGGGGGTGACAAGACAAGCAATCCAGTAAAAAGCATTCCTCAGACCCTCTCTCCTGGTGGGTGGCCTGCTTGGACGCTGCAGCTCGTTTTCAAAAGATCCTTCCCAGCCTTTGTGTCTGCCCATGCCATCCGCTGCTACAGTCACTGACACACTTGCATAGCTCCTGAACGCTCTACCTCAGAGATGGAAAAGGTACACACACGCTTTACTGAAGTAGAAGAACAAATACTTGTGTAAAAAAAAAAGTAGAAAGTAAAAGCAGAAATACTGACTCAACCTCTTTACTCAAGTAAAAGTGAAAAAGTAAAGTTTCTGAACGACATTTCTCTGTTTCTGTGCAAAGATAACTGAGCCTCACCTTTTCTCTGCAGTCAGGTTGCCCTCTCTTGTCTGTTTCTGTCTTGTTATGTTTTTCTGCTTACGTCATTTCTGTCTTTTTATGTCTACATTTTTTGTCTCATTACATCTTTTACGTTGTTTTCAACTTGTGCCTTGTTGCATCTTTTACGTTGTTTTTGTCTTGATATGCTCATTTTGTCTAGTTACATAATTTTTGTCCCTTTATTTTTACAATGTTTTTGTCTTATTTCATCTTTTATATCATTTTTCTCTTGTTACGTCTTTTATTTTTGTCTTGTTATGTATTTCTGTCCCTTTCATGTCATTTTTGTCTCTTCACATCTTGTATAAAGTTTTGTCTTGTTATGTCTTTTAGATAATTTTTGTCCTGTTGGGTCTTTTGTGTTGTTTTTGCCTTGCATCTTGTTTTTGTCTTGTTACATCATTTTTTTTCTTTTGCATCTTTTTTGTCATTTTTTTGTCTTTATGTCTTTTACAATGTTTTTGTGTTGTTACGTCTTGTTGTGTGCTATTGTCCAATTTTTTCAGTTTGAAATCGGTCTTGATGATGGAACAGTGGCACTCAGTGATGTGAATCAAAATGAATCAATGCCCCTAAAATGCATTAAACTATAGTAACAAGCCTGTCTAGAAAATGTAAGAAGTAGAAAGTGCAGATATTTATTTTAAAATGTGGGACCTAAGAATGAAAAGTTGTCAGAAAAATAAAAACTCAAGTACAGATACCTGAAACCTCTGCTGAAGCACAGTCATGAAGTATTTGTACTTAGTTACGTTCCATCTCTGCTGATGATCCTTGATCACGACTGACAAATCTTTTTAAACATGTATCGTCTGAATGTTTGTTTATCAGTTGATTATATGTATCTTAAGTCTCAGACTTGTTCTCAATCCGAGCAGCTATTTTTATCCAAGCTTAGAAAGTTTTCCTCCAAACATCCAGCTAAACTGGCCTGTCTGCACGAGTCGGACTTTTGGATTCATTTAGTTTGCGTGTAAAGAGGAGCAAGGAGCTGCGCACTCAGTCAGCCGCTCAGCTAGCCAACCATGGCAAGCTTAAACTGGCAGGCTAGTCACCCACTCCATCATATTTGACACTTGAATCAGCCGCAGCTCTTAATGCATGAATGGCAGGCTGCATCTGTTTTCTGGCCAACCCCAAACCACAGCGGACCGCAAGACACCCACACCAGTTACAGACATGTTCCACATATTCACTCACTGAGGCAGAGAGAACAATGAGTATCACTCTCAGGTGCCTCCCACAATTAAAACTGGTTCTACTGCTACAAAAACATATGGAATATACTGTATATACAGTTCTGTAAACTTACTGCTGTGTACATTCTTAGAAAGTATTCAAAACTCCCTTCAAACACTTAAAATCATCAAAATAAAGATCACAAAAATCTACTAAACTTCTTCAACATAACACCCACTGCATATAGCACAGCCAAGCGCTGCACAAATTTTATGGAACATTATTTTAAACATCTACTCAGTATCACGGTTTCCATACAAACACACTCAGGCGTGTTGATGATCTTGATGCACTTTTCTGAGGCTGTAGTTTGTGGTAATGTTGAACAGTATTGCATCATACTGAGAGGTGTTTCCAGTATTTGGTACCTTCACTTGATATAAATACTTGATACAATACTACTATTAAAAAGTGATTCTTCAATCCTCTTTCAATACCATGGTAAAAAATAATTTTCTCTGTGTGTTAATTCACAGTGCAGAAAAAGTCTGGTTTTGCCACAAACCAAATTTCAGTCAGGACAATAAAGACTGAACTGAACTCAGGTTTTGAATGAACACTTAGATATTTTTTAACAGCTTCAGTACTTTTGCTGGTATTATTAACAGATATTGTATTGGTTTGAACACACGGTGTCAATAAAGTATCAAAGTATTGATACTTTTGACAACCTTAGTGTAACGTGTTCATTTTAATCTGATGAAATGTTGCAGCCGTAAAAAAACACAACATCTTTGGTTCGGCACATTTGACTTGATAAAAAGCATCAGATCATTGATTTAAATAAAAGTATTAACTCTACAATGTTAAATACTTCTTTACAATTAAAAAAGTTCTGTATTTATTTTTCTCTTAATTAAGTACATGTACACAAGTATTATCAACAAAAATTGCTGAAGTAAAGTAGAAGTACTCACTCAATTTGCTATAGACACTAAAACCATTTTTTGGACCAGGCAGTAAAAATGTTAATTTCTTGTATAAAACTGCATAATCACATCTAAAATATTGTACTTTTTATTCTGCTACATTTATTTGTAAGCAATAGTTACTTCATAAATTAAGAGTTTACCTACAAAACACACACTGAAATTAGAAAATGCAATTAAACTACACTACAGTGTTTAAAATAGCTAAAATGAACTAATTACACATTAATACTTCAATATTAATAATTAAATAATATAATACATAATAGTATAATACTGACAAGGGCCATTTTTCTGTATTACTTTATGTATAGTTTAATAATAAATACTTTTAGTGAATTACAAATCTTTTACATGTACTGGAACATGTGTACAGTGTAATGTTTATACTTTTACTTAAGTAAAATACCTGAGTACTTCCTCCATCACTGGTTACTGCACTTCTCACCTCCTCTTACACACATGCAATAACACACACCACAGAAGAAGAAGACATAATAAAGTAGAAATAAAGAGTCGTGGAGACAAAAAGGAAAACTAAACAAAGAAAAGAGTTAAGACTGCTGAGAATTAACACCAGCACACACACACACACACACACACACACACACACACACACACACTCCTGCACAGTGAGGAGCAGCTGTTAGTGGGAGTGTGCCAGTGTGTGTCATTACATGTTTTCCTGTGGCGTTCATACATAGTTTCTCTATTCAGCAGGAAAGCCCAGCTCTCAACACCAGACAGAGGCAGCTAATACCCCTGTCTGTCAGAGCCGCTCAAAGACCAAGTGATTGGAGATGACAAACGAGGCAGAAAGACAGGTCAGGCAGCTCTACGGCAGCCGCTGCAGCAGAGAGAGGGAGGAAGAAGAGAGGAGGCGGGGACTGAAAGAAGCATGTAAGTGCCAGCAGGGAGGAGTGTGTTTATGTGTGTGTTCTTGCATATTTGTTAATCATACCGTGAGGGTCTCTGGGGGTCTGACGCCACGTTCGTCTGTCAGTCTGAAGGAGAGTGAAGTTTGTTTCCGGCTCAGTCTCCCTACGAGGGTCTCTGTCACTCAGGCTTACACACTGGAATCCCAGAGAGAAAGAAAAAGCCTCTGTGTGTGTGTGTGTGTGTGTGTGTGTGTGTGTGTGTGTGTGTGTGTGTGTGAGAAAATACAGCCACAAATCCTCCACTTTTAAACCCAAATAATTTGTTTGGCAGAGTGTGTGTCAGGACTCACCCTCTCTTCATCAGGCCTCATCTGGGTTCTCAAAGGCAGGATGGTGAATTTAAACGGTTAAAAATCACAAAAAAAAACTTTTTTTTTTTCATAAAATAGACCAAGTAAGCATTAAAATTTAAAGAAGTTTTCAAAGATTATTTTTTAGTCTAAATTTTAGGGCATGTTACCTTAAAATGGCAAAAAATGAAAAATATTGTTTAAAATTTGAATACAAATTATTCCAATACTGGTGGAAAATAACACATTTCTTCACCAGTTTAAAATGTATGCCATTTGAAATTTTAAAACATTAAAAATTAACTCTGCTTGTGTTTCAACCAGCAGCACCACAGTTGCGTCACACTGTGTAGAAATGCAATGATCAGCTCTGCCTGATGTGGCGCAGCTGTGCCCGCTGGAATCTAACCATGATCCAGAAATGGGGGAAGAGGTGGACTGTGAAGCAGCTACCTAACGGCCAGCCACCTGTGACGGCACCAACCTGCCACTCAAAGTGGACGTGCTCTTAATTCTGCATAATTTGAGGCCTTGATATAATTTTAAAAAGCTAAGGGAAAATTAACTATAGAGACCAAAAACGCTTTTTGTACCAGGTGGGAAAAGATGAGGGGGCATTTTAATGTGGGAATATATGGCGGTTGACTTGCTTTTGGAATCAGCCTCAATTTCATCCTTTACCTGTAGAGGCTGTCGTTTGGTTCCCTTTGCCAAATCGAATATGCCAGTCGTAAAAAATCAGATTGCACGCCAGGCTGGGTGGAGACAGGTTTGCCAGAGAGACACAAACAATCCGCTGTGGCAGCCAGAAGAAGAAGGCATCATAATTATGAAAGAACCAAAAATGCCTGCACAGGTTTTCCCAGTTTATTTACAGAGTTTACTTCCTCTTCAGACTTTAATAAGGTACAACACCCAGGAAACTGGCATACAAGATTTATTAAGACTTCATTCATTTCATTATCCACCAGATAAGGTACAAATTACCTTCATTTCAGTGGGGATGGTCATATTCTTCTGTGCTGGGAGAATCACACACACATGAATCTGCTGAATAGAGCTGCAACGATTGGTTGTCAACTACAAAATTTAATCGCCAACTATTTTAATTGATTAGTTGTTTTGAGTCATTTAGGAAAAATAGTCAAAATTCTCTGATTTCAGCATCTCAAATGTGAATATTTTCTGTTTTCTTTTGGTCCTTTTTTGTCAGGAAACTGAATGTCTTTGGGTTGTGGACAAATCAAGACATTTGAGGTCTTCATCTTTGGCTTTGATGAACATTTTTCACTATTTTCTGAGAATTTATGGATAAAACAAGAAATTGATCATTGAGAAATGATTGACTGATTAATCGATAATCAAAATAATCATTAGTTTTAACCCTACTGAAACTTCTCACAAACTTGTGGATGTTTGGAGAAACAAATTAACAAAATGTCCATATGTGACTGAAGCACGTTATGTAGCCACAGAAATATGGCCAGCAATAAAACTTTTCAATGTATTGATACCTGTACTATTTCTGATATTGAATATTTTGAAAAGAAAATTAGCGCTTTGATATTCCACTAATTGTTTCAGACATTTTTCAAGCAAAGATGTCAGATATTTGACATACCAGATTCTTGATAAATGTAGTGATTTGTTGCTTTTCTTTGTTACAATAAATGAAGAGACTCTGGGTTTTGGACAGTTAATCTATTATTCATGGTAATAATCAGCATATTGTTCAATAATGAATATAATTGTTAGGTGAAGCCCTATTTGTAGTAAAACAAACAAAAACCTGCTATTTTCTTCTTCCCCTTTTTGGACCTTTTTACCTTTTTCATTGTTGCATAATGATTGCATAAAGTGACAAAAGGAACAATTTGTTACATCTGTTTTCATTCCCTGTCTGTCACAGCATTGAGATGACTTATGTTTTTGTGAAAATTAATCCAAAATATCAAATAATGGCATTAAACACTTGACAAAAATGTTAAGGCCCAAAATATGGTTAAAAAAGTCAAAGAAAATTTGACTCTAATTATTCAATAATCATAAACTATTTAATGCATAATAATAAACAACACACAGAGCATTCAGCCAGAGTTATTTGGCAGGACTGAGCACATTAACTTCAGTGTGTCTTATTCCTGGTCACAAATTCTCCACAGTGGTTGAGCTTGTAAAAGGTTTTTAAGTGCGAGCCAACAGCGAACCAGAGAGAAGGGCTTTCATGACAAATGGTGCCAGGTTAAGGGCCAGCCGCACAGCATGCAAAACAGTACAATGGGACAACATTTGGTGTGCAAATCCATCAGTCCATTCAAATGGTGTCCCAAACAAAAAGTTGATACACAAACAAATCAATTAAACAGAGAGGCGGGGTAAAAAAAAAGGTGTTTCATCAGCTCACGTAGGGCTCAAACTGGCACCTTTAAAACTAGAATTTAATATCAAAACAAAGAAAGAGTCTCTCTGCAGAGCGAGCGAGGCAGTGGAACCTGTCCGTTTCTAGATCTATTCTCCTACTTTAATCCCGGAGACAGTCACACCCATCACACTGCCATTGTGCAGCTGAAGCCTCTCTATGCATGACAGAGTGTGGGTGCTTGAGTTCATCAACCTTCAAATACATCCCGAATCACACACACACACACACACACACACACATACATGTATGTATGCACATAAGCAAGCAATGACACACATGCAATTCAAAGTATTTGTGTATTTATATCTTTATTACTGTATTCTTGAAAATTTAGGGCCTCAACCTGCATCCAGGTGTTGGGCAGTCTGCGTGTGTGTGTGTGTGTGTGTGACTCTGGCCGGGTTTTTTGCCTCGTCACGGTGCACTTAAGACACCCACACATAAAAATAAAGTGTGCTCTTTTCTGAAAGAATCCAGAATAACTTGTCTAGCAGCAAAGCTTCTTCCTTCTAATCAACACGGTTTATGCTTACATGTAAATGTGAAGGAAATTCACACAGCATGTTGGGTTGTGAATGTATATTTATCTAATAGGACGCAATGTGTCAAAGTTAATGATGCCCTGTTTAGCATCAAGAGCACAATGGGTGTTCCTCATAGATCTGTGTTTGGTCCTCTATCATCTACTCTGTGCATTAATGAGCTTCCATAACAGTGTCATGGGACAGAATTGCGAATCTATGCCAATGACACTGTTGTATACGCATGCAAAAACAGCTGAGAAGTTAACAATTACTGTGGAAAAGATCACTCAGTGGCTTCATCAATCATGTCTTAGCTCAAAGCCAGTACAAAGAACTTTCACATTTTGTTGATCTCGGTGGCCCCTTTGTTTCCACCATTATAACCACAAAATGTAACATCAAAAATAATATTATCTAGAAAAAAATCTCCTCCTGCTTCCTTTTAACTGGCTAATATACTCACTCACTGTAACTTTGGCTGGGGTAAATGTAAACATAGGCTCATTTCATTTGATTTCAAGGAGAATATGACCTGGTGGCGGGCATTAAGAATAACTATATGGAAATCACTAATCTTCTTGCTGATGGTCTTATGTGCATCAGGCTTGTTTCATAACCAGGTAAAAACTCATTGTAGTAGCTTTTAACATTAGCAAGACAAAAGGAATTTTCTTTACCACAACCAATGTTCAGCTTCATAAATGTTGATGTTCTCATTAAGGGTGAAAAGTTTAATATAGTTATTGAAATCAAATATCCTGGTGTAATAGTGGATCGAACTCTTAATTTTATTAATTAACATAACAGATGTAGTACTGTGTGTAAATTGTATTATGTGTCTTGTCTTCTTTGCCCAGTTTATTTAATGCTGTTTTGTCCCTCTGTGGATGTTTTAATCATGATCTGCCAGGGACCTACAGATGAAAATTATCCTTAGGCTAACTCTGGTACAAATGGTAAAATTTATGTTTAATATTGCACAAGGTCTCTTACAAATAGAATCAAACAAATAAAATGTTCTCAACCAGCTACTTGCTGTCTGTAAACAAAGTGATATTTCTACAGCGTAGTCTAGCGAGGCAAGAATGGTGAGTGTTCAGATGATCAGACAGTCAGCGATTTAGCCCGAGATTTCATAAACCACTTTATGAAAAGTTAAAATCAAAAGTGAGCACAATAAAAGTTTCACCGTGTTTACTCAACTACAGTAAGCACAGTGGGTCAAAGAGCTCTATTTGTAAACATTAATTTCATCTTTTAACTTGCTCTTTTTTCTTTACCTCGTCTGACCTCTTTTTAGCAATCACCTTTCTCTGTGTAAAATGCTATTACAACATCTTTCAAAGAAATAAGACCCAGGTATTATCCTTTAACTACATCAACAGCTGGTGAAATCTCTGTGAAGGAAATCTTGTGAGCTGGCTAACTCGTGACTGAAGAACTTCAAGGAGACCATGGTGTATTACACAGAAGCATTTGTCGAAGCTCGATGGAGAAGAGTAGAGGAGCAAAACAAGTTATTCACACTCAACCAGTTCTGAAGTTAGATAGTTGAAATATGCTTTTAGGATTTGTAACTGACTCCAAAGATGACCTGGGCCCATTACCATCAACCTAAAGGAGGAAAATTCCTTTACTCTCCATATATTACATCTGTATCATATTACCTTTAAATGTGTTTAATTTGATTAAATTTGAACCGCTGATGAACCTTGTCGCCTCACAGCCTGTCTTTGTGGAGTTTGCATGTTCTCCACGTGCCTGCGCGAGTTTCCTCCAGAGTATAAAAAAACGCAGGTCAGGTCAGCTGGGGACTGTAAATTGCCCATAGGTGTGAATATGAGCATGAATAGCTATCTGTGTCGGCCGTGCGATCGCTCAATGTCAACTGGGATCGGCTCCAGCCCTCCATGACCCTCGACCATAAGCAGGTACAGGTAATGGATGGACGGATTACTGAGGTGTCCACATACACACTATTTCACTATTTCACTTCAGTGACCTCCCTCTGTCCTAGATACTCTATATATGAATCATAATAGACATACAGTATATTATGCAAGTTAATATGAACCCCCTGACAGCACAGATGATAAATAGACCATGACAACAGCCGTGAAAGCTAAACAAAGAAAAGGAAAGTATCTGCTTTGGTGCAGATTTCCACCTGCACCTGCACACAGAGAAACATCCAGGTGAGGAGGTTTCTGATGAGGGAGATTATCAGCATTGTTCAACAGCATTTCCTCCCTCCCTCTCTTTTTCATCGGCTCACACACACACGGCTCGTCATGTTTCCTCAACAGTCGACCCACCTTTCACCTGTGTTTGCACCCAAATTTGGCTGCCTTTGCCAAGCACAAGCCCACAGCAACTAATGGCAAAACCACAAAGACCACTTATCATCCAACCTGCAGAAGAAGAAATCCACATTATGACACGTATGGCCTCAGTTTAAAGCAGTTTTAAGATAATACTGCTTCAGGGTGTCTGTGCTGTTTTTAAAATGTATTAAATTCATAATTGTGAAGGGCTACATTCTTTTCCACGTCTAATTACAGCAATTACACTGGTAGCAGATCTTTAGAAGATTCTGTCCACAAAGGGAAAGATATGTTGTGTTTGAGTGCCTGATTGCTTGCACACAAGATGTGGCTTGTATTGGCTTTTTGCCTTAAGTACAGATAATCCACATGTGTCAGTGATTGAGGAGGTACAAATCCCACAGTAACAGACACACAGGTGGCACTGGAAAGAAACAGCATACCAGTCTAGATTTCTCTTATTCTCTGTCTTACTTGGCTGACTACCATGTGAGGCTGAGTCAGAAGGGCAACCTCCCTCTGCACAGCCCAGATACAGGTATGTGCGCGGGACCTACAATACCCAAGACACTGCTGCCTCTCTCTCAGAGACATACAAGAGGTCTGCTCTGCACCACATCCTGTTTGAGTGGTCATGCTCAAGTCTCTTAGTCAAGTCATGCATGAAGCTGCCGTGCCACCATTACCGTTGAAAGTGTCTTCTCTCTCGACTGGGAAGATGTTCAAATATCCTGGCAGACACTGCAACCAAACAATGTAACCTGAAACTAAGAGGAACTAATAGCTTTAAATGATTAATAAACACATACTGTGTCAGATATATTTATTTTAACCTTCCCAGAACCGAGGCAGACTCCCATTCTGCTTTAACGGTTAGAATACATTTTATTATCATGTAACTGCTTCCGTGTAAGTGAGTGAGTGAGTGTGTGCATGATCACTGAGCCTACAGCTTGTCTGCAGCTAATCTTGAATGCTACTGCCTGATTTCTTTGTGCACATTAATGACTGCATGCTGAAGAACCTCTGTGCTGTACTATTTTTGGAAAACCTTTTTAATGACTTTTATGCCTTTATGTTTTTATGGTCGGAGGCGTTATGTTTTTGGGTCATCCCATTCTTCTGAATAAAATACATGAAGAACGTCTTGAGGGAATTTCCTCAGACTTTGCACAAATGTCCAATCGGACTCAAAGATGAACTGATTAGAGTTTGGTGGTCAAAGGTCAAGGTCGTGGCGACCTCACTAAACACATTTTTGGCCATAACACGAGAACAAAATTACACACAAATATCTATAAGGATAAAATGACGAGGTCATGATATTTTATATCCAAAAGATCAAAGGTGTAGCCAGTGAAGACAGCATGTTTCTCACTAGAAATATTTCAGTGGAATCACACATGTATAGTGATTAGGGCTGAGATGATATGATTGAGATGAGATGATTTATAGAATTTATACTGTGATTCTCCTTTCCAGAAACAATGCACATCACGTCAGTTAGTCTTTCTTAGCTTTATTACAGCAGCATTAATGCTATAAAAGCAGCAAATAAAATATTGGGAATTCCCATTATATGTTAGCATTGAGCTAACAGACTAAGTGCAAGTTATCTATATAGATAAAATAATTTCAGCACTCAAAAAATCATCAAATGCAGGAATTGTAAAATAATAAAATCACAATATATAAAAGAATTGATTTTTTCTCACATTCCTTTTAGCGATTATTTCCATTTTTTTTTTAAAAGTACACTACACTACATTATATGACTCTGGACAGACGTGGATGTAAACCATAACTTGACTGGTTGGTGGAGACAAACAACTGTGAAGCAGTAATTCTATTTTTTGACAGCTCTGTTTTATACAACCATTGACAGCTGACTTCTCACTCCTCTTAAGTGGCTGCCAGGGGCTCCAAGTGACCGACAACTGCTTCAGTCTTAAATCTTGTTTCAGCTCCAGACAGCGTATGAAGGTCATGTCAATGTTGGCAGAACTTGGAAATTCTCCGCTGGTGGCAGTTGTAGTGGCATTGCAGTAGGTGCTTCATAATCTGTTGCCTGAACTCTATTGAGTGACCTCTTCTAATTATTTATAGAGCACATTTAAACCCAACAGAAGTTGACAAAAGTGCTGCCAAAAAACTAATATTGTGAAAACGTGTCATGGCAAAACACATTAATGAGTACTGAACAAAGTTTTCAACTCAGACTTTACAAAGTGAGTCTGTGTTTGGCTGTAGTTCCCAGATTAACAAAAATGAGAGAGTTGAGCCAACTCCCATTAGAAAGACAGCCAAACAGGTTGTCAGTGCATGCAGTTTATTACAACCCATGTTTACTTTTAGTTAGGCGGTAACCTTAGATGAATGAATGAATGAATGGATGGATGGATGGATGGATCACCAAGGAGACCAGGGTTCATGTCCAATGTGAAAATAAGTCAATCTATTTAAATATTTAAGTATAGATATGCATGTGATGTACAGAGGTCACGTGACATAACTTAATATACTTATTTTAACCCAAATCATGATCTTTTCCTAAACCTAACCAAACTGCGACTGTTTCAGAACACTGACCACGTCTTTTGTCGCATGACTTATGTAAAAAAAAAAAATTCCTAAGATGGTAAAGTCACAGTGCGCCCTATTCTGACTCTGACTGGCTAGTAGGCATTGCCTTTGTTGGCTGGGTTGGTTTGGTGTAGGCGTGAGGAGTGAGGTTGGTCAGAGTAAGACTATCAAGGTAAACCAATCAGAGGCAGAGTTGGGTAGGTCATGCTTTTGCCATCCAGCGGTCATTTATGTCACTTTGGGAGTCATTGGCAATCGACCTATTCTGTCGTTTAGCGATGAGGACGTGTTGGAGAGGCATATCTCTGAAGGCATTTTATTAATATCTATTTAAGCAAATGTCCATCTTTGGTTAAATTGATCACAGCAGACACGCAGCTTGTTATAAGGAGTGACAAATAGCCATTGCTTGGCTATAAATGTTAAAATAAACTCTTCCATTAACATGTAAAGACATTAATGGACCCCAGAGAATGAATCATTATGAGTTTGGTGATCTGAAAATTGTGTTTTTAAAGGGAAATATCTCAACAGCTATCGGATGGATGATTTTTTTTTATCTTGTGCCATCATCAGGTCAAAATAGGTTAGCAGGCTAAACCACTGAAGTAAGATGGTGAACTTGATAAACACCATACCATATCAGCATGTTAGCATTTTGGTCATAGCACTTGTAAGCACAGCCTCACATAACTGCTAGTGTGGCTTTAGACTCTTTGTCATATTATCAAATGTTTTAATTATTGCATTATGTTTTATATAGCTTATATTTACACCTGTGTTTGATCTAAGACCATCTGTTGTGCACCTGCAAAACCTTTTGGGAAACTAAGCAGTTTTATCATGCAAGGAGGTATTACGTATTCTTTTACAAAATCGGCAGGCTATTTATGAGTCATTTATATAAAAATCAATCATCCCTTCCTATCAAAAAAAACAACAGGTTCAATATCATACAATGACAAACATGCATTTTCAGAGCCAAGGCCCTTTCCACAAGTGCCTTCATCTGCCAGGCTTAAAAAGACATGTCAGGAGTTTGACAGCTGAGAAAACACAACACTGGGCTCAAGGTTTTCGGTGGAAGCTGGATGAATACCTGTATCTTCCTGCTTAGGAATCACAGGATTTGGGTGGCGCTGAAAGCTTGTCAGCAGTGACTCACAAAAGCCTTGTTGGACATCACGAAACAATTGAGATGCCGGCGACCAAAGCAGCGATTATGAGCAAACTGAGATAGAAGATTTACAAAATTAACTGCCCATTGTTGTTGCAATAATGGAGATACAGTTTGGCACAGTGCCTGGCTCACACAGGCAGAACAAACAACAGAGACGGTGTAATAAATCTAATTAACCTTACATATGCCAACAGATAACACTGTTATGTTAGGGCAGTGTTTCTAAATTGTCTCTACAACTTTTTATTCCACTCATAAGAAAACCATTTATGTTGTTAGTATTAAAGGATTTGATTGCTTTGTTGCCAAGATTCAGATGAGAAGATTGATTCTTATGTCTATAAGGTAAATGTGAAGTTAAATCCAGCAGCAGCTTAGCTTAGCTTAGCATAAAGACTGGAAACAGAGGGAAACAACTAGCCTGACTCTGTCCTAAAATAACAAAATCCACCTACCATCTCCTCCAAGGTTTGCTATTTAATACATTATGTCATATTTGTTTTATCTGTACTAAAACCAAGCATCAGGTTGTGGTCTTACCAGAGGTTATGTTATGACTTTTCTTAATATTCTTTAGTCTTTCTTCTGATAAGACTGTGATAAAAAGTCCACAATATGATATTTATTGCAATGATAGAAAAAAAAAAAGCCTATTTATTTTCTTTATTAAATAATAAACCTGACGTGTACAACATTTTTTAACTTGAAGTGCTTTAGCTTTCCTACTTTAATCAAATAAAATAAAAGTAGCCAGCAATGACCTACACATGTGCAAAAGATCTTTTTATTTACAGTATAATTTAATTCATTGGTTTATTAAAACAGGAATAATGTACAATAAATGATTGCACCAAATATTACACAAAGCTAATTTCATCTGCTGTCCCTGAGCATCTTATATAAAAATATAAATATTAAGTTCATGTACCACACAAATATACACTTGTAGGACAGACCATTATACATACAAGATTACATAACATGAATTGTCTTTTGCAATGGCGATGAATGCTTGAATTATGTATGTACAATTGCAACTTAAACAATGCAGCACTCCTTTTAAAAAAATAAAATAAAAACAGTAGAATTTAATAATTAACCACACAGTCACAGTCCATTACGGTACTGAGACATTTTTATTTGCAATACCACAATCCCTACAAACAATATATATAACATGTTAATTAGCGGGATTTAGTGGTGCTGTTGTGCTTTCAGTTTTTATGCTAACCAAAGCTAATGGCTGCTAGTAGTAGCTGTATTTTTATGCAGCCTAAAAACATGAGGAAGGATATGGTATCAATATTCTCATCTAAATCTTGGCAAGAAGGCAAATTAGGGTGTTTTCATAAAAAATGTTGAACTTTAATTTATTAGCATAATAACCTGTTTTAAAATGCCATCACAGTTTGTTGCGTGCCATTTCGTGCCCACACACCCAGAGAAAAGACAGCACAAGCCTTACTTCATGGGAAATACTCTGCCAAAACCACAAGAGCTCTGTGTGGTAACAGCACATCTCCTCTGACTCTCCCCCCTCCGTCCTCCCCTCCACTTTGCTGTCAGACAGCAGACACACACAGAGAGAAATGAATCTTTGTTAATGAAGTAGAACAAAATAAGGAGGATAGTGCTCGACGTCTATAGCCATCCTAACGTGCGATCCTATTGTGCAACAGAGGATCCTTTCAGGTGCAGGCATGGGTAAAAACGCTCATGTGCGCTGCCTGGGCTCTGTGCAGGCTGAAACATCTATGAGGTGTTGACACATAGATCTAACAGGGCCAAACTGACATAGATGCATTGACATTTGCAACCAGGCGTGACTATAATTGTGAGCTCTGTTACAGTGCAGGAGAGAGAGATACTGTCTCTCTTAGGTAGAGAGGTGAGTCACGCAGTGTGTGAGTCATACAATAAAAACCTGACAGACAACTGACAATGAATGGGAATATAAACGTGGATAATCTGATCATATACTGATAAATTAACAGACCAAATATTTAAATAAGAGGCTTATTCTCATCTCATCATTTTAGTCAAGATATTTATTTCCTCGGATCTTCTCCTCGGCGTCGGATTCGCACCACTCATCCTCCAGCACTAATAAGTGTTGATTTTTCAGTGTTAATTGGTCTGAGCTGACAAGTGCTGATTGGAGTGTCGTTGGCTGACTCACAGAGCTGGTCTGGCTCTAATTCAGCAGTTTAAAATTATATAACCATATAAAATTGACTCTGATGGGTGTGGGCATACATCAAGGCAGGCATAGTGTTTGTTGCTTTGTTTATAAACTGTTTGGTGTCAACATGAAAGGGAAACTTTATTTACATGAGTTTTGCCGTTGAAAACGTGTGACCTGTAAACCCAACGAAATTTCCCAAGATGCCTATGCAGCGATCCTTGTCTTACTTTTTTTTTTAATCTTATCAAAATCAATAAAGATTTGGTCCTGACTACCTGATATAGCATGCATATATTGAGATATATCTTTAATGTTCAATTATTTGACTAGCTGATCAAACACTGCTGCTCTTGCTAGTATTCGTTTTTGTGATGTTGGCAGTTACTTATTCCCGTGTTTTAAAGAACGAAACTTGTGTGAGGTTATACTGTGTTGAAATAAAATAACAAAATGCTGCGTCTCCTTGCTGGGTGTTCCACCACATTCAGAATCATTACTGCTGTTACTGTTAGCATTTAACAGGCGCCTAGCTTTGTGCCCCAAAAATGTATATTTGAATAAGTAAAGTCGTATCATAAACATGTGACAACTGGTCAACTAATGACCTGAACTAATGACTACAAGTCAGCAGTGGCAGCCCTAACTATTAATTAATAATATCCTCTTGCTAGTACGTGAATGTAAACCAGCAAGGTGGAAAGTGAGACAAAGATGACATCTTGTAAAACCAGCACGGTTTGGCGGTGCTTTGACCTATTAGATGAAAGTAAGGCTGTGCGCATAACAACACTCAGTACAGACACATGGACATTAACCTGTAAGGAGAGCTGGCTGCACTCGCCAAATCAATATGCACAGCAGCATAGCATACAGCATATAGGGTGACAGTGCAGAGTTCTCTTCAATCTGTTTAACTGTCACTGAAATTAGTCATTAGGAACGTATAGTAATGCATATCAGTCAATGGTGAAAAATAGAAAAAGGCTAAAAATACACAATACAGAATACACAATACTTACTCCTGTTTGAGTAATCTTTGCAAGAACTACAACCGCCCCTCGTTTTAGGGAATTATTTTCAAAAATTAACCTATACACTTGTGATGTAATCAATGAGGAATCAATGAGCTTGGAGCTGAGTACCACTGACAAACAGAGCTGGAAGCCTGAAGTACTGAAAGATTAACCAACACTGTGTTGGTGCTGTCCTTCATCTGATGTCAAAGCAAAAATTAATTTAGCTTCTGGACTGTTGTTGTAGCTTTGCAAGTTATTTCAGTGTGTTCTTAAGTCCTACAGACTCTGTGACAGCTCTATTTCAATCTATGTGGGTGGTTCACACCCTAAAATCAAATAAGAGTCTTTAAGTTTACACGAAGATTATATGATTGATTCATATTAATGAAGGTGTTAATTAATGTGGGATCGCTAGGGAAGGGATGCCAAGAAAATGCCATTTTAGCCTTAAGGCCGATTTATACCAGAGAGGAACTAGTTTACACGACGCATCGCCTGAACACGCCAGAAGGCAGAATGTTTAGCGGCTCCAAATGGCCACACTCAAAGTGAAAAGCCAACCACCGTGGAGAGGGGGTGCAGAAATCATTCACATTTGGACAGTCTTTCCTGGAGGACATTCATGTTGTTTCACTTGTTTCTGAACATGCAAACTGACAGTGGAAAGATTCAAGCCTCTTGTACTTTCTCACCTCCACACACCTGAAATTGTCTGGTACAGTGCCACCAATTGTGGCATTCAAAAATACGTGGGGGGCGGGGTTTTAGGCGCTATAAGACCACTCGACGAGCACATAGGTTTAAGCCTGTTGAGGCCTTGAGATGCTGCATTTTCAGGATCGGACCAGTAGTTTTTTTTGGAGAAATACAGACATCTTTTCTAACTTAACTTTTAACTTAACATTTTGTTCAAAACTCTTTATTTTATGTTGTGCAGCATGAAAACCACTCTGTCCTGCAAAAAATCTCTCTACAATGCATGGCACAATATGGAAAACCATGTGGTGCCATGCATCGTTGGGAGATTTATTTTTTTTTCCCACAGTGTACACACCTGTACTCCTCACTTCACTTCAGTGAACGCATTTTTTAGCCCACAGAAGCCCAATAATCGCTCTCCTTTAGCTCTGTTTTTGTCTCCACCACCAAGAATATTTAGCTGGTGAACCACTTCGGTTAGCAGCTAGTCGCTCACTGTGTCTGTCCTTTGATGATGAGCAGATAGGGTGCAATGTTTTTTGTTTGTTTTTTTAGAGTTTTGTTCACTGAAAACAGTGAATCTGTGGAGCGGACAGCTGAACAATGAGCTGAAACTCTTTTTAAAGCTCCAGTGCAGAATTGAGCCACATATCTAGTCTACTCAACACTTATACTACATATCTTCACCTTTTTGTTCTTCTGTGTCAATGTGTATGCAAGAGACACACACTCACGCACACAGCGATTTAACGGCAGGCTCCCTGGGCAGTGCAGTACTTCAGTTATGTAAACTGGCCCGGGTTTGGAGCAAGTCAACCGTCAGGACTTTGCATCTTCACCAAGCCCCTGCAGCTGCTAATGCAAACAAGAAGCCCTCATTTGCTCCACAGTGGCCTGACTGGGTCAGTGTTCACACACACGTACACACACAAACAAACAGCAGGTCAAATTAAAATAGAAATAAAAAGGTCCATCTTACAACATGGTATTTGTATCTGGGCCAAGCACAAGGGAAAAAAATAAAGTACCATACTGGTAGACTGGTAACTTATTTAACTTATCTCTCAAAATTCTTCTTCATTCTTTGTATTTTTAGACAGCAAAACCGAAACCGTTGAAAAAGCTCTATGAACCCACCGCACACTACCAGCACAACACCAGCAGATAAAGTTTGAGATTAGCTGGTTTACAAGTGGAGCAGCTACAAGAGGCCGATATTTCATTCAGGAGATGGTAGAGACCAAAGACAGAGACAAAAGAAGGCAAATTCTGCACTTACATTCATCAGATGGAACATATTAACTTAAAATGAGATGACAGGTCAAAAAAAAGTGTTCAACACATATTTCTGCTGCCCTCAAATGACCAAAACATTATTATGTGATTGCATGTTCATTTTGTATTTATTTTTTTTATGACTGTTTAATTGTTTTCTTTTTTGGATGCAGGAAAAAAGCGATGCAGGCCTCCGTCAAGATGCCGGAGTGTGCGACACTTTTTTTTGCTGCATTCAAGTCTGTACCTCATCACAATCCCTGATGTGCGTTGCTCTTCTAAACTATAAATAATTTTCTTTGAGCTTTTCAAATACATTACTCACTCCAATACACAGCACATGGTACCACAGGTAAACAAAGATTTTGCTTGTACGTTTCATTTCTGATATTTTAAAATGGTGGAATTAGATGATAAACTGAATCGTTGCAGAACCTCCGATCCTCTAAAATTTTAAATCATTAATGACTACATTATTAAAAGTTACAAAAGCAGCCATCTTTTAAAGATTTTGTGTCTGTTTTATGCATTTTTTTTTACCAAGTGTATTTTGTTCAATACAGTTTTTGCAAAATATAAACTTTCCATTTTTAATTGCAAAACTGCTCTGTTCACCTTTTTTTGACCACTGCTGTGTGTCTTGAGCCCTGTTTTCATCCAATATCAGTCCTAAAATCACCCACCACCTGTATACCTGCAGCCTCAACTGGTTAGAAAGTCAAGTGTTCAAATTCAAATGTCTAATTTGTTTGTCTTTGTTTGGAGAGAGCCGTTTCTCTCTGGCACAGCCAGACGTATATGTGAGCCACAAAGTGAAGAGCTCTTCATTTGCCTTGGCTGCAGCCCTGCTCTCCTGTGCAGCTGTCCCAGCCTCCAGCCATCATTTGCGTCTCCACACTGTGCTGTGATGGACAGGTGGAGGCCTCTCACGGCGGCATCAATGCATGCCTCCAGGGCCCTTGGCTGTGGAGGTCCTAACGTATACTCAGTGATGCTAAACCCAAGTACACTCCAAAAGGAAGACCACAGCTAGCTACGCATGATTAAAAAAAATCCAACAGAAAACGGGTCAGAAACTGAAACTGTGCGCTGAGACGCGCGGCAGCAGCTGAGGGTTCAACTCCCACCTGCGGCCCGTGGCTGCATGTAATTCCCTCGCTCTCTTGGTTTGTTCTTTGGAGAACAACTCTATTGAGCTTTGATGCATCTTTTCTTCATTTCACTCCAGTTGATCCTTTAAAACAATCTACCAGTTGCTCCCATGTATCTTTTAATTTAATCTCTTTTAATTATTTGGCCATATTGCTACATTAATTCAACAAGCTTTTTTTTTTCAAAGGAGGTTAAATTAGAGCTTCTCTGCTGAGTGATCACAAGTAAGCTAACAAACTTTTTAGCTAGCAGGCAAATAATGTAAGACTGAAGGAGTACAGAGCAGCCAAGAGTTAATGATTCCTGTTCCTCTTTTACACTTGACAGCATATTATTTATTTTCATTTTGGTTAGTAAGCATCTCCATATCAATTAAACTCTATTTTAATTGAGTTTTCATCATTAAACCTGGATTTACTCAATGGAGATTTATTTGTAATTGTACTCCAGAGCTCTGCTTAATTTTAAATCTGGATTTATTCATTTCAAACTCTAATTAGAACTAATGATACCATTTTACAATGAGACTAACCTTATAAATAATTTATAAATAGTTTATAATTAAGTTACTGATTATATTGTAAATACTTTATAAATCCTTATTAAACAATTACAAACAGGTTATAACTTGTGTAGGCTCATTGGTCTAGTCAAGATCCAGTTACTGCTTACTACTAAATAATTTTACTAACTAGTAGAAGACAATGTAAGCTCAGTTAGCAATAAGATCTGAGGCTTAACAGCACAGATAACTTTGGGCTCACCATTTGGCAAGAAACAGGTTACTCTCGCCCTTTCTATCTGATGTGTTTTAACAGCGTATTAATGATTTGTTAAATGTTTACAACCTAATTATTAACCATTTATAAATGATTTATGAGGGTAGTCTTGTTGTTAAGCAGTACCAAACTAATCTTAGATTAAATTAATCTTAGTGGTGTGTGTTTTTCTGTTCTGGCCTTCACGCACTCCAGGAGGAAATATCTGTGTTTTTAGCAGCTAAATGTTACAGCGAGTCATTAACCTGGTCTGTGTCCTATATGATGCTCAGCAGGTAGTGAAGGGCAGGTTTATCAGACCCGGAAAACATAAACAATGAGCCGAAAGATGCTAAAAGACTCATTAGAGCTGAGGCGAATCACATCTGGGTCATAATTCCCCTGTGCAGTTTCATATCAATCATTGTTAACATAAAAAAACTAATAAGAACAGCTTCAAAGTGAAAAAACAAGCAAAGAGTAACACCAGGATTTGTATTTATTGTTAGTCAGTCAAAATATTGTTTTTAAAAAGAGTAAAAGTTGTTTCATTTCTAAAAGAGAACGATCTTTTCACGTCACACCACAATCACTTTGGCATGAAGTGAGAATCATGTAAGTCAGGAAGGGCATCAACACGCTAAACGCTCTTGAACACAAATGTTGACAGTAGAGTCACCTTTCAGCCGGATAACTCATATTTTTAATCCACCAGCACAAACACGGAGATAAAAGGCTCATGAACAAATATTAAGAGTAAATGCTGTCCGAGTGCCAAATCATGATGCATAAGCAAACTATAACAACTACGAGCCTGAGCTCCAGTAACAACGGGTACCTGAGAAATTACTCATCGCTAACTGTTCACTGCCATAAAGCATAAGAAGCTGTCTTAAGGAAAGGGTGAGGTCCGCTGCAAACTACACTGCATGTCCATCACATCTGTCAGAAATGAAGTAAAGTAACCGACAATCAAATATATGATTGCAGTCATGTGTATATGAGTACCTTAACTTAATGCAATATTAGATGTGTTCACACTGTCTTAAGAACACAGCTCAAATTCACTGTTAGTGTGTGTCACTGTAATTTCAGATTTTAATAATTATACACACAAAATAAATATGAAATTCAAACGAAATGCCTCTTGGTTGGCTGCACAGCTAATCCTTATTCCTATTTGTTGCAGTTTTTCCTGCATGAACTCTTTATTGTCTTTTTGTACGGTGTGTGTAGAATATTTTGACTTTCTAATGACTACTTTGATTTATTGTTTATTGAACTATAATGCTACCTTGCGACAAAATTTCCTTCTGTAGAATTTTGTCAGTTTTATTATTTATTAATGCACAATTATTTTATTTTTCTACAGCCAAAAAGTTAAATTTACATTTCCAGTATTAATAATTTATATAATTAGAATAAGACCGATACTTCCTGATGCGTCCATGTATCGATACAATATTTCCCCACAAAATATAACGATATTATGCTGCATCAATTTTTTTGGCAAAAATCAAGACCTATTTTTATTTTTCGATCAACTACAGACGTGAACTGTTGATATTGTTTTGAATAATTGTGCATCTAAGTGTTCTAATATTCATTTAAGTATATTTCTGTATTTTCAAAGTGTTTAGGCTAAAATTTAGACAAGTGAAACAAAACACATTGAAAATCCATTTAAGTTTTTAAATGCCAGCATACAACAGTATTTTCATTAAGGCTGCAACTAACTCTTCCTCTTTGTAATCTTTCTGCTATTCCTTAATCACTTGCAGCAGTATATTTTCCATATACAGATATAAAGATGACAAATGTCCAAAACAAATATCCAAAGCCCCTTGCGACATATTCACATTTTCTTGTTTTGTTTGACCAACAGTCCAAACCCACGTTTTTCATTTACGATCATATAAAATCTTCACATTAAGAAGCTGAAACTTTCCTTGATACAGAACTTACTATAGGACGTCTGTCTTGTTACTAATAAATACACTTTCACCTATTAACATTGTTTAGTTTAACTTTTTTTTTTTAGCTGCATACTCTTTCTTTATTGCAACCTCTCAGCTTTCTCAGATTTTAGTTGTCTTTCTTACTGCACGTCTGTTGCTCAGTACCATTGTAAATGAGGGTTCTCCTTCAACGTGTTTTCCAGTGATTTAAATAAAAAGATGATGATGAGGAAATAAATAACGACATTCTCACTATGACACATAATTATATCCACTGTGATCCAGTGTGTTCTTGCCTCTGTTAGTCTGCTTTCACTGACGGGGGTGTCAGGTAGCTTTGCATGTCCTCTGCGCCGCTCACACACACACACACACACACACACACACACACACACACACACACACACACACACACACGTCCTCTTCTCGAGTATACTCATGAACAACCTCAGGCAAATCCCAGTTTACTCATAGATTACTAATAAACACGTGGTATTGTTCACAATTAAACATTTATGATCCAATAAAAAAAAATATGTTTTGATAAGAAAATCAAGCAGCAACAACAGACTGACAAAACAGTTTGTCACTGTGCACTATAAAAAAAAAAAATTCATGCTGGGTGGAACTAAATCAAATATCTACAGAAATAATAGTATGTTTAGCAACAGCCATGATAGAAAAATGTCTTACTAAATATAAATCAATCACAGGCCAAGTTTATATAAACATTTTCTTATCCATCAGATAAACAGCAGCTTAGTCTTGCCACCATGACAGATATCACATCAGTCATTGCACAATACTGTAACTTTCCAGTGAATGTCTTCTTTATTATCTGACAAATCATAAAGATAATCTTAATAAAATAACAGACTATGAAGGCTTTAAGATATTCTGAAAAATCCCTACAGAGTATAAATTAAAATTGTCCTTTAATTGTTGTTATTAACCATTTTTTCATGACAGCGGTCTTGTTTTAACTTGTTTTTATGTGTTGCATATTGTATTTTGCTTTGTTTATTTATATTTGTACGTTATCATTTGTAACATCTCTGTTTTTTGTTACCTACCCAGGGACTGCGACTGAAAATGAGCATTTTTACTATGATCTGGCAAGTATGTCGACTCTCATGTTAACCTCTTTTTAACCCATCATACCCTTCGCCCCTTCGTATAACAGGGTGCTGCAGGTCCAGCCCAGGAGAGCGACATCCCCCGGCTCTCCACACAGGACTAAACCTTTCATCGGCCTGTTTGTCTGAGCAAACCCACGCTCTCTCACCACGCTCGCGCTCTGACACATGCCCGCTGCGTTAACTCAGCCTGGTGTTGAGCGGTGGGAGTGTGCTGCCGTGTTTTCCTCTCTGTTTGTTTAAGTGATTAAGGTGGTGAACCCCGGCCCTGCGGAGTCCCTTCATACCACCAGAGCTGCTCAGAGTGTCAGCATTGTCTTCATCGCTGTTGCCGGTGAAATATAATAGTGTTTAAAGTCAGCTTAAAAGGAGAGCTTTCACAGATTAGACTATCTAAGAAAGGGTTTGGTGAAAAAACAGAACATTTCTAAGACACTGACTTTAAGACACGCTCAGCAAGAATTACTAACAATTCCTTGAGGACATTCATAATCAAAACCAATCTCGGTGAACAATTTTCCATGTTGAGAGTTGGTTATTCCTGTCTCTCGGGTTGCATCCAGGGATTGTGATGATGGCTTATATTTTGCATGCTGAAATCACAGGACGGCCTTTGTCTGGAAAACATTTACATCTCTTAACACAGCTGGCTTGTCCAACCACTGGCACAAAACAAACAAGGAAGCAAGGTAGAAAAACAACCCGTAGGTTAAGTTACCACTAAAGAGGTCTTTTAGTGTTAAACGTCAAAACAACGTGGACCATTTTGGACTTTTTAAAATAAACTGAGGTCAGCTTTGGAAATTTGAATATAAAAAGAAAACTGCTTGTTTTGACAGTTCTGGTCTATGAAACTAAAAAGGTCCTGCATAGAAGAGAGAAAAATAAATCTGATAGCTGCAAGTATAAAAGGTAATCAAAGGTGAACTATGAAAATTCTGTGTATATTTATTGAATAAAAACAATTAACTATTAAACTATACTATTAGAATATAATCTTCAAAGCAGATTGGTCAGTAGATTTCTTTGGCTACAGGAAATTTATTGCATAAATAACTTAAATACCTCATTTAAAATATTTTAAAAACTCTCAAAATATAAATTTCCACCACCAAGTATGCAGACTTTGTCAAACATGAACAATAGACCCTTACAAAGCTGAGGTATGTCAAGAGCATGTGATGCTTTAGGGGGTGTGGCCCCTCAGGTGCTCTGTGGAGGTAATACACTCTTCATGTAACACTGAGTGACTCATTCTCACACACACCTTAAACACCACGCATGGCGCGCTCATACCTCGACTCTTTTGCGTAACCTGACAACAAACTGTGGGAATAAGATGAATAAGTGCAGCATTTAACGAAACAGGACCTGTTGGAAAAGCAAATTCCTCCCGCTGCATTTGAAGAACTGCTGGATTTGGGCTCAAAGACAGTGAGTTGTTAGAAACAAGTGTGATATTTGCAGCAGGATTGTGTGCTGGCCTTACCACTTGTTTTGATTTCCACTGTGCAGGATTTCATCTGTTTGCTCAGGGAGCTTCATTTGAACTGGAAGTACTAACACTGTGCAGCATTTGCAGTAAATTCATCTTATAATCTGTCTTTCACAAGACATTTTTGAACTGTCCATGACAATGCCAGTGGTCAAAGTGGAGAGAGACTCTCCAGCAGACACCACCACCTCGTCTTCCTCCAACCCTCCACCGCAGCCAGAGGAGCAGCCCAGAGGTCGGAGAAGAAAGAGACCTCTCCAGCGAGGGAAGCCTCCTTACAGCTACATCGCGCTCATCTCCATGGCCATAGCCAACTCCCCTGACCGTAAGCTGACTCTGGGGGGCATCTACAAGTTCATCACAGAGCGCTTCCCCTTCTACAGAGACAATTCAAAGAAATGGCAGAACTCAATCCGCCATAACTTGACTCTCAATGACTGCTTTATCAAGATCCCCCGAGAGCCGGGGCGGCCGGGCAAGGGCAACTACTGGGCTTTAGACCCAAATGCAGAGGACATGTTTGAGAGCGGCAGCTTCCTGAGGCGCAGGAAGAGGTTTAAGCGCTGCGACTTCAGTACTTACACCTCATACGTCCATGAGACACCAGTTTTCTCTCCTGTCCAGATTGCCCGATCAGCTGCATATGCCAACTCAGTCTACCCCAACATGACGGTCAGTCCTACATATGGGCAGCAGCTGCCCTCTGCCTACTACCCCTCTTCATCTCCTCCTGGGTTTGGACCTGCTCAAACGCGCATGTTCAGCATCAATAATCTTATAGGGCACCCGACTCCAGCCAGCATGCTGGGAGGTCAAGGCCCAGAGGTGATGCAGCAGCCCAACCGGAGCTTCAGTCCCGAAGGGCATCCTAACGGGACCAGTCCCTGCAGCCTGGGAGCACAGGCTTTCCAGAGCCAACCATGTGGAGGAGCAGTATCATCCCGTTCCTCTACACATCACGGGTTCACCTACTCCGGGCCAAACGGCCACCCACACCAGCATGCACACCAGGGCTCATACGGGCAGGGCCACACCCAGGGGTACGCAATGACAGGACGCCTCCACTCCTCAGCCCACGGGTCTGCAGAGTCCATGGACCATTACGGCCGGGTCTCCCCAGTGCAGCTGGGCTCCTTCTCCCAGTATAGCAGTGCTGCAGGTCCCATCCCCAACACTGGGGGGTACCTTAGACACCCTACATACCCAGGAAATATGGACAGGTTTGTGTCTGCCATCTGAGAATCTAGATCCAAGCATCTCATTAGAGACTTGAGACGAAACCAAGTGAGCCAGACATGACTGTTTTTCTTTGTTTGTGACATTTGCTAAAGACAAAACTAAAACAGACTGATTAAAAAAACCTCTCCTGTCAAAACTGTGATTTACCACATTTACCCTACATCTGATTCTCCATGTGGGTGTTAATTTACTTTAAGATTTGGATTTAAATGTCAAGGTCTCTTCACAGCATGTGAGCGTAAAATTCATCCAATGCCGTGTGTGGTTGCAAGCTTCTTCTTTTTTTTTTTTTTCTTGTCATTTGAATGTGCAAGTTTAATATTTACCTTACCGGTGAGTTTAAGTGACAGTGAAAATGTTAGAATAAATTATTGTGCTTCATGGTCATAGGCTTTGCAATAAGTGGCTTGTATTTTGTTGCCAAATGAAAATGCATATTAGGTTGTCTTTTTGGAAATAAATGGAATTATAGAGCACTTTTGTTCTTCAAGAATACAACGTTTAAATTATTGATGCATTTCTTGAGCAACTATACCAATATATCATAGCAGAATTGTTATTTTTATAATGTCCAATGGGGAAATTTTGGTTTGCAGCCAGACTAGAATACATATTTCAATAAGTAAAAAGGACCAACAGATCCAGACATACACCACCTGGAACACAAAAATCCCTCCAACCTATTTTTCTTTTGTGCTTGGTTTGCTTTCTCCGCGGTTTCAGCTCAGCTGGTTTGAAGTGTTTGTCTGGAGCCACAGTATTAGCAGCCACCGTGACCAGGCTCAATTATCATGTCCAGACATCGACACAGCACTCAGACAGACAGACAGTTAATCTACCACACAGATCCACTAATCAGGAAAATGAATTGACTTGTAACACGATATTTCAGCCTATAAAGTTAAGTAGTGCGAGTCCTTTATTTCAACACTAGAAACCTTCACAAAAAGTCTGCATATCTGACAAGATGGGACTCGTAAGGAAACGCTTCATTATAGTCAAAGACACTTGAATTTTCTATCGGAAAAGAAGCTTTGTTGACAGATATGATTTGATGTTTTTTTTTTCAACCAAGTGCCCTTAGATGAAAGGGTCCTACTTCTTCATGAGTGCTGTTAAAATCTTAAAATCTATGTGGATTAAATTAGGATAACAGTAATCAGCAAGTGTCACATTATAATCATTTGAAAAGGACGATTGTTTAATTATTATAAGACTAGCATTCAAGATAAAAGTGATAGGGGTGATTTGCAACAAAGATTCATTTGATAAACATCAGCTTGGGTTACGGTCTAATGGCAGGCTGCATTAGAAAGAATTAGGCTGACTTGCGTGGGCTTTTCACACACAAACACACTTATTTAATATGGTGGAATAAGACAAGCTATATCTAAACAAGGGGAACAGAGAGTTAAACCACAGCTTATAGTGGCATAACTAACATTAACATTAACAGTACACAGTGAAAGAAAATGACTGTGTGCAGTAACATTACATTAATCTTAATCTGTCCAACCACATTTGACTTTAAACGCAATTGTACATGGAAACACAATATGATTATACCTGTGCCAACTGATACTGATGATCGCCGAACTGTTTTTCTTTTTTTTTTCAGAGAAAGTTACACATATTAAATTTCTCAAGATAAGACACTGTACAAACACAGCAGGTGGACAAGACACATTTTCTGAATGAAGTTGTGCATTTGGCACATTTCATGTTCCAACCAAAAACCAAACATGTAAATCCTACAGGCATGTGGTTCAGGTATCATTTCTACATTTTATCACATTTTTTATTTCAACAAACTATCATCTAATGGCCTGAACTAAATACTGAGCCAGGGTTGCCAGGTCCATGTTTTTGGGGTTCTTTTTAAGTATTGTGGGATGATGCTTGGGTGGACCTATTTTGCATTCACATTAATAATACATATAAATACACATCCATGTTTTAAATGAAGTAATCTATTTATACCTAAATCCTACCAAACAGACCAGACACCCATGTAAACACATATATACAACATGCCTATACTCTACAGTTTTATTGGCCATCGGCTGGTTTTGTCACACTGACCTGGCAACCCTGTAGGGATGAGCGATATGGACATAATCAAATATCCCAATATTTTTGACCAAATACATATTTCTTGATGTTGTAACAATATTGTAGGGATGACTACTGGTACCTTCACAAAATATGAACACAATCAGTTTTTTGATAAACGGTCATCAGTGATGTGAATATGACTAAGAGGGTAAAGGAAAATAATTTTACACCAGCACAATCCCTGCAGTGTTTGATTTTTTTCCCCCCATCTACGGTTGCTTTTATCTTTTTCTTTTGTGACATTAAAATAAAAAATATTTTTTTTAAAAACTTCTTTGGCACACAAATATAGTAAGATAAAATGAAAAAAAAAAAACCACAAACCTCTTTAACATGTGACACTGGTGAAAAAAAAAAGCCATATTCACTGTCTGGCTTGCAGAAACTCCTCTGTATTCAACATATTCTATGTAGAAATAACAGTGTCTTTGTGTGCAGTTTTAAATATTGAAATGTTTAATCAGTAGGATTTGTCCAAGCTGTTCATAAATGCACTGGAATGATTCCAAGACCAGCAAACATTATGATAAAATAAGTAAATAAAGGCTGATGGCAGATTCTCTCTGATGAGTCTTATGTGACAACTGTGAGGGAGGTTTATGCTTATATGAGCCTCGTTCCACTTTATGCCTTTAACAAAAACATTTGCTGACACAAAGCAGACAAACATGTTGAAAACCGACTTCTATCCCTGCCATCACTCTTGAAACGCAAAAGAGATCACAAATGTCAGAAACAAAGACAATTTGTTTTATTTCAATCATATTTAAAAATATGAACACTTACAGCCAGGACAAGCTAAAACATGACATAAACATAAATACAATGAACACGGGAGACATAAACAGGTCAGCCAATGTATTCAATAAGCTGTTGGACTTGTTCACTGTTCTTCATGACATCTGGCAAAGACAGCAGCGTCTGTGTGGAGAAAACACTCATTACCTCAAATATCCAAACGTCAAGGATGAACGAAGGGAACACAAAGGGAAAATAAAAAGCATCTCTCACCTCTCGGACTTTATTGATCATGTTATTTAGCATCTGAAGTTCATTCTCACTTTTCTGCTGGTTGCTCTGGTGGATGATTTGCTGTGAGACGCATCACAAAATTTTATATGACCGTTTTTTTTAAGCTCTTTTATTATGTATGAAGATATTCTGTAGTATTAATAACCACTACAGTATATCAAGATGATACTTACATGTCTTTTTGCTCTTTCAAGGAGTTTAACTCTGGCTTGCTCCACCTCCTGAAGACTCAACTTCAGTCTCTCCACCTACAGATAAAAAATAAGATACCCATGTTAAAGAAAATGAGCATTAAACCTGAAGTGCTTTTTGAGTGTTTGCTCAATAATATCCTTCAAAATGTTACAATAAATACACTGAATCTGGCAATTCCCCACACCCCGAAGTGTTAGGATCATACCTCTTTCAACAAATGGATCTTCTCCTCCATGAAATGTGCTGGAGTAGCTGATTGGCCACCAGCTTTTCTCAGCTCCCCCCGCAGGAATTGTGACTCCACCTTTGACTGCTGGAGAGAACGTCGAAGCTCAACCACTTCCTTCCGCAGTTCCTGTGAAACAAATGATAACCTGTTACATTTAGCCAACCGTATCCCAGGTGTTTTGAAAAATAAACATGAATGTGCCTTACGCCATTGTCAGTCTTGTGCTTATTTAGAAATTCCTGGGTCTCCTGGATATCTGACATCAACTTTGTGATAGTTTTCTCATCCTGTGTAAAGAGAAAATTCGTTAGTGCTTTTCTCCCATCAGCCAAAGCTCTTCTGTGTCTTTTTTCAATTTTCAGTTCTCACCTGAGCTTTCTGCTGCAGTGCCTGGTTTCCTCTCTCAACCAGGCTGTTCAGACGGCTGAGTTGATGCTTAAACTCAAACACCTCAGCCTGGTGTCTGCTGTTTGCAGCCTGCTGCTCCACCTGCAGGCCACAGCTGGAACAACACAAAATATAATGTAAGACTACTCAAATTTCACCTTAAATTTTATATTTTATATACTTCCATCAACAATTTTCTAGACATGAGGCTAATTTGTCACATATGAAAGAAAACTATACTACACTTTTTCTGTGGCCCCATCAATACCAAACCCTCTATGAAGACCCTGTGCCAAAGCATGTTGCTTAAATAAGGTGCAGATTCTTTCAGTCAGTGTTCCCGTGTTGTTTGTCACATTGAGTTTTCTTATCACTTGAGCATCTAGGCAGCAACTATTTTTAGAATCAATTACTCATTTGAGACACTTTTTTTACCCCAGCAAAAACACCAAATATTCCTTCCATTCGTCACCTATAAGTACACAAACCGAACCATATTATACAAGTCTGTTCAAATACTGTACAGCAGTCGTGCCAAGAGACTCTGTCATGACCCACTGGTGGGTCGCGGTAGATTTTATTTGGGTCGCCTGTTAAATAAAAGACAGTGGAAGAATTTCTGCAGATTTAAGAGTTATATCTGCAGTACACCTTTTATTTAAAAAAAAAATAATAAAATAAAATATGTATATTGTTTTACTGATGAGAGGAAAAAAAGAGCCTTAACTCCAATTTGAGTGAATTTGTCTCATTTATGAAATAGGTTAAAATGTCCTATATTGTTTTCCTGATGATAGGGAATAAAAACAATAAGATGGCCTATTAATTCAGCCTAAAGGGATTCATTTCTCACTTATAAAATAAGACATTTTATGAACTGGGTCATGATGGTTTGTCATCTTTAAAAAGTGGTTCCCCAGAAATAAAGTTTGGGGAACACTACCATATAATATTAGAATACTTTAATATTCAGAAAATAATTACCATTTGGAGTAAACAGCAACCCTTTGCAATCTTTTATAGTTGGTTATGTTCCTATTCACCTGACAAATTATTCACTTATATCAGTCTGGCACAGGCTTTGAGCTACACTAGCTCAACAGATACAGATAATAAATTTGCTGTTATGTTGTATTCTGTAGAAGGTTATCCATGGAAGATAACTAACTCCTTATACACAATAAATTCCATCTTTTTTTTCTACAATTGTATTAACAGAGCAGCTAATTGGTCAAATTAAATAGAACCTATGAATCAATAATTGTAACAATTATTAGTAGTTTCCCTCAATGTGTTCACATTCACATTTTCCATCACTTACATGGTGTTCTGCAGCTCCTCCAGCTGAGCATCTTTACGCTGTTGCACCAACTTCAGAGTGCTGATGAGCTCAGTGACGGTGCCGCCCAGGTCAGCGAACAGCTCCGTCACACTGCTTTGCTCGTCCTCTTCGGGCTCAAACTCTATTGTGTTCAAATTCTTTTTAGGGGTGATGGCCGTGATGCGGGTGAAGGCGCTCGTCTCACTGTACAAAGTTTCACACTGTGGCTCAGGCATGTCTGAAGGGACTGAAAAGAACTACAACTTAGATTTTCCATTTCCTAAAGGCATTAGACGACATTTATGCTTCTCTGAGCTGAGTTCAAGGTGTGTAATTATATTTTTCATATAAGTAGGTATGAAATTACTCCTGTTACCAAGACGCTA
The DNA here is from genome assembly GCF_056507025.1 of Lutjanus erythropterus. Classification (NCBI taxonomy): domain Eukaryota; kingdom Metazoa; phylum Chordata; class Actinopteri; order Lutjaniformes; family Lutjanidae; genus Lutjanus; species Lutjanus erythropterus. The sequence goes on along the minus strand of NC_139319.1, from coordinate 16,272,749 downwards.
GCACTGTAGATCAGTTGCTTCAAAATTACTCTGAAACGTGTTAATTTAAAATATAGAGAGTAATTTAAGCCGTACATTTTACCAGAATAGGAAGAAAATGACGGTCATGTTTATTATCCACCGGAAAATCAGATAATTGCAACAGCAGATAGAGTCCTGAAGAAAATGCAGTGCTTATCAACACATGAACATGACTTTGTCACCCGCTATTTATTAAAATGAAGGAACAGGTTATTTTTAGGAAATCGACTCAACCTCCTTTTCAAAAAGGAGATGCGTATATGATACAGGTCTGCTGAACACAATTTCAACTCACATTTGAGACATTCAGATGAAACAGCTGTCACAGGTGTCACTGCTCAGAGATACTTGTTTGCACCTGCCAAACATGATCACGCTGCACCAAATTAAATAAAATGCTTACAATAGCTCTCATCTAAAAGAGGAACAGATGTTCACCAAAGCAGTGCGAGCGTGTGATCTGTGTTTGACTTTGGATGGAGGATCATGAAGCCACCAGCATGTGTTTAACCAGCATTACTGTATAAGTTGGACAGTTGATAAGTGTGTTCAAGGTTAAAAAAAAAACAAAACTAAAACGGAAGTCAAGTAACAGGAGGTTTGTATGAGCAAAAGTCTGTAAGAAGTTTAATTCATAACCCTTCAAAGAACTGAGCCACTCAATAGTCTAATGCACTCTTACATTTTGGCCAAATTATCACTTTGAAATAAGGATGCCACTGTGAAGAAAATTTCTCACTGGTTAATAAACTTGTGACAGCACTGCTGTTACAGATTATACCAGACATTTTACAAGAAAAGATAATCATCGATGAAACTAAATATCTGTGGAGCTCTTTCTCTGATCTTTAACATTCTGGCCTCTCCAGACGAGGCGGCCTCACTCTTCTACTGAGCTTCAAGGTGTTTGGAGATGTTGCCTCCAGATGATGGCACCTTATGACAATCTACACAAAGTTTACAGATCACCTCACTGACATCAGGTTACCTACTAACATATTGTCAAACAGGCGCATTTGCTTTTGACACCAAATCCTCCACCATCGTCTTGTCAGTCAGCTCTCTGACTCATGTGACTCGGCTGTTGCACTTTCAAACTGTAGTCTCCATTGTCCAAATAAGTTTTGCTAAAACACTTAGTCATAGTCAACTTCAAGTTTTTATTATTTGATTAATTTTGGCATTGACAGGCCAGAAATAAACTCAGTGGGTTTTAATTCCTTTTTTTTTTTTTAATCTAAAAGGACCAGTGGGCAAGTAATATTATCAGTGCATACCTGAGGATCGTGTTACACTGACTACACCGACTACTGCAGCAAGCCTATGTCAAGACATATGCAGGGTGAGCTACAGTACCTGGTACAGGTGTCTCTGTGTTGTTGTCTTCCTCCTTCTCAGCAGTTAATGCAACCATGATGCTGTCCACAAAAGAGCTGGACGGATGACGACGCTCCATGTTCTGGACTGCTTGAGACTCTTTGTCCTTTGGTGGTTCTGATGTCTGAAAAGTTAAGACGTATAAGCCTGTGTGACAAAATGCATTTCCCCCTGCAGTCCACTCACTTACACAAGTCTTTCAGCATTATTTCCATTTACAAAACTAGGAAGTTTGATATTACACTTATAGAGTACTGAGTACAGCCCTGCATGCTGAATCTATGTATAGAATAAACTGTAAGCATGGGCACATATCAGCGTGAGATATAGGCGGTGAAACCTGATTGTTGTTCTGTTTCAGGTTGTTTTTAGCAGTTCTCATGTGATACCTGGTCATTGAGAGCTGCAAGGAGCTCATTGGTCACTCCTCGCAGTGTGTGATGCAGTAAAGTGACTTCAGTGACCGCCTGTGCCAGTTTCTCTCCGAGCTCCAGCTGGGTCTCTCTGGCTCTGGACCTGGTTATTTCCAGCTCCTCCTGCAGACTCCTGTTTTCAAGCCTGCATCACACACACACACAGACAAATTATCATGTGGTGTACAGACAAAAACACAAGTTTCTGACCAAACAGTTGATGATGACAAAATGCTTAAGTAATTAAATCAGACAGCAGTGGTGTCGTCAATCAGCATTTCTCACTAATACATGGATATAATAACAGCACATTAATTAGTTTTCATATTTAAAAAAATATTTATATTTATTAATATTTTTTTAAATCCATTAAAAAGATACTTTACATGAGTTTTGTTGGCTTCGACTTACTTGAGTTGACTGAGTTCTCCTTTTAGATCCTCACACTGGATGTTCCTCTCCCGGAGCCCCTGCAGGTTAGCACTCAGCATACGCTCACTTTCAGACATCTGCTCCCTCGCCAACTCATTCTCCATCTGTAAGAACTGACACACACATACACACAAAATGGGAAATTAAACCAGAAAACCACCATAAGGCAGACTAACAGACGTCTTGACCTGTACCTGACTTTTGTCAGTCAAATCGAATTTGGCGGTTCAATATGAACTCCTTTATCAGCCTACATGAGTATGTTTTACATCACGTTTCACATTTAAATGCTTTCCATTCATCATCTGTGACATGAAAACATCAGATTTCCATACAGTCAGATAAAGTATGGCCAGAGATATACTTGTTTAACCAAGCGTTTGCATATGTGCAGCGGTAATTTATGAGAACATGCGCAACCATCCCTACAGTCTGCATGTGCCAAAGAAAATGTTTGGGCTGGTAACCTGAACAAGGCCAAAACACCAACCTCGTTCATCTCCCGGACACCACTGAGTTGTGTGCAGACATCCTGGAGCTGCTGGATCTCCATTTTCTGGGACTGTGAGAGGGTCTGCAACTGACGGAGCTGCTCCTCACTCTGAGCCAGAGCCTGACTCAACTCACACACACGCTGCTCCGACTGACCGAGTGACGTCTCCAACCTGGATGCAGACAGAACACACATAATGACATCAGTTGTGGCATCTGGTTAAGGTTGTCTATTGGCGTCATAACTCAAGTGGTTTAAACTCATGGCGGGATATTTGTTTCTTAATATTCTGCATTTGGATAACTGTGAAGGAAAGTTATTAGCAACAGAAAGAGAGAGAAGTTCCTTAATAACCAGAGTATATGAATAGAGAAAGAAGTTTGGATACCCAAACAGATCATCTTACTAAAAGCAAATATAGAAATTTTAAATAAATGTGAAGTTAATATGGGATATAAAGATAGATCAACTTGTCTCACTTTGATTTTGCTCACGACTTCAGATCAAACCATTAACCCATTTCAACCTGACATACGTAAGTTATTGTTTCATTCATTAATGAGTAAATCAAACCAGTGTCAACACTTACTCGTCTGCTCTCTCCTTGGCTAGCTGGATGTCCTTCCACGACTGCTGCAACCTGAAACGAGAACATTTTTAACTTCTACATGCCGTAGCTCAGTGAGTATTTTTTGCTTGTTCAAAGAAATATCAATGTTTCAGTGGCACAGTATTTGTTTCGTTTTACATTCCTGAGCACATGCATGCCATCAACAGAACAGTGTGGTTGTGGTGATCATACTTTGTAGTCTCAGCGGCGAGGGCCTGCTCCAGGAAGGCGTAGGAGGCCAAAGTGGAGGAAACGGTGGCAGACAGCTCTGTAACCTTCCTCTCCAGCTGACCCCTCTCCTCCTCCCTTTCTGTTAGCTTCTGACGCAGCACACCCATCTCTGAAATTTTACAAAAAGATTTCATATAGATTTTAGACTGATAAAGAAGACAGCCACAATATTGGCTGCTTATGCAAATTAGTGGTGTGCTACTGTTCACGATACACTGTTCTAATTTTATTATATAATTTTAACATATTGTGATGGCAATATTACGGTGGACAAACTACCTCAAAAAAGGGGAGTGACTTCAGTATTGAGAAAGGGGGTAATGCAACAAACTAATTTCAAAACCTGTAGCAGAACCAAGCTGGTTAAGTAAAAGCAGAGCCGAAAAATCCTGCGAGGAGAGCTCCACAGCTTTTGTGAGTTCTAAACCAAAAATATTCTTTCGAATTTTATGGTTTCATATCGTCAAGAATATTGTATACCCTAAAATATCACAATGCCTTTTTAAGGCCATTTTATTGGACCATACAAATGTTTAAAATGAGAAGGAAGGAAATGAACAAAGAAAGTAAAAGATTATTTCAGTTTTCTTTACCTGAGGTCAGAATTGTCACCTGCAGATTTAAATCACCGATCTGTTCTCTGGCAGCTTGGAGATTCAAATTTGTTTGGTTCCATTCTTCTTCAATCTGTTGAGAAGTTCATTTAAATTAAAAAGAGAAATCATCTCCATGGTTTGCAGACATCATCATTACTATAAGACAAATGAGTGGCGGGGCAACAAGTGTCCCAGTTCAATTATGGACAGCCGACCTGCTCTCTCTCTTCGACAGCTTGGTCTCTAGCAGACATGTGCTCGTCTCGCTCCCTCAAAGCAGCAGCTGCCTTCTCGTTCAGCTTCAGAAGCAGGGGAGCAGTTTTCTGCAGAAGGCCTCTGACTGTGCAGAGCTGTGAAAAGATGGCCGCAAAAAGCATCAGTATTATGACCAAAGTTTTAATTCTGTCACAATTCAACCAGCATGTACGGGAGTAAAATGATAAGACAATACTGTTGTGTTGTTATTAAATTGAAACTGAAATAATTTAAAACAAAACACTGTTATCAACAACAGCTGCTCAGTAGTCTTACATTTGCTGCATGAAAAAATATATTGCTTAGATGGAGTGACAGTGCACCATCTACAGTTGTGAGATGGCATAAGCTGATGTTGAGTTAATGCCAATGGAATATCTAACACACACATTTAAATGTAAAATGGATGATTTTTTCAGATTTGGACACCCTTCTTTAAATATGCTGTAAAAGACTTACTGAATTACCGCCAAATGACGTTTTTTGGGTCAAAAGGTGGTATATTCATTTGTTGATTCCTTTTTATTTGTCTTTTGTTTTCAGAGCTTTCTTAGAACATAAAATCTTTTCTTTATTTTTCTTTCTTTTCAAGGTGTGCACTTATTGTATCACTGTCAAATGGAAGAGTCTGAGCATTGTCCCTTACATATATACATTTGCACAACACATTTATATGATTGTGTGCAATTATTTTCTTGATTGTAGTATGTGCTGTGCATATCATGTGCCTGGGATCTAAGTCAGATATTTAATTCTTGTGGTCACTGTGTATTGTTTGTATGGAATTGTATTTGTCTCTGTGTCATCCCTTTTTGCACTATAATTAGAATTATTCATTACAGTTCTTATTCTTTATTTGTCCCTTTAAATCTTTTTATCTTTACAGTTTTGGGGTATTTTTGTTCTTTATCTGTGCCTTATTATTGTCCCCCAGTCCCTAGCTTAACTTGAAAATATTCACATTCATAGTACTTTTTCAGCATTTTGTTCCTATCTTAGTATTTTCAACTGTTGTTCTTCTAGTAATAGTATGTTTATCAACACAGGGGTCAAAGAAGCAGCATTTCGACCCTCTATGTTTTGTACATATGGCAGAATGGACAAAAAAAGTTGACTTTGACTGTTTAAAAGCGAAATAAAAATATATTTTAAAAATAATTTTGTTGATAGTACTTTGACACATCAGATTCTGGTTCTTTCTGCTTATCTTATCTTTTGCAGTGTCCAGCAGATTGTAACTTTTGGGAATTGTTACAGTGTTTATTTGAGTCTCTTCTAAATAATAATAATAAAAAAAACTGCATTGAACATACTTCTTTCATCAAAGTGGACTGTTCTTCTATGGTTGTGGACAAAACATCAGAGGCAGAATTCAGTGTTTCAGTGTAGGCCTGGTTTAATGCAACCTGAATCAGGAGAAAAAAAGAGAAATTAAACACATTCTGATGGATTTGATTTATTTATTTATTATTTATTTTATTTTACTCAAAACAGAGTTTTGTTTTGTTTTTGTCTGTTTTCTATTACCTGTTCTGGGTAAGTCTGTTCAAGGGCAGCTAACAGTTCTTGTTGAGACCCCACAGTCCTCTCCAGCTCTGAGATTTCTGTTGCACAGTGTGTCCTCACCTGTTCTGTCACACTGAAGGCCTGAAAACAAACAACCAGACACGAATTTAATGCTCCTGGAATGATGAATGCTACAAAAACACATCTGCAATAAACAAGTCAAAAACTTGTACTTGTATTCACGTCATAATGACTTGAGTCCAGGTGATGAAACTTGTTACTCTTGTACAGTTTGAGGCCCTGAACATTGTCAGAAATGCGTGTCACAAAACTATAACTATATATTTCTAAGTATTTTTCAGCCTTTGTTCTCTTTACTATGATAAAACAGCTGTAAAGACACAGGAAAGGGGGAAGAGAAAGCAAGGGGATGACATGCAGCAAAGGGCAGCAGGCTGGAATCGAACACGAGCCTCTGCAGAGAACTAATGACCTGAGTACGTAGAACGCACTCTACCAACTGAACAGCGGGGGCACATCAGACTATACATTTTCAGGTAAATCTTTGCATTTGACACATTTTTAAGTAAAGCTGTTAAGGTCATACTGAATATTGTTCTACTCTTTACATTAACTGTTTTGTCAGGGCTAATGAACAAAAGATTTAAAACTCTACACAACATGCATGTAACAAATATAAAATCTAAGTCCTCTCTTGTGATACTGTGATTTCCTTCTCACAACATCAATGAATTCACCTTTAACTATTCATCTGAACAGCCTGTGATGTTGTTTCATAATCAATCAAAACAGCTTTTCTATGTTTTTGTGTGGTTCAGGAGATATCATCTAAAATACATAACTTAGTTATGGTGGAAATTAAAATGATCACATTGGCCATCACAGGGTATTTTTGTGATGGCTCCTAAACTGTAGGAATGTACAAAGTTTCATGCTTTTATAAAAAGTGAATATTACTTTCAAATATCACCTGGACAACCTCAAACCCAAATTCTTTTGTGTTGCAGTCACTTGAATGAGGACTGGAATGGTAATGAAGCTAGAAACAAAAAAATATGTCACTTAAACAATTAAGAAATTTGTCAGTGTGTACCGCCTCCTTGGCTGTGAAGGCCTCCTCCATCTGTGTCTTCATGTCATCTCTTTGGTGAAGAGCATCTTTGACTTTTTGCATCATCGCTGTCTGCGTCTTCTTCATTTTCTCAAATAAAGACTTCATCTGACCGTACTAAACAAGACAGAGAAAATATGCATCAAAAAATTCACACCCACTGGATAATTACACAAAAATATCAAATTGATGTCACATGGCAAAGATATTATATTATACATATTTACATACATGTGAAACAAGGCTTTGATGTTCGTCTCTGACAACATCTCCTATTTGCTTCAAGTTAGAGAGAGCAGCATCTGTGTCACAACTCAAAGAAGTCTGCTGGGACAAACACACACACTTGACAGTTATTAAAGAACTAAATCAGGTTTGTCAATGCATTTTTTCACATGCAAAGATGTAAATCATTAAGAAACCATTTCACACAATTTATATACAAGAAGTAATTTAACACATTGATGTGCCAAAGCCTTCTGCAACATAGAACACGTGTTGTGTCATTGTTTGTGTCGTACCATGGTGGCCCTCATGTCCTGCACAGACTGGGTGAGGTTCTGTAAAGAACTTCCATCAAGCTCCAACTCAGCAATCCTGCTCAGAGCCTCCAAATATAGGTCTCTGTGCATTGATGTCTATATGAAATACAAAACAAGCAAACCATTAAAACAGAAATTGTGGCCTCTCTGGGGGGAAAAAATTACATGGGCCAATCAAAGATATTATTGATGCATATGTATTGTTGGGTTGTATTTTTGTTTTTGTTTTTCCCCCACAACATAATGCAGAAAAAGATGCACATGGGCAAATAACGCAGAGCAGACAGAGGTGTGGTGTCAAGTGGTAAATAGCAAACTAGTTTGTGAATACACTGTTGGAAATTTAAACAATGACCCTTATTTACTTTTTCCAACATAACTCTAATATAATGCTTTCCCGGACAACCGACATGTCACTCATGCTTATCACACCTTTTAGTGAGTTAGCTAGTCAGCCATAGTTTGTCACTACATTCAGCATCAGCTGATACATTGATAACGGAACTGTTAAAACCCTAATATCAGTATCAGCCCCAAAAATCCAGTATTGGTCAGGCTCTACTTAAGACACATCATAGAAAAAAAAATAAATCTACAAAAGTACCAACTGTAAATGCTTCAACTGTCCCACTGCCCATAAAGATGTCTGAATGTGTCCTTACCTGACTGAGTTCAGTGTGGTCTGTCTGCACTAGTTTCTCCCTGAGGTCTGATGGTGCCGGACCTGCAGAAGGAGATCCAAGCGTTCGGGCTGCAGCCAGCTGCTGCACCAGAGCTTCCACCATGATCATGCTGGACCTTAATCTCTGCTCCAGCTCTTGTCTCGGGAGACATTCTAGGCTGCCTGGAGGAACACTGAGGGCACAAAAACAGAAAGAAACAGTAAGAGACAGACAAAACACTGCAAGCTGAATTAGCCAGGTTTCAATCACAGAATAAGTTTTATTACATGACTCATTGAGAGACAACACTTACTTCCACAGGAGAGGGTCAGTCAGAGTGCAGGAATCGGCCACAGAGAATTCCCTCTTCCTCTCAAACTGGCCAGATGTATTGACGCTGTGGTCAATCTGTTTCGTAGGAGTTGTGCCCACACAGACACTGTTGGATTCTGGAGGAGGAGCTCTTGCTGAAGGGACCATGACAGCAGCAGGAGGCGGAACGGGAGCAGAGACAGCAGCAGGACCAATTTTTCCTGATGCCAAGTAGAGAAACTCTGCCATCTGCCGAAGCTGCTGCTGAAGAGGACCATCTGGAATAAAGGGGATGTCCAGACCCGGCCTCTTCACTTCAGGCTGAGGTGCTGCACAAGGCTTCACAAACACTTCCTCAACTGGCTCAGTGACCGGGCCTGGCTGGGCCTTGCAACCGAGTGCTGTAGAGTTAAACAGAGGACGTGGCATGGGGCTCTCCAAGAGCTCTGTGAATAACCCTGCGTTAACGGGAGCCACCAAGCTCTTTTCATTCTCAAGAGCAGAATCGTCAGCCAAAAACTGGTCTACAGCAGGATCCTTAAGAGCCTTTGAAACAAACAGCGAGGCTCTCCTAACAACAGGACTGAGGAATCCAAACTGCAGAGCTGATGCTACCGAAGGACACTCTGAGAGCCGTTTCAAAACATCAGGCAGGTTTTCTGCATGAGGTTTTTCTGCAGAGTTAGAAAGAGCAGCTCCATTTCCCAGTGAACCGAGAGCACTGTCTTTTGCTTCACTGCATTCATGGGGTTCCCTGCTGATGTAGACTTCAGAGACGTGTCCCAGGTGCACTTCCATAGGTGTAGGAGTCTCTGCAGAGGGTGCAGGATGGCTGCAGTCAGAAGACTCTGTTTTATGAGGCGCTGAAGGCAATGCAACGTCTTCAGGATGTATTGAGTCCTTTTCTGATGTTTCTTGCGTTTGAGAGTTATCAGATTTATCATCCAATGCCTTTAATGATGTGTTAGTCAGTGATGATGTTCTGATAGCTGGTGGTTCAGTGTCTCCCACAACTTCATTGTTTTCTAGGTGGCTGCTATGCTGTTCATAGTTGTCTTGAATGTGATCCTGTTTAAGATCAGTAGGTATGCTGTTGTCACCCACGGGCAGAGAGGTCATAGCCTGGTCATCAGGCAGAAGGGAAGTCTTCTGAGCCAATTCAGTGCCATCTGATTCTTCAACCTCACTTTTGGCACTGATGACAGAGCCAGATGTCATACTCTCTTGTCTGTTAATCTGGCTATCAGATACCACTAATCTAATCTGTTCAACTTCATCCACAGAATCCAGGCTAGATGGTAATGGTTCCTGGGTAATGGAAAGGTTTCCAGTTGGGGCTGATGGGTAATTTTCCATATTACAGTACGGATGATCTAAATGATCATCACTGTATGCCACATCCTGGTTGCTAGTTAACATGCTTGGATCTGTACCATAATTGTATGACTCACTGCAGACTGCAGTTTGATCGGCTGATAGAGGAACAGTCTCATCCACAAGTTTGGTGCCATCTGAAATTTGAATCTCACCTCCACTACAGTTAAATGTTTTGAAAGTGACATCGCTCAGTCCACTGGTAGGCACTTCAGAAACATTTGTGGTTTCCGAGAAGGTGGCAATGACACGAACACCATTTTCACTGCTAAAGTAGGGATGATCTGCATGTTCTGCCTCACAGAGTTGGTAACAGGCAGAGAGATTTGATGAATTCACACTGTCGTCTTGTAAAGGTTCACCAAGCTGTCCCTTGGGCAGAGGAATGGTTTCATCTTGTAGTCTGGTGACATCAGAAACTTCCACCTCACCACCATCACAGACAAATGATTTCCAAGCGACATCCTTCTCACCATTAAAGTCATGCTGAAAATCTCTGACATCTTGTGTGGCATGCTTATCATCCAAGTCTCCAGAGGCCAGTGCGGTGTTTGAAATTTCATGTAGACCTGCTACACTGTCAACTGAGGAAGCATCTTTAATCTCAGGATTGTGATACGGGTGTTCTACATGTTCACTGCATGACTGAATTATTACAGTGTCAGAGATCACTGTATCTTCTGTTTCACAAGTGTTTTTCATTGTCTGATCCTTAGGCAAAATTATACTCTCTTCTTGACACACTACAGAGCCTGTAATCTCAACCTCCCCACCAGGACAGATGAAGGATTTAAATGTTACATCTCCAAGTCCACAATCTGTTTCAGCAGTTGTCAGATCAATAGTGGAAGCATTGGCTTGTATCACTTTTGCTGATGGAAGATACTGTGATTGGGGCTCTGGGTCACAGACAGGGAAATCAGCCTGTTGATCAGAATGAGTGGAGGGTAAGAAAAATTACAGACATTACAAACAATTGAAGCATTTCCAAATATTAATATAAACCCACCTAGGGCTGAAAGGATTATCTGTTTCATGGTAAACCACAGTAAAATTATTTGTAATCAGTTAGGGCTGGGCAACATAAACACACACACACACACACACACACACACACACACACACACATAGTAATATGAGACTAGATATTGTCTGATTTTCTGAAGTTAGACTGTGCTATTATTTGCCTTTACCCACTTAGTCATTACAGCCACATTTCTGATGATCATCTATCAAAAATCTCATCGTGTTAATAATTTGGTTAATAAGAGGTATTTTATCAAAAATATTGTGATATTTGATTTTGCCCTTATTGCCCAGCCCTACGATTAGCATTACCACTTAAAATTGTAATTATTGATTGATTGATTGATTGATTGATTGATTACCATGCTTTGAAAAATTCATGATAAATACTATCCAGCAGAACGCTGACATCAAAGGACATGGTGCCATTTCAAATCACTGAGAGGGTTAAATATAAAACTTTGTGAAAAGTGCTTTTTGAACATTTTCAGCACATTTGAACAATACCATTAAAATATTGATAACCATGATTTTTGATATAATTTTTAAAATTTTAATTAATATTTAATGATTATATTATATTTTTATACTGTTTCATCTCGCATCCTACCTTCGTCATTTTCACAGCATCAGCACTGAGCAGTGACTTTGATTTGAATCTCGCTGATGGAGCTGACAGATGCAGCATTTCATTGTCCAGTCTTCTCAGAGGGGTGCGCTCTCCACATCTGCTTGAAGGCTGACATCAACAGAAGTCAAGAAATTAAGAAAAATAAATGAATGCATTTTCCATCTGCAATACTGACACCTCAAAAAAGCCAATACTGTTTGCAAATAATTGTGTTCACTACGATGCAAGACAGTCAAAAACAGTACGTAAAATCTCTAAAATCATAAATAAATGTATAAAACACAGGAATTAGCCTTTTCAGGCAGCAATGGGTTCAATATATTGCTTTTCTGCTTCTTGCTGGTTCTCTCAAGCGATATTCACTGATTGAATTTAACAACATATATTGTACATAACATGGCACAAAAGTCTTACCAAGCCTTCCCCACTGGAACTTGACTTCCTGGAGGACATTACTCTTTAGTGCTGGAGAACTGCCTGTACAACTGCAAAGTTAATACAATGAACTTCATATTAAACGTGTCCAAAACAATAGTTAATTTAAGTGTTTGATGGATACTAACATTAAGAAAGTTTCTAGAGGGAAATCATCATGTAAACTAGTTAGCTAGCAAAAAAAGCTAACGTTACAGACAACTGTGGAGTACAGGTGGCAGGTGACCAGAATTAACTAAGCTAAGATAAGCTTATAAGTGCATTCATAGGCGTTAATAACTACCCCAAACTAATTTGAGTGTATTAAGTAATTCTCAATTATAACACAAAGCGTTTCTACAGTTGGTATTAGCGAGGAAAAAGGCTAGAAAAGGCTACGTTACGTTAATTCACATTCGTTTTTTTACACATTCCACGTCGTCAACTAACTAAGATTTTAAACTAAAGAAAATGTTAATTAAATTAGGCAAAACAAATAAATAAACACATTTACCTTTTAAATTTCCCGGCAAACTTTAACCAACGTTATAAAAGTGAGGATAACAGAGTAAACAAACGTAGTGTGGAACTGCCATCAACCGCTTTTCGTTCAAAACACAAATGTCGGCTCTTCTATTGGTCCGTTTCTCTTCTTCGGTTGTTGTGTGGCACACTTGGGCGGATGTATGACGCTCTAGCGCACACTGCTACCCCCAACAGGTGATTAATGACAATACTCCAGGCGTATTACTGTGCGCTTTTTTCCTTCGTTGTGCTCTTTATATGAGGTAATTATGTTTTAAAATGTGACAACGAAGAAATATTAGTAGGTTTAGGGACAAAAACAAACATTTTGTTGGAGTTAGTGATAGATCATAGTTTGGTTTGAATAATCACTCTCGCGAGATATTTCGCGGGTCCGCGGTTACATTCTAGACTTGACCGGCAACTTTGTTTCTGGTAAATAAAAATGCAATTTTAGGTATAGGTAGTTTATTTCAGGATGATGCTGTTTTTGTTTTATATGTTGTTATTCACTGTAACAGCCTTTAAAAAAGAAATCAAGAAAAATAAAATATAAAAATATTAGGAATGTGATTTACCCTATAGAAAAGTATTGTCTAGTATAATAAGCCTGCTTTAAAATCTACATAAGTAAAACTTTGAAGTCTACGATTCAACCCAGCTAAACATTATCTTGTCAAGATCAAAAAAGAACATTAATGTAAGTACTCACAGAAATACTCCTTCATATGTTTTGGCACTTCAACCGTACCAATATACCCCAGAGAGAACTTGAGCCATGACAGAAGCAGCTTTAGTATTCATAATATTGACTCTGATTTTTCTGTTTGAAGAATGTTTGGAATGATTTCAATAAATGTAATCTTAATAAAATCAAAAAAACATTATATTAGTAGCCTAATCATTCTCTTGGCAAAACTGAATAAATCCATATATATTTACTCTAAAACCTTATTTATTATATTTGAAAATGAAACAATACATAAAACTGTTTTCTTCTCCAATAATGAGAAAGCTATCAAGACAACATATTGTGAACCTCTTTTAACGTATTGATACGCATGAATAGTATCCTCTGGCTTGGTATAACCATATACTGTCTGCTGGTATTTTGATTTTTTATGTATGACTTGTTCACTTTATTATGAATGAATGATGTCACTCGATTGTTTGTACTGTGCTTTTGCACAAAATAGAGTATTTACAAAAAACAACTCTTTCCTTTGTTTCCTTTAAAATGTACATCGTGATACCATAGATACAGAATGCTTTCTGAATTTTTTCTTAATAATTTTATGCCTGAAGATAAAGATATAACCTCTCTTTCCATCCAAATGTGTCAAACATGGGATCTCAAAAATAGGGACTAGTGACAGGAAAGAATAACTTGCATAAATCTCTGGCACAAATCTCTGTTTATTGTTCAAAACAGACATGGCAGAGTTTACTAAATGCATGCAACCTTTTCTTTAAAACTTTCCTTGGGAAATGGGAATTCTTAGTCTGGTTTGGTGCAGCTGTGTTGTCCAAATGGAAACATCAGCTTGTGATAGTGAAAAGAAAAAAAATGTGTGAAAATTTGTCATAAATCTGGAGAAATACAGGAAAATTGTGATCCTGGGAGGAAATACGGAGAGGGTGATGAGAACTGTGACTCTCCTGGGAAAACTGGGAGAGTTGCCAAGTATGTTTCCATCCCCTTCCTGATTTGTACTTCCAATTCATGCATCTTACATAAGTGACTGTCATAGCAAAAGACTTTTTGACATTTAATCTGGTAAGTCACAGCCTTCCTTTTCTGCAAGTCAAAACACACTCTTTTACCTCTCCTGTCATTAAAGTAGCAATGGACTGTTTCATTATTTCTAAACTCCCATGTTTCACAATTGAACCCTTCTCTTTCAGTTTTTATGTGTTACAAACAAATATTTCTATCATTTTTACCCTTATTTTCATCAGTACAGTAAACAGTACAGTAAAGCTACTTCAGCTGAAGGTAAAAAACCTTGTTGAAGTTATGCAAATTAATTTCTTTAAGAGCATTTTTTTTCTAAGACTGGTTGTGCATCAGTTGGAGATGTAAATCCATGCATCCAACAACAGCTCAATTCAAATGTGTCCTCTGTCCTTTAGCCACACCTTCTCACTCTTTCTCTAAAACTCACAGCTCTCTCAGATGGAGAGTGATCAACTGATATGCCACTGTATGGAAAGTTACCTTAAACATTCGACAAAAGATAAACTTGGACAATCCTAAATCTTGAAGATGTATGGGGGAAGAGGACAATACTTCAATACTTCATGAGAAGAACTTGATAATGTACTCAATTTTTACAATCACTCTTATTTTTAGATAACTTCCACTGTAGCAGGTGATAGAAATAAATTAAATGTTCATTTTCTACCATTTCTGCCCCATTATAGCTTTCTGTGATACAGCACATAAACAAGGACAGAATGCTAAAGAGTATTTGTTTCAAAAATCTTTTATTTACTCAAACTGAGTGATTCCAGCTCTCAACCGTTCACTGAGAGGGTTTCTCACACCGAGGCAACGTGTTGCTCAACAGGTCGGACCTGCAGCACTTCAGCAAAGCCTCGTCCAAACCAGCAGGTGATGTCAGCTGTGTCCAGGGTGAAGAAGAAGAGTCTGTCTGTGCAGCGTGTCCTCCTGTAGACGGACCGTGGGTCTGCTGACAGCACTCCTCTGATGGCGGCAGCAGCTTCCTCTGGACTGCGCAGAAACTTGAAACGGGGCCTGTCGCTCCCAGAGGGTCCTGTGTGACATATGGCAGGACTCTGTTATTGTATGAATGACTGCGCTCATATCCATCTTCTTCAAAACAGCTCCCTCTTGTGGAGAAAAACACAACATCACCCTTTTCTCTAGGAGGCTGGTTAGATCTGCTTTTAACAGCTTTATAGCACCTTTCATGCACACATGCAGCCCAAACAGCTACTCATAGCAAAATTAAAACAATAAAGACAACACAATAAAAAAATTTGCAAGACTAAAAATGATAACAATAATGCGATAACCAGCTTGGTGAAAGCTGGACTCAAGTCACTTTATCCTCCTCCTCTATCACCGTGAAGTGTAAAACCCTCGCCACACCAAACTTTAACACCTAATCAAAGCAAAAACAGCCATTGCAATAATATAAAATGCTAATTAATCTGACTAATTGACAGAAATATCCAGGATGTGGTTTCTCAAACAACCACTCCATTAAAAGCCAATGTAGCATCTTTTCCATAGGAGACATTACACTTTGCATTAATTTATTATTATTATTTATCTATTAGCTATTCATGTATCAATATATATATTTATTTATTTGCTAGCAGTAGTTGTGTGATGCCTTGTGTTCTGTTGACTCTTGATGGATGTTATGTGGTTGTAAAGGACTGTTTTTTTAGAATTGGACTGCAGAAAATCAATCCCCAACAGTGATAGTTCAACGCATTCATATGAAAGAAATGGCAGGAAACATTCATTTGGTGATTTGGAGGTCAAAAGACATCAAAACCCAACTGAATTTGCTCATATAGTGAAAGTTTTTTCGACCTGTAGTCTACATACAGGCGTCGTCAACAGCATTCCAGTGAGGATACGTCAATTTTGACATGTATTCCTTTAAATCAGGATCAGACCTATTCAATGAATATATTAAAAAAGGAAATGTTGCGCGCCTATAGCTCAGTTGGTAGAGCGTGTGCACCATGTATTGAGGCTGTCTGTCCTCTGCAGCGGCTGCCGGTTTGATTCCCACCTGCAGTCCATTTGCTGCGTGTCATCTCCTCTCTCTCTACCCCCTTTCCTGTCATATCTTCAGCTGTCTTATCTCAATAAAGGCAAAAAAAAAAGCCCAAAAAATAATCTTAAAAGGGGGGGGGCTTTATCTGTAATGTAGATGTCTAATCAGCTTCCTCTTTTCCTCCATATTCATTTATAACAATTATATTTTATTATACAATTTATGCTGAAAGACTAAAGCAAGCAAAACACCTCAACAAGTATGAAAGAAATCTGATACCACAAACCTTCAGACAATAGAAGAAAATTATGAACACACTAAAACCTATTAGAAAATAACAAGATTTAAGAATAAATAAATTAATTAATTAAAGGTTGCCATCTTGTGGCTTAAAACATACTTTTACATACATGTAAATTCTCCCTGAGAGATTTAAATTTCTGAGAGACTCTGTGGTTAATTGTCTTCGACAGGTTTATATAAAGCACCTGCTTTAAGGTGTGTCACCCCTTTTTCTTCACAAAACAGCAACTATTTAAAAGTCTGTAAAAGACCAAAACCACATATTCAGCTTCTTACATCTCCGGTGGGGGAATGTAACTAAGTACATTTACCGAAGTACTTTACCTAAGTCTAATTTCAAATTACACCCATATTACACCCTGTGTCTGACAACAGGCTTAATCATACTTTAATGTACACTGTAAGTCTGTCTCACCTGACAGGTGTGTGGGAAGGAACTCTGCCAACTCCCTCTGAGCGTGAGGAGTGAAGCGCACCTCCAGACTGCCAACTGGAGGCTCTCTGATCCATCCAGCGATGGCGCTGTACGCCTCCTCTCCGTAGTGAGGGTGCTCCACCATCGACTCTGCCGGTTTGGTTTTAAGAAAGTGTGAAACTTGATCCTCACTTTCACTCCTCACCTGACAAAGGTCACTTTGAGTCACGTAGGTCTTGACGTCCTCCAACACATCACAGAGATGTTTGGGGAGAGAAAACTGAGCAGTGACTCCGGAGGAATCAACTTCAGACAAGTCCCTCGAGAGGACACTCCCACAGTCATCATCATCAGTTCTCCCACTTTTTAAATGTGACTGATCATCTGTTTCTGAGTCTTTATGGACATTTAATTTATCCGGTGTCTCGTTTAGTGTCTCAGTAGCTGTCTGCGGTCGCTCTGTGCTTGAATCATGCAGCTCTGAGCTCATGTTCATCCTGGTGTTGGGGGAGTCGTACTCTGGGATGTAGGGTTTGATGTCCAGGACGGGGGTCCCAGCGATCATGTCGATGTCTGACAGATGTATGGTGTCACCTGGAAAATAAAGGCAGGGATGCCAGTCATTTACTTGTTTCTGTGGTTAAGGGTAAATTTGATAGCTGCACAGAGACTTCCAGTTCACTTCATTTAACTGAAAACGGAAGAAAATAATTTTCTATACATTAGTGTAGACCAGGGGTCTGAAACCTTTACTCTCAAAAGAGCCAAAAAAAAAAGGGAAAAAATCTGTCTGGAGCAGCAACTATTAAATTCTCTATTTTCCTCTAAGGCTTTATTTTGGATTTGGCTTCCACAGCTTGGCTATGGAGACTTAAGATTTATTTACAAATGGAGAACTGAAGAATCACTTTATGCCTACAACAATGATGAATGAAAATTAAAATGTGAAAGAAATGACCATTATTCAATTCCAGATCATTTTTTGTGAAAGCCACATGCAGCCTCTGGAGAGGGACAAAAGACCCCTGATGTATCAGTTAGAGTCTGCAAAATCTGTATGTGTCCTCACAAAGAAACAATTAGCAATTAAAGAGACTTAAGGGATAATCGCATTATTACAAAACAAACCCCTGAACCGCTAACTGTACATTATCCTGCTTATTATATTAAAAGACAACACAGATAATTTGACACAAAATACTAATTAAGAAATGATTTTTTGTTTGTTGCTTATTTATGGTTGGAACAGCATCCATAGCAATGGACTATAATTAACACAGTCAACAATAGTCTGCTATTCAGATACAACAGACCTCAGAATGCTGTAATTGACCAATCAGAATCGATACTTAACAAAGCCATGGGACAAATTTTGTTAAAAACACTCACCTGCAATTTTATCAAGTTTAGCTAGAGTCAGGCCCAGGGCATTTGGTCGGTGCGGACTGCGTGTCGAGTACACGCCAACTCTCTGACCGTTGAGTCTGGGAGGTTTCACTTTGGCTTTGTAACTCAGGTGCCCATTTTTGTGAAAGAGAAATATGATCCTGTAGAGACAGAAAAGACACAGATGACATGGACTTAAACACCAAAACCATGTACTGCTTCTGTCAGATGAAAGAGAAAGCTCAAAAAACTACTTTAAAAGTGTCCTATAAAGTTTATTTATTCAATCACAATACCAGTCTGACATGGCTTCATAAGCCCATATTAGACAGGTGAAAGATAAGATATGATATGAACTTTATTTATTTTGAGGGAAATTGCTGTATAGCTGTAGCAATACAAAGAAGGAAGGGTGCAGATATGAAATGTCAATAAAAGCTGCAAGTATAGAATTACCAATAAAGATATATCCAAAGTAGAGCAGGACATTATAGTGAAATAAACCCAGACAGCGTGATGCAGGTCTTGAATTACCCTGAAGGGGTTTATTTCACCATAATGACCTGCTCACTGCACATTATCCTGCTTATTACACAGTTACTTATCAAAATAAATGAATAAATTGACACAAAATATTAATTTTAAAAAATGATTTTTGTTGATTTAAAAATTATTTTATTGTTCCTCCAGAATCTATGATCAGAACTCCATAGCAACGGTCTGTTCTTCATAGCAGCGGTCTGCTACAAAGAAATAACACACCTTAGAATAATGCAACTGACCAATCAGAATCAAGTATTTAACAAAGCCGTGTAATACACCGATCAGGCATAACATTATGACCACCTGCCTAATATTGTGTTGGTCCCTCTTTTGCTGCCAAAACAGCCCTGACCTGTCGAGGCATGGACTCCACTAGACCCCTGAAGGTGTGCTGTGGTATCTGGCAATAAGATGTGAGCAGCAGATCCTTTAAGTCCTGTAAGTTGACTTGATTGTTGATTTAAAAAAAATCCACAACACTTCAATAAGGTGATAATCACAATATTGTCCCTTCTGAGTCACATTCTTCAGTCAGTGGATGAAAAACACTGCTCAGAAACCAGAAATAACACTTTTTTTGCTTATAGTTTGGATAATACAACCTCAAACCCTGGACTGGACAGTGAAGGATATACAGAGATGAAGTATAAACGTGATGCATGTGACCTACCAGACGTGGGAGTAGTGCTCCAGGCCCACCAGAGCGTGTTCAGGGTTATTAAAGACACTCTGCAGGATGCGCAGCTCTGCCCTGGAGGGGCCACAGATGGTGGGCTGTCTGGGCGTCCCATTCTTCACAGAGAAACAGGAACTGATGTAACCAATCGGTACTGTCTGGATGTTTCCTGGAACGTTACACAGTCATTGTTTTCATTTATAACATTTGTAAGAACGTTAACACATACTATCCTTTCATTTCAATATGTTGCCTTGGTCACGTTTTACTACTTAAGTGACATTTCAATAACTCAATTACTAATCAAATAATTAATAAATAACTGACGCATTAATAGACAATGAAACAGCACATTTTTTACTATTAATACTGAGCAGAAAAAGTTCCTTTAAGATGATAAGATGATGATGTTTCATCTTATCTCATCAGGGCTCAGTGGTACTGGTTTTGGTTGCCGTCAACACTTTTTAACATAGAAAAAATGGGCACAGTGAAAAGCAAAGTGTGCACAATAAAATAAATACATTTTTACTATTTGCTGCATTACTGACATATAAATATTGATGTTACAGTGGATGCTGACAAACAATGCTGAACTGCGCATGCATTTATTTTAGTGTGACAGAGTATTAGACCACATTAAGGAAAAGAAGGACAAGAGGAAGATTTTTATAACTTTGCATTTCGAGAATGATGACAATAAAATCAAACTATCAAAGTTTAGGCATTAATAAAGATAAATATAAGAGAATAAAGGTAAAATGGTATTTCAACCTTTTTCTCTATGTTCTGACTTTATTCTCAAACTGTAAAACAACTTCTCTCAGAACGAGTGTTCATTTCCAAAAAAACAAAACTGATAAATTTTGAATATTAAATATCTTGACTTTGTACTGTTGCACTGTGTTCAACTGAATATGGGTCAGAAAAGATTTGCAAATTTGCATTCTGTTAGTTTTTACTCAGTGACTTTTTTAATCAGAGTGGTTCTATAATTTTTTTCTGAGGAAATTCTGAAATAAAATCTTCTTTTTTGTCTTTATTTTCATTACTATTGTGGGTGACCTCGTAACTGTACTAATAGTAATTACCTTTCTCTAATGCAGCCTGTGGTGATGCTGGTGAAGGTGGTGGTCGTGGTGTCTGCTCTCTATCAGGCTCACAGAGTCCAATCTTTGAAACCGCAGACTGAACGGACGTCAGATGTTTGCGTTGAGCTCTGACGGCACTGTCCAACATCTGTCTGTAAAAGAACAACAGATACAAATAAACAAAAAGTTTACAAAAACACACGCATCTAAAAGCGATAAATATTAGATGTTGGACAGAAGTTTATATTAAAAAAGATAAGTCTTTCTTCTTAAGTACACTATGGATTTCTGTATACATAACCATGTAATTAAGTGATATTTCGGGGGTTTTTATTGAGTATTAGAGCACAAAGGATACTGGATTTTTGGGTCCAATGTTAGGGAATAAAGAAAACTCTATTGGCTATATCAGCCAATATTCTTTAAACGGTATATAGAATATATGCCTAAACACACATTTTTCACAATAATCCCTCAAATGAGGTTAAGAAACACTTGTGACAAATATATGTAATGGAGGCAGGATATTTTACATTCTAACAATACATGTTACCGTCCAAGATGACATAAGGGCACTGGAACAATAAACTTTAACCAGAATTTGTAATAATTATAGATAATATTTTATATTTAAAAATATGTATATTAGACCTGAATTAAAAAATAATCAAATGTACATTAAATTTTGCCCATAAAGCTAATAAATAAAAACAGCCTGCATTATGTTCGGTTAAAAAAAAAAGTTTTCATATAGGCTCATATCAGACAACAGATGCCAATAAACGGTCAATACCAGGGTGATAATATCGACTGACAAATATATTGATCAAGCTCTTTTGTGTATCCTTTCTGAGCATTATATGTTTTTCTAATGTACTGAGGTTTTTTTCCTCTCAATAATCTATAAAGGCATAACAGATTTTTACCTTATGACTCTGCTACGTCATGTTTAGGTGATTTAGAATATAAAGTACATATGAATAATACTTACAGTGTCCATTACATCTATTATATTTACAGTGTGAACTATTTTATGCATTTCTTCGAGTTTCCATTTTATAATCACGTGACCTGTCAGATGACCGCTAAGGTGTGTCTCTACCTTTTTCTTCTTTTTTTTTGGACAGACGTAAATACCATGAAATACAAATAAGAATTGCTTATGTAAACAAACACAGGGTAAATTCAATGTAGTGAAGCAAAAGAGGCGCTGTATATTATAACATGTCTAAAGATAACATTTGTCTAAAAGTAAAAATATACAGCCGTTCCAAAGCTTAATGTTTGTTAACATACCTCAGGTTTTTGATTTCTTTCCGCATCACAGAAACCTGCTGATTTAATTTATTAATGTGTTCACAGCAGCAGTCACACAGAGGACTCATCTTACTGAAATACAGAACAGACAAGTCTCAATAAGTCAACTTTTAACTCGCCGCTGCTAAAACAGAAACAAACCGCACGCTGGTGAAACATGTGGGAGTTTCTCAATGCGGAAGAGGAACTTGCGGGACTTCCTGTTGTTGTGTCACGTGACAACATGAGCGTCAGACCCGTGCAGCTTTCTGTGCATTTGTCACATCCTGTATATTGTGTACTTTCACGTAAATGCGGGTAGAAAACACTGGTTGCAGCCAATAAACATAAATTACGCACGAATTTTGCAGAACTCATTCATAAATGTGTATTAATATTTCAGGCCAGCAGAGGGCAGCCGAGAGTCGCATCACATCACTCGTTCACTGTTTTTTTTAAAACAAAGCTTTATTGGTAAGTACAGAACAATAATATACTGAATGGTCAGTCAGTAAATACTGTGCTTGAGTACTTTAACTCTATATTCACTGCATTTCAGAGGGAAATATTGTTCTTTAGTAACTTGTTACTCTGCTGATACAAATTTCATAGAAAATAATAAGATCATATAAAGGTATATAGGACAAAAACAAAAGGATAATTATACAAAAAACAGTATAAAGTAGTTACAGTTTCCCCCACCTCACCAGGTATAACATTAAAATGCAGCTTACTCGACATTCATTCTTATTATGCCTTTCTTATTTTTAATTCTTATTATTCATATTGTACCTTAATATTATTGTAACTCTTATTTCTATTTTATGCAGCTATATAATTTTACTGCACTCCACTCCACAGTCTGTGGTGGAATTAAGACACAATAACAAAAAGTGGGGAAAGAAATCAAACATCAGTGGTGGACATGATACTGCAGCAACCAAATATAAACCAGATACAATAGAAGAGTCATACTGGCAATCAGGAAAGTAAATATAAAAATAAAGGCAAAAGTCAACTGGAGTTTTTGCATTTACTTGCACTCCACATTTCAGAGTTACTCCACATATTATAGCTTTTCATACAAAGTAGTGGTAGAAGTATTCAGACTTTTACTTACATAAAAGTAGCAATACTGGACTGGGAAAATACATCTGCATCGAAAATGTTAATCATATTCAGTATCAAAAGCAAAAGTTATGAGTGACATGACTCACACTTTTATTGTTAAAAAAATAACTCCTGTGAGTATTTTAGATTTATATATAGGGATATTGTTATTATTGATGCATTCATGTGTACATTACTACTGTAGCTGGCTGAGGGGGAGCTATCTTGAGCTATTGTATGTGATGTTGGGTAGTTTACAATATTTTACTTACAAATAATGAACTTATAAAACAGTGTGCAAAGTAACAAGTGATGGAATTTGTCAGATAAATGTAGAGGAGTAAAAAGTGCAATACTTCCCTTTGAAATGTAGTGGAGTGAAAGTATGAAGTAGAACAAAATGTAAACTATAATATTAAAATGCTGCTTACCCACCGGTGTAGCAGGTGTGACTGAGTACTTTTACTCAAGTGCTGTACTTATGTACAAATTTGAGCTACTTTTTCTTTAGTTGAGTATTTCTATTTTATGCTACTTTGTACTTCTACTCCATTATATTTGTCTGAAAGATTTAGTTACTAGTTACTTTTAATGTATAATTTTTCATACCCTTCCCATATAGTGAAAACCATGTTTCTCTAAATTTGGTGTTTTTGAATTTGAGTGACTGTGATAAACTGAAAGATGAAGTGCTCCTTTATGGGTTGACACATAAACCCTTGTATTATCTGGAAAATGTATTGTCACAAACATGAAAATGGGGCTGTTTTTTCTGACACTGTGAAAACTTTTTAGAGATACATGGTTCTCACAGGACAGTGATGCTACATAATATAAAACAGTTAAAATGATCTCAGCCTTAAACATATACAGCAGCAAAATGCAACATACACATTAATGCAATAGTAATATTAACCCAAAAACATCATACATAATGGTGAAACACTGACAGTGACCGTTTTACTGCAGAATGAGTACTTTTACTTTTGATAGTTTTAAGTATTTTTTGCTGATAATGCACTTTCACTGTGTCCGGCCACTGTTACTGTCTTCCAGAGACTGTAACAGTCTCAGTGTCTTCAGCAGTGAAGATGCTGGTATCACACGAAACTAGAAGACCTCAGGAATCCTGTGGTAACAACTACAACATCCCTGTTCTAACGTTAGGCTAAAGTTAGACTTTTGCCAGTGAAAAACTAGCATAGCCATTTTCAAAAGAGTCTCTTGACACCTTAATGAAAATGGTTTCCGTTGATACCCAAGAGTCTCTCCTTTACAGACATGCCTACTTTGTGCTAAACCCTGCACTTTGGGGCAACCACACTGTTCTCTGCATGCAATGTAAATGTTTTATTTTTGCATTTTATATTTCAATATTTCTGCACTGATGTCCCTAAAAAGTGTTGGAATAGTTTTTTGGGTTTTTTTGACTGATTTGATTCTCGAGTGGTAAACAAAAACAAACAAACAAAAAAAAAAATTGAATGGTGCACCAAATCTGTATAATAAATGGTATCAACCCAAAAACCGCAGCAACAACTTATGAGACACGATAGAACATCGTGGGAATGGCGTTTATATATTTTAATCATAATGTTCTAAGCTCTTATACTCTAAACTTTCAAAATGTGAAGAGGTGCCTGAAGAAAGCACAATGTTAATTGCAGATTTAACACTAGAAAAACTTGACACAGAGTGCAGAGCTCCATCAGACCTCAAAATAATCTTCAGGTTCGCACCTTTCAAATACCACTTGTATGTGGGATATACTGTCAAGCTGCTATCTCACCCTAAAGACCCACCCCCCCTTAAAAATGACAAAAATAAGTGTAGGCAGGGGTGGAGCAAAAAAGGTTAAATAAGGTTAAATAAGACTTTGAAGGAAGGACTTACTTTTGGTGATATTTATACTTAAGTAAAAGATCTGAATATTTTCCATCACTATCATCCATTGATGCATCAGTAACAATATAATACATATCATGTATAATTAAATTACACTAACAGGGACCATTCTGCTGCATAATGAGCACCTTCATTTTTGATACATCAAATAAATTATGCTAATGGTACTCATTTTTAATGCTGGGCTTTTAGTTGTAATAGAGTACTTTTACTTTGTGGTATTGTTACTTTGTTATCTGAAGACAAGGATCCAAATACTTCCTCCACCTCTATATACATACATATATATAAAATAATGTATATTATATATACATTATATAATATCTTATATATAGATTACCAGATTAAACAGAAGCATAAGACATTCTGATTCAAATTTATTAGATAGAATTAATTTTCAACACTGATGTCTCTAGCTAAGTGAAAAAACTGCAAATTTTCCTTTTTTTATGTCTTTTCATACACAATTGGAAATATTTACATATTCTTTCAATAAAACATATTTTGACAAAAGCATAACAAAGTCTGGATATTTAACACAATTTAAAAATAGAATAATAACAGTCTTAACTAATTTAATTTAGAGGAAATCTCTTGTGTTTAATTATAGATTATACATATACACGTGTGTGTGTGTGTGTGTGTGTGTGTGTGTGTGTGTGTGTGTGTGTGTGTGTGTGTGTGTGTGTGTGTGTGTGTGTATATATATATATCTATATATATAGATATAGATATATATACAGTATATATGTAATACCCACTGTACTCTGCACACTTACACTCCCCACATTCTCCTCTTATATCTATTTTTTTGTAGGTTCTTGATAGACTTATGTTTTTGCAGCTATACATTTTGCAAAGTCTTTTCTGTTTTATGAATGTTTCATTGTTAAATGGCATTCAGAGTGAAAGGCAAAGAAAGCATTTCATTGTACAGGGCGACTTGTTTCAACTGTGCACATGACAATAAACACTTTGGCTGGATTTGATTTGTCACAGTTACACTCTGTATGTCTGTAATAATAAAGACCACAGTCGGATGATTGTAAGCAGTTTATTTTATTCAGTGAAAAACAACTTTTATAAAATTCAATCAAAGAAATCCATAATTACAAATACATAATTACCATTGATTAATACCATTTACTTTTAAATAAAAGCAGGCAAAATTTGCTGTTTACTTTATGCAAAATACAAAACAGACTTCCTGAGCTTCGCCGTGAAGCACAAACCAGAATAAATAAGCGTACAGGTTTGGTTTGAATTCATACATTTGTCAAATAAGTGATGCACGTGCTCAACATGTTAGTTCTGCTCAGCCGGCAGCAGGCTGCACACTAACCAGAATAATGCTCAGGTACAAACTCTGACAATGGATGCAGTCTGCTTTCCAGGCAGTATCTGAAATGTGTGTTTTGGTAAATTAAAATGAATTTCCTGGGAGATATTCTTGTGGAGGAGGCGGCGAGGACAAGGTGGGAACTGAGAACATTTTGTTTTGTTCAGGTACACTGATGGACGGTGTCCCATTCAAATCTGAAAAAGACAGGCAAAGAGGATGCAGTTAGTTTTAAGACCTTCAAACACCAGTGTTTCATGTTTCATGTGTGTAAACATCCTCTTTATTACCTTCATCAGCTCTTTTGTCTTGAGATACAGGAATGTCTTCCTCCTCATCTGGGCCCAAGTCCTCAATCAGGACCTGGTTAAGATCCTCCCTGTCTTGTGACTCCACATAAAGGGCCTCCACCTGGGGAGGAGCTGCGCGAGGAGCAGGAGCTACAACTGGATCAGGGTCTTGGCCCAGGGCGGGGACCGGAACAGCATCTGGAGCTGCATCTGCAGCTGCATCTGCCGCCGGATCCAAATCTTGGACAGGGATTGGAGCTGCGTCTAGATCTTTGGTGGGAGCTGGAGCGGGAACGGAGGGTGAGAAAAGGACTGGAGTCGGGTTGACTGGTGGAGCTGGAGGAGTCAGAATGGGACCAAAGAGGGGGCTCTGGATGGATCCAAACAGTGGCAGGGGAGCAGGAGCAGGGGCAGGAGCAGGGGCAGGAGTTGGGGCAGCAGGTGCTAGTTGTGATTCCACGTCGAGTAAGGGGGTTAGAGATGAAGCTGATATCTGATCTGGGATGAACTCTGCAGAGGGTTCAGGCTCCACCACGACAGCAGGACCTGCTTCCTGAGGCTCTGCTGCCTCCTCCTGAATGACAGATATCTCCGGTGTGACTCCAGTCTTCCTGGGCCTCCCTCTCTTCTTCGTGCCGCTCCTGTCCCCTGCAGCCCTCGGTCGTTTCCTCTGGCTCTCCACCCTGAAAGAGTACAACCATTGAAATCAACCTCAACTACAGTGGACATTGATATTAGCTCTTTGTGATACTTCTGCAAAGCTAATAGTACAAAGTCCTTGACCTGAATCTGGGGCGTCAATAGAAACACCAGAGCAACCTTTGGTTTCCTCTTGCTCCACATTCAATATAAAGCAGAGGAGTGATAAGCAGCTGATAATGCTTTCACATTGTTGAGTACAGTGTTTTATAATGCAAGTTAAGCCTGACTAAACCTTCCAAACTGATGCTTAAAGTTCTATTTGTACTCTCCATTGCTTTAAAACAGTAACTGACTGTGTTGTCATTATATAAGTACTTGAATTTGTACATTGAAAAAACAAAAAGGTTGAGAAAACACAAAATGTCAGAGCAGCTTACATACTTAAAATAGATTTTTGAGTTTGAAGTCAGACTCCGTTTTGATAATGTTTTACCAACTAATAATGTTTTGTTAAGAAGATTTGATTTTGTTCTTTAGATAAATTTGAATCAAAAACTTTTTTGTTCAAAAAATAAGTAAATTCATTGAAGTGAAAGTGAATAATAGTTAATTCAATATTTTCAGTTGCAACCATTTAATTTCCAAAGATTCAACTTTATCCAAATAAATAAATAATATCAACAAAAGTGTACAGGTAGACAAAACTTTGTTTAGCTTATTACAGAACTTGAGTTTGAATCAAAATTCAAAAATCTTGAGAAGCCAGTTGCCTTGAAATTACACTGTAAGAAGTTGAGACAATTCAAAATTTCAAGGCAACTTACTGCAGTAATTTTTTTTAGTTTTGGTTTCAATTCAAAATTTTTCAGTTTTGAGAAAGTTTTACCAACTACTAATCTGTTAGTTAGATCATTTATGTTCCTTCTTTAAAAAACCCAAATCTTTGAGTTATAGAAACCATCAGAAAAAGTATTTCAATTCAAATTATTGAGTAAAGCCATTGAAGTGAAAGCAAATATTTTTTTTAATAGCGATTTTTTTTTGGGGGGGGGGGGGTAAACAAAAGATTATAGATCAGCAAAACTTTAAGTTTTTGAGTTTGACTTTAAACTCCAAAATCTAGTGAGCTTTCACAACTTTTTTTATAGTGTAAAGGATTTGTCTACATTGCCAAACCCATCATGATAACTCCAAGTGAACACAGCTGTAGATGTAGGTCACTGTACTAACATTGACTGCACTTCTCTATAAATTTACCCAAAAACCCACTGGTTAGTTTCCTTCTCTTCTGCTTCGGCCTTTCTCTTCCTGAGAAGATCCCTGTCCCGCAATCGGCGACGGATCCCACCTATAAAACAGAAACCCGTTCAAAGGGCGGTATAAAATCAAAGGTATGCAGCAGAGCAGTATTTTTTTTACGCATGCCTGGTAAATATGAGTGACTGATGGCATGTAGAGATGTGGTTTATGACATGGTTCTTTTAGCTACGCCCTGGCAAGTCTCTGACAGAAACAATTCCACTTTAAAGGCATGATGTGCAGAATTTTACTTAAAAACAATATAGACTCATATAAAAATAATCCCTCTCAATCATCACCTATGACCCACTGTACGTGTATGGTGCAGAGCACAGCCCTCTGCCTATATTTTCTTATTTTCTCATTATTTTTGATATGTGCAGGACCTTTCACCAACCCAAAGTGTCTGTCTTTGGTGACCTGGGAATGAGGCTCAACAATCAACTATATTTCTAGTGCCTTTGCAAACAGTACTACACAAATCCTGCACATTCTGCCTTTAAAGTTTAACACACAATTACATAAAAAGACTAAACTTGTCTTTTATTTGTAGCAGCACAGCTTTGATTAAAATATTTGAGTCTGAGTTGACCTTAAGACACCACACTGTATGCAAATGAATAACAATCTCACTGAACTTTCTAGTCTGGAAAGAAGTACATGTTTTCAAAAGAAGAAAAGACTTTAAAAAAAAAAAAAAAACTAACCTTGGTCCTCATTCGGATCTTTATATTCCAACTCTTGTCTCTCTTGTTGCGACGTCTCCTCCATTCTGAGTCCTGCTATGAATGGATTCAACTCATTGACGGCGGGAGAGCACAGAGGCGAAGGCAGAATAACTTCTGACTGTTTTCTATTCCCACCCCTAAATGAATTATCTGGTTAACCATTACCGTAGTGCTGGAAGAGTTCTTGCAGCTTTGGTCTTATCATATTTGTAAAGCTGTAGGAGTTGGCACAGCACTGACAGACAGAGAGAAAAAAAAAAAGACTGGAGCAAGTTGTGTGTGGGCAGTGTGTGATAGGGAGAAAATGGGTATATGTGGTAAATGGCGGAAATACATACAGAAGCAGGGTTATTAGACTCAAAAATAAAGCAACAATCATTTGTGTGAAATGCTGGTTTAAATAAACTGGAAAATAAAACTGATTTTTCTGTTTTGCATGCATGTTTATGCAAGCAGCTGATAGTAAAGTTAAAATGTTGCTGTTGCTTAGCAATGGCAAAAAAAATACTTGGACAAAATTTAGACAAATATTCAATATCTGAAATGGCTGATATTGTTGGAGATCACAAAACAGGTAAAAGAAAATCAATGAAGTTCTGATTATGAGCCCTACATGTTGCTTTCTGTACAAAAAATAACAATAATCATCAATAAATCCACTTGTATCCATGCTGATTCTGTCTTTTTCTAATAGAGCAACATATTATAAAGTACTCCAGGCAGCTACACTGTTGAAAAGCCATTCGATGAAGCAAAAAAATCCTGTCTTCGACTGGAGTAGGCCGGGGCATACCCATCTTATCTTACAGATGGAGAGCTGCTCAGTTGGGGTGTGTTCTCAATCTTCTCACAGCACATTGAGCCCTGATGTGTGTGTTTGAGCCACTCAGAGAAAGAAGCTGTCCAGCAGAGTAAATAACACTCAACCGCCAATTGCCTCCAGCACTGTAGGGGAAATGCTGAGGGTCTCTTGGTTAAATTCACTCACGTCTGCACTGAAAGAGCTTGTTGCAATTCACACACACTTTCTACATTTATAGTAGGTGAGGTTTATGTCAATCTAAATTACTGTCCAGTTCATGTAGTACAGCCTTCATGGGTAAACTTATGGGTGCAAGCAAGTTGCTGTGGGAAAATACGCTATTTCATCTGGTTTGTCAATTCAAAACCTTCATCTTGCAAAGCTATACAATGCCAAGCATTTTAACATGCTTCTCTGTGATACACTAACTGAGAACAAAAGTTGTGTTTCTACCACAGAAACTTTCCCCCAGGGACTAGGAACCTCTGGAGGAACTCAGTGTGTTTCCATCGCAGAGACCAGGGTCTAAAATAAGTTCTGAGGACATAGTTTACTCTGCAAAAAGTCCCTGCTCGGGGAGTAGTACTCTCCAAAAACACAGGAACTATGGGGCTGGGGGCTGCAGTGCTAAACGCTTCTGATTGGTCGAGTACTTGGAGCATTTTTTAAAAAGCTGCAGCTGCAATCCTTCAACACATCAACATAGGATTACAAAAGAAAGCTATCTAAGATGACTCTTGTTATATATTCTGGTGCAAAAATGACATGTAACTACAAATGTGGCTTTTTCATCAGGTTACCAGGTGTTCCACTTTATGTGGGACTGCACAGCATTTTTATCCCTTGTCCCACTGCCCCATATATTCAGGAGAAGTCCCACATTTTCTTTGGCTCTAGTTTTCAAAAGTCAAACCCCTAAGACAGGCAGGGAAATGTGGAACTTGGAAAGTTGGGGGTCCCTCCAAAGTCATAAACTATGCAGATTTAGATGGAATATGTTGGAATCTACCAACATATTCATATCTACCTCGGCTGGGAAAGTAGTTGTCTATTGTGTGCTACCCCGAGGGCAAAACATGGGATAGAAATATTTACTTTTTATGTTAGATAGACATATAAACATTTTAGACTTCTCACCATTGGTAACATATCTAACCTTGTCCCACATAAACATACTCTGTGTCCCAAATCTGATTTGTTGGGATCTGGTCACCGTACTTTTTATATATCAGTGGACTAACTGGCCTGTTTGTAGATCTTTATACCCCGGTGGAAATCCAGACAACAATGTAGTAGTAGTAGAAAAATAGTAGAACTAAAAGTCCAGCTACTTTGGGTGGAAATGCAGCTGAACTGTCCTATTGCCGGATTTACACAAAAACTGACACTGAGGTGTAACAGCCTGTGGCCACAAAAAGTTACACTGTGGCCTTCAGTTATTTCATCTAGGTGGTCCTGTGTGGACACAAAGTTTTTTTATATATATATATATATTGGGGCATTTTATGCCTTTAATGACAGGACAGCTGAAGATGTGACAGGAAATGGGGAAAGAGAGTGGGGGAATGACACACAGCAAAGGGCCACGGGTGGGAGTCGAACCTATGGCCGGCGCAGAGGACCCACAGCCTCCGCACACGGGGCGCCTGCCCCACCAACTGAGCTATCCAAACGCCCCGGCCACCAAGTTTTATCCCCACACTGTGACCCTTCACCAACACATCAGTTCCACAAACATCCTGAATACTTTGTGGCTTTTAGTTCAACATTCTGTGAAAACAGTGAACTGTACTCGTCACTGGCTAGTTACCAATATGTTCGGGCAATTTAAGTCTGAGTTTACTAAGCTTTTTCTAACATGATCCTTACAGAGGAACCAGAAAATCAAAAGGGAGACTATGACAGAAACAACATGGTAACAAAAGTTTTGGAGTGATTGGAAGCAGGAGTGTAAGTGTCTAGAATATCACACATCTAAGGATATAACATACAGCAGTGTGTGTAGGGTCAGGCATTGAGAGCCAACACTGAATAAAAATTGATTACAATTCCCAAGGAATTGTTGAGAAGTTTTACTTACAATCCTGCTTATTGATTCGTACATAAATTTCCCTCATGCTTGTTTCAAATTTAACTGTGAACTACAAACATGTACCGTATATTGATCTGGCTATCTGTCTGTGCCTACAGGCAAGCTGATGCATGCATATCTTCTTGTCTCCTAATACATTTGTCTTTTTAAATTGTGAATTAAGCATCTTCACAGTTAGCCTACTCAACCGTTGCTTAGTTGCTTGCATGACTAGCACAAATTCTTGTGACAATCACCTCAATTTAGCAAATGCTATGCTACAAAATCCTTGAAAAAGACGGGACACTCTACAGTAAACTGGTGTAAGTGAACCTCAAAATATTAAAGAAACCACATAAGGGATCACTGTCATCACTGCTATCTAATGTTAGCTTAGCTCAGTGTTTCTATTGGCAACATTTATCCGTGGTAATTAGCATTTCTGCACAATGTTATTGTTGAAGAATCATTAGGGACCAAAATTGTTAAGACCAATCAGAATCCTTAAAATCCAGATGATACCCAACCCTAGGTGTGTGCCACCAGTTTCTAGAAGATTAGCTTATTTCTCATTTGACAGTGTTGCCAGATGCAAAATCCTGCAATATCATAGTGCCATTTTAAAATGATCATATTCTAACAAAAAATTATTGTATACATAAACAACCTGGGAAGGAGGCAGGATATAACACTGAATGGCAAAACTGCCATGTGCACCATAGTGCACACAGGCTCCATCATCTCAATAAAACAAGCAACTTTACACAGAAACAATTGCAGCCCATCACACAATTACTCCTTTTGTTATTACCCTTCACAATAAAAGCCCCAGACTGTGTCACTGCTCTACCAGCTGTTTGATCTGTGCGGTGCTAATGTGATTGGTCGCTCCTATACAAGGTGTCATTGTGGGTTTATGGAGATTTCAAAATTAAAGTACATTAAGCCTTTTTTGGAATTATTTATCATATATCGCACAGTTGATTAAATACAATACAAATATAAGAATTATCATACATCTGGCAACAAAAAAGTCCCTTTTATGTATCATTCTTAAATTTGGGCCACCAAAAATGTACTTTTGGTGATCAAAGCGTAGAGTCTTGGTGGCTCATGGGGCTACTGCTTGTAAATATTAGTGTTTATTCCTGCACACACTGTCACACATTCAAACTAGCTTGAACATCTTAAAAGACTAACAGCTGCATACAGTTAACTCTTCAGCCGGTATAAGTCAGACACCAAAATAGTCAGATTATTATCAGCAATAGTGTTACAGCCAAAAGCAGAAAAGGCTGTCACTCACACTCACTGTTGCACAATGATAACCAAGTTTGAGCAATGTCAAAGCAGATATTACAGTGCCATCTTCTGGTGCACATTTTCAACTACTAAACACTGAATTACTAGCACTTTATATGCATATACAGTATATTCTATACATGTAATGGCATAAGGCCAAAGATGGACTATTTGGATATTGTGCCCTGAATAGTTAATATACAGCATGATAGCCTGGATTTTATGTTCACTTGTGTTAACACTTCACTATAATACTAAATTACCTTAAAATAAATCAATAATCCAAACAAAAATTTAGAATGTAATTGCTAATATATATTTGAATTTATAAGAATCAACAATTCATACTCAGTAGACTTCTATGCGAGGGCTCTGGCGTCTCAGGAAGTACAGGGGGGTGGGGTTAGAGAGGGGGTGCCCTGCTCTCCATATGCATATACAATGCTCTCTTTACTGCAAACCAAACACACCCCTCCTCCTTTCTTGCAATGTGTCCAAACGGTTAAAAGAATCTGAATCTTTGTGAGCCAAAAGTACAACACAATTTATCCATTATGCAGTTTTATTGATCAAAATTATGACAATTAAGCATTACAGAAATCACCACTGACTGGGCTACAATTAAATCTAACAAAGGAGATGGTTTTTAGCTTTGGGGGGGGCAACAGGTTTGAGTAACATTCAAAACAGGATTTCTTTATGATGTTAGGCATTTGCTTTACACAGAAACTGGATATGAAACAGTAACAATATAAAAACATAAAACGCGGTCATGTTTTAAAGCTATTACACTTTATTAAGTTAAGAAGATAAACAAAGTTCACAATTTGACCTACTTTATCGACGTCTAATTGGTTGAATGTTGTGTTGTGTAAACTGCAAACATGTATTCTGCCCTCTCTTCATTTAATAACAGTGACTTTACTGACAAAAAGCTTGACGAAAGTATTCTCTAAACATAACACAGTAGTTTCCTTGCAGAAATAAATTGCACCATGGCACTGTTTCGGGGCAGCGTCATGTTTTGTGACTGCAATGCCTTTGTGGAGGCGATGGGCGGTTCTGGACGCAGATGGCGCTGTTGAGCATATATTTTGTTTCAGTCCCGTTTCCCTCCATGGTTTCTCCTCTCTCCGACTAACTTAGCGTTTGGCTCAGTTCATTATACAGTCCTATATTCTCCCTCCATTAGGGCATCTCTGCCTTTGGACTGAAGATCCCACCAAAACCCAAGAGAGAAAAGTTTAACTTTCATAGGGCAAGATGGACATGAGAAAGAGGATCCACTTGGAGCTAAGAAACAGGTCACCGTCTGATGTGAGTCGTGCTTTTTAAAACCAACCCTTAGTTTTCTGGCTAGCCCTTGCTAGCCCAGCTTGCTACTTTTTTTGCTTTGCGAGTGACCTGTGTGGCTAACGTAATGGTGACCACATGGGCTTTAGATTATGTTTCTCGTTTATAATAGGGCGGAAAACACTCGCACAACAAGCTTAATCCGCTATACTGTTCTGGATTGGGCGTATAAGGGCAACGAGACGAGAAAAGCTATATTCAATCGTTACTTTGAAACGGCGATTCCTCAGCTTGCTGGCATTATTGCAGTGCTTTAACCGTTTCGCAGCCTCCTTGGTCAGTGGTGCACACACGATTCGGCTCGACTCCACCGTTGTAGCACAATTAGTAAACTTCTTTTTACGCTGATATGTGAGGAAATTTTCCTCCTGCGCCGCGTTTGGCATTCATAGAGTGGTATATTTTATACAGACCTTGGAAGCCATGTTTGCTGCTAGCATAACTGCTAAAATGGGGCGCTTTTTTTTTTTTTTTTTTATCACAAATGCTCTTTACAACTCCAAGGCGTTCGTGCAAAAATTGAATTTCGGTAACGTGTAGTCAAACGATCACGAGTTATGCCCTGAAATTTCCGTAGAGTACGTTAACGTTAATATCAAATGGCCAGATTCAGCAGCGACAACAAAAAACAGTCACTTGATTCACGAGTCATCCATACCTTGACCATTAAGCGTTCAGCCAGCGTTACTCTAACCTTAGCAAGCTCGTTTTTACACAAACTATATCAGATAGCCAACTGGTCCTGCAATCCTGATCTGTTAAAGTCACGTTTAAGCTGTTGCGATTTGTAAGTTTTTTGAAGGGAGTGTGCAGCAGTTAATTCCCTAAAATAGCTTGCACACTTTGTGTAGCGGCTACGCTGCCCTTCCGTCTAACATTGCATGTACCAGTCTAAACAGTGCACACTCATTAAATGAAGTCTGGCGATCAGACTCATTCAGACAGCAGCAGCGGCCACCTAACTTAGTATTTTTGTTCCCGCCATATTACCCCCATTCGCTACACCGATCAAAGACAACAAAATATATCCACACGTGAACTCAAAAACATGATAAACAGCGATTCTCCCTTAAAGTTATCGTCAATTAAGCTTAACTTGACGTTGTTTGCAACTAAACGGCTCGATTTGTCGGCTTCATTAACCGAGCCAGCCTGCCTGAATGACAGGGAGATCCGGCGCACCGCGCTTCATGCGTGGGCAGCCAAAAACTCGACGGCCGGCGTTTCATCTCGATTCATGCATGAAATAAAACTCATTTAACATCGAAAAATATCTTAGGCAATGTGTAAGTAACGATAATTACTCTTTCTAAACAGCCTTTTTTTGCCATTGAAGTGTTCAGAGAACTGCATACTGTATCTCAGGAATCGCCATGTTGTCATTCTGTCGTCTTTGAAGCTCTGGGAGAAAGGAACTGTCTCCATCTTTGTTTTTACTAAATTTCCGTTCTCAATATATTTCCTTCGCCACTTCGACCTGAAAGCGATGCAGTACCCTGTAACAAACTGCCAATAACGGTCGTTCGCTCGACGACAAAGAATATTCCACTTCCCCAATGAAAGCTGGTTTAACGAGAAAAAAAGAAAATCTTTACTAAGGGTGTATTCGCAATCCTTTCCGTTGCTGTTGGGTTGGCTAATGGCGGGCAGACAGACAGAGCTCTCTAGCTGCTCCTCTACTGCACGGCAGCGTTTAAAAGGGGCAATGGCTAGCCTGTAGCAAGCTAGCTCACAAAAATCATTGCATTTGTCATTAGTGACTGCATCAGCAGGCCATGGGAAGCTACTGCTTTGCTCTTCCTCGTTTCGAAGAAACCAACTCATTAACTGTCGAGCCCGGATATATTAAGCACACAGTGATTCGGGGTGGTTTTAGACGGAGACACAGTGTCCATTTCGGTGTTTTACACGAGAAATCGTGATCTTTGACGGTTGACAACAACTTTTTTTGCAACGTTTTTGTCCAACGCTGAATTGCGCAACCAGTGTTAGCTTTAACTGACTCAAAGTAACTCCGCCTTCAGACTTGTTTTTCTTATATTTTACAGCAAATACAAAATGCCTTTTGATTATTTTGCACAACGTGAAGGGCCCTTTGTTTAACAACAACATCACCTATTAAAAGCATTATGGTTATGTTGCTTTCTAGCTTATTTTATCGATGATTTAGTTTGCAAAATCACTTTGTTTTGTTTTAGAAAAGACCGTTTGTAAAAATATTTTTGAAATGTTGTAGATTTGGTTTATTTTAGATTAATCATGATTTAATAATGAGTATAGCTTCACTGAATGCATAAAACAGCAGAGATTAGGGCTGAGCAAAATATTTAAATAGAAATATCCAAATTAGGGCTGCACAATTAATCACAATATCATCGAAATCACAATATGGCTAAGTGCACCATCCAAATTGCAGAACCAAATTTCACTTTCTTAAAAAAGGAAAAATGTGTGAGAAAATATTGTTTTAATGAAGTACTGTAGAGTTGCATAGATGCCCTGGCCTAAAAGTCTTGTTCCCCTGATTTAAGAAAAAATGTCTGTTTGGTACAGACCCCAGTAAAAAATAAAATTGTGATGCAAAATTGGTCATTTCTACTAATTATATCGTATACTGCAATCACAGCTTCAGTGAAAATAATCGCAACATGATTTTTTTTTTACTATATCATGCAGCCTAAATCTAAATGTAATAAGTGTAATTGTTTGATAAAGGTAAAATCTGGCCTGACATACCATAATAAATGAAGACCTGTGGTCTTACAGAGATGCCCAGGCCTGCAAATCATATTCTCTAGACTTATGGGAACACGCTGGTTTGTTGCAGACTAGGGATGAACAATTAATCAAAATTTTGTTGAAATTGCAGTGTGGCCTATTGCGATTTTCAAATCACCAGAGACCAATGGTGTTGGAATACCATTTTAAATTAAATATTAATGCGCTGTTGAGATGTCGTGGCATACACATCATGTTCTACAGACTGAAGAAAACATCTTTGGTACAGATCCCCATTGAAATCGCACCATAATCATTTGAATGCTTTTCAGTGAAAATGAGAATAATGATATAGATATTTAAAAATTCTCATTCAGTCTGATATCACAAATCATATTGCAATTACAATATCGGTCAAAATAGTTGCAATTAGATATGTTTTCATAATCATTTATCCCCAGTGCAGACCCCAGCAAACATGACATCGACATATTTATTTATGAGTGAAAATGAAAAGCAAAAATTACCACTAAAATTGTGATCTTACATATGACTTTTAAATTTTTTTATTCATTTTTTTGCATGTCTTTCAGCCCAAGTGTAAATTGATGCTTTTTAATGCGATGTTACACTTTTCTGTATTTCAGGTACGAGAACTTGTTCTTGACAATTGTCGATCATTTGAAGGAAAATTCGAAGGCCTCACAGCTGATTTCGTCAACCTGGAGTTCCTCAGTTTGATAAATGTTAACTTACTAACAGTCTCCAACCTGCCTAAACTAGGAAAACTCAAAAAGGTAAACAAGTCTCACTTTCATAGCTCCATGTAAAAGCTGAATTGTGACACGTGTCAGCGAGAGTAATATTTCCTTTTACTATCTTTCAGCTGGAGTTGAGTGACAACAGAATCAGCGGCGGCCTTGATGTTTTAGCAGAGAAACTACCCAACCTCACACATCTAAACCTGAGTGGCAACAAATTGAAAGACATCAGCACATTGGAACCGTTGGTATGCACTCGCCACATACATCCATCTGCATGCAACATTGTGTTTTTGTTGTCTTAAATCATGTTAACGCAAAATATATTATAATTAGAAAAAGCACTATGAAAAATCATACAAAATATTATTCACACAGCTTTGTCATTGTAAACGTGATTACAGTAAATCATATACATACATATATTTTTTTTTAAATATTCTGTATATTTGGATATTAATATTCTAAAAAGCTCTTGTTTCGCTTGAACTGACCCTGAAAATTTCCTTGAGAGTTCCTCCTCATTGAAAGCTCATGTACTTAATATCCATGTATATGAATTTCCAGTAATTATTTGACTTTAGACCTTTGAGCAAATTCTTCTAGTAAAGTTCTAGAAATAGAAATTTATTCTGTCATCTAGTAGATGTTCTACTTACTACTTCTTCTCTAATTCAGGTAAGAAAATTAAACTTTATAGAGAAAATAATCACATAAAAAATCCAGAGAATTGCGTATCTAAATCCAGCATTGCCGCAAAGTAGTTATTCTTACAATGTCCTAATACAACCAGAGATATTATGCACACGAGAGCTAAGTTGATTAATCGATCAAAAGAAAATTGTAAACTATTTCAAAAATCCATTACTTGTTTAATTTTGTCACTTTAGGCTCTATAAAAAAACAAAGAACAATTTCCCAGATTTTTTAGGCTGACAGTTAATCGTAAAATTTATTATATTAATCGCTAATGAAAATAATCGTTAGTTGCAGTTGCAAGTTAAAAATACAGTGATGGAATTACCTGAACTATCGTGGCTAACATGGTTAATGCACTGTAATGTACATTCACAACATATACAGTCAGTACAATAGTGTATTAAACTGTTTAACTGGTGTCATTGAGACTGAATGAAAATAGTATTTCTGTTGCAAAAGAGAAACTTGGGAGCAGCAATAGGAATTATAACGCAACATAGAGGTTATTTTTTTATTTACACTCCATATCAGTTATCAGGACAGTTTAATGTCAGTATAACCTGTGTGTTTTAATGTTAAAGAGTTTGCAGTAGGGAGAAACTTCAAGGACAAGAGCAGAGGCTGTGATTCGGCTAATTGTTGCACAGTTTTTTTTTTTTAACCTGCAGATAAAAATTTTTCTTATTTGAGATTAATTTTTTCTGCCCAACAAAATAAAAACTACAAAATACTCTGAAGTAATTAAATATGTGTTTTAGATCCATTTAATTGGAATACCGGCCATCTCTGTATACACACATTGGCATGTAGTATCGTAAACTCGAGACATGACCATGACAGCAGTTCAGTGGCAGTTTCTCATCGCAGCTCTTCACTGCATTTGATCAACAGAAAAAGCTGGATAACCTGAAGAGTCTGGACCTGTTCAACTGTGAAGTGACAAACCTGAACGACTACAGAGAGAGCGTGTTCAAGCTGCTGCCTCAGCTCACCTACCTGGATGGATATGACATGGAGGACAGGGAAGCTTCTGACTCTGACGGAGAGGTGGACGGAGACGGCGTAGATGACGATGAAGATGAAGGTAAGACATCCTCGGCTTCTTGCTGTAATGATACAATTTAGTCCACAGTAACAGCTGTTAAATTGAATATGTGAGTAATATACTGCTAAATAATATGAGAACACAGTTTAATGTCATGATAGCTGCCTGCCTGGAACTTTACTTTGATTTTCAACACAGCACAATTGACCCATCCTAAGTCCTGCCCCTTTTTGTTCTGTCCTCCAATAACAGCAGAGTACCCAGTGGAGTCTCAGTCAGCTTTCTTCTTTCTTGTATTTAGATATACTATGTGCTTGGCTTGTCTATGTTAAAAAGAAAAACAAATTTTAAGAATGGTTGAAAGATGATGCTTGGGGACCCGCACAGAAAGCAGCATAGTCACACCTAAGCTTAGCTAAACGCCTGCTAACTAGCCAACTAATGACTGATACAGATTAGCAAGATAGTTATCTAGCTTTTTCCTACAGAACAAAACACTTGCTAACAAGCTAGCGAACGATTGATGTAGATTAGCTAACTAGTTAGTTCTTTTCAGCACAGACAAGCCTAGCTTATAGCATGTCTTAGTACAAAGAAACAAGAAAGGATAAAGTTGAACGAGGTTCCAAAAGGGGCGGGACAGTTACTGTGTTTCTCACCTTGAACATTTATAACTGTTTATAACGGACTTTGTTTACAGTGTGATTTCACTTTCTTTGTCATTGACTGATTGTTGTTACTTTTGTATGGCAGAGGGAGAGGAGGAGGAAGACGAGGACGGAGAGGAGGAGGACTTTGATGAGGAGGATGATGATGAGGAAGATGAAGAGGAGGTAGAGGGAGAAGAGGATGATGATGAAGTCAGCGGCGAAGATGAGGTAACAAAAAAACAAAAAAGCTTGATGGGAATTATTGGGCTGACCGTTTTCCTGCAAGGACTTCAGATGCATTTTTTTTTTCTGTTTTTTAACTCACTGAATTTTGTTTACCAAGGAGGAAGATTTCGGTCAGGATGGGGAAGTGGATGAAGAAGATGAAGATGAGGATGAAGATGATGAGGGTATGCACTGTCTCCTTTGTTTGAACACTCCCTTAAACATAGTAAAAACGCAATAAACCCGGGGCACCTCAACAACTTACAACAGCACAGTAAACTTATTATACAACACTCCCTTGATCTCTTTTCATAAAACCTCAATTCCAAAAAAGTTGGTACTCTGTAAATCAAATAAAAATCCCTTTTCATCTAAATTCAGTTGAATGCTGTACAAAGACCAGTTATTTAATGTTCAGATCATTGAATTTAATTGTAAATATGCACTCATTTTGAATTATATGCCTGCAACACATTAAAAAAAAAAAAGTTGGGACAGGGGCAACAAAAGACTGGGAAAGTTGAGGATTGCTCAAAAAAAGCCTGTTTTTGGAAATCATGGACACTGTGCCCACCAGACTAAAGAGTAAAAAGGACCATGCAGATTGTTTTCAGGGCTAACTTCAAAAGCCGGCATCTGTGTTGATATGGTGGTGTGTCAGTGCCCATGGTATTAATGCTGAAAGGCATGTAGAGATTTTGGAGCAACATGTGATGCCATTCAGTCAACGCCTTTCTTCAGGAACACTCCTGCTTATTTGAGTTAAACAAAGCCAAGACACGTTCTATACATGTTACAACAGCGTAGCTTCATAGTAAAAGAGTTCAGGCACTAGACTGACCAGCCTGCAGTTGAGACCTGTCTCCAGCTGAAAATGTGTGGTGAATTATTGGGGGGGGGAAAAAAGAAATCAACAACAGAGTCCCCAGACTGTTGAGCAACTAAAGTCATATATCAACCAAGAATGGGAAAGAATTTCACTTTCCACACTTCAACAGAGTTAGAGTCCTCTGTTCTTAAATGCTTACTGAGTGTTTTAAAAAGAAAATGTGGTGTATCACAGTGTTTGACAAACCTCTGTCTCAACTTTTTTTTTGGAAGGTGTTGCTGGCATCAAATCCAAAAATGAGTGTTTATTTACAAAAAAACAAAGTTAATCAGTTTGAAAGTTAAATATCTTGTTTTTGTACTGTGCGAAAATAAGTTGAAAACGTTGCCTATATGAAGAAATCTCACTGATTTTGAAGCATTGATAGGCACAACAAAGTCAGTCTATATACAATTAGCTACCTCAAAAACATACATTTACTTCTAAGTTACCCTTCATGATTTGGGCCAAAATCTTTGTTTGAATTCAACATGTTACTTAATTATAGTCCTATTCTTCCTGTTTGTGGTTACTCGTGATTATTAAAAGCCAAAGTGCAAAATCATTCTACACAGGCTACAGGTTCTTAAAAAGTCTTAAAATGTCCTAAATTTCATAATAGAATGCCTTTAAGTATTAAATAGTCATAGATTTTGTTTTAAAAGGTATTAAATATTTATTTAGTAGTGCAACATGCCTTGTAATATTTAATCAAAAATCAACAACAGTTGAAGAAGCTGACTAGATTAATTTTACAATAGACTGTAAAGCCGTGTATTGACTATAAAGTAAACCACGACTTACACACAGACATAGAAATTGGTAATTCTACCTCAATATAACCTCATTTCAGACACTAGCTGTCGGACAATTGTAGTAATTAATATTTTTAGGGACAAATATATTTTTTGGGCACTAATAAATGTATTTGGCAAATATTCTTTAACTCAACCAGTTCTTGTCATTTTTCCTTATTTATTAAATTTGAACTGATAATATATCTTTTAACACCTTTATTTTCACATTTAATGTAAATTTGGCTTAAGTGAATCAAACTGTGGCATTAGAAAGTGTTGCACTGAACTTGGTGATACGTGTAGACACCAAGAGTTCATATTATCATATTGCCTTTTGTGTTTTTTAAGTGTGGTGATGTTTGTGGGCAAAGGTCAGTAGTCAAACTTATTTAAACTGCGGATGGAAAAGGCTGTTTTGCTATTAAGGAGGACGCAGGACGGTCCAGTAGGGACAATGACCCTCAGATTTTACATGTTATTTGTACATAAGCTGCAGATTGTTATTTAAGGAAATGTGCGTATAGAATGTTGATTACATGAACATTTAGGGGTACAAAGGTGAACTTGATAATGACTAATAAAAACCTAATATCAGGAATAATATGACACCTGCTGGTGGTTCTGTTGACAGTGGCAGATTTGTGCAGAGGAGTTCTGAAAGTTCACGGAGCCTCTGCTTGAGTGATTACTGATAACCGACCCCTCCTAACACAGGCCTATCTAGAACTCGATATTTTTGTCAGTTGTACTTAAAGAGATATAGCACACAGATCAGAGGTACATACTGAGGATTCTTTTATTTATTGCCAAGAAAATGAACTAGAAATGGTAAACTGGAAGCATGTAAAAACCACCAAATATAACCCAGTGGATGCAGAGACTCGAAAGGGTTTATTAGAACATATGACAGCAAGTGTATAACTGAAAATGGACATTTTATACGAAGGTGATGGGCTGTTGTAATAGACTGTAACAGAATAGCACTAATACTATTGTTGTATTCCTCTGGAACTGAAGCCGCTCTGCTACAAACGCCTCCCCTCTTTGCGAATGTCATTCTTATTTATTTGATTTAATTTATTGAATTATATATTTATGTATTTTATCTATATCCGTATAAACAAGCCTATCTAAAGTAAGACATTATACTTGATTAGTTACATGTAAAAAATGGTAGAATGTTAATTGAAAGATTTAAACAGAAACTGAGTGAAACTTGAAACTTCAGGTTAAATCCTGAAAAATGTCATTACTGAAGATACATATCTTACACTGGTTATTTTGAGCTGCTAATTGGTGTAACATTATAACATGTAGAGACAGCAAAACACGATAGGGACCATTCTTAAACGCTGCCCACATTCCCTGTCATCACACCAGAGCAGACTTGTTTCTCAAACTTTTTTTTCTGGGGACCCACTTTTTAAAAATAACAAACCATTGCTGCCCAATTCACAACGGGCCTAAACAATTAATTTATTAATTAATCTTGGGAGTTAATTTGTGCATTACTGAACATTCCTGACCATTTTTACTGCCATTTCCACACCACCTTATATTATCTAAACGTGTATATATAGATGTTAA
The DNA here is from genome assembly GCF_056507025.1 of Lutjanus erythropterus. Classification (NCBI taxonomy): domain Eukaryota; kingdom Metazoa; phylum Chordata; class Actinopteri; order Lutjaniformes; family Lutjanidae; genus Lutjanus; species Lutjanus erythropterus. Next base: position 16,228,538 of record NC_139319.1, on the reverse strand, counting down.
ATACTTTATAAATGAGAAATAAGTGTTTTTAGGCTGAGTTAACAGGCCATCTTGAAGTTGAGATAACTCAAAATTTCAAGGCAGCTTACTGTAACAGATTTTTCAATCAAATGCTTAAGTTTTGAAAAAAAAAAAAAAGAAAATTGTAAAACGTTTTGCTGATGTAGTTGAGATAATTAACTTTTCTTCTTTAGATAAACTTGAGAATCTTTTGAGTTCAGAAACTCAAAGAAAATGTAATTCAAAAATTATTCACAGTGAGCTGTGAACCTGATTTGTCATTATTTGGGTGTTTGAAAATTAAATGGTTTCAACTGAAAATACTGAAATATTAACCATTTACTTTCACTTCAACGAGGTGACTCAATAATTCTTGAAATACATGAACTCCAAGATTTAAGTTAATCTGAAGATGAAATGTTGTTTTTACATCATAGGACATGTTGGCCAACTTCATAAATGAGACAAAAAAGTACATTTAGGCAGAATTAACAGGTTCTCATTTTTCCTCTCATCAGTAAAACAATACACACATTTTAAATGCTTTATAATAGGTGTACTGCAGATAGACAGATTTTAAATGTTGCAGACTTTCTTCCATAGTCTTTTATTTATTTATTTGGTGACCCAAATAAAATCTCCTGTGACCCACCTGTAGGTCATGACCCAGTCTTTGGGAATGACTAAATGTTTGATAATGCTGAAATATTTAGCACTAAATAAATGTAAATAAGCCTTGATATTTTGTAGATCTGTTAATGCTGTGTAGTGTGATTCCCGAAGGACTAAAGGACTTGACTGAGTCCTGTTGTTGTTGTTGTTGTTGTTGTTGTTTTAAAATATTCCTTCTATATTCACGGTTTCATGATCTTGGCACCGCTGACACACCACATGACACAGATTTTCTCTTTGCCCCCAGAAGCAGAAACTGGCAAAGGCGAGAAGAGAAAGCGAGACCCAGAGGATGAGGACGACGACGACGACGACGACGATGAAGACGACGATTAAGAGCAAGACTGAAAACGAGAGCCTACCGAGTTACCCTTCCTCCCCCCACAAACCCGAACGTCCGCCCTCCTACGACTCGCACCGCCTTTGTAATCCACGTCTACCCCCCCAGCTCTGAGCTCTTTTTAAGGGGCAAGACTGTACCGGATGGGTGGGCCATGTGGAGCTGCCCTCCCCCTTTTTTTCTCCCCCCACCTCTCCCCACGGAACTGAGAGCCACCCAACACCCTCCACCTCACCCACCCCACGGCCCCGAGGTTCTCAGGCAGCCCAGCACTCAGCATTCCACAATTTCACTGTCGACCCCTCTTTATGTATTCCCGTGTGAGGACTTTGGGACTGGTATCTAGTTTTGGGTCTGTGCTTTTAATATTTTGTTGGATGAATTATTTTTTGTTGTTGGGTTTATTATTTCTCATTTTTTGTCTTTTATTTTTTTTTTCTGTTCCTTATTTTTCCCAATAAAATTATTGCTATAGCAGCTGTGCAACCAGCGAGCCATAATTTTTAGTGTGGCCGCCTGTTGCACAAATCAAGGTTGTAGCTACATTTTTACTTTCTGTATGACAAAAAAAAAAACAACTTTGTAAATAAAATGTTAACATTTTGTGCTTTTCTCTCGTCCTGCCTTGCTTTTCTGGTGTCCCAAAAATTACGTAAAGGCATGAAATGATGGTCATAAGGTCCCTTTCTTTCATCTGCCCCTGCTCTTATGCTTACATCATGTTCTCTCTAGAGCTGCAGGGATTAATCAATTGTCAGATATTTTTTTCCACTTGTTTTGATAATCGGTTGAGCAACTTTTTAAGGAAAAAAAGGTCAAAATTCCCTGCTTCCAGCTTCTTAAATGTGATTATTTTCTAGTTTTTTGACTCTTCTATGACAGTCAGCTGAGTATGTTTGAATTGTGGGCAAAACAAGATCCTCAAAGATGTCATCTTGAGCTTTGGGAAGCTGTGATAGATATTTTTCGCAATTCTGTGACACTACAGACAAAACAATTAAAAGAGAAAGTAATCAACAACAAAAATAATTGTTACTTGCAGCCATACTCTGTAGTGACGGAGACTGTTAACAGTTCACACTAAAGGCTTTAAAAGAGGTTTAGATTTTTTTTTAACTTATCTATGTTGATGCAAGACTCACATGCCAATTTGTATTTGGAAAGAGCTATTAATTGCTGTAATCATTACTCCTCTCTAAATTTGCCATGAGACTTTTTTTTTTATTCAAAACAATGTAAGAGAGGAGGGAGAGAATCCACAGTCTTCATTGTGTGTAAAGCGGTTTCTGTGGTTTTGTAAAAAGTTTGAAGTAAAAACATCTAAGGTTTAAGTCCTGAAATGTCAACACGATTTTGACGTGTCTTAAAAATTGATTGGGTTGTGAAGGTAATGTTACATTTGTCCCGCTTTTTCATGTGTTTGGAGGGAGGGGGGGAGTTGTTGATCACATCGAAACAACTACAAAATGAAACCAACATGGACCCTCTCTGCACAAGCAAGGTTAACTCCTGCTGCTTCTATACAAAGAAGAGCTAGGTGAGGTGTTTCGAACCATGTTCCTGTTTCTGGCATTGGCTAGAACATATTTTTTTGTTGCCAGAATTGATACGAAGTAGGTTTTAGTTGCATTCATAATATTCTTAAAATGGACTTCAGTTTCACTTGTTGAAACCTGCAGAAACCCTGATAAAAGTTCAGCAGTATGAGGCCAGTCTGAGATAGTTTAACCCGTGTATATCTTCCAAAGTTGAGTCTTTTTAGTACGAAATTGCCTCCATTAGTAACATAAAGTGAACTGGTTTTGGGTTTTTTTTTCTGAAAGGGCTGACTTTGGAAGATTTCCATTCGATTTGTCCAACTCAAACTACCAACGTCTCATGTTAGCTTTGGCTAAATGCATTTATGCTCAGAACTGCAGACTTTGTCCCCCATCTCTTACATTGGAAGAGGAAGAGGTCACTTCACAGACTTTATGGAAATTAAAAATTGAGCACAGCAGTGGTTCCCAGCCACTTTTTTGCCTCGATGAGACCATGACAAAGTAGTGTTTATTTAGGAACCCCAATAACAGGTTGCATATTTGTATGAGCTGTGGGCAGTCAAATCTTTCCTGGTTGTTTCATTTGAATAACTTTTATAGGGTTGAAGAGGAAACAGTGTTGAGGATTTTACAAGAATAAAAGATGAGAGAAAAAATAAATTTTGTATATAGAAAAATATGGTATGTGTTTTCTTTCTTTCCCATCTTGTTAATGAATCAATGACCCTTTAATCTTTTGACTTCTTGGAGGTTCCCAACCCCCAGTTTGAGAAAAAGCACTTAACAGCAAACAGTAATTTTGAATGCACACATGAGCAGGTAAGTAATGTTTTAAAACATATAAAATGTGAACCTGTCCTTTTAAGTGTGTTCCCATGTAAGGTTAATGTAGGCTGGGGCTGTATTACAGAAACTTCCTAACTTGCAGATCCTATCTCAACTGTTTGTTAACCATGGTAATTAGGGTTAGAACCTTATTTATGGAAAAAGCCATTACTGCTCCTATCCTTACTTATAAGCAAACAATGCAGGAGTTTCCTGAAAAAAAAAAAAACAATTCTCATAGACTCATACAAAAATAATCCCTCTCCATCACCATCCACAACCCACCAGAAGTTAGTGTGTGTGTGTGTGTGTGTGTGTGTGTGTGTGTGTGAGAGAGAGAGAGAGAGAGAGAGAGAGTGTGTGTAGTAGGGCCTGCATCCACAAAGACCCTGTCCTCTGTCCTTATTTTCTCTTTTTGCTGTTCTCAGGACGGATTACCAACCCAAAATGTTGGCATTTGATGTCTTGAGAATGAAACACAACAGTCCACTATCTGTCTGGTGCTTTTACAAACTGCAACTGACTAATCCTAGTTATTCAGCCATTAAGATAAGACATATAAGTATTACACAAGCATCTTAACATTCCCACATCTCAAATTAATTCTCCTAACTTTAGGGTAACCATTAAGCTGGCCTAAATTTAACTTTTCCTCCTGTAGTAGTAGCTAACTTACTAACTAGCTAATGGTAGTGTTAGCTACTTTAGCTAACACTACCATTAGCTACTGTTTGCAAACGATAAAAGTTTGCCTGTAGCTAATACTGTATGAGGCTCTTCTAAGATTAAGTCAAGTCAGTATCTCCAAAGTTAGACATGAAATTGGATGAAATTCCCTCTATTAATAACAAGATTTGTTTTTAAAAAATAGAGTAATTTCGGAAAATTCCCACTTAAATTAGCCAACTCAAAAAAAACAAATTCTCACATTTCCTTTGACTAGCTGCAACTTTGCACAGAGAGCTGCGGACTTTGTCCCCTGACGCTTAAATTGGACTTGAAGTAGGGGAGGATCACTTAACGGCCGTAATGGACTGGAAAAATTAGCATAGAAGTAGTGCCTAGCCACTTATTAGTTTGATGACAACTTTATTTACTCTACCTTTAAAATAGGAGATGTGTATTACACAAGCTCCTAACTAACCAAAATATCAAATAAACTAATTCTTCCACCTGTAGTAGTAGCTAATTTACCAACTAGCTAATGATAGTAGCTACCACTAGTTAGGGGTAACGTGAGCTAACTTGCTTAATCCATATGACTGCTTCTTTATTGCTTTTTCACAATGGATGCCAGATACAGCAGATACTGTGTCTGCCATTTTAGCTCACTCTGTTTCTTTTATCTCTCTAAAGTTAGCATTATTTTAAATTTTCAGTGCATGTGATGATTAAAAAGAAAAACAAAATTGTTCAGCTCTCCGAGATGGGCAAAGTAGTGTCAGTTGCTTAGCAGCAGACATAAAAGACTACAAGCAAGTTTGAATTGAATGTTTAGGAGTTTTTAACCGTAGATAAGATAGGATGAAGAAATATAAAATAGGGTTCCTAAAGTTAGTTAGGATTTGCTTCTGTAATGCCTAATTGGGAAAAATATCTTAGATCCTTCCTATCTTAAAACTTAAAATAGGATGTTTCTGTAATACAACCCCCATAGTGTAATATGCATTCTGTAGGAAAAGAGTCATTTTTCATTGTACAGAAACAGTAATGTTACCCTGAGATAGAGAGCACTGGTCTGTAACTTTATTTTTAGCATCTAGCCAAGCAATAGCAATCCAAACTGCATTACTGTGCTTTTGAGGAACAATAATTTGTTTTTAAAAGAGCTTGTGGCTGTTGATCTTCTCCAGGCTGCTGCTACTGTTTTTTTTTTTTGTTTTTTTTTAGAGCACATGTTTGAATATTAAGCACAAGCCAGGCAATCGTGTACAGATGAAAAATGTTGGCCGTCCACATGTTGCAGCCTCAGAGACTCCAAATACATAACAGAAATAATATGTATGTGGGGGGAAAAAAATCGTTTTCAGTTTTTTGTGGAAACATTTAACATAGAGTTTAAATACATCAAATTAATTACATTAAATGCAGGCACAGTGAGGCTCATATGAACCCAGCAACAACCCTTTAATGAAATGGTTTATTAAATCAGACATGCTCAGACAGTGAATGCCACAGTTGACTCTGCAGCTACATTATTGCTCCAGTATAACGTAAGAGAAGTGCATGCTTTAATACCGAGAGGTCTCGGGAATGGATCGATATTGTTGTTCTCATCTGGCTTGTTGAGGAGTCTTTTCTGAGGACTTGGTATTGGCCACATTCATAATAATCATCTATTACAGGTTTTAGTACAGCAAGGCAATCATCACTATGCCACAACACTGTGATGATTCATTCAAAAGATATCTTGGAGAAACTGCAAGAAAAAGATTTATGAAGAAATGACTTTCCTCTTTCTCTTCACACTGCTTATTGTTAATAATTCATACTAATGTATGAGAATAGTATATTGAAATTATACTCTATTTACACACAGGAGCCACTGATTGATACAAAAATAAAATATGACTGGGTATTTCTTGATCTAACTGCAGTAAAAGTCAAGATTCTGTTGTCATAGCTTGAAATAATGTAATTTCACCAAAACTACAAATTTTGAATCGAAGTCAATCATTTTAAAGGTGTATTCTAGCAATTTAATAATTAACTTACATGAAACTAGTGAACTCTCAAAGAGAATCATCAGAATCAATGCTACACAGCTCTAACATGCTGCATGCCTACATTTCCCATAATGCAACTAAAAGCATTTTTTTTCTTAGACCCTCCCTAACTAGTAAACGCCCATGTCTTTCGAATTCCACACATATCCAGTTTGTTACACAGGCTTACGACATTATCAGAGCCCCACAGAGCATATTATTCAACTTTTATCACGGGCTGAAGAAGTGCTCCACCTCATGACAGATAAAACCAGTCTGAAAGTGGCACTATGAAACTTTTGACCATTCTGCCTCTCACAGATTAAGATAGATCTAAGTAACTGGATTTCATATTGACGTCTAAATTCTTCCATTGCACAAAGGTGTCTAGATGTAGGTCAGACACATGGTTCAAGATGCATAGAAAGAAATATTCATAAGAAAAAAAAATCTGTAATAGGTGCACAGCATGAAAGCTTAATGTAAGACCTTTACATTGTACACCTGATTTGTGCCACTGATTGTTACCATGGAAACATAGGTATCAGTTCTGAGTTAGCCTTTGGAGAAGGGTGGCTATCTATTTAGCCTTAAAATAAAATAAGTCAGTCTAATGTTTAGGCAAAAAATTATATTGTACACTACAGAACTAGTCTAAAATATTGTTGTGAAACTGGCCCCAGCACTGGCTTCTCTGCTTGTGCTGCTATTTCGCAAAAGTTAGATAGTCGCATTTTAAAAATTGTTGGAATGAATACTAACTTTACCAAAGTGCTTTAAAGGCCCCACGCAACCTTAGTTCACCCACACAGGTGTTTACACTTGTTTCCTGATTAAATGCCTACTGACCGTGTGGGGAAGACATGAGTTTGATTGTCAGCCAGAGTTAAGTGGAAACACCGTGTGGGTGTGCAGGGCCTTTAACAGAAATATGGAAATATATTAATCTCAGAGGATAAAACTACAATGAAATAGCAATGTTACAGCTGAAACAAGAAGTCAATAAGTAGTCAGAAAATGAACCAACTATTGTGAAAGTCGACTGAGTCATTTTTAGGCAAAAATCTCTGGTTCAAGCTTGTAAATTGTGCTGTTACTTTGTTTTTCTTATTCTTCTACTTTAGTAAGCTGAATTTCTACTGATTTTAACTGTCTGTCACACAAAACAAGACAATTTAAGGTCTCACTGGACTTTCCATATTCTCTGGTATTTTATTTTTCCCATCAATGTGTATTTCATAGCACTTTTCTATTTCATAATATCCCTTTCACATATCCCCTGCTTCTTAAGCTAGCAAGCTCAACAACCAAATGCTACAAAAAACAGCCATGTAGTTCCTGCTGGCTAGAGCAACAACAATGTCAAAGTTATTCTGGATCAACTATCTAGCGGCTGCTGTAAATCAACGGTACACAGTCACAAAAAATTTTCATTTGTTTAGCATAACATGGCTGTAATTGCAGCCTATTTAGCTGAGCTGGCTAACTGGCTAGGCTGGGTTGTGACAAGACAAGTAGGTAACGGCAGCAGCTAGCTACTTAATTTGGACTTCCTCAGAAAAAGACACACTCTGTGAGGTTAAGGGAAAAACAGGCCGACTTTTTCTAATTTCTCAAACCAACAGGAGCTAGCCAACAATGCTAACACTGGCTCTTAACTTTGAATGTGAGATGCCAGCCAAGCTAGCTAAGCAGTTTGAGTTTGAGTCGTCTTGTTAAGCTAAATACCTAAAAGCTACAAATGTTTAGTTATTGTGTCTGTGTGTACTGTTACTTACAGCAGCAGCCAATAGTCTGTTGAATAATTGGTTAGAATAATGTAATGTTAGCATTGTTGCTGTAGCTAACAGGATGTAACTAACAGGCTAAATCTGGTGACAGTTCAGCTTGCTAGCTTGCGAGAGGCCAGTCTGCGTAATCATTAGGTCATGATAAGTGACATTATGAAATAAAAAGTGTCATAAATTGTCCTATAATTAAATAAAAATTATAACTAATGAAATTCAGTTATTGTGAATAGAAATTAAATTAAACGGCAATGATGGAATAACATTTCATAATAATTAATTGAGTTTTAGTGAATTACATAAATTTTTCACATTTTATTCATATAATGCATTTAATAATGTCTATTTATTTAATATTGAGTATTTTAGGGTTCTATAATATGTGGGCACAAAGGTGGTGAAATGGGGCTGCAGTAAAGAGAGTAAGAGCAGAACACATTCTGCTGTGGTCACTTCAGTCACTATAAACTCAAAAATGGCAGCTGCTATTGTTATTTAGCTAGACGTGCAGTATTTATTTGTGGCATAAACTGCAGCAAGCATTAAATTCCCAAGCCAACCAATTATTGTTCTTTCAATGCACATATTTGCCAGACACTTAAACAATCCTTTTTCATTTGCATCGACGTCTAAGAGGCAGAAATGGTATAAATACAAATTAAATCTTTTTCTGGACAAGAAAAACATCTATTTGAATACATTCTATGGGAAACACGGAGATGATTAAGCTGGTTGGAATGGATCTGTGACAGAGACGAAGCTAAACTGAAGCACAACCTGTCACCTTAAACTGTTGCAATGTGAACAAACAGCCAAATCAGCCCTTGAGAGAGCATAGTGTGGGAATGTGTTGAGACTCGTCCACCAACAGCAGTGGTGGTTAGAGGTCTAGCTATACTAGAACAGTCCTGCCAGAGGTCAAAGGGTTCGCAATTGTTTTGAGGCCAGTGTGTCTGTATGTGTGTGGGTTAGTGTGGCAGTTTCCATGTGTTTCATCTTTGGCAAGTGGCTGTGAAAAGTAAGCCAAATCTAGAAAATCATTATGTTGCTTGTGCCTCTGACTGCACGCTGTGAATACAGGCATGCACGGTATTCTGTACTGTATCTGACTGGATATCTTGGGTTCAACAACTACTGTTTGTGTTACCTAATATCAGCAAGCAGGTTTGTGACATCTGTGCATATTTACATGCCAATCAGAGAATTGTTCCTCTCAACGCAGAGATTAGAGACACAGGAATGTTTTCTGGTTTAGTTCATTTAAAAAAAACAAGTCAAAGATGACTGTTGCAATTCTGACAGCAACACATATAAGAAATTGGTCCGACTGCACTGTGGAGTAAACTATGGGCAGCATTCTGAGGTTCCCTGAGGGAAAACACATTTCTTTCAAGATGGACTGTACCAAAATGTTGTAAATGCTGTTTAAGTCTTTGAGGTTGATCCTGACAGCAAAGTATCTGAAACTTAACCAAACACTGATGAGCTATCTGTCCCATTTAATAAAGTCCTCCTGTTGAGTTAACTTCTGTTCCACTAGCCTCATCCAGACTGTATCATTTCACACAGAAGCTGACTGGAAATCTCTGTCCATCCTCTAAAAAAAAAAAACCCAAATATCTATTTATCTTTACAGGAACTTCTCATCCCTTTTGGCTTAAAATTAGCCTAACAATCATTTCCTGACCATGGAAATAGAAGTTGATAATCTCTTCTCAATGTCCACTTATTTAAAAAGTTCATCTGCAAATGAGAACTCTTGAAATCTCCAGAACATGCAAGTGGAGCTGTCAAGCTTAATAATTATTTTGTAAGCATTCAGCAAGGTTTTTTTTTCTAATTTTAGATTGTAATATCAATATATACCATAATATATTACATTTTCTGGGAAATCTATATACCTTTACTGAGAGCATGTATAATACATCAACAATTAGATGGGAGAGTCTGTTAGTGTTTAATCCAGTACTGACATATCAAGAAACATACTATGTCGCCCTAATAAAGTCGACATACACATATACATGTGACTCAAAAATGGGTCATGGACCTGCTCTTATTGGGTCTCCATTACTGTCAGAGTAAAATGCATAAAAATACTATGATATGTGACTTATTTTTTCTATTAAAATAGAGGTGGAGCGTTCTTTGTTGCTACGCTGGTCTGTTCAGCTCAGATGCCCCGAAAATGTGTCCCCTCTCTCTCGATCGCGTGCACGATCGAAACGAGAATACAAGGAGCATTTTAAAAATGGCTTCACCAAAGCCATTCAAAATGCAGAGGCGGGGCATCATTGTGTTTTATGTGGGAAGTGCTGCAGTAATGAGAGCTTAAAAAAAAAAAAGAACTGAACAGACATCTACAACTAAATCATTCTCAGCATTAAGGCAAGTCAAAAGAACTTTTCCTTTTGTGTTTTGTTTCCAGTTAATGGTTAGTGTTTTCCTAACTAGGTAACATTACTTGCTGCTCGATTTGGTAAAAAAGTCATATTACGATTATTTTGACCTAAATTGTGACTGTGACATGTGATAAGATTACTGGAAATGATTCAGTTTTGCATGAACAACTTTCGTGTTAACTGAAAAAAAATAAATAAATAAAATTATCGTGATTTATTGCAGTCTGTACCAAACAAACATGCTGATTTTAAGGTCAGGTCATCTATGCAGCTCTACATTACCTCATTTTAATGCTGTTTTCTTTTTCTGTTCACATTTTCCCTTTTTCAAAAAATTGCATTGCTTCTGGTTCTGTGATTTGGAGATTACTCTTGGCCATATTGCGATTGTATTGCAATTGCGATTTATTGTGCAGCCCTACTTGCTGGCACCACAATATGCAACCAACTGCTGAATTGCTAACAAAGTGAGTGTAGCTAGCTAAAAACACTGGATTTCAGCATGTTAAAGGATTGTAGCACCCTGTGTCTATTAGAGAGGAACGATTATGTTGACAAACTCACTATCACCTGTATATCTCAATGTCCTTTCTCCTTACTCTGCTTTTCTTTGAGAAATGATCCAACTGAATGGCCAGAAGTAAAATACTTTGATATTTGATTGAATCACCAGGTAGGATCATCATTTAACTGAACAAAGATCAAAACCAGCTCTTTCATAACTGAGTCAACACCTACAGTTTGCATAGACAAATTAGAGACTGTAATCCAGACATAAAGTTACTGGGTGTCAGGATCCCACACTTCTCACATTCATCCTGCTGATGCCATGTGTCTGTATCCACCTTAATACTCAGGCAGCTCATAAAATCTTAATTTTGGTTTGTTTACCCTGTTGGTAGTGCGTCTCAGTATACCGCAGCTTTCAGACATTTTTTTGTCGTTTGCTGGCAGATAGAAAGTGACAAGAGGTACCCCCATGCAAGAGCCATGGACTGTTTTCCACTGCCGGTCTTAAATCCAATCTGTCTCTACTGCTGACGTTATCTTGCTAGCCAAGATTGACACTCTGATATTCCAAACCCCAGCATGCAGGCTTGTCCCTAATGTGGAAAGTTTGAGTCCAGGGGAGACAAAGCATCTCAGGGAACCTCTGTACTAAAGGGATAACTACCATGGCGTAAAAGATGTGGCAAAATCTCTGACAGCAGAAAAATCTCCCAATACATATATCATCATGTCTCCGATCCTAACCCATCACTCATCAGGGCTACGAGGTGCTCAAGTTTTACTCTCCGCTAAAGAAGCAGATTCCCTTTCAGCTTAAAGTACAAACGGAAACCTCAGCGTCGTGTTTCAGACCAACATTCAGAGCAATAAAAGACATCTTGCTAATGAAAATACATTCAGAACTGAAAGCTAGTGGATCACAAGCTAACTCAGAGGTGGAGCAGGACTCCGGCCCTACAATGGCTTTAAATTATTTCATATGGAGTCATAGGAGTGTCGTAAAAAAAAAAAAAAAGAATAAATCTGTTTAAGAATAAGAAAATGAATGTGACAGAAGAGTATATATAATATGCAAATAAAAAATGTGGAAATATAGTAACAAAATGAAAGGAAAATATCTAACAATTTTCATTTATTTTCTGCATATATCTATATACAAAAAAACATTTTTTGCATATATATTTATTTTTATATAATGTTTTTTATTTATCGCTTTTGCTTTTTCTTATTGCTTTTGTCTGAATGAACACAAAAATCCTACCAGGATCCAGAAAAAAATAGATTAACTTATATGCAAAAAATATACATATATATTTAGAAAAATGCATAAATTATATGGTAAATATGTAAAGAAATATATGAAAATGATTACAATTTTTACTTTACTTATTTGTTTATTATTTCATTTATTTTTCTTTATAGTTCCACATTTTTTATTTACTTACTTATTCTTTTATTTATTCCTCTTTATATTTCCAGATTTATTTTCTTGTTGTTGTTTTTTTTAAGATTTAATCTTTTTTATGGCACTACTATGACTCCACAGTTCACAGTGACTCCACAGTAAAAGTACAAGTAAAAAGCAAACAGTCTTATTTTGTCTTTTTCAAACAGTTTGTGTGCTGTATTTCCCAACAAAGTTACAATCGCTAATTCAAGTACTTGATTAAACGTTATTTTCTTTGACTGTATTTTTCAAAATAAATATAAAAATTAAGATCAAAATTGCTACATGGCATCAGTTACAGAATTGGCTTAAACATCAGCTGCTGTGAAATCGGATCGATTTTTTCACCAATTTTCCAGTCACTCCAAAATAAAAACAAATGCAGCTCAAAGGAACGCAACAACACAGCGGGGATCGTGATATTTTCCATTCATTAAGCTCATTCTCATTCAAGCACGCAGACATTAAAACACCACAGGCATCTCCACTTACAGTAGTTTAAATATTGCAGGGAAAAAAAAAAAACAATCACCGAGCATAGAAAATAAATTCAGCGTTATCTCACAATCACACAGGATGTCTGCGCCTACCCTGCAACAACTTTCAGACAACACGCAGGCGGCCACATCATTCAGTCACGATAGGCACAAACATCCTTTCATCTCTCCGCTACAAAGAGAATAAAAAAAAGCTAAAAATTACAATAAAAGTTGCATAGCTGTGAAGCGTACAAAAGAAACATGGTAAAGTTCAACAGGTGCAAAGAGTTTTAAACATGTTACAGCCGGGTCAGTGTGAGAGTGTATGTACAGGAACAAAGAATATGTGCACCTCGTGAGGAACTGACAGAACAACAGACTAAAATAAAAACATAAAGTTGAGGTTTAAATCACCCCTGTGCAGTGAGTAATGGTTCGGGGCTCATTAAAGGATAAGAGGTGAGTCAGGACCCTAAGAAGACTGTGGGGTTTGTACAGTAATGCATGTGCTCCCAGGAGGAGGTGAAGGTGACTCCAGGTCAGGTAAGTCTTAAAGTGAGCTCTGAGACTGGGAGTTTTTCAGGTTCTTAATCTCCAGCTCCAGCTGTTTGACGCGCACGTCCCTCTGGTTCAGGAGCTCCCTCAACCGTCGGATCTCCTCCTGCTGCTTGTGGAACTTCAGACGCAGCTGTGGACAAAACACACAACACACGATATACTGTAACATACATTATAAAGGGTGTAACTCACGGATACTATCGGCGGACAAGGGCTTTAAAACTAAATATCATATTGGCCCAAAATGAGCATTTCTGCCGGCCGATAAGATGATGCTTTAATCATGCGCGCATGACATGAGTATGTCTGCAGCATGGAGGTTTTTGAGCCACTGAAACAGACAGCAAAGGTGCTACATGCAATGATTGCTCAGCATGGCCATCTTAAGAGCTAGCATCATAATTACAAATTTATGAAGAACAAAGAGAAACAGGCACCAGTGAGAAAAAAAAACTGGTCAGCAGTAGTTTTCTAATTTTGAAAATCATTGTATTTTATGTCTGCATCTGCCAGTGGTCGATCACGATGAGAGTTTGCATAATAATATCTTAATTCCTCTGAGAAAAAAAAATATGTGCCTATATCAATATCAGTATTGGCAATCGGCCAAAACGAATGCCAAGATTCCTAGTGTGATTTCAACAAGAGATGGAGGAGACTTTCTTGACAATAACAAAAATATAGAATATCATAATAAGGCTTCTGAGTAGCAGTGCATAAGTATTGCACTTTTTTGCCCTACATTTTGCCTCTCAGGCCACAGAGACGCTGTCTTAGACTTCTGATCAGTGGAGACAGAGGCTGCACAGCCTGACAGGACGGTAGGACTCCAAAAAACTACTCACCTCTGCCCTCCTCTACATGTTTTACACTGTGACCCTGCCAAAATAATGCCACTGAGTGACCAGCAACTATGAAGAATTATGAAACTTAAGCTTATAAGTCATTATAAAATGCTTTGATGTTCGAATTACTGTTATAACGCATTATGAATAATTTATGAGCGCTCACAACTATAATTATATGTTGCTATAAGCACAGTATGGCATTATTTTGCGACTTTTGCTTAATGCTGTATTATCTTGCTTTCAATTGTTTTTGATCATTATCTCGATTATTTCTGTTTTCTAAAGTGCTTATTATTATGAAGTTTATTATTACTGTTATTGCATTTAAGTTTATAATGGATTGTAATGCATTATAGACACGGGCATGATACAAAGTGTTACCAAAAAAATCATAAAACTTATTTTTGTTTACCGCTGACACAAAATGGCAATTGAACATTATTAAGTCATGACTCAATTTGATTTTCACTTAGCTTGAAGGTAGCACAGCAAAATAATGAGGAAGAAAGGAAGCGGAGGGCTGAGGTCTCTGCAGACGCAGGTGCTGCGACTATCTTCTGGTAGGACGTGGGTGATGCTTGGGAGTGATTATTTTTATATGAGTCAATGTATTGTTTCAGGGGAAAACCCTGCAAAGTTTGCCTTCAAAGTCTTATTTTAATTTTGTGGTCAGACAAAGGAAAAAAGTTTGATCTAATCAAAGTTATTTTTTAACAGAATTGAATATAAATTTCATGGTTATTGCACTTAAAGCACAAAGATCAATGTCATAATAAAGCGTAATTATTATGTAAGTTGTGAATAAATAGCACTGAAACTGTTTTTAAACAATGTCCTTGTGTGGGAAAATTCTGATTCTGAAAATGCCAAAACAAATCATTAAACAAAAAGCAGGATATAAAGGTGAGGACTGACTCTACACATGGTGATGTAATAACATTCAGTACCTCGTTCTCTGTTCTGGGTGGAGAACAAAGTGTGAGGTCTTCTCCGTTGCTGACAGGTGTCCGACTCCTGTCGTCTCCTGTATGGCTGCTGTCCTCCTTGCCGTCTTTGGCTCCCCGTTGGTCCTGAATGTACGCCAGCTGTAGCATGCCCGGTCTGCTCTGAGACCTGCAAGTGTCCACCGAGTTTCCCAGCCCCTTACTCATCTCCAAGTACGACTCTGCTACCTGACTCCCCGGCTTCAGAGACATCAGCACTGGGCCTAGAAGACAACGGGTAGACAGTGAACTACCTGACAGTTTATAAAGTAATTCAAAACAGTCCTACTATGACCAGTTACGACATTTAGGTTGCTGATGTACTTTTAGTTTAAATGCAGAAATTTCACTTCTACAGAGTAAAATATTATCTTCTTCCACTGGTAAGGCATTACAAATAGATGCTACAAAACTTAAACAGCAAAAAAACAGTAAAGCAAAATGCACTATAGCAGTGGTTCCCATACTTTTTCTGGCACACCACCCCCCTCTTCAGAAGCCAATAAAAAAGTCCATGCCCCCCCCACCCCACAACTGTTATCAATTATTAGCAATAATTGTTTCCCTCTAGTTTCGCCCCTGGTCATCCATGCCCCCCCCTACAGTGGCGCTATGTCTCCCTGCAGTGGCGCCCCCCAGATTGGGAATTACTGTACTACTGTGTGGTAAAAAACAAAAAACAAAAAACAAAAACATGTTAATTTGAAATTAAAGTAGGAACTCAGAATATATGTAACTAGGACTGGGTAATCCTTTGACATTGACACATACTGACATTTGTATAGTGATGATATGATTATAACATTAAAAAATTATGTTGTCCAAACCAGTGACTGCAGAGGTAACACTTTGCATGAAGGTCATGTCTATAATGCATTATAAGCACATTCATAAAACATTCTAATGCATTTTTAAGTCTTAATAAAATTCACTGAAAAGTACATAATTGGCATGATGACGACTAACAAGTCTTAAGGTACTAAGTGGTGGACATAATGTATTATAAGTCCAGCGTTCATAACACTTTATACCTCCAGGCCAAAGTGACAACAGTGTTTGAACAAAGATGTTCATAACCTTATACAGTCTACTCACAGCTCATTAAGTCATGCTACAGTTATCATTCGTTAGAGCAGTTCTTTATGTGTGTTTTTAAAAGTTTGTAAGGGATAATGCACTGTGAGCAGATCATTATGGCAAAATAAACCCAGACAGTGTGATGCAGGGGGAGTCTGGAGACACCCTGATGGTTTTATTTTGCCAAAATGATCCACTCACTGTGCATTATCCTGCTTATTACACAGTTAGTTGGAAGAAAATGGCACAAATTATTAATTTAAAAATGATTTTATTGCTCCTCCATTAATATAAGAGCAATAGTTTTTGTTTAACAGTTGTTTAATGTTAGACATAACAGTGGAAAAATTAAATGTATTTAATATTGATTTGTTTATTTTGTATGACATATTTTACATTTAATTTGCATACATTTACCATTTCAATACCAAAACAATATCCTTCAATATAATGATATTGATTTCACCCAGATCACCAGCACTGTGTGTAAATTTTGTTCTTTTAGGTCTATTTGAACCCTGATTGTGATTTCTTTTTAAGCAGTTCACCACCAGTCGTTCACAACGAGCAATAAGAGAAGAGCGCCTCACCAACATATACAAATGTCACACACACACACACACACACACACACACACACACACACACATTAATTCTGACCTTTATCGATGCCACTGAGCCACTCCTCTGCAGTCAAAGCAGGCTTGTTACCAGCCGTCATTGGATAGATGTCTTCTTGGTACGACTCCGACTGCAAACACACACACACACACACACACACACACACACACACACACACACACACAGTACATTCAGACAGATGTACACACACCATATTAGGTCTCTGAAATCAACCTAAAACATAATGCATCACGTGAGTCGCTGTTCTCTCACCCTGCGGGGTACGATCATAGAAAGAGGCTCAACGAGACTCTTGATTGTCACCAGTTTGTAGAACCTGAACACCTCGCAGGAGCTCACATCCAGACCTCTCTTTGGCATCACACCTGCAGGACGACACACAGACAGAGACAGTTTTACTCTGTTATACATGAAACACTACTTTTCTGCTGTACTACTGTGCTACACTATACTTCGATACTCTTTTTTTTATATTTCACAGAGAGTTAAGTACAGTTATTACGTACTCAAGGTGGACTGACTGATGGAAATGTGTTACAGAAAACCAAGACAAAACTTCACTGCAGACGAGATATATTGTGTTAGTTTATGGCTTGACAAGAAAGAGTATCATGCATTTAACTTTTGCAACATGCAAAAGAAAACAGACACGTGTGCTGTATACGTATGTTCATATTGCTATGGTGAAATCAAATGTTCCAGTGCAGGGTAATTACAGTGCAGGACTCACGCTGAACACAGGTTGAGGATAATGTGCACTAAAGAAATTATTTTTAGTCTTTTTAACCCTTTTAACACCAGCCCAAATTCACTTAAATGGGTTGTTTTTGATCATCAATGAATCTGAACATGGATTTGTCAAGGATTTATTCCATTTTTGGACTGCCAGGCTGCTTTAAGGATGGGACACAACATATTTTTAAAAATTACTCGTACACTCAGTACGAGTAAAAAAGTATTATTCTTACAACAGGATGTTTTTTTTTGAAAATGCCCCCTATACGTCTATTCTATAAATACTTATATTATGTACTAGCAGATTTTTACACACAAAAAATATGAATAGTTTATGAAATATCATGTTTTCTAGTAAACCTAACCATTCAACAGTATAACCAAGGTGTTGTAACTGGCATGTAAAAAGCCAGCCTCACAAATATGAAGGTTTTCTGATTTCCCTTTTAATTATTTGAATAATCTTAATGTATTTGTAATAATTTTGAGGTTTGGACAGCTGGTTGGACAAAACAAATATTGCAAAGGTGTCACTTTCTACTTTGGGTAATTTAAGATGCCATTTTTAAGAATTTTCAGAACTTTTTACAAACCAAAGAATCAATCAATTATTGGAGAAAATAATCAACAGGTTAATCCATAATAAAGTTAATTAGCTGCAGGCGTGTGGGTGAGTAATAATAACATAATGATATAATATTTAATGGTTTAAATGACACAGAGGACATTTTTCTCCATTGAGCACTTTTACTTGTAATACTTTGGGTACATTTTCCTGATTCTATATACATACTTTCATTTAGCAACATTTTGTAACAGAGTATTTTAAACCATGTGGTATGAATACTGTACTTTTACTTCAGTAAAGGCTCTCAATACGTCCTCCACCACTGTGTAACTCAATAGTTGAGAGCTGCGGCTGTTCACTTCCATAAATAATAAATAGGCAAAATCATTGACCTGTTTCTAAACATCTTCCATCCAAAAGTTTCTTTGTCTTGAGTTTAAAATCTAAAACATGACACACATTAACATGCACTGAAGATTGTGTCTGTTGATGTGTGCAGTAACCTGCTTCAGAAAACAGACCCGCTGTGCTGCTTATGTTCTTAATTATCTGGGCTGATTATGTTGTTAAACTTATTAATGTTTCAAAGGTGTGCAGCCATTGTTTCTCATTTAAATAGTTAATAATCAGTCCATACCACATAAAAATAGGCCTTTCTCCTTATTTCACTTCCAAAACATTTTAATTTGTTTGAGTTCTTGAGTTTTCTCGGGCTGTAATATGAACTATAAAATGTATTTCATTTGTTTGTTTCATGCAGTTTGATACTCTGTATATTTTCTTCCAAATTGAAATATCAGGATCTACCAATCAATCAATCAAAGTCAATCAGACTTTATTGTATAGCATCTTTCATACAGTTTAAGTCAAAGTGCTTAAAGGGATAGTTCACCCAAAAATGAAAATTTAGTCATTATCTACTCAACCTCATACCGATTGATAGTTGGGTTTATTTTGTTAGTCCTCAAAACACTGTTGGAGTTTCACAGAAAAACAGCATAGCAGAATCTTCAAAATAATGTAAGTCAATGGTGACCAAACATAAACAACTACTGCAAAAAGACAGTGTGCATGTGAACGTGGCTCCAAGCGGAGGATCTACAGTGAAGATTCAGGCTAAACACGTGGTGTGACAACATTTATTTTGGTCAGCTTGGCATGTTGGGGCTTTAGGAGATTTGGATTACACCAGACAAGTTTTTTTACGTTTGAAAACACGTCACAATTCATCCATTGTTTTGGGAGATTTCTGTGAAACTCCAGCAGTGTTTTGTGGACTAAAAAACTGACCCTAACCTTCATTTGGCATGAGATTGAGTAGATAATGACTGAATTTTCATTTTTCTGTGAACTATCCCTTTAACAGATGACTGACAAACTGACCATAAGGCCGAACACGTGAAAGACTGTGATAGAGTGAAATATCAACTATACGCTCTTTTTCAAACAGAGTAAAAACAAGAAATAAGACGTATAATAGTTAAACAAAAACTAAGACTAAGAACTACATCAATTAGAGTAAAACAAACAAAACAGAAAATAAAAACAAATAAAGCTGATCATAGATTTCCTCTCTTCCCCCCAGATTTTTTCTAGAGAGGTGCTGACTGTGTTTGTCAAAACATATATAATCTTGTAAATTTTACTGTTGATCTGCATTTTCTTTTTCATTACTGTATTAATTTATGTTCTTTATATGTTCTTTATATGTTCTTTATATGTTCTTTACACTTCATATGTTCTCCCAGAAATTTAGCAAATTGTGACCTGATCTGTGATCTGTAGATCTTGTCAAATCAAATTTGTTTTTTAATTGTCCAAAAGACATCTCAATACCTTCTCTGAAGAGAAACAGCACAGACTAACTTCTGGTCTGTTTTTCACTGTTTTTTCTTGTTTCTTTTTTCATGTTCATTTATTTATTTACTTTTTCAGGTATCACACTTTTTGATGTATGCTGATTTATCTGGTTTTGGTTCTGTACTGTGGTATATTGATATTCTCAGTATCTTTATTTAGTTATGGAGATATGAGGAGGGGTAGATGGGTGGGGGGTATTAATAATATGAAAATGTCATAAGAAATGTCTGGACTGAAAAATGTTGGACTGATATATCAATTAAAATAAAGAAAAAAAGAGTTATATCAAAAAGAAATTCCATTTCTTTCCCTTTCTTCCTTCCCTGATGATTGGCCTTTCAACACAGAAGTCATATTAAGCCACAGTGGGATATCGAAAGAGCAGTGGTCATTAAAATTTAATAGTTTATGCAAGTGTTTTGTCTCTTCTCATAAAAAAGGATGTATGTCAGCATGTGTTAATATACTTATAGTGTATGTGTATGTATGCATAATGTATACATGCATATGAATGCGTATGTGTTTGGGCGAGTGTATGCATATATACACACATTATGGATATAAATATGTATGTGTACATTATACTTGTATGCTGCATGTGTATAACCATGTGCCACTACTACACTATGTGTTGGTAACTCGAGATCAAGCTTTCATTCCAGGACAAGAATATACAGCAGCAAACTTTCTTAAAGGGACAGTTCACCCAAAAATCAAAAATACATATATACACCCCCTGGCCTGCAGTGCTATGTATCCATCTGCATAGTTCTGGTGGAAGCTGCAGAGTCTTGGAGATACGCGCCACTGAGATGTCTGCCTTTTCTCCAATATCATGGGACTAGATGGCACTTGGTTTGTGATGCTTAAAGCGCCAAAAAAAAAGACATTTTCCAAAAATCATGACCCAGTTACTCAAGATAATCAACAGCCCTTGTTGTGAGCAGTTTCATGCAGGAATTACTTTCTCTCTAGTATAAAGAAAGCAGTTCTAGTAGATTCTAAAGAAGAAAGAAAGAAGTTCCTACATGAAAGTGCTCAAAACAAGGTCTGTTTGGTTTTTTCCCCTCTTTATCTAACCAGTGTATGTAAAGCTTTGAGCTTTGTAAAATAACTTTTTCCTGTGAATCAGTGAAAGTCTGGAGACTTCAGCTCCTGCTGCATGTCACTTCTCACATGATCTATGACTTTGTTTTCATCAGCTGGTTTTACTATTCAAATACTGCAGCCTTATTTGCACAGCAGCTTTGCTTACAGGTGCAGGAGAGTCAACATGGCCAGGAGGCAGAAAGAGTTTCTACAGAGTGATCAACCAACTCATTTTAGGCACATTCAAGTAAAGAAATGGTTACGTCCAGCATACTGGAGTTTGATTTAAGAGAAGCATATAGTAGCAGTGTGTGTGTGTGTGTGTGTGTGTGTGTTTCTTACCCATTCCTTTCTGAGGTAGGTGTGAGCGGTACTCTGTCAGGTAGTGGATATATGGTTTTTCTGAGCTGATCTCGTAGTACCTTATGTTTCCGTCACCCTGACAGAGACAAGAGACGTCTGTGTAACAACAATATGCAAGCGAGTATTGTGTGTGACTGTGCAGTCACTTTTTTGTTGTTTTTAGGGACCCACCTTTCCACCAAGGTAGAGCATGTGTGTGTCGGGGTCGTAGAAAGGAAAAAGGTGCCCTGAAGAACCGTCCAGGTTCTCTTGTAACAAAGGCACAGACAGATCGTCCTGCAAACACACACACACACACAGAGCAAAAACAACACATAAGCATCAGTAACATGTAAAAATAAAAATCCCTGATATAAAAAAAAAAAATGTAAATCCACTTCTGCATAAGAAGCTCTGCATAAGAGCTGAACTAAAAAACATTCAGCGCTCAGTCCCTAATCCATGCTGCGGACATAATCTCTCACTCACGATACACTCTCACACGTCCAAACACTCCAGCCTGACACACCGACTGTTATTAACAGGTTTGATTGATCGGAGGACTCAGCAATGAGATAATCAATAAGAGGCTGGCTCTGGCTCTATTTTAACACAGTGAAGTCTTCAGGAACACTGTCAGGTGGTTTGACTTGTCTACCAATCTGTCCACTAGATGGCAGAGTTGTGTGTGAGTGGAGCCATGAGATCACACATCGGAATGAGAAGAGGTTTTACAGGCTTTTATTTTGTTTTTCTACAGTCCATGAAACCATTTGGAGCAAAAACAGACGAACCAATGGGTTGTTCAGCACCATTTCCAAGACTTTATTATGTCAAAAACATCACTTTGTCTCAATTATTGTCTTAATATTTCCTTTCTATATTCAATATTCACTTTTTTTTTCCTTTCTGAGTGTCTTTTTTTTCTTTTATCCTGACTCTGTAATGCTCAGAGGCTTTAATGATGTAAGCCAGGAAACAGGGTCATCACAGCTCGTGACCTCTCTGCTGGTGATGTAATATGCTGCCCACTACTTCATTTATATATACAGAATATTATTATTAATTCTTCATTATTGGCATTGTGCTTGTTTCTTTGCTCTTGACGCTTACTTTTTGGTTTACTTTGCTTCTTGCATGGATTACAAACACAGGCCTCTGTAGCAAATTTCTGTATCACTATTTGTTGCTGCTGTGAATAATGTAGCCAGAAGTTCCTTTTTTGTGCAGGTAACATGGTGTGGAACCGTCTTCTGCCACACATCAAGAACCAGAAGTCCAGCTAGGACTATTTTATGGAACTGGCAACTGATTCATAATGGATTTTTCAACAACCTTGTCTTTCTTTGACGTGGGAGTTATTTTTTATTTCTATAATTGTGGGGACGCGTCTTTGTATTTCACAATGGCAGCGTTGAGTTTTTATGTTGAATGTTTTGTGCTTTGTGTTTTCATTTACACATTATCGTTTGGATTTCTTGTTTCTGTGTCTGATGATCCATACATAAAAATCAATCACTTGTTAAACTTAATAAAAAGTTGATCACAACAACATTCTCTAGTTGTATTTCCAGTTAAGACATATTCCTCAAACTAATTTAGAAAACAGATATTTCTTAATATCTTTCTTTGTTTCTGTCCCAACTCTTTAACCCTGTGGATTCATTCACTGATCAATTGATCACTCAAGTAAAAATACAGATCATTCAGTTTGAGGATTTGCAGCTCTTTGTTGTGATATCTGACAGCAAACTGAACACTTCGGGTTTTGGATTTCTTGATCACCTCCTGCTGTGGTAAATCATATACGGACATATTTCATTATTACCTGACAAATAACTGTCAGACAGAATAATAAACTGATTCATTGAGAAAAGAAGTGGTAGATGATGAAAAGAATTTAGTTGCAGCCCTACTTCTGGGACGTGGAAAGAAGATAATGATGTAGATAAATAAATGTTGGCTTTACTTTGTGAGACATTTTCTCTCACAAGAAAACAAAGTAACATTCAGTAAACACAACAAAATACCTGTTGATCATGGGACCAACACATGTGACAAAATGATCTCACTCAAAGGTGCACTTTCTGGCTCTTTCAGAGTGATCTCACGGTCTTCATCGGTGAATAGAGCTGGTTCAGGTGTCAATACATGACCTAAACATGTGACACTTCAGTCACCTCATGACTGTGTGTCATCACATGTGAGAGCTCAGTTGTACCGACACCTGATCCAACGGCAGTCACAGATTAAGATGAAATGTGGACGAAAGCACAGAAAAGGCTAATAATTGGACCTTTGTCATTATTTTATCACAGAAAGCTTCTTCTCGTGCTGTCAGCTGTTCTCTCACCTGATCCCACAGAGCGAACTGTCGATCGTTCCAGCGTGAAGTGCCTGTTGTGAGGAGCATCTTCATGTTGCCCAGGATCAGCACCTTGCTGGCTTTGTGAGTCTTGCAATTTGCTTCCTGCAAACACACAACACAACATGCATTCAACACAGCATCAGGCACAATAAACATTTGGCGTAAGACTTTTGGTAATATCAGTACATTACATCATTGTGATGTAATGTTCCTTAATATTCGTGTGAGCCTGTTTGGCAGGTGAAGGTAATGAGAGCAGAGTGATGTAAAGTGTGTGAGTCAGTGTCTGCTGACCCAGAGGTCTGAGGAGTTATTCTGTGGGTCTGTTCAGGACAGAGGTGTCACTTTTGGCTGTGTGGTTCTGGATGAGTGCCTGGGCTTAAACAGGGGAAGGAGCAGGGAACTCCCACTGATGCAATATTAGCTGGGACACTTTGGTCCTCTAAGACCCATAGTTTTTGTCTTCTATCGATTTCCACTGACCAATATTTGGATATTAAAAAGACACATATTGGTTTAACTTCACTTTCACCAAAATTCTGTGTCAAGGAGTTGTATTTTCAGTTCTTTGAAATCCTTTTAAATTATGTCACCTCAACAGGGCTCCACCTCTTCACTCACACATTTAACAATCCAAATCACAACAGCTGCAGCTGCTGTTCCCTTCATTTGGCTGATTTATTCTCACTTAAAACAACAAAAACAAAATATTTCTGAGGCTAACATGAGGTATGGATCGTATCCATGCCTCATTCAACACGCATTTCCACAATGTTTGCTGAAGAGACCACCCCTTTGATCTATCACAGCTGATCATCATGTGATTAATAACAGATCCAAAAATAAGTACTTAATATTACGTTTTTAATAAATTCCTAATGGATAATATTTACATCACCTCAGTTAGTTCTTGTTAAAGTAATCTGTGGCTATTGTTTTTATATTTGTTTGCTTTCACTTTCATTTTCATGTCTTTTAAATGCAATTTCTGTAATGTTTTAACTATTTACTGACTTGCCATTGGTTTTTATGTTTTTTAATGCAATTTCAATGTTCTCTCAATGTTTCCTATGGTCCTGTAAGGCACCTTGAATTGCCTTGAGTCTGCATTGTGCCATATAAATGAACACGCCTTGCCTTGTAAATTATGAGAATAATTTATAATTAATACAAAAAAATTACTTTAACAAGTCCAAATAGACACCGTGCATCAGAGTATAAATAAAAATGCTGCCCTTGAGAGGATGTGATGAGACAATTTGTGAGACAATGCAAATGAGCTTCTGATTATGCAACACACTCCCTAAAACTAGTTTAAAAAATAAACTATTAATGGTTCAGCTACAGAGAGTTTGTGATACAAAAGACATTTTTAAAATCTGATTTTTCTCCCTTTTTTCAAAATTTCATTTATGCTTCATTTACATCAGATTAACTGTCACATAGTGTAGTAACTGCCTTTCAAAGTAAGAGCACTGAAATTCTTAAATATAAAGGTTGATTACTTCTGCAGTATTTTCCTGTTTTTTTCACATGGAAACCCCCATGCAGCCGTTGGCAAAAAGCAGTGACATAGGTTACAGCACTGATGATCTCCCCTCCTCATCCTCAACCTCGGTGGTTTATATGCAGTAATTTCATCATCATGTAACCTATGTCAGGTCACGTGGGAAAATCTTTTTTGCAGAGCTTAGGAAAATAGCATTTTAACACTAAAACAAATGAACTTTGACCCAAATTTGATTGTTCAGATGTGGATACATAACGAACACGGGGAAATACACACACACACACACACACACACACACACACACACACACACATTACCTGCAGCAGGTTTCCTGAGCGCGGCTCCATGAGTCGGACCTTCCTGTCCTTGCAGGTTGTGGCTAACAGGCTGCCGTCTGTGTTGAAAGACATGGAGAGGACGACGTCTGTGTGGTGGCTGATTGTCCTCACAGGGTTCTTTATCACCTGCTCGGGACAGTCCAAGTTCCAGATCATCACCTGCAGAAATTCAGCAAATCAGCCAGCAGATAAGAAAAAAACTCAAGTCACAGTTTTAATATTTTCTACTGATATCAATGAAAGCAATGCACGCATTTGAAACTACCAATATATGTCGATGCACGATTTATTATTTGTACAAAATTCTCATATTGAAGTTTCGGACTAAAAGCAGGTGTAATCTCACTAAATAAATAAATAACATTAATTCCACTAAAAGTGTGATTTTTTTTTTTTTTTACATACAAAAGTGGTTGAAGTCTCTCGTCTGTTCTGACTTCACTCAGTTCCTTTTATTAAAAGCAGGGTAGGCTTCATATGAAGTGATGAGTGAACAAGTCTGACGGAAACATGTTAAGAGATAACAGACGACACCTCTGAACAATATTTCCTCGTTTGTGGAGTTGCACACAAAAGATTGTGGTTAAGAGAGAACACCAAACCCTGCTTACTCCACCTCCACCCAATTTTCAGATGCAGCTGCCGTGAGACTTGAGACTGGACATTAAAGGGATACTTTAAATTATTTTAAACCAGGTTGTGTGAGGTACTTATCTATAGTCGGTGTTTTACCTACAGCAGATGGAGGTCGACACGCCCCCAGTCTGTAGAGGCAGCAGGAGTAAAGGTGTTCGAAGCTAAGCAGGTGATTGTGATGCTGTGTATAATACTCCAACATAAAATCTTTTCAGGCCAGAGCACCAACGATCTGTGGATCGCAGCGCAGCAGTGAATGACCTTTATCGTGATTTGTTAATAACTGGGCTGCAACAAACAGCTGTGACCTGTTTAGCTGCATTGTAACTGTTATACATAACTGCTTGGAGAATCTGGCACAGTGGGCCCTCAGTCCTGAGCTTGTAGTTCCTCTGTGTGAGTGTGTGTGTGTGTGTGAGTGTGCGTGTGTGTTACCTGGTAGTCATAGGCCGTACTGAAGAGGATGTTGTTAGCAGTCGGGTGCCACTCGATGAGGCCCACCCTGCGGCTGTGACCCTGCAGCTCCTTCCACGGGACTGTCAGGTTCTTAAACACGCCATGAGGAGGGATTTCCCACACTTTCACCTACGCACACACACACATACACACGGTGAAGGAATGTAACTAAGTACATTTACTCAAGTACTGCACTTACAAGTTTGAGGTACTTGTAGTTTGGTATTTTTTCCCTCATGCCTTTTTACTTCTCTTCCACTGCAGTTCAGAGGAAAAAGTACTTTTTATTCTTCAACAATTATTCAACAGTTTTAGTTTCTTTACAGTTGAAGCTGCAACAATTAATTGATTAGTCTTCAACAATTAAATCAATCACTGTTTTGATATTCATTTGATTGTTTTAAGTAATAAAAAAAAAAAAAAGTGGAAATTCTGATTCGAGATTCTTAAATGTGAATATTTTCCTGTTCCTTTACTCCTCTGTGACAGTAAACTGACCTTTGACCTTTTACAGACCAAACAACTAATTGATTAATTGAGAAAAGAATCGACAGATTAATCAACAACAACAATAATCATTAGTTAAGATTTTTCCATACAAAACATAATAGATTAAATAATTTTCCTACCACTGTCATCTATAGGAAATCAATGAATGTGATGTTTGTTGTGCTGTAAACAAGTTGGCTTTATTTTAGTCCCCAACATCACCTTACCTGTTTTTTTTTTTTTTAAATTGTATTGTTTGTCTTTTATTTGTTTGTATGTTTTGTTGTTTTTATTTTGCTTTGTGCTTTCCTTTTTTTTTTTACAGTTTGAGCAAATATATTTTCAAAATATTATGATGAGAAAGGCTTATGGTGTAAAAAAAAAAAAAAAGAATGATTTGAAATACTCAAAATAAAAACTAGAAAATTATAAGAAAAATGTCAAGTGCACTAAAACAATTACTTAATTAATGAATTGGCAGAAAATGACTTGGCAACTATTATGATAATCATAACAATTCATTTTTCATGAAAAAAAACGTCATTGTTTTATCTTCAGAAATATTCAAATTGTCTCCATTTATTTCTAATAATTTTGAGTTTTGGGCAATTTGTTGGACAAAACAAACACTGTTAAGGCCTCGCTTTGAGCTGTGCACTATTTTCAGAAAACAATCAGCTTTTACATTAATGCAGGAGTAATGATAATTTAATATTAATAATCTAATACACATCTTATTTATATTGATCAACTGTTGCTATTAATCATTATTTTATTATCACTGTTTTTAATCGTTTTAATTCTCGTCTTCTTATTTTCTTGATGCTTTTTAATTCACATATATTATGTGTCTGTTTTAATTGTGTTTAATTCTGTCTAATGTTTTATCTTCACATTATCCACATAGTTTTGTGGCTGCAACTTCCGTGGTAGCTCATAGTCTCTGCAGCCAGCGTGCTTCTATCTAGAATAAAATGTCTTATATAAATAAACTCTTGCTTGTTATGCTATTATAGATTAGCAGGCACTAATAAATTATAGTATAACAGCCACAGTCAATGAAAAATATTCAATGCAGAAAATAATCCAGGGTCAACTGTGAATGGAAAATAGATGCCACACAGCCTCGGGGCACAGTTTGTAAAAACAGAGGAGGTAAAACCTGTCGACTCTTTCCTTTCTCTTTCTGTGTACAGAGGTTTTGTTCTGAGCCTCTCAGGCAGGTCAAAGCTGAGGAATGCGTGGAATGACTTCTCGTCCTTCTTGAAGGCTAAACGGCGAGGCAATAAAATTATCTCCCTGCTGCTACATGCTCATATTCCAGAGAAAATAATAACAAGTCAGTGAACCGTTCTGAAAATGTACAAACCGTGCCGTCCTCGGAGCAGGAGGCGATGCAGTAGTCGTTGAAGGGATTCCACTTGACGTCCAACACGTTGCCTCTGTGGCCCGATACTCTGGGGTGGTGAGGGTCCACTTTACCTGTCTGAGAGACAAACACACACACATAAAGAGATTTAAAACACAGAACAATAACATACTAACTCAGGTTATTATTTATTTGAGTTACTGTCAATTACCTCGTGGAGTGACACTCCACTTTCTTCATTGTTTATGTGACTTGGCTGCTGTTTTACAATCGTGAATCTTTCAGGAGTTTAGCTCAATCAGCTTGTATATTTGAGTTTTTTTCCTCACCAGGGTTTCCTTTTCTGAAACTACTAAACCATATACCCAGTGATAATTTTGCCAGATATTGTGATTATGAGATGATTCATAATTAGAAAGTAAGTATGTTTCTTTTTTCCTTACATCTGGAGAACATGAAGAAAAAGTGGCAGCTTTTGCAATTTGGATACTGCACTTAGCCATATTGCAATTTTCAATAATATTTTGATAACCTGTGCAGCCATAGTACCTACCAGTATTTCACTATTAATTTCTTGTTGGGTGATGCTCGTTCTGAACGTCTAAAACCTATTTTCTCCCAGCTAAAATGCAGCTACAACATCAACGTGTCACAAAAAAACAAATTTGTTTGATAAACTTGGTAATTTGTTCAGTTGCATGCTGAAAGAGAGACGATACTGATTAGTGTGAGGATATTTGTCATATTTCACTGGTAGGTGAAATCTGATTTATACAATGATGCAATTTTGATGCATTTAATAAGATATGATGAATACAAACTAAACAGGCTGTGTGCTGCCGACAAGAAGTTTCCCTTAATGGGAAATGCTCTAAATGTAAAATAAGAAAAAGCAAAATGTGAAAGTACCTCGGCCAATTGGTTACTGCTTTGACTACTTCGAGACAGATGCACTGGTTGTGTTTCTGGCTTTCAATTGAGAAATTTGGATGTGATTTCTTAGTGAGGATCAAAAGTGACGACAAGTTACTGATGAAAGATGTTGCACATCCTGGTGAAACTTGGTCTAACTGTGAAGGCCAAAATCAATGTCTTTCAATAGTCAGTGAAAAAAAACGCTCTCGTTTAAAGCTACGTCTTTTCGTGGAAAAAATGCTTAAAGAGGAGTTAAAACATAAAACACAACAAAACTGGGGCGATAGAAATTTATATGAAAATATCAAAAAGATACTTCAAGGTAGAGAAGAGGTTCCAAGAGGAGGGGGACAATCCTTAATTTAGTACAAGACTTTCATTTCCTTTCAGTGGATTCAAACATATTACCAACATTTATCTAACCAGAATGTCTATGGAAATAGATTAAACATAAACATACAAGGACATATAGTACAAAAATAGAAGGGGGGAAACAAAGAAACGGTACTTGAAGATTAAAATCAATGTTTAAAGCTACACAGTAAACAAACAGTATTTGCATGTTGCAGTCCTCTGAATCACTTTTAAGGTCACATCCTTAAAATCATTTAGGCGACTAGTGTCTGTAATTTAGAGGGTTTTTTTGTTTGTTTTTTTTTTCCTTTATAGTTCAGCTCAAACCGATGGAGCTGACCACAATTAAAGGTCTGTTACAGAGGTCTGGCCTTGGTCAAGAAAAAGAGCAGGGAATCCTGAGAGTGCAGGATGTAGTTTGACCTTATAAACCTCCTCACCAACTCCTGAGGGTCACATCTCAACGCTTCACCATGTTCACCAGTCAGTCACTAACTGTGTTGGTCTGGCTGCTGTGGCTGGAAACGATGAGCGCCGTGAGAATGAAGCAAAACAGCGACGATGTGACCATTTAACCAAAACAATGTGGGGCACCGCTGTAACTAAGCTGGTCGCCAGTTCGACTGCGGCCGTTTGCTGTGTGTCACCCCCTCTCTCTACCCCCTTTTCCTGTCTCCTCTTCAGCTGTCTCTATCCAATAATGATCACAAAACAATAAGCTGCAGAGTCAGAAGATAATTGTCTGTGGTTCATCACTTCAAATAACACTTTCACATGACATGTGGTAGTTTAAGTGATTGTTAAAAGAGTATTGATTTAGCATTGCACACACTGACAGTCTAAAAATGGACAGTTACGTCCAGATTAAATCACTTTTCAAGTATATCTAGCTGCTGTATTGTGATTTTATTGCATTTCTGAGTGAAACAGGATGGGCAGGTGGGAGATAACACTGGGAAGAACTTATTTTGAATGTTGGAAAGTGTGCATGTCATAACCATGCTGATGCTCGCTATCTAACTAACAAATCTTGGCTCTGTGCTGCTATAAGTTGAGTGGATGTCATTATATTATTGCTTGAATTCGCTGGTTTGAGAAAACACGTCGTATTTTGTTTTACAGGAATAAAACATGATTGGATTTTGACATGAGAATATGGATGGATAGTACTTTTTACTTTTTATATGTTGTTAAAAGAGTTTAAACAGTATTTTTCATTTCATCTAAACTTTAAAAGAAAAACGTATTAAAATCAATGCAGCAAAACCAGGGATTTATTTTTTTCTATTGTAGCTTCAAGCACAGATAAGGAGCAGCTACAGAGGTCAGGTGAGCTCACTTCTTTCTAACTCTGCACACTCCCTGATTTTTGTTCATTTTCAAACCAAGCCGATGCTGACTCCAGTGACATCACTTGAGGCACTTTATCAGACTTCCCGCAGCTCCCTCCGAAGCCATGGAAGGTTTTATACAACTTTTATTTTTTCCACACACGCAGCAGTGCTGCTCCAGACCTGCGAAGTGTAACCGCCACGCGAGGCAGCGCCACCACATTTTGATTCTCCTGCCCTCTGGACAACAGCGTGTGTGAAGCAGGGCCTGTACTGACAGACTGAACAACAGTTTATACTCCTGAGCAATAAATCTTCTGAATCAAACTGTCTAGACACCACAGGTTGAGGTTTTTGTTTATACTGCTGAGTACTGTCAATAATCACAGACAGCTTAACCACACTGCTGTACTGATGTTTGCACTGACTGCACTGTTGCTAATGTTTCACACAAACTACTTACTGACCGCAACTGACATTTTTTAAAGTCACAACTTTATACCTATACTGTACATAGAGTATGCTCAGTCATCCAGAGACAAAGACTGAATAAGACCGATGCACACAGAGTACCAACAATGCATACTTTTTTTTTTACTATGCACTTTATCCCTCCTACCTTCTATTTATAATCAATATTTTTTTTCATATTTCATGTTTGTATTTCACATTTATATTCATACATTCCATTTAGCTTGGTACGGCACACTGAATCTCATTTTACATGCAAAATGACAATAAAACTAGGGCTGAACAACTCATTTAAATTTTATTGAAATCACAATATGGCCTGCTGCAATTGTCAAATTACAGGAGGCAAAATGTGTCTCAAAATACCATTTTAAATTAAATACTGTCAGGCTGCAGAGATGTCCTGGTCTACACATCATATTTGACAGACTTAAGAAAACATGGGGTCCCTGGGTGGCTCAGCTGGTTGAGCGTGCGCCCCGCGTACGGAGGCTGTGAGTCCTCTGCAGCAGCCGTGGGTTTGACTCCCACCTGCGATCATTCCCCCACTCTCTCTCCCCAGTTTCTGTCATATCTTCAACTGTCCTATCAATTAAAGGCATGCAAAGCCCGAAATAACATATTAAAAAAAAAAAAGAAAACAACTTTGTTTGACACACATACCTGCAAAAATCACACTATAATCATGTTAATGTTTTTCAATGAGAATGAGATGATGTAAAAATGACCATTCCCTCTAATAACACAAATCATATCACACTTCCAATATATGACAAAATAATCACAATTAGATACATTTTCAGAATCGTACAAAACTGTAAAAATACTGATTAGTGCAGGCAGCCAGATGCCGAGGTGAAATCCTAACTATCTACGCAGGACATGTCGATCTGTGCAGGTTTGGACAAGTGTTCCAGCTTGTGAGCAGTCACCAGTCTTCTTCTTAAAGTGAAGATGGAATTAGACAAAATGTTTGCGACACACGCCCCGGTATTCAATGATCGTCTTAAAAGGTAAAACTCACTGCAGACTTTCTGCCTCAACAGGACTGCTAATTACGCTGTTTGTACGAACAGAACCTTCCTTCAGCTGACACACACAGCTGCAGGCGGGATTACTGTGCAGGTAAGGTGTGTTTGGAACACAGGAATGATGTAACCATTAACCTAACACACACACACAGGTAAGTAGAACACAGACTGCTGCTCTTTTATGTGTTTTAGCTACAGAACAATAGCTTATCCGTACGTCCACACACACACACACACATATAGACGGGAGGTGACGGCGGCAGACAGGGGGGGGTTGCTGGAGTTTCACCTCCTTAAGAATTTGAAAGAAGGGGTACGGGGGGGTCAAAAGATGAGTTATGTCATTCCTGAGCTCGCATGCAATTCCCGTCCATGCCAGGAGGAGGGTGGTGATAACTCACTGAGACGATTTAAAAGATGGAGACAGACGGCGAGAGGAGGGAGAGGAGGGAGAGAAGGGGAGAGGTGTTCAGCCTGATGAATCGCTCCGGACCGGAGATTTACAGCAGGACTGTAAATTTAACCTGCACACAAGTGAGGAGGTCTGGCTCAGTTTATTTGAGAGATCACTATTGTTTCTGATAACACCATGGATGTGATAATATGCATAAATAACGTCTAGACAAGTGTTGATTGATCATGTTTAAGCTGAGGCTGGTGAGGCAGATAAGACAGAGTAATGAGGAGGAAAAAAAAAAGGCCACATGTGATGTTTAGGCTGCAGAGACGGAGCTGCCGGGGGTTTCCTGGTGTTGAGAGATTCTTTTGGCTCCACTGCTGCGGTCCTATTTATAATCTGAGAGCAGAGCTGTCTTTTCCAGGTGTGTTGTGTGTGTGTGTGTGTGTGTGTGTGTGTGTGTGTGCACGAGCAAAGACAAACCATGAAACATGTTCAATAGCCAGCAGAGGAAATTGTCCAATGTAAATAAAAAATAACTCTTAATATTTGAACTTTCTGCTCCTCCTAATTACTTCCGACATGAGATGCCACAGTAAAGACAGACAACTTGTTGCATCTTTTTCCTAACTTTTTGGTCAAAGCTAATTTCAGTTATGAGACAAATTTTTCATGTCAATTTTCCTAATTGTCCTGTTGCACGCCTGCTAGGTAGCTAGCTGGACAGAAGAATTTACAAGCTACGATATGAACCATCTTATTTACCCTAAACTGTCTCTCAGCATCACAAATAAATATAACTAACTACAACTCATGAATCATTCCAGCTGCAAACTGGCCCCAAATGGTCCGATCCATTTAAATCATATGCCTCCAAGCTTATCATTGTCGATGTGTTTTCTAACACTTGCGCGCTGCAAAACAATTATCTCAAGTCTCACGCAACTAATAAAATGATAGCAGTATCTACTGGTGATAGATGAGTCATCAATAGCAATAAGATAGTAGTTTGATAAAAACAGCCCGTCATATCTCCTGATAATGGAGTGACTTATGAATGACACACAAACAGCCAATCATTTCAGGTGCATTGTTTGACGGTTTGGTGTGGCAGTTTTATGGATGTTTTAAGTCGGACAACAACTATGAGGGAACGAGAGGCCTTTGACATACAGTACGGAGGAAGCTTGGAGTGGAAACGCTCCCGCTACACGCCGAAAGGAGGCGGCAGAGGTGGAGGAGCTGCAAAGCGTCCCATCATGCTCGACCAGCTGCCACCACGACCTGACGGCAGATATGGATGACTGGACTATCTGCAGGAATAAGCTTCAGACTAAGACCAGTAATACAACAAACTTTGTTATCACCTTAACTTTTATCGCCCTTCGTTGTCAGTCACAACCTGGATGATCAATAATTATCCATATCTACTGATATAAACTTAACTATCATGACAGACATGACGCAAAGTTATTTGTGTGCAACGTCATTTCATAGGAAAGCAGTTAAGTTTTTTCCTGACAAATGTTTCACCACTGCACTTGTCAATATAATTCAGTCCAGTGCAACAAAACCGCTCGCTACAACTTAAATATTAAACATGAAAAATGACCACCTTTCTGACTGTCAGCCAAAATTGCACATTTCTAAGCTTTGCAGTGTCCGAGCTGTGGTGCTGGATTACATTACATAGCGCAGATGTATCTTATATAGTAGTGAGTGAGTGTAGAACTGATTGGCTCAGATATTTTCCAGCCTGGAGAAATATCCATCTGTGTGCACAACACCTGACCAAATTTATTTTCTAGAAGTGGAGATTCAGAGGCTTGGAATCAGGTGATTCTCTCATGTTTTGCCCTTGAGTTTTTAATAAATGAAACATATCACAGTATCTTGAAATAGTGGGTCTGCCGCCTTAAAAAGCTGACATCAGTGTCTAAAAGGCTGCCATGAGGTTGAGATACTCACATGATGGACGGACAGGACCAGGAAGGCCCCTCCCCCGGCACACTCTGTGATGACTGCCAGGAATCGTGGGTTGACAGCACAGAAGTGGTTGTCCTGGACGCTGCGTGTGATTGGCACGCCATCATAGCAGCTCTCCTTGGTGGCGGCCTTACCGAACACGTGGCGGAACTTGGAGCTGCGGTACTGAGGACGCCATGTCATCTGAGAGAGGAGGGAGGGAGAGAGGGGAGGGGAGGAGAGGGG
Organism: Lutjanus erythropterus; assembly: GCF_056507025.1. Taxonomy (NCBI): domain Eukaryota; kingdom Metazoa; phylum Chordata; class Actinopteri; order Lutjaniformes; family Lutjanidae; genus Lutjanus; species Lutjanus erythropterus. Next base: position 16,193,253 of record NC_139319.1, on the reverse strand, counting down.
AGGTCAGTCAAGGAGAATCATTTTTCACAGTTATGGTGATGAAGCTTTTTAGACTACAGCTCCTTTCTCACAAGCAAAGGAGCAGAGTGACGTTATTGATTCTGCAAAACACAAACAGCTGAAACACTGGAACCTACTTATAACAGGACAGGAAACTCGTCTCCCCCCCAACCCCAAAAAATCAAGTCGCACTGCTTTGTTTAAGCACAGAGTTAAAGAGATTTATTATTGTGTACTCCTGCCTGCTTTGTGTTACTTTGCTTTAAGATCAAAGTAGCACTTCCTCCCTTATTTCATAGTATTTACTGAAACATATTTGTAGTTTGATACTAGCACAGATACAGTATTTATAAAATCAAAACAAAAACAAGCTGTCAAAACCAAGAATAATGTACATTTTAGGTGAGATGAGCATTAATGGATCAGTGTTATATGACAAAAGAAATCTTAAACTGTTCTGTTTGAGCTGATTAAGTTCTCTGCAGGAGAATCAAACAAGCAAACGAATTTTGTGTTAGTTGATTTTGACCAAGCTAGGTTTCTGAGTTAGCCTGGGAGCCAGATGAATCAGCCGAGCTCATGTTTCCTTTGGTCTGGCAGGTACAGTTTCACCTTTGCAAATGTGTCTGTCTATGCCAGGCCATCTCTGAGTGGTACGACTGAGGAAACTCCCTGATATGGAACTTTCAGTGTTCAGATTGTGCAAAAGCAGATATCTCTGCTTTCATTTTATTTTATATATTACATTTTATTTTCCTGCTTATATTTTAATTGGTGTTTTTTGTGCACTGCAGGGAATATCAATCAAACTGGTCATAAGAATGGTGTTTATAGGTTTTTGCAAATTATCTTCATAAATATCAACAGAATTACTATATCCTAGTGATAATAACAACAAATGATGAGGTACCACCTGTGACTGCACCTTAATTAATCATTGAAGTCTCAGGTTATAGATATTTGTGAAGCTTTTTCTCAAGCCAAGACAATATCTTGTGGTGTCCCACAGGGTATTATTTTAGTCCCACTTTTGTTCCCATTATATGTTAATGATGTGAGTTTTTTGCTTGTTTCCTTTCCCCTCATTTTCAAATCTCCTCTTGTTGTGTTCCAAAGTAATAAGAATATGGTAAAATAATCACTGAGCAAAAACCTCTGAAAAAAAGTTGCTGGTAAATAATAGAGTCCTGCAGGGATGCCGTCTATTTACAGACAAACCTGGAAGTTTGCATCACTCTGGTTCCCTTGACAAAAGCCAATGGTTTTTTTTTTTTTGGTTTTTTTTTATTTGATTTGTGCAAAAACTAAGTTCTGTTGCCACAAAAGGTCATGATAGTCACACATTTAAGCAAGATAATCCTCATGAACATACAAAGGACGCTTTTATTATTTTTGATGCATAAATGCAATTGCCAGCTGTAAAAAGCAAACTTTAGGTTATAAATGACCGACACCACGGTTTCATAACTTCAACATCACCACCACTAAGTGACTTGTGTTCAGTGTGACGAAGTTTAATGTTCCTCTGCAGTCTCATTCATCCGCTTGTTAGCAGCCGACTTTTGTTGCAACCACCGATCTTATTTCAGGCATCTAACCAAAAGCTCTTAAAAAAAACAAAACTCTGAGACAAGGGAACCAGAGATGCAAAACTTCTAACTCATTTCCGGGTTTCAGGACTCGTTCCAGCAGCACTCTATTTATCACTTCATTATGTTGTTTGGGTCAAGTCAGTGCAGTGTGTTAAAATGTAAGATGTTAAAAAATTAGCATTCAAGTACGGACAACTGTTAATTATACGGGTTGTATTTTAGGTCAACATGTGTCTGGTGAGCATGTAGTGTGCAAATTAAAAATGCACATCATTATCTAGTATCATTATGACAATGACTTTCTCTTTACACTATGTTGGAACTTCAAAGCCTGGAGAGAGGATTTACATATCTAAAAATAAATTCACTCGACATCCTCTTATGTTGCATCCTGAAATCCACACTGAGTGAAGTTGTATTGAACCTATGAATTGTATGAAGATGGAGAAAATAGTTTCTTAGATTGCATTTAGGGCAGTTTTTACACAAAGAATCTTTGTTTGGAAAAAGAAGCTCAGAAATATTGATGCTGTAAAGTGGAATAGATTTTAAGCTGGCATCAAAACAGTCATGTGAAAACTTTGTGTCTGGTTTATAGAGTTACTGTGTGTTCTTTTGTTTATGTGTTTGAGTGTCTGAGTGTTTGAGTTGCAAACAGATGGTTTGTTTAATCATGTTACTATTACTATGACTCTTCTGTGTTAACCTTGGCTAATATTTATTGGCCAGCAAATTGATTTTTTGGTGTTTATATTGTTCTTAAGACTCTGCAAATAAAATCAATCATACAGTCAATTATAGAACAGTAAATAAATACAGAGGAAAAAAACCTGCAAGACTTCCCAAATCCAGAGTCTCTTTTTAGCCACTTTCCTTAAGCCAGTCGATGCATATGTCATTATTGTGAGCGATAAGTGGCTCTGGTCCACTGGGACGAGGCCTGGCCAGCCTGCATGTCTGCTCGGCTACTCCGCCTGGCTCCATGCCTGCCTGCCTGCTGCATGGTCATTACTTATGAATTAGGGGTGGAGGAGGTTGATGGACAAGATGTTAACACGAAAAATGGACCCAAACAACGACTTCCAGTAGACAGACAGAGAGAGAGAGAGAGAGGGAGAGAGAGAGACAGAAAGAAGTAAAGGGCCAATGAGAGCAAAGCAAGACAACAAAACAAGAGGAGGCACAAACCATCACAATACCAGGAATTGTTTTTAAGTGACGTGAGATTTCTGCCTTTAAAAATAGTGACATCACTCTCCTGATTTATGTGCACTGCCCGCTGGCCTTCCAGATGATGGCTAAATAAATACAACCGAGATGCAAACAGAGTGACATCAGGGTGAGTGAAATAAAAATAACAGCATTTGGTTAACATGATGCAGGTGTGGCTGCAGCACTGCCGTCTGGAAAAGAAACTGAGCAGGGAGTGAAACTGACAGCAGGAGAGAATCTGGTTAAAGAAAATAAATTCAGAAGGAGAATCTCAGAGTAACATAAATGCACGGGCGGGGATCGCGACTCTCCAGGTCTCAGTTTACTCTTCTACCTCTCACCTTCTGCCCCGAGGCCATCACAAAGAGCCTCATGCTGTCACACTGGAATGTTTCCTACCTGATGAAAAGCTTCATTAAACTTCTCAGGTGTTTAAGAGTCTCGCTGCCTCTAAGACACTATCAGTCACATCCATATGACCATCCTGAACCTGCAGCACTCAGCACAGTTGATCTGTCAACATTTGTTGCTAGGAAAACAACACATTTGGCATTGCCTCAAATGAGAAAAAGCAGCACAAACCATGCTACCTTCTCCTTTGATAAAAAACTTCTCCATAAAGAAACAGGGCTGCATATAATAGTCTTATCATTCCAAAGTAGTGTAACTTGCTAAAATAATAAAAACGTATACAACAAATACATGTAACTGTAAAAGTTAGGGGCTGTACAAGCATGGATCTCATCTTCAGTTTGCAGCTTTTGTTTGACCAACACTCCAAAACCCAAATATGCTTAGTTTACTGTCAAAATAGACAAAAAAAAAAGCAGTGAAACTGTTTGTCTACAACCATGCCTGCAGCTCTGCAAGGCTGCACTTAGATAAAGTGGAGCTTTAAAGGTCCAGTGCATGAGATTTACAGGGATTTATTGGCAGAATATGACAGGTATGGGATATAATATTCATAAGTATGCTTTCATTCATGTATAATCACCTGAAAATAAGAATTATTGTGTTTTTGTTCCCTTAGAATGAGGTGCTTATATCTACAGAGGGTGCAGGTCCTCTTCCACAGAGTCCATCATGTTGTACCACCATGTTTTCTACATTATCCCAGAACTGACAAGCTAAACACTGGCTCTGGATACAGACTTGATTTTTAAAGGCTACATACCAAAGAAAACACTGCAAATTTAAAAAATACTCATCAAAGAGTTGGTTTCAAACTAAGGTCCAGCCTCTTAGTGCACAGATAACCAATCATATTTGAGGACAATGAGGTGGCACCTGGGGTGGCCAATCAGATTTCAGGAGTGGCCACTGCCTCCCTCTCCCTCATCAAAAGATCAATTAATCAATTAATTGTTTCCAGTCCGCACAGGAACATCTTAACATAAAGCCTCGTTACTGACATGCACTCCTCAGTAGTTTTCTGTAGTTGTTAAGTCAGTTATTCACATTCTCAGATTTCAGACGTCCCTGCTAACAGATGTGTTGCAGCGCACAGCCGCCAAAAATACATTCTTGATCATTATCATGCCTTTATACTTGTAAAAGAAATGCCACCTGCTGTGCTCTGTAACAAAACCAATATTTAAAGATAACTTCCTCATAGGAACTTGGATATGCCAAACAGATAATGAGGTTGACACCCATAAAGACATGAAAGCAATAAACCGCTGACCTGGTAGAGAGGAATTAACTGTTACCTGCTTTACACTTCTACTTTTGACCTATATTTTGAATGCATCAACCAGTTGGTGCACATTTCTGCTACGGGACTGAATGCAAAGCCCAGTAAGCTACAAGCACTTATAAACTGGAGCACATGTGGATTGATATAATCAGCATTCATGTGTTGCTGAGGCTTACAAGACCAGAGGGAGAGCCTTCCAGGGCAGAGAGCTAAGACATCTTGTCACATCTAAAGCAGGTTGTAATCAGGCCAGTGGCAGCTTCCCTTCAGCTGTGTCTTGCAGCAGGTACGCAGCGGGCCGCGTGGTGGGCGGCCTGTCTCGGCTCCTCACAGAACTGATGACGAAAACACTATTCCGGCTATTTTTACACCGGCTTCTTGCTGATCAAAAGGCAGAGCCAGGCACGTTCACTGACAGCAGAAAAACAGTTTTATTCACGTGGCTTCTTCTGACAGCCTTTATGTCTGGCAAAATAAAGGAAAAGGAGATGCAGTCATTTTTTGTCAGAGGGAAATTTATTTTAGTCCGTGACCAGTGAGTCACAGCAGCAACCGCAATAAGGGGGCTGTAAAAACAGCCATAAAACTAAACTGAAAACACAGATATGACTTTAAAAAAAAAAAAAAAGATATATTGTAGCCTACATCTGGTTTGCTCAGCCGGAGCTCTTGTGTGGGTCTGTACTTGTATAGATGTGCAAAGCATATGAATTCACCTATTCCTCACCTACAGGCTATATCTTTTAAGCACCTCATAACTCATAAACACCTACGCTACACACTGAGAACACACACTTTAAAAAAAAGTCCTACATTGAACCTTTTCAGGTACTTTGTCTTGTACACACGTGGTACCCTTTAACAGTTCACAATACAACCTTTTTACAGAAAAAATTATTTAAATAAATGCAAACATTTATTTAACATGCAAACAAACTACTAAAACTTTTATTACTCATTGTTGACAGTAATTTTTCAGACTGAAAGGCCGAACATTCACTTTGCTTCTCCATTGTTTCTCAATCACTAACAGCTATTTATCCAGATCTTTGATTACACAATGTTTGCTATAATTACACAAGTTGTTGGCTGCTGGTTAAGTTGCATGTTGGTTGTAAGCTGATACAAATACATCTTATTTTAAAAGCTTTGAGAAACGTCCCACACATAATGCAATTCATGTTCATATCTTATGTGGAAATGCTCACGCTAAAAAAAAACATCTAATTAGCAAGAGACCTGTTTAAACAAGAAAAAGACCTGTTTTGGGTAAAATATGACTTGATTCAAGGGCTATAACCCTGGGGTTCCTGATTGAACCTTTCCACAGGAGAGTTTCTCAGAGTGTAGCAGCCACTCCTCTCGCTGACGTGCCAAGGCCTGGTGCTGGAGGAGGGGGAGTTCAAAGTTTACCTACAAGTGTCAAGATATCGGTTACTTAAGCAGCGTTGGGCCTACAGCTATGAGCAAAAGGACAGTTTGAACTGAAAATCTGCTAATCCTCACGCTGTCTGCTATCCAAACTTCCAACCAATTGTCTGCAAGGACCTCTGGCCCTCTCCTGTACTAACAATGACGACCTCCCGACCTCAAACCGAATCCAAAAACTCGCCACTTATAAAACCGAGCACGCACCGGCCCCGCCCTCTCAATCTGTAAAAGTAATGTTTTGTAAACGGTGCGAGTGAAATCCAACACGAGGAATGTACAGGTGTGAACACATGTCATGACAGCACATGAATAACAGTACATGTGTGTGGACGTATTCATTGCATGTGTGTGTGTGTGTGTGTGTGTGTGTCCGTCAGAGTGAAGGAGACACACTCCTCTTGGTTCAGACTGTCTGCTATCACACACAGATGACAGCTTACAACCTCTGTCTTGTAATAGGATAACAGCCAGTCTGGTAATCCAATAGCTGCTTCATTGCTTTACAGCGCACATGTGAATGAGTATGAAAGGATAAGACGGGCTGTGAGGCTGAGTGTCAGTCTGGGAGCGTTAACCTGGAGAGTCTTTTAGCTTTGTGCCTGCATGCAGATTATAAATAAGCTGTAAAAGAGTTCAGAAAAACAAATGATGGATGCAGATTTTCTGCTGCACTGAAATGAAAATGTCTGACTCTGAAAATCCGTGCAAACAAAAAAAAAATAAAAGAAAGATCTTAGTTTCTGTTCTATACATTTAGTTTTAGTTTAATAATATTTATGTCAGTTTAAAGTGCTTTGTGAAACCCAGTCATCCACATCTGTACTGTCAGATGTGCAGATTAGCTCACAATAGTCTTTTATTGCAGGAGACTGTTTTACTGCTGTATGAATTCATGAACAGACAAAGTAAATTAATGATTAACGTAAGCAGGAGTGTGGTGGGCAGGGTGTGGCTCGTATGAATCTAACCAATCAATTTGTGGATGGAGAAAACTTTGGAGTATGTATTTTACAAAAATTATAGATATAAATACTGACAAAAATTGGGTTGTTTTGGAGAATCAGTGAGTTCTTAGTCAGGTTGAATGTCTCCGTTCCAGAGCAGCATCTGTGAATTTTGAATGCCATGGTCAACATGATAATTTATTAATGCATTTTTTGTCATTTCAGCCTATTTTAAGGACAAAATAAGACTGAAAATGCCAACATGAATCATTTATACATACACTACTATAGTCTATGTTTGGTCGAATTTGATATGAAGCAATAATTAAAGGATTCTTCTGCTTTATTACAACTTTGGTAATCTTTATTGGGGGTTTTGGCCATCATTTTAAAGATTGTCATCACAAAAGTAAATGCTATGATCTGAGAGCACAATGATGTTACTACTATGAAGTCTGACACCAAGAAGAAGTGAAGATGAGCGCGGCACCATCTGTTATTTCTTCCTCTGTAATAAGAGTGCAAGTTATTTATTCTTATCTAACACAATTTTCTTAAATTGGCCTTGTTTCTGTATAGTCACAGGACACTTTTCCTTAACTGTACTCAAAACACCTCCCCATTTTCCTTCCAAAGCTCAACATTTTGAAGCATATCCCTATAATAATGGATACCTCGGATCACATAAGATGTGCCAGTTCTTAAACTCATGGATTCAGCTAAACTCTCAATGTCCAAGTTGAATGCTGACTGATGGGGAAACAGAGATGTCAAGGATGTCAGTGTTGATTTTGACCAAAAGAAATATGCTGGAAGTGAAGCAAAAGTGGGGAAAATTTGCAAGAATACAACTAGAGCAGGTCGTCACGTCGCTTAGTCTGTTTGCTGACACACAGAGCAGATTAGGACATCTTCACTGAGAAAAACTGAACCAATCTCATGTTCACTTGATCGTTGTTTGGACCACTTTGAAGAAAGAAGAAACACAAGAAAACACACTAGCTGATTTCTTGAGGCTGTAAACAAGCCAACAGTTGGTGTACATGAAATTTTGGTGAGAGTGGGTCTGTCAACTGTGATGGATATTTACACCCCACAGTTTGGATAATAATTTTACCACTGGCTTTATCTTCTCTTTCAAATTAGTTGGGCGAACCTCTGGATTCGTCTGTATAATCATTCAAGTGAATGTTTCTTGCACAGCTGTTTTAAGCAACACCGCTGTATCCCCAAATCTCAGCAATTGTCTTGAGTGAGTGTGCTGTAATTATTATCAATAGAAATAAGCCACAACACACTGAAAATAAAACCAAAGTTGCAATAAAATGGAAATATCCTTTTCAGGTTGGTCTGCTGCAGGTGCAAAGATGAATCAGAAATCAGAACTCTCTTTATTGAACCTTCATGAGGGGCAGGTATCACATTAAATCTGTGGTTTAGCATGAGAGTTTTCGATTATCTCCCCACTGATAACAGCACACAATCCCCATCTCCATTAGCTTTTAAAGAACATCCATGTATCATTTATCACGTCATGGATTCATATACACACAGATAGTCTTACTGTAAACAGGTACTAATACACTCATACTGTACAGCGGGAACAACAACAGGAAGGCTGTTTTCAGTTTGTACATATCTGATACCAGGAGAAATATGATACAAGAGTTTCAAGACCTTATCAATTTAACTTTTTTTCCATTGAACCTGTTCAATGTGACAGCATTAAATATGTAACTTTGCTAAAGTTTGAAAAGTTTTCCAAATTAAAGTGCCAACGTATCAGTTTACTGGTAATGTAATCTCTGTACACAGATATTTGCATGTAAATACAGAACGCTAAATCGTCGTCAGACAACAGCTGATGGGCTCAGAGACTCGTTCCTGCTGCTGCAGCTTCACATTAAAAGCATTTAACTGGCAAAACACAAGTTGACTTTTATTATGAAGTAGTAACAGGAAATGCAATGTGTTTCCACAAGCACATAACATTATCATTCATCAAAAATGTGTCTTCAAAACAAGACAATGATTATTTTCAGCTCTTTTTGACAGCTGACAGGGTCATCTGGGTGCCTCTAGTCATAAATCTTTAATAAAAATTGTCTGTTCACAGTCTGAAAGTTTATATGCATGTATGTTGATATAACATGGTTGATATCAGTGGGTTCATTAGGTCGTCTAGTTTCATATGAAACCAGTATCTACACTCCACTACAGTCAGAGCCTCTGAAAGACAGTAATGTCGGCCAAGGACAAGGGCCTCCCCATGGAGTGTATTAATGCAGCAGGTAGAGCTCTGACACTTTGTGCCTAATGCACAGCGCAGGATGCACATGCATGTCGCAGCGGCACTGACAGTGGATGAGTTTGAAATACTGCAGAGGGTAATTGAACAGTCAGGTGCAGCCACAGTGAGCTGTTAGATGAAGAGCTGCAGGCGACAAGCTGCACACCTTTCTCAGCCTGGTAACCAACTCCTGTAACTGTTCCCAGCTGTTCACAGACTCATGCTGTGTGCAGCAGAAAATCAGATCCCAGAGTATCGCAGAATGATGGAAAAAGGCTAATTATAGCCTGACTTCTTTATTAAAACAAAAATAATTTGGTTATAATCACAAGCGACTATCAGAGTGGCCAAATTAACCACGACTGAAATCTTGGAGATTGCCGCTTTAAATGAGGATGAATCTGATCAAAGGAGAAGTAAACAAACCTTATAATCTGACCAAGCATTCAACAGCAACTTTTCAGCACTACTACTTTGCTGCTACAGACACAAATTGCTCAGTACTCAGTAAGCATTGAGCTCTAACCTTCACTTCAACAGCTGGAACGAAAAACCACAGCATGCTCATCGCTTCATAAACCTTGACGTGAGAAACAGGATACCAGGCTTAATGAAAAGACCTCGAACAGACTGCAATTCAAACCACAAGGCACATATTTCAGTGAATGGTAGTGTTTTGAAGGGTGGACGCCGCCATAAATAGCCATCTGTGGCTAGGGATGACTTGACTGGGACGGTGCATAATGATGTCATTTTCACTGTTGTGGAACGACCTCAGTTTCATATTGACATTTACTTTTTTCTTGTCGTCAGCAAAAAATAGAAAATACTTCCACGCTTATGGCAGCGAATGAGCGGCTACACTGGTCCAAGTTTGAGCAAATAGGATAATTGCGTAAAAAGAGGTAGAGGTTTTCTGTCAGATACAGCTGAGCTGTGCAGGGAAAGTTCTTTAAACATAGTTTCTGAAATATGCACAGATGCAGGCAAGATTTTGGTTTCATCTTGTTCAAGCCTGTCTCATGCACATGCACACTGACTTTGAATCCCCAGGGGAAAAAGTGAGCTCACACACACACACACACACACACACACACACACACACACACACACACACTCTCACACTAACACACACAGACATTTGTGGACAGAGGTCTAAAGAGTAAAAGATCAATGACAGAACGTCAGATTGCAGAGAGAGGTCCGAGGGAGCAGGACATGAAAGAAATCAGGAGACAGACAACACGGAAGAGAAAAAAACGGCGTGTAGTTGAGCAAGAGAGAGCGTGTGTGAGAGAGAGAGAATCTAACTGGGAATTCAGGAGCACTCACCCTGTCGAGTGAGTCGTCACTGGCACAAGAAGAAGAAGGAGCAGCAGTGGGTCCTTGAGTGAAAAAAAGTCTCTACGCCTGAGAAAGTAAAAAAAAATGTAAAAACTCCCCCCTAAAATCACTTGTCTTGCTTTATCTCAAGCACATGGGTCAACACTGCCTACACACACACATGCACACGCCCACACACCAACACACACACAAGCAGCCTGTCCGGAACCAGACTGTCCTGTCCGAGCTTCTTCTTCTTCTTCTTCTTCTTTGATGTGCACAGTCCACACAGTCAGTCAGAGGAGACGGTGGGTGTGTGTGTGTACAGCATGAAGCCGAGTGCGTGTGTGAACAAGCAGGAGGAGAGCACAGGAGTGTGTGTGAGTGTGAGTGTGTGTGTGTGTATGTGTGTGTACACTCCCTGAGAGGGAGGTGACTACAAGGAGAGCAGAGAGAGAGAGAGACACAGAGAGAGAGAGAGAGAGAGAGAGAGAGAGACAGAGAGAGACAGAGAGAGAGGGAGAGAGAGAGAGAGAGAGAGAGAGAGAGAGAGAGAGAGAGAGGGAGAGTGCAGCAGCAGGTAATCTGTGAGCGCCGCTCCCTCTCGTCACTCCTCCACACTGTTTGCTCAATCAGGATTCCTCGCTCGATCTTTACAGAGGAGCAGGAGACGCTCCTCTTCTTCACCCCTGTTGCTCAATAATAAATGACCTACTTGTCAGATGTGTCTTTTCACTAAATTTGTAGCTAAGAAAAAGACATTAAAAACATTTATAGCCTTTATATCTCTCCCTTTAGTTAAGAATGTCTATAATTACAAAGAATGATAAAGTATTTCCAAGAAAGTTTCAAGTTAACTTGATTTAATTGGATGCTCTGTATTTGTGTAGACTACTTTACTTATGTCATACAGGTCATATGCATCATCTCCAATTGACAAACTGTATGACACCATAATGTGTAATGTGACTTGTGTAATAGTTCATTTGTACGTGGTGATTTGACTAGTAACATCTTGTTTAGAACATTGAGTATTTCAACTAAATTTATCCAACCTATTTTCTCCTCTTCATCTTATAATTATTATCACTGTCATTCAGAATGAACCAAATCCAAATACATTATTCAGGAAAGTAAAAATAATCTAAATGGAACAGATATTTCCTGTCTTTTATCTTAAGTTGCTCATTATTATTTTTATAATTCATGATTACCTCAGCAGACTTAAAAAAAAAAAGGTTGCATCCATCTTAATCAATCACTGATTTAATGCACAAAGATTATTCCCTTCAACATTTTTTTTCAGTTTCTGCTTTTTCAATATGCCTCAGTTAAAGGGGGGGTGATGGGGGGGGGGACTTCAGACAGGCCGCAAAACTAAGTTTAACTAAAAAACAAGAGTGAGAGAGAGTGAGACAAAAAGTACTGTAAGAAGATATAGAAATATATGTCATATTTATTCTATTCCAATATTAGATCATTTTGATGTTTTGTCAGCACAACAAACTGCCAGTAGGTTAGAAAATAAATCATTTTCCTGATTTAATGTGACTTCTGGTCTAAACTATGCCTACTTCTAGTCTTCTATCCAAATATAGATACAGAGCCAGAACTGTTTTGGTTGAACAGATATGGAGACAAATAATAATGTCTCCAACGGACATTAATATTTGTGAGGTGAGGGTTGAAGTGGTGGTTTTAGTTATAGTTCTGTGCTGTAATAAGTCCATAACTCCACATCCCGGTTTGTAATGGAGGCTTGTAGACACGTACAAGTCCAAACCACTCATTTTCACAAATGAGTAAACTGACCTTCATTTGTAAAATAAGAAAGACACAAACGACGTAGTCCCAACATCCCAGGTTCGAGTCTCATCAAGGACCTTTGTTGCAGATCATCCCCTTCTCTCTCCCTCCTGTCACCTCTACCGTCTCCAATCTATACATCCAATTATCCATCCATTGTCTATAACCGCTTATCGTCAGAGGAGTCGCGGTGGACTGGAGCTGATCCCAGCTGACATTGGACGAGGCGTGGGGTAAACCCAAGACAGGTCGCTGCTCATCGCGGGGCTGACACATCGAGGCAAAGCAGTGATGCTCATATTCAAGCATACGGTCAACTTAGAGTCACCAACTAAAACGTATGTGTTTGGAGTGTCGAAGGAAGCCGGAGCACCCAGAGAAAACCCAGACAGACATGAGAAGAACACGCAAGAAAGGCCTCGGACCCAACAACAGAAAGGCCCCAGCTGATCGGTGGATTTGAACCCAGAACCTTCTTGCTGTGAGGCGACGCCAGTTTGCCGCCTGTGTCTGTAACATAATAAAAAGGCTAAGGGCTCATTTATACCCACATGTGGTCTCTACGGCTATTAAATATGTTGCATCATATGGACAGAGAATTATTTTAACTAACTAATTGACTTCCAATACTTCTGGATTTTGAAAACTTCTTCAGCGCATGAACTATTGGCTGCACTGCGCCTCACATCTTCCAGTGGTGCTGCTCTGTTTCATGCTTATCCGCAATGACTACAATGAATGCAGAATGTGAACAGAAGGCTCCATCTGTAACTGTATCTAATGTTTTGCATAAATGAGCTTTAATAAATAAAGAAGATAAAACGACACATTTTCAAGTCCAGATGTTCTCCACTACACACACGCACACCATACTAATATTTCCACTTAATGTTATAATCTCCAGCAGCCAGTCTCAAACCGTCTGTCCTCTGTGAAGTTCAACCTGACACTTCCCAGACGAGGAACCTTCAATTCAAGTAAAAGCACAGAGATGAGACCTGCACTCAAAATTAGATTGGCTGGATTGTTTCTGGCAGAAAGCCCGAAATCCATTCAGCCGTTCACACAGCTTCAGCTGGACAGCAGCGGTGGTGGATATCGCTCCAACTAAAACTGAGGCATTATGTAACACCACATTAGGAGGCTGGAGGCTAGGAGAGGCTAACAGGTCGATAAGGGGACGGGGTGAAAAAAGCTGCCTACTGACAACTGGCCTTCACACGGTCAAACGGGGGTGTAGCCGAGGGGCAGATCAATCGCTGTTATTGCACAAACGTGCAGGCCTGCACGCCAGCTGTAAACTATTCAGATCATCATTATGATTCCTGTAACTACAATGGTTAGATGGTTGTCAGGTGCATTTATACCATATTGTTGTTTTTCAGATTTTATTCAACGCTGCATTTTTACCTTTTACAATTTCTTCCTCCCTCTTAATTTGCAGGCTTGCAACTTTTATGTTTATTTAACTACTGGATTTTTGTCTTGTGCTGTATACACAAGGTAACCAAGCGAAGAGAGTGAACTGCCCTGTTTAAATAAATGTTGAATGCATGATCTATCTAATGATAACAATATTACAATGTATTCAAAGACAAAGTTAGGGGAAAAAAACATATTTCTCAATTAGTACAAGGCTATAAATGAATAAAATCTGCTTCATCAGGACTGTGAGGGTATTTAAATACAGAACATCTGTACCATCAAGCTGAATGGCCTCTTTAGAGTGTTGCATATATTACTGAATTATTACTGCTTATGAATTAATGTGTAAACAGCAATTAAATGCCGTATCTGGTTGAAGTGGAGCTAATTTTAATTTTTACCAACTATATTAATTGTTTGGTTGCATCATATTCTGCAAGATGATGTTTTGTACGCATGTCCAAGTGGCTCTGGCTCAAAAAATGTGCCTGAGTGCATGGGAAAAACCACACACACCCACACACGTATACACCACTGATAAAGGCGGCTACAAACACATCTCCCCCAAATACACAACAAAGTCCAACGGTCACACACTGTCTCCGAGATAAGACACACAGGACACACAAACTGGTACAAATGTGGGGAGTGGTTGGCTCATCAGAGGCAGAACTTTTACTCAAAGAAACAATCGTTCAGGACCAGCGAGAACATTCAATACATGTTACATGTGTTACCTACAGTAGATGGAGGTCAACATGCCCCATATTTGTAGAGACAGCTGAAAGCCCAGAGTAGAAGGCATAGTTGTAGACTGCTGTAGACAGGGTCAGTATCAAAAGGTATTTTAGCCACCTTAAAAAATCAATATCAGTGTATGCTATATATTAGGGGTGTCATCTTCAAATTCAATATTCAACACTTGGTGCCTGCACTTTGTTGCAGTTACATAAATGTGTGTGCTAAAAGGAGTTTTTAATTGATTATGAAACATTCTCAGTTCAACACTGATGCCTCTGTATGACCTACATAAGCAAACAAGACCATCAGAGAGAAGACTGGTTGTTTCTATACGCTTATTCTTAACGCCTGTCACAGGGTTGGCATGCAAAAAGTACTGAAAGACTCACCGATCCTGCTTTTGATTTCAATTACTAAAACTGAAAGCTCATTTTGATCGATTTAGAATTGAAACTGTGACACCTCTGCTATATTTATAATATTTTCACAGCTTTACCTTGCTGTCAGGCAGCCTTTTCCAATGGGAAACCGCTGTTATATGAGCCAAATATTGCTCTCTCCGAACCAACCAGACTCCACAGGAAAAATCAGTCTTTTTTACCTTGCAGAACATGCAAGGACCGATTGAGGTAGCGGCAGACCAGCAACTCTCAGGTTCGGCAAGGGAAAATTACTGATTTTGCTCATGGACTCTTGCTGGTTTGGAGAGAGCGACTAAATTTATTCATCGCTTAGCTTCCTACATGATACTCCTGCTGCCTCCCCAAACTAGGGTCTTGCCAACAGGCATCAACTGTAGCTAACACACTAACTGTTGATAAGTACCTCATACAGCCCCATGTCAAACAGTCCGAATCGGCCCTTTAAAATCAATACACACTGACAGTTCGTATGTAACATTATAAAGCATAATAGAACAGACTGATTACATAGATCCTAAAATTCTTGAGTTTGGTATAGTCTGACCAAACATCACACACACACACATACAAGAAGCTTTCTAATTTAATGTTCAATAGCCTGTATGACGAGCCAAAGGCGTGTCAGAGAAATCTACCAGACAGACAGTGGAGAGACAGGCCAAAGTCACCACGTATCTGCTCCTCTTATCAAAGCAGACAGACAGCTTTGATTTATGAACACTCTGCTGGCAGCAGAGGCTCCACTCGTTGCCTTTCATTCAGCTCTTGGCTCTGGATTAAACCTTGGCGTTTCCAGTGTGTGAGTTGTAGTAATTATCAATAAGGACAGGGCACGAGTCCTAAAAGCTTGTGACTCTTTCCAAAGAGGCTCCAACCACAAGGCTCGCTCTCTAATCACAGCTCACACAGTCGCAGACTAATAGCTGGCTGCTGTGAGAAAACAGGCCAGAGCCTTTGACACCACAGACACACAGTGACCTTCCCTTCCTCACTTTGTCATTGCTGATTAGCCGTCTGACTGTGTTTTGACTGTAAAACACCTGGTTTCAGAGCCGAGCGCGATCCTGTTGTGTTTCAGTTTGGGGCCTAACCCGCTGTGGTGAGGGTTCGGCTTTTCACTGTGGGCTTTAACTGGTCAAGTGCTCAACAACTGAGCAAACAGTGCAGCCCCGTTCAAGTATACACTTAACTGAACAGGTGCAGTCAGCGACTGAATAAGTCATCTGGAGCTATTGAACTCCAGTGTACACAGAAACCTCCATTAAAGACAGATTAATTTACACCGGTCAGTCAGAGAGCAAATAAATGTCTAAATGACTGCTCAGGGCAACACCTTCCTACTGCAGAAATACAAAAAAAGAAACTTGTGCACTACTTGTTATGGCACTAAATATCAGTAGTGAGCAGCACCGCTGAAAGCAAGGTCAAGCTTTTTCAATTTGTTATAATTTGCATGTTGTTATACCCTCTGATTCTGTTGCTTTACTGTGCAAATGAGGAGACACGCCTGCACAGACACACAGCACACAGGAGAGATACTGACTGTACAAGAGGTCAGCGCAAACATTTAAAAACAATTAATCGATTACTCGTTAGCTATGAAGTTAATCACCAACTATTTTGATAATCAATTATCAGTTGAGTAATTTAAAATAAACAAATTCTCTGGTTTTAGCTTCTTAAATATGAATATTTTCTGGTTTCTTTAGTCCTCTTTACCGGACACACAAGATACTCTGTTACACAGAACCATCTGAGAAGTCGTCCTTAGAAACTCTTTGGAAAAGGGCAGGCACTTTCAAAAAAACACCTGGCATGTCATTGGATGAACCGTCTGTCTATCATGTCTAACTTCAACCAATCTTTTCCACGGAGGAAAGCCTTCAGTGATGTTCTTTGCTCTTCTTTCAATCAAGAAATTCTCTCCAGTTCTGATGCTATCGCAGCGTCTATGCTAACCTCTTCATGAGCCACCATTGTTTGTTCAAGATGAGTCGCCTCCATGGACACTTCTGGCTGATGTCATACCTAAAACCACGCCTGAAGCTGCCCGCAGTCCCTCCTAGGACGTTGATTGGCTGCTCCACATTTGGTGCAGACACAAATGGATAAATTAAAGCCTGGCACGATGGATTCTTGAATGATCTCGCGAATCCAGCTGTGCATGCAGCCTGTTGTAGTTGCTCCTGCTCATTTTCTCATCTTTCTTCAACAATTTACCCAATACATTATTTCTGATTCTGACAGTCCTCTGTAACAGTAAACTGAATAACTTCAGGTTGAGCACAGAACAAGACATTTTAGGACGTAGTCTAGGACTTTGGGAAACACTGATCGACATTTTTCACCACTTTCTGACACTTAATGGGCAAAAAAAATCGATCAGTTAATTGAGAAAATAATCTACAGATTAATCCACAGTGAAAATAATCATTAATTGCAGCACTATTTTAATCGTTTTCACTTCATGAGCAATTTATATTAAACGTCACTCAATTTTACAATAATGTAGCTGACTGAATGGGAAAACTGATTGATTTAGACACTCCGACATGGCAGCATCAAACAGAAGCTAATATTTATATTTATTTACTTTTTTGACTGTCATAAATATAGATTTAGCTTTTTTAAATCCTTTGATTAAATGATGCACTTCTACTACATATTCACACTTATTTGTAATAAGTTACACAAAGCTTCTTTCATTTTTAATTTCACTGAATTAGTTTGAATGGGACAGGCGTAATTTATTATGGCTGTATTTGATAAAATAATTAATGTATTTAATTTGAGTTCGGTCTACATATATTTATTGGATGGAAATCCTGCCCACAGTATAACTGTTCATCCAATGAATTATGTTTTTAATGAGGAGTAGCTATGACAAAAGAACTATGGCTTTTACAGTTTAAAGTATTACACCGATTACACAAAGCTTTGGAAAACGAATGCAAATATAAATCCAGCATGTGACCCACGTGGACTGTCAGCAGCTTCACTTGCTCATACGCTCTGACCATATCAGCAAAACATTTTTCAATCACTTTGAGACATCATGGAAAGACCTGCTGATCCTAATCCACTGACAGCCAGTCTTTAGGGTCAAAGGATCTGACCGACCAGCCCTCAATATAACACGATAACATTTGTAACTCCTCTAGCGACACGTCAGACTGATTTTATTAAACTCAAATCGACCACAGGTTTCAATCCACTCTGCTTCTATTAAAAATGTTACGCAGCACCTGCAGCTAGAAAAAAAATCTCAACAAGAGGGTGTGAAGTTTCTAAACTCTGCTGCATTAGGAAAACTTTTATTGATCACTTCACTAACAATGTGCTAAATCTTTCCATGTACATTTTCACATTGTTTATATTCCAATATTATACACCTAATTTGTAATATTTTTTCCTCACTTGAATATCATAACTCACCTGTAAAAACTAGAAACGCTGTGGTACCTTGCTTAAGTAAAAAAAAAAGTAAAAATTTACTTAAAAGTACTCATTCAGAAGCATTGAAAGTATCACAGAGCACATGATTAAAGAAAACTCTGAAGCGACAATAAAGTTTGATGAATCTGATACTTTTGGGAACAAAAAATAAATCAGTACAGCTCAGATTCTGGTCAGACTATAAAGATTCAAGTTATCAAAATTCATTCAGACAGTAAAACAACATGTTAAGAAGAAGATGGATGGTCTTTTGTCAGGGGAGAAAAGAAAAACAGGTGAAGCTCGACGAGAGAACATCTTGAGTTCATTGTCAGTGTAGCTGCAGAGCTCTGCGTCTTGTAGTTTGTGAGAAAGAATCGAATAAGAAACACACATGAAAGAAGAAGTTCATGTTCTTCAAAATTCAGCTCAATAAAGAAGGAAAGAGATGACAGGGAAAAAAAAAAAAGCACTGGACATAGTGGATATGCAGAATTTTGTGCATCACGAAATGAATTCCCTTGATTTTTTTTAGGCATTAAATTCAGTGGATTAGCCAAAAATAGACATTCCCATGTTCCATTTGATCTATAAAACCTCTAAATTACATAGAAAGTTACCAAAGATTGAGCTATAATCTGTACCATACCATGCTCTAACCACACAACTGCAAAAAGACTGAAATATGCAAAAAGAAAGTACAAACTGCGAGAGCAGCTTATACAAAGAGTCACAGGAACACAAACACAAAATGAATATGGCACCTGAATAATCAAGTTTCAGATCAGATCTTAATCTACTCATGTGTCTCAACAGGTTGAGGTGTGACTAACTGTACTGATCCAATCACTGGGTTACATCTCTGCCTGTCTAAACCTGACTAACACATCTCAGCCCAAGTTTCTATCAAACTGATGTGTTTATTGTATTTGAAACGCTTCTACTCGCAAATACGCTTCTTTCAATTTCAGTCAGAGGTGAACAACAGTACACACAGTCTGTACTCGAGTAGAAGTACAGATACTTCTGTAAAACAAAAAAATGATTTTAGTAAAAGTAGAAGTACTGATTCAGCTTCTTTATTGCAGTAAATATAAAAAAAAGTTCAGGCTCTGAAATGTATTTGGAGTATTTAAGTAAAAAGTCGTCCTCTGAAGGACATTTAAATCAGCTGTTTCTCTGTAAATCTAATGAACCTCAGCTTTTCTCTATGGTCAAATCTCACT
Organism: Lutjanus erythropterus; assembly: GCF_056507025.1. Lineage (NCBI taxonomy): Eukaryota > Metazoa > Chordata > Actinopteri > Lutjaniformes > Lutjanidae > Lutjanus > Lutjanus erythropterus. The sequence goes on along the minus strand of NC_139319.1, from coordinate 16,173,710 downwards.
CTGTGTTTTTTTGCCGTTACATCTTTTACTGTTTTTGTCTCCTTGTGTCTTTTAAGCCGTTTTTATTACGTCATTTTCATATGTCATTATGTCTTGGACAACTTTTTGTCTCATAAAATCCTTTATGTTGTTTGTTTCCTCATGTCTTTTATGTTTTCTTTAGTCTTGGTGCATCTTTTACATTGGTTTTGTTTTGTTAGGTCTTTTTTGTCTCGTTCCATCTTTTACGTCGTTATGTTTTGATTTATTTTTTGTCTTGTTACGTCTTTCTTCTTGTTACAACTTTACACAAATTTGGTTTTGTTACATCTTTTACAATGTTGTTGTCTTGTTACATATTTTACTTTTTTTTAAGATTATTTTTGGGGTTTTTTGTCTTTATTATGATAGGACAGCTGAAGATATGACAGGAAAGGGGGGAAAGAGAGGGGATGACACGCAACAAATGGGCCGCAGGCGGGAGTCGAACCGACAGCCGCCGCAGAGGACCGACAGCCTCAACACATGGTTTAAAATACATTTAAACTAAAGTAATAAGCCTATTCTGAAGACGTAAGGAGCAGAAACTACAGATAATTGTTAAAATGTAGGGAGTAAAAGTTAAGAAAAATTATACTCAACGTACAGATACCTGAAAGCTCTACTTGAGTGCAGTAACAAAGTATTTGTACTGTGTTTACCTCTGATGACTATTGTGATGTATTCGCGCTGATCAAAGACAGACAGGTGATCACAATCAGCCGGCAGGATGTGATGTGAGGAACAAAGTATTTGATAAGACGATCAATCGTCATTTTGAAACTATGCTGCTGATGTCTGCCGCATTTCATCATATGGACGACCGTGTAAAGTACATAGTGTGATGGTGATCTCACGTGTTAGCATGCCTGTGCAGTGCACCTCATTCCTTCATGTCTGATTCACTCCAATATCTGCATTAACACAGCTGTTCCCATTCAGTGATACCACAGCCTCACTCACCTGCTTACATCAACTTTGGCAGCGAGAGGCGGTTTGTACAGCCAGTAATCCCTGAATTCACATCAAAGAAACACTCAAGAAAAATGTGTTTTACTCTTTAAAGACCAACAATCACATGTAAGTTATAATCTGTTATATATTTAATGATTTGCTGTATGTGTACCTCTCTGTTTTCACACATACAACCATGATGATTATAGACCCAAAGAATGTAATCTCTCAGACAAACTCACGCACAAACAAGGAGCACTAACGGCAAACATCGGCTGGGTTTGACGAGCTGGAAAACAAATCAGTTCCTTTATTGGCTTACGGTAAGAGCGTCCAGCCTCGAGACGTGCTGGACGAAGGTTGTATTACACACAACACATCATGATAACATGTCGCAGAAAGTAAGAGAGAGACAGACAGACAGACAGACAGACAGACAACTCCACATACAGTTAAACCTCATATTAGTATTTCAACTTTCTTTTGTTGATTTGTTTGCTAAATGTAGAACTAATATAACACTTTATTTGTTCTGAAGTTTTCTGATAATTTCCTAGAAAGGGTAACTGACATGTGTGAATCCCACTTCTGCCACTGTGATGAAAGAGAAAAACTTCCTGTGAGTCATTATAATGAGAACCTTTCTCAAAATAATGACTTAGTATCTGAAAGTAATGACTTAACATCTCAAAATAGTGACTTAGTATAACAAAATAACGATTTAGTATCCACATGATATTTGCTCGTCCCCTCTGTCTCGTCTCCCTCTTCATCTCCTTGCGTTTGTCATGCATTATGGTGCGTTCAACCTCAACTGTAAAGTTGGAATTTCGACTTGTCAGTTGAAAACTGACAGTATGTTTGTGTTCCTGCTGTTCATGCTGCTGTACTGTAAAATATTCTCAAACTGTTGAAAATTGTTGTTACCAACTAAAGATATAAGTAATCCTGGCTATTCAATACTCATGATTTAATACAAAAACTAATACTGAATTATACTGTGTATGATTATATAGTAGACTCCAATGTCCTGAGTAGGAGCAGGTTCTATCCAAAATAAAATAATAACAATAATAATAATAATAATAATGGACTAGGTCACATTAATTTCTTAGTTTTCTTAAGAAATAAATGTGACCTAGTTCATTTTTGGGACTGTGAACTTAGATCAAATTTCTAGATTATGATCTATGAACATGAATTATTGTATTTTAATCTCCGTGAAATGAGCTTTGAGCTCTTTTTAAGTGTGAACTTAACACAGCGCAATGCTGCTGCCCTCTAGCCCTACATTAGCAATACCATAGGTATTAAGTTGAAACGTTAACTGGGTGTGTGAAAGCATACAAGTTATGTTAGAGCAGATAACACACAGTTTAATCATTGCCATCATTTTTGCTCTTGTGTTTTCAGTTTGTCTTCAGACTCTTTAGACACTGTATTGCTCCTACTAAGGAGTTACTTCAGCTGTATGTAATAATCAGCAAATCAACCAAGGATGAAGCACCTTAATTTTTTGTTGATATGGTGACTTGTTTAGGGAAGGAACAGCACTTTTTGTAAATGTGTAAAGGTTTTTCTGTGCAACTGGAGCATATGAAATATCTCTATTCCACTGAACAGATATCAGATTTCTTTTTCCTGGGAAAAAAAAAAAAAGAAGAAGCACAAGCATACTAAGTATGTGGAGCTGTCCCTGTAAGAAATTCCAGGACTCTTAAAATTGAGGAAAACAAACTTAAAAGAGGTGAGGTTATAATTATGGCTCATGTCACATCGTAACACAGAGGCAAAATGTGTGTCTCAGGTCATAGCCTCCAGAGGGTTTCTGTTATCTGGTATTAATTACAGCTAAGTGAAGCTGCTCTGCAGACAGCCTCTGCACCACGAGCTCCTGACACAATTAGAAATATTCAGCATCAAAGAGAAGAAGGAAGAGGGAAAATGTGTACAACGGCATGAAATGAGCGAGGCTCTGTGTTCTAAATTTAGTTCAAGCAGCACGTCCCTGGGAATTAATATGGTAAAGAGATGCTGTTTATGGCAGAATTTACTATTTGATAAATATATGTGATAAACTGTAATAACAAATTGGCTGAAGGATGATCAGTCATTCAGCAAAGGCTGTGATCTTGTTCCTCAGAGCAGACCAAACAAATCGCAGGGATCCTTATCACTTAAATTAATACAGTGTCAGTGAGCCTCAGCAGCCAAGGCCACCCATCCATCCATCCTAACCATAGTAACTGTAGTCAAGGTGAGTTTCACTTTCTGTGACTCATGGGGATTAGCTTGCCTTTATATAGGCTCAGCCTCTCAGTAAACAATACACAGACGCCATACTGCTGCAGAGCACGCCCTGTTATCAGGCTGAGGGACCCAACCGCTAATGAGATCACCCCCATTAGCTAACTGCATTAGCGTGTTGTGATACTCGACATACAGAACGTGCAGCTCACTGACAGGCTAATGCTAAAGTCTTTTATCTGTCTCACACCAAGGAGAACTAATACCAGCTAAGGAGCGTACTATTACCACACAACATACAAAACCTGGCTACAGCTAGTATTTCTGCTACAGTTTTTATTCAACATGCAGGACATTTTGATTGTGCCATGTTGGCGGCTCAGTCAGGCTGTTATGAGGAACAGTGGTGCTTTGAGCTAAATGCTAACGTCACAATGGCAACATGCCGTTTGGCCTCTGTGTTTAGAAAGGTCAATCGTTTACCATGTTCACCAGTTTAGCATATTAGCATGCTAACATTTGCTAATTAGCACTAAATACTAGGTAAGGCTTATGACAATATCATCAGCTGCAAGCAGTGGAAAGTAACTAAGTACTTTTACTCACATACTGTATTTTAGTACACCTTTGAGGTACTTGTACTTTACTTAAGTATTTCCATTCTGTGCTACTTAATACGTATATCCTACTACAATTCAGAGGGAAATATTGCTCTTGTTTTTCCTCTACATTTACTTGATAGCTGTAATTATTAGTTACTTTGCAAATGCAGATTTTACATTCAAAAACATTTTATGAAATTACAATTAGGGATTTTTCCACAGCAGGAACAAACTCCCACCATGTAAAAGATAAGCAACTTCTGTTTTAGGAAACCGCTCAAAAATCTACTTTTATGAATTTTACCTTTTTTTCTTGTTTCATGGTTTTAGCTTAGAAATTTGTTGTTTATCATAATTTACTTGTTTTTATTGCTAGAATCATATGAATTAAATATAATTTTATTATTTGAACTCCTTGTGTGTCCTGTTTTTAATACCTGGGTTGTTCAGTTTTGATTTTTTTTTCCTCTTTGTTGAGATGTTTCAGTCTGTACCAGTGGACCAAAATTACCGTCCCTTTTTTACAACATAACATGAGGAGCTTTGACCAGACGCCTGCTGCTAAAAGTCCTGTACACAAACTGTAAGTTAAAGCATTTAACATACATTTAAAATACAGACATACTAACCTGCATGATCAAAGTTTGAACAGCATTTCAAAGTCGACTCTTGTTGAGTCTAATGAACAAATGTACACAGTTGCCACTTGACTTGTCAGGGAGCAGCGTTCATTTGCTCTGACAGCATTTTTCATGAGGTACAACCATTAGGGCTACTTTAGGGCTCTGGAATCAATATGGTGAACACACACACACACACACGCACACACACACACACACACATGCACAGGAACACACACAGAGCAGTGTTAGAGGCCATCTACTTCTCTTCATGAATAATGAATCAGACTGCTGACCCATCTGCTTCACTGTTAAGACCTCCTGATTCCAGAAACAACAGGAGCAGACACACTGAAACAGTCCTCCTTAAATAAACACTCATCCTGTAGCTGCTGATGAACTTCACCACGAGCGAGAAAAAAATCCATTTGAACATTGATGAAATAAAAGCCTTAAGACAGAGGTTCCTGATCTGAAGGTCGCAAGATGATTAACAAGTTAGGAAAGAGGGAAAACATACCTGTTTATTTTTAATCAGAGGTTTCTCTTTTGTTTGCTATTTTCTTATGAAATACTGAATGGTTTTGCTTATTTAGGCTTATAAGACTTACTGAAAATAATCTAAGAAGATGGAAAAAAAAAACACTTTTCTTCAAGTGTTATCTTTGACAAGGGGCCACAAACTCACTACCCAAATATATCCTAAGATTTTAATGATAAATGCATTTATTATAAATATATTTACCCTTGTTACGTTCCATGCACTTCTCTGGTTAAGCTTCAACTGCAAGCCTGTACATATGAACTCCTGAGAAAATGACAGAGGACATGGACTTAAGTCAATTCATAAAAGTAAAGTTTTAAAAATTGTCCCAATTAATACACAACTGGAAAGTTTAGTCTCATGAATTGTCATTACATTGGAATCTAAAAATAAATCCCAGGTGATATCTTTCTTTAACAATGCATCTGGATAAAATTAAAATGATTTAATTTGCTTCATTTGCATTTTTAAGCGTTTTCCCCCGTTGGGATTCTACATCCTGATACAAACAAATATGTAAGCTGTAAATGACAAATGAATTTACTCAACTTGCACAATGTGAACTAAAATTAAAGAGTTATCTATCCATCTATTGGTATTGCTTCGTATTATTTTATAGTTTCATACAAAAATAATCCTGCAATTTAAACTGCCACCACAGACCAGCTATTGAAGGCTTCATGTTTTGGTTATCTGTGAATCTTTAAACAGTTTCTGGAGAAAAGCTTTTGAGGCTTTTTTTTATAGAGTATATGTGCAGGAAAACAACAGTGCCCACCAGACATCTTTGGAGTTCCCTCTTCAGCTTCTGCATCTCAGGAAAAGGCAACAGCTTTTGCTTTATTGATGGGCTGAAGACTCAGTCTTCTTCGATGCAAATCAGATGAGCATCCCTCTTTTAAAAACTGGATTGTTATCTGTGTTGCCATTAGAAAAACTGAGATTCAGCTGAGCTAACTGTCTTTAAAATTTTAATGCAACTTGGTCACAATTAATGGAATATGTTGAAATCAAGTCCCTTATAAAAACAAAAACCCCTCATGTTCACCCAATGTCAATGTTAATGTATAATCATGATATTTATACACTCATATCAGTATTTCTTACGTGCAATTAATGTAAAATGTTTGTTTTTTTTGTCCAGATTGACACAAAGTCTGATCTGATTTTTTAAAATGATCCCCTGGTTCATATTTTTCTTTGACTGAATAAGGACTGTATGACAACATAAAAAAAGAAAAAAAAAATCTTGTGATTATTTTGACAGCACTACAAAATATTAACACATAAATTGCTGCTACTACTATCTGAAAATTGCACACATTAGTATTTTGTGTGGCCCCAACTGAAATGTAAAATGAACACATGAGAGGCAGAAAGCTACAGAACATTAAAGGTTAGCCAGCAGACAGTTTGGTCTCTCAGTGTCCTACTGGAGCGCTGAGGTCTCCTCCCTCCTGTGGCCTTCACAGTGTCACCTCCCTGCAGCCTGAAAACACCGCGCAAGAGCACCGTGAGCTCGACATTGAACAAATCCAGAGACTCTCTCAGTGTATTTTTTTTTTTTTAAGTAATCCCTCCCTGTTTGCCCCACGTGGGAGCGGCAGCAGATAATCCTCAAACAGTCGGACAGCTGTCATGTCAGAAACGTGCAGGACAACCTGCCAGGGCTGATCTGACGGACAGTGACGTAACAGTAAAGAGAGGACTGGAAACACAAACAGGTCCTTTTAAGCTTTTGTTTAAAAAGTCATTAGGCGCCCTGTTGTGTGGATGGCCGTGCCCCGCAGTGACAAGAAGCAGCAGGAGCTGGTTTGTTGGGGGAAGCTGGTGGTCTTTAGGCCGTCTGTGTGTGTGTGTGTGTGTGTGTGTGTGTGACAATAACAGTGCGAGGTCCTGCGGTCACGTGCAGACTCTCCAGTTACATAAGAGCATTTTAGGATTTCCAAACCATTGTCAGGACAAGTACAGTAATCATCCCTAACATCCACCAGCAGATTGTTTCCTAAAGCCTGAGCACTTAAAATATGGCAGAACTGGTTGAATCAGTTTGAGTGCATCCAGCACCGAGCGACTGGCAAATTAAAAAAAAAAAAAATCCATCATTGAACGTCTCACTTTAATTTTAGTGTTCAGATGATGAATCCACTTCAATTTTAAACATCTGCCTACTTGATGAAGAGCGCTGATGATGAGGCGTAATTATCACGTCAATCACTGCTCAGGCTTCGACGCTGTACAAAGTAAAACGCAGACGAGAGTCGAGTCGAGAGGTGAAGAGTCGGGCAAAACAGCTGTAAAGATCAACTGGAAGTTAATCAGCGACTATTTTCATCATTAATTAATCATCTGAGTCGATTTCATACGTGTCAAAAGCTTCTCAAATGTGATGATTTATCAGTTTTATAACACCGAATATATTTTGAGGCTGTTTCGATACTGAGTGTCAAAAAGGTCTCTGATATAGTCTACAATGCTGGATCAGGTATCACCAAATCTATGGACCTATCCAATATCACGTAGTTTACTAGCCCCAAAATGGTACCCTGCCGCTTTCCAGTAGCGTCCTGAGCCAGGCCACATACAACTACAGCAATCATATCACATCTATACAGGGTTAGCCGTTAAATAATCAATTCAATGTTTTGTTTTGTTTTTCACGTGATAGGGCAAGTGGGTCAGAAATCTACTGCCCAAAGTCAATTTTTACTTTGCCTCTGCACAAATTGTTTTATTTATTAGCTGTTATCAAATAATAAAACAGACTGAAGTTAACTGTCATCTTTAATCAAAGGCTGCAGGGTCTACAAAATGTCAGGAAATACTGAACAATGTCCATCCAGAGCCCAACATGATGTCTTTAAATGTTTGTCAGCTTAAAATAAAAAAATATACTGATTTATCATCATAAATTCAGAAAATTGCTTAATCTCCACATTTGAAAGGCTGAAAACAGCATTTTCTGACATTTATGCATGAAAAATTACTAACAATTAATGATTTATCAAGACAATTTGATAGTGTCACTCTTTTTTACCACTTTTCTATTCAGGCAGATTTACTTGCCCAACATTGCATTTTACTCAAAGCGGGCGAGCCTTATTGTTGAGCCCTGCGTAATGTGTATAGTTTTTTTTTAACACTGGTAGGGAATCAGTTCTCTGTATCAGCCAACATGCAAAGTTCAGGTATCAAACTATGTATCAGGCAAGAAAAAACTTTATCAGAAAATCTGCTTTTCTGACTCTTGTCAGTAAGCTTATTTTAGCTAATGTAAGCTAATGTTAGCATAGATATTACTGAGTCCATCTGATGTCTTTATGACTCTTTTCTAATTGTGCAGCTGTTACACTACATATGAGTGTCCACTAGTGTTGTCGTAATGAAGATCAGTCTTGGTCCTGCGACCAGTTTGCACTTAGAAAAGGAAGCTAAGTGTAAATGGCACTGTAAATGCTAGCTGGCTAATGTTAGCAATCGGCCTCTGTACCAAAGCTCTCTGGGAATCTTTTCACTGCACATCGAAAGAGATTTGGCAAATATTAGCTGTGCATCTTGACGGCCCATGTATACACTGTGTGTTTCAGGGTGCTAATTTCTTACCAGCCGTTTGCCACCTAGCTAGGTGTGCACACTACCTAGTTGCGGGATGTAGCTAATGCATTTTTAAATTCATAAGAAATTGAGGGGACAGGGCCTGTGGTAACAATTTTTTTAAGACAAAATCATAACTTTGAACAGAACAAAAAGCGTCAGGTCTTCTACATCCAAGTCGGTATAAGTTAGTATCAACTGGTTCAGTGACAGTTTAAAGGAACAGTGGGGTTAAACAGGACACAAACACCATGAAGTCACCGTGGTCCTGCTGGGCAGGGAGGCAGGCCTTCATTAGGTTTAGTGTTGAGTGAACCACAGGAGGGTGTGGTGGTGATGATGATGATGTCTTCAGGCCCCTGCAGGCTTTGTTCTGGAGGTATAGTCATGTATGAGGCATCATTTAGTGGTAACATCTCCACCACCACCTCACGGCACAATGTCTTGTTTGGCTCAGAGAGTGAAGCAACAGAGGACATGTGAGATGATCTCATTCATCTTCAGGCTGTTTTAACTTGTTACTAGATCAGTGATATAATCCAGCATAAGGGCAAACAGTACGACATAAACACAGAGTTTGCTGCTAGGGGACACGAGTACACATTTATTTTGCTTAGTCAATCAATTTGTTGGTTTTATCTGTGCAACTGTATGTTTATTATTTGCAAGCTAGCTACATTTAACAGCTAATGTTAGCAAAACACCAGCTAACTGGCTAGCTGATCTACATCAGTCATTAGCTTACTAGTTAGCTAACATTTTGCTAACATTAGCTGACTAAAGATGTGACTATATTTCATTCAGTACACCTTTAACTTTTCTTTTCAACATAGTCAAGATTAGCACATAGCATATCTAAGTGCAGGATACAGGAAAGGAGAAAGTTTACTGAGGTTCCGCTGGGTTCTAAGCTTGTTCTGTTATTGGAGTACAGAGCAAAAAAAGTGGTGGGACTTAAGTTAGGGGAGCTCAATCAGCACCAAGCACAACATAGGCTGGTGGAAACATCATTAGTTTTGCAGCTATTTGGTCATAAACCAAAGTAATGGACAACAAAAAAATGATCCAGGAGCTCAGGTTATTTTTTCACATTTTTATACCTTTAAATCTAAAGACTAACTGATAATAATAAAGTAATGGTTTGTCACAGACCTCCAAATTGGTCATAAAGCTACAGGAAACAGCCATCTAGTGTTGTATTTAGCATTCTGGACACACCTTCACACACAGACACACCTCAACAGTTTGACGTGGTTACATAATGACTTACAGCCCCTTTAATTGGTTTCCTCACCTCTGTGTGGAGTAACAGCTAATGATCCATCAAAATGCCACCGACCTGACACATTCTGCAGTCTAACAGAGCTGCATGTATGCTATCTTACCATCAAGAACAGTTGGGCCTTTTCTTATCAGCTAACGCCTTTGACTCATGATTTGCATTAAAGTGAAAACATGTCTAAACCATATAAGACTGCAACTAATAATTATGTACATTCTCACTTCATCTGGATATCTTTTTAGTGAATTGTTTGTCGGAAAATAGTCTGTGTGTTTTGTTTTGTCTGACCAAATGCTCCTGAGTTCCTCATAATTCTTGACCTTGACAAAACAATCTCATCTCAAGGTCCATTTAGTAGCTGTTTAGTAGCTTTCTGTTATTATTTTACGTGATCTTCATTAGCAGATCAAGTATTCTCAGTGATCAAATCTTCTCCTTTGCAAACCCCTGAACCCCATCTTGTAATGGAGATCATGTAATGTGATTAAAAGCTCCATAATCAGCTGTTAAATTGACACTGTTAAATGAATTAATTTGCAGTATTTTTGATTACGATCTTTTGGCTGATCAATTAATTGCTCTAGTCCAACATGGCTGGCTCATTTTGTCTCATTTTCTCATGAGATTAAAAACGCTACACTCATGGTGCTGTGGAGGAACAGAGCTGCAAAAACTTATAAACAAAGAAATGAAGTAATAAATGACTCAATAAATAAATTCATATTTCTGTATTTTGATTTCTACATTTCTCTCTGCATTTCTACCTCATTATATTGATAAGGAGGCTGTCATTCAAAGTTATTTCTTTTTGATATTGCCAGTTACGGTCGTCCATACAGTGTAGTCTTAAAGTAAATATCAACAGGCTTCTGAGGTAATCAGCACAAACTGTTTGTCTAGAAAACAGGTTACACCTCCCGATATTTGGAAAATTACTTCATAGCTCATAAACAGCATGTCAGTGACATATTGCCTGGAGGAAAATAAGGCGCTCGCTCAGGTTCAAGGGCCTGTTTGCTCAAACGCACGCCTTCAATTCACAGCAGTTATTACAGCAGGTAGGACTTTGATACCTGCCACCAGCAGCAGCAGGTTTGTGTATCATCTCAGAAACATGATCTGGCTATCGTTTCGATGTCGGCGGCACAGCGAGATATAGTACCAGATAAACAAAAAAATAACTGTTTTCTGTTGTTTCACGGGAAGCAGATCAGTAGAAAAACAATCTGCTTCTGAGAATCTGAATAACTGAGCTTCTACATACCAACTGTCCAAGTCACAGGTTGGACACAGAGGGAGAATCTCAGGTATGTGTTAACAGTCTGAGTGATAACACGCCAGAGATAACAGGTAGGCTTTTATAACATGAATGTGCACAACAGATTTCCTTAGTGACAGAGTAGAAATAAACAGAAACGAGCACAATAAATTCCTCATTAAAGAACACCTAGAGACTGTGATACTCAACCTGCAGCACGTGGGCCAAATCTGGCCCCTGATAGGGCGCAGGGTGGCTCTCGATCATTTTCTAATTCACAATGATAATAAACAGTGATGCCAATTTTTATTTGGTTTGTTTATACTGGGTAGTTGCACATTAACCTACATACACTAAAAGAGTTTAAATATGCTATTCGTCCCTGGCAGGAGCATTTTTTTAATCTAATATTTAAGGATGATAGAAGAGGTTTGAAGCTATGTCTAATGTTATCAGAGCCAGACAGATATATTAGTCGGACAACATTATCAGCCGGACATTGGCTTCTTACAGATATACTGGTTTATATCAATATCAGTGTTTACATTGTCCTTTTTGTTTTGTTTTGTTTTGTTTTAGAGAAAATAATGCAGATTCCTTTTATTGCTATAGGAAGCATTTTTAGCATGTTTGATCCCTTTACATTATTCAAGTTATGTTTATGTTTTTATTTATAGTCATTTACAAATTATTAAAACTACCAGCGAAGGTTTGCTGTTTCAGTCATTTTGGATTTCACTTATGTACCAACGCCTGTGAGGTAGTTCAGGCAGTCAACTCGAGCTGCACCACAATCACACGTGACGCGCCTCACTCTCTGTAGTACATATCAAACGCACCCTTCCTAACTGGAGGTCTATTTGAACTGCTTAAACCTCCCATCTGTCTCTCTCCGCCTGTCAATGCCATCGCTGCCTTGCATCGGCCTCACTTCCTGTTCATTCAGCCTCACCACCGCCGCAGCGTCCACCTGCAGGCTCTGACGGGGCGTCCAAGATATTTGTTCATCACTCCTCAATATCTCTATGTAAACATAATCTGTGAGGAGGGATGAGGTCACAGCATGGATGCCAAACTCTGACTATGTTCTGCTGTTGCAATAAACATTCTTAAATGTGAGATACTGCAATATAAATAAAGAATATCAGCCAATATATCAATCAGAAAAATCAGATTTTTTCCAGCCTTACACTGGCTAACCTGACATGCCAGATGGTTTGTCATGCGCAACCATCTGGGAGGTCGTCCTTAGAAATTATTTGGAAAAGCAGTGATTGGATGAACCATCTGTCTATCATGTCTAACATGGGATAACTTCCACCAATCAGATTAAACTTTAAGCGAAAACATCTTTTCCAAGGAGAAAAGCCTTCAGTGTCAGCCTTTACTCAACTTAAACACTCTTCAGTTCTGACATAACTGAGGCTATCACAGTATCTACGCTGACCTTTTCAGGAGCTGCCATTGCTTGTTGGAGATGAAGCGTTTCATTAGACGCTTCTCGCTGTCGTCACACCTAAAACCATGCCTGCAGCTGTCAGTAGTCCCTCCTGGGATGCTGACTGGCTGCATCACTTTTGGGGAAGCAAACTGATAACTTGAAGCCTGACAAGATGGATTCAAATCCAGCGCCTTCACAAGGTGTACTGGGATCAGTCCCAAAAATCCAGTATCCACAGGGCTCTAAATGTTATACAACTCTTTCAAATGTCACCTAAACATTTACAACAAAAATTGAGTTGAATCCAACAAATGCAATAAAATATCTGAAATATCTGTCATTCATATAGACCTAGTGTCAATCCTTGTACCAAGTTAATTTAGTTAAAGTTAAACTAATAAGTCAGTGAATTTGGAAGCAAAGGATTCTTATAAATAGTATTCATGTTAACTGGCCCCTGCGCTCCTGTCATTTTGCAAAAGTGGCTCCCAGGCAAAGCAAGTTGATCGTCACTGGTCTAAAGCGTGAAGATGCGTTGTTTCACCCCGGTTTTACAGACAGCTACAAAAAGGGGTGAGGTGTATTTTGTGCTGGGAGTTTTCCGTTTCCCACAAGCAAAGGTGTGTTGCAGACTCATTAGTCTAATGTTCATTTTGGCAGGAGGTTTCCACTGGGCAGATGACAGACCTACTTAGACAGATCTAGTGCTGGCATGACACTTCCACACAACTACCTCAAGTCATGACTCTTGTGTCACACCTGAACTCAGCACATTACTGCCTGTCGCGTTCTGAAACACCGGTCAGGCTTGTGAATGAAAAGCTGGTGAACATGCTGTACCCACACACGCCTATATGAATTTGCATGACACCACAGACCAACACTTGATAAGTTTTAGTCCATGTAACCTTATCAAATATGTCTGCACTGTCCTACAAAAGTGTAGCAACCGACCTTTCTGTTAATGCTCTGCCCTGATGACAGAGCTGGGACAGAGAGTCTAATGTGTCTTGATATAAACTAACATTGTAAGAGACTGGTGAGAGCTATCTTTGCAGTTCAAAATGAAGAAGAACAAAGGGAGATGGACGTTTCAAATGCAGTTTGAACGGTAAAAATCCGTTCAGCCACTGTGGAGATAGATGTCAAAATCTCTCCTCCAAAAAAAAATGTCTTGCCTGCAAAAGATTTCAACATACCAACCCAAAGAAACATACATTAAACATTTGACCTGGGGAATTAACATTACTGAGAACATAAAACTCATTGGTGTCCCAAATGTGTCATATTAATGCTGAGCTGGGGAACATTACCTTAGGAGCATATAGAACCCTGGAAACACAGATATCATCCCTAATGTGGATTATATAGCCTGGACATGACCTTTGACCTCTCAGGGAACAGTTTAACTTTTTCGGGAATGTGATAATCTGCCTTCTTACTGAGGGTTAGATGAGCAGATCGATACTATTCTCATGTCTGTGTGTTAAATTTTGAGTTAGAGCCAGAAGGCCATTAGCTTGCGAGCAGTGAAAAACAGCTAGCCTGGCTCTGTTCATAGTTCAATCACCTCTAAAGTTAGCTAAAAAAAACATGTTGTCTCATGTTTGTTTAATTCATACACATGCTGCAATGTAAAAGGGAGAATTTGTCATTTTAAGTGGAAATATGTCCTGTGGAAACTTACTGTTTCTCCCTGCTTGTGTAGTCATATCTACTCTGGAGTTGAGCTAAGCTAGCTATATGTCCCATGTTTCCAGTCTTTAAGCTAAGCTAAGCTAAGCTAATCGTCTCCCGGCTTCAGCTCTGTCACGCACAGACATGAGAGTGGTATCAATCTTCTCACTGAACTTTCATAAAAGGATAAAAAAACAAATAACTGTATTTCCCAAAATGTTGAGCTCTCTTATCTGAACTACCACAGAACTACACAGCTTTCTTTATGCCAGTTGTGGTATTTAACCTTACTATTATCTGTGTTAAGCATTTTTGGATTAGGCCTACAGAAAGAGGACATTTCTGACAAAAAAAAAAAAAATTTAAGCTTGCACACATGCTCTTGTCATAAAAATCTCTAAAATTACAGTTAATATATAGGCAAGCATATAATTCTTCATTTTGGTGTGGTCACTGCAGTTTGCCAGGCCTGTAGGCTCAGTTTGAGCTAATGCTAAAAACTGAAGTTGGAGAACATGATTGAAAAAAATAATATTTTCCAATATTGTCATATACATTAAAAGTGATATTAAATTATCGGCCGTATCGACATTAAACTGCACTCCGGTCCAAACAGATTGCATGCCCGGGACTTGCCCCCTGTGCCACAATGGAGGAGCCAGTTGGCACAAAGTCCTAAATTTCTCCCACTGTTCCACATGTGGGGAACATTAGACTCGGGTCATTAAACACAGAGTTCTCAAACTGCTTTTCTTTTGTCTTAAGTTTGTTTACGTCCTTCCAGACGAGAGTGACTAAAAACAATGGATCCAAACCATCTGCTGAACTGGTGGATGGACTGAACGCAGCCACCCACGGAGGCAAAATAATAGATTTCACTTGTAACTAATGGACGTGTTTGCCAACATGAAGGTGACATTAACTGAACGGGTACAACACAGTATGTGGAGATACTGTGGCTGAGGGGACGTGTGAATCAGGAGCTGCACCCGACAAATAACCATTAATTTTTTTAGATTGTTTCCTGCATAGGATCTGGAAAAAACACAATGAAAGATGACCATTACAGGAAGGAAACACAGGGAAAATAATAAATCAATTAGCAGGTGTTCTTTGGTATTAATGACTCATCATTTAGCAAATTGATTCAGCTCTACATATGGGTGTTTGTAGCTTTGAGAAAATTACATTTTTAAAGAGTTTATGATTAAAAAAAATGTTTTAAATAATTAGGATCAGAGGTTTCTAAATTGAAAGTGTGGACGCCTCAGGTACAAAATAAACAACTGTTGAAATAATTTTGCCAATTACTTCATGAGTCAACTGAAAATCAGCAAACATGAAACAGATTTGATGCTATTCTTTGACATGTACTGTACAGCAAACTTAATATTTTGTTATTTTTTTAAATACTGGCTATATTTAACATTTCCTACCTTGGATATCTAAACTGTTTAATCCAGAAAATAAATGGGAGATTCATCAATAAAAATAATCATTAGCTGCAGCCCTAGTTTGTTTTGTCCAAACCAAAAAGAGAAAGAGATTTATTTTCTTTCAATCAAGTTATGAACTCATCAACTCTGAATCGTATCAATGCTACATACAGTACAAATCTTTATGTAGTTTTAAAATTTTACACTTTACAACTGTGTGTGACGTTTCTCTAAAAATAATCTGAGTTTCAGTGGTTTCTAACATGAAATGTGGAAAAGCTTCAGACGTCCTCCACACAAAATAAAGAACAGGTCATGGTTTTATCTAAGGTTGAAACATTTATCGTATCACTCATTTTTACCAACAAAAATACCAATTTGCTGGGGATTTGGTGCTTTTCTTCATCTTACATGATAGTAAACTAGATATTTTTGACTTTTTGGACTGACTGATATTATTGTCCCAGATTGTATTTTCAGTTTTAAAGATAGTATTTTATTCATAAATGACTTTAAAAATTAGTCAAATTATTAACACGCTAATTCAAATCTTTTGGTTAAAATGTATTCTTTAAGGATTTATATAAATGAAATATATGTAATATACAAAACGTTCTGGAGCTTGAATTTATTTCATTTCTAAACTTGCTCTGTGTCAGAAAACACCCTTGTCCCTGACAAGAAGTCACAACTTCAAACTATTTAAAAATGTGTCAAAAATCTTAGAAATCTAAAACTAACAATACCTACTGATAACATGTGTAAAATGTGCTATTATATATATTTTTTGTTTGTCTGTTTGTTTGTTTTTTATGAAAAAGTTGGCCCTTTGAAGTTCCAGATTTCCGTCAGCTCCATCAGCTTTTTAAAGAAACAGGATTTAATCAGGCATAAAAACGTTTAGCTATACCATAAGGACCCCTGTCTCACTTCCTGGTTTTTCAAAAAAAGGTGGGAACACAGCTCAAGCGCTGGTAAACTTTCTATTCTTTATAGGTATTTACAATAAAATATACCAGTAAAAGTTTACTGTTTCAGTGCCCTGATGTCATTTAAGACAGTGTTGCAAAAACTTTTCATAAAGTTTAGTGTTAAACTGTAAAATATCCTGCCTCCATTTCAAAAAGTGTGTGTTTATGCACACATTTTATATTCTGTATGAAGGATGTCAGCTGATGTATTGATATTGGAATTCTTCACTACATATTGTGTATCAGCACCAAAAATCCTGTATTGATTAGGCTCTAACTTCATGAATTCAACAATTATTGACTGACTATAAAATGAATCACTGACTGTTTTTTTTTTTGTTTGTTTTTTTTTTACCTCTCTCTGACATTTGAATTGTGGACAAAACAAGACATTTGAGGACATCACCTTGGACTTTGGGAAACAGTGATCAACATTTGTAATAATTTTCTGACTTTTTATGGAACCAACAATAATCGATTCATTGAGAAAACAACTGTCAAATGAATAATGAAGAATAATGGCGGTCAGTTTACAGCCAAAACACTTAATCAGATCATCATTGGTTTTATTTCTCGTTGATCATCTCATTTTGAAGTTACGTCAATGAGGAAAACATCATTAGAAATGTGATTTTGAGGAGTTTGAGTGGAAACAGCTGTGCACCTCTGTAGCAGATCATAAAACAACAAACTGAATCTGTTAAAAAAAAAAAAAAAAACAGGGTCAAAGAGGCTCACGGGTCTGTCATGTTAAACATCTACATGCTGCAGCTCAAGAATCAACTTCACTGTCACACTCTCACAGAGCTGAGTTGTGTTTCCCTGCCTGTCCTGGACACACCGGTCAGAGGAGTGAGAGGAGCCTCATGGCAGAGCTGCACCAGAGCACCACGCTGCTGCTGCTGCTGCTGCTGCTGCTGCTGCTGAGAGCCACACCGCCGAAAATAAACCTGTCAGCGCTACAAATCCGTTTATCCTGCAGCCACACGCACCGAGCACGAAGAGCAGAGAGCGGCGCCGCTGCTGCAGGACTTCAGACCGGACGAAACTCACCTTTGAGACGGTCATATGGCGGAGATGCGTCGGCAGGTGGTGGTAGTTTTCCCTGAAGAGAGGAGTCGGTGGAGCTGGAGCCGGTGGAGCCGCCGGGTGGAGACGAGTCGCGTTATAACAGCGGTGGTTGTTGCATGGTGGTCATTTAGAAGTCATGATGCCCGGCGCGACCTTCAGAGTCCCCGAAAAAGAAGGAAAGAAAAGCTCACAGACAGAGCAGGTCCCTCCTGTGCACACAGCGGACACCATGAGGGGAGGAGGAAAAAAAGGAAAACAAGACCCAGAGGAGCAGCAGGAGGAGGAGGAGGAGGAGAGATGCGAGTACAGGATGCGACGAGAGAGGAGGAGGAGGGTGGAGGAAGGGAGGGGCGAGGCAGGTTGATGTCAAACATATTGTGTCTTTAAAGTGCAACTAGAGGCTGTAAAAACTGATTTCCTGACATGAGATGATAGTTAAACCCCTTCAAAACCGACTTTATTCCCGGCAGAAATGAGGCCAAATAAAATATCTTACATAAACTCTTGTCCTCCTTGCATAAATTTCCCCTTAATTGCTTGTTTTTAAAGGGACAGTTCACCCCTAAATCCAAAATACATATTTTCCCCTTCCCCTTTCTACACCTAGAAAGAAAGTAGTTCCCACATGAAACTGCTCACAACAAAGTCTATTATTATCTATCTTATTATATAACTACTTTTTAAAATGTATTTATTAGTTTTTGGTGTTTTGAGCACAGCAAGCTGAGTGCCGTCCAGACATCTCTACAGCTGACGTCTCCAAAACTCAGCAATCTTGATTTTGTGGTGAACTGTGCCTTTAAAAGTTGACTTCCCAACATGCAATTAAAGTTAAACCACTTGAGACCCGATTCTTATCCCCTGCAGAAATTAAGCTGTAGATAATTTCTTACATAAACTCATCGATTTATTAAAGTTTTTGCAATGTCTCCACCATAATCATCACAAAATATAAACAAAATTATCTAAATAAAAATCCACTTCTGCTTTTTTTTTTTTTAAGTAGACTCCTTGACTGTGACAATGTAAACAGGTTCATTCATCTGATTTCAAATTCTGATTTTATCTATCTAGAGTTTTTGGGTGTGAGCTGTGGAGATATCAGCTGCAGAGATGTCTGCCCTCTCTGCAGTATAACAGGACTAAATGACACTCACTTACAGAACACACTTACAAAACTCAACAGCAGCGTCTCTCTCCAAAAATCATGACCCCGTTCCTCAGAATAATCCATAGACTTTGTTGCGAGCTGTTTCATTTTGAAAATACTTTGTCTCTGCAATAGAATCTACTTTCCTTTCTACTAGAAAGAAAATAGCTCCCACATGAAACTGCTCACAACAAGGTCTGTGGATTATCTTGAGCAACCAGGTCGTGATTCTTGGAAAGAGATGCTGGTTTTGAGTTTTTCAGATGTATTTTTTTGGTGCTTTGACACCACAACCCCAGTGCCATTTAGTCCCGTTATGTTGGAGAGAAGGCAGATATATCTACAGGCAATAACTAAAAAAAAAGTATCTAGATACTACAGGCCAGGGAAAAATATATATTTTTAGTTTTGGGGTGAATCATCCTTTTTAAACAAAGCTTGCACAGAGGTGCCAGCACCATTTATTTCTTGTATTTGCATGTATTTCTCATGTCAGCTGCGTGGAAGCCTTCAAACAAGCTGTCAGACAAGTTCTCTCTAGTTTCCTGTGAACCACAAATCAGTATTTTCACATCTGTTATCAAGGTAAACAAACAAAATCAGAATCAGAATCACAAACTGTTTTATTGCCAAGTAGGTTTTCACTTACGAGGAATTTGCTGTGACATGTTGGTGCATAACAACAAACATAGTACTAGAAATATAAACTTAAGATTAAGACAAGTACTGTCAGTTAAAATAGCATGAATAGAAAAGTAGAGAAAACACAATAAGACATGAAAAAATGTACAAAACAGCAAAAATGATAGTTACAAGTGTGACTGTTATTTAAATAGATGAAGTGCAAAAATAAACTCATTCAGGTTCACAGGTGGAGTGACTTCACCAGAGTTCACTGCAAAATAATGTTAATTTGACTCATGTTTGCATATTTGTTGTGTTTCATGTTGTTTACACGTTTATTGTTTTATTGCATTTTACCTTATTTTTACTTTTTAATCCTTTTCTCCTTTTTGTAAGTAAGTTATGTACGTTGTAAATATATTTTTAATACAGGTTTTGTTTACTTTCACATGTTAAAATTGTTTGTTTTGTTTTGCAGCTTGTATTTTGGAGGGTGGGTAGTTGTCAGTGTTGTTTGCTCTAGTATCTTATTTGTGATAATTTCATGTAGCTTGTTGCTGTTTGTACTTTAATGTAAATCACATTGACTTCACTGTAATTAAATGTGACAAAAAACTGACATGACAATGACAATGTTTCAAAAAGTGCATCTGTTTTCCTTCTGTAATAAAACTACAAAATCAATGCAGCAGTCAGCAGTGCTTTTAGAAAATACAATAATCAACCATGTAATATCTTGTCAGATATATTGTCACAGTTCGGTACAGTATCAAGACATTTTTATTGCAGCAGTTAATACACTGTTACATCCCTATAAATAGAATTTCCTTGTCTACATAAAAACGAATAACTGGTATTAAAATAACAAACGTAATCTGTGTGCAGGAAGAATTTTAAAAAGGCCAAAAGCCTTAATGGATTTCCTCTAACTAAATAATTAATACTTTTATAGATATAATGTATAAGTTATGGAATTAAAATACATTTTATATCATAAAACAGCAGAAACTATAGTGTTTCTTCAATATGCTCTGTAGGACTTTAAGAAATGTGTTATTTTCAACCAAATAAGAAAGATTTTCGTATTTGAAAGAAAGGTAGCTCCTGTGAGATGTTTGGGATATGTTTGTATGTCTCCCAGACATTTCACAGTTCCTCAGGATCTTCATAATTTCAGTTGACACTGGTGCAAAATTTGTTTATATCCATGAAAAGGTTTTGATCTAATTGACACACAGCAAACCTTTGTGGAGCACCGGAGCTGTCACGTGTCGCCTCGTGTGTGAGCTGTGTTTGATGGGTACAGGAAGAGAAAAACGTACACAAAGCAGCACAGACACACAGAGAAGAAGAGGCTCGCAGATCAGTTTGGCCTCGGGGCTCTGAGGCGGGTGTTACTGCTGAAATGTGGTCAGTACCGAGCGCACACTCACTGCACAATACATACAGTATTTGCATGGATTCCTTACGGTGTTGATTCTGTGTGTGTGTGGGGGGGGGGGGGGGGGGGGCAGCTGCTTTGACTGAGGAGATCCTTAACTAAATGGAAGATATACACAGCATTCAGTCTACACAAGATTTGGATCACGTTTAGATAATCAAATGTTGATCCTCAGCTCTCAGGTGAGAAAAGCCACCTGTGGTGCACATTATGATGCCAAAATAAGTTGTGGTTTTTGTCAGAAAATATACCAAGTAAACATAATTTGAAGAAATAAAAAAATGGGGGTAAACTGTAGCATGCATTAACTTAAAGCAACACCATAAAATAATGGTAAGTAATGAAACAAGAAAATGAAAAACAAATTAAAACACTGCTCTTAGATTCTTTAGGGCCCTGACACTTTACTGAGTATTACTGAGGATGTATTGTGTGAACATAAAGGGCCAAAATACAACACTGTACTGTAGGGGGTTAAATACTGACTAGTTGAACACTAACAGAGACAGATGTTTTTTTTTTAAAAAGTCACATCAAATTATGTTTTAAGTATCTTTTGAACAATTATAACTCAATCTCATCTTAATTCCTCATGCAGTCCTCAGATAATGTGTGAAAGAACACAAAGTTTGTCATTTTGTGAGTGACGTCTGGTGCACATCTCTATTTGAGGGCGTCTGTCGCCCTCTAGTGTTGAAATGCAGCCATCACAACAAGAGGGTCCATGAAAACAGGGGCCACCCTGAGATGAAACACAGCTCCTGTCAGTGATGGAGGAAGGATCCTGTACTTTAGTGAAAGTATTAATACCACACTGTAAAAATACTCTGTTTCAAGTAAAAGTCCTGCAGTGAAAATGTTCCTCGAATATCAGGAAAACATACTTAAAGTAGTAAAAGTAGCAAGCATTACTAATGCAAAGATCGACCACACATGCCCTTTACAAGTCTCACTAACACTTAAAGTCAATTATTTTACTTGTTATCAAGGAATAATTACAATAATGTAAAATGACAAAATAACAGCATTGATCCAGTTGTGTCAAATAAGATGAGAGTGTCACTGAATTTCCTTCATTTCAGGTTTCATAAAAACTCTGCACCTCCTTCCTAGAAAACCTCCACATCATGTCTGTGATCACATCACTGGTCAACTGGTCAGCTTCCTCCCTTGATTTGGACTGAGACCTGAGATTTTAAATCGGGTGAATAATACACTGATGAATCTTGAAATCCATGTTTTTTTTTCACACAGTGTGTAAAACCAGAGTGAAGGAGCCCTGAGAGACGAGTGAGCAAACAAAGGGCTGCAGGGGACTCAACCTCGGTACATGAGGCGCATGTTGTACCAACTGAGCCGCCAGGACACGTCTGGTACAAGATACAGTTTTTCACCTGCTTTCACTGATGAAAAAAGTAACTTAGAAAAACTTTTTTTTTCTTTAACTTGTGGAACTTCAAAAGGTTATCCAGGTTAAAACAAAATTTCCTTTTTTCCCTGCATTTAACCAGTTTTTTTTCCCTCATTTGCCTCTCAGGGCTTCTGTGAGATTTCCTCCTGAGCAGACTCGAGACTCAGACTGCTGCAGGCTGAAGGAGAGCAGATCCAGGAGTGCTGCTCGTCATCTGGGCAGGGCTGTGTGGAAACATGGCAAACAACATGTTTTTTAAGTCTTCAGACTGCTTCCAGTGCTTTTAGGCGTGGTTGAACTACAAAAAACAATAACAAAAAAAACAAGTGTGAACTATGTCAGTGGTCTGTTCGTGCCCCAGAGGCTCGGCGGTTGAATAGTTGAACTGCTCGGACAAGTTGTTAGATTTTTGAATTCGTCCTGGAGTGTAAAACAGTCGTCGTGTTTGTTCATGCAGCCTCCACATGTGCATGAAATTTTCTCAGAGGAGAATTTTATTGAGAGAAGGAGCAAGAAACTTCAGTTAGAAACGGCAATCATGCAAATGACAGTCAATCAGTACCTGCTCATAATTTTGCACAAAGTACAGCACAGTTCAGCAAAGCGGTTTCGTGAAAAGCCTCTTTGAGTAATTTTGTCAACCTGTAGTCATCATGTCAGTTTCATTTGGTAATTTATCTCATTTGATGAACATTTGATGAGATGATATCTGCAGCAACATTAATTAATGTCGATAGATTCAAGGGAAGGCTGATAAAATCTAAAATTTTAAATTGGTCCCTTCCTTTAAGGTTAAGTTTGGAGCTGTGGGGGAGAGGAGGGTACACTTACACGTGCACTGTGACCAAAATCCAATGACTCTGGCAGAAGATTCATTCTTATATTGTGGATGTCACAAGTCTTTTCTCAACTAGATGGCTAATTGTTGTCAGAAACTGGAGGCCTCCTTTTTAACTTCAAGTGACTGAGTTTGGAGAAAATGGCTGCATATTAAAGTGTCATATTTTAAGTGTTTAATATTTCGTCAAATGTTGGCTTGTTTGTTTCTTGTATAATCCTTAAGTGGAAGAATGCGATGAAGCTTCTCTCCGAATTGTTTTTATGTCTTTATTTCTACAAAACCCACTTTCTATTTTTGTCTGCACCTCTTATATTTATGTTTGTGTGGAAATGAGAGACTGGGGAAGATGTGAGTTTACTGTATTTCTGGTTTACAGTGTTGACGTCTATATTATCCAGATGTCATTGGGATGAATGTCAAGAAATCTGATGAAGAATGTTTTGTAAGCTGTGTGCCAACGCTGCCAGAAATCACGACTAGCGAGCTCACAACTGTGTGGGCAGATCTCTAAAACGTGGGTGTTGTAAACTCAACTCTGAAAGAAGAGTCTGCAGTGCGAGTGCAAATGTACATCTGCAAAAGTTTCAAAATAAAGATTCACCCATTAGCAACTCAAGTTTCAACATTTCAAAACTTTTTTTTTTCCCCCAACATATGTGCACCAGTTTTCAGATCACCATTAACAAGGTTTCAAACTTGGAAAGCAAACTAACACACAGAGAAGATTTGAAACTCTGAAAACTTGTTGGAGAAACACTGTAAAAACAGTGCTGAGGTTGTGAAGAACAGAAACACAAACACAAAATGTTTGCAGAGATTTGATTTTTTTTTCTTCCTATCAAAACATTACACAAGGCTTCAAGATTTAGTTTCAATCTTGCAAAACCTTTTTGTTTCAAGCTTTTAAACACTAAGTTTGGACTAAATGGGACAAGTTCTGTGGGGCTCAGTGTTCCAAAAAAATACATTTTGAAAATTTAAAACCAGTGTCTCTTTCCAAAAATCATGATGTGGGTTTTCCACGAAAATCCAAAGACAATGTTGTGAGCAGTTTTGTGTAGGAAGTATTTTCTTTCTGCAGTAGAATCTACCAAACTACATTCTTTCTAATATAAAGAAACATATTTTATAGAAATTTAATCTTATATTGAATGAGTCACAGTAACAGTACCCAGTACACAACTGATAAAGTGTACAGTTGACACAAACAGTAAATGTAATAACTGCAAGAAACGAGCGATTTGGATGAATTTTGAGCAGATAATTTCCTGTGAACAGGAACTTTTTAGCAAACACTGTCTGAATGGTGAATGAATGCATTATTTTTATTTTAAACAATCATACATACTTACTAGGCTTTTTTTTTTTTTTTTTTGAAAAATCTAGTGTTTTGTCTCTTGAAAATCAGCCCTTGTTCCACTAACTCTTTGGTTGTTTAGATACATACTTTACTTATGCAGGACGAATGAAGGTTCTGTCAAAGTATTTGGTCTTCACTGTGCCCTTATCCTGTGACATTTTAGATAATTATTTAATAAACTAAAAATAATACATTTTGTAGTGTATGTTATTCCATGTCTCCATGTATCTGCATAAGTGAAAGGTGTATATAGTCTGAGTTTACAGTTTGTCAAATTCAATATTTTTAATAATTTTGTATTTTTATTTTATCTTTATTTATCTGTCACTCACTCCTTTTTCTACCTGTACTTCTTTGAGCTGCTGTAATGTGAATTTCCCTGCTGTGGGATCAATAAAGTTTATATTTTCTTATCGTACTAATATATTTTTAGAGCTCTCCTACACTCATTAAAATCAAGAACGGGGCATCTACAACCCCTGTGAAGTTTTGGCGAATCCCCAGGTTGGGAAAAAGTTAACCAGCTTTACTTTCAGACAAAAATAATCCTGAACAGTCAAATACAAAAGTCCAACTGTGGATTTAGTAAAATTTATTTTATCTACAATTATTCCTCCATACAAGCATACAGACTGATAGATTCTTTATTCATTTCAATGTGGCTCATAAATTGATAAGTTACACAATATCATACAGAAGCTGGATGCCAGAACTGGACAAAAAGTTGCAAAAATATCTTTTTTGTCTTTACATCTTTTCTGTCAGTGTTTTGCAGCATATTGTAGAGCGGTTAGGTTGTGTCCTCAAAGTGAAATGGAACAAGTGTTGAAATACTGTAACACGCTGAACTGAACTGATCGGGGTGTGAAGATGAATTCAGCACAGTGACACGTTGCAGGTGATGATGCGAATAATGCTGCAGGTGCATCTGGTGGGAGCAGCAGAGCAGGATGGGAAAAAAGCCTGGAGAGCTTCAACAGCATGTTTATGATAAAATGAGAATAATAATATCAAATCTGTTTGCGTCTTTGCTACATTTTAAATCCTCCTCTCTAAATTAACCAGATGACTTGTGTGTGTTAAAGTAACCTAATAATATGTGACGACAACACGTTACAATAAACACAAGACTGGTAGAAATCCATCATGAACTGATGGTGAACGTGGCCGAGATGAATGCACTGACATGTTTCAGCTGTCACTGAAAACTGAGGAACCACATGTTGAACAAAGAAATGTCCAGATAACTAACATGAACATGTGATGTGACACAGAGGGTAAAGAAAGTGTAGGTAGCATGGCAGCTGAGAGAGAAACTGAGTCAGTATATTAGTCCTGTGCTTCAGTTTCTCATGTGTGTTTCTGTCAAGTCTTTTCTTGCCTGCTGGCAGACAAAACTCCCATCTCTCTCCTTTTTCTTATTCTTTCAGTGTTTTATTTTCCCCTCTAGTCCTCATCTTCGTCCTCCTCCTCTTCTTCGTCATCATCGTCTGTTTGGTCCCTGGCGTCGAGGTCGTCTTCATCGTCCACCTGCAAGGAAAGTGTCACAGTCTAACTAGAGCAAACACACAAAACACAGCTGAGTGTTTGAGGTTGTTGCTCTGACATAAAGCTCACTAGTCACTACTTCGCTGCTGCTACAAACTAAAATCACAGTTAACTGGTCACACTGGGAGCTGCGAAGACTAGGGACTGACTAATAGTCTATGTGCCAGCCTTATAGAGCCTTATAATGAGCCTGGAAATGTTGAATTCCCCAAAGTTTTATGATAGAAATGTACAGAATGGGTCGCCAGCATTTAGAAACTGCTGCATGCTAACCTGCAATGTTGCACAATTAGCATAATTAGCTTTGTATTATACTCCCTTCTCTCTTTTTTGAAAATATTATTTAGCCATAGTCATATTATTCTACTTTGTTGTGGTACTTGCCTTTGTTATCTCCAATAATGCCCAATTGTGAGTCCCCTCACAGGGTAATGGGCTGCAAATTGCACAATTAGCATAGCATCAATTAGCATAATCATCTATATGGGAAATATTTCATCAACTGCTCAGTCGCTTTGGACAATATTAGAGTGGTTTTGGGGGTTATTGAGGATGCTGAATCAATTTCTGACATTTTTTTTTTATTAATTATTAATATTTTAAATGTCAACAGAATTGATTGGATTGCACACATAATCTATTGAAATAATTTGAAGCACACCTCCAGTCATGTTTTAAACAATGCAAGAAGTAATAAACTGTGTCTGATGTTTTTGTTTTTACAAGATAAATTCAATTACCTTGTTAAAATGGCTTACATACAGCTCTACAACTAGCCTTCATCTAGTATTCAAGGATTCATGTATATGCAAATAGCCCCCACTCTCTCCACACACACCCACACCACCTAACCTCCACCTCCACCCCTCCACTGCTCCTCTGTTTTTGCCAACGAATCGCAGTAACTAGCTGCATCCAGCTTCTCTTGTGGGCTGGGCATCACTGATAATGACATGTGTAGTGCTACCCCCTCGATGAACGGGATTGGTTCCTTAGGTTTATGACGTCATATACCCAGCCTGACTGAAACTGTTTTTTTGGAGACAGCCCCTTCTCATTCAAACCAAGAAATGCTCAGACCTGATATTTACTGCTTATTTAGCTCCTGAAATGTCTTGCAACACATTAAAAACAGATCTGAACTGAAAACTGGGTTGTCTCAAATGGTATTTCATATTTTCTGCATTTGTATTTTACTTTAGAAAAAGAACATAACACGGATAGTTGTTTTACCGTCTCTCCGAGGTCTTTGAGTCTTTGTTTGAGGCTGTGGATCTTCTGGTCCTGGTCTGCCAGCAGCATCAGCAGGTCGTCCTGCTCCTTCTTTGACTCCTGCACCTCCGTCTGCAGCTTTGATTTTTCTGTCTGCAGGATGGCCACCGTGCTGGTGGCTGAAGCCAGCTGCTGCTCCAGCTCCGCCCGGCTATCCGAAAAGCTCTTTGCCTCCTCCTGAACCAACAAAGAAGAAGGAAAGGAAAGATGTGGGGAAAGGGACAGTAACAGGTGGGGGGTATAGACAAATAAATAATTTCAAAGAGGTCAGAGATTGAAAGTACATTTGTGATGCTTCACAGATCACAGTCATCATACGGGCATTTTGTTAAACACACCTTGAGTCTCTCTGACTCAGTCGTCTGTGCTGCGAGTCTGCTTTCCAGTTCTGACAACTTGGCAGCGTCTAATGAGCCGTCACTGCTCGGGACTGCGTCTGAGGACTGAGGGAAACCAGTGCAAGGTTCATTAATTCAGCATCTGCGACAGATTTGGTACAAAATGTCATATTTGCAAGATATTTACCCCAGCTTCAGCTCTTCTCAGCAGCTCTTGTCTCTCTGTCTTCATCTGGTTGATTTCTGCCGCCTGGGACTGTACCTGACTCCTCAGAGCCTCCAGCTCCTAAAACAAATAAAGTCAGCCAAAACTTAGTGCAAAAATATATGTAATACATAAATCTGAAACAAGAAAAATACTCTGGATTGAAGTTTTAAGGATAAGCCTGGTAATATTCTATATTTCTGTTATCGTCAACTATTGCCTGTGTAGTCAAAGGACAGATATAGTCTTGTAAACAATCAGAAAATAAGGCTTTATTTCTCTGATTCACTGGTGTTCTTGCTACCACTGCCCTCTCTCTTCATTAACTCTCTACCTCTCTCTCAGTGCTGAGCTTTCTCGCTCTCAAACACATCAACACAAACTGAAGGAGGCTTCCTGGCATCGCCCTTTTGAAGCATAAACAACAAGCCAGATGCAGACATCAAAGCTGGGTACACGAAATAAACCATATATCACCGTTTGGTCCATGAACTCCACTTCGATAGCGTCCAATTTCAGTTATATTTCAGACTGGCTGTGAAGCAGTCTAATCGCTGATTGGCCACTGCAGTGTGATATCAGTTTGCGTTTCTCAGAAAGTTAACTTTTGTTTCAACCTTTTGCCACAGGGCTGCTGTGTTTTTTTTTCCTCCACAGCATCCACAACATTTCCTAATACCACAGCCTAAATGCACCACCCATTCACATGAATGAGAGCACTGGTGTTTTCACTGCAACACCTGAATTGGTCTGGATAGAGCGAGGGATGAGTATCGTGATCTGGTATGAAAGCGGTTCCACTTCCCGACTGTTTGGTACCAAAATATCGATGAGCTCCTGGACAAACAACACTCCTATCCATATTTATGTAATTTTAAATAAACAGCTGAGAGGAAAAAACATTCAAGAATGTTTGGCCTCATTTGACAAAAATGTAGCTAAATGCAACACAGGAAACAATTTAACACATTATTTCTGAAAAAAACAAAAACAACTTTTGAATCTTTTTACATCTTTTCATGTCATGTCTTTATTTTTCCCACCAGGGTTATGGTGAGTAGTATCAATAAGAGTTTTGTTAAATATCAGTATCAATAAGCAGCATCAATAAAATCATAACAATACCCATCCTTGGGTAGAGCCATATTCTTTGTCCCATGGACTGCCATTCTTCCATTAAAACACATATATGACTCATGCTATTACTCTGATAAAGATGTGGTCAAAAAGTACGAGGCTGCAGATTAATTTTGTTTGCTTTTGTCTTTTCATGGGATTTGTTGGGATTTGGCAATAACAAAACTATGAAACAATACCAGCCTTATTCTTTAGAGAAAGATGAAGCGTTAAGTGATGAATACAAACCTTGTGCAGTTCTGTGTTGTCTGATCCTCCTGCTGAACCTTCTGCTGTCTGTGACGTCTCCAACCTCTGCGGTCACATTCAGTGAAAAAACAAAATACGTTAGTGATACACTATAACGTCATGACCACTGAGACAGGATAAAAGCAAAACTCCACATACAGCTGTAAGATTCATATTCAGAATAGAGCTGCAACTAACAACTGTTTTCATTATCAGTTTATCTGCTGATTATGTTCTCTGTGCTTCGATTTGCTCTGCTTCTGCTCAAACTGTGTGCTTGCACTCTGATGACTTGCTTGCACAGATTTCCTTCTCCAGCTTCGGACCCTATCCTCGCACTCCGGTGGCTCCTGTGTGCTTGTGAAATCTCTGCTCTCACATTTCTGCTCTGCTCTCTGGCTCTTTATCTGCTCTTGCAACAACCCTGTCTACGGTCTGTGATCATTCACTCTCGGCCTCCAAGGCTGCCCGCAACAAGGCGGGTATTATTTCATTGGTCGACATCACATTTTAAAGCATTATTGCACAAAAATCTGACACCAGACATTTTGCTAGAGCTCAGAAGAGTGTGAGGAGATGGGCTGAAACTGCAGCACAGGAAATCTGGGCGAGCAACAACATACCTGAGTGCAAGTTTGAGCAGAAGTGGAGCATATCTAAGTGCAAATAGAGGCTATTTGAGTGCAAGGACAGGGCTTTGAGGGAAAGCATTATAAAATCTGAACATGAAATCAATGAGTCATACTCTCAAATTGAAAGACTACACTCTCGAGGGTAGGGTAGGAAAAAGGCCCATATTTAGTCTGTAAAATGTCAGAAAAATGTGAAAAGAGTCAGTCCCAGTTTCCTTGATCTGACAAGACAAAACATTTGAAAATGTTACTTTGGGCTCGACAGTCCAAAACGCAAATATATTCAGTTTTCAATGATAAGAAGCAAAGAAACGCAGGCAATCATCACACTGAAGAAGCCAGAACTAGTAAATGTTTGGAGTTTTTGCTTAAAAAGTAAAGAATTATCTGTTTCTTAGAGAAAAACGGTATACTCTGTCCAACGCCTTCCCCGAGTTTCTTAATATCAATAATAATATCTTAATAAATCTTAATATCAATATTTTGGGCCTCTCTCTCCCTCTATTTCTGAACCTCAATCCACTTGTGCATATTTAAGTCAGTTATGCTGACAAGCATATATGCACCTTTTCTTATATTTCTATTATTGTTACCTTTTTGTGGTTGTTGGGTTGAGTTTGTGCCATTTAATTTTTGTCCTTTAATTTATACAAAAAATTACAATGTGCACAAAAGAAACAATTGTCTGGAATGATGAACTTTTAATAATTTCAATAAAGTTTAAAAAAAGAAATAGCATCTTTTCATGAGCTGGCAGTGTGTTCGTTTTATTTTGTTCTATTTTGTCATGTGTTTTTGTCCATTTTTGTTCTCTGTGTTGTGGAAAAAGGAAAGAAACCCTACATAAAATATATATTAAGATATAATCTATTAAAACACAGAGTGGAAATTAACAGGGTGCAAGCAGACTGCAGACTTTTGGATGCACTGACAAGATATACACAACACACACACACACACACACACACACACACACGTGAAGAAAGCAGGACTTGTCCACCTGAGGATTCGAACACTCCTGAACATGTTTGTCTGTTTTCACACTGAGATTTCACTGTGTTCATGAGTTATTGCAAATTTTAGAAAATTAAACATTTTGATACAAACTGTTGAATCAAAAAAGACTGACAGATCAAAATTCCTTTGATAAGTTTAGATCAGTGAAGTCCTGACTCATCTTCCCATTGATTGGCCTAAACGTCTAACACAAGTTCATGAAAAAAGGATTTTGATAATACTGAGGAAAAAGTCATAAAAGTTGACATTTTCACAGCAGAAGATGCAGGTAAAGTAAACAATTAAAATAGTGAAATAATTTTGAGTCTACATCAAGATGTTTAAGGAAATTACAAAAATGTAAAGTTGTTTGTTGCAGCAACACCTTGAGGCTAATGAGCGTCTTTTTGCTTGAGTAGTGGGTGAAATGTGCAAACCACCTGCCTGTCTGTCTTATGGTTTTGCTGCAAAAACACTTTAAGCAGAGAAAAATAAGAAAGAAGTATTAAACAGAACAAAAACAAGCAATGCTGCTTGGACTCCTAAGAAAATAATTGACTGTTCATTTTCTCTCTCTGACTTACAAATGCACGAACTTCTACCCCCCAGGGAGGTGTTTCACACAAGAACCATTACGTTTCTTGTGTGAAACACCTCCCTGGGGAACAAATATGGTATCAAGTCCTGTTGTAACAATGTGTTTGTTGTTTTAAGTTGTTGGCATCCGTCACTGTAATGTTGTCTGACTGTTACCACAACAGCGAAGGTATGGTTTGAAGTTCAGGACATGACATTTATTATACAAAGTCTGCCTGATGTTCAGATGTTGTGTCTGACCAGAGAAAACTAAACACGGTTTGTGTGATGATCTCAACTGTTTTTAGGCAACAGTGATGACTTGGTTTGTCTATAATCAGTCATGTTCAGGTGGTTGACCAGAGACCACTGTTGCTATTTGGGAAACACTCCCCAGGGTGTCACCGAGCTGTGTCTGGAGGAGTAGTGTGTTTTGCGTGCACAGCTCTTCTGCCTCCACTTGAATCTTACACAAACAAACACAAACGCACACAGATGTGGTGATAAAGTCTGCACCCCCTGACAACAGCTCAGCCCTGAAACAACACTGTTCTTCATTCTTCGCTGGTTTTATCTGACGGAACCCCCAATGAGACATGACCTCCGAGCACACACACGTAGACAGCGTACATGGACATCTACTAACCAGGGTGTTGATGAGTGCGTCTTTGTCACCGAGTTGTGTCTGGAGGAGTGTGTGCTGCTTGCGGAGGTCTTCCACCTCCTCTCTGAGCTGTGTGAGCTCCTCCGTCTGCAGCCCGTTCACCTGTGAGGCGTCTCCCTGGCTGTTCGACTGACCCTGGTTCTCCTTACCTGAAGATATGACGACAATTAAAAATGTCACATTCACACATTAGCAAAGACCTCAGAATTTCCATTTACTGCCAGTTTAATAGGAGGAGCTGCTTACGCCCAAAAAAAGGGCCGGCGCATGATGCAAGGGCAAAGTACCCAGATGTGCTGCTCTCACCTAGAGCTGTAACAATTAAATTAGTCACCTATTTTGATGATCGATTACTTGGTTTGAGTAATTTTTTAACTTCTTAAATGGAAATACTTTTTGGTTTCTTGACTCCTATCTGACAGTTAACTGACTGTCTTTGGGTTACGCACAAAACAAGACATTTGAGCATTTTCTGACATTTTAAAACAAAAACTATTGATCGAGAAAATATTCAACAGATTAATTTATTGAAAATAATCATTAGTTGCAGCCCTGCTCTGCTCTATAGTAAATAACCACACTAAAGGAAGACTTTAGAATAGATTTAGCCTGTTTATGAGCCTCTATAGAGCCAAGTGTCTTTACAACCTGGGTTTTACTTATATAGTTTTAATCACTATCTAAATTCTTTAGATAAGGGTTTGTGGACTCTGCTGTACTCAGCATTACTACAGAGAAACAAGGAAACCATACAAGCTGTCAGACACGTCCAGTTTAACCACATTCTCTTCAGTACTTATTCACAGGAAAACGACAACTCAAATTGTCTTTTTTCAACATCTTGTCAAAACCACTCCTCCATGGTTTAAGTCTGAGCTGTTGTCTTTACTGTAGTCTGATGGATAATTCTAGTGTACTCTCAGTTTTACTTCTTAAATAAAAGATTTAACACAATGTTAGCTGTCTTCATAGAGTTAGATGAAACTGATACCACTTTTATGCATTAGGTGCGGTGCTGGAGTTTGGACTAAGATTGTTTAAGGTATCAAAACTTAAGTAAATTTTAAGGCCCGAATAAGTACTTTGAAAAATGCTTAAAAGCACCATTAAGGCTGTTGTATGATGTTTGTTTAATCCGTAATTAAACAATATGTAAAAATAATTTGTTAGAGAGCTGTTAGGGAGAGCTACATGATGAGCCAAGTATTTTCAGTAGAGTCTCAAGCCTTAGAAAGGCTCACCACATATGGTCCGGGAGAACAGGTTTTCATAGACGTTTCAGAGCAGGTAGATACAGTTTGGAATACGTGGAATAACACATAACTCAACATTTTAGTTTAACACCTCCTAATTCCTACTCACTGGGTCTATTAGAACTGATACACCACAAGAAAAAGGCACACTTTCATCAAGAAAAAAATATTCTTATATCTATCTGTAAACTGAAGTTGATTCTCACCAAATTTTTTTGAAAAGGATTACTTTCTCTACCTAGTTTCTGAAAATGCATAGTCAGCAACAGAAGTGTGTATTGTTTGTAAATCCTCCTCATTTTCTGACAGCAAAAAAATATCATCAACATAACGAAGAATGTTTACAAGTACATTCTTCTATGATGGCACCAAACTTGGAGATCCCTACACCTTCCTGTTGCTTGCCAAGAAACTGTCATTTTCACACTGTGTTTGTAAAAGAAAGTGAATAATGTTGAACTACTCCTTTAAAATCTCTCTGATGATGCACATAGTTGTCCTGAGCACACTGTCGTAAAAGTGTATCTTGCAATGTCGCTGCATATCACTGTCTCTCCTTTATCTCAACAACGAAGCAGTAAAACATTAATAATCCACAGGGACGGTGCGTTACCAGTTAAACCAGTGACGTGAACCCACCCAGTTTTAGCTTGAGGATGTTGTACTGGTCTTTGTGCTGCTGGATCTGAGACAGCTGCTGGGTGACTGTCATCTGCAGCTGCTCGTTCTGTGATGACATGGACGAGACCTGCTCCTTCAGCTCCTGGATCTGAGCATCCTGAAGGTCGCACAATCAAAATAAAACAGTCAACAGGAGAGAACGTCAAATATGAATAACATCAAATACTCACAAAACAGTACCACTCGGCTGCGTTTACCTGCTCTCTGATCAGCTCTTTATACTGGGTTACAATGTTGTCATGTTGCTCTAACGTCTTCTTCACCTCCTCCTCCTTCTTCTCCTCCTCACTGGATTTGTGAACTGCTTTAGTGATCATACCTGTCAAGAAAGAATCAGTTAAACCCAGATGAAACATCGCAGCTGGTAATGATGAATTAATGATCACTTGTTGTTAAGAACCGTCTCTGACTGACCCTCCAGCTCTTTCACCAGCTTGGTGAACTCGTGGTCGAACAGCATCTGCTCTGGAGACGGGAAGACCGGCTGCGGTTTCTGAGCCGCCCGCGAGTACAGCTCATGTTTGGTGATGAAGCCCAGTTTCTCTACAAAGTTTTCCTTGCCGATCCGCTTCTCAATGAGCTGCTTTAGCTTCTCTCTGAGGACAGAGAGGACATCGTAGGTAATTGCAGGATAACCCTGATTATGGCCGCAAGCTGAAACAAACTGGGGTGTTCTTTATATTGTGTCTAAGTGTTTCTAGAGTTTTAACATCTTCAATTTGTCCCCTTTTCCATGCATCTTAGAAGTTGTGCCATAAATCTGTAATCTGCTTCTAAAGGTCTCTGTCACTGTGTTGGCAATATTTTAATAATCAGATCTCTTCAGGATTTTCAAAGAAACCTAATTTGCCTCATCAAGTTACTGTATTTATAGAACTTGGGATAACGTAAGTGGTGAAGAGAAATTAGCCCTCAACTTCGTCAGTCTACCAAGGCATTTGCCTCATTTTAAGTCCATGTTGTACCCAGATGTGTGTGTCTGTCTTTGTGAACCTTCCGGAAATATGTCAAGCTGTCCATGATCCAACCATTAAAAGTCCCTGAAGACTTGTTTATGGGATATATTACAGCAAAAGGTGAAGGAAACGTTGTTCTTTTGAGGCCAGTCCAGTTCCATACGTTTTAGTTCAGGTTACAAAAATATTCCACTTTGGGATTCCCCTCAGTTCAATTCAGTTCAGTTCCTTCAACAAAAGCACTCCATTTCAGGATTTTCCAGTAATTCCGCAACAAAACTCAAAACAAGGAAGTGTTCCCAACAGTTCACTTTAGTTCCAACACATACAAAAATTCAAAAGCCCACAAAGTTTATGGTAAGACAAAAAAAAGGCAAAAAAAAAGTGCAGCTGCTACGTCTCCGGAGACTTTTAACTGTCAGATCCTCAACAAGAAGATGCCAGATTCACATGGACACACATGCAAATCTGGGTCAAACACAGACCTGACGAGATGCTTTGGTAAGCAGATAAAATGGAGGACTGACTTCCCTGCTCTTCACTTGCTAGATAGAGCCACATACTGACATTTGTGGCATCATAAAGGAAATAAAGAGGGTGGAGTTTCCAAAAGCAGGCAAATCAGAGCCATATCACTGGTTGACAGGGCTGAGAGTTTGGAAAAAAAGAGCATATTATGTTTCTTTATTAATAATTCTTATTCTTTATAGCAGCATAATTTCACCACAATGTATTTTACTGATTTTCTGTGTACATTCTTGTGCCACAAAATTTGATTAATTTGTTCTCTAATAATTTTTAGATAATAGATTACTAGTTATTTTCAAGGTATGTAACCGGAGTCTTACTTGGTGTAGTTTTCCAGCGAGTTGTCGTTATAATAGATGCAGATGCCGAGAAGCAGCGCGCACAGGCCCTGAACCAGCCGTTCATCCTCTCCCAGGTTCTCTGAGATCTGTGCTGTCAGCTGCAGGAGTCACGGAGTCAAGGATTCATTCACCACCAGTCAGTTTCACACTCCTAAACCCATTTTTAACTACAGAGTGGAATATGATGGTCGCAATCTCATTCATAATCATTTTACGTTGAGTGACAGAATTCCTAAAGAATTATTACTTCAAAATTAAAATACGAGGTCCGTCTGAAAGAAGTAAAGCAAGATGAGAGTTTGTTAACAAAACTAAGACTTAAAACAGACGTTTATTGTAATGCAACTGGTGTTTGGCTTCAAGCTGCTTCAAGGATACAAAAGGAACGTTTTCCTGGTTGTGTAGGAAGTGTGTGACAGCTATCGGACAGTTGCTGATCCACGTACACAACAGCATGAGGAGGCCAACCCTGGTCTGCACTTTACTGCCCTGCAGAGCACAAGAGAAAGCACAAGAAATGTCAACACATGCTTCTGGAATGACAGTAAAAATGTCAAATGTAGACCTAATATGTAATATTCAAGAGATATTAAAAGATTTTGATGGAGAACCAGATGTGTTTAACATCTGGTCGAAAGGTTATCTACATCATGGCATGTGATTATGACCGGAATCAGAATGGTAACCATTATTACATTTAATTAGAATCTTAATCCTGGTCATTGATTTTAAGATAATCTCTTTAAAGAGCCAGTTGTAATTTGCATTTGCTGAGTATGACATAAAGACAAAGTTAAGAAATCCAACAAAATTATTGCCAATGTATTCAATTCAAACAGGAAAAAGGAAGCGAAAAGAGGGCTAATAAATGGCAACAGAAGTGCTTGAATATGAGTTGGAGTTAAAATGAGCATTAATTTTGTTGACATGTGACATTTCTAACAATTTTCATCCCATCCTGACATGTTGGAAGTAAAACACTGCATTTTAATCAACAAAACAGGGAAAAGGTTAAGTAAATCCATCAGTGCTTAATTGGTAGCACTTCGATAACATCAACTATTAGTAGTTAATAAGGTTAAAACAAACAAAAAAGCTGGAACACAGTCAGAATTAATATATTTAGTATTTAAATGAGGTTATGTTGACCAGAGCAAACTGCTTTAACCTGTACAAATAAATCAAATGTGCTTAAAGCCTAAAAAAATCATTTACCACCGTCTTTACCTCCAGCAATCAGGTATTCCATGAGTTCACAATTTTCATTTAGTTTGATTTTCAACTCAAGTACCATCAAATTTAGTGTATTTCCAGCTATCAGCAGCACATGCAAAGCAAAACCTGCTAAAAGTGCTTTTGAAGGATGAAAAATGAACTGTAATAATAAAAAGATGATATAAAAATTATCATGCATTTCCATGAAAACAGCTTTGAGAAGCAGGTAACAGATTTAAGATCTACAACAGACGTCCAGATGGATCTTCTTTGCTCTTTACAGTCTGCTTCCAATGGACACACATTTCTAGGAAACGTCCAGTAACTTAGTCTCAGTAATTATGCAATTTCAAATTATCTATCTAAATCAGCTGCAGAAAAAGACAGGATGATTTTCATGGAGTTGGAAGATGATTAATAACGATTTAAAAAAAGGTGCAGAGGCAAATAGAAAATATGAACTCTACATCGTAGCTCACGGCTGCTAATAAGCAGGTGCATTGACACTTAATAATGCACGTCATGCTTTAAGAAGAGCAAACCTCTTTGATCTGGTGAAATAAATGATGCCAAAGTTGAATAAACATGGAGATCTGAGCAATGAAGGTGTGTGTAAAGAACTTATCAGCATTCCAGACTACAAAAACTTACGAAATCACCTTTTCAGATTTAGTCTCCAAATGTGACGAAATGCAAAAATGAGGAGGAAAACAAAAGACAGGAAAAATGACCACAAGTAATATTTGAACACACAATCGCCTCAGCAAAAAAAAAAAAAAAAAAAAATCATACACTGAGTTTGTGTTTGTGTGGGTGATTGTGGTTAAAACTACAACCTCACAGTTAAAATCAAAGACTCCATCTAATCACTGAAACCTTTCAAATTAACTTCATGTAAAAAAATAAAGGCACTTCTTTTCCTTCAAAACTGAAAACCACCATTAAAATTAAGCGAGCCATCTAGACAGAACATCAGCACATTAACTTTAACTCTCAGAGATAACTGACCACATTCATGTCAGCCTCGGTGCTCCTGCACTTAAGTGATGGTGGTCACTGGTGTGGCATCCGGAGAAGTGCAGGCTGTAAAATCCTACTGTCAATTTCTCGCTCCATCTTACTTTAACAAGACCCTAA
Source organism: Lutjanus erythropterus (assembly GCF_056507025.1). Lineage (NCBI taxonomy): Eukaryota > Metazoa > Chordata > Actinopteri > Lutjaniformes > Lutjanidae > Lutjanus > Lutjanus erythropterus. Next base: position 16,135,461 of record NC_139319.1, on the reverse strand, counting down.
TATGCTTTAAATTCCCTCACATGGGGCAGGGACTTGCTCCTCACAAAAGGTAGAGTACCACAGCCTTAGAGTGCTGACTCTCATCCCAGTCCACAACAATTGGAACACACAATTGTTTTTTAATTGGAGCCAGAGGCTCTTTACCAGCCTCACTGTACATTTGAGTTTACCAGTTCTGTCCAGCAGCTTCCTCGACTACAAAATCAACTCACTATGAGGTGTTCATCAGTTGGCAGCTCTGTTCTTTTCTGCATCTGAGTGTCCAAACAAACAGCTGCACATCTGATCATGCTACTCATTCCTCTATCCTGAAAGATGATGCTTTGCATAGAGATGAGCTGTCTAGTTCAGGGGGCAGCAAACTGCGGCCCCAGAGCCCCATGCAGCTCTTTTGCCCCTCTCTAGTGGCTCCCTGTGGCTTTGACAAAAAATTATATGGAAATTAAGGATAGTTCTTTACCATTCATTGTTGATTCTTGCATTATCCAATTGTAGAAATGTGCAGTCCATGTACTGAATTAAAAAAAAAGTTATCAATTAAAATGTGCCTCATAGCCTGCGTCTAACAGCTCAGCACCTTTTCCTTCCTTCCTTTCCTGGAGGACATACCCAAAAAAAGAAGCGCACCATACAGAATTTAATAGCTGTGGCTGCTTTTTTCTTTTCAGGCCAAAAATGTTTCTTCTGATAGCACATTTCGCTGACCCCTGACCTAGTTTGTACAAATCAACCTCCTGCACTTACTCAGACTCCTTCATTACCAGAAAGTGACATTTCACATCCCCACAAGCCTGTTTTCATCACCAGGGGCGAGTTTGCAAAGACCTCTACTTTTCCCTCATCTTAACTGGCGATGCACAAGACCCCTGAATCAAGCCTTGGCGCTGGCCCCCTCATTAGGGTCGGGTGCACAGGATAAGGACCCAGTTTCCCTGATCCTGACTTGGTCACCTCACTTGAGATCAAGCTAGCAGAAAGTAAAGAGTTTGTCAGGCGATAGCAAGGCATTTCACCAGGAAGGTGCACAAGAGTTCATGCATTTTATCCGACTGCCAAGGCCAGACACCCAATGCAGAATCTACAAGGGGTAATGTAAACCCTGGAAAACCCGGTTAAGTATGGGTGAATAATTGCAACATTCATCTCAACACTAAAACTAAAACTCTTAAACCTATTTCTGAACCATATGAATCCAGTGAAAAGTGAACAATCCTCATACACCTCATACATATTTGCACTGTGCATCGGTAAGCAGGTACATGTAAATAAGAGAGCAGGACAAACTAGATCTCATTCTGACAGGAAAAGGCCCAAAAGCTGCAGCAGCACACATTTACTTCCTGAACACACAGATAAGGGCCCTTGCAGCACAGTGAATGTCCAAGGTCACAGCTCAGAGTAGGTGTTAGGAGGACGTCATCTGAGATAAAACAACTAAAAACATCTGCTGTGTCCCTTTTCTCTGAACCTCTGTCGAGTGCACACTTGTGTACTCCCCCACACTCCACTGGTGAACACAGTGAGAGACACTAGGAGCTTCCAAACCTGCAGGGAGGAGTGCAGCTGTGTGCCACCCTGATGAGGAAGAACTGGGTTGTAGCTTTACATTACGGGCAAGAGGTGGTGGTTAAGAGTTAAAGGGCAGCAAGATCCCCAACACGTGGGCCAACAAGACCCCTACTACAGATGCAAAGCCAAATAACCAACATAAGTGCCACCCAAACACTCAAAACACACACAGAGACACAGTACACACACATTACTCACCCGCCGGACGATCTTATCTCCCTGCAAAACCACAATAATGTGACATTGTTCTATTCACTATTGTTGACACTTCAGTATTAACCTTTGTTTATTTGCCAAAAATATGCCTCTGTTGTTACACAGTCCTTCCTACCCAAACGACAGAGACTGTATAAGAGAAGTGGATGTAGCCACCGTGGCGTCACTCATCGGTTTGTGGCCTCAGGTTTGGCATATTTGGATGCAAGGGTGGAGCTGGGGAGGTCAGTGTGGTAGTTACTTGTCAATCACAATATACTCCTGCTTTTTCATCTTTTTTACCCTAAATACCTACCTACAGTACTTTGAAACTTGTGTTAGATACCACTGCCTTTGCCAAACTCGTGGCTTATTCTCATCAGGGGTCAAACTGGGATTTGTTATTTGACGGAGGTTGAAGGTGGAGGATATGGGCTGGCGCAGAATGAAAGTGGGCCACCACCCACACATCTTTGTCTGGCACACTCTCTTAGGTCTGAGCTGGGTTAGTTTAGTTCTTATCTCTGCAGGGCAATCGCAATTTCTGGGGGCAATCGCAGTGCAGCTTGGTGACTGTCTCAAGGTTCCCTGCACTAATCAAGTACCTGCGCTTCCTTATCCCACATTAATGAGTGTATTTCTGTCATTTATCGTACACATAGATATGTGGTATTTTACCGTCTGACCAATGCTTGTAATCGATGCCCTAGTGTTTCAAAAATTACTGTCTATTTTGATGGCAAATCTGCCACTGATACCACTGTAAACAGCAGAGTGAGAATGGAAAACTTGATAGGCATAGCAACAGTAACTAAGGAGGGTGAACTAAGTGAAGGGTCAGTTTAATCAGTGAACATCACGCTGCATTGAGGAAGACCTGAAACCAGTGACTGAGACCATAAACTCATTAGGAAACTGTTTACTGATGTAATAAATCAAGTGAGAAATAGGGTCATTTTCTCATAGACTTTCAAACAATCTGACTGCTTTTGCAACCATTGGTGTTACCTGCTGGCCATTAACAAGAATGCAGGCTTCTCTTTTCAAACATGGAGGCTATGTGCACTTCTCTTATGCAGTCTATACCTGACACACATGACCTGTAATCATTCCAACAGCTAAGTGCTATCTGCTAACTGTTAGCGTCCTACCTGTGAGAGGATGTTGGTGCACTGCTGCAGCAGGGACACGGGGGGCTTCCCCAGGCTGGTGGCCAGTTGAACCCTCAGCAGCTGCTCCTTCTGGGTGAGGTTGTCCTGCAGGGCGTGAGCCAATGCCACAGCGGCACACCAGTTGGACAGTGAGTCTACTGAGAACAGGCCTCCGCACAGCAACTGGCCTGCTGAGATCGAATTTGCTGTGGGGAAAAAGCGAGTGAGTCAGTGAATAAATACGTATAAATAAAGCTAAAGGTTATCAGGCAGAATAAACAAGAGTCCATCCATCTCTAAGGGTGGTAATCTGCATCATGCATTGAACAATATGAAAGCCTAAACCCCATTCAACTCCAGTCAAAACTCAAAAATCCCATTTTATCATATCTTTTACAAGAGGTTCAAACTACTCCCATTCGACAAAAGACAAGTTTTTTTAGAATTACAGTTAAAGAACAGATGAAACACCATTTTCATCTGGATCTAGGTCCCATATTGTGACGTATTTCCAAGTGAAACAGGATGAGCAGGCAGGGCATACTTTGTTTTACAGGAAGAAAACATTATAATATTTTTTCACCAATGAAAATTATAAAAAAAAAAAAAAAAAGATACTGATGGATTCCCTGGATTTGTGTCCTGACAATTTATTTTTAGCCACCCTGTGTGAGACAGATGCTTCTCCTACACCCACAAGTGATGTTATTTTCCAGAAAGTGTTTAGTTTTTTCCCGCATTGAACTATATATCAGCCAGACAGTGTTTTAAATGTGTTGAATCCAAAGAATACTTACAAAAAAGGTTTGTTTTTTCTCAGTTGTAACTGTTGTAAAGTAGATATGCCAATATTCTCCAAGTGGTACGTCTAATTTTTGTTGAAGGTGGGGGCAAGTTACTTTAAAAATGACTTAAGTTTTGCACTAACGTAGGTCTTTAGCATCTTTAGCACTAATCACACTGAAAAGATGCTGTATAGAAAGCTGTTTTGAGACACTGCATTCATACTGAAATATAAACCTACTGGATTAGTGACGTCTACAAACTCTTACAAATCATAGCACAACAACTGATGATGCCACTAGTAAGTTCTCCAATTGATGTAACTGACCATCAATCGTGGAGGGCAGCAGTGTAGCCACAATCTCGCCCTGACCCTTCTGGTTTTTGTAGAGGAAACACTGGAAACAGTAAAGGACTGCACAGCGGAGCACAAATGGTTGTCTCTCGTTCACCATGGACATGAGCAGCACCACGATGGCTGGTCTGTGGACAGATGAGGAAGACAGATCAGAGGCAAACTCAGAGTCAGGACAGAATTAACTATCAGATAGATGTGGGAGATTTAATATCAACAGTGGTTTTCACCAGCTATATGTAAGTTAGGGTATAGAGTCGACACTTGAGGCTTACTAACCGCTAGTTTGTAACTAAATAAGCCACTATAATTGGATGCACCACAATTACTTAGGGCATAACCTAACTGGTTTGGTCATTAATCATCATAGTTACTGTGCTCATTAACTTATGACTTCAATGAGTTACTTGGCATCGTAGCACATTGTAGTGGGCTAAATATACACTAAAGTAAATCAATAACTTCAAACTCCACTGGATTTCTCCATCATATAATGGCTGCAATTATTGGAAAAAATTCTGTTGTCTGGCAGAAAAACTGCCCTTTAACCATTAGTGAGGATATATCTGTGACATTTTCTTATTCACACCTACTCTAGATGCATGTGTAATTAATTAGTTATGTAAAAATTATGTTGTAATTTATCGATGTGGCGCAACCGCTTTTTGTTTAGTAACACATAAATCACAACTTATCCCACCTTTACACCAAAATCAGCTCCTACATGCTGTATTTTTTAAATGTTTTAAATGTGAAAACTAAGCGATTGACTCCTTTCCAATTACCAGTAGCTGAGTTTGCATTTTTGTTTGTTCTCCTGATGTATCACTTTCGGTGTCACAAACGTGTTGGAAAAAAAGTGTAAAAATAAACAGGAGGAAGCAGCATGGAGGCCTCTGACAATGTTGCGATGGCACGACTTTTTTCTATCCTTTACTTCAGTCTTTCTCTTAAACTCAACACTGACTAATCTGAAATTATGTTTGAGCACTGCTTAAATGGAGACGGATCGTTTTTATGGCTGTGATGACAAAGAGTTGCAGAAGTTACTGGTGGAGGTGACAAGCCTCCATAGCCTCCACCGGGTCTCCAACAAGCCGATCAGAGGTGGAGCCAATAAGTACCCGTAACTACTGCGGCGTAATTTGACCTGGCAATGAACGCCAATTCATCAATTTCTCATTAAAAACAAAGGCCAGATATTAGTGAGTGTTTTGTCCAGTATAAAGGGGGCTTTAATAATAATTTGCCTTATAGTTAGGTGAAGTTTGAACCTACACACACCTGGTGCAACAAGCTGCAGGTTCATTAGTTGCATCTTACCTTGGTGGGTTTGAAGGAGCGTTTACAGATGCAAAGTAGTCCTGGTTGACCTGTGAGCCTCGGATGACCTCTGATACAGTGTTGATGGTCTGAAAGAAACAGGCCGGATCACAAGCTCGAATGCAGTAAGTCTCAAAGGAGCCAAACCTTCTGTGCAATCAACTATTCTTCTCTGTATTGTTTAATACTTTCTGACTGCTGCAGTCGTTACCTCAGTGAGGATGTCAGCAGGCACACCAGTGGCCATGAGGATGGTACACAGCTGCTGCAGCAGACCACACTGGTACATGGACTTCTGACAGCTGGCTGTAGCTCCAGGAGAGTTCACAGGAGACACCATGACTCGCACCAACTGAGAACAGAACATTGTGCAACCTTTCAACAAAACAGCATCCCACTGTTCCGCTTGTTTATTTGATTAAACATGACTGTCCAGTGTTACCTGCAGCATGAGGTGGAGATTGGTGACCTTCTGCGCAGACCAGCCGGAGTTATCATCACCAACCTCAAACCAGGGTTTCATCCTCTGAATGTAGGAACCCTCTTTAAAGAAGTTCTGGTTGGAGCTGTTGTTCTTCAGCAGGTTGAGCAGCAGCAGCAAACAGTCCTCCACCACGATACCTGCAGCGAGGAGAAAGGATGGACAGTACGTTATATCACAAGAAAACAATAATTAATAAATAAATCTTTGGAGAAAATTCTGTATTAAATCTCAAAATTCTTTTACCTCCATCACTGCTGCCCTCTTCTGTGATGATATCTAGAAGACGCTCAAATGCATTTTCAAATGCCACAATTTTCTGAATGGCAGCATTGCTTTTGGTCAGTTGTTGAAGCAGCAGCAAGCCCTGATCGAAGTGAAAAACATGTCGTCATATATCTGCTGAAAATTTAAATGTTGTAGTATTACATTTATAGTTAATTGTCATAATAAAAAGACCTGTATTTAACACTAAACAGACTTTCAGAACAAAATCAGCCCCCTTCTTGCATTAAAACATTGCAAGGAGTTGTACTGGTGGGGATGTGTTGGTAAAGGTACCAGTGAGACAGAAATACAATCCAGAGGTCCAGTTTGAGTAACAGATCTGTGACTTTAAAGGGTTCTCAGAAGATTTTACAACACTGGAAAGTTATCACGGCTGCATTTATTTTTATTTTATTTATTTAGCACAACTATTGTGTGGTATTCAACATAAATACGGTTTAACGTTGCAAAATAATCCACCAACCACCGGCAACACCATCATCTGTACAGATTATGTCATAATAAATGTTATTTATAATAAACTTTATTTATACATAACAAAACAAGGTTACAAAGTATTTTACAAAACAAATTTAAAATGGTAAAATGATAAAAAAAACAATTTAAAAATAGAATAAAAACACTGAGCAAAAGGGGATACCTCTTAAAACAAAGAGTAAAATAAACAATATAAAATAATCTATGATTAATAAAAAAAGAGAGAATGCCTTTGTATAAAAGTTTGTTTTTAGAAAAAAGTGAATTCAGACCATAAACCTTGTGACACTCATAAAAATATGTTTGTAAGACCAATTTAAAAGAGGATTCAGAAAAATGTAGTTTTACACTTCAATTTTAGGTAAAGATTTAGCTGCACATACTGTGTTTTATTTTGTCTGAGCCCTCTGTGCTGGTAATGCTGCTGCATCGACAGACTGAACTCATTAAAATAAATGAGAGGGCTGCGATTTTTCACACAGAGATAAAGTCGGCCTGAATGTGACGTTAGTTTCAGAGGCATTTGCAGGTGGTCTGATACAAAATGTGAGTTTAAGCAGCATGGACAAGTACTCACATCATTGCGAATTACTTCTCTTGAGTCTGCCAACAGGTCCATCAACCTGGAGACACCTGTGGACAGACACATAAAGATAAAGCTATTAAATAAAGATATTAAAGGGCTATTAAACACTAGTTGAAGTTACTGAAAAAAAACCAACAAGACATTTTGCTTTTAAAAATATATTAACAAATTCATTCCTATTTTTGATTGAAATGTCTTTTTTTTTTTTTAGAGCTAACAGGTGGCCTCCGTAAAGAGATACAGAGATACTGATGTAACATTGCAGATCCTGAATGAAATTGTGGCATTAAACTCACCCATGGGGCTGACCAGAATGACACCCTGGACCTGCGGACCCTGGTTCTTCAGAAGAGCGGTCAATAGCTTCACTCCGGGCCAACGCACATGGAAGTCAAACTCCTAAAAATCACATCAAAGCATGAACACATCAGTTAGGCAGTTGCTTTTAGACAAATATAATAATACAGACAGTAATAACAGCTCAGTACCTCCAGCAGAGTGAGAAGCAGGGTCACATGTTCGGGGTCCTGAATGAACGTGTCTGTGAACTGAGCTCCCAGATCATCTGCCTGTTTCTGAGCGTTCTCATCTGTGAAGGAGATTGAAGGCTGAAATTAGCAAAGGCTCCAATGAAAACTACAACAGAAACCTCAGCAGTAAGGGAGCCAGTTGGTTTGTTCATAGCAATCAGCCCGAGTTAGAAAGCAAAAATTACCGGAAAAAATACAACTTTCCCTGAATGTTAATCAAAGGTGGTTTTCTGCTACTGAACAATCATGTTACAGAGATTTCATAAACATATTAAAGAACTGTGTACATGCTCAGGGTGATACTTATGAACACACCTTCTGGAAACAAAGGGTGACACACAGATGAGGGGGGGCAGTTGGATGGGAGGGTGAACAGGGTGAGCTCAGGGGGGGTTACAGTAAAAGTGATTCTACTGTGAATAAACATTTAATGTGGGATGAGCTGGGAGCTTTAGTGTGACTTGGCCTGTCATGATAATTGCATTATTAACTTATCAAGGTCTGCAAAAATTATTATTGTGTTCATGTTCACATATATCGTATGATTTTATTTATTCAGTTGACATGTGTGTCTGTTTGCGTAAGAATGCCATCAGTGTTTTTGCCCATACGATGCTGGAATAAACAGCACCCTTACAAGACTTGGGCACAGCGTTTCTGCACAGCGTTTAACCCAAATTAACAGAGAAAAACTATGCTGAGACATTCAGCTGTCATTACTTGTTGTGCTGATTCTGTCCTCTCATTGCCTAGCTTAAAAAGTCTGGAAGAGAAAAAGTCCAAAATGGTCTTTCAAAAAAATAATATGTTCATCACAGTTATTTCTGGGACGATATATCATCCAACAAAAAGTAGTTATCATGACAGGCCAAGTGTGACAAGCTGGTTAGCAACACCACTGAACTGAGAACAGGTGTGTACCCCACCTAGTAATCTGATTTAGAAAGGTACTTAAACTTAATTAGTATCTTGTAATGCTGATAGTTTTAGATGCATTTTCTCATGTTTTGATATATCCATCCCTAAGATTTCTGCTTTCTCCCCAAAACAAGAAGATAATGGTCATAGCATTGGAAAATTATATTAAAAGCTGCAACATATGTGTGTAATGTGAAGTAATGAAAACACACAGAAGTTTCACCGGACTAGAGTTTCCCTCTGTTTTATTTCTTTCAGCTTCGTTTTGGTTTTCCCACCTGCACCTTTATGATTTTGGTTCACGCTCACTGGCTGTCTGCTCCCAGATTTCAAACCTGACCAACATGGCGGCTAATGTGGAAAGTCTATTATGTAGTGAAAATAATTCACTGAAATGTATTTCTGAAAACATTTCAGGTGAGAAATTAAACCATTCAGTTGCTGAATCTGTCTCCATTTTAGACTGATAACAGTTTTTTGGGATGTTTTCTCGAGGCAGTGAGCCGTGCAGGATGCCACTGGTTTGCATAAAGTAGCCTCGACCTCAACTTTATGCAAATGAGGGGCGGACACGCCATCTCTCGAAATGCACCATGCTTACGTAGACAATGAATGGGAAGTGTGGTAATGACAGATCCTGTGGACACGAATCATTACATCTGCCAGGTGGCCACAAACACAACTTCAAATTTAGAGTGTGTTAGATGTGCAAATAGGAAACTCTTTGTTTGTCATGCTGACCCTATAATGTGGCCAAAACAAACTCAATTAATATAGGTTGGAAAAAGCAATCCGTCTTTTATGAAACTGCGTCCCTGTTACCAACAATCCACATAGCTCATAACAAAACTCTAGCTGCCATGAGAGGAGGGGGAGGGTTAGGGTGTTTTTGTGTAATCTGGGTGAACTGATGATGAAAAAAAACACACTTCAAACAAAATTAAACAGAATAATGTCACCACAACAGTACAAAAACAACCAGCTATTAAAATGTGAGGGAAACAAAGGAGCAACGAGACATGACAGATATACTAACAGACACAAAAGTGATCAGGGATGTGATGGTATTAGTGAAGCAGTCTTGTTACCACCCGAACACCTTCTAGTCACGTTTTCAGCGCCAACTGAGTTTAGTGAAGTTAGTTAACTAGCAGTACTATAACTACTGCACGGAGTGCTTGGCTTCGGTACTGACCAGGCATGGAAACATTCTTATGCTTCCCTGAGACAGGGAGAGGGGTTACTGCGTCTGCGAGAGTAGGGGGGGGGGCAAGAGTAAGTTTAAAGCCTCACCAAAAAGCTAGCATTCATCAATCGCTCTGAAGAATCACTGACTGATTCTTGAGAAGACATGCCACAACAGCAACCAAAACACAGCCTCTAATTTAATCAGCTGTTTACAATCTGTGCACTGCAGGAGGCGTCGACAAGATTATTAATGTGCTCTTTTTCCACAACCCAACCAAAGAAACCTATGATTTGTAAGTGCTGCTGGAGGTTAGGGGGGTTTGGCATCATGCACAGTCAAAGAGTTTTACCTTCTGATTCATCTGTAGGGTTAAAACATGGAAGAGAAGAGAGACGACAATCTTTTATGTAAAGCAGTCATTAACAGTGTACAGAAGAGGGGAATGCAAATTGACTGATGTCCAGTTGACATGAATTGAACTCATTTACACATGCAAACAAAACAATGGCTCAGTCAGTCAACAGTTGCCACACAATCAGAAGGAATTATCTTCGAATGATAACTAATATAATGGTGAAATTCATTATTTGTAATAATTGTGGGGGGATTAATACCTTGCTCTTCCTCCTCATCGTTGCAGATGAGGTTGTACAGTGTGTCCAAAGCGTAGCCAAGGATTTCAGAGTCAGACCTGTTCAGTTGGCAGGAAAAAGCCAAGTGTTAACAAAACACAGGTTTCATTGTTAAGAGAACCTGAGACAAACGAAACACAACACACTTTTCAGGACAACATGGAAGATACCACCAGACCAAACAAGAACACGAATACTACATCAACATACCTGTCAGTTTGCAGTATGTTAATCAAGTGATCCATTGCCTGTGTGCCAACTTCCATGCGATATTTCTACAAAAAATAATAAGGAAGGCAAGAGTTTTTTTAATAACAACGTCATTAAGGTGCTGCATATAAGCATTTAATTGATAAAACATGAGAATAAAAGTTATAGAGTAGTGAAAGATATTAAACAATATATAACACATACAAATTTAAGGTACTACAAGACACTGGTAAAGACAAAACTTTTAAGTCTTGATTTTTTTTTTTTTGCTATTCTACACAGCAGATGCACATCAGACATGTTTTTCTGCCCAAAACCATTCAGATGTAGTAGTATCATAATAATAATAATAATACGATACTATATAATTATACAGACATTTAAAGCCACTGGAAACCCAAATCCACCAGAGCCCTCTGACTAAACTCTTCAGAAAATATTTGGAAATTTGTGTTTGGTCGATCATATCTCTGTTGTCACTGTATTATTACCAGTGTATCTTGTATCACTGGAAAGCCTGTTCATTTCCCTTTACAATGATGTCCCATTTGTAAAGATCCTGCATTTGTGGGATGAGCAGCAAAGCTGATTATGTAGGTGGGACCCAAGTGAAATGTGCCAAGTTCCCCTGCAAATGCAATAAAACCTCTCTGTTTAATCTGCCTAGTTGAGTCTGAGACAACTCAACAACAGGGAGCTGAAGCAATTACATTGCCTCAGAGTCCTTTGACAAAAACAGTGATTTTAACTCACAGAACAAAGGAGCTGCTGGTCTATCACTGCCTTGATCTTCTGCAAGTGATGTTAGTTCAGATCCGAGCTAACGTGTTAAAAATACAAAGTCAAAAAACAACAAAAACAAACTAGAAGATCAAGGCAGCAGTAGACAAGTAACTTCTGTGCTCTGTGATGTAAAATTACTATTTTTGTCAAAGGACTCTGGTGGCCTTGAAGAGAGAATAGATGGTGACTTCGGCAGAATATATTTTGCTGCTGACCATGTCCACAGAAGTTTTTTTTATTGCTTAGCTTCTGTGCCAGTACTGTGAGGGAGATGTCAATAAAAACATGATCCGCCTCATCTGCACAGTCTTGAGAAATGGTCTTAATTTTTTTGAATTTTGGAATTAGTTTTTTTTTTAATAGTTATGCATTTTTATTTTCATTCAGATTTTTGTGGACGCTTAATGAGATCCACAACTTTGATACCATATATGCATTTTTCCTATTTCAATCCAAATGCCCAGAGGCTGTAAAAATAAAGGAATGTCAATCTTTCTTTGTACTGTATTTCTTATAAAATACAGGAAGTGTGCACATCCATGTCTGTGTTTGTGACCAGCGCTGACACCACTGTGTGTTAATGTGTAACCCTGCGCCTCCTAAACCCCTTATTCATGCCTGATCAACTCATTACTCACGGTTGATGGAGCAGCCAGTAACAAAACTGTCCACGAACACAACTAGCTTTGTAGAAGCTCGTGTCACTGATTAGTTCATTATAATCAACAGCGTTTGACAAAGGAGAGTTTGAGAGTGTGACAGAGGAGAAAATATTTATATGTTCCCATTCATTTACATGACATTAATGCAGGAGAACAGGGATTTAATTCTACTTGTCACGTACTGCTGTAAACTAAAAAGGTTAATACACTAAACCCCTGCTGGATAAAACAAAGTACTGGAAGCATCACTAATGTTGATTAAAACAAACCTTTACCCACAAACCCCATCATACATTCACTCAGTTGTCAACTTATTGTGTCTATCTTGATAAAAAAGTAATCCAATACAACAGCCCTGCAATAAATTCCAACCTTTAGAAAGGAATTATCAGAAACACTCTCAGTAAAACCCAACACAATTGAGCACAACTACAAACTTAGGCAAAAACTGAACATTGCAAACTTCATTGAGAGAGGATCTATTATTGTATTAAACTACATTAGTTTCAGTTAGATGTACTTAAACTGGTGGCAACTGGAAGTATTACTACTGCACCTGTTTCCAATAACTTAGTCTTAATTATTTACCTTAGAGAGGGACTTAAGAGCACGAACAGCATCTCTGCGGTCTTCTAGGAGCGTCGAGGAGGCCACCCGGTCACACAACTTCTGGATCTGTCAATAGAAGAATCATCATTTATTTTGCTTGTTCTTCTGCCTAATTATTATTCAGCCAAGAGAAGATTTCTGTATTTATATGACTTGACAGGGGTTACAGAAAGAAATACATATGTTTTAATTCTTTCCCTTCAATCTTTGTTAATTATTAGATGAACTGACTTATTCAGAAAAAAAAAATAAAATAAAATAAAAAATAAAAAAACAAAGAGAAAAACAGATATTCTTTAGTATACATAGTCACAACCAGTGGAGATATGCAACAGATAAGATAGACAACACTGCTTCAAATTAAGAGGGAAGTCAGGACCCTCCAGGCCTACATCTTTGGGGTGAAAAAGATGGGGAAAAAAATAGTAAAGCAGAACACAAATAATAATTTCTGCTGTGCAATATTGAGTTTATTTATTTATTTATTTTTTGAGAATTTCCTCTATCAATTGCCTTATTAATTATTGTATAATTGTACCTCCTCTGGCCTCTAAAAGTATGCAAATTAAACAATCTTTGAGAGGGAGAGACATGTACAAACTGCTGAAAGGTTCAGTAAGAACACAATAGCTTTATTTTAAGAAGTCTAAAGCCAAAAAAGATTGGGAACCAGTGGTCTAGAGAACAACATTACTAAAATTTTCTCTGCAAAAGGGCAAGAAACAACCACTGCAATGAAGACTATACTGTAGAATGAGACAATAATCAATTGATTATACAGAAAATAATTACTACTGACTAACTCAAAAAACTGTGTGAATGTAGTTACTCTTTAAATACCAGTAGTGGTAAAGACAGAACTGACATGAATATTTCACATACTGTCTTGTGCATTCTGCAGGAGGAACAAGCAGTATCACTGAATAGCCAAAACAGGAATGACAAAGATCTGATTATGTGGCCCCTGCAATGCCAGCAGGAGCAATTTCCAAGCGGAATAGTTCTGCATACAATACTCAACATACATCTCAAGCATGCATTAAGATACTGATTGTTTAAAGCCAGGATTATACCTCATAGTGAGCCAATTTACTACTTTTACTTAATAATCACTACAAATTGTATAACTTAAATGCATACTTTGTAGGATTTTACTGAAACCAATGTAGAGTCTCATATTAAAAACATAATCCCTCTCAATCATCTCCTATGACCCACTATAAATGTGCAGCGTTGACTGTATCTGCAGAGACCTTCTGTCCCTCTGCCTGTATTTTCTTATTTTCTCATTATTATGTTGCACCCAGGATGTTTGTTTGGATTCCCATTAGCCACTCCCAAGACAGCAACTTCTCTTCTGGGGTCCACACATTTGACATTCTGGGAATAAGACTCAACAGTCAGTCTACCTTTTTGGTGTGTTTCCAGTAACAGTAAACAGCAACTGACCAATCCTGCATATTCTGCTTTTAAGGTGCTGAACAACATAAGCAACTTGAAGAAGTCACCTTGTTCTCTGGCAAGTCGTAAGAATTTTTTTTTACTATTTTGTGACATTTTATTGGACTAAGCAATCAATTGAAAAAATGCAGCAGGCTAATCGATAATGAAAGTAGCTGACAGTGCACAGCAACAAAAGGGCCTATGTTTTAACTGGTACTAGAACCACCTTTCCTTTGACGACCTTTTATTCACGACATTGATACATTTAATCTATGTATTACTAAATTTTATTTTAAAATAAACATATTGCGGAAATATGTTGATTAAGGGGCTGACAGCTGATTCTCATAACATGTGTTGCTGTCCGTTTTCTTTCATTTATTTTCCCATTCATTACAGCTACACGTATGTAACACGGTATATGTGTCATGACAGCCCTGCTGCTGACTGACAGGTATGCTACGTTAGCTAATTAGCTTTATGACTAGCTCGTTGTTCTAATTAAAGGAGGCCCCGGTCTTTTAACATATCCTTCTAGGTGTTTTTTTTAGATAAAATTAAAACACACCGCGTAAAATCACAGTTTTTGGCGATGAGGTGTGTGTGGTCTCCGTTTGACAGGTAGACGGGGGTGTAAATCTAAGCTAACCGCAGCTAGCCGCAGCTAGCCGGGCTGGTCTCCTACCGTCTCCGCTCCAGACGGCTGCGGCCCGGCTGTCTGCCCACCCATCACTCCTCTGAAGAAGTTCATCTTCACGGACGTCCTCTCGGTGCCAGATTCAAAACGCCTCTCCTTCTGAAAAACCCTCAGACTCCCCCTTTAATGGTCTGTGCAACAACACCGTGAACAGAAAAGGAAAAAAGATACACAATGATGATTTTTTTTACACTGTGTACAACTGTCTGATCGACCCCGGAACAACTGTGAGGGCACTGCGCATGCGCGCAGACGTGGCGATACGTGGCTGATCAGCAGACAAGAGGGTTCAGTTATTTAAAGGGCAAGAAAAACCCATTCATTAAACGGTGTGACATATCAAACACTGAGACAGAGACCAGTTTTACCCAGTTATCAGTGTATGAAAGACCATACAAAAGCTGTAGTGAAGATATATAAAACCTTTATCTGCAAACTAGTAGCTATGGTTGTAGAAAAAAAAATATTTCTTTCTGAAGTGAAGTGTATTAGAAGGTTAAAGTAACATAAAATTACACTAAAAAAAATGAAAATACCTCAAAACTGTACTAGAGGTTACACAAAAATAATTTATGGAACAAGAAGGAGAACAAAAATTTAATTTATTACAAGAATTTATTATGTGGCTTTATTAAATACTCAGTCATTTGTGGATATGTTCTGAGTATGAGATCGTTGCTTTGAAGTACAGACAGTTTCTATGAACAAAGTTTGATCATAGACTCTCAGGAACAATAAAATCATTTTAAAATAATCACATATTTTAAAATGAATATATTAAATCAAATTAATGATATTTTAAATCTGTGTTATAAGCAGGATAACATAAAGTGAGTGGGTCATTATTCCAACATAATCCCTTTCAGAGTGATTCAAGAGTCCAAGTCAAATCCTGCAACACCCTGTCAGGGTTTATTTCACAATAATGACCCAGTCAGAGAAAATTATCCCTTAAATAGTTTTATATTGTTTATTTTATTTTACTGGTATTTATTTCCAGTGTTTTGGTTGATTAGGATGGGAGCACTGTAATTTCCATGACCTCAGTGTCCTGTGCCTTCTGACTGCTCTGTCTGGTGTCGCCATCATTAGTCACTGTCCTCTTCACCGCTGAGCTTAGACAACACTTGTTTCTTCACACCTATGACAAAAACACACAGGCTGAATCACTCAGTAATTAAAGTAATTAAGATTACATTGGTAAAGTGATGCTAGGAAGCCCATTAGTGAAGCAATATTATTATAGAAATGAAGATTACAGTACGTCCAGAGTGTGATACAACACCTGAGTCATCACACAAATAAATGAGGTATACAATAAATAAATAAATAAAAATTCACCCCTGTTATAAAAAGCCTCACAGAGGGTCTTTGGAAACATTTTCTGTCAGCGATGGAGGCGACAGCTACAGCAGCTCTGATTTTTCTTCTCTGTTCACAGATACAAAATACAGGTAAGACCAGTTTCAGGCAGCTTCTTTTTTTATAGATTATTTAGAGGACAGAGATATTTTTTTTTTATCTCTGATTATTTGAAATGGTCTCACAATAATAACAGCATTACAGAAACGTATAATGTGAAATAACACTTTGGCAGAACATTTTGTGTTCTTGTAGGACTCCGGAACTCATACCAAGAAGGTTATAGAGATAAGTTTTTGGGGTTTTTTTAAGTCACTTTAAATACAGCCAAATATTAAAATAAAAGCTTTATTTTCAGTGACTGACATGGCTGAATAAATGCTAGAAATCCTGAGTAGAAAGTCTCCATTTCAATTTTGCTGTTCTATTATATTTCATTTTTTAATTACATAATATTATATTTCTATGCTCTCTGTATATTAGAAGGAGTAGCTCTATTTATTTGTTCTATTAGATCATTATTTTATTATTCCTTTAAGTTTATTTGTGCTTGTACTTTTAATTTATATAGAAGGGGAATATTAATTAATTTGAAAAAGTCTGGAGACCATTTCTTATCTACTATGACAATATAACCCAAATAAACTGGGAGAGTTCATGAAGTTACTTTATAAAGATATTTTTAACATATTTTTTTACTTTCTTTCTTTGTGTCAATTTTAAATTATCGTTATTAACAAATATACAAACATTTCAGACATGCTCAACTAGTATTCAGAAAATTCAGAGAAAAAAGATTCTACACTTAAAAAACATGCTACCAAATAAATAAATAAATAAATACTTAGTAGAAAAGACAAAACCAATTTGGGATATATAAACTTTGTCAACATGATAAGGAAAAAAAGGGGGGGCAGGGGTCATTTTCATTGTAGAATACACAGAATAATTCGATAGTTTTGTTATTTTTTATTGTCTATAAATTGTAGAGTCCCAATATAGTCCTTAAATTCAAATTAAAATCTTGTGAAGTTGGGAGTATTATTTATCTATTTATTTATTTGTTGTTTGTGTCCATCTGCGTTGAGCTTGGCATCATTGCTTTGGTCATCTTGGGAGTATGCACGGGGTTGATGGAGGGGTATGTTGGGGAGCAGGGGAGAGATGGTAATTAAACTTGAATTATTTAATATGTTGATTTTGTAATTCATAAACTAAAAAACACATCTAATACACAGAAGTAAAAATATGTCTGGTTTTATTTTATAAACAGTTAATTTAATAAATAGTGTTGAAAACATCCAAATCATTTGAATTTATTAATTTAATTTAATTTAATTTAATTTAATTTAAGACTTTTTCAGCAACTTTCTAGAGGAGAAGCAGTATTTAAATTAAATATAGCTAAAATCCAGGTGACTGCAATGCATTTCTCAATCTTATAAAACAGTGAAATTCCTTGTTATTACTACTTTTAACACTTTGTTTTTCTTTAAGGAGCACTTCCTGTTAGGAATAATCCCGCCAACTATCAACATGATGCTTCAGGAAGTGGTATGACATGAATTAATTTCTCAGCACTACATGTGTAGTATCAGATCCTCACATGACTGAACTTGAATATTTGCTTATTTTCTCAGGGTCCTCTGTGAAAGAAACTGCTGCTGCGATGACAATGAATGAGAACCCTCCATGTCAGATTGTTCCTGCCACTGATGCTCCTCTGACAAGAGTCACCACCACTACTCCACCTCCGATCTCTGTCAGTAAACCAGGACAGAACCAACAACAGACGGTTCCTCCTCAGCCACCTGCTGTCAATAACGCAGGAGGATTTATATATCAGAAACCTCCTCTTCCTCTTCCTCCTAATGTATTCTACCAACCAATCATGCCTTATTACATCCCGCAACATCATCCAGTCAGCGGGGGGTCTTACGTGTACGGACAAGGTGCTGCTCACGTCGGGTTTATACCAGGAGGGGGTCAACTTCTCCTTCCACACTCACCTTCTGGTGCGTCTGGCCTCCTCCCAGCTCCTCAGTGGTTCTTGGATCTTCAGAGACGTAAACACCTCCCTGTGGCCTTGTATCCTCAAAACCATGGCAACCCAACAGGAAACCAAAGAGGACCCCTCCAGGCTAAAAGATTTGATTCAACATCAAGTGAAATGTCCTCTGAGGAGGACAGTGACGGTGACTGAAGAGACTGGGACTGATTAAATCCTTTGAACATGTGAGGGTACCAAATGTACATGAATAAGAAATCTGATGTATAGAAATACTAATATATGCATTTAATTATCAGGTTAATGGTGTCTGTCAGTCTTAAAAGTGCCCTGTGAAGCTTTCTTGTAAACAAAGTTTCTGTTCTATATTTAGTGTTACCAAAATACATTTTGTCTAACATGTTGAGTGTATTTCCTTCCTCTCAAAGCATTTGCAAAGCATGCATGTCTGTTCACAACATTGTTGCTGTCGGGTGCAAACATTGAATAGCCATATTATGAGTTTTGTTTTGTTTTTCATAAATCAATGCTGTTGGTCACTTTCTGTCTCTCTGGGGGCTTTTCGAATACTTGACCATTAAAATGAGCTACTAACTTTGATTACGCAGCATTCAATTACTTTTTCATTTGAGGCAACAGCAACAATATTTAGTAAAGACTTGCAGGAAGTTAATATAAGGTATCAAGAGTCCTTTTAGGACTGTAAGTTATCACTACATAGTACAGTGACGTGTGATTCCAGTGAAAAACTTGCTGTCTTCACTTAGTCTGTATTTACAGAGAAGTAGAGAGGAATAATGAAACATCATGTCACAGTGATGTTGACCTTTGACCTTTTGGATATAAAATGTCATCACTTCATCCTATTAGATATATGTGTAAAGCTTCATCATAATTATCTCCGTCAGGCATAAGCCTGGTAGGGATCATGCAATCACTTCAGTGTGTGCATGCATGCATGGCCGACAAACCTGGCGCTCGTGCGCAGCCAATCTCGAATACCACCGGACCCATCAGCCCGTTTTTCCGTGCACATTCATGTCTGTATGCTGATGTGACCTCTGTGGACCTTTTTTTCATTGGCTCCGCGCTGACGACTCTTGTGTTACCGGATCAACTCATTCTTATTGACATGATATCTCAAGAATGCCTTCAGGGAATTTCTTCTGATTTGTTACAAATGCCCACTTGGACTGGAGGAAGAACTGCTTGACTACTTAATAGTTACATGTAATCAAATTACTCAATTGTAATCTGTTAGTTACTGAGAAATAATACGTACTTAAATTAGTTACTAATCAAAATGTTGGTTACTATTGGTTATATACAATATTTTCAGGTACCCTTTCTTTTGGATGGAAGTTGTCACTATATTGACATGTATGATTCCAGTTAATAATTTCCAGTGAGGAATATACAGTCTTTATCACATCAGAATTAGTGCATGAATTCTTCAGTTATGACCAAAAATGTTATCAGTTCATCCTTGAGTCCAAGTGGACATTTGTACCAGATGTAAAGAAATTCCACCAAAGTGTTACCAAAATATGACATTCACAACAATGGGACCGACATGAGGTCACAGTGACCTTGACCTTTGACCGCAAAATGTCCAGTCAATTCAACCATAAGTCCAAGTGGACATTTGGGTGTTCCTGAAATATGACGCTCACAAGAACGGGACATGTACAGGTCGCCTGAAAACACAATGCCTCCGACCACAGTGTGACCAGCATGGAGGCATAAGAAGGTGGTTTTGTGAGGTCATTAAAATCTGATCAGTTCATCCTTCAATGTAAAATTTGATGACATTCCATCAAGTCATTCCTGAGATACCACATTCACAAGAATGGGGCAAAGATGAGATCACAGTGACCTCTGTCCACCAAAATTTAACCAGTTCACCCTTGAGTCAAAGTGGATATTTGCACCAAAATTTCAGACATTACCTCCAGGTATTCCTCAATGTCACCTTTGCAAGAATGGGACAGACAGATAAGCAATTGAGAACATAATGAACCTGCAAGTTTTCTCTGCTGACACAACCTGCATGAACAACTTCAGTGGTCAAACCTGCACCACAGAATGGAGTATCTAATTAAGATTAACTACAAAACCCAACAAACCTGCCTGGAGCAAGCCTAATTTAACTGTTCTTCTTTAACATTAACATTATTTTCTAATGAGGAACCTGCAAACATGACAAACGGTGTGAGTGGTGCTGATATCAGTAGTTTATTGTATGTTAAGTCCAACACATTCAAAATAGAAAGGAAAAAAGAAAAGAAAAACTAAAAAAACAAACTAAAAAAAAAAATCTCCACCTGCAACACTTTTGTACTAGCAACAAGTAAAGGGTAAACACAGTAAAATTAAGATGGCAGCCAACTGTTTACCACACCTGCTAAAGCCAAGAAGGTACTTCTATTTCCATTCAAAAAAGGACTGGAATGATTCACAATGAGGATCCACTCTACTGCATTTTCAACCACAGGAAAATAATTTTACAGTTTTTTTTTCTTATGAGGATCCTTTAAAGTTTGGAAAAGGGTGGGTTGCTGAAAACCCTCAGTGAAAAAGAAGAACTATCCAACCGCAAATTTATATGCTCAAACATTTTCACCACCACTACGATGTAAAAGCACAGATTGGTCTGAAAGCATGATGGCTCTTCTTCACCACTCTCTTCATTGACCACTGCTGTAAAAAGTGTGATTGCAGTCAAGTGCCCATGTTAAGCAATTACCTGACAAATAAACATTCGGGGTAGAGGCACCCATACGAGCTGTCTGTTATAAACACTCAAAACACCAAAGAGCTGTAATTTTTCTGTCATATTATTAGGTCAAAACTGATGGCAACAAATTAAGAGTCTCTCTATTGAAAACTACTCTCACATCTGAAAATATTCAATCTTAACTACAAGGGAGAGTAACTGAGCATCACTGTGGAAAACTACATAAAATATGCCATGTCCATACATGAAATCTTGTTTTTTAACTGCAAGAGAGCAAATACTATTTCATGCCGATAACAGGATGAGCACTACTATTTTCTTTTTTTTTCATTGCCAGATGAGAAATTTGGAGAGAGGCTGTGTTCAAACTGACAGATTGTCCCAGAAATGTTGGGAATAGTGCAATACCACCAGACAAGGAAGACCTCAAAGTATATTTGTCCAGAAAAATGCTACATCAATTTCACTTCCCATTTCAGTGCAAGGTAACAAAAAAGAAAATTAAATAAAAATGATAACATCTCATCTTTGTCATGTTTTCCTTTCCAGCTGAAACCAAAAGGTCTTCCCTCCCTACCGAGTGGTAAAAAAAGAAAAACACGCCAATGGACAAGGAGATGACGACTAGTATGGCATTCAGATTAGCTTTGCCTTGAGTGGAAAAATAAGTGAATAAAATAAGCACAATGAATAATCAGCATATGAAAATACAAATGCACCAACAGCTAGAAAAGTGAGAACAATTATTTGCTAGTCTGTAAACTGGAACTATGGCCAGCTCACCCGCACAGATCATTACAAAATTGTTGCTGAGAAAAGAACAGTCTGACAACTTCTGAGTCCAGGGATTAACCCGAGTGCTGCCATGAGTTGAAAACTATGGTCAGACTGAAAAAAAATAATCAACAGTATCTGAATCACATTGTGAGACTCTTTCCAAACCTCAGTTCACTGAAATCACGGTCGTGTCGAGTGATGACATGTTAAACCAAGGACAAAGCATTCCACTGTCACCATCTTTAATGTACCTTTTTTGTTTTTGGGAGTAGTTCTTCAGATGCACGTCTTAGCCATTTAACATCAAACAGAAGTCGAGGCACCTATTGTCTCTACAAAACCCAGAACAGACACAATACAAAACAAATGTACAAAACTCACAACAGATCATCTTAGGTAGTAAAACAGTATGGAACAAAAGAAATGCACCTGAAAAACTTAAATCTTGTGAATACTGCAATTTTTCTCTTTTGTATCTGCTCCCAGAAGACAATAGTTCAAAATGAGCAGCTTCCCCATTAGGAGGCGGCAAGCCCCGAACCGCTTTAGTAAGACTGGAAAAGGTGAAATAGAAGGCACCATCATGCTCTTATCAAGTCGAGACAGAGAAATTAAAATATACACAGAAAAACAAAACATACAGTAAACTATGATTTTTGCTGTACATTTATTCTGTTACTCCGCACTTAAGACAGGAAGGGAGGGAAGAGGGCGGGAAGGTGTCGTCCATCCCCATTTTGCGGTCTAGCTGGCAGGGAAAAACATGAAGAAAAAACAAACTTGGAATCAAAAAAGAAAAACAGAGCGAGCAGCCATCATTACCACTCTTCTATTGTTCAGCTTTGTTTCTTGTTTATCCTTTGTCCCCCCACTCATTTGGTGAAAGTCCAGGATTTGAGCTTTTTCTTTTTTTTTTTTATTTGATTTATAAATGAGGAAAAATATAATGTAGATTTGCTTGTCATCTTGTCCATCCAGCAGTAATTGAAGCGTAGTTTTGGGTCAAAAGTGTGAAACGTACATTGGTCACAGCGGACAGGCTGTAAGCGAGGCCTGCCCCGGTTAAGTCGTATCGCTTCGAGACAAAACAGGTCTCTCCAGCTGCGTTCCGAGCGTGGATGTCAATGTAATACGACAAAAGTACCCATTAGTGCATATTGATGAGTGCATTATGCAATTTTGAAGCAGTGGTCTCTCAAAAGGAAAAAAGTAAAAGGCAAGCTTTTCCCCTGGAACTGCACAAATTTTGCATCTCACTCTCTTCCAACAGTAACGGGCAGAAAACTACCATATAAAATGTGCAATAGAGGGATTTCGTGAAGCAGCGCCCCAGTTAAGTCAAGGCATATAATCTCTTTTCCAAATGATGGGCTGTATTGTCGTAGTTAAAAGTCTTATCAGTCCCTCCTAATGTGGCAGATTACTCCTGGTTGGTTTGCCTTTTTTCACGAATTTACAAATTAAAGTTTGTGACTTCTTGAGATACCCGAAAAGGATGCTCAGCTCACAACTAATAAGCGAAATTTTTTTGTTTGCTTATTTTGTTTTGTCTATTTCACAAACAAATGGTTGACAGGCTGTGTCACATTCCAAAGCAAAGAGGGAACAAAAAATAAAAAATAAAACAAAAAACAAATATATACGTTTATACATGATGATTTCTTTTCGTTAACGAGAACGGTTGAAGATGAAGAACACGGAACTACTTCCACACTGCAGGTGGTGCTCTTCTCAGCGGCGCTGGGTCGTGAAGCGGCCCTCTCCCTGGCCTCCAGAGCCTCGTCCAGAGCCCATTCCAGGTTTGGGGGCCATGCCGCCTCGAGGTGGCGGTCCCCTCCCGTCACGTTCACGCATCATTCCGCTTCCCACGATGCCTCGCGAACCTCCAGGACCCCGATCGTTGCGCCTCATGTCCCGACGCTCGTCTCCTCCTCCGCGGGTCTCCCGCTCACGCGCCGCCCTCGTCTTCTTCTCCTCTACATTCAGACGCACCTCACCTCGGAACATGATGGGCTGTGGGCAGAGAAGCAAAGTTACTACAGGAGAATCCAGAACTGAAAATATTTTCGCGTCCATTTCACAACCCACATCATTCACTGGTTTGATAATCTGTCTCAGATCCTGTGTAAGCACGGCTCTGTATCACATTGGTCTGACCTGACAGGCTCTGTGTCCCTGCCAGTGAAAATATTTATTCTCTGAAGCGGTGTTCAGACCAACTTGAGCCCTGCATGAAAATATGCAGCCTCTTCATTCATTTGAATGAAGCTAGGCTGATGTCACAGTGGGGGTGTCAACACAGCAACCTCCAGCAAAATAAGCACAAGATTGTCTGGCAAAGAAGTTCAACCTGGTTCAACTTTTGCTGCAACATAACATCATACAACATGGTGCTGTGTTGGTCCATCAAAAACATGCAAGTGCACATTCCTAGCGGATTCCTTTGTAACATGACCAGAGTATTTCTTATGTTTACTTTTCAATCGTCGCAACAAAAGATAAAAAGATAATGATTGCTGTCTTGTTACCCTACCAGAGTTGAAAACCCTGTCTCGTAGGATTATAAACTGCTGTTCAGTGTTTTGGTGACTGATAAACCTCCAAACTCATGAATCTGTTACTCAAAGTGGATCGTATTTCCTGCCTTAGGGACACCTGGAGCAACACGCCTACTCCAAACCAGCTTTGTGTTGTACACAGGCAGTTTTCGGTTAAACGCCCACTTAGGTATCACTGTGTCAGCCTGCTCTTACTCAAATTATGTTTGGTTATTCACATATGACAAACACTCATGTTTTTATAGAGTAGTTGCTTTAGACATCTATAGAAAGGCTCTTACCGAGGGTTTTGTCAGCAGTTATTTCTGCAAAAAAACATTAAAAAAAAAAACAAAACAAAAAACACAGTAATATCTGTGACTGAGAAAATACAGCCTCCTCATTTAAATCAGGTTAGCAAAACCAGCAAAACTTTATCCTGACTCAACTTTTGCCATAGCACAATCCAGTCATCAATGTACACACTTCAATGACTAATCAAATGAGTGCAAACAAGCTTTCAACTCTACTGAAATTATTGCTTCATTGATGCCTCTCCAGGGTCATAAAATCTTGCAACAAAGCAGTATAACTACTGTGTCTTGTTTTGATTAGCCTTCAAACTGTTGGTTCATATTTTAACTTTTCCTGCTGCAATGCGGATCCTTGTGTTTCGTTTTGTTTTTTTACTCAGTGCTAAAGTTGGTCTGAGCACAGCTTCAGATTTCAGGTTACAAGACTGATTTGTTACTGACTTGACAATGAGGAAACAAATATACATCTCTGAGGGGTTTATTGCTACTGAATCAGATAGAGGATCAGAATAATTGTATGAATATGTGTCACCAGCCCACCAGCAAAGAATGAAAGTGGGTAATGAAATGTCAATATATGCCCCTTCTACCTTGGCCCCCAGAATTTTCTGCACAGGCTCAGAGTCGTCAAAGACCACAAATCCAAAGTTGGGCAACTTCCCACCAACGCCCTTGGTGTTGATCCGCAGCTCCACAACATTTCCATAGGCTAAAAGAAAAAAAAAAAAGATGTAATTTAATTCATATTTAATGAATGTTTAGGTGACAAACATTGACAAAGTGTTGCTTTTCAAGGAAACATACTCATGAAGAACTCTTTGAGCTCGCTCTCATCAATGTCGTGTGGGAGGTTGCCAACAAAAAGCTGGTGGCTGTCTGGGTACCGCATATTCCGCCTGCCGTCCACGTCACCAGATTCAGTATCTCCCCTGCCACCTACAGTTTGCAGCAACAGGCAGACAAAACACAGCAGATCAGCTCACAGCAAACATCTGCCTCAAAATTCAAGAAAGTTAAGTTCCTGGCATCAAGAATGTGAAACTTGTGCCAAGTGCAGGAAGACAATGGGTGAATATTCTCACTCCGTAATCAAAGAATAATCATGAAATGGGATTGCAGATTAATCAGATAGATTCAAATGGTCATGCTTACCTTTGTTGACAAAACTCAAGTGTGGTTTTCCCGTTTGTGACTCTGAAGATGCAACACCATCTGACAACGACAAAGACATGCAGGGAGTCAGAATAAGCCAAATGAAAAGATAAAACAAAGAGTTAAACTCTTAATCTGTGGACAAGTGTGGACATTACCAGGTCTGGGACCCCGTGGAGTGAAGGCTGGTCTGTCACGTGTGCGCTGGTCTCTGGGACGAAGCGGTGCAGTCTGTGTCTCCGGCTTTGCTTCAACTCTGGGCTGTGTGGGGGAAGGGTGTCACATTTAAAAAACAAAACAAACAAAACAAACAAAACAACAACAACAAAGAAATACCACACATCCTTTTTTAAATCACTGCTTTTACACTATACTCCAGAGGTTCAGGTCATGCTGACTGAGCTGATTATGCATTTTAGTTTCTCAAGTCTTAAGGTACCTTGTTTTTTCAAGCATTTAATTCACTTGATTATATGGATATATATATAGAAATATATGCCTGGTTGTTCAACTTATTTTCATTAGTATGATTTTGTGTGATAATGATTTGGCCTTATAAAATGACATATGCTGCAGTTCAGTCACAACAACTGTATGCATGTAAGTGTCAACATGCTTTCCACAAAATTCTTGCAAAAGGAAAATATTTTCTTCCAGAGAAAAATAATGACACCACTAACACCACAACCCTTTTCAGAAGGTGCAGTTCTACTTGATCCACGTGTACAGTGAAATTCCTTTAACTGGGGCTTTTGGGACCAACTGGAAGCCCTAATGTTCCTAAACACTGCACAATAGCAGAGGCACTGTACAAAATAAAATCGCACTCACTTCAGTCAAAGGTGCTGCTCAAATGAAATGCAAAATTTACTGCTGCTGTTAACCACAATCTTGTGGCAGACTCTGAACTACGTGGTGAGCCATGAATAATGTGCTCTGACAGTTCATTTCCTTAGAAGAACTATCCATTTTTATATTTTACATATTTCATGTGCAGTGGTAGTTAGTTACCTGTGAGCTTGGAGCTTTGACAACATGGGGTGAGATTCCAGAGGAGGTGACTGTGCCAGTAGGAGGCAGGTTTTTACTGGTCACCGAGGCCCACGAGAAAGTCTGTGAGGGATGCAGTAATTCATTTTTAGGGCTGCTACAATAACCACTAAACCCTCACACAAGCATGTTACTGCCATCACGGAAATCTCTGCTGGATTAGGTGATACCCTGCTGGACCACGCATCATAAAATTACTCATAATCTAAGAAACTTGAGATTCTAATAAATCAATATATATCATTTAACCTCATTGTAAAATAATAAAAATAAAACTCTCATGACAACAAATCTTCCTCAAGTTGTCTATCATCCATGTCCCTTCTCAATAAGTAGCAGCTGATTAGAGATTAAGATAAATTCAGACTAGTATGTCCTCTGATAATATGTTCAAGAGAAGTACACCACATAGAGACATCAGTCTTACCTTGGGGGGCTCCTGGGTGTTTGGTGGAGACTCCACAGGGACCGGTGAAGGCGCTTTCTCCTCCATCTCCTCTAGAACCTTCTCATCTGCTTCAGGCTTGATCTCCTCTACTTTGGGCTCTGGTTCAGGCTCCGGCTCAGGTTCTGGAGCTGGTTCCTCCATGGGCTCCTCTACTCCGTTACTACAGAGCACAAATCAGCAGGCTGTCACTTTCACAGAGGTTTAAAAAAGGGGAAAATCTGTCATGCTAGAAGGGGTGGGGGGCACTACTACTACTTGTGCTACTGAGATTATGATGACATTTTTGCATACGTGACAGGGTGAGGTTCGTAATAGGTGGTGCTGTTGGGGCTTTCTTGAAGTGGCTCAGGGGACGGCTGCCTCTCCTCTGGCTCCTCTTCAACTTCCTCCTCTGATTCTAAGTTCAGAAGTTATTTGCATTAGCAACGTAAAAGTTAGCCATGACAAGATAAACTAAAAAAAAATAAACAAAAAGACAAGGTCTAGATATTTGTGGACATCTTACCCTCATCAAGCTCAGCTTCAGAGTCTCCAAAGACCTCATCCTCGTAACGGAAGATGTCATTGTGGACATAGAACTTGTTTGCCACTGAACCCTAAGGACATTTGTCAGGCAAACAGGAAAGCACACATTTCAGTGAAGTTCAAGAGCATTTATTTTAAAAATAAAAGCCAACCATAATTTATTTTGGAAACACTGGGGCACTTTCAAATTATCTTTTGAGTAATTTCATTGCGGCAGCAGTGATTTGTCTCAGTTATCAAAATGTAAAAAAATTCTATTTACAGATAATAAATTAGCCATAATCTCTAAAAATCATGCTTGTTAATTGTATCAACAGGCAGAGTTACTCACCTCTGGAGCAAGGACAAATGTTTGCATGAACTTCCTCATGGGCTGACCATTGTTGGAGAGTTCTCCGAGGACTTGCACCACCACTCCATCACTCAGTGTAGCATGGGCATCCACATGCCTGATCTTTGTGTGGCATTCACTGAACTGCAGGGACATGACCTTCTTGTGGATTTCCTAAGAGATGCAAAGATAAAGGATAACCAAAAAACAGGAAGGGACAATGTGGTCAAAATCAGCTTCATCTTGTAATTAAAAATAAACTTATTTTTTTCTGAGCCTCTTCCGGGCATTTTGCATTTAATCTGTTATGAAAATCACAATCATTAAGGCTATTGTTGGATCCTTCAAGTCCTAACACATAACAGCTCATACTAGGTTTAAATGATTGTTTTCATTTTTACATCATCCAATCAGCCCATAGGTGATCCAATTGCCAGGGAGTGGCAGGAGTTCCATCACAACACACCAAAGTGCGTGTCAAAGAGAAATGTTCACATCCTATATTCTGGGTTTTACCCACATACCAACGGTGAGCCTGAGGATATTACACAGTCTGTCTGCAAGCTATGTAAAAGATGTAACAATGTAAGACACGCAGAATCAAAATTTATTTGCACAATGTGGGTTCACCATCCCTCTGAGGCTGCAAAACTGTGCCAAGCTGGACTGAACTATTTAAATGTGAATAAATACATTTCTACTGTTTTTTACTTTAATAACATTATTAGTAGTGTATTTATTCATTTTTATTAATGAATCTATTCTGTGTTTTGCTATTTTTTTTAATTATTGACAGTTTAATTTGGATTAAAGACTCATAATCATCTTAATTGTGGCTCAGCATCTGACAGTTCTAAAAAAAGTCTAACCTTCAAGCTTTCTGCAAGCAATACAGTTAGTTACATAAACACACATCTTAACAGTGTGAACCTTTTATGTGAAAAATTTAAACAAGCATTGCGTTCCATTCAAGATTAGTATATTACATTTATACAGATCTTAAATTGTATCCATAACACGACCTACTCTTATGGAGCTAAGTTTTGGTGAGCAAGAGTCTGAAGAATGGTGATGCAGAGTGTCAGATTCATTAATAGACGAGAAACTGGTTTATGATTAAGGATTTAAAATTCACTCATCACTCGTCCTGATTAACAGGCTCAGCAGGCAGCCATGTTGCTCCACCCGCAAAAACTCTAAATGCAGATTACTGGACCTACTCCTGAAATTATTTTTCAAACTTCTTACTTCGAATATTAAGTTAGTAAAATTAGCCTTAATATTGAAGTAGGAGAAAACAATTGATCATACTCTCTAATCAGCAAAAGTTAGTCTTGTACCAATTGGCAGCAAACTTTTGTTGTTACAGAACTGTTACAAAATCTGATTCCCATTTACTTAAATTTTAGGGCAATTAATAATCTGAGGTCAGACAGCGTGTTGTTTACTTCATATTCATTACTTAGCTCAACCTTAAGAGTAGAATGATAATATTTTCCTATTTGGCTTTTTGGTAAGACTCAAATCAACAGTAACACTGATTATATAGACATAATGTTGTTAGTTTTGCTGAATGATATGGAGAACAAAGTAATTATTTTGACAGGTTAGTATGAATAATGATTTTTTCAACACAATTTTTACTGGGAAAAAAAATCATGATGATGTGACATCTGTTGGTCACACAAATGTCACACATATTACCTTTATCAAAAAATTGTAGTTTCTGCAGTTTAGATATTGCACTTGGTCATATTTTGATCTTGATAATAAACAGCTCTGGGTGTTACCCAAAAAAAAAAAAAAGGCAGGAAGTTTTATATGATGTGATAATCATGTCAATATTGTTTCCTCCAATGTTTATTCCTTCCTCCAATTCTGCCAGTGACTCATTTGGTGCCATGTTAAATTTAATTAAAATGAGTAATCATTTTATCACCACTGTGAATGTTACTGTACCAGACACCTACTACACTGCAACTTCAGTGTGAATCTGCATTATTGGTCCATAACACCTACCGCTTGCCCGTACACTGCTTCTGCCAGCTTCCCACTTGGGTCAAGTCCTCCATGAACATAGGAAGAATTCCTTCCATAAAACCTAATTGGCACAACAATATGACAGTTAGTTAGACAGAGTATTACCAAAACCTATCGATTTAGTGTCTACCACATCAAATTCCAGTAATTACCTGTGCAGGAAATCTGGTGCCTTGTTTAAGAGTGTGTAATACTGCCTCACAAACTCCCGCCCTACAAGCAGGGGACTTGGCTTCTCCATCACCATTTCTTTGGTAAACAATATTAAGTGCTGAAACAGAAAAAAAAATATTTAATTGCAGTAATTCCATCCAGAAGTAGGAGTTAACATACACAGTATATACACACAGATAGATGGCAGTATATTTGGCACACTTAGGCTAATTCAAAATAATGCTGTCTAACATTTGAGCCCTGCAATAAACCATACTTTCATGAATGATATTTTGATTTTGTTTAAACTGTTTAGAGAAGTAATTATTAAACTATTTTCAAGGCTCTAATTTGGTGCTGGTGATCTCTATTGTGTTATACTGAGGTGTTTCCAATACTTTACCCTGACATTGTATTACTGTGTTACACAATATAACAGCATGACAACCTAGCAACCGCCTTAAACAGTCAGTCGTCAATCACTGCATGCATGCTTTGATTCAATGTGCTGACATTTGGCAGTTCAGCATGCCAAGATGCCACCAAAATGTTCAAAAGGTACGGCTATACTACCTGTGATGTCTGAAAGAAGTGAATGCATAATGTTTGTCAAATGAAATAGAAAAAAAGGTGTCAGGTGAAGTCGACCGGTATTGGTATCACTTTAAGGGTACTGATATTGGTATCGCTTTTCAAAAAAACAATACCTAGCCTAGCCTTGACGACTACATTAGTTGTTTAAATCGGGGCATTTTACGGAAGTCCATATTAATACACATTAACGTTTGTGGTGCCCCAGGTAAACAACATAGATATGTTTGAGCAGCAAGTTCAGGAAGTACAAAAAGTGAATTAAACCGTCTTCTTTTAAAAGGACAACGTTTCACTTTCTCTGTCTCATTAGGCCAATGTTTCCTCTGACCTAAATCAACCTTATGGCAGCAGGGGCACGACAGCTGACTGTTTAGCTAGCTGCCAGGCTAACACACCAGCTAACATTCAACTGCGCCATCACGTTCGTCCAATGAGACAAAGAGGGAAACTGGCTGTAGATGAAAGGGGAAGCGACCGATACAGGCGTTCAAGTTGGGGCAGCGGAGTAACCGAATTTAAATATAATTAGATCCTTATTTTAAAAAAGTATCCACCACATACATGTGCTACACACATCTGTACGTCCCTTTGAAGATAAATGGCCTACTGTATGAGTAAGGCCTTTCATGTCTATGCTAACAACATTTTGCCATTTCTCACATTTGTCGCATGTCCATTAGCAAGATGACAGATTGATAATTTGCATTATACGTGCCTTTTCTAGAAATTTCAGGATCACTGTGCGCCTACGCAGTCAGCTATGTCAACATTATCAACCTTGTAGAAACAACTGAAGGAATATAGTTATAACTGCCGGCCTCTTCGCTGTCATCTTAAACGGCTAACGTTAGCCCAGCATACAGGAAAGCAACAGCAAGCTTGCGACATTGCTAGCGAGCTAGCTAGCTAGCTAGCTAACACTAGCTCCGGCTAACTTGTGGCGTCGTCGTTTTTCCTTCAACCGGTGGTCACTTTTGCATTGTACGAGAGGAACAAATTTCATGAAACACATTTGTGTTCGGTCAGCACAGAAAAACGGTCAACTGTCAAGATGTTACTTTGCTGTACTTTCACACAGACCACTCGTCTGCTGAATACAAGCGGGGGAAACCTTCAAGCCGACATAACGTTGAGCCTGCTGATAGCCATTGTAGTGCATCAGTAAAGTAAGCCCATGTTATTCCCGTGCGGCTCCGAAATTGATAACATGAACTACCCATTTCTAATTATTGCATCACATTCCTTACAAACCGTATGCAATATAAAGCTTACACAAACTTTATAATAAATTACCCGCAACTTACAATGACAGTCAACCCACTATCAATGAAACAACTTAAGTGCTATGCTAGCTCAAAGAAAACAAAGGAACGTACATTTGACAAAATTAGTTTATATGCAGCATATTTTACTAGATAGCGTAAATGGGTTGTTTGTACAGTAGCGACACACCTAGTTGGCAACTTTGAGTTATTCTTGCCTGTCTATCGAGAAATGTTAGTCGTGGTTTTCACCAGACAATGCAGCTAACATTAGCTGGTGCGGTTAACGTTAGCTTGTCGTTTCATAGGTTAACTGACCTAGAGTTAGCTTAGAGGATGGCTAACTTACCTTGTGAAAGACCTATCTATGTAGACAGAATTATTTGTAATAAATAACTATGAGTAACCGACTGTAAACTATTCTGAAATACAGAGTATCTCAGGTGTATATAGTAATATTTCCCACGCACTACTACCTAACAGTTTATGATCTCTGCTGTACCAGAGATTGAAAATTTAAAGTGATAGCTTCTATTTATTGTTTTACCCCTGCAATCTGGGGCAGGGAACCCCCATCACAAAGATTCAGCCAATGGACTGTTTACACTAGGCAACATAAATTATGACGCAAAACAAATAACCCCGCCTACCAACTTCCTACTAATGCTGTTCCCAAACCATTACGCTTGGACTGACTGTGGTAGTGTTGATAACCCCACTCATGTTACTTGGCATAGTATTTCTCATTATTTCTTACTGTAACTCCAGAATCCCTTAATGCTATAAACACGTATCAAAAATATATTGGCACGGGTATTTTTGGTAGTTTACTGTGTTTTAATACAGTTTGCACACATTTGCATATGAAATATCGCTGAAAAACTGCTCTTATGGTACGTTACATTTTTGAAAAGGCTATCTATACATTTTTTTTTTAAACAAATGAAGATAAGTTTACTCAGCATAAAAGGAGTAATTCTCAGCCCATGAAAACAGTTACATAATGTCATCTTTGGTTCTGTAAGAGCATTCTAATGTCTAAAAGAGTAACCCTGGTGATGTCATCAGGGTTATTTCAGTTTATAAAATTTGGGGGATCTATTGGCAGAATATGGCCGCAATAAAAAATATTGTTCATGAGTATGCTTTAATTAATTCATAATCACCTGAAAATGAAAATTGTTGTTTATGTCTACAGCAAGTGCAGGTTCTTTTCTTTGGAGTCCCTTCACATGTTACATGGCCAGCGTCGGGTCTCCCACACGAGGATTTACACGACATGATAGATGAAAGATGCTATTGACGTGCATCATAAAAATACTGGAATCCAGCTTTGACCCATACAACGTTCAAGTTAGGATACCTCAGTCTCTGGCGATCAGTCTCTTCTTAAAGGGTTGGGTTCACAATTTTTCAAGTCTATACTCAAGTGCTCATATGAACTGTATCACTCACAGTACCTATGATGATTCTTCATCATCCAGGTCATGGTTATCCAAGAAAAGTTGAATAAAGGGCGACTGGATTTGGTTGTGGGTTCTTGAAAATGTTTCTCATGTTGTTCAAGGGGCATCTTGAGGTTTTTTTTTTAGTTCTTCTTCTCTTCTGTTCTTCTTTTGTTCTAACCACTGGTGGGAAATCCCAGGCATCTGTGGGGCCACTGTCAAGGTCACTGATATCACTTGGTATGTTAGTGCTCCATTGTAAAGACAGTCATTAGAGCTGTTGGAGTCACCTGAGACCATTATTGCTCACAGTAATATCAGTATGATTTTTAAAAATCATATTGTAATAATGACTAAATTTGATTAACTTCATGCCCACGTGCACAACAACATGGCTGAAAGTGAAAGTAACATTGCTACCGGCTCCTCTGTGGAGGAGTTCATTCCAAAGAAGGAGTGACTTCAGTAGTGTGAAAGTGGTTTGGTTACAAATGCTCAGATGTACAATAAACCACAGTAATTAGTATAAAGTGCACGAAGACTGTAATGGCAAAAAGGTGCAATACAACAAACTAATTTTACCCCCTCAGGCAGAGGCATGCAGTTGAGTATGATGAGAGGCAAAAATCCCATGAAGAGAGCTCAACAGCAGAAATACACTGAAGTATCATTATATTATTTTAAGGCCATATCATTCACCATGCTTGGCTTGTTCTTATTAATACTCCTGATCATATTGCACTTTTAATGTAAGTGATGGGGGACCAAATCCATGCTCCTTGTTCTGAGTAAAAATGTATTCAGAATTTATCTGAAGTTAATATGTCGCCTCAGCCGTTCATAGTAAAATCAAACTTACAAACTCTCAGTCTTTTAATACTGAATTTCTTCTTTGTGTTTACCAAAAATACGTTATTTCCGCTGATAACACAACTTAAAATTCTACACATGCCTTTTATGCCACGGTGGTGGAAAATCTGAACATGAAAACAGGCACGAAGACCAAGATTGTCTTTGTGGTGTTTTAATAGAGTTTTGCAAAGGATCAGTAAACAGTCACTCAGAGTGTAAAAGGAACTGATAATGAGTCAAGAATGTAAATCTATCTTATAGGGTTAGGAGGAGGAGGTTGGGTCAGGATGGACCTGAAGTGCTTATTGGGAGGGTCAGGATGTGATTGTGTTATCAGAAGTTGTTGTTCCAAAGGGAGAACAGCTGTGTGTTCAAGGACAAGTGACCAATTAGTGCCTGATATTCTGTTGGCAGAATATAATATTCATAACTAGACCGAGCCATGAATCTCTATGTTTCTAGTAGCCCAGAATGGATAAAACACCAGATACAGCATTTTGCATTTTTGTGACCACCTTAGTTTATCCTACACACTTGGAAGGGGACAGTATTATTTTTATTTATATAAATGCAGTTCATCTGGTTTCAAGTTATTAATGTCAAAATCTAAATGTCAATATCGGTCTCACAGACATGCAAAAAATTAAAAAATTAATTAACTACAGAGGCACTGGAAAAAGAAAGTGTACTAAATGTATTAAACTAGGTCATCTCACCTCATGAATGGTCATTCTGGTGGTTTATGTTCCCCATTAGCAGCTGTCTCTGGTCAGCTGCAGAGACTTGTTCAACAAAGCCAAACATAAAGGTTGCAATAATAACAGCAATCTAATAATATTGAATAATCCCAACTCTGTTACCTAAAACAAATGACCACTCTTGATAGCACAATCAGCAGGCAAATTTCTGCAATATAACAACAATAATGTGAAACTTCACTCTCTCCCAGAAGGAAATCAGCGTGAAGATCAGTTATAACTTAAAGCCTGCTGCCCAATTGCACTAATTGATATGCACTTGCCTAAATGTTGTGTCAGACAAGAATTGTGCTTTGACGCAAATTTCCATAAATTAAAATGAGCATGCATTCCTGCTGCATTTAGTAGGCTTGTGAAGTGGTGTGAGTCACATTTTAACACGTGTGGATATTGAGCACCACCAAGTGGTCAAACAAGCTTTTTGTCCTATACTTTGGGTGAAGCAGACAATTCATGCACCATCAGTTTGGTAGCAGAAAAAATGTAACATTCAATGAAATAAAAACTCGTACATTTTAAAACCATAACAGAAACATGTGTCAGTTTATGCATTTTGTTGCTCTGATGAAAATAAAGAGTCAAATATGTGAAAAATACGGTATTATCTGATAATTAAATGCACCTTTGCAAGTGCTCTGATTTTTTCTATGAAGAGATGATCTGATAACAATTTAAATGATCCGGCCTGAGGGGCCTTTCAATTTTGAAGAGGGTTAGGTTTGTAGAAAATTAACTTGGTTTAGTATTAAAAAATGCAACATCTGTGACTGCACATAGAAAGATCTAAATGTAGAAATGACATTATTCTTTAACAGAGATAGTGACTTTGTTTTGATATATTAGCAGTTTGGAAATCAGATATTCCCCTTTTTTCCTTTAATACACCATATTTTATATATAACACTGAAAAAACTTTCGGCATTTCTATATCAGCGTTACTATTATCTCCAGTGTCGCACTCTGTGCTGGACGAAGTACTCAGATCTTAGGTAAAAGTCGTAAAACCACCACACTCTGTTAACAAGTAAAGTCCTGCATTCAAAACTATAGTTAAAATAACACTTAATTTGTCATTCATACAATGAAATTATGCTTGGTAATGCCCAGAGACCACCAGCAATAGAAAACAAGATAATTGTTTTAAAATCAACAAGACAATGATTAAAAAACAAGCTTGAACAAGATGAATAAACAAAATTAATATGATGAGGTAATGTCCTGTATCTACTGTTTGTATGATAAATAAGGAACTTTGATGACTACTTTGTGTACTACAAGGTGGATTTATCCATACATCATTATTTATTAGTTAATTGTACTCTGTATTAATAATCTGACTCCACAAAACAGTATCTAAAGCTGTCAGAATCAATATAGTGGATTTAAAAGTAAAATATTTGCATCCAATATATAATAGAGTAATGTATTAAGTAACATAGAATAGAGTAGAAGAGAAGAGAATTGCACTTAGCTGAAGTAGCATTTTTGAGTAAATGTACAGGCCACTTAGTTACACCCAACCTCTGGTTATACTGTAATTTCCAAGTTACCTATCACTTATATTGTAGTGTTATTAACATAATATGCATTAGGTTGTAACAGGCTGATGCAAAAATAAGACAAATAAGATG
The DNA here is from genome assembly GCF_056507025.1 of Lutjanus erythropterus. Classification (NCBI taxonomy): domain Eukaryota; kingdom Metazoa; phylum Chordata; class Actinopteri; order Lutjaniformes; family Lutjanidae; genus Lutjanus; species Lutjanus erythropterus. Next base: position 16,098,604 of record NC_139319.1, on the reverse strand, counting down.
TTACAGAACTTTCATATTTGGAGGTTTGGTAGGTTAGATGCTTTACACAGACAGAAAAGTTTAAACAGTCCAATACTATACCCACCTGTGAATTAGACAGGCTCCTCTTAGCCAAGTGTCTTGTTGTCATAGCAACCACTGTCCCAAACATAAAGAGATTATGTAACAAATGCTAACGTCTATACCCATCTAAAAAACTTTCTTTAGCTTTTTTTTTTTTTTAAGTAAAAGCGAGGTTTATTCGTCGTCATACGAGATTCAAAAAACTTAAGAAAAAAACTTTCAAGGAAAATTATTACTTTGAGAAACTGAATTCTGATCTTTACGAATTCCACGAAAACGAAGCCAAATTGGTCCAAGCGTCACAACAAGCAAATTCACACCGTTCATTGAAGAAAACGTGTTATATTTATTTTGTTTTTGTTTTTTTAATTGGCTCGGTGGATATTTCAGTAAAGAAATAGGTGTTTTCCATCCTCTACTGCGACGCCATGACTTCTAATGAAATCTGAGTCCCGAACAAATGAGAGTGAAGAGAGCCTTTTTGGGGGAACAGTTCAGGAACAAGATGGCTGTCCTGGGGCAAGAAAAGTGGCTTTCTTGCTTCACCTAAACATTCTAAAGCGGTCGTCAATGTTATGGACATAGCTTATTATGTAACACCTTTGATAGCTTATTGTTAGGCAACAACTTTAAACGCTTTAAAGGCATCGCTTTATAACGACGGACATCGTTTGTTTTTTTAGACGGAATTGAAACTCGGAAAGTCTTCTAACGGTTCGGTGAAAACGGTACAGAGTAAACGTTATGAGGAGCGGGATACCGTTATTTAAATGTCTGTAATGTGACGTTTACATAGGCTATATTTTCACGGTTTTTGTGTCCAGGTTGAGTTAGACATTTGACTAACTTTTCCAATCTGTCTGCTTTGGGTTTTTAACAGTTGAGTATCTCAAAAGCCGTTAGAAACATTTATCGGAGGTCTTTTTTTGCGTTTTTATGACGTTGGACTTTTTCAGATGCCCCGAACCACATAAAAAAAAAAGTACGTTAAACGAAGTGGACCATGAGTTCATCCCGAGTCAGACCGCAGCAGCTCCCGCAGAGCCAGGCTGGCAGGTTGCCGCACAGACTCGACTCAAGCGAGGGGATCGAGATGGAGAACATCCAGCATCAAGACCTGGGTCTCGGAGGAGTCATAGGCACCCCGTCCCCTCCGTCCAGACAAGCCTGGAGCCGGGACAACCCGGGGTTTGAGCCCGAGGATGAGATTATGGAAGCCGACTGGCCTCCGGCGAGTCCCGGGAGGAGGTCGGTGTCCACGGCCTCCAGCAGCAGCTGCAGCAGCGGCCTGGGCAGCTACACCGGCGGCGGCAGCAGCACCCACATCCCCCGAGGAGGACTGTACCCGACCCCGACTGTGGATGCTCAGCAGCAGGACAGACATGAGCACCGCAGCTGTATGAAGCAGATACTGCAAAAGATCAGAGGTTAGTCACTCTCTTTATGTTTTCTTAACTTGTCAGCATAACAGAGTCTTTCATTGAAGATTGTATTAATTCCCTACAGATAATTTTTTTACTGATTTGGTACAGATTTTTCACTGTTCAGTCACTGTACATCAATCAGATTTGTATTTAGTTAAGTAACTGATGTGAAGTCCCAGTTTTTCCTGTCCTGTAACTCATCAAGTATAACAAGGAATTGTTATTAAATTTAAATCAACACTTACATAATAGAATAACAGCAAACCAAGTACAGATCTTGTATGTAACAAAAACATATTGTAGAGATGACTATTGGTACTTTCACAAAATATTAACACAATGAGATTTTTGATAAATAATCATTGTTAATGTGGACATAATAGTTATGTGGTTATGGTTAAAGTGGATAAAGGTAAATAATAGAACAGACAGACCTATTGGAAAATTACATTGACATTAAATTATAACATTAAATTATAACACATTTTCTGAAGTAGCACAAATTTTTATGTGTGGTCTAATATATACATTTGTATCTCTAATGTATTTCTTCACATACTGTAGGTTTGACTGCCACATTTATTAGGGCTCCATGATAGGCAAAAAAAAAAAATCATATTACAGTTATTTCAACAGATATTGCAACTTGTGATATCATTCTTGCTCAGTGGACATGATGATTTTGTCAATTTTAATTTCCATTGAAATTATTAATTTTAAAATCATGATGGCGTGACTGTGGTTTGTTAGGGTCTATTCCTGTTTTCTGACATCTGGAGAACAAGACTGTAGGCCGGAGCATCTCTGCAGCACTACAGTACTAAATTATAATACTGTTTTGTGACATATTTTTCCTTTATCAAACAGTTGAAGCTTCTGTGAATTCTGCAGCCTTAATATTCATGTAATCATATACTGATTCTCTATATACTGTCCACATGCTTGCATTGCTGTTTTTCTTTGCAGTCCTGTGGGGCACAGAGCTTATGGAGGACAGTGACAGCAGTCGAGAAAGGTACCTCAGGAATGTGCTGAGGGAGATGCTCACATATATCGCATTCCTCGTCACTGTTTGTGTCTGTAAGTAAACCCTCAAAAATTCTGCATGTCACGTAAAACATACTATGTTGTAATAGTTGTTAGCGTCACTGTTGGGAAGTAAAGTTAACAGGAATCACAGGATGTTAATATTTGTGACACAGCAGGACTACCTACACATCAAGTGAGTAACTAACATAGAGGAAAAGTGCTAGTGGAGCCTCATCATGTGCTACAAGGGCCTGTTACTACATGGCCCACCTTTCAGTCTAAAGGCGGTCCCGCAAATTATTGCTTAAAAGGCTTTTTTTTTTTTTTTTTTTTTTAATTATAATGTATGAAAATACACATCAACATGAATCCAACGTGGCAAAGATAAATCAGCAATCATGTGAACTAGCTACTAGATCACTGTGCCACACCTATTCATAACTGTGAACTATTTAGGTGCATATTATTTAAACATATTGGCCTATTAGCTGTGTTATTAACCCAAGTGTACAGACACTCTCGTGAACCGCGCTGTAACTGCTGCTGACTTAGCAACTGTGGGCAAGAACAAATGGGAGAAGACCTGAAAAATATTCAATGCAATATTTGTGGTAGAAGGGCCCTGCTCCATTTCTAAGAGGTCCCTAGCCTGAAAAATGTTGAAGACCCTTGTACTAGAACAACTGCAAAAAATATACTGTTTAATAGTACACAAACAAGTCAGTTATGTGCAAAAACATTCTCAAGTGGGCATTTAGAGTAATGGCTGTTGTGCCAGCAAATGCTGTGTTCCAAATTGCACATACAGCTTATATTTTTACTTTTAGTATGCAGAATGCATACATTTGGGGCATACAACTTAATCATAACATTGCATCTTGAACTTTGACCCTCTTACTCATGCATCCGTTATAATCCAAAGTGCAGAATTTTAAGTAAGAATAAAAAAATGCGATTGAGAATACAGTAATAGCCTTAGATAGAGAGTGGTTACATGGTTTAAGAAACATGCCCAAAATATGTAGGCCTACATCATTGTGGTAACATATCTATAATCTAAATGCTTGTGCTCTAAAACTTAGTCCTGGACTGAAGTTAACCAACAGTTGATCCAAGTGACTCATAGAAAGCTCTTTAAATTGTGGCACCAAATTCGCAGGCCTGCCTGGGCACCTTTCTTGTAGCTGAGAAGTTATTTTCCAAACGCACAGTGTGTGCTTAATGGTTTTGGCAGCTGAAAATCTAATCTTCGACACTTGTCAGCGGGCTTTTATTCCATCATGCACAAATTTGATGGCCACATTTTGGGATAGTAAACAAATTGATGGAAATCCCACATTTAAAATGTGTGTGAGGAGAAAGCTAATGGTGAAGTTTTTCTACTCTCTGTATGTTGCAATGAAAATGCCAAGCTGTGGTTTAGGGTGGATCAGGAAATGACTTCCTGGCAGACTGGATTAGACCATATTCTGCCAGGCAGAGCTGAACTACTAAATGCAGTTTCCAGGCCAGAGCTGCTCCCTGATGAATACTGAATACAACAGAGAACAGTAATGCAGAGGTGAAACAGAATTAAGGTTAATCTTATTTTATATTAATTTTCCTGTTTGCCATTCTGCATTTGTTATGTGCTAACATTATTTATGTTAAATTGTGACTTGCTCTGCAGTGACCTATGGGATGGTGAGTGCCAATATGTACTACTATACCAAAGTCATGTCTCAGCTTTTCCTGGACACACCACTGTCTGCCGAGGACCAGTCCACTTTTAGAGGCCTCTCAACCATGGAGGATTTCTGGAAGGTGAAATGCAAAATTCATCTTTGTTTTGCTTTCCAGGCTGACTAAAATCTATTTTCATTCTAGCTGTAATTTTATATTGTGTGTTTCATTTTGAGAAAGAAAGCTCCTACACACATTTTCACTAAATACTAACCCTAACCAACCCTAACTTAGTATAAACACTGGAAAAGGGAAAAGAGCTATTGTTTGCTATGTATTCCCCTAAGCTGAGGTATTCACTTGGTTTAGACTAAGGCATTCAAAATTAGTTACTAACCTAATACAGCACATGAGAACTTCAGTTACCATGGTTATGCTACACTTGACAGAATTATTGTCCCATTAGCTTTAAAAATAGAGAGCCAAACTGGACAGAAAATGAGAATTTTGTTCTCTGTGAAGAATATGGAAAGTACATTCATATAATCCAAAATAAGTTCAATCCAGTCATAAATGCACACAAGCAGAAGATTTAGCAAGAAGTAACTGACAAAATCAATGTGAGAAATCTTAGGTGAAACAAACCGTAGATGAAGTAATGAAAAAATATAACTGTGACAGTAAGAGAGGAGAAAACACTGACAGGAGTCGACAAACATTTGTAAGTTTCAACAAAATGTTATTGATAATGATAATATAAGAGACTTTTCAGACTGTTAGCTACAAAATTACTAGTGCAAACATCAAATCTACACTCTTTAACAAGCTGCACATCGCTCCAGTATCAAACAGGTTTCTCTGTCCAGAAAAAAAGATATATTTATATAAAGAATAGATGATGACACACAGCATTTTGTAGAAATTGCTTTTTGGTTTTCACTTGCAGTTCACAGAGGGACCTTTCCTCAACGGCATGTACTGGGAGGTGTGGTACAACAACCAGAGCCTGCCAGAGAATCAGAGTCTCATCTACTATGAGAACCTGCTCCTCGGGGTGCCGCGGCTCCGGCAGGTCAAAGTCCGCAATGAGTCCTGCTCCGTCCACGAAGATCTGAGAGACGAGGTCCAGGAATGCTTCAACATGTACACCCCAACCAACGAGGACACCGCCTCCTTTGGCCCCAAGAATGGAACTGCGTAAGGAGTCAAAAAGGAGACGAAAGCTGTATCGTCTAATTAATAGCTACATCCTAAGTCTTTTGTTTCTGGTGTCTCTCAGGTGGCTGTATGCAACAGAGAGTGAGATGAACGGAAGCAGTTATTGGGGTCAGGTATCTAAATATGGAGGTGGAGGATACTACCAAGACCTGTCTCGTACGAAAGAGGAGTCAACAATCCAACTGCAGTTTCTCAAAGACCACCTGTGGCTGGACAGAGGCACCAGGGCGGTCTTTCTTGACTTCTCTGTCTACAATGCAAACATCAACCTTTTCTGCATCGCCAGGTAAGAAGCATCAGTCACAACATAATGTAATCTAGGACTCTGGCAATGAGTATAGTCAAACAAAATACTAACAAATAGTGTCCAAGGTGAATGTAGGTTTCTGGGACTTTGCTGAATCCTCGACATATTTATATTTACATACATGTAAATATTCTGACGGTTATGAGGTTGGTTCTGTCACAGAAGGTGTTTAAAGCAGTTTCATCATTTTATCAGACAATTTTGAATTAACAAGGTGACAGCAGAAGAGATCAAGTGGCTTTAAATGTTTGCAGAACTGATTATTATCATTCTGTTAAGGGAGAATTAAATTAATAGTTTGTGTTGAGAGTGAGTGTTCACAGCTGAAAATAGTATCACACAGTAGGTATCTTCCTAGTTCCTCATTACTCGTAAATTTGTTGCAATTTTTTTTTAACTTATTCTACAATTATCTCAGGAAATAACCTCAGAAAATAGAGAAAATGCACATGAAGATTTCACAGAGCCAAAGGTGATGTCTTCATGTTGCTTCTTCTCTGTGCAACAAGCATGTCTAAATCCAAATCCAAATTTCTAACAATATGAAACAGAGAAAGGCACAATTCCCACATTTGAGCAATCAGAAAGAGTGAATGTTTGGTTTTTTTATTTGATAACTGTCTTAAATTGTTAATTTTAATTCAAACATGCTTTCAAATTTCTGTTTGATGACTAATTAATTAATTGATAGTCATTACCGTCTGAAAACAGAAAAAAATGAATACTTCAAACATGAAAATTATTTGTGAGATTTGTCATTTACATACTTGTGCTTTATTTGTCTCTGTAATAGAGTGCTGCAGGAATGAATCCTTAAACCTGGAAATGAGTTAGCGTATTTGTACCTTCAGTTCTTTCATCTCAAAGTCAGTGTTTTTTTAATGGGGTTTTGGTTATTAGTCTGAAATAAGGTCTGTGGTTAACACAAGTTTAAGAGATTTTCTCATTTTGTTCTAAAATGTGTCAGTAAATTACCCTTGAAAAGGGTTAATGAGACTGTATAGGTTTACTATGATGGATGATTTCTAACAGTTCGATAAATTGATGCATTTGTCAGGTTGTTGGTGGAGTTCCCTGCTACCGGTGGGGTGGTGACCTCCTGGCAGTTCCAAACAGTGCGTCTGATACGGTACGTGTCCAGCTGGGACTACTTTGTGGGTCTGTGTGAGGTGGCATTCTGCCTGTTCATCCTCTACTACGTGGTTGAGGAGGTGCTGGAGATCCGCATCCGCCGCCTGCATTACTTCAGGAGCCTGTGGAACTGCTTGGATGTTCTCATTGTAGTGGTATGTATCAAAGTCTTATTTCAGATTATTAAAGTAATTTTCACCATCATTTTAACAAGATTGACTGAGTTTTGTTGTTTGCTCTCTCTGCTCTTTTTTTCAGTTGAGTGTTGTTGCTATTATCATGAACATAACCAGAACAGCCATGGTTGGCAGTCTCCTTCATGGCCTGTTGGAGAACCACACCGCTCACCCCAGCTTTGAGTCTCTGGCCAACCTGCAGGTCCAGTTCAACAACGTGGCTGCAATCATCGTCTTTTTTGCCTGGGTCAAGGTATAAATGTTTTCCCCTTTGGTTCATGATCAGTCCAAATTACAAAACATCTGTAGTGGATAGATTATTGAAGTTTACTAGTGATAATTGATGGGAGACAGTAAAACAAGGCATTACAGTAATCTAATATTGTGGAGTTGAAAAAAAGTAGAGTTTGGTAATATTATTTTTATGTCATACAAATGGGAGCTGGCTGTCAAGCAGGACATTAAGGTTTCAGTTGAGAGAGGATGGAGAGTGTTTTCGGTCCATGTAACATTTGTTCTTTTGATATTCAATTGAGAATCCAAAATGAAAAAATGTTATTTTCTTATTTGCTTATGGGGCAGACAACATGCCTCTTCTGCATCTAAGAGTGTGTGAGAGAGACAGAGCGAGAAATTTAATCAGTAACCCACTTGGTGTAACTTTTCGCCTTTTTCTTCTCCTTCTTTGAAGTTGGTATTACAACTTCCTGGTTACACAAATCAGACAAGTTAAGTATTAAAATCAAGGGAGGAGTCAGTCATATATTGTTTATGTGTAGTCAGTGCAGTGAAATCCTCATAATATTTCCCAATAATAAAATTGGGCTCTAAACATAACCTTGAGGGACTCCTTTGTGTTACAGGCACTCAGTCGGATTTGATGTTAATGACTAATCTTTTCTCTCATCTTCTCAGCTTTTTAAATTCATCAATTTCAATAAGACAATGAGTCAACTCTCCAGCACCATGTCTCGCTGCGCCAAGGACCTGGTGGGTTTTGCCATCATGTTCTTCATCATCTTCCTGGCGTATGCTCAGCTAGCCTACTTGGTTTTTGGAACCCAAGTCAACGATTTCAGCACCTTCCAAGCCAGCATGTAAGAGCGTTCAAAGTTTACTCCACAAATGTACAAATACATCTAACAGCTGATGTTTCCTGATGTTTAAAAATGTTTGTCTGATTGTGTAGTTTCACCCAGTTCCGTATCATCCTGGGAGACTTTGAGTTCTCAGAAATAGAGGATGCAAATCCAGTGCTTGGACCCATCTACTTTACAACCTTTGTCTTCTTCATTTTCTTTATTCTCATGGTGAGTCAGTTAGTCACACCTGTTGTGTTCTAGTTGTAAATTTGTTCATGTTGTTTATATGTGGCCCTCACTAACATGGGAATACATTTTCTTTTTTCTCTATGCAGAATATGTTCCTGGCCATCATCAATGACACATATTCTGAGGTGAAGGCCGACATGTCCCAGCAGAGGTCTGAGATGGAAATGACTGACCTCATTAAGAAGGTATTGAACTACATGTATCATTTATTTTGGCAAGACAGATTTCCATTACATCAACAAGTCATCATGGGAATAATAACAGAGTGGCTAAGGGATCATAGTGGATACCTGAAAGTGCTTAAATTACAGCTACCAATCAAAAGGTTGGTGATTACAAAGGGGTTACAGGAGATCTGCGGTCTACTGAGTGACCTCTTATAGTTTGTTCTGATGTCTCTCAAGGTGCTCTTTATTTCTATCTGCTATAGTTTGCTGCAGGACCTCCTGAATGTTTCAGTTAGCACTCCATAATAGTAGCAGAGTGATTTCAAGCAGGTTTCATCTGATCCTGGGAACATTTGTTGTTGTAGAAATTGCGTGCAGTAGTCCACCTTCTCCCTCTTCTTCCTCTCTCTCTCTGGCTCTCTCCCAAACATGCTGGCTACTGCAGGGCTGTGAATCCCAGCAACAGCTCAGCTGGTCGGTGCTTCAAGCACATCAAAATAAGTAAAATCTTGAACTGTAGACTCCACTCTTTTTCTGCACAGTGTAGCCAAACACTAGGCTAAAAAAAGACAGCACAGACCTACAGATGTAAGCTACGAATTTGTTAAAATTCACTGTGAAGATGTCTCTGTGTGTTTATGTGTATGTATTTTTGCTAGTTTACTTTTGCAGAAATGTAGTTCCATGTACCATGTCTAATACATGTATGTGTCTTGAATGTTGAAATGATGACTTGCACATCTCAACCTCTTTCTGAACCATAGTAGTGATATAGAGTATAGATGAGAAGGCAGAAATAGGTTACTGGCTGTAACGTTAAGTATTTTTACTGAGAAGTGACAGTAGAACTACAGTAAACTGTATGTATTTTGAGTTTGGTGGATCTATTGTGTCAGATTTATGAATAAACACATGTCTATCATTGTCAGTGCTACCTGTCATATTCAGCGTACTTGTTTAAGTAAGTCCAGATGTAATTCCTCTCTCAGGGTTGTAACAAAGCTCTAATGAAGTTGAGACTGAAGAAGACAGCAGTAGACGACATCTCTGACAGTTTGCGTCAGGCTGGAGGCAAACTCAACTTTGATGAACTCCGCCAGGATCTTAAAGGGTGAACAAAACCTGATAATTCAGTGTTTCTGTTTGGTTTTGTAAATATCAGTATGTAACTGAGTGTGTTTGGATTTTTTCTTTGCTCAGAAAGGGCCACACAGATGCAGAGATTCAGGCCATCTTTGCCAAGTATGATCATGATGGCGACCAGGAGCTGACGGAGCACGAACACCAGCAGATGAGAGACGACTTGGAGAAAGAGAGAGTGAGTGACGACACCAGCAGCTTGTTCCATAAAGCCGATGGTTTTATTTATTGATCCTGATAAAAAACACAAATGGTACATGGTCACGTCCGCTCTGCCACAACGCCTGCAGATGTTCAGTGTGTTTCTGCTCGTATGCTAGGAGGACTTGGATCTGGAACGTAATTCGCTGACTAGACCCAGCACCGGGCGGAGCTTCCCTCGCACCCAGGACGACTCGGAGGAAGATGATGATGAGGATAGCGGCCACAGCTCTCGTCGTCGTGGCAGCAGCTCAGGAGGTGTTTCTTATGAAGAGTTTCAAGTGTAAGGAGCTTTTATTGCTGTTTTTCTGTAACTTACATGCAAGTTAAAGTTAATACACACACTTCTGACTGAAATTCAGCTGACGTCAGTTCTTGGTTGTTGTGGAAGTTTGTGATACTGAAGAACAAGTGAGACTGAGGGTTCATAAAAACAAAAGTACATTTCAGCCTGTAACAGATATTTTATCTGTTAATCTGCAGATAATTTTCTTGATTGAATCATCGTTTGGTCTTTAAAAATACAGGAAATAGTAGAAAAAAATCCCCATCACATTTTCAATCCATTCATTTTTCAGACTATCATTTAAAAAAGAGCAAATTTTCAGATTCAAGTAGGTGAAGTTTGACATTTCTGCTTGAAAAAAATATTAATCACAAGCTGTTGCAGATTTCTTTTCTGTCAGTCGCCTGTGGAAGAAGATATTTTATTTCTTTCTATTTTATTGTTATGTTTGTATGGTTCCTTCTGAATTTGAGTGTCTCTGCTGAGAGTCAGCCTTTTTACATTCATTAACATACCTCTGTAAATGAACCTTTTGTTAAATTGTGAGGAGAGCCCAGTCGTCCTCTGAAATCACAACTTCCCTACCCCCAACTGCTCTCCCCTTCTTGGTCTGTGGCTTTACAGTATAAGCTGTGTCCTTTATCACAAGAACTCATTGCCATTGTAATTACAGACTTTCACTTTGGGTTTCTCAGACGCACTCCCACTCATTTAGCACCTAATTCACATTTGGGTTCAGGAAGCTTGTTTCCTGAACCGTCTGGTGGAATTTGCATTCTGATCCTCCTGTGATTTCCTGTATTACTGCGTATAACCTGGCAAACAACCTGACTCCAGCAGACTGTATCATGCCACCACGTTGTGAGGCTGTCTCTGCTGCGCAGTGAATAAAGTTCAGAATCAGCCAAAGATCTTGGGCCTGAAAGAATCTTTCTTCAAGACAGCTCCAAATGAATTGTTGCTTCTTGGCAGAGATATATGCTAAGAGTGATGGCATGCTGAGCGATCAGTCAGGCTCTACTTTTAGCTTCTCCCCATGTCAAAAATATTGCTCCCCTGTTTGTCATGTTGAAGTTTTTCATACTAATCTGACTGTTGTGGTATGGCATATTTATTACATGGTATAATAAGCAGACTAATGTCTCTGTCTCTCAGGCTGGTGAGACGTGTGGACAGGATGGAGCACTCAATCGGCAGCATCGTGTCCAAGATAGACGCTGTGATCGTGAAGCTGGAAGCCATGGAGAGAGCTAAACTCAAAAGGAGAGATGTGCTGGGCAGGTTGCTGGACGGAGTCATGGAGGTGAGACACAGTGGACACACAGTCACTGCCTTAAAGCTTCTACAATAGATATTATATTTTCAATGGATCACATAACTGTATGTGCAAAATAGTGTCAAATCCACAGGTAATCATCACCCGACTCTGCAGTTCTCTTCATTTCTGTGGAGCTTTATTATCGTCTTTTAGCTCAATGTTTTGATTTACTGGTTTGGTTCACTCTCACTGCTCTCATCTCATCTTATTCACGAGAATGAGATGGATGTGATGTTAGTGAGCTTTGACCACCAAAATCTTATCAGTTCATGCTTCAGTCCAAGTGGATGTTTGTACTAAGTTTGAACAACTTCCCTCAAATGTCTGAAGATGCTGTTCATAATAATGGGGTGACCCAAAGACATGATGCCTTGGCCACAGCTGTCGCCAGTGTGCAGCCATTAAAAAAAACCAAAACGAGCCAATAATAAATTAGGCTGCTCAGACCAATAGTCTGCAAATTATGCTGCAGACAAGCTGCACATCCACTGGTCATTCACTCACACACACATGCACACACACACGCAAATAATCACATGATCCCCTGATGGCTTACACCTAATAAAAACAAAATCAGAAAGCAGCATCTTAAACCACTAATCCAACAAAATAAATAAGCTTGATTAATATGGTTGGGAAGAACTGTGAATTCTGTCCTGCTGAATGTTTTGTATCTGCAGATTCACAGTAACCAGGGTTACTACAGTGCATGTTGCCAGATATCCTGGTTTCTTATGTGCATGTAAACACAATGTACAAGTTAATCTGTTTTCGTCTGTCAGGATGAGCGTCTGGGGCGGGACACAGAGGCCCACAGGGAGCAGATGGAGCGGCTGGTGAGGGAGGAACTGGAGCGCTGGGAGTCTGACGATATGGCCTCACAGGTCAGCCACCCACAGCCAACCACTCCTGTCGGCCCCCGGCCCCGTCCGTCCTCTTCTTTATCCACCGACGGCCTCGACACAGGCACAACCGGGAGTGGCCATGTGTGAGGACTTGGCTCGGTGAAGAAAATTCCAGTCTGGCAAGAAACTCTTTGTTGGAAATTTCCCGGCAGCGGTACAAGCACATGAAGACGTGGGACCATTTTCACAGAACAAATCTTATTGAAGCTGTTCTTGACGTATTACAGAGGAGGTGACAAAATCAAACGCACTTCACCTCACACACTTAAATGCACTGAACGTGACAACAGAGACATCTACAAGTATCCACTAAACTGTCTTTTATCAAGTATTACTGTAACAGGATGATGAAGGGAAGCAAAACGAAGAACGATGAAGTATTTGCAGTTCAGTATTACATCACAGTATACACCAGCCTTCAAGCATACTCAGTAGAATACACATCATATGATTTTAGTATTACACCTGCTTTTGATTACTGTATCCTCACATCTTAGCATTTACACAAATACTTGTACCAAAAAGGCATTTTTATGATAATTGTGCTGATTATATTTTGTCATCATTTTAATATACAGTAGGTACAAGTGTGACATATTCTGTCATATTTACTCATCTTCTGTACATCGATGAAGCTTCAAATTAAATAGCTTGTTATCATTTTATGATACATATTGTAACTTAAACAAACTTCGATTTGGAGTGCATCTAGTGTTCATGGGAAACCCATGCATTTATTATTTTTTTTCCCCTGTGCCTTACTTTTTTACAATCTCTTTTTTAATCTGCCAAAATAAAGTGTTAATAAAATGTTTGTTTGTCTTTTTTCTTAAACATAGTTTGTTGAATGAAAGTGCCCTTTGATAACATTATGACTGTATTTCCTTCCTCACTTATCTTACAGTTATAGGAACATATGAAGCCTATTGACGATTACTGACCTATCTTACCCTACTACTCATTTTTCATTTTTTATTGTGTATAATAATTAGGGCTGCAACTAAAAAATATTTTCTATTATCGTTTAGTGTAGCAATTATTTTTTGATTAATCAATTAGTTGTTTGATCCATAAAATTTCAGAAAATGATGAAAAAATGTTTACACTGTTTCCCAAAGACCAAGTTGACGTCTTCAAATGTCTTGTTTTGTCCACAACCTAAAAATATTCAGTTTACTGTCATGGAGGATTAAAGAAACCAGAAAATATTCACATTTGAGAGGCTGAAATCAGAGAATTTGGACATTTTATCTTCAAAAATGACTCTAAACAATTGACCAATTATCAACTAATCCTTAAAGCTTTAATAATAATACACAATAAAATTAAATTTTGCATCTGAGATACCAAACAATCTCAACAATATATCTGCTGATGTACAAATGCTGGACTATACAATTAAAGTTTTCAGTACCACTTTATTTTATGGTTAATTTCCTAATAATTTTAAATCAAGTTTACTGGAAAAAAAGAGTGTAATCTGGTCATAATTACATGAATAAGAGAGACAATTTCGTGTTATTTGAGTTAGCAAGAGCAGCTCCATTTAAACACAAAGTAAATATTTCTTCATTATTTGTGTATTACTGTAAACATTATTCTGTATATATGTTGAATAGTATGTTCACTTACAGATGATTTTTACATTTGTGCATTTTCAGCTGACCTACTGTGTACTGACTAAAATGATTCAGGTTACATACTACCAAATAACATTGTTCTTTATGGAAAACTTCCCATTACTGTTAAAAAATTACAGGTCTTTAAAAGAAAGTGTGATCATTACAACACTCACATTCATCCCAGCAGGTAGGTCAACATCAAAACACTGTAAATTAGACGACTGAGACCAAGGTTCAATGAAAATGTTTATACATGTTCACTCAAAAAGCTTATAAGAATATAAACGTATGTATAGAATATTGGAACAATAGAAAAAGCGAACACACACTATCTATGTGATATAACTGCAATATCTACAGTTACCAAAAATCAGTGCTGAGTTAAAATCAAGAACGATTCTGGAAATTGTGCAAAAGCTAAATAATCAAGACTACTGAATTACAAAAGTACCAAAAAAGGCATAGTTTGATTTTAAAATAATACAGCAAACGTAAATATTCATAAATAACCACAGTTAACATTGAAATATAAACCTGTAAGAAACACATCATACATTTATCTGTATCACAGTCGCTGTGTGATAATCTGTATTGTCTTTTCTCTCTCGGACCACTAAAACCACTCAACAATGATAAACAGTAAAAAAAAAAAAAAGTTCAAAAAGTACATTATCATATAAGTTGGTAAACGGTTAACATTTTGGAGACACACAGTTTTCACCAAAGGTGATAAAAGTGATGTTTACATTCAGGTATGTATTTTGACTATACTGAATTTTTAAAGTGGCTACAAGGAACTTTCATAGTGTGTTGTTTTTGGAGAACCCTGTGGACAAAAGCGATAGTGTTTCCACCGCCATTATGACAAAATATATCCTCAAAAATAAAAATTATGTCAAGAAAAATCTCTGCTTGCTTCTTTTTAACTAGGCATTAGGCATCAAGATCAGCTATAAAGAAATAGTTGATCTTCTCATGAATGGTCTCATTAACTTATGTAGGTGATATAGAGGCATCAGTATTAAATTGAGACTTTTATAACCAGTTAAAAACTTATTCTAGTACACTGAAGTACTATGGAAGTGGAAACTGTAGGCACACTCAGAGAAACTGTTTGAAACTGTCAAATAATTAGTGTCATATTATTATTTTAATGGAGAATTTTTTGTCGAATATCTCACATTTAAGTGAATTTCTTGATGTAGCGTAGTTTCAGATAGCCGATGGTGAGGAATATGAACGTCATGACAGTCAAAGCCACATGATTCTCCCACAGTCCCCAGGTGGTGTACTCTATTCCCAGGTAGTCCAGATACTGCTCACCTGTACACCTGAAACAACACAAGTCACAGCTGGTCACTTACAATTCATTTATCAATGTTTAAGATGATTTGTGTGATTCATAAATGTTTCTAAGACAACTGGAACCATTTTTATGATGTTAGAAGTGTCAATTTTTGTCATGAAGCCGGTGGAATAACTAGACAGGAAATGTCATGCAGATACAGTATGCAGATCTACTCACGTCAGGCCTGCTGTGCTCACACTGCAGTTGGGTCCTGCAGTCGACATGTTGGTGTGTCTGATCACAGCCTCCTCACAGAACTTCAAACCCACAAACTCATTGATCTTCAAGGCCTGAACACAGACGGCAGAGCCGATCAATACCGAACAGATCAAAGTGAATGTATTTAATTAGACTGTAGACTGAATGCTGATCTGTGGCGATCAATGAGGAATAAAGACTGTAGATAAGGAAGGCGTTCACAATCCTCTGAGAGCCACAACTGTCCAACTGCTATTTTAAACCACATGCAGCATGTATGCAGCTGTGCAGCATCTGCAGCAGCCAAGCGTAAAGTTTAGGTATCTAAATTGCAATCGGGAAGGAAAAAATAGTATCAGAACATCTCTACTTGAGCTAGCATTACTCTGTCAAACTACAGTTCTGTCAATGGTCAATTAAAGGACCAGTGTGCAGGATTTAGTGGCATTCAGCACACACACAAGCTTGCAGATCACAAAGTACCTTTCTCTATATCTAAGAATATATTAATTTTACTGAAAATTTTCCTGTCAGAGCTTTCATTAAATTGTGACTTACTGCAAGGCCGTAACGAGGAATACTAAAGTACTTCAGCCAGGCGAGCCAGTTCATGATGCTGGGCAGGTTCACCAGGAGACCTGAGAAAATCTAGAAACAAAACACAAAGTGAAGATGTAAGTCACGTAACTGACATTTTTAACATCACAACAAATATATTGTAAACTATATTGTTTCTTGTTAATTCACTTATGTGACTTTAAACAGCATGAGGTAATTAAAGGCTACATTTCCCAACAAGCTGTACTTTGTGTGTATTTCTGTGTGTTGCTGCGTCCCTCACCATCATGAAGACGAAGCTGATGGTCATGAAGATGCTGGCGAGAGCCACGACGCTCTGGTCAGCTGAGATGGCCATGGTCATGGCTGTGGCCGTGTACGCCACCAGAGTCACTGTCAGCGTGAAGATGAAAAACGCTGCTGCTGTGGATTTGAGCCCTGCACACACACACACACACACACACACACACACACACACACACACACACACACACACACAAACACACAGTTATTAGAGCCTAAATACTGAACGATCTGAATCAAAGTTCAGCATTTGATCCAGTGCTCAAACATTGAAACCTCAAGTATTCCTCAAATTCATGCGTTTATAGACGTCTATAATGTATCATAAAGATGTGTTATTCTTACCAATCAGAAAGTAGACTATACAGCTGAAGATGACGGAGGTGAAGGTGCGCAGAGTGATGTCAGACAGGATCTTAGCGAGGAAGTAGACAGACACTCTGTAGTAGCCACTGATGTACTCGTGCCTGTCACCAGAAAACACAACGCAGAAATCAAATTCTGGCTTTACTCACTCGTTCTAAATTTAGGTTGCATTAACCACACAGTCAGAGTTATTTCAGCTCGCTGAGTCCTGTATGACTTCTTGACAGATTACATACACGAAGAGTTTCCTCTCGATGATGAAGAGCTCAGCTGCAGACACAGTGCTGAAACACTGGTTGGTAGTGATGAAGAAGAGGGCACCCATCCTATAAGAGGAACAGCAAAACACAACTTGATGATGAAAGTCACTTGGGCTTTTATTTCAACGTTTTTATCTCATATTCCACACATACTGTAAGTTACTGGCTGGAAACAGTTAGCCTGGCTCTGTTCAAAGTCAACAAAATTGCCTACTTGCACCTCAAAACCTCAAACACCTAAAGCTCACTAATTTACACGTTATATATTGATTGTTTAATTCAGAAAATGAACATTGTTTAGATTCTGAAACATACTTAATATTTATAAGTATCCTACATATTTAAAGGCCATTTTACCCAACAAATAATAATATGATATTAACAGTGATTTGTTATTATTATTATTTTCCCTGCTAGAAACATCAAGTAGGCCAAATCTATGACTATAAAAAATATTTTAAAAAAAACCCAACACATTTCCTGTCTTGAAGATTTTGGGTCAAACTGCCAGAAAGAGACTTCAAAATGCTGCTACTAGTCTCAAAGAAGCAAAGTACCGTAAAATTGTAATTCTGATTCTGCTTAAGTAAAGTACTTGGAAAATTGTACTTAGTTAAATTGCACTACTGTAACAAAGCATGCTATATAAATTAAATAGCTTCATCTTTAATTCTACGGCAGCATCAAGAGTTGATCTCTTTACACACAACACTGTGCAGATTATGGTACTAACTGTGGTGTGGTCTCTATGTACATACAGGGACTTAAAAGGTGACTGACTTTACTCCACATGAAAAGGAGAGAGGGGTGAATAAGTTAAGCACCGTACACTGATGTCTGCCATACTGCCTATGCATTGACCATGAACATAATGACATTAGGACCCTATGTGCCACTGAACCGTGCACACAAAGAAAGAGGGCGGCCATTGAGATTTCTGATGTGCTTCGCTGGGCTTTTGAGTACCAGGTCGTGCCCAATAAAATATGGTAAGAGGATTAGCCTTGCAGAAATTGCTCTACTTTTCACACTTCTTTATTAAAAACAGTGACTGACTTAAAGCCCTGAACAATTATTATGAAAGGCGTAGCAGTAATCAGTATGGCCACATTATAAAGCCACATAATATTATTAAGTTAAGTCGGCTTCATGTGTGAAAGAACCTTCTGCGGCATTGTGTTGGAGACATTTTGGAGAAATCGGGGACCACACACATTCCTTTTGGGATTGCTCAAGGGTTTTGGAGAAGTGTTTAAGAATAAACTGACAACACTGTAAAATGCTCCCTCAGATCCATTGTTTTTGTTTTTTTTGTTGGGAGGTGTACCTGAAGAGATCTATTGCACAGATTTGACATATATACTCCGGATAATTGTACTGACTGCCACAAAGGCCTACATGGTTTTTGGAGCCAACAAAAGACCCCGGATCAGAGACAAATTGGAACTTGTTTCTGTGTGATTCCTATGTCTGAACTGTTCAAATATGGGGATCTGAAAGCTCTCCGACGCCTCACAGATGCCCGAAAAAATATCAAGCAGGCTTAATATCTGGTCGCGTCAGGGACGAGTCAGGGAGGAGAGGAGCTGAGGAGAGACAGACGAGCACCAGAAAAGCTATATAGAAAGAACAATATAGAAATAAACAGTACCTATAAAGTAGGGCTGCACTGTTGGGTAAAAAAGTCATACTGTCATAATGTTCACTGAAAAAAAAAATACTATTAAAAGTGTGGTGATGTGATATTTATTGAGGTTTGTACCAAATGAACGTGCTTTCTTTCATCTGGAGAACAAAATTTTTAGGCCAGGACATCTCTGCAGCACTACTCATTTACTATACATTTACTACACATTTTTTGTTTTTAAAGAAATTGCAGTTTGGTTCTGGTTCTGCTATTTGGATATTGCACTTGGCCGTATTGCAATTTTATTGCTTTTATTGATAAATTGTGCAACCCTTCAATAAAGCTATTAAAACTAGCTCCACCTCCCACAGCTTCAACTATAACAGCTAACAACATGTGCAGCGTGTATTTCAGCAGTTCTCTCACCTGTTCTGGATACCACTCTGATCATCTTTGACCCCGAAGAAAATGGCTCCTACAATGAGGGCGAGGAAGATGTTGACTCCCAGCTGCACAGAAAAAAAGCATCAGACATTTAGACAACAGAAGACTGGTAACCATTTGCATCACGTCTGTAAACTGTAAAGCTAACAGTATATTAGCCTGTAAGAACACTTACAGGACACGTTAGAAACAAAAAGGTTTGTTTTATTCTGTATTTTTGTTCTTGTGTTCCACGAGGACCCTCATTAAGGTCACAAGCTGAAACATGTTGGTCTCAAAATAAAGTTGTTCTTTTCCACAGTACTTTTGACCCTTACCTGCTCCAGACACGCTTAGAAATAAGGGTTCCAAAAAAGTTCTTCTTGGACAGCTGAAGTTCTACAAGGAAACATTTGCTTCTTACGAACTCTATTTGGAGGAAAGTGTTCTTTGTAAGACTGGGGGTTCCTTTAAGAACCATTTTAATCCAAAGAACCCTTTTTCATAGAGAGGTCTTCACAGACTGTTGGTATCCTCGAAGAACTCTTTTGTAAAGGGTACTTTGTGCCTTAATATAGAAAGGTTCTCAGTATAACCCTGAGTGTGTTCTAGATAAAACACTTGGAACATAAAAAGGTTCTTGATTGAATGCCCTTTGTGGGTTCTAGATAACACCATTGGGATAAGAAAAGGTTCTCAGTTAAACCCCCTGAATGTGTTCTAGATAATTTCATGGAATATAAAAAATGTTCTCTGTAGAACCCCCTGAGTGCATTTCAGATAAGACCCTTGGAATATTAAAAGGTTCTAGGTAGAACACTATGTGTGTATTATAGATAAGCTCTTGGAATATAAAAATGTTCTCTGTAGAACCCCCAGAGTGTGTTCTAGATAAACCCCTTGGAATATGATAAGGTTCTTCATGAAACCCTGGACCCATTACACCTTGGGTTAGGGTTAGGTTTAGAGTTAGGGTTAGGTTCTCTGTAGAACGTCTCATCAGGGGGGTCTGGGTGAAACCTTTCACTGATGGTTCTGGGTATATCCCTTGATTGTTGGATTGTGAGTAGAGCTCTTTGAAAGGGTTCCAGGTGGAACCTTTACAGAAGGTTCGACCAGGAGCCAAAAGGGTTCTCCTATGGTGACAAGCTGAAGAATCCTTTATGGTTCTAGTTAGCAGCTTCATTTCTAACAGTGTAGACCGTGTCAGTAGGTGAGGAGGTGCAGGAAACTCCGCTGAATACAGAAACACTAAACTTCTGATGCTTTTGTCTTTATGGGAAAATAAGATTTAACTGCGAGTAAAAGGCAAATGTTGGTGAATGTGAAGGAACAAACTGAGACCAGTACTTCAGTACCACAGTGGTTCTAATTGTGGACTGTCACGAACTCTTTCTGAAGAATGTGAATAGAACTTAATAAATAAACTTCCTAAGCAGGAAGATAGTCCTAGTCTTCCCTGTTTTCCATGAACCCAACACATTTTTGATCTACGGTTGAGTATATAGAAGAATCTCCTTAAGATGTATCGTCTTTGACAAAAAAAAAGCCAATGTTTCTGGGGATCAGGGGGTCAAGCGGACGCCCCGCTCCTCCTCCAGACCGGCCTGTCGGAGAGAAGGACCAGAACTGGTGGTGGGGGAAGATGACAGAAAAGAGTGAGAAAAGTGAAAGCGACACAAGTTTTAATCCTAACAATTTACAGATTATGACAGGACTAAGCGGTTCCCAGGGTGAAGGGATAAGCTAATACGGTTGAGCCTTTTTCACCTCATTCCCTGCAGCCCCTCATGTGAAGAATGTGTGGGCAGTGGAGGGATAGGTCATGACGCCATCATGTGATGAGTCCCGGACCGGGGCCAAGGGGCTTTGGCCAGATATGATATCAGTTCAGATCCTGGCCCAAAGAGGCAAGAGTGGGGTCACAACAGTCACCTAAGCCGATTAGGGCACCCACGCCACCTAGAGCCCCTCTTGTAGGATTATTTTGACTTATTTAGGGCCAATTAGCTGTTAATAATTCTTAAAGTGAGGAGACTTCTGACGGCATTTTGCCGCCATGGGGTGACTAATGAGGGCGATAAGTCCTGACCCCTCCAAAGTGCTGTCTGTGCATCCTGTTCATGATCATAACAGCACTAAAACACGAGTTATTCTTCTGCTCTTTTCACTCTCTGGAGTGTTTGAGGAAAGTAAATGTGATAGTGGGATGGGATCATGTTTACACCTTTAAATCTAAAACAGAAAAAGTTAATAAGGTATCAGTCAGAGACATGTAACTTGGACTTGAGTTGCTTTGAAGTTGTGAAAATGAAAACTTACTTGAGGGCAAAAAGCGGAGGACACTTGAACTCAGATCAATAAATATTTAAAAATGCTCTGCTGTGCGTAGTTTTTACTTTTGGAGCACTGCCAAAATGCAAAAATTATTAGAACTACAACCAGGATGCTGTTGTTCAAACACTTGAAGGTTTAAACTCTTGATGATGCGACCAAGACAAATTTAAAAATATTCAAATTCAGAACAGACAAATTAGACTAACTTTATGAATCACCCCATGCATGAAGGAGTAGCTCAGAGGAATAGTATTTGGACCTTCTGGGAAATAGGAATACACAGAAAAGGTGCAGTGTGCCAGGTTGTAAAACAAAGAAATATACAAGTCCATCACTAGATTTTAAAGATTTTAAAAGGAGATTAGAACCTACAGAGGACAGCAATTGTTCCTACTGAAGGAGAGCTAACGTTAGCTTGAGTGTGAGGCTGTTCAGTCATTACGTTACAATACAGCAGCATCAGACTGTCATCTCTGACCTAATCTCAGCCTAATTTAGATCAACAGTCCTCTATTGACAGGTTTTGTTATTTACAGACACACTTAGCATAACGATCCACTTAGAGGAGGGAAGACTAAAGCAGCATGACTGGTTGAACTTAATTTATTAAGATATTGCAAACATTCAGGTTCAGGCAAGGTCACAGAATAATTTTTGAACAAATAAGGTTTGTTCAACTCGACATGTGTTATTGTCTATGGGATGTCTTATTCACTGGACCTTTAAGTAAAATACTGATTTGAGTGAATAATAGATTTTGGATGAAGTTCAGTTCTTGGTTGGGGCAAGCATCCTCCTTGAGCCTCCAGTGGTTGCCTGGCAACTACTCAGAGGCAAAAAATAGTCTGGCCCATAACCCCGGTACAACGGCGATGAGTTGTTTTCACACTGGTTTTAAACAAACAAGAGATAATGTGTTAATTGGTGAGCTTTAGGGGTGCTGGTAGTTGGATTTGTTTATGTTTGGTAGAGTGATGTAAGCTGTTTTCCCCTTTCCAGTCTCTATGCTAAGCTAAGCTAACCAGCTGCTGGCTTCAGCTATGTACTTACTGCACAGAAATGTCCAAAATGTTGAACAATTCCTCTATTTCCCTGCCCTCATATCCAGTACATGGTCTATATTCACCCTTGCAACCATGTAAATAATTAAAATATTTAATTTTATTGCATTTTTCCTGCTTAACTCTCAAAGACTTGAGACTCATCTTGGAGTCAATCCAAAGTTTGATTTAATAACAGCTCTGTCCATCTGTGGAAATAGCAAACAACAGATGGCTTTAAGTTTATCTCATATTTTCATGATGAGTTTTATATTCTAAGCGAGTGGTGTGGGGATGTACTACCTGAGCCACAGATGTTTGTGGGTTCAGCATGAGGTTCTGGAAGGTTCTCTTAAGCACCCAACGTAGCTGGTGAAAGAAGGAGGTGTTGTAGGTGATGGTGCGAGATTTTGAACATGAGAAACACTCCTTTTCCTGGACGATGCGGTCCAGCTCAGCTCTTGTGTCGCCGGAGTAGCTGCTGTTCCTGTACTCCTCCACCAGACGCTCCTCGATGCTCTGCCTGGAGCTGCTGAGCTCCTCAAAGTCTAAATCTGACCAGGAACACAGGAGGAAGATGACTGATTTAAGCGGAAATACTCTTCAACAATAGACACCAATAATACTATAAAGCATTGGCTTTTAAAAAAAGGAGTCTATTTGCACCCAAGGGAGAATAGTCACATGGCAGTTATTTGACTAGTTACACCTGGGCCCCCAGTCTAGCTGTGAAGAGGGACAAAGTCTTCATAGAGATGAAATTATGGTGGATGAATGAGTTAAATACAGGACTCTCCCCTGGGAGACTAGAGTGTGAGTCCTGTGAGAAACCAGTGTTGGTTTTTAATCTTGAGACTTAGATTACTGATTTTCATTTCTTTAAATTATTGTTTTCAGTTTTCAGTTACAGTTTGGTTAGATTATAGACAACAAAACTACCTGGTTATGTTTGGGAAAAGATCATGGTTTGTCTCTACCATGCTGGTGCAAGTAGCGTGCACAGTTCGCTATGGACACCTGGGTGCTAATAGCACCTGCCTTAAAAAAACATGGTGTGGACTTTTCACTTGAAATGGAATAATATTTAACATATACATTTATAATCTTCTTATAAATGAGGTTGCTAGTTGTTAGCTTCTTCTTGCTTTGTTTAATCTATTTTTATCTTATTTTTATCTTCTATTTTTACACATTTAAAATCTAATTTGTGTCTTTTTGTATTGCCATGTGTGTTTTTGGCATTATGATCTAATGTCTTTTATGTCTCACATAAAGCACTTTATATTAACTTGGCTCTATAAACACAAAAGTGAATATCGAGTTGTTTCGACTGCACCTCACAGCCCAGTGCTGTGAGAAGACAACACTCTCATTTGCTGATGATGCTGATTATTTCAACAAAAAGTAAAGCGAGTCGTTATCAAAAGTTCCATTCAATTATATATTATATGAATACAGTTAAATCCAGGGACATTGGACAAAGCTCAAGTGGCATAAAACATTATATTCTAACTTTTATTTGTACAATAATACTTTTAACTTGTATGCAAATTTACCCTATTATGAAGGCAAAAATATGAAAACATCTTAAGAGTAGTATTCATGACATAAATACTTTTACCTTCAGACCCATGTACTTTGGTCATGGCTGTGGCGTTGGAGTCTCCATTGATAACGTCTAGAAAGAAGTCAGCTGGGTTGTTGTGGGGCTCACAGGGATAACCTGGAACACAGGTCACAATCATTCATGTTTAACATTAACACTAATTCATTAAAAAATTTTGTCTAATATTATATCCAGATGTTGCTTTTTATGTTGTCTGATGTTTAACCCTACAAACCTTGCAAGAAAAAAACTGCACAAACATTTCTACATTTATTTCCTGGCAACATTAAAAAAATCTGAACACTATGAACACGTGAGATGCTGTCAGGTGGTGATAAAAAGTTTTCACATAGTCACCGATGTCGGCGAAGTAGTCCAAAGCGTTTGGTGCTGGTCCATGGTACACCATTTTACCATTAACCAGCAGAGTCAGAGTGTCAAACAGTCTGTAGATGGAGTATCGTGGTTGGTGGATGGACATGATTATGGTTCTTCCATGACTCGCCATTCTGAAAAGTCACAAAGTAAAAATACTTACTACTAGTATAAACAATAAAGCTGCCTTTTGATTTCAAAAACGACTGCAGTAAAAGATTTTAATCAAATTCAGGTTTGTTTGTGTTCTACAGTCAAGATTATTACAGTATTTCTTCATAATCAATTAAGACTTTTGTGTTTTTATTGTTAAATTAGAAAAACTTTCTAAATAAAGATCGGATACAGGTGTAGTTTTGAGGCTATGGTTATTTTCATTACTGATTAATCAGCCGATTATTTTCATGATTAATCGCTTAGTCAATGAAATGTCACATATTTGTGAAAAAATGCTTGTCACAATTTCCCAGAGCCCAAAAGACATCTACAAATTTCTTCTATTGTCAAACCAACAGTCCAAAACCCAGAGACTCTTCATTTATCTTTTTATCGTAGATGAGAAAGAAAATAAGCAAATCATTATATTTAAGAAGCTGGAACCAGCAAGTGTTTGACATTATTGCTTGAAAAATGACTGAACTGCTTGAAAAATGACTGAACTGATTAATCAATTATCAAAACAGTTGGTAAATAATTGTTGTTTTATCACCTCCAAATAGTTTCAGGTGAGAATGGAAGTGAAAAATATTACATCAGTTACCAAAGTCACATCACATAGAATAAATGTGCGTGTTTTGGTTACTGTTTTTTCCAACTTTTCCCAGAGTCAGAAACTAATAAATGCCTTTGAACATAACTTTTTTTTAATGCATTTGGTGTTGTGTGAAGTTATGTTAAACAGCAAAATTAGGCTATCTTGACTCAATTGTTGAGTGTCAGTGAGATTAAATAACCTAATCATGATCCTGACATTGACATCGACATCCTGTAATTGAGTGAAACTAAGCAAGTGGGGAGGGTTGTCTTTTTCTAAGCTTTGTCTGAGGGAAGGCCAACAGTCTCAGATTTTGAAAACCCCTAAATCAACCAACTGAAATACCTTTTCAGTAACAGCAGGACAGAGTTAGCAGTGCTGGCATCCAGTCCTGTGGTCGGTTCATCCAGAAAGAGAACTGAGGGATCAATAATCAGCTCCATGCCGATGTTTGTCCTCTTCCTCTCTCCTCCAGAGATTCCCCGGGTCATCTGTGTGCCCACCTAAAGAAAAAAAAACGCCCACACAAGAAGAGTCCACACAATCAACCTGTCCTGACTCTCACCTGGTGTCTTCAAGCTTGAGGAAAGACCACAGGGTCAGATGAGTAACTGGGACGTGTGTGTATATTTACCATGGAGTCAGCCACCTTGGCGAGACCCAGTTCTTTAATGAGGTGATTGACTCGAGCCTCCTTCTCACTCTGAGGCACAGAGCTGGGCAGCCGCAGCGCTGCAGAGAAGCGCAGATTCTCCCTCACGGTCAGGGTGCCCATGACCACATCTTCCTGGGAAGGGAGACGAGAGCACAAGGTCAAAGGTCAGAAGCAGGAAAGATCGTGTTTTGTTTCCACAGACTTGTAATGCAGAGAAATGTTTACCTGATAGTGTTTGGCAACTTGCAATCTCTAAATTTAAAGCTGCTATAATCACACTCCAAAATTTTAATTTATACAAATAAACAAGGCACATTTTAGGAATACAAATTGATTCATCTTTTGTCATTATACCTGGGCAGATTCTGAACAAACTCAAGGCCAAGGGTGAATATTTTTTATAAAGTTCTATTGGTAGCAAGCAAGAGAGCCGCCAGGGGACTACAATCTAAACAATATGTAAAATACTGGAAAAAATGGACAACATACTCTATGGAATGTAACCTCCTGGCTGTATAATTAAATAATACAGCCTTGTACTAATGTGGAGCCCATAACAATATTTGTTCCTTTTTTTATTTTTATTTTTTTTTTACCTGGAAACACCAATAACACTTAAGTAAAAAAAAACAAATTCTGCAGTTCTCCTCAGCTTTATGGAGCTTTTTACAGTCTTTCATCTCTTTTTTATATTTTATGGCACACAATTTTCCTTGTATTGATTCACTCTCACTACTCTCATCAGTGCTGTTTCCAGTTGCAGTGGTTCTCATTGAAAAATCTCTGATAAACCTACTGTACACTTCCTGTCCAGCTCCAAACAGCAGACAGAAAACATCGACTAGTTGGTGAATATAGTGGAGCATTTAATAGCAGCTAAAGAGTTCAAGAGTTGGTGGAGACCAATGTCTGCCGAATGTGTAAATAGGTAAATGTTTTCTAACACGTTTGCTATACCAACATTATTTGTTACAAAAGGTAATGAATGTGTTGTTGTGTTTCCATTGTTGCATCTGTTCATGCAGGTTTAGGTCATTAAAATAACTCATGTGAACCTGAACCACGTAGCCAGAGAGGCACTTGAAGTTTGGAGGCTGTGGCGCTCTGTCGATGAGGACTTCTCCTGAGAGACCAGCAGGATCCTTCCTTGCTGCCAGAATATCCAAGAATCTGTGAACAAAAACAAAACAAAACAATAATTCAACATATCTACAATAAATGCAGGTGACTATTTTGAATACATTCTTTCTTGCAGATCTAGGACAGTGTATTAAAGCCACAAAAAAAGATCAGTATCATGTTATAATGTGAAAAGTTTATAGTTCTAACAAGATGGCTCCATGTTATGATGACATACAAACTTATCACATTACAGAGAAACTTTTTTGTTATAGCAATAACAAGACAAGTTATCATATTATAATATACAACATGAATTTTACTTATAACTGATAACATAGTTATAATGCTACATTGTTGTAATGTAGCAATAAGTTATCCACTTATAACAAGAAACATTTTGTTAAACGGCATATTGTTATAACAAGAACAAGAAAAAAGAAAAGTTTCTTTTTATAACATGTGTCATAATAGCATGAATAAACATCTGCCTAAATATCTTGTTATAACAATAAGCTTTTCATGTTATAATGTGACACTGATCTGTTTTTCTTTTTCTGCTGTCACAGCAGTACGCTGCTGCAGGAGATCAGTGTGATACTCACGAAGATTTTCCACTTCCAGTAGGACCAAGGATAGCGTTGAGGCCAGGTCTCATAATCCCACTGCAAGACAATAACACACAAATCTTTACAAAGAATTTAACGTGGATAAACTCTTTTAAAGACAAAGATTGGGAGATATTTAAATGGTTAGCAGTAATTTCTAAGCTGTATAATCTTTCGCTTTGCTGTATCAGTTTTACGATTCAGATGTGAGGAGTGTGAAATAAAGTGGATTAATGTGACTCTTGGACATGTGATCATGAAACTTAGAAGCAATTCAATCATTTTCCTCACAGCACTTTTTTTAAAATAATTTTTCCTCTGAAATCCAATAATGATCAAGAAAGGATTTTGCAGTTTCATAACTATTTCTTAAAAGCTGCACACACACACCAAAAAAATCTATTCTGTGGTGTAAAACAAATCAAATCCTTTGACTTCAGGGAGAGCAGTTACACAAAAGCACCAGGAAGAGTCAGTGATATAAAACGGAATTAAAAGACTGAATAAAAGCCTGGCAGTGGACCACAGCCGTCACGTGATCCACCTTTTTTGTTTAATTCGTTTCCCTGGCAGACTGCTCTTTAGTGCATCAGAGAGATTATATGCAAGAAACCATGCTTAATATCATATAATTAACACTGAGGCGGGAAAAGGCCCAAAAACTTGTGTGAAATGATTCATTCTTCCCTGGGAAATGTCAGCTGTGTTTAATACCATCAGAAAGAAACCAATGCAAGACTCTATTCACTACTGTCCTGCTGTGGATACGAATACAATGAGCCATATTCAGTCTTTTACTGTATCACTGTCTCCCAAATTAAGGGACACAAAAGAAGTTTTGCCATAAATTTTGCGCCAAAAATGATGCCTTTTTGCAAGTCAATGAACCAAAAATTATAATTTTTTGTCTTGTTCTTTGAGAAAGAGCTCCTAATTCAGGTGAAGCAGGGTTGAGTATGTGCTCGATTAAAAAATTAAGTAACATCAAATGAAAATGTGGGGAAAAAACAACAACTGATCAAAACACACACAGATCTCTGTGTAATGAGAGAATAATGAGAAATGTAGAAAGATGAGCAGGCTACATAAAGAGACATATACAGCTGATAAAGACACAAAAGAAAGACACACAAACACACAGAAGTTGTACAATGTTTACAACTGACTTGAGGTCAGCCAGTATTTCCCTGGAACTGGTTTTCCTTTTGCAGAAGAAGCCGCTCTTCAGCTGCACTTTGTAATGGATGTTGTGGAAGCTCACAGTGGAGCCACACGGCTGCTTGCCCTGGTCCATGGCTGTGATGACCTTTGACCTGGCCGTCCCGTTGGTACCAATATCTTCAATCATTGCGATGTTGATGTGATTGACTCTCTCCATCATCTTGTGCAGCAAACACCCTGTCAAATAAAATGACAGTGATCCGATAGATATCAGTCTTTTACTGATCAAAAAACAGTGATGACACTTACTCTGCACATGCTCAGTAGGACTCTCTCTCTACCTGTGGAACAGGAGCAGGAACATTTCACCTCAACAGTAGTTTTCAACAAAAGACTGGTTTTAAGGTAATAAAGTTACTTTTTGGATTACAGTATTTTTCTTTTCTGCTGTCAAAAGATAAGATGACTGTGAATTTAAACTTGCATCAGTTTTATTTCAGGCCTATTTTATTATACTATTAAATTACTATTATATACTATTAAAATACTATTATATACTATTATTCATTCATTCATTCATTTTCTGTAACCGCTTATTCCGTAAGGGTGGCGGGCTGCTGGAGCCTATCCCAGCTGACATTGGGCGATTATATACTATCAAATTATGCTAATACAGGTGTTGAAATACTGTTATAATTGTTTGTGTTGACATACCTTCCGGTTAGATACTAAACATGTTTCACTAAATCTAAATGTAGAATTACTTTTAACTCAACTCAAATAATTACAATCTGGTCAAAAATAGAAATAGAGTTGTTTTGAATGCATACAATACCTGACATCTAAAAGAAGTAGACACATATACAAAAAATTGCTTTAAATTTAATGTCATAGTCTTGTCCTTCCCACTGAAAATATATCAGCTGTATTATTAATCAGTGTGCATGTTGTGTTTTGGATGTCAAAAGATGACTAGTTTATTTCAAGTAGTCTGTGAGTTATGAAGGTGTCCCCAGTCTCCCCTACTGATGTGATGCAAAACAACACAGATGTATGTAACGTTTACCGCACAGACTACATCTGTTAAAATCATTAAATATTCATTCATTTTTGCGAAGTTCAACCTTACAGGAAAAACAGAAGAGGTGACACTTCTCACAGCAAAAGCAACAGATTTGATATATTACTATCATACAAGCGTTTGATGCTGGGCAAAAAAATGGACACATGTTCTTACACACGTTTCCTTAAGAAGAGCCAGGTGAAGAATACTTTTATCTACCTTTGGTAACACTTTATAGGGAAATATACTTTTTCCACTAAAGACACAGCTGAATCGTTGTTCATCATAGTAATATTAAACAATTCAAACTTATATATCTCAAAATTAATAACACAAATCTGAGTCTTAAATGTATGTTTGTACAATATTCACAAAACCAGCAAAGACAAATTATGTTAAAGATGCTATGAAGTGAAATCCAGATGGAAAAACATGCAAGTAATTTTATCTATTTAAAAACCATATCCAACGAAATGTGTTCGCTAACATCAGAAAAAAAACGTATAGCGTCTAAAAGTTAAAAGTTATACACTCATAGGAATCATATTTGTATCCCAGGAATTCAACAGCTCAATTTCTTTAATGTATTAAAAACTCTTTCCAGAAGGACAAGTGAAAGACCACAAACAGTGCGATTAGAAGAAAAGAAAAAAGCTAACAGAGCTGTTTTAACCAGAAATTAAATACAGTACATCTGTGTCCAAGGTATGTTTAATGTAGAACTGCAATAATTAATCGATTAGTAAACGACAATTAAATTAATTAACTATTAATATACCAACTATTCTGATAATTGATTAATAATTTTATTTCAAGAGTCATTTCTTAAGAAAAAAGTCTCGATTTCTAAAATGTAAATATATTTGTTGGTTTCTTTACTCCTCTGTGACAGTAAACTGTCAAACAACTAATCAATTTATCGAGAAAATACTCTACAGATTAATTGACGATGAAAATAATCATTAGTTGCAGCCCTGGATTAAAGTAGCATATTTTCTGTTAGATTTCTTTTATTGGTTTGAGGTTTTAACAAACTTCCTAGATTTCACATGGCCCCAAAAATGAAAACAATAAATAATAATATCAATAAAAATGGACTGACTCACATATATTTTATTTTTCGTACTATTATTTTCAAAAGTTTTTTTTTAAGTCTTTACTATTCTGAATATAAAGTACTGAGAAGACGTGGCTCTAATTCCTTAGGACAAGCATGTGGGCTTGTATTTTTATTCTCCTTATGAAGCATAAATTAATTAATTTTCATGCAACCCACAATACTGTCACCAGAACGTATTCTAAATCTGAGGACAGTGAGTGTTGGATATTCCTGGTGATGTGGGAGTTTCACAACCCAAGTGCAAATTTTAACTTCGGGGAACTTAGTGTTAAATTTTAAAATGTAGGGACTCATTACTAAGGGAGTGCAAAAAAAAAAAAATGCTGTTTAAATTGTTAAAACTGCTGTAAACTTTAGCTCAGTAAGTGTAAGTGCATTTTTCAGCTTTAGGGCACACAGCTTTCCTTGTTTTGATTCACTCTCATCTCTCTCATCAGAAAAAGCTGACAGACAAAGTTATCAACTACGTGGTGATCAAAGTGGAGCATTTAGCAGCTAAACAGTCATTTCCTTCAAGAATTGGCGGAAACCAAACCAGAAAGTGAACATCTGTTATAAAATTTATGTCAGTTTGTTGTGTTTTGATATGTAGATTAGACTTAGGGATGTTGATGATCAATTATTAATCGATAAGTCACAGTTAAGAGATTAACTGATTCAAAAAGTGTTACTTGATAATTAACTGATAGCATAGAAATGGCACTAATTGTACCTCATTTAACATTGTTTCATCCGGCAGAGCCATTTTTTTTTGAATGGGAACACTTACACGTCAACTTAAAATTAATGAAATTAATAACAAACAAAAAAAAACAAAACACGAAAAACAAGAAAAAAAATAAAAAAGGAGGAAAAAAGAGAGGGAGATCAAAAGGAAAATTCTCTGTTACCATGGTTGGGGTCTCAGTGGAGTTGAATAACAGAGATGATACCACAGCGCCAGAATGAGAACCATTTTGGTCCTACGTTACTTTTACTGTCAGTCAGCAGGACGACAGCTGATTTTCTTCCCTCTGATATTTATTTTATTTTATTTAATTTTTGTTTGTTTTTCTTTCTAGGAACTTCCACACCTTGTAATCATTAATACTTTTCATTTATGTATAAGAGCCCTGTTCTTTAATGTTAAAGAGCACTGTACGATTGTCATGTACCAAGTAAAAACTCAAATAAAAACCTGAATTATAAAAAAAAAAAAACAGACACAAGACACATAACTTTAGTATTTTAACATCCTGTCTACAGCACTGATTCTTACACTACTTCGTTTGGATTTAAAGAACTAAAAGGGCTTAAAACATTTTGGTAAATCAGGTGACGGGCTTAACTTTAAGGAATCTCTTCTTGATCCACCTTCATTTAGACAAATTAACTAAAAAAATGTTCCTCCAAGATAAAAATGAACTGAAAAATGATCACCACCGTGTAAAGTAATGCAAAGTACTGAAAAGGTTTTGTTGCAGTGACTTACCAGTGGTCTGTGAGACTGTGAGAAGGCTGCTGGTCCAGAGTCCTGCTGCAGCCTTCAGGAGCGCTGCTGCTGCAGACTGAGCAGAGCAGAGCAGAGCAGAGAGACTGTGTGTGAAGGGCTGACTAACATCAGCTCATGACAGCAGGGACAGGTGCCTCACCATCCAGCCTCACACTCAGCCGGGATCCTGCAGAAATGCACAGTGGTTTAACCCTTTATTTACCACCTAAATGACATGAATGTGTGAAACAGAGAAAGTCTCTTTTCAGTCCTGTGATGTTGTTTTCCATTTATTTCAGTTCAGTGTGAAAATCAATAAGAGTCATTAAACTTGCTACAGTTGTGCAATTTATCTCAGTGAACATAAACTTTGCATACATTCTTGTGTGACTTACAGTATTATTATATTGCATGGTCGAGCAGAGCAGACCTTTAAAATAAATTTGCAGTGGTGGATGAAGTAATTTTTACTTAAAACTAGCAACACAGTCTAAAAACACCTGCTACAAGTACATGTCCTGCATTTAAACTCTTACTTGAGTTCAAGTGCAAAAGTACTAGCACCAAAATATACTTAAAATACCAAAAGCACTCATGCAGAGTGGCTGATTTCAGAATAATGTATATTATCATACTGAATTAATAATTATTGATGCATTAAAGTCTTGCATTACTTGCAGCTAGTAATATACAATAATTACGTTTTAATTATGTTTTGTATTATTAATATGACTCTGAAAAGTATTTGTTGTCAAATAAATATAGTAGAGTTCACCCAAAAATAAAAATTCTGCCACTATCTTCTCACTGTCATGTCAACTGAAGGTTGAGTTTAACTTTTTAGTCCACAAAACACTGCTGGATGATGAATCTCTCGAACAATTTAAGTGAATGGTGAGAAGTTTAAAAAAACAAAAAAAAAACAAAACATTAAATGCCTCCATACTACTTGTCTGGTGTAATCCAAGTCTCCTAAAGTCCCGACATGCCTTTGCACACCATCACACCCACAGTGCACAGTGTGCACATGCATATGAATGTGGCTTTTGGGTGAACTATTCCTTTAAGTACAGTACTTGAGTAAATGTACTCAATTATAATCCACCACGGTAAATTTGAACAAAAACCTAAACATGCAATAAATTGTATTGTAATGGCTGCCCGGATGGAAAAACACACCCGAAAGCTCAGACATCAGCGCCATTAAAATTAATTTAGCTAGCTGCGATTTAAGGTACAATAGTTAGTAGTCCAACTTAAAAGGCTAAAACATGTAAAACCACTGGCACAGTCCTTTGGGTAAAATTTTGAGCTAACATACTGCACTAAGTATATAAACAGCTGCTAAATAAAATGGTCTGTATCCTTTGGTAAAAAATATGAGCAGACTGTTCTGACAAGGAGGCTAACGTTAAATGTTGCCTAGCAACGCAAGCCGGGAATTTTCAGTTAGCAAGACATGCGCTCATGCTAATTAGCAATGTGTAAAATAGAAAAGTAAGCTTATTAAATAGCTTATGGCTTATATATGTATATTGATATTTTTAATTTGCTTAAGCTACATATGAGCGGCTCTCGTGTAAGCGTTTACTAAAGCATTTAATCATGGGACGTTAGCTAGCTAGCTGCATCTTCTGTGTTGCATAAGCTAATATGGCCTTATCTCATCAAGATAGCTGCCTAATTAACTCGAACTTGCTGGAGGTCACTTTTGATAATGCATTAAAAGATGAAATTGCATAAACATTTAAATATTAAGATGTGAAATTAATGTACCTGTTTTTCACCAGACTGATAACAAAGCTTACCTTTTAGTGAGATTCTTCTGTTTGTTTTAGATAAAGTTCTTCAGTAAGTTTAAATGGAGAAGACTTGCAAGGTAGATATATCAGTACCATATTACTGTCATCCTTTAAGTACAGAATTATGTTTGCATATATGTAAGAAGACCCAGAAAGGCCTTATATCATTTGCCTGATGTTAGCCAATCAAAACTGTATCAATAAATATAGATTAAATATGTAAACTGTTTTTTCAGAGCATAATGAATGAAAATTGTTACAGAACCCTTATGACAAATATTTATATATATTTTTTAAATAAATATTTAAATAAAATAAATTAAAGAATATAATAAGTGCCAAAATTAAACAATCCAGACTTGGACAACCTTCAAGAGTCAACAAATACATTTATGGCTATTAAAAAGAAACGCACATTCTGTTTTATAACCGACAAAATGCTGTAAAATATTTAACAAATTCCCACAAACGCATGACTAAATACAGTAAAGTTCAAACACAAGATTAATTTTCGGTGTATAGTTTTTAATTGAAGTGTCTCACAAGCCATTCAGACCATAAGTACAGTACTAACAGTGTTGCTCAAATAGTCACATTAAGGTCCCAGATACTGATCCACAATGATTATATATGAAAAGCAGTGAAACAGTAAAAGACAGTAAATAAAAACTGAGTTTTTAACTTAGACAGATGAAGAGGCTTATATTGAGGACGTGTTAATTATAAAGACAAAGTCCTTATAACAGTTCAAGGTTTCATTCAGTATGTTAATGAGGAGGAAAACTATTTACAAAACATTTGTACATGATGTTTCAGGAAAAAAAAAAACTACACAAGTCTCACAAACAGAAAAATGCTGATAAATATGAGGTGCTGAATTTGTCTAGTTTTAACAAACACAAACAATAAACACTGAAGAAAAATTTTACAATGTAAGTCTGTCCTACACTGGAAATATACCCACTCACATCAGCCAAGACAACTTATACAGCTTAATTACTCCTTTACCCTACGGGGTTTGATTGTATTCTTTAGTCATGGAGGGCATTGAAGCAAACATTCACATTGTCATACATGGCTCTTAGCTGAACAGTTCTTTAGTGTTGCATTAAGTGTGCTTCGCTCTTTCTCACTGACAAATAAGTGGTGTGAGTGAGGAGTTACTGATTATAACCGAGTTACGGTGAAAATTATGTAGATTTACACAATACAAGAACCTAGTTCCTAAGTGTGTGAAATATTCTGATATGAGCGATTTTGTTCAGACAAGTTATTAAGTAAATGCAACGGAGATAACAGTTTTCCAGATGTACATAAATAGAGTTATTTACAAAACATAAACTATACATTTCTGTACCCTGAACACTTCTTTGTGCCCTAACAAGACCAGTTTCAAAACAGTACAGATATTAACACTTAGAGACAGTGAACAATGCTTCAGTTGCAAGAAACATGAAAATCTTATTTTTATACATGTCACTCGGCAACTGAAATGCCGTTTATATAAACAGCATTAAGCAGCTCCATTCACACTCATTCTCAAGATCAGAGAACATTCAGGGTTTTCTTTCCCTCCCAATCCATCAAGATTGTGCAATTGAGCATCAATGCTTTTCAATGGTGCTTTAATACGTGTTATAAGCACAACGTCTTAAACATTTATTTATGGAGAAGTCAGGACCAAAGCGTTTTTAAAGATTAAACTGTTAATTTTTCTGTGTCATCCAATCCAGATACACCGGTTGAAAAGGAAGCTCTAAACTGACGTTCGGTCATTAAAGGGATAGTTCAGATTATTTGAAGTGGGGTTGTATGAGGTACTTATCAATACTCAGTGTATTACCCACAGTAAATGGCAGTTGGTACTCAGTGTTGCCAGATGTACAATAATTATCATATTTGTATCAATATTTTAACAACTGTACAATAAACAGTCTATAATTCCAAAATAAACTGAATGTACAATAATTTTGCCATTTCTATAAACCCAGAACGAAACCTTGTTCGTGATTTAAGAGCGACCAATTACATCAGCACCACATCAAGCAGCTAGTACAGGAGACAATGTATGTCTGGGGCTTTTGTTTTGAAGAGTAACAGGCTGAGATTGACTCTGTGTGAAGTGATACACATTTACTGTGTTGTTCAGGCTATGACATATCTGTGTAATATGAGGCACATGGCATAGTTTTGCCATTCAGTAACAACAAATTAAAAGAGAAATATATAGCAATTGCAGAATTGAGTATAAAATACCATAGCTGGTTGGAGCCATAATAATGTATAATAATAGATAGTAGACTGAAATCATCTTTAATAAACCTGCTATGGTTGAAGTAAGTTGTTTCCCCTGTCCCCTTGAAGAGTGAAGTGAAAGACAGGTGCAATATTGTAATTTGACCATGACGAGTCCTACACTGTAAGCTAATCAAGCTGTTTATAACTGTCAGCTGTCTGCAAATGTAAATCTAATCCTGTTTTCCTGAAAACAACAATCCACTGCTCTTAAGAGTAAGTTCAGATTCATCGAAGTCACACAACAACATAAACAAGCTTGCACAACAAGGCAGCAGAAGTTCAGCAACTCCTATGCTCTCCAAGGTAAAATTACAGTTTTTGCCAATAGAGTCTGGTTGCTTTGGAGAGAGCAAAATTTGGCTTATATAGTGACAGAAAAAAAAAATGTCTGACAGCAAAGTAAAGTGATGAAAATCTTCTAAATATAGTGCACACTTAAAGTGATATTGACATTTTTCAGCAGGCCTTTCTTAAGTATCTAAAATACCTTTTGCTGCTGACCCCGTCAACAGCAGTGCATTGCTTAGTTTCCATGCTGGTGCCCCTCTCTGCTTCTCCAAACAGGGGGCATGCTAACCGCCATCTACTGTAGGTAAGACACTTACTATGGATAAGTACCACATACGACCCCACTTCAAATAATCTGGGCTATTCCTTTAAGGCCTATTCACTGACTTATTTGGGCCATGACACTTATACTCCAGTTGGATCAGACGTTATGACATTCTATGTACACATAGATTTTGTATTCTCAAAAAAGGGTTCAATTAAGTCCAGTTAACTGACATATTACTGCAGTTCAATTATTGTATTTTCCCACTCCCTTCTCTGCATGTTGTCCTGCTGGTAACACTGAGAAACTGTCCAAAATTAAAAAACTGGTAAAATCGAGAAGCACTATATTTTTTTTTTAATTAAACGCAACTTTTCCAAGTTAACCATGAAAATAAATAAGTGCAAACTTGGGCTTTACGAACAGCTAAAAATATAAAAAATTATCTGAATGGCAGCCAATTAAAATCATAGCTACTGTAGAACAGATTACATATTTGCTGAGCAATGTCATCACAAATTCCTGTCTGCCATTCAAACATTTCTCAACTTTTAGCACCTATAAGGTCATTGGCTTGCTAGTAGATGAAACCTTGTATAAAGAGGATGTTTTTCATTTAGTGCACATCATGAATTCACTGCCTCTGACTCTACAGAGGCTAATATCATGCTACTCTAAATTACATGTTGTAACCCTTAGGTATTATCATTTGGGCAAACCACACTCTTTATCATGTTTCCTCAAGGGCACCATAGGATTGTATTGCACACATTATTTGGGTCCAGAGACCACA
Organism: Lutjanus erythropterus; assembly: GCF_056507025.1. NCBI lineage: Eukaryota > Metazoa > Chordata > Actinopteri > Lutjaniformes > Lutjanidae > Lutjanus > Lutjanus erythropterus. Next base: position 16,060,786 of record NC_139319.1, on the reverse strand, counting down.
CCTTTTCATCCAGCGTCCTGTTGACTACGCCCAGCGACCACTGGATACGAAACTTCTGCTGAAGGAGAAACTTGGGTCTGAATTCTCGTGCTTTCCCCAAGCACCAAAGGGCACCACGATAATTGTGCTGTTATCTTCTGAGCCGTATTGAAGAGCCTGTGAGAGAAGAGAACCATAATCATTAAAAAAAACATTTGGTCACTTTGATTAAATAACTGTGTGAGACGTGAGATACAGAGATTTTTTATATTTTTTTAGAGTTTTTCTAGGGCTGTGTATCTAGCTGACTGAGACCGATTGAATTCTTATCTCGATACATGTTCAGCGATATGATAGCTTTTAGAAGTCCAGTAACAGTAGAGACAGAGAGGAGACATTACAGTGGTGTGTTTTTGCAGTAAGTTGATCTGCTGCTCTGTTTCATATGAAGAGTGCTGTGGTTCTGATTGGTGTGAGGGAGCAGTGATGCTCTGTGTTACAGGCTCTCACAGTGCCTTTATGTCCCTGTGAGTCACACTTGTGTCTCTATACTCTGCTGTCCAACACCTTTTGCATAAATGATTTGCAGCAGTGTTTCTCATCTTTCTTATAAAACCCACACTTATTCTACACTTAAGCGTTATCAAAGTCTGGTAGTGCAACATAGTGCAACATAATTTCTTTCACTGTCTGTTTGCGTTGCCATCTGTTTTGAGGAAATGGAGAGGAGAGACTGGTGGTGATGGGGGGCTTGTTTTGTGTGAGCATCCAGTAAGAGCAGTGCAGGCAGAGGCGGGGGGAGCGGCAGATCACTGATGCCAAAAATGAAACATACCGATACATGCAGTCTGAATGCACTCGTATCTTACACATTAAAGCCTGATGCAATGGCTGCATGAGTGAATCGTTACACCCTTACTTATTTCCATACAAGTCAGCACTCAAACCATCCAGGCTTGAGCAGGTGTAGCAAACAGCTTTCTCTCTTGAAATAACTATATTTGCAACCACCAGTGTATACATCAGGTGTACAACGAAGACCAAAATCAAAATGCTTTATTCTGCCTATCAATACCTTGTGAAGATTTAGCAAATTCCTATTGAAGAAAACTTTAAAAATAGCTCACGAATATTTAGTTTAACTTTTTTTAAAAAAAAGTTTGAATAGTTGGCCAAAACAAGATTGGCACTGGATTTTAGCAACCATCTCTCATGCATTTGCAAGTTTTTTGGAAGTACAGAGCACTGGATGGATGGACTGAGGCTTGGATCACACTGGGAGAGTTGGATGAGAGAGGAACAACAACATGAGAATAAGACTTAAAATGAGTGGTGTGTGAACTCATAAGCTAGAAAGCAGAGTGTTTGTACACAATACTTGACCTTGGTGCAGGATATTTCCAAATATCAAGTGTTTTCTGAGAGGTTTGCTCCCAGTTAATCTCTCTATAATCTGATGAGTGTGACTGAAGGCTAATCCAGGTGAACACTGTTCATGGTTTATTTTGATTTGTCCTTCTGACAGAACATGTCAGCATTCATTTCAGAGAATATGTTTGAATCTGCCACAACTCATACATCACTCCCACTAGGATTTCACAGGCTTTTTGGGGATTGTTTGGCCTAAAAATGCTCCAAAAAGAAAGCAACTTGGTCCATGATGATTTAAATCCCTCTGCTGGTAAATAAAAAAATAAAAAAAAATAAATAAAATAAATTTAAAAAACATTGGGTTGGTTCAATAAGACTTACGTGTATGACATTTGCGTGGGGGACTGCTATAGTTGGTGGGAGTCACAGGAAGCTACAATGATCAGTAAAATTTGTGGTGACTGGACAAAACTGCAAGGTCACACAGAATTCACAGGGATTGGTTGAATATGTGTTAACTGTTGGGATCGCAACATTCTGGAGGGACTGAAAGATCTGTCTGTCTTCCAATTAACAACTACCTAATCCACTCAGTGATTCATGAACTCAAAACTTTACAAACTACAAAACTATCCTACTTTACATACACTGTGTGGTTTCACTATTGATGTATTCCAAACAAAGTGTGAACGTCTTACCTGGTCAGATATTCTCTGAGCTGCCTCTTTAGGGTCATGGCACTGGTTGATAACGTTGCAGATCTCCTGGCTGTTCATTATGAAGTTAATGCCGTCTGTGGTCAGTGCCAGGAACGAGTCATGGGCATGGTGCAACTGGAGAAAGGGAAAGGAATATTTACAACATTCAGCAGCATTTCTAATTCTGTTTCAACATGTAGGGCTGAATTATTGCTACTTTAATTCATCAGAGATAAACAATTCACCAAACCCTTGAGGGAGAAACTGCATAAAGAACAGCAGAAAACAACAAAAATCAGATCCTAAAATAATTTCTAATTATACAATGTCATTATAGACACATTTACTAGATGAGGCAGATGTTAAAATGCATTTCCAGTTAATCAGATTAATGTTTTGGATATTGGTAGATAGGAGAACAATTCTACAAAAATATATCCAAAGTGCAATATTTACTGTAAGACATTCACATCTTTTCATTTAATATGGAGGTAAAATGTGCGCAGAAACATTAAAAGATGCAGGCTGCAATATTTGCACTGAACACATTTATAGATGGAAGCTGAATATATACCAAAAATATGTACTGGCTCATGAGGGACAGAGTGTTGGCTTAATACATTTGTTTGTACAAGTCTGCATTGCCATTATGCTGTTATATATACATTATTAACATTAAACAAACTCATGCATGTCGTTAAAATAAAAGCTGTTAAAGCACAAATCATTCAGGTTGTTGTTCAGTAAGAATCCAGTATAAATTAGCTTGAAACACCCACAGGACAAATGAGAATTTTTTCTCCACTTGTATGAACATACCGATATCCTCTTGGTCTCAGGCTCAGCGATGACCCCCATGTTTTTCAGGTCAAAGTCTCCGATGCTGCGTGTCATGGCCAACCTGCCGTTAACATTTGGCTGTCCCAGACTGTTCCAGGTGATAAAACCCCCACTTTTCTTTATCCTGAAAGCAGGTGCAGAGAGAGAAACAGGTACACAAAGAATTACTGCAGTTCAGATAGAAAGATTTTATATGATAATGCTAACAAAATCCTTCTCACTACTGCAGACACAACTTCATCAGCACTGACAACACCACTTTAAAATGTGTTTTGCATCAATATCCAATAACTGGATTCTGAAGTTACAGGGGGAAAACTGATATGGTGGGTTTTAGTCAGCAGGGAACACAGATTTAAGTGGGTTTCTCAATCACTTGAAGGCCAAGAGGCCAACTGTCTTGAGCAACACCCAGACTGATGATTAAGAGGAATTAAGAAGATAATGAAGCCTAAATACTTGCTTCCAATGTTATCATTAGATAGACAATTCAGATGTGAGTTTAGTTACTCTCATTTCATCTCACTTTGTCTTTTCATGCCTGCGCTATTGCAATACACCGTTTACATGCCTCAGTCAATCCTCAGTACCCCGGCTTCAGCTTGTGCAGAAGCTGCTGCTCATATTTGAACTAAGACCAATCGTAGGTCCCATTATCACCCCAATTCTTGCCTAGTTTCATTGGTTAAATTCAGGATTGATTTTAAGGTTCTTTTAATAACTTTTAGGGCCCAGTTTGGTCTGGCCCCCAGGTATTTTCCAGAGCCCTTGACTTCCTAAGCTCCAAGTTGAAACATGAGACCTTCCAAAGGTAACATACCCTCACTAGTTGTCCCTAGGTCAAGGCTTTAGTCATCAGGGCGCCTGGGCTCTGACATTCCCTCCCTGAGAAGATCAGGTTTGCCAGCACTTGACTTGTTTTTAAATCACTGCCTAAAACATATTTTTATCGGAAGGGTTTTTTTTATGTCTGATGTGTAACTTGTGTGTTGTTTAATTTTCTTAGAGCATAGCTATATTTTGTATGGTTACCTATCTTTTTAACTTTTTGTTTTAATATTATGTATTTTGTAAAGCACTTTATAACCTTGTTTAGATAAGCACTATATAAATTAAGTTATTATTATTATCTTTTTTTAAAATCATTATTCATTCTGGCTGATGACAGTCCTGCACAAATTTGGGAGAAGTTCTTCTGAGAATTATGTTTGAGAAAGAAAAAAATATATACATTGTTTTAACAGGCAACAATCCTGCAGATGCAACTGAAACCATCTAATTTTATTCTCATTTTATGAACTTGTCTTTAGGAACCATGATGCTTCATACCACTATATCCCACAGAAGTACTTTGTTTATACTGACAAAAACACAGACAACATCTTGGTACCTCTCTTTCTCATCCTTCCTCTCAGGCGTGTGGTCGACAGTGAGTTTAAGGGCCTTGCCCTTGCGGCACAGCATGGCGCGGCTGTCACCCACACTGCCCACCACCAGCTCAATGCCGTCCCTCAGCAGGGCCACGGTGGAGGTGGTTCCTGCATTCGCACCAGGTACTATAGAGACATAAAAGGTAACATCAGACGAGGAACGAGCCATAAAAAGGTCCACACAAAAAGTCACATTGTTCACAACAACCACATGGCGTATCTCACACTCTCACATTCACACACTAAAACATGAACACATGGGTGGGAAGTCATAGAGTGGACTTAGAGCAAACTAGAAATTACACAGTTAACAATAAAGGAGGCAGTCACACATGCAGGTCGAACTGTTTCAGCACAGAGTTGAGGTCCAGATGTTACAGCAGACTTAAGTCTAAGGCTGAACATAAAAATTATATATGTTTTCTGACACAAGAATTATCAATCTCCAGTACTGATCATCATATTCGAAAAAGCAACACATCTAAAAAAGAAAAATTACTTTCCGTAATACTTGCTGAGAGACACGGTTTGTTTTACTTCTAGATTTGCATGCACTTATCTAGAGTTACAAGTGGAAAAAAACACACAATTTATCTGACATAAGGAAAGTGTTATTATTTAGCTACTAAGTACTTGATAATGGCAATTAGTAACAATTCTTATTAATGCAGGCAAACAGTAAGATGTTATTTTAACACTGAACTCCAGACAGTTTTATGTGTCTGGTTTGAGATGCAGAAGGGTGTACTACAAAGCAAGATTAATAAGATTCATGAATAACCGGGGTTCCTGTTGGCCTGGCGACCCACCAGGCCTGTACAATAATTGGGGAAACACTGCAGATAATATTCAGTTGATAAAGTTCATTTCACTTTCATTTGGCCAAAAACAAAAGTGATATCCACATATCCTTCATGATGGGACAAAAGTGTCAAACCTTAATATAACTGCTGAATATCAGCTGTATCAAGTTTAAACATTTAAGTTTACAACCTCTACAATGTCCAGCTGACACATTATGAATAAACCTGAGACCACAAGAATGCAGTGGAGTAATAATATAAATATGTTAACTTACAAATTTTCACAATCAGCAAATTTTCTGACACCATACTTATTATATTATTATTATACCACCTTATTGTTCAGCAAAAATGTTGCTTTCTACCATTTTTTTAAAATATTCTTCATAGGTGTCCATTAGAACAACCTGTTCCTCTTTACTGAAGTAAACAGCAGGGGATCACCCCATTCTGTGACGAATCAACCTCCCCTTTTATGAGAGCGTGTACAGAAACCTGGGATAACAAAAAGAAAAAGTTTTGTCGACCAAGGTAACACAAAGAGAACCTGGCCATGTCCATCTTCCTTCATAGTACACCCCTTCTCTTAAGGGATGACAAATTTGTTGAAATAGCATCAAATGTCATGTGTTTATCTGCTGACATGCACCTGCATTAGACCTTTTTCTCTGCAAGGAAATAGTAAATAAATGAGATGGCTAACTGAACAGTTTACGCTACGTGTTTTGCTTTTTTTAAAGCCTAATCTGCACATTAAAAATGCTGCATCTCATGGACTAGATCTGTCACTGACAACACACATCTCATACAACTCGTCAAGCTGACGCACTGTCTCACAAGAAGCTTTGCATACACTTGGTGAGAGAAGAAAAGGAAGAGAAAGAGAGAGAGATAGAGAGGAGTGAGAGAAAGATAGGGAACCTTCCAGTAGCCCAGGATTTAGGACCCGCTGGACTCTCCTTCAATATCTAGCCTCTCGTCATCCACATTGGTGCCAAGGGCCTCCAGCTCTTAGCTGGGTCAGCAGCTGCCGTAGATAACATGCACACACACACACAGGCATATTGGGACATTTCACACAGCGTGGCCAATGTACGGCCACATCATAGATATACTAACTTTTATATAAACATATGCTTAATCAGACATAATGCCCTTTGAGAAGAATACAGCTAATTTGAAAAGTTCCTATATGAGGGCAAACATAATTTATTGAGAGAAATGTTTTGCATTATTTTGTTTTAGGGATGCTCAAATCACCTCTAATATCAATTTAAACGTTCACACTAAACAAATATACTTTGCATATTGAGAAAATATGAAAAGAGGGGTGACAAATTAAAGGAAAAAACAACAAGAAAACAACCATAAGCCTGTTCAAAACTTAAATGTTTACCAGTATTGACTCTACAAGTCCTAGGACTTGTAGAGTCATTCTTTCAAATGCTGCTTAACCGAGGTGAGATCTGGTAACTGTGAGGACGTTCAGCTAAGATGCATATATTTTTTTACACACATCAAAACCCATTCAGTGACCCTTTGTGCCCTATATGGAAACCGGCACATTTGTTATATTTATCGACAAATATTCACGTTTTTCCTTTAATTTGGCACCATTCTGTATGTGCACATGCAGTATTGGAAGCAGTGCAGCAATAGTGTTTGCTCTACTTGTAGCTGGTTTATTGCTCATCAATAATTGATTAACTTTGGCTTAAATGACAGACCTCTAACCAAAAGTGCTCAGGTCATGTCAGTTGTGAAATCCAAGGCTTCAAGGCCTAAGTAGGATAATAAGTAGGTCAGGTTTTGAAGAGAGAAACAGAAAAGTTTCATTACATATATACGTGTGTATATCTATGTACATGAAATATGAAAGAACTTACCATTTGGAGAGAAGTGCAAGTGCTTCGCAAGAGCTTTGTCTACTTCAAGGAAGGCCTTTGTTAAAACTAGCTCCAGATTGGACTCCTCTGCCACGAGGTCCCTGAAACAACAACAAAAAGACCAAACTGATCAGACTATCAAGGAACAGCTATGATTTTTTTCCAGTCTAGTTCTAACTAGAACTCCAATGATTACTTGATGCATTGGTTAATTGTTAACTATTAAACGAATCATCAACCACTTAGATAATCAATTAATCATTTTGAGTACTTTTATTTATTTATTTATTTGTTTTAGATTTTTTTGGGGGGGCTTTTTGCCTTTATTGTGATAGGACAGCTGAAGATATGACAGGAGAGGAGGCAGAGAGAGGGGATGACACGCAGCAAATGAGCTGCAGGTGGGAATTGAACCAGCAGCCGCTGCAGAGGACTGACAGCCTCAATAAATGGTGTGCACACTCTACCAACTGAGCTACAGGGACGCCCCATTTTGAGTACTTTTGTGATGAAACAAAATGTGCAAATTCTTCAATTTCAGCTTCTTAAATGTGAATATTTTCTGGTTTATTTTCTCCTAAATGACAGTAAACTAAATGCCTTTGGGTTGTGGACAAAACAAGACATTTACAGATGTCATCTTAGACACACTGACTGGTAATGTTATGTAATAACAGCATGATTTCCTTACTTGATAAATTTCTCCATGTATTTTTCACAGAAGTCTGCTGCTTCTGGCCCACCATGCCCATCAAACACAGCAAAGTAGAGGATGTTGTCAGTCATTTGAGAGACCTGGAAGCGGTCTTCATTCTCCTTGCGTTGACCGATGAGCGAGGCACAGCCTACCTTTGATAAGCTGACTTTGGGAATGGGCTTGCCGTAGCGAATGCTGGGAGGCAGCAGGATGGGCTCATCAATGCGATTGTCCCATATGCCAAACGAATCCCAAGTTGTGGGGCGGCCACTGCTGTCTGGATCAAAGCGTGTGTTGCTGTGCCGTTTTCCTGAAGGGCTGTACAGTTGTCTCCGGAAGATTGTGGACTGAAGATGGCTGTCCTGCTGGAATGTGAATGGGGCTAGGGTCGTCTGTAAAAGACCACTGCGACCCACATGAGGACCACTGCACCTAACCAGGCGCACGAGACAGGCTGCTGACATCACCCTGACAGCACAAACACCAGAGAAGCACTGGATGCACAGGAAGAAGGATCTGCTGTCCTAACAATGAGGAAAAGATCAAATAAAAATCAGTTAGTTAGACTGGGTGCAGAATTTTAATGAACATTTAAAAACTTGATTCTTTAGGAGGGTCTCACAATACCAGAATGTCTTAAATGTTGCAGCTGTTGCCACCAACCCTATGTTGTTTGGAGTGAAAGTCTTAAAACTAAAATCATTAACCAAATACTTTGGATTCCACTCATCTCTTAAAAGACAGAATTGTGTTAATATGTTACAAACCCTTAACTTATTTACAGAAGGTGCTTAAAGGTCATGCACAGGAACAATAAATGTGTTTTCTGAGTTTATCACATCACAGAAACGTGTTATTAACCACCAAGCCAAAATTGAATCATTAAAAATCTCTATGTATAGAAAATGAGGCCTCAAAATCATTTAAAAAATGAACAGTTTTTTCTGCTCTGAAATGCTGGGGGTGTGACCGATCCACTGTCTCAGTGTCAAACACCAGTACAACCTGAAAAGGACCTGAAACACGGACGCTTGGTCCTGCAGCTTGATTGGACTTGTTCAGTATCATTTGTGTGCTGGATCATTAAAATATCCTTTGTTTTTGTTTTTTTTGGGTGAAAATGTCTTTATTTATGTTTTTCACTCTTGTGTTAGCATTACCTGTGAGCCCTGATGAATTAATTGTTAAATCAAAGTAAGGTGGTTAAATTCAACCTTTCACACCTAGGAAGATATTAGAAATTATTATAAATTAATAGAAATAATTACCAATATCAACTGAAATTTAACATTTTATTGCGATACATTTTTCAGCTATGTCACACAGCTCTACACAGTACTTACTATTGACTCGAATTGAAAGTTAGTTGATTGAAAGAAAATTAACATTTATAAAATCTTGCTAAGATTACACAAAACACTTAATGGGGGGAATTACATTAAGATAATACTTGAAGTCTAACATGATTGACCTCACATCTTTCGAGATGGCTCTCAAAAAATCATTTTCTAAATCATAACCTTTAAAATTAAAATCAGCTACAAGCCGAGACAAGCCTTGATTCTTACCCATTTAACGTTAAACTTGAGCCTATTAGCCTATATGCGTGTGTGACTGAAAAATCGTGTCAACTGATCATAAATTAGTTAAACTGCATTACTGAGTTTAAACCCTGCTTCATTTCTTTCATTTAAACGCATTTATATGTACAATCAATGCGAGAACTTCCTATTCGAAAAGAGTAATAAAATATTACGTTTTGCTTCATGTTACATCATATATATTTTTTTAAGTTTTTTAAGTAACGTTAAGACTAGCTTTAACGCTTACCTGCACGAATGATGCAACTCTTACAGTGACTACCATTACCGATAGCTCCTACCGCTAACAACACGTTACCATACCGATTACATAAACACACGTGCCAGCTGAGGTATGCCTTTGTTTCAGTTAATATACTTCAATACTCCTGAATAATATCTAGATGTTGCAGTTATCAACAAAATAACAAGAAATTAGCAGCTTTTCGTTTTGGCGGCGTTAGCATTGATTAGCTAGCAACCTAACGTTAGCTAGCTTTAACTGATTAGTAGAGCTAGTTGGCTAGGTGGTTAGCATTAGCTAGAAGTTCGCAGTTTGTCCAACATTACCCTTGACCTTTCAGCGTTTTGTGAACTGAAAATCATACCTTTGATGTCTTGAATGTATCAATACGATTGAATCCTCGACTGATTTATGGAAAATAACTCGCTAATATCTGAATGAAGACCTCCGCCCTCGTCGCGTCTTCAGTGTTGTGGATCTTCAATGTTATCAAACACGGCCTCTGATGTGACCGCGCCAATGAGCATGCACGAAACGTCTACGCCTACTTCGACGCCCCCACGTGTAGAGCAGATGATTGGTCGACGGAGTGATCAATGACAGCTGTATACACCAATCATTAATCGGAAACTTTGGCCACACGCAGCGAATCAGGGAAGGATTTGATGTTGCAGGACCCTGTAGGGCAGGAGGGATACTCTACATGCTGGGGCACTTTTGCAAAATGACAGGGGGTCAGTGGCCAGTTAATAAAAAATATTAACAATGACGTTATTTATCAGGTAAAATCGATTAACATTATAAGCCCCAAACTCCTTTTTCTTTGAAAATCTTTATTTTCAAATAAATTTTCATATTAAGATAAGATAAGATAAGATAAGATAAGATAGGATAAGATAAACAAGAGTAAATATAAAGAATATAAACAATTCAAACAGGGGACATATAAAACTAAAAATAGGAACACTATAAACAGGGGAAATATAAAAATATGAACTGTATATACAATACAAGGAGACACCATTGCACAGAGGGAATATTCATATTACACATAAAATGATGATAATACACCTGATTATTGCACATTGGAATTAAAATTCATCGGAGTGAAATACTGACATTGCACACTGAATGGTAATACACCTGACTGAAGTACTGAATGTTGCGCAGTTAAATAAAAAAAATCACCTGTGTGAAATATTGCATAGTATAAAGTAACATTATACCTGAAAACACGTACTAATATTATACAATTGATGTACATAGTAGTGCATACCAATTAGCTAAATTAACTTGGTGCAAGGACTGACAAATAAATCAGATATTTTACTGCATTTAATAACTACAACTGGATTTTAGTTGTAAATGCTTTTGGTAACATTTAGAAGAGCTTACACAATATTAAACATATCTGGAACCTCTTTCATCATGCAATCATTGAAATGTTGGAATGATTCACAAACATAAAACCATAAATATGAACTGATCCAACCACAGACAGAATGAAGAGCACATTTTTATGCACTTTTGCAGTTACACACTTTTAATATGAAATACATATTCATAAAATCAGAATTATCCTAATTTCTGTGCGTAACTTCTACTCCTCTTCAATTAATTGCTGCCTGGTCCTACTGGTCTTTGCACACCAGATTTGGCCCACAGGCTGCATGTTGGGTATCAATTAGTGGATAGTGGTTAATGGATGCCGTTCATGTTAATGTAAAGGTATGCATTTCTCCATACACACCTTTAATTTTGTTCCCAGTTCTTCTGGAGTCCAATCACTTACTACTTCCTCTATTGCCACCAGCACACCAGTTTGTATTTCTATTACATGAGTCAGCTGAGGCTTGAATGTTTACTGCCATTGGAATTTAAGGCCACAGGGCAGAGGACTCACTGGTACCACTGCCCTGCTTTTGGCATAGAGTACTGTAAACTAGTGTCACTGGCTAAAACCAGGTAGCAGGTAGTTAAAGAGCACGAATTAGCATAATGAACACCCTCTTACAGCACCCTCTCTTTTCTAAACAGAACTGCAATTATTTGATGTACTCAATTAAATTAATTCCTGCAGAACCTTTCAGGCATCTTCACACACTTCTTTGCAAAAAAAAGTTTTCTCAGTACTGTCATGTAATTTAAGTAACATTTTACATTTTCTTCAAAGTGCCTTACAGTGCATTTCATGCTCTGCTGAAGCCAAGTCTATGTGAGCCTTCTGCATATGTGGACATACTGTCTGGTCCAAACCATAACTTATTAATGAGTCAGTTATGATTTAACCATTCATTAAGCCTGTAAATAACCAATATGCAACATTTCTACTCCACTTTATTATTCTGTCCTGATCTAATGCATGTAAAAAATTGTGTTGGTAAACATTCAAGGGCTGGACAATATATCAATATATATTGATGCCATGATATGAGACTAAATGTCTTAGATTTTGGATATTGTTGTATTATGATATGAAATTCGTGTTGTCTTTTTCTGGTCTTAAAGGCTGTATTACAGTAAAGTGATGTAATTTTCTGAACTTACTGGACTGTACTGGTTGAGATATTATTTGTCTTAATCAGTTTAGTCATTATATCCACATTTTGAATGATTATTTATCAAAAAAGCTATCTCATCATCTACAGTTAATATTGTTCATGCATAAAATATACATGAAAGATACTACATATAATAAATGATAGTTTATCCATCTATTATTATCACAGAAATATTCCAATAAATATGATGAGGTGATGAGAAAATCGAAACAACATTTTATCGAAACAAATAAAACGTGATACAGTAATTTAACGTTTGCACCGGAAACCACAATTAAATCACAGAATTTGATGGGTGACAGGATTCGTTGTAACACCTGCACTTCCTGATGAGCGGGCCAATCGGAGCTTTCTTGTTCAGTGACGTAGGCAGCTTTGACACTTCCTAGTTTGTTTTCTGAGCTGAACCGAAACCAGACGCCCAATTTCAGGATGCATCTGTCCAGGTAAAAGAGCATGTTTTCATTCTGCATGAACCAGCTATATTACAACACCGTTTAACTTAGTACGTGGGCATCCGTCAACCGGTGAATTTCTGTTTTTTTGGCGATAAGAGTCACAGTCAGCGATGCTACAGCTTGCTAAGGCTAATTAGCTAACGCCTAACTATAACTGTGGGTCATAAAGCCGTCTGTTTTCGCTCCGATAACATTGCTAAATTGTTTAACCAGGTAATGTCAGTACTAGTTGATGTTTAGCTACGTCTGCACAGTGTTAATCATGTATGCACAACGCAGAACCAGGCCACTCCTCTTCATATCTTCTCCCCAGCAGCAAGCTAACATCACCTTAAATACAAGTCCTTACAGATGGCGAGGCTCACAGTTCGCACATAAACACAGCTACTTCATATCCAGCTAATTCTGATTGTAGTAATTATAAGAGCCCACAGATGATTAACATGGATTTAAATATTTCCTAGGAGCTCAAAACCAAGTTTCGGGAGTTATAGCGAGGTGATATGAGCTATAATAGAGTTATTAATGTTTTATTCAGTCTTTACGAAGTGGTTTCAGCGTGCTTATTGTAATTTTACAGTTCATTTTCAATATTTTCTTCCTCTCTTAATATCCACCGACTTGTCAGGTTGGTAGGTTCATTCAGATAAAAATAATTCAGTCTGATACAACAACCCACCTTCCCTTAATAAGGTTATAGTGTTTAGGTTCTGTTGAAACTGCAGAGAAATTTTAGACAGGTGTTATTTCAACCTTACAGTCGTTTTAACAGCTTGTGTGCTTCTGTATGCAGCTATATGCTGTGCTTTTATATTACACCACACTGCTACTACCATTACTACTGATGCTAACAATGTTGATAAAAGGTGCAGTGTGTAAGATTTACTGGCAGAATATGGAATATACCATTCTTGAGCATGTTTGCATTAGTTTATAATCACCTGAAAATGAGAACCTGGAATGACTCATTTTTATCTACAGCAGGTGTGGGTCCTCTTCCTCTGAGTCCACCATGCTGCACCACTATTAGCCCAGAAAGGACAAACTAAACAGTGGCTCTAGACACAGACTTTTGCACTTTTTTGCAAGCTTTGCAGCCATAATAACTTCTCCTACATGCCAGGAATGGGAGGGTAGTGGTCAAACATAAAATCAACTGAACACTGAAAATTTTAACAAAACAGCAAGAACCAAATCAGAAAAATGGCTAATAAAATAGAAGTGATTCAAATATTTAGTCTACTCTCATTTATATGTAACAGTTTTAGAAAAAAAACAAGCATCATAACTGGGGTTGTAATTAACATTTATATTAAGTCTTTATTAATCTCCTGGTTATTTTATCATTATGTCTATGAGAAGTGAGAAAACAGTGAAAACTGCCCATCACAATTTCCCAGAGCTGAAGTTGATATCTTCTAATGGCTTCTTTGGTCTAATCTAAGTCTAAAACTTACAGATATTAAATTTACTTTTATAGAGGACTAAGAAAAATAGAAAATACTCACATTTGAGAAGTAAGAACCTGTGATTTATTTTGTTAATTTTGCTTGATTATAATTATTTAAATAGTCAACCCATTATCAAAATATTTGCGGATTAATTTTTCTATCAGCTGCCTGATTAATCAACTGATTGTTTCAGGTCCAATTTTAACCTTCATTTATGAAGGTGGGATTAATTGCAGGCCTTTCGTATTTGACAGATTTCACTTTAGCCAGGTGTGAACCTAGAAATACATGTGTAGTGCAGGTTAGTACATTCAAGAATGAAATTTAAGTTTACAAATCGTATCTACAGTTGTGACAGACTGCAAACAGCTTTTCAGACAGGGATCAGATGGACAGAAAAGTGATTAGATTGGGGTCATGTGTCTTAAGGTGTAGCTGTGGTTGTTCATTTGGTGGCTGGTTTCATGTTGCTTTCTTCTTTTTGTCTTTCTGTCTCCAGATTTATGTCATTTTTTTTTTCTAATCAGAACCATTTTTATTGGCCAATACAGTATACTCACATAAAAGGAATTTTGTTCTGTTTTTTCATTGCTCTCAATCTTATACTCTGTACCCATGTGTATGTTACCCTTGGCTAACTCAGTCGGTAACATGCATGTATTGCATGTGGATTGGACTGCTTGGAGCTGTTTAAGCTGGGATTACACTGACAGGGTTTATTTAAACACACTGCCTGTTCCTCTGTCATGCCGCTTACATCATTCTGACACAGAGCCACACCCACCTCTAAACCTATCTTTACTTTATTCTTAAAAACACCACACGTGGAGCACAGTGATCAGAGTGTTTTCCTGATGAAGAAAGATGACATCATTTCTCTGTTTCTTGTTTTCCTTCAGGGTTGGAAGCTACATGAAGAGGAGAAAGCGAGGTTGCTCTCAAGCCTGAACATTTTTTGTCTTCCTCCATCTGGCTGTCGCTTTCTCTCCCTCTTTGGATTGGTGCTCATCCCCTCTCCTCCTCTCCCCTCGCCAACATGCTGTGTTGGGGGAATGCAAAGGATGGACAGTTGGGTATTGGTGTGGAGAGGAACCCCATGTTTGAGCCAAGGAACTGTCACGTGTTCATTGGCAGGGGCCTGAAGGAGGTAGCCTGTGGAGGGCAACACTCAATATTCCTGCTGCAGGATGGCAGTGTGTACACGTGTGGTTCTAACAGCTGTGGACAGCTGGGCCACGACAAACCTGGCACTACCCCAGGTAAGATTTGCGTACCTTAAGTGGTAGGTTGGGTGGCCTCATGGCCCACCTGTGGCATAAAGGCATAAAAGCACAAATGGTAGGTTACTGCTTCACCCTGCAGCAGTAGTTTCAGGAGGTGTGTGTGGAAAGTCACCAAACTAATGTCAGAATGTAGCTGAAGAACAAAACAAAGACTGTCTGTAGAAGTAGTGCTTGGATCACTGGCGTATGTAGAATTTTTGGCCGTGCTAGTGACATGGCTCCTGGGATGGCAATGTCAGTCAGTTGTTTCAGTCCAACACTTTGGTCCTGATTGAAATATTGAAATATCTCTTTAACTATCTGATTGATTGCTATGACATTTACACACCCTAATGGAGGAATCCTACTGACTTCGGTGACCCCTTGACCTTTTGTCTAGTGCCACCATGAGGTTGACATTTGTGTTTCAGAGTGAAGTGCCGACAGATATTTGTAACGTATCACATTACAAAACATAGTGTTTTGACACTCAGTGGTATTGATATTTTCTTATACCCCTAAGTATTACTAGCAGGTCAAAGTGTTCACTAATTTAGTGAAGTAATGTCATCATCTACAGGATAGATTGGCACAAAACTTCGTACAAAATTCATTTTGGATTATTTGTTGTAACTTTGGTCCCCTGACCGTTTATCCAGTGGCATCATCAGGTCAACATCTCATGTTGTCCAGTCCTTTGGTTCATGACAATACCTGCAAAACTAATGACATTCCCCTCACCCTCAGCTGTACTTTATGTTTAGTGCTAATTAGCAAATGTTAGCATGCTAACATGCCAAACTAAGATAGTGGATGTTGTAAACATTATACCTGCTTAACATCGGCATGGTAGCGTTGTTACTGTGAGCATGTTAGCTTGATGATATGAACATTTAGCTCAAAGTAACACTGCCTACATTCAGCCTCATAGAGCCTTTAGCATAGATGTAGACTTGAAGTCTTGTTCCTGTGCAGCAAACATCTTGTTGGAAATGACAGATTTGGGCCTAACTTCCTAAATGATTAAACTGTATTAGTACACAAAACACATTAACGTAGCAGTTGTGACTTTCCGTGGGAGAGTTACACCCTCATATGACAACATTTCATGATGTTGTGGTTTCAGCATACCTTTTTTTTTTTTCAGGTCACCTCGTCTTTGTTCAAAACCAAGGAAGCATTCTGAAAATGCAGTAAAATGTCTTTTGCAGGTCTTGGCAAGTTCAGCTACTCTTGTTTTACAGCTTTGAGATGTCTGAATGACTCTGATGAAGCTTAATAAAAAATGTGATGATATCATAAGCTTCATTTCACTGCTGCTACTTTTATATATGATTTGTTTGAATTCAAAGCAAACTGTACAGAGTATCAGTCTACACATTTTTTGTCAAAGTGCCTCCATTTGTAAGTGGGTTCTATGGGAACATCAGCTTGCACCGCATTTCTAGGAGAACTGAAACACTCATGGCTTGTGAAGTGATTGCAGACAGTGGTGGGTCTGTTGGTATCATGTGGGTGGAGGTTTGTGTTGTGTGTTACTGTGTATAGGCATGTGGGTGAAGCTGTAACAACAATGAATAAATGCAAAAACCACTTCACCTTGAGCCAATAAACAGACCTATTCAATAGAAGGTTCTTGCATACCTAAAAACCGTGGTGACAAATGTGTAGGATGGAAACTAACTAGATAATACCCCACATGTTGTATAATCACTCACCTACATACACATATACTTTAATTAAAGATCCTCTCCAGACATGTTTTAACATATATATAAAT
This sequence comes from Lutjanus erythropterus, assembly GCF_056507025.1. Lineage (NCBI taxonomy): Eukaryota > Metazoa > Chordata > Actinopteri > Lutjaniformes > Lutjanidae > Lutjanus > Lutjanus erythropterus. Next base: position 16,043,746 of record NC_139319.1, on the reverse strand, counting down.
TACTGTGCTTTGAAGAAGAACTTTTATATGTTATTTCCCCACAAAATAGTTCAATCATCTCACTAAATTCTTTGAAATTCCATCTTCTCCTTCAGTTTCATTAAAAGCTGAGAATCTGTAAATATACGTTGACCTACTCAAGATGTGGTTCAGAAGTTTAAACCTTAAATGGGCAACCACATGTAAATATTTTGGGAAATTAATGAATTGCTGTTTTCTAATGTATCTAGTCTAAAACGACAATACTTAATGATTTTTTTTCAAACGTAATGTTTAGTTTCCAGTTTATACTTTGTATATCCTGAGATATATTGCCCATTTAGGTTATAAATTTTAAATTGTTAATGTGCCAACTTTTAACCACAGTTAATTAGCTTTTGTGTTTTTCATAAAACATTAAATGGAAGAAACCAAACAATAGTTATTCACGTATGTTTTGAATGTTAGAAGCAAATGTAATCTCTGAATAAACACTGAGCTATTAACACTTATAAACAAAACCTCCTATTCCTGTTTTTATATGCCTTTTCCTGTGTGGTTCCCCCACACTGGCACTGTCCTTTTGGCAATGAAAGAAGAGCAAACAGGAAGAAGTTGCCAACAAGTTGACCAGCGACCATGCAAAAACATGTTTACACTGGTGAAATAATCAATAATACACATTTAAGAGTAAAATAAAGAGTAATCAATGTGTCACATATATTTATTATTGATTATCTGGAGAGTTTAGGCCTCAAAAGTATGTATGTGAGTGATTATTCCTTTTTTATACCATCATCTGGGCAATGTATCATCCAGGATGCAGACATTCACTGTCTGATTATCAAAGTTGTGAAAGTATAATTCAGTATTTTTCAGCAAGAACTTAAAAAAATCATCCAAATATTTTTAACAAGACTTACATCACGGTCATTGTCTTTGTCTATGTATGCTGCCATTTTGGATTTTTGATACAAATTCTGAGCGTATTTTTGAGTGTTGGCATGAAGTCACATGACCTGAGTTGTTGACCCATCCCCTCTTCAGTGTTTCTCATCTGTCACTTACTGACACCCCCCTCCCACAGCCTGTCGCATGACTGTATCCCCCCAACGATACGGAAACCATTTAAGGATTAAACCATTGTTTTCAAAACTGTTTGTGTCGTCACAAACCATGCTTGTAGACCCACTCCTGAAAACAGGATTCTCAATGAGCACAAAGAAACTTTCCACTTCCACCTTCTAGTGTCAAACTCTGGACATACGTCATTCTGCACAGTGAAGCTCAAACATTCAACTGTACGAACAAGAAGAGCAACATATTTTTGTATGGAGGGGAACTTTAATACTGTTTTGGTTAGTTGGCCTTTGTCAGGTATGTTTAGTTACTTGACTGCAGAATCTGGATTTCAGGTTGAATGTTTTGAAATCACGCTGCAGTGTCAGCTCAGTTGAAACCACAGCATCACCTTTATCGTCTATTTGTAATTTTCTCATCAAGATAATAAACCAATTTAATAGCAGCAAATCATGCAGAAAATTAGTTCATCAACTGCACAGTCTCAGTCTCTTCACATGTGCGACTGACTGTATGATTCTCTATCATGTGACGAAGAGCAGGCCTAATGGAGACAAGTCGAGTTTTACAGTGTATTTGCGTCTATTGTACAGTTTTAAAAGTTCCTGGCTTCTGAATCTTGGGGTTTGTTTTGTTATTACACACAGTACATGCCTGTTTTCTTCCTGGTTAATTGAAAGAGAAACTGTCTGAAGTTTGATTGTTCCAAAACATGAAATAAAATCCTCACGCTAAATGCCTGACATGGGTTTGGTCTTTGAGGGCATAAAGAATGCCAGGCGAGGGCATTGAAAATGACATGGTACCTTGAATATGAAAAATTAGTGCAGTAAATTAACTGTGTTGCCTTTTGTAAACGGTGTGTTTACTAGGGATGAAATAAAAAACATGTTTGTTTGGTACAGACCCTAATAAATATCAGGAAAAAGTAAAATTATAAAACAAAAATGATTATTCTCACTAATCTTGTCGCATATTGTAATTGCAATTTCAATCAAATTTCAATCAATTTTTCCACATTTTACTGCCCTAAACTGATGTGTACAACATTTTTTGTTCATATTGTTTTCTCTCTTTAATAAAATAAAACAAAAGTAGCCAGCCATGACATTAACATGTACAAATAATTGCCGTGAATTGTTTTTGCCAATGAATCCTTGAATTATGTACGTACAAATGCACTGCAAACCAAAAATAGCTCAGTAGTCAGTAGTAGTAGAGGTGTAGGAAAGTATTGATACACTTGAGTATTGCGATATTATATTTTGTGATATCAATTCTCAAAAACACTGTGTTGTGATATCGTGATACATGAAAGGATTTGTGGCAGTAGCTTCATTTTGTGTCGACAGCAGTAATGTTATCTATCTTCATTGTTCTGATTGCATAAAAAACTTTTTTTTAAATATACAGTGGTGTGTTCTTTATACTGTGATAGTTTTTCTAAAATTAGATTTAAAAAGTATAAATGTATCACCTGTCTTACATTATTGTAACTAACGATTACTTTTATGGTTGACTAAGTGGTCGATTTTTCTCAATTAATTGATTAATTGTTGTTTTAAAATGTCAGAAAATGGTATTGAGACATTTTTTTTTTAGGACTTGCACTCTAAAATCGAGGCTGTGCATACTTTGATGTATTTATTTTTCGTCTGACGAGCTCTTCCTCCTCTCCGCAGAGCTGGTCGGAGCTCTGGATACTCAGAAGATAACGATGGTGTCGTGCGGTCGGGCCCACTGCATGGTGGTCAATGAGCAGGGTCAAGTGTTCGCCTGGGGAGCCGGTGAAGGGGGTCAGCTCGGCCTGGGGACCGCAGAGACGGCTGTTCGAATCCCAAGGTGACTGAGAAGTATACCCATAAAGAAATCCAAGCGAATAACTTTGAAGAGATTGGAGGTGTCGGTTTGAGCGTTGCAGATGAGAGGGGGGGGGGGCAATTCATCCAAAATAACCATGCTATGAATTATTCTGGTCTAATGAAATTAGAATGCAACAAACAATCATAATTTATTGATTTATTTAATTATTCAGATGGAGTTAATTGCATGCTGCAGGATAGTGAAACTTTTATGACTGTGAAGTCGTTTCTTAGGGGCTGGCCTTACTGTTTAGATCAGAGACTAGTCCAATATGAATTACACATTTTCTGATAAATAAAAACTGACTTAATTACCCCTTTACTATCTCTGAACTTGAGCTGTGTTTCCATGATAATATTTAATGACACCTTGATGCTGTTAAAAAGGGGAAAACATGAATTTTGAATATGAACAAATGTTATGTGTTCTTGTACATCAGTAACTTCAGTGAGAAATGTTTAAACATCTTTTTTTTTTTTTTTTTTTCTCTGCTTAGGTTGGTCAAAAGGCTGTGTGACCACCGGATCTCTCAAGTAATGTGTGGGAATCAGCACTGCATTGCACTTTCTAGAGGTATGAATCTCTTCATGACACACCAGCACTGTTCAGATTCTTATATCCGTCCACTGTATGTCCACACTGTCTCTCTATCCGGGTTAGACTGAATCAGAATCAGAAAAACTTCACTGATCCACCGAAGAGTAATTGTTTGCGTTACAGTTGCTCAAATTCAGAGAATATAAGTTTATATAAACATATAGAAATGATAAATATAAAAAGATACACATACCTGCACTGTAAGGTGCCACCTTTACACCACCACTGAAATGATACTATGGCAAAAACCTAAAACACCAGGAAAATTAATGGAATAAAATATAAGATGACAGTCCTGACATGACGGAAATAAACGTTTTTTAAAATGGACAACAGCGGATGGGTATTTACATGAAATCTGAGCTGTTTTATTGTCAATACTATTATTGTAGAAATGAACTTGAGCAGGAATCTGGGATTTAATGTGAACTATAATGTTTCAATTTGAAGGCCAATAAAAACAATAAACATAAATGACGAACTCTAAGTCTGGCACTTTGTGATGATAAAGGCTCAAACCCAGGATTATTAGCCTGCACACTACAGCCGTACACTACAATAGACTGAACACAAGTCACAAACTATACTTCCTTATTAACGGAGGGCTCTGCTCTGTGTGTACAATAATGGAGGCTACATGCCATGATTATCATTATTATTACTGATTGTGTATAAATTGATCATTTACTGGTGTTGTTGATGTGCATAGTGTCTGATTTTAGCAGCTTGTGAGATCTGGTAAAGTTAACATTGTAAGTGTGAATGTTGCGGTAACATTAGAAATGTTTGCCACATTGGTAAACTAGCTTAAAAGCTAAAGTCAAACCCTTAATTGCCTCGTCAAACTCTAATGATGAAAAGGTTTGCATGTCACCAAATAAATCACTTGTTTGACTTTTATTTGGGTGGATGTAATTATGTTATCTGTCACATTCGCTAACCAACCCGTCACTCCTTGAATTCCTTGAACAGGTCGGCATGTCTGTCGGAAAGATGCTTTGTCAAACTGGATGCGTTGGCTCTCTCGGTCTTTATGAGTTGCAAACATCTTTCACAGACGGCATATTTCGCCCCGTACGTCTGATTTGTCAACAAGCTGTGGACGGTTGGCAAGACTATCATCCCCAATGTTAACGGCCGCGCCTGTCGTTCCACTTCTCACCATGAAAGTAGGAAAATGTTTGGCACACCAACAATACCTGGAGGAAGTGAAAGCAGACACACACGCAGAGCCCTGCTGTCGGACATGGAGCAATATGGCTCTTACTAAAATGCTGTCACTCATAATGTATCAGTGGCTATCGCGATACCTTTTTAGTGTCAGTATACTGTGCAGTATGTAAACATGTAAAAAAAATATTTGCATTACACTGCTGTATACAACAATATATAGAAATAATAAATGTGTGAAAATATGTATACATCAATATATACTGCATATAAACAATAAGATGAGGGGATAAACATGTTAGGATGTGAGTAGAAGTGAGTATTATAAATAAGAATATAGGTAGACTGATAGCAGTTTCAAATGCATCTCAAATTCATCTTGACAAATGTTTTTGTACAGTGAGGCACCTGTCATGTAGCTGAAACAGTTAATTCCTCAGTGTGTGCTGTGATGGCCGAGAACGCTCAAAATCCGTTGTTCTTCCCGTGATGTCACTGGATGCAAGGGGATTCAGGTTTCCTGGTCTGTGTAGCAAACGCTGAAGGATTTAATGCTTCACTTGACAGCATTTACCGTCAACACTGACTGGACATCCATGTGGAAAGTGCCAAATTTTCCGTTTAACTCTTCTGCCCGTCCTCTCCCTCTCAGACGGCCAGCTGTTCACGTGGGGCCAGAACACCAGCGGGCAGCTCGGTCTGGGGAAAGGAGAGCCCAGCAAGCTGTTCCCTCATCCCCTCAAGTCTCTGGCAGGAATTCCTCTGGCAAAGATAACGGCCGGAGGAGACCACAGCTTTGCTCTGTCCTTGTCCGGAGCTGTGTTTGGATGGGGCAAGAACAAAGCTGGACAGCTGGGCCTCAATGATAAACAAGGTAATAATGAGCTGGGTAGAAAGCAGTCAGTGCCTTTTGTTTTATTTTTGTTTTGTTTTATATCAACAGTTACAGTAATAAAGATGAATTTGCAAGCATTGAGGAAAAAACAGCATACTTATATAAGCCAATAATTAAGAGAGGAGGAAGAAGTATCTTTTCTCCTGTACCAAAATAGATAACATTTATTATCATTATACAGTACAGGGTTGTACAATGAAATTAGAGTTGCAGTTCCTTCATAATACACACAAAATACAACATATATACAGATTATTAATTAAAATCAGAAAGGAATAAGATGAAATATAAAACAGAATGAAAACATAGATAGATACAGATATACACCAGGAAATAAATCTGTTTTTGAATTTTGCATCAGGTGGTGGTGATAATATGGTTGACATCCTCACATAAAAAGTTCACCATCTGGGAAACACTGTCCATCATCTGTGACTGTTTGAGCACAAAGCTCGATGTAAAAACAGAGTCCTCCTCCTGCTAGAGTCTTGTGTGTTGCGTCCTGTCAGTATGGCCTGTCACGATTATTTCATCGTCTGTTTCTTCTAAAACAGACGATAACTACATACATCCGGAGAGGGAGAGATAAAGGGGAAAAATAAAGACACATGCATCATTTAGATATTTGGACACATGTCAGTCATGCAACAAGGAGAAATAGATGAATAAAATAATTTTAAGTTCATTACCTTAACAAAATTAGGTCTTTTTGGGATTTAATGTATCGCACCCATTTTTCCCAGTGTTGCATGAAAGTCTCCATCTTTAAGTGTAAAGAGGAAATATGATGCAGCCATTTAAAAGAGAAAAAGGATGTATTGTTAGAATATTGTTCTTATAATTGAATTGTGCAACATTTTTTTTAAAACAAATTTTACATATCTAACATTGCAAATTGCATTTTCTTCATTGTTTTGTCACTTCTCTGTGGAACAGTGATACCATGTCATACATTCAGTGTTTTAGCTGTTAAGTGTTGAACAGGACATGTTGAGAGACTAACACAGACGTCTCATGCAAAACCTCTGTCTTTTTGTTTTACTTCCTGTCATGATAAATCAGAAACACCTGTTGGATAGTAAAGTCAAAGTCACTGAGTCACTGTCACTGTTGTAGTAGACTGAAGTGCAGTAGTTTCCATGTTCTCTTTAGTCTCACCGCTCATTTGTAAATCACCCTGCAGTAGTGCAGTGGAGATCAGTGTGACCTTTCTGTGGGGTTTCTGTTCCCTTCCTCAGATCGTGCCGTCCCGTGCCACATCAAATTTTTGAGGTCTCAGAAAGTCGTTCACATCAGCTGTGGAGATGAACACACAGCAGCGCTCACAAAGGTATGAATAAATAAACGCTCCACAGTGGTTTTTAGTTAAAACATTCACATAATCTTGGACCATCCTGCTGACAACAAATTTTAAATAGTCCAAGTTGGTTAGTTGCTGCTTGATCAGCTGTCTGATAATTGATCACCACCTGACGCGTTGGCTTAAAGCGTGATCCTGGAAACATCTAATATTTTAACTGCATTACTCTGTTTCAAAGAACCACAAAAAAAATGAACACTGTATCGTCTCTGTGGCAGGATGGCGGCTTGTTTACATTTGGCGATGGCTCGTGGGGTCAGCTGGGCCATGGCTCCACCAATAATGAACTTTTACCCAGACGAGTGCTGGAGCTCATGGGCACTGAGGTGTCCCAGATCACTTGCGGCAGGTACCGTGTTATTTTGTACACCGTTCAATCCGATATGACTCAGTACACTTCTGTCTTTGTGAAACTTTGACTTTGTTGTGCCAGAAAGTTGTTGATTAAGCTCTACCACATTTTTGATGCCGTAGTTACTGGTGGTGTTTCTTGTACAGAACTAATTTGAAAGGTATTTTTTGTGTCTACGCCGTTCACACAAGGCGTCGACATGTTTTCCTCAGGGCTGATAACCGTTATTAGGAATCATATCTGATAACAGATTTTTGAACAGATGAACAGGAAAATCAGTGGTGGGTAACCATTTGCAAGTAATTGCTTTTTTTCACTGCTACAGTTAATATTTTTTAGGAGGCATCTGTCCTGTTATTCCTTCTGGTAGATCACTCAAATAAAGGCACATGCTGCATGATTGTTGTAATTTTATTATAGTATTGACAAATGATCACATTTTAAAATTAGTTTATCCAATTCCATTTCCAATAATTGGAAAAATGCTAAATGCTCTGTCGGCTCCTAATTCACAGAACTGCAGCTGCAGCATCGGAATTATTGTGAAATTGAACACTGTTCTTCTGACACAGCATCAACAAAAACTAAGAGATCACGAATGAATTTCAGCGTCAGAGGCTAAAACAGAATCGGAAACGGTTTTATTACCAAGTACGTTTTCACTTACAAGGAATTTGCAGTGGCATGTTAGCGCTAGAAATATAAATAAAGATTAAGGCAAGTGCGGTTAAAACGGCGTAAATAGAAAAATAGAGAAAAGACAGTCAACACGCAAAAAAAACAAAATATAAAAAGAGTAGAAATAATATGTCTAGAGTGCAAAAAGTTTGACATGGAATGTGTAAGTTCACAGTAGAGGAGGATACTACAATGTGTAAACTAGAGTCAGGTGACTGAAAATCACGTTAATGTAATGTGGAAAAGGGTGATGGGGGGAAGTTGGTGTCAGTGGGGGTCACAGGCCTCGTTGATGAGGCCTGTTGCAGATGGAAGACATTGTTCTTATGTTGTGAAAGTGTACAGGTCTAACTAAAATACTCAGTATATAAGGGCTGGTTCTGCCCCTCTGGATCCTAAATCTTGCTGCTTTTCCTTTTCGTCAGGCACCACACGTTAGCGTTTGTGCCCTCCACTGGTGTGGTTTATGCGTTTGGTTGTAACAGCCACGGCCAGCTGGGAACAGGAATACTGGGGGATGCCCGGAGCCCGTTTCCTGTCAAAGCTAATTTCCTGAGTGGGAATTCCCATAAAACAGGTAAGCAGCAAGACTGTGTGCTCACCTGGCTCCTACGGATTACATTTCTCATTCATTAGTACTTATGTGTTTATGTGCTTTCCCTATTTTCTAGGAAGTAAAAGTAATAGGATCTTAACAAAATAATACAAGTAAAAGTTTGAAAAGAGTGTTTGTTTGGGGGCAGTTAGTATTTTTTAGATTTCTTATTTGCAAAATCCATAAAAATCCAAGTAAAAGCTTTTTAAAACCAATCACAGTCACATTTAGAGAACTGAAAACCAAAAGGGAGACTGGTGTGTAGTTAGTGGGCATAAATTAGTGTAATCTGCTAATAACCAACATGTTGCAGCTTTTCTCTCAGATGGAAGGAAAATGTCCAGTTATTACCGGATGAGCTTCCAAGTACTAACTGTCTCATTGGGTTTGGCAGGACTGATGAACAGGCGATTAACTGAGGATGACAGACTGAGTTTGCTTAATGATCATGAGAAAAGCTGCTGTACAAACAACAGAACTGTCCCTATAAAATCCACCGCAGCTCATGGTGTTGGAATTATCAGAATTCAGCTCGTGATGTCAAACAGTTTTCTGATTATTTAATTTAAAAAACAAGACATACAACCACTCTGAGTAACTATTTGATGAAACTGTATAAAATATTGTTAAACTAACATGTTCTGTTTCTCTTTTCCTTTCTTTGTTAGAATCCAAACAATGCTCAGTGACCAAAATCATCTGCGGAGGAGACCACAGTTTCTTATTATACTCTACTGAACAGGTTTGTAATGTGATTAAATTATTCCTTTTATTCCTGGTGATTACTGTCACTCCCTTCACAGAATTCAGAGCATAATTATTATTATTATTATTATTTTACTTCACACATACTGTTACTTAAAGTTAGAAAACATGAAATAAGTCACGCAAAGGGAAATATAAAAATTAGATACTGAGAAACCTACAGTCCATTTAAAGTATTTATTACCTATCCTTCAACCTTTTTTGCATTGAGAAAAGTCCAACATAGACTTAAACATTTGTATTTGACTGTAGGGATGACCACCACCCATCCACCCATGATTACAGGTTACAGAATATATTTATGTGAAGGAAGGAAAAGTATAATAACATAAACAAATAATTGTGCTTATTACTCAAACAAAAAGGAGAAAAAATACTCACTATTGGAATACGATATCTGTGGGTTTTACCACCATACTCCTTATCAAGGTGTTCCTTTAGATAATCATAGAAAATCTAGAAAGAGCCTCCACATGAGTTTAAGTTTTAGAGGACCCTTCGAGTGTGTATTTATTTTTTTAGTTTAAAGAAATCTTTGACCCCATGAGAAAAGGACAGAGGAGCTCGTTGCTTCCAATTTAAAAGGATCAAATGTCTTGGATGGACAGTTTTTCAACACAAATCTTAGTGTAATCATAATTATAATGCAAAAAATATTGATAAAAATAATTTCAAAATATGTAGCTTATTTAAAACCTCCCACCTCACATAACCTTCTTTTGTTAATGCTGTCTATTTATTCAGTTCAGTGTGACACCACAAGGGGGCATTAATGTCTAAACTTTAGAGCAGCTTTAATATTGGCACAAAGCTGGACTCTATATGGACTGTATATAAATGTCTACTACAAATATCCTGCAAATTGTCAGGAATGCGCGCTGATAAAGACATTCAGCTGCTCCTGCAAAAATATTTAGACCTCAGGCGTGGCCTATTTATTTTATCTTCATGGAGGAAAGAGACACAACCCAGCCCACACACACAGACACACACACAGACACACACACAGACACACACAGACACACACAGACACACACAGACACACACATACGGTACAGGCACACAGTGGAAGTACTCGTGCAAACAATCATCTGAATGTTTGTGACAGTCCTGTTCTGTTGTCTCTGTTTATCTTCCTCTCTGCAGAGTTTTATCCCCCCAGAAGACTTCAGAGTGATTAATATCAGTAAATCAATCTCCCCGATCAATTACGAAAGATTAAATTCTTGGAGGTTAAAGTTGATGTACAGCACAGATTCCAGTGTCACAAAGTGAGTCGAGTAATAAAAGTCATTATTGCTCATTATTGCTGGATATAAAAAAAAACTTGTTCTCTTGTAGATGTTCAGTATTAATGGTGATGATTTTACTTGGAGATATTTTCCCACATAAGACTTAATTTTTAAAAGAATTAATAATATTTTAATGGCCTCTTTACTTGTCTGTTTTATGTTTTCTTGAACAGTGACATCATTATTCAGCTCTCCTCCACGGCTTGTTGGAACGCCAGCTTCTTGGACCAAAGGTACGTAAACATCATATTTACATAATGTAAAGCTTTCCGTGGTACAAAGTAACTAACTACCCAACTTAAAATACTGTACTTAAGTACTTTCTAAAATATTTATTTATTTATTTATTTATTTTACCTTTCTTTAACCAGGCAAGTCATTAAGAACAAATTTTTATTTAACATTGTGGCCTGCCAAAAGGCAAAAGCCTCTTGTGGAAAGGGATTAAGGGGCTAAAAAAAAGGCATCAAAAGTTAAAAGACAGCAACACACACAGTATTACATGAGACAAAAATGACAGACAACAGCATCACATTTACTTTTCAGATTAAGATTTTATAAATTTTTTACTACTTTATATTTTACCACTTGCACTTTTTTACTCCACTTTATCTGACAGCTGCAGTTATAATTACTTGTTCATGTTAAGATTTTACATAAAATACATGTGTTTTATTACAATAGGCAATGTGTTGTTGGGGCCCCTTGTTATGTTTCAGGTTTCTGTGGGTTGTTAGTTTTACCATTTCCCCTCTAAACCTATTTAACTCAACTTATTTTGAGTGATATTTAAATACTTTTGTTTTAAATTCATATTAATAAAGTTCAACATTTATATGGAATAATGCCAGTTTATGTTTACGTAGTAATATAATGATTTTACTTTAAAATATTTTTTTAGAAGAAAAAAAAAGTGGTATCAGCGCACAGTCAAGAAATACCTTTGAAAAGTAACATTTTTTAAACTAAACTTTTTGTTGTAATTTATGTGAGGTTCAGTCCTTTTTTCTCACACAATAACTTCAGTAAGAAAGGCATTATAATATATTCATTTTATCAGAGTCATACAGCGACTGGCTTGTCACTCAGGCACGTACACTGACATTAAACAGAAAAGAAATACATGTTACACAACCTAAAACCACGTGTCTGAATGCAAAGACTTACAGATAAACAAGACTCCTGGGAACTGACCGAGCAGAGACCTCACAGGGTCCACTGAACTGTCACGTACTATCATGGTATGTCGTCTTATCCAACAAAACATGCTGACAGTCAGGGCTGGAAAAGATGCCATCTGTGTGGTCACTGACATCTGTGATACTGGAGGTGTGATGACTTTTTAATACCGACTCATCAGCAGATACTTATCATGTCCAGGAAATGAACTGTGGAGGACATCAGGCTGGAAAACAGACCTGTGGAGACAACAGGAAGTTCTTACTACTGTTTCTGTCCGCTGAAACCCACCAGGAATTATTAGTCAATTAAACAATCAGCCAGTTTATAATTAAACCAGTACTGTACACTTACTCGAGTGCTGTAGGAATGTTTTTTACTTCTTCTCCACTTCATTTCAGAGGGAAATATTATGTTTTTTGCTCCATTGCATTTATTTTAAAGCTTTGCTTTGCAGTTTCATTTGTTAATACAAAATGTAATCAACAAATAAATACTATATTATTATAGATATAACTACCCAGTATATAAAATAGTTAAAATTATCACCACGTTTACCAGCTATATCATTAAAGTGAACAAATTGATGCATTCATAATTACAATCCAGTAATATCTAATATTCTGAAATGGGCCATTCTATATAATGAGCATCTTTGGTACTTCAAGTATATTTTGATGCTAATACTTTTCATACTTTCTGCTTTTACCCAAGTAAAATTCTGACTGCACGACTTTTTCAAGTATCAGAGTATTTCTGCTCTGTAGTGTTGCTACTTTTACTTAAATAAAAGATCTCAGTTGTTGTATATAATAACTTGGCAAGAATAGTTTTGATATTTTTTGGTATTACAGCTTTTTAAAACTCGACAGTGCTCGGTATGATCCTGTAAAATCCTTTAAATTTAGCCACTTCAGTGTTCATCAAATCTACTGTATATGAAACCTCCATATAATGATAACCAACAACAACAACCAAAAAACAGAATCAGTCTTGAAGAGCCTGTAGTTATTACATTATTACTACTCTTAACTAACTTGAACGTTCCTGTTTAACATTTTGCACATTCCTGAATAAGTTTGTTCAGCCTCTTCCCTCTTTTAAAAGTCATATTTGAACATATCATTGTTTCTACTGCTTATATTTTTGTATGTTGACCTTCTCTGTTGTTCTTATTTTCTATTTATGCTGACTCACAGTACTTGCCTTAATCTCTATTAGCATTTTTAGGATTTTGTTTGTTCTAATGCACCAATATACCACAGCAAATTCCTTGTATGTGAAAACCTACTTGGCCTGAATCTTGAACATTACTATTACTGTACCGTTTCATACCAAACCTGCAGATCAATATGCTTTAGTCTTAGATTTACTTGTAATTTAAAGGACCCGCTGCGTGCTTTACATTACTGTTAACCATTTTGAAAATCATCCTGTTATGTCTTGTTGCTATTTATTCATGTGCAGAATGAGGACTAATTAGCAGACTGATGACACTTCCATCACAGGAAGCATCATGTCAGCAATAATAATAATAATATAAGACTGGCACTAATTATTGCAGATTGGTGTTAACTGTGATCCATACCTGCCGACATTTAGGTGTCAAAATACGGGAGGTTTATTCTGGTGGAGGGTGTGGGGGAGTATTTTGATTTTCTTTTGGTGGAACGCCGTCCTGCATTGACATTTTGACAAACAGGGTGTGTAGCAGTGAAATGCAGGAGAAACCTGTGAAAAACCGGAGCGTTGGCAGATCTGGTGATGAAATTCAAGAGTCTGCCAATTCTGTTTATACCACATGGAAATAAATGGAGGCCAATGGCTGCCTGTTGGAAAAATACACCATGAATGCATCAGAAAAACTTAACAACATGCATTCAAACATAGTCAGTAAAAGATTAAATATAAATACAAATAAACTGTAGTTGAAGACCTAAAACCTGTCCTCCATTTCAGGTGCATTACTATGTTTGTTTTTTTTTCATTTATTATATAGGAAAAAATTTAATGTAACAATAAAATTAGTTACAATTAAATGAGCCTGACTCAGTTAAAACTGGTTTATAGCAGGTTCCTGTTCTGCAGCACATAAAAGACAAAATCACACCATAAACCAGAGAAAGTCAACAAAAACAAAAAGACAAACAGCAACAGGGACGTTCATTCAGAGAGGAGAGGACAGTGGAAATGAGGTGGACAGATATTAGGGGCTGAATTTGAGGTTCATTTGGGACTCAGACCCGCTCAGATCTGGTTCTTGAAGCTGACATTGTTCTCAGGATGAAGGTGGTCAGTGCTCGTACTCTTATCTGCATCAGTGTTTTCTGTTTGGCAAACAGTCTCCATGAGCTCAGATCTGATTTATTTGTGTTATGACTAAATAAAACCTGTGGAATAATAAGAATGTGACGGCTTACACTGTAAATAGTTTCTGTCCTTCATGCCGAGGGGTTTTGTTGGCTGGTGAAGCCATATTTATCAGTTTGTACTCAGTCCCGGGCTGAAGAGCAGATCTGCTTAGGGATTGACTTAAATACCTTCAGGCTGTGTGTTCTGTGTGTCCCGTGTGTGTGTTTACGCCCGTGAGTGTTGAGAATTAGCACATCTACCATTCGGTGAACTTGGCTGGCAGCTGACCTGACACATGACAGGCTGGAATAGATTTGTGTTTAATCCAAAGTAACGTGTGCCCTTTACATCGAGGCTTTACCACAAAGTGCCTGAACCTGAGCTCTGACCTATTTTTATCTTGTTCCTGATCACTGACACATCATAGTCATAGTCTAGACGTACTCAGATTTTTTTTTGCTTTCTCAGTGATGATGCCCACTTCAAAACCAACCCAAAGATCCCAGGCATCGATCTCAACTCTGTCAGAATGCTGTTTGCAACGCTCAGCAAACCGGCTTTCTCTGGACTTCTGGAGCAGGTACTGACTAACAGTGTATCTAAAAGATGTACAAAGTAATAACAATCTCATTTTATTTTTTTTAAGTCCCAAATACAGTTGGACTTGAGTTATAAACTCAACTTGACAAAATCAAAAAAGACTTGATTTGGACTTTGACATCAATGAACTGTGACCAGGGTCAGGAGAGTTACTTTAAAATATATTCTGATACAGTTACTAATTACCTGTTAAAAATGTAGTCGGTAACCTAATCTATGTATCACAATATTAAAGTAATGTAACTTAATTACTTTCCGTTTCTTTGGATTACCTCAACATAAAACATGGTGAAATTATTTAGCCTAAAATAGTGTTTTTTAGGGCTGCAACTAATGATTATTTTCATCAATGATTAATAAATCGATTATTTTCTCAATTTATCAATTCGTTGTTTGGTCCATGAAATGTCAGAAAATGGTGAAAAACGTTGATCAAAGTCCAAGATGACGTCCTCAAATGTCTCGTTTTATCCACAACTCAAAGATACTCAGTTTACTGTCAGAGAGGAGAAATCAGAGAATATTCACATTTACAAAGCTGAAATCAGAGAAGTTGGACTTTTTTTCAAAAATGATTCAAAATGATTGATTGATTAATCCTGTCACAATGAAAAAACCCAGAGATTAAAAAGTGTTATTTAAAAAGTTTGCTAAGAATCAAATGAACATCCACCAAGCCCCAAGTGTGGGTAGATTTTTTTGTTTGATGAAGGTTATCTGCCGTAATTGTGGGTAAATGTTTGCACCAAAATAGTCACGTTATAAAAAAACTACGCAGTCTCGACCACACTTAGGTGTCAGGTACGCTGCTTCTGTCCACCTACTGTCTGTGTTGGAGTTCGACACATGCAGGGACTTCATGCAGCATCCATGTGCAACTCCTAAACTCTGAAATCTAGACTCGAATAGCCACAAAGGTTGTTTAAAACCGGAAGGTTCATATTTTTTTCTTATTTTCCTTTATCAAAATACAACAGCCTACATCTGCCATTACTTCCTTGTTCTTTCACCAGAGCATTTTTAATAACTTGATACTAAAATCATAACAATATCCCATTCATTTCTACATAGTCAGATTTTTAAAAACTCAATTAAAAACAGGCAGATTTTATTCTATTTATTATATACGTAGGTCTGTACCAAACAAACATGTTTTCTTGCATCTGGTGAACAAGATTTTTAGGCCAGATCATCTATGCACGTCTACAGTACCTCATTAAAATGCTGTTTCCTCACATATTTTCCCTTTTTCAAAAAATTGTGATTTGGATATTGCACTTGGCCGTACTGCAATTTTATTGCGATTATTTCTGCAGCCCTGTTATCTAGGCATAACATTACTGAGTGTCAGGATCCTACAGTTTCTCCAGTCATCCTGCTGACGCCTCACGTCTGTATCCACTTCTGTTTGACTCAGCAGCTGATAAAAACTTAGTTCTGGGTTCTTTATCTTATTGGTAGTGCATCCCAGCACACAGCAGCTTTTATACAGTTTTCTATTATTTGCTAGCAGATGGAAATACAAGTCAATAAAGAGCCATGGATTGTTTTCCGCTCTAGTGGGGCGGGGTTTACATGCATTCTGTCTCTATGTAACAGCCGCATCAACATCTTTTAACCATCTTTAAAAAAATGTTTTCAACATGGCTTCTGCTCTGTGCTCCAATAACAGTTCTAACTGGCCAGCAAAACTACATCAATCATTAGCTTAGATGGTTACCTCTGATAGCTAATGTTAGCAAAAGTAAAACTATTCTGTCAATCATTACTGACCTAGTTATTCTTTTCTAACTCACCAGCTGCTTTTAATCATCTTCAGAATCTGATTTTCTCTTTTCAGCATAGACGAGCCAAGTACAAAACATATGTAAGTACAGGGAACAGGAAAGAAGAGAGTTGGTCACGGTTCTGCCACAGTAGAGAGAAAAGGAGCGGGACTTCGTGAGCGTCAGTTGTTACTTGAGGCTACTGTTCAGCATACGCTACACAGCCTCACTTTACAGAACTGTGGATTAAAAGTTGCCAAGGAGAAAAATAGCACACACTCAAATTCAAAACTTCATTTAAATCTAAAACCTCTGAAATACAAAGTAAAAAAAAAAAATACTTGACATGACTCAGATTTGATATTAAGCTTGATATTAAACTTCCTAATGTGTCTGTGATGAAGCAGTTAAAGGAGGAACATTGTGGTCGGTACACATCATTTTGTTTGGGTTTATGAAAGAAAAAAAAAAGTTGTGCTTGTTTTGAAAGTACATCAAGTCCTGCCGCAGGTCTGTGGCACAGACTGCAGGCTGAGTCACAACCTCTAACATTAGCTCTGTAATGTTAGGTTTTGGGTTCATGCACATGAATTATAATCTGTGTGCAGACTGAGGCCTCTTTCCAAGCCGCTAAAAGCCTCTCCCAAAATTTAGTGACTGATATTTTCCACCTGCTGCCAAGAAGTTGATCCAAGCGGAATTTAAAAAATATCCCATACATTTATCTGGCTTATTTATTGAGACTTGTAGCTTTCAAACATACCACATCACACTACATTTCAAATACTTTTCTCTGTAAAACAGTAAATATTGTGTCTTTGATCTGTGTAATTATATACACAATACATCTCCACTCTCTTTCTGTTCAGGCCACCAAAAGTTTTGAGAGTCTGCTGATCCCTCAGCTGCCGCGCTCCCCTCCTGACGTCGAGGCCATGAGGATCTACCTCATCTTGTCTGAGTATCCGGCCCTGCAGGACTCCAAGAACTACATCCGCCTCACTATCCCCCTGGCGATGGCCATCCTGCGGCTAGACGCCAACCCCAGCAAAGTATTGGGTATCATACTTGCATGCACACACTACAAATTTTTTTATATCGATCGAGTCATTTCAAACCACATTTGGTAGATAATAACACAGAACGTCCTGTCAAACTCATGTGACATCACACCACATGACTCTTAACTTGTCACAGTCTGTCAGCGTCTGCATCTATATTCACCTAAGTCACTTGTGCTTAGCTTGTTATCCTGAGGAATATTTAGGAGAGGCCAACGAACCAGCAAAAGTTTCAGAAATGCTGCAACATCACAAAAACATGGGCCTTTCCCACCAACGTGGAAATAGTCTTGTTCCAGTCTGTGCACCTAATTTTAAACCGTTCAGAGCATTCCCTCCAAAAATGAATTGGTGCAGAAACTGAACAGCTGTTTTTTTTTTTCAGCTGGAACCAAAAACAGCAGTTTCCCCTGGAAATCAAAGTGGACCTGTTGTATTCTACAGGTTGTTGTGCTTTGTGCAACGACCTGCAGACTAGTTCACTAGATAGCACCAAGGTTTCAAAAATCTTGATGGGAACCAGTTCAAGAACCAGAGCTAATTTGGTGGAAAAGGCCCTATTGTAAATGCCCTGACTGATTAAAGATATTTGAGGCTCATACTGATAAGAGATGAAGTAAAATCAGAAGTTCTCTTCACAGAGTCAGTGGCTATGTGGCAAACCATTTCTTTGTTTTTGATCTCTCTCACACTGACGGCACAAACTGACAGAATCCACTCTATCTCGAAACTTTTGTATTTATTTAAACTGCAACCGTTTAACCTTGCAATGACATTTAAATAAATACTTTCCAAGTTGGTCCAGAGCAAATAAGATAATAATATACTGGCAGGCATGATGTTTTGTTGTAATTTTGACATTGGAAAGGTGTAACAGATGCTGTTTGAACAACCAACAAGAACTTTGTTTAAAGCATACTGATGCCCTTACATACCTACAGATACAGTATAAAATTATCTATTTCACATATGCCAGAACACCAACAACAAATTTTGCTTTCGATAGCTGACACGCATTTACTGACAACTAACCGATTAAAAATGTTAAAAATAATGTTAAATACAAGAGTTGCTCTAGTTCAGTGCTCTGTTACCTCAGTGGACAAGGCGCTGGATCTGGTTCGCTCTGTCCGCTCAGGTAATTGGTGCTCAGATCGCAGCAATACAGGTTAAATCTTGAGACTGTGAACTTGATTCTTTTTCCACACAGTACAGCCAGGCTAAAAAATACGGTGTAGACCTACAAGTGTGGGCTTACTGTTCTGTTAAAATTCACTGTTGCGAAAAATGGGGAGAAAGTGAGAGGGAGAGAAAGCAACATGCTCTGAGCATCGATCAGCTGAGCGGACAGAGTGAGCTGGAGGCGGCACCGCGTCTACTGCTGCAGCAGCATGTGTGTGAGAGAGAGACAGACAGAGAATTGTCAAATTTAATATGGACATGGAACTGATTTTGAAGAGCTTTAAGTGAAGTAGGTTAGGCTATTACTGCACCCAATCTCGTTTGTTGTTAAGCCGTGCACAATAATGAAACATTGCCTACAAATTGACAAATCTAGGGTTCCCTCCTAGACATGAGCACAGCATGTCTGTATGAAAATTCACTGACATGCGTAACTGGTCAAAAACTCTCTTGGTGGTTACCCGACTAAAGATAAACTGATTAACATCCCTAACCAGAAAAATGTTTGTTTACTTTGAGCGTTTAAAAATATCCTGACAGATCAATGAAGAAACAGCCAACCACAGTATAATGATTTGCTGTCACAGTCAGTGGTGAAAGAAATATTCAGATCAGTTCCTCAAAGCTATGAGGAAAATAATGTGTTGATTTTGGAGACCGCTGTGGACAAAAGTGGTCATGTTTCCACTGTAATAACCACAAAATTTAACAACCAAAATTATTTCATTTATATAAATATGTCCTCTTGCATCTTTTTAACTGGTTAATGTACTACTCACTTTAACTTTGGCTGGGAAAATGTAAACACAGGCTCGTTTCATCTGATTTCACAGAGAATCTGACCTGGTAGCAGCCATTCAGAACAAACATATAGAAACAACCTGCTTCTGCTTGTGGATGGTCATATAGAGGCATCCGTTTTTTGAGACTGTTTCATAACCAAATAAAAACTTATTTTATTAGCTTTAAGTAAAGTTAGAAGTACAATCTTGTATTCAAAATTTTACTCTAATAAGATGTCAAAATTATTTGCATCAAAAAAAGTAAAGTAAGTAAATTAAAACTACACTATTTTTCTCCAAAATGTAGTGGAGTAGGAGTAGAAAGTAGCATAAAAAGGATAAACTGAAGTACAGTTTTGAGGTACTTGCGCTTAAGTACAGTATTTGAGTAAATGTACTTAGTTACATTCCACCACTGGTTCTAGTAAAATGTTACCATGTTTGGTATCTGCTCTGTAAATTAATTCAGCCTTTCTCTCTGTCCCTGCAGATAACTGGTGGTGTTTTGTGGACGGCAGTGTTTTCACCAGAATGGTCGACATGTACAAGAGCATCGTTGTGTTCATGCTGACGGGAGGCAAGACGCTGCTCGTACCCGTCTTCTATGAGAACTATTTTGTTGCCACTCTGAGGCTGCTGGAGAAACTCCACAAGGTAACGGCACAGGCCACACGCTGCTGCTAAAAACGTGTCCATCAATTCTGAGTTGGAAGCGTGTGTTATCTGTAGGCTGCTGTCCGTGTACCTGTGAGATTTCCTGGAGCTGAGGCAGGTGTTTTTTTGTTTGCTGTCACCAGGTAAACTTGAAGGCTCACCATGTAGAGTACAACCGCTTCTATATCCCTGACATCACCAGCCTGGTGGACATCCAGGAAGACTACCTCAAATGGTTTCTGAGTAAAGCTGAGATTGTGAGTACTGGCAGGTTTCACTTCCTTGTTACTTGACATCTGCTGAATCAACACCCACACACAAACACACACAGATGCACTTAACTGGTGTATTTCTCAGTGTCTGCAGACAGAGTGTGAAATTTTATCCATAACTGCTTGTGGGTGTGTCGCTGTTTGTCAGTTCTTGCTGTCCAATAAGCATTTAGGTTCACAGACAAGCCCCCATACTGTACCTCCTCGGACACTGGAGGGATTTTTAGCTGCGACCAGTCTGTCAGTCAGTCCGCAAAAATTTTCCACCCTGTTTGCAGCCACAGTTTTTGCCCTATGAGGCTGAAATTAGGGATGGACTTTGTGTGTGTGTGTTTGTGTTCATGACAACTGCACCAATGACAGTTGAGAAAGCTTGGTACCTCGGTCAATTTCTTCCTTTCCTGTTTCCTTTGATGTTAGATATGTGCTCAGCTTGTCTGTGTTAAAAAATAAAAAAATTTGATGTAAGCAAAATGCAACCAAATTAGTTAATCTGCTTCAATCACTATCTAGCTATTTAGCCAGCATTTTACTAACTTTAGCTAACCTAAGATGTGAATATATGTCACTTTTATAGGAAAAGGAGATCGTTGACCAGAGTACCAAGTTTGCTCCAGTGTTTAGGGGAAGATCATTCTTCCTGATTGGCAGCCCCTAAGCTTTGAAACAGTGTCCCAAAAAAGTTTGAGATATTTACACTCTGTGGATTAAAAAGCAGCTAAAAACCTTCATGCTCAGACAGGCTGTTGGGTAGCATGTGGCATTTTAGATTTTAGTCTTGAGCTTTTATTCACATCCCCTGTATATTTTATATGGTGTTTTATCTTTGATTTAATTATTTGTTTCTATATTATTTGATTTAATTTCTTTGACGATCCAGCATGTGACTGCAGTCCATGAAAGGTGCGACATAAATAGACTTTGCTTGCTTGCTTATTGGGACGCAGAAAAAGAAGGAGTGGGGTTTAGGAAAGGTCAACTGGCTAAAGGGAGTGCGGTAACGGGAGTGGTGCATAACTTCCAACTGGATTCACAGAATTGCACAATATTTTGTGGAGAGGTTGATCATGAGCCAGAGAACAACTGATAAACTGTTCGTGTCAATTGGCAAAAAGAGGGCATGGCAGTGGGAGTGGCCTAAAAGAAAAAGACTCTTGTTGGAGGCATTACTGGTCTCACTGGAGTTTCTTTTTAACTGGTGAAGGTTAGCCTATACTTTGGTCACGCCCCCTTTCGTAACATCACCCTTTTTTATCATAGAACCCTTCAGAGGCATCACTGGACTTGGCAGAGATCAAGTGTGTGTGAGGTTTTGAGTGTGTATGTGTGAATACATGCACATACGTGGTTGCAGCCATTGCAATTTCATGCTTATTTAATGTTACTGCAGTTCCATTTCAAGTTGGTGAAATGACTTTGTTTTGTTTTGTTTTCTAGAAAGTGGGATCATCCTCCCCTTCACAGGTACTTGATTTAAAAACTAAACTTAAACTATTTATCTATCTATACTATCTATTTATCTAAAATTACACATTAGATTTTACCCATTTTAAATGTCACGAGGGTAGTAAGTATATTTCTTTATTTTCCTTGCAGAGCGACTTTCCCGCAGTGAACCTATGTGCCTACCCGTTCATACTGAACGCTCAAGCCAAGACAACCATGCTGCAAACAGATGCTGAACTGCAAATGCAGGTACCTGCTGTTAATGTGAAAGTAGTTTTACTATTTCTTTCATACAGTGTTGATCACAGATTTGGGTTTAAAGATGGATGTTTTATTTAAATTGTTTAAAAAGGTCTCTTAACTTTCTTCTTTTCTGTTATGTTTGCATGACCTGCTCTATGTGATGAATCTTGTTGTGGCTTTTGACAGCTCCTTCAAAACTGATTAACATATTAGTTCAATCGTCAGAACCACCTTTTCTCAGTTCAGATTTTTTAGGCCTACCTCTCAAAGATTTTAATTGAGTTATTCATGCTTTTATTACATCTCTGTTAGACTATTCCAATTCTTTGTGTGTCTAGAACAGTCATCTCTCCATTCACATTTTGGAAAAAAATGCAGGTGTTTGTCTCAAGGTGGCGCTCGGCTCAGCACAAGAAGGTGTAACACCAGTACTGGCCTCCCTTCACTGGGTTGATTTTCAGATTTTATTGCCTGTTTTTAAGGGTTTAAAAGGGTTGTTGCCACATTATCTACTTGCATCATCATACTCTATATAGTAGAGCACTGAGGTCGACAAACCAGATGCTCTTTGCGTTGGCTGCCCCTAATCTCTGGAACAGTTTCTGTTCATATAAGAGCTGCTCAGAGACTTTTAAGTCTGTGCTAAAGACTCACCTGTTCTCGATCTTGATCATTTATTATTATTGACACAGATTTTTTTCAGTTCTTATTTGTTATGCATTTTTATATTTGTTTGTTTGGGCATTTTAATCAGTATTTTGGTCAACAGTGGTTGTTTTAAATGTGCTCTATAAATGATAAACTTTTACCTTTTCTTGATTTTTCCCTCATCACTCTGTGACCAAGATGGCAGTAAGCGGTGCAAACCTGCACAATGTCTTTATGCTGCTCACGTTGGAACCCCACCTTGCTAGGAACCCTTACTTGGTGCTCCATGTGCGCAGAAACCATTTAGTGAGCGACACGCTGCGTGAGCTCACGATGTACTCTGATGTGGACCTCAAGAAACCGCTCAAGGTGAGAGCTACACCCAAGCTTTTGAAAAAAAAAATTCCACAAGCCATCTGTACTCTTTGTGATCTCCTCATCTTCCTCCTGCAGGTGATCTTTGATGGAGAGGAAGCCGTGGATGCAGGTGGAGTAACTAAAGAGTTCTTCCTGCTGCTGTTAAAGGAGCTGATGGATCCTGTATACGGGATGTTCACTCATTACAAAGAGTCCAACCTGCTGTGGTTCTCAGACAAAGTGAGTTGCTGTGCACAACAACGCTGTGTTCACATGTCAATGATGTAAAAGACTCCAGATACGATTCTTTAGGTTACTAAACAAGCTTACTGCAAGTTAATGAAAATGGAGAACTGGAAACATATCAGCTTTGTGAAGCCTTTCCATATAATGAGCAGTGCAATCAATAATTTAATTAAGCTTCAGAGTGCAGTACAAGGGCACTAGATACCACTAGATAGAGAATTACAAAGGGGAACTGGAAAGTGTGTGAAGCAGTAGTGAAATACAGCTGTGTCGAACCACCATGTTCTGAAAAAAACAAAAAAACACATGAGCAACAATACAAACAAAAGACCAACAAAAAAAAGTAAAAAAAACAAAAACAAAAAAACAATACCTTTGCATTTTGGAACAGAAAATAGAAAATGCAGTCCAGTAAGTAGTCCAGCATTGCATGATGGGAAGTGAAGGCCATCGGTATAATATTTTAAAGGAGAAATCTGCAATATATTTACTGTAATAAGTCATAAAATGACCATGATGTCATCGGTGATGAAGGAAACTTGCTAAGGTGGAAAGTTGAAATTTCCATTCTGAGCTGGAATGACTTTTGTTTGACAGTTTCAGGTTCATTAGTGTTCAATTCAATGCCAGATGTTTGCCAAAAGGCCAAGTGTTTGTTTATGGGTAAGAAATCGTGAATATTCTTTTAGAAGGAGTAGACATTTATAACGGTTAAAATGAGCACTTTGTTAATGGAGTCTGGCAGGCAGTCACTAAACTACAACTCCAGACTGTGTATTTTCAGAGCAGCTGGCTTTTGTTTTCAGGTTAACAGGCTTGACTTTACATTGACAGACTTCTGACAGTTATAAACAGTTGATCAACTTACAGTATTGGACTCATCACTTGTTACTGTCAAATTATAATGTTGTGCACATCTTGTGCTCCTGCAGGAACAGTGCAGACGGCCAGGGGGAAACAACTTACTTCAACTATAGATAATTTATTTAATAGGATTTCTACCTATTTAATATACCATGTATGGCCCCAGCCTGCTATTTAGACTGCAGTGCTCATTTTTAGGCATGCAAGTGTTATTATTGCTCCTTCAAACTACATTACAAGCCGGAGCAGAGAGACAGAAAGCAGCACACTGCTCTGCCTCGGTCACAAAATGTGGATAAATATATTACTCAGTGTCTTTTTATTTGGCACCAATCTCTTATTTACACGTTTTGTCGGAAAAATAGACTCAAAACATAAAAAAACCCTTCAAGTTGTGGGCTCGCCTGTGAGACACAGCTGAGACACAAGTCTGCACGCAGGCGGTGTAGACAACTGCACAGGTTGAAATAAAAGCTTTTTTGTATCACGAGTGTGTGAGTAAACACAGCTAATGACACGCTCGCGGTCTACACATACACGGGGTAGACAGGAATGATTGAGATGTCTCAGCAATATATGGGTTTTTCAGAAATACAGTGATTCAGTAGGTTATTAGTGATGAACTACACTTTCTAATGCAACGTCAAAACTACATAAATATCAGAACAGAATTCTCTTTAAAATTTGAAAAGAATTCCAAAATTTAGATGACAAGAGAGAAACAGAATATTTGGTGTTGGTTGACAGACGTGTCACTTCCTGCAACAACAAAAGAAACCAGTGGGACACAGATAAATAACAATGTATACATATACACTGTGCTGTATTGGACTTACTGCCAACATCTCCATTTGATTGTTTGCTTGTTTTTTTTGTCTTTATTAGATAAATGGTTATAACTAATATTAACATTTCTCTATATATTGTGTTATATTATATTTCATGTATCTATTTGATTACCTACTTTACTTGATCAACTATTTCTATTTAAATTAATGTTAATTTAATTTGTTAATTGTCTTTAATATTGTAACAGTGGTGATACATTGAAATGTCTACTGAAATTTAAACTGATTTGCGATTAAAAAAGAAGGTGGGACAGGGCCTTAATGTTAGGGGACAGTGACCCCTTGAACCTCCTACTTCCTGTGTTCTCGGTTCAGTACCTCCTTAAAATTTAGGGGTTGAATCAGTAATTTGACAGATAAATATCAAGGTCCTCTCATCTTGTGGTCTGACAGTTTGCCCAGTTGTAAATGTGTCAGAAGTATGTAAATTCAATTATTTGATATAACTTTGTTTTAAAGGTATGATGTTGTTAATACACTGATATTAGTGGTATAAAAATGACCTTGTTATGATAATGAATAACAGTGTTGTCCACAGTAAAGTCATTGAATTAAAATGAACATTAGCTCTTACTAGCTTCAACTTTAAACATAATGTAGAGCCAAACAGATGCAGACATTTCCATGCTGATAAAGGGGACATTTGTTTTGTCTCTCTGGAAGAGTGGAAGTGACAGTTCATCAGCGTTTGTCAATGCCGTCAGTAAAATGCAGAGCAGAAGATTAAAAAAATTCACCTGGAAGATTGTGCAAAAGCTTAACATGAATTTACCACCTGTAGCAGCTCAGAGTTTTGAGACAGTATTTAAGTAAATCAAATGAAGGAAGCTTTTTTTATTTTATTTTTTTAAATACTAGACTATATGATGAATCTGCAGAATGTGTGTTATTTGACCTGCAGCTTCGTTTTCCAGGAACAGCTGCTGGTTCTGCCATCACACACACACACGTCAGTGGAAACCTTCAGGTTTACAAAACACTGCCCTCTATAAGAGAACATGACCCTGAACTTTAAGAACCACCAGCTACTTAAATCTAATAAGTGATCCAACAATGAAACAGAAACATTAATGGGCCCTTTTGTTTCCATTCGTCTTTGCAAGGTCAAACAGCTTCATTATTACCTCATACTTGTGATATTAACTTGTTAAAAACACAAATTATATTTACTCAGACTTTATGTAACAGTTAAATGTCTGAAACACACTCAGACACTTTTAAAATGTGTATTTATGTCTACAAATCCTAAACCTCTAACTGGAATTTTAAATGGAATTAATTCCGCATTTTTTTAAGCCTGAGTTTTGGATCAAACGTCTTAATATTTCAGATATCCAGCTCCATTTTTTTAAGAACAGGCAGCTGAAGTACATGTCTTTTAAGTCTTTTGAATAATAAATGTGCATTTATCCAGACATGTCCATGCTGATCATCATCTCATCATTTCCAAGCTTGTGGGATGTAAGAATTTATGTTCAGCCAAGCTACACTTTCTGTTGCTACATCCGGAAAGGCAATAGTAAAATAATTTTCTCGTGTGTGTTTCCAGTGTTTTGTAGAGCAGAACTGGTTTCACCTGATCGGGATCATCTGTGGTCTGGCCATCTATAACTCCACAGTAGTGGACCTCCACTTCCCTCTGGCTCTTTACAAGAAGCTGCTTGATGTCTCACCAACGCTGGAGGACTTCAAGGAGCTCTCGCCCACCGAGGCCAGGTACCATGTCCTCTGAGAAGCAACACAGAATAAACATTTCTTTCCTATTTAAGTGGATGGTTTGGATTATTTGAAGTGGGGTTGTATGAGATACTTAGCAGTACATTGTTTAGCTTCCTACACCTCCTGCCTGTTTGACAGCCCTCTCATCCTCTTTCAGTGGTCACTATTTTAGCCACTTAAAGACTGTGTGAACACATTACACATCTTAGAGCACTGTAGCTGAAAACATGAGACACAGAACTAGGAGTTAGACTGTTAAACTCTTCTTCACGGTTTCTGCGTTCAGGATCTTTTGGGCAGACCTGAAACATGGCTCAGTGATGTGCCGAAACCACAGTCCCCCCTCATTACATAAGCTCCATGAACAACACTGCCTCCTTCTCACCTCACCCTCCCCAACGGTCAGTTATGAACGTACCTTCAGCAACTCCAGCAGTTCACGTCGTCTTAGGCTTATTTCAGTTCCAACAACCAGACACGGAAGGAAAACAAACACCCTCCTGTCACCGTCCTCTCGCTCTAGTGGCTCAAACAAGTCTGGACATGTCCAATAACACTGCTAGATGGAGCGTCCCATGTTTCAGGTCATTTTCAGGTCATGGTGGTGTTCAACACTGAGACAGACGATTTTTTTTAATCATTCTAATTTGGCTTGGTGGTTAATAACAGTTGTTTTTCTTTAAAGAAGGGCCCACCTAAAAATATATCAGTTTAACTATATATATGTTTACAACATTTTTACTGCTTTATCTTACTTCCACACTGCCTTTTTTCAGTGTAAAACTGCCACTGTATGAGTTAAATATTGATCTTTCTTGCTCAAGCAAACTCTATAGGCACAAACAGTAAATTTGCCTGTCTACTGCTGCCTCGATCGGTTAGTTTGTCTGTTTTGTTGTGTGACTTTGGTGAATCTGAACTAACCTTTTAAAACACAGCAGTCACACAACAACACAAACAAATTATCACATCGAGGCAGCAGTAGACCAGCAACTCCTCTGTCCTGTGAGGTAAAATTACTGTTATTGCTAAAGGAGTCTGGTTTGTTTGAAAAGAGTGATATTTGGCTTTAATAGTAGTATACACTTAAATTGATATTGATTTCCTTAGGTGGCTAAAATACATTTTGCTGCTGAGCCTGAAATCAAAACGGCTTCAAAGAGAAAATTTCACATCCATTACACTTCAGGTGTAAGTAAAATGTGTAAAATTGCAAAGCAACAGTCCTGAATCCTGCTGTGCTCAAACACACGTAAACACACGCTCTTCAAGTTTGTCACCAGGGTGCAACAGTGTGTCACTCTCTTGCATAACCAGTGTGTGTGTGTGTGTGTGTGTGTGTGTGTTTTTTAAGTATCAGTGAAACTGGCTGCCTCTGGAAATGCCTCTTTATTGAATTTAGTGCAGGAAGTGTCAGCACTTCCTCAGTGCCCGATTGTGTCCAGTTGAGTATTGATTTTTAGATTAGTCCTCTGAAAGCTACAAGCGGGCCTGCACAGCCTGAAGTGTTGCTATTGGAGACGACACAACCTCAGAGGACATGATCACAAAAAACAGTTTATATGCCACAGGTTTATTTTGACTGTTAAACATTCAACAGACTGAAGTCAGCACACTGACAAGAACAAGATAAGACTAGCACTGGCTCTAAAATGTTTGGCATTAAATCCATTTGTATTGTCTTTTCAGTATTAAAACAGTGCACAATGACCTCAGCCTGGTACCATTTGATTGTCTTTCATTAATTAGCACTTCCTTTGCCAACCCACTCGCCCTCTCTCAATGTTTCCTGTGTTTTGGTGGTAAATTTCCAGCATGTTCTTGGCTGGAAAACCAACACAACACTCCCTCTGAGTCATTTCCTTCAGTATTATTCGCTATTATGTTTCCACTCTTAATCTAGCAGACGATTTGGGGTGTTCCCTATCTGTTTGATCCATGCAGCTGTAGGACAGGCACAGCTGATCCTGGTTTTCATTTTAAAAGTCAAACAGGGACAGATTGAAGCCTGGGACATCAGATGGATGTAATAAACTGTCTGATAAGGTAGAAAAAAACAGATGGATGATGCCACAGATTTGCAGATATTTCTGAAATGAAGGAGGTATTATTACAGATAAGCCCTCAGCTGTGTATGATGATGTGCATGAATAAGCTATTTTTAATATTAAATGTAGTTATTTGTTTCTCCTCCAGGCCGCCTACATCTGAACATTTTTAATGATTCTGATTCTGGCCTTTAACTTTAACTTGTAATGGTGTTTTCCTCACTGTCATGATCATTTGTTAATATTCCTTCTGTTTATTCCTCTGCAGGAGTCTACAACAACTTCTAGACTATGATGGAAATGATGTGGAGGAGACGTTTCTTCTCAACTTTGCTGTAAGTGTTACCTTCATTTATGCCGTTTCCCAACCCTGGTCCTCAGGGCCCACTGCCCTGCACGTTTTAGGTGTTTCCTTGCTCCAACACACCTAATTCACACTGCTTCATGCTGACTTACAGGATTTTAGAGGTGGGAGAAAAAAAATCAAGTGTCATAATTCTTCTTTTTACAATTCCTGATTGATTGATTGTTGAATCAATTTTTAATTAGCACTCAGTCTGTTAGCTTGATGCTAACATACTTGGAATTGCTATTGAAGTGCTGATGTAAATTAGTGTTGTGATTACAGTAATATTATCTCAGCTGACAGATTCATTTTACTTCACATGCTTAAAATAAAACCAAAAGTGTGCTCAGACTTTCAGGCACATCAAACTAATAACGCCTCAAAGGGTCAAAACTCAAACTCAGAATTCAGTTTCAAAGTTCAACTTCATATCAGGGCTCTAAGGCTCTAGGTTAGTTAGTCTTACTAACTAATTATTTTCAATATCAATTAATCTGTCAGTTATTTACTGGATTAATCAATTAGGTGGTTGGTCTATAAAATGTTAAAAAAAAAAAAAAATTGGACCTTTTTCTTTCTTATAAAGTTACCCAAAACATTTGATTGATTATCAAAACAGTTGGCCAATCATTTAATAGTTGATTAATAATCGATTACTCGTTGCAGCTCTACTTCAAATGTATAAAATGTTAATTTTAAAGGCTCTTTGTGATGTGTGCAGTTATCAGGGGATCTATTCATTTTGGCCCGAGCAGGAACAGCTAAATGAAATCTCTACAAATGTAGAGTTCAAAAGGCTAAATAATTTCCTAAAACGACTGACTACTGTAGCTTTTAGGGAGCATTACTCAAACTGAAGAAGTGCATTTTATAGGCTTATGTCTGTTTTTACCTGCTATTGTTATGCACACTGACAAAAAACGCCGACTACTCGACTGGAAGAATCTCAGGAGCTGATGTGGGTCTCTATTTCAAATAAAATAACTGGTCTTGGGGGGTGGGGGGGTTACTAAAACCAGTAACAATTGAATGCAGAGGCAGTAATTATGTAATATGATAACAAGTAGACATGTTTATATAGGCTGGTCTTACATTTACAACCGGCCCTTTGAGGACAATTGTGATGCTGCCGCTGATGATAATTGAGTTTGACACCACTGCTCTAAATCCTACAGTCGACAGTTCATCTTCTTCCTGAAATGTACAAAACTCCAGTCTAAGACTTTTTGTTGTGTTCACATCTCAGATCACGAGGGAGAACTACGGGATGACGGAAGTGAAGGAGCTGATCCCTGGAGGAGAGAACATCAGCGTGGACAAAAACAATAGGTGAGGCAGCTTGACGGATCAAATATAAACTGCACTCAGTCTGAGGCAGCAATTTGATGTTTTTATGAATGAAGTCATCAACTTGCCGTCACTTGATGTCCCATTTGAAATGACCTTGTTTTATGAATATGTTTAATGCTCTACACGCTGTTCTTTCTGAAAGATAAACAGATAAGGTTTTTAATATATTTTTCCAGCAGATTATCATGTGCTCACACAGCTGGCAGCTCGTGGCTTATTGTCCCAAATGAAGGTCATGTTCTATGTTGAAAAGAAAGATTGATTTTGGTATTTTAAGCATCATTGGGTGTGTCTTTCTCCACCGCTAACGCCCTGTTTCCTCAGCTCATCCTTGTGCCGGTAGCATTGATTACAGCGTAATGTGGATGAGTCCACAGAGAGTTGTGGGGCCAGCGATGTCAACATGTCTGGCTGCTAGTGCTGAACAGATGGTGCGAGCAGCAGTGACCCAAGTTGCTCCTGCAATATCCCCTCAACATTCAAATATAAAACTGTAATCACAGAAATAAAAGAGAAAATGAATGAAAATAAAAATGAAATCACAATCTGAAGCAAATGTGTTGATTTAGACTGAAGGTTAGTTTGTCAGACAGATGATTTCCTGTCTTCATGTTTCTGTCTATCAGAAAATGTCCGTAGAATCAGGTCAGGACATTGTCCAGATTTGCTGTTGTACACATGTAGCACACAGCAGGAGACTGTCTGTGTCAGACGTGTTCTCACATGACATACACAGAGAGCTGCAGGAATGAGTCCTGACACCTGGACATGAGTTAGTATATCAGCATGTCCGGTTCCCTCGTCTCAAAGTCAGTGGGTTTTTTGCAGGGTTACACTTTCCTTAACCAATACTTGATTCATTTTTTAATGTTTTCCCCCCTCAATCAAAGCTTCATTTCTACAGCAATATTTGCATATTCTCTGACAGCATTACACAGCCTATGATATATGAAGACCAAAGGCCAGCATTTATGAAACATGCATACTTAAATATCAGATGATAAGTGAAGCACACTCAAAGGCTCATCAGTTGTATTTCAGATCAGATTCTGAACAATCAAACTTTGAGAGATTGTCACATTTTGTTCTAGGATATCAAATGCATCAGTAAATACCTCACTCATGAATTCTGCAGCTTTTATGTGTCTTAAAAAAGGCAGCTGGTAACAAGTGGCTAAATGAGACTACAGAGACTGACTAGTGTTCAGCATGATGAGGTTTGATGTTCACAACAGTTAGCTGAGTTGACATGAAGTCATGTGATCGTGGTGTAGTTTGTTTTCCATGAAGGGCCATGTGGCTACGGGTTTTCGTTCCAACCAAGCCGGAGCACACCAGGCTTGATACATTTAATCAACTGAAAGCGTCTTGACGCGCATCAAACTACCTTGACGCTCGCACTCTGAACCTGTTTCGATTTTCGAGCGTCAAATGAGGACCAGGCCTTTTTTTTCCTGCAACTGCTGTTTGGGAGAGTTAAAGTGAATAAAAAAGGCATGGACATGAGGAGCGAGTGCTGATAGAGCTTTAGCTCCACCTGAAACCAGGTAAAAAAAAAAAAAAAAGACCCGCAGCAGAGAGGGAGGGAGGGAGGGAGAGAGCGCGTGAATAGGGACAGATGCGCCAACTTGATATAAAAACTTTTTATGAATATGAATATCGCGCACTGTTTAGTCATTATATAGACGGACCTGAAAAAAGATGAGGATTTTTTCCCCTCAGAGGACAATATTTTATTAAAGACATAAACTATTATTAATGGTTATACTAAATAAATAAACAGATGCATATAAATAGCGACCTTTTCCTAAAATACTGCTGGTTTTATGGTGATGGCATGTTAAATCTGACGCCTGCAGTGTGCTATAGAAGCTTCATTTGATGCATGTCTTTTGACGCGCGTCAAATGAAGCCTGCAGTGTGTTTTGGCCTTTTGTTTGGAGTTTATAGCCTTCTAACATTAGCTTCTCTCTTCTGGTGATGGCATTTATGTTAAAAAAAAAAAAAAAAAGTGTTTTTTGTTTGTGAAACACGTCAGTATCATAAACTTTTATTTGCCACAGATTTTCTGGACTAAAATCCAAAATTGAATATAAAAATCCAATTGTTTTTTTTGTGGAGGAAACTAAAGCAATGCTGACTTCCAGGCTGGTTTACAAGAATACATCATCCCTGCAGCACTCTATACTCTGCTTGGTTTAGGCAAGGTTGGGGGCTGTAGAACGTGCAGGAAGAGGACGACGACTCACTCATAAAGATGACCGTTTTTGGGTTGATATCATTGCTACATCAGAACTGGCTCCTAAAAGGGCAGTGGTGGCCTAAAGGTCACAGAAGTAAGCTCGAAAGATCGCTGGTTCAGTCCCCGAACCGGCAGGATAAATCTGGGTGAGGAAAGTGACAGACGGCGACTGCTCCTCCTGACTGCTCCAGTGGAGCTGCTCAGTGGCTGAGCAGATAAGACTGTGATCCTGATTCAACTGAGTTGTCAGTGGAATCAATGCACTTTTGTTTTTTTTTAGTCAGGGCGAAATTCATTTAATGTCAAGTCCAACTGGCATTTGTGTTCTCACATACAGCTCCTCTGGGTGATGTCCATATACGTTCAGGACTGCAGTGCATGTGTGAAAGGGGTTTTAGTGTTTGTGAATGTTTTATTGGACAGTATTGTTTGACACGATGCGGTATGAGCTTATTGAGTCGGTACTTGTATTTATGCCGGTTTGTTCTGAGAAGCCCCTGCAGCTCAGTTTATTTCCTTAAACTCCCCAAAGCAATATTTTTGGAAGAACTTGCTTCCTTCTTTTCAAGATTTTTCTGTTTCGACAGGATGTTGTGGCAGTAAGTAAAAACAGCAAGTCATCATTTCTGTGTGGCTGTTAGTTACAGACAGTTTTATTTTGTGAGAGTGGAGAGAATGGAGATTTTCAGAAATCTTTGGACTATGGAGTCACTTTTCCAGAGAGTGACTGTTAAGTCAAAGGGACAGCTCACCCCAAAATTAAAAAACACATTACATTATCTTTAGTGCTATTTATACATCTAAATTGTTTTGGATGAGTTGCCAAGTTTTGGAGACAATAGGCAATATAAAGGAAGAAGATGGCATGCAGCTTGTTGTACTACACCCACCAATCAGATCACTGCACTAGCTAGCCTTACTGGTGCTAACATTACAACTCAGTTGAGGGGGGACACCATTAATCTTTACATCCTATGCTGTCACGAGTATGAGCCTCTCGTCCATGCACTCCAACATGCACACTTCCTTCTGCACGGTGATATGGTTCTCGGGTTCAACTTTATATCAAATGGAAATATTTCAGATTTTTCTTTCATCTTTTTTCTGTAGTTTGGCTTCTCTAAAATTTCAAATAACCCTGAGTGGGTTCAGCTGTTGTGGCACATGTGTTTGTAATGATGGACTCACAGGTGGATCCAACAGGACTGAAGAGATTATCGCTTTAATCGACCTGAGTAACATCTGCAGCACGACCTCACTGAGATGTAAACAAACTCAGATCGGGCTGCTGATAAACTCCTCCGAGTCTGAAAAAAATTTAATAGCTCTGAACCACTGATGAAATTACTCCACACACAGATACCGACACAATGGAGGAGGAAGCGAGTGTTTACAGTCACACCTTCAAGTGTGAATGAATTCTTTCCTCATAAAGTGATTTGTGAGGATGCAGCTGCTGTGCAGAACAAATTAATGATCTAAATGTTTACTTACTCTGTGGTGTGTGTGTGTGTGCATTTCAGGAAAGAGTTTGTGGAGGCCTACCTGCGCTACGTGTTCTCAGACTCCGTGAGCGAGCAGTACTCCGCGTTCTCCTCTGGTTTCTTGAAGGTGTGTGGGGGGGAGATCCTGTCGCTGTTCCAGCCGTCAGAACTGATGGCCATGGTGGTCGGTAACAACAACTACAACTGGGAGGAGATGGAGAAGGTCAGTGTGTGGTGGTTTAAACGTCTACACATGTAGTGTTTGTAGAAACAATGTGTCTAACACTTCAGTTTGCTGCACTTATTTACTGTCATGCAGCAGAAATTACAACCCACTCATGGTCCGATCTGGCTCTCTTTACTGTGTTTTTTTTGTGAGCACATTAATCTCACAGTTGGATTGGAATTGGAATGACTGTGTAGAAATCCTCAAATCCTCAGTGACGCAAGTATTTGCAAATTGATAGCTGTTGAGATGTTGATGATCACGTTTCATTGGACAGAGCTGGAAATGTGACTTTCACATCATCAACATCTATCACGTTATTCACAGTATTTCTGACTTAAAAGGGAGTACATTACATTAACACAGGGGTAAACAGAAACGCTTGTGACTTGATAAATCATGCTAACGCTCACTTTCAAGATTCTTCCAGCAGCTGCAGGTTTTGTTTCTTCTGGTTCAGCACATTGAGAGAGTTTGTAGGTTGTGTTTTAAGGACATGGCCAACTTTTTTTTTTTTTTAAGCAGGGGGCTTTGTGAATCTGTACTGAGGCAAAGCAGTGATGTTAACCATCTTAGTTCAGCATGCTAGCTTATTAACATTTTACAATTAGCACTGGACACAAAGTGATTTTTGTTGGTTATAAAACAAAGTAAAAGTCAAATGCTGACCTGCAGGTGGTGGTAGGACAAAAAAAAAGTCAGTGGATCACTAAAGTCTTTAGAAAACATCACCTGGGGACCATAAATGTCTGAATAAAATTTGGTGCCAGTTCATCAAGTTGATGTTGAGTTGTTGTCAACTAAAAGTGAAAACTTTTATCACCTGCAGGTGGCTCTATAGGAACACTTAAGACTATATGATTCATCCTCAGGGGACAAAAACTATCTGTTGAAATTTCAGGGTTAAAAATATGAACCTTATAATCAAGAACATACCATAAAAATTGATACATAGTGGATTCAAATGTTAAACATGGAAATTATGAATAAATACAGTATTGCCGTACAGTAATACAATATATAGTACCCTTTTTATATTTTATTTGACAGGGACAGTGTTCATTTATCAACGGAGACAAAAACGTAACTGAGCCAGAATTAGACTAAAAGCTTCATTTCCATCTGTTGTCCCTGATCAGTTGTTAACAACGACACATCCGACCAAACAAATAGTTTAAAAAAAACAGTTTACATGGATGACACGGACTGTTTATTTATGCTGTAGCTTGGGGTGTGATGTCTTGGCACTTGGTTTCACATATTTTACTGGTGAGCTCAACCCTTGTGTGCAGACATGTTATGCAGATTACATCATCAAATCAGTGGGGAAACTTAACATTGTTATGTAACCAAAAAAAATCAAAGCAAACATGAGAAATTTTTCTGAAATGTGTTTACAAGTTTAATGCTATCTGTGGAGAAAACACAAAGATTCATGCACGTCTCTGAGGAATTTGTTTTACTGATTAATGTTGTGTAAATGTCACTGTCAGACAGGAAGTGATAAAACAGGGAAAAGCTTTTCATCACCTCATCTTTCATCTCCACAGAACGCCGTTTACAAAGGGGAATATACAGCCACTCATCCAACAGTCCGATTGTTCTGGGAGGTTTTCCACGAGTTCCCTCTGGAGAAGAAGAAGCAGTTCTTATGTAAGCACTTAATTGCCTCATTGCTCAGTCTGAATGACAGTTTAATTCTCACGCTCTAACACTCAAACATCTTAGAAATACTGTAATAATGTGCAGTTCCTGCTGTGAAGGCAGAATCTGCAAACACTCTGCTTTAACTAAAGCCTGAACATGTTGACAACAACCTCCTCCATCCCTGCACAAAGCACAACTCAGACTTTAAGATGCAGTAAATTAATCTTTTTAGGTCACTGTAAACAAGCATGTGAAAAGAAAAATACACGAAAATGAAATTATGTGATGGCCTGAGACGACTCGTTCCTTCAGGCCTTGTGATGAATGAAATTGTGTGTTCAGAGTCTGATATCTTAACGCTGATCAGATCATATCATTGCCTTCCAATGAATAAGAAAAACATCTTTGTTATCAAGTTTGTGATGATTCTTTTTAGATAATTTAATGTTTTTAAAATTGTTTTATTAGCTGAAGATATAAGAGACATCTCTTAACCCATGAAGGAGCATTTAATCTTTCGTTGCATTTCAAACTTGGAAATGCATGTTTTTGTTCTCGACGGCAATTCAGGTTGTATCTGTAGATTCTGAATTGAAATTAGCAGTAATTATAGACCTTTTTTCATGGCAGCCATATTGATACTAAATAGTAAACACAGGTGTTACCAATTATACTAATTCTGCCTTTCCAGTGAGACAACATGGACCCTGACTCTACTGGACCTGAATGGAACTATAATTAGTATCATTAACACCTGATTTTATCTTTTGTATCAACCAAATGTATAACCAAAATTAAGGTATCTTTTCAAAATATCTGTTTATGGCTGGCTAATATTGATACTAGATGTTTTAAAGCTCTCAAATATTGATATCAATATTGGCTTAAAATAATACTTTTTCTGTGGGGTTTCAGTTATCCGCCATGTTGCATCTCCGTGTTTCTACAGTAGCCCACTATGGACACACTGGTCTTTTAAGACATGAGCATGTAATCCTTCTGTTTACTTAAAATTTACTAAATATGGTATGTTTGGTTTTCTCTAGACAACAACTGGCCCTTGTGTAGTGGTATATTTTTGTCATGACATCCCTCCAGCATATGTCATTCAATACTGCTGCAGTGTTTTGTTTGGTGTTTTCCAGAGTGGTTGCAATGAAGGGTTTGACAGCGATATTTATCACCTAGGTCACCTAGGTGCTTTCCCAGCACTTGATTCCCAGCATTCAGGCTAGCTGTCTGGCCACCGTCCAGGCTCATGTACAGCAATTAGGCTAGCTCCCAGCATCCAGGCTGGCTGACTTTTTGTCACAACACTTGCTAATCCTGCCTCTTTTGGCTCCATCTTTAGCTAGCTAGGTAGCTAGCATTTTGCTAACATTAGCTAACTTATGATGTAACTATATATACACACGTTGCTTTCACACATCCCAACAGGTAGGTTAGAGCCAAACAAATAGGAAATCTAAGTACACTGCATGCAGTACTTTCAAATACTGAAATCAATCTTGGCCTCAAAAGTTTCTCTATCAGTCCGGCTTTAGTTTAGAATATATAAATTAAAATATAAGTGCTTTTTATGCAGCCATATGTGGAGCTCCGGTATATTGTCCCTCTAACTCCTCCGTGTCTCCTGCCTGCAGTGTTCCTGACCGGCAGCGACCGCATCCCCATCCATGGCATGGAGAGCCTGCGTATCGTCATCCAGTCGACCACGGCGGAGGAGCACTACCTGCCGGTGGCGCACACCTGCTACAACCTGCTTGACATGCCCCGCTACCAGACCAAAGAGATCCTGCGCCGCCGCCTCACGCAGGCCGTGGAGCAGTACGAGGGCTTCAGCCTGGTCTGAGGATGAGGAGGGCAGATCTATCTGCAGTGGTTTTAATGCACTTTAACAGCAATACACCACCGTGTCAGTGTCAACAGAGTGTAACGGGGGACACAGGAAAGTCACTCTCTTTATATATACTCTTACAAGATTGTTAAGCATCTTGAATCCGAAAGGTCTATGTATGTACATGCAGAGTAATATTCATTTTATTGCTTTGGGCAATGTTTCTCAACCTTTTACGACCATCTGAAAGATATTTTAAAGGCTCATGTGATTTATTTGAAATATATCACAGTCTGGGAAAACAGACCACCTGGGATCATAAAAAAATTTGGACTTAAAATAAAGGACTAGAGAAGGTTGAGAAACTGGCTTTTGGGTGTTTGCGTCATTTAATTTCCGTCTTTTTTTTGCACAGCAGTGTATTTTATATTCCTTAAATTCTATTTTTCACCTTTAAAGAATTATGTTATTACCTTGAGACAATATATCTGCTTTTTGTTACTTTTAATTTATTAAATAGAGTGGTTATTTTTCGAAATCAAACTGTGTATATATGTATGTAAATAGCACTTTGGATATAATCTTTACCCTCGACATTGGGAGGAGCGTTCGTCCCACTGATCCTTTCAAATCTGGACACCAGCATGTCCTCTCTGCCTGAAACAATGGAGGAGGATCCAGCAGGCAGGAGGGTGCAGGATGATGAGATGTGGTGAATATTATTTGCAATCCCTCTTTTCCTTTTGAGCTGTGGATCACAGAGCAGCTGACTTTGTCTTGAACCTGCATTCAACAGTGTTGCCTTCTACAGCAAAACCTACATGAAAAGCTGACTTTTAAAGTTGATTTTTATTAGTGGTTGTTGTCCGTGTGCATGTTCTTGAGTGAAAGCAAAAAAAAAAACATATTTGTCATTTAAAAGTTTGACATTTTGGGTTATATGCTTGTTAATTTTCTGGCAGAGAATTAGATGAGAAGATTGATGCTGTTTTCGCAACTGACCTTTACAGGTGCAGTAAGCGAGTCTGGAGAATGGTGGTTGATTATTTAGTCTCATTCCCAGGTTGTCAGACGCTGACATTTTAGGATGGGCGACTCAACAATAAACTATCTTTCTCCAGATCATTTACTTTCCCTTTTGGTACAAGGTGGTAATCAACAGCCGGTTAGCTTAGCTTAGCACAAACACTGGAAAGGATGTGAAACAACTTGCCTACAAAAGCCAGTGTAAAAATGATCAGTCTTAGTTGTACATGAGATTATGTACCCAACAACTTCTCGGCTTGGCTGTGTTCTGATTAGGAAAGAAATTTTAGCTAGGCCTATAATGCTGTTACAAACATTTATCATTAATTTATTTTACTTTATTGCCTATCTTAGTGGTTATCTACAGAAGCTAAGAATGGCCACTTGCAATTATTGTTCTGTTGCTGATTTTAGACTTAATCACATCACGAGAATCATATCATGAGAAATATCTTGAGAAGCTTTGTTATTTCAACATAACAAGATAATCAAACCGCTATCACTGGAAACTAGAAGGTTGCGTCATCTTATTAGCTATAATGTTTTCACACTCATTGTTGTGGACTTCTCCATAATTTATCTGTAAAAACAACTTGTTTTCTCAAGATAAATTATCTTTTTATCTAGAGAGATCGAGAAAACAAGATTAATTACCCTGTGGTGTTATGACAAGAAAACCTCTTATTTGTTAGTTATCTTGAGATAACAACATTGTTAACTCATGATCTTGAAATAACTCAAAAAAACCCAAAACAGTTTGATTGAAAATAATTGATTACCAAGTCCCACCTCTTGTGAAACCTGTCAACCATTGATTATGGTTAAAAGGTGTTGCTGGGAGACCTGTAAAAAAGACATAAGCTAAGTAGCTACTTAATCTACATCAATCATTAGCTAGCTAGTTAGCAAGTGTTTTGCTCCGTAGCAAAACCAGCTATTTACAGGCCCCCCAGCAACATCTTCATTTGGTTTTCTTTTCAACATAGACAAGCCAAGCACACAGCATATATATGCACAGGACACAGGGAAAGAGAAAGTAGACTGAGGTTCTGCCTGGTACCCAGCTTGATCAGCTGTTATTGGAAAACAGAGCAAAAAGGGGTGGGACTTAGAAGGGGTTAACTGTAAGCATGGCCATCCTCAGCTTCTACAGTTACCCAACATGCTGCGTTTAAAAGGAACTCATGAACTCATAATGACGACACAGAAATTGTGAACAGAACGTTAAAAAGAAAATCCATCCAGTTCACAAAGTCGTGATGGAGGCTTTAAAAGGGCTCATCTCATAAACACAGTAAACACAATTCCATTTGAACGCACCAGATATATGTAGGTCTAACTTTCGGTCACCTAACTTTCTAAAGTCTGGTTACTCGGTAACTGATCTCAGCCAAGAAAAAGTCCGGCGTGTAACCCCGTGTAAGACGGCAAAGTGTCACAGTTACATTTATTTTTTTGTATGGATTAAACAAATGAGATATAATCCATTAATTTGTGAGTTTTTAAGTTGCCAGTTGGCTGATTTTCTAACCACTGGACAGAGCCAGAGTAGCTTTTTCCCCCCATTTCCAGTCTTTTTGCTCAGCTAGGTAACCAGCTGCTGGCTACTTAACAGAGCTGACATTATGCTAACCGTAGATATCGATGCTAACTCTCCACCAGAAAGGAAATACGCGCATGTCCCCAAATGTCCTTTAAATCTTAATATATAATCATTGAAATTAGTAATTGTAATTAGTTTGTATCCAGATAATTAAAATGTGACATTTGTGGCAGGATGACATAAGTGCATATTTAACAGTGTGGGCAGATGACATATTAAGTACTCTAGATATAAACTGTATCTATCACATGACTTGTTCCAAAACTTGCCCTGATGCTGTATTTATTCCTACAGTCAAACCTCTTAATCCAAAATGATATTTAATTAGGTCGTGCATTGGCGTGAAGTGTGTGAAATGGTCTTGCATACAGTATATATATATATTTTTTTATATATTTCATACATGACAGTGGTGTAAATGTGACTTCAGATAAATGACTTGATGTGTCCTGACTGACGGGTCACACTGACACATCCATTTAGCAATAACAACCTGAAACAGCCCAGTAATGTAGTGATGATGACTCTGGGCTCTTCTTCTTCTAAAGGTCTTAAAACACTGGACTCTTCTAAGACGTTTCTTGCTTAGCTCTATACTGCATGTACACACACATGTTCTACATGTTCAGTCAATATATTTGTCTAATTAAAGCTGATTTCTCCTGCAGAGTTTAGTCCTATGCAAAGGTTTGTGCAGCCCTTGACTTTTTTGCACCTTTTAATGTGCTACTGAAAATGTGATTTTTGCATATTTGTCTGAAATCTACACAAAGCTCTCTGTTCCAGCCAACTTTTTAAATAAAACAATACAGTGGAAATATACATTTTCTGCATGTTTCATGATTGTGTTCTTGGACAACAATATGTTCAACATTTTCTATCATATTTGAAAAAGCACTATATAATTTTTAGGGTTGTTCTGATTCTGATATCCGTATCATAAATGTCCTGATATAGCTTGAAATGCTGGATCGGTATAAGGGAATCTATGCACAGGTATTGTGTCATTTATTAGCCCTGAACAGGACCCTGTACTTCCCAGCAGCGTCCCGTATACGATTTTTTAAAATTTGAGCCAGGCCACAAAACCATGATAGCAATCATATCACTTTCATGTATGGTTAGTAATATACAGCTGTTAATTATTTTATTTTTTTTAACATGCTGGTATTGGATCAGTACTGTTAGGCTATGTACAGGTATCAGAATCCCCAGACAACCTGGAATGAATATTTGGATGCAACTTCTTTCTAATCACCAATATTTTGATTAATAACCGTAAATTAATTGCTTTTTTCTCAGTAACTGTAACAGATTGCAATTACATTTATTTTATTATTTATTTAATTTTATTACATGTGAGTAGTTACATGTAAGTAGTGTAAGCAGTTGACATAAAAATGGTCTACTAAACTTTCGATCACATCACATGATCTTTTGAAAATGAAGTTTCCCTGTTGTGAATAGTTGAGACTGAAAGTTCACGGTTGACCTTTTAAGCCAACACAGATAAGAAACTGAAAAATAATGATAATTTTAATATCTGTTTTGAAGACATCTAGGCAACTATCTGCTGACTGAGGAAGACCATGTCTTATGATCAACAGCTGCAGAACAGATACTGAGTGGAGCTTGTGAGACTTTTTTGTCAACTCCCATATAAGTACTTTTTTTCATTCTGACTGGTTAAGTTAATATCTGGACACTCACTGTAAAATATAAGACTTGTGTTGTTTCGGTTTTCCTGAGTTTAAGTAAAATCTGAGTTTTTTTAGTGAGCACTTCTCCTCTGCCATCCATCTGACAGATGTGGCACATAGAGGTGTTGATTAAACAGCAGGATTATTGCACAGGTGTGCCCTGGACAATATAAGGACACTCTAAAATGTGCACTTGTTAAACACGGCAGACCGTCTTCACAGCAGCCATATTGATATGAAACAGCAGGGTACATACAGGTGTCACCAATGATACTAAATAAGGTCCTGTTTCATTTTATGTAGCAGAGCCTTTTCAGTGAGCCAACATGCGCATTAGCAGAACACTGACTCTGTTTGACCTGAACGGAACTGAACTTTAATTAGTGTCACTGGTAACACCTGTGTTTACTGTTT
The DNA here is from genome assembly GCF_056507025.1 of Lutjanus erythropterus. Lineage (NCBI taxonomy): Eukaryota > Metazoa > Chordata > Actinopteri > Lutjaniformes > Lutjanidae > Lutjanus > Lutjanus erythropterus. Next base: position 16,000,978 of record NC_139319.1, on the reverse strand, counting down.
CAGGTCAAAAGGGCTTCTGTGAAAAGGGTTTACTGTCACACTGACTGCAGGAACATCCATTAGAGCTGTTGTCTGTAAATTCAATGCTCATTTCTCTACTATAAGCTTTCTCCAGAGTTGTTTCCTAGAATTTGGCATTACATCCAGCCGGCCACACACAACTGCAGGCCATGTGTAACCACGTCAGCTCAAAACCTCCACATCTGTCTTCTTCACCTGCAAGATCATCTGAGATGCTGACGCAACAAAACCAAAGTATTTCTGCACAAACTGTAGCAAGGGCGTAACATCTGTAGTGCTTTGTGAAATATCCACAGTTCAGTACCTAATAAATGTCTTTTATTTTCAATCTCAAACTGCGTGTTTTTTTTTATTGCGATCATTCCAGGGCACACCTGTGCAATAATCATGCTGTTTAGTCAGCATCTCTTCATGCCACACCTGTCAGGTGGATGGATTATCTTGGAAAAGGAGGAGCGCTCACTACACTTTTAACAAATTTGAGAGCCAAATTTGAGATTAATAAACATTTTGGGTGCCTAAAATAACTTTAGACATTTTTTTCCCCCACTCACTTTGAAATATGATATAAACATGTTTTTGGATGCAGAGTCTGTATTAAGTAATTATTTAATTCTTGATAGCAAATCTCTAAACAGTCCAAGTGATGCATGTATACAGGTGCATGTGTATCCACACAGATCACAGCATGCTCTTGGATCTTTTTAAATGACTTCTAGTGTCTGTGCAAGTAGGAGTGCATACACAGTTTTTTGCATAGTTGGAAGCTGTCCCTTCATCTAGACTGCAGATCCATTGCGTAACACTATGATTGCTTCATGTGTTTCTGCAAGAACTTCTGTTAACTCTTGTTGCAATATTATGCACCGTTAACAGCAATGGTAAACACGCCGTCATATCTGATACGGCTGAACGATACGCAAAGAAAATATATTGCAATTATTCTGAATGATCACCTTCTGCAATTGCAAAATGATTCATTATTTAGCGGGAATGGTAATTTTAGCTTTTCATTTTCACTGAAAAGTAAAAAAAAGATGATGATGATGTGAGTTTTGCTGGGGTCTGTACCACACAACCATGCTCCCTTACATCTGGATAATATTTGTAGGTTGGAGCATCTCTGCTGCATCACAATGTTTCATTTATGATGGCATGTTGTGACACATTTTACCTTCATCAAAACACTGCAGTTTCTGTGATTTGGATATTGCACTTTGCCATATTTCAATGATATTTCGATTAATTGTTCAGCTCTACTATCTGATGCTCAGTCAGGCTCTGAAATTATTTAAAAAGCAACTCACAGACGGCCCTTTTCCACCAAATTAGTTCTTGAACCAGTTCCGTTCAAGATTTTTGGGACCTTGGTGCTGTCTAGTAAACCAGCTCACCATTGTTGTTTCCACCATTTTGAGTGGAACCATGGTAACCAAGGATGCCATTAACAGAGGTTGTTGCAGAATGCACAATGATCTGTAGGATACGACATGCCCACTTTGGTTCCTAAGGAGAACCTGCTATTTTTTTTATTCTAGTTGGGAACCAGCTTTTGAGGTTCTCAACCAGTTTACTTTTGGTAGAAAGCGCTTGTGCTTGAATAAAAAAAGGGCCGGTTCCAAGTTGGTGGAAAAGGCGTCAGGCTCATGTTTTCATCTGACACAAATAGAGAATATTTCTGCACAATTTAACAACTAGACCTAAAAGAAGTGTGTCCAAACAGTGACTCAGTAAGGACTGTAAGTAGATCGATTATTAAATTAATCACCAGCTGTTTCAATAATTGATTCATTGGTTTGAGTCATTTTTTGCAAAAAAAAAAAAAAAAAAAAAGTCACAATTCTCTGATTTCAGCTTCTTCACTGTGAATATCGTCTCATAGTGAATATATTCTTTTACAGTAAACCGAATATCTTTAGGCAGTGGACAAAACAAGAAATTATTGCTAAAGCGTGAAAACTAATTGACAGATTAATTAATTATGAAAATAACTGTTAGTTGCAGCCTTAAACTTAAGCACCACTGAAGTGCCAATAATGATGGCAAAACTCACCCTGGAGTGTAATATTGCGATTATACAACAGGTTACCAACAAAATAAAATATATAATCAAAATTTCTTCATATCGTCAATTCGCTCTAAAAATAACTTTTTGCGAGTGTAATCTTATCCCTTGAAACACACAGGGTCTGACTAATAACTGGAAAACGGTCATTTACGTCAGTAGAATTCCTACGTAACGAAACCTAGTTAACAACTCCAGCAAGTAGACCGATCCTTAATAACGACCTAGCAACACAGACGATTTCCAGTCTGCTGAATCAGCAGCCAAGTTGAGCTAACGTTAGACTAATACTTTTCAAGAGACCGTGGGAATTCTCAATTTTGTACAGCTCAGTGTTGTTGTAACCAGCTAGACATCTACTGAAAAGAATAAATTTATATGGACAGACTTTATACAATGCCCGCAGTCTTAGCGTGTTTTTTTTAAGCTAGTAGCACCGTGTCACAGACTCACCGGACAGCAGTTGGTAGATGCCGAGCAGTTTCCAAACATTTCCAGTAACTCCAGAGCGTTTTAAAGTCCAAGTCAAATTGTATTAAAAGACAGACTTCCGTAATTAACAACATGGTGTTATCTTACAAAATATTGTGCTTTGATACATATTTTTTTTGGCGTTTAGTCTTTCAACATTGAACATATTCACTACGTCACTAAACTCTTCACTCTCCGGCTTGTCGCGCACAAGGCGAGTCGCACCTGTGTTAAATGGGCGGTCTGCAGCAATCTGACAGCACCATAAATTATATTCATTTAAAAAAGTTGATTTAGCTCTAATCATTCTATAAATGTTACTCAAACAACTACAAGAATAGCCTAACATACTCCTTAATATAAACCTTATGTGATTTTTAAAATTTATTTTCATGAATAATAACGTTTCAGTGATGAGGATGATGTGCTGTCATGGTGATTTCATCACGTTCTAAATGTCTAATTGACCAATCAGATTGCTTGGTCGGAATTAACTTATTTTCCCGGAACAAACACAATTTGCTTCTAAACCTTGTCCACGTGTAAACAGTACAGAGCTGACACGATTAGTTGATTAACTCATCCACAGAAAATTAATCAGACATTTTTTTTTATAGTTGATTCATCATTTAAATTATTTTAAAGCAAAAGTTCAGCCTCTGCAATGTGAGAATTCTCTGCTTTTCTGTTTTATATGATTATAAACTAAAGCTCTTTGGGTTTTAAATGGATAGTCGGGCAAAACACGACATTTGAAGAAATCACCATGGAGCAAACTATCGGTTGATTAATCAGTAATGAAAATAATTGTTATTTATTTTACTGGTGATGCTGATGAAGCTTAAATATTAACTCAGTCACACAAAAAAAATCCACAAAGCCCAAAAACTTCAGTAAAAATATGATTTCATTCATATTATATACAAAATACAAATACAGTTTATGTACTAAAATGTACACACTCAAAATTCATTTAGCCTCGCCAGTGTTTACATTCAGTAAAAACGAAATTCACACTGATAAATCATCCATTTTGGAGAAAGAAAGGAAAATGTACTTGCTCACAGAAACGTAAACATACATAGTGATCCATATTTACAACAGAACACAGACGAGCTCTGGGATGAGAAGGAAACACAGATCGCTGGGAAAATGATCACTTCTGTCCTCCAGAGTCGTGTCACAAACGTGTTTGTCAGTGTTCATCAGTGTGAGCAAAAACATACCAGTGATTCCAAGAGGAGAAATAGCTTATTTGACATGAAATAAATGGGAAAAATGCATAAAATGTACAGTCAGAAAGTACCAGTGATCACAAAAACAAGCAGTTTTATTGAATGTGAGCGATTTTGGTTTGCAGTTTGTACTCTGAGTCACTGTCTTTGGGTTGTATTAAAATCAGAAACCACTTATTTTAGTGAGCAATACTCGATTTTAACTTCTAGAGAAGCAACATAAGATTATTTCAGACATTATACGATGGTCAGAACTGAAATAGAGAAAGCTATTCATTTAGTGAATACTGTTAAGCTGATTGAAATTACACAAATAGTAATGTCTCCCTTAAAAAAATACACATAAATCTTGATCGCAAAATCCTTCTTTTAAAAATAGTAATAATTTCATCTCTATTATTTTACTTACATGTTGTTTTTTAAGACTTCTACAGTAAAGTGTGAGAAAAATAACTTTTTCTGTTCCAATAAAAACATTCAAAAGGATAGAAATAAATTATTAGCAATAAAAGTGTGATTCAGGTTATTTGTGTGCGTCTTTGCTTAGTCATTGAGAGAAATGTCCTCTTGTGAAGGTGAGGTTTGGTTGGAAAATGAACTTTTCAGGTGAAGCACGTGTCGCTCTGAAACAGTTGTGGGTCGGCGGCTCTCCGCGGGCTCCAGAGGAAAACCCCGCTGCGCTCGACAGAATGGATTAACAGGCCGTTTCACCATGAGCCAGAAACATGAGCGGCACAGATGGCAGCAAGGAGGAGAAACGGACATTTTGTCAAACGGTGAGATGTGGAGACTAAGCCTGAGTCCTTTTAGAGTCTTTTATTTGTTCTCAGATGAACTTAGTGGAGTCTCTTTTGCTGATGAGGACTTCCAGCAGCCGCAGTTTGGCTTTGACGTGCTTGTATTCGTTGTACTCAGCTGCCAATGGGGAGCGGTCCTCCTTCTGCACGTTTCTATGGAAACAAGACAACAAACATTCAGGAATGAAGGTTCAGCAGTGGAAAACTCACTTTCTGAACGTCCTTATTATGTCGAGTCTCTTATGTAATACCAGTTCTTCTTTTTACCTTCCGTTTTGTCTAAAGAACTGGTCCTCAAATTCTTTCAGGTCCTTGCGGAGTCTCTTCTTCTCCTCTCGGGCTTCTTGGAGCTGCTCCACAAGTTCCTGCCTGTAAGAGACAGTATGGAAATATTTAAATATCTCATACTGGAGTGGTTTATTATGCAGTAGTGGAAAAAAAGAACTCAGATCTTTTACACATAAAACAATGTGAAAAATACTTACCAGGGAACAATAATATCAATGTGTGCAATATTACGTTTTTCATCACTTTTAATATGGCCAGTACTACTTCTCTATTTTAGTTTAAAAGTTTATTGAACTTATCTTACTTTTATTAATGTTATTGTACTAGCACGGTTTTTGCATTTATTCCTTATACACATAATATTTATTACTCCATATTACTACCATATGTTATTGCTTTTTTGAGCAATCTCTAATACAAGAGTACAAGAAGGATTAATAAGTCTGATCTTATCTTATTTTGTCTTCTCTTATCTCTTACCACACATATAAATCCTACTGCATTTAAAACATTACATGTAAAATTTTACTTAAAGAGACAGAAACATTTTCAGAAAAATGTAAGTATCAAAAGTAAAAGTACTCCTAGCACTCCTGGTTAGCCATCTGAAACTTAACAAGGGGCCCAAACTAGACACTGATTTCTTTGGAGGGGTCACAAGACGAAAAGATCATCATGTGATGATATATAGTACAATATATGCCTCTGAAATGTAGAGAGGTAGAAGTAGCATAAAATGGAAATACTCAAGTAATGTTAAAGTACCTTAAAATGCTTCTTGTGTAAATGTAATCTTAGTTATTATGATATGAGAACAGTCCTGGTTGACTTACGTGGTGGCAGAGTGCAGGTTGGACAGCCTCATGTCCGTCGTGTTCTTGGAGGGTGAGAGTTCGTCCACAGGTGAAATGAAACCGTCAGCGTCTTCGTCCATGTGGTCCAGGAAGCCGAGCACGCTGAGGTCGGGCCGGACGGTCACTGTGAACTGTGTCTTTGTGTCTCCGTCGTCCTCTGAGCCGTCCTCTTCCTCCTGCAGGAGCATAGAGAGGGTCAAACAGAGGCCACATCACACTGCCTGTGGTGTTGAAAACAACCGAGGCTTCCAGGCTCAAACACTGCAGAGCGTGAGGATCGTGCAGTGTTAGTCATCAATGGTTAGAAATCATCACGGTACAGCAGCTAAATGCACTTCCAGGGTCCTTGTTGGTGATTCATGTCTGTATTCATTAGTATGTAGAGATGGAGTTAATGAAGGCAGTCAACTAGAAGACACACAGTCTACTGAGAACCAACTTCATGTCATCCGAAAGTCCTAAACCAACTATAAACAGTCCACATTAAATATCCAGCAAAATGCACCAAAATGATTCAGTTAGATCATAGTTTTCCTAAAAACACCCCTAAAGGATCATTCTGGTTTATTACTACTTGGGACTTATTTTTGGACTGTTTCTTTTACTCATTATAAGTTTACATTCATCAAAGTAATTACTGAGATCAGGTACGCTCACAGTCAGATGATCAGACAAGTTGTAAACAAAGCAGCAACTTATTAGGAATCTCTCTACTAGTAGTTGTCAAACTTTTTCCCCCTCATTCAAGCTTAATTTTAACTGGCTGTTACTTAAGAGTATTAGTCATAAAAATGTGAATTTCATCACAATGTTTTTGTCACATAATTTACTTGACAGGTTGGTTATTCGTTCCCATCCCTACATGGTGTTACAACTAACTCAGCTTGCTCATGTGGAGGCTTTATCCCAGCTGGTAGTTTACTGGCTATTGTGACAACAAATGTGCTTAAGATCACCACCTTGTAATCCTATTTGGTTGTTTATTTTCCTCATTAACACAAATGTTTGGGTATATTTTCAAATTAAATCAGAATTTGTATTTGTTCACATTAGTCATACAATATTTCTAAGTATCCCTGGATGGGAATCAGTGATCTAAACTACTTAATTTGTTTAATAATATTGGCTAATAAACCCTTATTGCCCAGAAAAATAGTGTTGTGGTTAACAGGTAGTTATAGATATATACATATATACATATCTATGTAACTTTGTTTTAACATTTTTTAACACAGAAAGTTGAACGTAAAACTTATATTTCTATATGTGCAAGTTGTGGTTCTTGTTATGTTTGTAATGATCTGGCTGTGTGTGTTACTGTTCTTAATTTAAACATGTAGTTTAGGTAATGAAATGTTGCATCCTCTTCCATCCTCTTCTGTCTGACTGTCATCTGACTCCTTTTTAACCAAATAAGACCCAAGCTGTATTAAACCAGAATTAACCTTTAAAACACAACATATACTGTTCACGCATTCAGATCAATAATCACAGAGCAATTCAAACGTCAGATCCAGGCAGCTACTGATTCAACGTCTCTACAGGTGCTGGTGGCACGAAACAGGCAACTAACCAATCAACAGGCAGCAATCAGGTTCATTAGAGGGGTAGATGGAAGTTAGGGTGGGGCGGGAGGGAGGTGGGGCAGGGCAGAGGAGCTGGCGACTGATTGTTCAAGCAGCAGCAGCAGCTCTTCACCTTGATATCATCGAAGAAGAGTGCGGTTTCGCCCTCGATAATGGGCTGAAGGAGGGGACCTCTGCGCTTGCTGGAGGGAGAGCCCTGTGGTGACGGTTAAGAAGGAGGCGTTTACAGCAAGGCCACGAGAAGAACGCCACACCAAATTCTACGTCTAAACCTTCATCAGAGGTGAAGATAAGACATTTTTTCGATTCTTTTCTCTCACTTTTCCCGTTTTTCCAGCTTAAAAACACATTATTTTCTACAGAACGTCCAAATGACCATTATTTTGAAAACCTAACTTGATTCTAACAGTGTCCTGAATGAGGGTCAAGACTGGAGTTAGCTGACTTATTTGTGATGAGCAATTTATGATCCAAACATCACAACAAAAACTCTGTAAATTTGCGTAGGTTAACCAATTCTGACCTTTTTAGAATTACACCGGTGTTACTTTTCAAAAGAGACCAGGATCACGACTGTAATCAAACGGTTATGGGAACAGCATTTCTTTCTTTTCAGTACAAAGATGAAGCAACAAAAGGTGAATGTTGCAGGGTTAAAAGCTGGAAAAAACTCCAACATCATTTGACATTTTCCAGGATAATAAAAATGCTGCACCATTACTTCTATTGTGTAGAATAATCTATGGCAGCAGTCCCAATTTGCATAATGGGGATTACTGTAGAGATAGTGCATTATATAACGGATATACACTGTAGAACCATAATGTAAGTCATATCTTATATAATAGAAATGGTTATTAACAGTTGAATACACACATAATGGGGAAAATGAAGCATACACACGAGTCTTTTATGCAACTATTAATGCAACATAAAGTGGTATTAACATTTTCCTGTTTATTATCTACAATTCAAACACCTCATATCACAGTTAAGTATTTCTGACCCTCTCATACACTCAACTGCTCATGATGTCACTTCCTGTGAACTCAATCTGCCACCTATGAGCTCCTTTACGGCCGGGGGATTCACTGAGCTGCTAAAGCCGGACTTAGAGCCTTGAAAGGTGGATAACACGTCTGTGGCATGGCTGCCACCCGGTTCCCACGGCCAGCACTAAAGCCAGCGTGAGCTGAGGATTAAAGTGTCTGCAGACGTTTTAACAAGTGCCGCTCGCTTGTCAAAGAGCAGCAGGACAACTGGACAGCTGTGGAGGGAAAAAGAAGAAGAAGGGAGGTTAAAGATGATAGAGATACTTACAATGACAGGGATAGTAGAAGCTCTGCACAGGATCTGCTTCACCAAGCGATATCTGTCGTACAGTGGCTTCATGATTTGCCTTTCACACTTGGTGACCTTAAGTAGGAAAAAATAAAAAAAAAAGAAAAGAAACACAGACATCTTGTTAGCACAGAGTTAGCCTCTTTCTGTCATCCTCAGTCTCCCTGCAGACTAACTAGCTGCAGCACTAACATAACCCAAACTGACAGCTAATCCAGACTGGCCCACAACAGCTCTTCAGAGCGTGAAAGTCATTAACCACAAACCACCACAGAGGCTCGCAGCATGGGAGGGACCTAGGTTACAGAAAGGTCAGCTTTACTTCCTGATATACGACAGTGCTAGCACTGATCAACTGGATTTGACATCAAATAAAGTGTGTCTCAGTTCCTTTACAGTTCAATTCTCCAGCAGAATTGTCCTTAAAATGCTGGGATGACAAATTTTCTGTTCTCTAATAGCATTAATTGACACATTTTCCAAATAAAGATACATTTTTTATAAAGTCAAGACATTTTTAGCTAACAGACACGCACTGTGAAAGCTGACCAGAGGCATACAGTACACTCTGTCTTGAGATATTATTCACCCTTGAATTGCAATCTGGGTCACAATCAAGAGGAAAACAGGATTTTCTCTGTTTGAGTCGACATGGCTGGCAGGAGATCAAATATACAGTATGGATTGGCACATTTCAGCAGGTAGCATGTGCCTGTTAGCTTATTTTTCACTGATGAAAACAAGACAATAACTGAACAAGAAGTAATTTATGTCCAAAACTAATGAAATCAAGTCACACTTTTACCAACAAATAAAAACAAGACAAAAATGTTAGAGTGGGATGAGTCAAAAAGAGATCCAGTCTCTTTGTGTGGCAGGAAGATTAGATGCACATAACGGTCTTGTCTTGGTTTGTAAAGACCAACAGTTAATTAGTTTTATGCCCTGTTCTTCACATTTTCAAATTCTTCTTTCAAATTCCCAGTGCCAGCATGTTGCCACAGTCACAGAAAAATGCTTCAGGCTATAAGGTGTAGTTAGTTATAGTAGTTGTAGTTATATTAGCCAGCTGTAATCTGGTGAGATAAGCATGTATTAAAAGCTACTGAAAAGCCATTAAATCTGCCTTACAAAAAAATCTAAATGTAAAATATAATATCTAAAATCTAATACCAAATTGAAATTTGTTGTCAAAATTAATACAAATTCTGGAGGATGACTTACTGGTCGGCCATGTATGCTCTCGTAGTAGAGGAGAGCTTTCTGCAGGGCAACTTTCTCTGCTCCAATCTGTTCCCGTGTCATATCCTGTCAACAGAGGGGAGAGGAAGTGAGTCAAAACATCTCAGAAGTGACCTGAGTTCACTCTGTGTTGCAACATTGTTATTCCAGCACCATAATAAATTCAAGCCCAACTGCTTGTGTTAAAATTGATGTTGCTTTTCTTACATGAAACATCCATTTGCTGGATATATCTCTTTATGTTTTATTTATTTGATCTTGGTCAGAATGTAACCTGGTCTCATACCTTGATGTCCTCGGGCCGGTTCACTTCCTCCCTCTTCTCCTGCAGCTTCTTCAGAATCGTCTCCAGTGTGCTCTCCACCGGAGGCTTCGGCACTTTCTCCTGCTGCGGCTTCTTCTCCAGCTGAGAGCCAAAGCTTTTGGGCAGCGTGTTGCTGCGCTGGCGGGTCAGAGGCGGGAGGTCTTCTTCTGACTTCATCAGCTTGTGTTCTGATAAGGAAGAGGAGAAAAAGAGAAAATATATATATATATATATGTACAAGCTTTGTTGGGTTTAGTTTCAGTTGTGTTTAGGAATACTGTTCATGCGTATGTCTCACCTTTTAGCTCTTTACGAAGCTTGGCCAGTTCATTTACCCATCTGAGCACCTCTGGGTTTGCAGCTTTATCGCTGTGGGAGGGCTGGATGGAAGAAAGGCAATGCACTGAGTTGAAACAGACTCTCCTTTCAAAATTAAAGCAGCACCTGTGAGTACTGTTCATGCAAACAGAGTTAATGACCCACACCTCAGGTAGATCTTTGTGTGGAATCATCACCTTTTTTTAAGACTCTAAAAGGCTTAAGGTCAAAAACGGTTGCAGACCTCTCTTCTCTATTCATAATCATAGTCTTTTAGTTTACTGGGACAGTCTGTAACCTTGCTTATGGTTTGGAAAAAATGTCTTCTGAGATCCTTTTAATTTTAATGTGTTAAACAGAAAGGTTGTTTCTTACCCTGTATTTGCGCTCCTCTTCAAATCTCTCCTCAAACCTGTGGATCTTCTTCTTCAGTATGTGGATCCTCTTTGTGAGCTGGGCTGATGTCAACTCCTCTTTCTCATCATCACAGGAGCCAAGAGAGGAACTCCGTCTGCGACTGCAGAAATTCAACACTGTTATTGCCACTGGCAGCTCCATAACACTTCAGCCTCTACATACAAAACCATGTCAGGTGTTTACCTAACAAATGAGTGTGCGTTTGGCGGCGAGGGAGGCACTTCAGTGTCGTCCAGGTACTGCTGGCACTGTCCGTAGGCGTAGAAGCGAGGGGACAGCATTGGGTCGCTGTCTTCCTCCAGCAGCTGGCGGATAAGGCGTCCCCCAGCGTGAGGGGACAGTCGAGCTTCCTCACGGTCCATGCTCTCCCTCTGCAGTGACGAGTACGCTGGGACTGGCTCTGAGGGACACACAAACAACAACGCTCTGTATTAAAATGTGACACTGCTGTCAAACAGAAGATGTAAACACAAGATATGCAAACAAAAGACAGGTTAGTCAAATATGGTGCATGCTAGGCAGCAGACAACACACAGCTCGCCTCCATACAGTAACACTACATTATGCCCAAGAGTTCTGCAGCAACAGAATAACAGAATAAAACACTGTCTCCTCTGGAGTTCAAACACATTTTATGAACTCATAAAATTCTTTCACATCCTTCATAAAATAGATTTAGGTTCATAGTTTAACTAGGTATAAATAACAAACTCAAATGGTGGAGCTACAACAACAACTCTGCCTGACAGATTATTTAAATAACTGATTATATGGAAAATGATTGTTACTTAGATTTTGGCTGCAACTATTTTTTTCCCATACTGATGAATCTACAGACAATTTGCTTGATTAATCAATTAATAGATTGCTCTATAAAATGACAAAAATAGTGTAAAACACCCATCACAGTTTAGTCCCAAGGTGGTCTTCAAGCTGCTTGTTTTCTCCAACCAAGAGGTGACAATCTCAAAGTTAATCAATATTTTATCTAGGGCTGCAACTAATGATGATTTTCATTATCCAGTAATGGCAGATTCTTTTCACAATAAATCGATTTGTCAATAAAATGGCAAAAAAGTGAAAAATACTCATCACAATTTCCCAAAGCCCAAACTCACATCTTCAAATTACTTCTTTTGTCCAATCAACAGTCATTTAGTGATATAAATCACAAAGAAACAGAACACATCCTCACAGTTAAAGGAGCTGGAACCAGCAAATGTTTGACATTTTTGATGGAAAATGACTGAAATGACCAACCAATTCTCAAAATAATATTGTGATCACATAAGACAAAGAAAGGCATCAACACTGGGAGGCTGAAACCAGAAAATACTTGACATTTTAGCTCAAAAAATGATCTTTATATGGTTTCTGACTGAATTTTGCAAACTGACAAATCGATTAATTGTTACCACTCCAATCTTGATTTTGATTCCAAGTTTGCTAATTAAAAAAAGATAAATGTGTTATATACAAAAGCCAGGGGTTTTATTTTGCCAACTTGCAACCAAATCCAAATTGAAAAAGCAGCATGTTTGTTCCTGATATAATTTGTTCTACAAGACGGGTCAAAGTGTTCTGGGAAAGTCCAACAAGATGTTCATTTTTCCAAAGATCAGCACCTACTCGATTCCACCACACTACGCTATCCCTTTTTGGATCCTCTCAGTCGTTGTGGAAGTCACTGGACATGAAGCTGCTGTCTCTAAAACTGTTGTGGGAAAAATAAAAAACTTCCTCTGGGGCTCGACAGTCACAGATGTCCTGAAACTGGGGCGCAAGACACGCCCACCCTGCCTGTCTCTGTTCATCCCCTGGTTACAGTCTCTCCACTGTGGCAATAATTACGTCTGGTGAAAATAGCCATGCAGATACCCCTGGCAATCTTGGGGCTATTAATAAAGCCTGGCTCTCAGTGGGATAATGTCAGGGCGCGACCTCTGTTGAGAGGTACAGTGATGACTTTGTGTTGTAGTTTCCACTCTGCATGCTGAGAGATAAACCCAGTCTGTGAGTCTGTCCAAGCACGTGTGCGTGAGAGAAAGACTAGACACAGTTCACTGTTAAAATAAGGAGGAAAAACTCTATAGAAAACATGAAACTCAGCAGGAACCATAATGTAGATTTCATGGAAAAAGGAGAAGCAGGAGAAGAGATGGAGGGAGAGAAAACAAGCTCAGGAGGAAACCAACCAGCAGTGTAAACACAAGGTGTCAGAAAGCACCCAAGAAAATACGCACGCCCAGTCTAAAACTGCACATGCATATTTTTCTTAGCTGGGGTGAGTTGGGGCCTACGAGAAGCAAGTTATCTCAAATTCCAGGTCTGGGACTCCTAGGAGACCTCCTGTACTTCTACGTACGTGCAGTTTATCAAGTAGCATGTTAGGGCTTGCTCACAGCAGCAGGTGGAACTCTCAATCACACCGAATGTCTTCCTTTGAGCTCTATTATCTCGCTCAGAGAGTGGTACGGTGCAGCGGGCCAGTAAGGCTCCATGGCATTTGAAATTAATCCTTTAAATCAAGTGCTCGCTGATGGTTCAGGATTAAATAGACTAATGAAACAAAAAAAACAAAAAAACATGCCAGTTTGCCATTTCGCTAAAGGTTGTTGTGAGAACGACGCTCAGACACAATGTTCCAGATCGTTCAAGCATGTTGCCATGCAGTGGAAAAGGTCACTCAGACAGACAGCCTTTTCTTTCGTTCTTTCTCTGACATGTTATTTGCAGCAAAGCAAGTCAGTGCTGACAGTGATGTAACATTACACTTACCATCACAGCAAGTCTGATGAAAAATGCTTTTGAAATCAAGGAAGGGGGTGTTAAAGAATGGAGAATCTAGAGGAACAAAAGACACAGAAGGAAAGGACAAGATGAAGGAAAGAAAACAAGGAACCAGACCTAAGAAAAGAGCAGCCTGCTTCCTTCTTGTTGCAATGAACATCTTAATATCCCTAAACCTTAATTAACTCACGAGACATTATGAGCCTCAGTGTCTTGGTTTCTCTTCACTAAAATGTCTTCTAATATCTTTCCACCATCACTGGCAGACAGGCAAGTACAGAGCAGCAGCAAATATCAGGTCACCATGACAGGCGCTGGCACAAAGTGTACTGGAACAAAGGTCTCACACCACTGCCTAATGCCCTCATCCACCCACAAGCCCGTTTGTACAGTATTACGCCTTCTGTACAGTATGCACACATCACCTAACGGTACTTACTACCATTATGCAGCTTTAAAACTGCTTATTCAGCTCTGCGCTTTTTGTTAGAACACAAATCCCATTTCAGCTCTGCTGGGTAAAGAATAAACGTGCCAGTGTCACAGAAAAAAACTCACAAGTTCAACTTTACACATTGCATTTACACAATTGCAGTTTGTGGTATCACAAGTGAAGGTTGTCAAAAATATTCTTGCTGCAATACTTTTTCAATGACACAATATCTGTTATTTATAGTATTCAAATGTTTCTGTATCAGCACTGTGTGTAAAAACAAAAGAGAAACAAAACTATCTTGTATGCCTAGGACTTCCTTTTCTTTTTGCAGAGGTATTGAGTATGTTTTTATACCAGTGCTGGATCAAAATTTTAAATTCTGGTATGTTGACAACTCTATTGCAAGCCCTGCTGCTCGCATGCTTCATAAGACCTGACGTGTTCACCATCTCATGCACCTAACAGAGATACTGTATGTCTGAACGGCTTGTCACAGCCAATGATGCAGGCTCCTTGTGATATCCTTGCTGCCATGTGGTCAGTTATGTATTCAAGACAGAATGTACAGGACGGGGGTTTAAGAATAGCCAAGAAAAACAAGTGATCTAATACAAAATGTCTTCATAATGTCAGTATTAAACAGTGACCTGGATTGCAAATTTCCTGAACATAGAGTGAGAAGAACACACAATCAGAGACACCATGTATGGACTATGAGAGCCAAAACAACTAGCAGCACAGCTTTATGCAAAACCAAAGCAACAGTTTGTTGGCCTGGGCACAATATCTAAGTACTTGACATTTCTTCTCTCGTGCAGCAAATGCTGCACAGCGGCAAGAGCAACCTCTCAACCTGATTTTCAGTAATCACATTTGGCCACTAGAGAGCTCCACAAAACATGCAATGGTCTGCTAATATTCCAAACATGAGGCTGTTGAAGTTAAGAGATTTATTGCTTGGAACAATTTTGCTCTCAGTGCCACATCAAACAGGAAACAGTGGTGGCGGGAATGAAGTTTTCAGCGGAAATATGTGACAAACATGCCAGAACTTGCCCTTTAACTGTATTTCACTGTAGGAATTAACCTGTTGGTTATCATTCCAGTGCACAGTTGAGCAAAACGTTAGGCTTTTCACTGCTAAACACACTCAGAAACCCGCACCCACCTCCGCTTGCTGTGTCGCAACATCCTAACAAAACAATCAGTGTCTTCATGCACGGCGATTGTGCATGATTTCCTCTCTGCACAAACGCCAACACTGCCTGAGCAAACACATTAATAACAAACTCAAAAAAGGTCTGACAGCAGAATGGAGGAGAAGGGAGAGACATATGAATAATGCAGCGTTCGTTGTGACCGTTTCTACAAACTCTGCATTAGAAATTAAACTTGAAATAAATTAACCAGACATATTTCATTTAAATTTTAAATTGTGCAAAAGTGCCATTGAGTGCACATGCACAGATCATCATCACTATTCCTGGAGTGAAATATTTCAACTGGAGCACGAGTCTGAAAAATTCAATAAACTCTCCAAATGCAAGCCCAGTTTCCACAGCCAGCTGACTCGTACACTGTTATCACCATTTGACCTCCTCTTTAATGATTAATTTGACAGCGGCGGCTGAGTCTGGAAACAACCCAGTTCCTGAAATCACAGAGAAACTGATAAATCTTTAAATAAAAGCATAGGTGGAGCTCTAAACTTAGCTACACTTTAATATTTTCTCTTGAGAGAGGAGCATGGGATCCACAGTTCCCATGTGGTCTAATTCAACAAAACAACTGTCTGCAGTAAAGCGGCTTTATCCTGCCAGCCAAGCAAACAAGCACGTCTCCGGTGAGCGTTTCTCCTCCAGATATAGGTGTCTAGAGAACTTAAGAGGATCTTTAACAATTAAATCCTATAGGAGAGGCAGAAGGAGCTGCATCAGGAGGAGGAGGAGGAGGAGGAGAGGCAGCAGAAGGTGTGCAGCTGCTACCCAGACACCCATGTGCAGAGCTGGGTGGAGGGCAGAGAATGGGTCGTCTGGGCATGTGTATGTGTGTGTGTGTGTGTGTGTGTGTGTGTGTGTTTATGTGAAAAAAGTGTGTATTCCAGATAGTATTTAGAAATGTAAGAATAAAGACAAAACATGAAAACAGCACTCGGGTGGCCTACAGCCTCACCTCCCCAGTTGTTGTCCTCAGTGAGTGCTGTCAGGTCCAGTCGGGGCACGTCCTCGCAGCTTGTCTTCTCGCAATCCGGGTCTCGCACCTCTCCTCCGCCGCCGACCCTCCCCGTGTCACAAGTGACGGGCGACTCCTGGATCTTCATCCTTAGCGTCTGCACAACCATGAGAGAAAAGAAAGGAGCGCTAAACAGACGATGACCAGCCTGTGAACACACTCTTTAAGTTGAGCCACACACTCCCTCAGACTGGCCCTGCCCTAACAGAGGGGGCTGCTCCATGCCTGCAATTGGCCGCCGTGGCTGGCCAAAACATCCGCCCATCTGCCTGGAGTGGATTGGCTCCGCCCTCGTCTTTCACCCACTGGAATCCCTCACCCCCACCCCTCCCCGGCTCTTTCCCTCTCTTGTTTTCTCTCTACAGTAGTCCTCCTTGCTCTCTCTGCTGCCTGACATGCATATATTCCCCACCCTGGTGCCGCTCTGGACTTGTTTGTTTCACAGCAGCGAGAGCACACGGGAGGGGAGGGTGGGAGGAGGGAAGGACAAAAAAAAAAAGCGAGCAGATTGTGAGCCAGCACACGTAGGCTGACTGGGTGTTTTTTTCTCTCCTATCTGTCTCCTCTGCAGGCAAACATTCAGCACAGAGCAGAAATATTACATGCAAGCCTTCTCATTATTTCTTCTATTTTCCTCATGATTTTTACCCATCATCCACCAGCTTCTCCCCTCTCTTCTTCCAGCTCAAACTTTCTCAGACTCCACGAGAAAGCTGTGTAATCAAATTCTAGTGTAGTGTAAATAATTTGGGGGGGGAAACAACATACCCAACTGGTCATGCATTTAGAACGTGTCCATGGATCACTTAGCGCTAAGCCCATGGGGTCCCATTTCCTCTGTCTGGGCGTGGGACCAAGCTATTTTTAGGATAAACAGATCAAGACATACTGCTACTAGAACCCATAAATGCCACAGACGGCTTACAGGAATGGGTGCATTTGAATCTGGTTACAACAGTCCTTGTTTTGTTTTTTGCCCATGATACTAAGAGTTGTTGTTGTTGGCAGTTTTGTGAGAGATTATAGTGTAACTGCACAAGCAGTTCGATGGGCAAAAACAGGGAGTTACCAAGTCTGACGTGACGGGAATCACATAGAATACAAAGTGGTATTGGTGTCCAGAGAACGTGCACACTCTCATACACTAACAGTGGGAAATTTCCCCTGAGCACCACTTACCGTCACTACAGTCAAATCAGGAACCCTCCCCCCGTGCTTCCATGAGTTAGTACATGCTTTACCAGCTCACTCAAACAACATTCAAGGTCCCCTGATCACAATTCCAAGCAGGAGTATTCCTTCAAATAACATTCAGAGCAATGACATGTTCAGTTGTATCACCCTCTAGATCCAGCGCACACAGAAACAAACATAGCTGTGACTTCAAAAGAAGGAATACAAAATAGAAACTAATCATGAGAGTACAAATAAGGAACAAATCAAGAATAAAGACAGGTTTAGTGTTTCTGTGTGAGCAAATAATATGACATATGGATGTGAATATTGATAAATGCTCTCTGAATATGATTATTGTTTTTTTTTCTCAGTAGCTACTGCTCAGTTTAGCAGGATCACACTTTGCTTTATACAAGTTACTTACTTAAGCAATTTGGTTGCTCGGTAACAAGTAGATAAACAATATTAAAATGAGTATTTTGGATTTCCCAACCTGAGATAGGATAAAATGATGTAACATTAAATAAGATTCCTAAATTTAGTTAGAATTGGCCTCTGTGATACCAAACTAAGAAAAATCTTATCTTAGACTCTTCCTTAACTGAAGACTTAAGATAGGAAGTTAAGCCGTAATCATCTGCAATCTGCAACTGCAAATACGACGGTGTATAGCACAAAATGTGTAGAGTGACATGTATGTTTTTACTCCACACAGGGCTTCGGGATTGTTATGCTTGATGTCATGATGCTCATATTGACAAATGGCTAGAGTGTTTCATTTGTCCATTCAGGGCTCCTGTAGAAACATGGCGGTTAAACATGACAGTCCGGAAGACGACCCGAGCCCTCTGTAGACATCTTTTCTTACTTTTATACACGAATGAAAACATATTTAGGAATATTCCTGACATATTCTGCCAATATATTTCTGTAAAATCTTACACACTGGACCTTCAAGCTCTTAAAAAAGCTAGTAAGCAGACCCTTGAGTCACCTTTTTTTTTGGGTGTTAACCAATTCCATTTCCTTCCATTTCCTTCCTTTTTTTGGTTGTTTTGTTGTTGTGTTATTGTTTCCTAGGACAATAATAAATTTTCATGTGAAGTAGTTATAATTATTGATTTTATATGTAGTAAGTAATAAGTAATTAGTTCTGTGCCCATTCACACCTTTCTTGTAATTAATCAAGAACAATTCATGTGACAGTGTTCGGTATGCAGATGCAAGACTAAACACTACACGCAGGTTCATTAACATAATGACATTCTGTCCTAAAGTAACTTTTAAAGTTTTTGATCTGAGAAAAACTTGTCAGTTGATAATTAGCAGTCTGTGCCTGCTTTGTTCTATACTCGTTGCCTGTTAATTACTGTACTTTGTGTGACCAGCACAGCTGATGGTAATCATGCAATTAAAGCACGGACTCATTAGGCTTTAAAACAGAAGTGTGTACTGGGTGACTGTTATGTAATGTGATGAGTCTCAGAGGTGAGAGATGTTGAGAGAAGAGCAACTGAACAACACCTTGTCACATAATACTGCTATGATTATATCATCTTTTCAGACTCCTAAGTGGCCAAAAGTTTCTTAAGCAAGGTGAATTTTTGTTGTCAGATCCTTTTATAAGCAATGCCTCATTAAAGACTTTCACTTGATGATTAGTTTATCCTGCTTGTTCTAACTGATTAATCAAACAAAAATCACCAGCAGAATCCCTGCATCAGTGTTGACAGAGCAGTGTACTGTGTAATGTTAATATTGTATAACTGTATAATGTAATGTATATGTATGTATTTTTAAGCCAGGCTATCACCTTGCCTAATTTTAATTTATTTGCCAGATTTTTAATTGCTGTATTTCGTTTTTTAAAATTCACTTCAGTGTTTTGTGTAAAAGGTGCTAGATAAATATATTATTATTATTAATGTAAACCCTTTTTAAAATGCTTGCAGGACTAACGGTGGATTAACAGGAGCACAGATGTTACAGCTCACCAGGATCCCACTGTGCTCCAGTATAATTCAAATGTACGTGAGCACACGCACGCACGCACACACACACACACACACACACACACACACACACACACACACACTGCACTACGTTCCCTGGAACATCAGCCACTGTGTTCACTGAAACACACTGGAACCACGATTACATCATCATGAGATGTCCAGCTGGTGCAAAGGAGGGGGAAAACAGACAGAGCTAGTGTGTGTGTGGGATGCATTAGACAATGATTAAGCTGTATTTGGGGGGCTTATACACTCAGTGTACAAACAAACACACTGAGGAATTTAAGGGGCATTTTGCTGAGATGGCACACAGACAAGCATATAACCTTGGGGACACACACAAACATGCACACACACACACATAAACTGTGGAGGATTTGGCCTGAAATAAGCTTCCTGTCTGACACCACACTCCTCCACACTTTTTATTTCAAAGCACCTGCAGACATACAAGTCCACTGTCTGCTGCTTTGTGTCTTTTTGCACCACAAAACTCATCAAGTAAGAGACAGCAAATAACCTCTAATGTGCTATTTATGTTGCCATGTAGTTAACATGTGAATTGCAGGCACATTTTAAGACATCCAACTTGACCTGCACGTGTGAGGTGGCTAAAAACAGTGTAGCCGTCATATCCATCTATCAGTTTTCTTAGGTTGTAGGTACAAAATGTTCTGACAGAGGAGTCACGCGTGTTATCGGTTTACAGAGACTAAAGCTGTACTAAGACACACATGGACACATATGGAGACATGCAACACACCAACACATTAAGATCAAGGGTTTGTGTGTGTAAGAATTTTTTAGAAAGTTGCATAAAATAGAAAATGGAAGAAAGTCTTTGTCCTGAAATTTAGATTTTTGCAATTACTTGATCAATCATTTAGTTTATAAAATGTCAAAAAAAAAAGTGTCCATTGAGTCCAAGTTTTAAACCCAAATATATGCAATTTGTACTAAAATAAAAGAGAAAAAAGCAGAATAGTACTTCACTGGGATGATACAATAACAAATATCTGTTTTTTTATGTTTTCTTGATAAATGTCTCAAAGGTTCTATCATGTCCCCTTCATATATCTTGTAATCCGACCTTCTCAGCTCATTTTGGTAGCTGGGCTGGACACATGGGGAATGTGGGCTACGAGCTGCTAAAGGGCTCCAAATTGACTCAGAGTTGGCTTTTCTTCTCCTCGATGCTTAATTAATTTGACACACAATGGTACATAATGTTACATGTTTCCATTTGTGACCGACTATAGTAGGCATGATAACTAACCAGCTGTTACTGATATTATTGATTTCATCTGCAAACGTTGCAAACAATAGGTGTCACTGAATATCATATACAGCCCCTTTAAATGATAATAAAAATGTCTGTTGGTTAATTTTCTTGATTGACTGATTAGTTAAACATTCAATAACAGGCCGCATAATTTTTGCCAGATCACCAAATAGTATAAGTCAAATTTTCAGCAGGTCACCATGCAAACAAGATCAGTCTATTAATTTATTTTAGTAACTATAGCCTAGAAGGCAACAAAGATGACCTGATGGTAACAGTCACGTCTGTTTGATGCTGGTTTTATAACCCGGCTGAGAGGCTGCTGCACCAGCCTCCTCTCAGAGCGGCGCCACGCCGGCTCCAGATGGCCACTCAGTGGCACAGTGTGGTGGTGGTGGTGGTGGTGGCAGAGCTGCAGCCTGAGCTGCTACTGAAATCCATCTGGACTGCTTAGAAAGAGATTCACCATATTGGTGCAGAGCTGCATGATTCTGGTCAGCAGTGCTGGTCCAGATTAAAACTGGAGACGAGCAGATGGAGAAGCTGACTTGTTTCCTTATGTTCACACCCCAGCAACACAAACCTTGAAATCAAAAGTAAATTTCCACAATATTTTGACCGAAGAAGTGCTGTATGTTTGTTTAAGGATAATGGTGGGAAAAACCCTTTTGGCAAGAAATGTAAAATCTCCCTTTGTCAGAAGTGAATTATGTTTCTGTGGAACTGCAGAGGAGTTTCTGTTCAGCAAATCGGCACACTGACGAGTAACACGGCAACATTGTGTGAAGGTCAGAAACACAATGATAAAAAAAAAAAACATCTGTGGTTAGAGCTTTTCCAAGTGTTTACACTTTCTATTTGATACTGCTTTTTGGTAAATGGAGACATTTATTCATATCTCTCTCTTCACTGCATTTTCTATTCTTCTGTTTTATTTCAATGAAATATTTTCTCTTATCGTTTGTTTGTTCTTTTGTCAATCCAGTTTTTATGTCTTGTCTTATTGCCTTTTTGTGTCTTATGTTGAACTATTCAGCTCATCCTTCTGGTTCTGGGTATCATTTGAAATTTTTTGATAAAAGTGTGAATGAGATATCTGCATTTCAGTGCAGATACCAAAACAATACTTTTGCTATACTTAAAGTGACATAAATATTTGTCTCTATGAAAGACCAACCCTCTGAAATGTTAAATGTCAACTTTTAGAGCAAAAGTTATGATTTTAATATTGACTTTTACAGTCATGAATTATGTATACATATGATGAAATCGGGGGAATGAAAACAGACATGGAGTCTCAGCACACTCCTTTGACAATCAGCTGATTGAGACAGTTGTGTGTTAGTAACTACATCAGTTGGTATATATGGGCCAAGCTGTCATGAGGTCGGGGTTCTTCAGGATTTCTGGAGGTAACCAGAAAAGAAAAAGAAGAAAAAAATAATGTAGTCTGAATGAGAGAGGAAAATAAACACGACAGAAGAAAGAAATCAGTGTACTGTAGTATAGTGTGTGATGGTGGGTGTGTGTCGACCCAGGCACAATCCAAAGGACAAAAGGAGAGCAAATATGATGTCTGGAAGTTATAGTTACTACTATTGACTACACAAACGCAGCTATACAATCATTTAAATCAGTAACTATTTTAAGAAAAGTACTAATCTGAGTGGGCATTTGATGCTTTCGGAACTTGGCGGGTTTTGAGACTTGGCGCTCCTGACACACTCCAGTCGGTACCAAAATAGTATTATGATTCAATACCCAGCCTTTCCCTGTCTCTCCACCATCCATCTCCCTAACATCTCATACTCTATTTTTCTTGAGTGACACATGCCTGGCAGAGCAGATCTACTGTGTAAGAAGAGGAAGAAGGAGAGCTGAAACAAAAAGTGCAACCTAACAGTGAGAGATGTACAGGAAAGGAACCGTGAACTTGAACCAACCTGTGGAGGAGAAGAAAGGCCGTCTTTTGTCGAGACGTCATTCCTGAAAAAATCCAACAACATGATGAATCAACCCCAGATAGTTTATCTTCCAGTTAGAAACATCAGGAATCCCCAGACAGTTTATACACACACACACACACACACACAGACACACACACACACACACACCTTTGCTGCCTGTTTTTATCAGATGAAGCATCTGTTATAAACATCGCAGTATTCCAAACAG
Source organism: Lutjanus erythropterus (assembly GCF_056507025.1). Taxonomy (NCBI): domain Eukaryota; kingdom Metazoa; phylum Chordata; class Actinopteri; order Lutjaniformes; family Lutjanidae; genus Lutjanus; species Lutjanus erythropterus. Next base: position 15,977,933 of record NC_139319.1, on the reverse strand, counting down.
ATTCCCGAAGCGCACAAACAGACCTGCTAGTGGCAGCCAGTAGCTTATCAATGTAGAACAAACATTCAGGTAACAGGTGCTACAGCTTGTCTGCTTACAGGAAAGGTAAAAGTGATTCATAACATATAATAACATTTTCTTTAAATTCTCACAAGGATCAAGTTAAAGATTGAAGAGCTTACTCTCTCTGAAATGTATCCATGTGGTTTTCTCCAGGTCTCTCACCAACACATTCCTTGAACTGGAAAAAGACAGATACATAACATAAATTATGTACATAGATGATTTTATTTTTCCATCAAAATGGGAAAAGCTATGTATGGATTTTTGTGAATTATCATCTTTAAACTTTTCATGGGTATATCATGGGAGGTCTTTTCAGCTATTCATAAATATGCCATAACTGTTGATAGTGTGCTCTCAAAAATGGAGGCTAGAAAGTACTTAGTATTTGCTTGTTTTAGTACTTAGTACTTAGTTTGTTTACCTGTTTATATGTTTATCTCTGTATATGGTTGTTGTTCTTGTTTTGGATTACTGTATGTACTGAGTACCGATATAAAGATTTTAAACTTTAACATGTAATTTGAATGATTTCTTGAACTACTGATGGCCACTGAGGGACTAGTGTACACGTCTACAGTTCATCAGACACTGCTTCAGAAACTGTCAGTATTTCTCTGGCTGTACTTGCTTGGCTTGTACTTGGCTGTAAAATTTTGTTTTAGCTAACTTATTCATTAATTATTAATTTATTTTCATTGGTGTAAGCAAGTGCCTCCACATTAATTTTAGTTTACATCACTAAACTAGGATTTACTAAACTGACATTAGTTTTTAATTGTGCAACAAAGCACTGCTCAACTTTAAATCTGGATTTACTTATTTTAAACCTAGTTTTGCTGAACTTTGATTAGCAGTAATCTTAGATTAAATTAATCTTTGGTGGTACAACCCAGCCATAGAGGCTGGAGACTAATGTGAAATGGTGCAATCTTTAAAAGCATTAACTTTGAAAATTAAAAAAAAAAAAAACACCTTGGATTTAGCTGTATAAACAATTTCACACAATGGCTGAAATCTATCAGAAACATTACACAGAACAAAAAATATTGCATAAAGTGTATCCTGCTGTGATGCTGTACAATGAACAGCACCAGAGATAACTCTCACAAGGATTTGAGGGCCACCTAATTACCCTGCCTGGCTCTTGACATAACAAGATCACATTCACAGAGATGGCTGTTCACACTCTCAGGGACAGAGACTGTCACTAACAAACACTGCTGTCAGCCACTCAGCACGACACTCGTCCAGCCAATCACAATTGTGCTAGCTATCACATATATATATACATATATATATATATATATATACACCATATGTGAATGTGTGTCAAGGCATCGTGTGTCATCTGTACTGTTATGTAAGGTGTTGGCATTGGGATGCTGTTCCTGGAGTTCAAGGGTGTAAATTGAACAAATCTATTTCCAACAGTTGGCCATGCAGCTCAACTTTACATTAACCCATATCATTTATTATCCAAGTGTGAATAATACTTCAGTATGTTTTCATGCAGCTGTGGTGTAAGAAGAGTCTATAAGAACTGGATCATGTTACTACACCAAGTGTACATGGTTCACACCATGTCCTCATCATGAATCTGAATGCTTTCACACTCTGCACGTAGATTGCTCACTCACTGCTCTACATAACCGTTGAGTGTGACTCACTGTGTCCTGGTTGGGAGGCAACAGATAGCTGACCAAGTATTTTATCATCTACCCACCAAACTGAAATTGATGATTAAAACATTGCTAAATATATAACACTAGGCCCTAAAATCATGAAAAAATTGCATTTTTCTCTGCTCTGAAAAGCTGGGGGTGTGTCCGCTCTGCTGTCTCAATATCAAACACCACTATGACCTGAAAATGACCTGTAACACCAGCTCTCCATCTAGCAGCTTTATTGGACATGCCCAGACATGTTTGATCCACCAGAGCCTGAGGTCCATGACAGAATGGTATTTTTATTTCGTCTGTGTCGGGTTGTTGGAAGTGAAGTGAGCTGAGTTGAACTGCTGTGCTGATTTGGACTGAGATAGTCGCTGAGGTATGTTGGTAACTGACCATTAGGGAGGGTTGGGGGAGGATGGTTGGTGCCATCAGTGGCAAAAACACACTTTTAGCAGACCTACTTTGACCGGTGCATTTCATCAACAACTGCTAGGCTAAAAACAAGGCTTACCTAGCAGTGTTTGGGAGTAACTGCTAACCCTGTAATTTAATTACAAAATAAATGTAATTGTAAACTGTTACAGTTACTGAGAAAAAATATGTAATTCGATTACAGTCACTAATCAAAATGTTAGTGAGTAAAAAAGTTGTCCATCCATAAATTCTTTTCAGGTTGCCTGGCAGAGATTTGCACTCAACTGAGCGTACTGCGAGTTATTGATTAATCTACTGATTATTTCAGTGATTAGTTAATTAACTGCTGTTCTATAAAAAGGCAGAACATACTTCCAAGAGCCCAAAGTGATGTCTTCACTTTGCTGTTTTGTTTTGTGAAATCAACAAAGCCCAAAGATGCTGAAGTTACAATGACATAAAGGCATAAAATCCCCACATTTGAGAAGATGGAACCAGCTTCTTCGTTTTATATCAGATTTTTTTTTCTTAAAAGCTGACTAAATGATTATTAAATTAACAAAATTGTTAGCAATTAGTTATCTGTCAGACTTCTGACATGGTAAATGTTTTCTACATAAAAAACACAAAGGAACTTTTTCTTATTGATACGAAGTGTAAAACAGACAACATTTTGACCCAACTTTTAACCTTCTAATCAAGGACAAAGTAGATAAGAGTACACATCTAAGTATTCACTGTGAGCTTCAGTGCTCAACAACTTCCAAGCTTTTGATATTCTATGCTGTAGAAACAACTCAGTTGCAGCCAAAAACCCAGTCCTAGTAATTTTATATCACATTATTGATAACCAGAAGGCATGGTCCATTTTTTGCCAAGTCCTGCAACTAAAATCCCTGAAAAATCAAGGCGCTTCAATCTTGCACACTTTTTTAAGATTATTTTTTGGAACTTTTTTTGCCTTTATTTGATAGGGATGGCTGAATATATGGCAGGAAAGGGGTTAAAGAGAAGGAATGACATGCAGCAAATGGACTGGTGGGAGCTGAACTAGTGGCCACTGCAGAGGACTGATAGCCTCAGGACATGGGGTGTACACTCTACCAAATGAGCTACAAGGGCACTCCACACACTAATTTTTAAAATTGACTAAATCAAATCTTTTTCATGTCAAGGCCCCCCACAATAGATGCACATTAGAGCAGACCCCGTAAGTTTGTCTTGAGGAATCCCCTCTGAGTGTTTTTGTGTTTTCATTTTTGCATTTGAAGATAATTAATTCTTCATAGTCAATCAATGATGAAACTAGCATCACTATAAATTACAATCAATTAAAATAGCCAATCATACTTATTTCCTTGTCCTACCAACTTCAAAAAAATGTGATGAAAGTTAAAACATTTTTCTCCCTCTTTTGCTGGGGACCCCCTAAATCCACTCAAGGACTCCTGTTGTCCCCCTGACGCCATTTTGAAAATCACAGAGATAACACACCTTGGTAGAAATGGTAGACCATCACCCAACAGAAGCTACTTCAGTGTGAAAGTTGTAAAGCCCACACAATAAAAAACAAAACAATAAAACCTCTTAAGCTTAAAAAAGAAAGTCAAACAAATGATTTAAATTCACAAGTACATACAGTACTTTACTGTATCTCAATCATTTCCCTGTTACATGATACAGACGCTGAATACTCAATAAATACAAACATTGTGGTCCAGTGCCACATGACAGCAACTGAAAGGACAACTTGCTCTCTGATGCATCATCTTCTCCAGTGGATAAAAGCAGCAGCTAATTGCGCACTCATAAGTGGCCCTTACATTTGCACTGCTTTTGGCAAAAGTGGTCAACAATTAGTGTGGCACTGCTGTGTATTATAAGCCGCTGTACAATGAGAGTGGCGAGGAGCCATTAGGCAGCTGCACTGCTTCCTGTCATCTTCCAACTCGCCGCTGTCTGCATTTAGCGATTCTTGTTACCGGCAACTGACAATTATTTGCAGTGAGTCAGAAATGATGATGACAGGAGGGCTGAGCTGAATGCTTTAACAACCTATAAGCATCACAGGTGCATCAGAGGAGAGGGTGTGTGGTGATGAAAAGCCCTGTAACTACTGATAAAATGTCGTATTTTGTATGTAAAATTTCACTACAATCTAAAGTAGCCTAAATAATGCAACACTGAAAGAAACATATATATTATATATATTGACCTACACCTAAAACTGAGCTGTCATAATGAGAGACATGACTAACTAAAACAAAAGAGAAAGAAGGCAGTCAAAAAGAAAACACACAATAACTCTCAGAGAAGAGTAGGAGCGACACTGCCAAGATGGTGACAATGACAAAGACAAACAGAGACAAGAAGAAAAGGCGTGATGACTCACTGCGCGGGTGTCCTGGTTGTCAGTGAGCTGCACCAGTGTTGGGCTGTGTTTTGACTTCCTGGGTTTGGGGGTCTGCTCAGTGTGATCACTCTGGCCTCCCTGTGAGTCCATGCTGCTGCCCGTGTCCTCCGCCAGGCTGCTGGAGCTGCTTCCACCGCTTGACGGGATGTTCTCCTTGTTGGTGTCTGCCCTGACAGGCGCAACTCTGTTGTCAGACAGAGAAGAAAACGGTGAGGATGCGAGACATGTGCCTTCCATCTCACTCTCTCTGTAGCTGGTCTTCATCAGCTTGACATTGGGTGAAAAAGCTCTAGGAAACTAAATGAGAAGGTCATACTGAAACCTCATTTACTTATACCTTCTCCAGCAGCTCGTGTGCTGTTTAGTTTCAGTGCTAATTCTATTTACTGTCTATTTACTGTCCACGCTCTTATTGACATTTTCTCCTGTCTTTGCTCTAATGCACTCCTCTCTAATCCATGTGTCACTGATAACTCAGACTCGACCAAATCTCCATCAACAAGGATTAGCTTCTTACTGCAGTAACTCCAGTTGTTATGACTGCGCTATGTCTCAGCGGACAAGCTTACCACACAGAATGAACCCTTACGATTGCTTACTGTGACAAAAACATGGAGGTAGTACTGAAGCACACTGAGGTCAGGCTGTAGTAATACATGGAATCTTATTGTGGTTTACCAGCGCAGTAAAAGATGTGGAGACCCAGGTGGTTTCCATAGAAAAGAATTTCTATTAAAATATTTTCTATACTTTTTGGTTGGATAAACTGAATAAAACTTCCACAGATAATTTCATCAAGAGATGATATTGTGGGAATGCTCAAGCTAAGTCACTAACCTCAGTGAACTCAGTCTAGAAATTAGTAAATTAGTTAACCTATTTTTGTTGTCTACAATCCTACTGAGTAGAGTACTGAGTGACAACATTAAACTACCTTATTAGGCAATTATTATTTAACCCTACTTTTTTTATAGAATGTTTTATTTTGCTTCATTTTAATGTATTTATTTATCTTGTGATGTAGAAATTTTCCAATTATGTGGATAAATGTAATGGTTCAGTGGGTTGGTGGAATAGATAAGTAAAAAATTATTATATTCTATTATATTATCACTATACTTTTTTTTTTTAAAGAATTTGTCTTGATCTTAAGAAGACAGAAATAAGACAGAATAAGGACACTTTCTGTAAAAGACTCAAGAAAATGAAACTTGATCAATCAATTAACAACTTTGGTTTACATCAGAAAAGAAGCTGAATTATTCTCACTGTACTAGGAATTTCTGTGACTTTGCAAGTCACGCAATAACACAAACTATCTAACCTCTCAAGGCAGCAGCAGACCATTAACTCCTGGGTTTTGCAAGCTAAAATTACTGATTGTACCTACAGAGTTTGGTTGGGTGGAAAGAGTGATATTTGGCTTATGTAACAGCAGAAAAGGCTGTCTGACAAAAAGGTAAAGCTGTGTAAACGTTCTAATTTTAGTGTGGCTAAAATTCTTCATGTTGCTGACCCTGTGCTGACTGCCATCCTCTGTAGATAATACACTGACTATAGAAGTGATTCAACTTCAGCCCCACCTCAAAAATCCAAACTATCCCTTTAAGGGCACAATTAAAAACAAGGAAGTGATGAGATCAAGATTTTTGCAGAACATTTCAGTGTTGTGACTTAACACAAACCGTCACTAATTTTATGCTGGTACCATCAACTACCAACGTCATGACAATCTCTGAGTCACTGTACCCGTTTCTTTCTTTGTGTCTCAGCTCCTCCTCCTGTCGCGCTCTCTGGTGTCGACGTCTTTGTCGGGCAGTTGGTGTGACACTTTGAGATGGTGGACATGGGGTCAACTGACAGTCCCCTGAACTTTGATCCCTTGAAGGGTTTACATCAAAGAGGTGCTGCTCCACTGCTGAACGTATCGTCCTGTCCAGAAAACTTGAGGACAAAGAAAATTTTTTTTAAATTGGTTAAGAAAGTTGCAACTTTAAGGTCCAATTACTCTCAGCGATAGAATTTAAGAAATTATCTCTAAATAAATGCATTAACTGCAAAACCTGGGAACAATGCCCTTCATTTCATCCCAATATGGTGAGTCGACTTACTTTGCCACATCTGGTCTGCAGTGGACAGGGGAGAGGTGGTTACTGGAAGAAAAACAACAGGGGGAGAAGGTGAGTTAATGCAACAGAAACAGGTGGTCACAACAGGTCACTGAGCAACGCTGAAAATCCCTTGAGCTCTGGTGCTGGCCCTAGGTGATCATGGCATCCAGCGTGCATGAGTGAGTGTTAAGTTCAGCTGTGTTCACCGGCTTCTGTGGCTACCAATGAGTCCTACAGTAGAGTATCTGGTCAGTTGCTACTCTCAATAATGATTGATGGCTTCATTTATATCTTTCTTTTTTGTTGTTCCGCCTCTCTCACAACACACATTCAGGCATGTAATCTGCAGGAACCTGATAATAAACAAATGATAGGTGGTTACACTACATGTGCAGGGGTGTGTCTGTATCTTATTCAATTTATCTTTATCTAGATATAAATATAGTGAATTATTATTATATCAGAGTCAGAGGGCAGCATCAAACAAGTAGTAACGTGTTCACTAAAGAATTTGGTTTATTATTGAAGACCTTTCCTAAGTCCCACCCCTTTTTACTATGTGCTCCAATAACAGTTAAGCAAGCTTGGTATTGGCAGAAACTCTGCCAACTTTGTCCTTTCCTGTGTCCTGTACTTTAATGCTGTGATGTGTGCCAGGCATGTCTATGTGGTGGTGGTTAAAAGATGTTACTGGGGGACATCTAAGTTACCTTCATTTTACAATCTTCAAAATTTGTTTTTCTTTTGTAAGTATAGTTAACAGGAAAAGACAAACTTGACAGAGGTTCCAAATGGGGAGGGACTTAGGAAAGGTCACTTAAGCACGAACTAATTACAAGTGCCATGATGGTTCAGTCCCCATTTATTTTGATTAACAGGGTGTCATTCATCAGACTCCCTAAAAAGCCTTCTGAGGGATTCTGTCCTAAATTAGTACAAAACACTGGACAGTAAATCTCAGAACTTCAATATTTTAATCAAGATAAAATAAAATTTCTCTGCAACTTTTGAGAAAGTTTTTTTTTCACCAATCTTCATCTTTTCTCCTGAATAAGATCCTATGAGCTTTTGCCAACTGACAGACGTAACACCTGCTTTTCCTGGAGTACAGCTATGTCAATGTGTGAGGTGACCTGAAAGAATCTTCCATAAACAGTTGTGTTGACAGTAACAGCAGAGCTTGGCGGAGACCCTGTACAGTGCACTGATAAAGGATGAGATAATAATGGAGTGATGGTGTGAAGGTGAACCTGCGTAAAATGGGAGGGACGTGTGAGGATAGCGGTGGCACGCCCGATCTTGTGATAACCAGATGATCGTTTTGATGAGTTTACTAAGTTCAAATCGTAAACTTGGAGCTGTAAATTTCTGGTGCTTTTTATGGTCAGTTTCAACATCTGAGCTTATGACTAACAATTACACAGATCGTCACTTTCACTTCAGTTTATTTTATTCAGAGAACTGGAAAGTGAGAGGATGGAGGAGTGAAAAGTGTGACAGATAAAGCTCACAGATGCTCCAGAGGCAGCAGACTAAACAACTTGATTATCTCTGGGCACAGCAGGAAAAACATTAGCCCACTGCCTAATTATAGACTTGGCACTGCATGCAACAGGTTAAAGCAACAGAAAATGGTTTAATGGCTTACTAATGTTGACCTAAGAGCATAATGGCTAAAAATGTCAGAGGCATGAATGAGGCAGGTGCAGTGGATACACTAAGGCCTGATATATCACAGAAGATTCTGGATGTGTTTACAACTTTTGAGGACTGTCCTGCACGTTGCTGCTGCTCTTCATATAAAGGTAATAAGACAGTCAATTATATAACCGGAGTATGTGCCAGGGGAGGACAGTTATCATATGAAGTGTTCCCTGCTCTATGGTGCAATTTTAGCACTGATAGCATGACAGTTAAAGACAGTTGTTCCTGCAGTGGTTTGTGATCTGTGAAAACACAGCACTGCCTAGTGTATAGTCACAAGGTGACTCCTCATCCCAGGTTATGGCTTTAGTGTTAATGAAGCCATATTTAATGAGAAAAGGGCACAAAAAAAAAAAAAGAACTAAAATATATTTTGAAATATTCTTAATCATCTTCTGACTACAATTTATTATTGGACTATATAGGAGTTGACTGGTTTAGAAGCATACTAAGCAAATTCTGCTGCTAGGGGTCCCACATTAAAACAACAACGAAAGCGTGCGATCATGGGAGTTGTTATCTTCACTTTTAAACAATCAAAAAGGTGATGAAAATCTACTGGATGTCACTCAGGCAGAAATCATGTTCATGGAGAAGTGATATTTAAGTTTTTATTCATGTTACATTTGTACATTTGACGTATGCCATGTTTTCCCAGAAGTTATAGCAACTAGTAACCAGCTAGCAATGGCTAGCAGGAGATGTACTGTTACCTGGAATAAATAGAAATAATAAGTATTTCTCTGGGACTGGCTGTTGTTGGAAACATGCAAGTACACACCTCAACAAAATATATTTAGTGTTTTTATACATTTTAATGCAGAAATGTTTCATATTATAGCTTTCACCATGTCAAATCACTTAAGAAAATTGCTTCAATTCACATTTTTTGTTTGTTTGAACTGTTTCTTCTACCTAGAAATTAAGAGTGAAGTCAAAAACTCCTAATATGGTGTTCTGGACTGTACTTCATTTTCATGACATCCTGAAATACAATAACTGTTCAAGCACATACCTGCTATCTATGTTGGACCTTAATGTGAAATCAGGTCTCTTCTACTGTATCTTTGCTTGTAACACATTTAGGCTGTTAATGAAATAAGCAGCTGAGTGAGAGTGCCTGTAAGTTGTAATTACATATCTTGTGGCAGCCATCAGAGTCCTAAATAGACTTTGGGTTGGCACGGTAAAAACAAAGCGTGACAGTTTGGTACATCACCAGGGGAGACCTTTGCACCACTTTAGTTTTAAAGGTGCAACAGTGTGAAACCACTTTGGTATGAGACAGGATTATTGCCTGGTGTGTAATGGTGACGGTCTGAGTCATAACCTACTGGCAAAAGAGTGCATAGGGCAAGAGGGATGAATCATTTCATCAGAACCACAACAAATACTGTCTCAACACTAGAATATGATCAAGCCAAGTCGACAATCCTTCTTAATCAAATATAGTCTGAAAATATAAAATGATACGACTAACCCCAGTCCAATGTTTAATCAGGAATCAGTCAGCTGGTGATTCTGTAACATAGTTATGTAATTTCATTACCCTGTTGTAAAAACTTTATTTAGCTATAAAGACCTCTAGACTGGGGTCACTCCCTGTCACTGTCTATTGTTACTGTTGAAGTATAACATGAGAAAAGTATAAGAGTGCTCAGTAGAGTGTAGATCTCTGCCATGTGTGTCTAAGGACAGTGATGCCCAGATTGGTGTAATTTGAATCTGCATGTATGCATAAATCATCCACCTCCTACCCACCCAAACAAATTATTTTCTCTAATTCAGAGACCCACACTTGTATAGACATTTCACTCCACCTCTTCTAGTCTCTGTAGGTCTGTGAAGATTCTCAGTCATTCAGGTCATGGTAATCTTTACACAAAGAGTGGTCCTTGTGGGCTATGTTGCATTTAAAATGTTGTGTAGTGCAAATGTTCTGGGTGTTTTGCTTTTTTTTTCTTTGTGTGTTGTACCAATATATGTATGTTTTCTTTAATGAATTAATTTAATGATTAGAGAGGCAGCTTTCAGTAATTTCAGACATTTCCATGCATGTAATGTCACTGCAGCAAGTACTGTGGCAAAACTAAACACTGCACTTAACTGAACCAACTTAACCCTGAAGAGAAATACACAATAAGCTGTATAACAATAACAGTTTGGTCAAGGTCTGTTGCAGTCAGTCCAGTCCAGAGCAAACATGAACTTGGATTAAGGCCAATGCAGTGAGGACTACCTTAAAGGTTTAGGTCTACATGGTACCAATCACATATACAGTATATATATCAAAGCGAGGGTATTTTTATAGCACCTGATTCCATAAGACAGAAAAGCATTAATTAATTGCTAACTATTTTGATAATGGAATAATTAGATTGAGTAATTTTTTAAGACAACACCTCTTAAATGTGAATATTTTTTGGTGTCTTCAGTCCTCTCTGACAGTAAACTGAATATCTCCGGGCTGTGAGTAAAACATGACATTTGAGGATGCCATTTCACTTTAGGAAACACTGACATTTTTAATCTATTTCTGACATTTTAAAACAAACAACTATTCATAAATTAATCAAGAAAATAATCCACTGATTAATCAACTATGAAAATAATCACTAGTTGCTTCTAACGATAGCTGCTTCTCTCTTGTCTGCGCCGATGCCAGGCAGATTTGCTTGGTGTTGATTTGAATGGTAGTGATTCAAGATGTCATACTGCAGCTTAGTAGCATCCATTACTGAAGAAGCAAACTTTTGGTGACTTTGCTGGCCTCATCAGTCTTGACAGATCAGCCAAGAGAGAGCTGTTCTCTCTTTTCATCACCTTCATTATCAGCAAGGTTGGTTGGGGTTACAGAACGTACTTGGTTGGGGTGGAGGCAGATGATGTGGCGGGCAATGATGAGTGAATTTAATGCCAGCAGTAACAAGTGCTTCTATTTTGTCGGTGTATACCGCAAGGGATGAGGCAGGGAAGTGGAAAGAGTGTAGGGAGGAGGAAATAGGACACTGACCCATGAGCTGGTTGTCAACATTCTTGACATTGAGGCTGTGATGTTTTGTCTTTGTGGCATAAAGGCTGCTGTGTATTATCTTAGGCCTGCCTGATGGATGTGTCGTACATTGAATGAAAATGACCCATCAGATCTACTTGGGTGGAGGCCATCTGCCACCAGAAGTTGCCATTGTCCCAAGAGCAGATCAGTGTGGTTGATCCATTTCAGATAGCAGTTCTGCTGACCCATGTGACATCACAGACAGGACAGCTGTATGTTTGCCTGACTGCTTATGTTTCTGATAGCAGTGTCTTCCACAACCAGAGTTAAAGGTCGAATCATCTTGTTAGATGGGTTTTCTCCTTTTTTCCTTTTAGTGAGCTTTGGAAGTGCTGGCAGACTGATTTTCTTTAGCTTTGGGCACAGCCAAGCTATAACCTTGATATTTGATATAGAAGAAGAAGAACATTTAATTATTTAACTATTCAATTAGGTATATATAATACGATCAAAATACAATTTTTGAATTCACCCTGTGACCATTTACAAGTCATCAACTGTTTTATTTTCCTGTGAGATTTACTGAACTGTTAAGTCAGGTCTGTAGTGTAATTATAGGTCTAGAGGTTTAAATGTTCTATTTTTGAGTGTGAATAAAAGGCCAGCAGTGCCAGTTTTTGTTTTACAAGAGCTTAAAGTTTGCTGTATATAATTGCTTCATTCAGGACCTCCTAACTGAGAAAATTGCTATGCAAACAATAATAAGAACAAAATAATATGTTTCACTAGTTAGTGTCTGTTTTGGTGTTTTAAAGTCAATTGTTCTTTAAGGCATAAAAAAGCAAGGCGGAAACAACTCCAAAGCTTCCACAGCAGAGGCTTATGCCAGTTAAATCCCCCACACTGTGTACCCAGAGGCGTCCATTCAGGTAATCCAATATTACACCACAGTCAGATATTAGCCAGGACCTTTAGAGTCTTTGGTCAACACTCACAGAAGAAAATTAAGTTGATCTATGATCCATTTTGACTGGACTGAGGTTAAGCTCCCATGTGGTGGCAGCTTGAGAGTCTCTGTATGTGAAGGAATGAAAGTAGACTTCAGCAGAGAGACAGAAAGTCTGTATGGGATGTGTGTGTGTGTGTGTGTGTGTGTATGTGCCAAAGTGCAAGTAGGCCATGTAGTTAGTCATTGATGAACGTGAGCAAGAGAAGTGAATGGGAGAGAGACAGAGAGAAGTAAAGGGGGAGAGAAAGCGTCAACAGACAGTAGTCTTAGTCATTCAAGGACACTGTAGTGAGCCAGATAAGGGCAGCAACTAATGGTTTCATTATCATTTAATCTGTCAAGAATTTCTTCGGTTCACTGATTAATCTTTTAGTGTATAAAAAAAGCTCAAGACAACATATTCAAAGGCCTTGTTTAGCCCAAATAACAGTCCCAAACTCATAAACATTACGTATACAATCACGGCAATTCCAAAAAAGTTGAGATGCTATGTAAAATATAAATAAAAACAGAATTTCATAATTTGTAAGTCCTCTTCAACCTATATTCAACTAAATACAGTACAAAGACAAGATATTTAATGCTCATACTGATAAACCATTTTGTTTTTTGTAAATACACACTCATTCTGAATTTTTAATGCCTACAACACGTCCCAAAAACATTGAGGTAGGGGCTTGTTTAACACTGTGTTACATTACCTTTTCTTTTTACAACACACAGTAGGCATTTGGTAACTGTGGATATTAATTGTTGAAGTTCTGAAAGTGAAATTCTTTCATCATCATTTCTTAATATGACAGGGTTTCTGTTCTTGTATTTATAATGCACTACACATTTTCAACATGGAACAGGTCTGGACTGCAGGCAGGCAAGTCTAGTACCTGAACTCTTTCATTATGAAGCCACGCTGTTGGAACATGTGCAGAATGTGTCTGGCCTTTGTCTTGCTGAAATAAACAGGGAGGTCTCGGAAAAAGACATTGTCTGGATGGCAGCACATGTTGCTCCAAAACCTGTATGTACCTTTCAGTGTCAGTGGGGCCTTCACACATGTGACAGTTACCCATGGAGCCACTGGCACTAACACACCCCCAGACCATCTCAGATACTGGCTTTTGAAGGAAGCACTGGTGACAGTCCTTCTCCTCTTCAGCCCAGAGGTCACAATGTTCATAGTTCCCAAGAGAAATTTCAAATGGGCACTCGTCAGACTACAGCACACTTTTCCGCTTTGCATCAGTCCATCTCAGATGAGCTTGGGTCCAGAGAAATCACTGGCATTTCTGGATGTTGTTGATATATGTCTTTTTTTAGTGAAATATCGCAACAACTATTGGATGGATCTCCAAGTCAAATTTGAACTATTTTCAATCAAGAGTCATCAATTATGTTTTATATACATGTACCTTATGCGCAGTAGCCATATACACATGTGCAACTACATTGTTACTGTATACAAATAATATATATAAGTATACATACTTGAGTGCCTTTACATGCATATAATGAGTCATAGAGACCTATGTAATGTCGTAAATGGGACTTCATGTGACTTGCAAATGTGAGTAGTAAAAGGTCATCTCCAGTTTAATGAGTACAGAGATTATGTCAGTCAGACAAAGAGATTATATATCTCACGCTACAGTAAAACAGGTAATAGTTTTGGATTATATACATAAAATTCAGAAAATTACATATCTAGGACTTGGATTAGTGCATAAATTGGGACCTTTGACCTTCTTTCATGGATAGAAAGGATTTGTTTTATTACATTATAAACAAGAGACAAGATGTCCCGGTCAGAGTTAATACAGAGGCTTTTTGTTCTATCCAAGTTTACAGCTGTAACACTGTAAAATGATTTTGCAAAAGCTACAAAAGTTTGTATTTAAGAATTTTGGTCACCTACGTATTTTTAACTGTGACCCTGCAACAGCAAGGTGTAATCAGACAGTAAAAGTCTCAGTGAATTTTTAGCGTTCAAGCTTGAATGGCCAATTTATTATATGAAGCACACAATCATAAAGTGTATTTTCCTTTGAAGCTTTTGTCCTCAGTCTATTCAGTTCTTTTTGAGAAAAAGCAATAAAAATGACTGATTACACAAACAGCCACAATGGAGCCATATGAGTGCCGAGGTCATATCAGCCAAAATGTTCCAACGTCAAATGACTAACTGATGAACCAGACATTAACACTGACTGAACAAGCTGCTGAATTTAGATCAACATAAACTGAGGGGAAACTGGGTCACTGATGATTAACAGGTGATTATCAAGAAGGTGTAATGAAACTGTAATGAAACATTATCACTTTCACGTGGAGTTTACTGTATATTGTATAAATGCTGTACATTATCATTACATTCACTTGTAATGGCTTCATTTTTACCCACGCTGTCACTACTGACAAGACAAGACATTAAGTTCAGTAATATTGATTTGATAAAGTCAGATATGATCAGCGCAATGCTCACGCATTTTTTTTCTGCAAGTGAGGAAATAGAATATTCAGTTTTCATAATCTGGTTGAAATAAAAAAATAATAATAAAATTAATCAAAATAGTTCTACTTATTATTCTTCCTACACTGTTCAGTGATCTAACCATTGTGAAACACTGTGTCTTCACCCAGATATGTGTTTTGTTTAAGTGGTGTGTCTGAAACATGTGCTGTGGCTGCCTCCGCCACAATAACCAAAACAGTGGTGAGCAAACTGTTGCATGTGCACGCTGCCCTGCTTTCCCTCTAACTGGTGGTTCCATTGTTTCCGATGATAATGCAGTAAGGCAGCACACAGCCACTTCCCCCACACCTCCAGTTCAAAACAACACACTGTCGCCCAGTTCTGCCAGCTTTCTAACACAAACACAGGAGGCCTACCTCATGTAGAAGGGAGATATTGGCCTCTCCTCTTCTTGGGAGCTGCAATATGAAAACAAACACACAATCAAGACGGGATGCAGGATGTGGTTATAAAGTACTATGGTATAAAAACATGAAGCGCCCCCTCTTCATCTCTACATGTCACTGGGGCTGAAAATAGGAGCATAAGGCTGGCTTTTGTCTGCAGAATAATAGCCATGCTGTGCTGCAGATCAGTGGCTTTGTGGAACTTGTCTCTGGTAATTATTATGAACCAAGAGAGAAATGGGTGCTGCTCTAGAATATAGGCAGCCACTGGATGTATGCCAGCAACACATGATGAAATTATGCAACGATAAGAGGAACTCGGTGTTGGCACTGAATGTTGAGGTTGCCTAACATTTTCATATCCTGGCACTTAGACACTGAAAATTTCATAATCGCCTAGTCTTGTTTGCCTAGGCAGAGCTGAATGTTGTATTATCTCCTCCAAAGTCAAAGCAGCAAGAAAAACACTGTAACCAAATCTGACCAGTTAGATCATGTAACAAATAAATTTGTTAAATGAAGGCTGTCTTTACATACTGTATATGTTTAGTTAATTTGGTAAGGGCCACTTATTTTATAAATTAATTCATGCCTTGCTACAATGACTTGATGTGTCAGCTAAACTTTATATTAAATGTATTTTATAACTGCAAATCAACCAGATTGTAAATTCTAAAAATATTGATGGTCAAAGCCTATTTAGCTGCATCAGTTTCAGTGCCCTGGTAATGTGCATGCTGACTTTTTTAAATTTCCTTGTAAAAAAACAAAAAAAACATTTTAGTCAGTCAGTTTGTTGTTGCATTGCTGTACCAGTGGCTACTCTGCATCTGAAGTGCGTCTACCTGCTAACATTTAGCAGCTAAGTACTTGAATACCCCGTTTAGACTGATTTCATCATTTATACAAAATATTTAAAGACAACATTTTACTGTTGGTAATTGTGTTAAAGTTAACAAATACACAAACAGTAACCAGCACAGGCTACGTCTCTGTTGTCCAGGGATTAAGTTCCCAGACTACCATAAAAACTGCACAATTTTGTGAGTTGTTTAGTTGGGAGAAAGTTTATAAACTTTGTGAAATGCTGCCCATGACAAATTCTTAATTATTTGGGCATTCTTGTAAATTCAGCAAATGTTATACATTAAATTATGTCTTTTTTTCCATTTGTCCCAGCATGTTGGTCACTACTGTTGAGCCTTTGGTTTTTGCAAAAAGAAATGATGTAGCAATGTGCTGGTGGAAACAGGCTAATTGTTATGGTTTACTAGGATACTTGAATAGAACAAAGCCAGTGTCAGTGTTGTTAGTAATACCTGCACTTTTCCTACTATGATAGGTCAGCATGTCTGCTGTGAAAATGGCCTACTTTTTCACTAAACACGACACAGCAGTGTGACAGTTTATCACTATTCAGTCTGCCTTTGGAAATTCACCCGTGACAAGCAAACACTTGTTGGGACAACGTGAACTCTACCAGTGCTCTCAATTTCCAAATATGCAACAGAAAGGATTTGGACAAAAGGTCAGCGTAAAAAAAATGTTGACAAACCAGGTTCAGCAGATGCAGAGAACATACATTACAGACTATTTTTGACACGTCAACTACTCAACTGAGTATTTATCACTTAGTGTGTGACAAGAGCCCAGCATAACTTTGTGTTTGTTCTCCAAAACTATTACTCTAAATGTCTCAATACAAGTATGCAGAACTATTTTAAGCAAAGATACCTACATGCACATTCTCATTGTGATAATTTGCTGCTTTTCTGTGTGTTTTTCGCTGAGTTATGGATTGTTGGTCGGAGAAAACAAGCAATGTGGTGTGTGACAGGTTGGACTTAAGTAATTTGTCACAGCTTTCAAACATTATATGAACAAACAAGTACACAACCAAAATCAGGTGAATAATCAGCAGATAAATTAATAAACGTCTTCTGTAATCAAAGTTTCCTGTCCTTTATAACCAGACAGTAGACAGATCAGCAGCAGCCAGAAGAAGCATTCACACCACACTGATGATGCACACAGCAGTAAAATATTCTGTCTTGCTGGTTTTGTTTGAGGTGTTAAAGGGGAACAGAAACCTCAGATACATTGGAAATGAGGTCTCTACCTCAACTGAGACACATTCCAATATTGGATACCTTTGCCTACTGCACAATGAACAGTCTGACTGTAGGTTGTAAACATGTTGATGTTCTGAAACACAAAAGACAGAGCTGTTGTTGAGTGGACCAATCAGTGAACGTTTGGTTCCCTGGTGTGTTTTGGTACATGACGTGCTTTCATGTGGCTTACTGTAAGGGGCAGGCTCGTCGAGAGGAGGGGAAACCACTTTGGCCCTTTGGGCAGCACCTCAACAAGTTAAAAACAAAGGATTTAGATTTCAATTCAGGCAGGAATCGAAATGGGCCAAAGTTCATTGAACTTCAAAACTCTTCTCAAATGACACAATGTACAGGAAACGGGCCTGTGTTCTTCGGTGCAGGTGTAGTTCACCACAAACACTTCCAAATTCTTTTGGAACCACAGGGGTGAATGGTTTTTTTTCCTCACTCCCTTGTTCTTAACTGGTGTTACACAGTCTGGCAAGCGTATTAAAATAATGTGTGCCGTCACTGCCGCCGTGAATTGCAAAAGCGGAAATCCTGCTTACCCACTACCTTACTGAGGGGATAACGAGAAGCTTTGTAGGGGTACTCAGAAAGGGCCTGATCCCTCCAGGGTGAACGGAAAACTACCAATGACAAGTTGGTCAATCTGGACACGTTCCACTTTTTCAAAATTTTTAAAAATATGTAGACAAAGATAGTCTGGCTAAACGGATGCTGGTCATTTTTTCGAGAAATTTCTTGGCAGGGTCCCTCTCCTTCCACCCTGTCTTACCTTTTCCAAAATCTGTTACAACACAATGCAACAACACTCGCTATAGTGTAAATAAGTTCAGTTCTTATTGAATTTCAGATACGAACACAATTTTGGTGGTGCCATATCTTTGCTTGAAAACATGTTAAGTGAGGCTATTCTTTGAGCTAGTACTGCAAAAAAAAAAAGGGGGAAGAACAGTCTGGTTAAGGAAAACTGACAAAAGTTGCTCTTAAATGCATCAACTCTTTAGTGAAGTTCTCTTTTTTATAATTTACTGCACTAATTAATAAAGAGTTATTGAGGATTCAGGACCTGTGTAGCCAAAGTCCCCTCGTGTATCTCCTCTGTTCAGTCTCCACTCCATGCAGGACCCCCAAACCATCAGCTTTTTGATGGGTGTTAGACATTCTTAGAATATCTCTGAGTACAAATTGTTTGGTGGTCACGACCTAAAGCATTTGTTGGATAAGCCTGGCTAAGCTATGCTTAGTATACTCATTCCAGCAGAGAAAACAGTGTTAAAGCAGCACAGCCATCAACCATCATGCTTCAGGTTTTAAGCTGAGGCACGATTAGACCTGCAGACAAATGTAACCACTTGCAGATGAAACCTGTTAGTCCTCAGTTCTCAGATGGAGTTTTTGCATCACTTCTCTTTATCATGACCATTACTGCTGCAGGACCTAAAAGAATTCCAAATACTAAGTGAAATTAAGCTTGTATTTAACAAGTATTTTCGTGTTAATGAATCTATTTGCTTTTTTGCCTAATTGTTTTCTCTTTATATATTAGAAAATATTAAAAAATTCCCCTCACAATTTCTCAGAGACCAGCACCCAAAGTTTCATCTTTAACAATTCAAAATCCAAATGAACTCAGACAAAAGCAACAAATCATATTTGTGAAGCTAAAACAAGTAAATTTTGGTATTTATCTTTGAAAGGTTGCTTGAACAATTAATTAAATTGTCGTTTCATTAATAGTTACATTTTAAAAGACGTACAGATGATTTTGGCTGCTTACTTAGTAACACCTGCAATCATTTTTCCCCTTACAATTAATCCAGGCATAAATTTAGGTCAGTAACTGAACATGAACATCAGACTTATTATGCAGAATGTCATCTTTCTACTGTATCATTAGTCAAATGTCAGCAATTGCCTTAGACCCAAAGATACTAAGGGCCCAATAAAATATCTGTATTAATTTTCACTAATTAATTATGTTTTCCTAAAAATCCATGTGCTGAAATGGCATCAGAATGCTTAATTGTGTGTATGTGTGTCTCAGGACCTTCCCACTAATTTGAATGGGAAGAAGGGAAACTAACCTGAAAAAAGATGGAAGCAGAAGGATACTAAAGGATGCAGGCTGTCATCTGCAGCCTGTTCATCCTGCTGCCATCTGCCAAGAGATACAGAAGTATCTGCTGCCATACCACTAGACTTAAGAACAGATTCTGTTTTAAGGTTGTGACACTCAGCAATTCATCGTCTGCACACAGACAAAATGAAAGTTTATTTTTTAAGATTTATTATTTATTCAAGAAATGGAAAAGACAGAGAACAGGGAATGTGGAGGGCCTTTGTTTATCTTTGGCCCCTGGTGGGGAGTCTTCACGTCAGGTGGGGAATATCTTCAAGAATAAATCTGCATATCTGGTTGGCTTTGATTTAGCACTTCTAGATATCCTGTGAGCTGATTGAGACTCTTTATAGACCTTAAATCTTAGTACAATTAAGGGTCATAGTCCTGTATGAAATTTGGAAAAGAAAGATACTAACATGAAAAGTGCAGGAGAACCAGTTTGATCCAGCCTGCAGGACATGCTGTAAATATGTGCCGTCAGGCTTTCAGGATGACGGATGAGACTTCCTGACAAGCGGCCAACAATACTGTTATACCCACAGGGAACCTGCCCTCACACCACACTGTTACGTTCCTCACTCCCACCTATTTCCAATGGGCTTCTAAGAAACCCAATAGTTACATCACAAGAGTCAGTGAACCATAGCAACTCTACACAAAAGCCTGTATGCATTCCCTATGTGAAAAATACGCAATGCTGAGAGCAGAATAAGTTCACATGACGCTGCTATGTTGGCTTATGTTGGCTCTGTGTGGTGATTGAGGCTGGTGTCATATTTCAGGTACAGGTGAGAGCACTGTGGCATACAAAATTAATGGATTAGTGTTTGTGATAAAGAGGAGGCAAAGTGTTACGTTAAACATGTTAAAGGGATAGTTCATCCCAAAATCAAAAATATGCATTATTCCTTTTCTGTGTAGTGCTCATCCGTCTTGATTGCTTTGGTGTGACTTGTCAAGTTTTGGTGATATCAGCTTGTAGAGATGTTTGCCTTCTCTCGAATATATTAGATTTTGATGGCACTTGGCTTATGGTGCTCAAAGCTCCAAAAAATAACAACATAATAAAAACATGATAATTCACAGACGATACATTTGGTGGGTGTAGTTCTACATGGGACTCTGACAGAACACATTACTGTTGAGTTCTTCAAATGTATTTTTCGGGAGCTTTGAGCGCCGCTAGCCAAGTGCCATCTAGTTCAAATACATTCAAGAGAAGGCAGACTCTACAACTCACACCAAAACTATCTAGATGGATAAATTACAGGGTTCAATGTTAATATTTTTTTTCCCCACTTGTCCGGTCTGGCAAGTGGGTCAGAAATGTACTTGCCTGAAGTCAATATTTACTTCCCCCTATACAAACTGTGTCACTTATTGGTTGCTATCAAAGAACAACTGAACTTAATTGCCTTAATTGCCTTGCCTTAATTTGTGTCAGTCTAAAATCCAAACATATTCAGTTTAATATCATAATAAATTTGGAAAAGTTAATATTTGACAGGCTGCAAACAACATTTCCTGACATTTTTCATGAAAAATTAATTTCACATTTAATTGATTATCAAAATAGTTTAATAGTTCAATTTCTTTTGCCAGATTTACTTGCCCAACATGGCATTTTTCTTTTCTTTTCTTTCTCTTTAATTCAAATGTAGCCCAGTTGGCTGTGTGTGCTGCATTATGCTGACACAGATATGTCTGACACATACCTATAGAAAGTGAGAGCAAGCTGACAAGCCCGCATGAGAACAGCTACAGAGATGAAAACACTGATGGACCCACTTATGGAAAATTATCATGCAATTGCAATGGGCTTATGTGTCAAAATCACAGCTCTTTAAAATCAAAGCTATTTTCATATACAAACTCATAAATGTTATGTTTTTTGTTTTATTCACATGAATGCTTTGAATTTGAATATTTGAAAGCTCCAGTGTCTTTAATTTACCAAAAACTCCTAGTGGGTATCAAAAGCCTTCTAGCATTAGAGATAGTAAAATCCTTTTAGTCTTTCTGTAAACCACAGGTGTTTATTAGTAAATACCAGAGAGTTCAGACTGCTGACGCACTTTACTGGGGTTCCCCGTCATACTGTGTGTATATCAGTACCCCAGTGCGACCTGACAAGGAGAATTTAAAAGGGTGTGAGGGAAAGCTACCAGGAGATTTACTGTTACCCTGACATGGTGAGGAAAGCTCCTGCCACCTTGGAAGCATTACATTTGCCACTTCATACAGACAAGAACACCTGTTCCATAACAAGTGATGGTCGCAAATGCAATAGTTTGCATTATCTGGAGCAGGGGTCAGTAACCTTTACTATCAAATGAAAAAAAAAGTCTGTCTGGAGCCACAACTAATAAATTCAAAATTGTAGTGTAAGTGTAAGACTCACTTTAAGCCTACAACAATGAAAAACAAAAATTCTAATGTTTTAAAGTAGAACCGTTATTAATTTCCATGAATTTATTTGTCAAAGGCACAGGAAACCACTGGAGGGGGACAAAAAAGTTGCTAACCTCTGATCTGGAGGATAATTTTTTAAATACAAAGTACATAAGTGAGTGAAGTGAGATGTGTAATTTAGTATCCAGGTATGTGTGAGAGTACACCCCTGTGCGTGTCATACTAAACTTTTATGTAATGTGTTAATGGATCTGGTGCTGACACAGTTTCAAAGTCTGATTAATGTCATACCAAAGGTCACTGGTGTGTTCGACAAGTTGTAGTAGAAGCCAGAACGGCATCATCTTACTACTTCAATATCACACATACAGAATGCCATTTATTGATTTGCTTAATATTTCGTATATTTCCGACTGAATACTGACACTCAATTACTACCTCTTTTAAACCGAGGCAGTTCCAGGGCTGGTTTGGAGCCAGAGCCTAATTTTGAACCAGTACTTTGTGTTTTGACAGCCAACGAACTGGCTCTTAGCCTTGAACTGTTTCCAAGGTGGCACCAAGTCTTTGCCGAGCCTAGAGTAACAACGGTTACATCAAAGACTGAGGGGGGTATTATCATGACCAACCAAAAGGAAATGTCTGCTACTGTGGTGGAGATTTTGAGTTAAGCTAAATGCTGTTAATGTCACTTAATTAAGCGTTTTTTTAGGCAAGAGAGTAACCATGAGATTCCCCCTGGTTTGGAGATGTCATATGATTAATGATTATAATTAATACTGATGAGTTAATGCATACGTAGCATTTCAATACATCAGTCAGTCACAGCCAAACAAAGTACATCATCCAAGAATGTGGGTCACAAAATCTGATGGGTTACCACATCTAGTGTAACACCAGGTGAGGTCGCGGCAGACAGTCATGATGAATTTATTTCTTGCTTGAGTATGTTTCAGTGTGATCAGTCTGCCAATAATGGCAGACACAATCGTTCGTTTGTAGGCAGTAGTAATTAGTAATAGTTAAAAAAGTAGCGCTTGAAATTAGAAGTGCTATGAAACTGGAGGCGTATACAGTTCCGTAATGACTTGGCTCTCTAGCCTGTGGAAAAGCAAGCTTGTTCTTAGAAGGTTCGCTAGCTGAACCAACTTTGAACCAGCTCCAGCACCACCCCAGCACCAGCACTAGGTTCCAGTTGGTGGAAAGGGGGTCACTGAGAAAAATCCCACAAATGAAAACAGGCATAGTGGATAAACTGCATTTTGGAGTGGGTGAGGAAAAGTTTTCAACAATGTATTAGTACAGGTGCAGGTGTGGACACAGCCAAGGTGAATACTAGTCTGAGCCCTTGGTCAAAGCAGTGAGAGCCCCAACAACAGACACAGCTGTAGCCTTGCTATTCCAGGGCTGATGACACTCAACACCGAGTGGTTCCAGTTTCAGCTTCTTATAATAGGCTTGTTTGCATGCCAAAGGCACATTGCCACGAGGCTTTGGGCTTTAGATCCCCGATCGCTGTCAGACAAGCGGGATTCTTCACTCTCACCCTCCAGTGATAGCACATCACCTACGCAAACAGTGGTCATAACCTATTTACCACAGCTAGAATCCCCTTAGTTTTCCACATTGACACTGGACATCACAAAAGGAAAAATTTTAAATTTTTAACAAGTAGTATTTTTGTTATGTATGTGGCAGTGAATTTTTGTTTTGTGTTGTGTATGTATATGACCTTAGGTTTTATATCATAAATGGTCACACTTCATAATACAGATAAAGGTAAAGGTAAAGGTCACAAATGCAGATATTATACAGTAACACACTGAGATTTAGTCAGTGTATTTAGCCCAGCAGCTGTGCAGCACCCAGGGACCAACTCCAGTTCTTGGTCAGTTGTACTGGAGAACTGACCTACCATATGTGTTTTTGATAGTCGAGGAAATCAGGGTACCCGCAGAAAACCCAAACAAGCACATGAGAATGAGAACTGACCAATGCCAATAATGACAACACTGATATGATATAATGAAAATGACAAGTCTGTGATCCCAACAAAAACATTAACTGCAAGAGCGAATTCAGTTTTGGGCTTTTCTTTTCACTCTTGTTAAGAAGATGAAGATATTTATTTGAAAAACAGCCTTCCCAAATAATGAATTAAAGCTACTACAAGGAACTTTCATATTGTGTTGATTTTAGAGGCCCGTCACCATAAAATATCATGTAAAAAAACACAACTATCTGAAGAAAAATCTCTTCTTCCTGCTCCTGGCTAATGTAACTCTGAAAATTTAAACATAGGCTCTGTGTGTCTGTGTGTAAAACTCTTTCTGTAGCTCTCACAGACAAGACCAGAGGAAAGTGAGTGTAATGTAACTGTTGATCGTTTAGTTTTTATTTCTGCCCTCAAAACCATACTAGCTGTATTGGCTGGGGGCTAAACACTACTGCAAAACAGGCTAAATCCCAGAAGCATTCAAAATACAGAAAAATAAGACAAAATACAAGTAGGGTCTCTGTAAATACAGACACACCACACAATTGTAGTGGGTCATAAGTGATGATTCAGATGTATGTTTTTTAAATGGATCTACACATTGTATTTTAGGGAAATGTTGCATAATATACCTATAAATTGAGACATTTTCCTAACAAGTTAAAAACTACTTGTAGTACATTTAAAGCAATAAAGTAAACATAATGCATCTACGAATATAATATCTTTATCGCAAGCTTAACTTTTCATAGTATTTAACTTGCAGTAATCAACTCACCACATGCTAAAAATGGGTCATACGGTGATTTCAGAAATATGCTTATTATTCCGAGTCTGCGACTTGCAAGAAATATCAGTATGTATTTATAGTTTTCTTACAAACACTGACCTGCTGAGGGCCTCCATGCTGCCAGTGAGGCTGATGTCGAGGTGGCTGAGTGACGATCCAGTGTCCAGAGTATCTTTACGAGCCAGGGGTACCGGAGCTGTGTCCATCACCTCTGGACTGGAGCTCCTCAGCTCAGAGGTCAGGGGCAAAACTATTGGTATGGACAGGGGCCTTGCATGGGGCAACCCGGCAGAGCGGCGTGGCTGAGGAAGCACTTCAGCCATGCTGTCACTCTTCCCTTTCCTCACCTGTTTTACACAGAGGGACATGCCAACAACAGGTGAGTCTCGTGACGGGGAAACATGAGACAGCATGAGACGTAAATGATACACTAACATTTCTGAACAATCAAGCTTATCATACAACCACACACAAGCTTTCAACCTTTTCTCGGGTTACTACATTTGAAGATACATGCATTTGAAGATCTTCCAAGGTGAAGCAGAGAGCAGTAAAAGAGCCATCAAAGTGGCAAGGGAGAAAAGAGGTTAGTGAGTAATACTGTAAGGTTAGACTGGTGTTTGTCTTACCGTGCTGACCCTGAGTGGGTATAAGCTGCGTGAACCATTGATTTTAATGTAGGAGAAGAACCTCAACCTAACTACAGCCACTTTCTGAGAAGAATCCTTCTGCATTTTTACCCAAGGAAGCCTGAGAAAAGTATTAAAGAATGTGTCACAGAGCTTTCTCTTAGTATATATGGAGAGGACTGGTATAGCTGAAGCCAAATAGCCGCTTGGCTGTGGTAAACAGGGTATGAAATGGGTCTGACGCCAGCAGCTTGAGTATTGATGATGGTCAAAAACAACCAGTGCTAAAAGAGGCTGGGCTCTAGATAAACATTGGTTGAATTGAAAGGCTTTCTGCTTTTCTTTACACCAATTATCAACAGAACATTTCCATTTGGGGTTTAACTTAATGGGTTGTTCTAAAATCTATGGACGCTGCCTCCATTTAGTCATTGGTGCACTTAATGGGTGAATCTTTGGGAACATAATTAGCTGGAAAAAAGCGAGACCTGGTATAGATTTTGCCTCTCAGGGCTTAGTAATTGGTTTAGCTAAATTTGTTATTCACAGAAACAGAGAAAGAGAAAATGAATGTGGACATTGGCTTGTTTTTCCTAGGGAAACATCCCCATCCTAAAATCCAAGTAGAAAACAGTGCTGTGGTAACCAAAAACTCCAATGGTGTTTGGTGACATGGTGCTGTCATCTTGGTTGGTTTATGGTTTTAGGTTTTTTCTGACTGCACTGTCCTTTTTGTATTCTTATTTTGCTTTAAAGAAAAAAGTAAAAAAGTTTATCAAACAAAGCTGATTGAAAGTTATGACATTCATACAGGCACTGCATCAATTTTGTGTTTGTATAAAAAACGGGAACTGAATTTTTTCTCTTAATAACAACTACTTCACAAAAATAAAAAAAAGACCAAATAAGAGACCAAACAGCAGACATTAAACATTAAATGACCAACTAAAAACCAAAATAAACAGAAGTGATTAAACAAAGGCAAGTCTTCAAAGATGGCTCTTGTTTTTTAAAGGTGTCAGCAGTGTCCACAGATTACAAGGCCAAAGAAATAGAGTTCCAACATGTAGAAGTAACAATCTCACAAGCAAAGTCACCCTTTGTGTTGAGTCTGGAATGAGGAACAACCAGCAAACCCTGATCAGAGGACCTCAGATTCCTGCTGGTATTATATGTCTGTAGTAGTTCTTTTAATGCAGGCAGGTGCCTTCCTATGTGAGGCTCTAAATGTGATTACAAAAATCTTGAACTTGACTCTGAACCTGACGGGAAGCCAGTGTAAAGACATCAGGTTTGGTGATACATGAGACCTTTTAGAGGACCTGACAGCAGCGTTTCTGGATTGCTTGTAAGCAGTTTATGGATGTTTTGTTAAGACATGTGAAAACAGAATTACAATAATCAAGACTGGATTAAATAGATGCAGGTATAATCATCTCCATCTCAGCTATGGAGACAATGGCCCTGAGATTAGCAATGTTACCATGGTGATAGAAACAAAAGCAAAGCATTTATGTGCTGGTCAAGACACATAGCTTGGCCCATAGAGCCATCTACGTTTTATAGAAGAGGATAAATAGAATTTCTGGTTTGTTAGTGTAAAGGTGCAGAAAATTATCAGCCATCCAGGCTTTGATCGAGTTAAGGCAATTAAGTAGAACAGTCAGTTTGGATACACAGGCTCAAATGAAATATATAATTGAATATCATCTGTATAACAATACTGGGAGATACCTTTAAAATTATTCATTAACTGCCCAATAGGGAGCAGGTACAAAGCAAACAGCATCAGATCAGGGACAGACCTTGGGGAACACTGCAGAACAGAGCTTCAGAAGATGAAGCATTATTATGAACATTAATTGAGAAGGTCTTGTCTGACAGGTATGATGAAAACTAACCAGTCCAAAAAAATGTGAAAACTACTTGCTTCATTCCTTTCATCTGCATCTCATCTAAATTAAAATATCCTCTGTCCATGCAATGTATGATGGTAATGATAGTAAATTAGAGTGTACATCATTTCAGTTTGCTATATAGTGTATAATAATCCTCACCACACACACACTACAAATAAACAAAACCTCCATATTTCTGCCTGTTAAAAGGAAGGTGTTCCTCAACACTGTTACCTTAGAGCTTGCATGCAGTGGTAAGACAAGCTGTATATGAAAAGTGCTATGTCTTTTTGAAGGAGCCTTGCATTTTTGATTTTTTGCAAAGACTGTTTGATCCATGCAATGAGCCCTTCACCTGAAGAATAAGTTCAAAATACCTTAAGTATTCAAAGAGCACCTGCATTGTGACCAACAGAAAGACCCAGCAGTGGACAGGGTCAGCAACAAGAGGTATTTTAGCCACTTAAAAAAGTCAACCTAAAACAATCAATTTCTTTTTAAGTGTACACTACAATCAGAATATTTTTGTGGTAATACACTGACTATCGATACGTGCCCCACACAAACCTACATCAAATAATCAGTACTATCCCTTTAACAAATTAGTCAAAAACTGAATAAAAATAAAATCATCCTTAACATTTTAGTTAAAATTTCCATGCACTTATAATCATTGTTTTATTTGAATTAATTGCTGATCTGGAATTTGTGCCCTTAAAAAAACTGACAGCACCCAAGGCTAAGTGACCTTGTGCCTAAAGTAATGAAATTCTATGCCTGGTAGTGACATAGTGTATATAGGGAGCAGTGAATGATTTCAGACACAGTCATGGAAACTCCTGACAGCGATAGCTAAAAATCAAACTGCAGGTCGCTTTCAATAGTGTTAACCATTGACCCGTCATGCTGCCTCCATTCCTGGTTCTCAGTTTCTGCCTATGCATAAAAAAGAGCTCAAATGGAGCAACAACAAGTGGAAGCTAAATAGGCCAGATGGCAAAGAAGCCTGACAGTCCAAAATGAGGATGTGACCTGGTTTCTAAATCATGGATTAACTAATAGTTTGTTTGTGACTAAAATATTAAAAGACTGCAAAGAAAGCCAGAAAAAAAAACTTGAGAACTTAATATTTTACTTTTGGTATGCCTTTTTTCCTGTAACCTGCTAAAATGAAAAGGCAATTGCCTCTCTTAACCGATCTCTATTTACTGACTGGTAACAGCTCATTTGTCAGATGTATAGTTTTTCAGCAGTGTCTTTACAAACTGATCCATAGCTGTTCTTGTTTGCACAACCACAACAACTACTCTCACTGAACCTTTTTAAATAGTGGTTGTTAGTATAAGCGCAAAGCTGACATGTGCATATTTCCCAAAAAAGTATTGACATGTTTCTGTGGTTCTAACCATAGCAACACAGGGCTTTTTTGCAATGCTGAATTAATGCAACCACAAGGAATTAGTACACTGCCAATAATAACTGTATTCCTTTTGGATTTCTCAGTGTGTGTATGAACATCTCTGTGTGTTCAACAAAACACAAGTTCCCCTTTGGTCACACGTTCATGCTTTTTAATGACAGGTGCATCATAAATCAAACTGTTACAACAGACATGTTTAGGGCCCTCTAACTGAAGTGTGTGTGGGTGTGTTTGTTTGTTTGAGTGCTTTCCTCTCACCACTAGACCTGACCTGAGGCTAGTAAATACTGTATAATTTATAACACCACAGCAACACCATGCAAAACATCCAGTATGGTATAGCTCTGGTGGTGACGTGTGAGTGGAGATCAGTCCAAAACTTACACTTCAATAGTATTTATAAATCTTAGCAAGCATTAAAGGCCAAATCTTTGTTTTGTCTGGCCTTGAGGGTGACACATTTTTTATGGAAGGGGTTCCCAGCAGTGTTTGGGAAATGTAGTTATAAAAGTTAATATTAAAGGCGATGATGAATCACTTGATAAATCATTAAGGAGGTCACACCTTTTAGAGCAGTAAAAGCAATTGTCATTTTCAGAGGAATTGAGTCTTTTGGAATCAGCAGTTGGATATTCAGGTTAATGGGTTTAGTGTTACAAAAGCTCCTAAACAGAGACTCTCGGTATTGTTAGATTGCTTTACTGCTGCTGGCTACTGTTCTGACAACATCAGGTTGTTTCAGTTGAACATACTGTTGCTAGTAGCAACCACTACTGCCACAGGTCTTAAACTGACTTTGCTACATGCACCATCAAATCTTTCTTTGAGGAAGCACTGATATCTTTTATCTACTCCTAAGATGTCCTTGTTGGAGCATTATCTGCAGGTGGTCCTATAGCTGTTTTGTGATTTTAGTTTCTCAATGATGAGCTTACTGGTAACTAAGTCAAGTAAATTTTATTTATATAGTGCCTAATCATATCACATTTATTTCAGGGCACTTTTCATATAAAGTAGGTCTAGATTGTACTATAATACTATTTACAGAGACCCAACAAGAACATTACTGGCACTAGCACTTGCTAGTCACTACACAAGCTATGTGGAGCTCATGTGTTGCTAATACACCATTCTAGTTAAAGGTAAAATTCAACAATTTTCACGTGGATGTCCAGTGAGTGTTGATGGTAAATGTAGTCAGCTGAAACAATTAATTCTTCAGTGTGCGCTATATCAACCAAGAAACCTAAATGTTCCTGCTCATCATGAAGCCATGTTGGCAGTGCCTACATGTACCAGGATGAATTGTGCACAAGCTTCTGACACCCACGTCCACCTTGCCATGTATCACCACCCTAGCCTACAGTCTTATGTGATGAAAAGACTTAGCTAACACTAGAGCTGAGCATTATTTAAAAAAAACATCATACCAGTACCAATAACAGTACCAATATGTACTTCATTTGATACCTTTTTTCTATTTCATTCAACATCCATCATGTGGATGGAAGCAATCCTGAAATAATCCTTCTACATTTTATGTATTTATTTTTACCAGACCAGATGCCACAGGGGTGTAGTGTAGCTATACTTTTTAACTTTTGGTGACATCTCAGAATGCTCAACTGCCAACTCTGCCAACTCTGCATCGCTTCACTCGAGAAGTTTCCATACCACTTGGGTTATTTTGGTTAACACCTTAAAGTTATCGAGTACCGACACCGAGGCCTATCTAGCACCAGCTACTGAGAGGAAGAGACTAGAAATTCAAGCTGAAATAGCCTGCAGTTCTTCCACGTATGCAATGGCATCACTGTATAAAAAGAAGAACAGATTTTGCTGTTGGAGAATTCAGTTTTCTCTGTCGGTACAGAACGCAGGAATGTATTGCTTCAATTGGCTACATTTACCATCAACACTGATTGGATAACCACAGGAAAGTCCCAACTTTTCCCTTAAACT
This sequence comes from Lutjanus erythropterus, assembly GCF_056507025.1. Taxonomy (NCBI): domain Eukaryota; kingdom Metazoa; phylum Chordata; class Actinopteri; order Lutjaniformes; family Lutjanidae; genus Lutjanus; species Lutjanus erythropterus. The sequence continues at coordinate 15,947,283 of NC_139319.1, read as the reverse complement.
AACTGCTGAATTACTGTTGGCTAATATTGGAATATTTATTATTATGGAACCATGTAATATTTATTATTTTAAGCTTCACTTGTGTGGATGCTATGTGTGTGACAAATTAATGTTGGTCTTAGTGATATTTTTTCTTCCGGATATGAAGCACAATATATACAGTAAGTAATTTGACAGCAGCCACAGTTGTTGTGAATCCTGTTTCCTTGTTCCTTTACTAATTTGTGTTTACAATACCTATTGTCTAACTTTTGTAATTGAATCTCATCCTTTCCTGGTTTGTAATCACTGTCATTGAATTTGCTGTCCAATACTAAATTGCTTCCAATAAAAACTTCAAGGGCAACCTGTTGTCAACACCCTTTACTAAAAGTGTGTTTAGCTTGCTGCAGAGCTGTGCGCCTACAAGCACAGTGAGATAGAGGAGCTACCTTCATAGCTTAAAGTAATTTCAGGGATATAAAAACATTCTTACACTTTTCTTCATCTTGCTGTCAGTCAGCATTTCTTTTATCTCAACAGTGACACTGCTCTTGAAATGTAGACCGCATTTACGATATCAGATGTTTCTTTAAAACTGCTCCGGAAACAACTACAGAGAGATCATTTCAGTCTGTCACTGTTGTCAAACTGAAGCCAAACTCACAGAAATAACTCATCATTTTATCACATAAATGTGAACATACATGCACCTGAGTCTGCACCTATGCATAGAATTTAGAATTTACTTCTATAACTGTAGCTCTCTTATTGACCTTGATAAAAAATAATGCACCCAGAGCTCAGTTTCTACTACAAGTACACAAACAGGAAATTTCTAAGCCTGCATTGTAATCACATTTATGACTTAATGCAGCTCTTGTGGCAGAGTTCATCTGTAATAATACCACAACACAGTCGGAAGAGCATACCATAGCCCATGTTTGACTCTCTCTGCAAATAAGCCTGTTGTTGTTTCCTGCAGCAGATTGCCTTTATCAAATCACATCATGTGACCTGAACAGCGAGGCCACAGGCATCAGAGGCAGTCTGAGAGATGGCCTCAGCCTAATCAGCACCAAGGCAATGCAGCAGATAAGAAAGCATGAATCATTTATTAGATAGGTGAGACATAGACTGTACTAACAACTGAACGGGTTATCGTAGTAATTAATTACAAAATGCTGTTGTTTTCTGTACCTTCCTTTTCCTTGGCCTCGCTTGTGGAGTGTCAGTGGAGGATTTGTTCAGAGGTTCTGCATTTTGTGGTGGGGTTTTTTGTCCAGCCTTGGAAAATGTATGGAGAGAAAATACAAACATTATTTATAAAACAATACATAGCAATGAAATGTAGAAGAATGTGTGTGTGAAATAAGAGAGTATGTGAATCAATGTCAGGTTGCAAGATAATCCTAATTAATGTGCTAGATGTTGTTATAAAAATCATGAATCAAAATAACCTTAAGTGATCACTTTACTACATTTTCTTCATCTTCTATCATTAATTTGACAAAATCTTTCATGCTACATTGGCAGTTCTTGAAGAAAAAAGTTTTATGTTTTATTATTGCTAAATTTTACTGTAAATTATAAGAACAGTGTGTAGGATTTAGAGGCAGTGGGGAGCTCGTAGATTGCAACCAGCAGCCAGTGTTTGGTTTGTCTCTTCTGGGCTATTGTAAACACATGGCAGTGCAACACAGTAGCCTCCAAGTGCATGTGATGTTTTCTCTATAAATCTGAATATAGAATAACCTCTTTCATGTTATCATCAAGTGTAAGAAAATGCTCATCTAAACAGTGATATTAGTAAAGCCTCTAATCCTGAAAACAAATGATAACTTGTCAGTTGCCTGTTATTAAAAAGGTTGTCATCTGAGTGACCTGAAAACAATTCCAGGCAGTATACACAAGTCAGCTGACACTGATAACATCTTTAAAGCCCACAGAAACCTACAGAGACGCACACAGGAATGGCTTCGGTGTTAGAAAACAGCTTTTCCAAAACATGCCAATGTTATGTTAATCACGTCACACAGATCACATGGTTGGTGTTAAAAAGGACTATGTAAGGGAATTTAAAGTGTTCATGCAAGTCTGACCTGGGCATGTCACGCATAAACAACAACATGGCAATTCACAGACTCAGGCACATTTCCACAGTGTGTACCCTGAGGAGAATTAATGCATAAGCAAAGTTGCACACATGCAGGCATGCTGCTGTAAAGTCAAACGTGCACCTTTGTCCTGGGAACTGGTGTCTGTGTCTTTGCATCGGGTGACTTCTTTGTGTCTGCATCCGTCACGTGCGCCTCCTGGGACCAGAAACAGGACAAAAGAAGACGGTCTCATTTGTAATCCATGTCATATATACAGAAGAGTGACCAAAGCAGCAACAAATTATCCTTAACAGAAGCCAGGCAGCTTTGTTCCCCAGTTGTTATTGTTGCAACTATAGCTTTATATATAAAGTAGTCATGAAAGATCTTTGAACAACCAGGAAGTCATTTTAGAAGAACTCCTGGGCATGTGAACAACCTTCTAGACTACTGGTGTAAAGAAATCTTTGTCTTTGTAGTCTTTTTATTTTTTAGTTTAGATTTTCTTTAAGATATTAAGATTTTTAACATGTCTTACTCAGCCGGTTGTTGTCTAATTAAATTAAATTAAATTATGTAAATTGGTGTAATTCTTGTAACATTGTGTAATATTAACTGTTGAAATGTAATTTTGTGTAATGTTTTTTTGATAAATGTTCACCTTTGGAAAAATGTTGAAATGGTCGGGAAAAAAATGAATAATATGATAACTAGTCATGTAATTTTACTGACAGAATTTGAAGAAGCTAAGGAAGAAGGTGAAACGTGTTGTTCACGCCACATGAAAACACAATGAAGTCACTTCAGTGTGCAGTGTTTTATTTTGATCTTCTCTCAAGATGTTCCTGCAGTCCACCAGTACCTGACCGTAAACACTGTCTGTCTTCTGTGAACTGTTATCCTGAATATGTGTGTTCTACTTTTGTTTTTCCACTGTGAGCCTTAACAACAGTGTTCAGAATAGATTTTAACACCTTTACAACCTACATCCACAAACACATACACTCTCATAAACACTTATATGTACACCTCCGGCTCATCAGCATTTTGTCACTGAGGGAAAAGGCAACACGGGTGATCATATGTGCTGCGTTCAAAGACATTCAGGAGAGGGGCCTCAGTCCTCGCGTGCCTATGCATATGTATTAGTGTTTATGTGTATGTGTGCATGTTTATGTGTAAGACAATCTCATTCTGACTGAGGGGTTTCCCATAGGTCAGCGAGGTCTCATGTGGCAGGGCCTTTACAAGCATTTACAACACAGCACAGACATCTATGACTCAAAAAATGTTATTACAAAGAATGACACCATATTTCCAGTATTAATTCTACTACTACAATGAATCTGGACCTTTGGATTTAATGAGCTCAGGCTACATGTGATGACCTCATTCTCATTATTAGCATGTTCTGCAGTTTTATTTTGCCTGGTCAGCATAGTATCACATGGGATGGGACACGCTATGCTTGATGATGTTTCAAAATAGTAGAAGAGCTGCCCTGAGAGAAGAGATGAGAGGTCAAACCCACCAGGAGATCACCCTACTCGGTGGTCCCCACCGTGGCATCCGATGGCCCATGTCACGTTTCAATAACACAGTCATCAATCAACAATCGAGATGTCTGCTATAGACTGTGGTGAAGGACGTCTTTCCAAAAGTGGAAATTTGGCCAAAGTTTTGCAATTCCACTCGTGATAGCTTGACACTCATACTACAGCTGTTGCAGCAATAAATATTCCTCTCATTTCACCTTCTTTACTGAACTGGAACAAACTTATATTTATTGTGATTTTAATTCTAATTACAGTATTATAATATATTATATTATGTTTTATAGTATTTTATTACACAGCTTGATACATACTTGATTGGTCAATTATGGCTTTGTATATATATATATATGTAAAAATCTGACTTTTTAGTTTTAGTTTCTAGTCAAAAGTATTCTGCGTATGGGGAACTTGAATTTATGACCTTTATTTTTTAAACCCTGGCTACAGCTATAGATATACATTTGTTTGTGACTCACAAAACATGTGAAACTATTGGAAATAAATAATAATCAAAATCTATTTATGCTATTATTCATGTATTTTGAGAAATATTAAAGCTACTACAAAGAACTTTCAAATTGTGTTGATTTTGGAGACAAAAGCAGTAGTGTTTCCATCATAATAACTACAAAATAAAATATCAGAAGTAAAATTATCAGAATTAAAATCTCTTCCTGCTTCCCTGGGAAGTTTCCCTGGGAAAATGTAAACACAGGCTCATTTCATCTGATTTCACAGAGACTCGGACCCAGTGGCAGACATTATGATTAATTATACAGAAATCGCCAATCTCCTTGTTGATAGCCCTGTTTGCTGATGCAAGTGATTTAGGAAATTGAAAATAAAAAAATGTCTCAACACAGTGCCAGACTTTGATGATATCTACCATGACATTACATAGTTAATTACTGGTTCCCAAAGACAATTGATGCATGCATTGGTGCATTTTTTTTTTGCACATTATGATGTCATGGCTGGCTGCTTTTATTTTATTTTATCAAAAAAAGAAATCACTCAGAGTTAAAAGGAAAAGTGAATTTCATAATTATCATTATTTTAAGAACCAATGCTTTACACATCATATTTATTATTTCCTAAGGTAATTAATATCGCAATAACTATCAAATTGTCAATTTTTTATCATGGTATTATCATACCATGAGAAGCAGCAGCAAGATGCTGCCAGGAAAACCGGCAGAGAGCAGACAAGCCAGCTAATCAATAAAAACATCAGCCATGGAAGCAGCAAATGTAAATCAACAACCAGAAACTCAAAACAGCCACCTGTGGAGGAGTCCTTCCTGCAACACCGTGATATAAGATCGATAGTGAAATCAATTTTAGCTTGACGTGTAAGTCTGTATTTATAAACCATTGCTCCTCCAAGTGGACGGGCAGTGGTTGAGGTCACAGACCAGAGAAGAACTCACACTGTTTAAAGTGCATGGGCACAACATGTGACTCAGTTGTCTTACCAGTTGCACTACATTGTACTGTACACCACCAGCAGAGCACATCTATTTCATATAATCATCAGCATCTGGTGTTCCTATGAGTATACATCACCTTGACAATAGTAAGTGTGGACTGTTCCTCTGTGCAGCCTTCTCGATCTCTGTCCATCTCAAATATATTGCTGTAGTTCTGGATGAGCTTGACCATGATCTTGTTACAGATATTTTGGTCCTTGATTGCTTCAAAACCAGTAGTCACACTGGAAAAGATGGAGAAGAAACAAAAATAATGCAAACCGATAACATTTCTTCAAATTCTTCAAACATGACACAGGGTTCCTACAGTTTCCTTTTCAATATCTGATTGACTTTATGGTTTTCATTCAACAGTTATTTTGATATTGAAACTGAAATCATTAATCATTAATGATCGGTTAGTCGACTTGACTAACAAAGTAGAATTCAGCTGCCCTAGTAAGTATGATGTCTGATGTCAGTGAACAGCTGTGTGAGGTGTACACTGGGCTGTAGGCCTAACTGTAGGCCTAATTATATAACTTCAACACACACACACACACACACACACACACGCACACACACAAGTACGGGCTCAGATGGAGAGAACAGGTTGTACAGTATGAAAGAGAATCTGTTACAGTTTCTTCATCTCTCTTCTGCCTCTATTCTGAGACCTGTTTTTTTTTTGTTTTTTGTTTTTTTTTCACAGACTGGGTTTCCCAGCCTGGATACCCCAGTTTATAAATGGAGATGCTCACCAGTGTCACCAGTCTGGAGAACACTCACTGTAGGTCAAAATGTACGAGCATTATTTGAAACTTACTACCCAGTAGCCCATCAAAAATAGACTAGTGAGTACAGAGGTACTTAGCTCAGCAGCTGCAGGGAGGCACATGAGCCCCTGATGCATTATTTATTTATGAACATCAGAGTAACTTGTGGAGACACATTAGCATCAACCGTCTCTTATATGTCATATGACATTTACTTCAAAATTGCTCACTAGATTCAATTAGTTTTCTTAACCTACAGCATGTGACCTTTGATTAATATAATGTCAGACTTGAAGGTTTGAACATCTGATTCTAGAGGTTCATGCCGATCAAAAGGTGCAATGACATTAATGGGATATTTATGAACAATATAATGTAATGTAATGTATATTGTATATCACCAGTCGACTTCTACACTGTCATGATTTTATCTTCACTAAATAAGTTAGAGCACCATCTGCTGGCCACATATTTTGACAGCAGTCGTGCTCAGTGTGTTGATACTTTCAGATTCATTTGTTTGTAAGTATACATTACCCTGATTTTTTTTCTTTATTAATTAATTTGTTTCAGCAATTTGCCTGCACTGAAAAATTAAAGACGGTCTCCCATTCTGATACATGGGCCAGACCATCTGAAGCCTTTTTTGGGACAGACTTTAAAAAATCAGCTGGAATGTCCATTGAGTACACTTGTCTTGTGGCTCTTACTGAATATGTACAGCATGTTATAAGAGTGGAATCATTCTACCCGTCCAGCTGCTCTGACATATGAAACTGACTATACACATGACTCACTAAACAGAAATACGGGAAAGATGATTACATCCCTGAATCCCTCAGCTTTAGCCATATTAACTGCTTCCAGAGAATGTTATTTAAAGATGGCAACAAACATGTTTTGTAAAGGTCACAGTGAAGACGCCAAACTTGCCAAAACATTCAGGAATGCGAGTTATGCTCTTCAAGGATATGAACACACCAAAGCAAGTCTGTAAAAAGGATTGCACATTTTACTGAATAAGTTTAGTTTACCTTAGTTAAGTGATGTTGACTCTGATGCCCTTGAGTGTGAATCATTAAACCCAATGTCAGACTGAGGCATTCATTTAATCCTAACCCAGTAATTGAAAATTGGATTGTGACTATGGTAATGATAAGGTGCTTACACTTTGAATGGTAAACCTTTTTAAAATGATTATAGTTGTAGATTTCTGACTGTTCTTTTATTGTTACTTCATCACATGCTGCAATCTCAAGCTTTCACAGCCTTCCTTAAGTTTCACTTGTAAGGAGAAACCCATTATCATCTGATATAAGAGTTTCTCTTCATAGTTATAGAGCATTATAAGGCTAAAACAGCCTGCATGGCATCATGGTGCAGCATATGATACATGCCAAGTGCCAGCCATAGTGCCAATAGCAAGCACAGTGCCATAGCGCATCAACCACGCATGGCATACTGTACATAGCTCAGGATAGTTTTCAACCTCAACAACTAGTCCCCTGATTGTTCTACACACAGGAGAGACGGAGGTGAGGAAAGAGAGGAAGAGAGCTGCTATGGGACGAGGCTGCAAGCAGGGAATGTGTGTATATGTGTGTGTATGTACACACACACACACACACACACACACACACACACACACGTGCATATGTATATATGTACATAAAATGTAAATTTTTGCCTCGTAGATACAGGTGAAATAGCAAATAATAGCAAATAAGAACATGTACATCTTACACACTGGACCTTTGCAGTTTCACAGATTACTATTTGTTTTTACAGTATGTGAAGTAAAAACAGAATGTTGGAGTGATGGTGAAATTGATCCATGGGTATTTATTTTACCAGCCTGACCAAATGAAAAGGTTCAACTCACTGGAAGACACTGGGCCCAAACACAGTGGCGAGGTTGAGGGCAGTCATACGGTTTTCCTTGTGGTTATACTCCACAAGGGTGAGGAAGTGGCAGAGGTAGCGGAGAAGGCTGTGGTGAACTTCTGGAAGTTGCTGGAGCAGATCTCTCATATCTGACCAAGAGACATCGTCACCGCACTCTATAGACACAGAGCAGGACATCAGAACAGGTCAAAGCAATGTAGAAATCCCCCAGATACAATTTAGAGAATGGAGTTAAGATATTTCACGATTCATTTAGGATAAAAAGAGACCAAGGGGGAATTTTTTTACTCTTTAGCTGCTAGAGGAGAGGGAGAGCATGGCCTTCCCATCTCTGAGGGATTAGTATTCACCAAGTCTGTTGAGGCTTCTTGTATACTGGTGTAACCTATCTTATGTAGCCAAATGGGACACTATGGAATTATCGCTGCTTGGCTGTGGAGAAGGAAATATTACAGATGTCAAGTCAATGGGTGAATATCTCACAGAAGGTATGGCTGGAAGTGGTTAAACATCTACAACTCCAAAGAGAGGTTAAACAGTTTGACCAGTATATTATCCTGAATTTACCCCAGCATCCCAAGATCATGGATACAGGCAAATCGATCTATTCTGTTATTACTTCCATATGCAAGATAGAAGAAGATATGGGAGCATATGAGCTGGATAGGCAGCATTTTTACAGGTATTAACAGCTTAGTCATATTATTTTTTTAAAGGTAAAAAGTTCTAATCTAATAGAGCCACAGATTGTTTTTCATATAGTGAGTGATGCTTATAAGTCAGGAAACAGTAATAGTCTCATGAGCAAGTTACACAATGTCATCACATTACTTAATAAGGACACTTGAGACATTGTGAAACAATGATGGGAAAACGAGCTGGACAGATATAACTGAAGCCACATGGCTGAATGCCTGGGAAACAGAGTTGTCCTCCACCACCTCCTGGATCTGGTGAGACTTCTATTGAAAAAACTCTTTTTTTTATCACTCCCAAACAGAAGCCTAAGCAAACTAGCACTCAACTATGCTGCTGGAGGGAATGTGGAGAAATCATGGTTGATCATGCTCATATTTTTTGGTCTCACTTCAGACCTCTTTGTCAATGTTGTTCAACATCTATATCCTCTAGAATAGAAGAGGACGTACTCCATACAACACCAAAAAGAACTGGATTGAATTTAGCCAATGAGACAGATCTTTCATAATTATTTTATGTGTCATGTGTGACATTTTGTTTTAAAATAGCCTTGGTAACCAGACAAAACTGCCAAGGTCAATGGCAATCACAGATTATATCATCCCATAACCTCATATTTGTATTTTTGCCACAACCAACTTGTTTTTCTTTGAAGCACAAAATATAAAATGTAGACTTTTAGTAAATAATGTTCAAATCCTTGCAAGTTTAGTAAATAGCTTTACAGCGGGGCTCCAGCAGGCAGTGATAGTTCCATCCGCCTGCTCTCTGTAACATCTAATCTTGAGTTGTGGTGGCTAGTAATACGTGAGCATTAGAGCAAAGAGCCTGAAAATATGTTGATGCTATTACTCGGGGTACATAATTGGGTCAGAGTTGGATAAACGGATATGGCTACTGATCCCTAATGAATGAGTGACGCAAAACATTCTGCGTGCGTGTGTCTACGTGAGAGTGTGCATGTGAAGGCGGGCATGCGTGTACGTCTGTCTGGGTAAGTAGGGGGGAGGAAGGGGGGAATAATGCCTTAGAACATTCACAATTGCTTTTGATGCCGTTAAATAAAGTTCAGATTGTGTGTGTGTGTGTGTGTGTGTGTGCGCACGTTTGTTAAGTACAAGGTCACATGTGAGTTTTTTTGCGAGTGGCTTTAAAACTATTTATCATCATGAATTGGTCCAGTTTTTACAGGCTAGAGCATTAGACAAACACTTTGAGGGGTGGAAAAAAACTACTTTATGCCCTTGTATGTATGTAGAGGCCACATCATACATACAATGAATATCAAAAGATCAAGACCAAAGACCAAGACCAAATCACTGCAAAGAATGAAATACGCTGTGCAAGGACATAGAGACCGACTTTAAGGTGAGAAACTGTACACTGTTTTTGAATGTTTTTGTTTGTAAAAGAGATTACACTAAAAATGAAAGGTATTGCCAGTGTTTTTTGTTTTGTTTTTTTTGTTTTTGCTTTTTTTTTTAAGTGTTGTATTATATCAGTAAACTGGGCATGTTCTATTCATTTATACAAATGTGTGTATATGTATTTGTATATTACTTATTCATCCTGTAATTTGCTTTTACTTTTTCATCTTAGAGATGAAGCAGTTTTACTGTGATGTCTTTTTGTATACATGACTGATCAGATACACACTCAGCTGCAGAAGTGTTTCTTAATTCCTACTTTGTAATATTTGCAGCAGTTATTGATCCGCTAATCAATAAATCAATAGACTATATGATACACTTTATAGGAGAGTAATACCCAAAAATTAAATATACCACAAAGTTTTCAACCCTAATGGAATGTTGTTTTAGTTATTTAATTCAGGTCACAGTCTCTCTTAAATGCACAGTATGTAATTTCAGCCACTAGGTGTTTCTCAATCAAATCAATATATGAAGATGAATTTGAGCTTGAGATGAGAGTGAATCACAACAGTTGTTGTCTTCATTGTTAAGCAACCACTACTGCTGTTGAAAATCTATCTGATGTGATGAGGTAATGTATTAAAGTTTTATTAATGTTATGTTTTAGTCACGTTCACTGACGTCCTTCCTCACTCTCCAACATATCATCAGTTGTTTCCCGTATCTTCCCACAAAGTTATAGCGATTAGAGGCGGTAAAGGGGATACGACCCCTTAACAGGTGACCAAATGAAACACGGTTACTTTGAATAAAATTATAGACTTTTCTTGGTTTGAACATTTTTGGGAACATTTAGGACAATATAGGTACACATCTCAACAAAATATATAAATTAAGTCCTGTTGTTTTCAGACATTTTAATGTGGAAATATTACATATTAGCCATTTAGTCTTACTATCTTACCATATGTTTAGTCATTGTTAACTTAATTGATGGATGACACATTGCACAATTATACTGGTCATATACTGAACTGTCAGTCACTACTGCAACTTAATTTTCCTATCCATTCATCACACATGGCCAAACCAATTTTACAAAGTACACCAAAATCATTTTATTCAGTAGTTATTGCCAAGTGTTGTGCCAAAGAGCGTTGTTCCACTGCAGTGTTGGCCATAGGCCCTGAAAACTAGGCTGATATTTATGGGGTCTATGAGGGCAAAACGAATACTGCAGTCAAAATGTGCACTCCTCTCCCATTAAACAGATTAAGCCCAGTGAGAGAGGAGAGCAGAGAGTGAGCACAGACACTTCCCCTGCCAAATCACTCACTTTACCTTTTATGACCTCCAAGAATATTAACAGAAATATGAGGTTCATCAGTTCTCCAGTCACATATATCTCTCTCTAACACACACTAACACACACTCACATACTTAGTTAATTCATCTAACTGCAATGACTGCAGTGCTGATTTCAGGACTGAAAGATAATTTTGCTTATCATCCAAGAGCAGAGCCATGACCTACATACTCACTACACTTGGGGGTATTAATATCAAATTGTGGATTTGGGAATCATGTTGGTTGTAGCATTGTAAACTGGATTTCCTTGAACTTGTGGTATAATTCAAGACAAATAAGCACATAAGCGTTAAAAAAAAAAAGAAATAAAAATAACCACGTGATAGAACTGGGGCAACAAGTTGGTGTTGTAACAAACTGCTTTCCCTTACCTTGGTAGTGATGTATCAGTGCCTGCTGGACTGCTGAGTCTACCAGACCCCCTGGAAGGTCCCTGAGGTACTGTTTGAGCAAGCTGGCCACCGTACACACATCAGCTTCAGAGAGAAGGTCCACATGCTCTCCACTCTCCAGCCGCTGTTTCAAGGTCTCCACAGCACGAACGTTCCCGTTCACTCTGAACAGACCCTCCTGATGCAAGGCTGGAGGAAAATCGGAGAAACAATGTAAGCTGTCTCATTTAGTTACAGGTATCAGCCTATCTATAAAAAGTTCAATAAGAAAACTGACTGGGAATGAAATTAAATAAGCTGATTCCACAAACATGATCAAATTAGGATGTTTTCCAGTGAGGGCTGCAAAATATTTTTAATACAAGTCTAAAATCATTTTAATTTACTTCACTACTGTGGCTAGTTCTTAGTTGATGTTAAGATTACAGTGTTCATCCAAGCAACCCCAACAACTATTAAAACAACAATTCTTGCAAGCAAAATTTCCATTAAATGTGATAGTGAATATGACAGCTATCCTACTACTTATCCTGCTATTTCATATCAGTATGGGTGCTGTCAAAAAGGCATACTAACAGATTATCTTGAAATCTGCATCAGAGTCAGAGGAAATGATTTTGATCCCATAAGTGTAGAAGTGTAAGGGATTTATGGGATAATCCAATTGAATTGATGAACTATGTAAATTCAAATTCGGTTAAGAAAAAAAAACTTGGGTCACAAAAAATAGATGAATAAATAAATAAATTGTGTGAACCGTGGATTAACATTAACGTGTGAAAGTTGAATCGACTCTCAATGTGCCTTTTCTTGCTAATGCTAGCCTCTCGTCTGTCTGAACAATGTTAGCTAGCAGCTGAAACGTTAAACAGAAGGTAAACTAGCTACAGCTTTTACTAACATTATCCTTGAGCAGTTACTGATTGTAATTTGCAAATCCTTCTTGACTTTAAACTTTAAAGACGCTGACATATTGAACATTATGTAGCCTTACCTGTCTTATTGTGATGGTAAACCTGATATTTCTAACTCAAATTTTAGTTTACTGACGATGCTGGGGCCACTTGAGTTTACCGCTGTTAATGTAGGTCTCCATGGCTACCACTAGATGTTACCAGAGAACCATGTTTTACCAGGAACAGGTCGGGTCACCTAAATTACAACAAGACTATATATTTTCTCAGTAGTGGTACTGTACTGTAGTGATATCGATCAGTTTAAATGATAATAGTTGTTTGCTCGTGTTCAAAGATATCTGCCACTGTTCTGTGAAAGAGTCTGTTGTTTAAAAAAAAAAAAAAAAAAAATTAAGAGCAAATTAACGGTTGAACAATCCGCACAAGTTGTGAGCGGTCATTTGGAACTACTTTCTACCCAAGAAATAGTTCCTACGAAAACAGCTGATTGTGTGATCTGTCGATTATCAAACGTATCAGGAGCATAGTCTCTTAAAAGAGTTTTTACTTTTGCATTTTTAATGTAATGTTTCATTTGTTCAGACATTGACTCCCGTTGTATTGGGGTGGATGTAGAAACCTCGGTGATGGAGTTCTCCAAAAGAAAAAAGCCAAACTCTTCATAGAGCAGAGTGCTTTTTTTTCCAAGAGGCGCTTTGTGTCTGTGTTCACATTAAATTGTTAGGAGATAGTCATAAGTGTAAAGTAACAGTAATTAACTCTAGTAGTTGTATTATATGTGTGTTAAGTCTCAGTAGCCATGAGGAGGGAGTTCCACTTCCCTGTACTGACATCTAGAGGTCAAACAGATGAATTACACATTATGATATAGTAGGTCAGTCTCAAACACTTCACACCAGTATGTTTTCAAATTGGTGGGATTAATGATATTGTACTTTCTAAGTATTTAATAATGCATTTTTCGTTTTCTCTATAAAACTTTATTTTATTTTGACTCCTTATTAAGAATAGAGCTGCAACAATTAATTGATTAGTTGTCAACTATTAAATGAATCACTAACTATTTTGATTAACTGCTGAAAAGTATTCAAAAATAAAAAGTCAAAAGTAATAGTTTTTGACATACAAGCTCTCTGTCTGACAGCAACAATATGAATATGAAAATCCTGACTATGGAAATGCAGCTTAATGGGTTGCAAAATAGTGAAGAACTTGCGATTTGCAGCATGTTGTCTACAAGCAAAACCACTGGAATTATCTTATTCTAGGAGAATTTATGACAACACATCAGTAGATCCTGAGCATAGATTGTGATGGTTAAATCTCTGATTATTGCACAGCTAAAACCGTTAATTTATTTGGACCAAATCACACAATAATACAAGACGCCAGACTGTAACATATCATTTGTATTCATATCATGCTACATGTGCATGTTTTTGCTTTTTGTTTCCCATCTAATACCACACTGGGACAGTATTACATTTATATTCTGTATTGTCTTGTTAAAACTGAGTGAAATATTCAAACTCAACATCCCGTGTTTTATGGCTGCTCCATCAAATGTAAATATTCTAATTATAGATGTTCTGTGCATCATTTTATACACATTAACCCCAAAATCAGACTGACATATTAGCACTTTTGTAAACATTTTCCTCTCCATGAGAATTAGATATAAGGTTCTTTGAGTTTGAACAATGTTTAGCTACACAGCATAAGTTTGTATTGACCCACCAGCTGGTCAGAGGAGTATAAGAGGTTAAAAATGTAAGACTAATAATATATTGTCTTATTTAGAGGGAACTATGATGTTACAAATTACACTAAATGAAAACACTAAATTTGTACATTAATCAAAAACAAAAAAAGGAAATTCTTGATTAAATCTTACAAATGATTGAGTTATAATTCTTTGTTGTTTTATTCTGTCTTCCTCACCATGCTTGCGGAGATGCTCCACCATCCTCCGCACCACCACAGGGACACCATCCTTCAGCAGGCCCTTCTCCTGCAGCTCAAACAGGGACACTCCAAACAGCTTGGTGTGCTGGACTGTCCTGGGCCACAGGATGGGTATCTGGACAATCTTCTTCATGTCCTCTTTAACCTGCACCGCTGTCTTGTTGTGCTGCAGGGAGAAGAGCAGAGAGCAGCAGTCAGCCACTGACACTACTGACACAGAGGGCAGCGCTGGAGCCAACATCACTACACAGACACCTGTCCTGCAGGAGAGAGGCTCACTCTGCTCCACGGACTAAAAGGTGTGTGCGCTTGTGGTGGTGGGGTTGTCTCTGTGGAGTCCATGCACACACTTTTCCTGCAGTCGCACTGTCATGGACTGGGCTGGGAGGGCTGGCCGCGCAGGCTGTTGCTACGACAAATATCAGGTTACCATGCAACACCTTTGGTGAAAGGCATTGCCAGAGTGACACACGCACCTGCACAAATAGACATGTAGACACACAAATATGCTCAGGTGAGGTGATGGCCAGCTGTTATTGACAACTACAAATACTTATTTGAATTCCAATATTTAGACATGAAAGATTAGCAGAAAATAAGGTTTTACTGAGAAGCTTTCTGATGAACCGCTGTGTGCCTTTTAGGATTCTATGAAGCTTCTGTATGAACTGAGAGGAGAAGTTTTCAAGAACAGTTGGCACTTGGAACAGAAACTTCTTTTGATACAGTGAGCTCCAGTGGTAGAAAAACTATGCAGATCCTTTACATAAATAAAAGTAGCAATAATATAATACCAAAAAAGTACAGGTAGAAGCCCTGCGTTCAAAATTTTATTTTAAAGTATTAATAGCATATTGTTCTTACAATAAAAGTACTTGTACTGGTATTATCATATGGTTATTATTTTATTAATTATTGTGTAAATAGCATTTTAGTGTAACAGCTAGTTGAGGTGGAGCTGGAGCTTTTTTGGCTCTTGCCTTTATTTTTGATGGGGACAGCTGAAGATATGACAGTGGAAGGGGGTAAAGACAGAGGGGGACACGACACGCAGCAAATGGGCTTCAGGCGGGAATATGTGCCAATATGAAAACATTTTCTTTTTTACAGACATAACACTGATTGTTTTTATTTAGTGATTTACTTGAGTTTTATAGACAGCAGACACAGAGATGTATATTTGATCTCTCAATCATGTGCTTGAGTAAATATACTTAGTTACTTTCCATCTCTGCTGTGCTGTGATTTCCAAACTGAGTCCAGTCTCCCCTCAGTGGACACACCTTGTAAACCAGTCTAAGCATATATTTATTGTGTTTAATACACCAGCTGTTTAGTTTGTCTTATCTGATAACTTGTCAAGGCAAACAGAGCCACATGCTGTCTCTGACTGTGCGACTGAACATCACACACTCTCATTGTCTTCCTCTGAGTGTAAACACTGAGTGCACACAGACATCTCCATGTAACCAGCCAACATCAGACAGAGAGCAGCAGGAAAATTACTGAGTCACATTCAACTACAGCATAATGCATCTGTCTTTTTGCAGTCAGTACTAAGAGTAAAGAGAGTTAAGGCACACAAACCAGAGGCAGGATTCGGACACTGGCTGACGAGGAAAAGACTTCCTGCACAGATTCAGAACAAGTTTTACTGTTGTATCCATAGCTACGACTACACCATGTGACATATTGTCCAGAGTTCAGTGCTTCAAATGAGTGAACTGACCCACACAGTGAAATGAGAGGCCCCGACACCCGATGACTTCATCACAGTGAGGTCAGCAGTGTTGGGATGGTGGGAGTGGGTGGAGAAGAGGAAGCGCCACTGAATTTACTCCTTATGGGGACAATTGTTTAGACAGAATGGGTGCGAGCAGGCATGTGCCCCGCTCAGGTCAGCTGATTAAAACCCACCTCACAGATGGTGCTGAGGTGGCTAAAGAGACAAGATCTTTACCATGGCAGATGCTCTGGCAGAGTTAATACGACGTGAATCTGAGAAGCTTGTATGTGTTAATGGTGCTCGCTCATCCACTCCTCTCTGACAGGTACAGCAAGATATGCCAGTTGCACCCTCCTGATGAAAGTCAAATGGTAATTAAAAACACTTGAGTTTTGATTCTGGCTGCTTCATGCTTGGATGGCCTGCAAAGTACCATGAATTAATGGGTTTAACAATGACATACTGTATTTTAATGATATCAGGGTTCACACAGATTTTCAAGCACTTTCAAAGTACCTGAACCAGAAATTTTCAGGCTCTCAGAGCCTTTATTAGTGCATCTAAACCTGACCAGTACTGGATTTTTGAGACTGACACCTGCAATGATTTTAGAAGGGAAAAACAACAATATTACCAGTATTATGGCCGATATAGTGATTTTTTGAGGATTGCATTGATTTTGCAA
Organism: Lutjanus erythropterus; assembly: GCF_056507025.1. Lineage (NCBI taxonomy): Eukaryota > Metazoa > Chordata > Actinopteri > Lutjaniformes > Lutjanidae > Lutjanus > Lutjanus erythropterus. The sequence continues at coordinate 15,930,374 of NC_139319.1, read as the reverse complement.
CAATATACAAGATAAGATTTATTTATCATTATATCACAAACAACATTAAAATTCTGTCACAGTCCAATATTATTAAATTATCAATAGTCATTGATATGACTGTCTATAGGTCCTGTTTGTGCGTGTGTGTGTATTTCAGGTTTATGAGAGAGAATAAGATTACAACAGAGTGAAAAGTTATACATTTTAAGTTTTATATATCTTTGTATGTCTGAAGAAGATTTATAACACAACTTTAATGATGGTGATTTCTTAAAATGCAGCCTTTTTTTAATAACAACATTTTAAAAAATCATTCTGTAACTTTAGATGGACAGATCATATGGTTCTGTAGTATTCTGTACAGGTGTAACAGTCCACTGGTGGTAATGATGTTAGTAGGTCACAGGACTGTTTAAGTAGCTACAAACTGGTTGCAGTGGTACTACAACTCATGCAGGTGTTAAAGAGTTAATCCAGTCTGAGCTACAGATCTGACTCTGATACTGAACAGATGTCCGCTTAAATCTGTCTTTACTATCATGCACAAACACACATACACACACACACACACACACACACACACACACACACACACACACACACACACACACACACACAGTCTTTTTTCTTGGCATTGAGATATTCATAGAAACATTATTTTTTAACCTCACACTGGTTTTATCAGTCTGCACACACAGGTGTATGAATGGTGTCAGTATGAACTCTCATACCTACATCCATCATTCATAAAGCTGTCTGTGTACTGTGTACTAGGCCATTTAAAGTCTGGCTGTTGTCTGTAGGCCATTTCAAAACTGAGAATAAAAGATTGCAGTTTAGATTGTGGATCATGATTGTGATATTACTTTTTGGCCAGTTGCCTTCCCCTACCCTATTAATTCACTTACAAACTACATTTATGATATGACAGATTGAAACGGGTTTCACTTTGACCTTTTTATATGAGTTCATCTGTCACAGTTTAATACCTGGTTCACTTTTCACATTCAAGGACCATTCAGGTAAATTAATTTACACATTTACACGTGATTTACTAAGAATTATGTCAACATAAGGCTTGGTGATATGACTTATACATAATATCTCTCTATGCTGCGATAAATAATATATATCTTGATATACACATATTCTCTTAAACATGCCACATAACATATGATGATCGTATAGAATATGATGTATTGATGAAACTACCCACAGCAGGGCTGCAGGGTGACATGGGGGGTAAAAAAATCTAATATCTTGATATTTTAGACCAAAAAATCTCAATATTGCTACAATTTTGACTTGGTGCTTTAACAAAATATTAACACCATGATATTTTTGATAAATAATCATCAGTAATATGAGTATAATGTCTACGTTGGTAAAAACAAAAAATAGAACAGCAAGAACAGTCTGTTAAATTCAGAATATCTAATATCTAATCCCAAACAACACCAAAATGTGATCAACAGCCTCAACAACATATATCAAAGAACAAAAAAAGGCAATTCATGCAGGTGAAATAGTTAACTCTCACTGTAATATGCAAAATAAATACAGAGCAGCAAACATACGTATATGAGAATAACTTATTAATAAGAAAATATTAGGCCTGATTCTAAGAATAACAAGAAACAGGTCAATAATAAGTATCCTTGAAAGCCCTCAAAAGTTTAAATAAATAATTTCTTAATGACTGGTACAGTGATTTAACACGACAGATGGTACAGTCCTTTCTTTCTTTTTTAAACTCATCTTGCAAAAAGGTGACACAACAACTTAGATTCTACAAGTATGTAAATTACCATTAAGATGGTAATTTAAATGTGAGAGGACCAATTTGCAGACAGTGTGTCATCTGTTCTCCCACCTTCACACCAAAGCTGAGCTACAGTGTTGGACACATGTAAAACACTTGGAAACACATACTTGGGCCTTTGTCACTATGTTAGTGTGAAAATGACTGTAAACTAAGCAAATAAAAACATCACAGCCCTCTCTCTGAGCTGCAGCTCATACCAGAGAGTCCGTCTCCTGGATGAACTGTAGTTAGGCAGTTATACTTAGTGTTTACAGTCGATTTTCAGGCTTTTGGAAAGTTGTTCCTTGGCAAAACAAACAGCTACAGAGCCAATGCATGAACCAAAGCAGTCAGCAATAAAGGGAAACACTTCCTGGTGGTACCCATTTGCCTGAGTCTGCAGTGATTAGCCTAATAATAATAATCCTCATCTCCCTCTCCCCTCCCCCACCCTCCTTAAAGTATCCTCACACCACAACTTCTGACAGTGCAAAAGGCACCTATTGTCAAAGGCCTATTGAGTGACTCTAGAAGCTGGTGACTCTTGCAAGTCTGCCTCTCCTCTTGAGAAACGTCTCCAAAAACCTCAAGTGCCTGATTGAGATACATTTCTGAGACATTTTGTGCAGTTAAGGTGAATAAATAAGTTAAATTTAAAGAGGCTAAACACAAACAGACAAGGCCATCTTCCTGTGTTTTTAACTTGCTCATGAGGAGAATAGCAAGTCCAAGCATGTGCCCTCTTTTCCCACCAGCCCTCCCTCTGCCTCTGCCTCTGTCCCTGTGTGGGTGGCCATTGAAGCAACTGGTAGCAAAAGCTCCACAGGCACCAGAAGCAACAGCTGCTCAACTAAAAGAACTGCTAGGGGCAAGCAGTTTTAAAAAAGCATACAAAAACTAGACTGGTGAAGTGGTTTAGTTCTTGTAAAGACACTAAGGAGATTTTATGGAAAGTGACCTCATCGAGGCACTGAATCACTGCAAGGAAAAACTTACAGTATGGAGCTTACCATGTGTTTTTATCTCTGTTTTTTCTCTTATACTACTGTTACACAATTGCACTAGGGTGACAGACTTAAAATAGTGGTGGTTGGCAAGGAATCTACTTTCTCAGTTAGACTGCAAGTGAAAGTATTCATCTTCATAATGTATTTAGCGAACAAAGTTTAACCTAAGGAGGGAAAGCTTGAAGAGATTGAAGGAGGACACATTTGTCCCTCCTTGACATTTTAAGAAGCCACTTATTTCTACCAGAACATTCAATACACACACGACCGTCACAAAAGAAGGAGCAGCACAGTCCTGTAATGCATTCTTTAGCCCTTAATCACAGGTTGAATGGGAAGTCTTTGAGCCAACTCTGGCTGCTTTATAGCTTCTACTCACACAGATGGTCAGAGCTCCTGCCCCCATTCTCCCACAGAAGAAGAAACGCCCGCGGAGGCAAAGATGAGGGGAAAACTTGCTGCTGTCTTCCCTCCTCCTCTCCTCACTCTGTCCCAGGACTTTTCCCAGTGGTGGGAATCCCTTTCACCTCAAAATGCGCCATCCAAATACTCCAAAGAAACACAACACAGATATAATCCAAGCCGGGAGAGAGTGCGCTAAAGTGCTGTCAGTGCCGGCAGGCTGTCCAAATCATGAGCACAGATTAGAGCTTGTCTCTTTCTCTTCCTCCCTCTTCATTCCCCTCTCTCCTCCTAGGCTGAAATCTGAGCCGAGCTCTCCCATTGGCCGAGTGGTCTGGTCATGTGATTAAGGGGTTAAAACCCAAAACTTTAAATCTGTGCCTGCAGGATTCATCTGTCTGCAACTGAAGGAGGAAAGGAGGAGGGAGCCCGCAAACTCTGAGAACTGAACAGTGGTGAAAGAAGTATTTAGATCCCTCAATGAATTAAAAGTACTACCTCCACACTGTGGAAATACTCAAGTACAAGTGAAGGTCTTGCATTAAAAACCCTTACTTAAGTAAAAGTATTAAAATGTCATTAAAGTATGAAAAGTGAAAGCACTGATTGTCCCTATCAGTGTTTTACTGTTGTATCTGATGTTTTTGTATTAGAATTACTGCAGCAGTATGTTGCATTTTACTGCTGTAGATGTTTAAGGTTGTGCTATTTTAACTGTTTTATGTACTGTTTGGTATTTCACTCAACAGCCATGCATCATGGTCTATAAGACTTCATGAGCTCAGAAAAACAGCTGTGCATTCAGCTTTGTGACGATGCATTTTCAGATAATCTGAGAAAGCTGGCTTTACGCAGTGAAACTAGTTGTGGGCTTCAAATTGCATGAAACATAATTTCCATGCAACTTGACAGTTAATAAAGTCCTGTGCAACACAATTTAGCCACTAAAATTAGCTGGCTAGATTGATTTTTTTTTTTTTTTTTTGTTATACTTGCTTTCTTGCTAAATATCGAGTCGGACGTGTCATTGTAAATACATTTGCATCTTTGTCTTATTTTATATAATTTTTCTCGCTGGATAATATGAGTTGGAAGTGTTGTATCAGCTACCTTGTTTCATAATGGTTATTCCAATGAACAGGAAGAGAGTTATCAGTGCATCGATGCTTATTGATTTGCTGGAGGAAAAAACATGGCCTACTGGCTACTCAAAAGAGAGACCAGTCAATGTCACAGTCTATTCAAGGAGCTAACTGCAATGTAAACATTTTTTCTCACTCAAGTTTGTTTGTTGACGGTGTTACCAACCTTGCACAAAGCCTATGCCAATAATTTCCTCCTGAATCCTGAAAAATTGGTTGAAATGTTTGGACTGTCAAATGTTTGGTGTTTATGTTATCAGCATTTTGATTTGCTTGAAACTATTTTCACAAAGTTGAGAGTTTTGCAACCGTTGCTGCAGAGTGTCAAGTTTCAAGTGTGTAGCAGAGGACTTTACACCAGACAACTCAGGTGCAAATTTCACCTAAGTTTCAACCAATTAAAGTTGCACGAAAGTTTCAATGTGTAAAGCCAGTCCTGCTTAAGGGGAGAATATTCTCAGCCCATAAAGGGACAGTGCTGTCAGCTAAATGTAGTTGTAGTTGCAGCCTGCAATGCCTGATTTCAATTAAATTGCAGGAATAAATGAAAATTGCAAAAAAGGCTTGCATCTTCATCTGAATATTTTTTTTAAAAAAAATGAAAGGCAATTTGTTCCAGAGAGAATAACACCACATAATACAAAAAATAATAAATGATAAAGCACTGAGTTGCTTCATTAAGACTTACATGTATGACGTTGCGCAGGAAGCTATAATTTTATAAGTTGTGGAAAAGTTGCATCTGACAAAATTGCAAGGTTGTGCAGAATTTACAGAGATTGGTTGAATTGGCATGAATCGCAACTTTTCTCCTTCCTGGAGGGACTGACGAGTACTGCTAATTTGTCCTTCAGTACAGGACTCGAGTAAATGCACTTCCACCACAGGAACAGAAAGAAAGTCATGTTGCTGTCAAAACTGTCGCCACAGTAAAACAACACAGAAAAAGGAAATGTAACTGTTTTTAAAACAAAACATCACTTGCAAAGTCAGTATTTCAGTTTTGTATTGTAATAATTGTAATTATATTGCATATTATATTATAATTAGAGTAATCAGTCAGTCATAAAAATCTACATTTAAACATCAGAATTATAGGAAAGCACAGCGAAAGAATTGCACAAACAAATGTAAAGTTTATTGTTTCAGTCAGTCATACAGAAAACATCTTGCTCCATTTGTAAGTGCAGCTACCTAACTTCGGGGAAAAATAGTAAAATTGCTTTGTGATTTATTTAAATATATTTTGCAATGTTTTTAAAAAATTTGTATACTGTACAAATACACAAAATATTAAATATAGTATTCAATAAAAGTTGTTACCACTTGCTGCCAGGCAGATGGTTCAGCTTAACAGTATCAGTGTGCATAATACTTTTGATCCTATTAGCAGCAGAGAACAATACTTAAAGGCAAACCCTGAATAAAAAGCTACAGTGACTTGGTCTGTGGCAGCTGAAAACAAAACAACAGAAATTGACAAATTAACAAAATATTCACTTTAAGATATGAGTTTTAGTTGGTTTTTCCATTTTCATAGATAAACTTTTTGATGTTGTCGCTGATCCAGTCACTGAAGGCAGAGACGCGGGTGAACACCGAAGGTTTCTTGTCTCTGATGCAGCCCTGAGGTCCGAAGCTGACGATGCCGTGCACCTCCCAGGTCGTGTTTGTTCCAGGGGCCGCACAGACAAAAGGACCACCAGAGTCGCCCTACGGGAGAGCAGGAGAAAACGGTCATGAAAGATTTACTCTACAGGTAAAAGTGTGAAAAAATAATGTGTCCGCACAAATATTTAAGACACTTGTCACAAACACTCAGTCCTTTTAATTTTGACATAATTTTATTTTAATGCTGCTACAAGGAGTTTTTGACAGGTTATGAAACAGTTTCAGTTTCTTACTGATGCCTCTATATGGCCTACATACTGCAAGCAAACAAGACCATCAGCGAGAAGACTGACTGTTTCTGTGTCGTTGTTCTTAATGTCTGCCACTGTCAGATTCTCCTTGAAATCAGATAAAACGAGCCTGTGTTTACATTTTCCCAGGAAAAGTTACAGTGACTCATACATTAGCCAGTTAAAAGGAAGGAGGAGGAGATTTTTATTTAGATAATTCTATTTTTGATGTTATATTTTTTTGGTTATGGTAGAGGAAACACTACCTTTTTTAATCACAGGGAGCTCCAAAATCAAAATATGAATTTTCCTTATAGTAGATTTAAGTCAAAAAAATTTTATTTTTGAGTTTTGCAAAAATTTAAAAATCAGATATTTTGATAGTGGAATGAAGTTTAAAAATATTTTTGTAAAAATACACAGTCAGTGTTTTTATGTATGTGTGGTGTGTTGTCAATTTTTTGTTCAGTAAAACAAATAATGTGTGTTTGCTGAACATAACAAAAGCACATCATTACAATATGAGCTGCAGTTTAATGCTGAGTGCAAAAATTGAAAAAAAAAAAAAAAAAGCTTGATTAAAGAAGCTCCAACAGGCGCAGCTGAAGCCGTGAGTTCTTTGGGTGAAATAAATCCCTCTCTCTTCAAACAGAGAAAATAAAAGGGAATCCTTTTTTTTTTTTGTTATATTCGTAAATGTGATGAGCAGGTGTTGGTTCAACTTAAACTCTTAAAGTAATTGGACATGTTTTCTGAAGCTCTGCGAACGTAGCTCAGCTGATTTTACAAAACTTAATAAGACTTTAAACTAAATTATTCAACCTAAGTTGAGATAACTTCCATTTTTAAGTTGAACTAGCTCAAAATGATTTTCTGTGAAAACATGAACATTTTTGTTTGCTGTTAACAATAAACTTGTGAGTTGAGTGAGCTAAGTGTTGTTAACAGTGAAGAAGATTCATTGGTGAACATTTAATTTTGGCAGCCACCATAAATCATCTGGAATTTGTAAAGGTCAGTGTTTATCAGAAATGTGACAGAGTTCTGCTGAGGGAGGAAGTGCCAGCGTTGTGTTTTGTAAAGCCCTGTTGAATTTTTAAAGCCCTCGGTACTGCTCTGAAGTGTTTTCTGAATTTCTAATCTTCCCATGCATGGTCGCTCCCATGTTCTTTTGTCCAATTATGCCTGAAGCCATTTGCAATCAGGGCTGAGTGATCCCAAACAAAACAGTTTACAGAGTGTTACATAAAAGACAAAACAATCATGAGAGGCCAGCGTACTAATGTAATGTGTGAGAAAAGCTTGACAAGAATTTCAACAACCAAGTGCCATCCGCAGCTGACAGATACCAGTGTGTGCATTTAAACAGTTGTTGTGGTTTTTGATTGTTTGTCCTCTCACCTGACAGGCTGACTTGAGCTCATCCGGGGACTCATAACCAGCGCAGATCATGGAGGGCCTCAAGGTGTCCCACCAGTATGCAGGTTTACTGCAGGTCTCGAAGTCAATTATGGGAAGGGCAGCCTGATTCAGCTTCTCAGACACTTTGGGGAAAAGGTTACCTGAGACAGAAGTGACAAAGTAAAAGTTTATGTTGTTGCAGGAGGCAGAGACACAGAGATGCACACATATACACCAACATACATTTTATATGTAGCAATCAGACCAAGGTATTCTCATCATGGAGTGTACCAAGTACATGAAAACAAGCCACCAAACAATGTCCACATAATGCATTATAAACATACTTATAATGTGTTATACTGTGCTTATATTAATGTCTAATTATAGTCATAAGCAGTCAACTTTTCATAATGCTTTGTAACAATATCAAAGCAGGAGACATTATAAGGATTTTGATCAGGATAAAAAACCCTCTCTATTTTCATTCATTTAAGGGTTATTGTTACTGATATTAATTAAATAAATCTGTATACCATGATAATTTCTGAGATGTTCTGTTATTGTGCTATGAAAATCTTATACTGTTGAAGCCATAAACAACTGAATTGTAATTAGACAGTTTCTTTACAATATAAAAAATCTGAAATAATAGTAATATAAAATCATAAAAATCTACATTCAAACACGATAGAAAAGTAATTGCAATCACTGCTATAATGTGACTGTAAGTTACTCTGAGTGGTCCTTCTGTGCTTTAAGTAAAGCAATGAAGTTCCTCTTGAATATACAGATATGATACATTACAAGGTGGTTATAAGCCCCTATAAGTGGTCATTGTTTGCTTTAAGTTTAAATTGAGTATTCCAGTTTGACAGATCCTTTTAATGATGCACAACTGAATGATGAACATTTACAGTCCCTTAATGAAATGTTTCCCAAAAATACAGTATAATCACATTATAACGTATTATAAAAGTATTTTTATAATTTATGCATTTTTATAATTTATTATTTTTTATTTATTTTTATTTATTTATTTATTTTAAGAAAAAAAAAAGTCTAAATTCTGGGCAAAACGAGATCATCTTGAATTTTGGGAAAAAAATGGTCAACATTTTTCACAATTTTCTGACATTTTATAGACCAAATAACTAATAGATAAATTGAGAAGATAATCAACAGATTAATCAACACTCAAAATAATCATTTGTTGCAAACCTAATACACTCTGATTCTTGCCAAAAAATGTCAGAGTGACAAGCAGTTATGAGGCATTATGATACTTGAAGCTATAAGATATATAAAACGCTTTAAAATGTGTTATGGTCATTGTTATAAAGCATTTTAAATATTTATGACTGTTTATAACAATAATTAGACATTTTTATAATCACAGTATAACACATTATTGTATGTTTATAATTAAATGTAATGTATTATAGACATTGGTGTCACAGATTTCCTAGATGTTCAGTTATAATGAAAAACAATAAAAGTGATCAAAAATGATAAAAAGGAGTCACAATTTTAGGAGCAGCGATGATACGTACTCGTACAGCCACAGTTACCTCTAGTTGCTGAAGAAACATTATAATTACAGATCTTTTTACAGGACATTGAAATTCATGATCACTTCTACCTTTCTCGTCTCCCCAGCCGGTGACGAAGCAGGGTTTCCCAGCAGGCATCAAAGCTTCAGGTTTGGGCAGACAGACGGGGCTGATCTCCCTCGTCATATTGACGGGTTTGGCCAAATGCACCAGGGCTATGTCATTGGTGATGTCACTGCGATCCTGCTCGTAGACGAACCCCTTGTGGCGGATGATGCCGTCCACCTTATAGCATTCCTCCGCTGAGGGGACGTCCATGGAGGAGTTCATGTGGTGCTTGCCCAAACACATGCGCCAGTAAGACGGTTTATTCAGTGGGCTGGAAAGCAGGTGGAATGGTAGTCAAAATTAGAATTTGCTTTACTTGTCCCTTTGGCTGTTGACCTTTCCTAAACCCCGCCTGTTTTTGCTCCATGCTTCAATAACAGTGGAGGAAGCTTGGTACCCAGTGGAACCTCACATGTACACAGCATGTTGCAGAGAAAAACACATTTTGAAATGGTTAAAAGATGTTGCTGGAGGACCCGCTAAAGCAACATATTCACATCTTAAGTTAGCGAATGTTAGCAGAACGTCTGAACAAGTTATCTAACTAATATTAGGTCTCAGATTTTCAATCGTTAGCTGGCTAGTCGGGGGACTCCATAAAAACTTGCTATATCACCTGTATGAGTGTGGTTTTGCAGAATGTAGTAGTGCACGCTACGGCAAGCTCACTGACAAGTTCTGTGAGTGTCTCAGTTCACGCATACAACATGTGATCAGTTTATTTAATGCATGTCAATTATGAAGACATACAGAATGTACTATTTATGTTTTCCTGTCATTTGCATATTAGGTCTCACACCTACAGTCTGTACATGGACACTGATCGTCTCCCTCGTAAGACTGTTTCATGTGGAAGATGCTAACTTGCCTTGATATCAAAACACAGATTCCCCCATCGGAGTAGATTTTTGTTGTTGGACGTAATGTAGTACATCTAAATGTCCTTATATAATGCTATTATATTTCTGCTACAAGGTTATAAAGGTCAATTTGAGAATTTACCAACAGTCAGGTAAAAGTCACTTGAAAATCTGCAGGGTGGTCTTGTCACGGTTACAACTATGACACCGACAAAAGGAGTAAAAATCTAAGTGTATCTATATAAATCGATGATCACAAAAAATATAAAATCAACTTTGTTTGAGGTTACAATTAGGCTTAATCTTGGGGTTAAGGCAAATGTTAATACCAAGGATACCAAAGACACTCAGCTGTTATTGGAGCACAGAGCAAAAAGGGGCGGGACTTAGGTAGTCAAATTAAAATGAAGGGAAAAAAGAGTTCATAATAGCTGCATTCAAGCCTACAATAACTGATTTTTTTTACCATGTGTGCAGTGGAAGCAAGTTTTGAACATAACATTGGCATATCATTTCTTTTAACTTCATGTGTGTGTCTGTCTGTTGAGTAGTAGGAAACAATAATTTTTAAGGACTATGAGTTCACAGCACTATAAATGACTCATTTCACATTGTCTTCACAGTGTCATCTGATACACTGGCATGATAAAAAATAAACTTTATAGTTGCTTTAAATGACTGTGAGGCTTTAAAATGGCATGTACTGTGGTTGTATCTTACAACATGAAGCAGTGAGCAGCAGTTAGGATCCATTCTTCATGAATCAAAGACCCTCCACAGCTGTGCATGTACGGCGTGAGAAGCATCGCCGAAACCTGGAGAAGAGAAAGACATCTGTTCAAAATAAAATTTCTTCTCTATGACTGGTAATCAGGAATACAGAGAAACAGGAGCTGACTATACCTGCATGGAGACTTGCCAGGGCCAGGAGTGGGGGATCGCCTCCTCCCCGTTAACCACCCTCGGGGTGGCTGTATTGGGTTTCACTTCTGGGTTTCCACAATCTACTGGCCAGTCTGGGAAGAGAAAATATCCAATTATATTAATTTATTTAATATTACTGTAACTTTTTCCAAATGAGCAAAGACTTCCCTGCCAAAAACAGGCGAGTTACTACGTGAAGGCAGCCATGTTGGATTCTGCACTCACAGGTCTGCTACGGCCAGCAGTGCACTGCTAAAACAGCTTTTCTTTTTATAAAAGTATTGATCATATTGATGTTTTAGAGGTCTCAGAAACTTGTGTATCAAGGATGATACAAATGAGGCTATAGGGTTAAAAAATCTTTGGTCCAGAAGTCACACCATAATCCTTGATCATTCCTTCAAATACCGCAAATCATTTCACAACTTCAGTATCACTCAGAATTTTTCAAAAGAATTCAGTCTGACTCCAACGTATGACCCCACTCATCAGAGACAGGGTTGATATGAGTTCAGCTCAGCACACACTTACCGATAGTGATGTTGTCCCATGGGTTAGCAGGTGGAGGAGGTAAAGTTGGGACAACGCTGGCATCAGTCGTCCAGTAACCGCGAAAACCGCTCTGCTGATTTTCTCCATTACTCAGGAAGCGAATGACGACTGTGTTGCTAGGGACGGTGATGGTGGGTGGAGGGGCAAAGCCGCAGAATCGACCTGCAAACCAGAGAGGGTTTTTTTTTAACCACTGTGCAGTAAAGTGACAACAGCGCCTCAGACACTGACACCCCAAAACTTCAAAAACAAAATGTACAAGACGATAGTACGATAACCAACCTAGTGATTGCATGCTTTCTCCATTGAAGATCTCCACGTAGTCCACACAGTCTCCAATCAGATTTACAGCTTGCATTTCAAAGTGAGTGAAGGCTACATGGACACTTTTTGCTGAAGGAATGGCGATACGCCATGTGCACACGGATTGGGCCTGGTAGTCACCGATGTTCCAGTTAGGAGAGGTGATTTCACCCTGAGCACTGCTGAAGCTCCCTCCACAAGGAGCTGTGTGTGTGTGTGTGTGTGTGTGTGTGTGTGTGTGTGTGTGTGTGTGCGTGTGTGTGTGTGTGTGTAAGGAGAGGGAGAGAAACAATGAGATACATTAGTTTTTTTTGCCTGAAGGCTGTTTCCCTCAGTGACTTGTCAGGTTCACTTTTCTCCTGTCGTACCCTCTGTAGGGTCCACTGCCCTCCAGGTGGCGGTGAAGCCCGTGTCCACCACCTTGTCGTTGGAGGAGAAGCTGATGTGGAGTGTGTTTCCATCGCTCACCAGGTCTTGAGGGGGTACATGGCTGCAGAATGTGCCTGAGGAGAAATGAGCAGAAAGAACCATTAGGCTGACTTCTCTATGGAGCCTCTGTCCTGAGAGCTTGTGTATGACGTTTCAGCATGTTGACATCTTTATTGCCTCTTTCTGTCTATTTCTATACTACACATGCTGCACAACAGATACACATGTATACATAACATTTAAGACTGAGACACAGGAGATTACAATTGACAGTAGGCTCAGAGCAACACCTGCCAGTGTGTTTCATATGTCACTTTACTGCACAGTAAAGTAATATATGTAGTCAAGACTTTGAAGGAATTTAATAAAACGTATTAAGGGACAGTTGCTCCTCCTTCATATTTAATTTTCATTTTCATTTCCAAATGCATTATTATGTTTATGAATTTCCTGCCAATGGTTTTCTATTTACTTGATTTTTGCTCAGCAATTATTTGTACATTTATTTTTCATGCACTGGCTTAAAAAAAATAAAATTTACTTTCTTTATTTGACCTCAAATATTGAATTTGAGAATTATATGTGAGCATATACATTTGCATTTTGTGGATTGCCTCCCTAATTTGAATGCAAGATATTTTCTATTTTGACTGATATCCTGTACTCTTGTTCTTGTTGGTTCCTTATCAGGAGTAATTTAGAAAACACAAACTCCTTTCAAATGAATGTCTGCTACCGATAATGCTTTAAAAATCAGCAGTTCAGAATAAATAATACTGGACCTACTAGATTTGAGAAGAATACTTTGTACTTTTACTGAAGTAACACCAGTACTTTTACTTGTAGTTGAGTAATATTTTGGCAATGTAACAGTACTTCTACATATTTTCAGTACTCTTTCCACCACTGTGCAGAGGGCAGTTTGGCAAAATGTCCTGATAAGTTGAAAAAACAAATTGTATCAAAGTTACAAGAGTGAGACATTGCTGGGACAAGTCATTAACATGCAACATTAACATGTCATCAATAAATGACTCAGCAAATTCCTGATCATCTGGAGACAAAGAGCAGGTGGACATCCACATACCTAGACTTCCTGTTTTGTCTGCGATTCTGACTTTGTCATTCATGCACATCTGACTCTCCTCCAGGGAGAAATTGCTGAAGTGGAGGTGGACCAGTTTGCCGACGGGCACCTGGATGCTCCACTGGCATCTGGCTTTGTTGCTGTAGCTGGCAGGGTAACCCATAGAGGACAGCGTGCCTCCTGTGCCATTCAGGTTCTTTGGTCCTCCACAGCCAGATGCTACACAGGGAGGACAGAGGGTGAAAACCAGCCATAAATTCTTTGTGCCATATTTAGTTTTTTCAGCAAAGTGGGTCAGTTTAGAGCAGCTGGATTCATACTGTGCTCGTTGTACATGTCCCTGCGGATGACATTTTCGATCCAGGGGAGGTAGGCAGAGGAGCGGGTGAACACGGACGGCTTCTTATTCATGATGCAGCCAATAGGGCCGAAGCTGGTTATACCATGAACTTCCCACGGAGCATTGGGGGCGTCCTGGCACACCAGAGGACCACCTGAATCTCCCTGTCAGAGGTCGGAGTCATCAAAAACACCATCAGCAAGTTATTAAATACCATCTGTGTACAGTTAGTAGGGTTGCAACTTTATGAAAGGCCCAGCCCTACTAAAATAGTAGAATTCAATACCATAGATGAGCACATGTACATAATATGATAAAAAAAAAAACTGTATAAGAACCCTAAGAGTTAGGTGTGTAAAATATCCTGAACAGTATGCTATAAAACCATCACTCTACCTGACAGACGGACTTGAGCTCATCAGGCAGGGTATAACCACAGCAGATCATGGAGGTCTTGACCTGGAACCACCAGTAATCCATCCTCTTGCAGGTATCAAAAGGCACAACAGGCAGGGCTACCTGGTTAAGGGCCTCTGCAACTTTAGCATTCATTGAATCACCTGAAAAATCACACAAAATAAACTGCTAGAAAAACCTTCAACACTGTGGAGCATAAACACAGAAGGTGTTTGCACATGGAGTCCAGCAGAGGGCGCACCAATGATCCAACAATGAGTTTTTATTTCATGAGGGGTGAGTCTCTCCTGAATGGTGCAAAATAACCAGTTTCAAAAAGGTGAGATTAGAGTTGAATATCTGAGTATAAACAGGTGCAGTACCGGTCTCGTCTCCCCAGCCGGTGGCGTAGCACTTCTTGCCCCCAGGTAGCACCTCTTCCTTGGAGGGAAGGCAGGCGTACGAGATCTCATCACTGGGTGTCACCTCTCCGTCCAGCCTGACCAGGGCAATGTCAAACTCCACTGTTGGCACTGTGGGATACTTGAACCCCTCATGGCGATAGATACCAGTCACATTGAAGCATTCCTCGCTCGGCTCTGTGTAGGTCAGGTTGTGTTTGCCGAGGCACATGTGCCATCGCTGCAGCTCATCAGCATATCTGGGAAACAGATCAGCGGATGAATCAATAATAAGGCTCATGTCTCTGTCACTGCACCGTATAAGCTGGCAGGATATCAGAGCTTTGCACAGTTCTAGCTTTACAAAAACAAATTTATTTGCAGTGTGCACAGCATATTCTGAGTTGCACCTCTGTGGCACATAAACTTGTGTACAGCCTACTCAGGCTGACAGCAGAGAACTATACAGTGCACAGGCTCCTCATTGCACAGCATCTCTGTCTGAAGGGCACTGGAGACCATTATCCCAGGCGTTGAGGCGTCTCTAACAAGCCATTGCTCTTGCACTGTAATAAGCCTGAGGTAAAAGCACAGACACCAATATCTGCCTTCTGAGATTAAGCAAATGGCCTTCCAGAAAGTTTGAGAAAACTCTGCTGGAAAAAAAAAAAGTAGCATTAAAGGGTCATTCCAGTGTTTGTAAAAACAGGGCCTATTTTGGGGACAAATTTTGGGGTCTAAATGAATAATATGTTCAAATATGTTTCAGTGAGCTCAAGAACATTATACATACAGTATTCTGTTGCATCAGTGCTCATTTTAAAGGAGAAGTCTGCAATATTTTTACTGTAAAAAATGATTAAATGACCATGATATGTCACCAGATATTAAGGAAACATGTTAAGTTGATATACTCGCTTCTCTAACAACAGCTGGAACATCTGGGCGAGAATAACTGTTTCAGTTTGCTAATTTCACGTTAATTAGAGTTCAAATTAATGCCAAATATTCAAAGAATAAACAGGTGTCTGTTTATGAGTTGTAACAAGTCAATATTATCAATATATTTTACAAGGAGTAGATGTTTTTTAACAGTTAATTTGAGCAATATGGTAATGGAGTCTGGCAGGCAGTGAGACAGGATGTTACTTCACTCAAACTCCTGTGTGTATTTTCAGAGCAGTGGGATTTTTTTTTAAGACAACAGGCTTAACTTTACATCAGCAGACAACTGACAGTTATAAACAGTTGATCTAAAAGGAGAAATGTTCAAAATAAAGGGAAAAAATATATATACAAATTACAAAAATAAAGGTTTAGGCTTATTAAATAATTAATTCTTAAATAATAAAGGACAAATAAATCTGAACCTAATAATCGGACCATAACTCACATATGATAGTCTAGGAACAGTAATTTCCTTGGAATTGGTCCAGTAGGGCCTCAGTCAGCAACATGGCTGCAACATAATCTCTGGGACCAAATAAACCCCTAAAAGTATGTCTACTTGTTTTTTTTGCCACTGATAGACTCGGGTTGTTATTCTAAGTATCTGAGAAAATAATTGAAAAAATCCCTGTTGAGATAGACCTTTGTGTTTAATCAGAGAGCAGCTGTGATATTGCTCTGTTCAAATCCACCAGACTCCATTGACAACACGGGAGTTGCTGATCTGTTAATTTGCTTGTGTTACTGTGCGACTTTGGTGTTTCAACACGTTAGTTCAGATCTGTTTTTGTAGCCCATTTCACGGCCGCTGGCTGAGACAATCAACTGAACCAATTCCAAATATCTTTTTTGCATCTATTAGTCATTTAGACCCCAGGCAAAATCATATCAAGAATCATATCGCAAAATAAGGAGCCAGAATTGAATATAAAACATAAAACCCCTCTTTGCCTGAAAGGGTGGTGGGTTGAATTTACCCAATTTAAAAAATTACTATCAGGCTGCATGGATCATTAAAGACATGTCAGTAGAGACCTTTGGAATCACTTCCATTCTTGACTGACATGACATGGAAGAAACTCAAGATTGGTGATGACTGGATCAAGGTAACAATGAAAATATGGTCATATGGAAAAACCACTGAGTCATTCAAACAACTTAGGCAGGAACTCCAGCCCCGGACTTCCACAGATTCCTGCAACTAAGAGGTTACCTTCAGAAACATAAGGAATGGGAGCATCTTTGCAAAACACCATCCAAATTAAAGGAACTGTTAATGTAATTTACAGGGGAAGAGACAAAAAAGAGGGTTATATCAAAGATTTATGGCCATTTAGACCCCAAAATATGGGAAAAATAGGGCCAAGCTTTAAAAATACTAGAATTATTCCTGAAAAACCTGAACTACTGTTCCGATTTCTCAGTGTTTTTGTCCATGTGTTGAAGAATGATGACAGAGAGCATTTACCTTATGAAGCAGTGAGCAGCTGTAAGAACCCAGTTCTTATGAATAAGAGTACCGCCACAGGTGTGGAAGAAAGTGGGATCTGGACGACTGGAGGGCCAAACCTGAAACAAACACACACAGACAAATAAAAATTAATAATACTATCATTAATAAAGTGCAGTCAACATGATTTCTAAGTGAACAATTAGATGAGTCTTTATCTTAGAAAAGACAGATTAGTTTTGTTCCAACTAAAGTGTTGGCTTGCATTTTATTTTGTATATATGCGTGAATTAAAATAATAATAATAAAAAAAATCAAATCAAATCAATAAAGAAGATTATATACACCGTTGACCAATGCAGTTTTTTAAACTGTATATTCATGGTGTCAGTCAGTGAATTAATGCAAGATATAGAAAAGATAGAGGAAGAAGAGAAAAAAAACTTGTTGATATCACATTATGATAAATAATAATTCTTCTTGTTTAACTGTATCTGAATTGGCCCTTTTGAAATCAATGATATGCTATGCACCATAAAAACTGTTTGTTTTCACCTATAAAAGCTGAGGTTATTCTGTAAATGTTCAAAACAAATAAACTTTTCTAGTTAAATAAACTTGATACTAATTCAGTTGTACCTGAGAAAACATGTTCAATAAGCTTAAGATTTAAGAAACAACCATGACTTATCTTACAGTCATGACATCATGAAACTTGAAATGCAAAATGCCATATTTAGAACCAGTTTGGTCTGTCTGTTCTGGGCTGCTGTAGAAACATGGCTGTCTATGTAAACGGCTCATTCTAAGGTAACAAAAACATAATATTTCTTATTTTCAAGTCATTATACACTAATGAAAAAATACTTAGGAATATTACAATCCATTTCTGCCAATAAATCCCACTAAATCGTGCACACTGGACCTTTAATGAGAACCGATCAGTTGATTACACTAAATTCCTGTAGGATTTTTCACAGTGTGCCGTAAATTTTGATGTGACTATTGTATTTTTACATGAATGCTCTATATTTATTAGCAGAGTCTCTCACCTGCATGGACACTTGCCAGGGCCAGGAGTGCGGTCGGGCTCGCTCTCCGTTCACAATGCGTGACACAACAGTAGGAGGAATGACTGGTTTCCCACATGTACTGGGCCAGTCTAGAGAATGAGAAAAAAACCCCGTAATATATCCTGTGTCTGCTTCACTGTGCATGTATGACTTTGTGGTTTGTTTGTGGATAAACAAAGCCTGAATATACAGAACATATCTGCAGCTAACAGATAAGCCTTTGTGTTGCAGGGAAGGGGCTTTCAGTCACTGGCTCTGTCATTCTGATTCATATATTTTAAATAATTTTCCAATAACACCGTCCTCCTGCTGCAAAGAAACAATGGCTTCTGCCTTGGACTTGTAAAAATCACCATTTTCAGGCCAGACTCCTTGACATCAGCACACATAAAGATATAAATTTCTTTTGGAGATCCAAGGAGTCGACGTTAAATTGTCCCAGTCACTCTTATCCCACATTTACACCCGTCATCCCCCTCTCTTTCCTTCCTTCCCCCAACACACAGGGCACCTCTGGTCACAGCCCAGGTGGGAAAAAAAACAGAAGCAGCAGAGTGCATCTATAAAACTCTATTTCAGCAATTGGCTTGGCAGGAGCTGAGGCCACCTGGGGCTCATCGCTGGGTGAAGAATGAGGATCGGGTGACAGCCGGGGAAAGTGAAGCACTAGGCCAGTTCACGTTATGTTCTCAGCAACACCACATCACCCTGTTTTACTGCGCATCGAGGCGCGGTGAGGAGATGGGAGAGGTGGGGGTGTGAGGAAGGGCTGAAGATGTGAGGAGGCATGAATCAGATGAATGTAAGGCAGGTCTCTGTGCCGCTAAAGCAAACTAAATGTTGGTTATCTGACTGGTGAAAAATACTGCCTTGCTAACCTGAAGGCACTGTATATTATACAGTAACTGAAGAGATGTGTAAACCACAACGGCAGAGAACTGGGTAGAGACGGTAGGGACATGTCTACTGCTGACTACCAATATCTAATTATCCCATAGCAATAATTGTGAATAATTCAAAATAATTCAAAATATAACCACTGCTGTCCATTAGTATCTAATCAATGTTATTTATAAAGTTATAGATGCAAAATAATGCATTTTTAATTTTTGAACGATTGCGCCCCAACTCCTTCAAATGCCTCTCAGTGGTTTGGTCCACTACCTACCTATAGCGATGGGTGCCAAAATATTTAATATATAAATCAAGCGACTTGAAACAAATCTTGTGAGTTATTCAGACCGTCGAGGGAAAGTGAGAAATACACACACAGCATGCTGTAATCTTAGTCAGTGCTCCTCTGGCAGCAGCATAGCCTCCGTCTCCCCTCACACTGTGCACGTCAGGCAGGAGACTGACTCAGTTCATCGAGACGTACGTGCATGACATTTGTGTGGGGGGCTGCTTTGATTAGTGGGACGCTACTAATTTGCGTAAAAGTTTGGACAAAATTGTGATTTTGCAATCACAGCAGTTAATGCAAAATCAACCAATCCCAACATTGCAACTTCCTAGAGGGACCGATCATACGAAACCACGAGTTTTCCACTGATTTGGGCTGGATGACATATTGCCAGCTTGATGTATGTTCACCAGCTCGTTACAAACTTTTTCTGCCTGCTGTGAAATTAAGTTAATGAGATGACGGGTTCATCGTCAGTTAATTCACTGTAAACATAAAAAAGACAGTTTAGTGCAGATATAAATGCACTTTTACCAGTGCAGCGTAATGAAAATGCATATGAGGCTCACGCAGATACTCCACCTATGGGGATGTTGTCCCAGGGGTTGGGCTGAACAGGCGGTTCAGTGGGAGCAGGCAGGCTGGGATCTGTAGTCCAGTAGGCCCTGAAGCCTTTGGCCTCTGTAAACAAGTCTGTATGGAAACGAATCAGCAGCCTGCTGCCTCTTGTCTTGATGGCTGAGGGCATCTTAGTTCCACAAAATGGACCTAAAATATTGAAAGACATTTTGTCCTTAATAAATAAAGTGACACAGAGGCCATATATGTACTAGTGTTTATACAGTAATGGGGTACATATGTAGTTTTAAAAATGGTGTCAATGAATTCATGGCTGGGTCTTGTTTTTTTTTATTTTAAATGTGACTCAGTATTGTGAGAAATAGTTTTGAGATCAGTGAGTCATGTAGTAACTCCACAAGCTAACTTACCGTGCTTTTTCATCAGTGCATTCGTCATACCGTTGATGTCGTACACCATGATGTTATCATAGCATTTATTCATTATGAAATCTTTGCCTTCGAGGTCGAAGTGGGTGAAGTTCAGAGTGATTTTATTCCCCCACGGCACAGCGATATTCCACATGCACTCAGTGTTAGCCTTGTAGTTCATGGGCCAGTTCTGTGACTTGATAACCCCGGTGTCCTCTTTGGAAGAAAAGCCACAGCCTTGGATTTCTGAAACAGAAAGAGGGAGTGATCAAGAAACTGAATGTGTGATTGCAATTAGATAAGAGTAGATGGGCCACAGTATCTGCCTGTGAAAAGAGAGAGCCTTGAAGAGTAAATATACAATTTTATCATAACAAAATGTGAAGAGCTTCATGGCAAAGTAGAAGCTTCAGCTGTTGGCAGTGGTACAAGAAGTACTCAGGTCCTTTACTTAATAAAAGTAGCAAAACCACACTGTAGGAACAATCGATTACAAGTAAAGCTCCTTCAAAATGTTACTTAAGTAAAAGTACAAAGTGTATTATATTACTGGAATTATTGATGCATTGATGTGTTCATTACTTTAATGTTGCGGCTGGTAAAGGTGGAGCCCATTTATCACTTTATGTACTGCTGAGTAGTTTAATATATAATCTCATGTATAATAAATCATCATTTATTAGCTGATTACATTTTGCATTAATAATCTGAATCTGCAAAGTCATTAAAGCTGTCAAGTAAATGCAGAGATGTAAAAAGTGTCAGAGGTGATACTCAAGTAACGTGCACATATCACAGTTATATTCTGCTGTTTCGTTAAACATTTGCTCCATTTTTACTCATTTAGTTCTGGTACAGAGAAGCATTTCTGTGTAACGTGGAGAGCACAGTAACTAACTACTTTTAATTAAATGCATTAAATAAGGTTTTCATGTATATTTCTCATAACTGAGTGATATTCCATTTTATGCTAATTTATAGGTCTTTTTCATTAGATTTCAGAGGGAAATATTAAGATAAGATAGGACCTTATTTATACAGAGGGAAACTGCTGTGCAGCAGTTGCAGTACAAAGACTGAAAATATCTTTAGTGCAAACATAAACAAATATATGACAAATGTACAGATTATAAATAAGGTGCAAACCAAATGTACACAAATATACACAATGTCTAAAAGGTAAACAGGTTAACAGGGAGGAGCAGAACCAAAAAAAAACCATTATGCCAAAAAAATGTACAGAGATTAACAGAAGTGATAATGAATATCAACTGGTGGATGGTAAGGTTAAAATCCAAAATATAGACGTGTCCAGGTATGAAGGGTAAGGATCATAGATATGTACGAGAAAGTGGCACATAACTACATATGTACAATATGACATTAGAATTTCCAACAACTATTTTAGGACAGAGCCAGAAATATGTGCCAAAGTAGCAGTAAGCTGCCTACATCTACATCTGGCAACTACAGGATACATTTAGGCAAGTTTTACTTTGTAATAATAAAGATGATGTAGCACCTTGAACTGTTATAGCCTATGTCTGGGGCATATATCGTTGTGTATTTTTATTTAAAGCTGGGGCAGGCAGTTTATTTTTGGTTTCATTGGGCTTAACGTCCATAATAATCTTTAAGTATAATGTAATTTAAGTGGTCAGAGAGAAAAATACTGCTCCTTCTCTTGGCTCTGTTTTCAGGCTTTAGAAAATCTAGCCCTTAATGGGAAACTTTTGCTAATCACAGATTGATAAGATAGTTGATTGTTGAGTCTTCCTCACAAAACAGAAGTTTGAAGACCTGGGAATTAGGCTCAATAATCAACTATCTCTCTGCAACTGCCTTCCACAGTTTTAAGTAAAAACTTACTGAAGTACTTTCTCCACCACTGCACATGAGGCTTATGTTCATGCCTGATAATAGTGATAAAGAAGGAGATAAATAAGTTTTATCTTGCTTTTTATGCTTCACACTGTACTCTGACCTGAGTGCACACTGCCTGCACACTGACTTTGCTGTTTTTTACAAATGTGACAGAGGAGTCAGATGTTTTATGATACTCTTAATGAGGTGTGGAGCTGCTTCGGCAGGTGTGAGTTTGTTCCTGTGTGTGCGCGTGCATGTGCGCGTGAGCGTGTGTATGTGTGTCCTCAGTACCTGCAATATCCTCAGGATACACAGCCTCCCACTTGGCAGAGAATCCACGGTCTGTGAGGCGACTGTCGGACTGGAAGGCGACAGATATTGTGTTACCGGCACTGATGATCACGGGGGGAAGGATGTAGCCACAGTGTGTGCCTGAGGATGAGGGAGAGGAAGGACAGATGAAAAAGGTGGAGGTAAAAGGAGAGATTAGAGTCAGGAATGGAGGGATGGTTCAGAGAATAAACAGATAAAGAGTGGTAAATACTGTGAGCACCGTTGGGTGTAAATAAGTGTGTGCTTGTGTGAGGCGGAGTGTGTCGGGTGCGGTCAGTGGTTGATGGATGGGGCTGCTGAAGCACCAACAAATGAAGGTGACTTTACTGTCTCTGTGTGTGACTTCATCAGCTACTGAACACAAAATCAGGTGAAATATGAACACTGTTCCTACCAAAAGACTGTGAACACAAAGGATGGTGCAGACTGGTAATGTTAGCAAAGATTACTGGTAAATACACAAGGCTATTGAAATGCGAGATGCTGCTTATTTGTGCAGCTAAATCAACTTCTGAAGAAGCATTAGCATTCAGCGTGTGATTCTTAAGATGCATGCAGACTGTTAAATAAGACAACATGTGAACAATAATTAGATCACAAGCCCATTTTTTATTCCAAGTAGTCATTTTGTCATCATATAATTTTCAGAGATTACTATTTGGTAGTTGCACTGTTGTGTTCACCATGCAAAAATGCCATTAATTAATAGTTTTCACCATAGTTTTCAATGACCAAATTATATGACTTATATGTGTACATAATCACTTGTAAAATAAATGCAGTGAACTATGTTCCAATGTGCATTACACAAAAAACTCTTTTCTATCACAATTTGCTCAGAATTATTTATTTTGACAGCAAACCCTCTCACCACCAGACAAATCTAAGCCCAATGTTCTCTTGCCTTTCAGCCCTCATGAGAAATTGTCTGACTCTTGACCAAAAGTAAACCAAAACATTTGGCTGAAGTCTTTTAAATGCTTTGAAAAGCTGCCAATTCATGAATTGATTCCCAGTGGGATCTGCAACACTAACATTGGTTCACTTTAGCTCAAAACAAGGGTATAAAATGCTTGCTAAAGAGCAGCTACTGTGGCCACAACTTGCAATTACAGAAGAATGTTAAATGCCAAAATGTAAGTAGAGAAGTCAGCGAACTGACTCTGTAATGTTGGTTATACAAAAAGCGTGTACAGAGTTAGCTAACATAAGCTAACTTTAGCCACTATAGTGACTAACTACTGTTCATACCAGACCAGGAAAGGCTGCAGCTGCAAAACCCTGAGTAGACTGATATAATTTAACATTAGTCTCTCCAGTGGGATCTACAGAACTATTAACCCTTTCCCCTTATGGCGAGTCATTTATTATCTTTAGCTTAATGCAAGGTTATGAAACCTTTGCTAAAGAGCTACTGTCGCCCACACAAGTGCTAAACTGTAAAATGTTTGAAACAGTAGCATAAGTACAGAGGTCAGTAAACAAACTCCGCAATGTCAGTTACACTGCAACATCTGTTTAAAGTTAGCCAACATTAGTTAACATTAGCCACCATAAGCTAATGGTTGTACCAGACCAGATAAGGCTGGAGCAGCAAAACCATGACTGTATTAATGTGATTCGAGAGCCTGCAGATTCATGAGTCGATTCCCAGTGGAATCTAGCCCTTTAGCCCTTTCCCCTTATAATCATCATTTGTTAGCTTTGGCTTAGCATAAGGTTATGAAACCTTTCCTAAAGAGCAGCTGCTATAGCCACAATAGCTGCAAAAAATGTTAAATGCTAAAATTGTAATGTAACAATGTCTGTTGGTTAGCTGACATAAGCAAACATTAGCAACTTTAGGCAACTGATCATAACAGACCAGGTATGGCTGTAAAAGCAAAACCATAGAAACAGAAACTGCATGAATTCATGATTTGACGTGCATCTGCCCGTCTACCATGTTGGGGTCGCTGATTAGATAAGTACCTGAATTTAATTCCAACAAGTAATCACCATCATGTTGAATTTCTCAGGTATATAACAACCCAAATTTTGTGAAAATCAGTCAGAAATAAGCAAATAACATTGCACATTGTATTGTTAACTGACAGATCTTGACCTCCCCAATATGGCGACTGTGCCAACATATTGCAAAGATATAAAGAAGTGGCCAATGAGGTATTTACCTTTCTATATGAGCAAAACCGTGAGCGTATTATGATTTCAGAAAAGGACAACCAGACATCCCCATTTTCAAATGGAGCCTGTCCCCAGAAAAGTCCCTGTGCTTTTTTTTTTTCTTTTTTCTTTTTTCTTTTTTTTTTGCCAACAGAGAGAAAACTGCTGTGGAAAATTTGTCCAGAAGCTAGCAGGTGCCAAATGAAACCACTAAATCACCACAATTATCTTTGACAAAGTTAGTCCTAAAGTTATTTACCCGATTTTTCCAGTCAGCCTGCACAATAGTATAGTGTAACAGTTACCATGGTCAGAAAGTAACATTTGATATTTCAATAATATTTTGACCGCCAAACTGGAAAAGTTCCCAGTTTTCATTTCAGAAATCTGGTCACCATATTTGAGAACCTGCAGATAGATGAGTTGATTCCCAGTGGGGTCTATAGTACTAGTATTAAATTCTTTAACCCCTATAGCAAGTTATAAGTTAGAAACTTAGAGAAGGCCCATAAAGTCAATAATTGACTGTGTAATCTCAGTTACACAGCATATTACACAATATCAATATCAATCTAAAGTTAGCCAACATTAGCCAACATTAGCAACTATAAGCTAACAGTCATACCAGACCAAGTAAGACTGGAGCAGCAGTTTGCTGATATGAGCTACAATGCATTTTATTACTGTATATTTAAGTTTTCATTTGTAAAAGGAATAGTGTGTTTCTTCTTTTATAAGTCATGTAGTCTGACTTCAAGGGACGTTTACAGATAATGATTTTTCACACTTCTCCGGTTTTCAAAACAGACCTTCAGCTGGTACCTCTGTCTGCTTTTCATTTCTCTCTACAAACACACCCCCTGAAATAACAGGACGCACCACTAACACACTCTCATCACCTATCTTTGTGTGTGTGCGTGTGTGTGTGTTTCACGGAGAGCGTGCGCCCGCACCTCAGCGCTTTAGTCCTTGAGAACTCAGCAATAGATAAAGCTGTATCAGCCTCACCGCAGCCACTCAACTGAATAATAAGGAGAGGTAATTTATGGGCTCTTTGCAATGAAGATCCTAATCAACACTTTTACAGCAGGAGACAGATACAGAGCTATACTGTAGCACAAGAGTTGTTAACAGTCTTTCAACGTGCAACCAACACAAGCCAAAGTCCTCATATTTAATATAAGGTTATAGTCTAAGAGATGGTCAGAATGCTAACTTAAAGACACATAAACAGGCAGAATGTCCAACTTGTAAATAAAAGAAAAAGACAATCAGTGTAATTAATTAAAAATAGTAAAGGATTCAGTTCTGGCTCACCTAATGTGCTGTAATCATCTGAGATGACCAGTTTGTCCTCTTTGCACTGTCCAGTCTCTCCTGTGATGGCCATGTCAGTGATCTGCAGTTTAACCATGAGTCCTTTGGGCACAGAGATCTTCCAGGCGCTTCTTAAATGAGCAGGATATGGATTTGGGAAACCCTCGGACTGGATCACTCCTTTACGCCCATTGAGGATTACTGGACCACCTCCTGTAATAACATAGGAAGTCATGTTGAGAACAATATTTCATCGTATTCACACCTCATTATGAAGATTGTCTTTAGAATAAAAAGCTGGGTTTTCTGTGTCTCTCAGCTCCATTTAATAGAGTTCTTTTTTCGTTCTTTTTTTCTTATGAAATTCCTTAATTGGCCACTGGAGAGAATTGTTCTGTCTACCAATAGCTTTAATACAGTGATGAATAGATAATCCTCGAGGGGGATCTCCCCACGCCTTCGCACAGAGCTGCTTGCATTCATCCTTATTTTGTAGCTGTCACTTGATTAGACCTGCGTGTTTGTGCAGGGAAACATGCACAGGGAGGCATTTCAGTTACATAAGACAGAGAAACAACCCTCATAAACCATGTGAGCATATTGATAATGGTATCAACAATAGGTTATTGTGCATCAGCATTAACTGATTACAGTTTGTGGGTCTGATAAAAAAGTCTCTTAAGTCAGCTAAAAAAGGATGGTAATGGATGATTTTTCTGAGGCTATCAAATATAA
Organism: Lutjanus erythropterus; assembly: GCF_056507025.1. Taxonomy (NCBI): domain Eukaryota; kingdom Metazoa; phylum Chordata; class Actinopteri; order Lutjaniformes; family Lutjanidae; genus Lutjanus; species Lutjanus erythropterus. The sequence continues at coordinate 15,903,725 of NC_139319.1, read as the reverse complement.
CACCCATTCCACGAAACCATTTCCATACCATGAAAATGTATTCTCTAAAGATTTATATAGCTATGAAATACATGTAATTTATGACATTTTTTGGTTTGCTTAAATTTTTTTAATTTCCAAACTTGCCAACTTGCCAGAAAACACCCTTGTCCCAGACAAGAATTCACAATTTCAAACAATTTAAAAATGTGTTAAAAGCCTTTCAGAATCTAAAACTAAGAATAGCCACTGATAACAAATGTCTAGAAATATACTATTATGCTCATCCTTGATTGAAAAAAATCTTTAATGAAAATGTTGCCCCTTTAAATTTGTGTCCTAGATTTCCATCAACTCAGTCAGATTTTTACAAAAACATGATTTAATCAGGCTTTAAAGGTTTTAGTTATATCTGAAGGACCCCTGTCTCACTTCCTGGTTTTAAAAAGGCGGAGCAAGCACTGGTAAGCTTTCCATTTTTTCTATTTTCTATTTCCAAAAGAAGAATCTACTTTCTTTTTTTCAGCTTTATTGCCGACACACGTAACAGATTTACTGTTTTACTGTGGACATTGCCACATACCAATTTGCCAGACATCGTCCAAAGCAAGTGCATACCACACACTTCATATAAGATGAAAATTCTGTGAAAGACTTTTTGACAGAAAGCCCTTTCTGACAGAAGACATTCTTAGACAACAATTCAACAATTGTGATTATACTCAAATGACAACATACTTATGAATATTATATTCCCTTTGTGCCATGTTCTGCCAATAAATCCCCATAAATCTTATACGCTGACTGGACCTTTAAGTGCACGAGAATGAAACTGAAACACAGAGGTAGATTTAGAGAGAATTTTTACCTGAAGATGTGGGCGGTGCCGTGGTTTGTATCGTGGGTCTGGGTGTGGTTGCGGGCTTGGGCGTTGTCACTGGAGGAAGGCCGGACTTGGTGTAAGTTGCAGTGAATCCTTTAGAAGTCAAACTGTTGTCTGATTTGAAGCGGACCACCATTGTGTTGCCGCTGGACTCCACTGGCTTTGGCATCGTCCCCCCGCAGAACTTACCTTTAATGGATTATAGTCAGTGTTAAAACGTGATGATGAGGCTTGTGCAATAACATTACCATCCTCAAATTTCAGTTGAGACAATTGACAATTAATCAGTGCTGCTTTAACAATGAAGCCTACGCAGACAGACTTACATTCATTAAGTTAAAAATAGACTCCAGAATCTCTGTCTATTGTACAACTTCTCAAACTTTTAATTGAGCTCATCTTTATTCATGGCACCACATAGTTGACATTGCTAATGTTGGACAAAGCCCACAGTCTATTCTGAAATTCTAACACATCCCTTTGCCCTCTGATCACACAGCCAGCTCCGACTTAATCTGTGCTAATGTGTGAAAATATTGTGGTATATTTTAAAATATGTTAATCTCATACATGAAAAGCACATATATTTATTTCAGAAGCAAATTCTTTTCCTTGTAGTCCTCACTGCATGCTGCAAACATGTTTTTAATGTCATGCTTACCGAGTGAAGAGGAGGTGGTCGCATCATACACCTGAACAAAGTCTCCGCAGACATCGGGGACCAGGTCAAAGGAAGTAATTGTCAGACGAACCCTCTGGCCTTCAGGCACCGTGATTCTCCACTGATGCAACATAGAAATAAAGCACCAACAGACACATGCATCAATTGTTTGTACCTGCATAGACAGATTTCCCCAAATCATTTCCCCTTTAAAGCACAGTTGATCTGCATGTGCAAATGGCTTAAACCTCATGATCCTGCAGAGCTGCATTTTGACACACCATTAACTCATAACTAATTTTATCACTGATTCTGCTCTTGTTTGGACAGGTGGTGAACTGTCAAGCTAAAGCACCGCCAGATGAAATCATGATGACAGCCAAATAACACCATATGACTCCATATCCAAACTCAGCGTGCAAACCCTGACATTAAAATTGACTCTGATTTAATTGGATGCTTTAATCATCAAAACCACAAATGCTGTCAATGTGACTGTGTTGAAATCCATAAGTAATAGATTTACTCTGAGTTGGTAATCTGAAATCTTTAGGTTTGTTTAGAACCATATCATATAATCAATACTGACACACTGCATATAACATGGTACACTAAAATATTCGTCAGTCAATAAAACAGAAAACTGTAACTAATCTGATTCTCTCTCTAAATTGATCGTGTTTTGAGATCAGGCAAAGATTTAAACAATGAGTGACAACTCCTGAATTGACCTCATCACTGTGCTTTATTGAAGGCTCAATTCAAATAGTACCAAAAAGGTGGCCCTTAAATTAATATAGTTAAGCTACAAATAAATTTTATACAGTTACATTAAAAACTAAACAGTACAACCTGTGAAAACTCTCTTGATTGATTTATCTTTTACTCTAACTAAGACTAACAGTAGACCACAGCTAAATAATGTCCCCACATGCTGCATATTTCTAAAGTTGCTGCTTATTTTCTATTAGCAATGTCTTCTATGTCTTTATATTTTAAGCATGAAGCAAGAGCCAGGAAGTGATTAACTTAGCTTGACATAAAATACCAGAATCAGACAACTTCAGATCAAACATGAGTGAAATGACCTGCCTCTTCTACCACAGTTTTAAACATCTGGCAGCACCTCTAGTATTCATGATCGCCCCACGCTGCTTGCCTGTTTGAAATTACCATATCTTTTGTGTTACATGTTTGTACAAGATCATAAACAACCGATAACTCATTTGAATTTACATGAATTATTATATTAGTGCTAATATTGCATTTTATTTGACTGTGACTGGCAGCGATAGTGGCTTCTCAGCTGGGAGGTCAGTAAATTACTGCGACTGCTGTTTGCCAAGGCAGATATCTAACACCCTCATCATCCAGTGTAATTGAAGAGTGAAAATCAAAACCCCCTCAAAATATGGTTTTGGCCAGGGGTAGAAGTAACTAATTACAAATACTCAAATTATTGTAATTAAATTCTAAAAGTCTGTATTTCTCCTCGTACTTAAGATGTTTTGTTGCAAGATGTAATCTACTTCGTTACTTTTAAAATCATGGTTGAGTACAATTTGAATTAATCCAAACTTTCATCTGCATTTTAGTAGCCGATAAGGTGCAGCAGCACGTTTGGAGTAAGGATGTTAATGCATAAGCATTAATCGATTTAATTTAACCAATGAAAAATTTATTCATGGATATTTAATCAATAGACATGACAGAAACTGCACCTCGTCTGACATTGTTTTGTCTGGCAGAGCTATCTGCAGCCATTAATAAATGTAGACTACAAAACATGTTTTGTATCTTAAAAATTATTAATAATCAATCGATTATTAGTGTTCTTCTACTATTGGTTCAGAAAAATGCATAAAATTTGCAACCCTAGTTTGGAGAGGTGACTCTGGCAACAACGGTTAAAAGTAACTAATACTCTGAGTAGTTTTTGCTCCGAATACTTTTAGACTTTTACTTAAGTATAAGTCTTCTGGCATTACCTTTACTTGTAATTGAGTAGCATTTTAGCAATGCATCAGTACTTGTACTTGAGTAAAGATTTTCAGTATTCTTTACAGCACTGGTTTTGTCCCAGTTCCAGTCTGCTGCAGACTTGCTCACTGCAGTATGATGAACTACAACTTAACATCCTTACAGGTCAGCAGTGCTTCCTCATATGCATTAAAAAAAAAAAGAAAAAAGAAACAAGTTTTTATTATACTGTGTATTCTTGTTTGTGTGTGTGTGTCAGTACTGTACCTGGAATAGAGCTCCATTTGGGTAGTTCTGCTCAGGGAAGCCGGGGGTCATCATATCCCCCTGGTCACCTTGGAGAAAGCCACCAGCTCCGGCTATTTCTGGCAGCAGGGATGGAGGGAGGGCACTTCAGCTCTACACATACCTCAAGGATACCCACAATACACCCACCTACCCCACCCCATTTTCATTCTCCTTCTCCTACCGATCTCTTCATCCACCACCCATTCCTACAACATTTACTTTCTAGGTCAATCACTGTAGGACAGACATCCAACATTATGCCAGAGTCGAGGCAATTTTCTTGCTGAAATGGATTTCCACTCATCTTCTTACCTGGTGCGAGCTCTGGAGCCACGGCTTTGTAATGAGCCTTGAATCCCTGGTCTGTTTTTCTGTCATTGGTGTCAAAGTACACCGTCAGGCGGTTTGTAAGGGACACCATCGGCCTAGGTTTGGTGTAGCCACAGTATTTACCTACAAATAACACACACATTATGTAGAAATAGTACGCTTCTGCACAGCTTATTCATCTGCAATTAATAGATGGGGTTAATTATCACAACAGAATAACACAAATCATGAAGCTGTTAATTTCAGAGACGGGGAATATGATTTGCCACTCCATGTGCCACACTACTGAGTAAAAAGGTGCGAGGTTGTTAGCTTGTTGGTATTAGATCCTCTCTAAGCAGCTGTTAACATTACTTGTTGAAAAGGTGAGCAGACTTAAATATTAAATCTCACATAAATAAGATGACCAAAGCAGCTTCCTGTCATTTGAGGTAAGGCCGTTTTTATGCTGAAAAACTTAGGCATGCATTTATTTCATGTAGATTTGAGATTGATTTTTAAGTTCTATCACTTGTTTAAGAGGCTTTTAATGCTTTGGGACTGAACTACATTGTCGATTCATTGTCTTTTGAAATCCTTTATGGCCTCTTAGATCCTCTGCTGCCATTTTTAAATTTTCTTTGGGCTTTTAGGCCTTCAAAGGACAGGGCAGCTGAAGATATGAACGGAAAGAGGGAGCGAGAGCCGGGGAAGAATGTGCTGCAGACAAACCCACAGCTGCTGCAGCGGACTGATAGCCTCAGTACACGGACCATGTGCTCTACCACTTGAACGTGGTCACCCTACTGAAAACTTATTTATCCAACACTGCCTTTAACCAAGTGATGCTCTAATATTTTACATATTTTACTATTTAATATCTCCCCTTGTTTGAATTCTGTTACAGTCTGTCCTATTGCTAAAACAAATCTGTGTGCTGCTAAATGAGATCAAAATCCAAATGATATGATATGCACCGTTTGTTTGTCTTGACTGTTTGTTGTGATTCACTACTTTTGTGTAAAGTGTCCTATGTGTACTGTAAGTTTAATCTGTGTCTAATTTTTGAGCTGAGCTGCCCAGGGATGTAAAATGAATTTCAGTGTATACTGACATTAAAGTGGTATCGTATCGTACCAAAATTTTATTATTATTATTAAAAGTCAAACCCCCACAAAGAGGTGCAAAATGACTATAATGCGTTGTAGAACAACCACAGAATGATGCTTAATGATGCACAAAATGTTTTGTGCCTCTTTCAGTCTGTGTGTCTTGCTCTCATGTAGGACGGGAGGGGGCCTTTTACATGTCTGTGTCCAAGGCCCTTTGTCTCATAATCCTTCCATGACTGCAGAAGGATTTTTTTTTTGGGAGTTGCAAAAACAGATATTTATTGAAATGAGAATATTTAAAGTCATTCGTTTGGCACTCATTTATATTACAACGAATAAATATTGTAACTATCAATAATGTAAAGTGTATTCTTGCCAAGAACCTTGGCTTTGAATGTATTATTACAACTGTGCCCCTGCGTGTGGATCTGTGTCCCAGTGTGGCCCGCTTGTGGGTTAATTTGCCTCTAAATAACTACGAGAGAGCAGAAATCAAAGATGTCTGTGAACCAAGCACACTGCTTTAAACTCTGCAGCCCAGGGTAAGTAGAGCAGTGTGCAGTGGACCAGCAGGACTGAGCGGATCAGTAGCTGAGTCTGCCCATGGATGGATGGACTTATTTGGGGATGACATCAAAGCTGCTACTGCAGGCTGAAAGAGTATCTATCTATCTATCTATCTATCTATCTATCTATCTATCTATCTATCTATCTATCTATCTATCTAAAAATAAAACCTATTTCTTTTCCCGCTCAGGTTGGAATTAATGCAAGATTTACCGATGATTCCCAGGGAGTCTCGCAGTGTGACAAAGTCTCCTGTGCAGAGCTGGGTGTCTTCCAAAGCAAACTCCTCAAACCACAGATGGATCACCTGCAACAGGAGCACGCAGAGGTGTTTCATCTTTCTGTTTCAATCTGAGAACCTAATGCTGTGGGAGAAACGTGCTGCTGACGGTGGATGAGGCAGAAGAGGCTCGGTGTGAGATATGAGTTCATGCCTGTGAACATATGTGAGAGTCTGTGCAGCCATGTGTGTCTCTGTGTGTCTGTTTATGAGGGTTTACAGTTGAAACAGCTGCGAAACAAAGGTGCAAACTACAACTATAAAGGGTTCTACGGCTTGTCCCAATAGGCAAACCTTTTTTTTTTTTTTTTGGTTCCTGGCAAAACCGTCTATAAAGGTTACACTTTCAGAGAGTTCTACCTAGATCCCAATATAAATGGTCATACCTAGATTCAGCTGTGAAAGGTTCTACAGAGAACCCTTATATAGTGTAATGGTTCCAATTACAACACCCCATGAGGGCAAAACATGCTCAGGGTTCTACTGACAACATTTTTATATTCCAGGCATTTCATCAAGAACCCACCCAACGGATTCTATAGAGAACCTTCTTATATCATAAGAGTTTTAACTAGAACTCACCCAGTGGTTCTTCTGAGAACCCTTTTATATCCCAAGGGTTTCATCTAGAACCCATGAGGAGGGGTTCTGCCAAAGCCCCTTTTATAACCAAGGGTTTTATCTAGAACCCATGAGAAGGTTCAACCACGAGACCTTTTAAATTCCAAGCATTTTATTTAGAACCCACATGGAGGAGTTCTCCCAAGAGTTCTCTTGTTTTATTGAGAATCCACCCAGTGGTTCTACTGAGAACCCTTTTATGGTATGGTACAAAGAACGCTTGACAAGGATTCCAATAATCCTTGAAGAACATTCTCTTTCCAAAAGGGTTCCTTGAATGAAAATTATTCTTAATGAGGTCCTTAGTCTTACAAAGAGCCCTTGCGAAAACCATTTCTCCAAAAAATGGGATTTTCAGAATCAAATAGTTCTGAGTAGAACCTCAACCCTTGAAGAAGAACCCTTTTGGAACCCTCATTTCTAAGAATTTAGCAGAGGAGAGACAGAGATGAAAAGCAGCCACTGCATCAGCAGGCGGAGAGGCAGGCCGCCGAACAGAGAGAGAAGAATTAAGGATTTTGTTTCGTCCTGTGGGTGTGTGGAGGGAGGAGAGCTGAGGAGAATGAAGAAGACAAGGCAGCCATCTGTCCAAACGCTGCCGCTGCATTCATCTCAGCTGTCCTCCACTACTTGGCCTCACATAAGACAGCTTCCACAACAGTAACTTGACAAACTGATTAGACACCAGACACGAACGGTATAAAAGAGCCAGTCTGAAACAGACACATGAGTGAATTGTTTTGATCAGCCTGTAAAAAAAAAAGAGATGAGATGAATGTGTTTATTATTTTGGGGCATTACAGTCACACAGTGAAGCTTCTTTTGTAGCTCTGAACTCAAACTATTGAATTATCTGCCTCAGAATCTGAACACAGTAACATCAGTCGTGTCTTTTGCAATAAAGTGACCTTTCAAAACTCACATTTTTAGCTTTTTAACTTTTATCTAGAATCTGATATTGATAGTTCAGTTTCTTGGTTATGCACACTACTAGTCAATCTTACAATTAATGAAAGATTTCCAATGTAGCCTTATACTCCCACGACACTGTCTGACTCACGGTGGCAATTTCAAAAGGATCAAAATCAGTGCAACAGAACCACTAATATTTCTTTTTCTGATTTCATGTATTCTTCTTGCGTGTCAGAACCTGGTGCCTATATCACCCACACTGCAGCTTGAGCGCTAGCAGTTCAGTTGGGGATTTGGGTGTCTTATGCTAATGTAGCCCTTAACCCAGGGACCGTGACTCACCTTGCTGGGGTCCACAGTGATGTGCCAGGAGCAGCTCTTGCCGTTGTCGTAGCTGCTGGGGTAGTTCCAGCTGGTGAAGGTGCCGGACTCTCCAGACAGCTCCTGAGGACCACCGCACCCTGAGGGCGTCCCTGAAATATACGACAAAGGTGGATGCTTGTTACTGTGTTGTGTTTCTTTAAATTCAAGCAATATAAACCCTTTTTCTTACAGTAAAAAAGAGCTTTTACCTTGCATGGACTAAATAATGGTGCTGCTCATGGAGAAAAGAAGCCTCTTACAGCACTCCTCTCCCAAAACAAGACTAAAGGGCTTTTCATACATGTTCTTAGAGTTGGCCTGGGACCTCTGGGAAACATTCACCATGGTCACATAGCAGCCATTTTCTGCTCAGAGTGGGAAGGTCAAACGCTGTTATCAAAAGGATCTCAGGTTGCAAGCTAAAAAAATCGTAGAGAATCTGACAAATGATCCTTTCATCGCTTCCCAATTGATCAGCGAGTGAAAAGACAATGGATAGTGGAAATCTGGAGGGACATCGGTCCATATTTCAAACTAAAATAACATGCTTGATAACCCATTAGACAACAGCCAATGCAAGCATTTAATGACCTCTCAGCTAATATTACAGTTTGATAGTGTGTTTTACTTCTAGTTTGAAATAAATGTCCAAGATGTGTGTTGATATTTCAGAATTAAGCAATGCCTGTTTTGTATAATGTAACACTATCAAACAATAATTATTAGCTGTAATTGTGTAATCTTGAAATATGGCCCATTGTCTCTATACATTGTCTTTTCAGATGCCAATCAGGAGGTGATGAAATGATAACACAGATTACATACAATTATACGATTTACAACTTGCAACACAGCAGTGGGACATCATCTTTTTGATAAGAGCTGTGCATGATTTTAGCGGAAAACGAGCGGTGTGTGTATACAATAAATGAAGGTCTCCACCAAATTTCACAGCAAACCATCCAGTAGTTGTTGATGTTTTTTTTCAAAGTGGATCAACTAACCTATACTGTCCACAGAACCATGACTTAAAAAAAACAGAATTGTCATTTTGTTTATTTCACCGCAGGAGAGGAGAAATATTTACCATGAAATTCAAATGACTAAAAACACCTTACAGTATCTGCAGTGAAAAATTAAAATCAATCGAGCTGCCTTGGTAACAGCATTGATTATACAGCATGTCATCATGCACGGTCGCAGCATGCTTTCCCCTGTGGCTGGAGCAGCTTCTGTTTGGGAGTCTGGAGCGCAGCTGTGTTTAACAATAAAAAACTGGAATGTATTTTGTCATTTAGGCAGAACATAACTGTCATCATAATCACATTGTTGTTCTGTTATGTAAAACAGCCGTGTCGTTTTGGGGGGCAATGATCCTCTTAATGCATTTTATAAAGACAGGCTGCTTTTTTTCATCGGTTGCGATGATGAAGATCCGACACTGAAATAGTGCATGAATAAATAATTCAGAGCATGTGACAACAGTCTGCAAGTCCTCACTCGTCACTGCGTGTCATATCTGATAGCACACTTGTCATGCAGACAGGTGTGTAATGCTCAGAGCAAATAGGTTCAGCCGATATTCATTTTATTTTATTCTGCTCATGTAAACCCAAACAATTTCAATTTCACCCACTTCGATTTCCAAAGAAAAGAAGGCAGCATGAACATGTCTGCTCTCATACTGAAGAGGTCTTTTTTTTACTTGCATAGGACCAGAATAAATAATGTGTTCCTTAAATGAAAAATGAAATTGGAATGAGATGAAGGAGAAGTGGAGGAGGAAGAACTACATATGTGGTGATGACACATACATTATTACTTTGAAATTATGGTGACAGTTAGCTGTACGAATCGTAGTATTACAGTTCTGTCTCTTTTTGTGTCCCCTCTGCTCTGCTGTGCAGAGAATAGGGGAGAATAGGAAAGAGAATGGGAGGATTGGAAAATAGATTTTACTGAGAAGCTGTCAATAATGTGGTTATTTAGGATATTTGCATTTTTCCCCCCGCAACAGGTAGAAACAATCGTAACACATATCTTTTACATTGCAGCAAATTATCTCTTCTCTTACAAGTTTTATTTCACAATCCTTTTCTGATATTTGCTTCAGAAAAGTTTGTGGTAATTTTCAAATTAAAGGACATCTTACAACAAGAATCTACAGCCACACTGGTGGTACTCTGAGCTAAATGTTAATGTCAGCATGCTAACATCCTGATGTTAGGCAGGTGTTTACACCATGTTACAGGTGTAGTTCAGTATTCATAATGCTAACACTCGCTAATTAGCAATAAACACAAAGAAGCTGAGATTGATGGGAATGCCATCAGTTGCAGGAATTTGCTTATAAATCCAAGTATTGCACAATTTGAAGTTTTGGTCATATCAGGTCGGGAACCCTGGATCCACTAAAGGTATTACTGGAGTGGATTAAAACAAGGTACAACTGACTTTCAGAATTGTTTGCATTTTCATATGTTTTTGTCAGGCTGATATTACACTTTCAAGATCATTATCTTTTTTGTTGTTGTTGATGATGATTACAAGCAGAATACTAGAAACGCCTAAATTCTTTTAAGTTTTCTGAAATGTTACCATTATAATGTTATCATATAGTTGTATTTTGACTGTTACTGTTATCTTACAGTAGAGGACCAGAGCGTCAGATTTAGTGGCATCCAGGCCAGAGGTTGGTGATTGCAACCAACTTGCCTTACCCTCCCCTTCTAATCATTGGGGAGAAACTATGTTGGTTCCAAAACCTGTGAAAAACATCCAAGGCCCGCGTAAATTTACCCGTGTTTTTAAATGCCTCATTCCAAGGTAACAAAAACACAATAATTCTTGATGAATATTATCAATATTAATTCAATTTCTGCCATATTCTGACAATAAATCCCCATTAATATTACACACAGGACCTTTAGAGATTATTGTGCTGCTGAGTTCAGTTTTAGTTCAGTTGTCTTTTCTGACAAGGACTACATGCAGCTGAGTACAGTAAGTTAGTGATATATCAAAACAGCATCAGCACAATATTGCAGCTTGTTTGTAAGTATTGTATCTCAGATATATTTTGGTACACGGAAAATACAAAACATTTTCTAAGTATACACTCACCTTCTTCCTGAGTAGAGTCAGAGTCAGATTTGTCAGTGACATAGACGACCACAAGCCCGATGCAGACGCCGGTCATGGCCACAAAGAGACATATCAGACACTTTTCCAGGGTGCTCATCCCCCTGGACCGACGATGACCCTTCTCCAAATCCGTCTTCATCCTCACAGCGGCGAAGATGCTCCAAACTGTGCCTCATCCAGCAGTTCACCACTTTATTATCAACAGGAGGAGGAGGACCAGGGTCTGAACTGAACTTTGACAGCACAGATAAACCTTGAGCTCTTTCAACATGTCAGCCTGAGAGGTGTGGATGAGGCCGAGCCATAAATCATAACAGTATCATAATGGCAAGCTAATGAACACTGACTGTGTCCCAATCAAAAGGTCAGCAGGATATCTTTGAAGGGATTGCAATAGAAGGTAAAAGACAAACCTCTCACCTGTTGCACAGAAAAGCTGGTTTTAGATGCTCAGAGTTCAGTACATTATTCATGAATCCTCTGAAAGATCCTATTATTAGCATGATTATTCACTCTTTGACTTAACCTCAGTATTTACAGGATGCTAAAGAAACAAGGGAATTGCTGTGATAAAAAAGTGAACTGTAAAATTATGCAACAATACAGTATTTTATAGTCTTTTAAGTTATTATTTTTATTAATGACATTCAAATTTGTTTGCAAATCAAGTGCCGTGTCTTTTACTCACAGTGCTCACTACAGGCGAGCAAAAGCTATAAGCAGCAAATTCATTATCTTAAAAACTGATGACTGAATGTTTTATTTATAGCTCTTTCATAAACAGCTCTCAGTGTGAAATTTATTGATAGTCAAGAGATTTAAATCAGCAGAAAGCCTTGACCATAGACTGTGACTCAGGGCCATTACTAATGAGGACAGTCTGTCTTCAGTGTCCTCACTGTTGTTCACTTTTTTAGTTTTAAGCAACCTGGGGGTTTACATTTTTCAACTAACCACTTACAGATGGTGGGTATTTCATGGACTAAATGCAGAGGTAAATCAATCAATTTCTCTCATTACATCTTTTTTTGTCTTCTTATGTCTTTCCTGATCTTGTTACATCTTTTATCTTTTTTTTGTTTTGTTTTGTTACGTATTTTTTGTCTCGATGCATTTTGACATCTTTTTCATCTTTTTTTGTGTGTTGTTTACATCTTGTTTGTCTTGTCACATCTGTTATGACGCTTTTGTTTTGCTGCAACTTTTTTTTGTCTTTGTCTTTACCTGGCTCCCCAGGAAAACTGGTCCAGAACCGCCATGACCTTCAGGCCTTTCCCTGAGAACTTGAACCTTGAAAGCACCTTGGTGCAGTTCAAAGTGCCTCACAGATGACTGACAAGCTGATAATGAGGCAGTAAAAATATACACAATAAAACAATGTGAGACTAATTTACATGTGACACAAAGATCATAAAAATTATAATAAAACCAAAAAAATACATTTGAAAAAATAAAATAGATAAAATACAATTACAAATTACATAGATAAGAGGGATTAAACATATTTTTAACCATAAATATAGTAAAAAATTAATTACTGAATTTAATAAATAACAGCTATAAAACATTCAAATGTATGTCCAGTTGATGTTCAACACACTCAGCTGCTCTCAGATCCTCTGACAGGATCTTTGGAACAACTGAAAGAATTCAAAGATCTTTCAGTGCTTTAAACTTGCAATAACTGATTCTTATTGGGCCACTTGTTAGCAGACGATACACAGCATTGACGCATCATAATTATTAAGTGGATATGGCGACCTTGTTAGCAAACAGTTGCTTATTTACACATCCAACTGTTATGGAGCAACATTATCATTCATTTAGAGTCCAATTTCTGTTCATCTGATGAACCTAAGCCCAGTATTCACTTTCTAGACTTTTCCCTAAAATTGGGTGATGCGTTGTCCGACTTGGGCTCTAATGGACCAATCAGCTGGCCTGCCTGCTAGCACTGCTAAAAATAATTCAAGTAAATTTTTTTAAAAAACACATTTTTGTCTGCTTTTTGGTCAAATATTGAAGGGCACATTGAGGGGGACTCGTGGACTATAATAACCTAGAAAAGTTGGGTAGCATGGGTTAAAAGGAGATAACAGCATTTAAACATCTTTGTGTCTGAAGACTCAGTCCTTGCTTTGCACATTCAAAAATGGATATCATCCTAAATCATAACTGTGATGTCTATTCAAAGAGTTTCTTTCACAGACCTAAGGAGAGTTTTTTCTGTGTCTATTCAGGTAAAAGAAGGTGGATTAACTTCCTTTGCAGTGTTTCAGACAATGCAGAGCGTCACCGGCTGCGTTTTAACAAAAGCACCGAGGTCAGAGGTAATGAGTTTCACAGGGAGGATCTGAATCTCCATACAAAGACGCTCGATTAGGTTTTATCAGGTCCATCTCCTGGATTCACTTTGGATATTTTATAATCTGAAGCAGCAATCTGTCTGTCTGTCTGTCTTCTATAACACTTCATATTCCTCTCAGGATAAGAACTTTCCTTCCATTTTCTCTGTGTGACAAAAGGCAGTAATGTAACAAAAGCTGCTTATCTCTCCTCGGGGAAGAAATCATTCCTCAGGCAGTGTGATGCTTCAAACCGCTGTTGAAGACGCTGTCAATAGCTGCAGTGCATTGACGTCTGTGTGTATGTATTCCTCTGATTTAACTATGATTTTTTTAACAGTTAACTGTGCATTTTGGGGGTACCAGATCTAAAGTGTGAACCACATTTACTCAGTTTAATTAATGCTTCATTATGCACTAATTAATGGTTAATCATTTAGGGTTAACAATGACTTATTGGGCAAGTTAGTTGAACTCAAATGGGTTCATAATACTCTTATGAACTATTACAAGCAGGCTTTTATTAACATTCTTTTGCAGCCTACAAAATGTTATCAAGTTTCTCATATACATCTTATATTCTAATTGTTCAACATGTTTATTATACTATTATTAACACCTATATAATCTTATTAACATAATGTTAATAAGCATCTTACAATGGCTTAATTACCTATTACATTTTTTGTAGCCACCCTAATATAAAATGTTACACTTAAGGTATTCAAGCACTGTTCACACTTCAGATCTGATACTCCTAAAATGCATAGTTAATTGTTAATTAGTGCACAATCAAATATTAATAAACTTTAATAAACACTGTTCACACTTTGCATCTGATATCCCCAAAATGCAACTGTTCATATGTGCCTAATTAACTGCTAGTAAATGCATGATTAAAAAAAAGCATGCAAAGTCTAACGAATCTTAATAAACCAACAACAAAAGCTTAGTGAAGGTTTAACAATGATAAGGTGGGTAAGTTAGTTAAATTCAATAAATGTGTGTGTAATGCTATTATAAATGATTATAAGAATCTCATAATAAACATTTTTGTTATGCTATTATTAACACATATAATCTTGACATATATTAATGTTTATAAGCATCTTATAATGGCCTTACTAACACTTATTGCAGGCACCTTAATACAAATTGCATGCAGTTAGCTACTTTAGCAACAAGTAAGCTAGAACCATTTATCCATCAGGAAAGTTCTGTGATTAAATAACTGAGAGTTGTAGCTGAGCCTTTGGAGGACCTTAGAGAGGAAAACAGAAAATATTTCCTCCATAAAATATGATTAACAGTTTCAAATTGTTCTCCAGGAAAAGACAAACTATCAAAAATCATTAATAATATACACAAATATCTATAAAGCAACTTTTTTGTCATTGTTGGGTGAGATACTGTAGGTAAAAAATATATAGGCTATGTGATAAAAACACTTAAACATTGATTTTGACTTCATGGCATCTTTAAAGGGTTTGTTTGTATTCATTTAAGTCACGCAAAAACACATCTTTAACACTTCATTTTCCTCTCACGATAAGAAGTTTCCTTCAATTTTCTCTGTGTGACAAAAGGCAGTGATGTAACAAAAGCTCCTTATCTCTCCACAGGGACGCCGAAGACGACGGAAGAAATCATTCCTGAGGCAGAGTGATGGTTCAAAGCACCGTTGAAGACATTTTCAATAGCTGCTGTGCATTGATATGTTTTTATGTATTCTCCTGTCTCTCCCCTTCTCTTCCCCACTGTGTTTCACCCTTTTCAGTTTGTTTTGGATCTTCTCGCTGCACCAGGGGACCTATGATTTATGGGCACATCTGTCAGCCATAATAAAACAGCCTCTAATGAAGCCAGGGAAGGTGACCTTTGTGCATATATGTGTATACCCTATGTGTGGGTGTGTGGGTGTGTGCTTTTTTTCTAAACGTGCATCTTTGCACATGTATGCTCTGTTACACAGGTTACGAGGGCATGTGCTTGTGAGCTGAATGGTAAGAAATCAATGATGAGCTCTAAGGTGCTGGATACAAAGGACATACAGACAGACAGAAGGACAGTGCATGGCCACAAATTTGAGGAAACAAAAGGGCTACGCAGCAGAAAACTGGAATTGTTTGATAGAGGCACACACTCTCACAGCCCAACGTTGCACCACAAACAAATGTAGGCCACATATTCCACTGGGAGCAGAGCAGCCATCAGGAGGACAAGCCTCACTTCCAGCTATCTGGATAAGACAATACGAGGATGAATAAGAGAGAGGAGCAGCTACACTGGACCGTTTTATGGGAAACATTCTGCAGAGTGGAGGCCAGCCGAAGCTTTAATCACCTCACTGTTATACTGGCTTAGGATGCTTCATTATGATATCAGCCTCAAAGAGAGAAAAGGACGTCTGGGACTCAGAGAAAAGGAGGGTTGGAGGAGAGAAAATGGGGAGTTGGAGTTGGAGTTGAAGGGGAGGGCACACAGAGGATGAAAAATGACTGTGAAAAACAGCACAGAAATGGTCGAAAATGGGAGAATTCAAAGCTTCTTCCACCAGTCACACTCTGAGATATACGGGTCCCAAAAGGGTTTATCCAGAGGGACTGAGGTTCTACCCAGAATTTGCCTCTGAAGAACCCTATTTGTGAAGAAAGGCTGCATCAAAGGTTCTTTGCAGGACTAATGATTCTATTAAGAACCATATTTGTCCAAATAAGGAGGAAAGAATTCTTCAAAGGATTGTTGAAATCCTTGATCTCTTTTATTAAGGGTTCTTTGTACAACAAAGTACAAAATCCTTGGAATATAAAAGGGTTCTCAGTAGAACCCCCCAGGATGGGTTCTAGATAAAACCACTGGAACATAATAAAGTTCTCCATAGAACCCCCTAGATGGGTTCTAAATGAAACTCTTGGAATATAAAAAGTTCTTGGTAGAACCCGCTGGATGGGTTCCAGAGAAAACCCTTGGAATATAAAACGGTTCTCAATAGAACCACCTACATGGGCTCTAGATAAAACCATTGTAATGTAAATAAGTTCTTTGTAAATGAAACCCTTGCAATATAAAAAGTTCTTGGTAGAACCCTGTGAATGGGTTCTAGAAAAAACCCTTGGAATATACATGGGCTCTCGATAGAACCGCCCCGGGTGTGTTCTAAATAAAACCCTTGGAATATGAAAAAATCTCAGTAGAACCCCCTGGGTGGGCTCTAGATGAAACCCTTGGAATATAAAATGATTCTCAGAAGAACCATTACAGGGGGTTTTTGGTTTCACAGATGGTTCTAGGTATAACCCTTTCAGTTGGGTAGAACCCTCAGAAAAGGTTCCAAGCGGTACCTTTGTAAAGGGTTCTACCAGGAAACCAAAAAGGGCTCTCCTATGGGGTCAAGCCAAATAACCCTTTAGGGTTCTAGCAAGCACCTTTATTTCTAAGAGTGCAGCGGTTAAATCTCCACAGTCTGCGTTATGCAGAATTATATGGCGACACTATGATCAACAGCCACCCCTAATTACCCACTCCACAATCTCAAAATATGATCTGTAAATAGTAATTAACACTCATTCCCGTGATAAAAGTGTATCTAATATGGCACAAATGATGTGTGAGTGGATAGATGTTATTCCTGATGGTGGTCTGGATAATTGTAATGGCTTCTGTCCAAGTGCTGTAGCATCTGCAGGGCTCCTATAAGGGTTTCTATATGAGCTGAAGAAGCTAATGGTGTGTTTGTGAAGCTAACTGGGTCACTGTGAGCAGATCTCAAATCCGAATACCAGGACAGCAACTTATCTGTGGGACTTCAATTATAGCTCAAAAATGTTGCTGCTGCCCTGAATTCCCCCCAGAATCCGAGGATGCTATTACTGAGTTACACATGGTGAGTGTTTACACTTTGAAATGTTACAGAAAAAAAAAAAAAACACACATCTGCAGTGACGTGAGTCACAGCAGGATTGTGTCTAATCGTTTCTACTCAAAACCCCCTAATTTGGTATTTCCGTGTGCCCTCAAACATTAAGATTTTTAGATTATTATATATTATGCAGCTGTGGATAAACATAGTCTCTCCTAAAATTGATTTAGGGACCAATGAAGGTCAAATTCTTAAAGTGGCAGTTTGGATTTTTTTTAAGCGGGGTCGAATGAGGCACCTATCCACAGTCGGTGTATTAATACAGTAGATGTCAGTCAGCATGACCCCTGTTTGGAGAAGCAGCAAGAGCACTGTGTAAGAAGCTAAGCAAAGTACTGCTGTAAGTGTATTTTAGCCACCTCAAAAAGGGCCCACTTAAAAAAATCAATATCAGTATAAGTGTGCACTATATTTAGAATATTTTCACTTGGCTTTTCTACTGTGAAACCCCTGTTTAATAAGCCAAATATCACTCTCCAAAGCAACCAGACTCCACTGGCAAAAACAGGAATTTTACCTTGGCTTTACCATTGCCTCTAGTTTTTTGGTGTTTTGTTTGACTTTGGCAACTTAAAGTTCCAATGAAACGGCTGGAAGAGAAGAGTGCATATTGCTCTTGTGTGTCCTGTAAAAACAAGCATGTAGAGAGGCATCTGAAATTTGCTGCTATCCCTTTAACCTGATGCGCAGATTAATTTCATGATAGCACATTTTCATTGAGGTCATCAATCTTGTAGCATCAAATTAAACAGCATGAATGCATGAGTTCTCGTACATATTTCACAGCACGTTAAAAATACCTGTTTTTAAAATCTGCTTCTTGCACCACAGTCCCCCTGCAGCCTGCCTGCTCGCCCAGAGTACCAGCAGCACCATTAGCTTCAGCATCTCAGCGTGAGTCAGGGGAGGCCCTCGGGCTGTAACAGGGGGCTCCTGCTTCCTCTCATGGACTATCAGTCTTTAATTTTAGCTTCTGACACAGCCGGGGAGATTCCTTGTTAAGTGGTAACTCTTGAGAGATTATTATTTCGCTCTCACACTGGGTATTAGTGCTGAACTGTCACTGTCATGTTTCAAAGATACACATTTAATCACCGCTGTTTTTAACAGCACATCGTTACAGGTTATAAGTTATGTTCTTTAATGCAAAAAAAAAAAGAAGAAGAAGAATTACAAAATGGAAAGATGGTTCTACAGTTCAAACTTAATTACTTGGCAGATGTATTATGCAGTTGCTCATTATGGCAGCGCTATATATTTGCAAATTAGAGAAACTAAATATAAAGCATTAATGGTGAGGTGGAGCAGCAGGGGAGCTCTGCATAATCGCTTCTTTTATTGAGAGTAAAACAAAATAGAAAAAGACTAAATTAGCAAGCACTCAGTTTGTATGCAAAGTATCCTCAATAACTGTGATGTGATGATTTATTTTTATTTTTAAAGATGCTTTTATTTGTTTTAGCTCTCAAAGATTCCTCTTTCTTTCATCCACAAATCCCATGAAAGCTCCAAAAACAACAATGACTTGATCCTAATAAGGAAAGCCAAACCTGATAGACCTCATTCCCTTGTGTCACAAACACAAAAACACACGAATAAAGAATAATGTTGCACTAGGTGACATTTTCCTTCATTATTATGAACATGGGCCATGTGGTTTATTTGGAGTAAATCCGTATGTATGCAATCCTGCTGCCATAAATACTCACTGGTGCACCACATGTGTATTAATCCACAGCTAAAAATAGTCCCTAACAAATGTTCTCTTCACTCCTGTTAGAGTAACGTTTGCTGAAAACTATGGTTGTAGAAAATTGTCGAGCCTTTATTGCAAATGAAACTTTATATTTGTGACCAATTTTTTAAGATTTATGTCCTCAGTGGAAGCTAATGACCTTGAGACTGAGGCAGAATGGTAGGAAGAAAGATGAATAGTTCACATTTTACCACTGCCTGCTCTCAGTCACAAAGCTTCAAATACAGCAGCTCGGTCATCACCCCTATGATGCTGAAGAAACCCCTCCGGCATCATATCTGGATGTGCCACCTTAAGTTGGGGTGAAATTCGGGAGTAACATCTGACTCTACATCTAATAATTTGTTAGATTCGGAAGATGCTATGAAAAACAGCTTCCTGGCTGTTTACAAGATGCATGAACCAGTATGCACAGGTGACAGGTGTGTTACAGTCATTTTAAACATCTTTTCAGCAGATAAGATTGTCATTAAGCTGCAGGAGCCTTTAGATTTTTTTTTCATCAAAACTTCTTCCTGTGGCAGATGCATTCTCCGTCATCTGGTTTAACAGACCAAATGACATCAACAATCTCTAATTTATGCCAGCCTAATCAGTGCAATAGATGAGTGAAAACAGCAATAATACTGTTACATATTTTACAAAAACAAAAAGGACATTTTAAATATCTAAAGCCAAGAAGTAAAACCTATATAAGTGATTTGATAATAATATTGTCATGGATTTATATGTTGTTCATATTATATATTAGTATTACAGTTAATTTTCAGGACAAAAAGGACAGGATTCGAGATTGGGGACATCTGCTTGTAATTCAAGATTGTCCTGAATTTATTAGGATTAGGATTTTATCTGATCACCTTACATCACGTAGTGATGTGCCATCAAAGTCAGGAGACGTAGTATAAAGAATGAGGAAGTCCATGTTTAGAGGAAGAAGGATGGATGGATGGATGGATGGATGGATGGATCAAACAATCACAGGACTTTCAACCAGGAGACTGGGGTTTGTCATATATGTTATGTTATATATGTGAACTTATGTAAGTAACCCAAACCATTCCCTTTTCTTAAACCTAACCAAGTAGTTTTAAGCCTTCATAAATATTACATATTTGTTATTGCTAACTTGACCGCAGCGCCCTGCAACTACAACTTGTTGGAAGTGAGAATGTGTTGGATGAATAGTTTGATGTTATAATATATGACACTTTATTTTGCTGCTTTTACAGACTGTTGAACCAAACTCAATTCAAAAAGCAGGTGTTTTATAGTAGAATAATGTATTTTCAAAGTAAAAACTTTAGTTGCATCATCACTAAGACATTTACGACAGAAAGTCATTTACTCGGTATTATCATTAACTAACCTGTGATGAAGACGCACAGACACAAATACTGACCGGCCGCTTTTACAGTGCTTGTTTTCACTCAATGCCAACATTATTCTATATATTTTTTGTCAGTTGACAGTAGGAACGGGGAGAAAGTTGGGGCGCACATGCAGCGAAGGTGCCAGGCCAGATTCCACCTCAGTTCATCTCTGTGACTTACAGTATGTGTCTTAGACCACTGAGTCAACAGTATGCTGCACTGCTGGATGGCTCTTCCCGTATAAGAATATAGAGTGGAAGGCATGTGTTAATTAAAATATCCATGGAGGGCATGGAGCACTCAGCCAGTGAGGTGAATACTGAGTGCTGTCCTCTGGTAACTATAGCGGTGGGTGGTATTTGTCCATGTGCCTTTTGAAATCCCTCTCCAAGTTCCTTGTCATTACAATAAATCTCCCCCTGTGCTAACCACCGCCTGTGGCCGAATCTAATCTGCACTTCCAATTGGGAACCAGGCATAACGACACACAGTGGGTAGGGGGTTATTAAAAATTGAAACACAGCTAATTAAAGCTAAGGGTGAAAGAATCAGAATTAAGGCTGGTGACCAGGCAGACAGACATGGACAGAGTCTCTGTCTGTGTGTCTGTGTGTAAAAGAGAAGTTGACCCAGACTGGAAGAGAAGGAGGACGAGAGAGACGCATTAATCTACCTGAGGCTGAATCTGGTATTTAATATGACTCTACGGATTAGTGATGACAGTTTGACACCCATCCATCAGGACTGCAGTATAAGAGCTGTCTTAAAGGGGATAGTTTTTTTGAAGGAAGTGGGGTCGTATGAGGTACTTATCCACAGCCAGTAGGGATGGAATGATCTAGCAAATATCGCAATGAAAAAAGGTCTTTTAAATTCTTGTCTTGTGATATTACATGTTTAAATGTTTTATTTTTTTATTCTTTTCCATAAAAGGCTTGCTACTGTTACTGCTGCAACATTTTTGTTTTGCAATTGTACATGCATAATTTGAACACTCACTGCCAAAGATAATTCATGTCAGTGCTCAGGTCATGGCTGGCTATTTTTATTTTATTAAAGAAAGAAAGCAGAAGCACTTTAATTTGAAAGTAAAAACAAATTTAATACAAACTAAAATGCTGTACAAATCAGATTTATTATTTAATAAAGGACATTTTTAGTTGTTATTTTCTTTGTTTTTTCCTATCATGATAAATATTGTATTGAGGACTTTTTATCATTACATATTGTATCATGAGTTTTTGGTATTGTATTGCTAAAAGTCAGTGTATAGATGGTGGTCAGCATGCCACGAGTTTGTACAAGCAGCCGGAGTAAATATCAAGATGATGGATGTGCTGCTGTGGACAGTTTTACTTTGCTGCTAGACAGGTTTTTCCAATGGAAAAATGCTGTTATATAAGCCAAATATTGCTCTCTCCAAAGCAACTGGACTCCACAGGCAAAAACAGTAATTTTACTTAGTAGAAGAGTTGCCTGTCAATTGCTGCCTCAATCAGTTGTGGGTTATTTTAGTGTGTGACTTCAGTGTTTTAAAAGGTTTGTTCAGATTCAACAAAATCAAACAATAACACAAACAAACTGAGTGATCGAGGCAGAGGTAGATCACCAACTCTGTGTTTTGCGTGGTAAAATTATTGTTTTGTTAAGGGAGTCTGGTGGCTTTGGACAAAGTGAAGTTATTCTAAAAATATAACATACACTTAAATTATATCGATTTTTTTAGATGGCTAAAATATGTTCTGCTTTTGCAACAGGAAATATCACTCCAGACTCCATCGACAAAATGAGTAATTTTACTTTGCAAAATTCAGGGGTTACTGGTCTACCACTGCTTCAGTCGGTTAACTTATTTGTGTGACTTCTGTGTTTTAAAAGGTTAGTTTGTATTCACCAAATTCACACAATAACATAAATAAACTAACCAACTGAGGCAGCAGTAGACCAGCAACTCCTGTGTTCTCTGAGATAAAATTAATTTTTGTCAATGAAGTCGGGTGGATTTGGAGAGAGCGATCTTTGGCTCATATAACAATGGATTCTCTTCAGAAAAGGCTGTCTGGTGGCGAGGAAAAGTGGTGGAAACATCCTAAACATAGCGTACAGTTAAACTGATATTGATTGTTTTTAGATGGACCTTTTTTTAGGTGGCTAAAGATTGTTTCGCTGCTGAACCTGTGCACAGCAGCACATTGCTTAGCTTCCTACACAACTACTCTGCTTTCTCCAAACTGGGGGCTTCAAAAAAATCTGAACTATCCCTTTAAAATGACTCAACAGATTAGTGATGACAGTTTGACAGCCATCCATCATCGCTGTTGTATAAGAGCTGACTTGAATAAGAGAGTATGTATGTAAAGAGGCCACAGGGTGTCACGTTGCTGTTTCCAGGAACATTCACAGACTCTTGTTCTGACACAAATCTGAGCAGGTAGGACGCGACAGATATAAGTACAACTGTGTCCTCTGATCCCAGTGGATCAGAGAAAAGGCATTAGGATTAGGCGCTTCAGTCTGAGATGTTCTTTACAGGTTGTGACATTTCATAGCACTGAGATTACTGAGTATGGAGGACTTTTTCTCCTCTGCTATCACATCCTGATATTAACAGGAAGTGACATGCTTGTTAAGACAATAACAGCGGTCGCCTGAAATCAGTGTTACACCCGTCAGGACAGTGAATTCACACTGAGAGGACGTGTTTGCCATCAAAGAATGGTTTCCTGGAAATATTCCTCTGTGTATGAGATGTTTTTAGTTAAATCAAAGCCTTATGAAAGAAAATCTTATTGCATTAAAATGTTTATTATCATCATGTTATCACACTGAGTGTTGGAGGCTGGAAATCACGTTAGGATCGTATGAGGTAGAACTTAGAAGAGCTTGACATTTTACCTGGAAACTTTAATTAATTTATACAGCATCAGCAGATGATTTCAGACTGAAATTATATTGTATTACCAACATTGGACAATGAGTATAGGGTTTAGAGCTGCAACAATGAGTCCATCAATTAATTAGTCAGTTGAAAAAGAATCAGTTTACAGCTATTTTGATAACTGATTAATGGTTTCAATCATTTGCTGGTTCCAGCTTCTTAAATACAAAGATTTGGTTCTATCATTTGTGACAATAAATGAGAAGTCCTAGTTTTACTGGGGCTCAGTTGTTTGTCAGAGGGTCACATTTAACACATCCAAGTTCTAGCACACAAAAAACAACAAAAAAATACAAATATTTTTTATTTGGGCAAATGAACTCAATTAAAAGTAGCCAAATTAGCTATTAGCAGTTGCTGTTGTCAGTGTATCCATGGATGTTCAAACAGCTATCATTGAATTGCTTTGACACTGAAGAAAACTTAAAAACATGATGATTATTAGGCAAGTTCGGGAGCATATTTTTTCTCTGTTGTTAAAGTAGATTTATGCACACTGCATCACTCTGTGGGAAGTGGTTAAAAAAGAAGGTTTAACTAAGATCACTAAGATTATATGCTGTGTCTCAATTTGCGTACTTCTGTACCTGCGCTTACTGTTTTAAGTGCATTCACATTGACTTTTACAGTAAAACAAAGTGCACTGTGAGTACCCGCACACTGTACTCAAAACAGCTGAAAAGTTGAGTATCGAACGCTGGACACTTCTTGTCCTCAACGCTCGCCATCTTGCCTAAGTAGTGGAAGTACCACTGTTGGATTGAAGCCACCAATATGTTTATTTGGTTAAGTTTTTAAAGGATTTGGTACAACGAGTCAAATATAAATCAACATATTGGTACGTTTTCAGCTGGTAGGAGGAGGGAGATCCGGCCCATCGTCAATAGAGATTATGGCATATTTTTTAACTATTATATTTAGCAGAAAATACTATAATAATAATTGTTTTTTGTTTTAGTAACATGGTGTCAGTGCATCATGAAAGTGATCATTTTAATATTATTGTAGACTCATGGACGGGGACCCACGGGGGGTGATTAATTGCCTCTATCCTCAAATCAATATTGATTTGGAATTCATTCAGAGTTGTCTTGACTTTTCTAAACCCTGCTTTAAAACTAAAAGCCCCTCTGGACCTACATTGTGGGCCACACATACATGTGTTTTCACTTAGGCTCCATCACCTCCTCCACCCGCCCATAGCTGCTGACGACTGAAGACTTTACAGGTTAGCCTCTCTCATCCATTCACCTCCTTGCACCCCCCCAACCCCCGACTGTTGCTAATGCACTCCAACACTGTAACATACAGTCCATCTAATCTATATTACATGTCTCTGGATTATTTTTAACTGTTTAAATTGTTATGCGGTATCTTTTCATACTGCACTGTTTGCACTTTCACTGTGTCCCTGCCTCATCCAAGTCCCTTTATTTAATATATACACTAGACAGAGGATGCTACCTCATCATATTTAGCTTGTTTATTTATCTTGTTTTATCCTTTTATCTTGTTTTCTATTGTCCCTGGTCTCTCAGAGCTACCAAACATAATTTCATCATATGCCTATAATGAAAAATAATAAATAATAGTGTCTCTTATGCCTTATGTTGCCTAATTAGACCTATTCTCAGTTCTTCTTCTTCTTCTTCTCCCTCAGTTTGTGTCAGAATTGTTGTATCTGTTAGTGTTTTCATGCTTCTTATTATTGCATAGAGTTTTGTAACATCACATACAGTTATTTCCAGCAATAACTGTATGCAGCCACACAACCAATTTTAACTTGGCTGGAGGTTTTATGTCACATTATGATCATATGGGATGGATGGTACAGAAGGGACTGATTTTCATTCTCAGACAACTTATTTGTAGCACTTGTTTGGTTACAGTATTGGTTGTGTGTTGGTTAAAGCTGCTACAAGTGATTCTGGAGAAATATAGTTGATTGATACGTCTCACTCCCAGGTTATCAAATATCACTGCTTTAGGTTGGTGACCCGATATGAACCGTCGACCAAATTGTTGGTTGAATTGTTTGTAGCAGCTTTAAAAATACTATGCACTGACAATATAACACTGTATTTATTAAATACAGCTTTAATTACTTTGAATGGTGGACTTAAGCTGACATGAGGCATCCATGTTTGTTTGGTTCTCAGGCACCTCTGTATAGGTGCTAACTAGTCAGAGGAGAACTCTGAGGGCCAAACATATCAGCATTTCAAATGTTCTGTTTAAATATATTATATTGGACTTTTTTCATTTAGTTATTAGGTTATGCTCTTTTAACCTCATTCTCTATCAAATTTGCATCAAAGGGTTACTCTCCTGACAAAAGCAAAATACAGTTATCCAGATCACATTTTTGTGGTTGTTTCAAGGCAGAGAAAAATTAGAGCTGGCCCACAGTGCATGGGACCAAAACCATCCACTTAGGCCTTCCTGAAGGCTAGAGCCATCCTGCTTGTAGTCTTGAGATGAAGCAGACGCAACCGACGCGGTTGCTAGGTGACTAGCTTGATAGCACTGCCTTTTTAAAGGTGGGCTTTTGCAGCATAGCGGAAGATCTGCAAAGGACTGTGTTATTTTGGAGGCCGAAATTGCATTTGTCCCTGAGTTTCCCCCAATTTTACAGTAGTAATGCCTTCACTCCTTTGCTTCAACCCAAGGGGGTTTATATATCATCATTCAAAAGCCTATGTCAAGTCACATGGCAAAATCTTTTTAGTAGGGCTTGGGAAAATACTACTGGAATGCTTCAAAATTAGATTTTTCAGATTTGAATACATTAAGAACACGACTGGTAAGCTAAAGAATGATATAAAAACCTCAGAATACCACTTGGGCCTTTAAATTGCAATGCCTCCTCCTCTCTGGTGACTATGCACTTACTCCAAATGATCTGTTCAAAGTCTTATCTTTGAGTCAGACTTACACCACAACAAGGCAATGCCCCAAACAATCCATCTTGTTCTTAGAAATACCTCCCAAGATTGCGTCTCTCCTGTCCTTCACTGACCTGTGAAACTGTTTCACAATGAAAAAAGGACTTTTTTTTTGTTCCTTGGGCTGCCACAACCCTACAATTGGAGATCGTCAAACAAAACTAAGCACTGATAACTAGTGGATTCATGTAAAAGCAGCACACGTTGATTATAAGCTCTTCCTGTCCAGGCCCACATGCAAACTTGGGATGCTAATATCCCACTCAATCAAAAGGAAACAGTTGGGAGCTGACTAGCCTTTGCCTCTGAACAAACTTCAAGCCCTCGTTAGAGATCAGAAACTGTCTAATTAAGCCTGACACTAATTTATCCGGTGCAGTCTACAACCTACAGTACCTTTACTCTCAGCTGCAGTCTGTCACTGCCTCACATCTCCTGTGGACTGTGCTGATGTCGCCTGCTGCTCTCACATCCCCTGACATGTGCTCTCGGTTTAAAAAGTAACTATCTATTCTTTAGTTATTGATCTGCTTCACTGACTTATCTTTTTATTGTTCAGGTACATGGACCTTATATACCTGCCTGAAGTCCTTGCTAAGAGGTCAGAAATGAAGAATATGTAAAGCTCAACTTAGTTTTTTGTTGTTTTAATAGAAAACCAAAGAAGAACATAGATTAAACAGCGCATGTATGCATACAGTCCCTTTTTGCACAACATAATGACTCACTGAAAATAAATGTGCACGAAAAGAAAAATACAGCAATCTTATAAATATATATATCGGGCCCCAAAAACACCTCAAAAACATATAACAAATGCACCAAATGTAATGAGATGTTGGTTTAATATATTTGCACAAATATTCTGACAGTAAGTAATATGTCTATGTCCCAGGATCAGTGCCTTTTACTGTGAAGGTCTGGACTTCATTTTAGGTCATACAACTGCCATTGTAACTAATATACATGCGTTTCACTATTATTGCCTTTGTTATTCAAAAAAATGTTTTCTCTCTTTTTATAATATCTATGTCTAGAAAATAAGTCTTGAGTTGTTCATTTTATATTTCTATTTGCTACCTTCTTTGATCACAAACATCACACACAGTTTGGACTCTTTATGCTACAACACTCCAGTATACTTACTGACTTACAGGGACCGTCGCCCCGTTAATGTTTCACTTGGCATTGCAATCATGACGAGGGGGAGGACAAACAGTTTGACCTCTAGGAAAAGGGAGGAATCTGACATTGGCTACCTCTGTGCTGCTGTGCTACTCGAGGACGGAGGAGGGAGGGGGACGCACGCAGCAGTTGGGCCGTCTGACATTTTGCAGCATTGACCTGAAAATGTTCTGCTGCCTCCGTTTGTTCTTCCTGCCGTGTTTCGGTGAGTCGACACCAGAGACTGACTTGCGGAGGGACGTCCGGGCTATCAGTTTCCTCTCTTGCTCTTTGATTTTGCACTGCAGGTGGCTCTGAATGGCAAAACCGAGGGATTCTGGATCCACAGATGCACCGTAGACCTCCCAAGTCATCCCTTGTTCGTCCCAGACGACGTCATGGACGCTCTTTCCTTTCTCTTTCCTTGACTGGTCATCCTCTTCTTCGTTTCTCTCCGGTTCTATCTTCTGTTTGCCAGACTTTCCTCCAGCTTTCGGCTTTTCTTCAGGACTGACAACCTTATTTTTAGTTGGCCCTGACTTTGTTGTAGTGTTTGTTGCTGTTGCTGTTGGCAGGGCCTGGTCAGGCTTGGTTGTAGCAGCAGCTGCAGCCTGAGACAGCGCAGCAGCAGCATTGTTACTGTCAGCAGATCCAGACTTGGTAGCTGTCTCTGGGGGAGTTCCTGATTGGAGAGAGGAAGCTGTTTTCACTGCAGATGTCTGAACTCCTGCTTTATGTTGGGAGTTACCTGTCTCTCCGTGCTCTTTGTGTTCAATGTTGATTTGATAAACCGGCTGGGTGTTGCACAGAGCTGACTCTTTAGGCTTTGCTCCAAGCATTTTGTCCTGGGACAAAGTTTCTGAGGGGAAAATCACGTTGGGGCACATCTCTGCCTCAACAGTGAGTCTCTCTGACCTCGGATCTAGCGTACTTATGTTCATCTGATGTAATCCCACTCCCCCCTCGACGTGGTACACTACAGCCAGGCTCTGCTGTGCCTCCTCCCTGGGGACTGCACCACTACCACTTGGCCTGCGGGTCATAGCAAAGGGCAGCAGGCTTGGACTTGTGGCCACCGCCTTACTGCACGTGTTAGCCACTGCCTGCACCTCCATATCATGGTGCTGCTTGACTGGGGTGGATAATGGGGATAAGGTCATGGTTGAAGCCTCCCTGAACAGTTTGCATTGCTGCTGCTGCTGCTGCCTTTCGATGGCAGCTGTGTCAATCTGGCTGACTTTCTCAGCCACCTGCCTGTGCACCGCCATATTTTGTGTAGCCTGGGGTGGAGCGGAGGAGTCTGTTTGTGAAGACGAAGCTGGCTGTTTATCTGAGGAGACTGCGTTTACTGGTGGCATTCCCTTCTCTGGATGTGTTGAACTTGAATTTGTAACCCCGGCCTCTGCAGATGGAGGTGTAGTGGAGCTTTCCATGTTTTGTTTAGATTTATCTTGCAGACTGACAGAGCTCTGTGAGCAGCCACGTGTATGATCAGGCCCTGGAGATTTCTGTGGCGCAGCAGTGTCCTTGCTTTTGGGAGCTAAAATGCTCCCTTTATTATCAGGTTCAGGTGCTGTATGCCTTACTTCACAGGCGTTGTTAAGATTTCTAGTATTTGTGTGTTTGTTACTGTCCTCTCGTGCTATGTCTTTGGCTGAGGGCGCCAGCTGTGCACTCTCCTCCTCTGCTGCACTTGGCCCTTTTATTCTGCAGTCGTTGGTCTGCATGTCAACCTTTGACGCTGAAAGAGCAGGCAACACATCGGCCTTACAGATTTCCTTTTCATCAGCCGGGCTCAACATTTTCATATTAGCATTAGAATCCCTCTGCTCACCTCCTGCCTCACCCACACTTTTGCCTGCTGGCATCTGTTCATCTGATTTTGTCTGGTTTCCATTCGTTGGTGCTGGTTTGTCCGACACAGCGCTGCTAACTGGTTCACCTCCCTTGGAAGCTGTTTTTTGGGTATGTGGGATGGCGTTAGCAGGAGAAGCAGCAGTCAGAGATGAGTTATCCTGTTTGTGATCAGGAGGTGTGAGGGCGGTGGTTGGACAAACCTGAGAGAGTTTGAGGTTGGGCTCTTTAGCCCAGTTGGCATTCGGCTCCTTATTGCCCAGCGTGTCCACCACAGCCAGCTGAGGCACCATCTGGACTGTCACTGTCCTTTTTGGGTTAGTTCCCATGCCGGACTCACTGCTTCAGTCTGTAAATACTATCGTAATCCAAAGATGAAAACAGATGCACAACACCGGTCACTGAGTGCGTGTCCCTAAAGGAGGAAAATAAAAATAGACTCAGTTTGTTTTTCATGATTGAGCTTCATTTAGACAAAAATTATCAGACCAGACTCACACAGTGGTCTGTGCTTAAATGAGCATTATGTAAATTACATCTATAATTCCAGGTAGTTTCTTTGAACAGTCATTAACATGTATTTAAATAATCAGTGTTAGAATACAGGAAAACCACAAGAACAATCAATGTCCCGTATTTACCTAAATTAACCAATGCTTTGAATTAAGATTAATATATGCAATTCCAAGCCTCATGATAAAATTAAACATAATATATAATCATAATAACGATATGAACAAAGTCACTGTATTGTGAGTGCAAACAGCTATATGTAGGGATGTGCAATACAGACTTTTTCCAGCTGATTTAGCAGCTGATTTAATATTCAAGAGCTCTGACAAAACCAGATCTAACTGACATCAGAAGAACAGCTCTACCTTTTCAAATGTTCGATTATTTTTTTCTAGTGAAGTGCATCAAAAAACTTCACAAATACACTATGGCTTTCATAAAGCATTTTGCCTAAGAATTTTCAAATTAAATTCTTTGACACGATCGGATGTTATTATAACAGAAATTTATTGGCAACAATTTCTTTATCGCAATGATAAATAATAAAATAAATATTTATAGTGCATCCCTAGGTAGATGTCTTTTTGTTTGCTTTTCTAATTAGTTAGATTTAAATTGTTTTTCCTGTATTTTCTGTCTCTGTGATGCTCTTTTAAACATGATTGTAATAAGAGGCAAAAAACAAATGAACTTACGCTAAAACATTCAGATAATTCTGGAAAGTTGTCATATTTTCATTTGAATGTCTTCTAAGCTGTCATTACCAACGTCAAAGCTATTTCAAATAAGGAATGCTTGATCCATTTATGCAAATAACAAAAATAGCATAACTGGAGGGAAGAGTGTAGGTTTTGTTTCAACACTGGGGAAGACACAAAGCAGGGATACTAAACCAGTAAATTTTGACACACAGACATTCAGACACTTCATTTGCTTTGTTGAGGTGACTATTGTGCACCAATTTGTGCCTTTTCTGCATTATTTTATCATGGGAATGTCTTTTTTCTGTAAAAGAACACACAAAATTCAGGTGCTAGGTGACAATTTAAAATATAATGTGATAGTAAGGCTCACATTAAGGCTCACAGGACCTAAACAAAAGACCTCTGGAACTTTCATGTTCGAGGTAGACCTGTACCCTCCTTCCTCCTTGACATCTGTGCCTATGACATGAGGTGATCCCCAAAGAGCATGCAAAAAACGCTGCATCAGACTAAAGCAAAGCAAAGTTTGCAAACCTGCAATGCAAGCAAATTGAAGATAAAACACTCTGACATATGTAGGCTGAACGTGCTCACACATTAAACATAATTTTGATGAGATGTTCCACTTTCATTGGAGTTTCTTTGGGCCCAACAGTCTTCTGTTGCTCTCAAGTTCCTAATGAATTTATACCTCCATAAATATTGGTTATATCTGATTTGACAGATCATGTCAACGCATTTCTTTGAATTCTTGGGCAAAATGCTCGGTAAAAGCCAGAGAACATTAGTGAAATTTTCTGATGTTCTTTGTTTTTCTTTCTCTAATGATGTCAGTTAGACGTGGTTCAGTCAGAGCTGAAGAATATTAAATCATCCATCTTTGCTCACTACATTTGAGCTTTTCTTTCCCTCAGATGTCCATAAACTACAGGTTAAACAAACTTCTTTAAAAAAATAAAAGTAAAAATATTTTGGTTGTCTTATTGATTATCATATTGGCTGAAAAAATCTCTTTGTCCTAATTAATGTGTCTGCATTGAGGTATCACTGAAATCTCATCTGATATTCATATTCATTATTACTGAGAATAATCAATGTTACAGAATAAAGAGATACCAAGCGTAACCCCTCCAGCACACAGAGTGGGTTAATCCCTCTGATCTTGTTGTTATATCACTTTACTGAACTGTTCATTACTGTGTTCTATTATAAATGGACACTTCACAGCATTGTTAACGTGCTGTGTAAATCAATTTTTCTTTGAAATTGTCCAACACTATCCACTTCACTAACAATAGCTTTGAGGTTACATTCAGTGGATGATTTGTTAATTTTTAAAGACGGTGATGGCCCAGTAGGACCCTTGCGATGAGTACGCCGGTTCTTTTAGGTAACCTGCTAAATGTTTTAAAATGTAGAGAATATCATAGGGCCCAGATGAAACTGACAGACAGGCTTGTGGAGTAATGGATTACATGTAAAGAGATTGCATAATGTGGCTACAAAAAAAGGCAATGGCATTCCATTACAGTTCCAGTTAAAAAAGACCTAATCGGATTACAGAGGATGTAATCAGATTACAGATATACTCAGTAAAAACTAAGATTATTAGCAGTATTACAATTTTAAAATACATTTTAAAACAATGAACAATGCACTACCATGCAGTGCACACACATTGCAGCACTTCACAAGTCTCACAACACCACTCTGGTCACAAGTAAAAGTAAAATTCTTTAGTAAATGGAAATTTTTTCCACATTCTGCACCTTTAAATCAATCAATCAATCAATCAATTAATTGTGCATAACAAGGGAAATAATAGCTGGACAAACTAATAAACCTAATAACAAACATTAAACATCATATTAGGCTAAATAATTTCTCAATTTTTACACTGATTTAATCGAAAAAGTTATGGAAAATTATCAAGTTACATCACTTTAATATTGTGATGCTTAGACGGGTAATTAGTAAATGTATCAGAATACATTTTTAAAGAAACCCTCCCATCCTACTTTACAGAGAGACAGGACTGAGAGATAAAAACACAATGAGAAATCCATCTGCTGCTTCAGCACCGCGGACAGCGTCATATGCAGCTGTTTCAGAGCAATGGTCGGGGCCATAGATAATAACTGGCACAAATCTCATTCAGATAAAGTCAGTAAATCAGTGAGTCAGGCATATCTGCCCCTGCACTCTCTCTCTCTCTGTGTCTGCACTCTACTATGGGATGGTGAGGGGTGATGTCAGGTTAACAAATGTGATGCATTTTGGACATTTTGGGTGGATGGCATTCCATCTCATCCCCACATTTCTAAATATAACCCTATAAAATGCCAACCATCCCCAAAGTGTTGCCTGAAAACAATCATAATTACTCATTTTAACTTTAAGTACATTTTCTTCTGTCAGGGCGCTTGTAGTGAAAAATAAACAGAAAAGGTTTTAGAGCCACAAAGGTTTGTGTGTGTCTTTAGATCTTTCGTCCTTTAATCAGTCTAGTATAAATTCTAGTTATTGACCTCGAGCTTCACAAAAATCCTCATCCAGGTCTGATGAATGACTCCATCTCAGTCTGTCTCCTCAAAGTGTAAAAGCATCTGGGCCAATTCTGCAAGTAATGTGCCAGCAGGCAGCACTCAGCAGACGCCTGAAATATCTGATGCTTTGGAGTCAGACAAATGAATTGCAGCGTGATCAAGGCTTCAATCATCCAAAGAGGAGGAAGGACCACGGATTGATAGTTCAGTGGTCCACAGAGACCTCTGAATTGTCCATTTACATTTCAGTGACATTACTGGTGATAATCCATTCTGCATAATGTGCAGTTCATGTCAATGTTAAACCCAGCAGCTCTCTCTCTCTCTCTCTCTCTCTCTCTCTTTTTAAGTTATTCTCCTTTTTCACAACAACAAGCACCATCAAGTCTCCACACTGGTGCTCTCTGGGAGGGACAACAACAAACATCATAGATTTCATACTAACCAGGTCATATTTCTGTCTGGATTACTCAAGAATATAGAATAACCACAGTATAATCTCCCTCTAAATGCTTTTGGTATCATGAAAGGATGATTTTTTTAAGTGTGATTTGAATGAAACAGAAAAGGAGGCTTGTGTTGTGGGTCATGGACAGGTGTAGCCCATTTGTGTGTGCATCTGCGTGTCTGTTGTCAAAGTGCAAATATTTATGGAAAGCCTATCCTGACTGGAATTACACATTCAACAATTAAACCGCCCTGGTGTCTGCAGCAGTTTAGAAATAACAGAAAAAAAAGAGTGCATGCAAAATGTGAAACCATGCACAACCGCAGACATTACATACATTAAAGTGATGCACACGACCTATTCGAGCCAATTAAGATCTCTGTCATGTACTGTAGCCTACATTTGCAGTCCTGTCCCACCCCAACATCTCTGAGGCCACCAATATTTGCTGATTTGATTTGACCTTGCGGACAAATTCAACATCTGACGCCAAGGAAAGCAGAAAAGAGGAGGATGGCTTACCTTGTCTTATGTCCCGGACCTCAGGGTGCCGTTTGCGCGTCCGTGTCACTGAGATGAGGTTAGAAATGAATATGGAAAATCAACCCTGTGTCGGTGACACCAAGCCACGCCTTCCAGCAGAATATGGGTCTTGGAGGTATCGATCCTCCACAGCAAAGCGCAAAATTCAAGCGCCCTGACTGGGTGACCGTGCGCAATGAGTCACCGCGGTCCGACCGATGGATGCTGCCTCTGAGGTCTTCACCAGCGCTGCCTCATGACAAGAAAAAGTGCACCTTTCACAAAATGGACCTCTCATGGTGTGTGTGTATGTGTGTGTCCGTGTGTGTGTCCGTGTGTGTGTGTGTGTGTGTGTGTGCTATCCCAGACTGAGCGGGTCCAGCGCAGGCAGCGTGGTGCAGCAGCAGCAGCAGCAGCAGAGTAAAGCAGATGAATGGATGAATGGAGGAGAGGATGAAGATGAGGAGGATGAGGATGGAGGCAGTGATGTATCAGCCGCAGGCTTCCACAGGAGCGTCACTTGCAAACTGATTACTTTAACATCCGAGCAGCATGATCGTTTGTCTCCATGTAGCAGCCTGTAATATTCCAACAGGGTAGATCGTCTATTTTGCTGCGCCTTCTCGCTTGTTTCAGAAATGGATTTATGAGGAGACTCGTGTTATTTACAGAGTGTGTCTGTTTGAAGGGGGTGAAGGACTATCTGGCTGTGTTTCTGAATACATTCAGGTACCTTTACATTACAAACTGAATTGGGGGAAATAAGTGAAAACATTTTCCTCTGCACCAACAAAGACTAATTTGATCTAAGATTAGTTCAGAGTTTAAAGTTTAAAATGAGTAAATCCAGGTATAAAATAAAGCAGAGCTCTGTTGTTCAGTTCAAAACGAATGTCCTTTCAATAAATCCAAGTTTACTGACGTAAATTGAAATTAAATTGCGTTTAATCATCTGGATGCATGCTGACCCAAATTAAAATAAAAAATAATAGGCCAATCAAATTAGAGTGCTGCTCTCGGCTGCTCTGTATTCCTTTAAAAACTGTTTGCTCGCTAACTAAAATGTTAACAAAACGTGTGTGTGTTTGCTACACAGCTAAAAAGTTAATAAAATGTTAAATGTTAAAGTGTTTGCTAGCTAATTTAATTTTAAAAAAAATATTCTTGCTAGCTGGCTAAAAACAAATAAACAGAAAATGTTATGTAGTTTGCTAGCTCACTAAAATGTTTGCAAGTAGCTCAAAAATAAATAAATGTTAACGTGTTTGCTAGCTAGCTAAAAAGTTTTTTTTAATGTTATTCTTTGCTAGCTCGTTAAAAGCAAACAAAAAAAAGTTTGCTACCTTGCTAAAAAGTTAATAAAATATTATTGTTTGCAAGGCAACTGAAATGTTGGAGTGTTTGGTAGCTAGCTAAAAAGTTTTTTAATGGCTTGCTGACTAAAAACAAACAAAAAATTGTATAGTTTATAGGTTATAAAAAAGTTAACAAAACATTACATTGTTTGCTAGGTCTCTACAAATTTTAAATGTTAAATTGTTTGCTAGCTAGCTGGCTAAAAGTTTGCCAGCTCAGGAAAAAGTTAACAAAATGTTTGCTAATAAGCAGAGTTCTGAATAACAATATAATAATATCCAATAAGAGAAGACTCGCTAAAATAATTTGAATTCTCCCTTATGGTTGACAGGGAGAATTGCTAAAAAAATGGGTATTGTGTGGAAAAAAAAAAAGGTTGCAGTCATAAATGTCATGGAATTGATTAGTAATTTGCACACCCTTTGCATTTATTTTATTTTTGTGTTCTCACTAATTGGTTTAGGTGAACAGTAGAAATGTTCAAAACTGGAGGTCAAGGGATGCTGAAGAAGTCACAAAATAAATCTGAGTGGTCACAGGATGATTAAGATGAGGCCATCACTCTTTATCACTCCACCATACAGTTAGTCAGTGTGCTTGAGACTTCCCTGACAAGAGAAATGACAGTTTAAATTTGCAAATACCTACTGACAGTCACCACTGTCTTCTTTTCACTGACTGATAACTGAAAGTTCCCCAGAGATGTCGAGTAAACTGTAATGCATCTGGCCATAAAAACAAAAAGGTCATAAAAAGTCATAAAAGAAAAACATATTTTACTGTCATTTTAATAATCATCACAAAGCAATACAGTGACATGAATTATTGAATTGTTTCAATAATGAACCACCTAACCCCTTCCTACGCTCTATCCTCAGTCCTTTAAGCTCCTCCTCCTACGTTGAGGAGCTATGATGACAATAATGATGAAAACGCTTCAGAGTTAACAGTTATAATTTTGCCAGCTTCACTGATATGTGGAAATAGTTCTATTACTTTTTCTAAAATGACTGAAATTACCCTGAAAGACTTCCAGCTCTTCCTCAGTCTCATATGTGGCAAAAACATGAGTGAGATTAAAGAGAGCCCGGAAACATCTGTCACAAGTGTCAGTAGTATTAATATTTAAGTAAATGATCTGTATACATTCGCCTCCACTACAGATCAGAACCAGGACCACACACAATGTCATTTTGCTGCTGAGGGGACTAACAGTTGCTTTAGGCACTAACATTACAACTTATTTTGTCATTAATTTGGAGTAGAGCTGAAACAATTAATAGATTATTAATTGGTTATTAAATTAATCGCCAACTATTTTGATAATCCATTAATTGTTTTGAGTAATTTTTTATCTTCTCAAATGTGAATATTTTGTGGTTTCTTTACTCCTCTATGACATCAAACTGAATATCTTTGAGTTGGGAGTAAAACAAGACATTTGAGGACGTCACTTTAGACTTTGGGAAACACTGACTAACATTTTTCACCATTTTCTGATATTTGAAAATAAAACGATCGATCATACCGAGAAAATAACTGACTGATTATTCAACCATGAAAATAATTGTTAGTTGCAGCCCTAATCTGGAGGATCTCTCAGTTTGGAAAATACTAGAAATACCAAATGAAGGGACCCCTGCTTTTGTCTTCTCCTACTTAAGAAGCTGTGGAGGTTTGATCATCCTGTCATCTCGTTCCAATCATGGTCATCCCATGGACACACCCCTATAAAGACAAACAACACCACAACAAAAATCTCTATTAAATAAAAGTGATCATGTCTGATTATTTTTCACATAACCTGTGGTGCTTTAAATCCTGATTTTGTGCCATGTCTGTCAGTGCTGTTATAATTAACTTAATATCAGCATTATAGGCTACTTCTTGGCTTGGCCTGGGCTAATCTCTCAGACTGTTATTATAATGTGGCTACTTTGGGGATTCAGTTTTCAAATATAGCCTCGGCCTGAGACGGGAGGTCCTCCTGCTGTACAGTAATTGTATGGGATACACCTTGTGCCTCTTAAAGCCCAGAGGGACTGATTAGGTTAAGGAAGACCACAACTTAATTACAGTCGAGTGCACCATTGGTGAGCAACTCAGGACAGACTGTATGCATCGGTGATATGTCAGGCTTCTGCTTCAGGGTGAGGGCTGCTGTGCAACCATGAGAAAAAAGGTGACTCGGGTGGTGAGAAAAAATATAATTTAATGATAAAATCAGGTGGTCTGGTGCCATTGATTTAAACAGTACATTATGACACAGAAAATGTAAAACTCTATATTAATGGTATCTTTGGAATAATGGAGAGTGAAAGTCAAACATCAATAATATGACATGATTGGTCTATTTTAAATATAGACTCTGATATCAGTCTAACACACACAGTCATATTGTGGATCTGGCATCATCTTGTGGTTAAACTGGGAAAGACAAATCCATGACTAGGCTGAAAACAATCCTATCTGCAGACTTACAGAGGTGGGATATAACTGAGTACATTTACTCAAGGACTGTACTTCAATACAATTTGGGATACTTTTAGGTAACTTGAGTATTTCTATTTTCTGCAGTTTTATGGTTATACTATAGTACACCTCAGAGGCAAATATTGTTTTTTTTTCACTGCACTACATTCTTCTAAAAGCTTTGGTTACGTCTCAGATTACAGTGTTTAGACCCTTCCTGTCCAATGAAAACCAGATATGTTGAGAAAAATGTCTTACTTCTTAAGCTAAATGAACTATTTTAAACCTCTCTGTCATAATGATGAAAACATGGCTGTTTTCCTGGGGTCATGTCTTTTTCCCTCTCACTTTTTTTTGTTTGTTTGTTTTGTTTTGATTTTTTGAGATATTTGGTTTTCACAGGACAGTGACGCTACAAACATGATGACCTTATAGAATATGGTGCATGGCTCTAGAATAAACTACCCAACAGTACATAAAGTAGAATTTAGCTCAACTGTGTACATCTACAGCAGTAAAATGCAACATACACATAAATGTATCTGTAATATTAACCCAAAAACATCATATGTACATGTAAATAACTGATAAGGACCATTTGACTGTACAATGACTGTACATTTCAAAGTAATCTGGCCCAGCTCTGTGTATTCTTCTGAGGCTGTGAAGACGTGTCTGCAGGCCGGTGCAGACAGCGGTGAGGTTTGGACAGTAGGGAGCGCTGCAGCAGCGTCAAAAGCATCATTGTCACAGGCTGGCATGTGTTATGTTCAAAGTCGTTATATAATTCAACCTTAAAAATAACTCCAACATAGGTTTCTCTGAATGTGTCCGCCATTTTTGGCACAAACTACAGAATATTAGCTCTTAAAAACTTTTACAATAATCCATATGTCATCATTAAATATGTCATGGGCATTTCTCCATTTCCAAGGTGCGTGATATTGCTGGTAGTGAAACGTCTGTCTGTCTGGTTAGACCCTGAACGCACCAGAGCCAGACTGTTGTCAAGAGAAACGTTGCTAACCTTACCGACCACACGGCTAATAGCCTGCTAGCGAGGAGAAGTTCATCTTTTTCTGGCTACGTTTTCTCTGGGACAGGAGGGTAAGATTAACTTTAGTATTTTGTCCGTCGTAAATATTGTAAAGCACACCAAAGCTTGCAAAGCAACCCAATCTAGGTTAACACACGTTAGCCAACTTAGCTAACAGTTAGGCGAATACAATGACAACCTGTTGTCTGCGCCAGTTAAGTGTCATCAGTGAGTTTTTAAGCTAGTTAGCTTAGTTAGTTAATTTAAATAAGCGATAACTGGCTAGCGGTTTGCTAACATTAATATGCAGTGATGAGACGGCTTGCTAAAGCGCCGTTAAACTCGCAGAATCTGGATATCTAAACATTAACTGAATGGACACGTTGGAAGTTAGCATTAGCGTTAATGCTAGCTGCTACAGCGCTATTGTTTTGGCTGTGCGACAGGTCGCTAACTGCTAGCCTTCTCTCGTTAGCTGTGCTTTTGTAGATATTTGCATTTTATGGTGATGCACTTGATGTACTGATTTTCTCATACATCGAATTATGAAATAAATGTTGAATATTGTCTTAACTGCTCCGAACAGTGGCCACTGTCATGATGACACAGACAGACTGTTTCAGACCTGTTCATGATCATTAAGCAGGGGTGGAAAAGGAAATAAGTACATTTACTCAAGTGCTGTAATAAAATACAGTTCAAAGGTAGATGTACTTCCCTTGACTATTTACATCATATGCTATTTTGCACTTTTACTTTGCTATATTCTCTACAAGTGTAAATATTGCGTTTTTACTCCAGATTATTTTGTTGATTTCATTTTCAATACAAAACGTGTGTGTAAACTGTATAAAAATTGAATAAAAGTTAGAGCTGGGACAAAGACAGACAATTACTCTGCAGTAGGTACACACAATTAATATGAATGATGTTATCGAAATCGCAATATGGTCAGGTTAGTACAATATCCAAATTGCTTTTTTTTTTTTTTTTTGATAAAGGTTAAATGTGTGACAAAACAGCATTATAATGGAGTACTGTTGTGGTGTAGAAGATGCCCTGACCTACAAATCTTGTTCTCCAGGTGTAAGAAAACACGTTTGTTTGGCACAGACCCTAACAAGTGCCACATTATCATGATTCTAATAGTTTTTTAAGTGAAAACAAAAATTGTGATTATAAAATGATATATGATGAAATATTGCACTGGCAATATTTGTCAAAATAATTTCAGTTTGATGTTTTTATTGATACCATATCTTGTGGTTCTATTAAAAAAAAGCTATCATTTATTTGTGTTGGTAATAATGAGACATGCCAAACATTTGATGACTCCAGCTCCTCAGATGGTTTGCCTTTTCCTTGCCGTGCATTATAACAAAATTAATATTTTGGGGTTTTGGACTGTTGTTTGGACAAAATAAGATATCTGATGACACCAACTTGGGCTCTAGAAAATTGTGATGGGTATTGTTTCTCTGTTTTCTGATGTATAGATCAAATGATGAATCAATTAATCAAAAGAAGAATCAGCAGTTGAAGTAATAATGAAAACAGTCATTAGTTGCAGCTCTAATACATTAGTGCCTTCTTGAACAGTCACAACATTAGAATGCTGTTATGTTTATACACTACTAATATAACAATGAGTGCTTAAACTTTTGACATTTTAACAACATTTAGTTGATAATTGTAATGACAGTACTGTGTATGAATAGGGCTGGGTGATGGACAAAATTAAATATCACACTAGTTTTGATATTGATATTCATCAATATTGACAATACTGGTAAGATGACGGTTTCTCAAAATGTTAACACGGTGAGATTTTTTGATAAACCATCATAATGTGAATATAATGACTATATGTGGATAAAGGCAAATACCAGAACAGCTAGAACAGTCTGGTAAGTTCAGAAAGACGATATCTAGTCTTGTATCAAGATACCAATATAATAGTGGTATATTGCCCAGCCTTACTTATGAATACCAGCAAAGCTGACATGAATTTTGAAATTTGGTTACTTAAATAAAATTCAGTATTATTAGTTCTTATTTATTTAAGTATTTCCTGACAGCACGTATTAATGCCTTGCATGAGTTTTCAAAAGTGCTCAAGTATTCATTGACTTTGATCACATGTGAACTTATACTTTATACTGCCAAGTAGTTTGCTGATCCACTGCTTTCAAGGACATGTCTTGCACCCCAGAATAAAAATCGAAGGGGTGCAAATTACTCCTGAGGCAGCACCATGCATCACTCATGGCCTGCTGAGTCCAGCACTCATTTCTGACATTCAGTGTTAACAGAGTGGCTCATCAGACAAATGTCATTGTAAACATGTGTACTAGATTTCACATTAGACTCAGTTCTTCAAGCAGCTAGTGTCTTTTCTCTGTCCATGTTGTAGAAAATGCTGGGGTACATCTGGCAGTATGTCTACACATCCTTCCTGAGATACTGGCTGAAGTGGCTCATCAGACAGGCTACAGGGACATGTGAGCTGCAGAGAATATGCTCCGGGTACAAGCCTGGGGCAACAAGGACATCAAAAGCAGGTAAATTAAATCATCCTAAATCCGCTCTACTTTTCCTGTTTAGAACACATTTTTTTTTATATTAACCTTACTCTTGTGTCCTTTTGTAGAATATTCTCTCCAGTCATCAAAGAACAAGGTAAGAAAATTGTGTATTTGTTAACAGTCGGTTTTAAAGTAACTTATGGGATAGATTTGTTTCTGATACCCAGGATTCCTCTTTGCCAATTCCCTGATTCCCCATGATCACTTCAGTGCGAACTTGCTGAATAACAGTGAAACATTCTACAATCATGATGATAATCTAGCAACAAATTTGGTTGAATCATTTGTCAGTAAAAATTATAAATATTATTGGATAGTAATGCGTCAAAACGGCAGGTCACTTAATAAAAATGCAAAGACATGACTTCTTAAAAGATACACCAGAAGCTGTTTCACAGTTTCCATTAACTTTATTGAGGCCTTTAAAGGGATATTATTTAGGTTCAGGCAGTGTGAGGTACATACAGCGGTATTACTTACAGTAAACTGCAGTTGACATGCCCCCAGTTTGGAGAAGCAGCAGGAGTGCCAGTGTAGGAAGCTGAGCAATGTACTGCTGTAGACGGTGTCAACAGCAAAATTTATTTTAACCACCCAGAAAAATCAATATCAGTATCAAGTATATGTTATATTTAAAATATAGTCCACCATTTTTTCATAGGAAACCACCATTATTACCCAAATATCAATCTTTCTAAAGCAACCAGATTCTTTTGGCAAAATTTGACCTTGTAGAACGCAGAAGTTGCTGTTCTACCACTGCCTTGATCTGCTAGTTTTTGTTATGTGTGACTTCAGTGTTTTAAACGTTTAGTTTGGCTTAACAGCAGGCACACAATAGCACAAACAAATCAATCAAGGCAGCAGTAGACCAGAAACTTCCATATTTTGCAAGGTCAAATTATTGATGATCTGGTGCCTTTGGACAGAGCAAAGTTTTGTTTACATAACAGTGGTTTCCCATCTGAAAAGGCTGCGTGATAGAAAGATAAAGAGATGAAAATATAACATTCACTTAAACTGCTAATGATTTTTTTAGATGTCTAAAATATGTTTAGCTGCTGACCTTGTCCACAGCAGTTAATTGCTTAGCTTTCATGCCGACACTCCCACTGCTTCTTTAAACTAGGGGTATCCCGACTGACGTCTACTGTAGATAATACACTGACTGTGCTTAAGTACCTCATAGAACCCCACTTCACATAAT
Organism: Lutjanus erythropterus; assembly: GCF_056507025.1. Lineage (NCBI taxonomy): Eukaryota > Metazoa > Chordata > Actinopteri > Lutjaniformes > Lutjanidae > Lutjanus > Lutjanus erythropterus. The sequence goes on along the minus strand of NC_139319.1, from coordinate 15,860,943 downwards.
CTGAACTGTCCCTTTAACTTCTGATCTGTTCATTATCTGTCAGGCTATTGCATGTGTGAACTCCAATAAAGACACATCCTGTGAGCTTAATCCATCCTTATCTTTCGATACACTTGCCAAGTGTAGATAAATTGACTCAACTTGTCATTTGGGATGGCAGCAAGTTAAGCATTTTCCTATCAACAGTCTTCAGAGTAGAAACAAAAGTGCTTGGTCATCTTTTTCATTGTGTCTGAGGTTGACTTTGAAAGATGTTTTTTTTCCACTGTGGTTGACAACATAGATTATATAGGAGGCACTGTGCCAAGTTTCTGTGCAGGAACTGTGTCATTGCTTTTCTGTAACTACCTCCTCTTCTCCTTTGCTTTCTTCCTCTCTAGGTTTTAAGAGGAGCTTTGGAAACCGACAAGGATAAATTAGGGCAATGTGTGGATGAAATTATGAAAGTAAAGAACATCAAACCCCAGAAAGACCCACTGTAAGGTCACTTCTTATGTGTTATTTTGTTTTGACCCCCATCAGTGGCAATTCTTTTATTTCTAAATTATGTGTAGTTCAGTGTAATTTTTTTTAAATCATTGTATTAATTGTTTGTTCAATCTCCACACCTTTCTAGGTTCAAGGAAAATCTACACATATGTCTGTTGCAGATAACAGGACACAACAGCCTGTATATATCTGTGGAAGGCTTGAGAAAGGAAGTGTTTGACTCGGAGAAACAAGAACACGAGGCCATGCTGTTGAAGGTGTGTGTTCCCGCTGCTGAATCCATACATTAGTAAAGCAGTTGCTATATATGTTTTAGTCGCATGGTCAAGTATATGTATGTCTAGATCAGTCTTTGTGGATTTTTTTAAAACCTCACCTGTAACACTGACTGAAGTTACAGATGAATCATCCATGATAGACTTTAATACCATAAACTAACACACCCTGGTAATATAAGACACATAAAAAGTAGTTGAAACTTTAGTAGAAACCACATTTGTCAGTTTTTAGGTTAGATGGCACAATGATACAGCACACTTTAGATGATAGTATTGAAACTACTGATTATGCATCCAAAACTTTATGCACAAAGTCTCATTTGGCATCATTGTATATGTAATTTGATATAGGGGAAATTAAAATGTGTAACCCTGGATATTTTGTATTGTCAGCTGTGGGACCTGCTGATGCCAACAGTCAAACTGGAGTCCAGAATAACTAAACAGTGGGGAGACATTGGATTCCAAGGAGACGACCCCAAGACTGACTTCAGAGGAATGGGCATGCTGGGCCTAATCAACCTTGTGTGAGTCCTCAATGAATAACAATGAGACATTTATTAACTAAGTTATAAAGAACTACAGGTAATTCTCTAACTCTCTGTGCCAAAATGTATCTACAATGGAAATACATTTTGGGCAAAGTTTCATTCTCACCAAAACATGATAACATCAAGAAGTTTGAATGTTCATGTAGATTTTGCACATGTATGGTAATAGTGATTAATCTAGATGTGTGTGAAAACACAATTTTCTGTATACGTGCACATTTTTCTGGGCAGACTTACCTGAGTGGCTGTGCTGCTGGTAAATGATGGTTTCGAAAATCTAAAACACTAATAAAAGCAACAAAACACAAGGAAATGGTGAAATACAGCACAGATACAGACAGCTGACCAAGCAAGTCAAACATATTCCCCAGCTGTGTGTTAGTAGGAGCCTGAAAATCCCAGACTGACAGTGAAATCCACACAGTCAGCTGGACATGTACATACTTGTATTTGACATAAAACCAAGCACAGCTGCAGCAAAGGTTATCACATAGATTTGCTATTATATACTTAAAAAGCTCCATTAGGGTAGAAATACGCATCAAAATTCTTCACTTCATTATTCACATCACCACCTACTTTCTTTGTTAGATGATTTGAACACAATGTAAGCACCATATTTAGAACCACACACTTGGAAAGAGCATTTTTCAAACCTTGTAGTCTAAAATTTAAACCAGGGACATATACAGTGACGCTTCACAGATCCCTGTTAATAATTAATGTGTGGAATCCTGCACATGTGTTTTACTCCTCACCTTTCACCTCACAGTTTAATAGCCTACACTGTGACATACAGTCACCTCTCAAACAAATGAAACAAACACCATGGCAGTAAGAAGAACTTCTTGAGTCTCATTAATTATAGACTGTGGAGTTTGTTGGTGTGACGAGAGGTGATTAAAAAGAGTCCACACCCGTTTGCCTGTGCCTACAAAGCACAGGCAAACGGGTGTCAGATTAGTTGTGTCTTCTACCCACACAGATAAACATTCATTTATTTAGTCTACAAAAAATGTATTTAATAAAGTAATTAAAATATTCAACCTAACAGTAGTCTGTTTGATTTGTAAAAGATACTCCACCAATTTCGCACTTCTACAATATTGTTGGATCCATGATGTACCGATCAAAATCAATGCAGCAGAAACAGAGATATCAGTTTTTATTCTATGAATTTACTTCCTTGTCAAAATGTGGTATCAGCATTACAATACAACTTGTTCACTGAAAGTATGTTAGGAGATTTGCGTGCGTTGTGCTAGTAGTGGCTAATGTAGCCACAAGCCACTGGCCGTAAGCAGAGATGAGGAGCAGGCTACAGATATCTGGTAAGCCCAATTCTTTCTAACTTTACATCCCCAGATTTTTCTTTTTCATTTTCTAACTTGTGGTCCTCAGCTCCAGCCATCGCTGCCTCAAGTGACATCACTTAACGCAATTAGTCAGACTTGCACAGCTCCCATAATGCAGTTGTACTGTAATCTTTAGAGTTCTCCTATAAATGGTTACATACCACAAGATTTATGGGTGAACATGATCTCCTCATTAGATTTAGCAAAGTCGAGGACTTTTGGCGAAGTATATTTTATTATAGGACTTTATCCACTAAAAATAATTAAACAGAATTTTGTTCTGTTACAGTTTTTTCAGTGAAAACTACACAGAGGAGGCTCGCCAGGTGTTGTCCCATGCAAACCATCCTAAACTAGGGTAAGAGACATTCATACATGGACTGTATTAGCATCTGCATATTTTCTGTCTGTATTGTGTCAAAAAATCCCTTCCTTATTTCATATTACCAGACCTGCCAGCAATAGAATTAAGTCATTTTGCTACACTACCTCATGTGTTCACCATGCCTTCCATGTGTCACTTCTGACATGAACTTTTTACTAATTTAGTATTTATTATATTTTAGGTATTCATATGCTATAGTTGGGATCAACTTGACAGAGATGGCCTACAGTCTTCTGAAGAGTGGTGCTTTGAAACCCCATTTCTACAACACCGTACAAGGCACACCTGAGCTGCAGCACTTTCATCAGCTATACTGTGAGTAAAAACATACTATTTTTCTATTTTTTGACATCTCTGACTCTTTTTATATACTAGAAGAATACAAAATTTTCTGACAGAAAGTGACATTTTTTCTTCTCTTCTAGGTTATCTGGCTTATGAATTTGATAAATTCTGGGTGGCAGAAGAACCAGAAAGCATCATGCACTTCAATCAGTACAGAGAAAAATTCCATAGCATAATCAAGACACATCTACAAGACCCTGATGTATCCCTCACAATGACTGTCCGTTCTGAAAAAAACTAACATTATTCAGAAGTATTCCCTGACCTCTCCATGGCCCCTGATGTTGTTTGATCAGGCAAAAGAAGGCAAGAAGGCATAAAAGCAGACTGAAGCTGGGTGGTCGCTCATATTCCTCAAAAATTCAAACAAACAAGTCCTCTTATATTTGGTTTTGTCATTCGTTAGTCATGCTCTGTTCATCTTGTCACAGTGATAGTGAAGAGTTTTAAAATAGAGCACAAATTAAACACCCTATACCTCAAAAATGATCATTCCTATGTTTAATGAAGCTCTATGAAGGATAGTGTGGAAGCTCATTTCTGCCAGTGCAGTGAAAGAAACGGATCATGTCAGTCATTATAATGAAAAATTTTCTTGAAATAATGAACTAGTATCTCAAAATAATGGCTTACCCGTTGATTCCACTGGGCACGTCTGGTCTGCACCACGGTTCTGATCCATCCTCCACACAGCTACGTGTTTCACCAGCAGCATTTCAGATGTGGAGCATTTCGCCCGCCTGATTATATTGACTTGCTCAGATTTTGTTGGTTTTGGGGTCTTTTATTTTGAAAATTGACCAGATCCTCTCTGTCGTTTCTGTGTCTGACTTCCTGCAAGCTCGTTCTACTCTGTGCAGCTTGACACAGCGTCCGTCAAAATAAGACACTGCGTGTATTTGAAGTGGACCATAGTGGAGAGCCGCTTCCGAAACATGTTGCAGCACATCTGGTGAAATCAGAAGCACTGTGAGGGATAGTTGTGACCGGCTCTGGTGCCCACAGTACAGCCGTGTCCAGTGAAATCAGAGATACTAAGTCATTATTTTGAGATACTAAGTCATTATTTTGAGAAGGTTTCACATTATTTTGGTAACTAATAATAATTTGAGATAGAAATTCATTATTTTGAGATATTAGGTCATGATTTTCAGATACGTATTCATTATTCCAAGAGAGTTCTCATTGTAATGACTTACAGGATCTTTTATCACAGGATCTTTTATCACATTGCCGGAAATGGGCTTCCATATGATGGGGAAATGAGAGCTGCTGCAGAGGACTGTCGTGGTAACAGGTCTGTCTTTTGTAAGGGTTAAAGCACTTTCCGAGAGCAAGCAGCCAAATTGTTGCAGTTAAAAGGTAGTTATTTAAAAATTGCGATTAATTTACCATATTTGTTGCTGTCTAGGTGTTCTCACAGTTGTCCCGCTCAGGAATTTAATTTTTATGTTGGGAGACCATGACTGAAACTTATTGTAAGGAAAAATGTGTGCACGTTTTAAGGTGTCCCCATTGATGTCACCTGTATTCTGTAATATAGATGATGTGGAACTCGAAATGGCTGTTTGCCACCGTTTTCATAAATTTGTATGTCTGCAAACTGATTCTGCCTTTTTTAAATGCATTGTTTTTTTTATGCTGTGATTTGTTTTGAGGAAGGTCTGTAGTGATTAACACATCTGACTCGACTTAATAAATACACACTTTGATGTTTTGAAATGTGTTTTGTGTGGTGGAAATGATAGCACAAGTTAAGAAGCAAGCACAGGGGTCTGTAAAACAAGTCAAATATATTTAGGGTTCACATAAACCTGTTTTACATGTCTTTATAAGCACCAGTATTAGTTCTCATATAAAGGTGCACTGGTTGAAGCTGCCGAAAATGTAGAATTGGCAGATTACGATTTACAGGTCGTAAAGTGCAAACTTAACTTTGCAAAAGATGTAATTATCTTAATGTTCGCACCATTCATGCCCATTTGGAAATGGTTCATTATGAAAAATTATAAATACGAAGATAAAATTGCATTGTTTGCATTGTTCAACATAAAGACATAATACAAGGTAGGTTGTCTAATATTCCTTTTTAAACAAAGGATTTCCTTCTTTGTCACCACATGACAAGAAAAGAATAAAAACTAAAATGTGATATGATATTCATTAGGTTGCTTCAGTGATGTTCCAGCCCAGTGGTGGTTCAAGTTTCTCAGTCAAACTCTGAAACGGGAATCTCAGTTTGTGGTCTCGAGCCTCTTCTTCGTGACCATCATTCCTCTCTTGATTTGTTCGAACGAGACAAACATGACTACATTCCATGATCCCAGCCTCAGAAACGAGGGCACAAATCTACAAGAAACAAAGAGAAGAGGTTTGTAATAAAGAATGAAAGCTAATGACCTCAAGTACAACCCTTTATTCCAAAAAAGTCGGAATGCTGTGTAAAACGTAGATAAAAACAAAGCAATGATTTTAAATACTAAAAAAAATCATTGCTTTTAAATGTTCTCTGTTGTTGTATTTTTTGTTTCATAATGCACTGTATATTTTCTGGACTGCAGGCAGGCCAGTCTAGTACCTGAACTCCTTTACTATGAAGCCAGACTGTTGTAACATGTCTTTGCATTGTCTTGCTGAAATAAGCAGGGATGTCCCTGAAAAAAATATCTGAATGACATCATCTGTTGTACCAAAACCTCTTTGTCCCTTTCAGTATCAGTGAGGCTTTCACAGATGTGACAGTAATCCATACCATCACGGATGCTGGCTTTTCAAACTTGTACTGCTAACAATCTGGATGGTGCTTCTCCTCTGTAGCCCAGAAAACAAGACATCCATGATTTTTGAAAATAATCTGAAATGTGGACCTCTTTCTGTCAGTTCATCTCAGATGAATTCAGCCCCAGAGAAGTCTGCAGTGTTCCTGGATGTTCTTGATATATGACCTCCGCTTTGCATAGTACAGTCTTAACTTGCATTTGTAGTTTGCAGCGACAAACTGTTTACCGACAATGGTTTCCTGAAGTGTCCCATTTAGTAATATTCTTTATATGATCATGCTGGTTCTTAATGCAGTGTTGCCTGAGAGGTCAAAGGTCATAGACCTTTGATGTTGCTCTTACCCCTTACATGGTAAGATTTCTCCAGATATTTTGGATTGAAGATGGCGAAATCCCTAAGTTCTTGTAGTTCTGTGTCGAGAAACATTATTCTTAAACAACTGAGTTTATCTATGATACTGGCTAACATTTCCAATTAACCTGTTTACCTATGGAATGATCCAAACTGGTGTTTTTGAGATTTACACAATTTTCCCAGTCTTTTGTTGCCCATTTCCCAACTTTTGTGGAACATTTGCAGGCATCAAATTCAGAAAGACTGTATATTTACAAAAACCAAGATGATGCGTTTGAATATTAAACATCTTGTCTCTGTACTGTATTTAATTTACCCTTCTTAATTCCCGCCCCTTTTTTCCGTGTGCTCTAATACAAGATGAGAAAGCTTGGAATCTTTCTTCTTTTCCTGTTCTTTGTACTCAAATGTGCTATGTGCTGCATTTGTCTATGTTGAAAAGAGAACCAAATTTTGAAGACACTGCTCTGGGACCTGTAAAAATGTCATATTCACATCTTAACTTCATGCTAATGTTAGCAAAACACTAGCCAACTAGCTAGCTTATCTACATCAATCATTAACTAGTTAGTTAGCTAGCATTCTGCAAATATGAGCTAATTTAAGATATGATCCATCATGTCACTTTTACAGGAAAAGAAGAAAGCTGACCGAGGCACCAAATTTGCTCAACTGTTATTGGAGCAAAGAGAAAAAGGGGGGCAACGGCCAATTGAATATGAGTTGAACAGGATTTGCAAATCATTGCATTCTGTTTTTATTCATTTCTTACATGGCGTCCCAGCTGTTTTGGAATCAGAGTTGTACAAACAATGTGTGTGCTGGGGTTAGAGAGGAGGAGCTCACCCTTTGTAGAAAGCCGTCGGCCCTTCTTTAGTCAACATGGTCCAGGCACAGTTGATGGCACTTTTGTACTGGCCGGGTGGTGAGTTCATGTATCTGGTTTTCACCACATCTACTGGGGAAGCGATCACTGTGGTAACAAAGCCAGCGCCAAACGCGGACACAAAGTGGCAAGGCAGATTGTCTGTGAGGAAAGTTGGAGACAGAACAACTAAAACCAGTGGGCCTTTGCTCTGAGCTGAGCAATATAGAAACACTTGTCAGCAGATTATGTAACCCAGTGAATGGGGCTGTATAAATTAGAGATAAATACAGAGATAAATCTTATTAACTACTGTATTTACAGCACTGTTAAGGGAAAATACACTTTGTTCTGTACCAGCATGTGTGCTGTTATCAGCTGTGGTGGAGTTGAAAGGGTGAGAGGTGTGTGGATTTCTGCCCAATCAGCTGTCTCTGTGGGATGGCATTTTTTTGTGTGTGTGTGTGTGTGTGTGTGTGTGTGTGTGAGCTCCCCACTCACCTGACATCAGGTTGTGTCTGAGGATGGCCTCCTTGATCAGGTCATATGTAACCAGCTCTGTGCAGTTCACCAGTGCATTTCTTGTGATGTTGGGTAGTGTTCCTAAAGCAGACAGAACAGAATAATAATATATTTTTGTTTGCCTCGTTACTAATCAGTTATGAATAATTTCTGGGACTTCGTAGATCGCACCTTTCCAGAGCCCACGAATGCCCTCATTCTGGAAGATATGTTTATAGGCCTGCATGGTGCCACTGTAGCGACGGGCCACACCGTCCAGGTTCATCTGGGCTTGGAATCGAACCTTGACCACATCAGTGGGTTGTGCAAAGGACACTGCCATGGCACCTGTAGTGCAGCCAGCCAGGATACGTATGAGCACACCAGGGTCTGGAGAGAGACAGACAGGAACAACCGATGATGAAATGTAATTCAGTACATTTACTCAATTAAGAACAGTTTTGAGTGTAGACCATACACACATGGGTCAGAAAATTTTAACATTGTAACGTTAACGTTTGCTCTACAGCTTTGTAGCTAGCTAGTTAAACATTAACATAACTTTCTCATTAATTAATGCTGGTTAGGTTTATCATTTTATTGAAACCATAGACGTATAATAGAACCTAGATACAGCATTGCCGCTCAGCCTTGGAACCAATTTTTCCCAGTGGCCACTCAAGTTGTTGCAGCAAAAAGATTCCCTGCATAATGCATTTCCCCCATAAGCCACTATTATAAAAAACTAAAAGTGTTGACGGGTCACCTCAAACTGCGAACAAGTTCAATTAGGACTCTTTCTGTTATAACTTTTTGACCCATGGTGGCTTTATATGTGTGAAAAACAATCCTAGAGCCAAGAAAAGCGATTTTAAAAATCAGGGATCTCGTGGGCAGGGCCAGCAGGAGAAACTGCTGTGCGTATCATGGCTGGATCATGCAGGGCTAATGGGGAAAATGCTTTTTGGTTTCACCTGGGAATCTTCACTGCAATGCTGCAGGTGGCAAAGGGGGAAAAATGGAAGCAAGGCTGACTAGTAACGCTGTATCTCGTTCTATTATTGATCTAGTGGGAACCATAAGATGACTAAATATATAGTGATCAAAGAGGAGCAGGACATGTCAAGATACTATTATTGTCAACATTGTTTGCACTAGCAACTTTCTAGCTAGCTAGCCAATGTTAAGCTATATAATTTTATTGTAACTCAGCAGTGTTTGTTAGCTCCCATCGATGTTTGCCTCTCTCCTGCCATTCTCCTTTCACAGTAATACTTTAATATATTTTATATATTTATTACTTCATTTACTTTAACTTTTAAGTCTTAGTTCTGAAATAGAACAGCAGTGAGTGCTACTGCCCTCAGGTCTTCATACAGTACACATCTAATATTTACTCAGTATTGTGTTGTACATTTTAATTACTTAGTGCTGTATTTGTATCCCAATACCACTGCTATCTATATCTGTCACATCTGTCTCATCCTCAGCTTTCTTAAGAACAGAGGGTGAGATGTGTATGATACTTTGGACTCCAAATAAAATAGACTGGAGCTGGTGTTTATCTTTGATTTAAAGATTTCTGTTTAAGACAGTGGAACACTGAGATCTGTTCCTGGTCTGTCACCAGGAATAGTCTGATTTGTGAAAGCTTAACCCAGCAGGAAAATATCCACTTACTGTCTTTGCCGCCAGTGTAGAAACTTTTGACATTGTCATAGAGGCCGATCCTGATGGAGGCGAAGCACACTTGTCTCTGTAGCCCTGCTACCAGCCCGTTGTACAGAGACTTTGGGCCCTCTGTTTGGATCATGGTGCTGATCGTCCCAAACACGCCTCTGTAGCGGATGCCCTCCACTGCCTTCTTCTCTCCCTGAATCTGGAGTCACACATTGTACTCAAGATAAAACTAGAAACACCTTTTTGACTGTGGTGCAATAGAGGTGTGAAAGAATGCCATTGATTTTAGGGTATTTAAACGGACAAAGTTGAGAGTTAAGGTGCTCAGTCAATAGTTGCCAGCATTATACTGTTTTTCAAAGCATCACTAATACGAGTAGCTGAACATTATTTTTAAATATAATATCAGATGCACTGCAATAAACATGAAGAAAACGTGATATGATACTAGAGATTAATAATTTCCTTCTTTCTTTGGCAGTACTACTGAACAGATACCTGTAGTCTGACTTTGGCTGTGTCCAGAGGAAATGTGACAATGTCAGCTATACAGGCCGCTGCCCCAGCACTCGCCATCTTCACGCCCAGCGGAGGGGGAACATCTGAGGGTTTCAGTCCCACCATGTTTCTTAAATCTGGGGTTAAAGGTATGCACAAACACACAGAGACAAACCGATCAAATCACCAGGAAACCACCATATAAACATTAACCTCACATACTTATCATTCATCTTTTAAACTGAAACATTACTGAATGATGATGTCTTTTATGAGCCAACAGTCAACGTGTAGATTGATAATGTAAAACATACTTACAGCGTTAGTCTTAAATTTAAAGGTTCCTTTTGATCCTCAGCTGTTTGTTGCCGGGCAGGATTTGATTGGCCAGATTGTAATCCATAAAGGGCCCCACTCCACAGAAAGGAAAGATGCATCTTTCTCTCTGTATTTATATATCTTCTGGCTGGCTTTTTTTTTTTTTTTTTTATGACATCCACAGAGAGGCGTTACTGTGTACTCCTGCATGCTGGGTCTAGTCAAAGTCCACTGTCTGTCAGAAGAGTCAATGTTCAATTTACCCCACAGTGAAGCCAGTTTTCAGAAAAACAACACTTTTACTTCCCTCCTCTGTGGCTGCAACGTCAAAATATTTTTATCCAAATTGTGGCATATTTTCAAAACTGTCTATTAACTATCACTGATATGTCTAAATGCTATTTTCTTGCCCTCAGATATAATATAGCCATGCTCACATTCAGATTTGTGATTAGAATTTGGAAATACAAGCACATTGTCCTTCTTTCCTATGTCTGACAGACTTGGTATTAAGTAGTTATTTACTTCATTAGACCAACAAGTGTCTGCACTTTTACTTTTACATTTACTGGAGGCTTGTCTTTGCTCTCAGCCAATGAACAGAGCAGAAAAAAAGTGTTAGGAGCTGATTGGCAGGAGCAACTTTCAGTCATGCAGTAGTATGTATGATAATGTATTTGCTCATTTGTTTGTTATAAAACTTATTATATCCTGTAAATGCATTTATGACTTCTTTAATAATAGATTCTCCTCACATCTTCGTGAAAGACGTCAGTAACTCTCACAAAAAAGAGTTGTGACGTGAGCTGGCGTCTGAAGTTCAGTATGGAGCAGATAAGAGCTTTGCATCACGCCATGCGTGGCCTCACAGCAATTTGGCAGCAGGGACGTTGCCTGTTTCATAATACCTTGCCCTAAATCCGAGCAGGGTAGCGTCTCAATGAGTAGAATTGTGGGAAAATCTGATTTGGGAAAGAAGAAAAAGGAAAGAAAACTCAGTTTCTAGTTTATTATGTGCACCTAACTAAGAGTAATGCCATCTAATACAATGGTGGTGCAAAAAAGAAAAGAAAAAAAAACCTACATTCATGGTTACAGTCAGATTTGGTTGCCATCCTGTTTGTCTAAAATTAACTTTTTACCTATAATAGCAGATAATATGACCAAGCTTAAATGAGAGCTGTCTGCATGCTGCATCGAATGACTTATGTAGGCTTCTAAATCGTGCTTTCTGTTATTAACAAAATGTCCTGTCGGAGTATTATCACTATATCATTCAACCTGTTTTAAACCAGATGGTAGAGAGTATAGCCGCCACTGTGGTGGAATTTCTGATAAAAAAAACAAACAAAAAAAACAAACAAAAATTGTTTCCTTTCAATTATACATATAATACATTAATTTATACCTTAATACATTCAAATAAATGTTTTAAAAGTAGCTTGACTGCACCAAACTGTGTCAACTAAATGAAAAACTGTTGCAGTTAATGCTACTCTGCTGAGCTAATGTTGGGCTTGTTAGCTTTGTTAGCAGCACTGACTTCACTGTTTGTATTCCTGGGTTCAGCTTATCACATTTATCTGGGATACACGACTAAACACCAAAAATATTAGCTCATCAAAATTGATACCTAACAAACTAGAAACTTGAGTGTGTAATGATTAAAAAAAACCAACAATAATAATAATAATAATAAACAGTGAACAACTAAAAACATTTTGTGATTAAAACAGACTCGGACAAAAGGCTTTCAAGCTTCTTATTTTCCCATTATTTCTGTTCGATATGATGGAACCTCACATTTTTCATGTGAGCTTTAAGATGGTTTTATAATTTCTGAAAGGAAAAGACTGAAGCATCTCAGTGGAGCCCAGAGGAGATATAAGATAATATTTAATCTGTCCTGGTCTAACAAACACATTTTCTGATAGATTAATCATTTATAGCTCTGTTATGTGTCTGAGAGGAGAAGCCTCTTTTCAATCTGCAGAAAGTCTCATTTTAAGTGAGCTCGCCTTTGCTGTGATTGGTTAACCTGAGCCACAACCCCAGTGTGTTTATCTACTACAGAGAGAGAAACAGAGGCCCTGCTGTAACCTGCTGAGTTTTATTAGTCTTCATGGTGCACGCTGCTCTGCTCTTTCTCACAAAGGACCCAAAACACTGTCATCTTCTCTCATATATAATAAATTAAGAAAGGACAGTGTTTTCATCACAATTAGGCTTTCTGTCAAGTGCAGGGGAAAGAAAGAGAAAAGAAAAAATCGTCTGTACCTAAAGAACAGCCCAATTTTTTAATCTAAACAAGAAATTTTAACAGGAGCAGATGGCAGTGTTCTCAGTCCCTCGGGAGAAGAAATGGAGTTGTTTCAGTAAAGTTAGAAAAGTAGTAAGACAAGAGTGTAAAAATACACGTCCTGCATTCAAAATTGTCCTTGAATACAGGAAATTTATCAGAAGAAGGACTTAAACATATCAAAAGTAAAAGTATTTATTGTTGGAACTGGTATATATCAATATGGATTTTTGTTACTAATACATTAACATGCAAGCAGCATTTTAAAGTTGTAGTTGGTTGAGGTGTAGAATATTTCAGCCACTTTACTGGGTGGTTTAATCTTTAGCAATACATCATAGTTTGATGGCATTCAGCCTGTGGCGCTCAAAGCTCTAAAATATACACTTGGAAAAACTCAACAGCAGCGTCTCTTTCCAGAAATCATGGCCCGGATACTCAGGATAATCTGCAGAACAATTTTCTTTCTATAGAACTACACACTCCAACCTTATCACCGCACGGGAGGAAGCGTGCATCTACTCATGGATGAGAGGCTTGTGCTTGCGACAGCGCGGGATGTAAACATTAATGGCGTCCTCCCTGGCTGACCTGTAACCTCTTGCCCTTGAGTAGATGCACACGTCCTTCTGTGCAGTGATACGGTTGGCGGGTGTAGTTTAGCGCCACAAGCTGAGCACCATCTAGTTTCATTATATCAGAAAGAATGCAGACATCTCTATGACCGAAATCTCAAAAACTCTGTAACCCACATCAAAACAATCTGCATGAGTAAATAGCACCACTGGCCAGTGGGAAAATATGTACTTTTGATTTTGGGGTGAACTGTCTCCTTTAATCAGCTTTACCTAAATTTAGCTGTTAAATAAATGTAGTGGAGAAAAAAAGCACAATGTTCCCCTTCCCCTGAAATTTAGTGGAGTTTAAGTCTAAAGTAACATAAATTTTAAATATTCAAGCACCTAAAAATGCACTTAAGTGCAGTACTTAAATGTACTAAATTATAGTCCCTCACTGTCATAGATTCACGCATTCTTAGGAATTGGGCATGTTGTGATTTTTACTCTTTTTTTAAATACTCTTATTTTAAAAGATCTAACTCGTGGCTATTAAATCTTGTGAAGGGGCAACTGGCTAGTTTATTTTTTTTTATTAAATGTAGATGGGAAAGCTGATAATTAACCTTTTTTTAAGGCCGATTAAATCATGTTTTTTGTAAAAATCTGTCTGGAAAAATATAGGACACAACTTTGAAGGGCCAGCGTTTTCATTCAAAAAATCTGTTTTACAACAAAGTTGATAATATCATATTTTCATACCTATGTTGTCATGTTAGTTTTAGATTTTGAAGGCTTTTAAAACACTTTTAAATTGTCTGAAGTTGTGCATTCTTGTCTGGGACAAGTGTTCTCTGACACAGTTTGTCCCAGTTGTCAAGACTGGATGTTAAACTAGTTCAAAGAGAAATTAAAAAGACATCTGGTCACACCACCACCATTAATAAATACTCATATATGTCATTACGTTTCTGTTGAAAAAAAAGAAATGATAATCAATACTGTTTACTACGTATATGTGAATTTATCATTAGTTTGTATGATCTAGAATAAAATTATATTTTGTATCATACCTGATAATCAGCAATGACATTTACATTCTGAATATTATTAGTAAACTATTTCATTGTGCACCAATTTTAATATTTTATACACTATAGTAAGGTTCTCTTGTCCCTTATCAGCTATAATAAAAAATATAATTTATAGACTAAAACCCATGTCTAAAGGAAATGACTGATTGGTAGAGCAAATGATCGTCCACCAGATGGCAGTATGTCTCAGTGTCCTTGGTCATAGTGTATAATGGATAAAGAAAGGCCTGAGGCGTTGAACTGTGCAGCATGGAATCAATCATACTGTAGTTTTTAATTAGATGGAGTGATACACAATGCACCAGAATCCAGAGTAATAATACCTGGACATTTAAAATAAAAAATATTCACATAAAAACAACTTGAAAACAGCAATGTAAAAATGTACAGAGCAAAAAGGTTAAAATATGTTTTTTAAAAAAAGGCAAACGTTTTAGTCGGGTATGCAGACAACAGCAGCTAGGCAAATGGCAAGCAAATACATATTAGTGAATCACATTATGTTGTAAACAAAGTGCAGGCTCTTCATTCAACAGCATCGTTTAGTGTAATCATCATAGCACACATACCTTCCTTTGAGTTCCTTTATCAGGTGTGAGTCATTCTATTTTGAGTAAAAAAAAAAAAAAGTGTGTTTGTGTTATTTTTCCATTATTGTTACTGTGTAAGTTGTTTTGCATTTATCACTAATAGGTGGAGAAAACACACTGGAGTAATTACTGGGAACGTTATTTCTTACAGGAAGTCGTAGATATGTTTATGAAAAAGAAAAAAAGTTTCTGCCAAAGTGACACATAGCTTTAGCTGAAGAGTTTTCATAATAATACATGAAAATTCACTTCTCATTGAATTTTCACAGCTTTGTTTTGTATTTTTCCATATTGTCATTCAATGGCAAACAAAAAAGATTTCATGATTAACAGCAAATGGAATCATAAAGTAAGGAAGCAACAGTTTGACCAGTTATAATGTTAGGTGATCGTACGTAGACTTATCAATATCCCAGTTTAGAACTCTACTGTATCTGTGGACATTTACATCTACATATAGTCTAAGAAGTGCTAGAGATTACAATATTAACACCTATGCATAATGTCTTATAAAGTACAGCTACTACATGTTCACACTGATTTCATCTGAGCAAACCTTAATATTATTGTCCTGTTTCCCTCTTAGCTGGACAGAATCTAGTGATTGTTATAATAAAAGTCTTTCATGTCTGGTAAAATACATCGCTAAGAGCAGTTTTTGGTCACATTCATTCAACTATCATACACATACATTTTACATTTACCTTCATTGTCCTCTAAAACTCACTGAGACATTTTTACACCAATGACTGATCATGTTTCCCTTTTAAAACAGCAAAAGTCTTTGTGTGAAATCTCCCTTCAAGGGACAGTTTGGATTATTTGATGTGGGGTTGTATGAGGTAGTTGTTGATAGCCAGTGTACTGACAACAGAAGATGGCGCTCAACACAACGCCAGTTTGGGGAGGCAGCAGGAGTACCAGTGTAGGGAGCTTAACAATATACTATTGTGGACAGGGTTAGCAGCAAAATGTACTTTAACCATTAATAAAATCTGTTTAAGTGTACGCTATATTTAGAATACTTTCAGCATCTAATGTTGCATCAGACAGTCTTTTTTGGTGGAAAACCACTTTCTCTCTCCAAACCAACCAGACTCCTTTGGCAAAATCAGTCATTTTATTCCACAGACCACAGTAGTTGCTGGTCTCCTGCTGCCTCCATATGTTAGTTTGTTTGTGTTACTGTGTGATTTCCGTGTTTTTACTTCAGATCAACCACAGTAACACAGTAACACAAACAGACTCACTTGTTGAGACAACTCCTGTGTTCTGTAATGTAAAATATTTGGTGAATAACTTTGGTTCCCTATCAGAACAGGCTGTCTGAACGCAAAGTGGTGAAAATATTCTAAATATAGCATACACTTAAACTGATATTGATATTTTTTTCAGGTGGACTTTTTTAAGTAGCTGAACTACATTTTGTTGCTGACCCTGTCCACAGCAGTACATTGCTTTGCGTCAGTGCAGGTACTCCTCTCTGCCTCTCCAAACTGGGGGCTTGTTGACCATCATCTACTGTAGGTGATACACCGACTATAAATAAGTATCTCATATGACCCTGCATGAAATAATCTGGACTATTCCTTTAAAAGGCCTCAGCCTGATAGCGAGATCTCATAGTCACTTGATGACAGCAGGGGGCGCCCAACTTTCCGCACATTCTTGGCGTTAGTTATACGAGCTGCCACCTCCACCGGTTTCTCAAAGTAATGCACCAGGGCCTGCTCTGTGAGCACCGAGGCCAGGAACTGCTCAAACGTGATGGCCCAGTCTTTATCGATGCTGGTGCTGTGAGGCAGCCCTCTGTCGTGGGGGCCGCTGCCGTGGGGACGGTTACTTCTTTCCCCGTTGGAGCCGCTGTCACTGCGCACCAGCACTGTGTCGTCTGCGATGTCCTCGCATTGCAGCTTCTCATCCAGCTCGTGGGAGCCTGCGCTGAGCACCGAGTAAGATGACATTGAGGTGTCATCTTTGGTTTCATCATCCGAGATGAGCATGGCGGATGATGTGCCCATGTCTTTGGGAGACGAGTCCTCCAGCTTGATGTCTTGCATAGGTGGCAGCTGCTCACTCCCTTCGTCTCCTTTCCCCTCCTCACCCTCCTCACAGAGTCTCGGCTTGTTCTCCAAACCTGCAGGGACGAAGGTGTCACTCTGCTCGCGCCGCTGGAACACGCCATCAGACGTGGCCTCCTGGGTGGTTTTGGGATCTGAGACGTCTCTCCTGCACATGCTCGGCTCAGGTTTGACCTCCACGTTGAGGTCCCTCCTGCCAGCCGAGGAGAAGAGCTTCCCCACCTCCCCCATCTCCAGCAGCAGACTGGTGACCGTGGCTGTGGCGTGATAGAGCTCTTGTTCTGCAACATCCTCACTGAACATGCTGTACAGGGTCTTACACAGCTCGATGAACTGGCTCTGGAGGAAAAAACACAAGAGGACTTGAGTTGAACATGGTGGTGGCAAAAAATGTCGGACACTGTAATGTTAGGTGGTGAAACTTGGTGAGGAGTTGGGATTAATATTAATTAATGAGGAGAGCAAGTATGCAGCAGCATGAGGTTGCCTTGGAAAAAAAATGCTGCACACGGTGTCTTTTTTCAGAGCGCTTGGACTTTTTTTGTGCAGCCGCTCTGAGCACTTGTAGTTGAAAATCTCTGAACTTTTCTGCCAGGTTCTGGCGTCGTCACTGTCGCTTACTATCTGGCAACCAATCATATATTAAATAGGGCAGAACTTGTCACCCTGGTAACCAAGAAAATGGAGGAAAAGCTTGTTCTGGTTGTCTCTCCATCATGAGCTTTATGATACATCGTAAGAGAGACAGAAAAGCTCATTTTTGGGAGTAGATCAAGCAGACACTGAATATTGCTGGTGAGTATTATGCTTTTGTCATACTTTGTGTGCAAGCTTGTTGTTTAGCTCTGCAGTCAACCCTTTGTTACTATAGCATTTTTCTTAATGTTACCATTTAAGGCTTCATCCCAGCACCCTGCAAGCACTTTTCTGCAAGAAAGAAAAACGCTGTGATGATGCAAGCGCTTATATAATTATTTAAAAAAGTATTTTAGGGTGCATGTTTTGCTATTTGCAGTCCCTGTCTTCTATCTTTTAAGGCGGCTGCCACTAATGGCAACCATAGACCACAAAATTGGTTACCGATTGCAACCTGGCAACTGTTACGGTCAACCCCTGCGTACAGCACTGTTCATAAAAACCAAAACAGAGGGCGAGATCTTACCTGGTTCAGCTTGGGGAGGTCTTTTGTGTTTTCTTGCTTGGGTTTCGTCTCCTGGTTCCACAGTTTCAGGTAGTGGCGATATTCAGGAGTGTTCAGTTTCTTCACTGTCAAATGTACAAAGAACGTTATCAAAATCAAGGAGCATTTCAGTCACACACTTGAATTTTTACATTGCAATTTAAGACTGGACATAATTTGTTCTCCCTCTTTCTCGTAAATACACATCTTAAATTGACTTCATTGTTTTGCTAAATAATTATTATATCTTGTTGTTGCTAGGATCATTAATATTTTGTCATCACATGTTGTTCAGACATCCCAGAAGAAATAAGATCCTTGTTCCCTCACTGAATGGCTGACATTATGGTGAATCATGTTCATACCCACATTTTGTTCCAGTAACATTTTCTGTGAAGACAATAAGAATGTTTCTTGGCTGCCGATCAAAACTAAAGGGCAATTTCACACTTGAATGGTTTGCTATTTATATGAGATTAAATGTCTTGTTTAGTCAAACAACATACTATATTGTCCCATTTTATCGAAATGTGTTGTGTTAGATCTATACATTCAGGCGTTTATATTCCTTTTGCAAAAGCTGACTATGCTGCTTACCTTTTTCAGTCTTAAATGTGACTCTGACAAAGCCATCATCTTTCTCACTTCTGCATTTTGAGTCGTGACCTGAGGAGAGAGGAGGGTGACCAACATCAAACATCAACATTTGTTCAATTAAGCACCCCCATTTTTTAACAGCATCCTATATTTTGAAGACAAGCACATTATATCAAGCATATACTGTATTTTCTTGCTTCATACTGCAGGTTCTTTATCACACAGAGTCCTGCTCTACATCTCTACAGAGCTACCACTCTGGTTAATACGACCACACTTTCCCCTGCAAATCACATGACACGACCGTAACCACATAAACTGATGTCACAGGTACAAATACTGTGATGACAACCTCAAGTGCTTTAAACATCTCTGTACCATCCATCATCAAGAATGACAGCACAACAAATGACTCATCTGTCAGTGCAGAAAAGTAAAGAATTAACAACTAAAAGGAGGACTGACATTATGTACTGAGAAAACTCGAACATTCATTCCCTCAAACATCTTGTAGCTGTGAAGTTTGAGCTCTCAGTAAGAAGAAAATAACATTCATATTCCTGTAGATGTGTCATCTAATGACTGTGAATATTTACAGAAAGCTTACGAGAGCAGTCCATTTCAAATGAGACACAATGAATCTGAATTTACGACAAACAAACTGCACATCAAACCACAGCAGGTTTATTAGCTCTAATTTGCACACATGAGGAAAACACTTGTTGGTGTGTAACCTAAAATAAGGATGAACTCATTTTATACTATTTAAGTGAAATATCTAATCTTTTTAGTTTTGTGACTTGTTTTTAAATTGTCTTGTGTATGTACTCTATCTTTTCTTATGCAATGGGAGTAATGTGGTTCAGAGATGTATTACAGTGTACAGGACATTGAGTGTAGTGTTACAACCTGACACAATAATAAATAGATACAAGAACAGGAAAGATGTGCATGATACAATTATAAAAAAAAGTATAATAAACCATATTTAAAATATTGCACATTGGCTGTGAGTGAGATAAAGATATAAATACACAGACATAAAAATTAGGAGAGAAGTCATGAGAACCGCACTATATAAGGTGGTTAAGAAATGTCGTCATGGTGAGAATGGGCTTGATATGTTGTTATATACTATCATATTATCTCTGCATTGTGTGTGTATGGAAAGAATGTAGTCAAAGCCATACAAATGTTTTAAAAAGTTGATCTCATGTTCTTACCGATGGACGTTTCTGGAGTGATGTCTTCAAAGAAGTACTGAGTGGCTTCAAAGGCAGAGTCAGGCTCCTCCTGCTCATGGGTGATTTCTAGGAGAAAATAATTAAACATTTTTTTTGTCATTTTGATGTTTCATGTCATCCAAATTATGATCACAAAGACACTTTTGACAAATGACATTTTTTTAGATACAATAATAAGATAAGATCCCACATCTGTTACAACAGCTCATTGTTTAAAAGTACAGGTAGAAAAGAGTGAGTGATAAATAGAAATACAACAAAAACAATAAATAAACAAAGAATAAACTAAAAAAAATCCAAATAGTATTGCTTTGTAAAAAAAATACAAAATACAATCAGGAACACATCTGTAGCATATTGCATGGAAATAATTGCACACTATAAATATAAATTAACAGTACACTGTACAGGATAATAGCAAACTAGAGATATGAAGGATTAATTGTATGTGTAAATATAAAAACACATACAAAAGTTAAGTTAGGGTGTATATCTTTATATATATTTATCAATTATATCATAAAAAACTTATTATGTAACAATTAGTTTGCCAACCTGTTAAAAGTCAAACTTAAGTACTTATTAAAAAGAGGACTGAATTTAAAACACAATGACTGGGTTTAAAATGTTTTATTTTCTGTCAGTCTGATGACAAAGGTAATCCTGAGAGAGTGATTTGTCCACTGAGGTGAGACAGAGTTCAAAGCCTTTTTCTTCCACTGAGTCACCTCCTTTCTGTTCAGCTAATAATAATCCTGCTCCATTGAACTGAAATATTTTCTCTTGTTTCCAAAAGACGACTGACTTCAGCTGCATGGCTGCACACTCACCAGGCATGACGTGC
Source organism: Lutjanus erythropterus (assembly GCF_056507025.1). Lineage (NCBI taxonomy): Eukaryota > Metazoa > Chordata > Actinopteri > Lutjaniformes > Lutjanidae > Lutjanus > Lutjanus erythropterus. The sequence goes on along the minus strand of NC_139319.1, from coordinate 15,840,057 downwards.
ATCTTGTAGAGGAGCTTCAGCTTCTCAGTAAGGTCCCCGTGACACAGAACACCTAAAACAACACCAGACTTTTAAGATCAGACACACCTGAACTGCATCCAGATGCGATACATCGTCTTGGATGTAATACTACCTTAAATTAGAATCATGACAGCGTGAAACACCAATATGTCGGCTGAACAGCTCTGTTACAAACCATTACTTCCAAAGAATATTTACAAGGACGCGCTCGCAACCTTAACTCTACTCACCGAGGCCGTTGATGAACTCTCGGAAATTGATGAGGGCGTCTCCGTTCTGGTCGAGGAGACGGAAGAAGCGCACAGCCAAGGGGTCCGAGTGGGCTCCGTTGGCCCAGGGGAACAGCAGGTTGAACAGGCCTTTGAACTGCTCCACGTCGATGCGGTACTGCTCCAGGTAGGGGAGGCTGGGGTCGTGACGCTCTGTGGGGTTGCTGCTGCCGCCCCAGTAACAGCTGGTCAGGTGCTCCGCCTGCAGAGGAGAGGAGAGGGGTGACAACTGTAAAATGTCATGTGAAAATCAATAAAATTTGTTTTTTATTGTGATTTAAAGCCATACAAAATGCAATACCTCACTGATACAGCTGGATAAACACAAAATATACTCTTATGTTTCTGCTTCAACGGAGCCCAATCCCTGTATTATTGTACCATTTAATAATCAAATCGATTCATAAATAATTACATGTGCATATAAGTAAATTCAAAGTGACAAAAACTGTAGATGACACACTACACAAGTGCACATAGAGTGCAGATGAACAGATGGTGAAGCACCTACTGCAATGCCACCACAACTGCTAGATGTAACCATTTTTTTTGTAGAGTATAGAAAAGCGCAAGTTTTCTTGTCTAGATAATGGTAAAGTTTTTAATGAAGAGTTTTTGTACAGTACAGTTTTCTTGAAGTTGCCTAAAATAGTCTAACGGTATTATAAAGGAGCTTCCTGTGTTCACCTAAATGTAACAAGGAAACAATGAACAGAAGTCAAAACTTATCAGTTTAAATATTGGTTTTTATTTTAGGTGGTCTTACAACAATAGAAATAGTTATCTATATTCTGTTAGAAACTCACAAAAGCTGTAATAGTCAATGATTTAAAATTGATGTCGCCTCTTCCGAGATAAAAGTCTGCATGTCTCAGTGGAAGTTGTGGCTATTCAGCAGACAGATCTGCCCTCATTATCCTAATTTAATTCCAACAAGTAACAACTATCATCCTCAATTTTTTACACTCATGACAAACCAGATTTCATGAAAATCAGCTCAGATTTAAGCGAGCTACAGTCAATTTCGTAGTGAAGTCTGCATCTCTCCTTTGTTAATTAGCAGACCTTGAACGTTCCAACATGGCAGCAGTGAAGATAACAAAATCAGGGATTTATTCATCTTGTAACTTGCCTAACTTTAGTGGATCATAACATATGAGGTATGGAAAGATGAAACAAAACTTTTTTTTATGGATGTCAGTTTTTAAGCCATGATAAAAGCCAAAATGTGGCCTGCAGTCATAAATGTAGATAAGAATAATTAGGTTGATGGTCCAGTAGTATCTGGGATTAGCTGCAGACAGATCTGACACTCGTACACGCACGACTAAACGCACAATCTCCATATGCCTGGAGGAGATAATCCATAATTGTTTTTATTTTTAAATGAGGAGGAAGCAGTGTTTTGTAGAGTATGAAGAGCCTAATTTTAAAGATAAATGTGGTTTAACTAATAAACAATAACCGTTAACATGGTGGCATTTTGTCATGTTTGTGAAATACAACACACGCTCTGACGGCATGTTTGGAAAACAATTTCACTCTTGAATAATCTGAATCATTATGAACACTGTGCCATTAATAAAACTGGCAGATTAATCTTCACCGTGTGTTTAAACAGGCCCGCAGTACAAGAATAGCTCCCGCTGGAGGAAAACAGCTGGAGTACTCATGATAAGGCTCTGAGGCTATTTTTCTTTTTCTCTGTAGAGACCAAAAGACTGTTTGATTTCCTGTCTATACTTCATCTTCAGCGAGCAGAACACTAAGTGGGAGCTGTAACTCACCTTGAAGAGCACATAGAGCTCCTCCAGCTCGTCGATACTGAAGGCCGTCTCTGTTACAATCGTTCTGACCTGAAACATAAATATAATTGCATTAAGTAAAAATAGATAATGGATAATAGTGTTAAGTGTGATGAGACAGCAGATTATCTAATGACTTGAATGTAGTTCATTCAGTTTCAAAACTCTAATCTAATTTGACGTGTCATCTTATTACTGTTGTTTTCTGCACGACAGGGTCGAGCAAGAATATTATAGTAAATTCAACTGAAAAAACTGGACTGGACAGTTGCATAATTCCTGTATCTGTAAGAGGAAGTCAGTGGATCCTCACCACGTTGCGTTTAGTCGTGTCTTCGATGGTTTGGATCACCCGCAGTCTCTGTTTGAAACGCATCTGCTCGATCACATCTGCACGGATTGAACCAAATTTCTGCCACAAAGGGGGAAACAGAGAGACTGTGAGGAGACAGCTGGGCGTCTCGGTGAGTTACATTTAAATTAAATTAAAGTTCAAATCATACAAACTGAAAACATACAGCATTTCATTTAAAGGTTGCAACATGAGAGCTTAAATGAGAAAAGAAATGGGCAACAAATGGACAGCTGAAGAGTCACACACTCAGACACTCTTCTTTTTCCCTCCACAGAGTTCTTTCACCTTTTCAAAAGCGAGGCTTGAGCAGATTCGTCTTCACTTTCTATAAAAGGCCACAACAATTGGGCTCTCCGACATATTTTATTCTTTATTTCTGTACATAAAAATTGAACTATTCAGTCAGGTGGACATTTACTATGAAAATAATGCAATTACAATTTCAAGCAGCTTAAAGCACTTTATCCAAAATCCAAGCACTTTTAAAAACACTACATTAAAATTCAAGTGTTTTCAAGGATTTCCAGTACCTGTATGAACCCCAGTTTCAACCACTAAAAGAAGATCATAAACATAGAGGATGACTCTCTTTAGGATCAAGGTTTAATACCTCGTAGGAGCTGCGGACCAGTTTGAAAATGTCGACCTCTGGATGTGGTTCTCCGTTGTCTGTCAGTAAGGAGTGCAGGTGGGGGATGGGAGGGAGGGTGCTGTCCTTATTGGTCACACTGTCCAAGTATCTACAATATGAAAAAAAGTCAAAAATATTAGATAAATGGTGAAGTAGAGTTACATTTCTGTTCTGACGGGGATTACTGCTGCTCCCTGAAAGTCATTTCAGTCATCAGTCAGAGACCCTTCGCTGAACTGAGATTCTTTTCAAGTTCATTTTCATTGTTTTGTTTTGGGGTTTTTTCTCTTACAGTGTGCAGTGCATTGGGGGGGGGGGGATCCTGGAGGGACTGAATATAGTTTCTGGCTTTTGTCGTGTAAATCCAATGTTGGCAAAACTGTTGTTGCACATTTCTGATCCGTAATTAGTGAAAATGGCACACATTAGCTTGGAGGACGTCCATGTGGGAGTAAAATCTAGGCCAGGGGCCTAATTACAGAAACTTCCAAGTCTTATTTCAGTTTAGGATGACACTTAGGATTTTGGGTATTACAGAAAGCTGTTTCTTCACTGCAAATAGGAAAACATCCTATCTTATCTTTGGATAGGTATTTAGCTACTACATAAGTGCCCTAACTGTAGAATTTAGGAATCTTATGTTAGGATGGCATAGACCCTGTCCAACATTAAAAATAACTGTCAGAAATGGCAGCTGTTGTTAGGTCTGTATAGAAAAGACAGAGAAGATGGGGACATGACTGAAAGGCTACTCAAACTGCATGATTATGCTTTGAATTTTCCAGACCATGTATTAATGGGTATATACTGACTGCCAAGATGATTAATTTTGAATTTGATTGAGCATCTGTTTAAATCTTTATCATGAGTCCATAATTGGCAAGAACACTTCATAAACCTTGACAAAAAGGAGGTGTTTCCTCTCCTCTAAGACACAATTAATTCCTCTGACTCATCACAGCTAAAACTGAACACCATCTTTTCTTGTCCATTCATAAGCTAGCCAGTGACCAGTGTCGTCATGGATACAGGCGTGGCACAGGCATGACAGGACGAGTACTGACTGAAGAATTAGGTTTACAGCTCTGATTGGGGTTTTCTAAGTTAAGATAAGAGATGGTGTCAGAGATATAACAGGACACAGCCAGAGTTTAGCTGTTTTGCTTCTGTAATAGGAAGATAGTTGTTTTCTTATCTTTGAAACTTGAGATAGGACAAGCACACAGTTTTTTCTGTAATGGTGCACCAGGCCTATTCAACTAGCAGCCTGTGGGCCGGATACAGCCCCTCTGAATTTTTCTATGCCCTACAAGAGGCCTTCCAATCAGGCTGGCATGTGTGTGATATGATAAATAAAACTAAGGTACACATCTCTGAGACGTCTGAACCATAGATTGTCTGATCTGAACCAATATTTCTACAAATATACACTAAATTACAAACCTTGTTCAAAAAAAGCAATAAATAGTTGAGTATTTGTATTGAACAATCAAATCCGAGTTAACTGACAAAATTCTGAGTGGAGCACAGCTCTAATACCCAGAATTCTTTTCCCTTACCTGCCCAGTACGGTCATGGCCTCTCCATCATCCTTGCAGCCCAGCAGCTGGTGGATGTTGGCGTGCAGCACAGAGAGCGCCAACTGAAAGATCACCTTGATGCCGTCGTAGAAGAAGCAGTCGACCACCACCACCGCGCTCTCGAACGGCATGACTGACAGGAAGAGGGTGAGGAACCAGGAGAGCGAGATGGTGGAGATGACACCGAGGTCCTGCATGCAGTCGTACAGCTGAGGAACGTACTCACGGGCGAGCTCCTCGAACACACCCTGATCAACCAGGGCTCCTAGAGAACAGCAGGGGAAACAAAAGAGGATGTTATAAACAGCAAGACATAAAATGGTCAACAAAACACAGACGCAGATGCACATACTGACCTACAACCCTTGTGTTGTAGTAGTCGGGAAGCATCCTCTCACAGAGCGCCACCAGCAGCCAAAAAGCCTCCTCTTCTTTGGCGTAGAGCAGCAACACGGACGTCACAATATTCATCGCCTGAGGTGTCGAGGGATAGAATAAAAATTCAAGTGTTGTCGAGGACTGCAGGGTTCATGTCAGCTCATGTCAGAATCGAAACAAGAGTGCGTGTACCTGACAGTATCCGATGTTTGGGTTTCTGAAAGCGTAGGCGGTGAGGACCCTGCGGAGGGCAGCGATGCCCATCTCGTTCTGAAAGGCCGGGTGCTCGGGGAGAGAGCGGTGCAGGTCCCTCTCTATCTCCTCCGTGGCCAGATTGTATTTACCCATCGACTTCTCCACCAGGTCCTCGTAGTATCCAGGGTGGGTGGCCATTTCGTTGATCGCACCTATGGAAAAAAAAAACACAAGCAATTATTGCAAATATTCTTTAAATCTAATACGGTCAACTTTTGCACATGTCCTGGACAATATTTTGCACATTCCTGCATAAAAATGTACATAATTTTTACTTAAATAACTGTCATATTGTACTTCTTTAAATTTATATATCATCAATTTCATATGTTATTGTCAGTTTTCTATTTATGCCTCTTGACTTGCAGTACTGCTCCTCCTACTACTACTACTAACTACTAGAGCTTGATAACATGCAAAGATGTCATGAAATGCCGAGTGTCTATAAAGACAAGATGTTATATTAAGAGAGATTTATGTGTCACAGCAGCAAAAGTATACAAAGAGATGCATACAGTAGATAAGTAACTTTAAAAACCATAATACTGCTGTACATTATGAACAAGTAATGCATAAAAAAAGAAAATATACTAAATACCCTATACTATATTCTAACTACACATCGATCGTGGTTATTCATCCATGTATGTGATATTGTAGCTTCTGTATCTTGTGAATGCAAAAGAGTAAAATGTTTTCCAGATTCTTACACATACAGACACAACTCTACACTGTTCCCGGTCACGGTAAACACAGCCAGTAAATTTTGAGATTTACATACACTATGGTAAACTACATAATCCATCATCGTAAACACAAAACTTTTATCAGAAGTTTCAGGTTCAGAATAACGTAAGTTTCATTATGTATTTCATTTACTTCCATGTGCACATCAGACACTTTTGCCCTTCATATTGTCAGCAGTCTGACAATAGAAATAATAGACTCCACTGGTAGCTTCCTGAAAGATGCTTTACAATCCTTGTAGCACCCAATAATGTAATAATTTACTGAAAATGTAATAATGCCTGAAATTGTAATAAAATTTGCACTTAACTCAATCGAAAATGTAATAAAACCCAATAATGTAATAACTTGACCAATAATGTAATAAAATATTCTGACTGATATTGTAATAACATTTTTACCGATAATGTAATACCTTATTACATTATTGGAGATTTATTACATTTTCTGGTGGGTCTTTTTTTTTAAAAAATGATCATGTAAAACTTGACAGATAATGTAATATAGAGTTCTACATTTTGTGTTTTGAGAATCCAAGACTGTTATATAGCCTACACTGGATTTGAAACAGCAGAATGACCTTGCAGAGCTATACCATACAGCTATATGCACATGCAGATACTCAGGGACATCCTGGTCCTGCTGAGTGTGTGACGGACTTACCTCCTTTGGTGACCAGAATTCCAGCTCAGATATATCTGAGTGAATATAATAGCCTATAACATATAACCAATCCTGAAACAGTCATTTAACAGGGTGTTTCCATCAAAGGACCCACATACATACATACATACATATATACATATATATATATATATATATATATATATATATATATATATATATATATATATATATATATATATATATATACATACATATATATACATATATATATATATATGTAAACCCCAAAAATATATATAAACCCCAAGAAATAACCAAGTCAGTTGTCATTATGTTTTGTCATTTTTATGCTGAACATTTTTATTAAACCTGTACTTACTGTACTGTACCTGTACTGTACTTACTTACTAAATCTCACGGTATGTCAGCTGACCACTATCACGTGACATAGGCTAGAGGAAGATGGTAAATGGTCCGTATTTATATAGTGCTTTACTATACCTGAAACGATACCCAAAGCACTTTACATTATACATCACATTCACCCAGTCACACACTGATGGCGGAAGAGCTGCCATGCAAGACATTAACCACGACCCATCAGGAGCGGTTAGGGGTTCGGTGTCTTGCTCAGGGACACCTCAACATGAGCTCTGCAGGCCAGGATCGAACCAGCAACGGTTACAAGACGGCCACTCTACCCACTGAGCCATGCCGCCCCGTCATTCAAAGTGATATAATAACCATTTATGAGAGGATATATTTATGTCAAATTTTAAATAATGTGTTGGTGTTATGAATACTTATGCATACCCTCGTCAAATGAAGTGTTACTTAAATTTGTTTTGTTGGTTTGTGGTTGTTTTCACGAGATAGTGATTCGTTGGAAAACTGTGGAGAGCGAAGTATGTTTAGGGAAGCAATAGTTATTCTCTTGTTTCAAAGTCAGTGTATTTAACAGTCTTAGATTCTCAAAACACAAAATATAGACCTCTATATTACATTATCTGTCAAGTTTTACATTATAATTTTTTTTGAAAAAAGACCCACCTGAAAATGTAATAAATCTCCAATAATGTAATAAGGTATTACATTATCGGTAAAAATGTTATTACAATATCAGTCAGAATATTTTATTACATTATTGGTCAAGTTATTACATTACTGGGTTTTATTACATTTTCGATTGAGTTAAGTGCAAATTTTATTACAATTTCAGGCATTATTACATTTTCAGTAAATTATTACATTATTGGGTGCTACAATCCTTATAGTGACATCAAGAATGTATCTGGTATCTCTGTATTAAATAAACTACCTTCTGACTTGAAGAGAGAATTGACAACATAAGTTTGAGTTCTAAAAAGTAAAAATACTGCAAATAAAAAAAAAAAAAAAAAAAAAGCTAAATGAATGAGGGAAAAGTGAACATACACAGTAGTAAACGTGTTGAAACACAAATGACACACTGGTATTTATATGCCTTAGAGACCAGGTTTGGCGTTGCTCCAGGTTTTCCCAGCACAGTTGATCCATATGCTTCAGTAGACAACCTGCTTATTAAACTCACCAAACTGGGTTTACAACCATATTCTAAAAACAGACACTGGTCAGGAATGTTTCAAATACGCATGGTAAATATTTTTCCTGCAGGAGATTAGTGAAAGGCAAACTCCTTTGAGGAGGTGCAGGTAAGCGTGACTAAGGTGAACACATTGCAGCTATGACAACAACCGAGTGAGCCAGAAGTGGGTCACTGGGGAGAGAAAGAGGAGCTGTTTGTGACCCCGTTCTGCTCAGGTGAGGACGAGTACGAGCTGCTGCTGCTGCTGCTGCAGAACACATGACTGGGCCTGTAAACAGGAAAGTCTGCAGCTCGTGCATACCTGAATATGTTAAAGGCAGTCGCCTTTCCAGGTAGTGGAAATTTTACCGTCAGCTGATGTTTGACGGCCAAGTTTAATTTTGTGTTTAAGCACTCGTGTGAAATAATAAATGTATACTGTATGTATACTTTTGTATGAGCCATTTCACACAATTTCAATGAGAGCTTTCTTTTTTTTTTGCTTCTCTGAACATCATTTCCTCAGGAAATGAAAAACTTCTGTCATGTCAGCAGGATTATCACTGAATTCTCTGTAAGTGACCAGACGGCTTTTCTCTGAGTATTTACAGTTCTGCATTGTTGTGCACATAAAATGGTCCCTGATTTGACCAGCAGTTTAAAGTACACAGAATTTTTACATATTTGAAGTGCAGTATAAAAACATATAATTTCAAATATACTGTTGTACTTTATATTAATCTGTGGGACACTGTATATTTTTACCTCCCAGAAAATAATAGTTTTCAAGTCGAAGTCAAAGAGTCAAAGAGGCGTCCCAAAGGAGTCCCTATGAATATCTGGGGTCTCTCCAAATGACTGAAAGGATTAAAAAAGAAAAATGTATTTCTGTTACATACAATTAAGTTTATTTTTTCAGACTTTTGAGAGTTGTTTGCCTTTTCTTGTGAAATTCTGCATATTTTCCCTTTTCTGATTTCTGATTCTGGAGAAAGATAGTTACTTAAATAATTAAATACTCTTAATAATTACAATAATTTCAAATACAAACACTGTTCCATTGGCAAGGTGGTAAAGTGAGCCCCACAAAATATCTGATGCAATATCAAATGATTGAGGGGACAAAAAAAGGAAAAGAGTATTTCTTAGAGGCTGAAATCTGAGAAAGCATTTATCACTTAAAATAAAATGCCTTTGCTTATTTTATATGGGTGGCGGTGATCAATCACTTTGCCAGATCTTGCCTGAGGCACCAACTTGGTTAGAGTCGACACTGAGTGTTTAAAAAACAATTTCAGTCTTGAATAATCTGAATCATTAAGAAGTGCCTGTACTGTGCCTTAAACAATTTGGCAAATTAATCTCTCACACGTCTTTAAACAGGCAGCAACACAGGAACAAGCTTTTGCTTGAGGAAAATGGTAAATATGAGCTATATTTACAACAGATTGAGAGAAACTATTGAATGCAGCTTTATGATTTATGAGTAATCATGTTTTAGACTGGCTGTTGTTGTTTATCTTGTTCTTACGTTGTGTTTTTCTCACCAAGGTTTCTGTAGATCAGTGACACCTGCATCAAATATTTATCATGTGATGTTGTGATCATGTGTGAGCACGTAGTACGCAGGGTGTGGTTTTATTAGGCAGACAGTGTCTGACTGAATCAATCACAGTACTGTATTCTCAGAGCGTGTTAAGCCTGTGTTTACTTCAGGGCCTCCCTGACTGTTTCCTCACCAGAGAACAGCAGCCAGAGCTCTCCTCTCATGCTCTCAGGAATCCCCTTGAGGACGAGCTCCTTCGTCTTCTCTGTGCGGTACATACACACCCCCTGTCCAAACTCTGCAAAGTGGTTCTTCCACGCCTGCTCCTTCAGGAACTCCTTCGCCTGAGAGCAAAGAGGGGAAACATTTTCATGACATGCAGTAGCTCAAGGGCGATTACTGCAACCTTTTTTTCTGCCAGAACTCTGCTGTATCTATTACGCAGAAAATACTTAGACTGATTTCTTTCACACCCCACAGCGCATGAATAGAATAGAATATTCTATAATACAGAAAAATAATCTTGCTTGGTTGCAGTTAGCAACAACCCTCCATGCAGCTTAATCTCCATGCAGTGTAATGGTGTGAAAATACCAATCATGGCAAACAAAAAGCTGCACAATGTGATAAGTTCAAATCCAGGACTAGAAGTAGCTTTTTAACAGGAGCAGAACGTATTAGAGTAGTATTATAAAAGGTGTTACCACGTTCCTTTCCATGCTCAACGATCATGCTCCATTAAAATGCTCTTAACTGTACTTGGTAAAAGTGTGTTCAACTCACCAGTTTGGGATTGAACTCCTCAGGCGAGCGGCGGCGGTACATGGTCATGAGGGCTTGTGTGGCTGTAGGCACGCTGCTGTCGTTGAGGTTGAACGTGCGCTCACTTTCTGAGCCCAGACTGTGCTGAGGGCTGCTGGAGAGCAGAGATCCATGCTGGGAGTAAACCTGCAGGGGACACACGGCATATTCAAATGACGCTGTCACCACCTCATCTTTGTGACTGTTCACTTTCTAGATTCAGTAGACTTGTTTGTTTAGGGAACAAAAACCAGTATTTCACCTCGTCGTCCGAGCTGTTGAGGCTGCCGGTGAGTTCCCTCTCCAGGTAGATCTTGGAGGTGGTCTGCTGCAGGAAATCGGAGATCCTCTGCACCAGGAAGTCTCTGTCCTTCAGGTTGGCAAACAGGAAAGTCATACGGTTCTTGGTGCTGATGGAGAGCGGGCTCGGCAGCACGCTGGAGCTGTCTGCCTTCTCCACGATCGTCACCTGGAAGAACATTCACAAAGAAATAAATGAAAAAGCAGCCACATCTATCACAACCAAATTTGTCAGAAACAGGAAGTGTCATTTAAGAACAAACTAACCAGCTTTAAAAAGTTTGATAATCAATTGAATATAAAATGAAATACAGAGCCAACAATTTCTATTTCAGGAGATGGATTAAGTTCAAACATTGATAACTTCCTGTATAAAGTAAACTATGTTTAGTGTTTACTAACATAACCATTTATATTAGAGAGAGTCACTAAATTAAAATGGATGGCAGGACACAAAGTAATTCTTACATGGAGACTGGCTGTTACTAAATATTCACACCCACTAACTACCAGGTGTAACTACAGCTGAGCTAATTGACAAAGCTAATGTTAGCATGCTAATATATTGTATGGCTCGTTTGATATGAATAGTTAAGTGGAACTAACAGCTAACAACTACAAAATGTTTGCTTTTCTCTGTGAAATACTGAATACTGTTCAGAAAACCCTTAAAAAGAAACAATGTGAGAGGAAAAAAAAAATCACTTTTCAGTTGAGAGGCTGAAATGGGAAAAAGAAGATTAGCTAAGTGAGCCACCTGACAAAGCTAACATTAGCTTGCTAATATATAACCCATTCAAACTGATGAGTAAAAGTAGCTGTAATATGGGCTAGTATGGAGGGATGTTAACTTATTTCACATAATTCATCTAATAGCCCTCAAAATATAAAACTGTATGACAAACGTTACACTGAATGAACAAATAGGCCTAACATCAGTTAGCTAAGTTAGCTTAAAGTGCAGAAAGCGATTCTGGATAAAAAGAGTTGACTGTTAAATGTCTTTCCTATTCCCACACCAAACTACCTACGTCAGATTTAATCTGAGGAAATACCTCACTTATTATGAATACTACTACACACTTCTCCATGTTTACATACCAATGACAGTCATATCTACATTTAACTAAGTTTATTGTATCATTTGGGCTCTTAACAACTTTTTTTTTTTGAACAGACTGTAAATGGTAAATTAAGTTTATTTTTCATATACGCAGTCATGTACTGCACCATATAGTGAAACAGATTCTCTGCATGTATTAGCAGCAGTGTGCAGCTACAGTGCAGCGCCCCGGGGACCAACTCCAGGACTAAGGCGATGCCTTAGCCAAGGGCACTGACAGGAGACAGGAGCAGTGACTTCCTGTTTACATAATTGATTGGATGACACTGCGGATGTTACCAAGCAACCTAAACACGTTACTGTAGTCTTTTAGCTAAGACATCCCGTATGTTTTAATGGTTCGACACGATTAGTAAACGACTGATGCTGGAAACTAGTTAGTATTTGCTAAAAACTTCACAGACCACTGTCATGGATTTAGAAAGATGTGGTGAAACCCAGTCCAGAGTTGTCTGTAAACAAAATGGATGAATGTGATTCAGCGTGACAGCTGCATTTTGTACCCTGTTTGTGTGTGTGTGTGTGTGTGTGTGTGTGTGTATATTTCTTGAACAGATGGGTAGTGACAACCCCCTACCAGACAACATTATCAAACACATTGACGTGTCTTAGCGGTTTACTTCAGCTACTGCTGATGATGATGCTGTTTTGATTGACAACTTCATTTCTTCCAGTTATTGTAACTCTTATTTGGGAAAATCAATCATCCTTAGAATCTGTTCATGAACAGACAGGCGCAGACAGAGCAACTCACCTCTCGCAGCGGGATGATTAGGCTGCACAGCGTCTCCTCCTTGCTGGTGAAGCAGATGTAGTTGGTGGAAACAAACATCTGTCCCAGGATGTGCATCTTGTTAAAGGGGGTCCACAGGGTGCAGTCTGTGTGTCCGTCCAGTTTTTCATCTTTGGGCAGACGGAAGAGCGCCCGGTAACGCTCGCTCTTAGCTCTCGCGTCCAAATCCCTAAAGGATGGAAAATCCAGAGTCATATTAGATGATGACTTGAGGCTGACATTATGAAACTTAAAAAGACAGTTTAGCTTTATGTTTTAGCATCACATTAAACTGTCATATGTGGTTGGTTTTGACACTGGCTGTCATGGGACTACTATGAGTGTGTTACGAATGTTTTCCTTAACCTCAAGTGAAGTGGTACATTTTGGACTGTCATAAAGATGTCATTAAGTTTTACTACACTGTCAAATGTGTTTGCAACACCAATTTCCTGGACTTCAAGTAAAGTAGTACCATTTGGACTTGTCATAAAGGCCACTTTGATGACAGGACACAGTACAGAGGTGATTTATCTTGCAGAGTTAGCTGATAGCAGTTAGCTTGCTATGTGTGTTCGCTGGCTATTGTCATAACAAAGATATTATAGGTTTGATTTATGTCAAGTTGTCATAAACAAGTCATCTCAAAAATGTCAATTTTGCAATAAAAATAACCAAATTGACCAAATGACATGTAATGACAACAGGCATAAACATTGATAAAGACTCCTTCATGTTCATGACAGGCTTCATGACATGGTTATGACACTGTAATGACAGTCTTATGCACACCCCTTGAAATAAAGTGTTATCCAACTTGTAAAATAATACCCGTACAGTACACAGATTTACAATTATAGTGCAGTGCATAAGATTATTTTCCTAATGTTATATAATTTGTCTAAATGACTGAATGCACAGACAATGAAGTAACTGTGTAGATACAGTAAAGTGTTATGAAACAGAAACAGTCATACAACCCCAAGGCTCTGAAACAATCATGCTTATATAAAATGCGTTGACCAAACAAAATTTGGTTCTTGAGGCCATTTTTAAGGGCTTGCAGAGGTCTACTAGAGTTCAACAGCACAACACTCTTTTATTTCCTAACACACGTGTTGTTGTTGTTGTTGTTCTTTGCAGACTTTTAAAACCTCTTCAACTCCACTTGGAAGTCCTCAGCCATCATTAATCTCATTTAGAAGCTGTAGTGATATTATTTAGGGATAGGATTTAGATTTTTGCTACTTATGATGTTGATTGCCACAAGCTCTTAAATTGTTTTATAATTGACTTACTTATTTTAAGGTTGCTGTGCTCGATTTCATGCTTCTGCTGTGATGTTTTGTGCCATTGCATCCTTTCTTGTCAAACATAAATGAAACTTAAAAAGAGTGTTTTCATGTGCTATTTTGGAGGGATTTATGACCATTTCTATCTATTCTCAAGTCGTCAAAAATGGTTAAATTTTGCACCAAATCTAAGTAATAAATGGTATAAACCCCAAAACCACTGCAACAACTTATGAGACATGGTAGGGCATCATGGGAATGACCATCATGTACTTCAATCATAATGTGCTAAGCTCTTACACACTCAACTTTCACATTGTGAATAGACATCCGAAGACAGCGTAATGTTTGTTAAAGATTTATGACTAGAACAAGTTGACACAGTGTTCAGAACTGCATCTCAAACTAATCTTCAGGATCGCAGCTTTCAGAATTAAAAAAAATAAAATCCCCTGTACCTCTCTAAGAATGACAAATATAAGTGTATGTCAGGGGGTGGAAGTGGTTCAAATCTGAACTTGTACCTCCGTTTTAGACTTTGATCGTCTGTCATTAAGTGTCTGCTTAACCAACTGCTCTACCAACCATAACGCGTTAATGTTCAGTCGACTGCTTGTCATAAACATGCTCAAACAGCATTTATTATTGATGAGCAGCAGCGTTTTCCCGCTCTGCCATCTGTTCGTCTCTCACCTCTTGAGTGCCGACACCTTCTTGGGCGACTTCTTCTTGAGCTTGGGCAGCGAGCGGTCCTGCTCGAAGCCTTTGTTGTCCAGCAGCTGACGCATGGCGATGTTGGCCAGCTGCTCTGCCAACTTAAAGGTCTCGTTGATGTTGAGGAAGACGGAGAAGACGTGCTCGTTGACGCGGGTGCTCACCTTGATCACGTCGGGCAGCAGGAGGGTGGCGCTCTTCTCCAGCTGGGTGATGTCGGCCCAGCGCACCACCAGTTTGGCTGACAATGACAAAAAGACGGGAGACATCAGGACAAGACAAAACAAGACAAATCAGTGAACTAGGTCCCAAACGTTTTTCCTTGGAGCACTGCCTACTTGTAAAAAAGCTGAGTCGCCCCCGCTCACACATGCAGTGTGTTTGCAGTCAAAATAAACATCAAATAAATTGTTTCCAATTTTAGACCCGTTAGCTTTGGTAAATGTCTCTTCTCTAGTAAAAGTTTAATCGTTTTTCTATTAACAACCCAACAGAGGAGACTTATACACCTTACCAAAAGAATGATAAGGATTCATTTAGAGCTGCAACGTTTAATTGATTACTCATCAATTATCAAATGAATCACCAACTATTTTGATAATCGATTCACTGGTTTGAATAATTTTTGATTTCTTTACTCCTCAGTGAAAATAACCTCAATATTTTTGGGTTGTGGGACAAACAAGACATTTGAAGACGTCATCTTGAGCTTTGGGCAACACTGATCAACATTTTTCACCATTTTCTGATATTTTACAGAACAAACGACTAATTGATTTGTAAAGAATAGGCAGATTAATCAAAAATGAAAATTATTGTCAGTTGCAGCCCTGGATTCATTATCACTGAGCTTGAGAAGTCACAGAGGTGTGGTCTACTAAGTAGCCTGCTATTTTTGAGTTAATAGTTTTGTATGCCGATAAACTGTGATTTTATTTGACATGTTCAAATCTAATTTTGATGGCCTCAGAGCTGACAAAGGCTTGAGGATCGGCTGTAATCTTTGCTGCACCCCTGAGGGGGGCTCAGACTGCAGGCTGGGAACCAACGCACTAAAGTAGCGCTCAGGATATTAGGATTTAAAACGGGCTTATTGGCAGCCTGTTGGCAGAATCCAGCCTGTTAATGACCTCAGTCTGGTCCTTTGATCATTTATAAATCTAGGGGAAAAAGTTGTTATTATTTATGTATTATTATAGCTATTATTATTGTAATTTTATTTAAATAACCTAACATTCAAGGTTTACTTTACAACTTGTATTGTTTAAGCAAAAGGGAATTTGAATGAAGAGAGATGTTAAATGAAACAACTACTACTAATCTAGGATTGTGGTGTAAAAAATAAAAAGTGCATTGTTTTACGGATTTTATTAACTTTACAGGTTAAACGCCCAACTCCTTCGCACTGTACTGTTTTAATAATTGGCTCTTCTAAAAAAGTAATTGAATGGGCCTAGTTTAAGACAGATTTTCACCTTGAGAAGCAAGAATACTAAAATAATAACAATAGTTGGATGTATGCTTTAGATACTAAGTCTTTGAAAAAAGAGGTTTCTTCAGATATCTCCAGGCTGTTAATAAAGAAATAATACATGTAGAGGACAGTTATCCAAAAATGATTTGACAGCTGACATCCCAAAAAAGGGGGGAAACAGCTCAAGAAAATTGGAATTATATTCGGGTTAGTCAGGCGAAGATCACTGTATATTTTGTGACTCTTAAGTTGAAATTCCTCGAGGACAAAACCAGTGCAGTAAGCAGTGTGGTTAAAAAGATTGGATTATATTTTCATCTCGCCTGGGCTTGTCCTTTAATTTTATCTTATTGGCAAGATTGCTAAAAAGATAATGAAAATATTTGAAAATATTAGAAGTGTGTTGCTGTTCCGCGGCTCTGCAAAATCCAAGACGAGTTGGCACAGGATGAATACCACTGCCAAAATGCTTTTGGCTGCTTCCAAAAAAAAAAAATAAATAAATAAATAAATACATCACACATCAGAGGGAACTGGCTGCATGCAAACCGAGAAAACCAAGGACAATTGGATTGCAAAAAGAAATGCATCACCTTTGCTGTACAGTTACTGTCTTGCCAATGTCAAAAGTAAAGTTGGGTAAATAAAAGCAGAAACATCAGTATACAGTAGGTAATATATAAAGACAAGGTAACAGACACATAAGTAGTAAATGAGAGATATCCAACCTTCTTTTCCTAGTAGGTAGGAGTAGAAGCAGAGGTGGTTGATGCTGAGGTAGAGCCATCCCTGTCGCGGCACCTTGCCCTTCCAGTAGCTGCAGGAGTAATAGTTAACCAGCTTCTCCTCCTCTGGCATCCCAAACAGCTTACGAAACTTGGCGCTGGCCTCCTTGAACTTGTCCGTATCGTCGTCCTCTTTGACGTCGTGGTTCTTGTTGTACTCGGCGATGATCCCCTGAGGCGTGATGGAAAGAGACAGAATGGGGCAGTGAGCTGGGAGCCTGGGAAAGTGTGCGTGTAGTGAGCAGCTGTAGCTAAAACCGAAATTTCAAATCCGTATTGTAATATGCATCAAGCACAGGCTGTTACATTTTCAAGTGCTTATCTCTCCGTCTAACTGTGTGGGTCCTGCATAATCTTTATATGGAAGTTTTTGAAATCCCTCTTAAACGTAACTGCAGTTATGACCTTTACTCTGCACAATGTCATGACAAATGATTCTCTTTAAATCTCAATTTTTTTTTTACATCTTAGACTCAATTCAAGCTACTCAAAACAGGAAGTTTGTCAAGACCTGGCAACCTTTTCTGTCTTATTTTGAAGAAATTAGATGAGTCCCCCGCAATAAGAAACAATGTCAGAATGTACTTTATATACTGCAAGATAAATTTAGTGAAATAAGTCAAGTAAAATAGAAAAGCAGTATTGAACATGATATTGAAAAATAATATAACACAATATTGACTGATACTGGTAGAAAAGACCTGTGGCGTTCTGTGATGCAGTATGAGCATTATATTAAGTTTAACTTTTAATGTCAGCCTGCTTTTGTCTGTGACTTTTTAGTTTCCACGTTACTATCTTAAAACAATTTTTATTTAATTCCTGATTCATGTTTTGTGCACTGCTCTGATTGGTCCAATCTGGAAGTAAATCGACTCTCATGCAGATCTCAACCACCGACTGTGCGTGGCAAACAAATACAAATTACATGTGAATTCCCAAACATTGTCTAAGTGCAAGACATCAGACTGCAATTGTGATGAGTTACCTGGACCTTTCCCTTGACAAAGGTGGTAATGTCGTTCTCGTTCTCAAAGATGGAGAGGGTCTGCAGCAGGTTGTGTTCCAGCCACTCCCAGTGCTCTGTGATCTCTTTACGGGAGGTTCCTGCAGAGGAGCGAGGACGGAAAGTCAGAGCACTCAGAC
The DNA here is from genome assembly GCF_056507025.1 of Lutjanus erythropterus. Classification (NCBI taxonomy): domain Eukaryota; kingdom Metazoa; phylum Chordata; class Actinopteri; order Lutjaniformes; family Lutjanidae; genus Lutjanus; species Lutjanus erythropterus. The sequence goes on along the minus strand of NC_139319.1, from coordinate 15,821,872 downwards.
ACTGGATTAACAGGACGGAGCATGATGGTGTAATGTTTCACAAATAACTGCATGTACTACAGAACCACGTGTGCATTCATGGAAGAATTACTAATAATTTTGAGAGATATTGAGGATTTTGTAACAGTGATTTGGGAGATCCTCTTTAACTGGACGACAATGATGATGATGGCAAAAGCATCAGTTCAAGTCAAATGTGAAGAGCAAGAAGTAAAATGAAATACACGTCATCCGTTTTCTGTTTAAACAGCAACACTAAAATGACCATTTTGTTATTGTAATCAGTGATCATCACTGGGGTTAAAACAGATTTTTTTGGGGCCGCAGGGGAAATTGATTGCAGTAATGGCCGCCACCGTGTACCATTACCCCTCAACAGTGCAGCAGGCAGCCCTTCAGTGAGTGCACATTCACTGAATTAGCTGCGTCTGCCAGACCGCTCCACTCTCTGCTATCTCTGCCTGGCCTGAGGAATTAAGGACTGGGAGGGGTGGGGAGGGAGGCGGCGCGGGGATCAATTGCCATTTCAAAGCCGGGCTAGTCTTTAGTGGGCCTCCATTTCAAAAAAAGGGAACACAAAACACACATTTATTAGGGAGCTGCTGAATTAAATACATGGCTGCGCACATATACTCACACCAAGCCATCTCTCTACAGCAGTTTGATCAAGCATCATCCTCATTTATTTCTGTGCATTTCCAAAATTTGTGGGCTGCATGTTATTGTTCCTGAACTCCCACGGACTCTAGTTATTTTTTACATAAATGTTTTGCGCAGAGCTGAGGTAACTAGTCGTATTTCCAATTAGTTGATGATCAAATCAAACAATTTTGATGGTCAACTAATGGTTTAAGTATTTTTTGATGTACTGGGATCAAAAAACGGCTCTGGCATTTGCAACAGACAGTTGTCATGCCAAAAAGTGACCGTCCACCGAAAATATATTTAAACTGATAAATAGTGCTGGATAGTATATAACATAGGCACAGAGCGAGTAAATAATGTAGAGTCATAAGGATAATTGAAAAAGAGATCATTTCATCATAACCTATCCAAGGATATTAAACATACTGAATACATATAAACATTGAAACCAATACTACAGTATTGCCTTCAATTACATAAATATCATGCCTGATTCACTTTAAACTGAAAACACTTCTTTGGTCTCAATTGTGATTATTCAGTTAGATGAAATGTTTCCCAAAGACAAACATTTGCTACTACCATTGACATAAAGTCATGTGTATTTGCATGTTATGACTGTTATAAGTGAGCAAAACAATCAGTTTTCAGTGGACGATCACTTTTTGGCACAGCCCCTGATTTATTTCCTTCAAATTTCATACCAGCACAATTTCAGGTTTCCGCTCCCCACTTGCTGCATCGAGAGAATAATGGGAGAATGTATTTATTAAAAGGTGCACGTGGACCAGTCTCAAATGTTTGGGCTGTATGCATAAAATAACAAAATCAAACACAATTATTCTCTCTGTCTTTTTTTTTTTAATCAACGCGATGATGACCTGTGGTCGAAGCAGCCCATGGTCACTCACATGTGCTTAAATGTGATAATTTGCCAGGTTTGGACTGTTGGTTGGAGAAAACAAGCAGTTTCAGAATGTCAGCTTGGGGTTTTCACTGTTCTTACATTTATAGACTAAACAAGTGATTCATCAAGAAAGTAAATTGATCATGAAACTAATCATAGCAACACTGGTTGGTTTTGTGTTGGAAGTGTCAAAGCTTTTCCTGACATGTAGCGGGGATTTCATATTCAATGACACAGACACTGCTTCTAAACAGTCTGGAGTGTGGCTGCTAATTTGCATGATTTACTGCCACAGACGGTCTATGAAGCACTGTGCATACACATAATATGCAGATTCGATTATTGTGAGCACCAGCAGATGACATGAAATTATAATGAAACCCCATCAGGTGATTATCTGCAACACGTTAACATCCACTCACATTTGAGTATCGATCCCTGCACATGTTCCTGTAATCCTGCCCTTTAAACCCACCGGGGCATGATGTAATGCTCGGCATTCAGCATTAAAAGGCATCATGTGTTGTGCGGTGACTGGGGGAGGGATGAAAAAACCAGAGGGGTCTGCACTGGAATAACCCAAAATGTGCTCATGAAATCATGTGGAGTGATAGATTTGAGGTTTCCGGCCTCTTTTCCTCGATTTTCTCACAGTTTTTGAACCAAGTGTTGAAGTGCACATACCGTGAGCGATGGTCCAGTAACACAAAGAGTCTGGGGTCTGGTACAGGATCCTGTACGGGGCCATACGAGCACTCGAGTCCAGCACGACATCGAGTGTCCCCACCAGCAAACCTGTAAGAGGCCAAACCACTGTTATTAAAGACAGAACATACTGCACAATAAACACTTGAGATTATACAAAGGCTAAATAAAGAACTTATTGTGTTGGTCCAAAAACAATAGAAACTTCACAGTCTTAAATTAACTCATGACGCAGCTTCACTTATATAAATATGTTCTGCTGTGAAACAAAAGCACCACAGACGTGTAGCAGTGATAAATGACCATGTGAGATGCTTGACAAATTAAGTGCACCGATACTGAGATACTGAGATACTGAGATACTGAGTATTTTGTTATTCTTAAGCAAAGGGGAAACCCAAGAGGTCTTGTGGTTTAAGATTTGAGTTTATAAAAAACATCATGTGGGCTGGCATTAAAGGGACAGTTCGCCCCAAAAACAAAAATACATATTTTTTCTCATGGCCTTTAGTGCTATTTATAGATCTAGATTCTTTTGGTTTGAGTTGCAGAGTTTGGACATAGTGATCTTGAGACATGCGCACACCCAGTTCAGGCGGTGTGCACATGAACGTGGCTCCAAGCTACGGACCTACAGTGAAGATTTAGGCTAAAAACATGAGATACGTTTCATGTGTTACATTTGAAAACTGGTCACCACTCACTTAAATTGTTTGAGAGATTCTGCTGCGCTGTTTTCCTGTGAAATTCTAGCAGTGTTTTGTGGACTAAAAAATTAAACCCACCGCTCAATCAGCATGAGGGTGAGTACGATTGAATTTGGTTTCAGTCGTTTTTATAGGCTCCATCACTAACAACAAGCCTCCTCCTCATCAGCTGCTGCTGTAAAAATCCAAAACGCGACTTGCGTTTTTTTTTTTCAGTTTTATAAAACTTCCTGCCTTTCAAGAAAGCTAGAAGAGCAAACGCAAACTGGAAGAAACAGAGGGAGGCAGGCAGGACAAGCCCAAGTGTGTTTGTGTGTGTGTGTGTGTGTGTGTGTGTGTGTGTGTGTGTGTGTGTGAAGGGAAGAGGAGAAAAGCAAGGTGACCAGATTAAAGGAGTAAATAGGGTAATTATGAAATAATGGTATATTTATTATATTAATTTAAAAATTCCAACGCAGTCATTCTGTGGGAAACACTGAACTAATACTGAGAAGCAATGCAATTCTCAAAATATATCAAAAACCTCATTTGCAAAATGCAGGAAGTGTATTCAAAACGTTTGTTAGGCCTCGAGGATACACACGTAGTTTTTTGGTCAGAAACCCTGAATGCAAACGGAAACTTTGTTCGTTGTAAAAAATAAGGTTTAACAATTTATTTCATTTACAACTGAAGTTTTGATGCACTAGTTTAAGAATCTTTTATTAATAACGGATTATGAGTATATATATTTGCAGCCAATTTACTATCATTTGCTGCTGTGGATCAGAAATATTTGACCTTTTGTTAATGACTTTATTAATGACTCACCAGCCAAAGAGATTTTCACAGCCTGGAACCTCAGGCTATAACCCCGGGCTTAGTAATGGCTTGTAGCAGATCTAAGAGCATTTACAACTTAAAAGCCTTTTCTAATTAGGAAGTGGTGCCAAATTACTTGCAATCTAGAATCCTGCAGTTAGCTCTATTGCAATTTTGACACCGTTCTCCAGGCAGTTGCAGAGCTGTTGGTGGCTGTGAATATTCTCCCCGGTTCGGAGAAGGTATACGTTCGACTGCCATGAGAGACGGGTTATTTTTGTTCAGCAGCTCATCAGAGCAAACACAGTATGAGTCACACAGAGAGAGGAAGACGGGGAGGAGGGGAGACAGAGGAGAGACAGTGTGAGGGAAGCTGAAATGTTTTCTTATTTTCAGAGGAAAACATGTCTTAAGGAAAGAAAGACACTATAAAAGACGTGCATCTGTGTGGTTCAGACTCACTGACCCTCCATCATTTAAAGATCTTGGTGCAGCAGCTCTAATTGTCTGCCTGTCTCCTACTCTCCTCATGTCCTCCACATAGCTTCCATTTCCCTCTTGCGCAGATGAACGCTCAAGAAAAGCAACAGTAAAGCAACTTAGGCCTCAATAAATAGCTGATAAACTATGACGTCTCTAAATAACTGACACACAGTTAAAAGGTTATTGATTCCTGTCGTGTGTCAGATCACTGTCATGGGAACCGCTACAAATACATGAACAAGATATTCATGTGTATGCCCACTTAAGTAGGCAGCAGTAGGCGACTTGTTCATTTTTAACAGGGGGAACTCCCAGTGGGAGCACCCTAATGATGAGGAGATCGATTCTTTTAAGTTACACGGTACGTTTTGTTCACCGCATTAGCAAACCAACTCATGAATACTCATTCCAATACATTTTAATGTATTTGAGGGGCATCATTGAATATTTTTATTCTGTGTCATTCTCAACGTCAAGACTGATTTCAACAACGAGACAAACATAATGATGCATGAAGACAACGATGTTAAAAACTTAACAAGATAAAAAAGACAGACCAAAACAAAAATGATGTAAAAGATGTAACAAGACAAGAAAAAATGTAACAGATGAAATAACACCAAAAAAAGACAAAAAGATGTCAAAATGTAACAAGACAAAAAAGACGGAACAAACAAAAATGATGTAAAAGATGTAACAAGACAAAAACAAAGACGTAACAAGAAATAAAAGATGCAGAAGGCAAAAAAGATGAAAAGATGTCAAAATGTAAAAAGAAAAAAGGTACAAAAAGACAAAAACTATGTAAGAGACATAAGAAAACAAGAAGAAAGACATAACAAGATAAAGCAAGTTTTTACTTTTAGACTTTGAGTACATTTACTTCAGAGCCTTTTCACTTTTAATTGAGTAAAGAAGTTCAGTACTTCTACTTCCACCAGACTCTTTTTTTAAACAAGTATCTGTACTTCTACTTGTGTCAAAAAATATCTGTACTTTTACCACCTTTGGCTCTTATAAACACTTGTTATAATACTTCACTTTTTAGAAGAACCTTTATGTAAAGTGTCACCTTCACACAAACCTCAGTCACAAAAAGGATCATTGAGTCACACAGACTAGACCAACAGTAAACAGCCTGTCTGCTGCCCACAGGGCTGAAGAAGTCAATAAAAACAGCTTTAGTGGAGTCTTAATCACACTGAAACTAATGAGGTAACAGAGCCTGATGGCTTTGGTTTAGTCCCTCTGTGAGAAACAAACAACCGCCGTGGTGTGTTTTGACAACTTCCTCTTTGACAAAAGAAAATCAAAAGGTTAACAACAGTCAGACCCAACAAGTTCAACAGTTGCTCACAGGCTGACCTCAGAGACGCCAACGTGTCACATAGTCAGCTCTTCCTCTCGCTGTAGCCTGATACCAAGGTGACACCGCGAATGTGAGCATCTACTTAAGTCTTGTGGTAAATCTTCATGAAAAGCAGCGAATTTGAACTTAAGTCGTAGTGTATGTAATGAGTGGTCTACGACGCGTGACTTGAGGTTTGACGCAGGAAACTGAGGGGTTACGCACAACAAAAGACACCACTGAAGGTGCAGGACCACCTGACACCCACCCTAGACCTCCGTGAAGACTGCAACAGTGGAAACCACTTATGGTGATCACAGTTACAGTGATCAACTGCTTACAGGAATAAAAAGCTTTGAAACATCATTCCTATACAAATACAGTTAAAATAATTAGCTTTTAGTAATCAAGCAGGGTGTTTACAGTGTTTATAGACAGAACACAAATGCACACATGGAAACCACTTGCGGTTGAAGCCCACTCGTTTAATGCCTGATTGAGTGGGTCCTCGGTGATGGAACAATAGCAAAGTTGCCCATTTCATTAATTTATATTCATGTAGTAAATATATAATGCAGGGTCTGACATTAATGGTAAAAGAACCACCCAGGCAGGGCAAGTAGGAATTTAGTAGGAGTAAGTAGATTTGAGAAGTACTTGGTAAAAACCTTAATGTCGGACCCTGTACAAATGTCAATTAGATGGTAATCTGCATGAGAAAAAGAAAAGGAAAACAAAACAATTCTGTATAAAATTACCTGGTTTGACTCTGATCTGATAAATGTGATTACCATAAGAGGTTTCCACTGTTTATGATTTGATTTGGTTTTTATTGCCATCATGCTCAAATAAAGTGCCCAGTCCAAACAGGTTTACGAGACGTAATTTAGAAAAACAGACCAGAAACCAGAGTAGCAACATAAATTAGAAATAATACTGAAGATAAAAATAAATCATCCAAAAGATTTTTTTCTAGTTAAGAAACAAAAGAAGCCAACTTCCATTCACATATCTGGATTTTGACATTTCCTTTAATATTGGTATTCTTGATGACAGTGCTGCTATATAAATTTACTATATCCATATTACTGATGATCATTTATCAAAAATCTCTCTCTTGTGAAAGCACCAATAGTCATCTCTACAGTATATATATATATATATCACCCTGCTCTATAATTCATCATAGTAAGGACAATACAGAAGAAAATGTGATTCATTCTGCCTAATTCACACATCCTGTTTTTAACTCTGACAACTTCAAGGACCAGAGGAGGGTTTCCTGTTCTCAGTTGAGCAAATCAACACCTTTGACTTCTTAACAACTTTGCAATAACGTAAGATTTTGTGCTATAATTGCGCTCGATTCAAATATATGTTCATAATTTTGGTTTTAATTGAATATCTTTCAACCATTTTGCTTTAAATTTAGCAAGTTACTTTCTTCTAATTGATCCTCCCCACCCACCCCACCCCTTCCTCCTGGCTTCTTTATGATGAAAAGATCAGTTTTTGAAGAGCGTAAAAATATTTTGCTGGGGGACCTGTGACTGTGACATGTAGTCGCATCCTACGTTAGCTATTATTAACAAAATGCTGGCTAACTAGCTAGCTATTTAGCTCTAGAGTAAAATACTAGCGACATCTCATAGCTAATGTTAGCAAAATTTTATCTAGCTAGCTAGCTAATGTACATAAGTCATTAGCTAGCGTGTGCGAGTGCAAGTGCAAGTGTCTTGCTCTAGAGTAAAATACTAGATAATTAGCGAGCTAATATATATCAATCATTGGCTAGCTAGTTACATGATGTAAGTAAAATGCTGACTACATATGTATATATATATATATATATATATATATATATATATATATATATATATATATATATATATATATATATACATATATACATATATATATATACATACATATACATATATTGTAATTCAGCTTCCTCAAAAATAACATGACATGTTTTGATGGAGAATTGTGATTTATTCCAAAGATAAACTTTCTTATAGACCCTGATTTATTAAAAGCAAACAATTCCACAGTTTTATTATTATTTTTCCATATTGATCTACAAATCCAACACACATGACCCTGAACAGCCAAAGTGTGACCAAACGTATGATTGGCAGTGTGAGTATGAGTGAAAAACCCAAAACAGACAGAAAAAAAAGTTGTTTTCTTTCTGTTTATGGCCAAGGGCAACCCTGAACATCACATGCCTCTGCAGCATTAACTCATCAAAACCAGAGTCCATGTGATCGCTTGTTCCAACTCACACCTCTGCCTGTACACACAGAATTTCCTTCCACACGCTGAACGATTGGGTGCAAGCTGCACAACCTACAAAACAAAGACACAACACACAGCTGTAAAATGGCACATGTTCCACTTATTATTTCTGGGGGGTAGAAAAACAGGACAAAAACAAGCTATAAAATGAAATAATGTGAGGCTTTGTGCCTCTTCTCAGAAACAGGCACACAATCACTGCTTGCTATTGTTAGAGCAAAACAAATGAAACATGACTGTTTTACACTCAGTGGAAGAGCAGGGAACCGAACAAACAACGTGAGGGAAAAACACTACTTTTGTTTATATCCTCTTTGCGCCAAAAAAACATAGCTTGGGGGGCAGGGGGTGGTTGCTGTGCACACAAAGGATCACAATCTCCCTCAGACTTAAAATCGATATTGGCTCAGATAACAGAAACCTGACACAAGCCTGGATCATCATCATCGTCATCATCATCATCATGTGCAAGTTTTACTGGCACATGCGCAGTCAAATGTGTTTCACAGCTTCTCCGCTATTTCTTAACATCCACTGACATTTAACATACAACAAGTCATAAAGTTAACTAGGTGGCCTACAAAGGAGAGGGTCAGCAACCAACTACACGTAGTCATTTCCAGCTGAATTGTGAAATATGGTGATGTACAGTGAGTCAAATTATTGTGTAATTTCATGCCTTAAACATCACTGTGTCAAGTTGCGTAACAGCTGACACGACAGCCTGATCCCGAGTTTATTTACAGTCTGATTAATGCCAGTTTTGTTCTGTCTTATTTCTTTTATTTCCTCTCTGAAGACAATGACAATATGTTCATATAAAGACAACAAAGGACACTTGGATGTGAGACTTTCTTTGTGTCCCTTCAGCTGTGCCTCAACACCGTCCTACAAAATACTGTACATGCAAACTTGGTGATTAGATAACACTGTGGGTGAAGATTAAAAGCTGGTGGCTTATCAGGTTTAATGTGTAATGCAAATGACATTAAACATGAAACTGAGCAGGTACATCCTGCACTGTGGACCTACTGGAAGCTTTGTTAGGTCAAATCAAGTGCGGGCAATAGGGCCAAAATCTTCGGTCATCTATCAACCGGGTGTCTATTTTCACCTTGGTGAGAATAGGCACATCACAGCTATTCGGCCATTTACACCCGACCCCCTTAGTTTAGCTATTAAAAGCAACAAATTCACGGCAGATCACAGGTTGCTGTCGATGCATGGGTTTGACACGTGACTCCGACCCAGGAGAGTGAGGTGGGATTCTTGTCGCGGGGTTTAATTTTAGTACAACATTAAACACTGGTGCATATGGTTGAACTTTTAGACTTAGTTGACTTAATATTTACAGTTTAATTATTACTACTATTATTATTACTCTTTTTTTTTTATCAGTTTTCAGTTGCAATTTGATTAGAATTAGACAACAAAACTACTTGGTTAGGTTTAGGGAAAGACCAGGCTTTCATATAACTTCAATGAAAACTCATCCATGTCAGGTGACATAGTATCAGGAGGAACTAGGTCTGTTCATGGAGGAGATAAGGTGGATGGATGGGTCAAACAAACACAGAACTTTCAGTCAGGAGACCGGGCCTTGTGTCCCATTTGAAAACAAAAGTCATCGTTATGTAAACTCTGAAGTTACATAAACTTAAATGCATCTTGTGTATTACTTCACTTTCATCATGTGGCATAACATACTTTACTGGTACACATACTTTAACCCAAACCATGATCTTTTCCTTAATTTAACAATTTTTTTTTTTTTTTTTTTTGCCTATTAGGGTTGCTAATTTCGTGCATTTTCCTTAACTCGAATACTCGAACACAATTAATCACTTAAACATCAACAATTAATAAGATAGAAAACACTTACTTTTTGTCTCTCAGTTAAGTTATATTTGAACAATTCTAGTGGCACATAAGTTACGTGAACATTGATTCATGAAGCACAAACAATTCAAACAAACACAATAATAAAAAAATAAGGCTCTCGCTCAAAATGCCAGCTTTTGTCGACCTGTTCTTTTTCAATAAATGGCTCAAAATAATGTAAAATGGGGTACAATTACTGCCATTACTGCCGACACTAGACTCACAAGTCAGGCCAAAAGTCTTCAGAAAACCTGTGAGCTCAGGAGAAATTGTACACCAAACGTAAATTATCGGTTAATACATTTTTAATCTGTTAAAAATGGAAAGGGGGAAAGAGTGTGGGGGGATGACATGCAACAAAGGGCCACAAGCAGGAGTTGAACCCACGGCCGCTACAGAGGACTCATAGCCCCAGTACGTGTGGCTAAAGCTCTACCAACTGAGCTACCAGGCCACAACAGTTAAATATTTAACAGCGATTAATCATCAACATCACTGTTGCCTATACTTAACCAAACTACAACCGTTTCACAACATTAACACATGTTAGAACAGCTTTCTGGTGATGCTAAAGGCTATCTTGTGCATCACTATGAGACACAGAGGGATTTGACAAATATGTCAGTATTTGACAACCTGGGATGAGAACAGGCGGGGAGTTAATTTACAGCAGATGTGGAGTTCAGGAGGAGACGCAGAACTCTTTGAAGACCCGCTGTGTCACTCGTCAGGCTCTTCACATGTTTGGAGGAACCTGGATGGGGTCCAAAACTCGGCTCTTGACATGTTCAAAACCCCGAGGAGGGGCACATCAGACCCTTTCTCAGATTTTCCCAGGAGGATGAACTCCGCAATTGTCCATCTCTGCTCGTGCAGCTACTGTACTGATGTCACACACAACACAGATACACATTTTCCCTTTTATTCACCAAACCATCACTGGCCCTCTGCCAGCTCCGACATCAGAGCTCGAGCCTCATTAGGTAAAGATTTGTGCCCGTCTCCTGGTCCTGGTGCTGCTGAACGTCTCCCCTCTCCCTGAAGAAGAGCTTGTGGACAGTGCCAGGGTCAGTGAGCGCCGAGTGCCAACTGGCACACAGCACAAGTCAGCAAGCTCAGCATTTACATAACAATGACATCATCCCCCAGCACCACTGAGCACACTTTGTGTTGCCACAGTAAGGACTCACCAGAGAAAACAAGGCTGCAGGCCTTAATTTGAATTATTAATGCACAAGAGGGTCGAATCACTAATATTATATCCTAAATTTTTAACCAGTGTGTGCTACATTTGGTTGTGTGTCAAGTCTGAAATAAAATAATGTTTAATTTAAACCTTTATTAGTCTGACTAGGGTTGGTAAAAATTACAACATAGAGGGATTTTGCCATACCATTGATACCCTGCTGACTACTGGCCCTATCCTTGAAGAGCACCTGGTTTTTCATTCTTATATTACCCACAATACTGTTTTCCTTTTCCTCCTTTCGTTCATTCCCATCTGGTTACATTTAAGCTATCAGTAATTCTCAATCTGGGGGTCAGGGCCTTCAAAAGGGGTCACAGAATCAATCTGTGGGGTCGGAAGATAATTGCAGTGAGAAGTAATAAAAATTATGTTTGTTTGAGGATTTTGCTCACCACTCATAAATATGCAGGATACGATGAGGAGTCACAAGCAGTCGTTGCTTCAGATTATAAGGTCACAAGCAAAAAAGGTTAGGAATACGTCTGTCATAATAATTACATTATTGACTTATTGAGGTCAGCAAAAACTATTGAGGTCTTTTTTTAGATAGCTAACAAAATTGCCTGTTTTGTTTACCCTTCAGTTTGTTTACACAAGGATGCCGCCAACATTTTGGCCAACATGATGCCAGAATAACCAGCAGAGTTTTCCTGACCACCAGTACTGAATGAACACAAAAAAAAACTATGCTGTCGTCTCTGGTCATTCTGTCCTCCTGTTGTCTGCTGTCTGAATTAAACATTCATTGATATTCAATATCGTTTACAATAATTACTTCTGGGACAAATCAGAACTAGTTATCTTGACAGGCCTAGATTGGAACCACTGTTATATGTCATAATATATACAGTATATAAAGTATGCCTATCATTACGTGAAATTAGAAGATAGGTGTGATAGAAGATTTTTATCCATATCGCCCACCACAGAGTCAGACTGGTCGTCGGTGGCAGAGATTTTACTCTCGTTGGTGTTAAAGCTCAATGATGTGTGACACTGACTGACACAGAGCGAGAAAGTCTTATCAACACTGATCAATCACTGATAAAGGCTTCACTTTCATAACCAATGACTACATTTATATAGAAATGAATATTTTGAGCCTCATCCTGGTCTTGATGTTACTCAGGAAACAATGTTTACATAGAACACGAGAAACCTACGTGGTTCTGACAGTGAACAGCTTTCTGATTATCTGTGTGCAGTTGTATCCTGATCTCTCATCATCTCAACCACTCTGTTCTGCATCAACAAAGCATGTTCAGAAACCTGGATGAGGTGTTTACATGCCACAGTACCCTGGTTTCTACTGGAGTACTGCACGTCACATATCCAGACTTCTGAAACCAGGATATGATGTTTACAAGTACAACTTCTAGGCTCTTATCGTGTTAGCTGATGATGGATATTTCCATATTGCATTAGAAAATAATTGTTAATTGAATTATTAATGAAACATTATTATGCTACAAACCAATTGTCACACAGTAAGCTTGAGTTTTTAGAGGATCCAGAGAAGTTGCCCCCCTTGCTCAGTTGGTAATCCAGTCTTTTAGGTACAGCCATTAATGTTTAACATGCTGTATATATATAAATATCACATAAAGACCTTTATTATTAAAACTAATACTCATTTTACATTGCATATTCCTAAATTAATTTTTATTTAAGCACACTAGCACACAGCAAATATGGTTGTACATAATATTTCAAAATGTGAAGTACACATAGGGGAGGAACTGAGGTTCAGCATAGCAGCTTATTTTTGCAGACCATCCTAAGACATTATCCTGCTTGTGACTCATGGCTTGACAATATGGCTTATAAATGATATCCTGGTATTTTAGGCTATTCTGCAATACATAGATATTCTCTAGCACAACATACTGCAAACAATGTTGTAGGGACGACTATTGGTGCTCTCACAAAATATTAATACGTTGGTTTCTTTACTCATGTGTGACAGTAAACTGAATATCTTTGGGTTGAGAACAAAAACGATTAAGAGATTAATCAATCATAAAAAATCATTGGTAGTCGCAGCCCAAATACAAGTGTTGGACACAAAGACACAAAAATTTAAAATATCATCGTTTCACATACCAAACTATGTATAGTTATATATTTCTTCAAATATATTTTGCAGCATCTTATCTGTTAAACATGAGGGGGTGCTGCACCTTGTGAGTGCCTGCAGTCAGCTAAGTTCAGGTCAGGGAATGAACCAAATTTCAAAATTTTTTCTTGCAGAAAACAGGACAGCAGGCTGTTTAACCACAACCTGTCCCAGTCCTCCTCCTCCTCTGGCTCCTGCTGCTGCTGCTTGACCCATTTTGGATGAAATAAGCAGGAGGGAGGAGTTGCTGGAGTGAGAGAAGGAGGAAGAAGCAGGGGAATGATTCAGCATGAGCAAGCAGACAGACCATGGCTCTGCTTGGTGGTCAGATAGATTCACTGTTGTTGAGCCATTAGCAGCTGCACAACCACTATTGTTTGCATTGTTCTAGTGGCTGAAAGCTAATTTCCCTTGCAGGCAGGAGTATCCTCAGTCATTTTTTCTTTTTTTACCATGGAGTAGACAACAATATGGCCTCATTTCTGCAGGAACTATATGATCAGACAGTAAATGTGCTGGACTTCGTCCCTTTTGTTGGATGCCAGCATGCTTGGTCAAAGGTTTAGTTTTCTTCAAAGCAGGCTGACAAGAGTGTGAATAAATCTAATGTAACTAATGTAAGAAAACACTGATACACTAGAGTACTGCGAAAATATGTATTGTGATACTGCATTGATTCCCAAAAACACTGTAATGTTATTATTTTATATGCAAAGATTTGTATCAGTGGTTCATGTGAGTTTTTTAGTCAGATTTTATGCATATGATGGTGTTTTCTTTATACTATGACCATTTTACTAAAATTAGATTACAAATAGCAATGCATCACCTTGCTCACAGTATTGCATGTATCACAATATATTGAACCATAACCTCTGTATCGTGATACGCATCATAACCCCAGACTCTTGCTAAAACACAGCCCTACATGAGCCTGTTCTTTACTGACTAGGGTGACCAGCTGAGAATGGGTGAAATTCAGGCTAGGCTAGTTCAGGCTAGGGTTGAACGTGTCACAACAGATGGATTAAAATAAGCAGAATATAATGATTTGGATATTTTCAACACAAATTCTTCCCGCAGCGGCAACTGTAGTCTCCGTCATCTGATTTTAACAGGTCGAATGACATCAACAGTGGGATATTTATGATAGCCTGATCAGTTAAGACAAGTGAAATGTATCAATAATGCTCCAAAAGATTGGCCTACATAATTGATATGATCAAAAAATAAAGGTAAATTTTAGGGACAAACTGGACAGGATTCGGGACAACTGCCCAGAATTCTTCAGGGCATCTGGACACCTTGTTGCAAACACATGCAGGGGCCCAACTGATACTGGGTTTTTGAAATAAAAAATTCTGATATTCTTTCTGTAGAATACACAGAATCTAGACTTCATACATGAACACACATTTTTTCAATGATCTCTCAAACCTAGTAGGGTCAGTCAGTCAGTTAGAGTCGGTAGGATTTGTCCAAACTGTCAAATAGCAACATTTTGTGTTAATGAAATGTCCTGAGCACAGCAAAACAATGAGAACAAAATAAGGAAATACAGGCAGAGGCCAGCGACACAGCCACATCTGCACACTTCTAGTGGGTCATAAGTGATGACTGAAAGGGATTATGTAATATAAGTTTATACATTGTTTTCTTTATGAAAATGTTGCAGATTATATCTTTAAAACCTCTAACAAAGAAATGTAATGGAGGCAGGATATTTTACACTTTACCAATAATCATTACTGTCCAAAACTATATATCAGAGTACTAAACAACTATAAATAAAAAATATCAATAATGAAATTACATGTATATTTTACACCTGAATTATATAATATAAAAAGACAAAAAAAAAAACAAAAAAACATTCTGGCTCATTTTGGGAAACAAATGCTGATACTGATATAGACCACTATAGCTCTTAAAGGCTAAATACTGGGGCGATAATATCGCTTGACAATATATCGGTCAGGCTCCAACAGACACATTCAGGTGAAAGGCCACCTGTGGCAGGTGATGGGTCATGTGATCCTCCTCACATTATCCGTCCATGTGCTTCATGATCAAACACAAACAATCCACCTTACACTGATCTATGAGGTGTAACCTTTTTATCACAAGTAATCTCTAAATTTAAATACTATACTGATATCTTTAGTTATTGATCCGTGATAACAGGACTCACCCGCCAGTCCTCCGCCTCCATCCCCGTGGCCCTTCCGTTTCTGGAGGATGAAATATGGATTTGCTCTCTCGGTGATCCATAGTGCGCCCGCCAGTAACACATCTTCGGGACTGACCCACATAATTCTCCTGGGTTTTTTTTAAGGGAACATTGAACACACAGGACTGCTGATGGCGACCATCAAACTGCTCGGACCGCGGTGTGTGATTGTGCCCAGCAGGGATTATTATTAAATTATTAAAACACCAATAGAAGAGGCCTGATATTCTCCTCCTCGACCCTTCAAATATCGTCTTTTACTATTGGATGTCCGAGCCCAAGTAAGACGCGCATGCAAAGTGTTGCTATAATTAAACCTTCCAGGCACGGATCGGATCGGATCGGCCTGCAATATGGAGGTCCAACACTAAAATTTCGTCTTTCCTTGCAGCAGCAGCCTCCTGCGTGCAGCGCAGGCTCTTAAATAAATGAATTTGAGTGAGGTCTGGTCGGGCAGCAGCCTGGCTCGGTTTGCAGTGCTGGATCAGTCTTTGTTGTGCATGCTCCTCCGTGGCAGGTGCGATCCTGTCGGTACCGAGGCTCGCCGCGTTGTTCTGCGGAGGAAACCGCGTCACAGTCGGTCAATATGAGCAGTAAACGGTCTCTGTAGTCTCCCAGCTGCGATGTCCGTCCGTGTATATGAGCATAAAGACGACAGTTGGATAGTAAACCCGACAGTATCGCAGCAGTCTTCTCCTCTCCTCCTCCTCCTCCACTGCTGCCGCACGCAAAATACAGAGAGCGCGTCACGGGCTGGCCACGGCGCGACGTCACAGGGCAGGAGGAGGCGCGTGGGGAAATAATTTATGAATTAAAAACATCAAACTCCGGCTATCCACATTTTTATCATAACATTAATCTTTACTTTTGTGTTAGGCTGCGAACTTCCAAAATATGTTGTCTTATTGTTTTGTTTTCCTTGTTGTTGTTGACAAACGCAATTGTTATGAAACCCTTTTCCACATATCTTGTCAGTCATTCTAATGAGAAACTTTCTTTAAATTCAAAATAATGAGTTATTATCTCAAAAATATTGGGTTAGTATTCCAAACTGACTAAATATTTCAAAATACGTTGTTAGTATTTCAAAATAATTAGAAACCTTATGAAAATAGTATCTTAAAATATTGACAAAATCTCTCAAAATAGGGACTTAGTATTTCAAAGCAAGGACTTCGTATCTCAATAATTACAGACCTTGGTAAAATAATGATTTAGTATCTCAAAATAACGAGAAACTCTCAAAATATGACAATAACTCAAATTAATGACAAACTTTCTTGAAATAATGACTCAACATCTCATTATTGAATGACTTCTCAAAATATTGACACAGTATCTCAAGGCAACTTTCTAAAAATATGACGTGGCATCTCAAAAGAATGACAGACTGTCTTGAAATAATGTAGTATCTAAAATATCTCAAAATAACAAGAACCTTTCTTTTACTATCTCAAGAAAAGGACAAACTGTCAAAATACGACTGTATATTTCAAATGAATGGCAAACTTTCTCTAAATAATGACATAGTATCTCACAACATTATAATATCTGCTCACTCTTTCCACTGATATCTCTTGTAGGTTACTGTCAGTCTATACCATGGAAGCTGGAAACTCCCAAGATGCAACTTAAACATTTTCTCGGTTTTGTTTCCATTGAGAAGTCAAATAACACCAGAGCCAGATTAACCTGCTACAACCTGCCCGCCCTGGGGCAAAAACATTGTAAACTGGGCCTCTGTTGAACCTCTCCACACACGTTTCCCACAGTTGTTTCACACACAGAAACTACAATATGCTGGGATATGGAATTTCTACTGTTTTGGATTGACTGTTTTTATGTGATTTTACTGTTTTATTCTGTCTCAGTGCGATCCAGTGTGTTTTGTTATGATTATGTTGTGGTCTTATTGTGTATGCCATGGTTTTTACTGTGGATTCTATGGTGTCTGTCTGGATTTTATGGGTCTGGAGTGCTGAACCACATGAATTTCCTTGTGTTTGATAATAAAGTTAATCTGAATCTGAAATCTGAACACCCATGTTTTATGACTGTGACAATGTAACACAAAATTTGTTTAAAACACAAATGGCCACTCACTGCAAATTCATGCTGTGCACACTGCTCAAACCCATGTAAATTTTCTTGATATTCAATTTGAGACACAATTAATTCATTATCATGGCCTCTATTGAAAAAAAAAATGCTTTTATTGGTGGAAATGTCACATTTATTTTGTTTTGTTCTAATCTAAATAAACATTTATAGGTAGACCAACCATTAATGTTAGCTACACAGAACAACAGCTAATGCTAGCTACACAGGTCAACAGACCAACTGCTAACATTAGCTACACAGATCAACAGACCAACCGCTAAAGTTAGCTACACAGACCAATCACTAATGCTAACTACACAAACCAACCACTAAAGCTAGCAACACAGATCAGCAGACCAACCACTAAAGTTAGCTACACAGACCAACCACTAATGTTAGCTACACAAACCAACTGCTCAAGTTAGCCACACAGACCAACCGCTATCGTTAGCTACACAAACCAACTGCTAACATTAGCTACACAAACCAAATGCTAAAGTTAGCTACACAGGCCAACCACCAATGTTAGCTCCACAGAAATTCAGTTCACTGGCTAACCTGTCAATTTTACTACTACTACTGTATTACCGAGAAATTAATATTAAGACATAACAAACAATAATTAATAAACCTAACAATGAACATAAAACATTTTCACCATATTTGCTATTGAGCTAATCCAAAAATAACTGAAAGTAATGAAGCCAAACTACTTTAATTAGCTTTAACTTTAAAGTAATACTTTGATTAGGTTCCTGGCTATATTTTTTAAAAACAAGTCTTATTGCTTGTATCGGAATATATTTTTAAATTAACCCTCCCAACACTGAAAATAACAATATTGTTAGTCAGGCTGAATTATGGGAAAATGTAAAGATTTTCCATTTGATGTAATGGTGCAGCCATAAAAATAAACGTAGTTTTGTGTTTAATTTAGTCCCAGGGAATCTGTAATATACTCTGATATATACATATATATATATATATATGATCAGAGAGCCTACTAAACTCAGAATTCAGTAAACTGGGGTTTCTGGGGACCCTGGGGCAGTGGTCAACTTTTCCTGCTTGGTAATTCAGCCTGACAACAGCCATCAGTTAAGAAATACAAAGTATTATTAAATTATTGTACTGGGAAAGTAACAATGCAGGAAATCAGAAGCAAACAAGCATGTATAATCAAAATACCGCACAAACACGATGAGATGATGGCACAGCTGAGAAGAGAGAGTTTCGTTGGTTTCCTGCACTTTCAAAAACAGGATGCGGGAAGAGGGGGAGCAGCACTTTATTCACAGGTTGACTCAGATCAACTGAAACATGGCTTCAGGTTTTTGTTTACAAACTTTCCCCTAAAGTAAACCACACCGCGAGTCAATAGGCTGCTTACATGCAGGACTGACTCCACTACACTAGTGGTTGTTGCAGATGCGGGGTGTGAAATATATGATAAATCTTTACAGTGAACCTTCCTCTAACTCTAGAACAGTTTCCTCTTTGGGTTTGTGTAGATTGTACTGTAGGTGGGTGGGGGTTGACATGAACACCCCACAACCTTTACATATTAAAGTGAGTCTATTCATTTCAGCCCCTAGTATTAGTCAGCACAGAAAAACTGACATGAGACAAGAATAGTGTCTGAGGGAATACACAATGATTCATAAGATAAATACATTACAAATTTATATAGTAAGACCGATCTGTCTTCCTTTTTATGAGAAATTTGTAAGCTGGATTTTCTTCTGGTTTCCGGGAAAGAAGATTTATAGCTTCTTACGGTTAGGCTGAGAGCCAGCCCTCATGATTTGATGTTTTCTGCTACCCTTTTTTCACTTTTATTTCCAGTTAGCCTCTAACCTGGGCTGTTTGGTCTCAGGGTGGGACATGTGACATGTGTCTGGTGAAATTATGAAAATGCAAATAGATATAAATATAAATAAATAGTCATACTAGTATGAAGTATGACAGAGAGTATTCTAAAACAAAGGGGAAAGAGACAAAATAAGAGGGGAATACAAACACTTGTAAAAGCCCTAACTAAGTTAAGACAGGCAGAGTCTAAGACAGGATTTTCCCCAGTTTGGATTTTGCAGTAACAAATCCTAATTAACTTTAGCAATCCTATCTCATTTTACTTAATCCTATTTTACCTCAAGTTAAGAAAATTCAGTCTAACATCACTTCTCAACTTTTATGTCCATTATCTAGAAACCGACACTACTTTTTTCATCTGGCCGAGCAAAACTAGTGTGCAACCATTTGTTTTTCTCATTGAAACATAATAAAACATACAAAAAATAAAAAATAAAAATGAAAACAACAATGGGCATTTAATTTTAATACAGATGAGCTAGAGGTTACAGTATCACCTGTAGAGAGATCCACAAATGTTCTTTTTAGAAATTTACAATTCGAACTTGGGATATAAAAGAGGGGATGGATGGATTAGTATTCGGCTTTCGTTACGTAAAAGCAATAAAAAAAGCAGTCATACGGTTTATCAAGTCAGCTAACACTAGTGTTTGCTAGTTAGTAAATTAGCCACTACTACTAAATTTAGGACAACTTTATAGTTTTAAGTTCTATAATGGCTTTTTGCATAGCCCTAAATTGGTTACCAAAATTATTATTAGGTTACTGTTAGTGAACACTACCGTTAGCTGCACTACTGTTAGCTTATCTGGTGGTTTTAGAGAGTTTAAGATTTTGTAAAGTTAAGATGTTTTCCTATCTTACATTACAATAGTAACATTGACTTAGGAACGGTTCATCTGCTGTGGTTACCAAACTAACTAGCTGTACTGCTAGTCATCGCTATTATTAACGACTGTTAGCAAACATTACAGTTAGCTACCATTATGAACACTACTGTTAGCTAGTTTGTAAGTTACTACTGCAGGTGGAAAAGTGAAGTTAGGACAACTTAAGTTATCTGGAAGTTTATTTAAGATTTTGGGAGGTTAGGATGTTTGTGTAATACACATTTCATACAAGTTAGGATCGTAACATTGACTGAGGAACTATTCATCTGTAATGTATTATTACTTTGTTTTTTCTTTTTTTTTTTTTTTTTTTACTGTTTTCTTAATTTGGTACAGTTAGGATTGGAAATGCAGGTTGGGAAATTTCTGTAACATGGATCAAGGGGTTTTCTGCCATATAGTCTGCCACAGTGGTGTTTTACACTGAGACAGCAGAGTGCTCCCGGCGTTTCAGAGCAGAGAAAAACGCCAATTTTTTCATAATTTTGAGACCTGATTTTACTACTGTGACAAACTCAGAATAAACGTTTATTGTTGTTTTACAGTATCTTTTAAATAATCACCCACAACATCCCCAATAAGACAATGTGAGCCTAAGATAACCTAAAAATGACACTTGCTGTGGCTGATTTTCTTCACTATGCCTCCAAACAGAGAGAGCAGAATTTTCAGTCACTGGCCTTTCAGATGCCATGATATGTATTATCTCACTTATGAAAACGTCCTCATACATGAAAAGAGTTACACCTCTCAAACCAGAAACTTTGTGTCTTGGACAATCTGTTCCAGTTCTTAGTTCCTGAATCACATCCCCATTCTTTAAATGCAGTTTTCAGTTCTTCCTTTAAAAAAGGAAGGACTTTGCGTGTTAGTGCTTTTCTTCTCTGGTTATGTCATGGAGTAGGAAAAAAAACAAAGGCAGATTCTTTTAAAATCAAAACATGTTGCTGTATTGTTTTGCCCCTCAAATGACAAAATACGCTTATGAGCAGTAAAGAATGGAGGCTGAGACAAAAACATGTTCCATGTAACAGGACACGGGCTTTATAATCTGTGACATTATCCAAAGAGCTGAGTAACAATCTGTAACCTGCAGGATGAATACAAAACACCTTTGTTGAAGAATCAGTGAATAACAAATGATACATCCTACAAATAAGACTTTCCACAAGCTATTTATACTGATACAATACATACTGACTCATTTCCATCATCAGACTTAAAGAGACTCAGTATTACAACACAGAACTGACCTGATATACATACAGTATGTAGAACTAACTCAAATAACTTTTTATAGCTTTACTTTTAACTTTCACAGTCATTTCCAGCTAATTTTCATACTGTTACAATAAAGTAGAACTGTTCAGCGTCCCCTCTTCAAAGGGATTTCTGCACTGCTGAGTTTCATCCATGGTTCAGTGGAAATGACCTCTGTGGCCTCATGGGGAAGCTTTTACACTTAATCAGACATTCTCCAGCCAAAAGGGATTCTTTAAAAGAATTTCAATTTTCTTTTCACCATGCCGGGTATGACTGTGAGCTCCTCATGACTTTCTTCAACAAACTCACCAACGCTGTACAGCATCGTGGTTACTGAAGCGCCCCCCTCTGGCCGAAAACAGACCTTCAGGTGTTCGTAGTAAATGTAACAGTAATGCTCACGTCTGTCCAACAGAGGGCAACATACGCCTCACTATCACTTTCACAAAAAGTATGTGAACACTCAGGCATGACACCCATGTGATTGTTGGACATCATTCCCAAACCACGAACATCACTATGCTGCTTCCACTCTTCTGGGGAGGCTTTCCACAACATTTTGGATCCTGCCTGGCAGCAGGGATTTGCACTGAGCTATTTTGAGAAGCTCTGTGAGTTTATTTGATTTCAGTGTCGCACATGGTCTGGGCTTTGCACACTCCTTTGCCGACGACTTCAAAAGCAGCTCCCTTGTAAGTTGCAACACACTGGCCGTCCGTGTGCAGGTCTGGCTGAATCTGCTCCCACACCTTCTGTTTGGGGTTCAGCTCTTTGTCTGGTTCACCTACAACCAAGAAATGTTTGATGCATTAGAACAGCCATTCCCAAACTTGAGAATGTCAAGGCCCAGTCTGAAATCTGAAAATGTTAAACGGCCCACCAAGACCTTTAACCCAACTGTGATCAACAGAAAAGATTAATCGTACTAATGTCAGGATATAAGATACTGTCCACTGTTAAACTAGGTTAGATGAATGAAAAATAACTTGTAATTTAAATTTCTGCAGTCGTTCTGACTTCTTGTTTTTTTTAATACAAAGAAATATTTTATAGTAATTTCAGATTTTCAAAATTGTAACTTAAAAACATCTTTAAAATGTATTTCTCATTACCTCTGAAGGCCCACCTGCAGGTCCTTCATGGCTCACCAGTGGGCCCCGGGTCACACTTTGAGAATCACTGCATTATAAAATCCTTTTTTTTTTCTCCCTTCATCCATCACAAATGCAGGATGTATGACATTGTGAACGTCCTTGCATAACTGACTCAGAACAGCAAAACCACGAGTAGTAATATTCTGCCTCCAACCTCCTGGGAAAGCTTTCCTCAAGATTATGGAAACTGGCCACGGGGATTTGCTCCCGCTCAGCCAGAGGAGATCAGAAGGGTCTGGCAATAAAGCCTGGCTCGCACTCAGTGTTCAAAATCCACCCAAAGGTGTGCTTCTGGCACAAAATTGGGAGCGCACTGCACAGTATAATATCGCCATTGTTGTTTCTTGGCAGCAAGAAGTTTCAACAAGATCATTAATTTTTATAAGACAGAGACATTCTGTGGAAAATACATTTGGTAGCTTAACTCAGTGACTCACTTATATTATAATATATACATAATATTTCTATTTTCTGGTTGGGTGGAAATGGCTGTTACATTTAAGTTTCAGGCTGGTTATATTGACTGACTGATGTGGCCAGCACTCAAAATGAAAAGTCCCACTGTACCAGGGACAATAAAAATACCACCTAGGACTAGGGCTGCACAGTTAATTGTAAAAAAAAAAAAAAAAAGCATGATCTCGATTCACATGTCTATGCAATCTCATTTCTAAATGATGACATGTCACTTGCTCCTCTTCCACCTTGCATTCATGTCACACTGCATTCACATGGGGTGCCTCTATAGCTCAGTTGATAGAGTGCAGTGTGTCACCCTCTCTCTCTCTCTACCGGTTTTCCTGTTATATCTTCAGCATCATAGAATATATATCATTTTAATTGTTAGGTGTTAAAATTCTAAAAATTTAAGTGATCCAAATATTTCTAATAACCCAAGAGCACTATGAGGTCCAAAAGTCAAAATGCAGAAAGAAAAATTAAAGATAGATGTAATCAATCCAAAAATTCCAAACATGTTTTTATCTAATGAAATATTCTGCTTCAATCCATATTTGTTCATGTTTAGCTTTTCAGAAATACTCTTTTCACTGCTGCCCCACTTGCCACATGATTTATATCCATTTCAGAAAGCTGATTTAATAAAAAAAAGACCAAGTCATTTAATTCTATGAATCATTTTATTCAAATTGAGGATTTTGTTCAAGGTTTTTATACTATTTGGGGGTTGGTGATGACGTAATAAATTAAGACTACAAACATTTGAAGCTTCATTCAATATTAAATCTGGTGCAGTAATCAGGTAATAGTACCTGGGAAGCCCTGGACAGTGACTCTGTCCCCTGGCACAGCTACACTTGGAGGATCGAGGATTTCCACCTTGCCTGGTGAACTGGCACACATGATCATAGCCTGGGACAGCACTCCTCTTGTCTTCACCGGCTTCACGTTACAAAGCAAGACGGCCATGCGGTTCTGCATCTGCATGAGGGACAGAAGATTAAATCCGTTTTTGCAGCCTGTGAAGACAGTGGAGCAGAAGCCCTGCTGGGTCATTCTTCGGATACTTGAGGTGTACTGTGAAGGGCTCATTGCATGGGTGAAATATGGTTTAAATAAATTTAAAATACAAGTGTCCTTCAGAAACAATCCAAAGCACACCGCAGGGGTTCTGTCAAATTAAAACGCCTTTATTTTACATGGCTATTCATACTTCAATGAGCCCTTCACAAGAAGAAATAACCATTATTACGGCCTCTTTTTCCCTCGAAAATAGAAAGGTTATATGAATTTATACGAAGCAAAACACCTCCAAGTGATATTCATATTATTATATTAAGTCCATTCTAATACCTTCAATTGTTATTATACCTTAATAACTGTGTCACAGACTGTATGGTTTATGGTGCCTCATTCATAAACCTAATGGAGCAAAAAGGAAAACCTCTGAGCCTGTTGAACTCAGTGGTTTACCAGACTTCAGCATTTCATGAAATGATGTACACCACATCTTAGAAAATAATAACACTACTCATTGAGGTACATCCTTTTAGTATGTATTATATGAATCATGTTGTTATGATAAATTGCATTAGGGATGCAAATCACAATTACTTCTATTATCAGTTATTTTTTCGATAAATCAATTAGTTGTTTGACCTATAAAATGTCTGAAAATGATGAAAAAACATCAATCGGTGTTTCCCAAAGCCATAGATAACATCCTCAAATGTCCACTACCCAGAGATATTAAGTTTACTATCAGAGAGGAGTAAAGAAACCAGAAAATACAGTAAACAGTATTTACATACATACACTTATACTGTGTTGTCTGATAGTACAAAGTATAAATAAACAGTCAGAAAGTATTTCCATTAAACCCATAATGCTTTGCTTCAAATATTTCATCCTTGTTTGCTTGACAGAGGTAGAAAATATCCCTTGAATAACTAAATAAATGGAGTTCACTGAGCAGTCAAATAAGATTCTGGTCTTAAATTCACTGACTCTGTACAAGCCTCTCACGTTCTTCTGAGCCAAACTGGGAGAAAAGCCATTTTTTTCATGGACTTGCAGGGCGACATCATGTTGGAACCAGAAAGGGCTTTTCTCAGACTGTTGCTGCAAAGTTGGAAACACCATTGTTTTAAATGTAGACAGGAAATCTTGCAGTGTTGTATTCTATAAAAACTAAAGGGCCATAAATCATGTAAGGCAGTCCCAGACCAAAATGACATAAAAGTATGTGGACCAGAACAGCAGCAGAAACAGAAACATGTTTGTTATTGCAGCTGCAACTGACTTCAGTGCTAAAAAACCATCACCACCAACAGCTTCAAGAAGCTAATGTCGAATATTAATAATAGTCTTTGTCCATGGAAAGGTTGCCTTGTCCAAATATTTTTCTAAGGTTTTACAGCTTTTGACAAAGTCAAACCGTGTCTTTACACACATGATCTCAGCAGACATGTGTTTTGATTTAAATGGCACAGTATGTGTCCACATATTTTTGGGTTTGGGTCTGATTTTTGTGGTTTGGGGTAAGAAATACAGGGAAACATGACTGCTACACCATCCAGTGATACTTGTGCTTCAGCACAGTAATAAACCTGTACTCTTGTCTTGTTTTTAAATGTAATGTCTTTATATCTCTGCTTTATTGTATCTTGCTGTACTCAGTTTTTTAGCTTTATGGTATGTTGTTGCACTAAATGTCTTATTTTCATAATTATAAGGCCCCTCTATGGATGGATTTTGCAAATGAGCATCCACTAAACACTGTGATATTTGCTGAAGTAATCTGAGACCACTTCAGAGGCAATAATTTTAAAAGCCTTTATTGCCTCATGGCTATTTAGCAGTTGAAAATACGGCTTCAGTTTTCAGCTATTAAGGTCTTCATTATAACTAAAGATTACTATTCCATACAGTGATACTGAAGCCAATAGTGTGCTTTCAACTTTGAGGCAACAGTTCAGGCCCTTTCCTGTTTGAACATGATGATCCCCTGTGAACACAGAGCCTCCCTGCACAGAACTCTGACTTCAGTCCCACTGGCTCCTTTTGGACTGAACTGGAACACCAACTGTGAGCGAGGCCTTGTTGTTCCAAATCAGTGCCTGACTCTGCTAATGCTTCTGTGGCTGAAGGGGAGTAAATCCCTGCAGTCAGGTTCCAAAATCCTATGGAAAGTTTTCCCAAAGAGCGGAGGCTGTTAGGCATGTTGCACTGCTTCTACAGTAGCCCAGAGTGGACAAATCAAACACAGGCTACACATGCAGCCTTTCATATTTTTCATGAATTTTGCGGCCAAAGGGTAGTCAGATGGTTATAATCTCCATCCTCACTACACACTGGTCCTTTAATACATCCACATAACTGATGCGAAATCAACATTCGGTCTGTGCAGAGATTGATAAAACAAATTTAAAAATCTAGTGTGTATTTAAGTTCATATCTGCCTTAATGCACCGTGGTAGCTCACATGGTAGAGCGTGCGCCCTGTGTACTGTGGATGAGTCCTAAAGTAGGCTTGAGGAGGAGTAGTATAAAGGTATTACAGTATACCAAGAAACCCTGACAGTATGATGTATAATACTGTCACAAATACAGACGCTCCTTTTTCTATTAAATTGATTAGGAGATGCTATATTGTAGCACACAGCATGTGCCACCAGGGGTCATCCTTTGCACAGCAGTCCAGCTCAGCAGATGTACAAGGAGACTGGAGATACAGTTAAAGGGCTAAATAATGAAAGAAAAAATAGTCCTCTGTCTTGGGGGTATTTTTGGATTTTGTCCTGAAGACAAAATCACTGCAGACTATTGACCGATCAGAGCAGCGTATCATGGTGAGTGTGTAACTTTAGTGAGCATGAGAGAGGACAAGTAGCAGACTGATTAACGTCTATAATGGCAGAGAGTGACGGTGAATGCACACTGAGCAGAGGAAAAGGTGAGCAGTGGAGTTGTCAGTCTGCCAGTAATTGTACAGCTTAGGTTTGAGTTTGTCACTGTGTGTGTGTGTGTGTGTGTGTGTGTGTGTGTGTGTGTGTGTATGTGTGTGTGTGTGTGAGTTGTTCCCTAGCTGCGGCAATAGTGTCGCTATGACAATCAGCTGTACCTACATTACGGAAGTACAACGGTACAGTGGAGTGCAGTCCAGTTGAACACAAATTTTTTCACAAATACCACAAAAATACTTCATACCACAGTAAAATGTCAGGAAGGTATGAAAAATAGATACCACCCAAGCCTATCCTAAAGCCCCAATAACTGGCAAAATGGCACGATACTACATAAAATACTCACCACATAAATTATTACAAAAGAGTAATACTGTACCTGGTCCCCGGGTATGTGTTTAGCCAGCTCGCTGACCACTGTCCTGGGAGCAGCTTCTCCAACGTCGACCTGCTGCACATAAACACTGTCGGTGTCTGGAAGCTGCAGAGCTGTGATTATACGTCCAACACGCAGGTCCAGACGAGACACGTCCACCTTGGATTCATCTTCATCTGCCTGCTTCGTTTCTGCCTTCTTCCCTCCTGGTATCAGACACAGACAGGAACCATTATAAAAATAATGTAAAGAAACTCTGAGTTTTATCACTGCCCTGTTTCTTTGCACTCAGTGTGCTCTGTGTGAATGTAAATCTGATTATATAGTGATCTGCTGATGGGTTGTGCATTTTCAGTACAGGAAGACAGTAGATAATCATTGAGTGAAAAGCACTGAAAACTGTTCTGCCAACTGGTAACTTGTATTAAAAGATCACAGTGGAATAGAGACTGGCCAGCTGTCTGAAATTTGAAAATAAGATACAACTTTATTAATCCTGAGGGAAATTCATGTGCCAGTGATTGCTCAAAAATTATAGTAGAGAAAAAAATATAAAGTCTATAGGAAGTAAATACAAAAAGTGCCAAATAGAAAAACAATAAAAGTAAAATAAATATTTACTAAAATAGAAAAGTGATATTTGCGATAATTTTGAAAAGTAATAAAAAGTAATATTGCCTGATACTGTACAATAATATTTTAAATGGAAATGTGCTTCAAACTTTGTGTCAACAGTTTGACGATGTGCCTAAAGCCAGCTCCACACAGAAATGTTTTTTTCAGTTTGTTGTGGAATAGCTTGACTGAACTACACAGACCTCAGCTCTGTCCAACACATTTGGGATGAAGTGGAATGCAGACTGTGAGCCAGCAGGTCTTATCGGCCAAAATCAGAGCCTGACCTCACTAACGCTCCTGTGGCTGAATGGGAACAAATCCCTGCAGCCAAGTTTTTAAAATACTGTGGAAAACCTTCAAGAAGAGTGGAGGCAGCACTTTACGGCCTGTGGTTTTGGTGTGAAAACAAGGAGTGGAAGAAATATTTATTTTACCTAGTCTCACTCTTTTCTTCTACAATAGCTCATAACGTAGATTCAACCACAGACAATTTGCTGCTGGTGTGACTACATGGTCGTATTTGTGCACATTTACCAAAGTAATGGGAAGAATTACTAAAGTTCCTCATCAAAAGCTCTCACATTATTCTGATCAAAATATATTGTTTCCACTCTTGGGCTTTCAACCAGGAGAAACTGCAGCTCTGGGACATAAAAGAAAATACAAATCCTGAGAAAAATGTGTGTTGAAATGCTGGAAACTTTTCAACATTCAAGTAGTCATGGTGACTACAGACAGGGAGAGGCAACTGCAGCAGAGCCAAAGAGGCACTTTTATAAAATGTAATTAATCTTATCAGCAGTAAGATGAAATAAAAAAAGAACACCAACTGCGATAAGAGAAAAAAGTACCAGATCTGATAAGCAGGGTGGCCAATAATCAGTCAGATTCTAGTTCAGTCTAGGTCCAGGTGCAGGAAAGGGAAAACACAAACATATTTGACACAACACCAGCCATGATTTTTAACAAATGCCAAGCACGGCTGGATGACCAACCAGACAAAGTGGACAACTGGCCCAAAAGTTCCCTGCATGTAAGCGGGATCTTGTAATTTAAAAAGGTGTAATATATATGATGCAGTCAAAGTCATACTCCAAACAAATAAGGAGCAGTATATCACTACAGTAACTGGTAACTGATGCTAACTGTAGTTGCTGTCAGTTAGTTAAGTTTGCCATTTCTGCCCAGATTGAGGGCTTGGAGCATCAGGGGAGTGTTGATCTTTACACAGCAAGCACAGGGGCTTTGGACTGGTTTTCAGGTCCAGGCTGAGCGGAGCCAAAACGAAATGCTGGCGGACGAGCAGACAACAGACTTGGGATCGGCAGCCTCCAGTGAACGTGGCTGGACTGGGACTGAACGCAGCCTCTGTGGCCCTGCGTTAAAGCTTCTACAACGAGCTTTCATGTCTTGTTGATTTTGGAGATCCTTGTTCACAAAAGCAGTAGTGTTTCCACTAAAATAGCCTCAAAATGTAATGTAAAATATAGAAAATAATGGAAGCAAAAGTCTCCTCCTGCTTAATTTTAACATTACTCCCTGTAGCTTTGCCTTGGAAAATGTAAACGCTTACTTCATCTGATTTCAAGGAGAATCTTTATGAATGTAAATATTTTCTGTTTTTTAAACTCCTCTCTGACAGTAAATTGAATCTTTTTGAGTTGTGAACAAAACAAGACATTTGAGGACATCACCTTAAAGTATGGGAAACACTGATCAACATTTTTCACCATTTTCTGGAGCAAAAAACTAATTGATTAATGGAGAAAATGGTCGACAGATTAACTGATGTTGAAAGCAACCATTATAGGAAAGACTTCTTTAATTGACAAGATTGTGACAGGATTAAGTAATCATTTAATCCTTTTGAGTCATTTAAAAAAAAAAAAATCTCTGATTTCACCTTCTTAAAATTTTCTGGTTACTTTATTTTTCTCTGACAGCAAAATGAACATCTTTATCCAGTTGTGGTCAAAACAAGACATTTGAGGATGTAATCTTGAGCTTTGATTATTTTTCATCATTAGGCTGAACAATTTCACCATACTTTATATTGAGGTAGTTAATCCAAAAGTAACAAAGTATTCAAGTTACATTACTTTCATATTGTGATACTTTGATTACATTACTGACTACATTTTAACAGGTAATTAGTAACTGTATTTTTTAAGTAACCAACCCTGGTAATCACATATGGATGTAATGTTGCCAAAAGTATGTGGACACTGTTGTCACTTGTGTGTGACAGTTGAACAGTTGACTCACCTACAGGCTTGTTGTAGGTGGACACTCGGCCTCTGAAGCCCATCTCATGCAGCTCCCTGCGGACGGTCCTGGAGCTGACTTTGGCCCCGGAGGCGGTCTGAAACTCGGTGGTGAGAGCCTCCACGGAGGGCAGGCAGTTCTCCAGAGCTACTTTCTCCAGCACCTGGCGGTCCTCCTCTTTCAGCTTGTGCGGTCGGCCGCTGCGGGGCAGAGCCGTGGTGATCCCTCCACGTTTCCACTTCAGGATCACGGCGCTCACGGTGGACCGCGGCAGGTTCAGCAGGGCCGATATCTCCCGGACCGACTTCTTACACAGGTGACATCCCACCACGGTCCCCCGCTGGAAGTCGCTGAGCTCCTCACGACGACCCATCCTACCGCAAAGCTCGGGAGATGACTGCATCTCCGGCAGTGACTTCTCTCACCTCCTCCTCCCACTTCTTCTCACTCCTCCTCTGATGGTCTGACGGCGGCCGGTAAAGAACTTCTGCGTGCGTTAGCGCCACTTTCTGGACTGGAGTGTGGATCAGAACAATCACCGTACTGTTTTATTACATGACTTCGTTAAATGCTCGATAAAGATAGATAATTAAATTAATTACAGAAATCTGCCTGAATTTGATCACCTGGGACAGGTCGTTTTGAAATCTGGACACTGTTAAAAAAAAAAATAAAAGAAAGAAAGAAAGAAAGAAAAGAAAAAGATAAGAAAGAAAGAAAGCTGAATAAGAAATTAATAGAATTGTCATTAACTCGTTGACTTAAAACACATAAAACATCCTTATATTTCTTTTTAAATAAAGCCAATATCAGACATCAAAAATGTGAAATTCTTTAGAATTTTTATTAATATTTTATTCTCCTTTCTTTATTGACTAATGACTGGTGTGTCTTCATGATGAACAACCACAAAATATAGCTAGCATTAATTAAGCATTAATTCTTAACATTGTGTAAACCAGGGACACTCATCTTGTTTTGCCTGAGGGCCACTTTTACAAAAAGACAAGAGGCCAGTTTATAAACAAGCATTAATAATGTTAATTATCAGATAAAATGAATAAACATTAAAAGGCCTATAAGTCATGTATCACTACTTTAGCCTATAGCTGATACTTTGTCCAAAACATAGTGTTAGTGACAGAAATACTCATCTAGAACGCCCCCATTAACACCAACTACATCTCTGTGACAACACTGGATGCAGGAAGAACAACAGATTTTGCAGCTTCCGAACTCTTTCTCTGTCAAAATAACACACACTAAGGAATTTATTGCATCAACTGACTACATTTACCATCAATACTGACTGGATAAACACATGAAAAGTGCCAAAGTTGCCCTTCAAATGAAGGAGCGATTTATCTCCCTGATCTTTTGATATAAGGTGAAAAAAAACAGCACATTTTGGCAAACTGTTACATGAGATGTTTTAAAGCAATTTTTTTTACAATCAGATATGAATAGAATGTGTTCATATCTGATAGAATGTTTATTGCAATAAATATGTCATCAGAGATATTCTGTCAGAATAAGTGTTTTGTTTGGCTGTTTCACATTAAACAGAGTTCAAATTAATGCTGAATGTTTTCTGAATGAGTTAGTGTCTGTTTATGAATCATAAGGAATCATTAATGATCTTGTAGACGACGTAGATGTGTATAACAGTTAAAATTGAACAAAATGTTAATCTGGCAGAAGATGTGTAGCAATAGTATGACAGTCGACAATATAATGATAAAGCGACTTTCTGAGAGAGATAGAAATATAACTAGCATAACATGACCAAATATTTAAGAAGAAAAAAACAGGCTATTAGTTACTTAATATTAGTGATAACGGTAGTGTTAACAATGCTGTGGTTGCCATATAACAGCAACATGGCACTCAAACAAAATGATAAAAAATACTCAACGGATGGAAATATAACATTTATGACTGAAAACATGAAGTAGTTAAGTAACATACTTTGACGTTGAGTCTCCTGATTCACTTGCTGGGGGCAGCTTTCCATCTGTTAGCAGCGACGTACGCAAAGAAAATTAAGTTAAGTTGGCTACGTAGAAGTTATGTTGGCTATGTCCAATGTCACCCCGCGGCATGATTGGTCTCCTTCCAATTTGACATTGGACGTCGAGTATCATGATTGGCCCCAATCCAATGTGACAATGGAGAGCGAGTATCATGATTGGATGATGAGATTTGAGAATGAACAGCCGATTCTGAGTCAGGTGGCGCCATAGTGGCGCCCCTGAAACCAAGTTTTTAAGGCTTGTATAAGATTTCGCTAGGTCTGAAAAATTGTCACGACTTTAGGAGACTTGGATTACGTCAGACAAGCAGTATAAAGCCATTTTATGTTTTCTTTTTGTTTGTTTGTTTGTTTTTGTGATGTGATGTTTTTCTCTTCCGTCTTTTCTGTCTGATCACCATTCGCTTACACTGTCTGGGAGATTCTGCAACACTGTTTTCCTGTAAAACTCCAGCTGTTTTTTGCAGACTGACAAAATAAACTTAACCCTCAATCGGCATGAGGATGAATAGATACTGACTGAGTTTTTTATTTTTGGGTGAACTATCCCTTTAAAGACAACTTCTATTGACTCCACTTTTAAAAGCTACTGATTCAGACAGTGACAGTGGTGATTTAGTACACTGGTTCCCAACCTGTGGGTCCTGACCCCCACTATGGGCTGCCAAAGAGTCACAGAGGGTAACGAGGTCTTCTTGATTTTAAAGGGAAAACTTGCCATTGTCTTGTGAAGACAAATCAATTAATTTATCTTTAAAATTTAAAGTGCACTCTAAGATATAAACTTAAAAAATATCTGACAGGATAAAGATGGGGCGCAGACCTGAACATAAACTATATTCACAGAGCCTTCACACTCTGATAAACAGCCTCATTCTGCATCAGAACAGTAGAAAAAAAAGAAGAAAAAAAGAAAAAACTAAATTTGTCAAAAGAAAAGATACTAAAAATACTTAATAGGCCTATTAACCTAACTTTTTAAGGCCTATAAACAAAACAAAAACATAATGTATCTGTATTATAGAATTGGAGAAAACGTTCCTAAAATATCAGGGGAAAAAAACATCTCTGATGCAATATTCACTGGAAAATATATGCTTAAATTTCAATAAAATCTCTCATTTTAAATGTCCTGCAGTGACTGTGTTCTTTATTTTGGTTAATTGTAAAGTTAAACAGTTGTTCTGTCTGGTTATTGTTATGTATTGAATATAATATGAAACATGCTTAAATATGTCACTTAGTCAGGGGCTGACAGTTTACTCAAAGACAGATGAAGAGAAAAAAGTCAGGAAACACTGATTTAATATCGCAAGTACACTTTAAAAAGTCATTAAGAAATAAATAGTATCAATATGAATTTGTGACAAGATGGCTGCCAGTCCTTAAAAGGAATTAGAACTGTCGTGTTCACTCTGACCGTGACATCACGTCAGGGTCAGTGACATCAGAACGGAACCTTTTTCAAATAGAATTCCGAGAATTCTGGGCCTCCTTCCCAAACCAACCTTTGATGAGGTAAGACCTGATTTTCTTTGCTCGTCTGTTTTGGTTTTATTGAACCGTATTCTGCTCAGAAAGGAGTAAATGTATTTTCTTTGCATCATTATGTGAAGTAAATACATAATTTCTATGAGTTACTTTCCAAATAACATTGCAGCAAAATGTACATCTTTTGTCTGTGATCAGAGAAATGTAACTGCAGTTTTTGTCTCACACAACACAACTTAAAAAACTAAACTGGTTTTACTTGCTGTCTAAAATGCATGTCTAAAATGAAAAGTTTATTATCAGCATTATTTGTTGCATTAATAGTCCAAGTTGCAAAAGTAATATGTTAGGTTTGAGTGCAGCACTCTGTAACTTGACAAACTAGGGACTGATAAAATATCACAAATTAAACAACCGCTGAGATGTGCAGGCCAAAGCTAAACATATGTACTTAAAAAGTGGAACGTAATCATTGTGTAAGCTTCTGATTTTGATTTGATTTTTCAGAGAAGAGCAGTTTTAAGTGCCATTTGAAGCACGTGACTCGTAGAAGCAGAGGCTGCAGCATTAGATGGAGAAACTGCAGCAGAGCCCACAGCTGCTGAAGGAGCTGGATCAGCAGCAGCTCTGACCGTGTGCTCCTGAGGTGTCTGAAAAAATAACAAACAGACCCACATCCATGAATACAAGGCAACCTTAATTACATATATTATGGTCAGCTTCTTAAATATGAGTATTTTCTTATTTCTTTACTCCTCTCTGACAGTAAACTTAATATCTTTGAGTTGTGGACAAAACAAGACATTTGAAGATGTCATCTTGGACTTTTGGAAACACTGATCAATATTTTTCACCATCATTCCCTATGGTGTGGTGCTGCTTGGGTTGGGATGCCATCTGAGGCAATAGGAGGTGCTCCTCCAAAGACACAAAATGTATGTATAACATTAAATAACAAAATAAAATGAGTCATTTCTATCATCAAAATCTAATCTACAAATTGCTTATCAGGAAGCACCTTATTATGAATGCATTATAATGAAGTAGAGTAGTGCTGCAG
This sequence comes from Lutjanus erythropterus, assembly GCF_056507025.1. Taxonomy (NCBI): domain Eukaryota; kingdom Metazoa; phylum Chordata; class Actinopteri; order Lutjaniformes; family Lutjanidae; genus Lutjanus; species Lutjanus erythropterus. The sequence continues at coordinate 15,786,954 of NC_139319.1, read as the reverse complement.
AGATGACCTGGCCTAAAAATCCTCGTACAGACCTCCAAAAATGTCGCATCATCATGACTGAAACTTTTTTTTTTTTGTGAAAATGAAAATTGTCATGCAAAAAAGATCAACACTGATAATGTGTCATATCACAACATCTGTCAAGATAATTGCAATATGATTTATGTTTTTGATGTATCCTTCAGCCCTTCCTATTATAATCATTGTTGTTTTTCTATAAGTCATATAGATGGTGTCACAGTTCTGCAGGCCCAGTTTCCCTTGACCTGCCCCCTATTCTCCCAGTTTCCCTCCTCTCACTGCCTCAGGAATTTTCCACTCTACCTGCCAGCCACTCCCACCTCATCAGCCTGACTCTACCCACCTGCGAGCTCAGCTGCAGCTCATCCCCAGTCAGCCCAGTATAAAGCCTCTCCAGCACTCTGACTCCTTGCCAGACTGTTCTTCAGTATTTCCCTGCAAGACTCTCCAGCCCTTGTTCCCAGTTTGTTTTCCCTATTGCCTACCCTGCTTGTGTCTGACTCTCCTGCCTTGGCTGGTTCCCAGATATTCACCACAGCCTTCGATCCCTGATCTTGTGATCTGTCTCAGCATTCCTGGTTTTTGCCTGCAGTTTTTCCTGGAGTTACTGGTCCCTGCCTCTGTAGGGCAGTATACACCTATGGAGGGTTTTCAGTGCTGAGACTAAATATATCAATACATAAACAATTATGTAATGAAATGCTTAAATACAGAATTATGTAATTTAATGCTTAATAAACATCTAATAAAATGCCTACATATATGAAGACATAATTATTTGATCCTAAATTGTCACCATAAATGAATAAATCATTAATTAAATTAGACTTAAGATTTTATAAAAACTTTAATATATCCACGGTATAAAATGCTGCAGCTATAAAAATAAAAATTAATAAATAAATGTGTTAACTTTATCCATCAAAAGTAAGGTGGCAGACTGTGCCTTGTTAGTGGTGGTTGGTATAATTTTTAAGCATTTAATTATATAATAATTTCTGTATTTATATTCCAGACTATAACAGATGTCTTCAATCTTGTTTCCTCATTCACATTCAAACATCAAAAGCTCTGATAATGTTCATTGTGGAGTTCTTTATAAAGCAAAACAAACTTTTACTGGACTTATGTAAAACAAACAAGTTTATCAAAGTTGAAAAAACCTGATTCAAATTTATTATAACTCACATAGACATTCTTACACGTGCATCATGGTACAAGAAAAGGACAGAGACACCGATAAATACTTACAATTCTTTTATATTACAAAATAGCAATGCTGTTATTTCTGCTGGGTATAGTGTACAATATATTGATTACCCCCATCACCCCACATATACACAATAGTACAGATAAAAGATCACAACATTATACAATAAGCAACAACTGAACCATGTGCCATGTTCAATACTGTAGCCCTCTTTCTCAAAAGCTGTATGTTAAAAAGACTTTCTCAAGTCGTTCATAGAGCCGCTCCACGTTCACTGGAGGGATAAAGTGCAATATAGGAAAGTTTACACAAACAGAAGGAAACATGTGACAAGAGAACAAAATGAAACACATGATAGCCTTGATTAACTACTGATAATAAATCTATGATGGGCTACACTTTATTTTACAGGTCCATAATTTCAGAATAAATTTTGGATACCTTGAAAGAACGACATAATTTGGTGCTAATTATAAATAAATGGACAGAGTTTAATTGATACATTCATTTCAAATATTTATTTCCATTTAACTTAGAGAGTCTTTTAGTGCACGGCAGATAAACATGAAATCTTTTTACCTTTGCCTGTACGTGAGCAAATAATTCAACTAATTCAAATAATTCTGACCTTTAACGTTTCTTTTTCTTTTTTTAGCTATTGAGTATGGATTGTAGTGCCATGTGTTATACTGAGGCATTATTTATTGGTGGATGAGTGTTGTACTGTTTTGTGCTGAAATTGATAATATATTTATTCCATTTTTAGGGTGCCTTAGGGACCACGGATTCTGGCTAATTTCCATTTTTTTCTGTTTTAAATGACAACACTCCTTGTCAGGTAAACAAATAAAATTAATAAATGAACCAATATGGAGAATAAAGTTTCCAAAAAAAATTGTTTAAATTGACCTTTCTTTTTCAGGACATTTCGATAACGCTTTCTATGATGGTCAGATCTGCATTAAAAGGACATTCATAAGACATTATGATGCATTTATGAGGCTTTATAAAACTCCATTCATCCATTTTTTTAACCACTTATCGGTAATTGGCTCACGGAGACTTTGGATGGATGGCTTTATAAAACTGTTTTAATGATTTATAAAGTATTATAAATGGTGGGCATAATGGCTTATGAGTTCAGTCTTCATAATGCTTTATAGCTCCATGCCAAAGTGACAACACTGTTTGAACGAAGAATGTGAATCTGTGGTTTACACAGCACATTATAACTACCATAATATTTGTTATAATGACACATAGAGAACTGCTCTAACATGTCATAACAGATTATAAATTCTAAGTCTCTGAAATGGAATAATGCCTCATAAATATCAATAATAAGCTATGACATGACTTTGTGAGCTTTAAAAAAGTGCCATAACCATATAAAGTTAATAGCAATTGTCGATATTATTCCATGTAACCTGTTATAATACACAAAAGCAGTTCTGTGTCTTTGCAACTGGCTGAAGTCATGGTAGTTACAATGTGCTGTGTGACCTAGGACTCAAACTTATAATGCATTATGTCCACCAATTATAATACATTATAAACCTTTTTCTAAATTGTTTTGCATGATTATAAACATTAATTGAGTGTATAATAAAGCCTTACAAATGCATTTTAATTACTTATGAATGTGCTTACAATACATTATACACAGCAAATATTACCTCCACTTCTATATTAGCACTAAATTACAAAGTTCTTTCCAGGAAACTTGTTGCAAATTATTATGAAATTACAGACAGATAAAATGAAGTGTTATTCAGTGTTGCAATTCGGGTCAACCATTATGTGCTACTTTATAGGAACACTGACTACCATTACATGTAGTACATCAACATTTTTTGTGTTGTAAAATTCCTTTTAATTCCATTTATTCCTACCAAAAGGTTGTTACTGAAACACTGTAAAGACATTTGAGGCATGTCCTTTTAGCTTAGTCACATAATTTTTGAGTTGCTCTGTGAAAAGAAGGCTTCAGACAAATGCTCGCTCTATTAGGCAGTACGCAGGCAGAATCAAGAGCTCTGGTACCGACAGCGGATGTGCTTTGTTTTATCTTGTTGCTACACCGACCAAACAAACGGTCAGATGGAGACAGAGCGCTGTGAGAAGGAGTCAAGATGACAGACGACTCATGAATTTGAAGCGTGGGCCGACGATAACGAGCAAGAAAGACGAGGAGAGCAACAGATATTGATGTTGTTGGCTGCCTCTGGGTTATCTTGTGTATTGTGCTGTCTTATTATCCATGTGACCTTATGTAACATACACAGGCTTAAAGATCCAGATTAGGCTGGCTGTGATTAATCATCTCTATCTATAATAATGTGCTGGCAGGAATCACAATCATCCTCGACTTTTATATCCACAATGCAAAACTTGTACACAGTAGCTTAAGGTAAACCAGGCTATTATCACCATAATTTCTAATGTAGTATATGAAAATGTACATTCATGAATGCTACCACACATTTCAGTCACGTTGAAGTTGCAGGTTAGATATAGAACTGGTCCTTAAGTGCTAATAGTTTGATATAAAGTGAGGTAATGTGAAAACTGTCAAGCTTTTTCCCAACTGCAGGCAGTATTTCACTATTAAACACTGCTGTCAGGAACAAAATATTCAAACTTCTTACTTTAGCGACTAGTTTTATCTAGAAAGTGTCTTCTATGGGTGACAAGCTGCTACAGCCAAGAACATACAGAACGCACGAAACGCTGAAAGAAATAATTACAACATGCCCCTCCAAAAACACTGAAACATTTGGCCCTACATTCAATGATCTTTTAATGATTGACCCACACAGGGGAGTGTGCACATGTGCGTGTCATATAACACAGTCCCAGGTGGCTGCAGGACATAATGGAAACAATGACTGGACGTGAAAAAACAGCCAGTTAAATTCCACTGGACTCGCTCAGTGGGTCTGTGCTTCATCAGGAATGTGAGAGGAGACTGATCTGATCGAGTGTTAGAGCCTGCTCATTTTTCTCAAGACGACATTACTGAAAAAGTAATTATGACAGAGCAACACAGGGGAGAATGAATCCTGCTACAAACCGTAAGAGATGATGAGTTAACAGTCAGGATCACCATGGGAGTCTAAGAGAAAGAGTACATCCACACTAAGCTGGCTAAATTTAAAACATGCATCTAAATTGTTATTTCTGTTGTTGTTTTGACCCTCCATCCACACTCGAGTCTACTGGAAACCCCTTCATGACCTGCCAATGTTGTTTCCAATGACCTTCAATGATGGAAATGTCATCTATAGGACTATAGTAATTAGCATAATGAGTTAATTAAGTGCCTTCCGTTGGAAAAGGCTATGATTTTGCTTCTTGATAATTTCTTCAGTTGATAACAGAGTCTAACTACTTGTTTGTAATGTCCAGAAAATGAAAAAAAAAAAAAAAAGATTTTATGAGCAATAGTCGTCCCTCCCTCAGTGGCATCCCCTGCTCAGCCAGCGGTTCTCAAATAATGGCCAGGGGACCCCTGCGGCTCCATGGCGCTCTGCCAAGGGGTCCATGAAAACTTTTCAGATTCATTCATTTAACTCATCATGACATAAAAGAATATTTATTTATACAAAATGCTTCATTATAACCTGATATTCAAGTCCCACGCTAGGTGTATTATTGATGGATTTTATGATCTTTAATAGGCCTATTTTATACTTTTCATTATTTGTATTTTATATATATTTATATATTTTTTATTTCATATTATTTAATTTATTATGCACCAAGAGTGAAACACACTTGATGTGCATATGTGTAAGTATGGTATGGTTATTCTATTTTGTCATGGTACTAATATTGTATAAAAAAAATAAATAAATAAAATAATTAAGCGTAAAAAAACAAAAACAAAACACAAATCATCAAATTCTTCCAAGGGACATACACGAGAGGCGTCCCCAGTGTACTTTCTGTCTTGTAAGAGACAAAAATGGAGAATGTCTGTACTTGGCTACTCTCCACTTAATTACAGAGCTTTTAAATAAAGTTCAAGGAATAGTTTGGACTGTTGAAGTGGGGTTACACGAGATACACTCAGCGTATTACCTACAGTAAATGGCGCTTGGCATGAAGCTAAGCAGCAGCAAAATGTATTTTATTCACCTCAAAAAAGGCACACCCAAATATCAGTTTACACCAAAATTTACAATATTTTCGCCTCTTTACCTTGCTGTAAGACAGCTTTTTCCAATGGGAAACTCTACTGCTGCCTCAGTTACTTTGTGTTATTATCTGACTTCGGCATTTTAAAGGGTTAATTCAGATTCATTGAAATCACACAATAACACAAACAAACTAACAGATCGAGGCAGCAGAAGCCCAGCAACTCTCAGAGTCATCAGTAACATGTATAGCATCAGTTTCCTGTCAGAAAAAGCTGTGAAAATGTTCTAAATAAAGAGTACACTTCAACAGATGCTGATTTTTTTTTTTTTAGGACATCCTTTTTTAGATGACTAAAATATGTTTTGAAGCTGACCCTGTCCACAGCAGTACATTGCTTGGCTTCCCACATCAGGACTCCTACTGCTGGGCATGTTGACCAGCATCTACTGTAGGTAACGCAAATCTAAACTCACCCGTTAAGGTTAAGCCACCAGAAGGTGCTGCTCCCTTGAACATATATATATATATATATGTATATATATATACGTATATACATATAAAAAAACAGAAATGTCTCTAACAGGCTTTCAGCAGAGTAGCTGGCAGTCTAATTAATTCTTTAACACACTGGCTGTAAAGTGTTTTGTATGGAGATCTTTGCAAAAACCCCTAATCCAGAAAACACAAGGGATGTCATTTTCTAAAATTAGCCAGTTTAGCATGTACATAGTCTAAACAAAACTTGTAAAGTGTTCCACAACTGTAAACATTTTCATGCTGTAAGCTTTTCACGCTATTAAAAAATCCCCTGCTTGGGGCATCAAAACTGTCCAATGAAAACCCCTGACCATTTCAAATGCATCCTGCATCTTTCAAATGCATTGCTCGCCTCCTTTTCCACCAAAACCCATCCCTCTGTCGTCCAATTCTACATCCTCACGTTGTTTCTGCAGCTTCATATCAGAAACAGATTTCCTGCCATTCCAGTCTGTTTGACAGCCAATGGAATCAGTGAACACGAAAAACAACTACCATGGTTAAAATACTACAGAACATCTTGGCACAAAGACTTGCTGACATATTTATATTGGCTGGCTCGACAAGTGTAGGAAGTTTGTCTACAGTATGTGCACACTGCCAAGCATTTGGTAGTGACAACTGCTACTGCCAGCTGTATTTAGCAGCAGTGTGAAGACGGATATGAACATTTCCCTCCTGACAGGCAGCAGCGTCATGTGTTGTTGTGATAACTTGTAAATCAGCAGCAGTTCCAGTAGGGCAGTGGGTGACATCACTTCAAACTGCTCGTGGCAAGCTATGATTGTCAAATATGAGGACAGAAATATTATCTATCTTGTGTTTGGTTGTTTCCTCTCAGCAACAGGAATATTCAGTTAGAAGTTAGAAATTAAGGTGTCACAAAACAGTAACAGAAACAGTTACACTTAGAAATTACAGCATAACGTGTGCATACGTATTCCAACTCCTCAAATGTCATATGACCACATGAACTTAAAGATCTGTGCTTCAAGTTTACATGGAATAATAACGTGTACCCATGTCTGACATTGAAAGATTGCTGGTGGGAATTCACACCAACTGTTAGGGACTGCCAACAAAGGCTCTTTTCATGCTATCCATCCATCATATCAGTAAAACTGACTTCTGGAATATGTTGGCAGTGATCTCATACCAAGAAATCAAACAATCTGCATTATTTATAATAATTAAAGCTGCAAACTGGCATTAAGGAGGCCCTGCTGCTCCTGTGCTTATACTGTGTCCAGCAGCAGGTTTATGTTGCCAGAGTGAGGAGAAACTAACTTAGCCTTTTCAGTACTGTGAAGGGCTACAACAACATCGTATGTGTTTCAGATGCTAGGTTTAAAGATGTGAAAAGATATCAAAAACTGGGCCACCACAATGTGAGAGCTGTGCATGGCTGTCCGGTCACCATGGCAGTCAAACCAACAAACCTGTGAGGTGTGACTGCCAGAAAACGAGCAAGCAACAACGTCCACAGACGTGGTAAAGACAGAACTGGGTGTTTTTGTGCCGCTAAGCTGTATTGCTCATTTGCCGATCTTCTGAGAAGTCACGTCCTCCAGGGGCTGAAGATGTGGCGAGTCTCTGTGGGCCCCCGTCCTTCGGTCCTGCTCTCATCCTCCTTTTCCTGGTGATTCATGCTTTTTTTTTTTCTCAGCTTTGATTGGCTCAGGATTTGGCCACTTCACATTCCTGCTCCGTGGACAGGTCTACCTCAGACATGCCTACTTCAATGCCCATGATGATAGAAGTGTCTGAATCACTGCTGAGCGGAGGCTGGTGCTCACCTGAGGAGGGGAGACAGGGAGGTGATTCATTACTTCACAGGTCACTGTCTGATGCAGTTATAGCTGTGTCTCTGAATGGGGACAGTATTCTACGGTCAAGGCCTCGAAGGTTGAATTCTTTGGAATAATGTCATTGTAACTTAAACCTGTACTAATGTTTTTGGCCACTTGGGGACAGTGGAAACAAGACAGAACACAACACCGACTGGTCACCTGCAGAATATGAGTCCAGTATGCACTCTCTTTTTGCTCTGATTTTGGTCTCTACTAGCATCTGACTCATTAGCTGCTAAATGCTCCACTATGCGGTGTTGTGCATGAATGCGCCAAAAGAGCAGCAACACGCTCATATTTGCAATTAATGAACGTGGATGTGAGTGACGTTCTCTCTTAAGAGCAATAATGGTGCTCACATCATCAGATGATTAAAAACAAAAGTGTCATCGCAGCAGAGAGAGAGTCTGAGTGTGAATAAAAGTTTTGGTTGATCATGCAGTCTGAAGTGTATGAACTACACTGAAGGCTGGAGATTGTGTCACAGTGAGAAACAGATCTGTGTTATATTCGCTCTTCTCCTCTGTCTGGTCTCCCTTTTCATCTCCTTGCAGTTCTCATGTATTATGGAGCGTTCCATTTGCACTGGAAAGTCAGAATTTCAAGTTCTCAGTTGGAAATTTCAACAGCATGTTGGTGTTCAAGTTTGCTGTAGTGTAAAACCTTCCCAAATTGCTGTGAATTGTTGTGTGTCAATAACTAAAGATATGAGTAATCCTAGGGCTTCAAATTAAAACATGAATCATGCACTACTTAGTATGACATCATTATAAAGGCTCCAGCGTCCCTGGTAGGACAAAACAAAACAAAATTTTCTTAAAAATTTACTTAAACCAACTAATTGATTATCAAAATATTAAGTGATTAATTTAATAATCCATTAATAATGGATTATTCGATCAATCGTTGCAGCTCTAACTGCATCTCAGCTCTAACTGCATCTCAGCTCTCTAAGTGTGTTTCCAACCACCTGTTTTGATGCATATTTTCAATTAGTACAGGAAAACACATGAGAGGAAAAAAGAAAAAGTCGACATGGCAAAATAAAACTGTTGTTTTTTGTTTTGTTTTTTTGCTTGGCTGAGGTGGAGAAGTTTGTGTAAGTGCAACGGAAACAAACTAAGTGAAAGAATCATGACATTCATGAAGAGGTAACTTAAATATCCACTTAACCTTCAGCACCATTGAAGGGACGAATTATTAAATGAAACAAACATAACTGCTACATTTTTGTTTGTTTGTTTGTTTGTTTGTTTAAGGTTTGACCACTACTCTCTTGATTACATCATCTTGTTGCACACACTTCTTCTTCAGTGGTTTAATGGCACTCAGTGCACTCAGCTCCTAATATGCACAAAACAGATGTGACTGGAAACATGGATTAATTTGCATTTTCTTATGCAGATTTTCTGGAGATCTGTTTAAAATTTGCATTCAGTTTGAATGGAAACTGGGCTTTTCACCCTGCCTTCGAGTTTGGCTGCTCATTATAGCTGTGAACACTTTTGCCTTCAGACGAGGTCAGACAACACAAATAACATGAGCTAGTTTGTTTTGATCACACCAACACCTTTAGCCTGCAGCTGCCTCATACAAGTTTTGACTGAACTTTTTTTTTTTTGTTTTTTACAAGAAACAGGGCTCTTACCGTGGAGGATGAATTACTACAAAGATCAATAACTCTGCAACAACAGAGAGCAACGTGCAAGTCCCACCTTCCAGCAACAAATCAGGTCATTTTCTGGGACCCTGACTGCAGCACACACCAAGTAAATGGCTGCCTCTGCAAAGACTGATTGCTGCAATACCATTAACGACAGCGCTCATTATTCAGGCTAAGGACGCAACACAAGCTGCCCTCCATCACTGCCAACCCACAGGAGCAGAAATCCTGACAGATCGACTTGTTCGTTGCACGCTAACTGTCTGTCAGTGACATCGTCTCTGTTAGCTCAATAGTGCTGTGACATACGACAAATTGCATCTGATTTACATACTAATTAACCTCAAGGAGGATACCTGCCTGTGGCGAGCTGATCCACTGCTCCTCAAGCACACAAAAGAGGCAGAGAACATAACTCTTCTGAAGAAGAAGAGACCCTTTAAGGCAAATTGGAAAGTATTACATCAGCATCATGTATTTATTTAATGTCCAGCATTTAGCAGAACAAATACTTGATGTATGTTTTTATAGTTTACGTTTTCTCTGTACTGCTCCACCCTCACCCTTTATGTTTGGAAACTGTGACATGCAAGTGGAAAAAAATGATGTTTTTCTCCTGTGTTTATGACTTAAGAACAGATGAAAAAAAAGTGAAACTTTCTATGTTCCTTCATTTTTTTTTTCCAACTGTGAAAACAGGAGAAAAAGAAAAAGTTTTGGCTGGTGGCATCTTGTTTTTTGTCAGAATCATTTTTCTGAGTTTGTTATTGTCATACTCAATTTGGCCACAAGAGGCTGAGGTGCACATCTGTCCCATGGTCTAAATATGACTAAAAGCATTCATCTTTTCTTCGTATCCACACACTCTAAACACAAGTTAAGTAACATTACTCTCATATCTTGAACCTAGAAAGATTATCCTGGCAAAACAATCAGAGAAAATGGATCACCAGATTTTTTTTTAATCACTTGCCTCTCAGAGCTTCCGTATCCAGGTCTTAAAACACAGTATAAAAGTTTAATTATAAACCCTACACTGACCTTAAGCAGACTACTGAGTGGTAAAAAAACAGCAGGAACAACAATAAAACCACTGAGAAGTGTAATTACAACAAGCTGGATAGACCAGAAACAAACTGTAAAAATGTCCACAACAGGCTGGCATTAAAACTCACATACGATGATCCATAAACTACTGAATTTGTTGTTTCACATTTCAAAATGGGATCTTTATCTTTTAAGCCCGAACAGATAAATGTGTGTTTTCTATTATTCATAATTGCTCTTTAAATATTACAATAAAACTAATCAATAAAACATAAAAATCCCATTTTTATTCCTCCATCCAACAACAGCATAAGTATTATACTATGTGCACTTGTACTTAAAACTTTTCAAACTCTGTTCTGGCTACATCCCTGTTTGGGGAAAAGTTTATGTTTCAGAAGCTAAATGGCTGAAAAAAAAAAAAAAACATGTGTATGAGCATGTGCAGTGTTGATAGCTACCAGATGTTGAACAGTCGACGGTCAAAGTAACACCCGCCAGGAGTTTCCACAAGGTGCTAAAATGTGCCACATACTTGAACATAATAAGTGTAAGTGGGTTAGGTTGTGTTTCAGGAGAAGGAAACATTATTCTTACCCTCCTGTTTTGCCCAGGAGGATCTGAAGCGGGGAACAATGACCAGGTGGCTGCTGGCCTGATTTAGACCTCAGAATAAACTATTTAACCCACAAATGACAAAACTGAGTTAAAGGTTATGGAACCAGAATCAGCACGCTGTTAGAAAGCTGGTTTCTTCTGGGGGACAAAAAGACAGAAAATCTTGTTACATCTGTTTCCTTTTGCAAAATTTTCCACTGTACGAAACTATTTTCCGAAACAGGACACATAATGTAGAGCACATGGTGTTAATTTTGTCTGGATCAAAAATGAATGTCCCAACTTCTCGTCTTAGCTTTATGTAGAAAATATCAGTTCATTAACCCTTAAATGGGCACATATAAATGTTTTGGAAAATTAATTAAAAAATTTCATGACCTTTAGCTTCCATTTTACACTCTAGAGCTCTAAAGACACATTGTCCAATTAGGGTATAAATTCAACATTTTCCCGTTTTTTTAAATAGTCACTAGATATAGATTTTCAGTTTACTAATACAGAACACAGATGATACCTAGAGAATTACATGACCAGAGCATGTGAGCTAGTGTAGCTGGGCTGTGGCAACATCGCTGGCACTCAAGAGTTAGTGGCAGGGTATATTTTGGCAAATTTTTCAGGTGCAGTGTACAACTTTAAATTGACCATGCCTTATGCAGAAAGAGGTGGTAGAACAGATTTAATTGTTTTATTGATTTTAGACACCCATCATTTCCCAAAAGGGTCTAATTCTAGTATAGTGTCTAATGCATTTTTAGGTGGTAAGGAGGGAAAATGGAAGTTTTTCTTGGCAAAACTGCACACATGTAAGTATTTATAGAAATGGTTCAGAATATTATGATATTTCTGCAGTGCTTTAAATGAAGCGAACGTGCCCAGACACCAAAGAAAGACAAACCATTCCTGTGCCATATCTGTAAGATAGCATCGATTTGGGATGGAGGGAACAAGTGACTGTCTACTAACAGGAACAAAGTGTGTGACCGGCTGAGTCAACAATGCTTCATAAACTGGAACCATATTTTAAGGGACAGGTTTTGGAGACTTAAACAGCTAAGGGGCAATATAGGGCAAAAACAGATGAAGGTAATGAATAAGATTTAATAATAAGACCTTTTATTCTTTACATAAAAAAGTAAAAAGTAAAAAAAAGTTATTCACGTTTTGCACGCTGGAAAACAAATCAAATCTTTGAATAAACACTTAAAGTTATTAACATTTATAAACAAGTTTTCTTATTCCTGTTTTTATATGACCATCCTCTCTGTGGTTCACCAACATTAGCAAAATCCTACTGGCAATGCTGGCAATGGAAGCTGAGCAGATGGGAAAAAGTTGCAAGCATTTTGGCCAGAGACCATGCAAAACATGTCTGCACTGGTGAATTAATCAATAATACACATTTAAGAGTAAAATAAAGAGTAATCAATATGCTAGCCATTTATATTATTGATTATCCATAGAGTATGGGCCTAAAAACATAAGTATATCTGTATAATGTATCCTCCAGGATTCAGACATTCAACGCTTATTTATCAAAGTTATGAAAATGCAATTCATTATTTTTTCAACAAGAACATGGACCATATGGTGCGTCAGCTCTGTGCTGTGAATGTGTGACGTCTGTACTCACTGCTGGCGATGATGTGGCTCTCCACCCCTAACTGAGGTTCTGTCTCCGCGTCAGGGTGGAGCTGCTCCAGGCCGATCGCTCTTCCGGCTGGATCCAGAACCACCGAGCTCTCGTTAACTGTGATGTCACTCGCCCCGCTGATGGCGTTGGTGGGTGGACCCCCGACAGATGTCTCGTAGTCTGGAGGAACATCGTCTAAACAGTCTGCGTTGAGCTGGAACATGTCACAGATGTCTTTAGAGTCACTCTCAGGCATGTCATGAGCGTTCATTACTTTAATCTTTTAGTTTGATGAGTCTTAATATAACCTACATTTATTTTATGTGTTTTATTATTATTGTTTTTATTGTTTTATGTTCTGGTTTCTTTACTCCTTGATGACAGTAACTGAATATCTTAGGGTTGTGTACAAAACAAGACATTTGAGGAACACTGTGCCCTATTTTCTGACATTTTATGGCCCAAACAACTGATGGATTAATTGAGAATATGGTTGACAGATTACTCCATACTGAAAATAATCCTTAGTTGCAGCCATAAGATCAGTAATAACATGGTAATAGTGGGGTAATAGTTTGATAATAAAAAGGTTTTAGTAAATTAAGGTTTATTAAGTTATTACCAAATGAATAACCAGGTAATAGCTTGATATTAACAATGGATATACCTAAATTTATATAAAAGTGGTATGGTATTACTGGTGCTATTACTTATTACCTTTTTATTAAGAACCTATTACTCCACTATTACCATGTTATTATCAAGCTGTGATATAAAGTGCTACCATGTATTTATGTAAGTAAAGGAACTCACTGGGATTCCCAAGGCTTTGAGGATGTTCATTTTACACATGGGGCACGTCCGATGGTCTTGTAGCCACGGGTCTACACAGTGCTTATGGAAGACATGCCTGACCGAACAAGAGGACATTGTACAGATTTGGACACAATTTAGCTATGGTACATGTGCTGTGAAGGTGTAGAAATTCATCAGTTCTAACATGCATAGCGATCTGGATTCTGCAGTGATGCATTGGCATGCTCTGCTGCAGACAGTCAGTCACTGCAGTGGGTGGTAAAATCATTGGCAGCTGTCTGCCGACCATCAGTGACATCTACATCAGCAGGTGCAGGAAAAAGGCCACCTCGATTATGACGGACTCTTCCCACCCCGCACATGGACTATTTGTCCCCCTACCCATCAACTACACAGGATCAAGACCAGATCCACCAGACTGAGGAACAGCTTTTCTCCAGATGCTGTAGGACTGTTGAACTCTCGATCTCACTGAGTTTCCTGTACTCATCGAGATAACTGCTCCTATACTGTGCACAACCTGCTGCTGTTCATCTGTGTGATCCACCTGCTGCTATTAAAAACATTATATTGTTGCTATTAGAATCCCTATTTATTGTGCTGTCTACTTGAGCCCTGCCGCATTAAGCTGCAACACTGATTAACTGATTATCAAATTAATCGGCAACTATTTTGATAATTGATCAATTCAGGCGCACGTTAGCCATTTTCAACCTGCAATCATAAAAAAAAAAAACAGCAAGCACAGCTAATCAACCAAGAATCCAAGAGACACGAACTCTATGAGAGATGGAAGCAAATCAATAAATCTTTGGCAATTTTTTTGCTAACTAATTGATGAAAACCAGCCATGTACAGTAATACAGAAAAGTGAGGAGGAGATACACTGATACATCGAGATACATCAAGAATTGTCGACAGGTGAATCATAACAGAATTGAATCATTAGGCTGGTGAAGATTCACACCCCGCATGAACCGACTTTATGCTTTCATTTAAACAGCAAATAGAGATACCTAGTTGTTATGTTACAGCATGTTTAACATAGATCAAGCACACACATCTTACCTGCATGGTAATATCCTTACAACATCATTAGGTTTATAACCTTCAATGCAAACTGCACAGTTGTCAAAGTCTGACTCCATCTCCTAAAACACAGAACACAGGCAGAAATAAAAAATAAGCAAAAATAACAAATATATCTATATACCAAATAAAATAAGTATAGTATAACTCAAACAAGGAAAAACACATACTGTCAAACTCACTGTGTGGCTAAACAGGCTTTGTAGTTTAGGTGAAATGTGCTGTTTGCAGTGTGGAGCACATCATTTACCTTGTCTCCTTTCTTAATGGTGCGTACTTGCAGCTTACTGATGGCCTTTTTGGCAGCGTCTCCCAAACGTCTCTGCAGAAATACAAAAAACTTTATTACTGACACCAGCAAGTTTTTAAGAGTGGACAAAAAAAACCTCAGCAGTATGCAGGTATCTCATCAGTCTGTTCATATACAGGAGATTCTGCTGATGTTTTCACATTAGGTACGATTGCTTCCTACTGTGCCTGAGTATGATTGCTCACACCTCCGCTCCCCCGCCAGCCTGCTTTCACACTAGAAATGTTGTTCTGTACCTGAGTACAGTTGCATCATCACCTACACCACATTTGTTTAAGTTGTTGCTACGGTGTACAAAAACCTCCCAATCGCAGCATCCTAATATCCATAAAATCCACTTTCTTGTTTTGGTGCGGTTCGCTTTTGCTGCAGACTGTACTCAAACACACATGTACCGTTCTGGAGGCCAACTCTTCAAGTGAACACGAATCAATAATCCATTGGATTTTGCAAGACAGCATCACCACCCTACATCTTTCTTGTGAATGTGCACCAGGTTGAAATTTCACAAGATCAAACATGGTGGTTTGAAAGCTGGGGATTCATTTGTTTTGTTTCTTAATATTTGTTTTATTTGAACTGAAAGGAGAGCTGACATTATCTACTGACATCCCATTTACACCTAGTATTAAAATGTGATCTGAATCCAGGTAAATTATCTAGATAAGGAAAAATGCATGCTAATGCAAGGTATAAATGCTTCGTAATCAGCATGTGATCAGATCGTCCAGACCCCATCTGAAAGCAGTCTGGCTTTCTTTGTGTTCAGATCTTGGGTGTAAAAGCAATCTGTGATATTAGCTGGATGACTTATCTGGATACAGACCATATTTTAATACCAGGTGTAAATGGAGTCCAAGTGTCAAGTCGAGATGAAACAGTATGAAAATTTCTCATGACATTTACAGTGACCAAAATTATCACGGTTATAAGTATTATTGTGACATTGTTAAAATGTGTTTAAATATTCAGAAAGTACTGATAAACATGCTGAAATTATTTCACAGAGTTTTATGCTGAAGCTCTCAATAATTTGACATGGCATCATGTTCTTTGTGATGTCAGTGTTTTCAGTGATGTAAAACACGTTGCTACAGCGCCTGCCAGTGGGAGACTGTTGCTAGCTGTAGTTGATGCTGGACTAAGTACTTACTTTGAGTATTTTTAAAGCACCTCGCACTTATCATGGTAATTAAAATTTGAAACTGTGATACTAGTCCTCCTAGAATTTTATTGTGGTTTATTGTGAAACCGATTATCGTTAAGCAAATAGATCAGAGTATAAATCACCACCACTGAACCACAGTTAGAAAACCAGTGAACCACAACGACTAGAATTACATCCGGACAGTAGAGTAAGTTAGAGTGCCTTCAAATGAACATCAGTTACATTCAAGCCCTGGCCAGACGAACTCACACAACGCTGATTAAGCCTATCACTGCCAGGTAAATCTCTGTGTTTGGCAGCGTACCAGAAGTTTGTAAATCTGGTGTCTGTGGCGACAGTCCCACATTGGGACAGTGGTAGTGATCCATTTTACATCAATCAGCAATGACTGGTTTGCCAGAATTGAAGGGAGGAGCACCTGTAATCTACTTTTGGACGGTGTCAGGGATGTGATCATTTGACCTGTTTCAGAAACTTGATTAAAGAAAGATTCCTTGGCATTAAAGTAAATGGGCCTCATTCACCAAATGTTGCATAGAGGAAATTTCTTCTTGAAACACATATGTGGTTATGAAGACTAGCATTAACCAAAAATCAATGTTTTTTTTTTATGTGGGGTTTGTCTTTAGGTAAGCACAGAAAATGCAACAGCACACTTACACATATTTGAGTGCTGACATGTTCCACTGTTGTATATTATAGGATTGAAATTACAAAAATATTTTTATAATTTATAATATTTTAAACTATTATTGTCAATATTTTACAAAGAATTATGTTCTTTTTAACTAATGATTCATTTGACCTTACAGTGTGATTACGTAGAGCTTGTAAGTAAGAAACACGTCACTTGAAAAAAAGAAATCCAACAGGTTTTAGTGCACTCTTTTTTTTTTTTGTATTAATTTCTGGGATTATTCAGGACAGCGTCTGAGATCAGACATGGGCAGCTGAATGGAACCTGGGTGCACGCCCCAGTGGGAGTTAATCTGTAAATAATATGGGTTTTCAGTTTAGCATACCACTAAGAATATCCCACTGTTGAAGCACAACCTCCTTTTTCAAAAACATACTGAGATATTGGTGAATGAGACCTAATGATCATTTAAAAAAATATATATATTGGAAAAACAGATGGCAGCAGATTCAAGTGCAACAGTCAAACACACCAACTTGCTTTAACTATTGGGAGTAAACTGAGAGCACATTTGTTCAATATGGCTGAATTCTTTATACAACATAAATCAACATAATTCAAAGTGAGAACGCAAACAATGGTTGTCATGGCTCCGGCTCATATCGTAACAGTCACGATGATGAATTGTCAGTACAGACGTCACACAAACGTCAGAGGCAGTCAGTCATAATAAAGAGACGGCAATAACAGTGTTTGCTGGGCTCGAAGGGCCAAAGAGCTGAGCTGGTTGATGGTTCACTGGTTTGCCTCGTCTGTGTTCAGCCAGCTGTCAGGCTAATTCTGCTCTTACAGCCTTACAGAGCCGACACCAGGTGACTGCATGGAACAATGTCAAAAGTGAGTACGCCTTGAGGTCAAACCAACATCAGCTCGTATAGTCATATTTTGATTAAACAAAGCGCACACAGTCCTACTGTACCTGGTTGCGGTCTCGTGCATTAGCGTAACGGAACCTCTGGATGTAGTAGAAGACGAGCCAGGCGAGGGAGATGATCATGAGGACGATGAAGGAGATGGAGACAAACACGACGGACGTTCTGCTCACGTACTTCTGCAGGTTGCGGGTTCCTATGGTGATGTGCAATGTGATGACAATGTGCTGCTCCAGCAAGGCCACAATCTCACGGCCTCTAGGCTCTGGGATCATGATGGCGACAACATCACCTGTACCTGCATACACACACACACACAAACACACACACAATCACAAACAACCAGTTTAGATGTTTAGCAGGTAAATCAAGGACACAAAAATCACTGAACTTACAGTCTGGGCAAAACAACAGCAAAGCAATAAATCCCTGTGAAACCACAACAGAAAAGAACTTCTTTAAAAAGCCCAGTTAAATAGCTGCAGGCTTAGTCTACACAGTTTCTTACTCCGAGCCTTCTTACAATACTAATCTATTAGACATCAAAAGTAACCAAATCTTATAATATCCTTATCATATTAATGCCAAAATGCTATTACTGTATACAGCCTTGCTTCCTTAATAATTACTGGAATATGCAAATGCTCATAAATCTAATCTGCTTTACACAGTTAAGTAGCCAGACTTCCAACCTCCAACCCTGGATATAAAGAATTGTGCTTGAAAGCAGAGCAGGTGTGAAAACTCAGGTCCTGTGGGAGCTTAGACAGACAGAACAACTAAAGCCTCACTCTCTGTGTAAGAAGCTTCTTGCAAGCAGCCTTCTGTTACTTTGCATGTTGTGCACGATGAAGGATTTTGCATTTTTTTAAACTCCTGCACCTGAAAGACGCCCAGGAGCAACAGAATAGGAATGGGATTTCTGTGGGTTTGCATAATAAAAACACTCCTATCAGGGGCTCCTAGCATTAGCATTAGCTAAGACGGTGCTTCTTCTCACCCTCTCAGCTAATGCCTCCCAACACCTCAGTCTCTTGAGTGATAAGCTTTGCCTTCTGCCTCGAAAGCAAACAGACACCCAGCTCTTCATAGAAAAGTTACTGCATACGATACTGTATATATCTAATCACTTTTGCTTGATAAATTTGCCTTAAACAATTAGCTGACACTTTTCTGTTGATCAATTAATTGGTTTATTATTTCAGTTCCAACATACACAAACATAAAATATATAATATAGATACAGATATTTTCCCCTGGTATTTGCTCATCACAGAAGTATTGGTATCAGCGAATAGTTCTTGGGATAATTAACAAAAAACTGCAGTACAGACAAAACAAACATATGTTGATGTAATTTAGAAATTATGTGGCCACTGTAGTTAGTGACCCAAGGAGCCCTGACAGTTAATTTCTTTTGTTAAAAAAAAAAAAAAAAGATTATTACGTTTGCCTTTATTTGAAAATTTGCAT
This sequence comes from Lutjanus erythropterus, assembly GCF_056507025.1. Taxonomy (NCBI): domain Eukaryota; kingdom Metazoa; phylum Chordata; class Actinopteri; order Lutjaniformes; family Lutjanidae; genus Lutjanus; species Lutjanus erythropterus. Next base: position 15,767,807 of record NC_139319.1, on the reverse strand, counting down.
TGAAGATTAACACATTTGAACATGGACATTTGAATTCTAAATCAACATTTGAAAAGCTGTTTTTCTTGCATGTGCATTTATTCTGTTTGAAATTTGAACATTTCTAGTTAATAATATACTATTTGTAGAATTAGATTTCAGTGGTGGCTGAAAGTTTTTCAGACTAGATTGATTAAAAAAGACAGATAGATGGAATAATCTTCAAAATTCACAACATGTTGTTACCTAACAAAGTATTTTACTTGTGCACATATTTGGTGTTTAGCCTTTCAAAAACATTCTTTCTTAAGTCAAAACTGTTCCTCGTTGACTTGGAGAGAGTTTAATTGTAAAAATATGGTCAGATTCTTTGTAACACCAGCACTTAAACAGGACAGGGTGAGTCAGACAGCACGCTGGAGAGGCTGTGGGTCTGTGGCAGAAAATCATTGTGTTTCTGGGGATTCTCCAAGACTTACAGCTACTGGAAGACATTCAGAGGTAGCATGTGAAAAGAATCAAGCTGACTGTTTTCAGGTCATAAACTTGGTTAAAATGCCACCACAACTTCTCAGCTTTCTTAAAACATATGTGTTTAGAATATTGCTGGTCACCAGTGAAAAAAAATCATTCTGGAAAAAAATTGTTTTATCAGGGTCCACCCATTTTAGAAAACTGTCTTAATGTGATGTATATTTTTCTAATGGAAAAAGTAACATTTGCTTTGAGACTCAAAAGAGACATGTTTGATAAATGTTAGAAATGTATGTCTGTTTGTGTGCTTCTAAAGTCAAAAGTCTATAATGGAAGATATTTTGTACCTGCTGATTTTCTACTCATATAAAAAGAGAATTTAAAAAACTCAAACTGAATCCCACACCTGTATTATGTCGGTAATCCGACAGCGTAATAAATAACAAACGTTGACAAAACTGACAAGTTATATTCCTTAAAGAATATTGAGTTTAATTTTAATTTTAAAAAGACTATCTTATATAATCCAATGAATAACTTAATTCAAATTCAGGATTTTGTTCAGGGTTTAAATTACACAGTGGCTTTTGGCGGAGCCTGATTCTCCAGTGCGCACCACCACTAAAACATGTTGTGTGCATACTACTACACACAGTTAATACTGTTAATAACATTTCATAGAGGCAAAATAACAAAGACTGCTTCAAAATCAAAGAACGCATTTATTGATCAAAGCAAAAAACAAGAAAAAAAAATCACAAAATCAGCTGCTTCACATTTGTTTTTACACGAGAGGACGTTACATAAAGTACCATAAGCTTGTAAAAACATCTGTTTTGCTGCTTACATCTCTGACACACTCTCTCTTCACTTCCCTGCCATTTACCTTCTGTCTGAGGATTGTTAAAATCTGGGAGAAATGGGGTTTAGGGCTGAAAGTTCTATTTAGAACAACGAAAAGAAAGCAGGAACCAAAACAGGCGACACGTCTACCAGCCTCCTCTTGCTCCATGCCTCCATGTCTGCCCTGGCAACACGCGCAACAAACAGCGCACACAGCATTGTGCTAACCAGTGAAGATAAATGCTCGGAAATTATAACGTTACGAGCGAATAAACACGCAACACACAGACAGACATCGTATTTTTACTATTACTAATTTATTTAAAGAACATCATTTTTTAGAGCTCCCCTGAAATGTCTCAAAGTAGACATTCAGGACCTTCAGGGGAGCCGAGCTCCCCTTTGCTCCCCCATAATTTGAACCCTGATTTTGTACAAGAATTATTAATCTATTTATTTATCAGTAGTATAGGGTGATGACATCATAAAGTATGATGACAGACTTTCAAAGCTTCATTCAAAACCTCAATAGAAGCTAAAAAAAAAGAAAAATTCCATTCGCTACAATGTTGCTTTATGTTATGTGACAAATATCGGCCAATATGTTTCAGTACCTCTGTCAAAAAATCCAGCCTCTATTCTGTATAGTTTATTTGAAGTTGACTGTAAAGAGGGAATGACACACGACGGGATGTAATGTTTCAAAGAATGGGCAGTTTCTCGACACAATGAGGGAATAACGAGACTCTCCTCTCTCAGCCGTACGACAGCAGGTTGATGATTCCACAAACTGCACCAGCAGCCTGAGAAACCGTTACATCATATTCCTTCTGCCGCCTGTTTACGGCTGCATGGAGTCGCTGAGGCCCCCTGTGGTGCTTCACTCCTTCGATCAGTCTCCATAAACAGTGGCTTTATTCATCCTGCCATCACCAACAGCGCCTCCTGTGCAGCCTGCCACATACGCTGAGTGCCATAACAAATCCTCATACACTGCACAGAGATATATGCACAGTGTTATTTTAATGTTTTATTCTGGGGTGATTCCTCCACAGCGATATTAAGACAGACAGAAATACCCTATTTTGTGTTTTCCAGGGGAGTTAAAGGCTTTGAATACAACGGATATGCTACATTTTCAGGATGTATCTTCAAAGTATTATAGCTGCCATGCTCATAAATCCCTTTATGTAACAGGTTTGTTGAAAATCTGCACAGCTGCTACTTTTTATACGACCAGGGCTGAGAAGTCAGACTAAAATCAGGTTTTCTAAACAGTCAGGGAAGACATTTATGAGTTCTTGCTAAAAATTAAAATGTTTGAATAACTATAATTAAAGAATATGTCTACAATTTTTGTTTCAGAACACAATAAAGTCAATATACTGTGCAGAAGCATGATTCTTAACGATTAAATAAATGTTTTGATTAACAATTTGTTATGAGAAATGGGCCCAATACACTTTATGCGTACCAGCCTCTGCAGCCAGATCCCTAACCACCCACAGCCAAACAGTGATCCAGTTGGCAGCATCTCCACTGTTAACACAAAGGTTTATCCGTGTATTATGGTGGCTGCTTCCTCCAGAATGAGTGTCTGCGTGTTCGAGCTTCTAAAACAAACCCTGCTACAAACAATGGCAGAGAAAACAAAAGCTTGTGTTTGGACAGCAAACAGATGGTAATACCCTGCTGAACAATTCAGACTCACAGGGCCACGAGCTGCCGCACTCCTTTAATGAAGTTTCTACTAACGTCTTTCTCACTGCCATAAAAAAAGTTACATAAGGTACACATGTGGTTGGAAAACATATGTTGAGTCTCTAAAATTAATGTTTTAAACTTTAAAGTCTGTAATCTCAGATCACTCTTCTCTCGTTCTGGTATTATTAAGCTTTACCATATAAGATATAATACTTTTTTGATCCCCCAAAGGGGGAATTTGGATTTTTCAGCAACATAAGGGCATAAATATGAATACAGGATTTCTGAAGGGCTTAATAAGTTAAGTTTAAGACTTTTTAAGGCTATTATGAATACAATTTAATAATTGGAATATGTAACAATTGGGCATCCAAAAATCTTCAGTTCAATTCAATGATTAAATTAAATTAAATTTCCTTTGTATAGCGCCAAATCACAAAAAAAAGTTATCTCAGGGCAGTACAAAAAAAAAAAAACAAGGTGAGGCCATAGATGGAATATTAAATAAATTGAAATCCTCATCAAAATAGGATCTATGGTTAAAATGAGTTGTTTGAATTAATAAATTCTGACTGGGCTGCAGCTTGCATTAGCAGTTGGTTTTGTTTTTTCTAATCGTTGCAGCTTGATCAATACAAGTGTTTCCCCAAAACACATTCAAAAGCAAGACTGAAGTTCAAGGTACTACAGGGATCTCGCATATTTAGTTGATTTTTGAGGCGGTAGTGTTTCCACAGTATTAATCACAAAACATAATGAAAATTTAATGATCTCAATAAAAATCTTCTCCTGCTTCATTTTAAGGGGCTAGCATCACACTGTAACTCTGCCTGGAAAAATGTAAACACAGGCTTGTTTTATTTGATCTCAGGGAGAATCTGACCCAGCGTCAGACTGAGAATAAACAGATAGAAACAGAAAATCTTCTTGCGGTCGGTCTGGTTAACTTATGTAGGTCATGCAGAGGCAGTAATAAACTGATAAGGTTTCATTACCAGTTAAAAACTGCTTGTAGTATGGTTAATGAACATTTAACTTCACAATCCAAACAATTTATTAAGACTTGTATTGTCAGAATTGTATTGAAGACATTTCAAGACCTAAATTTCAGATTATTGGATTTAAGACTTTTTAACACTTTTAAAATACTCGTAGAAGCCACTCTAAATAAGAACAGATAAAAAAAAAAAAGAACCTCAAAAAATAAATAATTATAGTCAATAAAAATAAGAATAGACTAAAGAGAAATATACAAGAGCAACTAAACTTACCGACTCAAATCGCAGGTGATAACAGAAACATGATAAAATCAACAAGAAACACCACAGCGGAGTAAACAAGCTCATATTACAAAAGCAGAGCTGCAACAATTAATCGATTATTTATGAATACTAAATTATAATCACCAGCTATTTTGATAATTGATTAATTGCTTATATTGATGTTTTTAAAATAAAAATGTCCAAATTCTCTGACTTCAGCTTCTAAAATGTGAATATTTCCTGGTTTCTTCACCTCTCTGTGGCAGTAAAACAAAACAAGACATTTGAGGACATCGCATTGGGCTTGGAAAACAACGGTCAACATTTTTCACCATTTTCTGACATTTTATGGACCAAACAACTAATTGATTAATCCATAAAATAATCAACTGATTAATTGATAATGAAAAAAATAAGTGAAAAATTGCAGCCACACAATAAAGTAAGCAAAAATCCAAAAATAAAGAACTGCAATGAGTGAGCTGCTGCAACAGGCTGCTTATGGCTCCCTGCCTTTGTAAACACAAGATAAACCACATTAAATCATGTCTAAAAGCAAATGCTTTCCAGACTCTAAAGACTTTAAAAAATGCCCGTGTATGGCCAGCTTCAGCTTCATGACCAACAGAAATAAGGAGGGACATAACGAGGCATGTGAGATTTCCCTAAGCCTCGACTCTTATCTCCTTCTTCTTTCCACCGTGACGCAGTCGGAGCGGACAAAAATAGCTGCTGCTGCTGCTAAAACAGGAGGGCGACGTCTGAGGCTGAGGCCGAACTTGTGAAAAGATGTGGAAGCGAAGAGGAATAAATACTGAATGGGTTAATTCAGTGGACACCAACCTGTTTGTGTCACTATCTGGCTTCTGGTCTGCTGCAGGGTGGATAACACGGAGGCAAAGATTAACACAGAATTAACTGGTAAACTCTTTATAAGAACCGTGAGCTGACTTCAACCTGACAGACTTAAAATAGGCTACACTGTGGCTTAATCATACATGGAGGAGGATTAGGGCCAGGCATAAGGGAAACAATGAGAGGAGAAAGACTTTTATTTCCTTGTTCTCCTTCCTTGTTCTTTATGCTTCTACCATGGATAAGTAGACAATGTAGTCAAATTGTTAATTTTCTGTCTGTCTTTATTGATCGGGAATCCGCACAAGGCATTTTATTTTGAAAATTGTCTGGATTCTGCGTGCTTTTTCTGCGTCTGACTTCCTGCACGCTCGATCTGTTCTGTGATGATTGACGCGACATCCATTAAAATTAGACTCGGTGTGTATTTGAAGCGGAGCAGAGCAGAGAGCTGCCTCTGGGACGTGCCGAGCCGGAATCACAATCTAGCCTCAATCTAGAAAAATAAATCAGAGAGAGAAGATTTTTTTGTGGGGGGGGATTTGAGAATAATGTAGAAATGACGAGAAACTGAAATGTTAAGAATAAAAAATAAAGTCAGTTGGTATTTCAACTTTATTCTCGACAGTTCAACTTTATCCTCAAAATGAAAAACAAAAAAAAATATTCCTCCTCTCATGAATTGCCTGGCATTAGGTTTAAATATGTGTAAAAATGTGTCCATATAAGTATGAGTATCATGTGAGTATCATTGACTACAGGACTAGTTTGACAAGGGAAACAGCCAGCCTCGGTCTGTCCGATGGTAACTAGCAGGCGACATCTTTGATTCATCCATACCAAAATTGAAATGTAAAGATGAATCCCTGTGGTTTTACGCGGGGTTACGTCCCAGACTATCATACGTGCTGAGCAGTTTCCAGGCAACATCGACGTTTTCAAGAAAATGTGAGATTTTTTTAGTATGTTTGCGACCCAAGAATGAATTAAACCAATAATACATGGGGTACATAGTATTCCTCAGGAAACATTACAGAATGCAAGCACCGGAAACTAGGCCAGCATAAATATTCCACAATTCAATGCAGTGCTGACTTCGACAACAACATAACAGACAAAGATGGACAGCGACCGCGGCTGCTCAGGCGTAACAGCAATAACGCTTCAATTCGAATGTCAGTGAGGTTTTGCTTTACTAGTCAAAATATATTTCTTAATTAGTTCATCGTTGGCATGAGTTGCCACAGTTATGTGTCTCCAACCGGCAAGGAGGCTCTTGGGAAGTGACGCGATACGCACTGAGCAGTGTGTCAGCCCTCCTTCCCTCTTTTGGACTTGCTTTTCTAATGTCTGTCATTATTTATTTATTATTTAAAGATTTCTATTTAGTTTGTCTCAGCTTTCCTGAATTGTGTTGGCTACTTTTTTTTGTGCCTCGTGTAATGTTGTATCCACAGTTTTGTTTTAGTGTAGATTAAAAAAAATGGTTTCTAGTTTTTATGATGAACTTATCTAATCCACCGCAGGCTTCAGCTACATAATGTACCACACAGATATGAAAGGTATCAGTCGTGTCAATCTTCTCATCCAGGCCCAATTCTCAGTGAGAAAGCGAAAATGCATGTTTCCTTTACTTTGACAACTCATCTGGGAGATTTAAAGTGATTGAAATTCAAATTTAAAATTGCTCAGAGGCTCACTTGAGCTTTGAGGTTTAACACAGTGATGTGGAATAAGCCAACGCGTTTATATTTGATAAACCCACAGTATCCCACCTGACTTTATGGTCCAAGGTTGAACATGACTCTGACACCGCTCAGCCTTAAATAATAAAGCCAGGCCATGAGAGGTTTCTGGCTCTGGCAACAGTGGATTTTACAGCCCAGCTGTGTCGGCTCTGGACAGGAAATTGCTCCATTCTTTCTCTGGCTGCCTCACATTCAGTCAAACACATTAAGACCCATTCCTCTGTCACTGAGCTCTCTGTTACCTTCCTCTCCTCTGCGAGCTTTGCCACCATCACACCTCTCCTGGCTGCTTTTTCAGTCTCTGAAAGTGTCTCAGTTTATATTTATGTCATGGCTCAAAGCAGGGCAAGGCTTTAAAATAGCCTTGTGCCTTTCATGTTTTGCTGCAGGTAATGTGATCATGCACAGGATCCTTTGTTTGCTACTCCAAGAATGAAGAAGGGATAGAGTATTTTTAATGGTCAAATACTGTAGACCCTTTAGTCAAAAAACAACATTTCTCTCATTCACTGACTTTCTTGTGACCAGTGCTCCCTCACCTCAATTAGTCCCTACCTTGCATGACCACAGCTGCACTCTCTCCCTCTCAAACAAACCAAAGGAAGCTTCTTGGTTTCGCTATTTTGCAGCATAAACTACAGCCAGACCCAGATGTTGAAACTGGGTACACAAAATAAACCAAGGAAGGACACAACTGGGAGAGTATCATTGTTTGGTCCATGAACTCCAGGCATATTTCAGGCTGTCTGTGGAGCAGTCTGAGCATTAGCTTACATGACTGGCCCCTGGATTGCACATCTCCACTGATGCTGTTTCAACTTTTTCGCTGTGTTTCTTTCTTCAACCCCTGCAGTCGCCACCGCTGCAGCCTAAACATGCTACACCCTGTTCAGAAATACTGAGATGACTGGCATTTTCATTACAATGCTGAAAGATGCTAAATTGCATCATAGTAGGGGATTTGAGGGTAGACGCCATTAACCATTTAAGTATCAAATCTATACAGAGGGTTAAGATGTCCAGATGATGCTACCAGACAAATGACAGAATTTGAGTAAAGCTTTAAAGGCTTTGCATAGAATTTAAATGATCTGGATATCATGACGAGCGTCTGGACCTTTCAGTCAAAAACATCTTGTAATCAAGTGACCATGATGTCATCAGGCGTTGTATATTTTTTCGTTTGAACATCTGTTTCTCTACAGATCCTTTTGTCAGACACATTGTGCTGTTGTTTAGCACAGGTGTAGACGTCCGGTCAGCCACACCTTTATGAAAACTAGCACCAAGGTTAGAGCCCATTTCTGAAAAGAAATACAAGTCAAGTGGAAAGCAAGGCTCTGCTCACAGCCTCAGCAGAGGACTCAAATCTTCATTCTAATAATACATCTTAAGGTGTTTTTAAAACTCAAATGTTTTTTTTCCAACTCTAGGACAGATGTAGCTGTAATGCTAGATAAAATAATAAATATTGTATCTATGAATGATGTAATGTAATGTAATTTAAAATCTCTAAAATCCTTTATTTATTACGGAATCACATTTTTCATAAAAACACCAGAAGAGCAGAAAGTGGTTGTTTTCGTCTGACACAGTAGTAAGACAAATGCTGGTACACCTCTGTGCTCTTAATGCAGCAGTCTACCGTAGTCAGACCTCTCTGCACGGCCCTCAGTGCCGGAGAAAGGTCTCACTCCATACAGGATCATTCTGCTGTAGTGGAAAAAATGTTCTGGCTTGTTTAGATTTCTGTAAAACAAACAAAATCGTCTTGGGTGGTGTTAAACCCAGGATGCAGCAACAGTGTCCCTGCAAAATAGTGGGTAACTTGTTTTGGTGGAACATTTGCACATGGGTAAGGGAGCCCTGGCATTAAAATGACTGGATTCCTGAAAAAGGAAAGGTAAAAACTGCTAGCTTGTTTATGTTTGTATGGTTAGTGACAAGGGGTGTAAATCACAAGTTTCATAATTTATTATATATTGACAATTTTATGACTGAACGCTAGAAGACATTTGTGACACAGACATACCATGGAAATTTCAAAATGAACATACATACAGATCAGTATTTTCACTTTGCATCAATCGTATTGGATTGTTCAAGATTGAACTGATATATTGATCCAGATCGATGCATCCTTGCACCACGATTAGCGACCAGCTGCTAACTTGTCATTTTCAGCATGTAGGTTGCTAGTTCAGAGGTTTATGTCATTTCATTTAGTAACAGGGGGTCTGAAAACACAGACAGCAGAGAGGGAGGAGAACGCTGCCTGAAACAGGTGGCCAGTGACAGGCTTACACCCACAGTCTGGATCCAGTGGGTCAGACTATTAATGCATTCATCCCAAATAAAATAATGTTCAGTTCCTTTTATAGTTACCTCCTAATCTTGGACAGATAATGTGGTAATTGCGTCTTTAATAGTCAGAGCTCTGTGATTTACTACCTTATCATTGATTTTCAACTTTTTTTTATGAGAATATTAACTGTAAATAAAAATATTAGCCTACAAAAGGGTTGGCATCGCTTGTTTTTCAGCCTTGGGGAGTGTTTGCTAGTATCCCTTTCAGGCTGCATACAGGCTGGACAACCTTTACCAATTAAGTAGGCAATATGTGTGTGTGCACCCTGAATGGTGAAGTCTGGAGGATGGTGGCATGACAGCAGGAGAAAATTGTTCACAGTCACTTTAGTAAGAAAATCATCCATGTGAGGGTGATAAAAATAGGATTTTGAAAAGTGAGGGGGACATGACGTCTGCCCTATTCCCCAGTGGAAATAACACCCTTAGTCATGGGCATGTACACTGTGCATCCTTTTACCTCAACAGCCCCTAGAACTCAACTGAAGAGGAATCTTCCAGTGACGTTATGAGCCCTCTAAGACCTTCATATCTTCATTTACTGGTTAAATCACAAACAGATAGCAAACAAATTACTCTGCTCGGAGCTATTTAAACAGTGAAGTGTTTGTTCAATTATCTGCGCATTAGCCTGCAATGCCTCCGGCAAACAAAGAGAGGAGAATATGACGCCTGCTCAGGACATTTTGCATGGTTAATGTCAAAAGTTTATTTACATATTTCAGTTCTTACATCTTAGTTTTGGAGGTGTAGCGATGTCCAAAGATGGGTTTTGTTGTACTACAGCCTTGTCTGAAGGAGTTATCTGCAGCCTGTGCTTGTCTGCAAATGTTTTAATTGTATGTTTACATGTTGATTATAGTTGTGAAGAGGATGCTGCTCTCAGCTTCACTCGACAAATAAGTGAAGATCGGCTGTAGTTGCATGTTTGTGGGCTTCTTGGCATGTTTCATGACGAGAATTTCCCTGTTTGTTATGAACAAATCTATCATTTAATTGTCATTATGATTTAGTGATTAGCAGGGTTGGGAGGGTTATTTTAATAATTAATTAATTATTAATTATCTGTTAAAAATGTAGTCAGTAATGTAATCTAAATAACACGATATTGAAGTAAGATAACTGTTACTTTTGGATTACCTCAGTATAAAATATGGTGAACATGTTTAGCCTGAATAGTGTTTTTAGGGCTGCAACTAATGATTACTGACATCATTGATTAATCGATTAGTTGTTTGGTCCATGAAATCTCAGAATCAAAAAAAAAAAAAACAGAAAGTTTTCACATTTAATGAGCTGAAATCAGAGAACTTGTACTTTTTTTTATTATAAATGACTCAAAACGATTAATAGATTATCAGTCAATTAACTGTAATCCTACTGCAAATTCAAATTTTTACTAAATGTATCAGTAATCTGATTATACACTTTTTATCTGTAACTGAAATGGAAGACAGTTACCTTTTTTTTCTATTCAGATTACGTAATTCTGTTACATGTAATCCATTACTCCCCAAGCCTGGTGATTAGTAATGAATGTTTCTGCACAGTTACAGTATGGCAGGTAAAGCAGACACACAGTTGTGCTGCAATGACATGAAAATATCTGTTATTCTTATTCATTGTTACTGTGAAAACTGACATTGTGCTCAACTGTCAGCACTAGTGAGTGTCTTCATTAGCGCTGTTTTAAGAAGACTAATTAAAGTAAAGTTCTGTCTTTACGCTTCGTGTTCATAGATTTTCTTCTTCTCCATAAAAAGCTCATTATTCTTCTTTGTTTTTTAAATTCTCAATAAGAATGTATAAGGCTATGATAAGTCATTTTTCAGTCATGATTACCAAATCCTCTAGCACACGGGGCTGAGGATCAGGGGTCAACCAATTATCAGCCCGGCCAGTTATCAGATCTGATATCCAGCATTTTAACGACTATCGGAATCAATTGCTTTCTGAAGATAAATTCATTTTAAAATGTGCTATTTTGGCTCTGATACAACTACCTGTCTGTGTCTGGAGCCACCATTCTGTCGTCTCACTCGATGTCCCGACACTGTCTGACTGGTTTCATGTCACAAGTAACAGCATAGCAACACTGAAGGCTGCTGTGCTGCATACAGGCAGACAGGCAGTCAGGCAGACAGGCAGACAGGCAGACAGGCACGAACAAATGCATTTGCAGACTGGAGGAGCTTCACTGAGCGAGCAGAGCTGTGCTTCAAAGTTAAGGCAGCAGATATTTCCAAAGTTATAAATATCACAATTAGGGATGAAACTATTACCGGCTCCATGACAAACCACGGTAAAATTCCTGACAATGAGTGTTAATGTTTAAAATCTTAATTATCATTACAGCCATGATGGATTAATCAACCAAAGTTAGCAACACTCTCCCAGACACACGTGCTGCAGGCAATGTGGCAATGTATGTAATTATCCTAATACTAATAAGCGGTACTGGCCCTGAAAAAACAAAAACATATTGGTTGACCCCTGGATGGTATCGACCCTCAGTACTGTTCTGCATAATGTTTGTCTGCGGCACCAAATATTCATCACTGTCAAGTGAGAAAATAGCAAATGTGTGTACAGATTTTTAATCTAACAAATAGTTCCTGATGTTCAGCAAAATTTTCGAATGTCCAGCTGTTTGTGTTTTGATAAATTGAGCAAGGTATCAAAAAATGTACCTTTTAGACATCTGCACTGGGACTCAGATATGAAAGCAGCACCAGAATTTAGATAATACCCAGTCCAGATGTTATATCAGATCATATCATATGAGATAGTATTAAAGAGCCCTCAGCAAGTCGGAGGCAGTGGATCGATCCATCTGCTTGTAGACCAGTGCACTTTTCTCCTTTACCGAGACACTAATTGATTATTTAGCTGATTACAGAGATGCAGAGGAGCCCTGGGACCTCACCAGGGGAAATGAAAACCATTAATCTTGTCCAGAGGTGTCCAACACATAAGAGGCAACTAATTCTATTATGACTGAAAATAACGATTTTATTTTCACTGTCAATTAATCCACTGGTTATTTTCTCAAGTAACTGATCAACTGTTTGGTCCATAAAATGTCCAGAACCCAGTATTCATATTTGCAAAGCTGAAATCAGAGAATTTGCACATTTTTATTTTAAAAAAATACTCAAAATGATTACTCGATTATGAAAATAGTTGGCATGTGATCAATAGTTAAATATCAGATCAATTAATTAATCTGTTCTTATCATTATATACTATACTTCATATACATATTTTTCAAAATCTATTTTTTATCTGTAGTTTTACTGGTCCTTGAAAAGTCTAAAGCATAAAGAAACCACAAAATATTTTCTTTTAAGAAGTTGGAATTTGGACTTTTTTTTCTTTAAAAACAATTACTCAAACCAATTAATTGATTATAAAAATTCTTATTCTAATCTTATTCATTTGGTAATTGACAACTAATCAGTCCCTCCTGGAAGCAGCAACTGCAACAATTAAAGCAAATTCAACCAATACCCGTGAATTATGCACAACCTCTACTTTCTTGCATGTTCCACCTTCATGCGAGTTTTACCGATCACGGCAATCCACCATGCAAACGTCATAAATGTATGTTTCAGTGAAATGAAATGATGTCTGTTATTTACTATATCTCTGTCATTGTTTTTTTGTTCTTTGGTCACAGGTACTGAAAAGAACACAAGGCTTGCCATTGTTATTGTGCACTTTCATATTATACACACACACAAAAAGAAATTGCAACTTTTTTGCAATTTTCACTTGCTCCTGTTAAAGGGATAGTTCACCCAAAAATGAAAATTCGGTCATTATCTACTCACCCTCGTGCAGATTGAGGGGCAGGTTTATTTAGCTAGTCCACAAAACTCTGCTGGAGTTTGACAGAACAGTGTCGCAGAATCCCCCAAACAATGGAAGTGAATGGTGACCAGTTTACAAACATAAAAAAACAACTGGAAAGAAACCATAAAATGCCTCCGTACTGCTCATCTGGTGTCATTCAAGTCTCCTTAAGTTTAAACATGCCTTTTGCACGCCATCACACACCACACATAGACAGTGTGCATGTGAACGTGGCAAGCTCAAGATTCAGGCTAAAAAACATGGTGTAAATGACATTTTTATTAGTCAACTTGGCATGTTGGGGCTTTAGGAGACTGGGGCTACACCAGATGAGCAGTATGGAGGCATTTTATGTTTTTTGCTTTTTTTTTTTTTACATTTGAAAGCTAGTCACCATTCACTTCCATTATTTGGGAGTTTCTGCAACACCGTTTTCCTGTGAAACTCCAGCAGTGTTTTGTGGACTAGAAATCTAAACCCTCAATCAGCATGGGGGGTGAGTAGATAATGACTGAATTTTCATTTTTGGGTGAACCATCCCAAAATGAGCCTGCAAAATCCTGGAGGGACTGACTAATTGATCGATCAAATAACTGCTATAATTGCAGCTCTAAATTGTATGATTCTCTCAGGCCTCCCATCAGTTGACTGAGCAGGTATCACGGAGGTACAGACTGTATACAGAAGACTAGTCCTGCAGGTTGACAGGTAGTGTCTCTTACCTGGATGGGGCATTGTGATGGTGTCGTTGGCACTGATGGAGCCCACATTGTAGATGACAACTGCAGAGGCGTTGAGGTTCGCGACGTTACGGATTTTCTCTCGGTATGTGCAGTTCCCCGCAGCCACCAGCGCCACCCAGGCGGTGTTGTGGGGGACGGGAGGGAACCTGACGCTGGGGTCGCACGCCTGTTTATCCTGCGGGAGGGTCGGCACCAGCACCAGACCTCGGGCTTCTCTCTTGGGCGAGTGCTCGCCGTACCGACCGCACTCGGTCTTCTCCGTCCTCACCTCCGAAGTGACGGGGTCCAGATAAGTGATGTTGACAAAGGCCGTGTACCATTCTTCTTTCTCTGCCACCGTGAAGTCCAGACACAGCAAGTGGACGAAACAGAAAGACAGCAGCCACGTCGAGAGAGCCAGACTGCGGCAGGCTCGGATGAGGGACGGGGCCATGATTGTGCGGCTCGGTTTGGGATGGAGCTCCGCCGGCCGGGTCTCCTCCTCACCTCCTCCTCCTCCCTCTGTTTACAAGTGAAAACAGTCCGCGTTCATTATAACATCCAGAGGCAGACACCAGCCCTCACAGAGTTACTGAGCTTACGTGCAGGTGTCAGTCCACTACACACCACCACCTGCAGGAACAGACATGACGCTGTGTTTTGTTGTTGGCTGGTCCCCTCCTCGCTCTGGATTGGCTGATAGCTCATCACCACGTGACCTGGGCGTGGACACGGTGCCTCTGACGACCAGTGACATATGGGGAAACTTAAATAAATCATGAAAACTAGTTAATTCCTGGTGACTTTCCTCTTTAAATAAACTTGAATCTTTGAGTTTTAAATTTTCAAAAATTTGTATTTCAAACATTATTCAGTAAAGTTAATAAATAATGGATGATCTTTTCAATTGAAACCATTTAATTTAAACACCCAAATAATGACAAATCATGGTAAGAGAAGAAAAGTAAACTATCTCAACTAAAGATAATAAGTTGGAAAAACTGTATTTATGTATTTCAAAATGTATCCACCCCTCAACATTTTCCATCTAACAATTTATTTGTCTTTACATATGTTTAGTCTTTTATTCTGGAACAAAAACACCCATTCAGCATAACAAATTTGATGCAACATCTCATGGACGAAATATTCAAAGAACTATATTCAAAAGCTTGATCAGACTTCTTCAAAGAGAGACACCTCAAAACCAGTAGAAGATGGGATGAGCTCAAAATACCAGACTCACTAGAAATCTTAGATGTTGGTATGCTGAATTGAAATTGCTTTCAATGTCCATAAGAAACTTAATAATAGCTTTTCACAGAGCTTCAAGAGCTTCCTGCCTCGTTGTGTAAAGTATTTTTGTCAATATCATTTTGTTTAATATATGCACAGTGGTAGTACAACTTGCTTTAACAAGGAAAAGGGTTATACCAACTTACTCACATATGTCTAGAAAGTTCAGTCTACACATAAAGCAGTGTAGGTTATTCTTCATAAGGCATAGCATTGCCAGGTTGTGAGCCCACATTAAGTTCATGTGTCTACTTCCATAACAAGCTCTGTTCATTTATTTAGCACACTCACAAGTGAGATATACGTTGCCTGTAACTGAAAACACGGCAGCCCAAAAGGTGTTTATTATAACTGATCTGGATTGGGTATTTCAGATGTTTAAATTGTTTGCATTTTTTAAAAATATTTTCTTTTGCTTATATTTTAATATTTTATGTTGTATATTTTTTATCGATGCCTCTTAATATTTTTGCTCTCCACTTTGCTGTAACAGTGTAAATCTTCCAGTTGTGGGACTGATAAAGGAATATCTTATCGTATCTTACCTCTAAACATAAATAGTTTTAGTAGTAAATTATTCAGCCTATAACCCAGGTCATTAGTGACAACCATTTAGGGGCAGACTAAACCTTTACTGTGGTGTTGTAAACTAGACACTCATCTTAAATTTAGATTTAGTTTTTGATTCTAGGGAAACCCAAAAGTGCGAGGTAACGAGCTCTCGCAAGGAGTAGGAACAAAAATCTCGGCAGTATGTTTCACCCGATCGGATTCTCAGACCGGACTTGGAGGAAGTCGGGGTACAGAGCATTTCGGTAATACAAAATTGCAAATTACACTTGAACATTAGGAATGACATTTAGATGTAACATTCGGTACCATTAATATTCCCGCTAGAAAACCTAAATATTATATATGGACGACTTTAACTAGATTAAATTTAATTTAGTTATCATGTGACTCTTCCTGTCAGCCTGTGTCTCTGCTGACTGAACAGCTAGCCAACGTGAGAAAAGAATATTATCAACTACAGTAACTATATATTTTGTTATTGGCTCATTATGTGTCACATGTGTTGAACATCTTGCATTAGGTTACTTTAACTCTACTGATTAGATTACATGTGTATGTATTTATCACTGAGACGAAGTAACTTAAACTTATATTCGGTCGGCTTCATTTCTCTCTAACTGGCGAGCCGTTGTTCATCCGAGGAACGGCACTTAAAAGTTCCGTGTTTGCAGGTAACCAGCCGTCAAATTAGCCGTTAGCTCTGTGGAGAAGGGCGGCCTGTTGAAGCAGAAATGCCCAAAAAGAAAACCGGTGCCCGTAAAAAGGCCGAGAGTCGGAAGGAGCGAGAGAAGCAGATTCGAGCCAACCGGGAAAATGTCGATGTGGCCAAACACCCCTGTAACTCCAACATGGTGAGTACAGCTGCAGCTACTGTGGTACGACTGCAGCTAATACATAAAGGCAATGCGTATCTTCATTACCGATCCTTACACTGTTTCTGTGTTGTGTTCTGTTTTGTAGGAATGTGACAAGTGTCAGAGGTAAGTACCTGTGTTTGAATATTTCCATTTTATGCCATTATATCCTTCTGTTCCACTTGCTAGATATTGCACAGTAAATATTTCAGGGGTGAGAATTAGGTATGTAAGAAAATATTATGTTTTGTGATACTTTATCGATTCTCAAAACACTGTGTCAGGATATTTTGATGCATGCTAAGAAGAAGTTTAAATCCATGGCTGCTAAATAACAGTGTTCCTATTTAGCTTCCATGTTCTGATTGTATAAAAAACTTTACCTTTTTAGCTCAAATATTATGTGAATGTTGGTGTGCTCTTTATACTGTGAAAGTTTTCTCAAAATTAGATTTAAAAAGTAGCAATATCTCATGTTGCTTTCAGTGTCATACATATATCGCAATATATTGAATTATAAACTGTACTGTGATGTGTATCATATTGCCAGATTTTTGCTAGTATACAGTCCTAGTTGGAATCCCTTGGCACCTCATAACCTGATTCGATTCTGATTCAGAGGACTGTGATGCGATTATACAACAGTTAACGATGCATCAAAGTTTGGGATGTCTACACGATTTATTTTTTTCTCACTGAGTGACAGCTTGCTACTTTTTAAAACAAAGTGTATTTGTAAAGCTGCATGGTCAGTTTGGTCAGACACAACGGATTTCATTTCCCTTCAATGTCACAGAAGCCAAAATGTGTCCATATTCTAATTTCTAAGCTGAGGTTTGCAGTCGAATTCTATCCATCTGCAGCAAGTCGCTGATCCTCACCAAAACGCAAGAAGTAGCCTAGTTTAGATCATGAACACAACACACATGTTTATGTCTCTTATTTTTTGCCATCCATTTGGTTCAGGAACATCTTGTTACATCAAATTGTTACATGCAATCATAATTTCAAGTAGCTTTTTCTCTACTACTATTTGACAACATTAGTTACTGGTTACTTTGTAGATTCTTAATATTAATACAAAATATAATTCAGGTAATTAATTGTGATGTCTTATTATGGGATAAGCTATCAGGCAGCATATAAAGCTGCACCAGCAGCGATATCAGTGAAGTTTACATTTTAATGCATCACTCATTATAAACCAGTGATATAATATATATATTAGTCCAAAATGGGCCACTCTGCAGAATGAGTACTTTTACTTTAAAATTTTACTTTATAATTTAAGTATGTTTTGATGTTAATTTGCAATTTGCAAGTAAGACTTTGAATGCATGCTTTGTCTTGGAACAGTATTAGAATTAGTGTATTTTTGCTCTGTGGTGTTTCAACACTGGGTATAGTAGACGAACACTAGTCAAACGGTTAACAAACATTTTTCTCTCTTTGTAATGCCACCTGGTAGAAAACAGAAGAACAGAGCTTTCTGCTACTTCTGTAGCACAGTGCAGAAGCTGCCTGTCTGCGCTCAGTGTGGTGAGTAAACTGCAGTGTTATGCTAATCATTAGATGCACTTCATCATTTTAGTTCCAAGTAACAGGTCACGTGTCAATCTGCATGTCTTTAGTTTGCAATTTTTTGTCTATATTTGAAGCCCAAGCTGAAATATCCCTGGTGACTTCATCAAGGAGTTATTTTTTCAAACTTAAGTAGGTTCCTCCAGAGCCACAGGACACAGGCTGAGTAGCATTAAGTGGGTTGATCATCATGTATATAATCAGTGGAGTGCACTTTTAAAGCCACTCTGTCTAGAAATTTATAGTAAGTATTCGACTTTGGTGCTCCCAAGTGGTTGTAATAGTGGTTGTCATAATTTGAATTTGAAACACGGTGGCATTAAAATAGGCTGTGATGCCTAATTACACTATGAACTGCTTGTGTTGTCAGGCAAAACCAAGTGCATGAAGTCATCAGATTGTGTGATCAAACACCCTGGGATCCACACCACTGGAATGGCCATGGTGGTAAGTTAGCAACTTCTGAACTGTTACAGTCACACAGAAAAGATGCGCAGAGACCCATCTGCACTTAATCAACCCTAATGGGGGCATTTTGTTGTTTTGGTAATTTACAGTGTCTAATTACTGGTAGTGTTAAGTAATTGGTCATTTCAGTTCTGGCCAATGTTTGCAAATGTTTTTATTCATTCAGTACATTTTTGTTTTGACTTGTCTGTATTCTATGCAAAATAATAATAAAATTATGGGGCACAATAAAAGTGACCTTGACCTTGAGACAGCAAACTTCCTGTCCAACAGTGTCATACACATTTCATAAATTTGGTGTGCAGTGGCACAGACACGATGCGCAAACATCAAACGAAAAAGACTGTACCATGCAGAAATGTGTATAAAGTGCTTTTTCATCAGAGAGTTGAGTGGTCATTGTCAGTCTTTGTCACCATCACAATCATGCACTTTGTGCAAGTGTTGCAATATTGTGCAGTCAGGACCTAATAATTATGGTCATAATCACGTCCAACAATGGTGTAGAAGAAACCCACCGTCCACTTAGTAGTATCATACAGTGCTGATACAGTGTAACAGCATAATGATATAAGGGATGAGTGTGAACACGATCTTATGTATTTGTTCAACCAGTTAAATTACCTATACCTGTATCCCTGCTAGGAAGGGGTGGGGCCAACCATAAGTTGTTCATTTCAGTCCAAGATTGATATGGGTTGATCAGAAGTTGCAATAGTTACTATTTATTAGAAAACAATTGAGAGAACAGCTTCAGAATTTAGCTTAAAATCAAGGTTTTTGATCACGAGAGTAAGAGAACTATGTTCAAAACAAATTATTTTTTTTACAAACTTGAAGTAATAAATTTAGTTAATCAATGAACACAGCATGCATATTAACAACCCAATAGATTTTCTTTCATCACAAGTGAAGTTGATACCACTTTGATACTTTGGGCACTACTTATTAAATTATGAAGCATGTAACAGAATTTAAAATGACCTAATATGTATTGCGATTTTTGTTTAAGGTCAACTTAAACCAATCAGGCATAACATTATGACCACTGACAGGTGAAGTGAATAACACTGATTATCTCTTCATCCTGGCACCTGTTAGTGGGTGGGATATATTAGGCAGCTAGTGAACATTTTGTCCTCAAAGTTGAT
Organism: Lutjanus erythropterus; assembly: GCF_056507025.1. NCBI lineage: Eukaryota > Metazoa > Chordata > Actinopteri > Lutjaniformes > Lutjanidae > Lutjanus > Lutjanus erythropterus. The sequence goes on along the minus strand of NC_139319.1, from coordinate 15,748,075 downwards.
GTGTTAGAAGCAGGAAAAATGGACAAGCGTAAGGATTTGAGCGAGTTTGACGAGGGCCAAATTGTGATGGCTAGACGACTGGGTCAGAGCATCTCCAAAACTGCACCTCTTGTGGGGTGTTCTCGGTCTGCAGTGGTCAGTATCTATCAAAAGTGGTCCGAGGAAGGAACAGTGGTAAACCGACAACAGGGTCATGGGCGGTCAAGGCTCATTGATGCACGTGGGGAGCGAAGGCTGGCCCGCGTGGTCTGATCCAAAAGATGAGCTACTGTTGCTCAAATTGCTGAAGAAGTTAATGCTGGTTCTGATAGAAAGGTGTCAGAATACACAGTGCATCGCACTTTGTTGCGTATGGGGCTGCATAGCCGCAGACCAGTCAGGGTGCGCATGCTGACCCCTGTGCACCACCGAAAGCACCAACAATGGGCACGTGAGCATCAGAACTGGACCACAGAGCAATGGAAGAAGGTGGCCTGGTCTAATGAATCACGTTTTCTTTTACATCACGTGGATGGCCGGGTGCATGTACGTTGCTTGCCTGAGGAACACATGGCACCAGGATGTACTATGGGAAGAAGGCAAGCCAGTAGAGGCACTGTGATGCTTTGGGCGATGTTCTGCTGGGAAACCTTGGGTCCTGCCATCCATGTGGATGTTACTTTGACACGTACCACCTACCTAGGCATTGTTGCAGACCCTGTACACCCTTTCATGGAAATGGTTTTCCCTGATGGCTGTGGCCTCTTTCAGCAGGGTAATGCACCGTGACACATAGCAAAAATGGTTCAGGAATGGTTTGAGGAGCACAACAACAAGATTGAAGTGTTGATTTGGCCTCCAAATTCCCCAGATCTCAATCCAATTGAGCATCTGTGGGATGTGCTGGACAAACAAGTCCGATCCATGGAGGCCCCACCTCGCAACTTACAGGACTTAAAGGATCTGCTGCTCACATCTTATTGCCAGATACCACAGCACACCTTCAGGGGTCTAGTGGAGTCCATGCCTCGACAGGTCAGGGCTGTTTTGGCAGCAAAAGGGGGACCAACACAGTATTAGGCAGGTGGTCATAATGTTATGCCTGATCGGTGTATGTTTATACAGCAGCTGCAGAAGGATAAATCATGGCCAAGTCTTTGATTTTTTTTTTTTTTTTGACCTTGTCATTTTCTTTTTGTACACAAGGGGGCAGTATGTGACTTCTGTGAAGCTTGGGTGTGCCATGGCAGGAAATGTCTGAGCACTCATGCCTGTGTGTGTCCTCTGACTGATGCAGATTGCATTGAATGTGAGCGCAGTGTGTGGGATCATGGTAAGACCCCCCTCCTCTGTTTGACTGAAATCCACCCGGTCGTATCAGTATCATACTAAAGAGCACCACTGACTGTTTCAACTTCCTGAACAGGAGGGCGAATCTTCCGCTGCTCCTTCTGTCAAAACTTCTTATGTGAGGATGATCAGTTTGAGCACCAGGCAAGCTGCCAAGTCCTTCAGGCAGAAACATTCAAATGTGAGTCATTCTCTTTTACTTTCACAATGTCATTTTTGTGGTTGATGGCGAAAGTAAAGAGTAACTTATCTGCTCCAGAGAATAATATCTAGAGGGCATGTGTGCAAACGAGCAAACGTGATTTTTGTTTTGCCTCTTCTCATGTTCCATTTTAGGTGTTTCCTGTAATAGACTGGGGCAACATTCCTGTCTGCGCTGTAAGGTGAGGGCAACATCTATCTACACTCAGTAAACACACCAGCAGGAACCTATAGTGTCTAAATATTTATGAACATATTTATCTGCTCTTTATGCTGAGTGAAAAATTTTGATGCAAAACTACACCCATCCTATCAGCACAAAGTGTTTGTGTAACAAAATAGAGCAAACCACATCTCCTAACTGATAAGACCGAGTCAAATTAAATCCCTCTTCTCATTTGTTTGCCTTTAGTTTGTGCCACAACAGGAAATATTCCTGGTATGCAGGAAACATGTAATTGAAACTGAAGATTAAAATAGAAGCCGTTCTACTTATTAGGAGCAAGAGAGCACTTGAATTAGATAACTGGACTCCTGAAATGGGGTTAAAGCTGCTTCCCTCCCTCCTTCACTGGGTTAAAGCAGGGTGCACTTTGTTTACATCGGACCACATGACCTTTAAAATGTTAAAAGAAGTTGGTTTTGTCTCTAGTACCAAGAGGAAACATTAGGACAAGGTAGCGGCTTTATCTACAAAGTGCACAAGTGGTTGAAATGACCAGCCAGTTTGTGATGGTATTCAATTTCACTAATTTAGCACATTTAATTATAGGTAAAATTATTGTTTCTACAAAAGTGGAAGGAAAAGTGTAGAATTTTCATTTTAGTAATTTCCAGGTCTGGATAAGTATGAGGAAAAAGAAAAGAGAGTATGGAAGAATCTTTGTGTTTCCCTTTTCTGTTTTCTAAAATATAAAATTCAGGATGTCTAAAAATAAACTGATTATACAAGCTGTGTGTTTTTCGTAGCTTTAGGAGGGAGTAAGGTGCTGTAAAACAAAAGAAACAATGCACAGTGATTTAATTTAAGGGTAGAGTCACATTTTGTCAAGTCTGTCTTAAAACGATACTGGTTTTTGTTTTTCTTTGGTCTAATCATTCTTCCTGGCCTCCTGGCAGAGACGCATCCCTTTTTAACACGACTGCACTCCAAGTCTTCAGTCTGTGTAAAAATGCAACTGACGGTAAAAATCTAGTGAGTGTTTTTGTCTGGAGTCCTCAGTGTTTTTTCCTGAAACAAAGGAGACAGAATCAGAAATATTTTATAGATTGGGGAAATTGTTCACAATACAGGTGCTCCATTCAAGAATAAAAAATATATATAAGCATAGAGAAATTACAAGAATAGAAAATAAGAAGTATGCAAAAATATATTAATTCCACTACAATATAGAAAAGAGATAAGATCAATAATAAATATACACAATAAAAATATGTGGGGAAGCACTACTATTGATCAAAATATTATGGAAATCCCAATATAGCCAAGTGCAATATCCAAATTACAGGGGCTGCAACTTTTTGCAAAAGGCAAAATTTGTCGCAGTGTACAATTATAAAAGAAGCATGGTGCTACAGCGAAGCCTTGGCTTACAGTATAAATGATATTCTCCAGATGTGACCCTTCCCTTCTAAGTGTGTTGGAGACTCAGTGGTGGCTGCAAAAATTCAAAAGACCCTATCGAGAGTCAGTGTTTGGTTTGTCCATTCTGGGCTACTGTAGGGATGTGGTGGTTCAGCAAGGCAGCCTCCACTGAAGAGGACCTGCGCCCTCTGTAGATATAAACAGCTCATTGTAAGATAACGAAAGCACAACAACTCTTATTTTCAGGTGATTATACACTAATGAAAAGATACTTTTGAATTCCATTTCTGACATATTTTGTCCATAAATCTTCTTAAGTTGTTTCTTCTTTTGTAATAAATGTCACAGAGACATTCAATGAAACAGGAATGGTCAGAGGAGCTATACGGGGAAGAAAAGAGAACTGGTAAATCTTTAACAGGGCAGGTCGGACGTTGAACTTGAGGGGAAACAAAAGGATGATGATGAATGAACCGTCTAAACAGGCCTGAGCGGTCATTGGATTTCATTTTCATATTTTAAACTATATATCAAGACAATGTGTGTGCTGTTGATATGTCCATGTTATGATTCTAATATTAGTCCCACTGTGTCCTCTTAGGCGTGTTACTGTGATGACCATGCCAAGAGTAAGGTCTTCAAACAGGAGAAAGGAAAAGCTCCACCCTGTCCGAAGTGTGGTCACGAGACCCAGGAGACCAAAGACCTCAGCATGTCCAGTGAGTCTCACACAAAGCTGTCAAAACTGTTGAGCCATTTCCAGTAAATCTGCCACTTTGGGGGAAGTTGCAGCAGCCTTGACTTCTCTGCGCAATCTTAATTTTTCAAAAACGAAACAGAAAATGGGGCATTTTCGAGAAATGAACTTTCATTTCCCTTAAAAGTTCTCGATGGTTTCCTTCAAAACCACTAGTTGTTTGTCCTCTCCCAGACGATGTATGTTAAACAAATCTTTCTCTCTGTCATTGGAGTTTGCTTCTGTTTTTGTTTATTTCGGCTTTTCTTTAACTCTCAATTTCTTCTGATAGCGACATTTGTTTTTCCAAAAAACAGAGGTGCATCTGACCAAATGGCACTTAAATCAGGTTTTATTTCATACTGCATGACTGTTTCAAATACAATATTGCAGTATTGCGGTGTGACATAAACGTAATGTGATGTAATTTATTTACTGAATGGAAATAGTTATTTGACAAAGTTCACTTCCTCTGCAGTGTTTTATCACTGATGTAACCTGAGAGTCACTGCTGTCAGTTGACTGTTACCTCTTTGAAGACACAGGGTGTGAAACCAAAACGAGACAAACAAAAGCTCTGCTCTGCTGAAAGAGCTTTGCTTAATATTTCTCATAGATCTGACCCACAAACAGGGTTGGGAGACAACTTTAAAATGTACTCTGATACAATTACTAATTACCTGTTAAAATGTAGTCGGTAACCTCATCCAAGTATCACAGTATTCAAGTAATGTAACTTGATTACTTAATGGTACTTTTGCTTTAACTCAGTGCCAAATGGTGAAATTGTTTAGCCCAATATAATATTTTATATTTGTGGGAGGGAGATATTCCTTTATTTTTTCCTGTGTCAATGTATGTTTCGATTAATAGCTGTAATTAAATTAAAACAAAAGTGAAACTACAGTTTGAATAAGTTTGGAAAGATAATTTAAATGTATTTGACAATGAGCATGAAACAGTGAACTTACATGTTCAGTGTACCGTAAATCTCATCAACCAGATCAGTTTGATGTGCCCATATCATGCAAACTGAACTGCATAACTAATTTATTGGTGCTTGAGCAGCCATCATAACAACCTCTCAAGTAACCCACAACCAGTTGGTGCCTCTCATGAAATCACAGAGCTAAGCATCCGCTAGGAAGCACCTGTTTTCCTATGAAATAAAGACTCTGTGATCTTTCATCACAAAAAAACTATTTGTCTCTTTTCCTAACAGTGTTACAAAGTGCTTAACAAAAGGAGCTAGAACCACACAAGGCAGATAAAACGATCAGGGACATGAGCACAGAGGATGTAAAGACAATAAAATGAATAAGATCACATAAATAAGAATAAAAACAGTATAAATAAAGACACGCACCAAACACTTTCTAAAGTTCTCAAAAAGACAACATTTTTAAGACGAGATGTTAAAGACTCAGAGAGTCTGAGTTCAGTTGGCAGAGACTTTCACAGTTTGGGGGCTGTATAAGCAAAACCCTGATCGGCCTTCGTCACAAACTGTAACCTGGGGATAATCAGCAGGGCTGCAGAGATCGAGCAGCAAAGGGCTCGGCCTTGAAACATGGTACACACTCTGCCAGGTGAGCTACCGACACGTCCTGTTAGTAGCCTGTTTAATATTATTTGAGGTGATGGGATCTCAGAAAACCCAGAATCTCATTTAAAATTTCATGCTGTTCTGAAGGTATTTCAAAAATCCTCAGACTCTTCAAGTAAACCTAGAAAAAAAAATCATTCTCCAGCACGCTAAAAATGATTTTTACCATCTCCTAAGTTACCACTACTTTGACTTCATCCAAAGTAACATAGTAAGTCAGAAATTGAATATTTGTACCACATGAAACAAAGTTTAAAGGTCTATCATCTGTCTATATTTATTTGTCTACATTAGTGTTACTTGGACTCAGAAATAATCTTACTTCAGAATCGCTTACTTCACTTTTAATCCGACACATTAACATGATTTTCTAAAATTTGCACAAACAGGTTTTTTTTCTGTTGCTGCTGGTAGGTTGTGACATTCCTGATTGGTCTATAATTGATCAGAGAGTCTTCGATTGGTTATGAATTGCAGATGGGGTCATATGCCATTACACTTAACAGGCCACACCATCTTAGAAGTGTGCGAACACTTCTGGCTGCTCCTGATTGGGCAGATGCTCACCCATGGGCTGTCTGCTCCTGGATTTCAGACCATTTTTTAATTTGGAAACTTACATTACAAAAATAGTTCACCGAAAATTTGAGGCAAGAAATAAGCCATGCGGCTGCTGAATCTGTCTTCATTTTTTATAGACAAGTTAGTTTTAAAAAGTTTTTCTGAAGGTTTTATAGAGATGGTGAGTCATGCTGAACACCCCTGATTTCCATAAAGCAGCCAAGACCTCAACTGTATGCCATTAAGGAGAGGCCAATCTGATGCCAAGTCTCTCAAAACACACAGAGGCGTTACCAGGCGGCATTGCACGGTTGTTTACATAGACAATGAATAGAAAGTGTGGAAATGACGAATCCTGTGGACACATACTTTTATGTTCTGTGTCTGTACTTCCTGATCATCAGTGCTTTGTTTTCTTTGATTAAAATAAACACACATAAGTTACTAATGTCGTGTGTGTGCTCTCTGCAGCTCGCACGCTGAAATTTGGGCGCCAAGCTGGAGCTGATGACGATTACTACGACGGAGCGTCAGGGTACGATTCCTACTGGAAGAACATAGCATCCGGAGGAGGAAGAGAACAACAGGACGACTATGGAGAAGATGATGATGATGAGGATGATGACTATGAGGAGGAGGATGAGGAGGAGGAGGAGGAGGAGGAGGAGGAAGAAGAGGAAGAGGAAGATGATGAAGAGGAGGAAGAAGAAGGTGAAGAGGACAAGGCTGCTGATTCTGTGGCTGGTCTTAAACTGGATGCCTGAGCTAAAATAGGAACTGGAGAAGTCTGGACAGCCCCAGAGATCCAGATGATCCTCAGTGGATGTTCACTTGTTACAAGTCAGGAGTTAATATGGACACAGAGGAAGAATTGGAGAGTATAGTTGGTATAACGAGGGCTGGATATCCATATTGGTGCTGATATGGTACCCACAGTTCTGTACTGATACTTTTTCCAATACCTTAACTTGGAGGAATATAAATATACAATGATGTAAGAACTGGAGAAATAAAATATCTTGAAATAATAAGCAAGTTTTCTGAATTTGAAAGGTTAAAAAAAAGTAAACAAGATTATAATTCTGACATTCAATTCCAACTTTGATTGCTTGACAGTTTTTCATACTAAGTGTCGTAGACACATTAGAAGTTTTTGCCCAGTCCTAAGGACGACTTGTTGGGTTGGATTGATGCAGCAGGAGGACCAAAATTAGCCGTAAACCCCCTTTTGACTGTCTTTGACCCACTTGTTTTGATTTGTTTTTGGTGACAGTTTTATTTTGAACAATGAACCATGTCATTTTGACACAGTTAATAGAGTTGAAAAGTGGAAGTAGAGATGTTCAAATACATTTTTTTCTTCCCAATGCTGATTATGATACATGAACATTACATAACTGCCAATGCTGATCTGACCAGTGCGTTAAAAAAATTATAAAATCATTATTTTCTAACAGTTTTATACTACTATCTGAGAGTGGGATTCCCTTGGTATCTCACGATTTAATTCATTTTCTGATTCAGAGGGCTACAATGCGATTATAAAACAATTACTGATGCATCTTGATGGAACAAAGTTTTGCTCTCTACACATTTATTTTTTCCAACTGTGTGACTGAGCCACAATTAGTTTAGTTTGATAAAAATTATATATAACGTGGCTCTTGTCCTGGTCCGTTTTTCCTTCAACTTCATAGACGCCAAAATGCATCTACTCCGTATATGCTTTTAATCCCTGTGGTGCCAGTTGGACTGTGTCCGTTTGCACTGGCTCATGCTCAGCCGTCCTCACCAGAACTCAAGAAGCAGCCAAGTTTAGAACGGAAATATGAGGCTCACGTCATCATCTCTCAAGAGAGAATCGCAATGCATCTAGGAATTGATTTTGTCCCCCGCCCCTCTTACTAACCCTGTATGGATGTGACATGATTGATATCACTGTTGTTTGGTCTGGTTCAGCTTAAACCCTAAAACATGAACAAATGCATACAGAGAATGAATACGATAGAACATGACTATCCCTTCCTTGGAGGGGAAAAAAAAAAATAAGCTTATTCTAAATTTGATGACAGCAACACATTGCAAACAAGGTTGTGCAGGGGGAACAAAAGACTCCTCAAAAACATGTTTGGCTCCTTCCAGAGGTAAACAGGCTAATTGGTATCATGACCGGGTATTAAAGGGGCATCCCGGAAAGGCGCAGTTGGTCACAAACTTGGTTTGGGTGAGGTTCACCACTTCTGTGAAACAGATGAGTATAAAAACGATATTACTTCACAGGCTTAGAAACACTTCCTAAAACTGCTGCCAGTAAACACAGTTCTTTTTCAAATTGTTGCATTCTGTTTTCAGGTTTTAAACAGGGTCCCAACTTATTTGAAATTAATCTTGTTTGTTCACCAGCTTATTATTAGCAGCATGTGACACAGTTTTAAGGTCAGCAATGAAATAATTCTTACAGAAATGCACTTTGGAAGTCATATATAACTTCTCTGCTTGTTTTAGTTTTTTTTAAGTAAATTTATAGGCTTGTACCTGTCACATTTTCATATTTAGTTTGTTTAGTCATATTTTGCACTGATGATCAGTTTACTTCACAGATCATGAACCCTTGAATTCAACACAACTTATTGAGATCGGTTGAGAAATAAATGTAGTAGTGTATTTTATCCAGAAAAATAGCAGCTTCCCAGTTTGCATGGATTTGTTTGGTCAGGCTTGACCTAACGAAAATGGCTGCGACGTCAGTGAACCATCCAGAGGCAAATTTGGCATCTAAGTTCTTCCCAAAATGTATAAATACAGATTTTTGTCCCTTGGTCCGTAGTGCTATTTATCCATGTAAATTGTTTTGGTTTGAGTCTGCCCTCTTTCTTATATAACTTGGCTTGTGGTGCTCAAAGCAGCAAAAAAAAGTTCAAAGCCAGTTTAACCAATTCAAAAATCATGACCCGGTTACTCAAGATAATCCACAGACCTTGTTGTAAAAAAGAATGTAGTTCCTACATGAAATTGCTCAAAGCAAGGTCTGTGGATGACTGTGGAATTTTTTCCGAATCACTCCAAACAAACAAACAAACAAAAGAAATTCCACAGAAAGACTGGCCTATAATGAATATGGCTCCTGTTCAGTTGTGTCTTTGGTAATCCAGCCTTGGTTAAAACATGGTTTGTGTCCAACTCGAACAAAAGGCTGTCCAAACAACTTGGCATATTTGCCCTGATCCTTGTAATCAGCTGCATCTGTTGAGACATGTTTGTGTTCAGTCTGCCAATAAATGATAAAAATCCCGACTGAGCACTTTGAGATGAAAGGACTTTTTTTTTTTGTCTTGTTGCATCTTTTTTGTCTCGTAACACTTTGACATCTTTTCCACCACTTTTTGTCTTGTGATGTTGTTATGTCTTCCACGTTTCTTCTTGTCGGTATGTCTTTTACGTCTTTTTTGTTTTGTTATGTCGTTGTGGTCTTGTTACAACTCTTTTATCTTAAGTCTTTTTTTTTGTATTTTTACATTTTGAAGTATTTTACATCTTTTGTCCCATTCTGTCTTTTACAACATATTTGTCTTGTTATGTTCTTTGTCATCAGAGTCGTTACATCTTTTACATTGTTTTTGTTGTTACATCTTTTTATATCTTGTTACATTTTTACATCTTTTTTGTCTTGCCACATTTACATTTTTTGTCTTGCTGAAATCAGTCTTCATGTTATGAGGCTGGTACACAATGAGACAAAAACAATCAATAATTCCTTTAAATGCATTAAAACTATAGGAACAAGCCTGTTCTGGAAATGTAAGGAGCAGAAAGTGCAGTTATTTAAAATTTAGAGAGCGAAAGTAAAAAGTTCAGATATCTGAAAACTATAGTTAACTAAGTATTTGTACTCCGTTACTTCCCATGTCTGGTTATAGTAAGTGTTAAACTACAGTTTATCGTGGTAATTCACTGGGTTTTAATTGCCTCAGTGAACACAAAGGCTGTCCAAACAACACAACCTGAACTTGTAATCAGCTGTAATCTGCATCTGTTGAGACATGTTTGTGTTTAATGGCCAATAAATGATTTAATAAAAAAAATCCTTCATGATTGAGCACTTTGGCATGAAAGAAAACTGTTGTTCGATATTACTTGATGACTGATTTAAGTGAATCCCTCTCATTAAAAAAACAGAAAAGCAGCTGAACCGCTGCCCTGACACGTACTGGTGTGTAACAAAAAAAAAAAAAAAGTGACGAATCACGGGAGGCGTGAACTTCAGCTCAGCATGACCAGAGAAGGGCGTGTGTGTGAGTCGGACTGTGGAGCGACATCTGGGCTCACACACACTCCTGCTCGTCTCCAGTGTTCACAATCCAGGACTCAGGTCATCAATGAGACACAAGAGCTTCAGTACAACACGTGAAATGCAAAAATGTGATCGTGGCCTGTTGCTCCGCTGGCTGGGAGAGCGACTGCTGCCGCTGCGCAGATGACAGACTTAATGACGGCGCTCCCAGCGATCCTCGTCCAGAACATATGCCCCGGAGACCAGCGAGCGGTGAGCCCTCTCTCTGTGTGTGAGTGTGTGTGTGGTGGACCTGTAGCTTAATAACACCTCAGGTTTGGACTTATAGTTGGATTTCAAGTAGTGTTTTCATTATTAAGTCAGGAAAGGTGGCAAAGTTCACACCGGCTGCGCGTAAAAGGTGCGTAATGATCGGAGGTGTGTCTGTCAACCTGCTGATCCACGTGGGCCCACGGTGACATTTGAGCTGCCGTCGGCGAACCGTGCATCATTGTGGTAATTTGGTTAAAACCAAGCACAGCGCCAGTTCTGTCTCTGCTGGTTTACTTTCACTTTCAGTTGGTGAAAGGGACGGTCTTTGGTCCAACAAGCCCCTCCTTCTGCGGCTGCAGAGAACACGCATCTATTCTGCAAACAGCTGTCTGAAGTGTGAGAATGCATTTCAATTCTGTTTATTTACGTTTAGCAAATCATGCGCAAACTCTTGTGACAGTCGATGATGGAGAGTTAACGCTTAAAGTAAAAGATGGGGAGACTTGGGGCAAATTTAACCCACGCAGTAATGACGCTGAAGCCCCTTTTACACAAAAGCAAAAAGAAATGCCAAGAATGTGAAGAAATGCAACGAGAACTGATACTTAGGTGTCAAGTAGATGTCATACATGATGGTACTTGTTTTTTTCAGCATATCGGCTACGGGTGTACAAGAGTATTGAGTACTGAAATACTATGTTTTGTGATAACTGTATGGATTCTCAAAACATGGTATTGTGACATTGTGAGTTTCATGGCAGTGGTTAATTTTGTGCTGTGTTTAAACCCAGGGTTTGAATTACACAGAAGTTTTCAAAGGAGCCCTGTTTTCCTGTGTGCACCACTACTGAAAATGTCACATGCATGGAACTGCACAATAATTTAAGGGTTACTTCAAAAAACATTCTACTGTTACTATTACAGGCAGCTGATGCTGTTTACTGTCTAATGTTTCATCAAGGCTAAATAACAATATATCAAATATTTCAGTTAATCACAGCAAAACCCATGTCATGATGTTTTTGTCCTCCCCATAACCATTTCCCATACCTATTTCATAGCCTTCACACACTATTTATCAAACTTGTTTTCTCATGTTTATGTTTTTCACAGTGACTGTAAACAGTGCATTAAACAGCTGTTCATCAGCATCTGACTGTTCTTTCCTGTCCTTGATGTTTTCTGTCTATTTGCAGATTGTTAAAATCGGGGGAAAGTTGAATTAGGGCGGAAAGTTCTATTTGCAGCTACAAAAAGCAAAACAGGAACTGAAGTAAGTGCAAAACTGAAAAATAATTACGTGTAGGATAGCAACACGTGCGGCTGCAGTGACAGCTCTGCTTCAGTTCATCGATAAGGTGCAGAAATCAACACAGTTAACCAGTGGGTGGGTTCCACTTTCTAGAAAATACCATGGGTTCAGACGGGCAGGTCAGTTGACAAAGGAGTGTTTAGAGTAAGTATTAATGACTCCCAGAAACAGTGTGTACTATAGTCCACCTTCTTTCAGACCCTCCAGGATTTTGCAGGCTTTTTTGGGGATTGTTGCAGTTTAAATGTCTGATTTCACAGCAGCTTTTCTAAAAAACTATAATGGATGTTGCAATGTTTTTAGGTCTTTTTTGCAGTGAAACTGTGGATGCAAGTGAAAACTGCAAAAACAAACAAACAAAAAGTTTATCTGTTTATTTTTTGTATAACTCCTTAAAAATAATTTACTAATTCACTAATATTGTGTTGAGTTGGTTCACTGAGATGTACATGTATGACGTCTGTGTGGGAGACTCTTTTGATTGGTGGAAGAGGCAGGCAGGAAGCCAAGAGATTTAGCTTTTATTTTCAGTGGTAACGGGTAGTTGTCAAAGGTCTTCCCTACGGTGAGTATTAGGGCTGCACAATAAGATAAAAAAAATCACATTGTGATTATTTTGACAGATACTGTGATTGATTCACTATTAGAGGGAATGATCATTTTTGAATCACCTTTTTAATTTTCACAGGAAAAAAGAACTGTATGATGATATCATGATGATGTGACATTTGTTGGAGTCTGCACCAAACAAACATGTTTTCTCACATCTTGAGAACAAGATTTATAGGCCAGAGCATCTCTGCAGCTCTACGGTGCTTCATTATAATGCTGTTTTGTCACACATTTTCCTTTGTCAAAAGTCTGAAGTTTCTGTGATTTGGATACTGTGACTATAATATTTTGATTAATTTTGCAGCCCTAGTTAGTATTATCGGCAAAACGTACTTGAAACATCAGCAGTTAAGGTAACCTATTCATTCATATGCAGAATCTCCCCTTTTACAGTCTTATCATGTTTTGCTCAGAGGTGGAAGAAGTAATTTCACTTAAGTAAAAGTAGAAAGACCCCAGTGTGGAAATACTCCCTCACAAGTAAAAATGCTGCATTCATAATGTAACTTTAGGGATGCACAATATTGGATGTTTGAAGACCATCTTGCCGAGATCTAATTTTGGTTAATTAGATGCTGATACTGATATACACACACATTTTTTCCACCTAATTGCCGAGAACTTCAAGGGCCCTGTCTTACACCCGGTGCAAAGCCACTGCACCGCTGGCACAGGTCGTTTTGCTATCTTACAGCGGCGCAAGTTCCATTTTTGCCACTTGTGCCTGGTCTGTGCATGGACAGCCACATAACTGAGATGGCAGCTTCAGCCAGACTGGATCGGTTAACCTCTCTCCTCGACCGCACTCTCTCTCTGCTCTGCCAATCGCTTGTCAAGGCGCTTCAGTGTAAAACATAACCAGCTACATATCTGCATGACATTTACGGTTCATGTATTGTTTTTGCAGACGTTCATGTAATATAATAATGCACACATGAAGCTGTTTCGAAGATGTCCTGTCATCTCCATGTCCATGCTCTCGCGCTCTCACGCCTTGAACCAGGACATCTGTCTCCTCGCTTCACAAATCTTTTCTCTTTGTTTCCTCTTGGTAACTTCACCGTCATGCAGCTTGCACCCTCTTGATTAGGTGATTAGAGCTGATTTTCTAATTGGTTTATTGCATGTTAGGATTAAAATCGTCTGTGAATTAATGAGGGCACCACACAGCTGATAGGTGTATCCTGCTTTGCACTGGTGGTGCAAGGGGTGGGGCGGGGCAAAATACCACTTGCGCCCCACTTTGAACTTAGGATATAATGTTCTCTGTTAAAAGAGAAAGATTCCACTGTCTTGAGTGAGGAATTCAGTTTTTTATTCTAGTATTTTCTTCTCAGGCATCAGTACGTGTTGGTTGGATGAAGAGATCTGAGAACACAACACTCTTAACAACTGAACGTTTATTAGTTTATCAATGTTCTAATCTGCAACTATTTTGATATTCTAAATTTTAAAGTAAAGATTGCAAAAATGCATTTGTTCCAGCTTCTCAAATGTGTGTGTGTGTGTGGTTTTTTTTTTTCCTAGCATCACAACATAATAAATTGAATACTTTGGGGTTATGTATTGATTTGTGCCAAAACAAAGACGTCATTTGAAGACATCAGCATTGGCTCTGGGAACTCTTTGCTATTTATTGATAGTTTGTTGACCAAGCAATTAATCTATTAATTAATCCATTAATTGAGGGAATAATTGGGAGATTTATCAATAATGAAAATAATAAGCAGTTTCAGCCCTAATGTGTTTGCCGTTTGATGTCAAAGTTGTTGTGTTTTCCATTTTCCAGCGTCACACAGGGTCATAAGTGGCAGCCTAAACATCTCAACAATGCTACTGTCCCAGATTTACCACTTTGTGTTGAACTTGGTCACACATCCAACATGTTAGAGTCAGCATTTACAGTCGAGTGCTGAAGTTAGATTAGATTCTATTGTATTGTCAGTGCAGAGTACAAGTGCTGAGGCAGTCACACACAGTTTATCATCTAACAAGTGCAAAAAGCAGTTAAGTGCAGAGTAATGTGCATACTGTATGTATAGTGGTAATATATAAGCTAACAAGGGTAGATAAAAATATAAGTAGAGATGCACCGATTTCAATTGTCTTTGCCAATTCCGATTTCCGATTTTATGAAGGGTCTGACCTACCGACAGCATTCACAAACATTTTTGCAACTTTTCTTGTAAAAATTAAAATTGTTCATAATAAGACACTGACTATTAAATATTCATTAAATACTATTTAAAGTTTCTCCAAAGTCCTCCAGGTTACAGCCAGGCCTTATTCTAGTTTTATATTGAGATTATGAATCCGGAGAATGTGATCTCGCGTGAATTCACGGGCCGCAATTTCACGTGATCTCCTGTGGAAGCAGATGTAAACAAACCGGAGACGGACGCGGTGCAACAGTTTGCAGTAAAACTTTGCCGTGAGAAAAACAGACGCAGAAGTTGAACGAGTCTGGATGAGAAAATGTTTGAGGAGACTCATCAACACAGGTTGTTTATTCTTCAGCCAAAACAGGAGGTGAGATTTTAACTGTCCCTCTGTGAACAGCAGTCTGCTGCTGGCTAACATTAGCATGAAGAGCAACAAAGTTTACGGCTGTTCTGTGACATTGTCAGTTGCTCTGTCTCTCTGTCTCAGACTGTCTGTCTTCTCTTTATCTTATTCTTGGAATCTGTCGCACCATCTTCAAGCAAGCATGTGTCTGAGTGTGTGTAGCTGTCATCAGCGCTGTGTTGATATCATGGTCAGTTTGTCTGCTGTGCGCATGACGTGACCATCGTGCAGAACACGTGTGTGACGCTGACCGGACGGATGTCGATTAATCAGTGCAAGTCTAATGATAAGCTATATACCATATGAACAGTGTGATATAGGGCTGGGAGATATAGCTGAAAAATTTGAAATGACTAAAAATTAATAAATTAAAATTATTAATTTCAGTTGATATAGATAATTACGAGACGTTGAATGTTGAATTTAACCACTTTATTTTTATTTACCCTCTTTATTTATGAAGGCACAGGAAATAGACTTAAACAACGAAAGAAACTGCCGTTCTGGTGAGCTGACCTGTCTTTTTTAATTAACAAATTACTCATCTCAGTTTCTCACTATAATGAACAACACACTTGTTAAATGATTGCTGTTTGCATGACACCCATAGAACACTCCTTCATCAAGGACTGTAGGGTGTTAATGAGCATATTTGTTATGTGCTTTCATGGTGGTATGTATTTACTTAAGTCAAACTACTGTGTTACATTTTGTACATTTTTTTTTCTTACTACTATTAAAGAAGCATCTATTACTGATGTAGACACACTATCGTTTTATTATCCAGGCCTAGTGGTTGACTGAAAGCACCTATATGGCCGATATGAACCCCACCGATGCTGTTTCCTGTTAACTTTATTTATTAAAGTGTCATTTATAGGGTCAGTAGATGAGATTAAGTTTGGTTGCAACAGAGTTGCATGTTGGGCAATTTGAGTAGTTAGCATAATGAGCCAATTAACTGCCAAAAAATGGGAATTATTATAATTTTGCTTTTAGTAAACGTAAAAGGTGATCTAAAAGTCTAAAAGTTCATGTTTGTTATGCCCAGAAATCCTGAAGCCCTGAATGTTTCATAACATGTTGAAAAAAAAAGATTTTATGACCAGGATTGAAACTGCAAGCATCATATAACCTCTGTGAGGCGAGGACTGTTTTATGTGTGCTTTTCTTTACTATTGTTATTATTATTTTTATAGTAATAACATACATAGTAAAAGAAAAAAGATCTCAAATAAATCTTTTTTTTTTTTTTTTATTAAATACTGTAGCGACCCCGGACAATGGAGGGTTATTTAAGTTCATCCCCATCTCTCACACACACACAGACTGTTTCAGTATAATGTTGTTAAAGATTTATATGCTAATAAGGGCACAGATATGTTTTCTTATATTATATGCACTATACAGTTCAACATTAAAATAAGCGCACTCTAGGAAGTCTATGAAGAATTTCTGATTTTTTTCTTTATCTTATATCTTTATTTTCTTTATCTACATCTTTATATATGACATTTCAATAATAAATGTTCAAAGGAAGCAACATTACTGGTTCAAAGAAATCACCAGTGTGAAATTAATACATGAAATATGTGTTAAATGACAAGACTCTGGTTAACAGAAAACATTTTTGATAACAGATTGGTAATTTAACTAATTTTGTAAAGTAAAAATGATGATAAATATTTGTTTGTTCCAGCTTCTTTGACGTGAGAAAATGCAACTTTCATATTATCATAAATTGCATATCTTTGGATTTCGGACTGTCAGTGAAAAAATAAACATTTAGGAAAAATCATGATTGATTTTCTATAATGTATTGGAAAAAATATGATAAAGTATGAGTCTCATTTCATCTCGTTTTACAAACTAAATAATTACTCGACTAATTGCTAACAATAAGCATATTAACCAATAATTAAAATAGCTGTGAGTTGCTGCTCTTTTATATCCTCCTGTTAATGTAACATTCAACAACCTTAATCCAGCAATAACCCCTGTATTGCGCAAGGTGTTGCCTAATCAGATAGGAGGGATACACCATGTACTTTTTACCAGAAGCATGGCTCACGCACCGTTTGTGTTCAGTGAGACGAAGAAGAATTTAATTAAGGTTTTTCTTTCTCAAAGTGACACTCTACTGCATTAAACTACTTAATAAAACTGCAGTGTTATCAGTAGTTTACAGGTTATGAATTCTGAACAGACAAAACACAAAGGCACAATTATCTGTGTAGTACACGCCCCAAACCTGTATCCATTAATTAAATCAAAGGCTATTTCAAAACAGTCGTCACTCTGATTCACACCCTTCAAGTGGCTCAGTGACGACTGTCACTGCAGTCAGTCAGGATTATCAGATCAATCTTTAGATATTTGGAACTTGCTGGCTTTGAGCTCGGGCAGAGGTGTGGCCGGGGTGGCATATCCTCCTCCTCTACCAGCGTCAGAGGGTGACAGGTATTGATAGTATCGCAAAATTACCGCCAAGAGAGAACAAAGAAACACAAAACAACTACAAAGAAGAACAAAATAACCACAAATAAATGCACAGTGACAACAAAGACATGCAAAATGACCATAAAGAGCCCCATAATGACCAGTAAGAGTTACAAAATAACCAAAAAGTTGCATGTTAATGAAGACTAGAAAAAGCCATAAAACTGACATTATTGAAAGAAGAAGACTAACTGTGAAAAGATGCAGATGAATTGAACAATTAAATGGTGAAAGTTTTTTTTTTTACTCTAGGCTAAGCTGTTTTCAAGATAATTGCAAAAAAGTAAACTTGTTTGTCACAGCGTCAGCTTGAGGTCAATGAGTGTTGTTGCATTTTTGTGTAGTGGGTGGAATTTATAACCCACCGGACAATTTTGGTGAATTTTCATCTTGTTTTTGCTTCACAAATACTTTTAGTGGAGTAGAAGAAGAAGAAAGAAAGAATCATCAGAACAAAAACAACAGGGGTCTGCAGTGGGATCTTGGACCCCTAACATACACACATACACTAGCTATTAAGTGTGTATTTAGGGACTGGAAGCAGACAAAACCCCCATAAATTCAGCCTGAGCAACCGGCCCCCAGCTTGTTCTGCCTCTGCCTTTTTGTTGATGATTCTCTAAACATTGGGAAGAGTCCAAAGTAAGCTACAAGACTCCTGCACTTCCTTGACGAATTTAGGTGTGGATGAAGACCAAATATCTGTCATCGTAAAACGAAAACGAAAGCAAGATAATAGAGATAATATCAGTTTTCCTCTAATGGGCCTGAGAGATTGATGCACTTACTGCCAAACTGGGCAGTACCATTTCAGATCAGTGAATGTTGTGCCTGCTGCTTGGCTTCAAATTAATTTCAAAAAATGAGAACAATCTTGGCCCAGTTAGAGGGGTTTGTAGATAAAGCTGTACCTCCTGGTACCGTCTGTTTCTGTTCCACACATCCTCTGCCTTGGGTGGGGTCTGAAGATGAAGGGTTTGGGAAGAGATGCACTTGCTGCTTTACATATGGAGCGATGTCGGCCCGAAGCAAACAGTCCTCTCACAGTGACAACACTGAGCTGGTGGGCATTTCCCTGAAGTGTTTGGTAGTTGAAATGATAAGCTAATTAAGCAATTAGTCCAAAGCAATTAATTAGTAACTATTAAGGTTGGGTGACATCTAGCGAATTAGCAAAACATCGCAGGAGTCGGTGATATCGTTGCTGGGTCTAAAAGGCTCTTTGGCTCAACACATGTTCGTAACTTAGTTGTGTTTCAAAAGAAAATAAAAAACATGATGTGGAGATGTTGAGCAATCAAAAGCAGCAACAGCTTCTTTTTTTTATTTTCTCTACCATATGTCAAAAAGGGAACTTAGACAACAACTTTATGGCAACTCTGAGCGGAGACACTACCTCAAATACAGAGGGCTTACGATGGCAGAGGGCTTACTTGTCGCTGACTGTCAGCCATCGCAATAGACTGCCCAACCCTAGTAACCACGCTGATAACTGATTCATTGCTTCAGTCATATTTAAGCAAAAAAGTAAAAAACATGTATTGCTTCCAGTCTCTCATATGCGAGGATTTGCAACTATGTGACTCAAGAGGAATCAACCTGCACACCCACCAACAGAAACGGTCTCTGCCATAATGTGGAAATATTATCCAGCTGAATCACCACCACGAACACACTAATTGAAAAAAATGGATGGCCTTGAAAGAACAATTAGCTGCCAGTGAGCACCATCTAACTCGCAGATTCACAGGGACGATGCACTTCAAGGCTGGAGAGGGAGAATATGTACGTCTGATCAGTCAAAGGATGTCGTCTCGTTGGTTGGACGGACAAACATTTTTCACTGTCAACACCAAATCCTGAGCACACAGGAGGTGGCGTGTAACTGCCTGCTCTCGATCTCTGTTTTGACTCAACTGACAATATATAGAATAAGTAGTCATTTAAAAACACACAGCCACAGAAGAAACAGGAGAAATATCAGAGCAACTGAAACTCCAGGCAAGGGAAAAGGGCAGAGAAATGAGCTGGAAAGCATGGGTTGCATTTTTGCTCATTTATGAGAATCTGATCATTTCATATCATTGGTTCCCAACCTGGGGCCCGCACCCCCCCTTAGGGCTGTGCCACAAATCACAGGAGGTCCCCAAGACTTTGTCTGCTCTGAAGTTGTCAAAAGTAGATCTTTACATGTTAACTATGAATGACAAGGCGGCACGGCGGTGCAGTGGTCAGCACTGCTGCCTCACAGCAAGAAGGTCCTGAGTTTGAATCCCCCAGACGGCTGGGGGTCTGGGGAGCCGGTGGCTGGGGCAGGGCCTCTCTGTGAAGAGTTTGCATGTTCTCCGTGTGGGTTCTCTCTGGGTACTCCAGCTTCCTCTCACAGTCCAAAGACATGCATTAATTAGATTAGCTGATGGCTTTAAATTGTCCATGTGAATATGAGCATGAACGGTTGCCTGTCTCTATGTATCAGCCCTGTGATGAACTGGCGACTTTGAAAGCTACAACTGTGAGATCTCTCAAGCGCAGAGATAATGAATCATTATTATTCTTTTGGTGAGGATGAGTGTGTATAAGAAAAAAAGGAAGCACAGATTTTTATCTATCTATACTAGTTTATAGTAGATTATCATTGTGTGTTATTGCCAGATTTGTTCAGGGTGTTATGCCTGCGACACACAGGAAGCAGATGTGCTGCGACATGTCAGTTCTGGGGCGAGCAGCAGGCCCCTTCAGAAAATCATGTCACCACAAGACAAATGTTATATAAAGATAAAGATAAGGTAAAAAAAAAATGCCTGTGCAGTGTTTGATTTAAGGTACTAGTGAGGTCAAAAAGATATCAGTAAAATTAAAATTATTCATTCAGATCCAAACTGAATTTACTGAACAAACTAAAACTGGAACACATTTACTGGTTACAGCAGAGCAGAAATTACAAATTAAATTAAAGAGTAAAAAAAAGTTTTAAACATATGTCATTTGGTTTTATGAGATTGGTAACTGTATTATCCAAGTACTATGCTCTTAAATAAAGATCAAATTAACCGTGTTAACCAGAACTTCTTCTCTCAACAGTCTCATTCAAGCTTGACAAAACGGCCGGAAGGATGAAATACTAACATACCATTTCCTCGTATTATTTCTAGAAAGACGTCCAGTTCCAGTGGTCCTGTAACCTGTGCAGAGAGAGCCACAAAACTCAGGTCTGGCTTTGTTTCTTAGTTCTGAGGTAGGCATACAGCATGTGACTTGTTTGTCTAAAAGTTAAATATTGGTTATCATACTTGACAAAAAAGAAAAAAGAAAAATGACAGAGGAAATGTTTCTATCATCAACATAGGTGGAAAAAACACACCAAACAAATGCAACACAAGTTAAATCAGATATTCTTCATTATTCAGAAGAGAATTTTTTAAAACAAACATTGAAGGATGTTTACTGTTGTGAAATGGAAAAAAGAAAGTGTACCTTTCTTCATCTGTCTGAAATTGTCATTTTCTGTCATTCATTAAAACTCATCCATTCTTGTTAATGTTGTGAACATTTCCTGAAAAGGGAATGGCTTTGTTTCTACATAACACTTATTTTACTTTGAAGGGCTGTTTTCTTTTTTTTTTTTTTTTTAAATCTAACTACTGGAACAGCTCACCAATAGACGGGCAACAAGCTTTAAAAAAATGAATTGGCAGTTGATTAAAGTATCTGTAAAATACAACTTGTAGGTGAGTCTGTGACACAAAGTAACAGATGGTCAGTAAAATATAAACTTTACACTCTTTATACACCTGTCTGCCACTGTTGCAAGAACCTAAGACAAATCATATATAAATATTCTCCTAAATTAAAAAATTGTTATCATTGTCTGTTCACTCTCTTAAAGCTTCTTGACTCTGTGTACGTGTGCTGCTTCTCTGCCAGACACAGTAGATGTGAGGACTTGCTTGGATGGACTGAAAGTTGCCATTGAGGTGAGAGAAGGTATTAAATAAAATAAAATTTCACTTATGTTTATCTTTGTTTTAAACTGTAGAAACCGTCATATTTTTATGTTTACTCATACTTTTACTTAGTGTATCCCTTTTACATGTGTAGTGGATTGTTGTTTTTTGTTTATTTGATAATATTCAAAACCCTACTTTGTCTAATTTTATTGTTTTTAATTTTTCTTAACCCCTTTTAGAAATCTGATGCTATGCTGTACGCTCCATCAGCTAATGACATTAAAGTAAGTACATGTTTGTTTGAGTCAAGTGACCCTTCGCTAAGCCCCACCTACAAACAGAAATTGTCCAATCATAGGTTAGCAACCATAATTAGGGCTGTTAAGCTTCCATTTCTCTACATGTTGAAGGTGTGCAGGAGGCTCTGAGAAGAGTGAAACTCTGTGTTTCATGAGTCTCTTTGTAGTCTCTCAAATACGTGAAACACAAGCGCACACACTCTGAGTTCAACTCCTCAAACGTAAGCTGCAAATGTTAGCATGTCCGGCTAACTAACACTAACTTACTAGCTGTAGTAACTTTACTTCCAGCTGAACTTCTTAGATACCGCTGCATCTACATTTGCTATGTGGAGGATTGATGAGGAGGACGTGGGCCGGTGCAGAATCAAAGTTGGTTGACATTGACGCATCTCACTCTGGCTCGCTGTCCCAGGTCTAAGCCTGGTTAGCGTAGCTGTTGTTCCAGCTGTGTTCCGTGATCGAGGTCCAGCTGGTCTGGCTGGGTGACCCGTCTCACGGTGCACTGCACTAATTGAGTCTCTACGCTTCCTTTTTCCATGTTCATGAGTGTATTTAAATATATAATAAATAAATAAATAAATAAATAAATAAATAAATAAGTTGTAAGGGGCCTCCTTAATGTCTAGGGCACCAACATGCATAGACATACTCAGGGGGAAGCAACAAAATATGACCTGGGGCATCTTAGGGATCTTTCCAGCATTTTGTTTCCAATATTCCGAACTACATATCTACACACTGAAAGCTAGTCATTCATAAAATCATCAGAACCTAAAACATCAACTTGACCCAAGAAGGGCTGCCATATCAGTGTAAACTTGTCAGCTGACCCCCTGACAGTATACCTTATTTTCTCCAGTTTAATAAAATGCAGCATATCCCTAATCCACTGTGTAAATGTTGGCGGGTTACAATCTTTCCGCCTAATCAAAATTTGTCATCTGGCCACCAATGTGGCGAAAGACAAAAGGTTTAGTGTACAATGATTTAAGATAAGCTTCTGTGTCACCGTGCCAAGTAAGGCAAGGGAGGCTGACAGTTCTAAGGATTTACCAGTAGTTTTGGAAAGCATATCAAATATTATTTTCCAAAAATTACATAACTTTGGGCATTCCCAAAGCACGTGTATCAGAGTGCCTTGGGACTGTTTGCAGCGGTCGCACATGGGGTCTATGTTTGAAGCAACCTGGGAGAGCTTAACCTTAGTCCAATGCAATCGATGAATTTTACACTGCATAACAGTGTTTCATACAAATTGAAGATGAATATATTCGCCCTATCATCTCTGACTACATGGTTTCTGAAATTTCTATACCAAGGTCCCCCTCCCACTGACTTTTAAGGGAGTTGAGTCATATTTTCTCTCAGTAATAAAGAATATATGTCACCTATCTTACCCTTTCTGGATGATGTGAGGTCATTCATTGAATCTAGGAGAGTGTCTGGGGGCTGTGACGGGAATTGAGCGATATTTGAAGATATGAAGCTGTGGATTTGTAAATATCTGAAGAAGTGCAACCTGGGGATGCTGAATTTCTGGACAGCCTGCTCAGACGAGATAAACAAGCCATTTATGAACGTGTCCTTAAATGAACAGGCCCCATTATTGGGCCATGCATTGAATAAAGCATCCGTCAAAGATGGATGAAAAACATGTTTTTTTTTTTATGGGAGCGAGCAGTGAAAATTGACACATCCCAAAGGACTGTTTGAATTGTTTCCATATTTTTAATGAATGAATAATAACTGGGTTAGAAGTGTATTTAGTAACAGGTTCTGAATATGGCAGACTAGAGTATAATAAAGCAGATAGAGATGTGTTATTACAAGAGTCTCTCTCTAGAGTTAGCCAGTCAGGTGCATCAGTTAGTTGAGAGTGATTCGTTATATACAGAATTTAAAATGGGTGCCAATTTTGAACTCAGATCAACAGGTTAGAATACAGCCGTAAATGTCTCTGAACATTCTGCAATAACCGCAGTGACGCAGCAACTTGCATCTCAAATATAAGGTGAACAAGCTGATTTTTAATTGTGTAGCATCAAAATGAGCAGTAATAAACACAAGCGACCCATTCCATTTACAGAAGATAATAACCGGAAATTGTTTTAAAACATTTTGCTAATTTCGTCCTTGAAGACAGCCGCAAAGTCTGTTCATAGCGATGACAGCAGCTCAGCCTTAAAGGCCATGATTTGAGTCGGGCTTACCCCTGTTGAGGGTCCTGCTGCAGAGTCACCTGAGTCGCACTAAGTTCCAGAGAGAGATGCCATGTTTGTCTTGACAGGCCCGGTCGTGGCGGTGTTAGTATTACGACCTTTGATGCTTCTGCTGGCTAAGGTTGATCTTTCCATTCGGTTAGTAAAGAAGTTAGATGAAAGATTATGGGTATTTTTCTTCGAATTACACCAAGATAATACTTAAATGAAATAACGTTCTGAGGAGTCCCGCAAAACAACCCCTACTCCATGACTTGCTCACTAGCCCCCCTCAGCCTAAGTCTTTTAGCATTAACATTATCTCATGTATGCAGCTGTCAGGTAACTTTACATTTATACTTTCACAGGGTTCTTGTTTTAAAATGTGTTAGATGGAAACATTAAATCGCAGCTGGAGACATCTCAGCTGACTCAAGTTGAGTCACCAGTAGCTTAGATCAGCCAGCTACACTTATGAAATCTGCATGAGTCATTATTTTAGCTGACAAAATCCACCGTCACCAGCTACAAATGAGAATCAGCTTTTGTTTACTTCTCTAAGAAATGAGTTGACAATTAGTCCTCCACTTTAGTCCAAAGACAATAAAAAAAACAGATGAGTGAGCCACGTTGTTGACTGGTTGACATGTTCTCTCATCACAATGAACACGGGCTGTGTAGTTTGAGTCAATAACTCCTTTCAATAATACGCCACGTTCCAACTGTACAGTACGTGGATTATATGGAGGAAGAGCATTAAACATGCTTCAATTTAAGCTCTCAAGAGCAGATAATCTTGTCACAGGAGAAACTTGAAAAATTAGTCCAGAGTCAAACAGAACAGAGACTCACATTCTTTTAAATAACCTCCCCTTATTAGACACTATTTAGATTATCTATAGTGCATGGTCTAAAGTGCAAGGAACAAATGCATGTAAGGCATGTCCAACTCAACTATGCTACTTAAATAGCGTAACTAGAAGCACAAAGTGTAAAGGGGTTGTATTTAGTTTCTTAATTAAACAGAAAAGTCATGTCAGCTCTGCACCAGACAGAAGATCAAGCTCTCAAGATTAAGCAAACATTGGTAAAATAGGGAGGAGCTGAGACAGGTATATAAACAACAGTTCATGACTTTACATCTCTGTGCAAGTGCATTATATTTATGGCTGTGTTCCAATCCAGAGAGGGTTTAGCCTGTACTCCCTGCTCCTTGCTCAGGGACTGTCAGTTAAGGGAACTTCCCTTGGCAAAATTCCTCCATTCTAAACACACCGCCATTGTCACCGAAAACATCCGGGTACCTTTTGCTGCAACCCTGGAAAATGTATATGACTGAAACAAAGTATTCAGTAAAACAAAACAAACGAAACAAAAACTGATGCTTGAAAAAACTTATTCTATTGAATTGAAGGCAATGTAAGTTGTCAATAAATGTGATTTGATTAACTTACAAGCTGTATGGTGCATTCCAAAATAGATTAATATACAGATTATTCACATTTTATTATGTAAAGTTGATAATACAAACTACTATTATTTCATATTTATATTATGTTGTGATAATTATGACTGGTGATGTTAGTTTTAACAATAGTTACAGACATATGTAAACTATATACCAATATAAAATGTAAATATAACTTAATTATTATATATTATTCAATTAGATTCTAATTAGTTAAATTAATTATTTTAAGTTAGCAATTAACATAAAATATAAAAAATATTTATGGGATATAAAACTCCTCTGTTAGCTCCATTGTTTGATTTGTGGAATGACCTGTGGGTAATCTTGCTTGTCAGCTTCCTGCAAAGTAAAGACCCGTTGTTCAGTTCTTCCCTACACAGCTCACACTTCCCTTTTTTGTTCCATTCAGTTTGGAATCTCACAAAACACAGTCGAATACTCTGTATGCAATTTGCATCAAAATGTACCAGAAGAGCAGACAGCATATGGAAAATTACTGTATCAACCATTGTTATTGTTGTTAATTGTTAATGTTCTACTTTTCTACGTGCTGCAAACTCGCACACATTCTGTCAAATGGAGTGTAACCATGGTAACAGAAGTGCACTTGCACAATCTAAGAGACCTTATGCAACGCTCCTGAACGAACCCCCTGCAGTTTAGGGGGACAGGGGACATGAAGTTTGAAACTTATGGTAGTTAAAGCAGACTGGACACTGTGACAGTATATTTCCATACTGAGGTATTTCTCTCTCTCTCTCTCCTAGGACAACTGTAAAAATGTGTCGCTCAGATGTTACATGTTGGAGTTGATAATGGTCATCAAAGAAGAGGAAATTAAAACTGATGATGCAGTATGCATCCATGATTTCAATGAAGAACTGCGTGTTGAAGCTAACTCTGTAAGTCCTGTTCGCAAAATCCTCCTCAGAGTGTCTGGATTTATAGGAAAATATGTTTTGTACTTTTAAACTACTTTTCATTCTTGCATAACCACTAAAAAAAGCTGTCATCAACAGACTTTGTGCACCTTTTTTTAGGCTTTCATGGCTTATTGTATATTATTATGGTTATTCACATCCTCACAAGGAAATTCTGATATATTAATTTTTATATCACCAGTGCAACATACAACAGCACACAAAGCCTCAGTGTCACATTAGCTTGTTTGTTTGTTTTTTTACTTTTTAAATAGGGACTTCCATTAATGTCTAAAAATATGTTGTATTGTGTCTCGTCTGAATTTTAGGTTGGTTGTCCACCATGTGAAGCATACGCACTTAAAAACATAACAATATTCCTGGAAAGACTAAATGACCTTTTGAAAGAATTGACTGAACGGCGGAGCCCTCATGGAACGTAATATGCTGTAAATACTGTAAGCTATGAATGTGTATTTGTATATATTTGTAGAGAATTGTGAGTTTTTTTTATTTTGTATATATCAGATTGTAACTGTGTTAGCCTGTGACAAACCATGCCACCCTGTATTTTATATTATGACAGACCACACTAAATTTTTTAAATGTATGTGCTGACAATACTGCATCTCATTGTCTGTGTTTAACTGTACAGATTGTCTCTCCATCATTGTGTCACAATCTGCCTGCCAGTTGTACAGTTTTTAAAGAAGTATCAGGAAGCAGCATACAGTAGCAGCATGTACTGTATATACAGGATGTATATTATTAAGCTCACTGCTAAACACTACTGAATGTAATACCTATTATACAGTATATGCCTAATGAACTCCAGTATCTTGAGGAAAGTTGCTCGCTCCAGTAAATAATATACCAACTGCATTGTCTGTCATTTGATTTCTTTTATCTGTCATTTATCTCATATAACGTTCTAAGTGTTTGTTATAGGTGCCCTTCAGAATGTTTTTTTTTATTTTGTTAATCAGTTATGTTTAAAGGTTCTTCAAGTGATTCTGGACTTCGCTGTCATCACAGACTGATGCTTTGGCACAGACCTGATAATGATACTCAACAGTTATTTTTCTTTCTCCAGAAGTTCTTGTAGTACCGTTAAATGCAGCACCAGTGGGCATTGAGACGGGAAACTGTGGCGCAATAAAAACAACACCAGCAACTGTGTTGGTGGAAATCTGCTGTGTCTGATACTAGTGAGACATGAAATAAGTATTGGAAAGGCCAGTTTGAGGAACAGATTGTAGAGCTTATCAGACACCAAAACACAAAGGATTTTCTGACTCTGCAAAGTTGTCAAAGTGGAAATAACATTATTTTTTGTCACGACAGTCATGAGGTAGACTGCAGAAACACAGCACATATGGTAGTAATTTACCAGGAAAGTTTGTAAATTTTTGCTGGATAATCCTGTGTTTGGCTGAAGCCCACTAAAGGCTCATTTATGCCCCCTTTGTGTACATAAATACTGTAACTGCCCACATACTTCCACTCACCCTTTATTTTAGCATGGATGAAGTGATATATCTACTAGAAAGCACCACTCAGAGTCAAAAGTTAGCTTAATGAAGAAGAAGAATCAGAAGTTGCTGACAACAGACATGGTGAAAGTGGAGGCGGTCTTGTAGACGGTGGTCTGTGCACCATTAAATACATCACGACGATGATTTCCAGTAGAGGTGAAGTAAAAAATATGACAGGTTGTCAGTGGAGAGAGACAAATTATTTATTTTTTTAATTTTTCCCATTTGAATTGTGCTTTGAATCACACATATGATGTTTGTCAATTTAAAACATAATTTTGTAAGAAAGTTGCATTGTTGTAGTTTAGTTTAATGTGAAACAGCTCATGTCTCGGCTCCTACAGTGTATGTCTGCAACACCAATAACGCTGTGCCTGTAACGTTACGCATGCAACACCTGGGTCTGCAGTTGTTCCAATTACGTATCTTCAAAGTCTGTTACCTAAACAGTTTTAAGACAAACTGTGACTTCGTTGACTGAAAAATTAGCACATCATGTGTGTAATTTATGGCACAATTCAAACAGAATCAAAACATAATTTTTCTCTCACCTTTGACCACAGTTTAGTTAAGTACCATGGTAGTCCACTGCAAGGGGCGTGACTTAACCTCTTTATGCTGATTTTTAAAAGTTCTTTGTTGTATCCTGTGGTCGTGTCTCACTTGAAATATTGGCTACGCTGCTACGCTGCCCCCAGGATCACCAGAGGTACTGCTCTGTTTCGTCCGTATCCATTAAAATGCAGAAACGCAGACAAAATTCACGTAGAGTACAGACAGAGGGCTCTGTCTGCAGCCGTATCTAACGTTAAGCATAAATGAGCGATGAGTCTGCACCCACAGGCAGCATCAGTTAAAAGAATGCGGGTGTGTTTCGGCAAGGCTAAGGACGATCGGAATGCCCATAAATGAAGCCAAAAAATTCCGGTAATGAGCGCTGTCATTTGCATTCTGTTTGGTGATCAGTGAGCAGCTGATTGCATCAGTTTTTAGATGAGTCCTAATCTGCTCTGTGCATTAGCTAACAGGCTTAGCAACGTGTTGCTTGTTTAAGGACAAAAAAAACAAACTTGTCCTGGTTCTATTTTAGCAAAGTTGTGTGAACTTGCCTCACCGGTTTGATCTGGTCAGAATTGACGCTGACGTCTTTCCCCTAATCAAAAGCAGTTAACAGGGAGGACAAGAGGTCAACTAAAAAGGCTGAAAAGCAGCACCTTTCATATAATTCACAACATTATTTTTATGGCAATATCCTGATCATATTTTGGCTTATGACTTTGAATCATGGTGAGCTGTCATGTTGTCTATCTTTATATATGTCAGTGGTTTGTATAAGCATGTGTGTTCTCATGTATGATACAAACACAATGGCGACACAGTCTGAAATATCGTGTTCTCCGGTGCTGCTGGAGGTTGAAAACTTCATGTCGCCTTCAATCGAACACAGAGCTCTCGGAGACTGGACAGGTTGGAAGCACTCACTTGTATTGCAGCAGTGATGAAGATGACTCATAGGACAGCGCTGACAATGAGGTAGTGGAACTTGAACTCTTGCTGGTGATTTCCGGGAACACTGTGGCAACAATTTGCTGTAATGACAACATGTAACAACTTTGAATACATTATAGAAAAACAACATTTGCTCGGTTTCAGGTCTGGTTATTTTAGATTTTACATCATAAAGATTTTTGTCCTTCTCTGACTGTGCCAATTGTAAGTGTCCGTGTGTGGTGTGTTGCAATCAGATAAAGACTGAGACAGAGCTCGGTCAATGCACGGTTTTAGCCATGCATCGATGAAATAAAGAAGCATCAGATCTTGTGTCTGGTTAGAGTCTCATGCTGGGCAGTTGCTGAAGATTATACCTGACAAGCGTGGATGACAAGTAGCAACTTGTACCAGTGAGTGACAGATGAGCAGTCATCATTCCAGAGACCCTTGATCCAAAGAATCAGCTGAAAGGTAAATGTTAAGTACATTAATCAGAGGTGGCAAAAGTAAACATGTATTCTTTACTCAAGTAGATTATGGATACTTAAAATATAAGATATATATAAGATATAAAAAGTACAGGCTCTGAAATATACTCAAAGTATACAAGTAAAAAGTAGTGGGACATTTATACCAGCTGTTTCTGTGCAGCGCTAACTGAACATCACCTTTTCTCCGTGGAGTCCTCCTCTTGTCAGTCGTCTTGTTACGTCATTTTCATCTTATGTTGTGTTGTTTTTGTCCTATTACTTCAGTTTTGTCTTCTTATGTGTTTTTATGTTGTTCGTTTTAATTTTGTCACGTCATTTTCATCATATTATGTCTTCTCATGTCGTTTTTTGTCTCATTTTTGTTTTGTTATGTCTGTCGTATGTGATGTACACTGATGGATACACCACGGAATCGTCTTTCCTGTTACTGTCCCATCCATTTAGGCTGAAGTTGGCCTTGATGTTGGGAAGTTGCCGCGCAATGATGACAAATATTAGCAATAATCCCCTTCAAATCAACCGAGGTAGGGAGTAGAAAGTACAGATATTTGTGTTAAAATTTAAGTAGAGAAAGTAAAAAGTTGTCAAATAAATACTCAGAGTACAGATACCTGAAAACTCTACTTAAGTACAGTAATGAAGTATTTGTACTCAGTTACTTCCAATTTCCGACACTAATTGTAAACTGTGATCTGATAATCTTTAACACAAGCATCAAATCCTTGAATAACAGAAGGACTGAACACAAACACAAAACAATAAGTGGAGGAGAAATTAACTTTAAGTTCACAGAAAGTCGAAAACCTCTCCTGCTGTGTAATCCACCTCATTAGTCCGAGTATTCAGCGCCACACATTCCAAGTGTTTCTTTTTTCAGCACAGATCTGCCAGAGGTGGTATAAGTTATGATTTACTGGTTAAGAGAGAATTGTTTGAATATACAGAGCATACAGATCAAGAGCAGAGAACTGATTGATGCAAACTTATACCTTTCAGTCGAAAAGGTTGTTGTTTAACGTCTTGATGCTTTTAAGGACATGTTGTATTGCTGTGACCACTGGAATCCAATGTTACTGCTGTGATTCTAAGGTGACTACACACGCTGTTCATCATGAAGGAGCCACGCCACCTTTTAAGACTACAGGCGGTTAGTAGTTTACTTGAAAGTTGTTTTGAACATAAATGTTTTTAATGCAACAACTGTTGTAGTTTATTCACATGTTCAATTGAATGCACACCAGTAAAATTCAACCTAAGACACAACACAGACATTTTACACACACGTCACAAATATCCACATTAATCCACTTTTATTTAATTTCAAATGGCAATTTGATAAGGTCCAATTTTTAACACAACAAATACATTTCAAACATGCATTAAAGTCCAAGGTATCAACCCTTAGAGTATAAAATCATTTTAAAATAGAAAATAAATAATGGAATTTGTAATATAGCATTTAGAAATTATGGTCAAACTCTGTCATTCTATTCCAACGTCCACCTGTATTCCATGTGGTTCCACCACCCTGTACCTTGAAATATAAAAATATTCTGAAAAAAGTTCTGGTGCAACCATTGAAGAGAATGGGATGAGTTATGAACAGAGTTCAACATATGCTTTGAAATGTTACTTACAGCGGTGAGGAGAACTCAGTATAAAATTATAAAAAATACATTTGCAACAGTCAGAAACAATATAAGGAAAGTTTGGACCTGTATATGTGATACCATGAAAATGTACAGCTCAGATGGTCACAAACTGAAGAACAAACTGAAGCGGGTGAACTCCTGTCAAGCAGGACATACTCTCAGTTCTGAATCTTGCATTTTCATCCTGCAAAGTTCAGTGCATCCAAACATGGAATGAGACTATAAACATTTTTAAGCGTATTTATACAAAAACCACTGAAGCATCAAAGCAAATTCTTGACCTTTGGAAACAGTCTGTTTGACAAATGATAGTCTCAACCATTCAACCAACCATTAGCTAGCCAATGTTCATGCTGAAATACATATTACATTATATTTTTGGGGCATGTTATGCCTTTATTTGATAGTGAAGATGGGCAGGATACTTTTGAAAAGAAAGTAGGGGAATGAAATTAAACAAACCCCTAAACTTTCTTTTAAAGGGAAAGTTCCCCAACTCTTATGCATAGCGCTATTTATCCATCTAGACTGTTTTGGTGTGATTTGCTGAGTTTCCCTTTCCTTCTGTGTGGTGATACAAGTGGCATGTGCCATTAGTTCCTACATCAAACTGCTCACAACAAGGTGTGTGGCTTATCTTGAGTAACTGAGTGATGATTTCTGGAAAGAGACACTGCTGTTGAGTTTTTCAAATGTATTTATTTTTTGCATTTTGAGCATCACAAGCCGAGAGCCAACTAGTTCCATTATATTCAAGAGAAGGCAGACGTCTTTATGGCCGATATCTCCAAAACTCCACAACTGGCAACTCACACCAAAACAATCTAGATGGATAAACAACATATATATTTTTGATTTGGAGGTTTAAGCTTTTAAGCTGCATTTGCTTCTGAGTTAAGATGATTTCATCATGCAAATCTTTGAATGAAACTTTTTTTTATTTCTGGGAGAGGGGAATTCTGCATGCAAACAACTGCAGATTGAACTGTGAAATATACAGTCACACTGAGATTATTTACAGAATACGCTTTGCCCACAAATTTGTACATTTTACCACTGTTAAAGTCATAAAAAATAAACACAGCAAAAACGGAAAGTGCATGAACTTTACAAATAAGAAATGTTTGTCAAATCCAGCTTGGGATTCAAGGAACACATAACCCTCTAACACAACAGAGCAACCAAAAACTAAAACAGCATATATAACATCCAGCAAGTTTTTTGGTTACAAAACAATAAAACATTTTATATTTTCATTATTGTTCATAAGCTTTGATATTTACCACTTGGGACTGGTTTAACAGTATATAAGGCTTGCATCCTCAAGAGTCAACTTTGCCATAAGTCCCCTCTGGTGGTCGGTAGCACTTGGGAAAGGCCATCAGCTGCAAGATGTTGAAGGCATATTTCCTGCATCTTATATTCTTTTGAACGTTCTCAATCCGACATCCTTCTCTGGTGATCAAATAAAGTGGGTGAAGAGGAAAGAGGGAAGAAAGGAAAACAAAGGAAAACAAAAAAAATGAACATGAATGAGTTTTTAAATTATATTCGTAATGATAGACACGTGCCTTTAAAATAGACTTCTCACCCGAAATCCATGTTAATACTGTCTGAAAATAATGTGTCTTACCACAATATTACTTGGTGTTCTTACTGAATAAACTGTGTCAGCTTTCGATGGTAGGGCTGATAACTCTGTAGAAATGTTCTGTAAAAAAGTACACGTAAAACTGCACTCTAAATTTTATTGTAGCAGCTGGTAAAGGTGGAGCTGACTTAAATTACTTTATATACTGCTCAACAGCTCAATATATGATAATACATCATAAATAATTGGTTGATTTACATATTATTAATTAACTAAATCTGCAAAGTAAAGCTGACAAATACATGTGAAGTAAAAAGTACAATATTTGCCTCTGAATTGTGGTGGAATAAAAGTATAAACTAGCAGAAAACGTAAAATAATCATGTACATCTACCTCAATATCATACTGGAGTATAGTACTTGCATAAATGTACTTAATTAGCTAACTGCAGCTTTCTAGCTGAATCCATTAGTAATACTACAAGAACTGTTTTTACTTATTCACAGCACTATATAAAGCAGTGTTCCTCAAACTTTTTTTCTGGGAACCCACTTTTTAAACATGACAAACCATCGCTACCCAGTTCACTGTTCCCGACCATTTTTACTTCCATTTCACCTTATATATTTTTGATGCATGCATACACAGGTTAAATACTTTAGAAATGAGAAGTAAATGTATTTAGGCTAAGTTAACAGGTCATCTCGTTTTTATTTCCTCTCACCAAGATAACAAACTTTTAAAAAAGAAGTTGAGACAACTCAAAATTTCAAGGCAACTTGCTGTGATAGATTTTCGAGTTTTGAGCTCAACTCAAATTCACAAGTTTTGAAACAAACTGAAAAAAGTTTTGCTGGCCTATAATCTTTAGTTGAGATAATTTGCTCTTCTTCTTTCGATGAACTTAAATCTTGGAGGTTTAGAAACTCAAAAAATAAGTATTTCATAAAGTGTTCACAGTTAGCTGTGAACCGGATTTGTCATTATTTGAGTGCTTTAAAGTTAAAATGTTTTAATTGAAAATACTGAAATATTAACTTGTTATTATTCACTTTGACTTCAATAAGATGACTCAGTAATTTTTAAAATATGTTTGGGAGTTTCTAAAACTCAAAAATTCAAGTTTATCTAAAGAAGAAAGTAAATTTTCACAACGAAACTTTATTAGTTGGTAAAACTCAAAAGTCTACTGAATAAATTGCCTTAAAATTTTGAGTTTTTTTTTACTTTTTTTTTTAACAGTGTAGAACACTTTAGCCTTCTTCATAAATGAGACAAATGCATTTAAATGGAATTAACAGGCTCTTGTTTTTTCTTCTCATCAGTAAAACAATACACACATTTTAAGTGTTTTATAAAAGGTGTACTGCAGACATAAATCTTAAATTTGCAGAAGTTCTTCCATAGTGCTCGCTCTATGTCCTACAATTTTGACACCACAAACACATATTTAAAACCAGCACATTCAGCAGAGTCCCCCATTTCACGTGATGTCAAATCTAGGCAACAGGGATTTCACTCTGGGTAAAAAACCAGAGTTTGATTGGAGTCTGTTGGACTTAACCTCTATTAGATTAACTGTCTGACCCTGGAGTCTCTAGCAGTTACCATCATCATGGTAACTAACTAACCGCAGGTGGGAACAAACAGCTGATTGAGATGAGCTAATTAGACCCTGTCCTGCTTTTCCAACTTCTGCAGTGCAGTTTTAGTGTCAACATCCAGCATTCACACTGCACAGAAATTGCCCTCACTAGTTAATATTACTAGAGTTCTTCATGTAATTACTGATAAAAAGGAAGTTGA
The DNA here is from genome assembly GCF_056507025.1 of Lutjanus erythropterus. NCBI lineage: Eukaryota > Metazoa > Chordata > Actinopteri > Lutjaniformes > Lutjanidae > Lutjanus > Lutjanus erythropterus. Next base: position 15,713,121 of record NC_139319.1, on the reverse strand, counting down.
ATTTTGGCGAAATAAAGGTCAGCAGCAGCAGTTGACAGTTGTGTTTTGGGAACAGCCCATGTCACACTGATCACTCCAAAGATCTTCCCCGAGGTGTGGACTTCCCTTCTAGAGACGACAGGCAGTTGAGTTCAAAAATGACCTCAAAATGGAGAGTGAACTCGACATCATGTCTAATTTAGAGAAACTCCTTGTACAGTGTGTGTAATATGTAGTGGCAAGATGTTTTCAAACAAGCATGAAATAACAGAAAAATCTGCAGCAGGAAGCATTATTAATAAGACAACACAATTTTTTTTTTTTTTTCACATTTGTTGGTGTTGCATTAGTCACATCCAGAAATCAACATGGCCAAAAGAAAATAACAAATTTGCACAAAACAGGATCTGACAGCATCAGTTTCACATGATGGTCAACATTTTAAAATCGTGAAAAACTTTAAATACCTTGACCCATTTCTACACTCCCAGCTGAGTTTCTCTGTAAACATAAAGCGACGTTATCTTCTCAGGAAACCCTGCGTCTGTCTCTGTCTGGGGTTGGTTAGCTTTGGGCATGGTAATTACCGGATGAGGAGGAGGAGTCTTTGGCGGATGAGGGGATGTAGGCATGGGAACAGCATAGAGGAGGTAGAGCTCTATCTCTGGTCCTATATTTGTTTTTTTTGTCTCCTTGTTTCTCTCACTCATACTTGCTTCTTCTTCTATTTCTTGCTTTACCATTAAGCCTGCCATCGATTTTGCTTCCCTCAGTTCTGCTTCTCTTTCCAATTTTTGGAAGGTTTGCCACTATTCAACACCGTCTTTAACGATCTGTGCTCAGTGTACCTCTTAAGGGAAAAAAAACCCTGTGTTACATGGTGACAAATTGGAACATCCTCGACCACAGTTTTTCCCCATTTATCTGCCATTATAGGACCTATAGGAGGGTCTGGTAAGGATTTTAACTTTCCTGTTTTTTGTTTTTTACCCATGCTCTCAGATGAGCTTCAACTTTCAATGGTCTTACCACACATACAAATTTTAAAACACTGCGAACTTACCATGGTATTGTGTAAATGGATTTTATCATGACACACTACATTTGATTTCAACCAGATGGTTTCTATGACACACTCATTTCAACCAACGCACCCCTGTGGTATCCACCACATAAACCACACACTCAATGAGTCACCAAATACATGGGGAGTTTTGCAGTACACTTTTTTTTTCTGCCTAATACCACAAAGCAATTACATGGAACCTTCAAATACCATGAGGGAATTGCAACAGAACTTAATACTCAATACCACTAAGGAACAATATGACCTGTCTGACAGCCACTACTATTAAAGAATTACATGGCATGTCTACCTAGGTTTACAACATCAATAGAGCAAATGATTCATAACACCGTACTCACTTATCAAATAGACGGGGCGTCCGCTGTTCATCACCCGTCCCTGACATCAGACAGGATCCTGTCCTCCGTTTGTCGGAGCGGAACTTTCCCTGCTGGCATTAACCTTCAGTCTAGATCCAGGTGCTGATCAGCGGGACATCCATCCATTCCTCATTGCCAAATTTAACAAAGATTCTTTGTCTAAAATAGTGAGCGTTGCTAGTCCTCTGAAGAATTACAAAGCCAGTGTGATCAATCAAATCTCTCTACTTCATGCGGCACGGAGAGGAGACTCAAGCACAGCGTTCTCTGAACGGTCTTTCACAGTGTCTTGCCTTATATACAAAAACAACGGTTGCTGATTCCATAACAACGCTGATTCAATCATTCCTTCTTTCAGATTATGAACAATGTGCCAGAAAAGTAGCCTTCTCTCCAGCCAGTTTGAACCTTTAAGCTCTGGGAGGCGCCACAGAGTCCCTCTGGCAACTAGAAATGGATTTAAGAAGTCCTTCATCCCAAGAGCTATCAATAATGTCAACTCAAAAGTGACTGATGAGATTTAAACCACAGACATGACATGAACTGCTTTTAATGTTCAGTGGTTATTGTTTAATATGTATGTGATCACACTCATGTTCTTGTTTTTTTTTTTGACTAACTGCCGTGTGGTTTCTTCTACTTCGTTAGCCTACGACAAATTTCCACCTTGGATGACTATAAGGATCTTTGCTATTCTATTCTATCGTGAGATGCACACGTGTTTGGTTTTGTAACCTTCTCCAGCTGCACCAGAGCAGTACTACAGGCTGATTACTAAAGACAATACCATTAATCTTAATGTAATATTCTTCTGAAAGCACAGCAAACTGAACAAACCTAATAAAACACAGATTGAACATATTTGATATGACCAAATATCTCAAAACAACTGGAAACAAGGACAGACAGCCATGGCACACCAAACAAACATCTGTATTTTTTCTGTGGTTGTTGGTGAATGTTGGCTCTGCTACACTAAATGGAAAAGGACTTCAATTCGTATAACTGGTATCATCAAATAAAACAGTTCATAAATTACATATGTTTCATACTTTCTCCTACAGTGTTGCTTTTATTTTTTAAAGTTTCTATTAGGTAGAATTGCCCCAAGTGTAACGGATGGACGATATACTTATGTACTGACTGATATTCTGGCAATCCAACACCCATATGTGTTTGCTTTCTGTTGTTCTTGTTTGTTTGTTTTGGTTTGGTTGTTTCTTCTTTCATACCCTTTCCTGTCTCCTGTTTTGCTAAAATTGTTGTGGACTGGTATTTTTGGACTTCTGGTATGTCTAATGTGTGTTTTATTGTGAAAAAGTAAAAATAAATTAATAAAACAAAAAAGTGGATTTTTCTCTTTTCCATGCTTCACTGGATTGTGAATGTTGATGTTTGATTGATTTAAAATTACAACATTTTGGTATTTTAGTGCCTATCCCAAAAACTACTGAAGACCTAGCTTGTTTGCTTAGGTTTTAATGCCTTAAAGTGCCTTGACGCTGTGTCTGCTAATGTTTCAGTCATATATCAAAGATTATGTTTCTGTTGCATGGTGTGGTGCAGGGCGAGAGCCAGAGAGTTAGATTTCCAGACACATAACAGGCAAGTGCTGCCCTCCAGGATTATACGGGCTGTAAGTATATTTTAGTTCTGTTTTAGTAATAGCTTTTGGGTTTAATTTGAATATACTGAATGGTGTTCATGAAAATGCAGTCCAATACAACACTACCGAAACTAACAACTAAAATATGTCAGACGTGAATCAACTCAGCTATGACTCACTTCCAACAAATTATTAACATTATAAGCGTCATGGGTGAGGAATTTGTTGTGGGACTCTACATTTTTCATTGGACACTGTGCCAAAAGTATAAAAATAGCCTGTAAAAGAGCACCATGAGAAGTGGAACCATCTGAATTTTAAAGTTTGCTGTTCTATGAAGGTATTGCTAACTCAACTAATACATAACAGGCCTTTGCTGAGCTTTCTAGAGTTCCTTCAATGTTCAGCTCACTCACATCATCAAATCATGGTGCCTGCTAGATGACCGGTGAAGGGCCGATAGAATTATGATAGTTTGAAGTTGGTAAAAACTGATAGCTGGCAAATAATCAGCTTTATTACATGGCTTTGGTAATTACTGGATTCTGATGGGTCAATCACAGTATTCTAAGGTCTGTTATTTCTTTGTAGCTGACTGTTGCTACACATAACAGACTGTTGCTATGGATGCAGTCCTAATCATAGACTCTGGACAAGCAATAATTTTTAAATCAACAATAATTTTTATCATCATATTTTGTGTCAAACTATTGACTTTTTTTTTGGTGAATAACCAATCAGCTGGATAATGTACAGTGTACAGGGATAATGTACAAAGCTCACTGACACAATGTACAGGTCAATATGATGAAGTAAACCCCTTCAGGATGATTCAAGATTCCTCCAACACCCTGTCTATGGGTTTATTTCACCTGCTCACTGTACATGATCCTTTACTTATCGGAGGGTGATTCTCAACAACAACAGCAAAGAAAAACTAAAGAAATAAATACTTAATAAATACTTAATACTTTCCTTCCATTATTTTCACTCCATCCAAACTTGTGGCGGCTGTGCAGCCTGTGGGAGCAAAGTTCAGCTAATACTGAAAATTTGTAAAATGTCTTGTTGATAAATTGGTTTGGCACATTAACTGTAACTGTAACTAACTCTGTTACATGTCCATGTGGTGTTTTCATATTTTACAAGACATACATATCAGTAGTAAAAAAGCAATAACCACCATGACTGAGCATTTCATGCTTTGAAACTGCAGTGAACAAGGGCAGTCTCAAAAAAGTACATTTTGTCAGGCTGGGTATATGACATCATAAACCTCAGGAACCAATCCCGTTAAACGAAGGGGTGGCTATATACACATAATTAGTGGCGATGCCCAGCCCAAAGGAGAAGCCGGATGTAACTAGTTACTGTGATTAGTTGGCAAAACAGAGGCCCGCCATAATGACATACATGTAATGTTGCTGTCCTGTGAAAACCATGCAACAAAATGTCAACTTTTCATGAGCTAAGAAAAATCAACAGTGCATTTTTCAGATGATTCAGTGGCTTTGTAAATACTCTGTTTGATTGAAGAAATAAGAGAATTGTCTCAACTCATAAAGCTTCCTTCAGTTATACTGAAAAATTCAAAATCGCCAAATCTGGAGATAAGTGATTTTCACTGGACAGCATAAATGAGTTGTAGAGCAGTTAAGAGTTAGAGACAGTAAAAGAGGACAGGGAGAGATTATTTGCCTCTGAAACAGCAGGATCATGTTAGAAAGATTGAAAAGCACCAAAGGTCCGAAGGTCGACAAAACAATTGTTGCTTGGAGAAAATTAAAATAACTTGCATTAGTGCAGAATACCAAATGTGGTTCACTCCTCCTCAGCTGACAGTACTTTAGCAGTTTTAGACACACTGAGAACACTGTAACGTGATGCATGTCAGCTGTATTGCAGACAATGATGACCAGGCTTCTGTTTAACTCCTACAAAGTACATCCATTTTAAAATATGCCATAAGCACAATCCAGATGTGAACATGTGCACTGTATGTATGCTATGTGTCCCTGTTTTACTCTCATTATATATATATATATATTTTACTCTTATATCTCAACATTAAAAAAAGAAAAAAAAAATGTCTTAGACAAGTCGAAATGTCACATCAGGTGTTTCATATGATGTTACACGTTAAAAGAAAAGGCTGACACTTTTCTGTATTTTCTGTTGCCCTGGGTAAAATGTTCATTCATTATTATGAGCAAAGGCACTGGAGTTTATTTTGAGTCAATCCCACATATGTCATCCTGCTGCTGTAAATACCAACAAATGCACTAAGTGTGTATTCAGGCAGGGAACTAGAATGACTATGATGCTGTTGAAAATGAGAAAATCATAGATTAATGCCATGTTTGTTTGTTTTTTTGTTTTTTTAAACTAAAAATGTATTTTATCTCCATGGTGTATGCATTTGGTATGCAGTTAATTTTAACTTTAACATTACAATATAGTCTTAGAAAAATTGTCTCTTGTTTTGCTAAGTAAGAGTTTGTCAGAAAAGATCCCTGCTAAATCAGGTGAGAGTAAACATTTAATTGGCAGTTATTCAACTTAATATCATCTAATTGAAATCAATTTTTTTCAATCCTTTTTGTGCTTTGGGATTAACATTGTACATCTTGACATTAAAGCACTTGTACCAATTCATTTCATAGGAGAAAGCCAAGCAAATCACACCGCCACCACTCATGATAGAATAACCAGCAAACACAGAAAAAAGGAGTGAGTAGAGATGGCACTGTCAGCAATTTATTGATATTTTGCAAGCAGAAAAACAAGACTTAAAATGAGCCACACAACCAGTAAGTGGGAGCTAACGAGCAGCAGGGCAATGGGGTAAAAGTGTCGTGACGCTGGTTTGTTCTCTGTCACGGTGCCAGCCTCAGGGTCCTCCCACTGCCCAATGTCTCCCTGGGTCAGCCGACTGCAGGGGCGCCCGTCAGAGTGAAACAGAACGAATAGAGATAGATCAAAACACCGTGGTGTTAGTGTTCAGACAGTCTAGATGCTGTGTAAGTGGGCCTTCTGGCACAGATTGATCGCTTCAGAGACAGTACTGGCCAGCACCAGAAGGCCCACTTAGATACAGAGCCATTAGTACAGATGCAAGAAGCCACAGACAAGCACAGAGCAGAAATGTGAGACACAGACTCACAGAAAGCTGAGATGTCAGGGGATGGAGAGAGGAAGCATGCAGTTTGACGCAAAGATGATTTATGCAGAGTGTGTTTTCATTACATCTGATCCGCCCGATGTGCTTTCACTGAAGTCTAGAGCGGAAGAATCCTGTTTACGGTAGTAGTTTGACAGGCTTTTTGTAAAACGTGACACTTCTATTTAAGTTAGCTCGACCATATTGACTTCCTTTTGCATAACCTTTCACTTCATTCACACAGAATGACAGACTTGGCTCACTGTCCGCAGCACTGAAAACATCATTATCAAAGAGTGAAACTCCTTGATTTTCACTGTTTGAGATCAGAGAACCATGTAAGAAACCCATGAGAAGACCTTTACCCTGTGTCGATAATGAAACTAGGAAGACAGACCAGCATATGCCTGGAGGTTTTAGAAACTGTACACATGAAATACCTGATTAAGCATAAATGATAACATCCTATGACTAAATTGCATGTACTAAACCTGTGTTTGTTGAATCATGTCCAGAGCAGCAGGTTATGTAAAGGAAAAACGTCACTTCACCAAATTTATTATCACGAACTAATAAAACACAGCTGTAAAAAGTGTTGTAATTAGTTCACAACCAGTAATTTAAACCACAGATGAGTTAACAACATGTGGCCACGGTTTAACAAACAGTCAACTGGTCCAGCCTGTCTTATCACTGTCAATGTTAAAGCCTTTCGTTTTTCAATTGAAAACGCAAACCAATTATGTCAAATGAATCAGCAGAGGTTTATGAGAAACAAAGTCTCAGCTTCTTTTGTTTACAAGCACAGTTACCTGAAATACCTGCTGAAGCTGCTACACAAGTTCTAAATGCAAAATGTAGCTTTTCACGTGTTAAAACTAAAAGCACATACACATATTTCTTAAACATTACTGACTCAGCAGGTAACCGGAAAGCAAATATGCTATTTACTAAAGTGACGATGTTAGATAGCACTGGCATGGTTGACCAACTGACCCGACAAACCCAACAGACTCCATCTTTAGTCAGTATAAATGCACTGATGGTAATGTTTTCCAAACCACACTTGCAGATAATTCAAAAACATTAAGCTTTAAATCAGTGTCAATTAAATTCAAACTAATTTTAGAACTTTTGGTTGGACAAAAGTGTCAGCCCACAGATGCAAAAGGTGGAGCGATGAAGAAATACAAAAGAGAATTATTATATTCCCTACTTAAGAAGTTTGTCAAGATTTTGTTACTTTTAGATCGCACCTCCTCTAATTATCTTCTCCTACCTCACCTCAGTTCAACAATAAATTAATGTTGAAATTTTCTTCATTAAGACTAATCGATATACTAAGTATAAAGGTTTAATTAGACCCACAGCCTCAGTTAATTTAGAACAAAGTAGAACTTTTAAAGTGTTTTAAGAAGTGAATTTGATTTTACAATATTCACTGTTCTCATTAAATGTGTTCGTGTCAGGGGTGAAGACAACGCAGGCGGTGAAAGCGGATCACTGCATCCTGTCTGGAGGACATCACTGCAGCTTACTGGAGTGTACATTCACGACTAAAACGAAGCTCCCTCTTATCCCTTTATTCTATAACTTCATTACTGATCTCCATTATGCATTTATAAAACCTCCACCACAAATTTTTACAACATAAAAGTGTAAAACCAACAAGATGTGAAAACCCAAAGCACCAACATTTGGAAAACATATAAAGTTCTGGATGCAAATACAACCAACACTGCAGGTACTGTATTCAAACACTGAGCTCCTGCAGTAAGACAGTGAACTACTGTGGCACTGTTGTTTCTACTCCCTCTGGGAGCTGTGTGGCATACATTCAAACTTTTCAGACATGAGGAAGTGATAATAATAGTCTGCCACACATAAATTTAGAAGAACATTTTGGTGTAACAATATCCTCGTTACATTCTACCACCATATGTTAATACATGTGCCCAGGGACACTTACATCGTGCCAGCTGTAATTGTCCTATAACAAGGACGTTTTATTCTGCTTTTATTCAGGCACAGTCAATGCAGAAAACATCAAATCTGTTTGGAGCAACACTTTCAAACACAAAAATTGTGTGGGGTCCTGCATTATTAAGGCTAGATCTTTGCACCTGTAATGTTTTACAAATTGATAATGCATATCCTGTACCTGTAATAATATCTAGCAGTTTGAGATCATTTTAAATAGCAAACTTACTGCAAAATTAGATAGAAAACATTTGTTTTTGGAGTTGTTTTTTAATCACACGTTTTAATCTGTTTTAAGAATGAAGTGGAATTGTAGGAAGTACTGATTCAAAGTCAGTGTATCACTACAACAGTTGATAGAGGACACTAAGAGGAAGCTAAACAATATACTGCTGTGGACAAGGTCAGCAGCAGAACATATTTTACCCACGTAAAAAAAATCATCATCTAAATCATTTAAATATATGATAAATTTAGAATATTTTGCAGCTTTACTTTGCAGTCATACAGCCTTGTCTAATGGAAAACCTGAGAATACCTGAGTTGCTGCTCGACCACCATCTTGATCAATAAGTTTGTTTGTGTTGTAATGTGACTTCTGTGTTTTTAAAAGGTTAGTTTGTGTTCACCAAAGTCCCACAATAATACAGACAAACTAACCAGTTGAGGCAGCTGTTGATCAGCAACTCCCATGTTCTGCAAGGTTAAATGATTGTTTTTGTCCATGGAGTCTGGTTGGTTTGGAGAGAGCGATATTTGCAGGTTTATTTAACTGCGGCTTCCCATTTGAAAAGTCTGTCTGTCTGACGGCAAGGTAAAGTGGTGAAAATATTCTAAATATAGCGCACACATAAAAAGGGATCATTTGGTTTTTTTGATGGCTAAAATCTGTTTCGCTGCTGAGTCTGTTCACAGCTGTACATTACTTAGCTTCCTACATGATACACCTGCTGCAGGCGTGTTGACCAACATCTACTCCAGGTAACTGAATTTGGATAAACACCTCATCCACCCCTACTTTAAATCTGAACTATCCCTTTAACCCATGAACCCCACCACCCTGAAGATACAAAACTGTTCACTGCTTGTGCTGTGAATTCTACCTGGATTACTTTTACAACAAAATGTTCTCTTTTAAAATAAACACAACAACGGAAAAGGAGACTTAATACATTGATACACGTCACATGTTCATATGCATGTAAATTAACATGGTGCTACAAGTTCATTAAAAGTTTTTATTTCATGACTTTGTGTTTTAAGAAGTTGACCTTCTATGAATGTTGCAAGTTTAGTTATCAAGCGTTTATTTTTGTCCTGAGTGGCATTAAGGAACTATCATATTGTGTTGATTCTAGAAACCTCTAGGCCCCTCAAATAACCACAAAATATAAAACAATAAAGTTATTGACAGAAAAATCTCTGCCTGCTTATTTTTTAACTGGCTAACATATTATTCACTGCCTGGAAAACTGTAAATACAGGCTGTTCTGGTCTGCATGCTGGAAATTGTTTCATCTGATTTCACAAAGATTCCCACCCTGCAGCAGGCAATAATAATAACTATATAGAAATAGCCAATCTTGTTGCTTATGTAGGTCATATTAGAAGCATCAGAATTAAACTGAAACTGTTTCATGACCAGTTAAACACTCCTTGTGATACGTTTAATTTGTTGCCTTACTTTATAAAAACTAGTTACAGTAACTGTAAATGAGACTGCAATTATCAAGCCCATATTTGACCCTGATTAGTTGTAGAACATGTAGAGCGATTGAGTTGTGGGCATTCATCTATCACAGCTGCCATCAGCTGGCCTCTACAGGTCATTACCACAGGCGTCTCAGATGTGCACTTCACCAACGGCTTCAAAAAGTTCTTAAATTAGAACTTATCAGATGTAGACAGATGCAGATGTAGATGTTTACCCTGCTGGCAAAAACAAACACTCAAGGCAGCAGAGTCCCTGCAGCCCTGATGGGAACATGCATGACTGCCTTTGAATGTGCGAGGGAAGGTGGCGATGGTGGAGGGAACACATGATGATGCTGATACTGGCACATCTAACAGTGATAAGGTGCAGCCAAAACGTATCTGGTGTGTCTGATGGATGTCAGCTTTTTCTCACAAAACATGTTGTGGGTGCAGGTTATTACTTATTTAAGGATTACATCTTCATAAATATTGGTTAAAGGGTCAGTTCACCCAAAAATTCCTCACTCACCTCTAGTAGTATCTAGCCATGCTAATAATTTCAGTCTTATGATCTGATATTTTGAGATATCCCCACTGAAAACTCGCTGACAGCCTAATACAGTGGAGGAGAATTATATTTTTTTCTGTTGTGTTGGTTACTCTGGATAATCCATATATCTCACAGTCAATTGCTTTCATAGAAACTATTTGTTTGGTAGAAAGAAGTTCCAGTTAAAACGGTTTAGAATGAGGTCTGTGATTATCCAAAGTAACAAGGACATTGTGTTTTTTAATGTTCAAGTAAGCACTCATTGGATTGGGTTAGACCAAACTCTCTGCATAGCTATATACTACTTAACCAACGTAGAAAACGATGTCTGACTTTTTTAAATGCAGCATGTCAGGGACTGGTTGGAACAACAACTTGCACCCACAATAGTGACATACTCTCTTTTATTACTGTCTTACCTCCGCATACAGTCCAGAGCCCGGATGAAGAAATCCTTGCTGAGCTGGTGCTCATCTCGTAGGAGGGCGCACTGCTCTAATGTGACAGACATGGATGTCCGGTCTTTGGCACTTTTACAGCTGGTAAACCTGATGCCATTTAACCTTCGGCAGATCTGAAGGAAAGTGGAGAAAAGCACACAACGGAGTGAAACTGAGCCACAATGTAATTGTAATTGAAGTTGTCCTGGACAACTGCACCGTCAAAGTATGTCCACTAAAAGTGCTCATTTTGCCAACGACAGGCTCAAAGTGTTGTTTTAAGTGTCTGACAACATTACGGAAAGGATCTGTACAAAGATAGACCCTTTTTCAAGAGTAAGATATATTTTGGGTAAAGTTGTGAAAATATTTTGGCTCTGCCCCCTGTTTCTCTGATGTTTGACCTCTCTCTCGCTCCTCTGACCCAGGACAAGTTTTATTTAGTCTCTGCTGACTTTGGATGATGAAGACAATAATCAAATTACTCTTTCTAAGAAGGGGGTCTGGTGAGTTTGGCAAGAGCCATAAAACAGCGGTTTTTGGTTAAACAGAACATTTCTATAATGTTATCAGAAACTTTGACTAAAAATCTGAGCCAGTCAGTGGCAAAACAAGCACTTCTAGTGGACATACTTTGATGGTGGGAAACATGGGAAAATAGGGTTCAGGCTAAAAAATACAGAGGCTACCCTATAGCATCATCACAGAGGCTTTAGCATGGTTGTATACTTGTCTTGTTTTAATAGATTCTTGCAGTGACTTCTGTAACTCACAAACACTGTGAGAAAATCTATAACAATTCAGGTTATCAGGTTACAGGTCAACGTTTACACAATATCATCTTCCAATGTCAATCCATCAGTCTCAGGCAGCTACATTTTGTTTGGCTCGGTAAGGCTCATGAAATATCTATCATGCTTACGTAAGAGAGAAAGTTCATTTATTCGGTTGAGAGGAAACAAGCCTGCCTCGACAAAGATGGAAAGTTACTCTGCTCACCGTTCCAGCAATCCATAATATCTCCACATTCTTTCTCTTCTTTGTAACTACATTCTGGCCCAGGGTTTCAAGTAATTCCTTTATGTCAGTCTGTGTCTGGAAACACGGTAGACCTGTTCATTGAGCACAAAACACAACGCGAGTAAATGGTTCTGTTTCCTGTTTTGTTCTTGTGAAAATAACAGTTTATGAGGACAGCCTGCCACTCAAAAACTAAATTGAGGTTCACTTCAAATTTCCTGCAATTAGATGATTAAAGTGCAAAGCTAAACTGTATTGATGTGGTAAACTTTATGAGATACTCAATACATATTAAAACAAATGAGCATTTATTAGCAAACACTGCCTTTCCCGCATCTGTGTAAGCACACGTTAAGAGTCACTTTGCTGCAGCAATGGGACTTAAAAGATTTACAAAGATAAAGAGCATCTGTCTTTGGTAAAAGAAATGACAATATTGCGCACTTACATTCTAGTGGCACCTTTTCACTTAATGATTTGTAATAGGCTTCTAACATCTCAAAGTTCTTCTGGTTTATTCTTTCTTGTAGAGAGATATCTCCAAACCTGAGAGAGAGAAGACAGAGAGAAGAAAGGCAGTTGTGGCGCAGCATGTTGGGTTTAGTTTTCTAGTCAACAAAACACTGGTAGAGCTTCACAGGAAAACTGCAGCACAGAGTCAGAATCAGAACAAACCCGACCTTCAGTCGACATGAGGGTGAGTGAGGTTTGTGGGAACTATAAAATTACAAACAGTGCAATCAGTATTTTCTGCTTCTGTTCTGCCGCATTTCAGAGAGAATTATCATACCTTTTAGTCCATTACATTAATCTGACAGCTACAGTTACTGGTTACTAGTAATTACAAATTAATATTGTAGATACACAACACATGAAGATCTTTTAAAATGATGTAAAATTTAACTACCAGACAGTATAGAAAATTTGAGCTTAAAGTATTAGATGTGAATTAGTCAATTACTATTATTATTATCAAGACAAACTGGCGATTGCTTTGAAAACGGATTAATAATTGTTTGAGTCCTTTCATGCAAAATCCATGTTTTCAGCATGTCAGATGTGATGATTTGCTGCTGTTTCTCATCTTATATTACAGTAAACTGAATCATTTTCAAGTTCAGATCTTTGTTCAGACAAAACTAGACATGTGAATATGTCACTTTAGGCTCTTGGTAATCTATAGTTAAATTAAGCATTAGTTTCAGACCCATCATCTACTTACAATGGAGTATTTTTACAGTGTGGTATTGGTAATTTAATTAAGTAAAGCCTAGATTCTCAAACTGTGGTACGTGTACCACTGGTGTCACACGAGCTGGCTCTAGTGGTACACACAGGAATATCTGAAATATTTTTTAAAAACAATATTAGTTACTTGAAAACATATAATCCTTCCAAAATACTACAAAAAATGTGAGATCACCGAAATGCAATTTAAAGTAAGTTCTGTCTTTCCTCTATTTTTTTTTTAATATCAGCCTGATTACTGGTTGTTATTAGTTAAACTGTGTTGGCGAGATAGCAAGTGGAAGTGAAATGTAGAGACTGTAAATACGCCGCAATCATTGCTCCAAACATAAACAATTATGAAGAGAAGTGCAGACCAGGAAGAAAATATTTCAAGCAGCCATATTGAAAATAAGGCGGGCGACAGTGAACTGAGCCCATGTGCTAGTGGTAAGAAGCACCAGTAAAGTAAATGTCCACAATGGTGGTGGTATCTGGAGAGCTCAATATTTTCTGAAGTGGTACGCGGTGTAAAAAGTTTGAGAAACACTGAAGTAAAGGATTTTAATTCTTTCCCCACTGTTGACAATAACAAAAAGCAGTGTGAACACTGCATGCTGCAGCTGAGAAACAGTGTGATAAAACATGAAAATGTTGCTTTGGTCAGGACTTTTTATTGCTTTTAGAGAAAGTCTCAAACATTTTCAATGAATTAATTAAATGTAATATAGTTACACATTAAACAATTCTCTGAAGGACAGTGAGTATGCCATTAAGTTTTAAATGCCTTCTGCACAGAGGGATTATCTTAATTTAATTTTGAAAATGGATGCTTTTTCTAAGTATGTCATGCACCGCACTAGTTCTATTTGTGTGATATTGATCACTTTCTATGGCCTTAGTTAACATGTTCACACAAAGAGTGCTTGTCCTTAAGTGCAACAGTTCTTCACAGTGAACAAAGAGTGTCTGCAATACCTCTCAGCTATAGTTTGCTGTTCATTGATGCCCACGTTAAACAGCACCGGGAATACACGTAGAGGCTTGCCCTCCTTGATCTCCTCTGGCAAGGTCTGGAAAACCAGCCGTGGTAATGGCACTTCTACAGTGAAGTGGTCTCTGAATACAGGGAGAGAAAATGGAAGGTAAATGAGATAAAATGATTGAACAGATACGCAATATGCTTTGCAATTCTGTAGAACCTGATAAGTTTGGGAAGTTGTACAATTTGACACCACAGGACAGGCCTGAGCAAGCTGTAAAAAGAGAGACTTATGTGTGTGTGCATGCATGAGAGAAAGAGAGTGTGTATGTGTGAGACAGATTGCCTTACAGATTGACATGGAGGAGGGCGAAGAGGAGCAAGAGGAGTGTATCATCGTATCACACTTGGCATAATGTACATAGTAACCAGCTTAAATAAACTGGTTTGACCTTGTTGTGGCAAATGTCTACAAATGAACTATTGCTTTTAGTGCAGGGATGGACAGAGATCTATGTGACGTCAGCACTTCAACCTTGCATGATAAGAGAATCCTCGGACAAATTATTTTGATCACGAGTTGATTCATGAGTCGGATGTAATCTGCTCCACTGTATAACTGTGCCCTGCTTGGCGTAGTACCATACAAGATATTTCCATTACAGGTCACTTGGGGTCATGTTTGGTCCAAACAGCACATCCAGTAAACAGTAATGCCCCTCTGCACCATACTTTGCTATAACTTTTATGCCTAAACAAACACACCCACAATTGCAGGAATTTGGCCCCACAGAGCTTGACAAAGCACATATACCTATAATAATTATTCACAGGCAGGAACTGGATAAGAACAGCACAAAAACAGAGCAGACAAACTGTTTTGATTGTAGCAGATTAATCAATATCACCTCCAGTGCTTTTACAGTAATTACTAATTAGAAGAGTTCAAGTCTCATTTTATCTTTACTTATTATAAGACAGATAAGACATGAAATAATGATGATAATATAAAAAATAATGTTAACACACTCGTATGTCCCTGTTACATTCCCCTCATACGTGAATGTGTGTTAACCTGTACCATGCTTCTTACACATGTAGACACTGCATTAATCATTCTGGCCTGTTGTTGTGATACGTCCATGTCATCGCCATACGGGACCAGGCAAGACAGGACCTGTGGACATGTAAATGAGGGAGCTGCTTTTTATTTCTCTGGATAAAAAGCACTATCATGTTTACATTTCTTGACTGATTTCAATATTCAAGGGTTTGTGATCTAAATGGAGTACAAAAAAAATCTTTTTTTTTAACTTTAAACATGAACACTTGATCCACAAATGTAACTGTTATCATAGTTTTTATCCAGAAAAACTGCAGCTCACCCGTTAAATGCATTTGCTTACTGCACAGTCTCACCTGGTCCAATGTGGCGCAACACTGATGTACAATCCAAAGGCCAGTGCAGCGTCTACATATATACTGTATGGTGCTGCTCCTCAGACTCTATGGGCCTTCCTCCACTCTTGTTATTGGCTGGAGAGTCTGGGGACCTGCAGCCAATCACAGTCTAACTGCAGGGTATAAAGGCTGAGGAGCTGCACTTCCAGACCTTGGTGGCCACTTCTGCTGCCTGTGTACACTGAGTACTGTGTGGTTTAAACTATCTTGTCTGTTATTTTGTCTGCATGTTAAACGGCCATGCAAGTTCTACCAGTAGGGGTCTCTCTCCCATTAAAACGATACAAATAACAGTTTGGTAATGTTGTCAAGTAGCATGGGATCATGGGAGCTGTTGTCTTCATTGTTAAACACCCTCCATTACCAATTAAAAACTTTCTGAGATGACTCAGGCAGAAAACATGTTCAGAGACAAGGTAATATTCAAGTTTATTTCACATTATGTTTGGTTAGAAACATCTGGGATAATCTAAGTACATAACTCAACAAAATATATAACCTAGGTCTAGTGTTTTTGACATTTTAATGTGGAAATGTTACATACTATAGCCTTAAGGTAAAAATGATTTTGCTGTTCCACTCTTTAATTTGAGACTGTTACTTCTTTTTGAATTGTGACTACTTTTTGATTCCTTGCCAGGAAGCACTGTAGTGGGGAGCTGCCATTTTTGTTCCAGTAGGATCCGTTTCTCCCGTTTTTCTTGTGTTGTCAGAAAGTTAGGTGTAGTACTGTAAGGTTTTTTTTGTCATGGGCTCTCCTTGATATTGTATTAAAGCTTGTTCATCTGTAAATAAACAATTTCAACAATGAACACACTGACCCCTCAGATTCTTCAGCTAGTTTTATGTTAACCCCCTCTTCCCTGGATCAACTTTGGGTCCTAAAAGTCTCTATGAAGTCATACGAGCGCTTAATTTGTAGTTCACCTTAACAGCTCTGCATTCTCATAATGTGGTCAATATTTGATCCAGAATCTCCTGTTGTGGAATTGCTCTGCAGAAATGATAAATAGGGTTTCTGTCTGCATCAAAGTCCAGGATGGAAGAGAAGGTGTTAAAGGTCAGCACAATAAACTGATTCCCATCAAAGAGGAAATGGCTACAGCTCCATTCAGCTATAATCAGTTAATGTTACACTGCGACCTTTGTTCAGTAAAGCTCGAGTGTAGAGTACGAGATTGTTCAGAGGCTGTTACATAGTTCAGTGTTGAATGCTCCTTGATGCAGTACTAAGCACGTAACAATTAGTCCAACTAGTATAAAGGTCTCACACCACAAACAGACTGACTGACACGTGCGTCAGATTGAAACAAAGCCGGGAAATTACACAGTAGTGCCAACAGTAGTAGCTGGGCAGTGTTTAAAGATAGAATTTGACTAGAAAGTTGTTATAGAAGTTTAAGCTACCAGTTACTGGGAATTAACTGAAAGTGAACACTGTCTATGTTCACATGCACATTGATTTAAGCTATTATTCAAAATTTGACAGTATTCTGAATTTTATATGGAACTTGTAAACAGCATATTCTGTTTGGATATTCTGAATCAGGTCTTATTCTAAATGTAGCGTTTTCCTATTAAGACATGTAGGATATACTGAGTATTCAGGTTTGCATACACAAAAGAAAATCAAACAAAAAAAAAATATCGCAGAGGCAACAGTTTCAAGAAGGTTGTCCGACAAATTATAGAGGGAGACTATGTTTGCACAGTCTGGTGATTTTTTTTTTCTTTAAGACGTCTTATTTATAGATTTTATATACACTTAACATTAGAAAATACAGAATCCTCCACCCCGAAGTCCATAGTGGAAAAGAACAAAAACAAAAAGAAGCAATTCAAAGAAACAGAAATACAATAAATATAAACACAACTACATTTAATTAGGCTGCACACAATTTCTGATAACTACACAGTTAAGCAGACTATTAAGAATATTGCATAAAATTATGCATCCATATCTGTCCAAGGAGTATTTATTTAGGAACAGACTTGCAATTAGTGACATTTGATGTCTGAAAATGAGTAGGAAGAGGCAACATGCTTCTCTAACCCTACCCCTAATCTATACTAATCCATCGGTGATCAATCTACTACATAAATCTGCTCTCCTCCTCATCGATCAGCCCTGCAATTACACAGCTGTACTTCTTATATCTCATCAACATTAACCGAGAACTAAAAAATACGAAATGAGAAAATACAATAGCAAAAGTATCACCCTTAGCATGCTTGACATTCCATCTCTACACCTTGCAAAAACAATTACTTTGTACTTATTTTTAAACTGTTTAAATTTCTAAACTATGTTTGATTTCTTCAGCCACTGTGTTTCACAAATTCACCCGACAAATTGATATGCACATTCTTTCAAGGGTGGGGTGAAAAAAATTATGTTGTTTCAAATTCAATTTACCTCAAGGAAGTAAGTAATTTCTTGCTTTGTACATGACTTGAGCAGTTTTGAAATCCACCAGATCTATAAATTCCAATGCATGTGACTTTAAAAAACAGGTTATTAATGTGTTACTGATATCCAATATTGTTTACTATTTTTATAGCTCTTTTTTGCAGTATGCATAATGGTTGTAGGTTGGTGTTGTAGGTGTTGCCCCATACCTCCATTCAATAATTTGAATATGGTAATACCAGAGAGCGGTACAGAGTACAATGCTTTATGATCCAGCATGTGTCTGGCTTTGCCAAGAATTGCGATGCTCCTTGCCAACTTTGTTTCTACATGTTATATGTGGTTTCCAGCAGATTTTATAGTATCTTATCACACCAAGAAATTTATGTTCATATACTCTTTAAATCACAACATTGTCTATCTTAATAAATTCTTGTGCAGTTATTTTAAGATTTTCCAATGACATGAGTTTGGTTTTGTTCAAGTTTCATGATAATTTTTAAAATGAGTCAAACCATATCTTTAATGTACTCATTTCTGATGAAAGCTGCTGTAAATTTTCCCCAGAGCGGAAAATATTTGTATCATCGGCAAATAAAACAAATTTAAATATTTTTTGAAACATTGCATATGTCACTGATGTACATATTGTATCTCAACTTCTCCAAAAGAATCAGGAAGAGCACTTCCTTAACACATAGTTAAAATGAAAAACAGAAGCAATATGACCCAAGCAAATACACATGGTTGCATGTAAATGGGAGCTAGTGGACTATTCATGTAACTTCCCTGAATAGACATGTCAGGCCCTTTCTAAGAAATTACAGTTGTATAAAGAAAGTGTCACTCTCAAAGGCAAACTATGCAGAAAAATAATCCCTCTCAATAATCACCCATGACCCACCAGAAGTGTGTGGTGGCATCTGCATCTGCAGAGACTCCGCCCTCGGCCCATCCCTCCTTGTTGTCATATTATTTTGAGGTGCACTGTATGCTTTACCAACCTGGAATGTCTGTATTCGACCACTGTGAATGAGGTTCAACAACCAGCTATCTTTCTGATGTGTTTGCAAAAAGCAGCTGAAAAATCCTTCTTATTCTACCTTAAAAACAAAAAGATGTCAATTTAATCACCTGCTTATAATTGTAATGCTTATCAAGGGACTTTGCTGGCAACTGGCAATTGTAATGTACAGCACCTAACTATGCTATAAGAGCTTTGTGTTTATGAGGAGATTAATGTCTCACCGTCGGCCACACACTAAAGGCTGGAGGTCACTGAGGTCGTCTGTCTTGGCCTCTGTGATCTGGAACACGACTCTCTGCAGGTCTGAGATTCCGACCTCCATGTCCTCCAGCATCCCGATCTCTTCACCTTGAACAGTTTGATATAACAAGATTAACAGTGATTTGATTCATGAGGTGAATTCGGCTCATATTTTAAAATGTCAGTGGGTCATCTGGATGATGAAACATGGAAAACCTACAATTTTGCTGACCAATCCATTCTTTGACATGCACACCATGAACTTTGGCAAACAAGCATGAGTGAGAGCTTTGTTCGTTGTGGTGCAGGTAAGTACGTGTGTTTCCTCTTAAAAGGGACTCTCCCTAATTCAGTGTCTTGTCAACACCAGGAACATGGTGTATAAAACCTAGAGAGATACAAGTTCATCATGACACACAAACATTCCTCTGACTCACCGTGCTACATGTTGTGATTTGTTACAGCCTCACAATCACTCATCTCATTTGCCAGGTTCACCAACCCAAACCATCCTATTAAAGTGTTTCCTTTCTAGAACACAAATAAAATTGCACTGCTGCATTCAGGGGAGGTTTTGAGGTTGCCACTTCTAATTCTTATCTTACAGATTTACTCACTGTAGGTGCTGAGAAGGCTCTCAAACTGTGCCACCACGCCAACCAGGTGGAGCTGCCTCAGGAACCCTTTGTCCTGCATTCCTGCATACAGCCTCATGACAAAACCACAGGCTAAGGCTGCCAGCTGTTATGAAAAAACACACACACATGCACATTTGAGCCATATTTCTTATACTGTACGTTGTCCTTGGCACAAATGGTTCAGCAACTGCATGCATGTAAAATGGTAAGCCCAGAATATGCAGGGTCTGAAATAATTCAGATGCGATATGTGGGTGAGGAAGTCAGATCTGGAAGCTGCAGCTGCAGCCTCACAGCCGTATTTTTTAGTTTGAGTTGTAATTCAGAGGGGTGACCAAGTCTTTATTTTGCAAGTCATAAGTGTGTCTCGAATCCAAGGTCCAGACAGGCAAGTCTTGCCATTTTTTTTTAAAGCTACGACATGGAGATTTTTAACTGAATCTTTCGGTTTAGGAGAAGGTATCAAGTACTTTCAAGTGAAAAGGTCCAAAACCAGTAAAGTCACAAATCATTGGTGTTAAAGTCCAAGTCAAGTCTTGTTTGATTTTGTCAAGCTGAGTCATTAGTTATCAAATCTGTGACTCATGTCTGAACTGAGTCCAGTTCATGTGACTTGAGTCCACACCTCTGTTCTCTAATCGTGAGGAATTGTTTCACTCCTTTAGTAGTTGTTTGTTTTAAGTTGGTAGGTAAACTGTGTAGTACAAAGCCTCTCGTTATTGTGACTCACACACATTAAATCAGGTTGATAGATACACATTCTGTCAAATGAATGTAAGCTGTTGAAAAATCATGCAATACGCATTTCTTAGTGTGTGTGAACATTTAATTATGTGCGGGAAATCTAGTCACAAGTCTGGACTTTGTACAAAGTGCAGCACTGAGTGCACTTTGGACTACAAGGAACAGGAAACTGGATAGCAATCAGCTTTACAGTTCAGCAAGTATTCTTTGACTTTTGCATTCACAAAGTGAAATCTGTGATGGTTTTACGAATGCAGGGCATTCACAGCCAAACATTTCGAGTGCTGTTTTGCAGACCCGCAGTAAATGTAAATATTGTAAAACAAGAACAAAGGAGAAAAACTACCACCTCAGATTAATTAAAATAGTAATTATAGAAATTACTGAAGACTTCTAAAGAGTTGTTTATCATCTGAGTGTGGCCACCTACTGCCTGACTGAAGACCACGTCTCGCCTCTGTTGGAGGAGGAAGCCCTGTGGAATGCTGCAGGCTGCTTCCTGCAGGAGCACAAAGGTCATGGCTCTCTTCGCTTTCTCCACCACCTCCATCACACACTCCTTTAACCTGGTCACTGCAGGACGCAGCTGCTCCCTCCAGTCACCTGCGGAGAAAGAGGAGATGCGGACATAGAGGGGTGCCCGTTCAAACAGAGATGGAATGATAGTTATGATGTGTTTGTAGAGTAAAATGTGTCTTCATGCTTGTGTTGTTAGCCAGAAACAACACAGTTTATCTGCGAGGTTAAACCGGTTCAGCCATCTATGTTTCCTCGAAAATAAGGCAGGAATTACAGGAAAGTCGGTCTGAAAATGAAACCAAACACAAATTTCTTAAGGAAAGCAAGGGTCAGCTGTTAATTTAACAAACCCACTTAATAAACCTTAACATATAAAACTTTGTGTGAACATGAAAAAACTGATATGTACAGCATTGTCATTAAATTATAGACACACGGTGTCAGCTTTTTGCACAGCAAATGTTTGCAAATGTATTGGACAATGCATGATACCAACTATGTACCTTTCATTCAATAAATAAATATTTTGTTTTTTTTAAGTACTGTTGTGTTCTTATGGGAAACAACTTGGATCCTATTAAAATGCATTTTGGTTCATGTATGTGCATCAGTGCAAAGTGTTAAGAGCTGTGTGAAGTAGACAGAGCTTGGAGGATAGATTCTGAAATGCACATTTTCCATGTAAAATCTATATTAAATATGCTCTTGATTGACTATATGGCATATTAAAAATAACAGACAACTACAAACAATAAAATAGAGGTCAAGAGTGTCAAGGGACACTGGGAATTGATAATTATGTCATTTTACTTTAATCCAGTTTATAAATTTATTACATATAAACATGGGTCATGAGGTTTTTAGATTATATTTTTTTTTATTTATACATTGATTTAATTTTAATCCCCACCTATTTTCTTACTTCTTCTTAATTTATTTGATGCTGTTTTATGTTATTATTATTATCATTATCATTATACTCTTATATTCTACTCTATTGTACAAGTTTGACTGTATTAAATTAACTTATTTGTACAAAAGACAATATATACAGTTTAAGAAAAAGAAATATAGATGGGAGGGTGTCATAATGAGAAAACCTACACTCTTAACCAGTCATGTCACTGGTCTCATATCTCTGAAACAGCTGTGCCAGTCAGTGAAGTGTGACAACAAGAACTCCACAACACCAGGAAATCAGTCTTGTGACAAGTGTCTAGTGACACGAAGTGAACACACAGCACCACAGATCTGCAGCCAAAGGCAGATGGTGTGGGTTTTTCAACAGTCAATTAGTAAGAAGACAAAAGAAATAAATAATTGAAAAAATAGATTGTTGAAGCCGTTTATATGATTGTAGCAATCCGGTGATGTATCAGTCAGAATTCTATGCTACATCACATCCTAAACGATCACATCATATTGTGATTTATGTGACAAAGCAGCATTTGCACCATAATGTTTTTTTTTTTTCAAGAATAAAACATAAAAAAACACGTTGGTTAGGAAAAGTTGGATAGGAGGCAATGATTCACAGAATTAATGAGCCTCAGTAATCTGACGTCTCCTGCATTAAAAAGCAAAATATCACGTTAGAAGCGACCAGTCTGATGTGTATAGAGGTATGCTCGGTGGTTTTGTAGCAGTTTGGTGTTGTTTGTATATGACTTAATGAAAGTGAACACAGTGAACAGCCATGTGTAATGGCACTGCACTCTGTCATGGCACTTGTCAGATCAGAGGTTGCAGATTTATCTACACATCTGCCTTCAGATGGCTGCTGGAATTAAATGAACTTAGGGAGAAAGTTTCCATTCAGTATAACACAGCTGTGGACAAAAGATAATAAAGGAATCACCCATTGATTTATGGAGAAATGTAGACTACTTACATGGAGGTCCTTCTTCAACCAGTTTAAATGTTAATTTTTGATACACATTTACATTTACATCTACTGGGTGATTTACATTTTAAGAATTATTCTATTATTGCTGCACATTTTCCCCAAATATTTGTTTCGCTTCTGTTGATAAAGTCACCACCGTGACAGTGGTGACTTCTTGCCAGATACAGAAATGGCTCTGACGCTGTTGTCAGCACAAAGTCTAAAAGTTAATTTCGACCAACATACCCAAAACTCACGTTGCTCTGCCTCATCTGAATGAACCTCCCACCTGTTTGTGCATCTCCTGCCACCTGTGCACTGTGTGCTCTGTACTGGCCACCAGAAAACCGCACAGATGGACAAAGCCAATTTCAAAGTCAGAAAAATACCAAACTGAGAGCACCGCAAAAATAGAGACCCTTAAATTTAAAGCCCAAATGCCAAATAGGTACCACACACTGTACTGTAGGTAATTAAAAACAGTATGAAAAACCTCCCTGCTTCCTTGCTGTGGTGCAATTCCTTTTGAAAAAGGAACATTATGTAGAGAAAGATTACCCTGAAGTGTAAGTCAGAAGTTGTGCTCCATTTGTCAGTGACGGTGTGCCAACTGTCACCCTGTGGCCTTTTAGCAAACTATGAAAACTTACTCATCAGTGACTACCTAGTTTTCACACACTCAGTAGCAAAATGTGGTGTTGATGTGTTATTACTGACTCAGCTTGATGGACAGCTTAATGGTTTTTGTAAATTGCAATAACATTTAATATGTTCCATATTTTGTATTATCATAACAACTCTTAGATCTTGCATATACTTCTATACATATACCTTTTATATCAATTTCACTGGACTCAGGGCTGATGCTTCATATAAGTATATGGCTGGATTCTCTTCATGGTTTCAGCTGTTCTGAGAGTCCATATAAAGATAAAGAATGTTGCCTTGTGTTGATTTACGTTGTTAATGTACAGGGAAGTAGAGTGATTCCATATGGTGTGTAAATAAGTCACACACACACACACACACACATGCGCGCGCATGCACACACACACACACACACACACACACACACACACACACACACACACACACACACACACACACACACACTATTGCATGCTTACACACTATAAGGACAGACTCTATTCTGTATGTCTGTGCATCTGGATTCTGTTCAAACGTGTGAATAAATCAGCTTCCACTAAGAATTCCAGTGAGGTGTCTTCTTTTCAGGACCACACCAATTTGTAATCCCATTTCTATATTTTTCCTTTTAACACAAATATATGTATATATCTTATAACGAATCTTATGAAAGATTTGAGTTTTTTGGGTTCAGCTGAGTTAATTAGTTGAGTCTTCCATATATGACGTGATAACTACAGAGGTGCTCCTACGATACAAGCAGTTCTGGTTAAGAATCACAGGTACACACTTTACTCATTGTCTTAATACACTGACGTGATATTTATCTAAGATGAATTAACTTTTGCAGCTGTTATAAGCTGCTCTATTTCCTTGTATTTTATTGCGAGTCAATATTGACACTGACTGTCTTGTCACCATTGACACCTTGCACAAATAATTCCTATGCTTTAAACTACTGCACAAAGCATACAGCAGAATACTGTACAGCTCTCTAATTGAAAGAACATACGGTACATATTTTCATGACGTCTAGGACCTGTACAGAGGCAACTGCTTGAGGTCCTCGAAGACTTAGCTTTTCAAATGAGAGATGATCTACTTTGAAATGATAATCAGACTGATCAGATGATCAGAGCTGCATCTATAGCAACGGTCTGATATAAAGAAATAACAGAATGCTGTAACTGACCAATGAGAATTGAGTATTTATGTCATGCCATGTAATAAACTTCTGTATCAGTCTATATGGTTGTATTTTACCAATAGGACTCATTGTCATGCCTTTCTTCATCATGTCTGATGTGAAAATATCAGATTTTTCAAGGATTTATTTCAACCAAACCAGAGTTGGTGACTGTTGGTACAGTGGAAAGATTAACAAAGATGTTTCTGAGTTTGAATGAAGCTGACAATTATGATGTTAAAATGACAGTTCTTCCAAAGAAAGTCTGGCTAATTCGGCGACAGCGATAAAACAGCTATTTCTGGTGAAACAGAACAACTTTCTGGAGAAGAGTCCCCATGTCCTCAAAAACAGATATAATGCCTTTTTAAAGATCTGGCAGCCTTTTATTAAATATATAGAAAAATAACTTTTAGCAACTGTGGATTCACTATAACCTTTAATTTGGCCCCATTGTAAGCCACTACTAATGTTAAGGAACAACAATATAATAAATGTATTCAATTGTGTTGCTTTTTACAATTATTATTATTATTATTATTATCATTATCATTATTATTATTATTATTATTATTATTATTATTATCATTATTATTATTATTATTATTATCATTAGTTATTTTATTTATTTAGTTAATGATAATGTAATGATTCTTTTACCTCACTCACTTACAAAGTTCATGTAAATAATCTGGCTAAACAATTGCAAATGAAACTTGGCTTTCTCTACAGAAACAAATCACGCCTCCCAGTGTTTAGTAGGAAAAGAATTGTTGAATCTGTTTTACTCCCTGTTCTTGATTATAGTGATGTAATTTATATACATGCTGCTGTTACAACCCTTAAGGCCCCTGGATGCAGTTTACCACGCTGCTCTTAGGTTTATTACTGGCGATACCTACAGTACCCATCACTGTATTCTGCACAATAAAGTTTGCTCAGCCTCTCTCTCTCGCTCTCTCTCTCTGAGACGAGACCAACATTGGTGTTTATTTATCTACAAAGTGCTCCTTAACAAATTACAAACTTGCCTTACATCACTATTACACTCTCAGGACTGGATAACACTTTATGTTCTTTGTGTCAATTCTGAACTAGGAAAGATTGCTTTTAGGTTCTGTGCTCCTGACTCATGGAATAATTTGTAATCCACTTTAAATTTAGAGTCCCTGATAACTTTGAGAGATTTTAAAAACACGCTTAGAAGTCTTAATCTTCTTACATGTTCATGTTCTAACTAGGAATTGTAGAATTCTTATTGGCTGTTTATTTTATTATCTTTCTGTCTTTTTCTTGTTTTGTTTCTATTATATATCTGCTTTGCTGCTTTATGTAATCTTGGCATCACTGAAAATGAGGGCCACCCCTCAATGTAATCCCGAGGTTGAATGAATGAAAAAACAAAACAAAACCTAACTGTCTTTTGTTAACTATGTATTTTATTATTGAGTTTTTATTGGAAATAAGTTGTACTGCTCTTGTTTGACTGAAAACTTGAAAATAAAGCATTCACAAAAAGTAGCAGTAATAGTATAGTGTGATTTCATGGCATCTTACAATCATTTCCTCCATCCTCAACAAGTCTGAACAATAAGTTACTGATGATGTTCTTACTAGCCAACAGGGGGCAGTGTTGTTTAAGTAATGTCCAAAATGATTTTTTTCCACCAGTATTCTGTCCAGCTTCAACATATTGAAAAGTTCTGGGGATCAGTGTTGACATGCGCACACAAAAAAAAACGGTCACACACAAGCACAGTTGGATACGACCGCGAATGTATAGCACATCAGCCTTGCCCTTGCCTTGTCAAAGAAATCATGTCTTATCTCGTTCTGCAAATACCGCCTCTGCACAGAGAAGGAGGAAACAGAACTCCAGCTGTCATCTCTGCGGCAGCCCACCTGTCCAAACATCCAAACCCCCACAACGCCTTGTCATCAAAAGCCAGGGCTTCACCGGTCTCTGCTAGGAGATAAAGCCTCTCTCATTATTCTGTCCATGTTTGTATTTAGACAAGCAGATGACCACTTGCTCTGAGCCTGTTCAGCGTCTTAATAAAGGTGCTCGGGGGGGTTGAGCTTATCTTTCAGACTGAACACCGGGCGGATGGCCTTGTTCTTACCTGCCAGCTCACTTGGACAGATGAACACACACAGACATACATGCACACGCAGGCATAAAATGATACAAACGCACCAACCAACACTCACGCACAGATGCCTGAGTGTGCATTTGCCTGTGAAACACACACACACACACACACACACACACACACACACACACACACACACACACACACACACACACACACACACAGAGCCTCTCCTTGTCGCCTGGTCAGACTAATGCCACTGCTCTGTGTGCCAGTTGGCAGTTGCAGCAGGCTGGGCACTTGTCTGGACACAAGCTTGAGGCAGGATTTCATTGGACGTAAGGGAAGACTGGGCAGCTTGCGGTCAACAGTGAATGGCTCTGCATATCAAATATTGCTTTCATCCACTTCTCTGGCAACAATTTAAGTTTCTATTTTGCTAATGCTTAAACAACAGGGGGCCCCTAAGTTGGACTAGAGTCTTGTCTCGCTCCATTCAACTGAGGCTGTAGATAAACTGAAAAACGTTCGACTGTTCAGTGTTATTTCTCTCACAGTGAAATCTTATTTGATTTAAATGATTTATTTATTCTTTTTTTTGGCAAAAAAGCTAAAACACATTCAGCTTTTGATGCTAAAATTAGCTGCTATTTTGTGGAACAGGGAGGGAAACCTCAGACAATTCACAGAGCTATCACCATATGCTGCCAGTGATAATGATGGAAAAGTTAAAGCCAATTCTGCATTATGCTTCATACAGAGTTACTTATGATGCATCACTGTATCTGTTTAACTGAAGAGAAAAAACAACCTCTAAAATGGGAAGATATGTTTTCAATAAATAGGAATCAATTCTAAACTATATTTATTTATCTTACTTAAGTTTTGTGTTTTTGACTTTCAAACTTCATATAAATGTGATGAAACAGTTGATGTCTACATCATGACTGAGTCTGAGTCTGCAGCAGGTGGCAGCAGGTGGTCTGCAGATGTCAGAGTTTCATGTAATAGCTTTATTTACTACATATGAGGACCAGGCCTGGACTTTCATCATTCTAGGGTCAGGGCCACATGGCCTTTTGTGTTTTCAATTTTTTGAGGGCACAAAGGCCAACTGCCAGGGTCCAGGCCATCAAATAAAACGATGATTTTAAATCCATGGAGATGATGAATTTAACGTAAGGGTTATGGATGATTTTATTTGTATTCAGTTTTTTGCTAATTTGTTAACGCTGATTACAGGGACACTGGAAGTTAATCAGAGGTCAGTATGCATTATTGATAATGGTCTGTGATGTATAATGAGTTAGGAAGGATAATAATTCTCAAAATAGTCACTGGATAATAATAAGAAAGTTTCTTATTATTTTGAGATACTAACTCAATATTCCAAGACAGTTTCTCATTATAAGGACTTTCAGGATCTTTTTTTCTCCCATCACATCAGCGTTTAATGGGTTTCCATAGAGAGAGAGAGCGCATTCAGCATAGTAATGAAGAGCAGGCGAGCGTATATAACAAGAATTTAATTGTTTGTCAGTGTTAACAGAGACTCTAGTTTACAGTGTAAACCACATAATTGGAGAATATTATTAGGCTTCATGATCAAACAAAGTGCTCTCTCTCTCTGCTGCAAGTCTACATCACAGTTAAATAGCCTGATGGTTTTCCAGCAGTTCATACTGGGCTTGAAATCTAACCCACCACTGGCATGAAACTCCAGGTTTGATGGGATATAATACCAAAATTTGGAAACCAGTCATACAACTACATCAAACTACAACACGCACTTGGTGAGGCTGTTATATGATATTTTATTCCTGAGAGGTGTTTGGATTACTCTTTACTGATATAAAGGGAGCAAGGTTTATC
The DNA here is from genome assembly GCF_056507025.1 of Lutjanus erythropterus. Taxonomy (NCBI): domain Eukaryota; kingdom Metazoa; phylum Chordata; class Actinopteri; order Lutjaniformes; family Lutjanidae; genus Lutjanus; species Lutjanus erythropterus. The sequence continues at coordinate 15,684,313 of NC_139319.1, read as the reverse complement.
TAGACTAAGTCTTTTCCCAAAAGCAAGTATAAATGAAGTATATTTGATTCATCGTAAGCATTAGGTTGGCTTAAGACATGGAAGCCAATTTCTGCCTTTCATGAGAATAAAAGAATCCTGCAAGTAATTTTAAAGAGAAACCTTCTCTCTGCACCCCACAATTTTTATCAATCACTGACAATAACTGGGGAAGCAACTGATAAAAAATGATTCAAAACTTGAATTTTAGTGAAATAAAGGCCAGAATGATCAGCAAAGTCTTATTTGTTTTTTTCCCATCCCCTCTCATTATTTTCTTTACATTGGTCCAAATTGGCTTCTGTAAATGGGTTCTAAATTCTGATGCTGAAGAAACTGACCAACTATGACAACAACAACAAAAGAAAACTCAACCTAATAACCATGTTTGTACTTTAAGATCTCATCAAAATGTTCACAACAAGGAGCTGACTTGTGGAGTTGAAAGTGGAGGGATGGATGGACATCCATTATAATAAAATACAACCTTCATGTTGTTGGGCTATAATTAGGTGAGAAATGTTTTTGCAGCCAACACCAGATAACTAGACTAATAAATGATATCACAGGTTTCACAGTGTTGGACAGTTACCTGCCAATGTGCAAAATCACATCCAATTACAGCATAAACATACACACATTTAATAGAGGTGATTAGATGATTGTGTTTGTGCACAAAAACAGTCATTACCGGGGTTGTGTGAGGTGATGACATCAGCTAGCTGCTGCTCAGGGACGGGCTCCTGCTTGCTGTTGTCTTCCTCCTGGAGTTTATCCACCATGGCGATTACACAGTTGAGACATTTGGCCACGTTGGCCCACACCCTGTCCTAAAAGAGCCGAATACACAACTAGCAGTCAAATCAGCCTCAGTGATTAGATCTCTCTCTTTCTCACTGTGTTTGAGACGGTGAAATAGAAGGAAACCAAAATATGTAAAAGAAATTGAAAGAGGAACTGTTGAAGCAGCTAAAACCATAAAAAAAATACCCCCCTTATGTCTAAAAAACAAAGCAGAGCAAGTTTCCCTTTACAGTCTAAACTGGCTTCATGTCCAAAAGGTCAAAAGGAAATTGCTGTCTGGATATTCTGAAATGACTCACAAAGTGTGTGGATTATTTCCAGAGCTTTCTTTCTTTTCCTAAACTCCAACTTTTAGTGGATAATCCAAGGTTGTGTGTTTGTGTACTGTAAGTATTTTGGTCTGCTTCAAATACCTAGTTTGAACATATTATAATGGTGAGGGATACTTTGAGACATAATTAGGCATTGGTGTGCAGAAATCACGATAAACTCCTGCTGTCAGTGAAGCAGACACAAACAAACCAAGTCATACACACCTCAGTGAGAAGAAGAAGCATGGCTTAGATTCAGTAGCAATAGCACAATGTTTTGTTTGCTATCTAATTTAGCAAGTAATTGAAATTATTGCCATAAAAATTGTTTATCTGTAAACCAAAAACAGTTCACCTCCCTGTCTGTGCTCTACTGTGAGGACCAGCAGTAAAATTAAGTTTGTCATATTGTAATAAATCAAAAATAAATATTTTTCCTCTTACCTGTAGCGCTATTTATCCATCTAGATAATTTTGGTGTGAGTTGTTGAGTTTTGAAGACATCAGCCATAGAAATGTCTGGAGAGAGGCATTGCTGTTGATTTTTTCAATGTATTTATTTATTTTTTTTTCCGTTTTAAGCAACACAAGCCAAGTTCTATCTAGTTCCATTATATTCAAGAGACAGCAGACATCTCTGCGGCCGATATCTCCAAAACCTGGCAACTCACAAAACAAACTAGCTGGATAAGTAGCACTACAGGCGAGAGGAAAAATATATATTTTCGATTTTGCAATGAGCTGTCCCTTTAAAGAACCAGCAAAAAGGATTTGTGTCTTTTAGCAGCAAGCTTGCAGATCACAAACACCTTGTCTCACCTTCTCCTTCCGAGCATGCGGGAGAAACTACAGAGGCCGTGAAAGTTTCAAAAAATGTGAATGGTCCAATCTACAGTCAGTATTTGGTTTGATATAAACAGTTCATTCTAAGGCACCAAAGCACAATTCTTATTTTCAGGTGAATATACACTTCATGTAAAACATACTTCTAGATATTCATATTCATTCACATTTGTGCCATATTCTGCCAATAAATCCCCATAAATCTTACACACTGGTCCTTTAAACCTAAGTAAAACAACGCTAAGTCACAGCATTTCATTAAGGCTTAGAAAAGCAGTCAAACTCACCCACTCCTCCTCATCGTACTCTTTATGGTGTGGTATGGAGTCTTGGTTCTTCGGTGGCACAGGTCCACTTTCTCCTCTAGTCGTAGTTTGTGATCCCTCCACGTTATTGCACACCGCTGTGGTCTCAGTGATTGACGTGGCCGGACTGTGGCCTGGAAGTCCCTGGACTGGGCTCTGGTTCTGGTCACTGCCCTGATGGATGTGGCCCTGGTGTTGGCCTCCCTGCACTGGGGTTTGCTTCTGGTTCTTGGAAACGTACCCAGGCCGCGCCGCGTGCAGTGCCAGTAGTGCACTCTTGACCAATTCATCCTTAAGTGTGTGAACAAATTGTTCTGTCTATAGCAAAGAGAGTTTGAAAAAAGGAGAGATACAGAAAGTTATTGTGGGAAAACAAATGAAAATGTAAGTGGTGAAAAAGTAAAAGAGACAGTGTAAGTGAGAGAGATAGAGGGGGACTGTCACATTGGTGGGGTGAGTGGGTGGAAGAAAACACTGGTGGAAGTGAGCTCAGGAGCAGGTAACTATTTACAGAGGAAGCAAAAAGAAACAAGGAAAATGAACACTCTCCTTCACCATAAAGTAGCTGCTCTCCATTACCGCAGCACAGCCGGTGAGCCACAAAAACAGCAACAAACAACAAACAATTCAATTACTCCTCCTCCAGCCTGCTCCTCCGAGGAGCACACCTCCTTTGATCTCAAATTCACGAGCTACTGTAACTTGATGATGATCCCAGCACCAAGGAGCCTCGCACTCGCTGCCACCACTGCGTAAAAAATGATAAGGGCTCTCAAGAGTAATTGAGTTAGCGCTGCAATAAGCAATTTTATTACCACAGCAAAATGCGGTCTAACAAAACACAAACCGAGCCCTCCATGAAAAGAAACCAGCGAGGTCATTGTATTACATATATTTGTCACACAAACACCTTTCTCCTGCTCCTACCTCCCTGATGTGGACTGAATAGCAGGCTTGTTCAGACTGCCACAAGTTGAGGAGAAGGCTTAGTCAGCAAATAAGTAGATAATTGTACAAAAGAACCCCAGGCGAGTCCTGTCCCGATACTAGAGATACTTTGTGTGGATGTCATGAGGAAGTGATTCTGAACTTTTTTAACTTTTGACCCTTTCAAATGAAACACTGTTGACCCATTTTAACAGGCTGCATGTGTAAATGACCTGTCTGTATTTTAACAAAGGACAGATTTTCACGTCTCTGATTGTGCCATTTACTCATTACAACTATTGAATCTGGGAACCAGACGAATCTGAAAGCTCATGTTTCGTCTGCTCTGACAGATAAGTCTTTTCTGCCTGTCCCGGTTCTCTTCAGGCCAATCACAAACATTAATTTAACATGGAGTGGATATGATATAATGACTCCAGCTTTGAAAAGTTACCAAGCTCATGAAAAAAGAAGTCAAACCAGCAGTGATGATCTAATATGAATCAAAATTCTGTTACTGCATTGCCCATTTTCTGCCTCAAATGTTTTTGGAAACATATTTTTGTGCATTGTTTTACTAATTTCAGAATATTGTTTTCCCTGCCCCAGTTTTCACGTGTCAGGGTATGGTCATACATCCACGAAATTAACTGGTGAGTATTCACCTTCCATTCACGTCCATTCCATGGGAACAAAGAGGTTAATATCATCGCGCCTCAGCATGCAATGATAACTCATGTACATTCACATATGTGTGACCAAGCCCTCACTCAACACTACACCACTCGTTTCCTTGCTCTGACTTGTTGTAGGTCAGACTTTGTTGCTCTGATTGGTTGTAGGTCTATCTGGTTAGCAGAGGCTTTTTTGCCCCTTGAAAATTAATTGAGAGGTTCCATGCTAAGTTGCATTTCTGAATTAGTCCCGTGATGCCAGATTACAACTATATCCAGTATAACCTACGAAAAAGACCTACAAAAAAAAATAAGAAACATAATTTTGCGTAACAGAATTTTTCTTCTCTCTTATAAACATTATCTTGACACCCATGAAGGAAATCACATTCAAAAGGTTTCATGCCACTGAAGATCTGCAACGAAATTAAGCTTTGGAAGTTTCATTGAGAATTTATTCCTTATTTTCCTGCCCATGTTTCTCAAGCCAAGAGACATCAAGATGTTCTGGGACGTGCAGAAGTGGAAACCATGCTTCAGTTTGCTGATTAAACAGTTTCGTTCAGTTCAGTTCTGTTCTAAGATTTGTGATTATTGAGTATGTAGTTAGTTGACTTTTTCTAAGGTAAGCAATTGCATCATATGTACAGTATCAGTAAGTGTGTGCATAATTTTTCATAATGCAACAGTGTGACGTTTGGGTGTTGATTCTGACTGTCTTCAGTTCAGTGGTAGGTTCAGGCTGTTGCTGGTTCAAACTGTTACACTCAGTTCAGTACAAAAACAGACCTGCAAAGCACTGTTCACAGGGTTAAAAGCTCAGTAGTTGGCTATGTGCAAAAGAATTATCACATCAAAATTGTTCCTGTGGCTTTCGCTGTTTTCATCAAGCTTTTAGAGTAACTAGGAAGAAATCACAGCTGAGCTAATATTGGTCCTTTAGTCACCAGTGCTAAAAGCTGTTGTTTCCATTATAAGTATTATGATTAAACATATGTGTGTATATGTGTTTTTTCTTCTTCACCACTTTCTTCATTTTTAAATGTGTCTATCTATTGATTATATTTATGTATCATTATGGATATCATGATGATGATGATGATTATTTTGTTTTTATTCATATTATTTTAATGTCTTCCTCCTTCTTCTCCCTCCTCCTCCTCACACATTTCTCTGGTCACCTTGATGCATACATGAATACACGACCCAATTACAGAATACACTTTCATACATGCACAGAAACATATGCAAATGTGACATGTCTATGTAATTCTCCTACTAACAAATTCAAATCAAAACCTCTGTTTATTATGTCTTACTGTTTTATGTTAGTCTGTATAGTTTGTTACACTTATGTTTGTCTACAGCAATTTGTCTTACTATGTACTTTTTATACCACAGTATGTCCCATTGCATAAATAATAAAGCTACTGATTCAATCAGTAACAATAATGATTTAGTACAAAATCCACCTAGTGGCTTTACTCCACTACCACCAGCTCTACACTCTGGGGGATCATGATTCCCTACCTTAACACGAACCGAAGATGCTTCACACCCATGGGGTCTATAATCATACACTTCTAATTCATTTCTCCTCATTACAGGTAGAATAAGTAGGATTTGACAGTCTGCAAACACACCAAAAAGATAGTGGATTGTTCCCACGACATCAAATATAGATGTGTTGGGTTGGTAAAATGTCCCGAGCTTAGCTGAATAACATTAAAATATGAACGGTATGGTTGAGTGCAGGGTCTCTGGTGATGCAGGTGCACACACTTCTAGTAGGTTGTAGCTGATGATTAAGAGGGATTATTTTTGCATGAGTCCATGCATTGTTTTTGGGGAAAATACTGCATAGCATGCCTTTTAACCGTACCCAACACTGCCATGATACTTCTGTTACTAGTTTTCACAAAACTCATTATAGCTTTTACTGTGAACAAACTGCTGACTTGCTTTAAGAGCATATCTTTCACAGTGTTTCTCTTACGATGCAGCTATGGTCTGTTTCAGTCATTAAGAAAACAACACTGTTCCATCTGAGCCTGGTTTAACGGTTCTGCTTTTGATTAAAAAAACATACAAAGACCGTTGTCCACATGAAATCGTCCATTTGATGAATATGTGAGCAGAGAAAGCAAATTATGACTACACTATTGTGTTTAATTCATATCCATTTGAATTGCTTTGCATGGATCCAAATGAGTTCCATTACTGTAAGTCAATGATGTGAGAGCTGAAATCTATGGATAAGACTACACATGTAATTGCCTGAGAACAAGCATTTCTGCTGGAACACTATTCGGTGATGCACACAATCGTACACAGAGTAAACATCATTTTAAAAGATAAAACGTGTCCAAATGACAAAAAAAAAAAAAAAAAAATGAGCCATGCTTGATTCAGCAACCAAAACACTTAACAGAAACTGGTTATTCAAAATGTAAATTCATATTCAGATTGAACTCTGCTTATCTGACCTCAATGTTAATTTGCAATCTATGAGAGCATGTTTTATTCATTATCTTTCCTGAGATGAGTGAACAAAGCTATTTAAAACAATCTGGATGATATTTGCACTCCTTAACCACTAAACTCATGTGTTTGACTATGCCACTGCACATACAGTGACGTTTTTATACTTTTTATGGAATTTTCTTACATTACAAATCAAGCATGTCATTGAACAAACCAATCATTCAATCACATTTCTAATTAGAAGAGTGGACCCAGTAAAGAGCAGATCTCCGATCGGCAACAGATGGTGAAGCACCAACTGCAATGCCACTACAACTGCCACATGCAACCAGCAGAGGGTTGACAAGTTTTGTGGGCTTTTGTATGGAATAGTATGAGTTTTCTTATCTAGAAAGTGTTTTTTTGTATAGAATATTCGCAGTTGTCTTAAATGTAAAACAAGAAGGATTTGTCAGTTGCTGTTTGTAAACACAAGAGAGAGATAGGTGATTGCTGAGTCTCACTCCTAGGATGTAAAATACTGATGTTTTGGGTTGGTAAAGTGTACTGAACACAGCTAAATATGAGGAAATAAGAAGGTCAAAGGGCGGGGTCTCTGTGGATGCAGGTGCCACCCGCCACACACTTCTGGTGAGTTGTGGTATGAGTCTATGTATTGTTTTTATGAGGAAAAAAAAAAATCCTGCATAGTTTTACTTTTAGATGTGTAATGGCATTTAACTGAGAACCGTGGGTTCCCTTAACTGTATGAACAGAACAAAAGACCAAAACATTTATTTTGAACATTTTGTTTTTTGGGGGATTTTACTTAAATATGTTATGAGTTAGGATTGTCCACATTGAAAAGAGAACCAAACTATAGCAGTAAATATCAGTAAAAGACATTGCTTTACAACCTGTAAAAGCAACATATTTTCTCATTAAATTAGTTAGCAAAACGCTACCTAACTTGCTAGCTAATCTACATCAATCATAAGGTAGCTAGTTAACTAACCTTTTGCAATCATTAGTTATCCAGTTAGCTAGTGTTTTGCTAACATTAGTTAACTTAAGATGTGACCCTATATGTAGCTTTTACAGGAAAAGGAGAAAGTTGACAGAGGTACACAGAGCAAAAAAGGGGTGGTACTTAGGAAGGGTCAGAAGATGGGTGATGTCCCTCCTCTTTTGGTGGTCCACCATGGGACCTTACTTTGGATAAAAGCTTGTGACTTTTTGAACCCGTTTGCATTATGCCAGGAATTACACATATGGTGTTTGGCAATTTAAAAGATAATTTCACAATTCAAGAAAGTTGCTTTTTGTCGTAAAATTGTGGTATCAGATTGTGAAGAGACATAATTAGAAAGACTACACAGGTAGAAGTGCAGAAATAAGTCACGTCATGACCTTTTCCCTCCAAAAGCTATCATTAGCCGCTGAACATTACACAGTGACAGTGATGTTGGGGCTGATGACGTATATCGTGTGAGATGAGAGATGTAGTTCACACAAAACTAGACTAGAACAAAAACTGCCACAAAGTGGGACTTTCTAGTCTTACAAAAATGACAAAATATGTGTAATACATGGCCCAACTCAAACAGGTACAAACTTTTATTATTTATCTATTTATTTATTTTTTATCTTTATTTATTCAGGGTAGGTTCACTGAGAGCAATGTTTTCCTTGGCAGAGACGCTCTGATAACATTCACACCTGGAAGCTGTCCAGTCCAACTCCACTGGAGCGGTTGGGGTTAACAGCCTTGCTTAAGGGCACCACAGTGGTGGTAATGAGGGAGGGGCAAGTACTGCCTCTCACTTTCCCCAACCAGATTAATCCTGCCGGTTGGGGGATTCGTCTCTTGCTGCTGACTGCTGTTCATATTTTTATCCAAAGTAAGGTTGCAGGGGGCACACTGGAAGGGATGGGCCTTCTCCTCTATACTGGGCTCATTTAATCCATTAGAGCCTCAGCTTTTCATACCCAATTTATGCAGTTCCAATATAGTAGGTACCCAAGTATGCAGAAATATTTAAATACACTACATTTAGAACAGGCAAAATAATGCTTTTATACTGCATGCAAAAAGCTGCATTGGATTAGCATGTCTGTTAAGAACCATAAAACCCATTTTAATTCAGATATCCTGAGGCAAAAGGTCAAGTGACCCCTCTGAAAATGGTAACGCCAGTTTTTCCCCCAAAAAAAATTTACCCTAACTTTAGAGCATTATTTAGCTCCATTCCCAACAGGCTGGCATGATTAAGGCATCATTGGATGTCATCTAGTCCCATATGGCACCAGAATCTTCACTCGAGCTTTAAAACTGAGCCTGCAACTGCCTATGAAAGACGGGCTGATGTAACACTCACTCACTCACACACGACCAATCGTATGATCCCCTCCAGGCTAACACGGGCAGAGATAAGGTCAGCCAAAACCAAGGCTTTTATTCTCTACGATCAGGACCTACAGCTAAGTGCAGAAAACATTTTAATGATACACTGACTGTACTGTAGGATCCATATAGAGATTGCCTTCAAAGTGAAATATCAGAGGTGCACTCCTTTGGGCACAGAAGAAAAAGCTCGGCACCATCATTTTCTCACTAAGGCTAAACCAAAGCAACTTTGCTCCTCCACGTGCATAAACTACTCCTCAGTGTAGCTCATCCACACCTACCTGTTTTAGAGATCTGAAACACTCAAAATCCCCTGGGAGAAATACTGTTGCTAGTCTTTCTTCAATATATCTGCTGATATGATCTTGACTGAGCAGAAGTGCAAGTCAGAAAATGCCTCTGTGGACTCCAACTGCGAAAAAATAAGTCACGTTTGATCTAAAAAAGAAGGAAACTGTAGGAATGTATTCACCCCGAATGGTTTCGAATGGTTTTACCCTGAAGGATGAGCGGATTTTGGCTGAGTTAAAAATAGAGCTTTTCACTCAATGTAACATCACTTGAGAGGTGGAGGGAGGCTGAATGGATAGAGCTGGTCATGTTCCAACAGCACTTGGCTGTGAGGACACTTACTCACTATTGCGTGTATGACCTCTATACACCATATAATTTAAAATAATCATGCATAGACGATCAAACGTACAGCTCTTCCCAGGTAACCGCTGCAGCGGAGACACATCACTTGTCCTAGGACACAGCTGGAGGGAGGAGAAATGCATTGCAATTGCCTTTTCACTGTGATTATCATCAGAGTGAAATTATTATTATCATCATCAACAGAATCCTCACCTTATATAGAGAAGCAACAGCGCATCTGCCATGTCCAATGCTACTCAGAGTGTGCCCAGTAAGAGCATTCAGGAGTGAAATATTGCATTATGCCTTGAGTCAGGTGGTCTGAACTAAGAAGGGAAAAAGTCAGCAACAGTGAGTACTTGATGAAAAAGGTCCTTACATCCCCCTGATTTTCTTTGCAGGTGTCTCATCTTTCCTAGGTTCTCTGATCATGTGACTCAGTGTCTTTATTGAAGAATCTTCACCCACACTGCAGAAACACACTCTAAAATACACCTACCCTTATTTATATGTCTGTAAGAAGGGTATCAAATATCTGTCTGTCGTAAAGTGCCAGTATGGTGGGGGTTGTTTTCTTTTGTGTGTGTGTCTTTTCTCCTGTTTTGTCCCAGGTTTTGGTTATGTTTTCCTAATCAGAATCAAGGACCTAAAGATAGAGGGTGTTTTCATTATTGAGTAATCTTCAAATTCCTTTGATTACTCAATTACTGTTTTGTCTACAAAATGTGAATAAATGGTGAAAAATGCCCAATATTATTCCCCACAGCCAAAGATGAAGTATTCACATGAGGTAGGTGTGAAAACTTACCTCATTTGGTGCGATTAAAACAGACCGCAGTTGGTTTGCCTGTTCAGTGCGGTTTGTTTGGACTGGTGTGAAAGCTATTAATTGAACCCTGGTGTGGCCCAAACAACAGGACCAAGTCCGCCTGAAAAGGTGCGGTTGGTCCGTGAAAGCAAATATACAAACCACAGGATTTTATGATAGCAGATGTGATTTTATCATGGTCTCAAAAGCTAAACTGTTCATAAAACTGTGAAATCTGTTCAGGAGGTGACAGTATAATAGATCTGTATAAGACATGTATAGCCTAGGGTGACCTGGTGGCTCAGTTGGTAGAGTGTTCGTCCCATGTGCTGAGGCTGAGAGTCCTCTGCAGCAGCTGTGGGTTTGACTCCCGCATGTGACCCTTTACTGCATCTAATGCCCCGACTATCTCTCCCCATTTATATTTTTGTCTGTGCACATGTATAGCCTATAATTATGAAATTCATCTAGTAACAGGATTTGAGCTTCGTCTGATTAAAAACTGTGTGCCAGCCATTCCACAGTTACACATGAAAAAGTCAGGTGAAGGGCAGATGTGAAAGATGCACAATAGGGCTGGCACACATACGAGCCACAGCAGATCAGCAAGGTGGCTGACTCACAACTATATGCCACAACAAAACTCCCTTTAGTCCTGTTTCTATCTGTTGCTAATTATTCATAACATGCAACAATTTTTCTATTTTTTTCTTAATTCATTATACATAGAAATATATAAAATATATAACATGTTAATTTGTGACCTTAGGTGCTGGCAGGCAAATTTTGTTACCTTTGGACAGAGTATTTTTTAGCTAAGCTAAAGTTATTTTATCGTCTCCCAAAGGAGAAAATTGTCTGGATTAAAGGAACTGCTGCATCAAAACCATACATCACAATAAAAAACACATTAAATAAGGACGTGTGCAAACATTAGCCAGAGATAAAACAACCAAGCAATTTAGTCACAAGTCCTAGATAAGCTAACCAGCTGCTGCCTATAGCCTTATATTTAATGGACAGATATGAGTGTGGTATTGATCTTCTCATCTAACTCTTGGCAAGACAGGTTAAGTTAATTTCCCAATTTGTCAAACACTTCCTTTCGAGGCAAATTTGTGATTTTGGGCAGCATAACTGAAATTTACTCGACTTATGTGTGCACAAGTGAGCAACAATATGTGCATGTATGCCAACACACAGGTGTTTGTGTGTAACTGTAAAAAAAAGCTGATGTCTGTGATAGATGACCAGATGTGGAGGAGGAAAGATTGACATAAAATGTGCATGATGTTCATGTTTGGTGGCTCTGGGGCTTGAAGAGAGCGATGTCACTTGAATATCAGCTTTAAAACACACGGTTTCACACTTCTACCGCCCTAAAACACACACACACTCACACACACACATACACACACACACACACAGCTTGAGATTTTAATCAGAGTGCAGCCCTGCTTGTGCTGACCAGGCCAGGGGTTTACTTGGCCAATGTGTGCGTGTCTAATCAAGGATGAGAGGAAGTGGTGACAGAGCGAATGTACCAATTAAGCAGGCTGATTGGGCTCTATTCCACTGTGGCAAAAACAATCTCTCCCACAACAGATTGCAATCTGACAGCACCAGATGTAATTCATTAATTATACTGATAAAAACGCCTCAACTCCATAAACCTCCATGCTGCTATTCACTTTTGTTAGTTTGGCGGTTTTATGATGAGTTATGGATTTTTCCTGCGGTTGTCTGTTTAGTGTGTACGTGTGTGTGCAACTGTGTCGCAGACACTGCTGGATTTAAAGTTTTTAAGTTATTTTGATAATTTATAAATTTTACAGTTTTATCTGCAATGAAACTAGCAGGGTAATACACCAGGGCTGGTACAAAAGCATTCTTGGAGGATAACTCCTCTGAGATGGTAAATATTCAGAGTGTCGCAGGCAGTTTAGGCTAATACATCCACCTGAACAGTCCTCGGATTGCACCTCCAATGGGAAAACTATTGGTTATAGGCTTAGAAACAGAGCCCCTGAGCAAATAATTAAGTTGTTTTTAGAGGAGTTTGTGTTTAAATGAACTTATCGCCACAGTTAAAGATTAAACTAAAAGGATTTTCAGGCTGAAGTATTACCTGACAATGTTTGGTGATGTGTCCATGAAAAAAAAGGTGGTCTGAGTGCTGCAGCAGCTTGAGGCCATGTGGGACAAAGAGGGATTGTTTGGATGGAGGTGAGGGTGGGTGGAAGGTTTTGGGGGCTGCCTCACCTTGTCAGAAAGGTTCTTGAGTGCATCCCTCAGTCCAGGGGAAGAGTGCTCCTGAGCAGCCTGGAGGAGCTGGTCTGCTAAGCTTGTGATGAGAGGCTGGAGGAGGCTCATGGTGCTGAGAACCTCCTGAGCTTTGGCTGTGTGCTCTGGAGAGTAGTAGATACACTGGTAGGCAGTGCTGAAGCTGTGGAGGAGGAAAAGAACACATCAGTTCAGACTGGACAGATCAGCAGTTGCACGGTCATGGACTGGATACAGTGCTGCATCAGTTTGTGGATTACATATAAAAGTGGCCAAAATCTGATTCAAAGGACCAGTGTGTAGGATTTATGGGGCTTTTCCATTATCACTTGAGGCCGCGCTGAGTTGAACCATGCCACGCTGATTTGCATTTCCGTTACCACATTTAACGCAGAGAGCTGTGCTGAGTCACGCTCTCGAGATGGACTTTGCATGGATTAGGGCCAAAGCCTGCCTCCAAGCGGGCTGCGGTGACATCTCACTGACTGTGGCCAACCCATGACAAACTCCCTCTTTCTCAACCACAAACAAGCATGTGTAGAGAGACTCTACTTGTGTGTGCAAGGGCAGAGAGAAAATCTCCATGTGCTCAGCTCTAACTACTTTTGTAGCCTTTAACTGAATCTCTGTGGTTTGAAGTTTAGTTTCTCTCCTCTGTCTTTATTTTACTATTTCATGTTCGCTTTCAGGCATATTGTTGTCAAGTCATGTTAAGTTATGGTTGATGAAAACCCAGCATATCCTGATTTTGTTGTTATATAGTAAAATTGTTAAAATAACAAAAATGGGAGACTTTTAATGTGAAGAATTTATAGGAAATGAAATGTTTGTTAGCTGTTTTACAGAGTTTCAAGTTGAGCTAAGCTTGTCCTCAGTTAGAAGACACACCTTCAAGCAGGTAGCTGTGTTCTAATGGAGAACAGAAGTGCTGCTGTTCTAGACTGACATGCAGAGTCAAACAGAGTCAAGCCAAACCAGTACATGTGTATGTAAAAAGGTTTTTTGTGCCATGCAGTGGTGATCTTGCAGATTGCATGCACCTGGCCTCACCCTCAACTTTCAAGTGTATAATAGGAGAACCTACAGTGGCCATGGAACTTACAAAAAAGGCTGTATCTAAAGCCAGTGTTTGGTTTGTCTGTTCTAGGCTACTGTAGGAACATGCTGGTGCAACTAAGGATGCAAATCCCCTTGAAGAGGATTTTCAGGTGACTGTGCACTAATGAAAACATTCTTATGAATATTATATTCCATTTCTGCCATATTCTGCCTATAAAGCCCCTAAATCTTGCACACTGGAAATTTGAAAAGGACTGGACCACACTTGCTTGTAATGAGATTGAAGTCATACTGGACTGAGACTCATCCCATGTTTGTTCTGATCTGTGCTGCTGGTTTTGTCTAGTTGTACCAGCCAAAACTAGCAGAGTGGGAAGAGACACTATTTGATATCAAGCAAGGTCCAAGCTACACTGTAGCACACACTGGCTGACCTGCTCCATCTGGCAGAAAAATACTGACATGAAAAAGACAAACACACAACTGATCAAGAACAGGTTTTGCCCTTTTCCTGCAAGGTGTGGTTTTAAGTGAAAACAGACAACTTTTCAACTTAGTGTTTCAAAACTGTATTGTTTGTCCTGCTGTGTCCTGCACACAACACTGGATCACTTTCCAGTTTCTGAAAAATTCAGAGAAATATGACATTGAACACATAAAGTGTATTTTATTACTGCAAAATTACTTCTATTGATGCCATTTGGTTGTTTAGTTGGTTGCGCTGGTTGACTTGGTTGATCTGGCAGCAAAATTAACACTGACATGAAACACCAAATATACATTTAAAGTGATTTAAAATAGAAACAGACAACTTTTCAACTTCCCACCCCTTGAGTTTCCAAGTGGTATTATTGTTTATGCTACCTGTGCACAACACCAGATCACTTTCTGTTTTCCTCATAGCCTGGCCTATCCTAACCAACTTAAACAATAAGAGAGCATATCCACTGACTCACAATTTCATACTGGATCTGGGAACAGGCAAAAGCTATTGTAATGATGGGCATTACATTGTAATAACATAGTTACTACATAGTGACATTATTACTTTGCACAAATGAGTAATAACAGGGGTTGTTGTTGGGGAGGAGGGGAAAGTAACATTAGAAGAAAACATGAGGAGAAAACTGTCAATTTGTACATTCATTTAGGTTATAATGGAAACAAAATTTTACTGGGAAATAGACTGGACTTAGAAGTGAAAACGAGAGTTATAGGGAACCAATCTAAATGTGAATGGGGTCATTATTCTGTAGTTATTACACCATGAAATCAATATTTACTTCATGATGATAAGTTTTGACAAAAAACACAGCAAAAAAGTTGTCTATTTCCACTTTAAGTTAATGTTTCTACACTTTTGTAGATATGTTTTGTGGTTAGACCATGCAAAGACTGCTACTGTAAATAGCATTTCAAACATACCAAATATATTTTATTGTTAGAAAATGATTTCTCTCGTTGCCTTTGGTTGTTGTGGAGCATGTAATACACCATGCTTAGATTCTTTGTGCACTTAACTGTAGCAACTCTGAACTTCACCTACAACACCAGCATTAATCCTGAGTGTCCCGCTGTGAATAACAAGTGCAACCTTTCTTAACTGCTAGCGATTGCACCTAATTGTATTTACCTTGCATCACAGGTGTAAATCAGTCCCTGACAACATAGATCAAATTAACACAGTATGGTTCTGATGAAGAGGACTGAAAAAAACAAAAGTACAACTCTTATTGTTGTATAACGTCAACAGAAAAGCTTCATAACAATGCTTCTTTCATCTGATCAAAAATGTGTTGTAGAGTGGTTGATCATCACATTACAATGTCAAAAGCCTGTTAGGTGTGTTGAGGTCAAGTAATGACAAACAGGCAAATAATTTGTTTTTAGTGACTACAAACATTACATTATGGTGTACTCATTTTCTGAGCTTGTTTCATTACGTGTTTTCTGCCTTGAAAATGTACAGCAGCAACGCTTTCCAGGTACTCAGCCAGAGCTGTCAAATTGGACCTGCAGTCCAATGTCAACCCATTTTTGCTTTATGAATAATTAATCCCTTCCTCATTTCTAGGGAGCTATTTAATCTCAGACAAAAACACCTTTTGTCAGTTCCTAGATTCAGGGCAAATCACTCCAATCAAACATTCTCCTCGGGTAAAGTTCCAGTGACTTTCAATGAGTTTCCGCTGACTTCCCGCCATCAGATGTAGCGTGGAGCGAGGCAGTCATTTGCAACCCTCCCAGCTAGTTTAGAGTCAGCTCTGCAAGCCTCTATGTAGGCCAGACCCCAGAGCCAGATCCTAAGGCATAATTGACATAAGAGAGAGATAGAGATGGAGAGAGATGGAGAGAGAGGGAGGGAGGGAAGAAGGGAGGGGCACATACAAAGGGCTGGCATAATACAGTATTCTCAGCAGCACTCCTAATATTTTTGCAGTGAAGGAAAGACAGTGCTGTTTTAGAAGTCACTCTGTGGAACAGCGCTACCTGATGTATCAATAAGTGTGAAAATTTGAAGGCCTTAAGAAATTAAGGGTGCTGTTGTAGGTACTAGCCACTAACTATGTCTTTGACTGGCTAACTTTAAAATCTTGGCCTTGTCATTACAGCTAATGAGGCCCCTGGAGAACTACCACCCACAAGCTCGCAGCTAATCAAAGGAATCGCTAAGTAAGAGAGAGACACAGGGCAAATAATGTGAATACTCAACCACACAGAACGCCACTGTATCTTACTCGAAAACCTCTGTTATGCCCACTTCTATAACCATACCTTCAAATACTAAGATTTTAGGCACAGAGAGGACAGTAATTGAATAATCTACAGCGACAAACTAAAGTCTGTAAAACCCTTTCATCTCCTGTGAGCTTGCATTCGTCTTATTACATTATGCAGAACTAAAGAGAAAAAATCCTACAGGACTGCAACAATGGAGATATTCCAGAGAAGAGGCAAAGGAGAAAGTTGTTGGAAGAGGACAATTGCTCCAGCGACTGAGATTCAATAACAGCCCTGTTGACTCATAAGTACAAATCCAATCCCATTAGGGAGTCTATGCAGGCAATAATGAATGTTGGGACCTGCCACCTGATGCTAGAGGACAGAATTGATCCCCTCTAAGGCTGGCTAAGGCAAGGAACTTTAATTGCCTCATCAGCATTGCTGTCAGTCCAAACGGGTCTACCAAGACAGCAAACCATATGAAGGTAAAACAGCATGAATCTGTGGATGCAAACTTGATGAAAGGCCAAAGGGGATGTTGCGCACGAGGATAAGATTGTCATTTCCAGCCTCGGGTATGTTTTCCATCCCTGATGTAATTTGGGAGTGCTGTGTGCCAAGTTTTTCAAAAGTGGTGCCAATAAAAAAAAACGGGGCCTGATGCAAAAATACAAAATATAATCCAACACAAGAGTCAAAGAAATAGGGTAGCCTGGGAACGTTTGTAACAGGGGACGGCTGCAACAAGTCTTTTTTATTTTTATTTTTTATTGAACAATTAAAAACATTCAGCATACGACTGGTACACAGTGGCTATGTTTTCATGTGCTGTACAGGTGGACTGTCTGTCTGGGAGACAGTTATGTATGAGGAGGGTCCTATGTTTCCCACCTTTTGTTCCTGTTTTTTTCTTGTCACTGGTATGAGTATATTAATATGTCCTACAGGATTTTTATTGTCTCATACTTTTTCATTTTCTCTTCCACTCCCATTAATCAATTAAAGTCTTTATTGAGATACAAAATTGGACTTAAAATAATTAAAAATAAAATAAATGATTTATAAATAAAATGTGAACAAATCCACAGGTGGTGGAGAGAAGTTTATGATAAAGGAAACAGACTGTTTTCTTTGTTCTGTGCTTACTCTAATTAATTACCTGTATTTTTGTTTAGTTGGCTTACAGCTTGTAGCTCCACACATCTCCAGCAATTCATTGCTTTCTGTTCTTGTTTTGTGTTCTTTCTTTCTTTAATTATTTATTTTCATTTTGTTTTCTGTAAAGCAGCCTTGGGTACTTTGAAAGGCACTTTAGAAATCCAAGTTATAATCATTATTAGTATTTTCAAGTCCTTGTGGGGCATATAAAATGATAGTTTACCCAAATACAAATCGTTTTTTTTTTTTTTTTTAAATATACAAGACATTGTGAGGTAAATAAAGTTATATAAAATAGTTCATGGACTGGAGTGTGACAAAAAACTTTTTAACAGATGTAGTTTTGTACAAGACATACATGTTTAATAAAGACTTATTGCATTTCAAATTGTTCCATTCTTCCCTTTTTGAAATGTAGAGAGATTGAATAGAACCTGTAACATCTGCACATTGACTCAAGGTAGGTACATGTTCTATGCATAAAAAAAACTCAATGCCTCTTATTTAATTATTACTAAATAAATAAATAAATAATATTACAATATTATTGTTTAACAAAGCATATTTTCAGAATACTATGCTTACTGAGTCAAACAGTGAAGGTTAATTTGTGAAATTGAATGTATTTTTAATATTTTGCAACCTCCCGACTGGACCCAGGGTTGGGATCACTTGCAACATCTGACTTCCTCTTTTCAAATAAATATTGTGACTGATATGTCATATACAATCATCTGTAAATGGTATGGATAATAAGTAGGCAGACATAAGTTTAAAATATAAAGATTTGGTAGCTCTAGTCCAAATAGTCTGTAAGTAGTGGAGGGAAATGCAGAAAATGTTGTAACGTGCCCAGTCTCACCTACAGCCATCGTGAAGCTTATGATATTTATCTTTTGTTGAATATATGTCAGAGAGAGGATGATTAAACCCTCGGGCAAAGTCTGAGGCCATAGTCTGTGGTGTCATTGGAGTGCATGGTATATTAATAAATAAATACAAGAGCAGAAAATCCACCCACCTGTCTCAGTCTTTTGTTGGCAGGACTTAGCCTCAAGGTGACTCACAGCACACCTGAACTCATAAAGGTCTCCTTCTTCCCAAATCCTTTACGTTTGATTAAAGGAGCTCCCAGAGAAGAACTTGTAATTGACTGTTTGTTTGATCGTAGACTTTCTTCATGCTGAAATCTAAACGATTTTCTTTTATGTTAAACATTTTGTTCTCATGCAGTTGCCATTTGATCAGATGAGTGTTTTTTGATTGTCTGATATAAATAGTATTCTTTTGCCTTGTGGTGTTATATTATCTGCAGCGATCCCAAAGAAAGTGGAAAATCCCTTGAAAAGAAAAGAAAAGGTGAGATGGTCCTTTGTACTATATAAGTTCACAGAGTGTTAGCTAATTCCTTATAACAGCAGAAGAAGCAAAGCACCAGGCGCTGCTTTGACTGTGTACAATCTGTGTATGTGGAACATGAATGTTTATTAATATTCATGATGTGACTGTGAGTCATTTGTCCAGCACCTATGTAAACATTTAAGTCTTCTTGCTATTTATTGAAATTTATGTGTGTCCTCAGACCTAACAGACCCTTTATATTATAGCACATACATGCAGTATAGAGATTTTCAACTGATTTTCTTGTTTTTTATTCCCCCTAAAGGCACAAACTAATGACTAAAACTTCAGTCTTGAAGGTTGTGTTTTGACTGTTTTAATCACAGTGATGCAGAAGCTCAGAGATTCAGAAGTTCAATTTCACTGTGCCATAAAATAAATGAAGAACGGTGAAACTCACACTTCTTGTATGTTCCCTGCATCTATACAAAACACAGCATTATAAGTAGATGTCTCAAATGTGCCCATAAATTGCATTTTTCCCTCTTGATCTGTGGCGTAGTGGTGCCTGGAGGAGTGGGTAGACTATACTCTTAATTTATGCCCTCAATTTTTTTTTGAAATGCCCATCCAGCAAGGGATGAACACCTGTGTTATAAACAGTGACATGTAATATTACAGGGCAGTTCACCCCAAAATTTCTGGCCTGTAGTGATGTTTATCCCTCTAGACTGTTTTGGTGTTTTGTTTTTCAAAAGTTTTTTTTTTTTTTTTGGTGCTTTGAGGACCACAAGCTGAGTGTCATCTAGCTTCATTATACTGGAGAGAAGGTAGATATTTCTACAGCCAAAACTTGGCAACTCATACCAAAACAATCTACATAGATAAACAGCACTGCAAATGGGAGGAAAATATGTATTTCTGATTTTGGGGGAGAACTGTTCCTGTAAGGTCACCAAAATCACACAGTAGTATTTGCACACTGTCACTTAACTTCAGCTGCTTGAATTCAGAGAGGAACGATAATTATTAAATTAACATTAGCCACAGACTATAGGATGAGGGCCAGTTTGTGGTGGTTTGTTTGTATTACTGGTCCTAATGGCATAATGCATGGATATAAGATCTATTCAAAATGAGACAAACATGGTGATTCAGTCATAGATTAGCTTATTTATCAGGCAACATTTTTTATTCTGAGGATGGTGAAGCAAAGGTATGACCCTCCCTGCACTGGCTCTGATAGGCTTACCCTGATATTCTTATCCTAACCCTAACCAATCATCAATTCTCATATCCTACCAACCCAACCAACGAACACCATCCCTGTTCTTGCAGCACACGACTGAATGAGGTTCATCAGAGGGGATTTGGAAGTAGGTACCTGCACCACACCACTGCTTATAAACCTCTCTAAAATCACACGAAACCCTTACATTAATATTACTTCAGACACATCTAGATGCACAGAAAAAAATAGTTATCCTTGAATAAAGTTTAATATCACAATCTCTCAACCAAACACCTTGTCAAGGCCATCACTTTAGCTGATTAACTTTCTATAATGCCACCTGAAGGTGTCAGGTTTGTTTCTCATGTGAAGCTCGAAATTTGTGTGACACACTTTGTCAAACTTTAATTTGATGTGCTAGATCCACACTGCTTCTCAGCGCAGAGCGGCACAGTGGGGACCTCAAGACACATTCAGTAAAGGCTGACCTGTGGTGAACAGTGTGGTGTGGAACAGTGGAGCAGAATCATGACTGGTCCTGCAGCTGTACTTGTTAAATGTAAGAATGGTGTGCCTGGAAAATGTGGCTCTCATCCAGTTTCATTACTGTATTTTTTTGTTCACATAAACACATAAAGCCCTTAATAAAAATGGTTCTGTTCCCTGTTTCGCAGTAGAGACACTACTGGTTCATGCAAGCTAATCAAATGTAATTATTCCCGATTCCAAAAGAAATTGTGCAATGTAAAAGGAAACAATGTAGACTAGTGGATACTTCATATGTTCAGAAATAAGAATTTAACTCATCTGGCCTCAGAAACATATTTGGGCTACACTATATTTGCACATGCAACTCCTCCTCTGAAAGAATATTAGTTTCCTCTTAGGAGAAGCTCCTCCAGACTCCATTACATGACGTCAGTACGTCACTGTGGGGAGAGCAATGCTTTTAGAAGGAATTGCTGTCAGAGCCCAACACACTCACTGATAATGTATGATAATGGATTCCTCTTAATCCCACCTCATTTCCATGTGCACCCTCGGTACGCCACGCGCCTCCAGCCATGAAAATACCGAAGGTGTGCTGCCACTCCCTCTGCACAACATGCACAGTACCCTTTGACTCATGAAATTATCGCCCCTCATCTTCTTGTAATTCAAACAAGCAGCACTGGATCTCCAGGAAAAAAAGACCCCTTAACGTGCTCAAACATTTGTGTTGCAACTCTTAGTATCACAGGACACTAAGAGGAGACTAACTAACAGATTACTAAAACCAGCACCAATGTCCAGAATGAACTTCTTCCTTGGTTTTCCTAAG
Source organism: Lutjanus erythropterus (assembly GCF_056507025.1). Classification (NCBI taxonomy): domain Eukaryota; kingdom Metazoa; phylum Chordata; class Actinopteri; order Lutjaniformes; family Lutjanidae; genus Lutjanus; species Lutjanus erythropterus. The sequence continues at coordinate 15,663,000 of NC_139319.1, read as the reverse complement.
TGATCCATAGGAATTGGTTATAATGGTAATGAGAGACAGAAAACCGCTGGGCCTAGTGGCCTAATTAAGCAAGCATCTCCAGCGCATGGCTAATTAATAGCGGAGAAGAAATTAATGAAGAGCTTGTGGCCTGCTGCTGACAGCCAGCAGGAGTAAAATGCAGCAATGTCAGCAGAGAGCCCTGCAGCACTCCAGGTGACTGCCAAAGCCTCCTTCGTCATTCAGACAGCACGATCAAACCACCAGGCCACCGCCACACGGCCACAGGAAAAATACAGTCTGCTATACAGGCCTGGAATTTCATCATTTTAGGCCACTTGGTCTTTGGTGTTGTCAATTGTTTGAGGGCACAGAGATCAACTGTCAGGGCAGCAAGGCTATCAATTAAAACAATGATTATCTGTATATATATATATCTGTATTTTTCTTTTCCCAATTTGTTGATGTTAAGTACAGGGACACAGGAAGTCAGTTTAATAATGGTATCATAATAAATAGTGTGTGATCTATAATGACATTGCATCTAAATGCCACACTGGCACATGGCACACTTGCTTCCATACAGACAGCATGAACAGGCTGAAGTGCAATGAATATACATAGGAGACAAGCATATGTAAAGTGGATCTAGCTGTTTATCACTGTTAATATACTCTCCACTCTACAGTGTGAACCACAGATTTGTGGAATAATATTAGGCTTTATGATCAAAGAAAGTTTATATCACGTTGGCATGTCTGCTCTTATTCACACGCTCCCTTTCTTGAGCTCGTCCACATGAGCACTTTCTCTTTCGCCCTCTCTCTGTCATGCTTAAAAAGCACGGTGGTTTTCCAGCGGTTCATTCAAGCCCTGAAATCCATCCCACCACTGGTTAAGTGTGCAGTGTTTCACTCGATGTTGCCCAATTTAGAATCTCAACAAAGGAAACTGGTGTCTGTAAACTGTATTGACAGAAAAGAGGCAGAGGAGAAAATGGTGAAATCAGCTGGGGCAGCGCAGGTGGGGCATCAAGGCTCCTGTAGCTGCAAATTTTTGAGAGGCATAAGGCCAAACTGGGGGGAGTGTGACAGTCAAGGCTGTTGTGAAATGCCTGCCCTGCTGCTATGAATACATGCTAAAGGATCTGAACGCAAACCAGATTCTTTTAACTGCCGTACTCCATCTGCTGTTGAATCCTCCACTGGGCACTGATCTCACATCAGTTCTCAGAATAGCAGCCAAAGTTTTTCCTCAGTGATTTAGACACAAGTTGGAAACCCTGATCTGAGACCAGATAAGCCTCAAGGCTGCTGCCAGCGTCCCTCTCCATCAGCCACAGAACCTGGAGCAGGCTGACTCCAGAGCAGGCAAAGAACTAACAAGCTGCTGTCCATCAGCATGGAGTCGCAGCCACTGCCAACGTCTTGTCTCTGAACACACACACAGTAATCCTGGGAGGAAGTTATTTTGTTGGACAACATGCTGCTAGTCGCATTAAATCTGAACATCGGCCCCAAGAGACTCTATTAAGTGTGTGCAATGTAGTTTCAACCACTCTCCGCGTCCCAGAAATGTGTCACTCGGCAGTTCTGCTTGACCAGGAGGCCTAGTGAAATGACAGTGCTTCCTTCCTCTCTGTTACGGTGGACAGAATTCAAAGACACATGTAGAGAGGAGCTGCTTTGCACAGCTTCTGCACCAACTAAGTACAGTTGACCTTACAAACAGGGCTCTGTCTAACAATGCACTGCATAACTGTGCACATGCTGCTGTTTATCTCCTAGGGCTGTGATAGTAACTGCATTTCACTACCGCAGGGCTGAGCTCATTACTGTCAGCACTGCAAACTTTAATCTCATGTTATTCCACTGTACAATATGTTTGACATCAGCACATGGATATAATACAACTATAGATCAGTGCCGTTATATGACAAGTCATAGACACAGCCACTGACTGGTTGACAAGTCAGGAGCAAAGCCTCTGATTGGTTGATGCTCAATCCAAGGCATTATGGGATTGTTCAGTGGGCAGCTAAGAATGATTTTCAACAGGAAAAAATGGATAAATGATCATTATGGATTTATTTTATAAAGACAGGACACTGAAATACAAGGCTGGGTTATAATGCTTCTCAAAGGGATGCAATCACAACCGGAGCCGACATTATTAAAGTGCAATGTTAGCATTGGCTTGAGGTTAGCCTTTCCTACTCATCTTACTATGAGACCAACCACTGTTACTTCCCCAGCAGTCGGGAAACAGCAAACCAGGACTGAAAATTTTGTGCATTTTCCTTAACTGCTAGCAATACATTAATTGATTGACTATTAATAATTAATGAGATAAAAACACTTTTATTCTCATTTTCTTTTTTTTCTCTCATTTTAAGTTTTCTTATGGCTCTCGTTAATTATCAATTAACACATTTTTAATCAGTTCATGGAGATTATTCAATTAATGATTGATCATTAACATCCCTAAAACAGATGAGACTTTTCTTGACCTTGAAAAGATGCAGCACTTCTTAAGTGACACACTGTAACCTTAACTGTACATTTACTGCCAGATTGACAGCTTACTGCTAAATTTGACTTTCTGCTCCACCAGCAGTACCATCACTTGGTTGCTACTCACTCTGCCTCACTTGCAGGCCAGACACACATGATGCACTGCCCTTCTGCTTTAAGGAGCTACACTACACTTATGACACTATCTTTCAATAAAATCCAATATAGTGTAATTATTTGGGCAGTCGTGGTAAACCGCCATCCCAGGGGAATATGTTCCTTTGTGACCGCAGTCAGAAAAAATCCATACGTCACAGCTCTAATGTCTCCTCTTCCCATATATGTGCAATAAAAACAGACAGACACACACATGCCATCAGTCCAGGTAGGAAAAAATTGGCAAAGCTCAGGTTTAATAAAACCCGTGTCCAAAAAAAGTGGGTTGCATCGTTATGCAGATTAGCTGAATAATTCAAAAGAGGCTGTTAATGAAAGATTAGAACACCTCAGCAAATCCACAGCTCTGTCTACAGGGTTCAATTAAAAACGGATAAAAATCCAGTGACTTTTAAAACAGCCATTTAAGTGGGACTGCATGCATTAATGAAAGATAAATGCTCTTGCCCTGTGTGTACATGTGCAGGGTTTCTGGAGGAATACTAAGTGTAGCTATTGATTAAACTCTTTCCTGGCCCATCCTGAGAGACAAACTACATTGCATACTCTGGTCATTGCCAAGTTTGGCCAATGCAGGTTTTTAATGGATCTGGAAAGAAACCCCCTCCCTCTCCTCTAGTGTCCAGGGAACAAAGACGAATAGCTCTTTTATTGCCCTCCTGGTAACACCTCTGTGCTCAGGTTTTCCTTTTTTTTACCCTTCCTCAACCCTTTTCCATCTTCTCTTTGATGAATTAATATCACAATGAATAGCCAAGTCTCACATCTCGCCGATTGTTCCCTTTTTAATCAAATGTGATTACAAAAGGTTGCTTCTGAAAGGCGAGAAGACATACTGGGAGGAGTATAATGAGTGAGTGTCTGTGTGCGCGCACAAATTTATCTTTGCTCAAAGGCTGACTTTCTGTGCAATTAAGTGACTCAGCTGGACATGTGCACATGACTTCAGTACTTCACATTCGCATGCAACAAAAAACCTCCTCATCAGGTCCTTTCAGGCTAAATACTTGGTCAGATGTTGAGCGCATGCATAATAAAAAGAAAATTAAACCATGAAATAATGAATGTCCCTCATTTAAAGTAAACATGCACCTTCATTAAAATGGCCACTGCGAACACTTTGAAAAATCACAGAGAAACTGACTTTATTCTTATTTCTGATGATGACTGACAAATGACTGCATTCCAGGTCAAACATGGATAAGGCTCAGCGCAGGCCGTAGTCAGTTAGCCAGGCGGAAAATTGGAAAATTTAAGCTACAGTGAGTCATTAGCTAAGTCAAATATGAAACAAAAAGCTCCGTCTCCCTGGAGAATTCTTTCTGAAGTCTAATCTCTCATTCAAAGGAAATGATTTCACTTCAGTGGATTCTCGAAAATACGCTAACCTTATCATAGTTCATGCTAGCAGATAAAACTGACCATCTTCAGCAAAGTCACTTGTGCACTTTAGCGTAAAGAAGTCCTTTCTTTATTTTTTATTATCAGCAGAGGCCTCCAACTATTTTCCCATCAACTTATCCATTTCATACCCACACCTCACCCCTCTCCATCTTGCCTCTCTTCCCCTCTTTCTTGAGCTGCAAACTCTGTAACTAATTGGATCTGGCATGGTCTGTAATGACTTTGCACTCTATGGGGAGCTTTGGGAAAAATCACCCTTCATTTCTTCTGGCATCACTCAAGTGACCACATACTGAACTCCAGTGACATATACCTCCACCCTGCATGCAAAGGGCAAAGACAGCAAAAATTTACAGGATACTGCTGATCTAAGGCTTGAGGAAGTCATATAGATATGTTGCCTCAGTGCACTTTCAGTCAGTATATGTGCATATACATTCCTCTTTGTATCTGTGAGTGTAAAATAAAATCAAAGCAGCATTTTATTCAGTCAACCCTGAGTGTTTGTGTTGCTAGCGGTTTCGGTCAGTAAGGGAAACACACAAGACATATTTTTCCCATCAAGCAATCAAGCAGAGAGCTGCAGACTGAACTCAGTCAAACACAGAACTCAACCTGAGAGGCTCCCTGTGTGTCAGTGAGAACAACTCAATATATCTAGTTTGAGCAGTGGTCTGAGCAAAGACAGTGTATCACTCATACTTCTTGGTACATAAGTTTATCCTAGAAGAATTCATAGTTTTTCAGCATAAAGGGATTGTTTGGACTACTTGAAGTGAGGTTGTATAAGGTACTTCGCCGGCGTATTACCTACACTAGACGGCAGTCGATATGCCTCCATCTTGGAGAAGCAGCAGGATTACCAGAACAGAAGGTAAGCAAAATGTCCAAAGTCACACAACTACAAACTAACCAATCGAGGCAATGGTAGACCAGCAACTCCCGTGTTCTGTGAGGTAAAATGAACACATTTTGCTGCTGTCCACAGCAATGCATTTCTTGGCTTCCTACACTTGGTGTGTGTCAACTGACATTTACTGAAGGTAACACACTGACTATGGATAAATACCTTATACAACTCCACTTCAAATAATCCAACTATCCCTTAAATTTTGAGGCCTACAGGACTTGCTCACTGTGAAAAATTTAACAGTAATACAGCACTTATACAGCCATCTGGCATTCATTTGATTCAGGTGGCTGTTCGTCTCATATATTTTGTAGCAACAATAGTGATGAGAAATTTCCACATTCTTTAGAAAAAGCTTGTTGTAACCACTTGGCCTTCAAGTGCAGTCTAAGTCTGAACACCAGCTGGCAGCTGGGAAGTTGTAGCAGTATATGTGGCTCTTCAGTGACAAGTTAACATACAACTTCAGGAGGGAGAAAAAATGCTTGCCAGGGAAAAGAACCAATGCAGAAGAACTTCTTACTCAACAAACCTTTTCCATCATGCCTGTTGCCACCAGTCAAATTGAGCTGTCAGAGGCAGTGGAGTTCCAGTCTATATTCAGCATTGCTTGGCTGTACGTAACTGTATGGAGCCTGGAAAATCAAGTCCACAGGCTAGGGACAAATTTGTTTGTCACTATCAATTATTCCCTAGTTAAATTCTTTTGTCAATACAAGCCTGTTTCCACCTCAGCATGTGTCCTGTATTAAATCACCCATGCTCATTTCAAACACCACGGTGTACCTGTTTGCAAGATGTTTTTTCATGTACCTTTTTTTCTCTGCTTCATATCTGCTAAGGAGACGCTGCAGACCGCCACACTTGAAGCCCTGGAAGTGGGCTGCAGGGGCACCAACAGTGACAATGTCATAGAATGCATCTGTAAAGAGAGAAAAGATTTCAAAGGATTAAAACCAAGATGCAGGGCTGGCCCATGTCATAGAGAGTAGGCAAATAGTAGGCAAATGCTGTGGGTGTCAACCATCCACAGAGGTGCCCCAAAGTGAGCGAAGCAAAAATAATCTAATCTTTGTGGTGGTGTGGTTGGGTGTTTATTTGTGCAAAGAACATAACTGCTGTAAAACGGCCGGTAAATAACATTTTGTTTGTCTGATTCACCGGCTTCCTCGCTATCAGTGGTCCACCATCTTACTCAGTCCATTGCTTGATAGCCCACTGCTGCACACTTCCTCTGTCTAATTAACAGAGCAACATCAGTGGGCAGACGTTACATGAAGAATGAATAATCTGAATTAGCGACTGACTCTGACCATGAAACATCAGCAATATATCATGTCAAAAAGACCAAAGTCCCCTGGTGCCCAGGGAAGAAAAACAAGAAGTGATTAAAAACAGAAAAAAAAAGACAGAGATCAGATTTACTGTTGGTACAGAGTGTTACTAGCTTACTGGGGAAGACAGTAACATTCACTAATTGAATAAATAACAAGAGTTAACATCAGCTACACCCACCTTAAATTCATATGGGAATATTGGAAAGAGTATTAGGTTGTTTTGAGAACCTACAAAATAAGTTTTACGAACAGACGTTTTCTACTACGTGAGATGTATGAAGAATCCACCGTGTGCAAGAAACCAGGCAGACATTTTTATTGATGTCTTAGTCAAGTTGGCTAATGTTAGTCCTGCTTGTAATAAGTTAGTTAATGAAAATGCTCGCCCTTTTCCACCTTGTTTTGTAATTAATAGTTGCAAGCCTTTGCATTATTACTTATCGATTAGTCTAAGCAAACAGTACGCATCACTGATCATTGAATACGTGTTTTCTGCATGAATGCCAGGTGTAATTACTGTAGCTGTTGGTCTTTAACATGCTGTTGTTTATAATCAGCGGTGGAAAGTAACTAAATAGGCTACATTTTCTCAAGTAGCGTACTAGAGTTCAAGTTAGTGGTACTTTGCTTGAGTGCTTCTGTTTTCTTCCGCTCCTCAATATTTCTGAGGGAAATATTGTATTTTCTACTCCACTACATATATTTGACAGCTTAGGGACTTCTTGCTTTAAAGATTTTATACAATTGATAATGTAAGAAGCTTCAAAAATGCAACACAGTTTCCAACCATCTCTGCCTCTGATGTCGTACAAAATGAGCTGTAGTCTGGGTCACATTTCAGACATTTATGAGTCAACACAATGATTGGTGTGTGTGAGAGTTGCTTAAATCTTGCCTAAGGCATCAAACTGGTCAGGGTCGGCTCTGGTGAGATGTATAATACAGCACCTCAGAAACATCGGCACTGAAAGGACCTTGAGGTGAATGTGAAAAATGTATTCTTGTCATAGTGTGTTTTTCAAATTTACATATACTTCAACATAATTTTGAGTTGGAATTTTGCAAAGTATCCTACAGGGATGCCGCTAATAAGTGTTATATCAACACATAATGGAACTTGACATGAGGATTGATTCAATATTTATGAAGATGTCATTTGGCTGTTTCAGGGCTTTAGTTCACATTAAAATGTCAAAGTTATAGGTGGAGTTCCTGCATGGTGTTACCTTTAGTAACCTGCACACAGTATTTGTAAGCCCACATAATATTTATGCACCAAAAAGAGGCATGACATGATTCTGCAATCTGACAGCAAATTTGCTTCTCAGCTTACGTATTTCATGTTGATTTATACTGTGTCTATATCACACTATTATTAGTCATCTTTCTCCAGCCATCTTTCGGTCTAATGTAGCGTTGGTCCCATGTTGAACCAGAAGGACGGCCAATGTCACAGCGCTTCATTCCAATTTGCACACCACCGTCAAAAGTAAATAAACACTTCACAGACGGCTAGGCGGGCGCAGAGGTGCTTACAACAGGCCTTGTTTTGAATGAGTAATGGATGAGGCTGACAATTAAATCAGAAAAAAACACAGAGGAGGCAGAAGGGTGGACAGGGGTTTATGGGGGTGAATATTTTGGTGTGGTTGAGCGCCAGGTCAGTTAATGAACACCCCTGGGAAAGCAACAGTGCACAGCTCTGACTATAGGAAAACACTGCTTGAAAAATTGTTGAAAGCAGAAATTAATGTCACAACACAGCTCTGAGTGTTGCCACAGAGTTGTGAATGACAGTGTAGCCCACAGCCTCCCGTCCTTTAACAACACCACAATAGACCAATAGAGGTTTGATGTAGGGGCTTCACCACTACCCACTGCTCCTTCCATTAATTATCCCTGTGCCTGGCCATGAGGCTCCCTGTCTGTCACACGTTTGGCCCCAAGAGTTTTCAGATGTCCAAGTTTCCTTAATTGGTTTTCCCACAGCAGAAGTACACTAAAACACAATGGCGGGTTTCAGAACATCAAGCACAATGACCAATTTGTGCTTGATTTGCCTGCTCTTCCTCTCACCCCATCCTTGGCTTCATAAATCAACAACAGAACAAGCTGTTTGAGTTCTGAGAGGACAGTCGTTTTCTAAAACAGGGAATCGGTTGTGGCAGTCAAGACGAGTGGTTATAATTCACTTAACCCATTCCACAATCCTGTTTAACAATAACAAAACATCCTTTTACTTGACCCAAATGAGTGCTGAACAATGCTTTCAGTTCAGCTTTGCCAAGCTGAGCTTTTAGGCTGGAAATATTTTGCAGTTGTCATTTTGGAAGCTGAAGACAACCATTCCCAGAAAAACAAATGAATACTGTTTAGAGCTCAAAGTGTTCTCTTTTTTTTTCACCCGGATTTCCTCTTCTTGCAGAATGATAAATAGACAAAATGAAAATGAATGGTTTAGCGTTGTTGAGTGGATTGCATAGCCAAGCTCAATGAAATGCATCACTTGAGAAAATCAAATAGAACAATGGAGCAATTGACTACAGTTGGAAACTGAGACTCGGCTCTATTAAGGAGCAGGTTCCAGTGTTTCCTTGGCCTGACTGATTGCAATCATTTATTCAACGTGTTTTCCTTTTTAAAGCGAACAAAATGTGCAATGTAATTCACTATCAAACATGGTTATTACAGTGAATTAAACCGGATAGTAGCCTGACATTCAGATTGAATTGCCATCTTGTTAGCTGATGTGTGTTAATTTTTGCCAAGACAACCACTGATGTAATGTTAAGTCAGTTCTACAGCTGCATGAGCCAGCTTTCCCACAAGGCCAGCAAATTTCATAGTCAGGTTTTTGATGTTGAAAATATATGCTAATTTCATAGTTTATTAAGTACACCTAACTTAAAACTAAGGCAAACTAACAGAGAAGTCCTGCAATAAATCCAACCTTCACGAAGGTTATAATGTTCTGTTTTTGGTGTTTAAAGCTCTATTCACATGGGACTAGAATTACCAGGAGACTGAATGTGATTTAAAAATTATACTCCCATGCCTGTGTTTTGTGTGACACATTCACACTGGATAAGCAAAGACTGCATTTTACTTGAATTTAGTGACGTTTCAGCAGCTGGATGTCTGTTCTTCTGCAGCCTCATTAATTATACAGTTCTTCTGCATGTGTTACAAGTATAAACACACATTTGCTGCACATTTAGATCAAGTAACTGATGCTTTAGGCCTGTACTTTATTATGACAACCTTTTGTTGCTCCTAACCTTCTCTGTCATCATTGCTAATTTTAAACGCAATATAGCTGATATCACAGCACAGATACCGACCGCTATTTAACATATAATGAGCCGCAATCATAGTTAATGTGTTCAGCTGTCTGACAACAGAAAACAAACATTAAAAAATTACAACCCCAAATCACACAGATCAAATGCCGAATCACACAGACTAATATTATCACAAGACCTCCGTGTTTGGCAAAATATGGTAGGCAATTTGCAGTGTAATTTTTACTTTACAAATTACAGATATGGTAGATTCACATGGGTTTAAGATCACAGATGACCTTCACAATAATAACAAATCACTGCAGGACCCAGATAATACTAGTCTCACGTGAATACAGCTTTAGAGAGGTGATGAGTCAACTGTATAGTCATTTTAAGGACTGTTGTTTGTGGTGGTATTGAACTGTACTGTATGACAGGTATCTGTTGTTTAGCCTTCCCTCATTTATGTATTTTTTTTTTTTTTTTTTTTTTTTTTAGAAGAAGTCAATATGCAGTGTTTTCAAGCAGGAGACCATTGAGAAATCATGTCCTTTCCACTGCACTTGAAACTCCTGCTGATTGGTCATGGTGTCTGCACAGAGGGGATAGGATCTGGGTGATCTTGAGTCTCTGTTGTGCCATTTTAATAAGGGAGTGCCTGTGTTGGGCACAAAGGAGAAGGGTCTGCATACTGTTAGGCTCAAAATAAATGTAAAAAATAAAGTTTTCTTTTTGAGGCAACATTTCAACCTTTCTAAACACTGACTGAGGACAGTCTCACAGATTTTGCTGCTAAAACTGGTAGGAAACTAATACAGAAAGAAGAAAGAGAGAAGAAACCTGCATTTTAGAAATAATCCAAAGTCTTCATATTAGGGTGGTGACATGCAAAAGTCGTGTGCTCGAGGAGAATGGGGGAAGAAGAATTGTTTTTTGGTAAAGCATGTCCATGAAAAAAAGCAAGGGCTGTGGGTTTGTTCGTAGTTGTGCTCTCTGTCATTCAAGCAATTACCTTGCATTTAGAAAAGGTTAGGAGACAGAGAAAGAGACTAAGAGAAAACAAGTAATTTTTTTGGAGCCAGTAATCAACTCAAATTACTATCACCTACTGGTAAGCAGGCAAGGCAAAAACACAAACACCAGAGGATTCAGATTTTCTTTCTCTGTGTTTGACCACACTGTGGTCATTATTCCTTTGTGCCCTGCAGTGATATTTTTTGCATTGCATCTGAATATTTTTGCCTGGCTGTGCGCATACTTAGCTCCTCTTCTGAAGTGTTGTCATGTTTTCAACTTCTCAAATCAAAAATACCCATGAGCTAATAGTTACACTGTTAAAATTCAAATTTTTTTTCCCATATATTTTTGCCTTTATTGGATAAATGATTAAAATACAGACAGGTAACACAGGCAGACAGAGAGAAGAGTAAATGACATGCAACAATGGTGCAACACGTCTCAACCACTATGCCATCTGGATGCCTGTCTGTTCCTGCTTAAATATAGCAAAAATGTATTCTGAGAAAAAAAGGTATTTGGAAAAATCTGCTCTTAATGTATTTCTGCCCCAGTCCTGCCTTTAAATACCACACACCATTAATTTAGAATACCCAGATTTCTTAATTAACACCATGAAGCCGATGGGAGCTGTGTGTATCCTGCAGGAGAGTGCAAGTCCAGGTTTTACTGATAGTAGAGTGTACACACACAGACACATAACCTAAAGCACCACTGCTTGGAACTGAGTCAAGGTGTGAATTGGGCCCACAGAGGGTAATTATCATGGTGTCTATCAATCAATTGACAAACTCCTCCAAGGCTTGTTTTAGCTCAATTTTTCTCTTTTTCTGCCTTGACAGTGGGAGACAGTAGGAGGTTTGCATGATGACTTGATTCTACTCATTTTATCGGTCTTCCCTGATTTCTTCATTTAAAGAACCACAGTTTATGTCAAGGTTTGTCTCTCTTCAAGTTTCTATCAATCATCAAGTGTATAGTTGAAATGGAGCCCACTCACAGATAGTGAGGCAGCAGTTAGTCGCCTTAATACACTGAGACAGTTCCAGGGCAATAACAGGCTCTGCCAGCTACAGAGCAGCGGTGGAGGAGACAGCCTAGTCTTCCTCTCCGGAGAAACGCAAAGGGCTTAATTAGTGTTTTGTCTATCTTTCTCAGGCCAAGTTAATTCTCACCTTTCAGCCTGGGTGATGACCTAGAACCACCCTGTCTGAGTCCTCCGAGTATCGCTGACAGATGGAGAAGTCAGGCATAGAGCGACAACAGTAGGTGACAACCACAGCAGCTTATGGAAATGTGTGTCATATAAAATCACCTTTCCACAATACCAGCTTTTTCTGTTCAGAAGTTTCAGGTTACACAGCTATTGAACCAAGATAGTTTTGAGCAGTTTTATAAAGTGGTTTAATGTGGCTTTAATCAATATTTTTATATCAAAGCAACATTATGTAACTGCTCTACCTTAAAATAACAGTGTCAAAATCATTTTGATGCCACACTAACTTGTAATGGCATGAATGGTGTCTGTCATTCTCACTCTGTACCCTGTACATCTGTTTTCACATTATACAACTTGTGGCGTCTGGTAACGTGCCAGATTGGGCACCAGAATTGGAGCCGAGTGAGTAGAAAACATAACCAGGCTCAGCAGCCTCGACGGACATCATGGCAGAGGCTGTTCGAAATCAATTAAAGTACCAGTGTGTTGACTTAGATTCACTTAGACAGACGTTCAGGCGATCAGACAATTCTCTCTGATATCAAGCGAAGGTAAGGTAAGTACAATACCTGTTTTTCTGGGGCACGTCACCCTCATCCTCTGGGTGTGCAAGTTTATCGGGACGAACTCCAGAGATTTTTGGGCTTTGCAGCAGCTTGGCTTAAAGGAACGACCTGAAAAAAAGCAGACAAAACAACTACATGTCACACTGTCATAAAACTTAATTGAGCTGGTAGAGGTTTCAAAGACAAACACATTCCTATGAAAACCACTTGTGTTAGAGAAAGGCCTTATGATCTATGATCTTTCCATCATGACCACTTTATGTGGCTTTTCTCTTTATTACCCTGTTTATGTACTTATGAAGAGAAGGACACAGAAACACATTAGCAAACATTAGTCAATAACTGGATTGATGTTCAAATGTTCTCTCTGATTTTCCAATGGAAAGGACAGCCTTGTGCAAGTGAATGACTTGAGATCTATTTAATGAACAACTGAGTGACAAAAGGGAAATCATAGTACCAAATTAAAATCCATTTAAATTAGAGGTTGTACAAGTAGCCGTAGTGCAGATTCAATTAAACATTGTAAATGTACGGACATTTTCAATGACTTAATTACCACAATAGTCAAAGTACAATGGTGGCAAAGAATGTGTGAAATCTGATGATTATTTTCATTTGTCTCCAGTGAGCGGTCACTTAATAAGTATGCTCTTGGAATCTCCAAAAACAAAGAACAACACGACACAACCAAAGTTTCAGATTAATAAAACCCCAATTTTCCCAAAGAAAGCACAAATGTGACATAACATGTCACAGATTACACAAACACTATTTAAAACAGTAAGTGATAATTATTCTTCATTTGACACTGGGTTATGATTAAAATTATGTTAAACCTCTAAACCATTCCACTTTTAAATGCTCATGCAAGATCATTACACTCAAATCTATGCAAATCAGACAATGTATCAATTAGAGATTGACGAGCAGCTCAATTTTTTTCAATCAACTGCTTATAAGATCCTCTAATGTGCAATGTAATCCCTTAAAAAACAGGATTTTATACCCTTTGCAGCCGCTACTTTGCACAAAACGTCCAATTAAAATTTTCTGCCAAACGATACTCTTTGTTTGTGGCTTACAGTTAAGCTCAGAATCACAATCTGATGCTCCATGTTGGCTGCTCAAATCTCAAATATGTAAATAGGGTTGATGAGCGTCTTTGAGATGAAGCTAAGCTTTCAAGAACAATCATGTGACGGAGGCAATTTAGAAGGGCTGTACTGTTTGCCAGAAGAGGTGTGCCACTAAAAAAAGACGCTATTCAAAACGGGTATAGAGGACCAAAAATTCTCATATCACAAAGTTTCATAATCTAATTTGGTATCGAAACTTTTAATTAAATCCTCTTTCAGGACATGACTTTGGTTTTCCTATCCTAAGACATTTAGATTGATTTACAAAACCAGTGAGAACTGCTCTACTGCAGGTGACATGTTTTCCAGCTTGTATGCAGCAAGGTGTTTTGCTGTAGAGGTCATGCAGGACATCGATGATCTGTACGCTGATGCAATTCATTAATCCAGATTGTGTAATAACAGCTGTAAATTGGTGGGGTTGTGAGGTTCAATTGGGGTTGTATGAAGCACTTACAGATGGCAGTCCACACAACATAAGTATGAAGATGCTGCAGTTTATCTTTTTAGAAGCAATGTACTGCTGTGGCCAGGGTCAGCAGCAAAATGTATTTTAGTCACTTAAAAAAATCTGTATCAATTCAAATGTAGTTAGAATATTTTCATTGATATATCTTGCTGTCAGACAGCTTTTTTGACTGCTGTTATATAAACAAATTGACATTTTCTCCAAACCAACCAGACTCCACTGAAGAAATCAGTAATTTTATACAGAATACAGCAGTTGCTGGTCCACTGCTGCCTCGATCGGTTAGTTTGTGCTATCGTGTGACTTTGGTGTTTTAAAAGGTTAGTTTGGATTCACACAATAACACAAACAAACAAACAAACAGATCAAGGCAGCGGTAGACAAGCAGCTCCTGTGCTCTACCAGGAAAAGTGCCTGTTTTTGCAGGTGGAGTCTGATGGCTTCAGAGAGCGTGATGTTTGGTTCATACAATGGTGACTTCCTGTTTGAACTGACTGTGGGTAAGTACCTCATACAAACCTACTTCAAAAAATCCTAACTCTCCATTTAATGTTGTTTTTCAATGTCTTTTAGAACATCACAATGGTCTTTTCTTTGCTCAGACATGATCTTTTGTGATATGTAGTTGGCTGTGCTGTGATCACAGAGATCACTTGACACACACCATTGCTGCCATTGGTGTGACGTCTTTTCCTTGAATTGTCTGCTGATAAAGTCTTTTGTTGGCAATGGTCCTCTGTTGTCTGCCTTATCATAATATCCACCCAGTTTTTCTTTTTTTTTTTTATTTCAGAAGTGCTTTTGCTGATGTGGGAAACATATCACTACATTCTCTCAACTAGAGGAAGCAATTTTTCTTCTCGCTCAGAAAGACTTACCAAGAAAAAATAAAAACTATCATGAGGAGCATTAGAAAAGAAAAACAAATATATTATTTTTTACCGTTAATGTGTTTTTTAATAAAGATTATTTTGGGGGGTATTATTGCCTTTATTTGATAGGGACAGCTGAAGATATGACAGGAAAGGGAGAGAGAGGGGATGACACACAGCGAGTGGGCTGCAGGTGGGAGTCAAACCAGCAGTCGCTGCAGAGGACTAAGCCTCAGTACATGGAATGAACGCTCTACCAACTGAGCTACAGGGGCATCCCGACTTCACCATTAATGGTCACGTAAATTAAGAGATATTTATTATATATGCATGACTGAAATTGTGGAAATAACACTTATTAATAAGATGACAGGAAAATGAATATAAGGCAGGGATTTGATTAAATACTTAAAGGGATAGTTCACCCAAAAATGAAAATTCAGTCATTATCAACTCATCCTCATGCTGATTGAAGGCTGGGTTTAGTTTTTCAGTCCACAAAACACTGGAGCACTGCAGTTTCACAGGTAAACAGAGTTGTAGAATCTCCCAAACAGCTGAAGTGAATGATGGCCATTTTCAAATGTAAAACAACTAAAAAAACAAAACAAAACAAAAACATAAAATGCCTCTATACTGATACTGCATGATGTGATGGTTGCACATGCAAGTGAATGGCATGCTGGGGTTTTAGAAGACTTGGACTGCACCAGATATGCACTATGAAGGCATTTTATGTTTGCTTTTTTTCTGTTTTCTTTCCTGCTTGAAAACTTCTCACAATGCACTTCAATTGTTTGGGAAATTATGCAACACTATTTTCCTGTGAAACTTTTGTGGACCAAAAAACTAAACTCGACCTTCAATCAGCATTAAGGCGAGTAAATGATTCTCTAAGTTACTGACTGATACGCATTAATTGTCAAAGACTATTGTTACAGCAACAAAAGGCCAAAGGACTGAAATTCTGCTAGTACTTTTAAACATTATGGCTCTTAAGAGAACTAACATATTTAATGTGGTATAGTATGGTAAGGTGAATCAGTGTGTGTTCCCTGTACAGTAGCTCATAATGTATGTTAGCTTAATAACATGAAAGACAGTGAGTATCTACACTTTCCAGGTCTTTTATCTGGCATGTGTCATAACTTTTCTTTGTGCTGAGAAGAACTAAACTAAGCTGTATAAACACCCTTCTCCGTCTTGTTCCAGACCAGTATACCAATCATAGCCTCGGTGCAACAGAAGGTTTATTTTCATACAGAATCTAGGTGAGAAAACCTGTTACCTGCCACAGATTTTCACACTATTTGGCAGGTCGGCCAAACACGAAAACAAATCCACTGCACCTTCCTATAACGCTGAGACTGCTGACCCACTCAAGCTGAAATGTGTTACCTCAGAAATGGATAACACTTTTGACAGTGATGTGGCTTATTATTTTAAAGCACTGAAAATCAATCATGTCATCTTCCCAAGGTGCTAACAGATTTGCTGCTACTTATCAAAGTGTAAATGTAAACAGATGCCATTTCTAACCACTGAATATACAATATGTGTGTCTGGATTTCCAGTACCAGGCAGAGGACAGCAGCCGTCTGCCTTTTATAACGAGCCGCTGCCTTAGCAAACCAAATGAATACGCACAGGTTTTGGCTGCAAACTCAATGAAAACAGCAGGGCACATTTGTGTGGCGCCCATTTTGCAGTTAATTTGACTCTAAATGCACTTAGCAACCACCACTAAAACATTAAGACATTCAATAATTCACACAGTACTGAGTATACCTGTGGCTGTCATGGTCATGCCTTTTTAGTCGACAATGAATTGTCATACAAATAATTGAGATAATTTTACTTATCTTTTTCTGTTCACTTTACGCCAATATTATAGTAAAGCCTCACACATCTCTGTTTGCCCTTTAGTCTTTGTGAACAAGTGCACAGGACAAAGTCAGTGCAAAGCCTATTACTGAGATATATGAAGAAATTACTGACAATGCTAAGTACCAAAAATAAAAATAAACTATGTTCTATGACCAAAAGGCCGTATCTATCCACACCCACAACCACATAGTAAACAAATTTAGGGACAATCAGTGAAAAAAATCACATAATATGCATTTCGATCCACTACTGAAGTTTAGCACTTTGAGATAAACAGTTGGTTTGTGCTAATTCTACACTCAGTTAAATTAAAACATTGCAGAGGAAGGGGGTGCAACAAGACGGTTCAAAAACGTACCAGTCAAATCTCAAACAGTGGAAAACAAGGTGGAAATAGTGATGGAAATGACATTTTTGTTAGTTCCATCCAGATCAATAAAAACAGTTCTAACTATTATGCAAAACGATTGAGGTCAATTCAATCAGGCGATTATTTAATAATTGTGACAAGCCTAAGTATACTTTTGTGCTATTAATACATCTGATGTTCAGTATCCAATGTCAGTGTCATAGTGGGACAAAGAGTCAAAGTCAGTTGGCTTCATCCTCTGAGGAACATGAATGCCTCTACAGAATTATAAAATACATTCAGTATTTTACCTACCCAACATTGCCATCTATAGTGCCACACTGGTAGAGAGGCAAATAAAAACCTCTACACTGCACATGCAAATTTCTTCACCCAGTTAGAATCAAACTAGTATTCAAAATGAACATCCACACATTCCTGTGGTAGGAAGAGCTGTTTCCAAAGGCTAACACTGAAGTCAATTGGTAGACTGTCATCTGTGCTCAGTTGGCTCTTACTGTTAGCTGTTGAGCTCTGGGGACCAGGCTAATCGAGCTAGTGACCGTTGTAGGTTAGATGAATTAGTCATATCAGATCTCCATCTGTTTGCCCAGGTGGGCTGGCTATGTGACAGAAGGGCCGGATGCCAGCAGTACTGACCAACATCTGTCCACTATCTCTTCTTTTAATTTTTCCTGTCATTTCTCTGCTCTTAGCCACTTTGTTGTAGCCCTTTGAATCTTTCAGAAAATCAGCGACCAATATGCTTTCAGAAATTTCTGCGTGGGTGCCTGAGGACAAACGGAAAAGAAAAAAAAAACATCATCACAAACTACAGCAACCAGCACCATAAAAACAGTGGCTTTTAAGTGAGGTCTGTCAGATCAATGTATTTCTTGATTTGATGTTAAGGGTTTCATCATCATGGTCCTGTGGTGCTCAGAGCACAGCAGGCTTTTTTAATCAATCCACAGTGAGATATGTTGTGGACATAGAGGGGGATACTGAACACATGCTGTGTGAGCAGCGAGTTGATCAAGTGAGTCATGTCTGACAGTACAGTAGTTTTTTACTTCTATCCAATTTATGCATTTTAACATTTTGGATTATTTTTAAGGGTTTCTCTTTATTATTATGTTATGTTTAATGTAACTGCATTAACCTGCAAAATATCTGTGCATACCACAGCTGAACAGCTTTACCTGGAGGCAAAAGACTGCAGAGACTACTGTTCTAATACAGATATTAAAGAGACCCAGCAAGATATGAGCCTTAATCTACAATACATAGCTCTGGGCCTAAAGCTGGAGTTATCCCATAAGTGGAGTTTAAGAGTGACTGACAGTTTTGTGCAGAGAAGTGCTGGCAGTATTGGAGGTCCAACAAACACCACGCTAAAAGGATTACGTCTGTGCCTTTAATTCTCCGGCTGGTAAACAATGAAAGCAGGGATGATTAATTTATGAATGGAATACAGTTATTAGAGCATCTAGAGTGTTTGCTGAGGTCAGCTCATCATTAAAAATGGATAAAATGGAATCAGTGAGGGTGCTGAACCTGAACATGGGGACTCTGCCTCAGTCTCCCAGAGGACTGCTTCTCTTCCTCCTCTTCTTGTTCTGCTACCTGCAGTGTCTACTGCTCTTTGTTTTTATTTTTGTTCTTACAAAACTAAATTGAATAACAAAAAAAAACCTCCAGCTGACCCATGAAATGAACACAGTCCACAGATTCTTCTTTTGCACATGAAAACCCCTCTGACTCACCGTCAGCCTCTAATTAATATGAAGACATAAATAATCCCATTTAAAGACAGCAAGCCTCAGAGCTATGTGAAACCTGCGAAACCAACTATATTGAAAACATGATTCAATAGGAGAGTGCACTCAGTAGACATCCTTGCCGAGCAACAGATGGTGAAGCACCTAATGCAATGTCACCACAACTGCCGGATGTAACCAGCAGAATTTTGCAAAGTTTTGCCAACATTAACATGACCCTCACACATGTTGTCTCTAGCTGAAACAAAATTAGGGATTTAACTTTTATTATTGTGGTTTACACGGTTAGATTCAGTAGAAGAAGATCCAGGAAACTGGATATGATGTGTTACAGCAGGTAATAAATAATTATATGATGAACACAAGCTCACATAGCCTGAACTGTCTTGTGCCACTGTAAGGTCAGGTGACTTTAGATCATAGATCAGTGTAGGCTCCATTTGCCTGCTATGTCTGCTTCCCCTGTAGTTTCTGGTAAAAAAGTAACAAGTAATTTGAATGTGTTATTCCTCACGCTGGTTTTCATTAGTGTATAATCACCTAAACGTAAAAGAATCAGCTGTTTATGTCTACAGAGGGCATAGGTTCTCTTCTGTGGAAGTGAACGTGTTGTACCACCATGTTTCTACAGTAGCCCAGTACAGAGAAGCCAAATTCTAGATTGAGTCTAGATATGGCCTTTTGCATGTTGAGTTTATATGTTTGGAAAGTGGGTTGATGTAAGGGGTTTGGAAACTGCAAGCTCACCAGTAGATGACACTAAATCTTACACACTGGCCCTTTTAACTAAAATTCTGGCCATTTCTCATACATTGCACCTTTAACTTGTGATGGATGTCACTCAATGCTTTTATTTGTCACCATCTATTTGGTTTTAGTAATTATCTTTTCCTTGTCTTTGCTCACCAACTGGTCTTCACTCTCAAAGCACCTCCTCACTCTGTCTCTTTTTGTCACAACTCTCCACCTTTTTTAATAACATTACTTATCAATAATTAATCTGCAGCAGATTGCCCACCCAACTTGTTTAGCAACGTCTATCACCCTGTTAAATATATGCAGGACTAGATAAGATTGGTGAGCTGGGTGGGGGCTCTGCCATGTATTGCAGCATCTGGGCCACACAAGGGACTTGTCAGAAACCATAATGACAAAGACCACATTATCCGTTTCCCGCGCCCTTAACTCCCTCCCTCAGAGCTCAGACAGGCAGTGCAGAGGCTTAGCAACCATCGTCTCTTATCAGCTGGGCAAAGCAAAAAGCAGCAGAGACAAATATCTCATTATGGGGATGGGAGTAAATCAGAGTAAAATTAATCAGTAGACATAATGTCCCTATGTTCACCACAAGCTAAAATATGCATAGGCAGAGATTGCGGAGAGGGAAAGAAACAAATCCAGAGTGATCGATCTGTCCACAAGCTTTGTAATGTCTGTTTTGTTGTTCCTGTTAAGATTTTCATTAGTAATAATTTAATAAGTTCAGTTGAGGACAGAAGCAGATAATTATGGTACAGTATTACAAACACCTGACAGCTGTTGTTTTGTCAAAAAATGAGTCTGTGTCTTTGAGGGCTTGTGCATGTATAAGGACAACACCTACTGCATGTTTATTATGGTTTGCGTTCATGTATGTTTTGGAATGTAGAATGTGTTTAAAACCTGCCTTTGAGTGATGAAACTAAAGACAATAAATACATAACCTTAATATTTCTAAATACCACGTCGTTATTGGCATTCTGTGATTTAATCACATGTTCCTTGTTCAATGTCAGAGGCAAATGAGAAGCAGTCTAATTACTTTCTGTGTTCACATCAGAGCTAACTGAGTGGATTAATGTTATTATGTAAAACATTTGCAAAAAGTGTGCAGAAAATATCTGCATACCAAGTAGAACACTGAATATGTGTAAATGAGATGCAAGACTCATGTTTTTTGTTAGCACATGGCAGAGATTTCTATCAGCCTTTATGTGTACTGAGAACGTTTACTTGAACAAAGCGCAGAAGAGCACATGGGCACACACATTTCAATTGCCCCCGATGAAACCTGTGTTGCTATGGAAACACTTTGACACCAAGTAGAGAAATGAAACAACCTCGCGCTTAACTTACCATTGACACAAATCAACCAGAATCCAACCTAAAGTCATCTTCTCTTTTTGGATTTAACCTAACAGGTTAGGGGGCTGCCACAGTGTTTTGGGCTATGATGAGGTTATAAAAGAAGGAACACAAAGACAGGTCAGGACATATTATAGATTCACCTAACTCCTTTGAAAGGATAGTTTTGTAGTGTGTAGTTTTGTAGTGTAGTTGCATGAGGTACTTATCCATAGTCATTTAATTACCTTTAGTTGATGGAAGGCCCAAGTTTGGAAAAGCAGCAGGAGCACCAGTGTAGGAAGCTAAGCAACGTACTGCTGTGGACAGGGTCAGCAGCAAAACATATTTTTGCCATATTTTCACTACTCTGCCTTGCCTTCAGACCTCTTTTATCAATGGGAAATTTCCTTATACAAGCCATTGTATCACTTTCTGTAAAGCCACCAGGCTCATTGGGCAATAACAGTAATTTTACCTCGCAGGCGCAGGAGTTTCTGGTCTATTGCTGCCTTGAACAGTTTGTCTCTGCTGTTAATGTGCCTTCAGTGGTTTTTAAAGGGTTAGTTTGGATTCACCAAAAGGATGCAATGGTGCAGGTCTCTTTAGGTAGGGGCAGTAATGAAATTCTACCCTGGACTTATCTCCTACTGCAGGAGGTAGCAAATAGGTCTATTTTAGCTAAGTTTTTAAGTGTTGTGTTTATGTGGGAATTATTTCAAAAGTGGAGTTGGCTTCTATTAGATAGATTTTCAATTACATAATTTATTTCTAAATAATTTATTGAGGAAGACAACTTCATGTTTTTTCAGAAGTTTGGATGGACATGTTCCCTCCGATCCCCCAGGATTTGTGCCCAAATTGATGAGCAACTCCTGTGATGTGTGAGAGAAAATTACTGTTCTTGCCAAAGGAGTCTGGTTATGTGAGAGAGAGTGACATTTGGCTTATATTACAGCAGTTTTGTGGTAGAAAAGACTGTCTGATGGCAAGTCCTTTTGGTGTGCCTTTTTTAAGTGGCTAAAATATGTTTTGCTGCTGAGCCTGTCCACAGTTGCTTAGCTTTCTACACCAGTACTCTTCTCTGCTTCTCCAAACTTGCGGCCTGCTGACCGCCATGTTCTGTAGGTAATGCACTGACTATGGATAAGTACCTCATACAACCCTTCTTCAAAAATCCAAACCATCCATTTAAATCCTCACAGGATTTTTCTTTGCTTAAGGGACACAATTTACCTTAAGAGACTGCTTTCACCACGACCATAACTGAATTTTCAGACAGAAATCTTTTTGAGTTGATTGATTGATCTGAAAACTTTACCCAGGCTGCTGCTACTACTTTTTTTTACAGCTGAACAGTATGTTGACTTTCAATCCTTTGGAGAGATTAAAAAAGGTTTTCTTAACAACCAAGGACAAACCATGATAAGAAGAGAACAAAATAATTTAAATATACTGGATCAAAAAAATCCAGACAATCAAATCTGAACAAGGACTATGAAACCAAGGACACTCCAAACCTCTCTGAACAATTTCAAAGTGTGATTATATGACTTTGAGTGCACCTTTGTGAACATGTGCATGAATGCATATGTGGACGCAGTCAGGCTGGGCAATATATCAATTTGGGCATGACATAAGTGTCTTTTCCTAGTTTTAATGGCTGTATAACAGTAAAGTGAGGATTTTTTTCTGAACTTATCAGTCTGCTCTAGCTGTTATTTGCCTTTACCCACTTAATCATTATATCCTCATTACTGATGATTATTTATCAATAATCCCATTCTGTTAAAATTTTGTGAAAACACCAAAAGTCATCCTTATAATATTATTGCAATATTGATCTCAAGGTATTTGGCTAAAAATATTGTGATATTTAATATTGTCTACATCACCTTGTCCTACTGGAACAGTGTATATTGAGATATACTGTATATTGCATATCACAGAATAGCCTAAATATAGAGATTTTATTTATAAGCCATATTGCTCAGCCATAGGATGGAGTTATGAATGAAGAATTCAGCAGCAGGTTCAGTCTTACCAGTAATCTTGTCCAGTTCAGCCAAAGTTTCCTGGTAGGAGCTGATGATTCCTCCATATCGTGTCATGACCTCTTTTCTTAAGTTGTCCCAGTGAGGAGAGAGCTCGCCCAGCTCTCTCAGGTCCTGCACCCTGCAGGTAAACACAGATCTATGAGGACCTTTGTGGTTTTAATGGACATTAAACAGATTATCAATGTCCAAAAATCTTGGCTCGCTTTCCATTTCTGCTTAACTTCTGTGATTAAAACATAGATATTAGACATGAAACCAGAGCAGAAAGCAGGTTAGCTTGGTCCTGTACTCTGAGTACAACTCGTCTCGATCACCTCAGATCAACGTTAACAACTGTCCATTTTCTTATAAATTGCTTCTAAATTGTTCCAGTGCGTTTGTGCTCTGCACAGTCCTGTGAGTCTTCAATCCAAGCTGAAGGAAACCCCGCTGCCTTTCCAAAAAAAAAAAATTAGTTACTTCTGGTTAACATGAATGTTTACAGCAGCTCACCGTCTGATATAAAGTCCTGTGGATTTATGGCGGGCAGTCATTTCCTGTGAACATCTCCTAGGTAATATGATTAAGTCTACTTTCACACCTGCACAAAACAATCTAATTTAAGGGTGAATACCTATTGTGTATTACTGTAATGCTGCATCTAGTGTTGGTTCATATCCATTCTTCACAAACTGCTTTCAAATTATCTCAAGTTTCTAGATAGGGTTTAAAAACTGATCAACAGTCCTGGTAAAACACAGACACAAGCTGCACATACTGAATCAGACACACGTGTGTACACACACACACACACACACACACACACACACACACACACACACACACACACACACACACACACACACAGACATCCCGGAGCACCCTGTGCTGAGCCAGATAAACACATTTCTGAACCTCAGGCTAGTAGCTGGTGCCCACTTATCCACTCTGCCCTATCAAATTCTTCTTCCATTCTTCCATTCTTCTACCATTACTTATAACACAGTCTTTACTGGTGTCACTGGGGTGATCGGTTGCCTGTCTTTCATTTAGCTATGCCTGCAGCCTGAGGCCAAAGTCATCTCTGCCTCTGTCTTTAGGAAATAATAAGGGCTATGCATGAAAGTGTGCAATGTGTGTATGTGTTTGCGTGTATATGGGTGAGGGGCCGATATCCTACTGGGAAGTACAGCTTCTTTCACTGGTTCACATCATTTGCATGTAAAAGGCAACATCAGATGGACAGATATCATTCAGAAACAAGCCCTCCAGCATCCATTGAAAAGTAAATTACAGCGATATTATAGAAATTAGAAGTTGAAGGAGGTGCAATATAGCATTCAGGATAACAAATTCATGGTCATATGCATTGCTTTCATGATAGTCAATCCAATTTTCAGTGATTACACCTCATACATTTTGTATTCTGTATCTGCCTTCAAATGAAAGCACGCATGTAAAAATGCTCATTCAACTTATTGTTAAGACCAGGCATAATTGCTTGAATGCATTATATCTTTGTTGCAGTTCAACTACTACAACAAAGCATTAACCGCTGAAAGCCCCTCCAGACTATTTCCTCGTTTCCTCCAGGTAGGCAAGTTATTTTTAGATTACTTTGAAGTATTTCAAAACACTGCAGCGATAGAAATGTTGCCAGAGAGAAAGAGACAGAGTGAGTGAAGGTCATGTGTATGATCAAACTCACCATATTTTAATGTGTCCAGCCAATTACACACATAAACGGACAAATGAAAAAAATCCCAAACAAACAAACGTGTTTTCTCATGCATCTCTTGTGGTGTCTAGCCATGCTGTTCACAGTTCCAATGAATACATAACCTATAGCCTGCAAAATATAAAATATAATATGAATCAGAACATATTAGCCGCAGTCTGAGACGTCTTGAAAGGCCCAGATAAATGATATTGCTTAATGTGTGAATGATTTTGTTAAATAAAAGGTCTAATACAAGTTTGTTGTCGTCACACAATAGGCACCTGTGGCAGTATATCCACATTTAATTGCAGTGTGTGTGTGTGTGTGTGTTTTCAAGATTTTAAACTCCAAAATAGTAATAAAATCCAGTTTTGATTGGATAACCATGAGCCCACAAAGAAATTGTATGTACCTCAAATGTATTGGGAGAGAGGCAGAAATCGCAGGGAGGGAAATAACACTCGGGGAAATTAAACCAAAATTATCTACATGGGTTGATAACATGAGAGGTAACTGACAAAACATGTTTTTGTTAATTATAATTTAGTGAACTGGCTCACCCCAGTGCAGTATGACATCAGCTCATGATACTTACAAATGGATGTAGCTTTGCAGCAGGTTAAAAACAACTGAACTGGCTGTAAAACAAATGGTAGATAATACATGAGAAGTTTTCCTCATCTCTCACCTCTTTTTAGTTCTAAACAAACTTGCAGCTGGAAACAACCTCAAGGCGGAGAGGCGCCACACGCTGGGCAACTCTGTCAACACACTCTGCAGGTGGTTGTAAGTAAGTTATGCTTATGGCACAGGAAGACAGACAGAAGGCTTCTTCACACAGTAAGGCAATTTCAGACTAGCACGAGCAAAGGAAGCGTACAGTAGCAGCAGCACAGGCATGCATGTGATTAGTGGTTATTTGAAGGAAGTATTATTTTTACTTTTGGCATATAAATAGTGCTTGAAACCATTCTTAATTATACAGGGATTTAAAGAGAGAGCAATGATGAACACACATGTTTATTCAAAAGGTATGTGCAGTATTCCCAGAGATGAGATTAGCATCTTTGTAAATGAGAGTGCCTCAAAACCCCATTTAGAAATGAAAACAAAGAAAAATCTAGTGTAACTTCTTAAAAGGGGAAAAACTAACTACTGAGATAAAAAAAAAAAAAAAAAAAAAAGCTCTTTCATTGATTCATGCTGATGGAAGTCTAGGGATGAACAAGATAATGATATCAGGACAACAGCACTGAGGTAGATATCCCAGCTATTAAGATCTGAGTGGGGCCACCCCACATTTCTCCCCAATTTCAATCAAACATATTGTTTTCAGCATGCTCATTTCTGTTGAAGTGGCCCCTTATACCGTAAAAAGGCCACTTTAACCAATCAAGCGGTATGTTCTCACATTTTCTGCTACATATAGGAAATTAAACGTGGCACTAGATTGTTACAATTCTGTTCAAGAGATTGCAACCACTCACAATAATCTATAAGCTCTGAGTCTACCTCTCAGCCACTGCCATTTGTGCATCACTGTGTCAAACTGCATTACTGTCTCCTGAGAGATCTGTTTTATTCTTCTGGTTTTACTTCAGGAAGTATGGAGTGGAGGTCAGAATGGATGGTATCAGTGTAAATACTAGGTAATTGATAAAATAATAAGGAAACATATCTGCTTGGAGGGTGATAAGGCAGTGGGATGGTGGATAGAGAGATATTGTATTGTATCACCTCCTTAATCAGAGTGCTATTGTGTGGGGAAGAGTAAAGAGTGTGATTGAGGAAAGGCATGATAAGAAGTAAGGGTAGGTTGATTAACTATATGCATGTAAGAACAGTCAATCAGGTCCTTTAGTTGCATCTAACAGCAGACAATTGAAAGAAAGTGCACCAAAAACAGCTTGTATGTAAGAACGTATCTCCTTTTTGTTTGGTTTAAATAACTTACCCTGTTTCATGCATGGATACTGTGCTGGTCACTCAAACTGGGCAACATAAATGGTTTAATCTAAAACTATACATACTTGTATACATACTCTTATAATTTCACATACTCTATACTAGGGATGCAAGATGTTTGATTTTTGATGATATTTGAAATGCCGATATTTTAAAGGTAAAGGGTTGTGCTGGGTATCGTTAAAAAATTACAGTACCAGTACCAATACCAGTCCTCCTAAAACTGACACCAATACTGATGGAATACTTCGTTCAATACCTTTTGTCAAAGGTTCTTTGACATAGGTGGCCGCTGCAGAGGACTCACAGCTTCAGTACATGAGGCCAACCAGCTGAGCTATCAAGCCAAAGAGCACCAATCAGATTTCAAATTTCTCTCCTCTCAAATGGTCCCTACGACCTGCAGCCTGTCAGTCTGTCACCAGGGCAACACTCTTGTTTATGTTGCAGATGAAACAAGTAATATTCATCCTGTTATACATGTGTTGTTGTCACCACCACTACGCTCACATATTGTAATATTTCCCTCTGCAGTTTATGAATATTGGCTTCACTCTGATGTTTCTGACAAACTAAATAATCTCACAGTTGTCGCGTACTAAATATCAAGTTGGTAAGGAGTTAACCCTCAGCAACAACCAGTGGCTGAGTGTAGGCTAATGCTAGTAAAATGCAAAGCCAACCAAGGCAGCGAAAGACAGCCAATTAATTCCAACAACAACATGTCCAATTATCTAATAAATCAGCTGAAAGTGCTGATGAAGTTGTCAAAGCCTCACTTAAAAGTTTTGTTGTCGATGGAGGGTTAGGTTACGCTGTTTAGACACTAGCTGCGGATGTGCTAACAATAGCTGCAGCTGCTGCAGAGGGAATGTAAACTTTCAGGCTATGAAAATGTGAACTCTTAAGCCTTTAGATGAACTGTTTCTTCTTGGTTAGATGTGTTGCCCTTCCCAGCTTTGCATTTAACATTACAGAAATGTTGGTGAGTGTTGTCTGTGTTGAGTTTTGACAAGTTAACCACACTTGCCACCACTTTCAGCCTGCTATTGCCCTCCCTCACTCGCTCTACTCTGTGACTTGAACGAGCTGCTGTTGTTTACTCTAACACCCCCCCCCCCCCCCCCCCCTCTCTCTCTCTCTTCCTTTCTGTAATGTGAATTGGTACTTGGTAGTACCAATGAAATTTGGTGTGTACTATTAAAAGTACCTTGCTCAGTACCCAACCCTGGGGTTTACAAACAGCAACTGACAAATCCTGCTTATTAGGCTAAAAACTGTTCCATCAAAAGTAACTAAAAAGTTAGTATTTGGAATAACGCAGCAGATAATGTAGCTGTTTTCCAAACAAGGCAAGCTAGATAGCTGAGATAATAAATAGATAGATAAAAACAGAATACAACAGAGGAATAAAACAAATGTTGTAAGAATGCATAGAGAGAAAACAGCATCCTGTAAAACATTGAAGAAGTGAAGGAAGAAAGTAAGAGGGGGATATCATTACTAAGAATTAGAAACAAAAAATCTATATAATAATGATTCAGTTTTAGTATAAAGACATACAGTAGCTGGTACAGTTTAGTCATTTATTTTGAATAATGCGTGATGCAAATACTGAAAAAAGAAATGACGGACAAAAATCAAGTAGGACCATGTGTTAAAACTGACTTGGACAGATGGCTGGGATAACAGAATACATTTCCTCAAGAGCAAAGACCTGTCATGTGGGCACCTTTATTTCATGGTGCGTTATAGTGCCTGCTCAATTTAATCACAGAGGGCTTTGTGTGTGAGGTCAATAAAAACTGCGTGAGAGGACTGAAAAGCAAACCCTTCTCTCACAGCACAAGCAGGTCCTTCTAAAAAAAAAAAAACCAGCTCCATCCAACAAATACGGTCATTAATTCTGATCCTTAATGTACAGAACAATTAAAAACAGTGACGGCGGATGTCAACCTGCCACCTATATGATCTTGATACACAATCACAGCACTTGTTTATTAACAGGAAAAGAAGGGGGACATGATTTTCCCATTAATGAGAAAGCAGACAGCTCTTAATGAATGGGGTTTAATCGACACCCACACACTGACACTTTACTACACATGCATTAATTATCTTTACACACACACACACACACGAAGAGTCACAGCATCTTCACTAGAGGAACGAAGAAAAACCAGCCACCTCTGTGCTCGCAGAGCTAGATTAGAACATGACTGTAGACATCAAAGCGAACAAACAGAAGGAAGAAACATCCAAGATTATCATAGAGTGGTGAAGCAAACTAAGCCACCCACCATCCGCCGCCGCCACTGCTGCTGCACTCGCAAGTTTGCAGCACTAACTGAATCATTAAAAACATCGAGCTAGCACCAGTATGAGGCTGCCTGACAGAATCGGCTAAATGGAGAGGCACCGTGGAGAAAGACAACATTTAAAGAGGATTATAGAAGAGGTGCTTAAGCGACCAAGCTGGAGATACGGTACACATGCCTGTTAATAAACAAACATTGTATATGGTAGTCATGGTTTGGAGCCTGCTGGGTGCTCATGAGCTGTATTATACAGATAAGACATTTAATAAATATTATATAATTGTCTTCTAAATTTAGTTGTGGTTTAAATTATCAGTTTGCAGAGCAGATCATCTTCTATTTACACAGAAAGTAGGGTTAGAGATACTGAGAGGAGAGGAGGACGTGGGAATGTGACCGGATTCCAGCGCATCTGTTTGACAGGTAAACTGATAACAAAGCTTGTTGCGTCAATCGGTCAATAACAGCGGTGTGATTGTTTCCGTGTGTATGTGTGTGGCGGAGGGTATGATTGTATATTTTTGCATGTGAATGCGTCCTTGAACGTTCAGGTGCATATGGTGATTACAAATCAAACTCTGCTCCCACCACCAAGTTCATCAAAACCTCTGATTGCATCTTTTTGTGACTATTCATTGCACTGAGGTGGGCATTAAGAAATCCTCTTAAGGTATGTGTGTGTGCATGTATGGATGTGTTTGTATTTGTGTGATATGTATGAGAAAGGGTTGCCAGGGACAACAGGCCAGTTGAGTAATGATCTGCCTTGACAAACACTGGTCGAGCCTGAGGGAAGGTGCTCTTTGATCTAATTACGGGTGCACACTCAGACACTGGTGAAACATCACCTCCTTCTGACCTTAATTTAACCCGTCCTTGTTCTCACACAGTAATAACACCACTGGACTTTAACTGCAGTTATATTCTTGATCTCCATAATGTTCTAATGTGCTTTTATATATGTTCAAAGGAGTGTTTTTATCCATAACAGGAAACTGATCTTTTCTGGCAGTGTATCAGTTTAAAATTATGAAGTAATGTATGGAGTAATGGAACAAGAAGCAGACGCCACAGTGTGCTGCAAGGGTGGCGGGTTCCTCAGCAAGATAACTAACTTTATTGTGTAACCTCTCGTGCTGTGCACAGCATGGAGTCAGACCATAGTTACTCATGGCATGATGGAAAAAGGCCAATTATTGACAGACTTCTTTATTAAAACATAAGTTTGGCTGCACTGTTAAACATTCCCGGCTGCTTTTCTGTCATATTTCTGACAAAATAATCTGTTGTAGGAGTGTTTGAATTATGTACTATTAACCCTCATTTGCTGTTACTACAAATGAACACAGGTGTCACCAAACTAACCAGGGCTACAATCATAAAGGTCCAGCATGTAAGATTTAGGGGCAGAATAAGGCAGAAATGAAATATAATATTCATAAGTCTGTTTTCATTAGTGTATAATCACCTGCAAATCAGAATAGAAAGGCTATATCTACAGAGGGAGCGGTCATGTTTCACCAGCCCATTCTCATTCCCAGGTCATTAAATGCCGACGTTTGGCTTTAAACAGTGTATAAGCAGCAATAAAGTCAGTGTATGGTGCACGTGGCGTTGATAGATGGGTCAAAAAAATACAGGACTTTCACCCAGGAGACCAAGCTTTGTATCCCACGTGAAACTTTATAAAAGTAAAACCTATGCATCAGTATGAGACACAAGGGGGCGTGACAAGGCAGCGATGGCATTTCACAAGCTTTGATGAGAACCCTTTGCTTCCATGGAGGTTTGCCATGTTGCACCACAATATTTCTACAGTAGCCCAGACTGGACAAACCAAAAACTGGCTCCAGGCTCACAATCACCGTAGGCCCTCCTACAAACTTGGTAGCAAAGGGTGAAACAAACTGTTTGCAATCTGCAAGCTCACTGGTAGATGCAACGAAATCCAGCACACTGTCCCTTTAAAGATTCTAACTTTAAAGTTTTTGTCTGATTCAGCACTAGTGGCAGGATGCTCCAGGAGCTGTCTTACAGTGCTTCAGGAGAGGACTGGGAGAAGGTGTACATGAGTGTGTGTTTGAAAGAGACAATGTTTGTCGTTTTCTGGATACATGGGCATAGGAGCCTCTTTTGAAGTGTTAAGCAGGTCTGAATAA
The DNA here is from genome assembly GCF_056507025.1 of Lutjanus erythropterus. Lineage (NCBI taxonomy): Eukaryota > Metazoa > Chordata > Actinopteri > Lutjaniformes > Lutjanidae > Lutjanus > Lutjanus erythropterus. Next base: position 15,631,796 of record NC_139319.1, on the reverse strand, counting down.
TTCAGTCCTCTCCAAACATAGGCGGAACTTTTAAATAATCATTTACAACGGTGAACTGGGTCGGCAAAGATGGTCTAGAAACTACACACACCTACTGTACGCATAATGAGCTAACGCCGGGTTGGAGTTTTACTTTGAACTTTTGATTGTTCTCCATCGGCTTTTTAGTTGATGCCTGCTCGCAAACAGGAAACGAGCGATCTGATGCAACAAGAAAGCTGATAGTGACATCCAATGCATCAACAGGGTGATTTCAAAGTGACTTACCTGCTCATATCCTCCTGAATGTACAACGAGAGCAGCTGTTTGGGGATGCTAAAGGACAATGTGCACTCCTCCATTTGTTCTCGCACGAGCATCCACTTGCTGTCCACTGTTTGAAATCTGTACACCTTGCATACTGGGTTCTTGAACACTGAGAGAGGGAGAGAAGGGCAGAGAAGAAAGGTATATTGAACCATCTGACGCAGCAAAAAACACATCACGTTGTCTTCAAAGATAATTCAAACTTTTTGAATTTTACAAAGGGGAAACGGAGGATCTAAACCAACTTTGACAGCTTGTAACGTCAAGGACGCCACAGACAGAAAGTCTTCAAAAGTCACATGAGGTATGAAGCACAAATTAAATTCTATAATCAATAACTGTGTCTGCCATAGATAAGGTGTTTCTCATCTTCCAAGGCCTTCTCTCTCTCCCTTTCTACTTCAGAGACAGCACAGGAGACTAGAATACAGACTGAAGTACAGAGACCTTGCCCTGTTAATCTTTGCCTTATTATTTCCTCCATTTCCATTTTAATTGCTTGTTTATTGTATAACAGTTATGCAGAGGCAGCTGAATCGTTCTGAAACTTTGCTTGCTAACCCCACCAGCCAGTTCTCCCATGAAACCCTATTCAGATGCAGCCCCATCTTCTTCATTTTAGCAGAGAGTGGCTAATAGCAGCAATCGAAGGCTGGAAACGAAAAACAGCTCTAATGCTCTTATCTGCATGCTGGCAGCAGAGGGCAAGAAAGCTGTGTGCCTTGAACGCTGTTTACTACCCCTTTTCGTTTCCAGAGCTGCAGTCATAAAGGAAGTCACTCAATAAGTCGGAGCTGAAGCACCCGGGGTGAAATGTTGACAATCTCGCTGTAGGCAGTCAAACATGCATGGCACCAGTAAAATGTTCTTGCTTGAATTCAAAAGTGGGAACCACACTTCTGCTCCTACTGACAGTAAAGAGAACACTTCCACCATACCCAACCCTTCATACTGTACTTTACCCTGGTCTGGCCCCCGATTGTCCTCTTTTCAAAGTCATCTGTCTAAGTGCCCGAGTCATTAATCCTGGTGCAGCTACGTCATCTGTCCTCAAGTGTTTGAGTTCACTGATGCCCTTCAATGCAGATGGGTTCAAGAAGGCGCACTACAATGAGAGTTCGTACATATTGAGAGGATATTAATGTAAGACGCAGTGTCATGAGGTGTGCTGGCCGGTTTTACTGTTTCACATGTCTTTTCTGAAAGTGAATTTTGGGCAACCATTTGAAATTAAAACAAAATTGGCTTGGGGAAAATAAAAACAAATACGTCAACAAGACAAATGTGAAGTGTCTTTCCTTGATTTGCAAATACAAATCAATTTGTTTTGTATCAGCTCACTTTACTGCATGTGCTTTCCTGTAATTTTTCTGCAATTTTCTCAAACCCCATGAAGCAGAGGTGGACTCGACATCAACGTGTGAGTCAAAAGCAAGTCTCAAGTCTTAACCTTTAAATCTCAAAGAAGTCCCAAGTTACTGCGGTGAGAATCAACCAAGTCAAGTCATACGAAGTTCTGATGATCCCTCCAGTTTCCACATTTAAAAGACATTGGTCATGAAAAAGAGTTTTATTTGACATTAACAAAAACTGTTGCTGCCTGATTGCACCTTATAAATCTTACTGATGTTTGACATTTTGTGGCATTATTAACAAGCCTCCAAAATGAATAACAATGTAGAGTGGGGCTCTGAAATTAGACTACAGCTCCACAGCTCTTAAGGGCTCTAAAGTGAAACAGAAGTACAACAAAAAAAAATTACATTACAGTATCACACCTCCTGCCCTGGGCCCCCCTCAAGAGGGCCACACAATTTTCCCCATTAACACATCTGTCTAAGGTATTTGTCATATGATGCTGCACACTGCTGTTTTCTTCTTACACCAACAACATAAACCTTGATTCCAGATTTAATTATTTTGTACTAGCCCTCTTTACAAGGGCATGCATCAGCCTCAGCTGGGCTGCAAATGCAAATATTACATTTTTAAAAAGTCAAGTCCATTTGAGTCATCTGTCTAAAGCCTATGTCAAGTGTCAAATCATGCATAGTCAAATCAAGTAAAGTCTTTTATTGGTGTTATTCAAACAAGACTCAAGTTCCCCACTGCTGCCATGAAGTCTAAAACAATGTTTTTAATAACTAAATATCTTATTAACTAAACATTATCTCAATATTAACTGTGTAGCCAAAGCCTCATATACAGTAGTTTATTCATCTGTGCCATAGACCTTCACTGTGTCCAAAAAACACATCAAACATGTGACGTGTTTCTTGTCACTGTAGCATTGTAGATTTTCAGTCAATCCTACACAAACTGTTTTGGTGCCTTAAATGCTCGTAAACAGAGCAAATGCATATTAATCCACAGTTGAAAATATCGTAGGGCAGCACCCTGAAAGGTGATGAGTCTAGTCATCAGTTGGAGACGCCTCAGTTGACTGAGATTCTCGCAGTTGGCTTTTTTTTCCTTTTACTTTGGTCAGTGAGTGTGCATTACAATCATAGGATGAAACAGAAGCTCACAAAATATACAGAGGAATCATAAATATGTTTTTATATTAGTTGACGCACTTGCTAAAAATATTCACGTGAGAACAAGTTGTTGAACAAGTTTTGGCTCTTGTTTTTTAGCTGCGTCATTGTACACAGAGCAATGCAAAAGCATGACAGGCTGTAAACTTTACAAACTGAGTGTCAAAATCCCCACAAACAACAAACTAACTGTGATGGAAGCAGAGAAGTGTGTTATAAATGGAGGGCAGGGTGACACTGGACAGTGGCTGCTTTTACTGTCTCTGACTGCATGGAACTCTGATGTTGTCACATGACAGATGATGAGGAAACATTAAAATGTGAGTCTTACAGGTAAAACATACTTATGTAGGGTGATACTGGAGTTTGGTGTGATGCTGAATTAAAAAAAGAAAAAAGAATGAAGAATCAAATCTTCATACTGAACAGCCAAATCAGATTTGAATGAAACAATTCTGAGTTAGGCACAGCCCTAAAATTGTCCCCAAAGAATAAATTCTTTACTCCTGTTGTGACATTTGCTAAAAACTACAGCACACAGCTGTACTCTATATTTCTAAATTTCAGTAAGCATGATGAACAGCTTAGAAATGAAGCACCATCTGGCATGACATATCTATTAATAATATTTTCAAGGTGTTCTATTAAAAAGGCTCATTTTAGCTGGATTTGTTTTTCAAATTTGTTACATCATAATATGCAAAAATAATGTGAGGTTACACTATAAACCCAGGCAGAGATCCTCTGTAGGACAATAACTGTACGCCAAATAGGCTTCAGAGAGGCTTATTATTATTTTTCTACGATGCTGAAGTTGATGTTGAAATTAATGCTGATTTAGGTTAAGCCTGGCCCTGGAATGACCCCAGAAAGGATTCATAATTGCAACTAAATGAAATGGGAGATGCAGACATTGTCGACATGGGGATTAGAGAAAGTGAAATGGAAGACAAAAATAAATGGGGAGCAAAGGGACACATGGAGAGAAGGGGGTGAAGGCACAACCTTAATCGGAAGAGCGACAGTTGCTGACTTCCACCTCTGTCAGAGAAGCAGATTAACCCCTGAACTCCCCCCTCTCTGCCACCACACTAATCTGACCACCAATCAGAAGCCTCTGTTTCCCTTCCTGACACCTCTTAAGAAAATGACTTCCCGAGACGTGCTGTGCGTGGGCTCCCCTATCTCCCCGCTCTCTGCATGCTCATTTTGAAAAGGTAATAAAAGTGGAAGACTAAATTGCATTACTCAATCTGGCGGGGTCTGCAGGGACGGTATTGTTTTGACGGGCTGCAGATGTGCACCTGCAAACGTGGCTGCAGTTCACTAGCTAATCACAGTAGAAACAGTAAGCGACAATGACACCATGACAACAGGCACAGGGCTGCTGGGGAGCTTTGGGGAGGTGGCGGGAATCTGGATAAAAGAGAAAATGGATCTGTGGAACAAATGAATGCGCGGGATGAAAAAAGGAAACTAGTTTCCCCGAGTCTCCTCTGAACAGGGGCTGTGAAGTTTCAACGCAGCAGGAGCTGTGACCTTTTCAAGTCTATCCCTTTTCTGTCTACATGTCTTTCATTTTCCCTCTACGATTCTCTCTTTTTCTACCGGGGAGAGAGACAGCTTTCTGTGCTGCCACTAAATTAGTCTCACGCAGCTAGTGTGGCATCTTTTGCTTGTCTTCAGTTAGTCCACAAAGAACAGAGAAGGTTCACCTTATTGTCAGATGCCTCCCACTACTCTCCTGCTGCCTACATACACCAAGACTCCTATTAAATAAAGGCAGGAAACTTATTAATTCTTTAATGAAATACCTGCCTCAGTGATGATTCAAATCTTGGAGAGGATATTCAAGGTCAGATCAAGGTGAATTAGATACAATCAACATTAAGGGACTAAAGGAAGCTGTTAGAAGATGTTAACTAGCATAATTCTGCACTACAGTAGAATATAGATGAACTATTTCTTTGAGGCCATTACAGTGTGGGTTTCTGCATTTTTTCTCCTGTAAAAATGCCATTTTTTTAATTGAAAGTTGGCAACATATAGAAAGAAAGTCAAATTTGAGAATGTTTTTTTTTCTTTTTTATGATTCCCATGTTATTCAGCAATAGATGATGAAATTGCAGGTGGTTATGGAGTGAAACATACCTGGGCCGGTCAGTGGGTTATTTTCTCTGTCGATGCAGGCATGGGACGCAGATTCACAAACCACAGGACACTGGAGAGGAAAAGGACAGGGGAAAAGAGAGAGAGAGAGAATATTACTAGAGATCAACTGAGGCTAGCTAATTAAACTAACGTTGGCTCCATGAATATGAACCTCTGTCTCGGGTTGACTTTTTAATGTTTCCAGCTGACTTGTTCTGAAGGGAGAATCTTGTAAAACGAGTCTTAAACACTCACTAGATGGCTACTAACATGATATTGTGCGAAGAGACTGAGGTTAAAGCTACATGTCCTGGGCAAAAACTCAAAAGTTGATGATCCATATCAAAGACATGATGATAAAGAAGCAGCATTGTTCTCATACTGCAGTGTAGAGCTAGTCAGGATAAGGAAAAGATGAGGACAAATTAAGCTCAGACCATTGTTTTCTTCTAACAAAACCCTGCTTGGCTGCATAGCTTGTGTGCTCGTTTATATTTCAAACAGCGTGTTTTCACTTTTAATGTCATAGGAGAAAAGAGTTTTAGGGCTAACCAATGTATTTGGCAAACATAACTCTATTTCCAGGTATGCTGGTTGCGTATAAAGTTCCTGAAATGCAAAAAACTGAGATCATGGTATCCAGCTGCATCTGGCTTCTCCTGTGGGCTGGGTATCACTGCTAATGATAAGTATAACACCACCCAACACCATTAATGCGACTGGTTCCTTGGGATTATGACATCATAAACCCAGCCAGACTGAATCTTTGCTTTTAAACTGCCCTTGTTCATTGCAGTTTCAAAGCAAGGAATGCTGAAACGTGGCGTGAACTGCTTATTTTGCTCCACATGGACATGTTAACAAGGTTAAAAAGGTGACTTTCCCCGGAGAGGATCTTTAAAAATATAGTCTGTATGGTATCAAGTGTGATATAATGGCGGCTAGGCTACACTATTATCTTTGAAGTGTTTTTCTTTGGAACTCTTCAGAGAGAAAAAAACATACTGGAAGAAGTGCGATTCTGTCCTTGATTTCAATCAGTTTTCAATTTAATACTAAAAATGCAACACCCCTAATGGTGACATATTTTTCTGAGCAGCAGGTGGGCTTTGAACCTGACTGTTACTCATAAAGTACACTGGAGATGACCGCAGCCATTTGCAAGTGAAACCTGTGATGTGCATGAATGGTTCATTCATGTTTGGTTTGTATTTGATTGATTTGTGTTTGCTTGCCCACAATAATTTCACTGAATTTCAACAAACAGAAAGAGGAGCTACTACATAAGCTTCATGCACATTGCAAATACTACATTTAAAGACTAGACCCATATGGAAGCATACAAAGCACACAGCTGCTGCTGCACTGCTCTTCTTTTGAGGTCGCCATGTTTCTCTTCTTCCTTCACTGCAATCAGTGATGCCACAGCAGGTGACAGCTGAGGGAAAACACCTGCTGTGACTTCACTGACTGGGTTGGTAAATTATTACCTCCACTGCAATTCTAGTCTTTATCAGCTCACCATATTGTGTTTTCCTCCGCTGATGATGAATTTCAAATTACTGTCCATTGATATACAGTACAGAAACAACACATTCATTAAATCCACATGGATGAAAGAGTACGCTGCCTGTACAGAATAACCACAGGTTATCCAAACAAATGAGATAATAAAAACCAACAAGAATAATTTCCTGATCCGTGTACTATTGATTTACCACATATTATAGGTGAGAAACCACACAATTTTAATCTTTCAATTTCAACGTGTTATTGAGCAACAGGCCCATTATTTTTATATATGTTTTTATCTAGTGGACACTTTTCTGCCTTAGCTGGACAATAAAGTTTATTCTATTCTATATTTTATTTTAATGTAGTTATTTCCTCATTTCAGTGAGCCAGAGAGGGGAACTCTGATAAAGAAGAAACTCTACCCTCATACTACATATACAAGTATGTTCAATTTAATTAGGGGAAAAGTTTTCAAATTGACAATTTTCCAGACCAGTTTTCCTACACGTTCAACACATGAAACGACTAATGAACCACAACCCATCTTTCTCAAACTCTCTTAGTCAGTGTTTCTGTAACTGTCAAGCTCTCCATTCTCACACAAAGTACATATGCAGTTTAAAATGATAACAGTGACAGATTTACGACTTGAAATTCTTCCAAATACTTCAAAGAATGGGTCTTTGATTTCAGATAGTGGTAGATGAAAGCAGCTTCTCATTTCTGGCTGGTGACTGTCGATTTTGGCAGTTAAAATAACTGTCTATGGAAGATTTTATCAGCTGTAGCTTACATAATGTTGGTTCTATGTGTTTTAGCTTATTCTAAAAGGGTCTTAAACACACAATATAGGGCTACAAGCATGAAATTGTGCTGAGAGACTAATTTTTAAGCCGTATGTCCCAGGCAAAAACAGCATCAAGTAAGGTAATCAGTATCAGGTAAGATGAGGAAAAATGAAGCTCAACCTGCTGTTTTGTTCTAATATAACCCTGTTTGACTCCATAGCTTACAGCATGTTTTCGCTTTTAATGTTACTATACAGGAGAAAAGGGTTACAAACCATTGTTTAGGAAAAGTAATTCTATTTGTGGTTTTGTTGGTTAAGTGTAAAGTTCTCTAAATACAAATGGCTAAGGCATTTCATTCTGACAGGATCCAAAATTGGCTTCACATGCTTCAAATTGAGATTTAAAAAAAAAACTTAACCTGCAACCTCACAAACAAATGTACTGCAGTTAGTGAATTATGCGTTCATTTGCTGGGGAACTAATGCTCAGTTACTATTGTAGGCACTTAACTGGTTAGCTAAATAATTTGCTGCCTATAATAACATATGATCTGTCAGATTACTTCAACTTCACTCATTTCATTTGAATTCTAAGGCAAAATGCTGCATAAAACCCAAAGCATATTTATGAATTTGTTTGATGTACTTTATTAGAAACAAATAAACAAACATTTGAAGAGTCAGAACTGTTTGTTGTTGTTGTAATAGTGATGTCAGTTAGATTTGGTTCGGTCAGAGCTGTGGAATATTAAATCATCCATCTTTGCTCACTGTGTTTTAGCCTCATAACCTCAGGTGTGCATAACCACAGGTTATATGAACTTCTTTTTAATATACAAAAATGTGAAATTATTGGCTATTTCATCAGTTCAAGCCTGAAAAAAATCTATTCTGAAAAAAATCCATATCATGCATCAGTAGTTATTTTGATACTGTCTGTTTTTAATGTAGCATACAGTTGGTGCTATTGGGTATAAAACTGTCAAGTTAACTATACCCCTCTATCTGTAAACTCTGTTACGCATAAACCCCTAATATGTCATGCCACAACAACTCCTCTGCTGGGCCTTTGATACTGAAAACCTTCAATGCCTCTTGATGCATTAAGTCTGGGACTCCTCATCAAAGCAATACTGACAACTAACAATCTTTCTTGCTTGCTGTATGTCAGCTGCAGCCTGTCTGATGAACCATTTAACACAGCTAGACAGCCAAACCTGTCCTCAGAAAAGGACTTTAATGACTGCTAGGAACAATCCATCACCTCTCTTAGCTTAGAAACTGATCCTGAACGAAATAGACGCCCAACCGACACCCACAAGCTCACACACACACACACACACACACACACACACACACACACACACACACACACACACCAAAATAAAATGTGTCAGCCAAGCAGAACAACTGGCATGTGGAAATTTCATTAAGCATACAAGTAAGGCCTCTGATTATGAAAAGTATTAACAATGAGCCAAGGGCCACAGCTGTGAAAGGAGTCCCATTGTAATTGTAGGCAGCGGACAGCATGTGTTCGATGGCTCTTTGATGACTAAAATATGTAAAGAGACCAGATCAAAGGTGACTGGAGTCTCTTTCTTGTTTCAGCTGACTGTTTTTTTCAGGGTCAGTGGGATATTCATAAGCAGCAACCACCGAAGCACTGACAGGGAATGATCAAACAAGCGCCTCAGACCCTCCCACAGACACACACATTCACATAAAGTAGATTCAGTCAGCAAGACACACACATATCCACAACTAAGGTAAATTGAAGAAGGACTTCCGCACAAGTGAGTCCTGAGTCTCAAGCGAGCGCTCCCTAACGTTTGTCATATTCCTTCCCTCTTTCCTCCCCTCATCTCCTACAACAGAAACAACGCACACAAGGGGAAATATGCTGTGACAACACACACACACACACACACACACACACACACACACACACACACACACACACACACACAGGGCAACACATTCATCAAGGCGACACGGGCAGATTGTCAGTGACACTCTGGAGCCTAGCACGGAACCTCCCTGCACCAGCAACAGGGGTGGGCAGAAGCGAAAGCCAGTCAGCCATGTAGAGGCCCTTGGTCAATTATATAAGACAGTGATTCATACACACACACACACACACACACACACACACACACACACACACACACACACACACACACACACACACACACACACACACATACACACACACACACACACACACACGAGTACACAGCAAATCAAAAGCAGGCAAGGACTACAAGTCTCCATGCTGTCTTGCAGAGCTGTGCTGTGGTGATAGCGAATCAGAATGTTCCCCCTTTACAGATCAGAAACATCATTAAAACTCCTTCTTTACTTTTTAATACCCGATTCTGCTGCTACAGCACACATTCACTTGACAAATGTTCAACAAATCTGGCTCCATTAGGAATGTACAGGAAATTAAGTGAAATCAGAGTACATACAACTTCATTTCTGGTGTGGTGGCACCCCATTTGGATGATACAATCTTCAGTTTACTGTCAAACTCTGACGGAGAGCTCTTTCTTCCCTCTTTCCCGCCCCTGATTACGTAAGTCACTTCAGAGCCGAGTTAAGCGGTATGTATTGTATGAGATTAGAGTAGAGAAGGGGGCGGTGGCACTGGCAGTAAAGCCATCTTGGTCAGATGAAGGAAGGTTGCAAGAGTGGCTGCACAATCCCACACAAACAGAGTCAAGTGCCTGTTTGTAAGAATGCTAATTTGGTTTGTTTCATATTTTCTACATACGACAGAGAGACAACGCAAATGCTCTCTCAGACATTACACGCACACACACATCCTCTAAATCCCCATTAGGGTTTACTGAAGTTCATTTAATCTCATTGGAGGACTTGAGCGGTGCCAGTCTAATCCTAGCATTAGAGCTAGGCATCTGGAGTACGGAGACTCCTGCTTTGTCTCCTCTCCCTGCTGCTTTACCTTATGTGATGGTATGTCGGTGGTGATGTGGTCTACGTCAACCTCTTCCATCTCCCCCATCTTCAGGCGGCTCACCACCACTGTTCCTGCTGTGCACACACCATCAGATGACCTATAGGGAAGAAAGGAATTGAGTTACATTTAATCTGTTGAATCAGTTCTGGTAAATGATCTTTTCATTCGACTACTACCCCTCCATGGACCTAAAAAATTATTAATCTGCATGTTGGGCCCCCAACTCTCCAAATCTAATAAGCTTATTTCAAGCCTTGAACAGGTTGTGAAATTGTAAAGCTGTTTGACTAAAAAGTGGAATGTTTGGACTGCGGCGATTTCTTTTTCTGACAGATTTTGCAGCAGAGCGTGCATGAGGAATAAAGCCGAGCCTGCTCCAGTGGGAAGCTGGCGGAGGTGAAGGAAGGAACATTTCGTGCAACTGTTCAAATGGCTGTCTAATAACCCAGGCTATGTGCCCTGACAGACACGAAATTGATACTAGAGTTTTCATATGAGGGAGCCCGACCAATCACTTTCCCAATCATGGAGCCATGATTAAGGAGCTGATAGAAAATCCATAGTATTGGCAGCAAGACAGACGCTCTCAAATGAAGAAAAATGGTCCCTGGGCATCGCACGAGCAAGATGATCACCTTAACAGACCCATCCCTAATATGCTCAGTTCCACTCCAGCTGGAGAAAATATTAGATGTTGTGTGCCAGCCAATGGTGTAGGGGGGTGGGGGTTGGGGTGGGGTGACACACCCCTAACTGACGAAGAGAAAATGCAAGGATGGTGATGGAAGCAGAAAGGATGCTTTCAAGGCCAATCCATCTTGGTTGATACGAGGGAAAGAATCTAATCGAACCCAGGGGAAAAAAAGGAAAGGGAAGAAGGGATGCTGATGAGAGGTAGGGAGGAATGTGAGGGACTAGAGGAGAGGAGGATTGGGATACCGACGAGGAGGATGGAGAGAGATGTGTCTCTGCGGTGGGACACTGGGAGCGTCAGTTAGCGTTTAATGTCTTGCAGCAGTCCCTGAGCAGACAAAAAAACATTGGTTGGTTTATAAATCTAATCATTGTCCCTTGCCAGACACCTGTCTCAGTGTTTACTCCTCTGCTCATCTTTCTGTTTCCCCCCCATTCCTCCTCATCTCTCTGTGCAGCAGAGGACTGAAGCACGGTAAAAGAAAGTCACCCTGACTTTGAACAAACAGTATGTGCCGACAGTGGCCCACACATAATCGAGGAAATGGAGATTAACATGCATCACGTTCAGTGATAGTCCTCCCTCGGCAAACCTTAGGGGTTACAGTGGCCCTCTACTCTTTAGATTGCTCTGCCTCAATCCACTAATGAAACTCTCCATTTAAACAGACAGAGGAGACTTTGTTAGAATTGCTTTAAGATAATTGGTTTATGCCTTTGAGAGATACAGTATATTGTGATTTTTTTTTTTTTTGATTTGCAGCCAAATGTACCGTAAACTCAGCACCTGTTCAGATAAAATCTTTATACCTGATTGTCTGTGAGGAAAGGAACTCTTCAGCTGCTCATTATAGTGATTTAATTTAGGTCCATCACCACATTGCTGGTTTATGTCTTTTCGACGGCAACGGTAACACATGCAGATGCTGTGGCAGGTAGCTCCTTGAAACTTTGCTACTTTTCTCTTTTAATCTTTAATTTTTTTCAGCTTTATTGTTGAAGCACGAATGACGTACGACAGAAATACACTCAAAGGCATCAGAAAACCAAGCATGCGGTCTGGATTAATGAACAGTGGATACTGAGATGATCACCAATGCGCACGGCACCTTTCGACCACACAGCCAGATCAGCACCATGTAACCACCCTGGGAGGGGAGCAGAGATAAGAGCCATGCTAACCCAGCTCGGACTTAAGGCTGCTTCTGGATAATGCCTGGTCAAGTAAACAGATGGACAAAGTTGGACCTAGGTTGGCCAAGCAATGGGAAATAAGAGACTACTGTGCCCACATCTTACAGAGAACTGCTCCACAACATACCGGATCAAGGTGTTGCACTTGAGGAGAGGACCAGTTCCGAGCTGGCAAGATGCAACACACAAGACTCCGTCAGGATGAGGGGGCGGAGGACACTGTGTTTCATTGATGACGTTTCATGCAAAGACACAGTCAAAGTTGATGGACAATGTGTCTCAGATGTCAAACTTTTAATGTGAGGATGTCAATCAAATTATCATCACTATCTTGTCGCCGCTGATTATATTCGACCTGGTGCAAATTGAAAAGATGCACTACAGAATTATTTCCTGGGTGTATCTAAGGAAACTAAAAGGAAGTAAGGGTCATTACATCACCATTGAACATGTTCTGCTCTAGACTTCGGTGACAGTTCTATTTAAGCTTATGGGAGGTACAATGCCAATCATCATTTGGAGACCAACAGCAAATAAACAAATGCACACATATGGAAACATCAGTCAGTATGCCATTCTCAAGTGTTTTCCTTCCTCTTTTAAAGACATTTCTTAATCAGAGGTTGTACAATGTAGATATGTCAGGTTTTTGTGTGCTTCTCCATGCATCTCCCATAGCTTCAAAGGAACTGGCAGCAAAGTCTGGCACCAAGCTGAGCATGAAAGTTTTATAGAGATGTAATGTCTCTTCTTTCTTTTTTTTTAGTTTTCTTTGTTTATGTATAGAAATAAGTGTTTAAATTGTTTTCCTTTATGTTTTACAAATGTTTTCTTCTATATTGTACTCTATTCTGAATTAAGTCAATTATGTGTATATAGTTTGCATCTGTGAGTAGCATGAAACGACTACAACCCTCAATTCGTTGTGCAACCCTGTGTTGTATAACGAAAATGATTTACCTTGATACTGTCTGAATCCTGCTAAAATCAAACAAAGAAACGGGCAGAGATCAGCCTTCTAAAGAAACGTGTAGCGTGGAGTGACAGAAACTTTTTTCTTTGCAAACTACAGTATTTTAGCATGCACATTAACTGACCTCGAATTAACTTTGAAGGTTCTGATGAGAGCTGCGGATGAAAAAGAAGCCTGTCTCCCTCCCACATCCCCTCCTCCACCAGCCCTCTCTTTCCGTCTGTTAGAGCTGGCATGGAAACAAATCTGCAGATTGTTCTTTGCCTGCAAGCCCATCTTTTTTTAAAATCTAATTGGCCCAGGATCTCTTTTATGACAACACTTAATCAGACGGCTTTGTTAAAGTGACAAAAATAATGTGCTTAAAATGTCTGCTGTGAATTTGGCACAATTCAAAAAATAATTAGTTATCAGGGAAGTGCCTTACATTTAACAGTTATTTTCTTTTGAAAGCCTCTATGGCAATTTACAAACACATTTTCCAACATACAGCTGTAATTTGTTTCAAAGAACTAATCTGTACCCTGCCGGTCTAACAGGCTTGTGATGTATGAGCCATATACGTGGAGTACGTACACACAGTACAATACAGCAACTCCTCAAACTCCTAAATTAGCTGTATGAAATAAGGTCTTCTGCTGGGAGTCAAACCTTTTTCTAAATAATAACAGAATAACCAGAGACACATTTATAGAAACCTATATTACCCACTAAGTATACTCAAAATAAAATGTTGTGGTTATGTTGGAACTTTTCCTACTTCCTGCAGAGGCTCAATGATTTGGCAGTTCACTACAGATGCTTACTTAGTAGTCTACCTACTGAATCTGTAGCCAATTTTATTCCTAGGTTGAAAATAGACAAGCTAGAAAACCTAATTTGCCCAATAAAAATTGACAGCACTGTCTATTCAAACATGACAACAGTGATGTGATACTCAGCACCTTGTGAGCATTTGTCTCTACAACAATGACTTTAACAGTCTTTATACTGTCTGTCACATTACAGTTTGTGGACCAAACAAATCTGACAACTCCTACAATGAGAATGAGTATATCCAGCTAAATGAGAAACAGAAATCCACCCAGGAAACACCCCAAAGGAAAATGTCTGCTAACTTTGGCCTGAATCAGTGCAGATTACGGTGGATTTGAGATCTTCAAGACTTGCATAGCCAGACCCATCTCTACAATTCATTTTACTGCTGTGCCAGTGCTGGAGACAGGTCCCATTATCATTCTGGTTTGGGGGAAAACATGATCTGGCTTGTTTATATATCTTTGAACAAATCACAGTTGTCTTGGGCAGTGCTAAGCCCAGGATGCAACATCAGTGCCCCTGCAAAATAGTGTGTGTGTTAAAGGTCCAGTGTGTAACATTTAGGGAGATCTATTGGGAAAATATGTCAGAAATGTAGTACGCTTTCAAAAACTGGCTCTAGACAAGGGTTTTCAGATTTTTGGTGAGCCTCGTGGCCACCACAAGTTCTCCTGCACACTTGGAAGATGAGAGTGAAATTAGATGTTTCCGGTCTGAAAGCTTACTGCTAGTTGCTACTAAAGCCTACACACAGGTTCTTCAAGACAAACGAGTCATACCTAAAATCACCACAATTTGCCACAAAGAAAGAAAATGACTGTATTTTCACAGTTTGAGTGGTGTGAGTTAACATATTCATGTATAAATATGTGCGTGGTGCCACCTGAGCACTATTGTTTGTCTGCGTTTTTCCATTCTATCACAATTACTATTATTAGTAGTATTGATCTGAACACAAAGATGATGACTACATACAAACCTTGGGGTGAAGAGACTCTCATGGACACAGACATCGACTAATATAAGGGTGAAAATGGCCAAGCAAATGCCCTTTCTGCTGTTTTGTGAACCAAGCCAAGAGAAGGACAATTGCACTAAATTTTCAAAGGCCTGAATTTAGCAGCCCGTGGGTGGGGAAAGTTCATCAAAAAACTTCAAAGCAGCTACGCTTCTGTGGCTGTCAGGCACTTTTCTTTGTGGGAAGCCTTACAGAGGAAAACACCTGACAGCCACAGAAATGAAGCACCGACACCATTGGCTTTTCCCTTCACAAGGGGTTTTGCCTCAACTGTAGGACACTAAAAATACACAGCAGGACCTGGAAAAACTATTTTTCTTTTTGCTCTGGATTTTGCCCACAGGAGAATTGGTTTAGGAGTCCTTCAGGACACCTTAAAACTGTGCGTGGCCTGTGGAATGGTAGTGGTCAAAGAAAACTAATTGCCGGATACACGGGCAACAAGAATGCTACAGTCTTAGAGTGTAGCAGTGGAAGTGTAGATGGGATTCTTGACCTATATAAAAGCTGGACGGGTGGGCTAAATATAGCGCTGGCTAGTTTTCACTGAGGACAGATGTTAGGACACGGGACTGTAATAATGGGGAATGCCAGCTTTAGAAGTGATACTGAGAGTCCTGATTTTCATTAGGGATGAATGACATTATCATGTGACTCAGCAGTAATTGCACATTTTGCGACTAGAGGCCTGACTCAATCAATAAGACTACAGAGCAGGCATTGTTCATAGAGCTGGCCAGAATCACCAGGGGACACTATACTGAGCACACACTCTCCAGTTTGTCTGGACCACTTTAAGTATATTCCTGAAGAAAAAACTGCCCTGGATTCCTCTTGATGAAAGAGACCACAAAAATATATATTCAGTCTGAATATAAAATGAATGCAAAACACCCTGTGTATCTTGTATTAAAGTTTAGTAAAAATCTGTTTGGTACTGAAATGTAGCAGGTTTAAGTGGCAGTGGCATGCTCAGGACTTTTTTATGCTTGAAAGGTTGAGTCAGACTCCAATATTCAATCAAAACAAGCTGATCTATCCAGAACACACCAGTGGGATCAATCTCTACAACATGTAAATTTATGCAATGTAAAAAAGTCTGTTTGTCTGCTGCAATACATCTGTAATAAGCAGAATAAGAACTGTGTCAGGGCAAGATGCATACTTGCACAAGATTTGTGAGTTTCAACGCATCCTATTTGTTCCAGTTCCATCACACACAGCACTGTATTCTAGCATGACGAGAACTGTCTTCACACTACATTTACTTTTATGTTAGTGCTTAACCAGTGTCAGAAACAGTCAGGGATAAGCTGTTTTCACAGAAGAAGCAAGGTGGAAAAAACTATCCAGAAAGGATACTATTTGTTTAAGAAATCACATGAATCCAGGCTGGGGCTCACAACTAGATGCCTGATGACTGTGGTGTGCAAAGTCTATACATTTCTTCGCAAAAGTAAGATGGGGGAGGTGATGGGAAAGCTGTCGCAAAAGAACACCTACACCTCTATGAGAAAATCCCCTGGGCCTCACTAGTATACAGGCTACTGTGGCAGACAGAAGACCATTACAACTATGTTTCTGGATAGTAACATTAGAGAAAAATAAATGTTGGATATTGTACTGTAAACGCAAAGAACTGCATTATATGTTTCCAATTTGATAATAGTCTATAGAGCAAATGGTGTTTCCAGTACATTGCAGCTATGGGTTGAAGCTACTGCATGTCAAACCATGAATAACTGTGGTAATGCAATGGTGGTGGTATGGTATGGCAACTTCCTGAGGCACCTAAAACAGACTGTCTTAAAAAAGGTTTAAAAGCACATATCATATCAATATCCTGCTTAGTCTAGCACATTATTGTCACTGGATATGGGGAAAAGAGAACAAAGAAGACATTCTCAATAAATTCAATCCAGCAGAGCACATGTGTCTGGTGTCAGGATGCGGTTTAGGTGAAAATAGGTCAAGAGGCAGTTGTCACTTCCACTGCCTGTTGTGTTTACCACGGGACTATGGAGACTAATAACAACTCTGTGGCTTTATGTCATGCTGAGGAGCATGGCTGCATAATACTACAATAGGTCATAGTGTTCATAGGCTGGCTGAGAGCCAAGCTGTGGTACGTGCAATGTCAATGCTAACGAGAATGAAAAGGTGGGGCTAACTCAAAATGCTGAACTGCATTGGTTGTCCCTCTAGTAGACAATTAAGGAACTGATTCACCCCCAAATCAAAAATACATATGTTCCTCTGGTCTGTACTGTTATTAATCCATCTACTATAGATGGTTTTGGTGTGGGTTGCTGAGTTTTGGAGATATTGGTAGTACAGATGTCTGCCTTCTCTTCAATATAATGGAGCTATATGGAACTGAGTTTGCCCTTCTCAAAGCAGCCAAAAAAAAAAAAAGAAGAAGAAAGAAACACATTTTTTTTCTTTAACAAAAACTCTTTCCAGAAAACATGATCCAGCTACTGAAGATAATCCACAGCCCTTGTGAGCAGCTTCATGTAGGAACTTTCTTTCTACTTAGTAGGATAGGGTGGTATCTATATTTTCATACCTTATGGGCATTTTACTGGGGTATAGAGTATTATTACAGTATTTGTGTAAAACTTTTGTATAACAGCTCCTCTCTGCTCTACTCTCAAAGTAGAAGGAGTAGATGATCATCATATTGACGCTATTCCTGCAACTGGGAAACAACAGGGAAGCTTTGCTTTGTCCTTGAGAAACTGCAGCTTTTATTTATTGGCAAACTCAAACCTACACTGTATATTTAGTACCAGGCTGACACATTCACTGCTTACCTTTTCCTCCACTCAGCATGCATTCACGTCTTTCTGCCACTCAACTAAAGTTACACGCCAATCTGACCATTCAGTGGTCTGCAGTGTTTGCTGGCTCACCTTTATCATTGGAACTAAACCCAGAATACTCCCAGGGCAGAGGCATTTTTCTTTTTTACTAGTTAGTCCTGAAACTTTATCCCCCAGATGCCGTATTTCTCACCTTGTTCACCAGTAGAGAAAAATAGTTTTAGATTTTGTGGTGAATTATCCCTTTAACAAAACTTTAGCTATAAAATTTCATGTTCACCACTAAGATCCATATTAATCCCTAAAGCAACTCAGACTATATCTGATCAAGTAATTAATTTTACTACTACTACTACTACTACAAAATAATGATAATAATTCAAAATTTACAATGACATTTATTTGTCATCAGCTTTAATAATTATGATTTTATTCACATTTATTTTAATTTATCATAGAGAAACCATGTTCTGTTGCAACTAGTCAACACTGAGTGTCAGTGTCACAGGTGCTACTGCACTTGTCAAGACATTCACACACACACACACGCACGCATGCACGCACGCACACACACACACACACACACACACACACAGGGACTGACACACTAAGTCTGAAGATAAGTCGAAAAAATCGAGCACACACAGTAGTGTGGCATTATTGACTGTTACCACTACGCAGAGCCTTTTAAATTAAGGTACATGACAGTTGTTATGCGCCAAATGATTAAAGATGGATTTAAGGTCAGCAGAGAGTTCAATACGTTGAGCTACAGATGAACAGTTTTCATTATTAGGTTGTTTTTTTTGTATATATGTGTGAAGTGTCACAGTTAAGATGAGTCATCAAAGTCAAAGGTGCTGGTGTACTCAACTCTATGAATTCAATTGTGTGCATAGACTTCTGACGATGAAGACGGGTGGCATTCAGTGTGAAGCCACTGAGAAGCTGAGTGCGGATCAATGACAATTGAATGAGCGTGGGTGTAGATGACACGTGAGTGGGAGAGGGCAGGTGGCGCACCGATAAAGAGCATATTGTATGCCCAGATGATGACCTCCTTCACTACTCACTGAATGAGTACTACAGTATCAACATGTAAGTGTTAGAAGGTCAATCTAAGCCGGCAAGCCTCATTGCAAAACATGAAATAACCCTATAAAATGTTTGCACACATACATCAGACTGAAAGACTGAAGAGAAAATCACATAGTCTGTTTCAAGTGTAATGACTTAGAAACAGAGAGAGAAGATGCCCCAACAGAGAGCCACTAAGGCTTCATAATTATTTTTCAACAAACTGTAAAAGAGCTGACAAAACACAGTGCCTCCTTTCATCTCTGTCAAACAGATGGTTTTTGTCCTGTAATTGCTCTTGAAAAAGAAGCAACCAACGGTATCTAGACCGCCACAGATTCTGACAAGCATGTACTCAGTTGAGGATGGGAGGTAAGTCTTTGTGTCTTTGAATTGTAAGTGTTCAATTGTGTTTGTTTTTTCTCAGTCAAAGGCAGTGAACCTTGGTTTGATGAAGAGATATTTACGCTTAAAGGAATAATTCCACTTTTTGCTGAGCATTACATGAGAAGACAGGAAACAGGGGGAACAGATGGTCTGGCTCTGTCCAAAGGTTGCAAAATTTGCATACCAGCAAACCTAAAGCTCACAACTTAAAGGAGAAATATGTAATATATTTACTGTACTTTATCATAATATGTCACCACAGATAGTAAGGAAACAAACTGAAATACTGGCTTCTCCAAAAACAACACTACAGACACCATGTTGTCCTTTGAAATTTCCATTCTGGAAACTGTCCGTTTCAAGTTTAGAGTTAAAATTAATGCAGAATGTTCACCAAATTAGTTAACGTCTGTTTATGAGGCATGTTAAATAATTAACAATCTTTTAGATGAAGTGGAGTATATCAGTTAAATCGAGCAAAATGTTAATGGAGTCTTGCAGGCGGTAAGGCAGGCTGTCACTGTAGTCCAGCTCCAGAACAGTGGGCTTATTCTGGGCACAATGATTTGGCGTCATGTAATTGTTATGTGACTGTTACCTGGGTCTTGCCTAGATGGGAACAATAGATTTGTGAAGCTCAAGAGATTTGTACACATTGCATCTTCATTGTGATTAAGATCTGATCATTAAGACTGAGATCATTGGGATCTGCTTAGGTTTAGGGATAAAAAAAAAACACATGGTTAGGGTAACGGATCAACATTGCTAGATCTTTCGCAGGTCTGGAGCAAAAAGAAAGTGGAAAGATGGAAAAGGATTGTGTCAGGGTGATTTCTGTCAAGGTCTTGAGAGACCTAACATAACTAAGCTTTAAGAAATAGTAAGTCCAGTTGTCGCTCTCAGGGGATGAAGCTCTAACAAGCCCCTTTCTGGGTCCCACACAGCTTTGACTGGGGGATTGAAGAGATGCTACATGCAAACAACACTATGTCCATATACTGTATGTGTTAGAGAGGATGAAAGTGTGTGTGTGTGTGTGTGTGTGTGTGTGTGTGTGTGTGTGTGTGTGTGTGTGTGTGTGTGTGTGAGAGAAAGAGAGAGAGAGAGAGAGATCTGCAGCACAAGAGACGGAAAGTGAGAGCTACTGTTACTGGTGGTGGTGATTGCAGTGTAATGGAGCCTCACACTCGTGGAGCAGGACGTTAGCTGAATACAGGCTGATGATGATTGTGCCATTGAAATCTTCATTCCACAAATTTGATAAAAGCCCTAGACAAAATCTCAGTGCAGCCAATCGGTCCAGTTTTTTACCAAGCATCTTAAAGTGCATGTGTCACCTTTGGAAATTTGCTGAAAATAAAAAAAAAGCTATTAAATAAAAATAATACTAATAAATGATTTCTTTGACACAATCACAACTTAAGATCCACTTAGCCACCCCCCTTGACTTTTCAACTATATCACACAATGATTATCATCATCATTCTTAATTATTACAAGCTCTAGAGAAATCTAGCTGTGATACTTGAATTGTGATTATATCAAAAATTGCTATTTCCAAGGTCAAGAGTGAGTTTTCATGCTTAACTTTTAAAGTGACAGGAAGCAAAATTGAGGAATTTCATGGACAAAACTGAGCAAACAAATTATTTTATGGACACTTAAAGTTTACTTAAGTGCTGGGGACATATTGGGCCTACCACAGGTATGATTTCAATATCACAGGTGATCTGACCAAGGTTGCCCAAGCTCCATGGGCCAGTTGGTGTTTACAATTGGGGGATTTTATGATAATATCACTTTTTAGATTATAATGACTGGATGAGAGCATTATTTTGTCCAGGTTTCAGTACAGACCTGAAGTTCAGCTGCTATTCTCCATCTTTATTTGTCCCAGCAGAGTCCAGGTTTGTCTATGACCACTGAATTCAATTGTGACTTTCCAATGTAACTGTTATCAAAATGTTCATTTCTGTGTCGGAACAGGCACATTCGTTAATTCATGTTCTGGTGGGATCTGTGGAGTTGCTTAGCGACACAACTCTAATTGTGGTTTACCACTTGCTGAGCATATTGTCCACTGTATCAACACAGTTATTTGGTATGCGCTCCTTTCAAACCATCAATAATAACAAGTCTGTCTAGTCTTTAACTATTTTCACTACTTTACTGACTTTCATACATATGAATGATCTATAGTGATCCTTCCACAGAAACAACATCTCGGAGAACATTAGATGAAAAGCCATTCATTAGATAAAAGGCCATGCTATTATTTTTATCAAAATAGATTATCCTCTGTACTATGGCCATTTTAGGACACTGTACACTCAGCTCGTCAGGCTCTGCCCTATGTTCATCAGTGTACGCTGTATTTCGTCAGCCCTGCAGGAACTGTCCAGACTGCCAGCCCAGTTCCATTTTTTGGTAGATCTAGATTATATCAAGACTTATTTTAGAAAGTCTGGATGCCAAAAACCAGATGCACTGCCATTCTAGCAGATTGGATCTTAGCTATATTTAGAGATGATTTGAAATGCAATTACAATAAGATTTCCACAAATGCATCTCAGTCCGGATACTCTGGCCCCTCCATCAGATTTCAAAGTATTCTTTGTGTCACTTGATACATGACACAACAATAATAAAAAAAATCTAGTAAGTAACAGAAGAGCAACAGAGTGGCTCAGCAGAATCCATGCCACGATCCATACTGCTACTAGCAGCATGGATCCCATATAAATCGTTTGGTGATGTGTGATGATGACACCCAAATCAAATCTGATCACTTGCAAATAACAGTGTGGACAGTCTGTCTGAAAAAAAAATCTGATTTGAGAAACAAATCTGATTTGCCTGCAGTCTGAACAAAGCCTTCAGAGTCAACTACAGTAGCTTGTGAGCCTGTGCACAAGTTTGAATAAAATCCTTTTTAGCCATTCTGCTGTAGATAACAGATGCTTTTCCCTTTTGCTTTAGAGAGCTAAACAGACACTGGCCCAAGAGGATGCTGAAGATATAGATAATAACATCAATATTAATACTACTACTACTACATTTACTGTACATGCAAAAAACATACAGACATACATATACATTTATATACACAGACATGCAAAAAGATAAAAAAAAAAAAAAGAAGAAGAAAGATTTAAAAAGAACAAAGAGCTCATGACTACAGAAATGAAGTCCTGTCAATAAAGAGAAGTTTTCAGACAAGATTTAAATTCAGCAACAGAGTCAGATGATCTGAGTGGAAGACTATTCCAGAGATGAGGAGCCAGCGCTGCAAAGGCTCGATCACCCTTTGTTTTTAACCTGGACTCAGAAAATCGTTAAAAGATCCAGACTAGCAGACCTGAGCGGCCTGTTTGGACAGTACGGTCTGAGGAGCTTAGTTATATACTCTGGAGCCAGCTCATTCAAAGTCTTGCATGTAATTAAAAGCACTTTAAAATGGATTCTGAATGGCATGGGAAGCCAGTGCAGTGAAGCTAAAATTGGTATGATGTGATTGAAATGCCATGTTTTAGTTAAAAGTCTGAGTTTTGTACAATTTGGAGCTGTTCATAGTTTGATGGTTCAGTGTTCCGTATTTGACTTTTTATCTCATTTTACAGAACATGTTCCAGTTTAAGGCTTGTGAAAGTCTTGTGTAAAAGTGCTATAAAAGTTTTTTTTTACAGTCACACAAACATGATGGGGAGAGAACTGATACAAAATACTGAATATGCAGTGATCAGATTGAGATTGTAACAATCTGGAGTCTAAGGCTAAAGCTCTCTAACTGAGTCAAAGTCACATTACAAAACACAATAAGAAAGGTCAGCCATAACTCCTCTATCAAAACTGGCCTTTCAAATCAGGTTATGGCAGGCAGCACAGAGCTCTTTTCTCCCTCTCAGTGAATGAAAGGGATTTAAGAGCTGTGCTGATACAGGTCATTGGTATAGACAAGGCAGGTAGTTAACATTCTGCATGGGCTCCCTCTCAGGCTGTTAAAAAGACATCGAGATCGGGTTCTGCAGAGTTATGAGTCTTCCTGAAAGATATCGCTTCAGACTAACATGGAGCAGTATAGGAATGTGAACTTTATGCAAATAGTGGAGTGTATGTACACTGTAATAAATATAGAACCTCTGTGCTTCTTCCTTTCCTGGACACGAAAAGAGAAGTGCAAAGAAGCCAAAACTTTAGGCAGGAAATGTGTTTTTTCTTTACTGTTGAGTAGTTATCTCTCCCCCTCAGCTTCTTTCCCTAAAGTAAAAGAACATAGTCTAGGCACATAAATAAGACACAATACACGGTGCAGTCTACTATTTCTGGACTAAGGCAACAAGATAAATATTTGACCTTGACCTAAAATGAATGTAGTCTTGATTTGGTCTGTGCAAAGACACAGTCAGCCTTCATTACAAAAACATGAAGGTTATTTAATGGAGGATTTGGCCACACATCTACCAGCACCCGAGGTGTGTGTGTTGTGCGTTTCTGAATATGTGAATGTGTATGCCCATGCGTGCAAGTGTCTGAAACAACAAATTTATGCACGCATCCCAGTTCTTTTCGCTTGCACACACTGAGTGACCAGACCTTAGTGACCATTTATGTAAATGCGGGTGAAACAAAATAATAGAAATGCACCCAAGAAGCATATCCCTGCAGTGCAGCCTAACTCACAGTTTACTCCAAACAGTGTCAACATTATGAGTCAACATGAGCTTCTTGTTATGCTAATGGAGAATACATGTCACAGTGGATATGCAGCATGCATGATTGGACAAACACAAGTCCAACAGATGTGAGTTATTATTGTATGTTGAGATGTTCGGAACAGTAATGAGCTGGTGACTCTCGAGATTTGCCGAAGTTAGTGGAATCAGACACCAAAGCAAATACAAAGCAACAAAGCTTTGGCTATACATCTGTTCTGAAATAGTGAATCAGATTCACTTGTACGAAAAGACAGCTAGGGTATATGGGTAGGGTCCTTAATACAGTTAAAGGTATGAGAAAGGTGCAGCTCTCTAACCAATCAGAGAGCGTGTTACATCACATCGATAATTTGCATTGTTTAACCTTGTTTTACTGGTGAAAGGCCTGAGGTGTTACGGAAAAGCTGAAAGGGAAGGCTAAAGAGGAGATGCTAAACAACTACACAACAGCTAATATGAAACAGAAAAGTGGTGGGAAAATGGAGAGCAAACAGGAAAGAAAATTACCTTTTTAAATGCCTGATTAAAATCAGCCTTCTTAATGCAATTTGTCAATCCACTTATTTCTCTTTTTAAACCTTATTTTCAAACAGATTTTAATACATGTATTAATTAATTTATGTATTTTTATTTTTAATAATTTACTGTTTTATGTTGTTTTTGTAAATCTCCTTTTAAGTATTTATCGATGGATTAATATTTAATTGGAACATTTCTTTTATTATTCCTCTTTTCATTCAAATAATAAAGTAGTTTGTAAATTTAGTCTATTGAAAGAATAATACATTGATTCGTAAATGAATTCATTAATACCTATTTTATTACACAATTAGTTATTAATTATAAAATGCTGTGTTACTATTTCTGTGGGTGTATCAGAACATATGACACACCCACTCAGGTAAACATAATGATAAATACACTGATCCAGGCCTGTGTATGGTCAAGCACATTGTACATGGAGTAGTGTCTGTATTTCTTTTTTGATATTCTTCAAATTATGAAATATCTGAACTGTTTAACTTTATACTAACATGAAGCTAAAATGTTCTATGTACCCCCTAAATAATTAGGTTTAGAAGGAACTAACAGAGCAGCAAATTACTGAATAAATTACATATAAATAAATATTCAAATACATATATTTGAATATTTAAGGAAATTATTTGCCTACAAATGGATGATACACTAGATTATTGAGAATGATATAAAGACAGACAGGATATTATATATGACCTCACATTCTTAGAGTTGGAGCAAAAGGAAAGATTGCATTGCTCTCTGTTACACTGCCCCAGCAGGGCGTTCGAATGATGGAACACCACAATTTAATCTCAGGGCAAAAATAGAGGATGGCATAAAAAAAACAAAGAGAAACCTGTGAGACATGATTTTATACACCTACATGCTTTCCCTCTTCCTCCCTCCAGTTTGTCCTCATTATCAGCCTCTCATCATTTAGTGAGCTGTGCCCATAGCATGCTTCAGCACCACGTAGGGACAGATTTATTCATTTCTCTTCAACCTATATATGTTACTTTACAAAGAGTGGGGCCATAGGAATAATCTGATAAACAACTGACCCAGACTTATTTAATATGGATGTTAGGTTAACAGCTTTGTCCTGTGCTTCAGGTTATCCCTGATGTTGTTTATTGGAAATGAAATTACTCGTGGCAGGTAATTAAGGCGGCTTGTCAATGAAATATTTCCTTTTAACGCTCATTTTTTCCTTCAGAGTTGCATTTTGATTCCATGGTGCAGCACTGGCCGAGTTAGTTATTTTCATATTCTGCCCATGAGCCCTAAAGCCTGGGGGATCTCAAAGATTATGCAGAAGAACTGTGTGGAAAAGAGGCATTTTTAGTATTGAAGGAGGAAAAATGAGGAGGCCATATGTGCATTTATTTCAGCCCAACTGAGTCCCTTTCGCCCCTCTTTTACATACATATGTGGCATATGGTTGTGTGTTAGTATTACCATATGCACTGTATGTGGAGGAATTCTGTGTGTGTGCATGGTTATCCTTGCTTGCATGATTGCAAGGTTATGTGAGTGTAAACCATTTCCACCTGCATTAAATACATTTTATTTGACTATTCCTCTCTCTCTCTCTCTCACACACACACACACACACACACACACACACACACACATAAACGTGTTTCCGACAGTCCTTGCAATGTGCAAACTGCAGATAAAACATCCCCCAACAGCCATACACTCACATGCCTTGGCCTTAAGTGGCCTTTAGTATCCCGTAAGTGCTTCAGTACATATGTTACTCTATTCACTGCTACAGTGATAAATAAATGAATATATAAATGAAAACATTCAAACATTTAATAATTATCCTCTTTATTTAATTATTTTTTCCCAGACTAAATGTTCCTCTAGTTTAAACTGAGCAGCTAATGACTACACGGTGAAAAATGGCAACATATGCGTATGTGTGTGTGACTGTCACAAGGGAGCGAAGAAGAATCACTCCGCGGAGTAGTGTAATTAGCACGGCTTTACATTTGGCACAAATGCTGACATAAGTTGTTATTTACATTATATACTGGCTTTTCATGTCATGCTGCTTACAATATGGAAATCATTCATTTAGAATTCCCCTGGGATATGAAAGACACCCTTACCAAACACGCACAATATGGCCAGTGTCATGGATGCCCCAGAGTGTGGGCCATTCTAAAATGAACAACCTACACAGCTGGATTGGCCTGCCCTGTTTCGAACTCGCCATTATACTCATAAAAGAAAGTTGAGGATTATTAGTCATTTAAGACGACATGCGATGCAGCATGAGATGATGCATGAGAATTCCATATTTTTGAAACTTTATTCTCTCATTCTCATTAGGATCATCCACTAAAATAGTGCAGCTGACCAATGGAGGCTGGTCAGTGGGTTAAGGGACAAAATCAAAAATGTAGTTTTATGTGGATATACAGTTTATCTTCACGGTTTATATTGATGCTGAATTGACAAGAAGACAGTCAACACAGGACATGTTTTTTTTTTCTTGCCTTTTTGTTTTGCTTTTGTGTTATGTGTTTTTGTGGAATATAAAGAATTGTCAATATGTCATGTCATTTCTGAAAGGGAGTTCGGTGTGATATTTTCCCTGGAGAACGCACAGAGATTTAGTTTGATTCAATCTGCTAATGTTGTTCATTTTAAATGTTCTGTCACAAATTCAGATACACTAGTTTAACTGCTACAGAATGACAAGGTTGTCTGATGTTGACTGCGGTTAGTTATTGGTTTGATTAATAGTCTACAGTCTGATAATGTGTATTGATTAGCGACAGTGTATATAGTAATTATCAGCCAATTTTGCTAATACTGTTTTATTTTCATACAATGTAATTGTCACATAGTATTATTGCAGCATTTTGGCCTTGGTGTCCTACATTTGACTGAAATGCCCCAATAAATTTGTATTCATCAAAGGCCAAAGTGAAAAAAAAAAAAACTTAATTCCAAGCATAACCCCAACACTTATGCCTCTCTTTTAACTTAACCTAAAACCACGGAGGATGTAACAGAAACCAAGCCTTAACCCTACAGTGGTTTACAATGTGGAGACCAGCTCTTTATCCCCATAATGACTGTGTGAAAAGATTAATGTTGCCACGACATGATTAATACAAGTACACACAAACCCTTACACAGCCACACATACATACAAATTTTATTCAGTATAACTGGATCAGATAGTTGATCTTTAGGCTTTTAGTCAGGCTCTGATAAAATCAGTCACATGGGATACAGTGTAAGGGAGAGCTGTCTCTCTGTGGGTAAGTGTGAGAATTGGGACAGGGCGATAGTGAGGGCTCTGGGGTGGTAAAATGGAGTTATCATGATAGCAGGCTAAACTGTTACTGGTGAGACAGTAAAGAGAGGGTCTCTCCAATGGGAATGGATGAATAAGCCATGAAGTTGGTTAGCAGAGGCACTGGTCTGGGATAATGTAGCCTCGCCATGGTAAATCTCTGATGCACACACGTGCACACACACACACACACACACACACACACACACACACACACACACACACACACTAACACAAGCATACAAATTCATATCAAAATCAAATCTCAAACTGCGCTGTAGAACTGGGTCATAGAGTGCCTCTCCTACTGAGTGTATAAAGTTTTTGAGATAACAAGAAGAGCAAAAGGGAACTACAGTGTGAGAGACTGAGAGGGCAAGAGAACACAAAGCTTTCAGCAGGGCTGCAATAACAAAATGGAAACAGGAGAGCTTATCACTAACATGGCAAACACATGCTAATACTGTTTATTCTTCATGTGCAGCTGTATACACTTCATTTACTACATTTTCACAGCACCCATTGTCACATGTAGACAACACTATTCTCTTCTGTGGTGAGGTGAAGGAGGCTCACCTCCCTTTTTGGAGATAATAATCTTTCCTCCCATGTGTATACATAACATGCATTATTGAGAGACCTCTGCAGTGCTGACATCCTTCCAGCTCCTGTAGCACGCTGGTTGTGTTGCTCGTCGCGGGTCCCCATTTAAACCATGCTAGATTTAGAATGTGCGTGCCTGCAAAGAAAGCCAAAGTCTACACTGGAGGGAAAAACAGGTACAACCCCTTCTCAAGTTATTCAGCGGAAAAAAAAAAAGTCTACAGAGTTGGTGGAGAGGCAGGATCAAAATGGATGTAAACAAATGGATTTCTCACTTGAGTTTGAAACAAAACGCAACAAAATCCAGAACAAATGACAATTCATGAATAAACCAAAAGTAAAGAGCAGTTAAATCACTTTTTCGACTGCTACTGCTGTTATGCTTAAATCCCTAAGACCCTATTAGTCAGCATGACGCTACAGTAAATACCACAGATTATGTAGTGTATGCATCTACGTTTGCAACCAGCAGACAATTAACAACCCAATTATGATAGTGGTTAGTTACTGCATTGTAAACAAACACTTCTGACTTAGTATGGCTGTGTGATACATCACTCAGCCAAGATTATGGGAGCATTTCTAAGATACAGTAGCTCCTTCATTCTGTGTGAGTAATGGCCACGAGGGAATAAGGCAGGGAGTCCAAGTCCATATAACACACGACCAAAGAAAAGATTTACTACATGCTCTGTGCAGGTACCGACGCAAAGGCAGCATGGAGGTCACCGTTCACAGTCCTGTAACGTGACAGCATGTTTAGTATGGTTAACTGTTAGTGCACATATTGAGAGTATGTGTTTTGTTATAGAAAAGAATCAAGTTTTATTGTCAGCTACACTGTACATGTACAGTATAACATATAGTGAAATGTGTTCTTTGCATTCAACCCATCGTAAGTACTGGGAGCAGTAGGCAGCCGCTGTGCAGCACCCAGGGACTAACTCCAGTTGTA
This sequence comes from Lutjanus erythropterus, assembly GCF_056507025.1. Lineage (NCBI taxonomy): Eukaryota > Metazoa > Chordata > Actinopteri > Lutjaniformes > Lutjanidae > Lutjanus > Lutjanus erythropterus. The sequence continues at coordinate 15,602,414 of NC_139319.1, read as the reverse complement.
AGCCAGCACCTTGGTGAAGGGCACTGGCAGGAGAATTAACCTAACATACATGTTTTGTTTTTCCCCAGAGGAAACCCATGCAAACACAGGGAGAACATGGAAACACCACACACCAACCCAGGATCTTCTTGCTGTGAGGTGTTACCTGAGCCACAGCAACACAGGACTACAGACAGAGCTACAAATGAGAAAATGGGTTTCTCGTAGTAATAACCAGTGTCTCTCAGCTCTTCAGGGTGTTTTAGCCTCTTTCAGCTCATTGTGCTGGTTTTGCAACTAAGGGTGTTTTCACATCAGGTATGATTGCTCTGTACTATGGCTGGGTACAGTTATCCTCTTTCCCCACTCCCCCGCCAGTCACCTTTCACATTAGTGATGTTGTTTTGTATGAGTACGCTTGCACCTTCACCTACAGAACATTTGTTTTTGTTGCTGCTATGATGTAGAAAAGCCTGCCAAGACTTTCAATAATCAAGACCAACAGGGTTTGGAGGGAAGAAGATGGGTTTGAGCAAGATTCTCATAGTGTCTGAATAACAACATTTAATATCAGAATAGGTGAAAACTCTTCATTGAACGAAATAACATAATGTGCTACTGTGTCTCTAATTAGCCATAAGTTAATTGTTCATATTTTAATAAAATAATAATACAAATAAAACAATTAAAACTGCTAATTATTAAATAATATTTAATCAAATTATATCCCAACCACTGCACGACAAGTTCCTTCATGGTATACTGACTACCCACATTTTGATAACAGCCTATGTCTCTCTTGTAAAATACATTTCAGTGAAATCCAGTGAAATTTACCATAGACAGAAACACTGATAGTGTAAGTGTGAGGTAGATGAGATGGGGGTGAGGACTGCGAGAAGGTTTCAGAGCAACAGAGAAACAGAGCGTCCCCATAACCATAGTAACTCACACACTGCCTACCTGAGCAGCACGTCTGCATTGCGGACCCTCAGTTTTCATTTCAGTGCAGGTTACTGGGGCTGCATGATTAATCGTAATGGCAATCAAATCACAATATGGCCAAGTGCAAAATCCAAATTGCAGAACCAGAACCAACTTATTGTATCATATATCGCAATTTCAGTCAAAATAATTGCAATATGACTTTACAAAATCATACAGCCCTACATTATCATCCATGTATAGTTAGAGAAGCCACACAGCCTATGTGAGCAGCACTTCTCTGGCGCGGCTGCAGCGAGTTCATCTACAGATCAGTTCTTGGTAATAAACAGCAAAAATGAACTGCTGATAGTCACATCAACAACATAACCGCAACATGACACATTTCACTACAGTTTCAATGTCTGTATCAGTAGAACATGTCACAGACATGAAAAATCAGTTGAGGGGAAACCCTGAAACAGCACCTGTGCAGAGTTGCTGCTCTCATCATATGTGCAGCTGAAAGAGGTGATAAACCCAGAGCATGTGCAGCGTAGTGAAACGTGGTATAAGATCATCAATAATGGTGGACTACATTTGTAGATCGAGTGGTAGTTTTCACATTCAAGTTGATATTATGCCTATATAAACAGCCTAATCTACCTATCACCTGGTAGCACGACCTGTCCCTGTGTCTTTCTTCCTTTGGATCCACATACACTGACACATGTACATGTCCTGACATGCATGTCCTCTCTGGAATCCAAAGGACGGAAATCAGTCATAGTGCCGGAGAAATCCGTTGGGTGAACAGAAACATGACTTCAAATGAATGCCAGTGCTGCACTGTAAGGTATGGATGTGTAAATAGACAACTGTTTGCTTACATTATTCACCTAACTGTATACGGTGCTATGTTCACAATTTGTTCTGCAGCGGCTAAATTAATACTGCTAATAATTTTCTAGTGTACACATGTATTACAGAAAATGCCACAGAAATAGACACATACTCTACATCCTAAAACAATAATAAATTGTTATATATTCTTTCTCTTCTGAAATATGTCACCCCTTGAGTCAGCTTGCACTCTCTGGACGAGACAATTTGAGTCAGCTAGTCTTCAGAGGCTTCACTAATCCCAATTGAGTTTGAACAATATAAATACATGTATTAAGTACATATATTAAACATTTAAAGGCTACATAAAATCTAAACAATATAAACAATAATTATCTAATATTAAAATCACAGTCACACATGTTACACAATGCTGCTATTACAACCATGTTACACCAGACATGCTGCTGTGAAGTGGATGTGTCTGAGTTGTCGGAGGCATGGCCTGAGGCAGGAGAACACTGGGGGCACGCCGCTCTGATGCAAGTATATCTTCAAAACACAAATGTTTATACATGCAGCCATGTATACACACTGGCATACAGATGTAGATATTCTAGATATCATGCTAACTTTCTAAAACCTGACCTCACACAACACAGTGACCTTTCAGATCATGTCAGTACTGAGTATTTCTCTATTCAGAATATAGATATTTTCAGACAAGTGACGGATTATTTCTCTTCAATTTGGTTTAAATTCATTCCCATCTTTACTAACAAATTCAAAAAGGCTACAGCCTTTGAATATGACATTCAACATGTAGTTTTTGTCAGGCAAACTGGAGCTGACTTTGTGTGCTGATCAAACAAATCATCAATAATTCTCTTTAAATCAGAAGTCTGCTCTTTGATTAATGAAGGTCCAGACTTCAAAGAGACAACTCAATTCTCCAGCATTTCTTTTTTGCTGTTGTGAGCTTGTGTCCATGCTTTGCGGAGACTTGAGCGCTGCTTCTGTTTGTATGCTGCTGAGTGTGAACACCTCGCTGTGCTCTTTGGTCATGCGAGAGCTGCAGTGAGGTAAGGGTTTCTCATCACCACTTCAATAGCTGCTGGTGCCTACAAAAGACACGGATCTGCATGAGGGCTGGATCCATGTATCATCCACCACTCCCACTCATTCGAGGCGACACCGTCAGGAACCTTCAAAAAAAGTGACCCAAATCAAACCGGTCGTGCCTTACAGGAAACAAAAACAATCCGTGACAAACATCCCAACCAGCCACACATGAAAGTGAGCGTGAGACCTGAGAGAGGAGCAGGAATGCAAAGAGAATTCAGGGGAATAAGGAATGAGCTTTGAGGTGGACAGCCCTGCAGCAGAATGAACTTTACTGAAGGGCCAAAGTAAAAGCAAAAGTCACATACACACACCGGCGCTGGTCAAATACCAATTTCCTCTCTACATATGCTCAGCAGCAATGTAAATCTCAAGCTTATGAAGAGAAGTTGGTCAAAGTCATATTGGTTTTGAGATTCACTGAAGGGAATCAATCCTTGCCTCGTGGAGATAAAGTGGTCCCACTTTCCCTCTGCTGCGCCAAGTCAACTCAAATTAACTGACTTTCTGCAATAACTAACCAAGCGGGGATTAGAGCATTGTATTAAAATGAAGCATCTGTTCCTTAACGGGCAGAATGAATTCCACTCCTGTCCATGTCAGGGCTGCAGCATCCGAGCTGCTTGGCCAGCAGAACTAATTTGAACTGTGAATCATAGGCTCATCCACAGGTCAAACAGCCCAGAATGAATCATACATGCTCATGAAAAGCTGCTCATCTCTGAAATGTTTTCTCACTGGATGAACCAACAAGCAAACAGCATATCGAATCAAGACAATTTCCTCTGTGTGTCTGTATGTGTTACACATGCATCGCTGGCTGTGCAGTGTAACACATTCAAGCTCCAACACCACACACAGCAACAGCTCTTCGGGCGATTAAAACTGTGTGCGTCTGTTTGTGTAGAGAGGGTTTTAAATATGGTACCTGTCGTTATTTAACACGGTACAGGTTCCTCCCTTTGTTTCTTTAAACTGTAATGCTTGAATAATCTTTTGGAGTTAAACAACATCAGAGCTTTGTACTACAAAGTCATGTTATATGCTTTTTTTAGTCTTCGCATCTCACCTAAAAACCTACAGTAAGGGGCTTTCCAAATTTTTTCTAACACTTTTTAATAAACCATAAAGCAGACCTGCTACCCTTTTGGTTTATGACTCTTCAAAACCCCTACTTGTAACCGCTCAACGCTGGTTACCTACTAAAGTAGTTGTGACCAGTGGACCAGTGCTTCCTTCCTTACTTATTTTATTGAAATAATTTAAAGGCTCGAAAAGGTCAAATTAAAAGCAAAGATTAGAGCAAAGTTTGCTTTGTAAGGCAGAAATGAGACTATTGATGTCCTTCGTCTCACTGTACAGTAGAAAGTTGTAGTTTGGGATGACCACAGATCATCCTCGGGATGCCTTTGGGACAAAAGGGGTTTTTGTATAACAATCACTTTGCAAATGACAAATTGACTACAACAGAGTGTGTCCTCTCATGCTGTAGTTACCATCACTGGCTGGCTACCTGGCTTAAGACCAATGAAAAATCCTAAGATTCAGAAATGTTCCTGTGGTACCAGTCCATCAACAGCCAAATTTAAATGGATGTTTTTTATTAGTCATCATATTGAAACAGTCTGCTCCCCTGGCAGTGTATGAGTTACAGTAAATACATGTATCAAAGTACTTCAGCAGAGTACAGGTTGGAGGTGAGTTTAGAGTAACAGACACTTTACATCAGTACAGTTTACTGAACCTATGTCAAAGATGAAACTAACTGATACATTTACTCACAGTACACAGCTGAGGTACTTTTTGATTACAAAAAGTGTTGATTACAAAGTGCTTTACATAAATTAATGTAAAACAATGAGAATTATTATTTATTACTAACAAATATAACTAATAATAAAGCATATAAACAACAATATTTGGGATGGTTAAATTTGTTTTCTGGGCTGTTCAGGGAGAGTGATGGAAAAAAAAGTTAGTCTTAGAGCCTTGTGCCCTGTTGCATTTTGTGACCCTTACAGTTTATCTTGAGACTACTTTTAGGAGTTCTGACCCCATGTTGGGAATTGCTGACCTAAAAAATGTTGCTGACATGAAGCATTTAGTATGTGTAGCGGGAAAGAATGACAGTAATAGTGATAAAAACAGCATAGCAACAGAAACCTCTGAATACTGATGCAAACTGTTGACATTTTAGAGAACGGATTTTTTTCCCGTTATTAAGCCTTGTGGCAGCATTGTAAGTATCATGGGAGGGCTTGACGTTATCCTCAGGAATAAAAAAAAAATATGCTACCAAACAACAAAAGGAACCAGAAACATAACAGTGCAGTGTCCCTGCAGGGGAGGAAAATGACAAGACCAACACCTGCACGAATGTGTGCATGCAGACAAACAAATGTGCAAACCCACGGAAGAGGGGGCCTGTAATCTATGTTCACACTGCAGCTCATATAGTCAATCGTGCAAGATACAATTATACCCAGTGACCTGGTACACCTACAGGAAATGAAAAGCATAACAAAAGAGAGGACAAAAGAGAAGAAAAAAGAGGGAGGATTGCCAAAGGGGCATATTTTCAGACACAACTATGAGTGTGAAGGAAAAAGGAAATTCAGTTTGACAATACAAACAGGACAGACAGACACACTTGCTTCTTAACAGTTTGCAGGTGGAAGAAAAGCAGCCTGACCACTGGATCACAGTGCAGTACTTCCATATAAAACCATAAGGAGTGCTTAATTTTATTCTGATGACCACAAACACGAGTTTTGAAAGGGGTTTGAAATTACTGTCCAAATCAAGACCGGATAAACAGGTATTAGTATTTCCTCAAACACAGACACTAGCAAATGATCTCATGCAACACTTACTAGCATACACAACATTTATGGCCTACTGCCATGTAGAATCATGTCCCTGGTCACCACAGTTACCCATCTGACCTTCATCCTTTAATACGGTTCCTCAGTCAAGAATATCATGTGTGATTACTGTGTCTGTGACAAAGCTATCCTTTTGGATCACATGCACCTACATAAAAATAACCCTGGATCACAGTCAGTGGAGCCCAGACATACAAACTGAAGTGTTTTCTTTGCATCCTTTATATCACAACATACCAGATGATGAAATACATGTTACAATGCTGTTTTGTTGAGCAACACTGAATTGAGAAATGCTTTATGAATCAGCTTAAAATGTATCAGTTGCAGCTGGCCAATTAACAGCAAAGTGTTTCACTGCCTCCGCTGGTTGGCAGATTAAAATCTGTTTCAAGTCTGACCACACCCGACATCAATGATAGGCGTGGTTGATGGTAAGAAGTATTATTTGTTGCACCTTTAATCATATCCAACAATGATGCCACAGGGTCCTGGCCCACACCTGCATATCACTGCAGCAAGTTGAAAAGGTAAATTGCAGGAGGTCAGCAAAAGCAAGATTTCCAGGTGGTATTTCGTAGAGATGCCACAGTGAGGAAATTTTCCCACCAGTTAAGAGACTTTTGACCCTTGTGTTAAAATTTACAACAGACATTTTATAGTATAAAATATAAACAATATTAGTAACTTAACCCTTATTTTGATCTTTAGATCTCCCTTTACTTTGAACAAAACAAATGACTGAAAGGTTGGTTCATTATTAAGTTTTAAGTTGCTGCGCCTAATAAACATCCCCCACTCTGATTCCAGCAACTGTAACTGAGATCTACTGTAGAAACATGGCGGTGCAACATGGCAACCTCTGCTGAAGACGTCCCACACCTGCTGTAGGTATGAACAGTTCATTCTAAGATAATGAAAACACAATGGGTCTTATTTTAAGGTGACTGCACACTAATTAAAACATAGTTATAAATACTATCATCAATACAATTCTGCCATATTCTGCTAATAGATCATGGTGAATCTTACACACTGGTGATTTAAGTTTTTTTTTTAAGTCTTTAAACTCAAATAATTAACTAACACAATTAGATGACTGAAGAAAAAAAACCCACAAAGTTATGTCAAAGTTAAGTTATGTTGTTTTCAATTGGTTATATGAAGGTAATAAATGAGTATGAGTCAAGTATCTTAATTTTTCTGTGTAGGTGTGTAGTTGATGAACACCTAATTTGAACGGAACTAATGACTTTACATTCCTGACTAAACCTACACTATTGGCTCCATTTAGAGTGACAGAAAGAACACAGTCAATTACGAAAGGTATTCAAACAATTATCAAACACTCATTTTCCACCAGCTCATGAATTGTATTTGTCACTCTTTTGACAGAAAATCTTTCCGCCAAAAATCCCTCTACTGCTGTGTGTTAAATAACTAAATCTAACAGCAAAATACCATTTCATGCTCATCGAGTCTTGGTAGTCATTTATTTATAGGCCTGCATCAAACCTATTCACAATCATGCCGAGTCCCTCATAAGATGGATACACCATTAATCATGTTCAGGAGTATGGCTTATCTGTTGTTTGTGACTGACCCTCCAAAAGGCAAAAAAAAACAATCTTCTTTGTGACAAAATTATTGATCATATCCTTGTAGTCCTGTCTTTAAGGATGGTTGCGCTCTAAGTGTCCTTTAAATTTGTGCTTATTATTTTGTCTGTTGGTGGCTTTTATCAAGTATCTGAGATACTTAAGCTTGAATGACTTGAAGAGCAGAGGGTGCATCCATGCTCTTGATCAGCATTAAAAAATGTTTTCCTTGATTTATCACTCTATGATGGTCAGTCTTTGGCTGAATGTGTGCCTCAAAATATACAAGAATGTCCTTTAAAAATATATTGTTTAGCGCCAAAGACACAGGTATTCCTTTTTCTTCCATTCATTACACCAGAAAAAAAACTCATTCCCACTCCCATTTACCAAAAAAAACAAAAAACAGATCAGAGTACTGTATTCCCACCCTCAAACACAACATCTCTGAAACTAACAACCCTGGCAGCTACAGCAACGTTCCTGAAGCTGCTGTTGCAACATCTGTGTGAAGGTTTCTTTTCCCACCTCATCTCAGTTTGATGTTTAAGTTGGTCTGTCAGTTCTTGTGTACAGAGGCCTAATCTTTGGACTCTAAAGACAGAATTTTATTTAGCCTGGAGGAACGTGGAGAGCAATGAACAGAGCATGACAGAAACATGCACTTACCTGAGACTCAAGGTCAGGCATTCATCTTTAGCCCTCAGCAGATCGCCAACTGAAAATGTGGCACTACCCAGGAAGCTGCTCTGTAGAAGTGAACAGAGGAGAAAAATATAGCCGGTTAACACAAGGCGAAGTAACTCAAGAGCAAGTAGAGAGCTGGAAAAACAATAAAAGAACTACAGAACACCTCTTTTCTTCTTCTGAGCGCACCACAGAGGTGTTACAAGCAGGTAAGCATCACACATAATCTGTCAGATATTACTTTGAGTCCTCTGATCTAAAAAAAGTAAAAATGTGTAATCTTGTTGACACGAGGCGCGGGGACACAATCCCCTCTCATTTTCTGCCTCTCTTTCACCCTCTGTCTCCCCTTTCCCACTGCTCTGACAACATGTGTTTGCTGCAGGCATGATGTGAACAGGGGGTGTCAGCACACGAGAACTGGGTCATGGAGAGTGAGGTAGGGGACGAGCCCATCAATAACGAAGAGAGATGATCCACATTCGTAGAAAACACACACACACACACTCACACACTCTGTCATGGGCAGGCCAAGATGCAGGCACATCCACACACACACACACACACACAGAAAAGTCCTGCACCTGCGAGTAACACCACCACCATGCTAGCCTGTGCTGCAGGACGGAAAGGCTGAGAGCGTGCCAAGGACACAGGCTGCGCCGAACAAAGCTAAAACACAGTGTAGGTAATTAACAACAGGTACAAAGGTGAGTCCACATATTTCATTGTACTGGGGACAAAGAAGATCTTAATTAAAGTATTTGCAGCCTGTTCACACTCCTCTCTGAAATACCGAGATGCGACAGTATAATTTCTAGCCCTTTCATCTACCAAACTGAAGTGTCCTTTTTTTTTATTTCTAGGCTTTTATAATAGTGACAATACGAAACAAGACAATTCGTCAGTCTTGCCCCAGTCTTGCTTTAGATAGCTGTCAAAGGCTGTACCTTGTCTCTGAAGATGACAACAGGATTGTGTCCGTTTTTGAAATGAATGCAAATGAGCTCCAGGTATTGTAAGCAAACACCAGAGATCTTACACACACTCAGTAGAGTTTTACTCTCCTCCCCCACCAAGGAGACGGCAGCTTGTGCAAATGAGATGCACCAACCCAATACGCCAGAGTAGTATTGGTCCTTATGGTTACCTCATCGAGCAGACTGATTATCAGTCATGATTAGTGCTGCAACTAACAGTTACTGTATTTTTGAGTTGTGTACTTACATTATCACAAATGTTTCCATCTATGGTCAAAAACAGGGAGATCTGTAACTTATTCAGCAGTGTTTCCTAATATCACTAGTTGCTATAACTTAACACAGGATATATCAGATATGTCAGAGTGTGAGGGAGGAAGTCGGAAAATGTGACAAAACATAACATGAATAAAACTCAATATATCACCTCGTCTGTGAATATAATTTCTGTCTGAGTCATGTCAGATAAATTTTCTTCTGCTATGGTGGTTATTTAACAATAAAGGAAACAACTCCAGTGATCCCACACTATTTCAATGTCATCAAACTATGTCTTTTGTTACTGTTTTAATAAGAGAAATATCCCTGGCGGCAGAACATATATTACGTTTTGTCATGAAACTCCCTTTATAATTTCCTAGAGCCCCACACGGTGTCTAAAAATTCCTTGTTTAATCAGATTATCAATCCAAACCCAAACATATTCAGCCTACTATCAACTATGACCACAAAGTCAGCAAATCTTATCTGAGAAGCTGAGGTAAAAAAGCTGAATATGAAGGAAAGCTGTTTTTTGTAAAAGCACAAGAAAGACAGCTGATTGTTGAGTTTCTTTTGCAGGTCATCAAATACCAAAATTTGGGTTGGTAAAGCATCCTGAATACAGCAGAATAATAATGAGAAAATAAGAAAATACAGGCAGAGAGCAGGATATCTGCAGATACAGACACCACCACACACTTCTAGTGAGTCATGATTGATGACTGGAAGAGTTTATCATTATGAGACTATAAATTGTTTTTTAGGGAAATCCTTCATGACACGTCTTTAAAAATGATGGTGCGATTATTCAATTATCAAAATAGTTGACAATCAATTTTCTGTCAATCAACTAATCTATTAATCGACTCATCGTCTCAGCTCTATTCATGATGTGACAAATCCACATTAAATACAAGCTCTTCATTATCATTTGAAAATTTAGTGTCTGCACTATCAGTTATATCTGTTCAGTCACAGAGGCCCGCCAACACATTGTTAGCATCCCTGACCTTGTGTTACCTTACATAACTACGATTACCGCTGAGGCCGTATGCTTCTGCCAAACATATCTAGGCAGTGAAAGTTTTAATAAAATGTTGTTGTTTTTTTTTTCCATAATGGAAGTTCCATTGTATTGACATGTATGCATCCAGTAAATAATTTCAGTGCAAAACATGCTTTCTTCACTTAGAGACCATTTTTATAGAAGAAGGTTGAGAACTGATATAGAACTTCTATAGAAACTATAGTGTTTTTGCAAAACATTATGTCACAGCGAAGTTGATGTTTGACCTTTTGGATAGAAAATGTCATCACCTCATCATTTTATCCCATTAGAAATTTGTGTGGAATTTGGCCATTTAGCAAATTAATTTTTGAGTTATTTGCAGAAATATATTCTGTGAGGTCACAGTGACCTTGACCACTGACTAACAAATTCTAATCAGTTCAATTGATTCTAATGAGTTCCATGCAGTACATTATGCTGCTTTTAAATGGGAAAATTGGCAAAAACTTTGAAAAAAAGAGAACCCTTGTACTGGACCAGTCATCAGCAGATACTCTGAGTTAAGGTACAAGTAGAGAACAGGTTGGATCAGTGCATCTGTGAAACGGTAAAAAGCTTCACAAAGGACATGTCACAATGTCATAGAGCTAGGGGTTATATGGCAACTGTAGTAAAGAAGGCATGACTGATGAAAGGTAGCACCCTGACACATAGCAAAGCGAACAGACCACATGACTGTGGCTTTCCCCATCATATAGTCAACATGACTTACTGACTTTAAACATTTATGAGATTATTTTCTGGCTGAAAATATCATACATGGGTGTTTTGCTGCTTTGTTCTATATTTTCTTTTGTTGTTTGGCTATCTGGCTACCTCTAATCTGCATTTCTCCTTCTTCCTACCACTGCACCGTTCTCTCTCCCTCCTTTCTTGGTCTCTCTGCAGTCCCCTGTATCAGATAAAAAAGGGCATCCTGTCTAGTGACCTTTTCTCTCAATCATTTCCTCCCATAGCATTTTCCTGCTACCCCATACAAATCCCCACATGCTTACGGCAAAACACAGCCCCAAACACATTCTTCTGCCCCGGCCCACTCACAAGTAGGCAAACAGAGACACATACGCATGCGTGCGCAAGCAAAGAGAAAGAGGAAGAGACCGAAATGCAAGGTCAGTCAACACTGCTATGAAAAAACATAACACAGTGAAAGGTCTAAGAAGCAAATTAAATTCATCAAGGAGGACACACAACCCTAAGCAACATATGCAGATACAACTTTATGCAGCATAGTGCCATGTCCTTATGAATTAAACAGAGCCAGGACCCCCAGTAGGCACCACTTAATATGCAACACGTCACATTCTTCAGCACTGACGTATCATAGCCAATCCCAGTTTGCCCTGATAACCCAGAGCACAAGGCACAGAAGGCCATTACACACCACGGAGGAACATTATATCCCTGTGTAGCCATTACCCGCAGCCGGTACAGAACGTCTGGTAAATGGTCTTAGAAATCCATTCCTTAGCATCTTTTTATGGCCCCTCACGATGAAGGCTTTAAAAGTAATGAAGCTCTGGAGACCGTCTTCTTACACAAGATCAAAGTGGCTGTACCACAGAAAATGAGAGAAAGATGGGGGCAAGAGGAGGAGTGGAGTGAGAAAAGAAGACAAATGATGCTCTTCCAGGATCATGGAGGATTGATTATGATTGTCTCGCTCTGGTCCCTTCTCACATGCTCTAGCTCTCTCTTTTTTCTATCTATCTTTTTGCCTGCTCTGGCTCGTTCCCTTGACTGGTCCTATTGACCATGCCGGTTGCAAGCTCCAAAGGAAACTTTTTGATCTATGATCTCCTTCACCGGTTTTCAAAAAAATGACAGCTGCTTGCCAGGAAGACATTTTACACAAACTTAAAGATAAATACAGACAAAAGTGCACTCAAAAACACACACAGATCAATCATAGACAAAAAATGAGACACTTGTGCAGGAGCACAGCAAGCTGACATAAGTCCGCGTCTGCAGGCAGTCCCAAGCAACCTTTGAAGGCCACAACGTCTACCCATCACTTGGCAGAGGTAAACGGTCCAACTCAAGCTGTAGATCTATTGATTTTCTCCACGCCATGAGTGACAGAGTGACACACACTCACACAGACACACACTAACTCTCTCTCAATCATTTTCTCTCTCCTGATCTGTCTATCTCTCTCTCACACTCACTCACTCACACACACACACACACACACACACACACACACACACACACACACACACACACACACACACACACACACTATCTGCAGAGAATACCTGGAGGAGAGGACATTCATTCACATGCTATGCCAACAAATGACATTTTATATAAATGGCAGCAGTGACAGCTTTGGCACTCGCTGAATAATTCACATCTGGCAAACATTTATGAATATGAGCAGATTTATACCACAGAGGTCAGTAGTGTCTACATGAATATCCTGCTCCTTCGCTACAAATAGGGCTTCATAAATTGGCCTAATTAAGTCATTAGAGATGTCATGACATGCCATTTATTCTGACATGCATATGCGTGCACTCAGGCACAAAATATGGACACAGTGAGTTAAAAATTGACATACAGATTGTAAGAATGTAACAACACACACACACACACACACACACACAAGGAAGTCCACTTACAGTTATGTTGCACACAATCCTTGCAGCAGCAAACAAGAATACCAGTAAGAGAGTGAGAGAAGAAGCTGTAGAAATCAGGAGAGGTCGACAGAAAGAAAGAGACTGAAATAAAGAAGAAAGAAGGAGGAAAAGAGATGTTATGTCTTCTTTCTTCCTCCTAATGAGCTCCAGGACGCGTCTTCCTATATTTCTTCATCCAATCCTCAGTTAGAGTAACTCCATGTATGTGATATATTCACGCATTACAGAGCAGCAGGCACACTGGCTGATACACACATTGTAAACACATCAAACACACATATATATACACACACATACACTGCAGCCTCCGCTGTGACTGAGAACTGGCTAGAGTGAGCTACTGGCGCTACCGCTGTTGCTGCTGTGGCTGGCTTGACAGTAAGCGAGACCAGCGAGGGGGAGAGACAGAGAGAGAGAGAGAGAGCGCGAGGGGAGGAGGAGGAGGAGGAGGAGGAGGGAGCCACAAGAGGGAGGGAGTCGACAAATACAAGCAGTCGAGGTGGAGAAGGAAGAGGAGGGTGGAACAACACATAAGAGGAAGAGACAGAAAGGAAGGAAGGCAAACAATTAATGGGCTGAGAACCAAGATAGCAACACAGAAAAGGGAGAGAGATATAGAAGAATATAAAGAAAGAGAGGGAGGGAGGGAGACAGACAGAGTTGTGTGTCACACCTCGGCTGCAGCCTGTGACTCAGATGGCCAACAGGAAAAGAAACATTTGTTATGGCTACTTGAATTAACATGAGTTCTGACCACACGGTGCAAGGTACACTGTAAAAAATCATCAAATCAAAATCTTTTCTCATATACTTCAATACAAATGGATCTGTGGAACAAATGAATGCACGGGATGAAAAAAGGGAACTAGTTTCCCCGAGTCTCCTCTGAACAGGGGCTGTGAAGTTTCAACGCAGCAGGAGCTGTGACCTTTTCAAGTCTATCCCTTTTCTGTCTACATGTCTTTCATTTTCAGTTTTATTAATTCAAGTTAATTAAACTTCAAACTTCTAGTATTTAATTCATTTTATTTAATGCTTCCAACATTAATTGAGGCAAAAGTTACTCTGTGGTCACCAAGTTACTCCATACCGTCTTCACCAACACAGCATCGCAGTTCCACAAACATCTCAATTCATTTGTGCCTTTTACTATCAGACAGCAGCACCAACAGCAAACAGTACTTAGCTACTGAAGTCTGGGTTTACTAAGCCTCCTCAAACTGCTAACATGTTCCTTATAGAGGAACCAGAAACCCAAGAGGTGGATTATGAAACAATGACACAGAAAATTTAGGAGTGAACGGAAGCAGAAGTTTAAGTGACTAGAATATGACACATCTAAGGACTGTAACGCTCTGTCGTGCATGATGCCAGTTTCATCAACTGGCTGAAAAGTTGAGATCAGAGTTTTTCAAACTTATTGCACCGTGTACCACCTCAGAAAATATTGATCCCTCCAAGTACCGCCTAAGTGTTTTGTGTCGTTTGGTGCGAACAGGTTTTCAGATTGCTGCGTTTTGAAGAATTCCGTTTCATTCTTTTCATTTTACCTCATCACAGTTTAGCTTGTAACTAGTGGATGGATGATGTATACGGACGCTACACGCATAATCATGAGTGCATAACAGGTTGATATTGGACAATTTCAGTAATCTGATGTTTTATGAATTTTCATTTGCTTTTTGTAGCATTTTCGTAGTATTAGTTCTTTTTAAATTATTTTATTTCATTTCAAAAAACATTTCTGACATTTCTTCACGTACCACTAGAGGAAACTCATATACCACTGGTTGTATATGTACCACAGTTTGAGAACAAAGGATATAGACTATATTTCAGTGGAAACAGTGCCTTCAGTTATGGAAAGCAGTGTTAAGTTGTGTTAACTCACTTTTTCTGTATTGTTTTACGTAAATTTACATCTGGACTACCAAAAATGTACTTTGGCCACCAAATTTAGGGGCTTTTTGGTGGTTGCCAGCATCCATTTAAACTCTCCTGAGACCCTTTTTTTCTGGTTTGGATAAAACTCATGATGAAAACTTGCAGTGTGTTTCTAAGACACTTAAAGATAAGTCGTCATTGTTTGTTTTCAAAGCAACAACAACAACAACAATTATCATCATCCTTATGTCTGCACTTGATCAAAGTAACTCCAACAGGAGCAGATGCAGCTGTAAATTGAAATTAAGAACTGAGAAGTGACTTTTCAAAATGAGAAAGTGGGAAATTTGTAATGTTGTCAGCATGACTTAGTTTTTTTCTCACTTAAAATCTTAAACGCATTAACATGTTTACAACTGTGGTTTACAACTGTGTTCTGAATCAAAATTATCACACCCTGTCTTTTCAGATTCAGTCAACATAAAATTGAGAGTGGTGGAAAGACATGCAGCAAAGGGCCACATTCTGGCATCAAATCCACAACCACTGCTGGGGACTCATGGATTACGTGGTCTGCATGCTCTATCAACTGAGCTACTGGGGCACTGAGTCAACTTAAAATTGTAAGGCAGCCCAGACACTTAGCATTTTGAAGTTAAAATAAAGTTTATCTTTACAGTGTATATGTGTTGAAATGTGTGGACAAATAAAGAAAACACCATAAAACAGACACCAACATCAAATTTATTTGTAATGTTGGTGTGACTGAAGTTGTTGACTCGACTTAATATTGTAAAATTATTGAACATGTTTTTTTAAGTACATCAAAATTAATATTAAGTTTAATGACTAGAGATGTTTACTTGTTTCGAACCATTACAAAATTACCTCCACTTGTCTTTTCAAATTCGGTCAACCTTTCAATCTTAGATGAAAACAAACTGAAACAAAATTGAACAAATTAAGTTAAAACAAAGTTGTTGTTTTTTTACAGTGTACATGTGTATGAGTGTGTGTTCATGTATAACATGAATAAACACTTCAATACTCTCACAGACACACTTGAGGATCACATGAGAGGCCAACACTGCAACATTTATATTTACAGACACATGCAGCTGCCTCTCAGAGAAAAAAAACATCAGTCCATTTTGAGACTTCAAGACAATGACGAACAAAACCCGCACAGCAAAACCACCAGTGACACCAAGCTTAGGTTTTAACTACCTGGGCTTGAACCTTGGATTAAGCAGGGTTTAATTTACCCAAGCTGACACAGGGGGATGAGTAATTCTGGCAGAACAAAGGACACGCTCCACACCGGCCCCTTATCACCCCGAACAGGTACACACGCAAACACAATGAGACACACAAAAACACAAACACTTCAGCACACATGGATGTGCCACCCACCCAGCATTTGTAAGTACACACAGACTGAAATGTACAAACACACAACTGAGCACTGGAGGTCATGGTGATGAGTTGTCAGCCTTCCTTAATATGGGAGGTGGGGTGTGGAATTATGGAGCGTGGGTGGAAACACTACATTTTTTAAGTGTTCTCGCTGCCTTCATTACCATGGGGATTGATAGCCTGAGTGGCAAATAGAAGTCAGACAGTGCATGAACTCATACCTGCCAAAGATCACTATTTAATACAAAGATGCTTCTCAGTCTGCTTACTCTGTCTGTGCAACAGTATTTATGTGCATCTGTGCCAAATCCTTTTGTACATTTTTTGTCAATGACTATTGATGAATTTTGTGGCATTTTTTTGTGAGTACTCCCACTCTTAAAATCTGCGTACAACAAATATTTGGTTTGAATCTTACAGGAAGGGAAATGTATGTCGTATAACATCTTGCATGGAAAATCCTAGATCAAAGCTTGTTCAAAAACTATGAATCAAGCACACTGAAAACAGGCACTTTTTATTATATTTTTTTAATGCCCTACTTTGAAGTTCAAAATGTTTGACATATTTCAGAGCATTCAAACTGAGAGTTCCTGAAAAGCACACTGAGACAGGCAGGGATTGGTCTTACATCCAATACGGGGAGCACGAGCTACCTACTGCTGGGAAAATGTTCGAGACTCAAGGGTGCAAAAGGAAAAGCTTAAGTACTTCTTAATTCCTGCTTTTTAGCATTTTTTAACCAGCACTCACAGCTGGATGAACACTATCGCCACTGCACACGCATGCGCGCATTATTCATGGACCTCGTCTGAATCTGTAGGCAGTGGATGTGTTAGCCCATGTAAAGATCATCGAACAAACACCACTGGTGGCTGACAGTTTTCAGACAGACGGCAACAAGGGATCTTAAACGGCCAGTCACCTCCAAACTCCGACAAGCACGGACAAAAACAGGCGGTTGTGTTTTCCCAGGGTGAGCTGATGTTCTCATTTTTAGCTGCCTACCCTCGGCATCGTCCTCCCATTCTTCCCTGACTTATTCTTTTCATGGTTCTCTACCTTGACCTCATTCCCCTGCTTTTGATCTGTAAGAAAGAAAAAAAATAAAAGCCTGTAGACAGACAGAGGTCCAGCCAGGCCGGAGCTCACCCTCTTTTGCCCTTCCCCATCTATTTCATCACTGCATCACCAACAGCTCACATGAAACAGCACTGACTTTGTCTCTCACTTGTGCAAAGACAAATGATTTTACCATACTGGCTTGAATGTTAAATAAAATTAAATTATCTGGAAATTTTGTTTGAAAAAATAGAGAGTAGGTTGTTTGTAGCCGTAATGCTGCAAGTCTACTTATAGTGAGGCTTTTAGAGCTAGTCGGCCCTTCAAGTTTTCAGGAAGCCATTCTGCTTTAATGGAAATCTTTCATGTTTCACTTTTACAAGAGAAAAAGGTTTCCAGAATGAGAATTATCTTTTCCTTGAACTATTGTAACTCTAGGAAACTTTCCCAACTGAATGCATCTGAAAATGTGGTCTCTTCAAAAACAGGTATTGCAAACAATTAATGGCTCATATTTGGGCTAATGCAGCTGGTTCTGCTTCTGTATGAAGAGGTTCGCAACACTTTTGTTTTAGCTTTTACGAGTTGGAGATATATATTTTTTGTGCATGCCAAGGGCTTACGTCTCTCAAATTTTGAGAACAAATTTGTTTGTCTCAGATTAGTGACAATCTGTGGTAAGGAGCACTTCTCCTTTGTCAAGATTTTTCCTCCACCTGAACGTTGTGGCCTGTGGCCTGCCAGCATTTGCCCACTCAAGTCGATTATGATGATGAACTGCAGGTTCAAGGCCCTGGTGAACATGGAAAGTATACGGATGAGGTTCCCTGAGATTATTTCTGATGCAGAAATTTGTTGGTTTCCCAAACCAGCCGTTGCATCAGCAGTCTGAATGGCTGGTTTCACATGATGTTGCAGGTGAACAAGTCAGATGGAGGGTTAGTGGGGTTTGGGCTGGTGTGGTTACATGTGGTCTGTGGTTGCGAGGTTGGTTGGACATACTGCCAAATTCTTGTAAACAACACTGGTAACCGCGTCTGGTAGTGAAATAAATGTTCAATTCATAAGCAACAGCTTGTGTGGACATTCCTGCCGTCAGCATGCCAATAGACCCTTTGCTTGACCCTAAGCTTCTCCTCCAAACACAAACTGGCAACTAGCTTAGTACCTGCTGGAAAGTTACCTCGAGCCAAACTTGTGTTACATACCACTGTATTTGACAAACACATTGCTTATTCCCACCAGGAGGAAGATGAGGGCTGTGCATAATCAAAGTGGGCTGAAGACGACATATCGCTGTTTGTCTTGTACTGTTCTAAGCAGGGCTAGCTTAGCTCCTTTTCTGACATTAATGAGTGTATTTCTATTGTATACATATATATGATGTACTTTACCGTCCGACCAGTGTTTGCTGGGATGCAGCTTTGGCTTCAGTCTTTTAGCATTAATGTCATATCATGTACTCAGCATTTAAGTAACTTTATATATTAAACATTAGCCTACATTTGCTATCTTCACTTTTTAAATTTGCTAGTGAGAATCATCATGAGATGCTGTTTTTGTTTAACTACTTCTCTGTAGAATCAAAGACCTCATGTTTCAACAATTATTCCCAATTTAGATGTTAAATCTGCCACTATTATCACTGTAAACTGCGTATGTGTAGTCTGAGGATGGAAAGCTTGACAGGATTAGCAACAGTAACTAAGGAGGGCGGGACTTGGCACATTGCAGATTTTAGAGTGTCCTTTTATTGTCCAAGGCACATCTGCACAGTGATCACACTTGCCAGGTGGATGGATTATCTCAACAAAGGAGATGCTCACTAATGCAGATTTTTAACAAATTTGAGCTCAAAATTGGAGAGAAACCTTTTGGGCACAGAAAAAAGTCTTAGATCTTGGGCATTTATGTTTTTGTTGAGTTTCAGTGTGTAGTTTTACCTGGATGAGTAAAGCATTACAGGGTGTAGATGTTGTGCACATTTTGTTACCAACACTGGTCGTAAGTGCTCCAAGCAATGTGAGGCAGACTTATCTGAGGGTAAAAACACTGATTTGTAGTCAGATACAACATACTTTGATGTGTTCTTCTAGTGTTTTTTGCCTTTACATGCCTTATTAATCTTCTGTACTATTTTTGTCTGCTTTATGAATAACTTTTGAAATGTATCAAAGGCACAAAAAGCTTTTACTGTAAAACAAAAAGTATGAGTTGTTGTGCAAATGTGAAACTGAAACAGAAGAGATGAATGCCCTCTGGGTCTGGTTTTGATAAAAAAGAAAGCTAAACTTTAATCTTTTTCAACTCCAGTAAGATTATTGAGTGTAAAATCTTGGAAGTGGGCTCTTAATTGGCATAGCTTTCCATGACTTAATTTCTGTGCTCACATAATTCAGTGATAATTCTTATCTTGCTTTGGAGTCAGACAAGTGTAAATTACCATGAGAACACATGGGGGCTTTAAGAAAAAATCCATATCTAAACTAAATTAAAGAAGTGGACTATGAAGCTCAACAACAAGGGATACGTTACTATCCTTTATGATTAAGAACTGAATCAATATTTTAATATCTGAGTGATGTTGAAATTGGAGCTACGATGGTGCAGTTTTGTCAATACTTAATGCATTTGCTAGTTTAATTAGCCAGCTGTTTGAAGAATAGAGCTGGCTGTTCCGAAATATGGGCTACAATGACAAACAAACTCAGTCATTATCCCAGCCTATTAGACCATCTTTGATAGTGTTGCACTGAATATAAAGTCTCCATTTTTTTTTTTTTTGGGGGGGGGGGGTGACATATGAATGAATTCACCAGTCTCTCCAGCATGCTATTTTTACCATTGTATATCTGCAGTATGCCAGAGCAGGATATTTTCTGGGACTGTGAAATTTGCTTTTCAATCAGATAATGTCACAGTTCATGAGTGCCACCACAGACAATTCAACAAAATGACACATAATCCAAACACAGAAGGAGGTAAAAAGAAGTATGGATGCAGCTTTCTGTCAGCACTGCCAGTGGCTGTCATTTGAAGTTGAATATACTGAAAAGACGTGTTCTGTAATGCAAAAATCTCCCGCTTCCTAAAAACACTTAAAGAGAAACACTTGCTGTGCTAAAACTATAAGAACCAAGGACTAGACTTTTTCCCCCTGAAAGGTAAATACTCACTGAAAGCTGACAGACTGGGAAAACTCCTTAAACGATTCCTTCTCCTGCAGTTACTGTAAGTACAGAGAGATCTATAGAGCCATGATAAATGTTGCAGACCAGCAGACAAGTTAATGTCCCTCTTTCTCACAGAACAGTTTAAGGTTCCAAAATATCTGTGATTCTCTTTCAGAGCCGAGAAAGGACAGTGTTCATACCTGCTCTCACATACATTCCTTCAGCTTGTCAATGCTTGCCCCCAAACAGGAAGCCCTTCCTACCACTCTATTAGTTTTTCTCCCTCCCTCTATTCCTGCTCTTCCTTACTTAATCATGATTTGGCTGCGTCCTTTTGGTTCCTGGCCAACTCTCAGGCAGCCCCAGGTTTTTCAGACAGAAGCCTCCGAGTACTACACTGGGCAGCAAGAACGATAAGGCTGTGCTTGAGTAACATGAAATAGAAACTCAGATTCCCACGTCCACTTTCATCTTTCAGAGAAAGCTGCAGGTAGGAGAGAAAAAGAAACTCAAGTTGTGGCACACGCAGCCTGCCCTTGGTACACTGGAAGCACACTACCGATGCCTCCCCCCACACGCTCGCTTCTTTGGTCCATAAACTTTAATGGCTAACCCCACTGCAGACTAGGTGATAAAAATCAAGGCTCCCTCTCTCGCAGTCTGTAAACATGACTTGGTAGCTGGTCCAAAGACTGTACAGACCCATTCAAATCCCCTCTACTGAACTGAGGACAGTGTTTGAATTACAGCACAGCAAACTTGAAGCTGTTTTGATAGAGTTGCATTTTAACAGACCCCTTTTCCTCTCTGTCAGCAGATGAGACCAATCCATATGATCATACACTTTACGATATGGGCTGGGTGGTATGGGCTAAAATTTATATTGCGGTATAATCTGAAGCACAGACTGTAATGTTATGTATTACGGTATATTAATTCTCTTTGAAATTTCAATATAAATGCTCCTGAAGGGAGGGAACACTTATATAGTAACTGCATGATAGGTATTACTGTACTCTTAACTATATTGCACAGCAAAGCATAGCAAAGAGGTATTTTCAGAATATTTAATGTGCAAAAATTGGACTAGACTAGAAGACACACACAGACACACACAGACACACACAGACAGGCTAAACTCATGGTGCTTTCTATGCTATCTGTTTGTTTTACTCTATTTCAGTTTTCTTATTTGACCCTTATTTTTGCTTTGGTCTATTCTCTACTGTCTAACCTTTGAGCTTTCACTTTTTCTGTAATTGTTTCTGTGAAAATAAATAAATAAATAAATAAATAAATAAATAAACGACCACCCCTTGTAATAACTGTTGTCTGATGTGATTTTGTTTGTTGACTCCTGCTTGTTGGCTGGGTTTCAAACCTGAAACATGCCATGTAATGGAAACTGTACCTAGGACTTGGCAATATAGCAATATTACAGCAATATTGTGATATGAGACAAGATATCGTCTTGGATATCATTATGTCATTACATGGTATAACTGTTCCTGGTTTCCTGGTTTTGGAGGCTATAATGGCAGTGTGCATGTAAGTCAGGTAATTTGTAAACTTTTTTTTTCTGTAAGATGTAAACATAAAAACAATATTTAAAACAATATTTGCCTTTATTCAGCTCTGTCTGCATTCTCTTATCCACTGCCATTATGTTTTACACAAGCACAGCGTGCTAGCTCGACTGTGAAGCGCTTTCAGACAGTTCTTTGTTTCCAAACAAAGCAGCATGGGCTTTAATGTTTTCCAGATGTTCTCAGGCAGGCTGATGATGACAAATCTTGTGACATTTTTTTTAGCTGCGACCAACAGCTCTATAGTGGGCCTTTTCCTCCAACGCTTTTGGGCTGCCAAGCCAAACTGCACTATGCTGAAAAGCATTTCCATTATCACTTTCAGCGTGCAAAGCTGCACCCAAGATGGACCTATTCTGGAGTGAGGCCAAAGCGAGCCTGACCATCTTCCAAGCGGGCTGCGGTGACGTCTCACCGGCTGCATCCAACCCATGACAAGCCTTCTTTCTCCCCCATGAACAAGCAAATGTTATGATACTGAGCTTGTGTGTGCAGCACAGCAGACAGAAAGAAGTACCTTAAAGTCTTTTTATGTTCAGCTCTCAGTACTTTTGTAGCTTCTAACAGAATCTTCATGTTTTGAAATGTAGTTTCTCTCCCCGTTTCCTGTTTGTGCTTCTTTATAATAAAAGTGTTTAAATAACAAAACAGCAAGAGACATTTATGTTAGAAGTTCAGGAAACAGCATGTTTATCCCAGAGACATGTATGGGTTTATCCACCGCTTTACAGCCGCTCGAAGTGAGCCTCCTTGAGCCCCTCTTTGAGCAAAAAACACCTTCTGGCAGGTAGCCCTGTTGTAATGGAAAAGCAAACCCTGGCCGTGCTGGGCTGACGGGCCGAGTCGAGCCAAGTCGAGCCAGCTCTGTTTATAGAAAAGGGTCTCAGTCAGTTGCTCCGTGAGTCAGTCCACAAAATTTCCCCTCCCTTTGACAGCCATGATTTTCACCCTATGAGGCTGAAATTTGGCATGCAAGCCAAGTGTGTGTGTTTGTGTTCATACAAATGAACTAAAAAGGGGGCATGGTAATGGGAATGGCTGATCATAAACCTGCACACAACCTCAAAATAGATTCACAGACTTGCAGAATATGTAGCGGAAAGGTCGGTCATGAGCCAAATGACAGCTGATTAACTGGTCATGTCAAGTGGCAAAAAAGGAACTTGGCAGTGGAAGTGGCCTGTAACAAAAAGGTGCATTGCTTCAAAACAGATTCACATAATGTAATTAAACTCAAGAATGCTTTGTCGTAGACTCTTGTGAGGGGCATCATTGAGCTTAGCAGCGGCCCTTCTTCAATAGTGACATATGCCCCGCTCCCTACTCCTTAGCCACGTCCCATTTCATTATTCATGACCGTTGGTCATAGACACTCAGAGGCATCACTGGTCTCACCAATTTCAATGGTGCCAGTTAGCCCCGCCCCATATTCATTAGCCCTGCCCCTTTCATAATCCATTAACTTTGTTTTTAGAACTTGGAGTCATAATTGGACTAAGCAGAGTTCATTTTTCACTGGTGACCGTTTGCCTCTCCTCCTATACTTTAGCCACACCCTTTATATAACTCATGACTTGTTACTTAGTCCCAGGCTCAGCAGTAACCAGACTTAGTCCCCACCCTTGTGCTTAAGCTATGGAGGCTTATGTGTTTGTAAATGCATGCAAACATGGATGCATGTGAGTGTGTATGCAGCCATAGCTAGATGCAGCTATTGTAAATTTGTGTTTTGTTTTTTTGTTTTCTTTTTTGTCAAGCAAAGTGAAGGCTCTACCAGTCAGCACAGTATATTCAAAATTCATATCATAGGGCAAATTCATACTGGTGTAATTTATTCTATACTGTTTAGACTGTCCACCTGTATTTTACAATATGCAAATGCTTACTTGTATTATCAGCTATGTATTGCGAGCTGCTATCAGCTAGACCCACCGGGGGCTGTGGTTAGCAACTTCCCCTTTTACGACTCTGTGGTTCAACTCGAGACCCACAAGTGCAGCAACGGAGAGAAGTTGCATGCAGATGCTCTTTATCATTTTATCACCCACACAGCATGTTGCTAAGCTTAACATCCTGTTTTGTCATCATCATCTGTTATCTCGGTTGTGGCATTAGTATGAAGCTTTTGGTGTCTGGCGTCAGAAAAACATCTCTCAGACAAACAATAGCTGAATGAAGCCTGTAATTTTGTGCTCAGCAGAGTTACAACATAGGCTTCTGTGTAGTAATTTCCTTACATATCCATGGATAGATAACAGGGAATGTTGCAGGATACAATTCCCTGTCCTTATGTAACAGCAAGAAGCTGCTAGCTCACCCCCAGGCCTGTAAGGCTACAGGCTATGGCTGAGTCTCTCTCTCTGCCTTGCTTTCTTCCTCTTACACACACACAAACACAAGCACATGCACAGTAATAGTACTATAATATGCTAGCTCATGCCTGAAGTGGTTGATAGCTCTCTTCTTCAGAGAGCAGGGCTATAGGGGCTGTGAAAGTAAACAGCTCGGATCAAACCAACTCTCAGCTCCCTTTGAAGAGTGCGAGACAATTACGGAGATCAATGGTGCAGCCCAGAGGTGGTTAACAGCCTAGACAGGCAGACAGACAGGGATTGATGCCCCGTAATATCTAGAGAGTCTTCTCCTCGGTGACTTCCCTGTACAGTCAAATCCAAGGCACGCTGCATCCTCACCAAACATACATGTCGGAACACAATGAGCGCTGCCCTGAGGACATATACACTGACTGTACCTGTGAGTATTTATCCTTCAGTGTTCAAGATTCAAATACAATGGTTTGGATTCTGCTGCTATACATTTGCAGATGGAGGTTAAAGCACTGCGTGGGTGGACAGTTCTTCACGCAATATATCTCCAACATATTGGTCGTGCTTTATTATTAATCACTGTGTTCGCTATAGATAAATACTGCCAAGTACAAATTTATTTAATCTTTGTGCTTATGTGTGACTGTGTGATAGTTTTCCTGTGTGTTATGTCCTCACTGGGTAACATTGAGACCTAAAAAATAGGGAAGATTTCAAAACCTGTTGAATCCTGTTGAATTTTGTTTTAAAAACACAGGCCTAAAGGCTTCTTCAGTCAAGGGGGGAATTTACAACTTCTGAACAACCATTTGTTCCCTTGTTCTGGAGCTCTCACTCTTATTGTCCATTTTCTCTGCAGTTTCTTTGTCTGTCCTCATGTTGCTAAGCAAAGTGAAATCTTTGTTTTTTTCACTTAAGCACAGGGCACTCTGAAGATGCTCACTGAAACTGTACATGGCATACATACCATGCACATGCAACAGCCTTTGCCACATCTGTCTGGGGGAAGGAAAAAAAAAATCCATGGAACACCTTGATAACTGACACTTAGAAGTTGCAAACCACAACGAGGCCACAGCATTTAACCTTACTTAATTAAATTTCAAATTTCATTACAATAACACAGACAATGACTGTTTTTCAAACGGTTTGTTAGTTAGACAACTCTAGACAAATGTGCCCTTTTCCTTTAGGACTTTATATAAGAAACTGCAATTCTTCTTTCCAGGACATCTGAAATTTGCTCAAGTATTTCTTTCTCTAAGTTCTCTCCATTTTTTTTCTCTCTGTCTCCTACTCACTGAATAGGAAGAGATGCTAGCATGGATGTATTAAAAGGAACTGGATACAGTGAGCACAAGCAGCTCTCTTCTGTGTCACATGTATGACAGGAAAAACACTTGGGGTAGCTGTATTGTCGTCCATGTGGAAATGGTAGATTTTTAGAATCGTAGGGTCTATACTGTTTAGACTGTCCACACTGTACAATGGCAGAAACAGGTTGTGATAATGAAAAGGAAATAATGTGTGAAAATTTGTCATAGATCCTGAGAGATTCAAGATAACTGTGACGCCGGGAATATAGGAAGGGTTGGGAAGTGGTTAAAGTTGTGAGAAATGTTGTGTTACTTTTAGTCAGCTTTGAAATCATGCTTGCAGTAATAAAAAAAACCACAAAAAACAAAAAACTACCCAGTATCATGTTTTGGTGTGTGGCTGTGTGTCACCCGTGGTGCAAGAGGTGATTTGCAAACTGTAGCTTAAAAGCTCTGGCAGCACACTCGCTCTCACTGTGTGGGAGTTTCAGAACGAGCTCTCCTGCCCCTTCCTTTCCCGTAGGATAACGTAAAGCCGAGTCCATATAGAAGCTGCGATTTCAGACAGCTCGCACCACCTTGACTTAATAAACAACAAGATGCAGGAAAGAGTGGGAGAAGTGCAACAGCCGCAAGCTATTTTTGTTCCTCAGCACACCACAGACATATTAGTTGCCTAAATGACATATTTGCCAGTTGATGTGGAACAACAGCAACAACAGAGCCTTTTGAACTAAATATACTGCTTATGTGAAAGTAGAATTTGTCCTTGGTGGCTAGGAGATAGCAGATGAATAGATTCAGAAGCTGTGGCTCTTTTTTTTGTGTAGACTCGTGAATAGGGCATAAAATTCTTCAAAAAAAAGAGATAAGATCAAAACAAATATATTTGTATTTCCTGGGGAGGGAAAAAATGCCTCTTTGAGATGTTTAAAGGCTTCCCACCCTCTTTCGTTACACAGAGGGGAAGCAATGTTGCTGATTTCTGATTATCATATAATTCCATCTGCACTAACAGAACGGAACAACAAAGCAGCGACAAGAACCCTTCTGCCCCACACTCATTTACTTTTCAGTCCTCCCGAGTGAGGGGAGGAGGAGGAGAAAAGCAATGTGTCGTTATCTTCATCAACAAACGTAGAAGGCAGACTGCTGCACAAGTGGGGATGTACTTTAATGTGGGTCCATGGGGATGATCAGACAGACAGGAAAAGTTGGAATCACTGTCATAAAATGTTGTATTACATCTATCTCAATTGACCAACTGTAAGGCGGTAAAGGGATAATATGGATTATTTGATGTGAGGATGTATGATTACTATGATTGATAGTCAGTGATGTATTACCTACAGTAGATGGTTTGGAGAAGCAGAGAAGGGCACCGGCATGTTTTTAAAAAATGTACTGCTGTGGACAGAGTCAGTCACAAGCAGGTATTTTAGCCACTTAAAGACAGTCCACATAAAAAATATCAAATATCATGCTAAGTGGGCAAAATTCATCTCTTTTATTAATGGACCCTGACATAATAAATGTTAACATTTGGGCTTGTATCCCAGAGAATTTTTTAGACCTTTGGTTAATTAACACTTAATAATCTAAGTATCTGCCAGTGAGATTTGTTATATGCCCTTTCTACCACCTTAGTTGTTTATTTTGTGTTTGCTTGTATTTTTTTGTTTGCTTGTTTTTTAGTCTCAGTATTGTCTGCTCCTTAGCCAAATAGTTTTCTAGCTTTGTTCTCATTCCATGTGTCCTGTCTCACAGCTTTTGACACTGTCATTTGATGTAATGATGTGTTTTTTCTGCCTTGTTCAAAAACAATAAAAGCTAATGATCACAAGAAAACACAATATCAGTCTAAGCGTTCACTGTATTTAGAATAATTTCAACGCTTAACTTTGCAGTCAGAAAGCCTTTTCCAACGGGAAACTGCAGTTATACACGTCAAATACCAACCAATCTCTGCTGGCAAAATCAGTTATTTTACCCTTGCAGAAGTGTTGCTGGTCTACCACTGCCTCGATCGGTTAGCTATCAATAAGTACTATCCCTTTGATGCTGGCAAATGGTGACAATCAGACAGACAGGGAAAGTTAATTACTGTCATAAAAAGCTGTATTACATTTATCGCAATTGACCAACTGTAGGGATTTTCATTGAACCCACCAGGAACACCACCCGTACACAAAATTACGAATGTTGCTTGCCCACAGGCTTACACATGTGCAGACACACAGAAACACACACTGTGCAAGACTCTGGCCTGGCTGGCAAGCTCATCAGTGGCTCAGTTAGCCATGGAAAATAGCTGCCTTTACACACACTCTCACACACGCACATACACACACAGCCAACAAGCATCAGCACTTTCCACCAGTGCCTCTCAAAGGAAACCATTACACTGCAGAAACCCGCGGGAAGCCAGGCAGAAAGGGGATTTTCTCAAGCACTTTTTTTTCTCTCCCTCTCTTTCTCAAAAAAAAGAAGAAAAAAAAACTAACTTACACTAAGCTACTTTTGCCAGAGAAAAAAAAGATTACAGTCAGCCAAGCGTCTAATTCACCTGTGACCCAGTAATTCATTTGGGTGATAATCTGCTATTGCAGGTGACACTAACAATCACTGATATGATGGGTAGAGAAGCGAGGGAGGGTTAGGAGAAGTATGGGTTGGGCTGATTGGTGGAAGAGATATTTGATTAAATTCTCAAATGAATAATGCATTATGAAATTGATCCAGACAAATCCCACCTTGAGGAGATTGGAGTAGGATTATACAGGGAAGGGTTTGGGAGAGGTTATGACAGAGAGCAGGTTTCCTGGAAAGGTGCACTTCAGCATCAAGTGGTTACCTCGCGCTTGATAAGGCAATTTGCCCTCCTCCATTTATATGCATGTCAGCTGCATGCAGATAGAACGTACTGCAAAGTGTCTGCACTGTAATAGATTATGTGAATAGTATATTGCATGTCCATAACCTTTTCCATCTGATGGCAACAGAAAACAAAGCAGTTTCTGTTTTCCTCCTCTTTTTTAATAATTGGTTTCATCCTGATGTATCGCTGACTTTAAGGGAGTTTTACCCCACTGAAAAAAATATAATTTATATGAATATAATCTATAAAAATCTAGTTATGTACCCCCTCTTTTATTTAAAGGAATAGTTTGACATCTTGGTAAATACGCTTATTCACTTTGTTGTACAGAGGTACAAGAGAAGATTGAACCCACCACCACTGCACAGTAAATATGGAGCCAGCAGCCGCTCAGCTTAGTTTAGCTTAAGGGAAACCTTGGCACTGTTCATGTTGTTGTCAGGTCAGTGTTGATGGTAAATTGCTCAACTGTATAATGTGATATATTATCCAAGAAAACTATAGGCCCCCACACATGATCAGTGGTAAAAATCACTCTGCATTCCGCTGGTGTGGCGCTTTGCTTGGATTCACCTTGTGCACTGCACTCAAAGTTCAAATTAATTGAACTTCGACCTTGTTTGCTGCTGACCTTTCAAAGTGCAACCAATGAGATAACAGCTGTACGTGACAACATAGCCAGAAGCGACTACAGATGTATGGAAGTGACACAAGCAGAGGAGACAGAGACTGATGGTCCAGTCTTATAGGGAACCCCAGATCCACTAAATATCTCTCGAGAGTGATCATTTTAACAGTTGTAAGACACGCACAACGAAGAAATGATGAATACAGATTTTGCAAGAGTTTCACAAATCAAGGGTTACCTTCTAGACACAACTGAGAGTAATGAAAGAAAACTGTTTCTGATTTCCCCAAACTCTCTCACACAACACTTAAGACATATAACAATCTCTGTGGTAAAGGTAATGTAAGGCAAAATATCAACATGGATACTAAAAATCCAAACTAATACAGCCTGTAGTTCTTCAGCAGATTTTGCAACAGGAGAACTCCATTTTCTCTGTCAATATGGCACACACTGAAGAATTGCTGTAATTGGCATCATTTACCACCTACACTGACTGGATATCTACATGAAAAGTGTCAAAGTTTCCCTTTAAATAAAACAGCAATGGGTTGTTTTTATACTTTGGCTTCTCTACTGGTTAAACAAACAAGACATAACAAGTTAATTGGTGAGCTTCAGGCAGATTTCTTTGTTTTCCCCAGTTTTCAGTCTTTATGCCAAGCTAAGATAAGCAGCTGCTGGTTCCAACTTCATATTAAACAGACAACTATAAAAGTGGTATCGATTTTCTCATCTAACTCTTGGCAAGAGTGTCACTAAGCTTATTTTCCAAAACGTTTAAGTATTCCTTTAATTTTTTTTAAGATGACTGGCTGTAACTTGAGGTGTTCACAGGCACCGAGTCACATCACTTCCACCGACTGTGTTGTCAACATGTTGCCCAAGCAATATGCAAGTTTTATTTTATTTTTCTGATTCTTATTTCTACTTCATATACTTTCATTTAGTCTGTGCCCCTCTTCTTATATGTTGTGTCACCCTCATAATCAGTTGTGCATCATTACATGAGCCAAAGTTTTGTGCTTATGACAATAATCAGGGCGCACTTTCCTACTACCTCGATCAAGAAATGGTACTTCTAACATTTATGATTTATATGATTTATTTAGTTTTTTATATATCCATTCCCTACTCCCTTCCTGTTGTTATGGGTTGTAGGAGGGGACTGGATGGCGCTGTTGTTGTTTGTAATGTCTTGTATTGCAAAATCTAAAAACTATTTTTACAAAAAATATTAATTTAATTTGTTCTATTTGTCTTGTTCTCTTTCATATCTCCATATTTTCCTGCAACTTTTATATTTATTCCTCAGTACACGTGAATATTGACAGGGTGTTTGTTTTATCATGCTTTTATGTGTATGATAAAATGGCTTTCTATTCTCTATATAATTACATGTTATTTTTGTTGCATTTGATGTGTTTGAGTGCCTACATAAGTAACACAGAGCATGTACAATGATTTCCCAAAATGTTTCTAAATTGCCTGTAAATGCAGTGTTATTTCTACAGAGTTACAAAATGCAACACTGTAAACATTAATGAAAAAACATTTAATTCATCAGCACTGAACCGTCTCCACTAAGGCTTCCTTGTAATACTTGTGTATACATAAATAGACTGTTTACTGGTGTACTTCACTTGTGTTAACTTGTGGCTTTGCCCTGGAAAGAAAGGGCGTCTCCTCATGGCACCAGCAGCAGACATCCGCTCAGCAGTTTTTATAAGTAATTACCCTCTCTGCTTAGATTTAGTTGGTTGCTTTTAATGAGCGTGCACTATTCCAACAACTATTTTCACGAATGACTGCGTACACCCTCGCAACAAAACCTAGAGTGCACTTAATTTCCAACAATTGTAAATATTCATTGGCACAATGAGTCACTTTATTGAAGTGCATGTCAACACAGTGGGGGGAGACAATGTGGGAAAACAAAGTAATTAACTGGTGCCTTCCTAAATACAGTAAACAGGAGTTTGAAGTATTGTCATCCCATGAAAATGATATTACAGCGAGAAAGCACTTCAGAGCTCAGCTCAGGCTTTGGAAACAAAAACACATCGCTCCAGTGTGACATGTTACACTCCTAACAGCCTGTCCATGGGGCTTTTCAGACACCATGAGAGACATATGTAGTGTTAACCTGACACGGTAGAGCGAGCGCTCAGTTGTCAATAAAAATGCTTTAGAGTGTTTAAACTATTTTATTCTCTAGGGTCGGGGACCATTTACCCCCCCCCCCCCCCCCCCCAATTGTCAGCTGTCTGGCTCCAACATTTTTTACAAGTGTGCTAAAGTTAACAGGATTTTCTTTTTAATAGGAAAAGGCAGTTCTTTTAAAGCTTTGAAGGCAATCTTGCGCTATCAGTACAGAACGTCACGTTGAAGAAGCACTTTAATTCATTACTATGTCAAATGTATCGCTGTTCTGAAAGGCAAATCCCATTCGAGTTTTGGAGGCCTGCCATAAAGTATATATTCTGAATCCATAATATTAAAAGCTGCCACAGGTTCCTTAATGATGAGCTTGATTTGCAGGCTGTTTTCACAAACAAGAAAGATTTTACCCCTTATTATCCATGCATTTTACATGCAACTGGCATCTACAACAGTACTTTCAAGCTGCTTCGATATAGCTGAAGCACTTAAGGCGAAAGTCTCATCCACAGGTGTTTTATTTCTGCCAAAGTGAACGTTTCACCAATTATCATACAAGGCAAAACAGGTTGCTCTCTCCTTTCTCGCCTGATGTTTTATCCTCTCACTTTTGCTTGTAATGGGGCATGAAACGGTGAGGCCACTGGCGACAGTAAAACGAGCAGTGTTAAAAACAAAATCGGAGGCTCAGTAACGAAGTGAATAATTAGCAAGACTGTCAAAGCGAAGAAATTCCAACTTGGTAAAATGAGCTGAAATCAAGGAGAATTTATGAAAGAGGATTTCCGAAGACACTCTGCGATGCCTGATGGCTACAGGGCAGATAAAAGAGAGGCAATTCCCGGATTTGGAGAGGCAACTAGAGGTTCACAGAAGTGTAATTGTGCAATCCATCAAATGCACTCTTTGTTGCCTGCCTGGGTAGAATGTGAAGTTAAATGCACATAAATGAGGATAATTTATGGCCATTTGGAATGTGGAGAACCTGAGAGTGGCAAAAGTGGAACTTATGTGTCCAGTATATCACATCGTAATCACTGAGACTGCAGCACTTTTCCCTGGTGAAAGTGAGGGTCTTACTACACATCATAGCTGTATGCTGAAAGCCAAGAATTTCTCACACACACACCCACAACTGATGCCTGTAGCCGCCCCTCAAGTTCCCACTGTTATGATTTGCTCCCATTCGTGTGGCTGACTTGCCAACAGTTGTGATTGACAATTGTCAGACCTGTCACCATCCATGGAACTCAGTCTTCTCTGCTCTGATTGGCAGAAGTCACCTCTCTGATAACTTTCCACAAATTAATTCATGAGTGTTTGATTGACTTAAAGGTCAGACAGTTCAACCAACCTGCCGATGAAAGCCAAAGTAGAATTTGTTTGTTTGTGCACACTAACATCTATAACCTTTGACTCACTCATTAGGATTGTTGCATATCCCCTCCATGTCTCAGCCAGGCAGGACATATATTATATTCCCCCTATAGGGTTAGTCTAAAGGAGGAAGCTGGTTTAATTCCTGAACCCAGCAGGCTAAAACTGCTGGAGAGGTTAAAGAGCAGTGCTTATCCACTGTCATTTTCACAACTGTGGTACTCCAGGTCAAGACCCTCAACCCCAACTGTACCAATGGAGCTTCTCATTGGCCAGCAGATTAGGCTATTTGATGGCTGCAATTAAGGAGGTAGAGTGAGTAGACTGCAATTAAACAAAGGTTTGATGATTTGACCCCCTTTAACAAGACAGTCCAGATGATTGTCAGTGATTGGGTGAATGAGAGGTACTGAAAAGCACTTTGACCATTAATACACCTACTGCAATGTCACTACAACTGCCAGATGCAACCAGTGACGATTTGCAACGTTCTACCAACATCAACATGACCCCCCACAAATGTTGTCTGGAGCTAAATCAAGATTTCAAACTGAAGCAGTTGTTGATCACTTGCAGCCCCTAGCAGATGGTTAAAGAGAGTGAGAAGTCAGCTGTTAATGGTAATATAAAACAGAGCAGTCAGAAAATAGAATTACAGCCTCCACCAACCAGTAAAGTTGCAGTTCACATCCATGTCTGTCAAGACTCATGTAATGTATGTAGTGAAGACTTTGAAGGAATTTAATATGGGACTTACCACTATACTGACATGTAACTTTGAAGGAATTTAATAAAAGGCATTAATTAAGGCAAAGTGGAAGTGACTTTACATGTAGGATTTCAGTGAATAATTCTCAGTGACACATATGCTGTCTTCACTTAGAGACTACTTTTACAGAGGAGTACGGACGACTGATAGAGAGCTGAACATTATGGCCAGAATTGTGTTTAGTGAGGTCACTGTGACCTTTGACCACCAAAGTCTAATCAGTTTATCTTCCTAGTCTGAAGAAATCCCTCAAGGCATTATTGAGATATTGAATTCACAAGGATGGAAAGGCCTGAAAACATTGCACATATAACCTTACAATATCATTGTTCATTTAAATTGGCTATTAGCTACTATCAGTCGCACTGTATGTATCTTCACTTGCAGGTTTATCCAAGTTGGTATTAGGGGAACATTCATCGTTACAATGCCTCACAGTGAAAAATCACCTCTTATGGCATATATTTGGCCCATCTCTGTGATGGAGACTTCCACTGTCCCCCTCCTCCCATTGGAGTCAGTTGATTGTCTTGCTAGTGCTCCATTTTTCTTTCTTTTTTTAAAGCCATTTTGATATCAAACCTCTTTATATAAGTGATAGTGGAACCATCAGGTGACACAGCATTAACAGCACTCATTATTGTTTCCTTTTCCTTGACTTAAGCAGGTCTCTCCACTGCTAAAGCCGTACTTTTTACTCTTTGATACCATTTTCATGAATGAACCCTTCCTGACATATGGGGCAGGATGCACTGCTCTTATAAATAATAGTAATTATTAATATTATTGGGGCATTAGTTATGCAAATGGATAGTTCTCATTAGTGTGTACTCAAATACACACAGGTGGATCATTTACATAGTTATATAAACTTGGGAGTGTTCGGTCAATCTGTTGTTGCATGTTCATACAACCTCTCTGCACAAAAAAAGTCAGAGAAAGTTAATATGAGAATATGAAAATGTTCTTTGCATGAGGCCCAATATGCAGGTGGTAAACATTAGTGGGACAAGAGATAATAGAAACACCAAGATTACAGTCACATTATCCTAGAAGAGACTCTGAAAATAACTGCATTTTGCAGAAAAAGCCCTGAAAACACCTATTTTAATAAAGCAGGACACAGTGTTGTGCATCGATTGTCTTTGAGACAGTTTAATATATTGTGTTGATATAACACTAATTGGACCAGAGAGTATGCATCCATTACAGCAGTAGGTCTGATACTAACAGGACCATTAAACTATCTCACATTTTCTGCCTGGCAAGACTGCCAGTGAGCAAGAAAGCAGGAGAGGTCACTAGATTGACTAATTTTAGTATTGCCGACTTGAACAGCAGTACTTTTCAGCACTTGTGACATTGGCTGACATTGCAACAATGATGGTGAGGGAAGCAAAGTGGCCATCAGACAAGAGACAGTCCTTATCTGAGGACTGTTACTCTCGTAGGTTATCACCGCTCAGCTGTCCACCCAATCACTACCAAGACCTTTCTTGGATATCTCTAAGATTGGTTCTTGTAAAAGTGTGTTTCTGTGTTTCTGTGTGTGTGTGTGTGTGTGTGTGTGTGTGTGTGTGTGTGTGCGCGTGTGTACTGTAGCCCTCTCTCACTGTCTGCTCAGTCCTCCTGTCTGCCTCCATTTCTCTCCCCCCTCTCTCTTTCTGGCAGTAAACTCATGCACTTACAGAAAATTCCCACCACATTGACACTCATCCAGCTAAAAGCAAGTGGCTGTGCCAAAAATACGTCAAGTCACCGCCTTTTACACATCATGATTATTGACAGGGCAGGATTAACTGAGGCTGGGATTCTCCATACTTCAGCAGTTCATAATTGGAGCGACAATTCACCATGGAACAGTGGCTGCTCAAACTGCCTCCTGAGATGTGGCTAATATCTGCCACTCAAACTGTTCAAATCAGGTAGAATAAGCAGAATAAAAGAATTTGCAACGATCACAGCAATCCAAAACTGTATATGGTATGCAGTGACTGAAAGCTAACACAACTGTGTACTGGGTAATGCCAAATCAGTTTATATCTGTGAACGAGTTATTTTGACATTTAAATGTATGTGGAATTTGAACATTTTGTCATTTTAATCAAAGCTAAATAATACACAGACCTACAAGACAACACTGCTGAAAAACAATGAGTTATATTTTGCCAGAGTCTGTCTAACAAATCAATGTTTTGCTAGTGAATATTTTACAAGCTTAGCAGTCTCAGAACAAAGTAACAAAACACCCACTTACAGTACATCAGATTCATAAAGTATGAAATCTGACTGCAGTTTCTAATGTTTGGTATTAGTAAAGATAAATATTACAAATTAATGTTAATTATTAAGCTTAAGCTAGGAAAGCATTTTACAAATGGTAGCTGATGTAGATATTTCAGTTACAGCTATAAGTTTGGTCAGTTACCAGGGTGCGTGGCCATTTTGGAGGAACTGAGATGTGAACTACAGACTGGATTACATACTTATATTCAATTCAAGTCAGCTTGAATGTGTATAAACCACAGAAAAGTTTAGGAAAATGTGTGGAAGATGCTAAACAGAAAAAGGCTTGGAATGGCTGCAATATTTTGAGAACCTGGTTAATAGGTGGCGAAGATCCGTGCAAGCTGGTTCCTTCAACAATTCTGCCCTCTATTTCCTATTCTGACATTTTTTTTGACTTTTTTTCACTAAACCCAGACACAGGTGAAGATGTGAAATGTTACAAAGGTCTGATGGTGTGGAGATGGTGAGGGAGACAGTATCAGGTCATCAGTGACTAGTGCTGTGAAAGCCTAGATGGGTGATCAACTGATCTTTGCATTTCGCACATTTAATTCAATATCTAAGACTTAAAGGATTTTGAGTGTGACTTTTTGGATTAAAATGCTGATCTGTCTCAAACATATTAAGAATTCAAATGTCACTCTTCAACTAATTTATTAATTCATATATTGATTTATTATTATTAAGTCATGATGAGAACAATGAGTTTTTTATTCTTACGAGTTTATTTTTTGGTTGAGGAAAACTGACCATTCTGAGTGGCAACTGCTGCTTATGTTAACTTAATACATGAGAAGCCATGTACGTGACTCATGAGCTTTTGGAAAATGTCCACAAGAGGAAGGCACTAATGAACTGTCCATGTGAACACAGTAAATGCTTCCCCTTTTGAGGGAGAACAAATGGACTGTAAGCAACACGCAGACTACATGAATTATTTTTCTGTTTCAAAATCATATTCAAACTGATAGGAAAAGTTCAAGCAGGGGACAAAATCCAACAATGCCTCATCCTAGCCATGCTCTGGGACTCCTCTCATACAGCCTCTATCCAATTTTCTGATGTGTGTGTGTGTGTGTGTGTGTGTGTGTGTGTGTGTGTGTGTGTGTGTGTGTGTGTGTGTGTGTGTGTGTGTGTGTGTGTGTGTGTGTGTCTTACAGTCCGGCAGTTTGAGATGGAACTTTGATCAGCTCTTCCTCCATTGCCCTCTGAATCAAAGATATCTTGCTTTATCCCTTTAGTGCAGGTGGTGTGTGTGAGTGTGAGTGTGAGTGTGTGAGTGTGTATGTGTGCGTTCATCAGGCTGCTTGTGGCAGCCAGAGGAAGAAATGGCCATTATAGCAACACCGTAAAAACCCTTCTGCTTGTGTTTTATTTGATTGAATACATTTTATGGTGGCTTTATGGAAATGACCGGACATGCCCCATTTTCCTGTTTTACTCAGATGAGGTCTTTTGTTTGTCACACTACAGTGCACATCACAGAAACCAATCAAAATTCCTCACCACGGCCAGTAATAGGAATGCAAACTGAAAACTGCATTACACGTTCATTCCAGATTGCAGGGAGCAAAGGCAGGATAAATGAGGCTGTGATTAGAGAGAAGAGCTCTTCCAGAGGCAGCTGTCCTATCCCTTTATACCACAAGAACACTCAGTAATAGGTTTGCACTGACAACAAACCACAGGTCTATCATTAGCAGGGTGTCTTCAAGCCTCTTCACAGAGGTAAGTGAGCACAAGCCTGATGCACCCAACACACATAAATAATCTTACTTGCCTCTTTCGTATGCTTTTAAGTCAAGGCCACTATTTATCTCACCTCTCTCTGATGAGCCTTGCTCTGATTTCTGATGAACTCTGAAGAAAATGACTGGCTACTGAGATTTAATCCAAGGGCTCTAAATTGTTCATTTAACCAAATCTTCCTCTCCAGCCTTTTGTTTTTACCTTCAGCTTGTATTCAAAATGCAATTATCATTTTGTGCTTTCTATCATGACTGCGATATGGTTTTCTCTCATTTAAAGAATGTTTGAGACAAGATGCAGCAAATTAGTTCTACTCTGAATTGTCTTTGTTTAAGTAATTGTGCTCAAAGATTTGGCTGAGCCTATGACAAAATTGCTTTAAATGAAGTGATCTCTGTGAAGTGTACCTCTTTTCAGCCAGAGTGAATATTTCTTGATTCAGTGATCAGGATGCGAGCTGAAAGGGAATTTATTGCCCCTGGGAGCCATTCAAAGTGCAGTTGCAGGTAAGACATCAGTGACAAAGTAAGGCTAGCCTGTCATCCTTTGACAACTAGGGCTTGAGGGCTTGATCACTTACACCTGAGCGATATCTAACCCTGTCGTACCTTCTCACACCTCCACTCCCTCACTTATCGTTCTCTCAGCCTTGTGCGTGTTCTCAAATATTCATGACCATGCAGCCAGTGTCATCTTAGAATATCTAAATGGGAAGCCCAAGGCAGAGGGAAATCATCCTACTATGAAATTCTCTGGTCCTCTACGAATGTTAAAGCAGTCATCTATAAACTTCGCTCCATCAGTTCCCTCCTCTTCGCTGTTACAATTTCCTCCCTTTTTAAAAAACTCCTGTGGTGAATAGACGACGTGGCAATTCGGACAAAATGGCAGATTTTTTTAAATACATATTGAGTGCTTACCATGTGTACTATCTGCTTTCCATTGCAGTGAATCATCTCATGGCACAACATCTGCTACCAGTGCTTAAAGTGATATGTAAAACTTTTGACAGCTGATTTGCAAAACACACACACACACACACACACACACACACACACACACACACACACACACACACACACACACACACACACAAACACAGTAAATAGCACCCATGCTCACTCTCTCTGAAAAAAAGCAACATTAAATGACTGAGCCTTGGCTGAGTGATTCCCGATCTGCCACTTAAGCGGCTGGGGGCTGACGCATTGTGCCAGCTCATGTTCAGGGTCATGCCTGTGTCACTTAAAGACTCTCTAATGAGACCCAGACAAGCACACTGTGCCCAGCCAAGCGGAGCCGAAAAATCTAAAAGCCAACCACAGCATGAGAGCATTGGTGCCTGGGTTAGAAAAGAGGAAATAAAGACCCTCAAGTATTGCAAGGCCGCTATGTGAGGTCCACTAGGAGTAAGGGAGAGGGGATTTTGTGAAATGGCTATAAAGAACTTGACCCATAACATTTCTTGAAATGGACTCACAAAGTTGTGATGCAGCTTATCATTCAAAACTTTGTTCCTTTGAAGGTGGTGGTCAGTGTGGAGATGAGTGTGGAGGGCTCAACAGGACACGTCCTGTAAAGATGTTGGTTCACCCTTAAGCTCTTAAAGCCGGGCTTGACTGAAATGCTGTGTTGCGTATCAGTGATATTCTTGACAGACTGACAGGAGCTACTGAGAAATATCACTCACAGAGACAGAGTGAGGGACAGCTTGAGAGACATTCAAAATCCCAAATTCCAAGGCAGTTAATAAAATAAAATATTTTATCCAGTGCCTGTGTATCACAGTACTGTATAGCCATTTTTACAAACTTGAATTTAGGTGGTGAATATTTTACTTTATGTTTCAGTTAATATTAAGCTGTCATAACAATGACATCTCAGAATATGTCAACTTTGCATTAAAAATGACACAATTCACCAAATGACACTTAATGACAACAGTCATGCATTCATACATTTTTATGCATGTACATGACAGGTGTCATGAAATAGCTATGACAGTGCCATGTCAGTCTTATGCACGCCCAATCATATAGTATTACCAAATATCTTTGTATCCAGGCATTCACATGCACAAGATTGACATGGCACTGTAATGAACATGAAGGGGTCTTTTTGAATGTTTATGATTGCTGACATTGAGTGCTATTCAATCAGTTATGTCATTTTAATGAAAAGCTGACATTGTTTGAGATATCTTTGTTATGACAACTTTAGGGTAACTGCATAAATGACCTCAGTACTGTACTGACATCAAACTGCCCTTAAAAGATTTAATGACACCTTTATGACGAGTCCAAATGGTATCACTTTAGTCAAGGGAATTATTCACAACATGAGACTGTGGTCTGGTGAGACCAAATGTCAAAACCAATGACATATGACGGCATAATGTAATGTTAAAACATAAAGCTTAACAGTTTCTTTAAGTTTGATCATGTCAAGGTGTCATAACAAAGACACCGCTGTCTTGATTAATGTCAAGTTACCATCTCAAGCATGTCAACTTTGCAATACAAGTTATATAACTGATAGAATGACACCTAATGACAACAGTCACAAACATTCACTCAGATTCATGACAGGTGTCATGACATGGCTATGACGGTATAATGTCAGTCTTGTGCACACCCTTTCAAATGAAGTGTTACCAAATATCTTTGTATCCAGGCATTAGCTTGCCTGGCCTCGTGTTCAGTTCAGTATAATCTCTGGTGGCAGCACACTGCACAACACAACAAATACTCCTAGGAAAGAGCCGTGCAATGAATGGAGAGTTTATACAGTGTTAAGCTCACATGGGTGTTGTTCAACATGAATATTCAACACACACCTTAGAATAAACCATTGTGTTCCCATTTCAAGCTAATTTCATCTGGGATTATGTTCCAAGGCGGAATTCAAAAAGGTAAATGACGATAAGCTACAGAAACAAGTATGTTGTTTCATAAAAATATATGCAGTGTGCTACATGATATAACTCAAATTTAAGTTAAAGAAATGTTATCTACAGATTTTATGTTTCAAGATCTAATTTTTCTAGTGTTGCACAAGAAAGAATATGAGTTTAAAAGAATTTATGAATTATTTCAACATGTAAAATTTGTTATAACTAAGTTAATGACAACAGCAAACTCAGTGAACATGCTTAGAACCTTTTTTTTCCCTCAAGTTTGGCAACCAAAGGTATCCTGGCACAGAGCAGCACAATCTGGAAAAGAAGCTGGAGCAGGATGAATACATTACTAGCTGGAAGAATACATTATCTGCAGGTGGAGTTTGTATTAGCCTCAAATCAGCTTCCCTCTTTCCCTTTGCACCTCCAGGAGACGGCATTCTCCTCAGAGAAGTGGGCCTGGACTCCTGTCTCCTGGTAACAGAGTCCAATGGCACAAATATGCAGTACATCATCCCAAATACAACGAAACAGCACACCAAATATGCATACAAGTCCGGATGATGTCCCTGCTTCAGCTGAAGTTATGCCTTTGGAGACAGAAATTCTTGTGCAAGCAAAAACAATGCACTGACAGAACCTGTGTGGGCAACTACATAACCTATAGGACAAGAACATGTGGTTGCATTTAAGATGGTCTATTGCTTATGTGGAATTAAAAGCTTATACTGAGTAAGTCAGATAGGCATGTTTAGTGCATATTCTGTAGGAAAAGCAAAAGTCCATCTGTTTGTGTGACTGCATGAACTGACAGCTCCCCATAATACTCCCATTTGACGTGAATGAATATATTACTTCTATTATCCAGAGGAAATGGTATTTGGAGTTGCTTCAAGGAAAAATGACCCAAGATGTTTGATGGAGCTCAGGACGCATCCTGAGGATGTTTCCTGAATGATTTCACTCTATGACAAGGAATATGCAGAGTAGTGAACCAGGCCGCTGCTCAGAAAAACATATTAAAGCAATGAATGAAGGCAGCCACATTGTTTGACCTGTGCACCACTATCGCCACCAATGCACTCAAATAAATGCCCCCTCCATTCATTATTATAATTACATTAAATTTGCGCTTAGATGTGCACTTAAAAGGATAGTTTGGATTATTTTTATTTGAAGTGGGGTTGTATGACGTACTTATCCATAGTCACTATATTACCTACAGCCCATGCTGCCTTACCTTGCTGTCAGACAGCCCTTTCTGGCGTGAAACCATTATTAAATATGCCAAATATTACTCTCTCTCTCTCTCTGCACGACCACTGCCTTGATCACTTAGTTAGTGATGATGATGATGACAATGACAATGATGAAGACAATGATGATGATGATGATGATGATGATGATGACAATGACAATGATGAAGACGATGAAGATGATGATGATGATGATGATGATGATGATGATGATGATGATGATGATGATAACTAACTGATCAAGGCAGCATTAAACCAGCAACCCCCATGTTCTGCAAAGTAAAATGACTGTTTTTGACAATGGACCCTGGTTGTTTTGGAGAGAGTGATATTTGGCTTATATGACGTTGGTCTACTGATGGAGGAGACTGCCTGACGGCAAGGTAATGCAGCAAAAATATGCTATATATATTGTACACTTCAACTGATATGGATTAATTGGGTTGGCCTTTTTTAGGTGGCTAAAGTATTTTTTTTCTGCAGATCCTGTCCACAGCAGCACATTGCTTAGCTTCAGTGACGGTCCTCCTACTAATTCTCCAAACAGGGGGCGTCGACCGTCATCTACTGTAGGTAATAGACTGTCTGTGGATAAGTATCTCATAAAAGCCCACTTCAAATAATCTCAACAGGTGGGAAAAACAACATAAGGTTTCAGGCCAAAACAAGCCACAAATTGCAAAACCCACACACCATTGTGCAAGAAGATGTTTTAAGCAACAGAATTGTTTAAAAATCCCACTGAAAGTGCACAAAAACTGACTTACGCAAAACAAAATGACATTGCAACCGTGTTTGTGCTACTGCTGTGCTACTGCTGGCTTTGTGCCAGTATAATATCAGAGGCCTTTATGTGATAACATTTACAGATATTAACCACTGCTTTAATGGAGTCCTACTCATCATAAAGCTCATGAGTGTTTCAGAGTAAGTTATGCCAAATTATGATTTTGCCACCCAGGGTTGAGTGGGGTGTTTGATTAAGATCATGCATACACCCACACTGAGGAGTCTGTTATGCAGTCTGTTTAAAAAGACTGAATCAGAAGGCCCGGCCCATTCAGGATTCTGTGTCTGGCTCTCTTTCCCATTCCCACTGATGTGCCGGCTGGTTTTCCCAGGGGATCGATGCCAAAGACCGAGCTGCCATGCTCAGATGCTCATCGAAGGCTGCGCACCCTTTTCCTTCAAAACTCAAGGCAAAGGTCTTGGTCTGAGACTGACTAAAATGAATCATTACTAAGACAGCGCCATAATTCACTGCCTGCTATAAATCAGAACACAACTCTTTGCACCTCCGAATCTGTAGGATAAATTTAAACATAATGAGATTCTGCTGCAGATTTCTCACACCTTTTCATGTTCATCCCCTGTAAAGTTTAAAGCTTAGTGCTGCACACCCAACATTTGAAAGATGACTGCTTCATGACTGGCTTTGAACATCTCATCATTATCTCCCTTTCTCTCTCACAGACATTGGATTTCTAGCATGCAAACATGCAACCATGCAACCAACACACAGAAACACAGCAATTGTTTACTCACTGATTCCTGGCTCTTATCCTTTGCATCATACACAGTCAGCTTGACTAGTGTCTCTGGGCTAGCAGGATACTCTGAAGGGAAGGTCACCCCCGTCAGAAACAGCGGGTCTTTGTTCGCCTGTCAGAGAGAGGGACAACACAGAAACAGGGTGAGATACTGTGTCTGTTTGTGTGTGTGTCTGTGAGTGTGTTTGTGTGTGTGTATAAGTGACAGTGTGCACCCTCATGCACATCCGTACTGCAACACACATGTTCATAAAAGAGCAGGAAGCCAAAGGGAGGAGAGGAGGGAGGGAGACCTGGGTGGGTAAATGAGCCAACAGCTGGGCTCAGTCTGTCCTCCACCTCCCGGCGTTTCTCCCCACTCCTCTCACCTCCCCTGCTGCCTCTCCTGGGCTCAAAAAAGGAGTAGATAGAGCTCTCCCTGGTGGGTCTACCTAGAGCTCTGGCATAACTACAGTCTTCTGACTGAGACTGCAGGCCAGGAGCAACAAATGTTGACAGGTAAGTTGGCACAGTGGCATGGTGGCAAAGGGATTAAACTAGTGCTCACAGCAGCCAGTGTTCAAACATACCAGAGGGCTGTATTGCATTCACTAATATTCACTCACAACTTTCCTGAAATCACAAAACCCAGTCATCATTATTAACGCCAACGCTTTTTGAACTGCAGGGCTATTTTTTTACCATGGCCTGCAGAGACCTTGCTTTCATTTCACTGTAAAAATGTCCTCCTTAACACAGGTGTTACTGCTGTTTACTTTAGATTTAAAACCCTCTGTAAGACCTCTGCAGTGCCAATAGAGTGAGGACATGTAACGCCACTTGTTTCTTCTGTATAGTGTTACCTGTTGGGAGGAATTTTCTGAAGAGATCAACATGAAATAAGGCAGGGTCATCTGTTGGTATATAAAATGTCTCCAGCACCAGAAATATACCTTATTTCAACAATGCTCAATATATTCTTGTTGTAAGAAATAGGGCTGTGATGATAACCACATTATTGCAATGTCAAGGTCGTGTGATCCTACTGCAGGTTTGAGCTCACTGCTGTCATCAGCTTTATTTTGAAGGGTCAATCTCATGTTTAGATCAGTGCATTGATCCATTTATACACCGAAGGATCAGTGCTGTCACACACAAGTCAGAAACACAGCCTCTAATTGGTCAACAGACTCAACCCAAGGCATCTTAAGAGTGCCAGGGGCATGCTAACAAAATGCTAACAACAACAAGTGTTGAAAGATGGATAATTAACTACAGAAGACATGCAGTGTTGTATTTATCATTATCATTTATTTTACTATGTCTCCAAAAAGACGCTGCAGTTCAAGATCTATTACAAAGCTTCTAAATGGAAAACAGTCACATCAAGCCGATGTTGTACGGCACTAGGTATGATGCTAGTGTTAGCATTAGCTTCACATTAGCCTTTCCTGTGCAGCTTAACCTGGCTAACCCTGTCACTTTCTCAGCAATTTAGAAATAACAGACAAGACTTTTACTTAGTGTTGAGAACCTGGAGCGTTTTTCTCTGCATCACTTGCACTTCACACAAACATTACACACTGCCCTACTCCTTAAAGGAGCTACGCCGTGCTTACGGCAGCATGGTTCAATAAAGTCCAATAAAATGGAATTATTAAAGTC
Source organism: Lutjanus erythropterus (assembly GCF_056507025.1). Lineage (NCBI taxonomy): Eukaryota > Metazoa > Chordata > Actinopteri > Lutjaniformes > Lutjanidae > Lutjanus > Lutjanus erythropterus. The sequence goes on along the minus strand of NC_139319.1, from coordinate 15,557,458 downwards.
AGTCACAGTTAACTGCCATCCAGTGGTAATATATTGCTTCATCACTGCAGTCAGAAAAAAATCCATATCACAGCACCAGTAAGGAACTTGTGTCAGTTGTAGTTGAAACAATGTTAATTTTACAGGAGCCAAATGAAACAGCATCAACTGAAGATTTGAAAAGATCTGTTATGATTTTTAGTGTAGTTGACCGCATATGTTGTGGCATCCTGAGAGATTCAGCAGGCTTGAGTGCATACCAGCCCAAATATGGCCTCGAGTCATTTCCAACCCAGGAACGTCTCTTTCACAATCATCCTTTTCTTTAAATTCATTACTGTATGGGTAAAATGCCCCCAAAGTTCCCTTAAGTTGGGTTGTAACAATATCAGAATCTAAAAATTATAATACTGGTATAAAAATTATATTCAGTACCATGACAAAAAGGAAAAGTAGTCCTTAGCAAACAAAATAAGATAAACCAACTTTCAGGAAAACAAAGACTGAACTGAACTGAGGACTTAGGACTTAATATTAGACTATTGTATTATATTATAAATGAATATAATGTATTATTAAGTCTTAGAATTTTCAGAATTGTATGGTTTTAAACAATGTGGTATTGGTGAGGTATTGAAGTACTGATACTTTTGACAACCTTAAGTATGACAGAAATAGTGAAATGCGTTTTCTGCATTTGACCAAGCCAAAGTATTAGGAGCAATGGGCAGCCACTGCACCTTGTTCAAGGTGTCCTAACTTAGATGTTTCTGTGAATTGAAAATGTTTCAGTGAATTTTATTGCATGAGGAGCAAAGGGGCTTTCCTGGGGAATTGTTTAGCAGTTTGGTTTTGTCTATTTGAACCATTTCAAAGCACTTCGTGTTTACACTTGGGACTTCCTCTTCCTCTGCCCCACACTGATGGGCGTCTATAGAAGGCAATCCCTCGGGACCATGTGGGGACAAGCTTGGGAGTGGTAATGAGACTGACACAGACAGACTGGCAGACATGTATGACTGCATGGTCACACCCTTGAGTTAAAAAAAACATCAGCTAAGAAATTGTGGCGATGGCAACTAACTTTCTAATATTGATATATACAGTATATTGCAGGCACATGCAAAATCACAGGTGAAATATTCAGCAAAACTTTATTTATGCATGAGCCTGATGATACCAACATAACCATGACATGTCATCTGTCATGAGCATGAATAAGTCTTCATGTTTATTACTGTTGTCATTAAGTGTCACTGGGTGTAATTTTTAATGAACAGTTGACATTGATGACAACTTGACATTAATGAGGACAAACTTGAGCTATCTGTCCATCTGGTAACTCTGTAAGCCATCTTACTCATTGTCAAACTGGCCTTATAACATTTAATGACATCTTTATGACGAGTCCAAAGCGCATCACCGTAGCTGAAAATATACAGGGCACAATTATAATACTCTGATATCAGCCACTGTCAAAACCAACCACATAAGACAGTTTAAATCATGTTAAAGAAACTATTTAGCTTCATGTTTTAAGTTTGATAATGTAAAAAAAAAATTAAAGACATTGGCTGGATTAATACCAAGCGGTCATAACAAAGACATTTTTACATTGGTTAATGTTACGTTGTTATAACAAAGACATATCAAATAATGTCAACCTTACATTAAAAAATTACATTATTGACCAAATGACACTTGATGACTTCATGAACATGACAGGTGTCATGATATGAGTTTGATGGTGTAATGGCAGTCTTATGCATACCCCTTCAAATAAAGTCTTACTAAATATTCTAACTGGTGTATTTGCGTGCATTTTGTTAGATAAAACCCTTCACATGTGCAAAACAAAATTTTCTCATTACTCATTTTATTACTTAATTGTTAGTTCTAAGCTAGATGTACTTAGTATCATGAATATAGATGGTGGGTGTTGGAGGATTGGAAGTGAAAGCATGAAGCGCCCTAAAAACAGAATTGTACACACACGCGCACACACAAAGACAGAATTATGTGTTCAACTGCGCACACACGGAGGGAACACGCAGACCCACCTCCTCACCACACCACTAACACCACTGATCCGTCAGAAATCTTCCATGCGCTGACGGAGGGGAAATAAAACAAGTCTATCGCTTCTTGTTTCAGCCTCTGTAGACATGGTAATACCAGTCTTGATGCCCGGTGCCGTTTTGCCGCCCAGCCATGAAGCTTTGTGGTTTGTGTACACTAACATCCTAAACACACTGCCTGATTCAGCACAGCGGGCGCAGACACTGAGGAACCAGAGCTCAGTGCAAATCTGGGTATATATCAGTACTGTACACGGACAAAAACACAGACAGAGCCATTATACTCAGAATCTGCAGGTACACACACGCTCACACACATAACCCCTCACACCTCCCTCACTGGCACACTGAATAGGCCTCATTCAGACTTACCAGCATGCTTGGCAGCCTCAACCGTGGCTGAATCTTCTTAGTGCTACTGATGGGCTGAGATGAGCTAAAGTGGTAAGCCTGTCTCCATTTACATAGAAAAGTAAGCCAGTCTGTCGTACAAGTGGTCAACATATGCTATGGGAGACAGCTGCCCCTCTCTTGTCTTTTTGTCCGTTTGGGTTGCAAACCTCGGTGGAATGGCCAATTTAGGCCATTAGAGGGTGTGTGTGTGTGTGTGTGTGTTTGTGTGATTGTGTTGGGTTGGGGGGTTAGGGGGTGGGGTATGAGTATTCTGTCTTCAGTTTCCCTACACCGGAGGTGTCTCTCCCTCTCTTGACCACTCATAATTACACACACACACACACACACATACACAAACACAGATTAGACTTTTTGGACTTGTTCCAAGCAGGGGGTTCTTCGCTTGACTAGCATGACATCAAAGGCAGTTTTATCCCCTGGCTTTGCGTGACGTCAAATCCCCTGGAGAAGCACCACTCCTGGACCCACTGCCCATGTTTAAGGAGCGGGATTTTCCTACAAGATCCTAGATAGCATTTTTCTATAGCCAGCATCAAATACAATATGTCGAAGATGTTTTCTATTGCACTTTAAAGAGATTTAGAGGGCTTTAGATTTTCTACTTAAGTTGTCACTGGTCCTTTCTGTTTTACCAACAGTAGATTAAGACACAGTGCCCACACTGAGACATACACTCAGTCTGTGGAGATAAAAAAAAGGGTCTGCCTTTTGTGGAAATATGGCACTGTGTCCCAATTCCATACTATACTGTGTATAAATAACACTGAGTATAACTGTGTTAACAGATCATGATTTGGGAAATTAGTATACAAAGAATTAATGTTTTTGACAAATGACAAACAGTCCAATCAGGGCCTCAAGCCCATCCAGTTGTCAAAACAGTAGTCCAATTTCTCATTGCCATACATTAAAGAGGTTGTATGGATTATCTGAAGTGGGGCTGTATGAGGACTTTATCCAGAATCAGTGTATTACCTGCAGTGGATGCTGGTCTGCATGTCCCCCGTTTGGCAAGGAGCAGGAATCCCGGTTTAGGAAGCTAAGCTTTTTTAAGTGTCCCTTTATGATTTATTTAGAATATTATCACCACTTTACCGTGCTGCCAGACAGCCTTTTCCAACAGGAAACCGCCGTTATATAAGCCAAATATTGCTCTCCACAAACCAACATGACTCCATGGGTGAAATCAGTTTTGAACACTCAAAAAACAGCACGCACATCCAAAAACGATAAATACTGGGTGCTGGACAGAAGAACAAATACAAAAACACATACAAATACATATATTTCGGGCGTCCCTACAGCTCAGTTGGTAGAGCGTGTGCACCATGTATTGAGGCTGTCAGTCCTCTGCAGCGGCTACCAGTTCAATTCCCGCCTGTGGCCCATTTGCTGCGTGTCATCCCCTCTCTCTCCAGCCCCCTTTCCTGTCATATCTTCAGCTGTCACTATCAAATTAAAGGCAAAAAAGCATGATCTGTTGAGTGACCCCCACTGGTTGGTTGTATATATGGAGGTGTGTCTCCTTATCTTGTTCATGTCTGATGAAGGGCTGCTGCCCGAAATGTCACATGTGGTGATACTATTAAATTTCCAAAGGGAGCAGTGTCTGGTGTGTGGACCTATTTTGTGTTTTTAAAATCAGTTTTACCTCGCAGCACACCAGAGTTGCTGGTCTACCGCTGCCTTTATTGTTTGTTAATTGATTGTTTTGTTTGTGTTATTTTGTGACTCTGATGTTTTAAAAGGTTTGTTGAGATTCAGCAATGTCACACAAACTAACAGATTAAAGCTGCAGTAGACCAACAACTCCTGTGTTCTGTGAGGTAAAATCACTGATTTCACCGATGGAGTGTGGTTGATTTGGAGAGAGTGACATTTTGCTTATATCATGGCAGTTTTGGAAAAGGATGTCTGGCAGCAAGGTACAATGGTGGAAATATTCTAAATATAGAGTACACTTAAATATTGATTTTTTTTTAGGTGGGCTATGTTTTAAGTGTCTACAGTACCTTTTGCTGTTGACCCTGTCCACAGCATCACATTTCTCTGCTTCCATGATGGTGTACCATCTGCTGCTCCAAACTGGCGGCATGTAACTACCATCTACTTTAGTTAATACACTATCAATTAGTACCTCATACAACCCCACCTCAAATAATCTGAACTATGCCTTTAAAGTCTTTACTTTTTATGTGAGCAAAGTTACGCTTTTACTTTTAAAGGTCGTCCTTTCAGACATTTTCTATTTTGTGAGCTGACTAAATAATATTTTGAAAAAGAAAAAAAAGTTTCAACCTCATTCCAATGAATTGAAATGACATTTGGTTTTAATCAGTAATCAGTTATGAGTCATTTGCAAGTTGAACTGACTGAACTCAGTGTCCTGTCAGGCAAAGAGGGAATGATTCATTAGAATATAGCCTAGCTTTTCCTTACTAACCAAATGATAGAAGATGAAGGCCAAATTACCACAAGCCAGCCAAAACAATTTTTATCCGCCCAATTAGGCAGTACTGGCACCAATAGACTGGCTTCTTTTGGCTATGTATTATTCTTTTTTACCTTCTTTTCTATAGTTGATACCAATTTCAGATTTAAAAACTACTTGATGTTTTTGTTTTCTGTGTTCAAAACAGGCTGCTGCACCATCATCTATTGTCACTCTTTTCTCTCCCCAGCACGAACTAGCAAACCCATTTCTGCTGTGTGCATTGTGGGAAAACTGTCAGCTGACACCACATCTTAAATAATAAAAACAATATTGTTGTTTTGGCAGAGTAGCAGTTACAAATTTAAGATATATTCAGAGGCAGTTTGTACATGAAAGACAGACACTGTTACCCTCATTTGACATATTCTGTGAAACTCTGACTCTTTCTTTAAACAAGGAGAACCTGTAGAGGTCATTTCTTTAAACTAAGGATTAATAAAATCCAGATCCAACATGATAAAATGCTAACCTGTTCTTCTTATCTGACCCCTGTCCAGTGATTCATGGGTAAGACTAGAAAGGGCCATGTAGCAGCTGGCATGTTCCATCATTTATCTTCTAAATTAAACTCTTGTATCATATACAGTGGATTCCTGATAATATGCCTATCACATGAGTAGGTCTAATGCCAAAGCTTTCATGCAGCCACGACTCCAATCAGTGCCCAGCAAAGCTGCCGGCAGCTGCTGAGAGCAGGCATCCCGGGAATGTGACAAACACAAGAAACACAAGTGGCAGTTGTTCTGTCTTCAGACTCATGCTACACACACAGTGGGGCTTTCCAATTCACACATATACATGCGCGCACACACACACACACACACACACACACACACACACACACACACAGGTCCTCCTTTGGCCACACAGGTTAATGAACATCTGCTGCTGTGCATGTTGGATGATGGTGTATGAGTGGAAAAACCTACTGGTTACGACCGTCCTGACAAGTGACCTCTGTTCCTCTAAACAACACTGACACTTAACTCAAAGAGGAGTTCAAAGTCACATTGGATTTTCCCAATGCTATTCTATAGCTGAGTCAAAATTAGAGCTGCAGCTAATGACTGTTTTTTTTTTTTTAAATCAATTAATCTGCCAATTTAATAATAAAATGTAAAAAAAAAAGAGTGAAAAATGCTCAATTGAATTTCTCAGAGTGCTTTTGTCCAACCAACAGTCCAGAACCCAAAAACTCTTCATTTACTATCATAAATAACAAGGAATAGCAGCAAATCCTCACATTTAACAAGCTGGAACCAGTAAATGTTTGACATTTTGCTTGAGAAATGCCTCAAACGAATCAATCAATCATGAATCAATTCTCAAAAAAGTGTATTCATCTAATTTCATTTCAATCGACTAATCGATTATTGGACTACTCATGGCAAGCCTACTCATAATAACACTAAAATCACTTATCTGATTGATTTGATTTCTGTGTGAAGTGCTAAATAGTAGAGATCATCACTTTTATTACACTATGCTGACTAATAAACTAAAATATATGGCAGAGAAAACTCCTCAGACCATCTTAAACACCTCTTATAAGGCTGCAAACCTCTCTTTTAAAACGGACTCATAAAATCACACAGAATGTGCACATACCCTGTTTTTGTGGAGTCGAAAGCAGTCCATATCCTCAGCTCCAAATCCTCAACATTACAGCCATGAAATCAAAACTCCAGCGGCACTCCGAGTGTCTGCAGAGCTGGCTGAGCCAGCATACACTATCCTACCACATCCTGTGTTTCCACACACACATTCAAACACACGCGCTGCTGTTCCCTTGACAGGACTGAGGGGGAAAGCAGTTGAAATGCAGTCTTTGAAAGAGACGGTTATGCTAATTTAGCTTTACTGGATTAGAAGGAAAATAATGTGCGTCAGGAAACTTTGCCCTCATATGAGGAAAGAAAAAAAATGTGTGTGTGTATGTGCACATGTGTGTAAGTGGGTTTTCCATAGTGGGACAGGGGGCAGCTGTTGCCGCCCAAAAAACACTTGTGCGCCTGTTGCCTTGGCAACACTACTGTCACACTGGAGGTAATAAAAGAAGCATTTAAAGAAGTCAAAGAGCAGAAAAAAACACTCATACAATTAAACCCACAAACACACACTGTACATATTAAGAAAATGTGGTGAATGAGAGTCACACACCAACTATTTTAGATGTCTGGACTGTCACAGGAAATAGAAGGTTAACGCTCATTGTCTGTTCCAGTTCAGTGAGTCAGATGTGGGGAAAAAAGGTTGAGAAAAAGGAGGGCAGACATAGATGGAGAGACTGCAACCAAGACCCAGTGACCCAGAGACACAGCAAAACAACAAACATCAAAGGTTGGAGAGAGACAGAGAGAGGGTAGCGCATGTGTGTGTCTGTCTGTGTGGGGCCTTACCTCCACTATCTCTGTGCAGGCATGAGAAACGAGGTGCTGCTTGTGGGGATCTATGACAGCCACCTGGACCAAAGCATTGGGCTTCCTGTCTCTGCCTGAGGCCACCAGATCATTACAGGCTGCAGAGAGGAAGAGAGGAAGAGAGGAAGAGAGGACAGAGAGAGGAGTGGATGGAGAGAGCAGGAGAGGCAGGGAGGAGGAGTAGAAGAGGAAAAAAAATCAAGATGAGCGGATAATCCTTTGCAATGGACACATAAGTGACTAAAAGCATGTGACACTGGGTCAAAAATATGAGATTGACGATAAAAGACAGAAACAGGGTAAACAACACAGGAGAAGAAAACTGCTAAGGCAGAAGATTTATAAATATCTCCCATCAGATTTGATGTCAGATGCCAAAACATTAAAGAGCTGCATTATCACATAGGAACAAAAGGGAGTTAAATCCACTGTCATCACCTCAAAACACAAATCAAAGCCTGAGCAAATAAATAAAATATATATACATTGAGATATAAAATTGTTGCCTCAGCAGTTGATTAAAATGGCAGCAAGGCAAGCAGACTTCCTTTTGGCAGTGAGATATCAGTTTATTAGGGCATCATTTCATTTCCCACAGCAAAAGCAGCTTGTCACTCAGCCCTTTTCCAAGGACAGGAAGACTTTGCCTCCCACAATTCCTTTATAGGAAACCAACGCATCCTGGTTACGAAAAGATAACACTTGCTGATCTCATCACAGCTAAACTGATGCATCTTTTCCTTGTTATCTCTTTGGTAAGGAGAGATACATAACAGTAAAGTTGCTCTTTTGACCAAGTCAAAAGGCAACAAAATGGATTGATTTTTTTCTGGGCCTTTCAAAATGTGTTATGTGCAACCTTTCACAGGAAGTATTTTTATTTCTGTGTTGCGTTCAAAACTTTAAAGCCTCTGGAAATTTGGCTCGATTTATTAAAAATGCATGTGTTTTATGATATCCAAGGAAAGTGTCTCATTAAGCATCCAGAAGAATCCTAGTGAAAATAAACATTGATAACTATTAGGCAAGCTGGTTGTATCACATTTTTTGCAAGGTGAAACAACAAGACAAGAAATAGTGTTGGTTGCTTGTGACTTCTTTGTTCTTCATAGTTAATCAATGATCAAACTAGGATAACTATACATTACAGAGTGGATTCCTTAAGACAAAATCCTCAGAAATTGGGGATCATGAGTTAATGTGCATGTATTGTGGGGGTTTGTGAACCTTCGGCTGAGACCATTTCTCAAGACCGTGCAGGCATGACAGATTACATTTTGATCAGCATGTCCTCAGGAGTAACGACACAGAAACTCAGCAATGCACTGCTACGGATGGTGGCAGAAGTAAAACTTATTTTAGCTTATTTGACAAAAATATATATATTTTTTTCACAGCTTTACTTTGTAGTCAAACAGCCCTTTCCAATGGGAATCTGAAGCCATCTTTGCTCTCTTCAAAGCCAGCAGACTCCATAGACGAGAAACACAGGTCTACCACGGCCTCAACTGCTTAGTTATTGTGTGACCCTGGTGCTTCAACACTTTAGTTTGGATCTGAAGTAACATTTCTAGCTACAGTTTAAGGCAGCAGTAAACCATTAGGTCCCCTATTCTGCCAGGTAAAATTACTGTTTTTTGTCAAAGTAGGAGCAATAACAGCTTCAGTTTCCCTATTGTTGAGCTGGCTCAGACTCAAAGAGGCAGAATAAACAGAAGCAGAGAGGTTTTGTTACACCTGTTTGACTGGGACGACTGACGTCAATTTTTTTTTAGGATTGGTTTGAGGAATATATTGTGTGCGTAATTTTCTTAATTAATGTCCAGCCATAAGCAGGGTCAATTCAAACCCAATATCAGGAAAGTGTACAAAAACTTAAATGACAATATTCAAATTAAAATTTCAACAATTTCTAATGATTTTAGATGTTTACTAAAATGTACATGGAACCCTGAATTACACAGTTAGAAAGCTCCTGTGGCTTTGGGTTTCTCGTGGCTTTAAAATGTGATTTTTCTGTTCACCTCTCCTTCAAATTGAAGGCCTCTAAAAACATCCGACCTGATACCCAGTAAATTACACCATATGGTTTTGAATTTATAAATTAATGAACAGTCGTATACACTCGAGAACGGTAATGACAAATCTGTGTTCAGCAACCTCTTTGGATGCTGTCCAAGAGCTGCATTTTATCTACCCAGCACTATTCTGGCATGTAAACAGTAATTGATCCACTCGCAATGCCTGGTCAGTTTCACACATTACTCTGCAAAATAACGTCTGGATATCATCACTCAGTGGATGAAATTCCATTAAAAAAAACAGCAAGGGCAGATGATTGCTTCTTTGTGTGCAGCTTCGTCTTCACAGGCTTGATTTTAATGTTTAAGCAACTGAACAGCAACTGGAGATGAAAGCGGCTTTTGTGGGAGCAATTTTAAAAGGACTGAAGAGCAAGAATAAAGTTGCCAAAGGGTTCAGTAGTAGGGCATCAAGCACTCTGACATATACAGACCTTTCTTTTCTCAGGTGTAGAGGTGGTTTATCTGACTCTGTCTGATGTTTTTGGTGAAGATATGAGGTAAACCACATGGTTAAGTTTTTATTTTCAAGAGTACACCTGTGGAAAGTGATCGTTTTACACTGCATTTCTCTTGCAAGATGTGCAGAGTCAGTAGAGGCTACAGCATAAGGCTTACCTTGAATACATGTGTGCACAAACCCACAGAGTAAAACTACAACGGAAACAGACATTTCCCAGCAACACTGGAATGCTGATCGAGCTGTGAAGGTGACTGTCCTTGGCATTTCTTTTAAGAACAGCAACACAAACAAAGCAGGGATTTAATGAGCATTTGTCACACACTTGTTGGCGAGAAGGCAGACAAATAAAAGAGAAAGATTTCAGCATACGAAATTCAAAGCTTTTTTGTGATCTATGACTTTACTATTCCTTTTCAACCTATCTTATGTGAAACTGAATACACCACATAAAATAAAACACAAGTATTTCACTGAAGGTTGACTGACAGTGGGTGTAAAATATTCAAAAGGCTTCAGTTAAAGAGAGGGTTTGTATAGTCATTCACAATGTACACTGACAGCTGTGTGGAATTTTGTTACACTGAGAGCATCTTTTTTTATCAACTCCAGTAAACTCAGTAATAATAAAAAAAGAAGTCTTTGGTACAGTAAAACAGAACTTGATTTGTACTTTCTGCTCTATCAAAATCACAATATTCTCCATCAACAGCAGTTTGTATCAAGGTAACCATTGCAAGAATACTTGAGCTTAAACCTAACCACTGATTAAACTGACAAATTACAAAACCAATGACAATTACCACATATCCTTACTTTCAGCTTTGATATTTGACTTTGGTATAGCCATGATTACAGATGATAAGGTTGCTACTGTAGATACCACACAATACCTGAATCTATCTGAAACTGACTGTTCACTAAGCCCCAACCCCTCACTCTTTCAATTCTAGCTCAGCCCATATGCAATTTACAAAGATAAATGTGGCAGATTTCTTTGAAACGGCTAACGTACCGCTAAATGGTTAAGATGGGGAGGGACGTGTTGTGTACATTGATTGGCATTTATAGTGGCCAATGGCACTGTATGTCACCACCTGACTGAGGAGGAGGGAGGGGTGAGGGGGCACAGGACTAAAGCTAGAGGGAGTCTAGCCTTTTGGTTATGTAGTAGATAATGAGACACCGGTCCAAAGAGAGACAGACCGAAGTGTAGCAGTCAAGCATGGGCTGCTGAGACACACAGAGTCCGCTGGAGCGGGGGGGGGGTTAGTACATAGCTGTAGTCCTGCTGTTGCAGTCCAGTGGAGCTTGTACACCCATCAAAAGAGGTGAAATTGAAAAATACTCAGTGGATGGTAAGAAAAAATAGTGTCAACTCCAGTGAATGATGGGTATCGATGAGCATATTTCAAAATGAGCGCTGTTTCACAGACTTCCACTCAACAGCAGGGGCTGGGGGGAGATGTGCCACCCAGCTCTGGTTAGAGGGCATTGGCCTGCTTTTTTTAAATATATATTTCATATCATAGAGTCACCCCAAACAGTCAACCCCATCTTAGCACTTTTGAAACAGTGGGTGAAATTTTAGCCACAAAATGCAGATTCATAAACTTCTGAAGAAATGTCCAAATTAACACCGTACGCAAGTGAACGGCATGTGCACGCCCACCGTCACACATACTACACACATCCAGTTCAGACAGTGCACCTGCGTATATAAACATGGCTCCAGGCTAAGAATCTACAGTGAAGATTAAGGTTAAAAACGTGGTGTTAATGACGTCTTTCAAGTCAGTGTGACTTGGATTACACCAGAGTTGCAGTATGGAGGCATTTTATGATTTTTTCCTGTTGTTTTTTCTGATTCCACTCAGTTTGTGGACTAAAAAAAAACTAAACTTGACCTTCAATCAGCATGAGGTTGAATATATAATGACTGGGTATTCATTGTGTGAACTATCCTTTTGACACCAGCAGAAAATCTTGTTTTTGCTGACCTACAGTGGTTTTACTTTCTCACCTTCCTGTGGCGATGTAAAAGTACACTCTATGGTGTGGCGATATGCCCCGACATCACTGTTGGGTGTAGTTACAAGTCCAACAGATGACTTCTGACCATATCCAAACATACCAATCACTTATGCTGGGAAAAATTGTTAACTCAACCATATAAGACTTTCCATATAAAACTGTAAAAACAGGAGGTGGTGTACAGCTGTTGTTTTTCAGGGACTCTGGGTGATATTCAGTATGGAGATGTGTGTGTGATGAGGAACTGACTTCCAAGGTACTGACTGAACATGGGTGAGTTTAATATCTGAATGCGCTGCCCAGATATCAAGTTAAAGGATAGGTTTACATTTTTTAAAGTCTTGACATAATTTTCCCCGTCCCCACAGAACACAGAGTAATCCCGTCTTAAATCAGTTATTTGAGAAGTGATGGTCCTTTTAGTCCAACATTCTTGCAGTTTCCACAGACAGCGTTTCCTCAAAGCTGAGGGAAAGTAACATAAAGCAGGAATCTGGTATCAAAGAGACACCCACTTGATTTGTCTGTTGAACACTCGTTAGCCTCAGCTGAACAAGAACTTTTACACAGAACCAGGACGGCAGACTTTGTTCCCCATCACCTAAATGTTTCTCTAAGAATCTGCAACTTATGACCAATTTCAGGGTGTGTTTAAGGCAAATACAAGACAGCAAACCTGCCCAAATTTCTATCTGGATATTGCACATCATGGAGCACCATCGGGTTCTGTTCATGTTGGTGCTGATCTGGAGCTCCTATCAGCAGGCTTTAGCGGACTGCACATATGAACGTCTCATAAGCCAGCAGGCATTAAATAATTTAATAATGCAAGCATTTCTCACTTTGTTGTGAGTCCAAGTTCATCCCCTGCCAGTCCACATTTTGGTAGCAAAAGCACTGCTAGTTCACCCGTCACCAAAACAGGAAGAGAAATCTTTTTTTTTTTCTTTCACCAATCAAATGACATACACAATGGTATGCTAGTTTCTGATTTCTCAATCAACACAAGGGAGTGGTGTCTGGGTAGCTGCATCACCTATCTGCAGTGTGTCGGCTTGATTACAATGCCAGTATTGAAACAATGTAAAACTTTCCTTTAAAGATTGACAGCCTAAACGTGAAATATAAGTAACTTTCTTTAAGTAAGTTTCTTTTTACTTAACTTTTGAACTTAAGGGGCTGACTTAAAGCTGCAGTAGTTAGAAAGCCTAAAAACGTTGATTTTTGAGACTCATCTGAGTTAGGTTTAATTTTCTCCGTCCTGAGCCCCTCCTACCAGATGAACAGCACACGATTCATGCACGTAGGCAACAGTTTAGTTTATTGGGGTACAGTTAACCCAATCAATCATGAATGAGCACGGACCGACAGACATCAAATTTGTGTAATAAAGCAGACATCTGACAGTACAGCAACAGAGGAGAGAAACTATATTTCAAAACATAAAGATTCAGTGTGAAGCTACAGAAGTACTGAGAGCTGAACGTAAAGAAACTTTTAAAAAACATCTATTTATCTGCTCTCCTGCACACGCATGAAATCAATATCACAACGCTTGCTTGTTTGAGGGGGAGAAAAGGAGGATTGTCACCTTTTGGCCGTGGTCGGCACAACGTAACCGCAGCCTGCTTGGAGGCCAGTCAGGCTCGCTGTGTCCCGGCCCCCGACTCATTGCATTTCAGGCGCAGCTTGCCGCAATATAAACAGTAATGGAAATGCAAATCAGTGGTACCACGGTTTCACTCAGTGTGGACAAAAAATGCCAGTGTCAGCCCCATGTGTATGTGTCTCAGTACTCACCAGAAAAAGTCCAATCTTTCCTTTACATCCCGCCTTTCTTTACTCTCATTCCTTGACTTTCAAATAAATTTCTCCTCTGGTCAGCAATCATGGACAGACAGACTAATTATCGCACTGAAAATAGCATGGTCGGCTTCTCCGCTGTTGCTGCTGCACACAAGTTTACAAGTAAATGTGAAGATAAAGCTCGGCAAAGCCCCACGATCGACGTGAATGAACACAGCTGACGGTGAAATCAAAAGCAACTGAGTAACTCCTGGGCTGAGCATGTTGCTCATTAGACTCTTTTTTTTTTAGATTCTCTTTATAAAAATTCCATTTTATAGCAACTTTTCCTGCAGGAGTTTCAGCCATTGATTCAGGGTCTCACCGAAGGAACGTGCACGCACAGCTGCACTAGTAGAACAGCCAATGGGAAGCCCTGGGCTGAGAAGACCTGTGATTGGTTTAAGTTTACTGTCACGGGCCAGATGATCTAAATGCTGAAAACTGAGACAAGGGGAGGTGTAGAAGTCTACTTGCGTCTCACCACTTCATTTACAACATGCTGAAAGGTTATGAAATTATTTCTCATTGACATCAAAACAATGTTACCTACCCTAGCTTTCATGTCATCTATCGTACATTGGAGGTCACCGTTAAAATGTAACAACTAAAACTCACTGACAGGCAAGGCAAATGCTTAAAAACATGTGTGTACAAGGCGTATGTGTTTACATGCAGTTATGATAGTATGTTTGCACAGAGAGATAAGTGTCAGTATGTGTATATAGGATTTATGAATGAATTGCTTGAGATATACAATTAAATGCACAGAAAAATTTGCATATACAGTATGTAGCCCTAAATTGAGTATACGAACTTCAAAAATGTGCTCTCTGATGTAACAAATTACTCAAGATACAATGGGAAACTCTTTATTTTAGATTTATTTATTTATTTTCATTTTTTTCTCTCTTCTTTCTCATTCCTAACTTGATTTTTTGATTTTTTTTTGTATTGTAATTCTATTCCTGAATGTGTATGTACCCCTCTGACCTTCATCTATTCTGAATCTGTCGTTACCCAATATACCCAATATTAAGCTGAAGTCATATAGTACTTTACATACTACAGATTTACCATTTACCTATATGCACTGAGCTCAAACTGTAAACTATCGCTTATTACAACTCAAACATGTCTTAACATGCTTGTACTTCTGCCTCAGGTAAATCTTCTACACATTTGGCTAGACCAAGCATTCACAATGTTCTGCATTTAAATATGCCTGAGAAATGTGTTGCATATTCTGAAATCCCCATCCTTTGAAGTCTTATTCCAGTAATTTATCAAAAAAGCAAATATGTAAGAAATACGGATTTTATTTTATCACAGGCTCTTTTGAGAAATACATGCTGTATCTCAACAGAGACCTATCCAATATAACATCAATAAGTGGTTATAAAAAGAAATTTGCTGGACACCAATATCTCATACAGCATACAGAAAGTATAAATGTCACACAGATAAAGAGTTGGGTTGCCTGTGAAAAGTGTTTATGTTGTTTGATGAATGATGATAGATGAAGTAAACTAATAATTTAGCTTTGAACCTGAACAAACATCAAACATACTTAAGCTAACAAGTCACAGGGTCACCAGTGGATAGAAAACTGACCTTGGAGTGAATAATTTTATTCACTTGATTTATTTTTCAAAACAGCCAAATGTAAATTGGTCAGAATCCAAACTAGACATGAAGTCTGTGCGAACTGCGTTTTCATATTTCACACATTCAAACCACGACTTCAGTTCTCAAACAGACCTTGGACTGCACCAGACTAAATCCCATTTGCTAATTCCTCCAGTTCTCTAGAGCATGTCTCATCATGAAACCCACTTCAGAGTATTCAAAATACAACATGTGAGTTAGTAATATTAAATTGAAAAGTGCATTATTGAAGCACTCAACCCACATTCTTGAGCCTGCACAGTTAGTCACAGTTTTGTCTGAGTACTGGTAAAAGAGTCTGGGAGCAGGGGCACCGTCACAGCAGGGGAGCATAAAGTGAATCATGAAGGGAATAACTTGGTCTAAATGGACTTCAGTGCATGCAGCCATTACAAGGCAAACCTTGAAACACGTATTACTGATGCTGTTCTGCTACTAATATACAAAGAGGTGCACACTGCTACTGTAAGAAAACCATTTGTTAACCAGACTGGAGTTTAGATCTTGTAGGTTCATATATTTTATGGATTTATTGTCTGTATATGCAGTTTTACAGCAAAAATGAAAATACTTTGGTACTTTTTCACACTATAAAGATTATGATCCATTAGATGTGACATCTATGGTAGATCGGGGGCTTCTGTAACAAGATTGAAAACATAATTCTGATAGTGGCCATTTAATCTAAATGAATTTACCTCGGATCCCCGGGCTAGAATGTAGCACGACTGCAGCTTGTTAGATAAAAAAAAAAAACACTCAGACTCCTCAGAACTGGGATTAAGAAGCATTGATCTACATCTCCAAGGTTTCCCCACAAAACCAGAGGAGGTAATGAAAGAGAATGAATGAAACATGGATATGTGACGTGATCTGGTGTTTCAATTTCTGTATGTGAACATATATCTTATTGCTTGTTTAACTGGGTGAGATTAACTGCATTAAGTCACAGATGAGAGGTTGATTTATTTTGATGACAAATGCATGACTGAACAATTGGACATGGGCCTATGGTCCTTTAAAGTGTGCATAAAGCTGGGCGAAATACTGTGTGTTAATCTTAATCATATTAAAACTAAAATATACCATTTACTACTTTTTCAGTACAGCCTAAATTACAAAATTACCATGTTTTTTGACCACTGACAAGTTATATTCAAACAAGATAGCCACAAGGGCTGTCCACAAGATTTTTTTCAGTTTGATCAGATTTGGTTGTCTGACACAAATATTCCACTCTTCATGAGTGTGTTGTGAAATTGTGTTGTGCAGCACGTCCTGTCACCTGTCCTGCATGCTTTGTGTTCCTCCATGCAGTGAATTAGGGATTTTTTTTTTTTTGACCACACTGAACAGACCACAATGTTTTGGGTGAGTTTTCTTTTGTTTGACGCTGTCGACTTTGAATGAAGCTGACAATTATGCTAAAATTTTAGTTTTTCAAAGGGAGTCTGGTGAGTTTGGTGAGAACAATAAAACAGCTTTTTCTTGTTTAACCAAACATTCCTTAATTTAAAAAAAAGAGGTGTTTCACTGTTGCGATCCTTTCCAATAACGTAGTGAGACAGAATAGCAATCTGAGCCTGTCAGTGGCAAAAACAAGCACAAGCAAACAAAGGAGCTTCACCGGCCCTGCACACTCCGTGTTGCACTCTGGTGAAGTTGCTAACAGTGCGTCACCTACTCTGTTACTATCATGCTTCTCCACTTCCATCACAGTTAGTTTTGTGGTTTGTGGTGATTTAGAGACTCAGTTTGTAAAGTTTTCAGCCTGCCTTGTTGTTACAAGTACACTTGTGTACACTGATGCAGCTTAAAAGCAAGAGATGAATCTTGTTTACCAGCCACTCATTTCACCCTCTCTCACCAATGAACCACCAGTGCATGTTGTCAGACGGATTTTCTTAATAAGTGCACCAGCTAATATAAAATATATTTATTATTCCCCTTAATTGCTCACTGAAATTTTCTCCCTGTAAATTTGTGTAAGCTTCTATTTGTTTTATCCTGTAATGCACACTGACTGACAAAGGACAGAAAAGAATTTTTGACTGGAGGGATCTCAGTCGACTGAGGGGGTTTCCAGGATAATGATTCGAATCTTCGACTATCAGGGAGCAGCCCTAACAGCCATATCAAAAACAAGGAGTAAGGCAGCATTACTTTGAACTTCTACTTTGAATAAAAAGCATAAGAATAAAGAAGAATACAGACCCTAGGGTGACTAGGAAGATGTGGGCAATGTGGTCTTTTTTGTAGAAATGTTCGGTCTTATTTCTATCACACCACAGTTACTGTTAACCACAACATGTAAAATACTACTCCAATAATATTACAACAAGCTCACTACAGCCTATAATGAATCTTCTGAGAGTAGTCATGTGGGAAAGCAGACCTTTAAACTGCTGCAAGCCGACCAAAATTTCTCAAATGCCAGATGGTTGATCTTTCTAGTGATAAATCAGGATTGTAGACCCCCCCCCTGTAAATTTAGCCAAATTCTAAAATCAGGGGTGGCAGAATTGGGGTTAAATCAGGCTTTATCCATGCAATGTCTGTCCAGCTGGAATGGCTGACTTGGGAAGAAAGAAGGAAAAAGAAGACAGCAAATGTTTATGATAATGTAATGCAGTAACATTCAGAGCCTCTGATTCTCTGTTGTTGGGAGAAAAGGCTATAAGACCGAGTTGTAGAATATCTTGCAGTACAGCAGAGCTCATGCATGTATTATCTCTGAGGGGCTATTCTGATTCAACATTCCCTTTCTCTCTTCAAGATCTTGGTGCCAGGTCTTTTGGACTCACATTAAAGGAGGTCTAACGTTTGCTTATGCAGGACGAAGGCTTAAGCAGAGGAATTTATGTTCAGGCAAAAAACAAAACAAAGTCATGCAAAAATATGTTCATAGACACTGATATTCAAACAAAGAGCATCTGTGTGTCTGTTACTGGGGTCTGTTGTGTCAATTCTGTGGGTGTAACAGGTGTTTAACTTTTTCTGCACCTGCATAGATATACTGATCCTATCAGCACATACAAATGTAAGTATGTGTACTATGACATAGTAAGCGCCACAGGCCAAAAATCCTTCCAAAGAGCTCGATCTTTTTTCTTTCAGTCTGTTTCATCATGCCATCACCTCTCCAATTTGTTGCCCTCCATCTGTCCAAATTACACTGGCTCTCTTTTCTTGACATGATTCTAACATTAATTTCATTTTTTGCTGCACAGCTTCCACACACACACCTAAGATGGGATACTGCAGATAAGCTGCTGACTGTCCCCATCAGTCACCTCAGGGGACGTATATTTGACTGGCCTGAGGGATCTTCCCCACGCTGCCGCACAGTTAACCACAGCCAGACTGGTGATTGAAATGGGACTGGGTGCCCAACCATGCATCACAAGACTGGCTCTCTTACAGGGATATGACACTTGAACTGACCCTCAGGTCAGAGCTATTATGATGCTGGGTGGGGGTGGCAGGAAAGGGAAATAAAGAGGGCGACAGAGGGAAAGGACATGGGAGCCCCTTGGAGAGACATGCGGAGTTTGAGGAAGGAAGCCTGAGCGAGAGGGGAGATAATGAGGGGGTGACATGGAGGGAGGAAAGAGGAGTGAGGCTTATTAAAGAGAGAGTGATTCAAATAATGGAATGAAGAGCAGGAAAAGAGTGTCTAAATTTGAAGTGCCTTAAAGAACATTATATTTGTAGATTTTTAGTAATTTATTAGTGAATTACCTGCCTTAGCCTAGGTGGAAATTAATTCAACAATAACGTGACTTGCAATTTTAGCCAAGCGACTCAAAAACGAAAGTATACTGAGACTGATTCCTAAATTACCATAACAATTGAGCAATTGGAGTAATAATGTTTGCCCATCCTGGGAGGCTTCAATTACTACGCTGTATTTATTTTGTGTGATTGGAATATGCTGAGCTCTTTCAAGATGAATTTGCTGGAAATGAGTTTTAATGCAGCGGGCGGGCCCACAATGAATCTAAATTCCATTTAATCGAGAGGGGAGCCCTGGGAGTTGCCACAGGAGACAGGAATATATGCTCGTCTCCAGAAGACGTTTCATTCATCACGATAATTATTTCAATGCTTCAATTAATTTGACAACATTATTTGCATGTGCCGCCATTTTTGCACACCTGTTTGCCAGTGGGTCTGGGGAAAACTGAGGGAAAATTAGGGCTGTCGTCTTGTGATAAATATGTCCTTCACCTGCTGCACAGATTGAGAAGCATATGATGTTAAATCTGTAAAAGGATTTAATATAATGCCCGTAATTTGCTGTTTTGTACGAGAAGGGAGCCTCAAGTTTGGAATGAACCGTGTGTAATTCAAAGTGCATTTGTAAAGCTGCCATTCACAGCAAATTTGCACCTGCTACTTCTGGATATTCATGCAAAAAATACAATTTAGAGGCAAAATGAATATGAATTTGAGCACTGACAATGTATTTTTAAACCTTTTGTCATGTAACACTGCAGCTCAAACATTGCTGTAGAGTATTATAAATTGACTTTGGGAAAAAATCTTTTTAAAACTCCACTGCCACTACTGTAAGGAGCCAAGAACATTACTTGAAAAAGAACAAAAGACTTGTGCAAGAGTCTTTATAGAAAGGAAAAAAAAAATCAAAGGTTAATCACACCACAGAATTGACCTGATATTCAACAAGTCATGGCCATCAGTTACACTGACACTCTGAAAAAAGACCATTAAAAAATAGTGTGTATTGTTAAGTTCTTCTCTGTGCAGGCATAAGTTTATATATGTGTGTAACTATGTTTCATCGGCTATAGTGTTTAAATTGTATGGAAGCTTGTGAGAAATGAGTGTTTTTGAAGTTAAGCGGTGGTTCAGGTTCACAACATTCACCATTCAATTCATTAATATTTCTTCTCATCCAATAGTTGATATAAGAGATTTAAAAGGAATAAGTTTCCCGCAGGCAGTCACAGACCGGCACAGAAGTCTACAATTTAAATTGGCTGGTATTTTAAGTGACAGAGACTCGCGCAACATTTTAATTTCTCTGGTGAGCTTGTTTGTTTGTATCTTACATTTTGGGCAGAGAAGATTCTTCACATCAGGTTTTCTGACACAGTGTCAAAGAGGCAAACACACACACACACACACACACACACACACACACACACACACACACAGACTCATTATTTTTGGGGCTTGAAAAATAAGTCTAAAACTGCAGTAGCAAAAATATAGCCAATGATGAGCATGATAAACAGTTGACAACTGTATTTTACTGTATCTTTATAGAAGAAGAAAATGTTTTCTCAGACGTTTTATTGTCCATCTAAGCTGAGAGGCTTCAGTTTGTTATTAATCACTGGTCATAACATTAAGCTTTAATCAATGACTTTGAAATTTATCTGGCTAGTATACGGTATCGTACTGACCACAGCACAGGAGTTCTTCTAGCAGTCGAAAAAAATGCGTGTCTGTGAAATTGATTGCTTTAAAGAGGTTTACTATTTAATTTCCATATAGCTGGGTGACACACAGAAGGCAAATTGAGGCGAACGGATTTCTGCTGAGGAAACGTTTCAGCACATGTGTGAACTCAGGGGATGCTGGAATGACCCACATCCAAAGAAATGCAGCGCAGCAGTGAGTCTGACAGCAACAGGGAGTGCATATGGACAGCTAGCATTTGTCTCCAAATCATCTGACAGGAGATTAGAAATGTCTGTTACAGCCTGAAAGGGTAAGCAAAGTTTGCAGCAGCTTTCGTCTTCACTAATGGACAAGTGGTCCTTGGCCGGCGAAGCGTCTGCCTCTGCCATCTCCCAATCTTCTGTCCCATCGACAACTCCATTTGACAGCATATTAACAAACGCACCGCTATTTTAATTGAGGAGGAGGAGCGCTGCTGTGTGTTCCTCTGTGTGTGTGACAAGCAGAGACATGCATTGTGAACCGGCTTAAGTAGGCACATCTTATTATCTGAGTAATGTGTCCTTTAAATGGCAGGAAAATATTGCGCCATTGACTTCAGACCAGGTTTTTGTTTGTCAATGATAGGGCTGGGAAATATGGCTTAAAAATAATATCCTGAGATTTTTAGGCTATTCTGTAATATAAAATATCTATCTCAATATACACATTTGCACTATTTGAGAATTTACAGTAGGCTAATCTAGAGAAAACATATGCTGATTTTATAGAATATGATGCCTTGCTATAGATTAAACTACCCAACAGTAAGTAAAGCAGATAAAATGAGTTCAACTTTAAACATTTACAGTAGTAAAATGAAATATGCACATTAATGCAGCAGCAATATTAATCCAAAAACCTCAAATATAATAGTGAAAGACTGACATGGACCATTTTACTGCACAATAAGTAATACTACATTTACTTTTGACACTTTGAGTAAATTTTGCTATAATACTTACATACTTTTACCATAGTTACGTTTAGAAAACTTTTCCTTGTAGTGGAGTATTTTCAGCACAAGAGATAGTACTTATGTAAATGTGCAGAAAGTTGTTTTGAATGCATTGAAACAGTGATATATTATATTACTGAACAATGAGGAATTCAACTACAAAATACTAGTCTTCTCCCTTTTTTGAATCACTGCTGCCCTCCTATTAAGTGTATAAACAACAACAATGGATACAAAAAAACCCCAACAACAACACAATACGGCCTCAGTAGAGAGAGAACGGTGTGTACTGTCATCTGCAGCACCTTCATAACCTACTGCAGAGACTAATGCTTTGCATTAGTAAACTATGCTTTCCAGATGTTTATTTTGTGTTTGAATTTGTTTGAACTTGAGTGTTGTATGTATGGGGTTGTGAAGCGATGACGCTGCACCTGCATGAAAAAGTTTTAGTTTTGTTTAAGATAGATCAATCGGTAGCACACACAGGCCTAATCTCGATTTCACGTGTGTGCAGGTGTGTGTATTTGTGTTTTTTGTGGTGTGTAACCGACCCTGTGACTGTGATTTTAACTGCCAGGTCAAAAATGACCAGAAGACAACCTGATTAATCATGAATATGTTTGTTTAACTTTTTCTAATGTTGGGGTCACTTTAGGAAAAGTCATCAAATTTAAAGCTGAAAAAAAAAAAAGTTTTCTGCTGTTAAAGACAATACAAGGGTTAAGAGGAACACACCCATGGGCATACAGATTGGTGGAAGTACAGTTGCTATTTACACAATGAGGGCACAGGGCATGAAATGGACAGCTGTATCAATTGGATACTACCATGACAGCAGTGCACTGCGCACAGCTTTGCACCAGGTGTAAGACAGGGGGCCTGAAGTCCAAAAATGTGGGATCTTACATTTCCTAGAGCACAACTGGATAGCAACTTTACTTAAGATGCTCCTTGCTTCCTAAATGGTCACTTGTCTCAACTCCACACCTTTAGCCTGCAATTCAGGTTTTCTACTAAATATTTCAAGTCTCAAGCACAAGCCCAGATAACCCTGATGACATCCTCAGGATTGTTTTTTTTTACTTTTGAAAGCTAGCTCTGGAGAAACAGAAAACATTAGACAACTATTTGCAGAGTGGTACTCCCTATGAAGAGTAAAAGCAGGCGAGTGCCATTTTAGTCATTACCATCTAAGTGCAGCCTTATTCCCCTAAATACCATGTTTGTCTACAGTGATATAATTAAATGTTAATTAGCTGAAAAGTTAATTGCGGAAGTTTGGCACCACCCCTACACACAATCACACAAACACAGAGACGTGCACACAATCAACAATCAACAATTACTCCGTACACTCAGAGTAAATCTGTTCACCTCTGTGAAATGTGGGACAGCTGCAGCTCATTCAGAAAACTGCAGCCAGAATTTTAACAGGGACTTAAAAAAAGAAAGCACTTCATGCCTCTTGTCAAATCAATACACTGGTTTCTAGTACACACAAGAGTTTAAAGTTCTTTATGAAGCACTGAGTGACATTGCTCCACAATGTGTCTTCAACATGTTTAAAAGCTACAAACCACTCAGACTTCTGCAGTTAGCTGGCACTGGTCTATTACTGAGGGTCAACTGAAAGTCTGCTGAGGCTGCCTCTGGTGTTTGTACTCCTAGTTGCTGAAATAACCTCCCTGAGGACTTTATATTTGCTTTAACTGTCACTTCTCTCAGCAGCCTTTTTTTTGTTTCCTTTCAAAGATTATTATTGTATCTACCCCAATCGATAGTTTGTGTGGGCTGTCATATTCAGGTTCAGATCCCTTCATGTCTGCTTGCCATGACACAGCAGTCTGTCAATGGCTGTATCTCAGCTCTGTCATTACTAATTTTTGTTTAAAGCACACTGAGCTTCTCATTGTGTATCATATGTGCTACATGTTTTAAGTCTGGCTTGCCTCTCTCTAGATCTACTGTGAGGAAACTGGCTCGCTGTCAGCTGCTGAGCCCTCAAAGAGGCCAAGGACATGCCAATAGCTGTTTTAACAAATAGGTGAAAGCAATTACACCACTGCATAAGAGGGCGGCACCAGATTAACCTACAACTGTGAAAAAAAAAATCAATTTTTTTCAAGTATTAATGTGAGGAAGATCACATCAGATCTCTGTAGAGCGATCATGGACGTATGATAAAGCCATGAGCCCAGTGAAGAGACTGTCGAAGCAGAAACAGCTGGTCACTCACAAGCTATAAAAACGTGATTCAATTTCCTGTTTGAACATTAACTCTTTTTAGAAAAAGTCAGAAACACCTCAAGCAAGTGTAAAATAGAGCCTGACGGTTACTAGATGCCAATACTGATATTTATTTGACTTTTAAAATTATGATATAGATGTATCAGCTGTTATTCTCTATAAACATAAAATCCAAAATGACAGTAGGGGACTGAAACAGTAAACTATCACTTGTATTTTTATTAAACAAAATAAATTAAATTAAACAACTTAGAATCTTTTTGGCAAAACTGGAGGATTTTTTTTTTTTTAAGTTGCCACTTCCACCATCTGTTCTTTATTTGGATTCCCATTAGCTTTTGCGATAACAGTTGCTGGTCCTCCTGGGATCTATGTAAAATGAAAACCAAACACTAACAGCACACAGAGGACAACAAATGTTGGCCTATGTAATGTGCATGGTGAGATGTGGTGAGGAGTCGGTATGAATATTCTTTCTGAAAATGGCACATTTTCTACCCTGGGAACAGAAGCACCTTCTTCAAATGTATGCAAAATCACAATCTGACCACTGCGTGTATTACCTGGTGGTATTGATAATTACTGAGGCAGAATAATGCCATTTAAACATCAATCAACATGATAACAACCATAATATAAACTGTGCACAGCACATGCAGCCTTCGCCACAGCTATGTGGATGAAAGTTTATTGGCTGTCAGATGTCACTGTCTGACTGGACAGCCTCATGAAAGTGATATTTTACAATTCATTATATTTTAAACTGATGAAATTGTCAAAACAAGTCATTTGGTGTTTTCAAAGTCATGATATTAAGCTGAGACAGATTCCATATCCTGTTCCCATTCAGAGGTTGCTGCTGAGCACAGACGGCTCGCACCGTACATGATCCAAATGTTCAATAGAGTAGGCATAGCAAATTTAATGATCACACACAGTTAAAAAGCTAAACAAAAAAAAAAAAAGAAGAAGTTCTCACTCACTTGATGTGAGACTTTGGATGGATTCTTCAGAAAATTTTGGCCATCTTTCTTCAGTGAGGGGTTGTTTTTGCCAGAGCCAGCTGCTGCAGGTAAATCCATCATGTGCTGCAGTGTTTCACCCAGAAGTATTCTGGATAAAGTATGAATCTAGTGTTCTTGAAGTTTTGGACTTAGACTTGGAAGTTTTTTTTTGTTTTTTTTTGTTTTGAGACCTCAGTCCAGTGCATTTTATAATTTCAGCGCAGAGCAAAATTTGCCTCTTCATTGTTTTAATATTTTTCTTTCCATAATTAATCTATCTTAATCCATCCAATTCATAAATAAGGCTTCAACGGCATTCAGACATCACGTTACGTTAGTCTAATTCAGATGGTAGAGCCACAGGTTACTGTATTAAGTGCATTAATGATCAGAGGTGTTTGAATTCATGGTTCTTTCTGCTTGTTAACCAATTAATTAAAGCACTCTGTGGCTCGGCCAGTAACACATAAGAGCAATAAAACACACACTACTTTGCATGTAAACTAAATCTTATGAAAGATAGCAAAGCATATAACATGGCTTTATTTGTGGTCCTTTCAAATGCCAATTGTATTAGTCTATGGCAATTTTACAACTGCATTTTTTCCTGCTTTGCCTCAAGATTGGCAAACCCAGTGCCCCCCTGTAGATGACCCCTACGCTTAATAATGGGTTTAGCACCAGTTTTTGGTAAAAAATGATCCATTATTTAAAATATTTGAACATTTTAAATATTTAATCATATAATCTCCTTCCAGATCTGAAAAAAAAACCTTTTTCTGCATTTTTTTTTAAATTGAGGGCTTGACAGATTTGAGAAAGGTTTGACAGAGGTACTGTACATTGAGCACACATGAGCACGCATCCAACCAGGGCAATTTAAAAAGGGACATGGTATTTCTCTGTGCCAGCTGTCAGCTCTATTCTCTACCATGACAGAGAATTTACATTCAAATAGTCTTTCTACTCAAGTGCAAAGCCTACAGCTACAGTATCATTTGGGTATAAATTCAAATAGAATGAACATTTAGAAATCAAAGCAAGCATTACAAAAGATTTATTTGATTTTTTTTTTTTGCAGAATATATTGGCATGCCTGCATCTGCCACATGTGCACATGCAGCCAGTTGTGTGAGTGTGTGCACGTTTTCAGAATAATGATGAGCCCCACACAATTTCTATATAAATGAACTCTGATTACATGTCATTATGGCTTGCTGTAATTTTGCCCTCTATGTAATGGCAATAGGGCTATCAGGAGTTTTAGGAATCATGAGGTATCAACATGCAGATTAAACACACTGAGAACTGTTTTAATGGTCATAAGAGATACACTGAGCACTGTCCAGGCCAGGGGGTCACTAAGGGACTTTAGGGAGGATATGTCTGTGGAATGATCCCTCATTGTACTGAGAAACTGCAGGCTGATATATCTGTATCCAGTCATTTTCTGGTTTATTGTGAATAGTAGGAAGCCTTTGTCACAGTCGCCTAAAAAGACAGAAACAAGGGAGCCAAGACGCCGGTCTTTGATGCTATCCAATCTCTTCTGTCAGAGACCACAGGAATAATATTTCTGTTTTGGATTTTCGCTTTTAGAAACTTGACCTGAGCCACAATGAATTGTCTCGAAATAGAACTCCAGCATCTCCAGTTGCATAAAAAATGTATGAGACCATCTCAACGAAAAGTTCAAAAGGACCCTCTCGCCATTCTGCCTAATGTTTTCTCAGTGCCTTTTTCTGTGTTGTCCCTTCCAACCAAGCTTGGGGTGCATGTATGTGTCAGAATTGAGAAAAGATTAAGGATGTCTGCAGATATGCCAGTAATTCTGACTGACTCCTGCATTAGTGTAACTGTCAGCAAGTGACTGTCTGTTGTTGTTGTGTGTTTACAACTGTTACATTTGGATTTATTTTAGGCCATAAACCTTAGCTGTGTTTCTGAGCCATGGAAGAGGGATTTGACATTGCTAAAAGTGTGCAACCATGCAAGCGAGTCCATATGTCTTTTATCTAATGTGCTTACAAGGATGTCAGGAAAGAGTGGGATGGTACTCAGTACTTCCCTGTGAAGTAAAATAACCCTTGAATCACAGTAAACACAGGACTTACCGAGGCTGAACTCCACCTGAGGCAGCTTGGGTGTTAGAATAACACCTGAGAGATAGAGAAAGAAAGACAGAGTGGAGTGGAGATAAAAGTAGAAGGAGTGGGAGATGAAGGTAAGAAAGAGGAAAACGTTAGAACAATGGAGGAGACAAAGAAATAACACACATTGAAAGTGAATCAGAGCACTGCAGTTTGACTTCACTGAGATTGAGATTGTTGAGTCTCATTCCCACATCGTCAAGTATTGACATTTAGAGAATGAGACTCAATCAACTATCTTGCTGACCTGTGATTGGCCAAAGTCTCTTTTCTAAAGCCTGAAAACAGCCAAGAGGAGGAGCAGAAAATTAGTTTTCCTCAGAGATCACTTCAATTACATTATGTCTAAAGATGATCCAACTTTTGCCCAATGATACCAAAAATAAACTGCCTACCTTAGCGTAGGGCACTACAACTAATGATTATTTTAATTACTGATTAACCTGACAATTACTACAATAAATCACTTAAGCTACAAATGTCAGAAAATAGTGAACGATGTGCTACTTCACAGAGGCCAAGTTCTTCAAATAACTTTTATTTATTTATTTATTTATTTTACAGGAAAGATATTGGCATCAAAATTGTTGATGAGGGAAACAGCCCCTACTCATGCAAATTGGATATAAGAAGTGATGACACATTTAGATTGAAATAAAATAAAAATCTTATTAAAAGACAGGTTAAGCTCAATAAAATATGGTGGCCTTTCATAAAATACTTAAGCCAGACAGAAACTGAAATATTAACACACATGAACCACCATCCTCACTACTAGTTTCCCACCTGCTCTTTGCTCACACTTTGATTAAAGTTCAGACAGATCTTCTATAGATCGACCACTTGATTCACTGACAACGGTTACAGACACCCACCCCCTTTTTTATTTTCACTTATTTACTTTTTTTTATTTTATTCAGTATCAATCTTTATCCCTTTTAAAATTGTTGTAAAATTGGTAAGACAGTACATTCTTCTGTGTACTGTAAATGTGAATTCAAAGACAAATATTGTTTATTACAAATGTATATTTGTGATTTTATTCTAATCCTGTTATACTTTGTATGGCCTCATGTGGATGATTGCATTATAATAAGTTTCAATTTTTAAAAACAATAAAACAGTGTTTATAAAAATGTTGATGATTACTTTCCTCACACTCGATAATTTGATTAATCTACTAAATCTTTTAGCCCTGAAAAAGTGCTCCCTTATTTTACAGTAAATGTCACAGAATAGCTACATTTTGGATAGACACAGAATATGAAACAGGATAAAGGGTTGAATTCTGATTCCTTTTTATCAATACGCCCCACTGTGGAGACAGAAGCTATTTTAATCAGCCAAAAAAATCTTCAGAGACTGTATTTTAACATACTAGGAGCATGACGGGCTCCCGAAATGCCACAGTGATAGATGCAACTGTTCGTTCAGATTATGCAAACACAGTGCAATCTTTGTGAGTGTCAGAACAACAGTTTCCAGGTATCCATTGTGCTTGAGGGTTTGTGCCGTACTGATGAATAGAGGACTGACTGCTTGTATCATCTGTCACCAACGCTGTCTCTCATTCATCACTTTCCCAGCCTGACACACAACCATTCAAACCCCAAACAGACGAAACACCTGCATGATGGTGCAACACGTAGACGGGCTCTAAACCACTAATCGGCATTTCCCTCTATCTGGGGTGCTTGGACACAATTGGCCCCTCTAAGGCTCATCAACCCCACTAATGGGCCATGGATACTCGATGCTTACTGATGTATGGGAGCCACACGACTTCAGGTAATAGTCATTTTATATAATGAGGATCCTTCACAAAGACTAAAAATGATTTACTTTGTTTTCTAATTATTGCAGTCAGCATACTTTCTTTGTAGCTTTTTATGTCAAGTCATGTCCGTTTATTTGCTAAGGCTTTCATCACAAGGCATGTCGTCAAGGTTTTTACAGAGAACAAGGTCTACTTAGATCTGAAACAACAATCATCACAACACAACAACATGGTGCAATACTAAGGTAACAAACAGTGCAAGACAAGATTGTATGTTGGAAAGACAAGAAATCTATCCTGCTTTTCATAAACCAACGCCACCAAACACTGACCCTCTGTAAAGGCGTGGTAAGAAAATGTTATGAGAGCAAATGCTGAGGAAGCTTAGGGGCGGGTCAAATAAAGCAGTCAAATAATCAGTATAATTAACAGCTGTTAAATAGCTGTTTTCATGGGATGTGTCACTGAGAAAGGAAGAAAAAAAGAGGCTTTATATTTATAGGAGCTTTCTGCTGTAACACGTATGCTAATAGATATGACCCAGAAAATATATGCTTATAACTGACAGTTCCCATGGGTGATGTCACAGTATGGAGAAAGTTAGTTTTTCTTAACTGTCAGTGAAAGTTCAAAGGTGTCTGTTTGCAGCATTACAGATTTACTCTGCTGTTTTTTTTCCCCCATCGTTTGGAGATAAATGTGTCACATGCATCTAACTATGGAAGCACAAGAGAACAATATAAAGTGTATAATGAAGCTTACAGGAGCAGTGTGTAAGATTCACAAGGATTTATTGGCAAATATGACTATAATATAATACACTAAAATATAATATTCATGAGTCAATTTAGTGTATGAACTCCTGAAATGAGCTCTTTATATCTATAGATGTTCCTGCAATAGGCTAGAACATGCAAACCAAAAAATGGCTTCAAATATGGCCTTTGGATTTCGCAAGTTTCACAGCCACTGCAGGTTCTAAATAAATGAATAAATAAATGAATAGATGAATATCTGAAAAGTCAGAACCGTTCTTTGTTTCTGTTGTAATAGTGATGTCAGATAGGGTTCAATCAGAGATATGGAATATTAAATCATTCCTCTTTGCTCACTACATCTTACCATCAGGTGTGCATAAACTACAGGTTATACTTTGAAAGTGCAAAAATGTGAAATTATTGGTTATGTTATTGGTATAAGCTGTAACAAACAAGTATTGACAGAAAAAAGTCTCTATCAATCTCCCCTAGTCTCTAGCATAATTTATTTTTTTATTATTACAACCAAGATTTGATTTCAGACACTTTATCATGCAGCAGTTTAAATGGTGCCCAAAAATGATGAGTGTAGTCTTGATAAACTCTGGCGTGGTCAAACCAACTCTTCAGAAGTTTCAATTCTCTTTGGAACATTCATTTAAATTCATGCAAAACAAACAATGTTACAGGGATTGCTAATGAATAACAAACATGCTAAATTATATAAATCATTAGCATTTCCCGGTGCCCTCTTGAGAGTCACTTGCCTACTGAGGCCAAGAAAGCCCAGCGCACAGCAACTTGTTTAAAAAACACAAGCAACTTGCAGTGCATATCTAAATTCAGCAGATATGTTCACAAATTGTGAATAAAATCTCAATTTGCCAGCGTTTTCTCAAGTTTTAGTGAATTTGGCTGTATCAGCTGTTGTTCTTATCAGGACATCTGAATAAACAGGCTTATGCAAACTTAATGCAATATCTGTCACGCATAAAAGTACAGTAAACATTTAATTAATCAAGTCCACACATAGTTAAAGCATGTGGGAAAGTTAATGCACATACACATGGTTACACAAATGGGCCAATTATGTATGCAAATAAATTTTCTGTGTCAGTATCTGGTTTTCACATTATTCTCCTCATCATCCCATTCCTCAGGGGTCATGTCTGCTCATGTTGTCACCACTACTGCTTCCTTGTGAGTGCTGATGAAACTTTAATAAGCCTGGATGACATGTTGTGTGGTGGCAACAGAAAGCCCTTTAGCTAGGTGGGCTGAGACAGTGCCAGCTGCTGGGTCTTGTCTCTGGTGCCATCATAAGGGACTGTCACTTGAACAGCCCAGTTACTTTGGAGGACTCCATCTGTGCTAGACACCAACTTTATCCTGAGTGGTAGAAAAGAGTGGAAAATATCTGTCATCGCAGAAATAATTGAATGCAGATAAGACGCAAAGCTTATAAGTCTAGGTCTGATATGTGTGGGGGATATTGATCATGACACATACACACATGGCAATGCAACTGGATATGCTTGATAGGGAAGGAGCAAGAGGAGGGCTGAAGTTAAAAAGATGTCTGAATTGAGCACAGCTTCTGAGAGTGTCAAGTATTTATAGAAGGATCATGCCTGATGCTTTGATTATAAGACAGGCAACACAGGTTATGTTGCAACTTTGACAACGAATACTGACTGCATGACATTTAAAGTGACAGTTCACCCCAAAATCATAAATGCATATTTTACCTGTAGTGTTTTTTATCCATCTAGATTGTTTTGGTGTGAGTCACCGAGTTGTGAAGGTATCGGCCGTAGAGATGTCTGCCTTCCCTTGAATATAATGAGACTACATGGCATTTGGCTTGTGGTGCTCAAAGCACCAAAAACAAAGATTTCAAAAACAGCAGTAATTTTCCCGTAGCAAGGCGGTTTACCACAACTGTCCAAACAATTACATTTTCAGTGGACATTTTATTGAAAGAATACTGTTATAAGCGTAGCATAGGAATAGAGCAGTGTGTGTGTCATGCAAGTGAGGGAGAGCAGCCAAATGAGGGTGACAATGCTGCTCAGAGTGGAGCAGAAACTCTGAATCTGGCAGTAAATGTACAGTACAGGTTACAGTGGGTCAGTTGATCGCTGCAGCTTCTCAAGACCCGGAAAAGTTTTGTCGTTTTGTCCCTGAACTAATTAAGCTCAGCAGTAAAAGCTAACATTAAGCTAACACTATTGCTAGCATTGTGCCGTTTGCTCTGATGCAATCATACCCTTTTCAGAAACCAGCCTTGAACTGCAGTATCTTTATTGTAAAATAAATCCATAATAGGGGTGTGGCACATTGTATTGTGTATGATATATTGTCATAATTTTTCCATGAAAATAAAAATTCACTGGCGTGACTGGGGTATTGCGGTGATGCAGTTATCATCACAGTATTAGTTCTAATGAATTCTACTGCAGAAACAAAGTTATTCAGGTAGATTCTTCCATAGATAGAAAATAGTTGATTGTCATTTAGTCACATTATATTCACGTGCAGGCAAACATCTCTGTGGCTCACATCTCCAAAACTCACACCAAACTGTGCCTTTAACAGTGTAGCTCTGGAAACGGCTGTTCACATGCCCACAGTGGCTCAGTACCCACAGTTTATTTAAATCATAGACAAATTATGCAACCTGAGGACAGAACACCTGTTATGTACACTGTGACATCATTCTTGTCTTCGAGCGCTGAACACGCTGCATGTCATTAACCCCTCGGTGAGAATCGGGCTGACCAAAACAAATAAACAAAGCCTAATTACAATAATTACCCATTACACGGGGAGAGGTCAACCACCTGCACTGTCCACCTCAATCATATCTCCTTTAGCATATGAAGCTCACAGGTGATAACAGCGACATTGTGCGGATAAGTATGTGGAGAAAAGTGGAACAGGTGTGGTATTTAAAATCGATATCCGCTGGCATTATGAATATGGTAATAAGCTCAGCAAGGCGGCAGGCGGCAGGCAGGCAGGCAGGCGGCACATGCAGATGTAACTCCCAGAGGGGCCCAAAGCAAATGAGGTGTGCCCGCCCGCTATACTGCAGTTTCATCTGGCTCTAGAAATAACAGCACAGCCCCACTGTACCTCCAATCTATCACCCCCCTGTCTGCGGGTGGTATCAGTGGGGGAAAAGGCACGCTGAAGGGAGAGGAGAGGGTAATTTATTAGGATGTGAGCAGACTAGGTGATTTCTCTGGAATGACAAAGTTAATTAATGTACAGGGACTTAAATTGTCCGTCTTGTGGATGATCATTTAACCCTCTTCCCTTCTCATTGCCCTGCTTCCTCACCCACTGCACGGTGTGATAACCACTCACTAGCTTCTAGCAGATCCTCTGAAAAGGAGGAATGGAAGTAGGGAGATGTGGGGGAGTGCGCACACAGATCTCACATGGGATTGCTGCTTATTCCTGACTCCACAAAAAATAATTGTGGAAAAGCTCCAGAATACTGCCTGTCGCTGCTCTGGTCCCCATCATATGCTACCGGCTCAACTAAGAAAATCAAGCAATTTCCAAAAAGAGCTCTGATAAACCCCCTCACAGTGGGTATAGTACACAGTCTTAATCGCTCCTTCTTATCCTCTTCATGAATAGATATTACATGTAAGAGCCTGTGCCTAAGAACAAATGCTGTTTATATTTTGAATATTATTTACTTTGGATTTTGAGATGATATTAATAATTTACTTATGTGCCTAGCTCACCATGGGATTTGATATTTAGGGAGTATATCTGGCTGTGTCTCTATAAACCATTCCAACCCAAGCACAAACACCACCAACTCTACTCATCCTCGCTACATATGCGCACACACACGCTCACTAATTTCAATCTTTCTTTCTTCTGCTTCCTTTTGTCCAATCGTACCCTCCACCATTCTTCTTTTTTCTGTTGTTTAAATTGCCTGAACAACACCTGCACATCCTTTCTGATGATGCAGTCATCAGCCAGGCTAACGTACCTCTAACTCGATTGATGTTTGCACAAACAGGCATCCTATTAGGACAAGTGGTGCTGAATGGGAGAGTGAGTTATCGTCACATTACTGCCCTGGGAGATTGAGAGGGGACAGATGGTTTTGTTGCCAGCGTTTAATGAAGTGTTGTGAATCAGTTGGGTGTGCTGAGGAGGTCTTGACTGTCACGTCGAAGGGAGATGGACTGTGGAGGGTTAACAAGGGCACGGAGTGAGACACTTTGCTCCACAATAGTTTTGCGATGTCAAGCATTGTACAATGAAAATGCCATCAATTATGCTGCAGCTTTCATTAGCTGCATTGACATGGGTCAAAATATTCTACAAATGTAATAATGTCCCAGTCAGAATAAAAGTAGAAACATGGTGGTAGCATAATGGAACTGGATACAACTTTTCTGTAAGAAACCTTAAAAGATTTAAGGGAGAAATCTGTAATATATTTACTGTAATAAATCATGAAAACACCAGGATGTCATCAGAAATTACAGAAACAGTGCTATAGCCGCTGTGTCCTCCTTTGAAATTCTTATTCCAATCCGTACAGTAGCATATGTTATTGTTTGCCTGTTTCATGTTAGAGTTAAAATTAATGCCAAACATTTGAAGTTTCTGTTAAAAGAAATCACTAATAATCTTGTAGAAGAAGTAGATGTTTGTAATGGGTAAAACTGAGAAATATGTTAATGTAGTGTGGCAGACAGAAGGCAGGCAACCACTGAACTCCAACTCCAGAGTGTAGGACTCATCGTCACTTCAAACTATCAAATAGTGATTCAACTTATTTAACATACCATCTACGGCTTCAACTCGGGAATGCAGAACTCATTTTTGGACGTTCAATTGTTACGTATTGCTCCTTTAAAGATGCTAACAAGGCTGTAATGTGGGTCTGTTTTGAAAATTACAGACCAGAAACTTTGACTTGAAACCGTTTTTTACTGGTGGTTGGCAGTATTCTTCTATTCTTCTATTATATTTCCGGCAGAAGCTTCACAGTGGGCAGAAGCAGTTTGTGCATGTCAAAAAGTTATATTCTGATTAATGCTTTGGGGCATGTAAACACCCATATTTTATCTGATCACTTTATTTAGCACACATGTAAAAAGTAAACCTGGAATATAAATGCACCTATTGAAAACATATATGCCCATCTGCAAATTGTGGCATGAATAGTTAATAGTTAAAATAAAATAATTTCACCCCTTGTGGTAAGGAAGTTTGTAAAAATGCCAATTCAGTCACACCTTAATAAGTACTGAGCAGCACCCTGTTTGGTCCCACTTTTCTCTCCTGTCAAGAAGGAGGAGATAAACTATTTCACCTTGCGACTGATAATGCGTGGTTGTCAACCTGTCTTTCGTGCCAAACATGGTAATTATGTGCTTTGCTCTTCCCTTTTGTCTCCCAGGATGCTCAGGGGAAAGAAAACAGAGGTACAGTGAGGTGTTTGTCGTTACTGTTGTACTCCTACACCTGTCAGATGTCATCTCCAAACTGTGACTGTGTGATTTTATAGTCGTGCATATCCAGGGTTCACAATTATGTCATAACTGTGAGAGTACAAGCATGCGTGTGGATGCGTGTGTGCACGCATCCTTATGTCTGTGCATGTGTGTATTTATGCGAGAATATACTGTTGTGTGTTTGCATGTGTGTAATTGTGCATGTAAGCTGGTTCAGCGTGTATCTGTGTGGTTCGAGCCAAAGGAGACAAGGCATCATGAATTGCGCTTTCATTCGTCTTTGTACAGCTCCATTTACTTATCCCCATGGGGAAGATGATGGTGTTGAGCTTGCATGCCAATGCAAATGCTCAGCGGCACTGCATGCAGTGTCTGTCCTTTTGGTGAGCAAAGGTATTAAACTTGGAGAGCAGGCTTTGTGGCTTCACTGATATGGCTAATCTCTTTAGCATCCTCCTGTTGTGATGAGCACTGAGACATCTAGTTTGCCTCTGCCAGTGCTCATTAGTGACAACACATTCAGGCTATATGGAATATGACTGCAGTGAAAAAGCAAAAGCACACACACACATGCACATTCACATACACACAGGAACACACACACACAGACACATGAATGCACACACTGTTACACATGCACGACATGTCAACAAGCAGTATTTTTCAAACTTTTCTCTACAGAATCACTAATTAAATGTCGCCAAAACCTGAGTAAGGCAGACTAGACTACATTCTGGGACAGTTTGTAATTTTTATTCGGCCACACTGCAAGAAGCTGGCACTTAATTGGAAACCTGCAGAAAGACAGCCACTAAGTTTTAAAATCAATCCTCTGGAATAATTTGTGGGGACTCTAACTTATCAACATGAAATTTATACAGGAAAAATCCAAAACTTGTGTTGCTTGTTTTTGCTTTTAAAAACTGAAAAACAAAAAAGACAAAAAATATTTTTGACATCTGTAAACACTTCATGATAATTGCATGTATAATTAATCTTCTGTTTGTAATTATTGCAATAATATGACCCTGAGGCACAAATTATTCAGATAACACAATCCAACTGTACTGATAGTCACTTTGATAGTCATTATTGATCATCATGTATGTAAAATTGTTTCCCTCTCTCACTGGTACCTCCACCCTTTGCTCACTCTCTCTCTCTCTCAAACACACACACGCAGATACACACACACACACACACACACACACACACACACACACACACACACACACACACACACACAGGGAGAGTGTGTTTGAGAGAGAGAGAACCACCGCAAACACAAATAGAGGGAAAATATGCAAAAACTAGACGTCACTGGGACACACATTTATAGAGACAGTAGGAGACTGCACAGGAGGCAGGAACAATTCTAATAGCAGACAAGCTGTCACAGAGTTTCACTGTATAAAGAAGGACAGAGCTATTGAGACAGATTAAGAGACAGACAGACAGACAACACAGTGCAGTCAGCTCACCGGCAGCGGTCAGTCCTTCAGGGTTGGCGCTCAGCTCCTTCATGTCAACCATGCAGTGTCCCAGGTGTTGGGTGCCGTCCTCCATCTGCCCAGCTTGCCCCTCACTTCTCCCTCCTGCTCCTCCGCCTCCTCTCCCACCTCCTCCACGAAACACCACAGTCCAGTCCAGTTCCCCGGCTCACACGCAGCCCTGCCAAGCAGAAAAGCTGTCACAAAGATAGCAATCCGCTCGCCTCGCTTTCTTGCTGCCTCACAGCGCGCTCTCTGGCAGCATTAAAGATGCCTTTTGGAAACTAATACGGAAGAGAGGGACAGACGAGGGACCTGGAGCAGCCACGGGAGGGAGGGAGGGAGGGAGAGAGGGAGAGAGAGAGGGAGAGCAGGAGAGGGGAAGGGAAGGGAGGAGTGATGAGGGAGTGAGACTCAGAATGAAAGAGAAAGCAGGACAGAATTGATGTTATGTGCGATACACAGCTCTATCCATCAATCTTGGGCTGTCAGTAGGGCACCTAGACCAGACTGCACAGCGCAGAACAGTCAGAAAGACATAACTCTCCCCTCTCTTTCCTTTTCTCCTCTTACTGCGCAGCCAGTACTGCATCCAGACATGGCAGCAGGGGTCTCTCTGATTTCTGACATCCATCTCCCTCCCCCTCTCCAGCTTCCTCTCGCCTCTCCAGCACCCCTTCTCTTTTCCTTTTTGAGAGGCAAAACAATTAACAAGCATCTGACTGTTAAGCTCCATACGGTGGCAGCCAGCATCATGCGGCATGTGATTTTGGAAGTTACATATGGTAGACAAGGAGGGAGGAAGGGGTGGGGTGGTGGGTGTTTTTAGTGCAGTGTAATGTAATTGCCGAGTTTAACCCGACACAGGAACTTCACTACGGGGTTAAATCAACAGGTTAAACAGAGACAGTAACAGCTAATAGATGCTTCTTGTGTTTTGTGGGCAAAATATATCTGCATCACTGTGTATTTCTGGGCTGAACATCTGCAAATACTTAGAAAAAGAGGCAACAAAAGATTTTTTTTAAATCAGCAATTATTTGTAATGACGAGTTCCAGTGGCTGAGTAATGCAGCTTTCTTCCTCCGTGTCTTTATTTGTTCCCCTCGCCGCCTCTCCACCCACTCACACTGTGAAGGTTATTGTTAGTTATTTGGCCACCAAGGCCATGATGCTACAGTAAGACCATATCTAAAATCAATGTTAATTTATACCCTGCTGAATGGAGAGGGTGTTGTGGTCTGAGCTGAAGCTCAATAAAGACACAGAGAAGGCAGCAGCCTCAAACTCCTAAAGGAGGTAAATACCTAGAAAATGTATTATGAAATACTAAGACATGTAGTATCACCTTGGACTGTAAGGACTGAATGTTTTGTTACTTTTGTTTATATGTTTATCAGATGATGTCAAGGTGGGACCATAACCTTTTCCCTACTGATGAGGCATTGTTCACTAACTCTCAAAACAAATAAAATTATCAGCATGAGTCATGTGAGAATGCATTTTGTCTTTTGATACTGAGGTGACTAAAGTGGATTTAAGATCAATTTTGATTTTAAGTATGAAAAATGTCCATCAGTCTTTTGCAAAGCCTGAGATGATGTCCTCAAATGTCTTGTTTTACTCACAATCCGAAGATATTCAGTTAACTGTCAGAGAAGAGTACAGAAACCAGAGTATTCACATTTAAGAAGCTGATGTCAAATAATTTGGACTTTTTTTTCTCAAAAAAATTATTCAAACTAATGAATTATCAAAACAGTTGGCGATTCATTTAATAATCCATTAATAATGATTAATAATCAATTAATAGTTGCAGCTCTAGGGAAATCTGGTTAAGATTTATAACCCACAGGTTAAGTTGCAAATTTTCCCCTCAGAACCTACTCAAGCAAGGTTTTTTATGCTAATTATCTTTTATGAGTCAAACTTCAGCACACTGTCAGAAAAGAAAAGAAGAAAAGAATAAATTCAAGTACAAAACTAACAACGTTTTTATAAACGAGGCCCCTGCTTTGTTAACTGAGACATTTAACCGAGATCAGGTCACACCTTTCTTTTGCAGATTTAGAAAAGGTCACCCATGCATTTATCTCTTTCAGACTTGATTACTACAATGCACATTATCCTCACATCAGCAGGCGAAACATCCAAAGACTCCAGCTGAGACAAAACACTGTTAAGTGAAGTAACCACATTACATCCTTGTTGCCCTTCGCTGGTTACCTGCAAGTTTTAGAACTGATTTTAAGATCTTTTTTTTGAAGCCTTGAATGGTCAGGCTTCTGCCTGTATCTGGTCTGTTAACTCCCTATGAGCCTGATCGCTGCTTTCAATTCACCAGCAGGGCCCTATTAATGATTCAAAAATCTTATCTTTTCACTAAAGGTGACCAGGCCATTGTCTGGGCCCCTAAACACTAAAACCCAGTGTCTTCTTGTAAATGTCAATGTAAAAAGGTCTAGTGTGTAAGATTAAGGGATATTTATTTGCAGAATATGTCAGAAATGGAATAAAATCATAAGTATGTTTTCATTTGTGTAAATGTGTGTAATAGAATGAGATAGGTAACTGTAAAGTAGGAAATGTTAACTATAAATGATTACTTCATACTACATCCATAAAAAATAAATAAAAACAAAACTTTTTGTAGTTTTTTGAAGTTATTCTTAGGTACTCTCAAATAGTACCTGACCTGCCAGTTAATATAATTTATACATTCAACTTTGTGGACAACATTTTGTAATTCTGTCTTTCTTATATGTGGTTGCACTTAAAGATATTTTAGACACCTTTGCTCCAACAACATAATGAACCTTTAAAAAAAAAACAGTAGTGCTCAGGCCCGAGATACAAGCCACAAGGGCCAAAAAGCCACACTGGGCTCATGTGCTTTCTTGAGGCGGCTGGTCTGGGTTGGGGTTGGTGCCAAAAACCTAAATGAAGATAAATTGGTCCCTACAGGAGCAATAAGACAGAAGATGAATCCACTCTGCACGAGGAGGTTTCTTCTTCACTTTCTGCTACTCTCTCCATCCTTATCCCTTCATCCCTCTATTGCCACATTCCCCTTGTTTTCCACCCCCTTTACTCGCTAAAACCATCAAGATGAATGTTGTCTTCTTCTGCCTTAATGAAAATGTGGTGGTACGCACGTACGCAGTAACACAATCGCGTGCGTGACTTCACACAAACACACACACAACAGCAGAAAGGCGAACAGGTCTGTGGAGTGAACCATTAACATTCTAATACGTTTCTTTTTAAGGCGACATGTGTTGTCTTATTAAAGCCTGACTGATAGAGGGGGCTGGAGAAAAATCAATAGACAATGCACTAGAGATGGAGAATAGTACAAGTACACTGAGGAGAGGAGAAGAAAATAAACATGCCCTTTTTAGCTATTCGGCCCCAAAGCCTGCAGAATAGATCCTCACATTTACCCATTCCAATAGCACTTCAGGCCCATTAGAATTTGTGATACACTCCTTCACAGTATTAACTGAGGGCAGCCAATAGCTTGATTCATGGTCGACTCTGGGGTGCATGTTGCCTCCACCAGGGTTACAGCTATAGTGCAGTAAAAGCCGCAGCAAGAAACATCCCATTCTCACGGTGTAAATACACACTGTGGGCAAAAAACGAGCAGGGAAAACAGCTGCTCAGGGCATTCTGTGGCTTCACGTACAACACTGTCTTCAATCCCTGCACGTGAAAATTATACATCTATCAATTTTCACAAAGCGCAGTTTGTTTTGTTGTATTCTAAGGTCTATTGTGCATGATTGTTTTATCTGTGGTTACAGAAACCAACCACAAGAAAAATAAGATCAACATCAAAGTATTCACCTACTAGACAGTAGGGGTGTCAAAATTAATTTTTTTCAAAGATGCATGACGTGGACAATTCTGCATCGATGCAGTGACAGAACATAATCAAATATAGCGTAGAGACATTCCATTTTGATTTTCTGGCCACAGCTGGTAGCAACCAGCGCCATAGTAATGTTGTATTGAATTGTGGGTGAATGGGGGAAGCGCAATACAGCAGAGGGAGGTGAAAATCAGGAGTAAGTGGTAAAAAACACACCTAGTATTTTAAAAGCAGGCCTCTGGGCACATTTCAGATTTTATGAACTTGCTAGGAAGCACAAACTAGACAAAACACACACTGTGAGTGAAGTCTGTCACACAACATCAAACACCTTAAAAATACCACTAACTTGAGAAACAACATTAGCCGTTTTCACTCTGAGAAGCTAACGCCTGGCACCGTTAAGAAAACAGCGGACCCAGCCCAGCCAAGAATTGTTGAGACGCTGCCAACTTTGCCGCCTAACTCCGAGAAAGGGAAGAGAATCACCCAGGCTTTCCCTGTCGATTAAACACAAAATTTAATTTATACTAATTGATCAGTAAGAAAATACTCAGAAAGCAGTTAAACTTGAACACAGCTTACTAACTGATAATGTTAAACACTGTCTGAAAAAATACTGTGTGTATTAAGAGCCATTTGAAGCAGTTCATCACAGTCTACAGTCGCCGAATCAGGTTTTGAATGCGCTGTGCATTCACATTAACACACTACACATTAACCTACAAAATGTGACAATATCTCACTAAATGCTTGACCTTTTCAGACCGAAAAGGATCATAGCTTCTGAGGGTAAACAACATTGTTTACCTGGAGCTGACGTTAGCTGCCAGCCCGCTACACAGTGTGGCTAATATCAGCAGAGCTAGCGGCAGCAGCTGGTCTGCCTGTAGGTTAATGTCCATGTCTGTGCTTAATGTGGGTAACACATCACTCCAGTCGAGTGACTATGTATCAGATTATTCTGTCACAGCCTCCATTCAACTTTTTTCCCATTTTCTATATCAGAACACGGTGAAACGGAACTGGTTTTACAAGCCGTCATCTGCCCGACTTTGCTGATTAAAAAAATCTGGGATTGGGTGGGACATCAGGGCATATGAGATGAGCAAGAGGGGCTGCTGTCTGATGCAGCTGCAGCCCCGACTAGTGGCTGGCGGCTGCATAACACCTTAAAGGCACCTGTTAACTGGCATTGTGCATTAATAAAATATTGATTAATAGTTAAACCGACTAGTATTTCTGGTGCTGACTAGTGAGGGTGGTGATGTTTAATCGTGTACATCCCTAGTCTGTGGTAAAGCTGCAACTAACACTTATTTTCATCACATCATCATTTCATTATTTTTATCACAGGTTTGGTCTGTAAAATGGTGAAATACATTTAGCGTGGTTTTCCAAAGCCCATGTTGACGTCCTCAAATGTCTTATGTCCAAAACACAAAGATATGTAGTTTACTGTCATGAGAGGACTCAATAAATCAAACAATATTTGAGAAGCTAAAATTTGAAAATTTGGACACTTTATGATTAAAAAAAGACTCAAAACCATAAATCGATTATCAAAATAGTTGGTGATTAATTTAATCATGGATTAATAATGTATTAATTATTGCAGCTCTATTAGCACTTTCTTGAGCAGAAGACAGTTGCTAGAAGCTGCAGTTAGACTGCAGAAGTATTATTTTTGTTTTTAAGGTTGGAACAATTTCACAAAAATACAGGGAGGCTAGACCTATAAAATTGATTTATTTATTTTACAGTTTAATGTTAAGACTTTTATTTTATTGATTTCTGAAGCTCTTTCTAAACAATAAAAAAGGCGTTCGTATATATCAGACTGTAGCCTTGTGCAGTAATATAAAAAATTGAGGATGCAATGCATCGTAATGCATTGTGAAATCAAATCGAATCATTGAGAGAACAATCATAATC
This sequence comes from Lutjanus erythropterus, assembly GCF_056507025.1. Classification (NCBI taxonomy): domain Eukaryota; kingdom Metazoa; phylum Chordata; class Actinopteri; order Lutjaniformes; family Lutjanidae; genus Lutjanus; species Lutjanus erythropterus. The sequence continues at coordinate 15,514,822 of NC_139319.1, read as the reverse complement.
GAATCGAATTGTGAGACTATTGAAAAAGCACAGCCCTACTAGACAGCTAACCCTGCTGGGTGCCCTTTCTTTGATTCTAACGTTACGTGCTATAAATTTTTGAAACCCGCAAAGAAAGAAGCCACTGCACACAATCGGGTGACCAAACGAGCAATAACAACGAAAATCTGGTGAATGTGTAGACTAAGGGATCAAAAAATATTACAATTTTGAGTAAAGGCTCTGAATTCAATGTGGAGGGCTGTAGTAAGCACAAATAAATGAGTAAAACTAGCGGTGTCAACAAACAGTCGAAAATAAGGTTATGCATAGAGCTTACAGTTGTTTCTACTGGTAAATGCTTGTTTAATAATGAAACAACACTGCTCTTGCAGCCGGGAGATCTCTCACACACATTTGATTGCTTATTGAAAATACAGTTTGATAACCACTTTACTCAGTGAACACATGGGGTTGAATTGGAGTGGACCTGAATAGTATCACACTGTAACAATTACCACTGATGAAATACTATTCATGCAGACCAAATAGCACTCTGAGCACAGGTTTTTCAAATGGATCAAATACAAGGAAGACTTTTTTCCATTTAAAAATAATACTGACATGTCCATATGTAAACTGAACAAATCTTTTGCTGCTGTCTATACTGGCCACAAGGAAAACCATGTTAATGAGAAAATGTACCATTTTTTATGCAGATGTCTAATCAGTGTTGATGGTAAATTCCTCAGTGCTAATATTTACCAAGAAAGCTGAGATCTTCTGCTTCAAAATCTGTTCTTCCTGCTCTAGCACTGCCACAGTGATGGAAATGACCCTTCTTAACTTCCACCCCTTTTTGCTAGTTTTGGTACATGTAGGTACTGCTGACACAGCAAGCAAGAAAACTTAGCTTTCTTGGTCACACAGGATTTCTTTTTCTTTTTTTTTGCTTCAATTGGCTACATTCCTCATAAACACTGATTGGATATCCACAAAAAAGTGGTGAATTTTCTCTTTAATTTCAATGCAAATGATGACTGATGAAAAGGTAGACAGGAAACAGAGGAGAGAATGGACTGCTGAAGTCCCTCATTAGCTTAGCTTAACTTTCAAATTAACTGATGCACAAAATGCAAATAGAGGTTGTCACTTACACTGAAATTGCTTTAATGATCAACCTCTTTGCAGCACGGATAGGATCAAGAATCTCAACAACCAATAACCATTTCAATGTACATATGAGTATAAAAATATTTAAAATTAATTAGTGTACACTGGATCTGTAAAGTGCATGCCATATGTAGCGCACAGAAAATACACAGTATTGCATTTTCTGTCCAGAGATTGTTTGTATTCAGCTGTGGCATCTGGTCTAATGGGACCAACAATCAATGTCTGTCAAGGTCTACATGAATCCTCTTCACATTAAAAATGAAATGACACACCAACCACCACACACACACACATACACACACTCTTTCCCTTTCATTCTTTTTCCTTTCAGAGAATGTTGGGAGATGAGACTATTGATTTCTCATCATGTGTTGTCATGTCAGGTTACAACATCCTCTTTTACTGAACCACCACTGACATCCCAGTTGTTGACTTCCAGTGCCTTGTAAGGGATTCACACAGCTGCTTGGGAAAGGAACTTTTTTTTATTTGAAGGTGGATCTGACAGTTTTTGAAATGCAGAATGCCAGCATCCTTCACATCAAGTCACTGACCAAACCCTCAAAAAGCAAAATATATAAATTATTTTCTTTTCCTTGTCCAAATCCAATACTGATATTTAAGGATTCTGCAAAAAATATTTTTCTTACATGGATATAGATAAGAGATAATGCACAGTGAACACGTCATTTTTGTGAAATAGGGGTCTTGAATTATCCTGAAGGAATTTATTTTGAAATAATGACACGCTCACTGTACATAAGCCCACTTATTACATGGCTGTTCTCTGCATCCACAGCAATGGGCTGCTATTCAGAAATAATAGACCTAGAATGCTGTAATAGTTCAATCAGAATTGAGCATTTAACAAAGCTGTGCAATAAGGCACACATTCTCATTTTTCAGTTGTATCTTAAAGCAAAACTAAAATGCTACTATGTACAGTACAATACACATTAAAAGAGCTATTACACTGTGATCATTTCTCCTCTCCATACCAGCCGTAAAGGAGCTCCTTCCAAGTGCAACTAGTTCTGGGACAAAAAATCCAAAGTTCTTTTAGCACCCCTGTGCAAAAAAGCTGACAAAAATTCAGCTGAATCTAACATGAGAATTTGGCAGTCTGGCTTAGCTAAATCAAATGGATAGTTACAGTCTTTTGAGTATGAACTTCCTTCCTTGTGTTTACTCAGACAGTGTCTCCTTGCTGAACAGCAGCAAAGAGAACACAAAGAGTGACTTGATTTAATCGGCACACACTGCTCTTAGCCATATATAATCTTCAGCGGAACTTGAGAATACATTTTCGCACAGAACAAGGACTGTTGATCTTGTCACCATCTCTCATATTGAAGTTGCACTATGACAAGATCACTTCATGGCCATATCAATTGTGGGAATGGCTACAGCAATCTCTTTCAATGTGCTGTCCACGTGGGCATGAGTATTATTTGAAGACAGACTTGAAAAAAAAATCCCTGAAGAAGTTAATGGCCTGGCTAAATTTTGAGTGGAGAGTTATTTGTCAAAGCAACCAGAACATCTTATACTCTACAATCCCTGCAATAACAGAAAAAAACAACATGAAGAAGAAGCACTGAACAATTGCCAGTTTGCCTTGTCACATTAGGACCGAAGTGGCAAGGCAGTCATGTACTTGAGTGTAACTGAACAAAGCCACATTCTCTTACCAAACATGTTTTGCTGAAAAAAAGTGGTAGAACTTTCTACACGACAGACATCCTCCACACCATCCTCAGTCTCTAGTGTATCACAGTATAAACAAACCACACATACACACACACATACAAGCTCAACAACTGTATATTCATATCTGATCATCTCTCTCGCTTTATAATTCAAATCTTCCCGAACAAAAGTGTCTCGTAGATTGTAACCAATAATTACGTCTGAAGTGGCATTATTGTCCACTGATCCCTCAGTGTAACAACAGCACCAAAAAATGAAAAAGATAAGTAGATGAAGTAGAACAAAACAAAACCTCAAATCAGGTTTGAGTATATGGATATGAATATTTGGATTTTTGTCTTTAGATTTTTGGTATTCTCACTCACAGGTGGATGAAAACAACCATCAGTGGTACTGTACATATGCAACTTGCAGAAATTTGTGTCTGGAGGGAAAAAAAGTGGGAAACGTGCTCAATATCCTCACAAAAACTATTTAATGCTCTATTCACTATTGCTCATTACAGTCTGTGCTGTGTTAACCAAACTCTCACACATTGGGGTCCAGACTATCACTGTGGAACTTGCTCACTCACTTGGCCTGGGCTAGGCTAACTGCTAATCCACACTTGTGCTTTGATTATAAATTTACTCCCGTAAATGAGCTTTTATAGCATAAGTGCTGGAGGAAAGGTTGTGCAGTGATACTTTTTCTTTTCTTTGTTTACAGTAGTCTCTGTGATACAGAAGACAGAAGGACTGAAGCTATGCTAGCAGAGGCTCTGACACAGTGGAAACGAAATAGCTTTGGGCACTCAATCTCCCAGAGAGGACCAGCAATGTTGAAAGTACAGGATAGATATGGATTAGCTGTTTCTACTATGTTTCTGAATTACCAGGCTGCCAGAGACACACACACCACTGTGCCAACATCCATGCATCATTCTTACTGAAACAGCAGGAGTATTTTCATTACCCAAGGCTGATTCTCTGGATATTTCTTTATCATCAGGATTGTTCCTCTATAAGTAACATTATGTCTGTCAGGAAAGGTCAATACTGATCTAACCCCCAACTGTTACACAACTTTCTGTGGCTTGAATTGCCTCTATTCCATCTTCTCTTCGACTTGTAAGACATAAAACAGCAATCCTCAGTGAACACAGGAATCTAACGAACAACTCTGAGGTGTGCTGCCTGGTTTTCTAATACAACCAGCAAAGTAAAGTAGCCCTAAATCACTTGTGGCGAGGGCAAACCCTCTTAAAGACAACATTATAAGTGATGGACTGTGATATCAAGATAAGGGAAATATTCAATATTTACTTAATGACTTTAGAGCTGGGACACCAGCCAAGCAAGGCCTAAATTGAACACCAACCACATGTCAGATGGATATAAATGCTTTTTCATGACTCCTCTTTGTTTCCCACTTCACAGGTCTATCTAAGAAGGTGATAACAGCGAGGACAGTTGGCAAGCTACTCTGCCAGCTTCAGACACAAGAAATTAGAATGAATTTCAAAAGTGTTCAGTGGTTTCAGTGATTAAATTAAATGCTTTGCTTATTTTCACCGCAAGTGAGCTGATGATGAATTCCCAGTACTGCCATCTACATCCTCAGTCTATGCACTGAGTTTTGCAGCTGGACATCTTAACTAACCACAGGATTCAACATTCAACTTGATCTGTAAGCTGCTCTCAAAATCACATTTACTATTCACAGTCCTGAGAAGAAAACGTGCATTCAGAATATGCAAACCATGACAGAGGAGGAAACTATACGTGATTTTTTTTATGGATGGAAAACATACTCCGTAAATCACAATACCAAACACCAAGCATCCAAAGCAAACAGTGCACCAGTGTTTTTAATGAGAAAACAAATCTATAGCCTTGGTACTAGTCCCCTGATACTGTAATGCTCTCCATAAAACAAAACTATTTACTGGATGAAGAATCAAAATACAGCTTTGGTATTTTTACATTCTTACCACTAGTGGGGCAAAAATGTAATGTCTGATCAGTGCCACCTGAGGATGGCAACACAGAAAAGATAGTGTTAGCTAGAAGGCTGTGTACAGTGGCAAGCTCAACTTGTAAGACTTGGCTCAGATTTTATCAGACTAAACTGTATTTTGTAAGTCCCAGTTGTGCCACCTCAGTTGAGCTTTGTTATGTGGCATATTACTTACCACTTACTGAATAAATATTAAGAACAACTGGATTTCAGGATCCAGTAGTTGCTGACAACTTTAATGTTATCATGCAAAATACATTTTACATGTTACATACTGTGCATGTTCATATGGTATTACTTAGCATGTTACCCTGCTCATATTAGGAATGAAATGTTAATGTAACACCTAAACATATGTGAACATGTTAGCCTGATATGTTATCATTAATTTCAATGTGATGGCAATTTCACTCAGTTTTACATGTATTTTGTCATGAAGTGTTAACAATGAATGTCTGTAATAGCTGAGACATTTCATTCTGGACTGTGATATGCTGATTAAGCAGCAATTTCTCGGGCTTAATAGTGAAGCCATGGCACAAGTGCCAAAAACTGCAGTTCTTTTAATAGCCACTTGAGGCTGGCTACAAAGAGAGTCAGTCCCCATACAGGCCTTTCTCACCAACATGGAACATCCCCATTCATTTGGAGTAAAAGTGGGCTCCCAGCTGGAATTCTACAGGCTGTGTGCACTGTGTAACACCCTCTGTTGATGACATCCTTGATTACAGTGGTTCCTCTCAAAACAGGTGAAAGTCTGGGCGTGCAAGAATCTGGAACAGAACTGGTTCAAGAACCAGAGCTAATGTGGTGGAAAAGAGCCTTATATCCCACATTAAAATGCACAGCTTTGCAGCAGAAATAAACATTTTTACAGCCAGGTACAACAAAAAGCTTAACTATCTATCACTATATCTATATAGACTATCTATAACTTTGTATAACTCACAAGTTTAAATTGTATTATGGCTTAAAGTTATGCATACTCCAAGGGCATGCCCGTTCTGAGTAAAAGGTGGGTGGCTAGTCACTGGTTAGTCGCGTCATTTGGCTGCCTCAGCTTCGCTCACACTCCAGTCTTTGCCCATTTTTGGATTAGTTAGATTAGTAGATTAATCAAGTCAGGCACTGCCAAGACGGCAATGGCCAGAGCCACCACACTGAGAGCTTCACAATGGCTCTTCAGAAACATATGGGTGACTTCATAGGGAAAAAAATGTAGTCTTCCTTTTCAAAACTAATACATATGTTTAAAAATGAAAAGCAAAATAATTTAATTATGTGCTCCTTAAATACAACTTAAAAAACAGTAGAGACAACTTAATGCTACAATCAAGTGTGCAAAGTGAGAAACTTTAACTTAACTTTCCACACAACACTAATAAATCTATATATTGAGTTGGTCTGGGTAATTCGGGATTGAGAATCAAGAGGATCAAATCTCAGTAATGCCATCATGAAATCTCCCACTGGACCAATGCAGTATAAATCTTATGTTATACAACAACATATACACTGTCACCTGGTAATGTGCACAGTATTAAGTCAGCCAGAAGCCATAAATCTCACACCTGCTCCCTGAAATCTCCTGTCTCCTCTCATTCTACACACCACTGGCTCATGTGTCAGCCGGCTCAGAGGAGCTACTGTACATTTAAATAGACAAACCTCAGGTTTAGGCTTCTTTCACACAGGCTCTTGGAGCCTTCTTCAGCAGCCGTGTCAGACTAAAAAGCCAAGCAGATTAGAGGACTGATCCATGAACAAAACATTCTGATGCAGACACATTCCTACGACCTATAGATAACAGATACATAAAAAAAAAAAGCTTCAGTCTTTTGTCACTGTGTGTCACAGGAATGAGCAACACTGCTACATGTAAGAGGTTTGTGAAGAGGGATCAGCAGAGGGATGAGTTTTATTTGGAAAGGTCAGGCCACCTGCAAGGACAGGGAGGGAGACAAGGATAAGGGGGAGGAGTAAGGATATTGTGGCTAGAAACATGGGTAGATTCCAGCTCATAGCTGTCTGTCTACATCTGAGACACAGTGGTGATGCTGCAATGCAAGAGGCTCATACCAGGCCAGCAGGATGTCTTCCAAACATAAACAAATGAAAATAAATACACACAAAAAATACAACCATACTGTCAACGCAGTCTATTTTCACTGCATTCCCTTACAAATAATGAAAAAAAAAGTATTTAAATGCATGGCACCAATTCACATTCACAAATCTGCCAAGTCTTAGGCTTGTGCCAACCGGGTGCTGAGGGGAGGGCAGGGAGACAGCTGAGAGGAGTAGCCCCCTGATCCTGCACTCTGTCAGCTGTGTATGCCTGCTGTCAGAGAATGACAGCAGGCATACACAGCTCCATGTGCCCCTGTTGTTTGTCTGGCCCATTCTTAGGGTAGGGCATGTCTCTCACTGCAGCTGGCTCACAGAGGCATTACACAATGCAATCCAGATTAGTTAAGCCACTGATGGGTAATTACAGACTGGCAGCGTGCAGGTTTGCCCCTGCTAGGCTACATGAGGACAAAAACGTTAATTCATTGTGTTGCAGGTCCTCACACTGTATAAATGGACAGCACTGTGAAAGTTAATGGTTCTGATGGCAGATGGGTTGCTGATGCTGGCCAGTGTTTTACATCCTCTTGATCGCACTGGTGAAAGAGTACCAACAGGCAGGCAAACAAACCCAGACATGTCTCTCTGTGATCCACATTCAGATATTTTTTTCAGTACAAAATCAGTGCGACTATAAAACTGACAATTATTTTAGAAATCCCTTATTAATCTGGTCCATTGCTCTTGGTTTTGAGATTTATTTATATGCTCACCTTGCCCATTTTGCTGAACAGGCTGGTGATGAAAAGGAAAGCACCAAATTTTACTCATACGTTGTGAGATGCCATAATTAACCTGTAGGACCCTTTACTAATGCTGGCCAGATACGCATTTGTGCTGCGCCTTTCATTCAATTTGCGCTGATAATTTGCGTGTAATTAGCATCTGATTTACTAAGGCTGCTACTAATTATACTATCAGTGACTATGACAGCCTTGTGGGATCTGTCTAAATTAACAAGATCAGGGAAAGAAATCAAACTGAGCATAGTTATGCAGAAATAGATATACTCATTAAATTAAATAACACAATTTAAAAACATTTGCTGTCTGTAATTAAACACTAATTGAGAAAATAATTTATGGGTGTCTATTACTTATGAAATCAAGATTATATGTTAAACTAATTTAGTGAGTCCTTAATAAAAATTCTAAGGAAATGAAAAAGATATGGCCTGATTAAAAGATGCATAATAAAAGACTGCATCTAAAAAAAAAAAACGCACACTATGGCCACCAAAAAAAAAAGAAAAGCCAGCAGTCATCACTTCATCACAAAAATACAACTTTTCACTTCTGCAACTTTGGTCTTCAAATCTGGAATCTGAATCCCATTTTGTGCATTTAGGGAAATTATTAAGTTGGTCAGCATGCTACAGTAAATTCTGCCAGAATGGCGCTAAATATGAATAAGAGAAATCTTTCTTACAATACTTTCTGTATTGTTTAACCATAACTTTACTAAACTAACACACAGTGAGTTATTCAATCATGGATGTATAATATGATATGATATGACAGACCTACTGTACATTATTGAGGCACTATCCATAGACAATTTGTGGAATGGAACAGAATGTACCAAAGAATATTAAACATCTTTTAGAAGCCACTTACTGTCAATGACTTGTGTATAAGAGCACTGTCGACGAATGTGCTAGCTTTTTTATTTAAGTCTAGTGCATATACTGTACAACCTACCAGCTCCTCAGTGCTGCTTCTCTCTGCCTCACTCTCCCTGTCTTCCATAGGCACCTCATCTGATCTCTCACATAAAAGCAGAGTCGTCCTATTGAACCTGTGGTGTGTGAGTCAGACGTCAAAGTAAACTCACAGTGAGAGAGACTTTGCTTTTCATACCTTGTTGATGGATACTTGCTGTGGTTTACGGTGGACTTATTCTTTAAGGTAAAGAGTTCAATAGAAAAATCATGCTGTCTAACACCAAAAAAGTTTTTTAGCTTCCAGTATTCCTTAGAAGGGTATGTGGGTCCACAGAATATTCACAGTAGTGTTTCACCAGCTGGCCCCGCCCACAAGTTGCCACTTCGCCCATAGACTTCATATTGTAATGACTTTCTCGGCTTGAGGAAAGTTTTATAACTATAAAACCTCCATGGTTCAAAAATACAAAACAGAAAGGGTCACAATTGACCTTGTTGAGAGTTCAAGGTGTCCTGTCAACAGTCTTTGATAATGGTGGCTTATGGAGAAAATGCTTTCTGGGATTTTTTTTATACATCTATGGTCAGCCAGCAAAAAAGCTGAACCCAGCTCTACATTTGCTGCAATGCAACAGTTAAGACAATTGAGCAAGGCACTGCAATGGTCAATCAAATACACGCATTTCTAGTAAATAACTTTGCAAAGTGAAGGCTGTTCTTCTACTATTTACCTTGTGTTTTTCATGACAAAAAAATGATTATTCAGCAGAGCTGCAAAATCCTGTGTGCAAGTATTCCAACCTGTTTCAATGTTTTAGCATCTGATAAGCCTTTAAATACATTACTCTGTTACTCCAACTGGACTTGAAAGAAACCCTATTTCATTGTCTCACCAGTATCTTAAAAAAAAAAAAAACGGCTCCCACTAATGCAGCTCCCTGCTGTTTAATCCCCACTTAGGCCTCCTCCACTGTGGAGGGCACAGACAGACATTCTCCATGAGGGAACTGGCAAGCCGCTAACAGTTTTGATTATGTGTTGGGTGATCATTCATGGATAAAATAATATAAAAAATATAATTATAGTCTGATTAAGTTTGTAATGCAGAGGATAAATTAAATTGACGCCACTGTCTTCCATTACCGGTAATCACATAAAGAAGCTACTTCCAGCAGAGTGAGAATGCTGCAGTGTTTGTAGAGGTAACTCAGTCAATACAGAAATGACAGGTTTGCTGAATCAGTTTCTATGCATGTTCCAGCACTGTATAAGACTAAAAATCAGAAAACTAGAGTGCATGTACAGTAAATGTACTTAATGTAAATGTGATTCCACAGGCACTGCTGAGCCCTTTAACGAGTTACCCTGTGATCCCACATATTGCTTAAGTCTTGTGACAAGTGGTCTATTCTTGCTTTTTCATATGGAAACTGTCCCTCCCAGCATGCATGACTTTCTAACATTTCCAGCAGGAGGGAGAGATGAGAAGATTAGAAGAGGTCTGGGCTGCCGTGTCTCTGTTGGAGACCTGTGATATTGCTCAAATATCCAGGCTGGCACTCAGCCATTACTCTTCTTCACACTTAGGTGTCAAAGTAACTGAAAAGTTTGAAAACTAATGTACAAACATATAAATTAATGTTTTTTAGAGAAGTATCCCACAGCCTTGCATGGCAACTCAAAAGGCCAGACAGATGCAAGGCTTTGAGGTTTTCTTCCATCTGGCTCTGCTTTCTAATTGAAAAAAAAAAAAATCATCTTCCAAATGCAAATTTTTATGAGTTAGCAGAGAATAAAATGTACAAGCAAATTTTCTTAATATAAGATTCCAAAGGCTGAGCAGGAAATGAGTTTGGTTGACTTCCCATGATTTGCGTATTAGTATAAATTACTTAAATGACTATTAAACTCTTCATGCCATTTACCACAAGCTAATGCACACACATACTACTTAATCACCTTCACTTTATATCTCCTGCAACACTAGTAAGCCTGGACAAGGTGTACTAGTCAAACCTTGGTGATTACTCACTTACATTAGGGCTTCATGTGTGTCCTCTGCATTAGCTCAGCTTAGTCCTCGTGGGGCAACAAGTTCACCACCACATACATCATCTTTAAACTGTTTCTATGTGGCTTCACATAACTCTTAATTAAGTCTGAGGTTAAGGCAGAATTTTCTGTTGCTGGAACTTCATAAATGAGGCACGCAGAGTATACTGTACATCCATGGTGGGACAGCCATACTTTTTTCTGCATTTAACCCAGGTACCAACACCAGCGCTTGCTCTTCTTCAAAGAGAAGCATCATTAATTCTAGACACCAGAAAATGCAATAAATCATAGACATCAAAGCAGCTTAAGTCTGGGTTCTCAGCTGAATTTTAGTAGTGGACGAAGATGCTGCTTCACTGGAAAACTAAGCAGTTAGCTTGCTACCATTATATTACAGGTTTGACGATAAACAAAATTCATGGTTCGTTTGTACCTCGAATTTAAGAATAACATTCAACAGCGGCTGACAGTTAGGGCTTTCATATTGCCATACTGACAATAAGAAACAATAACAAATGTCAGAAATGCTCCACTGTCAACAGCAAAACAGACATGCACTTGCGATGGCACATTGTAGCAGAGCTTAAATACTTTGACCAGATGCTTAAATTGTGTATTCTTTAGACTGAGTCTGGTCACATATCAAAAGAGATAAACACTCCTTATAGGATAGCTTTAAATCTGCAGTGAGAGGCTGTCTGAATGCTGTAGGAAGAAGAACTGGTCTTTCAGTCTGTTTTAGTCTTGTTCCACTAATCAACACATTTATGATGCCTTTGAAGTGTTTCCACAGACAAACCCAACTTTAAGCTGGACAATATCAGCACACACAGGGTTCAACATTAATTGATGTTTTTTTCAACTCAATTTTTACTTGGCTCTATGTAAATTGTTTTATTTATATGCAGTTATCAAATAATGAAGACTGAAGCTAACTGTCATGTTTAATCTACGGCAGCAACATCTATAAAATGTCAGAAAATGGTGAGAAATGTCCATCCCAGTTTCTCAAATTCCAAGGTCATGGTCTTTAAACGTCTTGCCGGTCCAAATCCCAAAGATAATGAGTTTAATAAGATATTAAACTGAGAAAAGCTGATTTAAAGGCCTTCTGTATTTGTAGCAGAGTGTCCCATCAGAGTTGCCATAGAGTCACTGGCCAAGTTCCATTTTTGACACACGGGAGAGAAAATATAGAGAAGCTCATGCTGCTGTTACACTGTTATTATTTAATTTCAAAAAACAACAAAGTTATAGACGTGGTGCCAAGACGAAGACCCTTTAAGACCCAGCAATGATATCATCCATCAAAATGTTTCACTGTGTATATTGTCCAATCTGTACCAAGACTGTTAGGGACTAATACAGGTACCGTTACCCCCAAAGGTATATACTAGCATGCATGTTGTTTCATTTAAAAAGAGTAAAAACAACACATAATAAAGCTGTAAAATGTTCCATCTCTTGCAGCAAATTTTGATTCTGAGAGGATGTCAAGTTCCTTGACGAGTTCAAACACAGTTAATTAGAATAATTTATTTCATACCAAGTCCTTCAACATGACATTGGTTGCCTTACATCCTGAAAACAAGTATCTATTTTTAAACATTAAAATGATTCCAGCCAGTAATGCAGGAATCTGAAGAACAGAATAATAATATATCATGAACACGGCCTGGTGTGACACTCCCTTTGTGATAAAGAGGATGTTTAATTTAACATTTCTGTGTCTGATGTTGCTGTGTGCAGCACCGTCTCAGGGAGCAGATGTCTCATTCTTCAAACCTTCTGCTGAGTAGGAAGTGTAGTAATTATGACTAAGCTAGTTTACCACTGTCAATTAGGCTAGAACATGAAACTGCTTTCATTATGATGTGTCATATTCAGACATAATCAGATGCACAGATTAGTGGTGCTGATGGAAGAAAAAGACAGACGGCACTTCAAAATCTATTTAGTTTTGAAGTTGTAACTAAAATCAATATTTCAAGTATCACACATTCATCCACTATAGTCTTCAAAGTAGAACTAACAAAAAGACTCTTGGACAATTTATAATTTGAATACATTTTGCAAAAAAAAAAAAAAAAAAATCATAAAGGCAAAATTGTTGCTGTGTTCTGAAAAACATCTATCTATGAATGACTTTTGACTGAAGCAGGAATATATAGAGCTGCTGCAGACAACAAGAGATGAGATTAAGCTTGTCAGGTTTAAAAAGGACGTGGGTGGTAGAGTGTTCTTCAAGTCTAAAACATTTTAGGTTTTTATCTATGCTCCAGTTAGAAATGACATCAGTAAGAGCTGCTCTACAAGACTTTTGCATCGGGTCACATTACTATAATTTAGAGGTCCAGTGTCTAAGATTTAGGTGAATCTAGCAGCTGAATATGGCAGGAATGGAATATAATATTCATAAATATGTTTTCATCAGTGTATAATTACCTGAAAATACTGCTACTTTCAAGACAACTCAGAAACCAAAAACTTCCAGCCAAAAAAAGTACAGTGGAACACCAGTCAAAACTGGAGAGACTACTTGAAAATTTGGGGCCAATCCATCCATGAATTCCCAGTCGTCTGACATCCCACAACAATGGCAACTGTATTTACCACAGAAACTTCAATTTGTCAGAATCAGCCCTGTTTTTTGTTTATGTTTGGCGTTGAGCACCTGGAATGCTTGGAAGTATGATGTTGGAAATTTCTACTGGGAAATTCTAACCTCTAACATTGACTGGAACGCAGCACGATAATTGTGTTTTTGTTACTTACTTACTTACTTATCTATGACCTCACCAGTAGATGCCACTTGACTTCAATGGAAAAACAATTGAGAATTAATGCTGGAAAAGATTTTTCCTCTTTCTTGAAGATTGTAAAATCTGCATAATCCTTGTCCTCTGATGGGCTAAGTGAACTAGTTAATGCAAAAAGAACATGGCAGGGCTCATACTACTGTACTCCAGAATTTAAAAAAACTGTCTTTTTAAAGAGAAATGTGCCAGTTTTAAAGTGTTATGAGGGTAATTTCTTAAATATATTTTATAGCTTTATTGCAAGAGATTTATTAATATCAGCATCCTGTTTCCAAGAAACATAAATGCATCAGAATGATCAACACATGAACATTGTCACTACATTCACAGCAGGTTTTATAAATCATACTGGAGTAACACAAATGGCTCCATGTGCTCATACATTATGCGCAACACTTTAATGATCATATTTTATGAAATGCTTTTGTTTGCCTTTGCCTTTTATTTGTCAGAAAATATTCACTTTATATTCAGTCTCTTCTTTACTTCTTTCTTCATGTTTGTTTCACTGGATAAAAAAGAGCAAATGACAGCATTTTGCTGAGACACTTGAAGGAGAGTCAGTTTACAGCTATATTTATATTGAAACATAACAAAGAGAAGAAGCAGAAATCCCATGAGACAATGTGTTCCATCACACTTGTTTCATGTTTTCATTATTTTTTAGAATCTTTTTAGATCATTTTGGTTTGACACAAGGCACATTTCACATTAAAATGCAAGTAATTAGACACCTGGTCTTTCAGTCAAGGGCTTGTTGAGTTTGTTTAATGGTTAGGAACACTGCAGCAATTGTACTAATGTAGAGGCATTGCTAATAACAATTAATGATGATACTGGGACTAACTGAACATTTGTTATGATCTTCATGATGGGAAACATTACTCAATAATGAGTGTTTGTGTGTGAGTGCGGGCATTTAATCTTAACTCATGCATACAGTATGTACAAACCAAGTACAAAATAATTAATGCTAATATCTGTCAGACTTCTTTATTGTAAAAAGTTTGTAAACCTTTGTACATAAATATTTCTGCTTGTGGTTGGTCAACTTGGTAAAGGAGCAATTTGTAGCAACTGCATGTCAAAAAATGAGTACTGTAGTCCAAATAGCGAGTTGGAGCCACAGATGTTATATTTGATAGGTTGAAATCCTAATATATAATATACGGATGAAGCAAGTTGTTCCACCTCTGTGAAATGATTCTGGAAAATTCAGAAATACATCTTATTAATTTCTTGTCCATCCTTAATGGCATCACAAGCAATAGCATAAAGCCATGGGCAGTGCTCAGAAATGTCAGTGCAGCCCAGGCTCAAAGTTCAACACATCAGAACTTTCTGCAAAGTGCTGCTTGCACAGTCTACCACATAGATAAGTACAGAACTTTGCCAGAGGAAAGAATAAACAGACAAAATATGGTTGCATGCCAAATCAGGTTAATTGTGCTTTAGGGTTATACCAATAGCAGCCACACACACTTCTAAATTTGTGGGTTAACATTATTTTATATTGTTGAATCTTTGGGCTAAATATGAGACCAAATCCACCCCTCCTGTCATTTAGAATTTAATTGGTAAAATGTACAAATATTGTATTGTCATTAGTCTTGTTTGATATATTTCTGTGTTGATTGACTGTGCTTTAGATAATTGGCCATGTATCTATAAATAATCCATAAATAATTTATATATTGATCACAATTTCTCACTGAACTCAGTGATTGGTTGTCTGGAGTGTTACAATTCCACTGTGTTTTTCTTTCTTTTTCTTTCTTTGTTTTTTTAATATTTTCACTCAACCTAAATTTAAACTGAAATGTGTGATGGCTAATTGACCTCTGAAGATGGTCCTGGCTTCATTAAGGCCCAGACTCCTTGACTACAGTGGACCAATTTATCCTAATGTTACAAAGATACAGTGCTCTACTGTTCTGTTTGATAAATTAGGCAGGTAGACGTTTTACTTACAGCAAAGATGGGGCTTTTGGAAGGCGCAGGGATTAGGTTCATGTTTGCAAAGATGATCCGATTCCCAATAGCAGGACCTCCATCTTGGTTTAGTGGTCTAGCTGAAGGTTGATGTCTTAATTGCTGCGCTGGTGACTGAAAATAATTAGAAGGGCTGTTTGCACAGTGTGTGGAGTGTTGCTATTATGTACTTTTGGTGAAGCTTTGAGAACAGAATATTCTGTGAAAAGAAATGGCTGGTGACACCATGTGTTACTTCAGAGCCCCTGTATCAATTGTTTTATTTATTAGCATTTAACCAATAACAAAGATTCAAGTTATTTGTCATGTTTAATCTAGGGCTGCAACATCCACAAAATGTCAAACAATAGTGAAAAATGTCCATTGCAGTACAAGGTGATGTTTTAAATGTTTTGTTTTGTAGGTGTAAAACCAAAAGATATTCAGTTTAATATTTAAAAAATGAAGAAAAGCAGGAAATCTCCATTTCTGAGAGGCTGAAAACAGTGTATTCTGCCATTTTGCAGGAAAAAAAAAACAACAACTTTTTTAGCACTTGCCCAACATGACATTGTATTTTCCCCAGGCAAGTGGGCAGTCATTATTGTTGAGCCCCTTTTAAGAAATAAGAGCCTTCAACTGCAACCTATGACAACATGTTACCATTTGAAATTATAGTTCTAGTTTTTAACTGTAATACAAAACATAAGCGTATTATAACAAAGCTGGAAAATATGTCATTCTGACAACTACAGCACCAAAACAGATTCTGAATAAAACTTCTATTATTGTGAATATTTCAAGTCCCATACAGACACTGTGGCTGGCTTGGATTGCCTCTCTGAACAGTGTGGGAAACTGCACACTCCACTGTATGAATAGCAGTACCAAAATGGATGATCAATACCCTGAAAGTGTATAAAATGTTACTAGCAGTTATTCTTGTTTTCCCATGTAGATTTCTGATTCATGCAATTTCTAGTTTACATGTTTAAGGTGTAAAATCTCTACACCAATGTAACACAATAGGGAAATATTTGGTGGATGTCAAAGTAAAAGTTATGAAAATGTTGCAATTTCTCATCCTTGGAAATGTTTGGTTAAGTGCTCTTATTTATCCATCCAAAAAATGTTTCATGGAAATTATGCAAAATCCAAAAAAAAAAAAAAAAAACTTTTTAAAGCTCATTTTCCCACAGAGGCTCAGTGCACTGAGCCATAATCTGTGGAAACCACTGTGCACACTGACATTAATACTTTCTTCTTACCAAGTAACTTAACTCAATTGTATTACTTGGCTTGTCTACAAACGCAAGAGCACATCCTCTCATCCTCTCTGTGATACCATTTTGTTGCTGTTGTCTGAAGTGAGCAACATTTGGCCCATTGTTAGACCAGAGTGCTGAGATGCACGGGGAACCTCTCTCCCCTATCATTCCTCCCTCTACATTGCCAGCTCCAGCTCTGAACCTTTGGCTCTCCCTGATAAAATATTTAAGATCTGCCATGATTAAAGTGCATCCTCCTCACCTTGGCAGCAAAATCCATTAACCCCAGGAGAATCAATTCCATTGATTTCAATGATAGAGGCTGGAAATGTGTGTGTGGAGGGATGAGCATGAGGTGAAGGTAGAGGGTGTGGGGAGGTGAAAGACACAGTGCGGTGGTGTGGAGGTGGGAGATGGAGGGAGGGGAAAAAACTTTTTACTCATTGCTCACACAGTCAAGCTCAGGTATGAAAAATGCATGGGACATCAGTCAGGAACACAATTATTTGCATGGCTCAGAGGATTGAAGCAATCCATGCAAGCCTCCTTGACACAAGCACTCAGGATGCTCCAACAGTACAATGCAGCTTAACACAGCATAGCTTAGTGCAAAAGACCGTCAGGCAAGGAAGGGTGCTAGAGAAAAAAATGGGACACACACGGTTAAACTAACTCAGTGAAGGTGTGTGTGTGCTGAATAATCTATGCCACTGTCATTGTCAACATCACTACAATCATCACATTAATGTAGAACACAGATCACATCACTTCCACACGCAGCGCAGCAGAAAATTGTGACCGTAAGTATCCTCTAGCACTCCAGTTCACCTGCAGAGCGCATAATTTCTATCGCAGCCAATAATCTTTCTTTTAATATACTTGATAACATTCAGGAAAGCATTTCAATCTGTGGTGAGTGGGGATAATTACACTGGTAGAGTCGGTGAGTGTTTTCAACAATGACAGTTCTGTGTACTGTGAACATTATTAGTGATAAAACAGTCTGGGTGTGCTGGTAAATTGCCATGCCCTACTCAGAGGCGGGGGTGGGGGGGTGGGTTGAAACTTTTGAAATATGTTTTAATCCAGAGCTGTCAAACCACATAATGAAAGCCAAGTCCACATGGGCTTTCACGGCTGCTTTTTAATTAACACAAAAGTAGCAGAGGGCAGATCATCAAGTTGAATTCAGTTTTACAGACACCTGACTCAGACACTGTTGTAAGACCGCATGAATGTTCCAAATATTTGACATTGTGTATAAATCTCCTGTGTTTGCTCTTGGTGGGAACTATTGGGTCTCTGTTGTATAAAGAGCACAGTGTACACCTGCGCTACATGAAAAGTGCCCTGAGACAATTTCTGTTAGATTTGGCACTGTATAAATAAAACCGACCTGACTTGTGCCATTAACTAAATGTCACAAAATTATTATGGTGGCAGTACGGCTCACAACCAAATACCAATACTAACTAAAATTTCAAAGAACAAGGGCACATGCAGAGGAAGAATAAAATAAGGTCTATATTAGATAACACACAGTATTAATTAGTCAAAATAATGTTCACACTTTTTCTACAACCTGTAATTTCCAGTTCTCTCTGTACTACAGTCCTACAGCTGTTATCTCTAACTCAACTGTCCGTGTCTCCTCAGGCTAACAGTAGTGTGCAACCTCCATGACACCATGCTTTTCTGTTCAAATGTCAGCAATGACCTTCAACTGGAGGGTTGTATGGGGTTAATGTGAATCCCCCTTTGTGCAGGGACCTTATCCAAATGGTAGGAGTTTCTAGTGCAACAAGAAAACAAGAACAAGAACTGTCACTGGCTTCTAGGGCTGGGTATTGATAATTAATACCTTTAAATAAATAACCCAGTACCAGGTAGTATCAAAATCTCTCCAGTCAAATGATACCTACATACAATCCTTTTTGTATCTAGATCTAGCCAGTCATTGCAAGTGTTCTTAGATGTAATGTGTGATTGTCCCACTACTGTAGCTACAGCTCACAGCTACACATAGTCTATGATGTGCAAAAATTGAGCAAGGTGTATTTGACAAAGTTGGCAACTCAGCATGCTAAGAAAACACTATCAGGTATGGCTATACTACATGCCAGTGGTGTCTGATAAAAACCAATGTATAAAATGTGGAAGAATTATTTGAGGAAAAACTAAATACTTGTAACATGATAAAGCACCTCCAAGCATGGAAAAAACTTCAGCATGGACAGCTGCAGGGGTACCAAATGAAGTACAAGTAGTATTAGTATCACTTTAAGGGTACTGGTATTGTTTTTTTAAACAATAACTAAACCCAACCCAACTGGCATCCCACCATCATTTTGTCCCCTTAATCACAGCTTGTCATCTGTATTTTGCATTTTAAAAATCTATTTTTTAAAAACATGCTTAAAAGTCAAACTAAACACTGAACTAAACACGGCCCTTTTTTTTTGACATTCTAGACATACATATTTTGATAATATTTTTCCATGTTCTATTGTTAGTTATCTATTTTATGTTTATGCATCTTGACTTGCATTATTTGTTTTTTTATCTATCTTTATATTTTTCTATTCATTATGTTAGTAGTCACTGAGAGCTAATAGAACCTCTTGGTCTTCAGAGTGCACTTTGGTTGTGTGAAAACCTCAGATTACAGCATCAACATCACTTACTGACACAAATGTCTCCTGCTGGCTTCAGGACCAAGAAAATCAACAGTTATTTAGTCAGAAAGTGTCTTCATAGCCTTATCTTCTTGAAAAAGATGATGTGTTAATCAAATTCTCCCTTTCATTTCCTCATAAGCTAGAAATATCTATTCACACAATTTTCACACACTTATTAAAATACTGTAACATCACAAGTACTTCACTGATTAAATGTTCTATTTTCTATTTTTCATTTGCATATCTATAGGACAATAGGCTTAAAGCAAACATGTGTACACACATGCAAGCACACAGGGTACATCAAACAACTGAACTTTGGCGTAGTCTTCAAAGCATTGAGCCTAATCTCCTCAATTTGAGTTCCGGGTATGGAGGCGTAAGGAGCAGACGTATGATACCAGCCTCTGCTCATTAGCCTGCTAAAATTAGCTTTTCTTGTGTCCTAACTGAAATATTTTGATACCCCCTTACTTTGATAAGTAGGAACACTGAAGACTGAACTATGCCACTGAAAAAGAATGAAGCTACAACAACAAAGGAAGACAAAGGTAAGCCGCTATCCCTGTCTGCAGCTAGCGACAGACCTGACAAGACTCCACCATGGCTCATAACTGAGATGGAGAAAGGAAAACAGAGGCTTAAGAGCATGATTGAGGGTCGTTTATCCAAACTCTCTGAAACTTTGGAGAAAGTTGTCAGATACAACAAAGCCATCAGTCACCAAGTCAAGTGCATCAAGGGGAAACGACAGGAGTTTGATGATGTCTTATCCGCTATGCAGCACGGCACGACCTCGACGACTGCAAAAAAGTCACTGACGATGAACTGAGAGAACTGCAGGAACAGCTAGACAACCAATAGGACAGAGCCCGTGGAAACAATCTCCCTCTTGGCTTACCAGAGGGAACTGAAGGGGAAAACACCATGACATTCATACAGGAATGGCTACCCAAGATACACAATTTAGAGGGGGAAACTTTTGAAGTTGAACGCGCACTCAGGTCACTGTACCAGCACCTCGCAAACAGCGCCTGGCCCCGTGCTATTGTGATACAGCTCCTTTGATTTTCCAACACTGTCAAGATTATTGATGCTACTCGGACCAAAAGTCCACCACAATACTGCAATTCAACTATCAGGATTTTCAGGAATATGTCTACAGCCCTGTACAAAAATAAGACAGCCTTTGCTCAACTCAAAAAGAAACTTAAAGGAAAGAGCTTAACTTTCAGGCTTCTACATCCGACTACCTTTACTGTGGATCTGGAGGGAGGAAGATGCACCTTCACAACCTCACAAACTGTTGAAAACTACCTGAGGAAAAAATCACCCAGAAGTGCTGCCACAAGATTAAGCAGTTAATTGGATATTATGGGCTACTTTCTCCGGCTGTGCGTCACGTTTTGTTTTCTTAATTTTTGTCCTGGGAGAGAGGAAAAAAAGACAGCTGTTGATGGACATATTTGACGTTTACTGGTTGGGGAGGTCTTTTCTTCCCTCCTCTTTTTATTCACCTGCCAGTGCTGGTACTGGAGCCAACTTCTACCGTGTCATGGCACGGGGCTAACATGAACCTACACATCGCTTGGGGACTATTGTGTTTGCAGCAAAGTAGACTCTTCTGGGCCTGTCGCTCTTTTGGGACGCTGAGTGCTGTTTTTCTTTTTCTCTCACATCAATATGGACACGGTGTCTGGAGGAGTTTTTTTATTTACTCCAAAGGTCCCAACTTTAAGTAGCCTACTGGTGTTTATGTTAAGGAAAGTAGATTTCAATTTTCTTGGCCTACAGTTCTTTCTAAGAACTGTAATTGACAGCAATCACAAACATTTTTGCAACTTTTCTTGTAAAAATTAAATTGGATGTTCATAATAAGACACTGACTATTAAATATTCATGAAATACTATTTAAATTTTCTCCAAAGTCCTCCAGGGTACAGCCAGGCCTTATTATAGTTTTATATTAAGATCATGAATCGGGTGAACGTGACCCCATGATCTCACGGGACGCGATTTCACGTGATCTCCTGTGGAAGCAGATATAAACAAACCGGAGACGGACGCTGTGCAACGGCTTGCTGCAGTAAAACTTTGCCGTGAGAAAAACTTGTCCCTCTGTGAACAGTAGCCTGGTGCTGGCTAACATTAGCTTGATGAACTAGAGTTTACGGCTGTTCTGTGACATTGTCAGCTGCTCTGTCTCGTTGTAGACTGTCTGTCTTCTCTTTATTCCTGTTCTTGGAATCTGTCGCTGACACCATCTTCAAGCAAGCATGTGTCTGAGTGTGTGTCACACGTGGGCAGCATGAGTGTTGGAAATGAAGCACCAACTCCTCCATCCTTCTGCAGCAGAAGCATCATCCTGTTTACTTTGTGTCAGCATCCAAGCATGATATATTAGGATTATCAACATGTAGAACATGGTTTTATTTATAACAGTAACTTGCAGACTGATAGATTTTCTAGAGGTTTCTTCATCATGCCCCTGTTAAAAGTGATGTCTGCACTGCGCTGCTGCTGTTAACTTTACATATCATCACATCTGATGGTGTTTTTCTCCCGTTTTGTACTTTCTGTTCACTTTATCAGCCATGTACGAGACAGAAATAGACTGTCTGTAATTCATTTCAGTCAGCAGAAAAATGACAAAAAAGTATTTTCTTTGCCACACACTGTTGCAAACATACACTGCCAGTGATCATTTTACCTGTATATGACTCCTGTGATAAAATAACTTCATGTCATAACCAATGTAAGTTTTAAGTCAAAATACTGATTGTCTAGTTCAATGAGAGGTTGACAGTGATTAGTTATTAAATTAATATGCATCACAACTCTTCTTGAATTTGAAGCCCAGTATTTTTCTGATCAGGCACTGACACAGTCTGTTGAACAGGGTGGAAATTTGACTAACTTTAAAATATGTCACTAGTATCATTATTCTAATGTGTCTATTTTTCAGGATTATGCTTGAATTAAATATTGAAATACTAATGAGATAAGATTTTGATATGTATTTTAGGTAAATGAATTGTTACATAATTGAATAACAAAAAACAATCGTCAGATTAATCAATAAATTAATTGATTCATTTTCTGAAAAACTTTAATGTTGATATAGCTCTACTACAGGAGATCCATTTAACAGATGCTGACCATGCCAAACTGACATGTCAATGGCAGGGGCAGAACTTTTATTTATCTTTTACATCCCAGTGAAGTGGAGTTGCCACAGTGATTGGTAGAGATGTCCTGCTATATGTAGATAATGTTCAGAAAGACAAACAGGGCAGGTATTTCATACTTTAAGGTTCCATAAAAGGCAAACGTATCACACTAGTTAATAGTTATGGTGCAAATTGCTCTCAATTCTTTTAAAGTCTGTTTTTTACACTTATATGTCCTGCTAATGAGCTTATTATAGGTGAAGACATCCACCAATCCTAAAATTCTAACTCAAGCAGCTAAAGCACTAAAGAAAGAAATGGTTGACTTCAACCTTGTGGACATCTGGAGGGAAAGACATGAATTACTATGCAAGTACTCTTTCTGCTCACATGCTCATAAAAGCTACTTCAGGATCGATTTCTTTCTTGCTCATGTTGAAAAGATCCACCTTATATCCTCATGTGAATACCTCCAGATGACCCATTCAGACCATGCTCCTCTCATGCTCCTGGTACCTCAGAAGAACATTGAAGGTAGTGACAGACTATGGCAATTTCCTCTACATCTGCTCAATGATGCAGATTATGTTAAACTTATAAACAACAACATAAACAGTTTCCTTAGCATTAATAATGAGACTGCAATCCTTAAAAGCTTATTTGAGAGGTGAGACTATTAGTTATGCATCGTGGAAAAAGCAGTATAAATCAAAAATCAAAACACTTGAATTAGAAATTAGGAATCTTGAAAAGGAGCATTCAACAAAAGGCTTGAATATGACATGCTAACCTCCAGGGTGGTTGAGGATGCCATGGCCAAAAATAAACATAAGCACTATGAAAATAGATAAAAGTGGTAAATTGCTCACCTGGCAAATCCGAAAGGAGGACAGTTCAGGATGTATCCCTTCAGTTAAGGTCAAAGATGGTACCATTGTAGTCCATGACCCTAAACTCATAAACCATACTTTTAAGGACTTTTATCTGAATTTATACTCCTCTCAGGTGTAGATACTCATGAAATGAACAACTTCTTAGAGGGTCTTGCCATTTCAGGGGTGACGGTGGAGACAGGGGACAATCTGGAGGCTGATATCACCAAAAATAAAGTTCTAGATGCCATAGGAAAGCTTTCAGGAGGAGAATTGTCGGAACCAGGTGGGTTCCCTATGGACTTTTCTAAAGATTGTGTATGTTTAAGCATGCAATCAAGATATACCAGTTACCTAAAACTTTGGAACAGGCTCCGATTACAGTTCTGCTAAAGCCAGGCAAAGATCCAACACTCTGTGGGTCCTGTAGGCCCATTGCATCAGTTATACTATTAGGCTGCTCAATCCAAAACTATCAGGATGTGGATTAAAGACTTAGAACATACTCCAGCATGGAAACAGATTGAACAGTCTCATACAGTGAGAGATGTTATCAAGTATTCAGTTTATTTACTCCTACCATTGTCAAAAAATAGAACTCAAAATCTGGTGATAAAACATGCATATAAAATATGGCACGAGATTAGAGTGAAATTTCCAAGTGTCTGGAAAGTATATAGATCTAACCCATTCCATTTTAATCCTATTTTACCTGTGGCAGTAAGGGATGGTATCACATGAGATTGGTATCACAGAGGTATATATACATTTGGACATTTATATGAATATAAGTATAAGTTGAGCTTCTCCTTGGGCTTCCAGTGGCACATTTTTAAACTATCTACAGGTTAGAGATTATATTAGAGTACAGCAGGTTGGCAAATTTACTCCACTAAAGGACCAAATAGATATTATGACGCAAGAAAAGCCTAATTCTAAAGGCTTTCTATCCTAAGGCTATCACAAACTCATAAGCCTTGCAGAAAGTAAAGGTCTCATTGCAGAGGTTCAATGGGAAGTGGACACTGGCCATATATTTGAGAACCCTAAGTGGAAGCTGATTTGTGATAGCTCTCAATCATTCTCATAACAGTTGAAACAGGATCTTACAGTTAAACCTAATACATAGGGTTTACTTGATGCCGTATCATCTTCATAAGGTAAGCAGTAGCTATTCAGAGCACTGTCCTAGATGTAAGACTGAAGCAGGGACTCTTTTACATATGTTGTGGACATATAGATATCTGGAACAGTACTGGAGATCTATCTTCCATATTATTAAGAGAATTGTTGGGGTGGAGATTCCAACCAACCCAAGTCTGACATAACAGGGGGACATATCATTTTGTCCGCTTTGTCAGACTAGCCCTAATTGGATCTAGCAAATGTGTTGCCATCCACTAGAAAAGTGGGAGCCGCCTAGTGTGTCTCTGTCGCCTAAAGAGCTTTCATCACACCTGCCTTCAGAAAAGATTAAGTATAAGCTCAGAAAAAAGCCACTGCTTTTGAGAAATGCTGGAGTGGCTTTGTAACCTTTTTTACAACACAGAACGTCTCATGATTATGATGTCCATAGTCAGACATAGAGCTGCACTGCAGTCCTCAGGCTTCTGTATGGTTCTGTAGACCAATCAAAGTCTGGGTAATCTATCATAAAGGCTACATGTAGTGCAGCATTATGTAAAAGTACATGTTATATTTAAGAATGTGTCATAGTCTCTTGTACTTATAATATAAAGACATGCACATATTCTTTTCTTATTTTTTGTTTGATCTGTATTGATTGAACTGAATCTTATTTTGGGGAAAAAATGCAAAACTCAGTAGACACATTGTTGAATAGAAGCTTCTCATTTAACTGAAGCATCAAAAAGGAACTTATGTCTATATTTATTCTTATTTTTGACAGATGCACATTATTTCAGGCACACATTATTGTGTTGGTACTCTCTAGTCCTACTGCTACCTTCTTTATCTGACACCTGCTCACACATTTCTACACAGAGGTATAAAGGGAGATGGAGTCTGTCAGCATTTCATAACAAAATCTTTTTCCATGACTGAGCAACAGTGGGACAGTTAGCCCCAGTAGGTTTTTTTTTTCCAAGCTGCAAACCCTCTTGTCAATTTGTTGACTGGCTCTTTCTAATGAAGGACGGCCACAGGGTTTCGGCAGTTAAGCATGGAATGAGGTCCTCCTTCCATGAAGAAGCTTAGCTGTGGCTTACAAATCACAGCCTAACAGGAGAACTTTTATGAAGTGTAGTGCAGCAAAAGACAAAGGTTGATTAAGGTCAGCTCTATCTGTTTCCCTCTCTCTCTCTCTCTGAATGTATAATTACTGTATATTATTAAACTGTCTCCAAACAAATATTGAATGTGTGTATATATTAGGAATAATAACACGTACAACAATAGCAAAGTGTACTAAAGAGAAAGGCTTATGTAGTGTCTAAAATGCTAACCTCCCATCCTTATAGGGAGTCTGACGATTATTTTTGCGTATCAGTAGAACTTTTTGCCTGAACAGATTTGTTCGTACAAGTGGTGTCTACGGGTGATTTAGGAGAACTTGTCGCATTCACTAGGTTTTTCCTAGTTTGAATTTTCTTTCAGGTATGAACACAATATGCGAGTGGTCAAGACCTGTCGTACGAGCCCTGTAGTTGGTCTGCAATTATCCAAAGATTTTCTATTGACTGTATATTTCATTAATTTAGACATTTTGAGTATGAAAAATGAATTACACTTCATTATCTTCAATATCCTGCTTGACTGCATTTCAAATTATAGTATAGCTGTACATTTATACATAAAGCCTATCATAATTAATTTAATGCTTTAATTATTACCTACTGTCACGTGTACTGGCCATATATCTTCACATGCAAATTTATTAAGTCACTGTCCAGGGAAATATCCTCACTTATTCTGTCCTCTATCTCGTGATGAAAACTTCCCCTTATCCTCCTCCTCCCAGTACAGTCATCGATTGTCCCTTGCAAGACGTTTTACTTTTCTCCTTGATTTCAGTGACAGTCCAGCCCTCAGGTAACACCGCATTAACAGCACCCATTTTTCCTGTTTCTTTGCTTTAGCTGTCATTTAATTCTACTGCTGATGCTGGAAAAGTAGCCTTCAATGGTATTACTGGGTGTCAATTATGTTAATATACAAATCTCATGCACGTGCAGTCAAACGTGCACAGATTTCTTAAATTAAAAGCGTATGCTGAATCAGATGTAGCATGTTTGTACAAGCTCAAATGATTTGATACAAAAATGTTCTTGCATTAAGTCCATTCAATGAGGTTTGTCCTCTGTAAGCCCTTAATAGCAACAGAACATTTCCCTGACGTGAGCCCATACATTTATCAGATACTTTGTCTGGATGTGGCCTATATGTTGGTCAAAGGGAATATCATTAGAAATCATCCCCAATTATTAATACTAAATTACATGAGAATTTGGGAGGTAAATGCCATGACATATTACTATGGATCAAGGGGTTGGACAGAAAATCCAACAGCCCTATTACTTGCAGGACAAATTTGAACCCTTCTTTTACAACACTGAACGAGAAAAACAATCAAAGGCAGCATAAAGACAGGACAGTACAATGGGCCTTATGTAAGAATGTATTTGTACTCTTACCCTAAACTTCTTATCTTTTCTGTGAAGGTTTCTTGTACAGATGTTACTAATTTCAACAATGCACTTCTGGGAAGATAAACAACCACAGAAGCAATGTTTCAAAGTTTATGACTTAAGGTAACTTTGCTGAAAACCTTAGCCAAAATATTAGATATTCAAGTCTTGTTATTTTTGCAGCAAATGGAACTCACAAGACATTTCTAGGTACTAACTGATTTTCATCTGCTGGCCTTCAGTAAGTTTGTTCCTTTATTTATTCATCCATTTCTCTGCTATGGAACCGGATGAATGGTACGAAGAGAAAAACAGTATGCACATGGGGCTACACGACATGATTTTAAAAAAAAAAAAAAATCACATGGCAGTTATTTTGGCAGTCATTGTGATTGTGATATGATTCCCAATTAGTGGATCACTGGGATTTATATTTGTGCATCACAATTTTGATTTTCAACAAAAAACAAAATCATGATGATGTGACATTTCTGGGGTCTAAACCACACAAAAATGTTTTCTTATATGTGGAGAACAAGATTTGTATGCCAGTGAATCTCTGCAGGGCTTCATTATGTTTTGTCACACAATTTACCTTTATCAAAAAATTGCAGCTCCTGGGATTTGGATATTATACTTGTCCTTATTGCTATTTTAATAATATATTGATTAATTGTTCAGCCCTATCTGTGTGTGCATTTATGTTTAATATAGGCCAACGTTTGAGTGCATGTTTAGTGCACAAATGTGGTAAATTAAATCTCTGGAGGAGGTGCATGTTTTTGAGATTTGATCATCACAGCATAACTTAGGCCCCTACAATTTCCATATAAGACTATCCATTATGCTCCATTTCTGGGCAAGTATCATTCACAAAAAGCTTACAAAGCAGTAAAAAAAGGAATTTCACACTTCAGGCAACTGTCAGACTAAACATAACAAGTTTAGCAGTGTCAGTGTATTATTGGTATTAACAGCGACTTTTTGATTGTTAAAGAAAACAGTAGAACTGCTAACCACATGCCACCAGAGCAGCGCTACACATACAAAGGAAATGTTTTAAGGTGCATACTCTCTGGTACTTTTTCTGTTTCCAGCTGTATGTCTGTATCTATTTGTCTGTATGAACACTGAGAGCAACACATCAAATTCTTTATATACACATACTTGGCCACAAAACTGATGAAGTTAAATGCTAAAAAAAAAACAAAAACATCTTTCTGAAACCAAGCGGTCCATGACTAATATGAGAGGCAGTCAAGGGGACGTGACAGGCATGTGAATATGAGATGGGAGGATATCATTAGGTGATATTAGACTGTCAGGTGTAACAGAGGATGATTCTGGACAGAAACCTGTATTAAAAACCTCAGGCAGCTGAATGTGGAGTGAGTGGATTTTCCTAGCGACTAGTGAACTGTATAAGTTGCTGTGATAAACTATGCCATTAAATTCATAAAATGATGATAACATTGGTGAAATTCTAAAACTGGTGAATGCCACAAATTCTCTTAAATGTGCCACTTAAGAACAAATCTGTTCGTACAAGTAGCTCTTGTATGAGTCCCCAGTGTCTCACATATTCTGA
Source organism: Lutjanus erythropterus (assembly GCF_056507025.1). Classification (NCBI taxonomy): domain Eukaryota; kingdom Metazoa; phylum Chordata; class Actinopteri; order Lutjaniformes; family Lutjanidae; genus Lutjanus; species Lutjanus erythropterus. The sequence continues at coordinate 15,486,098 of NC_139319.1, read as the reverse complement.
ACTGAATTTATTTCCCCCTCACTTTGCGCAGAACATCTAGAGCAGTGGGGAAGACTTGAAGTATATTTCTACTATGGCTTTAATTTGGCATAGATAAAATCAAGTCCTTCAGAACATGCTTAACTGTGAACTGAGAAACTAATTTGTTAAATTAAAGTACAGTTAAGCACTGGCACACATATAAGCAAGTACTGTGGTATAGATCAAGGGTATCAAAGTCAATTAGCATCTGTTAGGACATGACAAGCTCCAGTCAAGTATAGAAAGTGCCAATTAAGCAGCCTACACTCCCTAATTAGGGCTATAATTAGTTAAGCAACTTTGTTCCACACAAGCTATTTTGAATACTCTTCAAATAAGCAAATAAGTAAGTATATTCAATAAACACTCTAAAGTAAACACATGCTTCTATCTTCCTTACTGAATAAAGGAAGGGATTCTCCAGTGGGTATATTTTTTTTTGGACTGAAAATTGCACTGACTGCAGTGGTGTTTGTGTGCTGATTTGTGTCCACATTCAGTGGTTGCCTAGAACAGTTTCTATGCGTGAACATTGTAGAGAGCTGACTTGAGACTAGGCATGTCACGTTGAGGAAATTTTCCAACCAATTAATGAACTTGTGATTACACTAGTCACACATTCGTGATGTGACGTAAGAGCACTAAAGGGACAGTGCCCCCCAAAATAAAAAATACAGACTTTTTTCATCTGGGTTATAGTGCTATTTATTCCTCTAGATTGTGTTTATGTGAGTTGCAAAGTGTTGGAAATATTCAACCCTGTGCTGATGTGAGGATGGGTGAAGATCTCCACTCCACAAAACACATGGAGTTTCAGCAGAACAGGACTAATTAGTTAAAAAGAAAAAAAAAAAAAAAAAAAAAGCCACCGCCCCGTTTTGGATTATTTTGAATTTATTCCAGATGATAAAGGTAAAATAACAAACAGTGCAGATTACAGACTAATCAGAGTGCCATTTCATCCTGACTGTGTAACTTTAGCGAGTATTACAGAGGGCAAGGGCAGACTAATTACTGTCTATGGTAACAGAGTTACGATGAATGCCGTGGAGATAGTGTTGCTATGCAACTCCACCTATGTTGTTGGAGTATTACATACAGTGGAGTATAGTGTAGTTTAGCCATTTTACATAAGTTTTACACAAATAGGAAGATATGAAAAAATGTATACTGTCCCAGTCTACTATGTAGAATGAAGAAAAATAACATTTGGTTGTTGGGACAGTTGTAGAACACTCAGGGGAAAAGTTAATGTTTGAATCACCAGAAACTACATGCCTTTTCTTTACTTTTGCTGGGATCCAATAACCACTTTTTGATGGTCCCTTCAAATTCATTTTAAGGCAAAAAGTGTTTGAACTTTACAAAGCAAGTGAGCAGACCTAAGGTGCAAATGTGTGATTAACTGTCCTGATAAACCCTAGACTGCCTTATGTTGTAATCAAAGATAGGCTTTTAAGCATTTTCTTCAAGTTGTCCTCTGAAAATGATTCAGTGGCTTGGTTTATAGCCTACAGTCATATGTAACTTGTGAAAAGGTTTATTTCTATGTCAGTCAGATATAGGACGTCAGTTGACATAGTGTGTCCAAAAATGCTCTATTAACTCCAGGTTTGAGTAAAGTAACAAGAGTCAGTTTTCCATGACTTTTATTTAAAAACAAGTCAACATGCACATTAAATAAACTAGGTTTCTTAAGTCATACTTCGTACTGCACCCTGCATTTTTAAGCTACAGCTCAGCAGTGTACTTAAAAAAACACCCACAGAAATCCATCACCAATAAGGCCTTTACCCCTTAATTGTCTGCTAAGCAACAACAATGAGGAATCAAAGCCTTTGAAGATAAAGAGAAGCCATTAAGCTTACACTGCTGCACCAATCATTATCAGCCAAATCCCAGCGACAAGGCTCATCACAGGGGTAAAATAAAGAGAAGATAAGGCGGGAGCTAATGATGATTTTTCTCCCAGCATCCAGAATGAAAAGCAACAAATGGGCGATAAAAAGCCCAGAGAGGTGTCACAGAAAGACTTGAGAGAGCTGACAGAGGCTAATCACCAGGGTTAAAAGCTTTCTGAAAAGACAAGAGTGAGACAGCCCAATCACTTTTATGACTTGTTCAAAAAGCTGCTACATGGATTATATTTTTCTCATGGTCAAGACTGTGAATAGAAATATCTGATCAATTCCTCTTCATGGTTACAAATCCAACAGGGTAAATATTTTGTATTTTTCTAAAGGGGGTGATGCAAATGAATGAAACATGCGTCTTGCAATTACTTTTGCTTTCCATGACATCTTAACGACTAGACAGCAGTAGCCCTGCCACTCTGAGGCAGTTCAAATAAGGGCAGTATCTCAAAGCACTTGTCTCTTTTCAATCTAATGACATAACTCTTATAACCTTGATTTAATTAGCCACATTGATTTATAACACTGTCAGCCTCCACCGCAGCAGAGGAATTTCTGTGATATACAACACTGTTCTCATTTATCAGGCCTATTTAGAGTCCTTTTTTTAATGAGTTTTCTCTGCCTATTGTCTTTATTTGTGTTCAGTTCAATCAGAAGCCTCAAAGTGAATTCAATATGATGCTTTGGGACTCTCCAAAAAGGGCTAACATGCACAAGACATAATTAAGCTCAAAACAAAGGATCTATGATCAAAGATTTACAATGGAGTCAGGCAAGTGAAGAGACTGAGTTCAAGTAACTCAATATTTGCCAATAAGCTTTATGCCAGCGTAAGGTGAAGCTATGATGTCCTGCAACGCAACATGACAAATGTGCACCTGTACGCTACGCTTTGATTTTTCACCATGTCCAGTTCAAATAGTTAATATTGTAACAGACACTGAGCATATGCACATAAGCATGCAGTTTGACTGTGTTCATACATTTATTTTTATGTTTTATACTTATTGGGGAATAACCATGACTGCAAATTATTTCCTCACATTCTCAGTCTTGTTACAGCTCTGGAGAGAGGATCTGGCCCTGCTGTGTTGAGCCTTATTCTGCTGAAGCTTTGATCAGGAGGTTCACACAGGCGACAGACTATACCACCTAACAGGGGAAGTACCGCAGTGCTTGCACAGCAGGTGGGGGTTGATGCGGGGACTTTCTATGGCAAGAAAACTCCACAACTCAAGAAATATAGCACTACCTGATGTGTTCTTATTCTCCATGATTTTCTGTGTATATGTGGATAATTTGTGGCAAATGAAGTCTGACTATTGTCATCATTTCATGCAAGTGAAAAAATTGTATATAGTGTCCAGTCAAGGTGTATAATTAGAATATTTAAAGGGGCTATATTGATTATTTGTATGTCAAAGTGGTCGCTTGTAGTGAAAAACCCAAATATTTATTGCTGGACTCAGTTCACTCAGTTCAGTTCACTGCAGTTCCCCTTTAGCCTTATGAAGTTTTATAGTTTCTTTTTGCTTGCTGTTTTGATTTTACACCCCACTTGATTTTCCACTGTTTTGATTCAATCTCAGAGTATCGTGTTCTGACTATACCCTACCTGTCTACCCCGCCATCTTCAGACTAATTCACAAATGTGAATTAGCCAGGAATTTCTCAGTTCATTTTCTATTTCCAAGGTGTCTTATCAAACAGTATAGAGTCTAAGGCCTCTGGATGCAATTGGATAGACCTACAACCAATCAGAGCAATGAAACCTGTGACAAAGCACTGTGTGTGACGTGCAAGTTGGGGTGGTGTTTGGTCTGTTTTCAAGGAGAAAAAGGCAAACCTTCTTAAATTACAGCAACTGTACAATAAAATGTGTTCATGACAACCTGTCAGGCAAAATATAGGCAGCTCTTGAATTACAGCCACACATAAGGTCACACAGTCTTTTGATTACCAAAATCTGATCAGTTCATCCTGAAGTCCAAGATGACATTTGTGCTAAATTTGAAGAAACTGTGCTCTTGGGATATTGCATTCAAAGAATGGACAAATGGACAGATGTATAACCCAAAAACATAATGCTGCCAATCATGGCCGTCACTGGCGCAGACACAAAAAAATAGGAAAATATTGCCTTGCTAACAGTATCGTAAAATACTGGAGGGCTGGGCAATATAAAGATATTTTATTGTACTGTGATATGACACAAGATATCATGATAGATTTTGGATATTGTTATATTGTAATATGTCAGAAGTGTTGTCTTTTCCTGGTTTTAAAGGCTACAATACAGTTAAGTGATGTCATTTTGAGAATTTACCAGACTGTTCCAGCTGATCTCATACTTGCCTTTACTCACTTAAGCATTATATCCACATTACTGATGATTATTTATAAAAAAATCTCACATTTTGTGAAAGCACCAATAGTCAACCCTGTAGTATTGTTGCAATATAATACAACAAATTTATTTTATCCCCTCAGCCACTTCCACCCTTTGGAGTACACAACATATCAGTCACAGTCACAATCAATAATTATCGATATCGACCGATATGAAATTTCACTATCATGATCGTTTGTTTTTGGCTATATCGCCCAGGCCTAATATACTGTATTTTAACCCCCGTGTATCATGATACGCATCGTACACCACAATCATGTCAATACACAGCCCACGGCCTGACAAATCTGCCAGAGGAAATGAACCGTGAACTTGCAGATTCATCTGATTCCAACATTATTACCTGCCAAAACCAAACAGTAGACAGACACAGTTAGCAAGTCACTAAAACATCCTGCAGTGGAGCGTTTATAGCAGCTGAAGTGCAAGATATTTCCCTCAGGAGTAAGTGGAGATGAAAAACAGTGTTGGACTTACATTCATAAGGTGGCTAGTCAAGTGACTCCAAATGAATGCCAATGGCTCCCTATGTGCTGGACGTGTAAATAGATAAGTGCCAGCATTGTGGCCCTGGCTTGTTTTTTCTGTCCCAAAGTTACTGGACGTCAACAAATTCCAAATTTATAAGTGATAGCCTTGGGTAATGCCTTAATATTGCTTTCTGGTATATTTTGGGCACAATCAACAATGGAGTCAAAATATATCTTGATGTAGAGGCTCACTAGCTTTGACATCTCTGGGTTATGTCCTTGAATTAATAAAATGTCCAAATCATGCAGACTACTACTCAACCAGACAATGATGTAGAGTTACAAAATTGAAGAGACACCTGCTCTCTCACTCGCTGCTCTTAACAACCTATCTAATTGATTCTCTGATATCTTTAACAGTGTTAAACAAACACTACAGTCAACTGCGACGTCACAGTAGACTGCATTTATTGAATAATAATGGCTTGTGCTGTTGTTTTGGTGTTGTTAACCTTCATGGTTTCAGATAATGGGAGCAGTGGGTTGTGAGATGGTGGGAAAGCTGTCTCCTATTGCTGTTGCTGCTTCACTGCATGCTGTACCAGCTACCTCCATAATTGATGAAGCATTTGGGAATGGAGGGGTGTGCTTTGAAAGACGTTTCTAAGTTCATTTTAAATTTTATTTTTGCTGTAGACAATTCCTCCAACACAAAAGTCAATAAATACATGATCAATGGCAGTTTGTGTGTGCGCTGGCCTTAAACAAAATCAACTGTTTGAGAATGTTTTTCCCCCAAGGTTAACTTCAAACCATGTTGACAAAAGTAACGATTAAGTGAGCTGAGCTCCTTCATCAAAAGATCATGAATGTTAAAATGGGCCAACAGTCACAGAACATTTACAAAAGAGGGCTGTTGACATTTCTCTACTGTTGCGCAAAGGTTTAATGTGAAATCTCAGAACCCTCAGTTTCTTCCTTGATGTTCTAACCTATGATTGCTGTTGTAATTGACTCTGCTAGTGGGCTGATATCTGGAGGCAATGGTAGTGTGTGTCTTTGCAAATGCATATAGATGATATCTGCATGACTATTGAGTCTATACAATACATGCTGTGAGCAGCAGTGTGTTTTGGAGCTGTCCTATTATTATTACTTGCCAACCTAGCAAAAGGAAAGACTAGATGAAAGTGGATGGGGGAGGGAATAGCTGCCTGAAGGCATCAAATCATTTTAAAGGAACCTGAGGTACAAGTGGAATCCAAGTAGCTCCACAACAATCAGAACTACTGGGATACATGGATGACATGGCACAGTGCTTCACAATACTTAAGATGTTGAGTTTTAGGGAACTGTTGATGCTATGGGTAACGCACAGCAGCAGGGTAAACTGCAGTGACTCAGCTTACAACAGTGGGCACTCTTAGAAACCAGTTTATTGTTCTAACAACCACTGATACTACAGTGCAGGATACAGGCCCTGTAGGATGCAACTATTTCTTTGCTTTTCTACATCATTTCCCCCCGACTGCACCGTTTGAAGCAACATCTACAACTCAACTGTCATACTGAATTGATCCCCAGAACTTCTAAAATATTTCAAGCATAAATCACAAAGCAGATAATCCATCCATCCATCTACTTATCCACCCATCAAATATAATCACAGGTAATTTCACACTCATAACGTCATATAATTTCAATTTATTACAATGGCATACGGAAAGGATGAAGCTGACAATATTCTGCAATTTTTTTTGTCAACAAAATCAACAATAAAATGTCCCCACTAGTATTGCCTGTATGGCCGAAGCCTGATATACTGCAGCTTATTACTGTGTGCCGTAGACCTTCATCGTTGTTCAATAGCGATTACTAAAACACATCAATGAGTCATGCTGTTGCACTGGGTGACATTACTTCATTTTGATGAACATGGTGCCATGTAATTTGAGTCAATCCCACAAACAAGACACTCTATACACTGTCCTGCTGCCATAGCCATTTAGATTATTGTGATTTAGTGCAAAATATAGCTTTTCTTGGTCTGTGATTGACTGACCATAAAAATCAGTTTTCTTCGTCTTTAATTTTTGGTCCGCATTTTTCTTCTGTTCTCTTTACCCTCAGGTGTGAATATTTAGATTTATGCTTGTTCTTACTGGGAAAAGTGGGAAATTGCCTCATAACTCCACACACCTCAGAATCCCCATGCTGCATGTCAACTGGTTTTGTTAAATACTGCGTGAAGGTAATTCAGTGATTTCCTCCTAAACACACTGTACTCATAAGAAAATAATTACTACATGACTAATAACTAGTTTTCTACTATTTCTGTTACTTTCAGTGACACTCAGTCCAAATCAGCCAACAGATACTGCTCACTTCAGTTCCAACAACCCAATGCTGAAAAAACAAACAAAAAAAGAGAGAGAGAAACCAATCATCATTCATTGGAGGTGATTCTCCGGTGAGTTGACAGGTCACGGTCCTCTGGTTCTGGTGGTGCAAACATGTCTGTAAATGGCCAATAAAGTTAGCAGACAAACTATCCATCTTTCAGGCTGTAGTGGTATTTGACACTTGAGGCAGTGCTACTGGACATATCTCCAGTGTTTCAGAGTGAAGAAAACTGCACATTTCCCATGATTCTGAGTAGGCTTGGGTGATAAAATGATAGCTATCCCCAGCAGATATGTCATCGATAGCAATAAGAAAGCAGTTCAATAAAATGTTCGATAGTTTCATGTGATAGTCAGACATAAGACAAAGAGAAACAGCAACAGAAGGAGTGCAGATTACCAAACAACAGGTCAGCTCACCAGTGTGGCAGTTTTTTGTTAGACGACAACTATCAGAGGTAGGCTTGTTCATACAGAGGGAGCTCAGTAGAACCACTGGTCCTTTTGGCCGACTGATGTTGAGGAACAGGAATTATTGCAGGAATTAAAGAGAATATTTTGTCTAAATATCAATATCAACCTCCAAATTTAGCCCACTTAAATGATTTGAAATCTTTACTGGTCACCTCAAAGCAATCTCTAGTTTTCATCAAAAAAGAAGCATTTATCTCAAAGAAAAAAAAAAAGAACTCTCTTTCTCTCGTTCTTTTCACACCTACCAAGTCTAAACTGGAGAAACAGGAGAAAAAAAAAACATTTGTGGTTAGAGGTCCACAGCTGTAAAACTACTATATTGTTGGTGAATCATCTTTTAAGTCTTTTTCAAGGGCCTTGTAAAGGATTGGCCAACTTGTTGTGGGAGAACATATGGGGAAAGCAGTATACTTCACCACTATGTTTTATTTGAAGTTTATACCAGACACACAGACAAGCAGTTCAGGCTGGTTGAGGGGAGGTTGTGAAAAAAATATAAAAAACATGAAAAAAATAAAGCCATATTATAGAATTCTCAAGAAAGCATCTTCAAAACAGAAAAAGGAACTGCAGCTTGGGCAATGGCTGGCAACAAGCTTCTATTAGATCAACAATTGAACACCTAGAGCTCCAATAATGAACATGCCTGAGGAAGCTCCTTGTCGACAAACCAAAATTTAGAGTACTTCAACAATATTATTCTCCTCCTCTTCTCTGTTCTAAAAATGGTACAATGGATATTCTCACTTCCTGTTTGGAACCATGACCAAAAGTAGTAATAATTGACACTTCACTAAGCCCTGCCTCCAAACAGCAACTGTCCAACTATAGTTAAGCAACTGTAACTAGGGTTGTCAAGCTTTCCATTTCTCTACATGTTGAAGCGGTTTGTAGGAGGCTCTGAGAGAACACACGTGGGGAATGGATTAAACTTTGTCTTCATTGGTACTAAGATAAGCTGTGAATGTTTGCAAGTCTGGCTAACTAATGCTAGCTCACTAGCTGCAGTAACTTTACCTCCAGAAAAACTTGTTAGATATTACTGCATCTGCATTTGTTCTGTGGGGGTTTGAGGAGGATGTGGGCTGATGCAGAGTCAAAGTGGGTCAACGACGACGCATCTCATTCTGACTCAGGTATAAGCCCAGTTAGCTTAGCTCTTATACCAGCTGTCTCCTGGCTGACCCATCTCAAAGTCCACTGCACTAATCAAATTCCTGCGCTTCCTTTTCCCATGTCAGTGAGTGTATCACTGTCATTTATCATGTAGATATACCTGCCTTACTTAACTATCTGACCAATGTTTCCTGAGATGACAGCTAGCTTTAGCCTCAGTTTTTTAGCATTAACATTATAGCATGTATGCAGCTGTTAGGTAACTTAATATTAATAAACTTTCACAGGGTTCTTGTTTTAAAACATGTCAGATGGAAACATTAAAACGTCAGCTGGAGACTTTTCGGCTGATTCAAGTTAGCATTGGCTTACATCAGCCAGCTATACTTATGAAATCTGATTGCGAGTCATAATTTTAGCCACCAAAATCCATAGGCATCCACTAGAAATGAGAATCTGCTTTTGTTTACCTCTCTAAGGAATCACGGACGTTGCCTTACACACAATTTTGATGTTAAACCTGCCACAGTTATCACCATAATCTACGTGAATGCAATGCAAGAATGGAAAGTAAGGAGGCGTACCAACAATAACTATGGAGGGCGGGGCTTAGGGAAGGGTCAGTAGCCTATGGGTGTGAATTAATGCACATTTAGTTACTGGAAATTGAATATAACATTAGTTAGAATTTAATGTACTGGTGAGTGAACGATCTTTACCATTTAACAATGGTAAAGATGACAGTATGCATATTTAAATTACCTTATAATAACTTTTGTTAGCAGGATAGCCTACTACATATGTTCCCTATGCTAACATAACCTAGGCTACAAAACTTAGCTACACATAGGAGTGCAGATCTATTGTGCTGGCAGAATAGAATAAATAATGTAACTGGTAAACTCAACTATGTTTGGCCAGTGTGCAACTTACTTTTAGAGCACAAGCTAGTACCATAGCAGGTCTATTTTTATAAACTTGCTTTTTATTTACTTTTAATTTAGCTTGTGTACTAATTTCGTTCTGCGCCATTTTATTATTTTTTGCACAAGCTTTATATTGCCACCTCCAAAGTTTTATACAGTTGTTTTATTGCTGCTTTTCTGGAACTGTTCTCAGATGTTTTTCACAGTTCTCGGTTTCCCTGCTGTTTTCATTGTTTAGTTGTTACAAACTTATTGGCTATAAAACACTGTGTAGATTATTTTCAGACAGTGCAATAAAGGCAAGTTCTATTTTCATTAAATGCAAGCAATGTGCAATGCATCATTATCAGTCGACATCAACATCTATGTACATCAATCTGAACGTAAAGACCTAACCAAATACAACTGCACACTGGTTGCAAGATACTGAGTTAAGTTTATTTTTACCTTCACATCCCCGTTTTGACAGTGGATTACACTGCACTACCCTCACATCAGCATGATGGTTGCTGAGCTGACAAATGGAAGCCAGAATCTAATATCAGTTTTTCTGTTACAAGCTTTTTTTGTTTCAAAACTTTCAGAACTCATCATCCAAGTTCTTTCAAAACTTCGAAGTGTATCTGGCATTGGCCACATCACTAGTGCTTTGAGTTTGGACACAGCAGCCATCACTACATGTTTGTAAACAATATTTAATTAGGACACACAGAACACAATCCTCCCAAAACATCAAATCTGTATTGTATTGGCAGTTTCATAAATCACATCCAAGGTGATGAATTCACCTTTTTGCATCTGATACTGACTACTGTCTGTTTGGTCAGGTGGCTGCAGCACCAATCCCAATCCCTGTCATGACTTGGTTTCTCAGACAAACCGGATACATTATATACACACATAACATAAACACTGGATTATATAAACATCTGTTTGGACTTCTGTGTTGTCATTTTATACCACTACACTGAAGGGTGCATTATGTGGTGTCAGCTAATTACTGCAGAGACAGAGCAGATGGTACCTGGCAGGTGCAAGTTTATGAAAGTTATGAATGAGTTTTTCACAGGTACAGTGCTTAACAAATTTATTAGACATCCACCCAGTGTAAGGTTTATGCCACAGCTGCCCTAAATGAACAGCACTGGTAATTACCAAAATATTTTTTTATGTTTCTGTAGTGTAGAAGCTCTTTAACTGAAATGATATTTTAATGCTAAAATATAATTGTTATTGTTATCCATGAATTTTCAAATTTACTGTTTTACCAAGAAACAAAACAAAACAAAAAAAAAACAAAACAGAAAAAATAGTAAAGCACATTATTATTTGTTGACTAAGATGTCAAATTATAGTTATGTACTTACATTCCTGAACAGAAAAATTAGTTTTAGTGGTTGAATGTTATGCTTGATTAATTTCTGACCTCTCAGAGAAGCCCAGTGAGCCGGCACAAATTTGAGTATAAAAAGGTGAATTCAGTTTGAAATTCCTCATTCCTGTTCAAGATGGTAAAATGTCAAGATCTCACTGAAAATGAAAGAGTCCACATTGGAGTCAATTGCCAAGACTGGTACTTACAAAATGCACCAAGGAAGAGGCAGGAAACGAAAGTTAACTGAAGCAGATGTGAGACACCTCAAGATTTTAAGTACTAGAGACAGAAGGAAGACCACTGCTGATCTTCAGGCAGAGATAAATGCTTCTAGATCAGAGTCTCCAGAATGACCATAACCAGACGACTGATGGAACAAGGCCTCAGATTTGCCAGGGAGTACAAAGACTGGACTGTTGATGACTGGAAGAAGCTACTCTGGATGGACGAGTCCAAGTTTGTACTCTTCGGTCAGTATCATCGTGTTCATGTCCACAGAAAAGCTGGAGAACGTTTTGATACCAGATGCATTGGACCCACAATGAAACACCGTAGAGATTCAATTATGGTATGGGGTTGCGTTTGTGGAAGCGGTGTGGGCAAAGTAGTGAAAATCGACGGTATCATGAACAAGAACGTCTACCACAACATCATGCATCGTGCATCATGGAAACCCCTCCTGGACTGAATCTGATTGGTCGTGGCTTCATATACCAACAAGACAATGACCCCAAGCAAACTTCAAAGCTGTGCAGAGACTATCTGACCAAGAAAAAAGGAGGACTGGAACTGATGGACTGACCAAGTCAAAGTCCAGATTTGAATCCTATTGAAGAAATTTGGGATTTAGTAGGTTCAAAGATTGATCGCACAATAGTTTAATCTAAAGCAAGTCTGTGGGAACAGCTAGAATCTATTTAGAACTCAATAAAAAAAGAGACTGCCGAAAAGTACATTAAAAACAATGCCAGCGAGAATGCAAGCTGTTCAAAGCCAGAGGAGGCCATACAAAATATTATGTTTTTTGATTATTATGTGTGAAAAAGGACTATTTAGTTGTTTCAGTTTGTTATTTAAACCAAACAATAGGTCTGCACACCAGAAACTGCTCCTTGAGATTTTTTTAATAGTATCACCACATGTGATGTGTGGTGTGCAGACCTATTGTTTGATTTTTGTACCTGTTCTACTGTCCAGCACCTAGCACTCATCAGTTTTGGATGTACGTGCTGTTTTTGAGTCTTCAGTTTGTTATTTACCAAATAAATCTCATTTTTATGACAGGTTGTCTAATAAATTTGTTAAGCACTGTACATTGGAGTTTTAATGGTGTACTTTCTCCACTTGATTTAAATTTGAAACAGCTCTGTACTGCAAGCCTTGTTCATTTATCCTGGCATCACTGTGTTCAAAATACAGAAGACTTACTGCTTACTGCTAATGTTAATTGAAATTGTAGACAAGTAAAAACATTTCAACAATGTATTCTGAGTTTTGTACAAGAAAAACACTAATAGTACTTCCTAGTTTTTCCCCTCATACTTGCTTTTTTATAATTTGTCTACTCATTTTATTGTTGTCAATATAATCAGCAGAATAAGTGACTGTGAGAATCACAAATAGTTGGGAGCCATAATGTTCTGTATTGCTTTATGGAGGCACTTTCACCAGCACAGAGGCATCCATATGAGAATGAGATTTTAAGTAATGTTGTAAAAATATATAACCATATTTTTCTGTACATACAAATCACATAAATATCATGTACTTACAGTAATCGCAACAGTATATTGATAAATAAATCCTACAATCCATGATGTTCTCTCCTGACACACTCCTGATGGTGTCTAGCAGACATGTTCACTTGTAAGTTGTACTCAGTAGCTACACTTAGAAAAGTTCAGTATACAGTATTGGTGATCTGAATTTAAATGAAGGAAGCAAATGTGTTAAGTGAGGAGGGATTGGACTCCAATTGAAAGCTTTAAGGCATTGGCTTAGGCTTCATTAAGAATGGCTGGCTCTTCAAAAACAACCGTTAAAATCAGCATGTAATTATCAGGCAAGTGAGACGAATTCCTAATCTGAGAAGCCGCAGGGCTTCCAGTGCCTATGGTTAAAACTGCACAGCAATCCAGATATACAGTGTGGCTCACTTAAATATGATCTGGAAGTCTGCTTGAGAGGGTGCACAGAAATCCAATGATGCTCTGTGGGTGTGGGGCTATACAAAGAAACACAAGCACAGGAAAAAGTCAAACTTAACCACATCATCATATTTTATTATTTCAAAATGTGGAAATGACTGACTAAAGATGATTATTGTCAGATTCTGGCATTAATGTGAACTTTTGACATTTAATCAATCTTTAAGTATTACAAATATCAAATTACTTCTTTCCAGAGTTGGCAACTCAACTCTTTATGCTGGTGACTCTCAACACAGAGTCTTCAGCAAACCTGCATCTAAATAGTATAAATAACACACATTAATCAAGGTCATTCTTCATTTAAACTGGCAGTACAGTTCAATTTTCATCACAGTGCAAAGAAAGCACCTATATATACACCATGTAGATAAATACACACACATACATATACACATATATATATACATATACATATATATATATATATATATATATATATATATATATATATATATATATATATATACATATACATATACATATATATATATATGTATATGTATATATATATATATATATATATATATATATATATATATATATATATATATATATATATATATATACATATATATACATATATACATATACATATATACATATACGTATATATATATACATATATACGTATATATATATACATATATACATATATATATATATATATATATATATATATATATATATATATATATATATATATATATATATATATATATATATATATATATAGACATATATATAGACATATATATATAGACATATATATATATGTGTGTACATATATATACTGGCAAGTTCAAATTAAAATGGCTGACACACTGTCAGGCCAACATGCACAGTGATGTGAAGGATGTGTTTGTCAAAGCAGAGATCTACAGTCAGTCCATGTTCACTCAGATGTCAAATACTCTATGTTTAAAGCTCAAACTGGCAACCTCTCTCCACCTCCCAATCCTCATGCTTACTGCATTATTCATAAAACTTCCATAGATGACTGCATGGGAAAGCGGTCTTCAGCTTTTCCTGTTTTGTTGTGTAGCCAATAGCAGCAGAGTTTTTCATCCTTGTATTGCATAATGCCACATGTCTGGATTTATATTCAAATGAGGTAGAGGCACAAGGTCATAACAAATATCACAAAACAGCCTGACCATAATCTGCATACATCAGGTATTACAATTGTGGCAAACATCAGCAATCATTATGGCATTTGTTTTCGCAAAGGTGCTGGTGGTGTCAGTTTAGCATGCTATGGTCATGATTCAGGGTGATACTTTTCACTGATAACAAGTAGCTCTGAATTCTTTGCAGGTAACACTGAATTCATAATGGACAAATCCAGGATGAAGGCAAAAGTAAGCAAGAAGCCACTGCTGAGGTAGCATCACACTTTTAAGTCTGTGCAATAACACTACACACTGATTTTACTTTCCAGAGACTTTTGTCAAGAAATAAGCTTCTTTAAGAACCTGTTTCATGTTGAAAATATAGCCATCCTAATGCAATTACAATAATGGTTATGATGTAAAATAATCAAACTTTTCAACAAAAATGTCCAATTCCAGGGGGTGGTGGGGGGGTGGGGGGGGTGGATGGATGAGTGAAACAAGCACAAAACTTTCACCCAGGACACCAGGCTATGTGTCCCATTGGAAACCAACAGTCAACAGCTACTTCTTTTTAACTTACATTACGTACACAAGCTACGTCAAGCACAAGTTACGCAACGTAATGTATGTAAGTTAAGTACAGTAACTTACTTACCGAACATACAAACCATGATGACCAAAATATAACCAAGTCATTTTGTTGCTTAAAACAAACCAAATAGGTTTCGTGCCAGTTGCATGTTTGTTAGAGCTAATTTCAGCATGGAGTCCTATACATGCAAAGCTGAAGCTAGAGGGTTACATACACTGTTTAGTCTGAAGCAAAGAGCTTGCACAACATCTCCAAAATCAAATGCCATATAAACCATATAGTGTTGACACTATGTCACTGTAGGGATGTCAGTTGTCATGTTAAAACCCTCATAACTTGAATTTCATTGCACTTATAAAAAGAGCTCAACTATAAGGCTGCTTTTCTGTCTACTTTGACATTTTAGACATGCATTTTCACACCTAACATCAATACTATGGAAATTAGATGCAAATCATGCTATTTTCTCCTTATAATATGTATGTGGAAGGAAGGCCAGAGTTTGCACAGCCTTGGAACAAAACTATCTGAAACATTTCAAAACACCAACTCTCAAGATTGATGTAATGCATAAGACAACTTTTCAAAGTTGACATTAAAACTCTATAGAAGTGTTTAGCCATTAAGAATGCTGATGTCACTGCTGAAAAGGGCAAACACTGGCAGCAAATGACAAGCAAGAGAGAGGTTATTATTTGTGTGTTTTGTGCAAAAATATCAAATCCAATCAGAAAATAAATATTGAATTAGAATGATCAATATGAAGCCTCCCTCTTCTGAGTTGCCAAATGGTTTTCCAGAATGTCTTTCAGGCTGCCTCAAAGTCACCCCAACAAAGACACCCCCACAAACTTCTTCCACATTCAGGTTTTCATATCAGCTTCTGCACCTTAGCTAGAGCTTTTCTGGGCTCCTGGTGTCTCTCAACTGACTCTGACCTCCTTCAAATCAACCATGTTTAGAGACTACTAATGTAACACAGAAACATTAAAGATAAAAGTGAGTGAACAGTGAGCTGGGGGATGTGTCAACATCTACTTTCTCTCTCCCTCATTTACTAAACCCCTCTCTCAGACTAGGTGGTTGTGGATTAAATGGAGATATTATCAGGGCTCAGGGCAAGCCAATATTGCACTTGCACGTGTGTGAGGCTGATAGGGGCCATAAATGGACAGCCAGAGGTCCCAAAAAACCTCAGCTCAAGCAGCACAATGAGAGTAGCCCACTGGACGGAGGGCAGTCAGGATGTAGCTGGCTTTTCATAAATCAAAGAGCACAACACAAACATCTGATCATCACAAAGAGAGACTGGCAGTGCTAGCTCTAGAGAAAGAGATGAGTTCTGATATAAAGACAGTACTCACCAAAATACAGAAGGCTGATGTGCACAACCCCGTTCTAAGAATAAATGTCATGTGTTCAGGATTTCTGAATCTCCCATCATGAACACAAACAAATGATAAAATAGTAGAACGTATATAGTCAAGGTTTGTTTGTTTGTATTGCTACAACAGAATCTAGTAAACTGCAGGAGCCACTCGTTTGCCATTTACTTGTTTTAATTATTTAAGAGCCTTGTTAAATATTGTAAATACACACTTGGAGACGCACAAAAATGCATGGCCACACACACTGTACCATCGTCTGTTTATGGGCTATATCAGACAGCCAGGGGGCTCCTGAAATATTATACCTTGTCTTTGAAGAAGATTGATTCCAATGCAGGGCCGACATTTTTATTCCCATTACACAGATGGCTGTAGCTTTCAGAATTCTGAATGGAAATATGACTGGCATCTTTGTGTCCCAACAAGACATTTTGTCTGTTGTGTCAAACAGGAATCAAAGCTTAATCAATAACTCCAAAACGGGGTGAATGTTGTTAAAAGGTGCGAATGAATTTAATGAAGACAATCCGTTTACAGCATTTATAATTTCAAATTAAAAAAACTGTATCATTAACTCCAGCGACTCTTTCTCCCCACCCACTGAGCATTGATTTTAAATCACAGCGGACACATTGCTCTGAGTAATTTCACTCAAGGATTTAGTGCACGTTACACTGTAGCTCAAATAAATGTTATTTAATCAATAGGGAAGTAAAGTGCCATAATAAACATCTTGAGGTCCGCACATATATAGGGTCCTAAATCATTTTTCTATTTGCTTTGTTCATCAGTGTTTTCTGCCAAGTGTGTGTTCAAGTTCAAGTTCAAGAGAAGCTCACATCCCAGCCTGTTGTTCTGGGAACTTGTCTAAGTTTTATTTTGTTCTCGCCACTTCAAGGTATACATTCTATTACTCTGTCTTCTTCATAGGCGATCAAACCATCAGTCAATGAGAAGGTCTTTAATCGACCAAAGTTTTCAGGCCAGTTTGATGACAGGGAACACAGTGCTGAGATGATTTACAGTTGCTCTGACCAGGACTCTGACTCTGGAGACACTGAAGACACAATGGGTTTGGGGACAGGAGAGGCATTAAGGGGGAGAGGGGTGTGTAATAGATAATTTTGTAAGTATGCATCATGTTGATAAATATGTGAGTATTTATTTTTGTGAAGCTGGAAATTATTTCTTCAACAACAAGACGTGTGCAACATTGAAATAAATGAACAAAATGTTTAGTCTCAGTTGCTGGTTGTTTTGACACATGCAGAATCATTACCACTTTTGCTGTTAGCATTGTCACAAACAGGTAAACAAACATTAATATCACTGGTGGCCTGGTAGCCCAGTTGGTAAGGTGTTTGCCCCCATGTACTGAGGCTTTGAGCCCTCTGCAGTGGCTGGGTGCTCGACTCCTGCCTGTGGCTCATTGCCGCATGTCATCCCCCCATTCTCCGTCCCCCTTTACTGTCATTACTTTAGCTTTGATATCTAAATAAAGGCTTAAAAAGCCCCAAAAAGTATTTTTAAAAAATGTTAATTGTTATGGTTTTGTATTTAACTAATAAAGCACAGTTAAGGCTGAAAGAAATTCCTTGAGAAACTCAAGTAACTCGATTACTTGAGATCATTCATGCAACGATGTTTTGATCCATATAACTACATACAACACAGAAGTAGTGCAATGGAACATCAGTTCGGCACAGCAGACTAAATTTAACCATCATGATATGTATTAAGGGTTACTGACACTATTGCTTTTTATAAGTAATAACTCACTAAATCTCAAGGCAGAGGTACAGTGAAAAGCCAGATGCACATTGTGTTTTACTCTAAGCAGCTGTGATAAAAGACACTGCCTTCACCTCCAATGAGTGAAATGCTGTAACTTATGACTGGGGTCATTTTCAGTGATGTAACTGGAAAACTGGGAAGGCATAGATATAGATCATAAGATTGTGATGTTTATTGAAAATTCTGCAATATCCATTGTCTTAACTTACAGACGCTCAGCTCACGAGAGCATTTCTAGTCTCTTTTACTGTCTATGACAGCGTTCAGTGTTAACTGGCAATTAATCGTGAAGTGTAACTGATCAGATGCTGCTGTAGATAGGACATAAAGCAAGACTATAGTGTAATATTATTATACTGTCGTACTATACTGTAGTATTATTGTACTGTATACTGTACAATTATGTATTATATGTAGTGTGGTATATTATTGGTACATTATTGTATTAGTATAGTATAAAAATGTTTATTTACTAAAATAATTAATGCTGCAGCCCTAAGCACAGTATTAACTGTTACTTATTACATTCTTTCGCAATCCTGCATCTCAAATAATTTTTTGATGTTCTAATAAATCCATATATATATATATTTTTTTTTTTGTGTGTGTGTTTGTGTGTGTGTGTGTGTGTGTGTGTGTGTGTGTGTGTGTGTGTGTGTGTGTGTGCGCGCGCGCGTGCGTGCGTGCGTGCATGTGTTTGTGTGTGTTTGTGAGTGAGTGAGAGAAAGGTGGTCAGCAGTATAGCCCTGCAGGACAGACAATGATTGATGACCAACTTTGACTGTTTAAAAAATGTGATCTCAACCTGACAATCAATCACTTGACTCATGGTCCCAACATGCAAAATGCAGCCACACTTAGAAGGATTTGCTGCAGAAGTCATGGGGGAGCAGGGTCTTAGGGAGGCACCATACATATAATGCTGCCTAAGCTTGCCCTGTCTGTGACCCTCCCAGCAGATTTGTTCAATACAACTGGTTTGATATTGCCCCACCATGCCGCTCACCTGCTCCACATGAAAACCTTCACTCTCTCTGTTTCTTAGTGACTTGAGTTATTAGGCTTATTGAAACACAGCATCCTGGGATATAGTTGCCAAAAGCATTTGCATTATTTCTCATCATGCCACAGCAGGAAGGCAACATACACTCTGACAACATACACTCGCTGCTGCCACAAAGTGAGCAGATTCCCGATGAGGAACAGTGCCTGCTGGCAGCAATCTCGCTTGTTATTATCCCTCTCCAACCTGAAGATAGACAGGACCAGCTGCAACCAAGTCACCTGACCATGCATCATTTTCACTGCTTTTCCTTTTCCTCTGACAGGAATTGTGCAGACAAGTAGCAAATGTGACGCATCTCCATATTAAAACAGATGAGAGATTATCTTTGCAGAGTATGTGCACTTCTGCAGCGTGCCACCCAGTCTACTCCTCCTATTCACGATAATACATTGTTTCTCCTAGTGTATGAAAACAATAAATAAATGAATAAATAAAAATATTAAATTTAATTTGTTTGCTTAGATGATAATAGAGTGCTGGATGTTGTAATCAGATTAGAGTCAGTTGTAAATTAAGTGAGACATGAAATTAAATTACTTTTAAATGAAAAATTTAGAAGGGAATTAATTGCTAAAGAGATGATAAGAGATCATTCATAATTACACCAATATTTATTACATCAATCAAAGAAACAGCAAATATAACTGTTATCTTGACACAGTTATACTGACTCACATAGATGAACATAAACATAGGATTAGAGAAATATAAAACATTAGAACTACGAAGTATATTGAGACAGTCAAACCTTTACAGGTTGTTGATGCACTTCTGATCATGTGAAAATGTAATTAATGTGATATGGTTGTGAATTTACATAACATTTAGACAGCTTTAAAATCAAATAATTGAAAAAAACTGTAAAAATCTATTGTCTTATGTCTAATTTTTATGATGATCATAGTTTTTCCTCTGTGCAATTCCACAAACTCAACAGATTTGAGTTTGGGTTTGATGTGCAGAAAAATGTAGCTGCTAATTTGTCTAAAAATGTAAGTCACCATCAGTTATCCACCACTGCACAGATATGGGAACACATTCCACAATCAAACTGTAGTTAAGATTGTCCATTCAGCACTTTATGACCTCCTTACATTTGTATCACAATGGAATACAACCAGAGGTACCACAAGCAAGTTTCCTAGTCACATTATAGTGATGTCACACCTCTTCCAGAAAACTCGTCAAATATTTATGTCTATCCAAGAGATGTTTCAGCAATTCTTGCTCCTATTTTAAGTTAATAATGTAAATGCAATTAGACAAACTCCCAATTGCTCCAAATGAACAGTGCCAGCTTCTTAAATTATAGAAGTGCTATAAAAGTGCTTTCCCCAAATAAACTGTTCGTACAATACACAATCAACAAAATAAGAAAAAATCATTAATCTTTGGAAAAGACTTGGATATTTAAAGATTTTATCACACTGACAGCTTTTTTATGTTTCAACAATGTTGGAGCCTGAAGGACAGAGAGAAGGGCTGATGATTGGAAGGTTGTCAGTTTGTTCAGCACCCTGGTAGAATAAATCTGGGTGGGGAAAGTGAAAGAGCAGCATTAAGTCTGGGGCTATATCTTAAGCTTTGTCTGTGAAACTGGCCCTTAAAGTTATTTTGGTCAACAAATGGTATCAAGAAACCAGGTGTGTTGCCGTGTTTTTGAGTTGGTCAGATACAGACCTACATTAGAGAAAAGACAAGATAGCACTGATATACTTATAAAAGGCTAAAGGGCTGTTGGAGGCTAGAGTATACAGAGTTTAAACTCAGCCAATGAGGGTTAATGGGCCAACAGAGGCCAGAGGAGATATTTCATCCCATGAGTTAATACTAAAACACTCATGAAAAGAAAATACACCATTGGCTGTATGCTGAACATAGCCACAAGGTCTGAAGATCTGAGAGATTTTGAGCAGAGAGAGTGGCAGTGGAATCGAGCTGAATATGTGGAATATACTGAGAATAACTAGGGGGCTAGCTATTTAAGAGACAATGTTGACATGCACTACCATAGCTGCAAATGTTATAGCACCTACTCTAAAAAAGTAGCCTGAGGTCAAATATTACATTTAAGAAGAGCCTGAATGTGGACTCAAAGAAGTGCACCAACAATAAAGAAACACAACATGAGCCCAAACTTAGAGCTAACTTAGACTTAGAGCTAAAATAATTCTCACAATGAGATACTGCAACCTGGGGAATTAAAAAGGGATATAGATCATAAAATTCTCCAAGATTCCTTGTCCATGATCTGCTAATGGTCTAAGACATTATTGAAATTAAATGGCACTAGGTAGCATGATACCTTGGCAAAGGTGGCAGTGTTGTGCAAAAATCCAAAATGAGACCAGAATGACAGACAGAAATGTTAAAACCAGGATAAAAGAGCCATTTGGTTTACAGAACAAAGGAGGGGGGCTGAATTGTGGGAAGGGTGATATTAAAATAAGTGTCAGCCGTGTGGGAAACCAGAAATGGCAGAAGCTGAAAATTTATGAGCCTGGAAATTTATGAATGAAATTGAGAGACGAAAGAGATTCACCATAAAGAAGAAATGTGAGAGAAAAAAACAACTCGCCTAAAAGGTTCACATATTTCAGCCTTTAACAGTCAGCTGAAATGTGTAAATGAAGAGTAACATGGCAGGTGCATGCTTGGGGGTCAAGTAGTCCAAGACCATGCTTCTAATGTGTGAACAGCTGGCAGAGATCACAACATGTGGAGACACTCACACACTCACACACAGATACACACACACACTCAAGAGTGATTTATGAGGGTCTAAAGAACAATTGAAAATGAGGCACTGAACCATGTACGACAGGTCTATGGGGGATGAGTCTGAGGCTGCTCCGGAAGGCACAGTGTAGCTACCATAACTCTGAGTGATGGAGAGTATGGCCGGGGGACTGTGCGTGTGTGTATGTGTGTGTATACGGTTTATCTGTGAAGGCTTACTGTGAATGAGCAGTATGAGTTTTCAAGTGTTTGAGCATGCAAGTGTGTCTCTGGTTGAATTTGAACTTTTTTGTTTGTTTGCACAGTAAAACAAAGCAGCCGAAACATAACAACAGAAGAAAAGATGCAAACTGTACAGATGAGATTTAGAAAAAAAAACACCATTGTAATAAATACTATAAGCAAAGACAAAAGTCACATGATAGACAAGCAATCATAAGTTCAGAAAGCAAACAAAAATAAAGCTACATAAATCTATGGAGTTATATTTGTGCCACAATTCTGAGTGAGCAATTGTAGATTTTGAGCACAGAAAAGTATTTTGTGAGCACACAAATCAACATTTGAGGAAAAATTAAATGTGAGCCAAAAAAAAAAAAAACTTTTATAAACAGACTTTTATTGTGAAGCAGCTAAAGTTTCCAGTAGCCTTGACTGTGAAACTGCAAGCTCCTTAGAGTGTAAAACTACATCTAAATAAAGTTTAAACGTAGCAGGGAGTCATTTCCAACTATAACTACTTAACACACAAGCTATTAATCATTAGCATGCATTTAATCAGAGATCACAGAGAAATCAGCAGCTATTGTGTCTGACTGGGGAAAAATAGTTCTTGCACTTTATGACAAGGTTGGAAACCTTATAGTGTCTTAGCTATTAATCATTAGCATACATTTAATCCAAGGTCACATAGAGAAATCAGCAGCTATTGTGTTTGACTAGGGAAAAATATTTCTTGCACTTCATGACAAGGTTGGAAACCTTATAGTGTTTTTTATTTCCTGCTGTCCCACCAGTCAAGCAGTAAGCTTACTAATAAGCATCAGTGCAGTGTAAAATCACAAAAAGAGCTACAGAAAAGCATCTCTAAAGCTGATAGGGTTTTACAGTCAAAGACATTTCAGCATACAGGTGTATGCCAACATAAACACACACACACACACACACACACACACACACACACACACACACACACACACACACACACACATGTGCCATGGAGTTTAAGTATTGAGGTATGTGAGGTATGCAAGGTTGTGTATATATGAATGCATGAAAAATGTAGATGCATGAGCATGCGTCATCACTGCTGTTGAGAATTTGTGCAGTTTTGTTTCATGCGCATTTTTGGGGCACATAACTGGCACACAGCAAAAAGCAAGAGTGAGTGATGCAAGTAACTGACTATTGGCAGTTTTATGGCCAGAGGCTGTGGAACAGTTACAAAACAGGGTGGGATTAAAGAGAGTATCCCTGTTTTTGTTATAGGCATGTATCAGTCATGAACAATCAAACTGTCCTTGCCTTTCAAAGCAGCATGCTGAGACAACTTTGTGATAAGGTGAACGGTCCTTAGTTGATCCACCACAAAAGCTTCTCTCAAGAGGACACTGACATCCTTTCGCCCGAGGTGCAGAATCACTATGAGTGAATATATGGCACCGTAGATTAAATTAGTTTAGGAGAGAACACCTACGCTTACAATGTTACTGTGGTCCTGGGAGATCAATTGTGCCATGTAAGAAATGGTTCAGTGATATTAGGTGAACAGCCTAACACAACCGGAGTAGTGGACCACTGGGACAATTTGGCAGCCAGTCCCTGACATCTATAAAAGATGTGGCTTGCCTCCACAGTTTTTGCTGTACGTTGCAGCGAATACTGATGACTTTCTGTTGGCTGGCAATCACTCACACCACTGCCATATGTTTTTATAAGTTACAATGAAAATACTCAAAGTTACTTTGCTGTTTATTCAGTTTGATTTTTATATACAGATATATAAATGTATATTTATAAATATATATACTTATATATACTTCAAACAGGAAATCACAGAGGGTGTAGATCTTGAGCAGGATTTGTTCACATCATAAAGTGCTCTTGACCAAGTATGATATTTGATATTCTATTGTAGCTACAGTTCCTATAAAAAATAAATAATAAATGAACAAATAAAAAACATTTGATTCAAAGTGTGTCTTTTCTCCTCTTCATTTCTGTTCTTACATTCATGAATACTTTAATAGTAAAAATTTTCAAGTCATCCTTCTGTTGCTGTCATCTCAGCCTGATTCTTTCCCCCTTCCTTCCATCTGAAGAAGAGGAGCACCACTTCAGGGATACACAATGCGCTTAAAAGGGCCCCGCATGCGTTGTATTGTCAGTTTGTTTATTTACCTGTGTGTGTTTTTATTGTTAGTAACACGCAAATCCTGTTTTCTTCTTTTTTCATGAACAAATGAAAATTTCAAGACCGAATATCTCTAGGACTTGGATGATCAATAGGTTGTGAGTGTAACCCATGCTTGATGAAGAGGGGTCAGCGCACTGTATGCACCTGTGGGACTAGAAGCACTTTGCAGACCCAGTTTCTGCACTTGTGCCTGTCAGATCAGTAAGTGCTTTGTATGTTATGGGAGGCTTTGCCCTCCCCCGTGGACATATTTATGTCAAGTGCACAGTATTCTCCTTATTTCTGCTCTGTATTTTACCAAAACCTCTTAAGAGCCTTGAACTGGGCCAGCCATTGTTGTTCCCCTCACCTTCTTGAAAGGAACTGCAGTTATATTCATAACCCATCGTTCCACACAGAACAGAAATTACAGCATATAATGCGGTGGAGCATTAAGTAGTTCTCCCTCTGGGTTTCATTACCTTTGAACCCCAAGAGGTCCTGACAGTAGGCTCTAGATTACAAAGGGCTGTGATACAGTCAATCGCTTGTGTACTCCTGGACCCGACCACTTGAAGAACAATGTCTCTGTGCAACACTGCAGTCCAATTGAATCTGATCTCAGCTCGAGAATTTCCTAACCTCCCACTGAGACAAACAAGATGGTAGAGAATTTCTCTGTCTGGAGCTCTGTCAGACTATATGTGGTTCTTTATCATCACATCCTCAGTCATTCCCCTCATGTATCTGTGATGTAGGATGATGTAAAACAGTGCAGTGGACCTAATCCGATATTTTTGGACTATGAGCCATTATAATACCTATTCAAACATTCAACCAAGTAGAAAGGGTCCAACATTAACCATGGCCTGATGGCTTGTGGCCGCAATATCCAAATATTCCAGGCGGTCCCCTGTGGCCTCCAGGTTTTATCCCCAGATTTTGAGTCTTCACAAACACGTTACAGTTCCACAATAATCCTGATTCCTTGATGCCTTTGAGTTCAAAATTCTACGAACAGTTCTCATCACCAGCTAGCTACGAGTGTCAGTGTCAATTTGCTGTGGCAATTCGCTCCAGTTTTGATGAAAAATGCATGTGCAGGTATAAAATAAGACAATGATGTGCTTTCCTCAGTACATCAGTCATCACTTCTGCTGAACAACCACCATAGTGTGACGTGCAAGCACAAGTGTAATATGTCTGGTGCGACGAATTATGGCCCACTGTGGTCCAGACCTCACACTGATAATGGCCGAATAACACAGCCTTACACAACTTGCATAGTGTGTGTATATGGCTGACTAGCTCTGATCTTCCCACGAATTACACATAATTGCGTGCTTTTGAAATCATTATAGCTACAGATCCCATGAAATATGATTTTTAGCTTCCTGCCTAAAAAGGTCTGTTGTTAACAGAATGCAACACACAAAAGAGGCAGTGAGTTTCCAAAAAGCAATGCCTATTCTCTTTCTACTCCTGCCTCTGCTTAAAAATGACTGATGAAACATACGAGCTTGGGGATTCCACTGGCTATAATGAATGTAAATTGACACACCACCAGTGGAAACACAGTGTATGGAGAGGAAGACTCATTTCAGTCTAGGACATGTGGGATTACAAGAGCAACAGTCATCAAATTTCACAATCCACTTATTCATTATTGTTTTTCAAAGGACAGATGGGTTATGAATCCAAGACAGCAGTAGAGTGCACTCAGAAAAATAGGACTGGGGCACAAAGGTGGTTGTGTTGCCTGCAGATTGGGCTTCCCTAATGGAGCATGAATCTGCTGAGGCATGAGGGAGTTAGTACAGTAGGAGCTGGTGTGATTGCAGAGCCATGGAGACCATTCAGTGTTGTTGGGGCCACGGAGAACCTTGATGGAGGATGATCACCATTAAGACTTTGTGTGTCAAAAAAGGACCTTCTTTACCCAACTATCATGATCTCAAGGGACCTCAAGGATAAGAGACCAGAACATATTAGAATTAAAATGAGAGGACTGAAATGCTAATCAAGAAAAAAAAACAGCAATGGTTTGTCAGTGTCCTGTCCCCTTTCACCCCTTCGCCCCTTAAGTCTCCCCTGTTATACCTGCTGAGCATCCAAGCAGAAAATGGAGAACTCTCTCAAGAGAGCAATGGTCAGCACTCTTCACCACCACGCAGAAGGGTGACAAGCCCATAATTAGATGGTACAACAGTTGAAAAGTCTCATCTATCTGTCACTTACCCAGTTTAGAGTTGGACCAGGTCAAGGTACATTTTATTGTGCTGGACCGTAAAAATTCTAGTGCTCCAACTATTAAGCATTTTCATTATTGGGTAACTAAATTATTTTTTCAATTCAAAAATTAATGATCTAGAAAGTCAAAAATATATTTTAAAATACCCATACCCATTTTACAGAGCCCAAGGTGATGTCTTCAAATTTCTGTTTTATCTGACCAGGAGTCTAAAAACCAAAGAATGTTAATTAAAAAAATATTAAAAGCAGCCAATCCTGAAATTTAGGAAACTGTACCATTGATTTTTTTTCCTAAATAAAGGACTTATACCATTAATCAAGTATCAAAATTCTTCTGATTCAAATTAACTGTTTTATTAATCTACTGTGTTTTTCATGCAGGTGATTAACAACATGAAACAACAACACAACATAAAAACACACAGTTCCTTTCACTGCAATAAGGTCAGCTGAGATAAAGTGATTGTCAGAGCACTGTGCATCATTATTGTTGCAGGTATGAAGCATTTTTTAATCTTTTGGTTCAAGAGCTCTGAATTGCAGGCAAGGTGGTAGCCACTGAAATTCACAGTTCAATGAGCAGGAACAGGCTTTGAGTACAGACTGAGCCTTTCATAGGAACCAAGATGTGTAAAGTGGCCAATTGGATAATCTGACTTAAAGCATTTCTGCTTTTAATGGACAAATTTCTAATCCATGACGCAACATGCTCTGCTTGCCCCCCTTTCTCCCTACAGCTGCCTCCAGCTTAGAATCTCAAAAAGCTCCACGGCCAGCTGAGTAACATCCCCTCCAGCAGGTCTCACAGTATCCCAATGGATTATTCTCACTAGGTGTCTCCCCACCTCAACTGGCTCTTGTCAATGCACAGAAGGCGCAGCTCAACTCAGAAATCTTAGATCCAAGTTCAAGATCAATGAACTGCTTTACAGAGAGTGAGTTCCACCACCCTTGGGACTGTGCAATGTGATCCTTACACACACCACTACATTTCACCAACAGTCAATCACCCCTGATCAAACATTCAGCAACACACATGACCAATCCATGACCCATTCTGGATACAATGCTGATTTATACTGAGCTCACAAAGGCTTCCTTGTACAATTTGCACAACATAATCCAGGGATTCCATGGCATATTATAGTGGGTGTGCATCATATTGTCTGAAATAAAGCACATCCCTGGTAACACCAGAGGAAAATATTACACTTACATGAAATCTAGCTTTATTCTGGAGGGGGAAAACAGATATGCTGTATCATATAAGAAAGGCCATGCATTAAAGGCATGCTGTGCAGGATTTTCCCTTTCAATCCCTCCCAGTCATCACTACAGTGTGTGGTGGTGGCTGTATAAGCACAGACCCTGCCCTCTGCCTGTATTTTCATATGTTTTTGTGTTTGGAACGTTTCTAGCCCTCAGCCTTCAGGCAGTGGTCTGTAGTTCCCAGCCACTACAGCATGCAGGTTGTGAGATCAGGACTCACAAAACATATCGACAAATGGTTACATCGCTATCTCTGTCTCTCTCTCTCTGCACTGTCTGTGTGAGCCACAGAGAAAAATACAAAATCCAGTGTTGCACAGAGGTGTCGGCACATTTCTTTATGCAACAATCAGACAATTGCATTTTATTTCTTTGATTCAGTGCTTTGTTCTAGCTAGAGCCGTTCCCTCACTTCACTCAATCTCTGCCTCTCTCATTCATTGACCTGGGGAGGAGGGGTCAACTTTAAATGGTGCATTTGCACATAGCCCTGCATATTCCTTCTTTAAATAGTGACCAAAAACATTGTATGTTTACATAATGTAAACATGTATGCATGTTTACATAATGTAAACATTGTATGTTTACATTACAGTAATTAACTAGAACAGCACATCACAATGTTGGTAAAAAGAAAAAGAAAATAACCAAAAGAAAAAAAAAAAAGGTGGGGATGTAAATAGAGCTCACCATGTCCATTAAATCTCCTAGGAGAAAACGTTGATGTAATAGTATTTTTGTATACTGCAGCTTTAAATTAAGGTTAACTGTATCAAGACAATTTTCTGAGCAAAGAATTGTGTATTTACTGAAATAATGTTTTCCTATTCCCACAGTCCCACAATAACATATTAATTTGTTACCAATGAAATATACAATGCCATTCTCTCACTAGCTTAAAATTAATTTAATAGCATTCAGAGCATTCATTCTGAGATACTGTATATGACTGTATAATGCCATTTAACTCAAGGCTATTTGTTATTATTCCCCATTCTGTCTAATATGGTACTTGTCTAAAGTACAAATTTGCAGAAAATTACCTTGCATAAGGGTTTGTGTCTATAGGATGCAGAACTAATGGTAACCATTGTGTTTTAAAAGGCAGAATTTTGCCCCAAGCACACAGGTCACATTTACCACTACAGCTTCATGTGATGTCCGTACTTGTTTCTATAATATGCCTTCACGAGCCTTCTACAGAGCTGTAATTAACATAATAAACTGCACTTCCCTAAAGCATGAACATGCAACTTATTTGTGTTGTGTAAGCAAGGAGCATGTGGATCTGTGTGGGTGGGCATTGTTGAATAATGGATGCCAAAGTTGAAACAATGTTAAGAAGTCCTTCAGTTGTGTGCTCATCCACAAATGAAATGGATTAAGAAAAGGACAAAGACTACACAGCCAAAGTAGCACTTGTAATGCTCTCGATCTTGCTCTTGTAACCCTCCTTATCAATGTAATAAAAAATGTTGGTGGGAAAAGATAATGTTCAACCACAAAAAAAAAGGCATAAAAAGTGATTTTTGGAAGTACAACTGTGTTTCCACCTGAGGGGAAACAATGAGTTTGTTTTCAATCAGGAGAAAGCACCACATTGTCCAGGACTTCCTTTCCTTATGCCTCTCCATTCCTCTTGGTCAAACACACACAGAGGGACTAGTCTGTTTCTGGAGGGCAAGAAATCCTATTACTTTTGAAACCACCTCGGTGGCACCAAATGATAGTCCAGCTGGGCGCTTGATTGCTCTGACAACTGGCACTGATACAGAGGCAGCTAGTCATTCTACTGTATACGCTGTAGAAACTTTTCCTCTGGGGCTGGAGACCATGTTTCTGCACTACCTAATGCAGTTTCTATCATGCATTTATGACTTTGTCCAAAGTACTGATATTCAAAAATTGCTGTGCACATATCAGGAATTGGAAATATCAAGCAGGACTTGCAAAAATGACATTTGTTTTAATTAAATTTCTCTAAGATATCTAAGATTAGAAGAATAGCATAATTAGTAAAGGCACACAAATAAATAAATGAAGACAAAGGTTATCTGTAACTACATTTTCTGATAGACGCAAACAACAAATTATAGAAAAATCACAGTAGAATAACAGCTTGGACTGCACACATCTATCTCTCTATGTCCTTTGCAGTTTTTTCTACTTTACCAATGTTTCCTACCACTGATATCTTTTTCTCTCTTCCACTTTCCATCCCTGCCTCCTGCCCTCCCTTTCACCTTGTTTCATCCTTTGTTCTACCCTTGCTTTCCTGTCAGAGAAAACACTGTGCAGGTCCAGCTCAGCCAGAGTCAGCCTGAAGGCCAGGGGACAGTGTGCCTCCCTTGACAAAGTGCATCTGCCCACTTCCTAATGACTCCTCAGCCACAGGGAGACTCAAGGGGAGAACAGATGAGAAGGGAGGAGGAAGTGGAGAGGAAGCACCTTTAAGTTTGTTACACTAGAAAGTAGATTTGGAAAAGTATACAGTTGTTTCTATCCAAGTGTGAGTGGGCTGGATAAGTACTGAAAAACAAAATGTTACAAGCCCTTAGAGGGCCTCTATCAAAACTGAAGATACTGTTAGTGTAAATTTTATGTTCTTTCCAAGCTCTCTTACACTGGATGGCTTTCCCAATATATTTCCGAGTAACTCTTCCTTTCTATCTGTCTCACACACAACACAGACGCACATGCACAGGTGCCTGGTTATAGTTTAACGTGTGTGTGTCTATGAAACTTAGTAGAATCAGCTGCTAATTAGCCTGATCAGCCATCGTCAATAATCGCTGAACACATTTTTAAACCATTAATTAAACCAACAGCTAACAGCAGTCAACATCAGACATCATTATCATACTTAGTTACCTAGTGTGTCTGTAATAGAGATGAAATGGTAGCAAAGTTTTATACTGGAAACCACTCAACTATCTGAAATAGCATCATGTTCTTTGTGATGTGTTCACTGATGCAAAACAAACCAATGTTGCATGCTGTGCCTGCTTCTGGGTGACTGTTGCTAACTCTAGTTGATGCTGGACAGTATTTACCATGAGTGTTTCACTGCACGCCAATTTCTCACCTATGTCCCTGGTTTCAATGAGAGGCTTTTCTCTATTATATAACTCCTGTGGTACTTATGCAACTGCAAACCACTTAAATATATAATTTCAGCTAAATTGCTCTGTCTGTGTTTGCAGTGATGGCATAGTGTAGTGTATATGAGTGTTTTGACAAATAGGTGAATGTCTATGTCTGTGTATGTGTGTGTGTGTGTGTGATAATATTAGATGTTCACCCTGCACTTATGCCTTGACAATTGTAATATTTACTATTTTCCAGATGTTTGGTGAATTTTATCCTGACAGCCCTGAGACACAAATGCATCCAAAATGGAAACCAGGAAAATTTGATGCAATTTTGTCATGATGTTATTGTTTTTAGTTTTCCACGCCAGTGAAGGGAACATAAAATTTAAAGAATTATGAATCTGTATTGGTATGGAGGCCAATAATGGTGTAGGAGTGTGTATGTTCTGAAATTAGTATGGATTTGTGTGTGTGTGTGTGTGCGTGTGTGTGTGTGTGTGTGTGTGTGTGTGTGTGTGTGTGTGTCTGCGTGCGTGCGTGTGTGCATGTGCGTGCAGCTACAGAGAAAGAAATTGTATCGAGGATCAATATTCCATCAATATTCCATCTCCATTTTCTTTAAAAAAAAACAAAAACAAAAAACAGTGGCATGTTAACGAGCTGGCATTTAAAGGATTAAAATCCTGAAACTGAAGATTAATATGTTATTTTATGATAAAAACTGAGGTTTCAAAAAAAGCCTAAAAATATATTAAACATATTTAGATTTATATTAAAATATTTATCATACAGACCCAAAAATGGGCCAAAGGAGTAAATTAGTATACAAAATTAAAAATCAACCCTACAAAAAAGAAAAAAAAATCATTACAATCAATGTTGTTGCCATTAATTTACATATACAACACTTGTATAACCCCCTTAAAAAACATCACTTGGCTCTTAGTATATTGTTTTTACTTCAGTTGTGTTTTTTCATTTAAAAAAACCCCAGTCATACCATGTAAACAAGCTGACATTTCAAGCGCTAAAATCCAGAAAATGAAGACGAATATGTTTTTTTGATCAAAATTGAAGATGAAAAATATATATTTAAAAAAGTAACAAAACATTCATATAATTTATATTCATATCAATCATAAATGCCCAAAAATGTGCCAAAGGAGTAAATTAAGGATTTTTTCAAATGATGCACTGAAGGTCAAACAAGTTTGATTTTATTGGAACATCAACACAAGAAAAAGACTCACTTAAAGTTTTATGAATCAAAAAGTGAGGATACAAAAGCACACATTTGCTCCCCCAGGTCTAATAGTGGGGGTGCAGCTGCTCTGTTTGCTCAATTGCTCGGGTGCCTATGCACACATACTGAGCCAGGATAAGCATCAAGGACAGTACAGTATGTAACTGAATAGTATTATTCAATACCATTTGCCCATTAGTGTTTTCACCTACACAGTTTACTACTCAATGTCCATCTACATATGGTCCAGTGCTGTCAAACCTGGACCTCCTCATGAGCAGAGGCAGTTCGGAAGCTTCAGGCAGCACCCCATTGATCACATCCCATACCATAACATTGATCGAGACTCAAGATTTCCCTAAAGGAAGCCTTTCCTGTTCAATAGCATGTGTACTTCCATCTGAGTCTCCCCAACATTTTGTCAATACTTCCCCAGTTCCTGCACTTTGAGAGAAGCTCTCTGTGAGGGCAATCTCTATGAGGATCAATTAGTCGTCAGGACACAGAATGGCAACTGTCACATGCAGTGAATCCTGACAGGTCTGTTAAAAAGGGTTGTGTGGTCGGTGGTCTTATCTTGATGGAGCCCAGTAATAAGCTAGGTCCATTAATTTCCCCTTGGCTGGTTTTAATTATTTAGGAGCCTTGTACTGAAAACTGTAAATGCACGTACACACACACACACACACACATACACACACACACACACACACACACACACACACACACACTCACACACACACACTCACACACACACGCACATACACACACTCACACACACACATACACACACTCACACACACTCTGCCTCAAATTCACAGCAGCTGGAAAATTATTTTCCCAATTAAACTTGTTTGCTGAGTAAACACATCCCAGTGCACCAAAGCCAAAGAGTTCCTCCTCAGCGTCGTTTGATATGCAAACTGGCCACCAATCTCCAATTTGCTACCACTGTAATTGTAAACATTAGCTGAGAGGAGTTTACATATGGTAACACTCCTGATCCTTACAGCTGCCATAAGTCTCGTCAGGCTCATATTAAATCCATCTCTCTGCTTGGTTGTCCATGAGCCTGACATACATTTCAGTGACTCTGCACCATTGTCTAGCACTTAATCCACCATTGTATCGGTTCAATATGACTGAAGGGTTTTCTCTCTTTACCTTTTTTTTTTTAGGGGTGTGTATCTCACTGACTGAGACGATTCGATACGTATCTCGATACATGTTCAACGATACGATATATTTTATAAATCTTTAAGTGGCCAATGATTTGGTTCGATACGAGTCAGCTCTGTCACGATATGATACGATACAATACGATACAATACAAGACAAGACAATGCAATGTGTCAGTCTTTACATTTTGATTCAACTAATGCTACATTTGTAGAGTGCTGTTAGTTGCCAAAAAATCCTGATAGTTTTACTAAATATAATAACAGTAGAGACAGAGAGAAGGAGACATTACAGTGATGTTTATATCTTATTATGAGTCTCATGTGTAAATGAGATAAATGAGAAAATTTTAAACTATTTAAAATATCAGTATTTCTGCAGTACGATGATGTACGATGATGATGATCTGCTGCTCTGTTTCATATGAAGAGTGCTGTGGTTTTGATTAGTGTGGAGGAACAGTGATGTTCTGTGTTACCTGCTCTCACAGTGACATAACGTCTCTGTGGCTCAGACTCATGGCTCTGTACTCTGCTGTCAGACACGTTTTGCATAAATGATCTGCAGCAGCGTTTCTCATCTTTCTTATGAAACCTAAACTTAGTCTACACTTAAGCGTTATGAAAGTTTGGTGGTGCAACGTGGTACAATGTCACTTCTGTCACTGTTTGCAGCGCTGTCTGTTATGAACAAATGAAGAGGAGACACAGGAGAGGGAGGAGGGAGCGCGGCAGCGGGCGTCCAGAGAGAGCGGTGCAGGCAGAGACAGCGGGAGAGAGAAGACGGAGGAAAGTTAACAGTGGCAGCTCCCTGATGCCAAAATTAAACATATGCGCATCCCAATGAGATGTATCGATACGCTAGTGCTGCATCGGTTTGTTTCTGATTCATGTTCAGCTTTTTACCGATGCAGGGCCGTCCGAACCGATGCACTTGTATCTAACACATTAAAGTCCGATGCATCGGGCACATGAGTGAATCGTTACACCCCTACTTTTTTTGTAACATGTCATTCATGGTACCCTGTGAGACCCACCTATTACACATTTAAACACACTATTACAAGCAGGCTGGACAGAGGCTCAGTGAGTTCCCTAAACATATCCAACTCTGATCATCAAACAGACAGTGGCTCTGCAGAAATCTGCAGGAATGAGGGCCCCTGAACAAGGTGAGATGTTCTACTTCACTCCCTCTTTGTCTAGTTCCTGTCAAAAAACTTTGATTACTAGTCAAATGTAGTCACTTCAGTGCAGCTGATGAGCAGCGCCTAACAGACATGCATCAAAGAGTAACGCACAGCTGAAGTGGAAAACTTCAATCCCGACTGATGATTAATCAGTGCAGTTAGAGTGGTCCTACTTTCATGTTTTGCAAAGTCACCATAAAGACAGTGTATCTCTTTTTTAGAGGAACACTTCTCTAACTTTCAAGCTCATTTCCATGTATTAGTTGGAGGTGTCAGTGTGTGCATTGCCCTTCTCAGGTTTACTGTATTTCTGCCATCCACTGACATATTCTGACACCAGAAGACGGTAGTAGCTACAACAGGACTTTCACATCAGAAGACGGTAGTAGCTACAATAGGACTTTCATTTCCTTCTCACCACCCAAAGGAAACCAATGACAACTGTGGCCATTTGTGCTGAGAACCACTTTTTAATCAACCAAAATGACTTTCCAGAATGTCACAGGAGAATTACATTGTCAAGTCAAGGTGAGCTTACATGAGCCACCACTGAGGAAATGTAACAAACTGAGGCAGTAGCTGAGGCCGCTGCTACTTTCTCTGGGAAGCAGCGTTTGACAACTGGGACAACAGAGGAAATAAAATGAAATATAAGACTTGGTTTGAAATGTAGAATCACTGGATCAGAAGAGGTGAAAAGAAAGTGTATTCTGATACAATCCTCAGCCTGAACTTTTCATGTAAGGCTTTAAACGTTGTGTGACATGCTGTAAAGACAGATGTGTCACAGAAACACAGACAAGCAGTATTTCTCATGTAGGTAGAACAGTAGGTAGAACGTGAATGAGACCTGTCAAAATGCTACTAAAATTTCTGTGTATAATATCATTTTGTGGGCTAGTTTGAGCATGATGCTGTTTGTTCTTTTGTTTAGGTTCAGCAAAGTGCACCCATATAAATGTATTATTAACAGGTTAGTTGTTTAAGAGGTCCTGTCCAGTATGGACAGATATTCAAGATGGTAGTATCTGTATCGTACCGGAAATGAAAAAGTGGTACCAAGCCATCCCTAGATATTCCTGCCAATATGTGACATGGATGTGATGTGGAGGATTTTTTTAAGTGTCTTAAACTAATAGCAAAGTTGGTATTTGCAGTGACTGCTCTGTGTCAGTCATGGGAGGAGAAGCCAAATCACATTCCTTCAACACTACAAATTAAGTGGCCATCTTAAAAGCCATCATCTTTATTATGATGAAAAATTTGTGAAGAACAAAGAGAAAAGACTTGTGAGCAATAGTTTTATGCTTCCCAGTGAATGTGTTCTTTCTGAAAAACATTGTATTTTATATCTG
Source organism: Lutjanus erythropterus (assembly GCF_056507025.1). Classification (NCBI taxonomy): domain Eukaryota; kingdom Metazoa; phylum Chordata; class Actinopteri; order Lutjaniformes; family Lutjanidae; genus Lutjanus; species Lutjanus erythropterus. The sequence goes on along the minus strand of NC_139319.1, from coordinate 15,450,112 downwards.
CATCTGCCAGCCGGCCATCACGATAAGAGTAGGCATAATAATATGTTAATTCAGTACAGGAGACACTTGAAGTTCTCTGCAATTAGCTGGCAAAATATGTGCATATATTGGTATCAGCAGTAGTGTGTAGCACCCAGGCAATGACAGCCCATAATGGGTGAGGTTGGAACACTATAAAAACATAGCAACCATTACATAGCTCCTTACATACATGAGGAGCATTGACTTTGACTGCATTCAAACAAAATCCGGCAACCAAAACTTCTGCAGAGTTGTGGGTGTGTTTAATTTAGTGCTTTAGAATAGAACCACTGTAAAAGAATCAGAAAAGAACTGTTACGCATGCCAGTTCCTCTCTTAATTCACTCTCTGGGTTGCTTGACCACTGCTGCTGTCTCTATCTCTTTCTTGTGTGTTTAGCCAGGAAGAAGGAGCAAACTTTAAATGATGCATTTGCAGAACTGTGCAGACAGACTGCGGGTATGAAATGGACAAACTGAAGCTCCTTCAGGAAACACAGGGGCTGTTGACTGTGGAGTACTTCTGTAACCCAACAACATATAGCCAAAAATGTAGTAATGTTAACTGTAGTTAAAATGTTTAACATTATTAATTGATAAAGTGAATTGTAAAAAAAGAGTAATATCAAGATGTTCATAATTGTTACATGCCACAATACTGTGTTTCATTCTGTGCTCTCCGGTAACCAGGTACTGCACCTCCTCTCACAGTAACCAGGCCTGGACTTAAATGCAGGGAAAGAGCAGCAAGACAGGGCCGGTGGGCCATTTGGTAGATTTCAGTCTGCGTGGCAATCTATTTGTGTGATGGCACTGTGTGTTGCGAGTATAATGCTGGTATGTGGCTAGCGAAACGCTACCCTGGACAAGGTTTGGCCAATTTACTCCCTTCTCAGAAGGAAGGTGTTTTTGTGTGTCTTTGTGTTTGTTAGCCTTTTTGGAAGAGGCCAGCAAAACCTTCCTTTTTCAAGGAAGGGTGTAGTATTTTAGATTAATGTTCATTTATTGTTGATAAGTATTTACACTGACCTTAATTTCCTAATAAAATTATCCTTATCTGCCTCAGTTTCCCCTCCTTCTTATTCCCCAGGTTACTTTAAATTATTGCTACTCCCCTCATCCCCTGGACCACCATAGGGAACATAACAATGGGAATATACAAAATTTTGTAAAACAAATCAAGACATCAGTCTGTAACAAGCACAAGCAAGCTCTCCCTCTTTCATTAAAAAAAAAAAAACATGGTGATGGAAAGGGAAAGACGAAATTCAATCTCATTATGATTATAATTAGAACAAGAGAAATAATTCCAGGTAGGCTTTTAATGCTGGATTGCTTTTATTGGGGTGAAAAATACTGCATAATTAATGTATATACTGCCCTGAAGCCAGAAAGAAATCTCAATTATTTAACAGACTTGGAGAACTCCTTACAGTTGGCTTCAATCTAATTTCACGCAGTGATTTTAATACAGTTACGTCAGAAAATGACAATAGCTTCCTTTATGTTTTAATTGCATTTCTATGCTGAAGTTTTTATAGGTGTTTCTATAGGCTTTGTGTAGCAGAGTGAATCTACAAGCGAGTCAGTGCATGATGAGGTGGTTTCAGAGAGTTACAAGGTTCTGTAAATGCACTGTGAAAACAATACAGGAATGTATTCATATTAGAAAATGTACTTTGTAATTTGTACTTTCGAATACTTAAATATTTTTAAAAGCAAGTACTCTAGTACTTTAACTCCAGTAAAATTTTGACAGAGTAACTTTCACTTGGTCACTTTGTCCACCACTAATCATGATTTACAACATTGCAGCGCAGTGACAAATGTTTCATGGAGGAGATGAGCATGTATCTGTAACTGAGACAGATACTTTAGTCTGCGGTGTATAAACGACAGAACTGTACAGTAACATCAGGATTCTTGATCAAAAAAAGTTTATCAGTCGGCTCTTTACAGACACACTCCCCCTACCTCCCTCCTCTTTGCTGCCTCTCTGTCCTCCCAGTTATTTCTAATCAGCATGGAGTAACTAAGTATTTCAAAGCACACAAATTGGACTTAGAGTAGAAAAATCACATACCACAGAGGTGTACAAAAATAGTATGATTCATGATCATAAAAAGTCAGCACATCTGTCCATATTCACACATTTTCTACCTCTCCCTCCCTCAGCTTTTTTTTCCTTTTACCTGGTTTCAGGTGATGCTGCAGCTGCATCAGCACTTGCTCCTCACATCCCTGCTTCTTTTATTCCATTTAATTCTCCCCAAACATGAATGGCAACTGCATTAAAGCAGTTTGACACACGTCAAGATGCTTTCAGTGTGTGTTCTGTCATTTAGAACAATGGCTGTACTTCAATACTAAAGCATCAGATGGTTTTAGTGCATTTTGGCCTTCAGTGTTTAATCCTTTTAATTAAGATAATAAAACAAACATATTCAACTAACTATATTGTCCTAAGTGGTATCTGGATCTATATGTATTGATTAATAACACAAATTTGTGGCAGATTTTCTGAAACTAATTTGTTCAAGTACCATTATATCAATGTGCATTTGGAATTTGTTCTGTAACCTGCAGTTGACAGTCTCTGCCAGGCTTTTACAAAATTGAACCCAGATGAAAATATACACAAACACACAATACACAAGGTGCCTTTGGTGTTTTGTTAAATCAGTTATCAAAACAGCAATAGCATAACTATAAAGCAGTACTACTAATGTTTTTGTTTTTATTTAGCTGTTCATCATGCCTGAAGCCTTAGCCTGAAGCTAACTAATTAATCCAAATGGATGCCTGATCTGTTAAAGGAACATAAAAGAGAACTCTGTAAACAGTGGCATTTTTACAAAAAGATCATGTATCACCAGATGAAGGGCAGCTTATTTCAAAAAAGACCAAATAAAACAATTGCTAACTTCAAGTAATCAATCAAATTGGTACCCCTGTGGACCTGAAGGTTTGTTTTATTGTTTTAGCCGTATCATTTTTCAAAGGCACCTGTCCACTATGCTCTGAAACAGCAAAATCCATTGTTGATCGTTGACAGAGATAATGCATCTAGACTTTTTTTCACTCAAAAGAAGGTGATGAGTTTGAGCTTCATTCAGGGTGCCTTAGGGACCCTTTCAAAGAGAAGAAGGGGGTCATCTAAATGCAACTGAGGTCTGTGAAAAATATGACTAATGGTACAAAAGATAAGGAACTATAGAGAGGTTGCTGCAAACCATATATCATATGTCATCTAATTAACCTTTGCTGTCTGACTGTAGTTATACAAGCATTTCAATCATGCGTCTACACCAGGTCTGACTTCACACAATATACGATATACAACCTATTTCCAGAAAATGGTTGATTGGGTGCAAGAGATCTTTTTTGGAATCTTCCATTATTCCCTAAATACTGTATCATGTGTGGACTTGATATATAACACACGAGCTGTTCATTGCTCCTTCTCGCTGTGAGTGTCACACTGCAGCAATAGTACTGAGGCAATGCTTTGTTCACACACAGCAGCTGGATCGGGGTCTTCCAGCGCACACTGTGGGAGTGAGTTATTGTTCTCCTGGGAAATAAAGTCTAATTGATAATTACAAAGAGAGCAGACAGGCCTAGGAATCGGCCCACACATTCTTTCACCACTACATAAAAATGTGCACAGCATGCTAAATACTGTACCAATATGTATGCATATTGCAAAAGAAATGTCTGGTGTATCCGCTCAAATTACACTTCAATTGATGGCAGATGGAAAACAATATTGGCAACATTTGCAAAACCATTATTGTAAGAGCACTTGAAGATATGAATGCCGCACTGTAATAAGGAGCTATTGTACTGTGTACTAAGAATAAAGGGCTTTTCAAACAGCAGGTGATGGAGTTTCAGGGCTCACTGATTTTTTCCTTCTTGACATGGCTAGATAGTTCCTTGTGGTACTCTGCTGGCCACATCTTTTCATTGGTTGTTTGCAAGCGACCAGCTGCTTCACCTGAATGTGGCTGGTAGACTGCAGTTGTGGCACTAAAGGAAATTCAAGCAACAGAATACTATCAGGATTTATGTCTAACATTCAACTGGACACACAACTGAGGTACAATGTTGCTATAGCACAATGTTCCTTTAAAACGACATCTGCAAAATGCAGCTTTAACAAAAAGAGTGCTCACTGTTGAACCAGCTGCTTGGCAGTTTCTGAGAAATGACTGTGAACAATCATTAATTGACTATCGTCACATCAAAAGACTGTAATTAAATACCCAACCATGATTTATTCTTATAATTATCTGCACGAGAGATGGCTCTAATTAAGTCACACTGTAGAAATAACTCCCTTGGATAAAGGTGCCAATTATGTATTTTTTTTCCTTATCACACATTGAATACAAGAAGAAAATCACTTCTCCATATGCGCTAAAAAGGTGTGATAACAGTAACAAGCACAAAAGAATATTCTAAGATTCAATTTTTTTTTTTCATTTGCTGAAATTATTATGGAGGGACAGGGGAAGCCAGAGAGGTAGGAATGGACAGAGAAAGATGAATTGCTATGAAAGTCTATGTGCTGTATTTGTCAACACTGAAATCCTAATTAGTGTTAGGGATGTGCCTGGTGACTAATTTCCCTGTCGATACAATGGAAATTTTATTATAGACTAGTTGATTTATTCGAACAGTAAAAATTGAGCACAATTTTTTTAACAATAAGGTTAAACATGAAAAAAAAAAATATTGTGTGTATTAAGAGCCAATTCAAACAATTAATCATGTTCTTAAATAACCATATAGTGATATAAATGCCACCAAAGTGTGTTGGCTTTGCAGCGTGCATTACGAACTTTGCACATTATCCTAGAAAACATGAAAACAACTCACTGAATGTGTTATTTTTTTGAGACTGTGCAGGATCACAGCATCTGTGGCTAATATTGGCTACCTCACAGTGTGGCTAACAATAGCAGCGCCAGTACCAACAACTTGCTCTCCTCGCAGGTTAATGTTCGAGTGGTTACATGCCAGTTCATTCTGACATGGTCAAATAACCTTATTTTAATTTTCTAGATCAAAATGTGGCCAAATCGCTACTGGTGTTACAAGATGTCATCTGTCCCACCTTGCTGCTTACAATACACGCGCATTGGCACAGAGAGAGCTGCTGTCTGTAAGGGGGCAATGGCAGGCAGCAATAGCAGGCAGCTCACACAACATCCTGGAGGCAACAGTCATCTGGCATTGTTCATTAATAAAATATTAATAATTAGTTTGCACAACTAGTATTTCTGGTGCCAACTACCTATGGTTGCAACATTTAAATGTTTAAAGTTTAGCATGTATATGCATTAATATACAAGCCCAGCCATTGGACACAAAACTGACTAGTGTGGTCAGTAAATGTCATGTAAGGCAAAGGTGCAATAACCACACTAATCATTTGAACAGATAAATTGAAAAGTATTCAACTGAAGCACATTGGCTTTGCATTTCTTTGTAGCCACTAGTGGACAGAAAGACAAATTTACTCAAAGTGAAGCTATATACAATATTTGTTTATCACAAGTCCAACATTCAGAAGCTCTGAAAGATGGAAATATAGTGTCTTTAGTTTAACATTATTCAATATAGCACCCAGCTTGCTTAATTGGTTCTTTTGCTGGAACAGGTAAAGCAGGCCTACATTTGGCTGATATGCATGTTAATGCGTCTGAGGTTCATGAGTCGTTACTACTTATTGTACATATACCAACAAACCAAAAAAATAAGCTGAAATTTGCCAAAAGAAGCAAGCTAAAAAGAGCTAAATTCTCAGTGGATTCATTGATATTAGGGACCTTTTCCCACAATCATTTGATTTAATCTTCATTTTAAAAAATATATCCAGGCTTTCAAGGCCAAAGTCCTCCATTTAATTTTAGGTTTTGTTTTAAATTATACGTGCCAGGAATATTTCTTGAGTGAACACTGCTATCAGCAACATAAACATCCCTCTCTTTTCAATTGCAGTGGTTGTTACCTTTAACCTTAAAAAAAATTACAATATCACAGGTGGTCTAACTGTACCACTTTCTTCTGATTACACTGTACTCAAACAGTGTACTGAGACTGCAGAAAGTACAATTCAGAGACAGATGGTCAATATAGTTAGGGGTTGAGGGAGACTGTTCCCACCTGGGCCTCCCTCGAGGGTCTTTTCAGTTACTATGCAGCTATCACAGATCAGATTGTACTATTTGTACTATAAAAATATTAGTTGCTGGATGATAATGCTTTATGGAAAGTGGCAGAGTTGAAGGAGTAGGAGAGGTAGAGGGGTGTGACAGTGGTATGACTATGTTAAGGGGAGTGATGAGACTTGTGTGAATGTAAGATCGATGTATGCTTATCAGTTGGATAATGGGGAATGAATGAGGAATGATCTGAGTACAGATGGTGGAATTTGATGGAGAAGAGGTAAAAAATATTGTACAGTAACACAGTTATTAGGTACACCAGGCTAAAATTAATAGGCAGTGTAATGCAACAGACTTGCACTAAATCTATACTTTCATGGAGGGTGTAATGTTCAGGTTTTGTTGAAACCGCTGATTCAATAGTATGATAATTTTGGAGGCTGTAGTTTGTGGGGCCAATTACTTTGCATTATATTGATAGTTGTTTCTATTATATTGTATACTCCAGTTCTATCAATGAGGGTAGACTAAAGAAATACACACTTTTCTTGATAACAGCAGTGTTTCCCCTATCCTGGTCCTTCTGCCCTGCCGCCCTGCATGTTTTAGATGTTTCCCTGCTCCATCATAACTGATTCAGATGATCAGCTCGTCATGAAGCCTCTGCCTGATAGCCTGAAGCCTGATAACGAGCTGATCATTTGAATCAGGTGTGTTTGAGCAGGGAAACATCTAAAACATGCGGGGCAGGGAGCTCTGAGGACCAGGATAGGGGAAACACTGAACAGAATATAGTTCAACAGCTTTTATGAATTCATCGTATATTGTAGATTTAATGCCCACTGCTCACATTAAATCTAGGCTGAAGATAAATACAGAAAGGTTATGTCCCCCTGAAATAAACCAAGAGCCATGTTAGAGCGTGAGATCGGTGCTCGAACCCAACAGGATCTGACTGGTTTGGGTAAGGTCGGGCCGTATTTCTCACATATTCCATGGGGTCAAATTCCCCCCATGTATTGTCCCTGTCACTGCCAATTCCTACTGTTTGGTGCACAGAGGGAAGCTTGTTAAGAAAAATCTTGGGCTGTAATCAGGTTCGGGCTGAAATATGCTAATGAGGGACAGGTTAGGACAGAATTTGTCGGGCTTGGGCCTATTCGGGCTCTACTTCTAAGCCACGTGTCAAACTAGAATTACTGCCACATGGTTGTTTGCCTCTGCCAACGAGTCAAGTAAGAGTTAACATTCATGTCTGTCCAGACTCATAACATATGTGGTGAAGACTTTGAAGGAATTTAATAAAAGGCATAACATTTAAGCTATAACTATAGTGACTTGTATGATTTCAGTGAATCGTGTACATTTGTGCCATATTTTAAGAAATTCCCTCCAGGCATTCCTGAGATATCACGTTCACAAGGACGGATGGACATAGTGTCCTTTGACCACCAGATTCAATGCCTCCATACTGGCACAGAGGCATCAAAATTAATTAATTAATTACCCAACTAAAGTAGCAGTGATTCACAACTGCACTTAAAACCAGTACAAAAACAGTTTTTGTAGATCAAGAGAGAGAGAAAAAGAAAAAGTGAAACATGGACAGCGAGAGAGACAATAACCATCAAAGAATGTATTTGTTTCAACTTGAATACCTAAAAATAACAAGACGACTTCTTTTTCCTTATAATCTTCTAATATTAACAAGGATCAAAATTGGTGATGAAAACAAATGTAACAAAATAAATGCTTGTCCTTGAATAAATTTACATTTTAATGATGAAACAGCAGAAAAAATCTTTACATGGCTCATCTGGGTCCTTCCTTTCAATTCTGGGTGGCCAGTATAGTTTTGGTTGAACCCTGAAGAACTCCCCAACTTCCTTTGAAGGTGACAGTTCTGTGTGTTTCAAACCTTAACTCTGCTTTGCTCTCTGACTGACTGCCTATGACACTGTCAGGAGGATTTCTCATGAAAGAAAATGTCATCATCTCTAAGGGCTTTCTCAGCCCTTGAAGAGTCATTTCCACTGAGTTAGACATGTCAGTGCTGCAGACCACCTAGTGAGTTGAAAAGGAGGGTAAAAGCCCATTGGGTGAGGGGTGAGGTGAGGGCAGGGACACAGATGTGGTGAGACAACTGCAACAAACTATGCCACATTCCCCCAGAAACAGGTCTTATGCACATGCCCGAGGCTGCTATGGGAAACAGAGACTCAACATTGGGACCAGTGTGGCCAGAAGAGTGGGGTGGAGGCCTGGAGCAGTATCAGGGGGAAAAAATAATTAATCTTTGTTGGGAAAGTCAATCATAGAAGCTGCTATGGAAAAACATGCTTCAAATGCCTGATGTGATGACAGGTCGGTCAGTCTGTGTACAAGTATACAGTCTGCCCCCCTACATTACAGGGAAGAAAAAAGTGAGCTGCAGAGAGTGACATGAACCAAGAATAATTGGCGGTATACCTCTGCTAACCAATCAACCATGTGCAGTTTACATCCATGTCTGTCCAGACTTATATGTGGTGAAGGCATTGAAGGATTTTCATAAAAGGTACTAAGTACATTTTTTGAGAGACTTTTATGATTCCACTGAAAAATTTCCAGGGAGAAACATGCTGTCTTCACTTAGAGGACTGAGAAATTCATCACATGGTGCAACAACAATGAAGCTCAATATCAGCTAAACCAATGAGCTTGTGGTGGGCTACAATGCTTCATATGTGGACACTGCTACAAGGAAGCTGCAAATTCTAAAACGTGGATGCATTATATACATCTTAAACCAAGCAGCACAGAAGGTCTGTACAATCACTACAGTTTTGGGGTGGACATTTGTGTGAAATTTTTATCACAATTACCATATCAATTATTTTCCTAGAGTTTTGGCTGAATTTTTTTTTTTGTGTGCTCACAGTGACCTCAAGGTATTCCTGAGATATGTTGACAAGAATGGGACATATGTGAAGTCAGTGACCTTGACTTTTGTACTCATTAAATCTAATCCTCGTCATCAGTTCATCCTTATATGATATCAACATATGGATTGTTGGCCAACCCAAACAACATAATGCATCCAGCCAAAGTTCTAAAAGAAGGGAGACAGCCATAGTAATTTATGATGGAACTCTATTAAAAATCTATTACTGTAATACTTGACCTTCATGGGATTCTTAAGAATGAGAATACCTATCCTGCCTCCATATCCCAAAACCCCATTTTTCAGGGTGCATTTGAATGAGCAGTTTTGACAAATTTGTCCCCAGTCTGAAATGACTATGGAACCCTATACTCAAACAGTGTGATGTGGATGAATTCATTTTCTTTTTCTAAAGAGACCCAATCAGACAGGGCCCTTCAGACATTTAGACACAGTCCAAATAGACCAAATCCAAAATGCAATCAACCCAAACAGACCAAAATAGAGACAGAACATCAGCACTGGCAGCTGTATGATGCAACACCAATTAACAGGCAGCCACGGTCGAAAGGAGCAGCAATAAATGTCATTTTTCCCCACAGTTCATATACGCTATCGTACGTCAAAAACAAATTTTTTCTCCTGTCATGATTATAACGTATCATGTGATGAGGTCTGACAGCAAGCCAGCTTGGATGCAGTAAGGTATTGAGACATATTGACGACAAGCACCAAGACCAGCAGCAAGGTACCCTACTCGACCTGATTAGACTAAACGTGCAAGGTCTCAATTATCAGGATCCAGTTCCAATAATGACCCCTCCACAAGACTTAATCATGCTGTGACACATAACAGGACTAATGCTATGATATGGCTATGCCTCACATTTGTGGTCATTTTGGATATTTTGTGAAGCATTTTTTGGTCATTACCTTACCATAAAGACACCTTCTTTAATCACCCATTCCTATTTATATCCATTAATTTCATCAAAATAGACTTGACCAAACTCTTACTGTTACCTGTAAGTCTGCTGCATCGTCACATTTCTTTTAACAGGCTCAATGCACGTACAATATATAGGACTACATCTGACTTTATGGAGCTTAAGGCGCTGATGCTAAAATTCTCTCCCTTGAGTTTCTTCCCTGCAAGCCTATTGTCAGCCCCAAACTGATGATGTGTGGGTGGCAACTGCAATGTGCTCACTGATGGCCTGTAGTTCTGTTTCACACTTCAAGGGCCCACATCAAGACAAGCATCCCCTGGGAGACTATCATGGACAACAGAAACTTAAGTATATGGCTTTGAGCACAAGCAGCCGGCTGTTCGTGTTTCTGTTTAAGTTTGAAATTTCAATTTCTAAATAAACTTTTTTTTTTTTTATCACTTTTCTACAGATCCCAATTTCATTCTGCCCTCAGTTATTTTTGCAGCCTAACGTCTTGAAACCTTGCATAACATACTCAAAAGAGATCTTTTTATCATCATGGTTATGAACTACTGGTCTTGTAAATTTGCTGTAATTTTAAGGTTAAAAAAAGCAAAGCTTGCTCATTGCTTTAAAAACCCTCAATAAAAACTCCAATAAAAGTTTCTAATGTGCACTTTCAGTACATGGAACCAAGGCTATAGCTACAAAAACCTCTACACATGTAAATTTATATTACACCACATGAAACCAGTGTGAAATGTGCTGTACAGTATGAGATGAGTATGCTCTGTGTCCCATGCATGTCTGTAAAATCATCACAAATCACAAGTGACAGGTGAAGTGGCAGACACTTAATGGAATAATTTGATAGCACACTAACTTTACACATGTGGTTCCATGGGATGGGTTACTGTTCCATGTCGAGGCTATGAATGATAAGCCCTCATAGCTGCAGTGATTCTCTGCAGAGGCTTATATCTAGCTTCAGGGCACAAGTATTACCAAGATATTACAGGAAGATGTAGAACCAAGAACCAAAGCTGTGGCATCAACAGAAAGTAATAATAGAGTTTGGGATGAAAACAATCATGCTTCTCAAGCACACCGGAACATTAAGTATAAACAGATAAGTGTTGAGTGTGCTTTTGTGCATGTGAGCACAAACACAAAAAAGATGTTTACAGTGTAAAATGAATACAAAAGTGTTTGGCAGGTAGATGTAGGGATGGCTCATTGTTCCATATTGCAGGAAGATTTGTTGACACCACTGTACAGGAGGACAACAAGCACACAATGTGTCAAGGCCCACACATGTTGTTGCCAACAGCATCGTGACATTCATTGTCAGTTACGTGCATTGATGGTGTATGTAGTCACAACATTAATGGTAAAAGTCAATATGAAATCTGGCCTCTACACCTTTGCGGTATGCAGCATTACTACTATTAGTTATAATTGGATATCCATTGAACAAGAAAATATTCTCAAAACAAACAAATAAACAAACCCCCAAAACACCAGAGAGTTATTGGCAGCCATACAGAGACAAAATGGAAGTTTTAAAAAGGTTATGCTATATTACCCTTCAGTCCTGCTGATTGTGTTGAGACCTATGATCCAAACATAACAACTTAATATTTTTCTAAAAACAAAAGAAAGGGTTTAGTCCAGTCAGAAAAAACAATGTGATAAAGTTCAAATGAGTAGCTCTTCAGTGAGTTAAGGCAACTCTCTTGCCTTTCTAATATTGCTTAACTTAGAAAACAGACACACAAGGAACATTAATTCCCTTGTAAGTAGTAGAGTTCATTTGAGGTGACTAAGTCTGTGAGCTTACTTATGCTGCACATCATTGCAATTAAAGTCAAATCACAAGAGTCTTACAGCTCAGAGCCCAGAATATTGTTTGAATTGTACTGTCTTGGTTTTGTTACAGTTTCAAGAGTAGACATTTGTAGACCCCTGCTGCCCGACTGGTTTTTAAGTCAGGCCGAGAGAAGACAGCAATGTGTCCGCTTTTTTTTTATGAGCTTTCTTCTGTATCAGATATAGTTCCCACACAATTCTCTCTCTCTCTTTCCACCCCTTTCTTCCTCTCTGCAGCATGAGCTCTTTTTTTTTAATTATCTCTATCTCCTTCTGGTACTGCACTATATAACAGATTTTGAGTGATCAAAAAACAATGAAGTGACTGCTGGGAGAAAATCAGTTGTAACTAAGTTTATTTTCAAGACCTTATTGTAGGTTAGGTCCCCGGGGAGAAGCATCAGAGAGAACCTTTCATGGACAATCACAAATCTCCATTCTGGAAAAGAAAGCTCTAAAACAGCTGTTTTTCTTAAGTAAACTTAAGAGAACCATAGATACTGTCCAATACTGTCGTCCACTTCCCGAAAAGTAGCCACTCAACGCAAGCAATTTGATAAGACATCTGAAGAACCAACTTGTTGCAGTTGGAGGAGTTTGTTAATGCTTAACCTCTTTGTCATTATTGGTGTGAGATTCAGAGACTGTCCGCAATGTCATCCACTAATGACTGCAACGACTGTGGCAACTGTGGGTGTAAGCTAGTTGAATGCCTCTTTTAATTAATCCAAAAATGAAGGGAATAAACACTACCGCCAAAAGTCTGCAACCCTGTTTTTATAGTTGTTAGCATTTTCCAGTCCTTCAGGCTGTGGGTAATGACCTGTTAATCTTCACCAAAATGGCATGACAGAATAGTAAACCCAACTTCACAGTAAGGTAAACAATGCGCATGGCACCACACTCATACCTTTCCCTCCTAAACAATGGAAGGTAGGAACAAATTCACTGTTCGGCAAGGGTGACACAAAGGAGCAACTTAAATACTACATGTGTAATATATAATCAGAAGAATAGTTAAAGTGCTGTAAGTGATAATGAAATAATTATTATACGTAACATTGTAAGAAAAGTGTTTATCGTAACAGTGTCAATAATAATGTGGAATAATTCCTATTATGTAATGTCAATGGTAAACTGCACTGCTTAATAAAGAACACAAAATTAGCTAAGTGAATTAATACAAACAACCCAAAAATGTCTTGTGTCACTGTGGTTACACTAGCAGTGGGAAATAGCAACAATGTTACATCTAGATTAGGAACAAGTTAGGAACAAGTTTTTAAAGTTATTGTGAGAACTGTAATCACATTCATTTCGGTACTCCGTATCAGCAAGTATCCAAATGTATGTACTTGTACTCTTACTCTGTCTGAAAAAGGTGCCATCGGTGCATCCCTACTGTAAACATCACAAACTGGACACAGAATCTGTATGGCCCAGAACAGGACTCTGCAGCAGGTGATTAAAACCGCCAAGAGCATCTTTGGTGATCATCTACTGAACATCAGTGATATCAAGGAGGTGAGGCGCCTGCACAGAACCCAAAGGTTACTGCACGACAATACTCAGTCCAGCCACAGCCTGTTCACCTGCTGCTGTCTGGCAAGTCATACAGAAGTATTTGCTGCTGTGTCACCAACCTACAGAGCAGCTTCTCCCCTAAGGCTGTGAGACTGCTTGATTCATTCTAAGCACTCAGCCATGCATAACATCCATGTTTTAGATGTTGCTGTTTAGGCCAGCAGATTTCACAGTTATTGGGACTGGTAGTTTTTTTTTGTTTTGTTTGTTTGTTTGTTTTTTTGACAGTGTTGCTGTTTGACAGTTGCTGCAATAAAAATGACTGAAATGAAGTTCAAACAGAATGAAAACTTTAGCTCATCAGATAAAACAGGTGTTGACAAAGTTTACTTTTGGGGTCATAATTTGCAGTTGAAAAAATCCAATATATTGCAATGTTATTGCATTACTCAGCATATGGCAAAATGTTTACAATCATAAGTGTCAGAACTGAAAGTTGGTTTCTGTTCCTGTTATTACAAATATGTCTTGTCTGTGAAATCAGAGACCAGTATACTGTCGCATCCTGTATTTGTCACTGTTTATTGTCTACAATAGTTAGTTGTACAATCAATAAAAGGATCTGAATAATAGTAAAAAAAAAAATTACTGATACTGATAATAACAGCAATGACTTTTGCAAGGACAAAAATATAGTCCAGTTCCATGGCAGTCTTTTGTATATTTGCCTGGTTAGAGTGTGGGCTTAGTCAGCCTTCCCAACACAAAAAAATCTATCAATAACTGAAGACCAGATTGCCATGAAATCTAAATTGAATAATCATGGCCCCTGTGGGACCATGCATAATTATTTGCTTGATCATCCTGACCCTCCTCATGGTTATCAAGTCTAACTTTTCTCCTTTCAACCATTGTGTCCATTATGAGATATCTCAAAAAAGAAATTACTTAATTTCCACAACAACATTTGCATGACTAACCGTCCCCAGAAGTTTAATCCTGATATTTTAGCTAACTCCCTAGTCTCTTCTGCCCCACCACCATCAGCCCCAACTATTTGTCAATAGGAAATATCAAAATGTAATGGCCAGATTTACTGAGCGCATTGATAGATATAGATGACAACTCTCACACAGCCGAATGAGACAAATCATTATGACTCCTCAAGCATAGCGATGACTATGTAATACTTGTGTGTCATGTTTGGGAATTTCATCATATCTTCATAAAGCAGTAGCAGTCACAGGATGCTGCATCAAAAAGTATGTGACGCTGCACTGGTGAATTCATCAGACTACATGCGTTAGGTTGAAGATTATGAGCTGATTGCTTGTAAACCTTAAAGAGACGTACACTGAAGGATTTCATTTCTTATTTTATTTCCTTTAAGTTTTGTTCAGTGAATCTAGGATTATCTTTTACACTGTTAAAACCCTTTATGTATTTTGGATTTCCTCTGTTAAGACTCTGTTCATTTTTAGAATTGCCATTTTTCCCTGCTACAGGTCCTATTGCACCCTTCACCATTTGAAACTGGGGAACATGGGGGATATGTGTTTAACATTTCCACTCCTCTATTCCATTCTTCTATTTCCCATATGTCCTAAGGTTTGAGAGTTGAAAGTTTTTTAGACCGATATAAAGATTGTTCTTTCAGATGCAAAGTCAAACAAGTAGAGCTCTTTCTTACTGTCAGGCAGTTTTGTACTGTTTGTGCTTTTACTCTTGTATGTGTTTTGATAATTGCACAGTTTATGGATATGGAGCGCATTCGCCTGAATATTTGTTTGTTCTTGAAGCATGGTTGTCCTTGGGGGCCGTTACAAGATGCTGACATGCTGCTGGCTGTCACCTCGATTAAAGGCATTAGTTCATCATGTTTGCACACAGGCTTGTTTGGTTTAGTGGAGCAGGGTATTTCCCAATGAATAAATACTTTAATTAAAATGCAGCTGATCACACTGTATACAGTATCTGCATCTGATAGCAGTTGAGAAACCAGGCTCATCAATCAACTGGGCCTCCAACTGCAACATGATCGTTGCTATAAATGTGAGGCAAACTGGTATATTTTCTTATTATCTAGATCTTGCTTTAAAATTTTGTCCAAGTGTCATTCAGTAGGGGGTACAGGGCAAACGGGCGTGATGAGTTCATTCCTAAAATGAAAAGATCCCTTCAATATTCAAGAGCAATTTGTAGCCCCTTGTTGCTTCACTCTCTCTGTACATTTACTGTGCCAGGATAATTTATGGGAATACTACAAACATGTTAAAATGTTCATTCAAAAATATGGCCAGCAAGCTTTCTGAATGAGCAATTCGGATCACAAGGACATTTTTATTTCTTCACATAAGCTGGGCACATGTACACTACTAGGATTGCCGTTTATTTGGGGATTTCCTACTGTATTTGCATGTTGCTTATTCAGGACTCAAGTAGACATAAATTTTTATTGTTTTGAGGAGTTTTTGCAATACTCAAATTGTTTTTCATGCTTTCTTAATGTATTAATCATTTATCTTGCCTCCTCAAGAACAGCTTCTTCAGCCAAATTCGCTAACCAGTTTTTGTCTCAAACAAAAACTGAAAATTGTTTTTTCTGATAAAATCTATTGATTATTTAGATTGAAGTGTAGAATTTTAGACCCACTCAGGTAAGTTGGTTGGTCCGTCTATCCACCACCACTTTAGTCCAGACTCAATCATCTCAACAAATGCTGGTCCCCAAAAAAATGAAGCCATCTGGCTTAAGGAACCCCACTGAACTTTAATTTAACGGCACCATGAGGGTGACATATTTATATTTTTATACCATTCATTAAGGTGCACTGTCTGTTACATGGACTAAACAAAATAAAGTGATGATGTAGGACACTATTAAATGATTAACACAAGGACCTCATCAAAAGTCTGTATAACATTTTCTTTTTAAGAATTGTGAAATATTGTCATCTTGGTCACCATCTACTGCTTAAAGATAATGATAAATTGGCTCCCAAGAGACTAATTGACTGCAGGCCAAAATGAAAGCAACCACTATTAAGGACGATGTGTTAATCACTCCTGTTTAAAAGGGAGCCGATGAAGAGTATGTTCCCCCACAAGCCTAATGCATTTCATTTAGCAGAATGGCATTTTTATGGGAGCCTGACAATATTGTGGTGAAAGGAGGGTCCCTGCAGCAACAGAATCAACATCCACCCTGGGTGGACCAGTGGTGTGTGACATCAGAAGACCGCAGCCCAAGAGTTCACAGCTTTGGTCTATTTCACCTGTTTCAACCAAAACCCAACTAAGAATTCTCCAACTTACTAACCAACATAAAAGAACAGTCTACCCAAATAGATCTATCAATCTCTGACAAATAAATACAAAAAATTGCTCTCTCTTTTTTCCCCATCAAAAAGGCAAAGTCTGTGTGACAAACACAATCCAAGGGTGTAATGCAGGTAACAGCAGAGGCCTTCAACTTTATAGGAGACAAGATTTAGGACAAAGTAATGCTGGCTACTTTTTTCTCTTTTGCTCTCCGTCTCTCTAGAAGCCAAAAACAGACTGAAACCCTTCATTTCACTGCCTATCAAATCAAATGGTTTTTCAAAAGAGCTTTTCCACACTGAGTGGGTTTATTAATGACAAAAGCTAAAGCTGTTTGATACAAATGTGTCATTATTTTGGTATTTTAAGGAATAAATTATTAATCAATGAAGTATAAGATAAGACACACTCATCAAAAATGTAGTGAAACATAAATACACAAAAACCTAATGACTACAGTTTATTTACACAAGCATTACAAGTGTAGGATTTCTGATTTTATACCTTTTATATTACTTACTGTCTTGAGGACACCTCTATTCTATGTTTACTATGCTGTGGCTTATTGAGCATGTCATGTGATGGTCCTATGACCATGTGAACTGTCAGCTGAACATAGGTAAATTAAAATAAGGTTGCAGGTTTATGCCTCTATCAGTACAATATGACTAACAAAAACATAGCACATAGGGGCAACACCAGCTCAGTCATCATTCTGTGACAATTTACTATTAGAAATGTAAAGTATGTTTTACAGTTTATTAGTAGCAGCACAGCTATAGTACTGGAACCAAAATGACAAAGTAGTTTAAAAGCATTCATCAATTATTAATGCTAGTAAGAGCATGGTGGTATTGGGCTCTTAAGGGCTTTAAAATTGTATGTTATTATGACAGAAGGTTTCTGATTAACAAAATTACAATTTCCTTGAGGGCAACAAAATCAATATTATGGAACACTGCCTCATTTAGGTGGATCAACAGAGAAAAATGCAGTGAACAACACGGTTATATGTAAAAATGTTATTGTAGAAGTATTCTTCATTTGTACATAATTGCATCCAAGTCTATGGAAAGGGGCAATTAACAAGAACTTTCATTAATTAATTTGTGAATTATGTTTAGAAGAATCACATCAGTCAAGAGAAGGCTGGAAAGAAGTGACAATGTCCATCACAATATCCTAAACTCCAAGGTCACAGCTTAAAATGTCTTGGAGGGATAGTTTGGAATATCTGAAGTGGGACTGTATGAGGTTTTATCCACAGCCAGTATTACCTACAGCAAATGACAGTTGACAAACCCCCAGTTTGGGGAAGCAGTAGGAGACAGTAGGTGTAGGAAGCTAAGCAATGTACTGCTGTCAGCAGGAAAACATTTTACCAACCTAAAAAGAGACCCACCTAAGAAAATCAATCAATCAATCAATCAATCAATCAATCAATCTCAGTTTAAGCATACACTATATATTGAATATTTACACTTCTTTACCTCGATGTCAGACACATGAAAAAACTACTGTTAAACTACTGTTAAATACGCCAATATCCTTCTCTTCAAAGCAACCCGACTCCTTTGGGGAACTCAAGAGGGCTATAGTCAACCAAAGAAAATCTCTGTTGGCTGAAATTCTACCTTCTCTTCAACCAATCCTTATACCACGCAAGTCTGCTGCATATCACTCAAAAATAAAATTCCTCAGGTCTGCATGTTCCTCTACCCCCCACCAATGCATTAAGAAGCTTCTCTCTTTATTAAAGCAACACTAGCAACTGTCCAACCAATGAGAATTTGGTCAGATAAGAGCATAATGACCCACCAATCGACCAACCAAACACAAAATATCAGCCCTAGAAATCAATTAATTTTACCTCATAGAATGGAGGAGTTGTTGGTCAACCACTGCCTCAGTAAGTTAGTTTGTTTGTGTTTTTGTGTGACTTGCTTTGGTTGGTTCAGATTCACCAATGAGCCAAACACCTACTGTAGGTAATGCAACGACTATGGATAAGTACTTCAAACTACCTTAAATATCTGAACTCAAATAAAAAGACATTCAATGATATAAAATGGAGAAAAGCAGCATTTTTTTTTTTTTACATTTGGGGAACTGGAACCAGCTGATGGTTGCAATTTATTTTTGATAAATGTTCTAAAAGAATAATGTATTGATCAGCTGAACGTCCATGCAAGTATCAATTCAAATAAGACACATTAGGCTAGATTGTAATGCTGTTCCCAGTCATCAGCTTCAAAAACGCTAATTTCAGTCACTTGACTAAAAGAATACTGTTACTATATACCTAACCAAGATTGATCCAAATGCACGACAAAATTCTTGAGGTAATTTTAAGGAAATGCAGGAATTCTGATTTTCGCAATGCATTTCCCATACAAGATTTGTACATGGCTGAAATCCTCTGTTCAACCTCAAACTTCACGTGGTAGTTGGAAAAGCTGAGTGTATGCTAATCAAACCATCTTCATTTGAAGAGCATCCTGACTCTTGCAAAGCTTTAATCCATGACGGCTTGTTCTGAACATTATCTAATAATTGGCACATTCCCCTGGTGAGAATGGGCCTGCAATCTCTTTCCCCACCATGACAGTGTAATGGATTGCTATGCACATTCCACGTGGCTTTGAACTTATCTTCACCCCCCCACCCAACTAAATTATTAGTTGCTTCCCACCTCTCTCTGTATGGAAATATGGTACATAAAATTACTTCACTCATTGCTTAATGCTTCAGGGTATGTACAGTAATGTTTAAAATTAATTTCATGGTCTGCTATTTACATGATATTTACACTGAAATAACACAGTAAAAAAAGGGATCAGTATAACAAATTATAGCATAACTTTTCCTAAGTATGTGTTTAATTTTAATTCTGTTGTGTTTCACTCATTATGCTGCATATTTGGTCTCATGGACCTCATGGCAAATTATAATTTTCTCAGTGACCTCGCACATACTCAGGATACACACACAACCTTAGCTTGCAGGCGGGGTGAGGAAAGACATGCGCTCCCTTGATCTCCTAATCTCACATACTGGGCTGCACTACACGCCAGCAGACCAGCAGATGGGCAATTCTGCACACTGGGTTTTTCAGGTCGGTGGGGAAACAGTAGACACAGCAGGTTACACAGAGCAATGTTTGGGGGCAGTAAGAGGTAAACATCAGCCTTTTTCCCTGCTTAGTAAACTAACAGCTTCAAGCATCAACACTGCCTCAATAGCCTATGTTTGAGACCTGCTGATTACAGGCACCACCACAGGCTCTTTTCAACGTGTAATATTTTTTTCTTTTTGATTATTTTTGCTTTTAGCCTAAAAAGTTTTTAAGCATCACAAGCTGTAAATAAAAACCTAGACTTGGAAATCCACCCTAAATTAGAAGTTAAGGTCCACTGTGTCAGAACTGGGGGACTCTATTAGCAGAAAATGGCTAGGATGGAATATCATATTCATAGAAGCAAGCACTGTTTTTCTGCCAAAAACACTCTAAAACAAACTCTACGCAACCTGCACTGAGCAAGAAACAACTAACAAAAATAACCTGAACATGTATTCAAAATGTGGAAATATTGGGAGAGGAGTGAGACCGAGGTCCGACATAGGAGAAGCAGCAAGGAGAAATGGAATGTACAGCCAGAATATTTTCACATCTAATGCAGTGAATTAAAGGGTTATTTAGAAACACACAAAAAACAGTGTTGGTGATTGTTGCTGGAAAGATGCCTCAAAACAGTTTGACACCTGTCCAGTTTGAATGAAGTGTGTTACGATTTTAAAATTCCAGTTTCTATAAAGGGAGTTTGAATCTGTAGCAATCCTTTCCATAATACTGTCATACACCTTCACATACATAATTATCTGAGCCTGTCAGTGGCATTTTCAATGGACATACTTTGAGGCTTAAATTTGAACTGCTGGAGCACTCTACCTCAGTAGTGGACCAGTTTCAAAAACTGTTGACCCAATCGGTCACTTAGACACAAAAACGTCAGAGTTAGGCTACCCTTTAAGTCAACGATTTCTGGAACGTGAACCTGCATGTAGAATAGATGTAGCCAGTGAGCATAAGTTGCACACTTGAATAAATTAAAGCCATCATAACTAGTAACACCCGTGCTTTGTGACTATGACAAGTCAAAACGTCTTCTGTGAAAAACTATCATCAATGTCTCTACAACATATAAAGTACTACGCAATCATCACAACCACCACAAATAAAATGCTCTTGAAGATGTGCGAGACATTTTGATGTCAAGAACAACCACCTTACCTCATCTGGCCACTTGGTAACTCTCACAGTTAATCTAATTTAGTTCCAAACCAGCCAGATCTGGTACATCTTAATAAGTCATTTGAGGATATAATCGATCCGAATGTCACCAGTATAGCGTTGTTTCACTGATCCAGGATTGGCCGGCTAATCCGTCTGGCGTGTACCACTCGTGATAAAGAGAAGTCCAAATCAACCTGAGGGACTCAAGGAGCCCATAAGACATAAGTCAGCCTGAGATAAGGCTTCTCCTCTCTGTGCCCACTTATAGAATTCCAACCTCCCCTGGCACATACCCTCGCCTTGCCTCTAAATCAAACAGTAAGGCCTTTTTATTAATAGCCTGTCAGCAGAGTTAACATTTATTTCATGTGTATTCATCTGAACAGGTTTTACAAATGACCTGGTGCTTGTGAACCTGCTCTTGAAAAATTAGCCTTGTTTTTTACCCTTCTCCTCATGAATTTCAATGACTAAGTGAATGTGGGGCTATGTGTCTACCTAGATGCTGTTTTCTGCCTTAGGGTAAAAAAAATGAAAAAACTACTATATTTAGAGCACTCAGAAATACCACAGCATGTGGTAGTTTGTTAAAAATAAGAGGGAATATCATGGGATGCTGAGGCTGTCGTGATGGTAGTTAACCGCTGAGGAGGAATGCAAAATGTAAAAGTGCAGATATGAAGGAACCTCAACTAGCAATGATGCATATAGGAAAAAAGTGGTTTTAAATAGTACTAGAAAGTGACACAATGCAACTCAAGTTATGTGTGCAGATGTTACTCACTGCCACTTGTTTACAGTTGAGAGACAACTAGAAACATAAGGGTTTGAAAACTGACATGTAAAAGGAGGGAAGTCACACAGGAGAACTTGTGCCACTGTAGAAGATGTTATCAAGAGTTATCTAGTGGAGATCTCCCTAAAAATAAGTGAAACAGACAGCGCATCCCTACAGAATTTATGGTGGTCCATTATTTCATTTTGTGAATACCAAGTGTTCTCCCAGCATTGGCACTTCCAGAGAGAAACCTGGTGTGCTGACACAAATTGATTGTGGGAGCGAGGAGACAATCTATTTCTTCCTCTAAACTGATAGCAAAGAACGACAGGATGAGAACAGTCGGATGTACACAGACAGAGAGAGAGAGAGAAATAATGGGATGGGAAAAAAGGTGTGGGAGAAAGGACACTGTGCAAAGTTTTGCAACAACTTCCCATTTTCAAAGACAAACATGCCAATGAAAGTGTTTTGCATTGCAGATTCATTCAGTGATAGTGCTGTACCTGACAGAATTTCAATCATAAATACATTCCCACAGTTTTCTGTATATGGAACTGTTGGCACCTTCCAAAAAAGTCAATGCACTGAGTTTATTAGCTTTGGAGCAAAGCTTTTTTTATTCAAACTATTAGTGATGTGGCACAGCGAGAGTCAATTTTCATAAGTGAGAATATGAATCCATATTTAATACCAAGTGAATTAATCAATTCAATTTTTATTATTGTGTCATGCTTATGACTACGCCTAAACCTCACTTGCTTACAAGACACAACAAATGAATAAAACTCAAATCCAAAATGCTGCATATACATTACTGATCTTTGGATTCTTTTCCTGGCTTTTGAGATAGAGTGAGCAA
Source organism: Lutjanus erythropterus (assembly GCF_056507025.1). Taxonomy (NCBI): domain Eukaryota; kingdom Metazoa; phylum Chordata; class Actinopteri; order Lutjaniformes; family Lutjanidae; genus Lutjanus; species Lutjanus erythropterus. The sequence goes on along the minus strand of NC_139319.1, from coordinate 15,427,413 downwards.
AAAATTTGCTTATTTGAATCACTCTTAGTACACTTTTTCCTCATCAGCATACAGTATTTGCATCTGCCCACTAACATAAGATGTAACATGACTCAGGGCTATATGTCATTTAGTTAGTATTGGTATTTCCAAACCCTTTTTGCAAGCTTACTTAAAATTAGAGTTAACATATTATTTATGTAGATATACAATATATCAGCCTTCTCAGATATTCAGTGAAACTCAGCTGCTCAGCAAGCCCATAGAGAACCTTGTGAGTAAAGCTGGGCTCAGGCTAATTCTTAATAATAATAATTCTTTAAATTAATCATCTGTGTATGTGTTGTATTTTGTGTGTACTGTGAAGGAACTACAACTGTACAACTCTACAACTGTATAATAATAATAATAATAATAATAATAATAATAATAATAATAATAATAATAATAATAATAATAACTGTCCTTGAATCCTTGCCTCATGTGTTGATGGAATAACCAAACCACACACACCTGTTAAATAACTGGCTGCCTTCACGAGCCTGGAAAGGAGTACACTTGGGGTTTGTCTGTTAAATGATTCTCTGTTCACATGTCTCATGGCACGATCCATTATCAAGGGATATGACAGGCTGTTTGTGAGCCAGGGTGTATTTGTCATGTTCTTCCTCAGTGGTTTGGATTTAAGTGAAACTACTGAACAGTTTATCAAACTACTTTCTTATTGTTATTGATGATGTGTCCATCACAATGAATATTGCCATAGTGCCCAAGCCTAAAACTGACATAATCGTCCAGATTTTGACTACTAAATAGGGCTGGGCGGTATGACAAAATTTTCATGTCACGTTTGTACAGACACAGGTAAAAGCATGACCCCTTCAAAGTATAGTTGTCATCACATGGTGGGGACGACTATATGATTAAACATCCCCACACACACTAGTCGGCACCAGAAATACTAGTAGTTTAAAATTTGTAAAAAATAAAATATTTTAAATCTTTCAATTCATGCATAATGCCAGTTATCTGTTGCCTCTAAAGATTTTATGCAGCCGCACGCCACTAGTCGGGGCTGCGGCACTGTCAGACTTTACCTGCAGACACTGTGACCCTCTTCGGTCTGAAAAGGTGAAGCGTTTAGTGAGCCGTTGTCATGTTTTGTACATTAATGAGGTTTGTATTGCACAGCGCAAAGTAGCACGCATCTCAGCAGCATTTAAAGTACGATTTGGTGATTGTAGACTGTGACTAACGGCTTCAAATGGCTCTTAACAGACACACTATTTTTTCGGACAGTGTTTAACATTATACATTATAAATTATGCTAAATTTTAACAGCTTTCTGAGTGTTTTCTTAGTGTTAGACTAGTCTAAATTAAATTTTGCGTTAAATCAACAGGTAATTTAGTCGCCAGGAACATCCCTAGTGCACACGCTCAAGCAAGCATGTTTCAGCACAAACCGGTATACCGCACAGGCCTACTAATAAATATCAATCTAATATGAAAATTACCAGGGTGGCCCCAATGGGTCTGTGATCAGGTCAGGAGGTTTAAGACTGGACCTGTAAAATCCTTCACATTACCGGGTAATCTGGGCTGAAGGTCCCAGATTTCTTCTCCAATTGTCAGGAAGGGTGGATCTGAGATGAAGCCCAAACCAAAGCCTTGCATTACTCCACATGAACACATTCTTGCTTACTCTATCCTCTGCTATTTTGATTCCACATTCGGATCACTTAACATTTATGTTGCGACCCTGGGCCATGTCTCACTGAATTTCCAGTATAGAAGCAAATTCATGAACCCTAGAAAACATCCTGTAGTTCAATTCTGTATTCTGTCGAGGATGTAGTTTTAAATTCTTTAAAGACCCTAATTTGTCTTCCATAATTCAATATACGTGAAACACATGCATCATAAAATTGGATATATGTAGAATCACCAAGGTCTTTCCATGTACTTATGTATTTGTATTGGCCTCTCTGGGTGACCTTGAAAAAATCTTTCTGATGAATGTTTATGCAGGGATCAAGTTAAATCAACCAGCAAGATACCTTTGACATCCTTGTCAAATACAAGTATTTAATTAACATCACAAGGGAATTAAAATCTCTTCCATGCATCACCTCCCGGGTCTCAGAGCCAACTGGTTTTTTTTTAGCTACATGGACAGCCCTAATCTCCGCTCTCCATTCTTTATGTATATGACAGAACAGGTAAAGCTGCAGAGCCAATACATTTGTCCTTCAGTACATGACACCTTAGCCTTACTAATGAGCCATTTAACAGCACAGTGAAGGGAACAGCAGTTAAACGAAAGGCCCCTTGTGGATTTGGTAAGAGCGTGTCAAGACTGGAAGAGACAGCAATGCTTCACATTGACAGGAGGAAGAATGAATAATGAGCAGTTTTGCGGCTGTTTCAATGTAAGGCTAATCTCTCAACATTTTGCCATGCCCCATCTCTCCCTGGAGGGGCAGTGCTACTTGCACACCATACCGCAAACTCAAATCAAAGTTACATCTATCAGGACTCATGACATGCTTCACATTCTCTTAACTTACTATTGTATTGCAAAAATATACATTGTCTCAATGGCTGAAAAGCCAACACAACCAACACACCATACTGTCTCTAAAGAACTTTTTGTGACAATATACATTCATTTACAATGGATATTCAAATACACCCTGAAGCACATTTCTACCTCCTACCTAAGCTATTTTTAACCGTTCCCCCTAGATACACCTGGAGGTTTATGAACCAGAGTAACAGTTCCTGTAGTTCTCTGCATTAAAACTTATGAGTATTCATGAGTATGAGTAGGCAGTACTCTCCAACGGGACTTAAGTCTGTGATCAACACAAACTGTCCGTTAGTTACTGTCAACGTGAGCAGAGAGCTCAGGGGACATCGTTAGGTTTCCATTACAACACAAGGCTTGCATTCAGACTCCAGCGACTCATCTCATAAAAGCCAAAGCATATGGAGAACGAACAGAAAAAGGCTACCTTTGGAATGCCACAGATGGCTGTCACAGATGTTGAAAGTCAGCTGTAATTTCATCTCTGACAAATTCATTCAGCAACTTCTGTTTTCGAGTTTGAGGAGGGAAGAGAGAATAATCTAATTCCATCATAAATATTTCCCTCTGGCTTCCAAACTGATCAGTAACACAGAGCACTCCATTTACTGCTGAAACTGAATGCATGAGGAGAAGTTAGAAAAAATAAAACATGTATACAATCTATTTAAACTGAACTATTGTTTTAATTCAAATAGACTGTGTACATCAGCACTGAAGATTTTCACTCAAATCAGATTCAACAATAACAGCCTATTAATCAGGGGTGGAAAGTAGCAAAGTACATGTTGTCAGGTATCTGTACAATCTGTACTTTACTTGAGTATTTATTTTTATGGCAACTTTTTGCTTTTACTTTCTACATTTTAGCAAAAAGTAAAAAAAAAAAAAAAAAAAAAAGATTATTTTTTTGGGCCTTTTGCCTTTATTAACACAGGACAGCTGAAGGTATGACAGGAAAGGGGGAGAGAGAAAGGGGATGAGACGCAGCAAATGTTCTGCAGGCGGGAATTGAACCAGAAGAGCAGAAGACTGATAGCCTCAACATATGGTGCGCACCCCCTACCAACTGAGCTATAGGGTTGCCCTCTTATTTCTTAACTTTTAATGTATTTAAGGGTAATCGTTCATTATTTTTATTTTGCACAATTTCATGCTGCCTTTCTAACATCAAGACCAATTTCAACCTTAAGTTAAATGGATGGGACAATAACACATAGAATAAGACAATTCTGTGACGTATCCATCAGTGCATATCATGAACGTCAGACATAACAAGATGATAAAAACCTACAAAGATGAAAAAGACAAGAGAAGGAGACTTGACCAGTAAGTAAAGGTAAAACTCAGTTAGCTATGCAAATATGAAAAGAGTAATCATAATACAGGACATCATCATAAAAACACAAGAGGCTTGAAAAGTGAGTTAAGATACAAACAGCCAGTGTTTGGGGGAATCTTGATGTTAGCCTTATAAGGTTGTTGGATTAGTCTTTAAACTTATTGTTGTTGGTGCCTATTTTGTTTAAGCTGTTGTTTAAGTTTACCTCTGAAAAAGATATTTTTAGTCTTAATGAGATTTTCTATATTAGACTATAGCAGATAATAAATTGTGCATCACTGCATACTGTAAGAATGTTTGACTTTGTATTTCCCCTCCAGTCTGCAGACGTACAGGTCTAACTGTGTAGGAGTAACAGTGCTGCTATTATTCATTTTCTCACAATTGTTGTCCCAGTATACAACTTGACTGACACTGTTGCTTATTTGTTGTCTATTCACCCAGACTTAATTTGTATTACTTTACATATATACAATACTATGTATAGTAACAGTGCATGCTATTTATCCAGCATAAACTTCAATTTTACAAGTAGCAATACATACAGTGTGCTAACAGAAAAATTAGTTCATGACTTGGAAAAAGTCATGTGAATGCTCCTTCAAGTCGGAGCAATAACTAAACAAACTTGTCTGTTTGACGTCATATACACAGAAACATTAAGACTAAAGTAAATGTTTGGTGGATAACTTTTCATTAATTCACATACTGCATCAATTAACCATTAGTTGTTGTCCTCACAGAGTGACCTCTACTAGTTAGAAAAGTTTTTTTTATTAACATTAACCGTGACAACTCAGGCTAAGCAAAATTCCTGTGGTTTTGGTGGACACACTGGTCTTCAAAACTGTTTCAGCATACCTAAGTAGCAACATGAATCTTCACTTGGACTCCAGTCTCAGCCAACCTATTACACATTCACTACAAAGTACAACAGCAACAACCCTACTCTAAACTTTGCAGCATCCATGTCATTTCCACTTTATGACGGCAAAGTAGGATGAGCAATTTCCCAGACTGGGAAACAAGACTATCCGAGGAGCATGTGAGTGCAACATTACATTTAGACATGATTAATATAAATCCCACTTGTACATTGATAATCACAAATCTTATTTCCTGTAAACTGGGCCTGAACATGATATAGATGCCAACTCTAAAATATGGCAGAAGTCATTTCTGTAAGAATTAACCTCCGACTTAACTGCCTGGAAAACCTACTATCATGGCCTATTCATTAGCCACAATCCATTGTATTGTTTGCATGGGCTCCTTCTCCCCTTCACCCACTACAGTCGCATTTAAAACAGAAAAAAATTAAGGACCACTGTCAGTCAACTGTGAATAATATATTAGACATCATGGCATCCCCTAACTACTAGTAATTTATGTAGTACTCCCTTTTGAGAGTCAGACATTGGAAAATGCAGAAAGAAAGACAGCCTAAAAAGAAATTAAGGAAGAAGGAGGCTTGGCAGCGGTGAAACTGACAGCCCGCCATGCAAATGTGCCCATCTATCTTACTGGAGAACACTGAGTGTGCTTTATCTCATCTAGAAGGAGCAGTTCATCTCAGCTAGACAGCCATTTGTATGCTCCAAACTTAAAAAGCAGGGTCTCTAAATTGGATAGCAATTGTGCAACTGTACAAATGCTCACCTCAGATAGCCTCCTCTGCACTTAGACTATGTATGTCAGTGGTGACCTGAACCTGAGCTTCAAGGTACTGTATGCTAGCTTCAGTTAAGGTCACATGACCCCATTTAGCTCAACATAATATGTAACTGTGTACATGTGGGTGGGTGAGTCAGTGCAATGTGTGCATGCAAGCGTGCATGTAAATGTGTGTTGTGGTGTAACAATGATTAAAATAATAACTATGCCTCTTTTCTTCATGAGTGCTTTTGGATGTTCAGTGGAAAGCAGGTTGGCAGTTAGAACATATTGGCTGAAATGACAAAACAAATTACACTCATCTGTTTATAGAGGAGAGGCTTTGAAACTACAGCAGATTGCATCAAATATGCCTAAAATGCAGTGCAGCCTTGGCTTATGTACCCAAGTTTGTGATTAGCTGGGAAAACTATTCTTTAACTTACCTTTTAAATGCACACAAGGATTACACACCTACGAATGAACAGATGGACTTGTGCATGTGTGCAAATACACATGCGTACAGCTTGCAGACTCAAACACATTTGCAGAAGAGTAGCAGTAAGTGCACAGATGTGCTCACTAAGCAACATGAAATTTCACCTTCACTCGACTTGCAGTTTTCTATGTTTTTCTTTTGCTATATCAAAACTAACTGGGGAAGAGATTCACCATGACAGTTCTGTCTAACTTCATGAAACTTTATGAAAATAGAGGAAAACCCACACTAATCAAATATTTCATAACATTCAAAACAGATAACATTTTCACTACCTGGATTTACATGATATCTGTATATCAACTTGTGTACCTATTAAATTGCTGACTTCCTCATCCACAGAAATCAACTAGTAAACAATGAAATACAAAACACTCTCAAAAGTGCCCCCACATTGTTTCAATTAGTTTCCTGCATGTTTGCATACATTTTTATGCATCTTTGCAAGGATAACAGTGGTATGGACAGACAAAAGCTAATTCAACAATAATTTTCAGCACCGTGTCTTACTTGTTACAAAAGAAAGCACTCACGTGAAGCCTTAGTCACTTCTGTCAGCATCCCAGTCCATCCTCCATATTTGTCTGTACACATAAGAAAGAAAAGAAGACAGACGTGAAGAGACAGCAGCGCCACAGCACAGCCAATAACAACTCTGGAAAAGCCTCTGTGTGCAGCCTCTCCGTTTTGTTTACTGGAGCTTCATCAAGAGATTCTGAGAACGGCTGCAGCAGTCGCAGCACAGCAGCCTGCATCACCCTCCCTGCTTGACATCCTGAGGAAAAAAAAAACACCTCAAGAAAAGGTCAGTGTAGAGAAGGTGAAGGCTGGGAACAAGGTTGGACAGTAAGAGGCAGCCGTGAAGGCAACGTTTAAATGGTTTGAGCTGTAGGTAGCACTGGCCAGTACTGGTCTAGCAGGCTGTAAAATGCCTGGGAAGGTCCCTGAGGGTAGTGTGGTGTCCAGACAACACTAACAAATTGGAAATGCTGCAGCACAAAGAAAACATATGACATAGGACCAAATAAGCAAGCATTATGGCTGTTGCTTAGCATTGTTTGTCATAATCAGTTGTGTTCATAGGTGATGATCTAAACAATGTCCTGAGGGACACTGGCTCATTCTTTAAGCAAATAAACCAACACCAGTTTGATAGATATTCCCCTAGGCACACCTGTTTCATTGATATTCCTTGGGAGTGCACATAAAAAAAAAGATTTAGGAAAATAAATTCAAAACGTAGATATGTTTTTGCAAATAAACCATTCACATACTACTCCTATTCTCATACAAGCTGGGCACAATTTGGTGCAGGACATTTAAATGACTCATTCAATTATTTAAAAAAAATAATAACACTACAATGACCATAATCCAAGCTGATTTTCCACAACAGACTGATGGTAAACTTTGTGACACAGTAAATGTTGAAGGTAAACAGTTTTTCCTGATGCTCCATGAATGTTTCAGAGCCTATTGTTACTCTGAAGCTATCAAGTCTTTCAGCTTCACTTTTTTTAAAATTTTGATTATATTCTACAAACTACTGTTACAACACATTTTTAAGATTCAGTAGTAACCCTAAGCCAAAGAGACCAAACTGTTTTCACAACTGTTTTGTGGGTATTAACTCAGATTCCATGATATTGATGCACCAATCATATTCTATATTATAGATCATATCTGTGTCAATTGTAGATGGGTGAATGTTTTATTCTAAACCACATAAAGCTGCCAAAATTCCCATTTTAACTTTTAAGACACTTAAAGAGAAACACAATATCCAATGGAGCTTGTATATTAAATATAAACAGCAGGGATCCTCAATACTGTCTCAGACACTTAAGAGAACACTTAAAAGCAACTGGGAAAAAACATGTATGGAAAAATAAATAAATAAATAAATAAATAAATAAAATAAATAAATAAATAAATAAAACTTAACAATTCTTTGCAACTGGGTGAATCCTGCCATCTACCCCTGAGAGTCTAAATGTTTATGGACTGGCCAAGACAAAGAATGGCAAACTAGGACCAATTCGAATTGTGAACAAAAACAGTGATTATGTGTGAAAAAAGAAACTCAGTGCAACAGAAAGAGTCTATGATGAATATGTTACTGTAATGTTGAACGTGTATATTATGATAAATTTGCTAGAGCCACAGGTAAACATTCAGGGGAAGTTTAACAGACAACAGCAGCAGCAAACTGATATGACAAACTGCAGCATACCAGAAAAAAGGCAATCTTCTTACTGAAATATTTAAAATGTATTTATGAGACACAAAGTTATAATCCTCACTTCAGTTGAAAAATGTCCCAGACCACCTACTGAGAATTTATGGTATGACTTTTTACTTTCCCCTTTATACTATAACCTATAATAAACAATGACTACAGTGAAATACATTAATGTGCTTCTAATAAGCAGTGCTATTTTCTTCAGATTAAGTGCAGTTAGAAAAACAATTAGACATTCTAATGTTTGTCTTCTGTACTATTGCAAGAGGCTATTAAAAACATTTAGTATAAAAGGCACAACAATTTCAGCTCTTCCTTAATGAATGATTTCACAGACAAATATAACAGCAAATTAACTAATACAACACAATTAATTACAAAAACATGGACTTTTGGTGAGACAGAAGTAAACTGCATTTAAATGCTAACTGCAGCTATTACTCAACCACTTGAATACTGTAAAATGTCATTTGACCGTGGTGAAGACACAAACAAGAAATGCTGCATTTTAATTGAGAAGATAAAGAATATTGTATCACATAATTCATGTCTGATCACAACTTGCTCATTTTCTTGCCTTTCTATCACTACTACTCTTTGTGCCGTTACATCTAAACACTGTTAGATCAGCTGTTTGTGAAGGACTGCATGATTATTCATTACAAACCAAAGACTGTTTCATTATCAGCAGAGCGTGTGGGCTAAAGTGTCATGTTACCCACTCTGCATTAATGCAGATGCAGCAGCTGTGCTTCAGGCCCATGTCAACAAAGAAAAGTGAACACCTAAGCATCATTTACCAAATGGAAAGCTTTAGAGGGAAACATAGCCTCTGTCCTGCTTCTCTTGCCTCCGCTCTAATAAATCAGCATCATTGTCACTGACAACTGGACAGACTCCAATTTTAAAAGGCATTTCACCAGGCCAAGCCAGGGACACATAAAATGTATCCCTAAACATATTCCTGTCCCGATGTTTCACTGCTATTCATACTGGCCAAGTGTTAAACTGCTTTTGTTGTGGGAGCCCATAACTTCAGAATGCACCTAATTCTGTATGATGTGATTTATTTGCACCCTATAAAGTAATGTAGCCCTTTCTTTCAGCGCCCTCTCCCTTATTCTGATAACCTGAAATGGCTGGATACTGGAGAGAAGCCTGGATAATATGTTTATGCAAATGAAACGGCATGCAGATACACACATGCACAGATGCACTCTATACATACAGGACACAACATTCATTCGCTGAGAAATAGTGCTGTGTACTATGAAGTGACATATGGAATGAAATATGTACATATAATTGAGTTAATGAAGCACTGATATGGAATTTCAGTGCTGATAATAATAACTCATAATTGTCCATTTGCTGTGTTAGATGACAGCCAATAATATGGCATTACTTCTGCAATGGACAAACCTTTTTTCCACAACAGCCAAATTGATATGAATTAGTAGGATAAACACAGATATTACCAATGATACCAATTAAAACTATCATTCCATTTAGAGTAGTAGAGCCTTTCCAATAAGTCAATATGCACACCAGTAGCATCCTGACTCTGTTTGACCTGAATGGAACAGAACCTAAATTAGTATCATTGGTAACACCTGTAGGGCTCTATATCGGCAAGAATTCTGCAATATGTAATGTATCACAATACAGGGGTTACGATTCCATATACTGCAATACAGTAAGCAAGATATTGCTATTATCTAATTACAGATAGAAAATAGAAAGTCATAATATAAAGAAAACACCACCATTAGCACAAAATCTGATTTAAAAGCACTTATTCTTTTATGCAATCACAATACTGCTATCTAGCAGTTAGAGGTTTAGCCTAAACAACACAAAATGAATCACACAAGTTACTGTATCAGTTTCACGAGAATCACAAAACTTAAGTGTATCATTATTTTCTTATACTTCGAGTGCTTACCTGACTATTTCATGTCAAAATGTCTTCTGTGAAAAACGTCTATTAGAAAAATGTGAAGAAAACAAAAAAGGCTGATTACATTTAAAAGTTTTAAAATCTCTCTTAAACTAAAGAAATTTAATCAGCCAGTATTTTGATAATCAATTAATGACTATTTTGCTGCTATCCTTTGACATATGAGTAAATACGTATATTAAGTAAATAAAATGTCTAGACAAAACAACCAATTCCAACCAAGACAACACTTTGGGCACTGGGAAACTGATTGTGACTTATTCCAGTTTTGTAGCATTTTATAGAGTAAACGATAAATGGACAAAAGAAATGCCAAAAAATCAATAAATAAAAATGGTTCATTTCAGTCCTAATATTCTTTAATGCATTATATGGTTGTCACTTTTTTATTCAGATTATAAATCACTTTTATAACTTGGAAAGATTAAATCATTTGATCTATCTCAAAAGGGGATGTTTTAAATAAAAACAGTTATTTTGCATTTACACTGTAGTCACTAATTGGCCATTTTTTATGCAAGCTGAAACAAATTATTAAAACATTAGTATGCCTCTTAAATTCCAGTGGCATTGCATTTTTCTGCTGTCGTCCTTGAATCAAAGAGGATGAGAGTGTGTCACTGGTGTATAAAAAAAATGTTCAAAATTGTGATTCAGTGGTGAATGCATTGAGTCTTCAACATTGTGTATGAAAGCATATTGACTGAGAGAAGCTTGTTGATATGATAATTTAACCCAAGTTCACGTGCACATTTCAAAGGTTTTTGTTTCAAGACTATATGTGAAATTGTTTACTGTCTATAAGCAAACGAGACACTCAGAGAGAAGATTGGTTATTTCTACACTGTAACTCCTAATGGCTGCCTCTGCCTTGGATTCTCACTTTAGATTCAATGATTTACAGCATGCAGAGGCTGTGCTTACATTTTTCCTGAAAGAGTTACAATGAGTAGTAACTTAGTCAGTTAAAAAGAAGCAGGAGGAGATTCTTCTCTAGATAATTTTATTCTGAACAATATATTTTGTGGTTATAGCAGTAGAAACACTACCATTTTTGCCCACAGGGGCTTCAAAAATCAACACAAGGCTTCATTCATTCTGAGAACAAATATTGAACAATGCCCATCATAATAGGCCAGAGCTCAAGGTAATGCCTTCAAATTGCTTGTTTAGTTCAACGTTCTAAAACCAAAATATATTCAGTTAACTACCAAATAAGAAAAACAGCAAACCCTCACACAAACTGGAAAGAAACTGGAAAGAAACTGGAAAGACAAAATGCTAATGATCCTAATACCATGTGGGTACCTGTAGGTCTTTTCACAGCAGACATTTTGATTTGTTACAATAGAAAAATCACAGGTGTTACTATTAAGTAAGCTAAACAGACTTCAGCTATCATTAATTTTATTATTTAAACGTACTTTTCTATCACTGGGATGTGTCAAAATGTCCAATTTGAAGAGGGCAACCAGATACAAATGCTCTTTACAAGAAATCGACACAACAGTGACATTTTTAAAAGACATCAACAGGGTACAGTATATATACTCTATATATGCAATCAGCATAGACACTTTAATTAGGGTTCAAGGCCACATCCCCTTCATTATGTGCAAAATACGCTAACAAGATCTGTACTCAGTTCAAAGATAATGTAACCCCATTCAAGTTAATCAGCCTCTACCACGTCTAGAGACAATATACTCTTAATTTCACCCTGTTCTGACGTGCACTCTAAAATTCTGGACACAAAATTTAACAAAGTGCACAGCAGGCGTTCAAAAGCATTTGTTAACTGGGTTTTCTCTCTCAAGTGCCAAAGTGATGAGTCCACTGCAATCAGCTATCTTTTCTTTTTAGTTTTTCAACACGCATGACCAAAGTCTAAAGTATACAAGCAGCAATTCTATATATCTTGAGTACAGTGTGCACGCAGTTGCTTATTTTTATTACCTTTTTCCAAGGCTAGACAAAAATCAATAGTGCTATATCTTTGTGCCCACTTCATGCATGTCCATTGACTGCAATCTAGAGCTGGACAAAGGTTTAAGCAAGTAGTATTTTTCCATTTTAGTCTGGGCTGTTCTTGTAAATTTGCGGCAACACGCTCCACAGTAATCACACAAAATGTCATGTTATGGCCTGATCAACAAAGTGTTTGCAAGGGCTGCACACTCAAAATGAACCAAGCAAACAAGTTAATCTTCATTTAAACAATTTAATATTGTTATTAAATATTAATATACTGGTCCTCCAGTATCTTAGCTGTTCCTAGGAGTTTATAAATATATGTGCGTACACAGAGAGAGAGAGAGAGAGACAAGTATGTTGTTTTAGATGTCAGTGGTGTAAATGAATGACTATAATCCAAAAGAAAGCTGAAATTCTCTGAATATCTTAGCAATTCAGCCATGAGCAAGATCAATATTTGAACTCAAAAAGGCGGATAATGATCTCAAAGTCCTATGGGAGGTAAAATTATGACTAGAAATAGTTAATATATGAGGCTATTCAATGAGGCAGCAAGTTACTAAGATTAATATTCTGAGCAGAGGAGTGCTAATAATTACGTTACTGTATGACTGCATTCAGCTCTTATTTGTAAATATCAAATATGGCACTGAGGAAGAAGAATGTGTGTAGATACCATACATTTAAAAGTTTAGAGTCTTGACAATGGCGACTGAATGAGAAGGGGACAGCAACTGTCAGATATCACTATGCATCAAAGCTGGCTCACTGCCTCAGTGGGCTCTTACAGCTTATCAGAGTTCCTTTCGATGGCAAATGCAGTCGAGTCTCAAAGTGAATTGCTGATTCTCAGTAAACTTTTGACAAGGCCTATTACACAGATGGATAGCTGTTTTCACTGGGACAACACGACACCAGCAAGCCTCTGTTAAAAACACTCCAGGCAACTCATATCTGATGAGGTGTCTGCTTTTTCAACAGGAATTGCCATGTCATAGAGTGCTGATACCTAATCACAGCACTAATGATCTTTAATGCATAACTTCAAGTGGTTGGATGTTGAAGTGTAATACAACTTCCAACTCATTATAGACAGTATCTAACAAGAGCAAATAGCGGGGCTTAACATCCTTGTAGCTTATTCACAGTAATTGATATTTTCAGAAATCTGCATAAATAGCATCTACATTTTCAATATGTAACAAATTTACTCAAGACTGTGTAATGATGATAAATCTCAGGATGCTACGGATAGGGACATTAAGTCATGTTAAGATTGGAGTACTATTACTATATGCTACCCATATGGAAAAGAAATAGATACATTTTATTAAATGTTTACATCTCTTATCAGAAACAAGTAAGTAAAAGGCTATATATGACAATCAGACCAGATACAATGTCCTTACTAAATCTGTTTAATATGAAACTAATATAATTTGTGAACAAAAACATACATATATAGGTGATTTAACAATATCACAAACTCAAGATACGTTAATACCATACATACAAAATGTTAACTTAAAGCTATGGTAGGCAACACTGTTTTGGTATCATTGAGAAATAATTTCATATGAAACTTTCATTATATTGCAAATCAAGTGGTCTGAAACAGACCTCCTCTTGGCTCCGTTTTCAGCCTTCAGGTATTCCGGCCTATGAAAGTAGGTTTAAATCAATGACAGGTCATCTCAGACCAAGTGTTCCTACTGGCTGTTCTACTAGTGCAGCTGCACATGCACATTCCTTTGGTGAGACCCTGAATCAATATTGAAAAAACTGGAAAACTGGAGCTTCTGGACGAAGAAACATCAAAGTCCCTCTGACTCTTTAATTGGCCGGAAGGAAGCTCAGAGCGTATGTCTAAAACTTTTGTGATTAAAAAATTTATTTATTTTCACTCCTGCATCTCATACCTCTGCAGCAGCAATCCACAAAGCAATTGCAGCCCCACAGACCAGCCAGATGTGAGCTCATCATTTGTTTTTTAAACTTTTGGGATAAAAAAGAATTAATTTATACTCCCGCTTGTTCACCTCTGCAGCAGACATCCACAAAAAAATCACGGACCTGCAGTCCAGCCGGACAAGAGCTCAGTGTTTTAAGTTTTTGGGATTAAAAAGTGGATTTATCTTCATGTTTGTGTGTAAACCTGTGTGCGGTAGCGACAACAAAGGGGCCGACTGTGCTGTTTACGGTAAGATAATTAGTCTCTCTGTCCATGTTGACCGCTGACTGGAGGTTAAATGTATTCGAAAGTCACATCATGAGAGTAAAGAGAGGAGGGAAATAAAGGAAAGAACTGACTTCTCAGGTGAATGCTGTCAGTATTGACACAAAAACACACTCAAGGGACTTTTGCACTGGCATTTTTGGCCATGCTGAGTTACACCATCTCATGCTGATTTGCTTATCTATTACTGCTTTTATTGCGCCGAGCCGTGCCCAAGATGGACGCACTCTGGAGTGGGAACAAGGTGAGCCCGACTTGCCTCCAAGCAGGCTGCAGTCACATGTCGCCGACCGCGGCCAAACCATGACGAGCCACAAACAAGTGTGTTTTGTGATACTGAGCTCATGTGTGTGCAGGAGAGCAAAGAGAAAGACGTTTTTAAAAGGCTCTTTATGTTCAGCTCAGGACTTCTGCTCCTAACTGAATCTCAATGTTCCTCACTCCTGCGTCGTTGTTTGTCCTTTCCAGTATCTGCTTTATTACACACAGCTGATGTTTGTCAGTCTGTGTTTGCTCACAGTTGCCTCAGGAAACTGTTCTGTGCACAAATGAAGCACGTGCTGGTCATCTGGTAGGAGGGGCAGAGGACGGAGAAAACGAAACCTAACTCAGATGAGACTCAACAATCAACCGTTTTTAGGCTTTTTAAATCATACCTAATTCTTACAATTAAATAATTGTGTTTCATGAGGAAAATGCAAAAGTGGCTATTTTCATGAGCAAGCCATAGTATGAGACATATAAGTCATGGATTTAAAACAACATTTAAAACAAACTATTGGAAGCAATGTTTAGTTCTGTTTTTTCCCCGTATGTGTACAGCCTTATAGTCAAGGCTTTTCAATAACTTAATATCTTCCCAGAGTTTGACTGTTTCTGACAATAATGTGACACCCGCTGACACTCTATCAGACTGGCCAGCTCCAAGACGCTGTGTAAGACAACCAGCTCCACAGATTCACCGCTGACACACCACAAAACAAAAACTGAAGACAGTGGCAGAAACATATCCAGATACATCCAAGACCAGACTCAAGGAGCTGATCTATATTTGAGTCGTAGGACTCCTGCAGTGCCCTGGAGACAGAACAACCCATGCCATCTTCAGGCAGCTGCACAATCAAATTGCTATCTTAGCATGCAAAAGTGAGATCCCCTTCTTCCCAGCAATTAAAACTGAACCAATATTAACTTCTAATCTGAGTCATCTCTAAGAAGAGGATAATCCACAATGCTGACTATTAAAAATATCCTACTCATAAATCACTGAACTGTTAGGCAACATTTAGTCCTATTGTGCATGGAGTGACTGACGTTAGCCTGAGCATTATAGTGCATTATCAAGAGGGATAAATTTAGTATTATCTTCAGGCAAATTCTTTAAGCTATTAAAAATTAATAGTACCTCGTTATGCAGTGTAAAGTTAGTATCTGGAGCAATAGAATTGTGCAGTTATATCCTTGGTAATATAATAATCATCAGCTTAGTTAATGGACCTGTGCAAATGTGCAATAAATGCAGTGAAACTGTGGAGAGGAAAACGACGCAAATCATAAGCTGAATTACGATTCCCCATTGAATCCTGCTTTCTAAATACAATTACCACTCTTTCCAGTACAGTAATGGTTTTACTGCTCCAAATCTCTGCTGATGACATTGCAGTCTCACACAAAAACTCAATCCTCAAGTCCTCGCTAAATCTGATTAGAGACAGCTTTGGTGAGAGCGAGAGAGAGCAAGGGAGAAAGGGAGAGGGTTTTTGAAATCACTCACTTTTTTCTCCTCTGGATGGCTGCCAGGAAGTGGGATCCACGGTATAATGTCAAAGACGGGGCACAGGCAGGCAGGTGAGGCCAAGTTACTGCTGAGTGATAGGAACTCGGCAGGGGAGAAGAGGGTTGCTGTGATCTAGAAACATAAAGAAAACATAACTAGAAAACATGCTTCTTTTATCATGTACAGTACAATCCTTATCTGTCCAAACAAGGACGGAATGCTGAGTCTTTAATATTTAAGCACATGTACATAACACTCTTTAACACCTTAGTTTACAAGTTTCACATACAGCCATAGACAAAATCACAAAAACATCTTATCTTATTTTATTTTGTTAAACTACAGTTGTTGTTGTTTTGTTTGTTTGTTTGTTTTTTATAAAGCCTATCTACCTCTATCAGTCCTACAATGGTGCTTTGGGAAGGTAAGTGTCAAGAGGATACTGCTGTATAGCTGACTTAAAGAGTTGGACAAGGAGAAGAAATTGATTTTGTCTGGTGTATCTGCACTCAGCGAGCACTGATGTTATGTTGCAAGTTGTTTTAGATTCAGTCCAGCACTGGCTCAGCATTAATGTGATTAGAGGTCTGAAACAGAGAGGAAAGAGGAAAAGCTGGAGAGGCAGCGAAAGAAAGAAAAGTGGACAGATACATGGCACGCGGGCGAGATGAGAGGTTGACTGGGTGGGTTGAGGGTTAAGAGAATGACAGACCGGCTGCCAGGATTGGAAGATGAGGGAGTGCGACAGATGCGGTAAACAGAGCTATAGATGGCTCGATACAGGGCTGCCAGGAAAGACTGTAATGAGAGGCATTTGATCAGAAGTACATCCAAAATTCAGGATCTTCATTTGCAGAGACAGGTATGTTGGAGCATAGTTCAACCAACATTCGGACAGAAATATTGGCAAAGTAAAACGTGAAGTCAACAAAATATATACTGACCAACTGTGTACTGTAAACATCTGCCAAAAAAAGATAAGACCCTCACAAAGAGGATGCCAACAAAAGTTAAGGTTAAAACCTGGAAGACAGTATTTCCATGATAACACTTACAGTAAGTTACTCCTAGGGATGCAAGCGATTATTTATCTATTTATCAACATTTCATCCATGCACAGTGAACTGTTGCCTCTAAGATGTTATGCAGCCACTCACCACTAGTTGGGGCTGCAGCCCCATCAGACAGCAGCCCGTCTTGACATACACCATATGCCCTGATCGCTCAAACAGCCTTGGATGTTTACATCAGCAAAGTCAGACAGATGACAGCTCAGAGAACCAGCGCGGTTTTATTCCAGAAAATGGAAATTAAGTTGAATGTAGACTGTAACCGAATAAAGTGATATATTATTACTCGATTGGGGCAACATATGTACACATTAAGCACAGACACAAACATTAAACTGCAAGGTAAAATGTCTCACTCAGTATATCTTTAATAACCATTTTATCAAAAATATATGTTTTCTATGTATTTATATGTGATCAAATTGATAGCTTAATCTCATTTTCATTAGCATTTTTTTGAAACTCTCAATTACTGATGCTGATATCACTTGTGTTCTAGTTGATACCATATCCAGCAGAGGACATGTGCAGCTGCCACTACCCCATCAATTAATTGCATGGCAAGCCCAATGATGCCTTCTAGGGCAAACATGCCTCTGGAGGAATGTTCATTTTCTACACTTGCAGTGTGTTCCCCATTAATATGACACACATCTGCATAATTTACTGGGGTCTATAGTGCTGAGTTTTCACTCATACTAATGGTATTAATTAACCAGGCATGATGTATTATTTTGAGCATCAACGACACACATACAGGGCTGCAGTAGTATATGGGTATCAAGGTATACCATAGTATTAAAATTGATGGTTATCACACTATGTATATTTGCTCAACTTCTGTGTTCAAGTCTATCATATTAGTGTTATAAAAACATTTCAGGTTTATATCAAGTTTAATGTCTTTCAGGACAATATCATCCAAAAAACCTACTGTTTTCATTCCTTTAAGGATCACTGTAACTGATAATACTGATTGTGTAATACTGTAAAACCACAATTATATTTTCTGACACTGTTACTGTACCATGAAATTTCATACCATTACAACCCTAATAACACAGTAAACCTATGTCATTGTTCCAACACACATACAGGCCAAACACACCACAGTTCTCCCTAGACATGTGTACCTCTGTAACTGGCCCCACAGGACACCACCCCAGGCCACCTTACAGACTGCTCCCCATCAGTCAAGGCAGAGGTCCAAGAGGACCAGCTAGGCCCAGTAAAGCTCACAGGCTCCCTGCTGCCCTGGAACAGCCTCTCAGCTCGCCTCATAATTATTCTGCTGGCCCCGTTAAGAAGCCAGAGACTCTCTTCCTGCTCCATTACTCACACACTGCCAAAGATACTGCATAGAGGCTCCCAAGGCTGCACACAGCCACGACTGTGTAGGTAGAGGCACACATGTAAACAAACAGAGGAGGCTCAAGTTGTATTCTAATTTCAAACATTACCTCAGTATAATACACAGGTAGTGATTAAGATGCTTTTCTCCCAGCAGCTTACAGCTTTTCACTGAATGAAGGACAACATATTCCATTTGTTGCAGTGCATCCACATATGCTTAACAATGGCTACCTTTAAAATGCAGCTTATTGTCTGTTACGGTTTCTACTGAACAGGAGAGTAACCTCACTGGTTTGGATGTCTGAAACTACTTTCTCTACAACATTCTAACTGACAGAAATGGAGAGTAAAAAACAGATGGAGAAGAAAAAGCAGTGAGAGTGGTAAATGACAGCTGAAATAACTGAGACAGTATAATACTATATAAAGCAGTTCATATAAGAGGTCTTGAAAACAGGCTCACAGATGGGGAGATGTTCTTTAAGTCCCCATGGTCAAGAAGAAGACGAAAATAAGCCTCATATGGGGCTAGATGATGACATTATCAGTAATCTAGTTCCCACACATCAAACATGCAAACCAGCCACTCATATAAACACTGAAAAAAAAGCTGAGATATAAAAAGAAAATGAGTCAAAACCTGTCAACTGCCAGATGCTAACCTGCCTTCCCATCAGCCACATCTCACAAAGTGACATGAACATTTTAAAAATTCCATTTGAACAAAGCATGAAGCCACCTGATGGCAACATTTTACAATCTGCTGTATGTCATTGTAACTGTTATAATCCCAATATAGGCTTTAATTAGGTTATGTGCAGAGATATTAAAAGGTTTCACACAAGCAGTGCAATAAGCAAAACACTTATGTAGGATGGAGTGATGTGGAGTACTACAGATTTATGGGATTAAATGTGACTGTAAAGCCAGTCAGCCCATATGTTGTATCTGAGTAAACTAGAGGCCTGTACTGAATCCATAAATCTATGATAATTAGCTGAGGGAGTTGTATGTTAGTGCTGTTTCGGATCTTATAAGCAGGAGTAGACATACATCACCAATATCACAAGTTAAAATATGACGGCACTTGTACAGATAACACTACAAACTATACATGCATCTACAAACTATACATGCATCAACAAACTATACATGCATCAAGGAGATTATGTTTTTTGTAGCACCATTACAAGATCTACAATGAGACGCCTCAGTGTACCACATCTTTCCCCACATTCTACTTTAAATCTGTCTCAGATTCAACAACCCTCATTCCAAACTGACTTTTTTAGTTTTACATCATGAATATAGTTTAATAAAGTTGTTTCAGTAACTCACATCACTTCATTGACCCTAGGTGTTTGGCCACAAACAGTATTCATTTATTTCATTCTCTTACTCACTGACTGAGTTACTGTTACCAGGTTTTGACTTGTTTCAACAATGGAAATTTTAGGGAAAGTTCAATTGCTTGTTTTGTCCACAACCTAAACATATTCCATCTTATTCCATCATATTTGATGAGCATTTGAATATTTTTTTTATTAAAAAAAGCTGGTGACATTCAATAGTCGATTAGCTAGCGATCAGCTCTCATTTGAAGACAACCCCCCCCCCCCCCACACACACACACAGATTAGTTTAATTTTTACGACCATCAGTTCAGTTCAGTTCAGACCATCAATTAGTGATATCTTACCTCCCCCATCCCACCTCCTCTCAAATTTCAGTTGGGAGATGTGCGCAAGCGGCGAATTCACTACGTTGTGCACACTGTTCACTACGTCCAATAAGCAAAGTAAATTCAGGAAGTGTCGATTAATTAAATATTCTCACATTCATTTTCCTTTTTAAACAGAGAAATACTCTGAATTCAAGTGTCTCTCATACCTAACTAAGTCTCTTATCCCTAACTAAGACAAGCTCAATTGGCTTGTTAACTGCTGGGAAAATACACTTCATTCAAACTCAACAGAAAAATATGTAAAACTCATGAAAACCATCTCTGTTAGTCTGTGCAGTCCAAGTCTGGTTTGGTCAAATTAAATTCTTAATTCACTGTGCGAAAAGGCCGCACAAAGTCTAACTATGAAGGATGTTTACCTCTCACTCTTCACCCATCTCAGAGGACTCATGGTCCGGCTGAATAGGCATGAACTGTGCCGCTGGATGAGAGCACAGCGCATAGCAGCAGCTGTCACTCTGCAGACCATTACATTAGCTAAATAAACAAATTTAACAAATATGACAAATATCGCCCCAAAAATCCCATTGGATTCAGCCCACTGTCGATAGGCGATATATCAATTCAATCACCCAACTCAAATATATACGTATTATATATATATATATATATATATATATATATATATACATATATATATAATACATATATATAATATTTGTAATGATAAGTTTCTCTACTGTTGCAGAATTGTCTCAGACACCATATTTTTGTGTCCATACTATTTTTTATTGTCCTAGACTTTCTTAATTTCAAAGTAAGAGTGCTTTAGGATGCAAAATATCGATCTTTGACAAATACAAAAAATTAACTGAGTGTAAATGATAAGGTAATACAATTTTCAACCCCATATCACCCCTCGGGTGACCCCTTGAAGAAATTCTGTAAAGCATCCTTCCAGTGGATGGACCAGTGGAATTCACTGATGTGAGGCAAACACTAGTGAAATTGCTTACTGTGCATACTACACTGAAAACAGCCACATATGGACATTCAAGTTTTTAAAAAAAAATCTAAATTACAAACTCATGGATTTTCAGGCCCTTGATAGTCCACAGCCTAATTGCCATAACTCAGGAAAACAGCATCCTTGCCTGTTAAGTTCATGGTGACAAACCTGCAAATGTAATTTAGGCTGGCACAGCACTGCAGAGCCTCAGACAGGAGGACATCAAGAGAAGCGACTGCACTGAAAGGGGTGTGGGCAAAGAGAAAGCACATAGGCAAAGGAGTGCCATATAGTTCTTCAAACAACAGCTCCATCTGGTGGTCACTCGAGTAAACTAAAAACAGGAAATGACTGAAAGGTTTGGGTTCCTGCGCAAGGTGACTCATGCTGTAAAATTGCTATTCTGAGATTCTGGCTTGGGGGCATCTCTCCTGAGACAATGAGCTGTATAAACTTCTATAATGAAAACCATAGCAAAAACTAGGAATAGTAGGGTCAAGGGTGACAATACACTGAATTCTCCTTAAAAGAAGATTCAATAAAAGTTGCATGAAAAGTATTGCAGTTCAATGGTTCCTGACTCTTCAGCAATATATATTTTACACAGGCTAAACACACACTGCTACCCTCCGTCTTATCTGTAAAGTTTACTATGAACACAACTAGGGCTGCACAATTACTCGAAATATTATCAAAACTGCAATACGGCCAAACGCAATATCCAAATCACTTAAGTTACAATTCTGATAAAGGGAAAATGTGTGAGAAAACAGCATTATAATGAAGTACTGTAGTGCTTCAGAGATGCCATGGCCTACAAATCCTGTACTACCAAGGAAGATCAACACAACCATTCTTTCTATGCATGAGCTGGTTTGACATGGCAAAAACCAACACTGTTGCTGCAAATACGGCAAGAGAAGAAGAATGCTGGCAGAAAATTATTGATCGACTGAATGTCCTATTAATGTTACCGTTTATTTCTGACATGACAACTGCACATTAAACAGTCAAAGTTCATACAGCATATTTAAATGTGATGCTGTCGGTCTGACACTGCCCCATGATGACAGAGATGACAGAGATCACTTAAGGTTTTGACCTGAAGCGAATGGAGACAAAAATGACTCTGTATCACCAAACAGACATTGCCATGACAGTGCTATGCACACAGTTTGTGCTGCTGTTACATTTATATATTTTATGGCTTCATTTGGTGATATAACGAACATACAGTTGAGCAACTTTTCATTTTTCACATTTCCCCTCAGTTTATAATCTAAATAGCTCATAAAGAACTTCATCAGGAAAAGAATTAATTGAAGAGTGGCGCTTTTTACAGCCAATTTAGTCTGAAACTCAGAACATAACCCGCTCCCCACCAGATTATAAATTACCATGGTGATCTACCCAGGTTAAAAGAGAGCCACCTTCATGACACTGAAAACTCTTTAGGCTTTAGACTCAACGCACATTGCTAACCCATGAATCTCGCTTTGTAGTACACCCCTCAGATGTAAGAAAACGTGTTTGGTACAGACCACAACTAATGTCACATAAGCATGATTTTAATAGTGTATTTTCCCCAATGAACATTAATCAATTATTACTCCCATTGTGCAGCCCTTTCTGAGTGCAGAAAAAATTACAATATTTTGTGTGTCCAGGACATTTACTCTTTTTTTCTGCAGTACTGAAAGAGGTAGACTAGAGTATCATTTTTTCATTCTGTTACTGCATGAAGTTTAAAATTCTATCATGACAACCCTAACTGTATACAGACCTTTTTCACACCAGCCATATGGCTTGATGTGATATAGTCTAGTAGGGTAAACACAGGTGTTACTTACTACTGATACTACTTTAGATCATGTCAGTGTATCAGAGCCTGAGCCTTAATTAGTATTATTAGCAACACTTGTGTTTACCCAAGTATTTCATGTCAAAACAGCTGCTGTAAAAAGGTCTATTGCATCTATTTGCATTAATGGCGAGACCATTTTGGCCTGTGTTAACGGGCGTCAACTGTAGCTTGCTTGACATGTCAATAGCACCACATAGAGTAGGAGACACACACTATATTGTTTAACTAAAATTGAAAATAAATCCGTTTAACAAATTTGCTTCACTTCTGCCACCTGCTGCTGCGTCATCAACCGTCACCTGCTAGCTAGCAGTTAACGTTAGCTAACAAATGAACTTTTATTCGAAAATGGCGACCTTTAACTTTCCTCAACACATCTAGAAAACAAAGCTGTATGATGTTAGAGGCTCAGTTTGTGTCTCATGTTTCATACTTTTATATTACTGCGGGCTAGGGGGTGAGTTAAGCTAACATTAGAGCTAATATGTGTGTAATATATTTTTTCTCCCCACTAATGAGACAACGCTAATGGCCCAAAACACACCAACATGTGTTGTCAACACTTACCACTCTTTGGAGACAGACTCTTCTACAAAGTGTAAAATAAAATAGTCCCTTCGCAGCATCATGTAACTTTAACTTGAAGCTAGTTGACTTTGAAGATTTTAACGCTCTAATCGCTATAACAATATTGCTGGACTTCGCCAATTGCCTAATAAATAAAGATGTCAGCCGGAAGTGGCATAACAACTTCCCGCTAAAAGGGAACCCCAGACCCGTGAGCGGCCTCGCGAGAGTGTACATTAATAACCCGCAACGTGATGTTTCCCGAAACCCAATCAGGATCCTGGTAAGACCCCATCAAAACGTAGCAAAAAGTGTATTTTCACAGAACCGTGCTGCACTGAACACTCTGTCCATAAAAACATAATCAAAACCGTGGAAATCATAACAAAACTGTGCAAGGGAGACTAAAGCCTACAAGGCTTTTCATGGATTACAATTTTGAGTCTAAATATTTAGTCCAAGAAACTTAAGCTGAAAATGAAACAAATAAAGAAGTGAAAGAAATAAAATTATACAGAGAAAACAAAGAAAAAACATATATAAATAAATATACACATGTATACACACATAAATCATACCAAATTACACAAATATCTCAAAAAACATTAACCTTAACTAATGCCCCGTGCCCCAGGTGTTTTCTGTCCCTAAACCTTCCCAAATATTACCCAGTGTTGTCACATTATAAAACACTATTAGTTTGTACATTGGTCACAATGAAGAAACATTTACAAATTTTGGGCTCTAGACATGACCAATGCTCCTTATTTGCTTGTATCATGCATTTACTAAAAATGAACCCCATATAATGAATATTAAATATAATCATTATATCTACATGATTGCATGTATAAAAATATTAGGCCTAATCTGTCTGATAAAAAAAAAAAACTGACAAACTCAACTGCAATGTCTCTTTCCATAAATCATGACCTGCTTACTCAAAGTAATCTACAGACCTTGTGGTGAGCAGTTTCATGTGGGATGTATTTTCTTTTTACTGAACACCTGTCAAATGCATCACCATGCGAAAGGAATCGTGCATCTTCTCATGAAGTGCCATCTAGTTCTAGATAAACTTGGGAAGACAGTTAAAGATCTTTATAGTACAGTTGTCAGAATATTTTATTTCCAGCTGGATATGAATCTTCAGGGAAACCAGAAATTAACATATGCAGGCTATGTTACTTTGAGTGAAACAAGGCAATTGAAGTCATGGACACTGAAGTGCTACAAGGAGTAGTATTACAAGGTGATTTGATCCTTAATTAGTCTGATAGTAAGATTATACTTGCAGATTATAACTATGAAACTGAGCTAGGAATTAAAAACATGTACAAGCCTGCATGTGTGTGTGGAATAGTATCAAATATCCAATGTAAATGTAATTGAACAGAAAGAGAAAAATTAGCTCTCACCATGCACAGAACAGCATCTTACCTTTAATATTTTTTACTTACTATTCTATTCATCCCCTATTTTCCATTTTGATTTCCCCATCATGATGGAAACCACAGTGAAGAAAGACGACACATGCATATGAGTTTGGATTTTATTTAGTCCACTTTTAAAATTTACATTTTCTGTCGAGATTCATTAAAAAAGATAAAGCATCATCAGCTTTGCAGACCGTATCACAAAGAGACTGCAATAAGGAAAGAGTGAAGTAGAATGAAGATGACTTAGTAGGCACATTTTTCAAATGATACATGTTAATCTAATTGATGGCAAAAATATGTACAGCAATGATTTTACCTTGTGGTAGCACATGCTTGGGACTTCTGAGTGAGAGTTCACAGGTTAGTAAAGCACAGATCGATGCAGACATGAAGAATTTTTCACTGTCTATAAAAGATGCATCAAGTTGACTGCATGAGGCAGTCAATTTCCCAAAACTGTATGCCAGTTCAATTCGAAATAAATTAAACCTAAGAGGAGAGAGAAATGAGGAATATCAATGAACTTGCGGACCTAATTGACCGACACTCTTCAAACTAACAGACTTTAGCAAATGTTCCTCCATATGAATCAAGAATACTGAGCTAAAAGTGGACACGACGTCCACCTGATGAAATAGCTTGAGAAATAAATTAGAAACGGATAGTTGTATTAGTATGCATTTATAAAGAGTACCTGATTTTCTCTCTCTCTAGCCTAAGTTTGATACCTTTGCATAACTTATAGAAAACCTGTCACGTTCTTTTAAAAACTCACAGTAATTCATTCATTAATCACAAGTCCTGATACCACCAAAGACAGGCACAGGATTCTACCCTGCAGAATCCACATACCTTCGAGTCGAACACGCTGGATATTCCATACAAATAAAGGACACTTTTCCTGTTTATATACATAACACTTTTGTACAGTCTTTGCACTTCCATTATAGCAGATTGAAGCATCTCCACGTACAAAGTAAATGGAAATCAAATCATGTTCAGTGGATTAAACATTGAGTGAATCCAAAGCTTAAACTGAGCACTTGGTTAGATGTAAAATGAACAAGTTCAACTGCCCTTGCATTGAAAGAAAATGGTAATAAAACTCTCAAATTCTATCGTACTCGTTATCTTAGGCACAGATAGGGGTCAATTTTAGCCATCCACCACTGCTTGATGAAATATACTGTATATTGTTTTGTACTGTCCTGTTGCCCATGGAAACTTCACCTCACTCAAACGGGAGAAACTGAAAAATCAACACTGTTAGCCAGCCATGCTAACTCGTAGAGTGTTGCATTGAAGAAGTATTGTGATTATGTTATCAAGTGATTTCACTTTACACTCCAAAACAACATCAAACAGCATTATAATTTAAGGAAATGTTTAGTCTGGATCAGCTCACCAGCCACTGAAAGGTGAACAACAGAACAAAGAACTCTTATCCAATATGGGAGGCAGTGAACGTTCGAAGTTTGTGAGTCTGCTTAAGTCAAACCCCGAAGACAAGTCCAGTCATTCCACCTGCTTTCATACTGCATACAGCTTATTCCTGGCTCGCACCCCTTCCTACAACTGTACACACACAGTGCCATACTAGGCTGTGCAGCAGTGTAAACTAAACACAGCTGAGTGGCTATGAAGCTCCACTGGCCCCTACACACTAAGGATCTTGCTGAGGTGGAACGTGACAGCTGGACCGTCCCAAAGCACCAACCACAGCCTTCTACAAGTGCAAAAGGCCCGGTGGTTTCGGGGTTTGGGGGGTGGGTTGGCATTTGGGACAACAGGATCACTTGGGTCCTTTGGAAGGGGTGTCTGTCTCTGTGGATTGGCGGCCATCGCTCCAGGCCTCCCGGGTGCTCTTAAGGGCCTGTGTCCGTTGCTGGTCCACAACCACGTAGTCAACACGCTCATCTGATGCTGCCATGCCAGTTCCATTGCTTTTCATCTGAAGAACAAAAACATACAACACATCAGTTTTAAAAATCCTTTTCGCTGACTTCCTCTAATTAAGCCTTTAAGTCCCACCCTTTTTTGCTCTTTGCTCCAATAACAGTTGGGCAAGCTTAATACTTGGTGGTACCTCAGTCAACTTTCTCTTTTCCTGTTTCTTGATGATATGCGCTTGGGTCATCCATGTTGAACAGAAAACTAAAATTTGAAGATGGTAAAAAGATGTTGCTGGTGGACCTGTAATGGTGACATATATAGTCACATTTTAAGCTAACTATTGTTAGAAAAATGCTATTTATATGACTAGCTAATGATTGATGTAGATTAACTAGGGAGTTAGCTAGTATTTAACTCACTTACACTCCACTCACATATTTTAGATGAGATACAAGTATAGGAAACAGGAAAGGGAGAAGTTAACCAAGGTTCTGCCAGTTACAAAGCTTGCTCAACTGTTATTGGAGCAGAGTGAAAAGGGGCGGGCCTTGAGAAGGGTCTGTGATCATGTGGGGCTGATAATTTCCTACCTTCCTAGGTGGGGTCGACTTGCCGGGGTCAAGATCCAAATCCAGGTACTCCACCTGCTTGTCTCCCTTCGGCTTCACCATAGGGCTGCTGCCACCATCCGCAGTCATGGGCGCACCAAGCTTCACGTTCTACATAAGCCGGGAAAGTTTGCTTTTATTGACAGAACAGGAACACTGAGGCTGTGTAACAGTGAAACAAAGCTCATATTTTGATACAACCTAGCACTGTCACAATAACTGACATTTGTCTCCTAACAGTGTGAAAGATATTTTCTTTACCAGGAAGTTGGTACTTTCACAAAGCATGTTCTGCCAGCAAAAACCTACAGGTACAGATGGTTGGATTAAAAAAAAAAGGACTGCAATAGGCATGCAAAAAAAATCACAGTCTGTCAAAACTGGAAGAAGTTGATCACTGTTTCATTGTAAGAATAGATTTGTTAGATCTGTGCACTTTTTTTTCATCTAGCTGGTCCCATTTCTGACAGACACCAGACTGGCATGGTTTGTTCACTAAAGCGTGGATGCACCATTTCACTGATACAGCCAACAAAAATGGGCACCAAACAAACATGCCAAAACTGTAGTTGCTTAAAAGCTGTCCTATGAAAAAACAAATAACTTTGCAAAGCAACTCTGACTGTTACATATTTTCATTTGAATTCTCAAAAGGTTTTTGTTACTTGTTCAGATGGCAGAGTTTATGTTATATTATTGCTTTGTTTCTGATGCTTTCCATATTTTTATGTAATGTAAAAAAAACAAAACAAAACAAAACAGCAGTTCATTACCAATACTTGTAGTTTTCCTTTCTTTTGCTATGATATCTTAACATCAAATTTAGGATACAGAGCTTCACTATTAGTAGACAAAGTCAGATTCCTGGTATTGTGACAACAATAAGGTACGTTTTACCTACAGGTACGGTTAATTTCTAACTACAAGTGAGGTGGAATTAGGATCTAGGATGGTGACACGACTAGAACATACTGATTGTAAGGAAAATGATGGTACACAACATCTAAAAAAATCACTGCAAACTGTGTATCCAAGCCACAGTTTCTAGCTGGTGTTTGGGGTGATCACAGCACAGCAAATAAGTGCTTGCTGAATTTTTTTTGATCTAGTGATAACATCTGAAACTGGTAACCTCCAGCATTCTGACAGGGTAGGCCATGCATGTCTAACCTGGCAACCCTGCTCACCTCCTCTATGGTGTCAAGTTCCTCCACCTCCCTCTTTACAGGGGTGATGGGGACTGTGCAGTAGAAGGACTCCTCTCTACACAGAGTGAGAAGGAAGTGGTGACAAAGGAAAAAAAAGAGAACAGCAGATGGTCAAGAACAAAACGCAGGGGAAAAAAAGAAAATGGGTGAAGCCAGAGCCTGGAGAAGCCAGAGAAATGAGGAACTAGGGAGAAAGAAATAAACATGAGTGATGAAAGAACAGGAAATCAGCAGACATTATCAAAGCAAATGTTGGAAGAAGTTAAATTGTTACAGCAAGAAAAATAGGAAAATGGCAGAACTAACACCCAAACTGTATGAGAAAAAATCCCTTGACAGAAATATTATCCCATAAGTGTATTGCTGATGTACCCAATATTTATCTGGGTACGTAAGCCAACCGTGCCTGTTTTCTGCAGTTATTACTGAATAATTCCATTTCAACCAATGCCAAAATAACAAAAAGGGTTCTTGTGAACTACAGTGAGGGTACTGATCTGACAAAATAAGCATTTTTAAAAGAACACAATACCTGAAAAGCAAAAAAAAACAAAGCAGAGAATAAAGGGAAAAGCGCAGCAGTGCAAGAGGAAACTGCAAAGAAAAAGAGTTGAAGATGTGAGGAGTCCGTCTGCAGCAACCAGTAATTCGTCCACACTAACGTATGCCTAAAGAAATGGGATTTCTACTGTTTCCTGTACAACGATTATCGCTTGACATTGTATGTTGCATGGTGTTAAACACTGAAAACTTTCTCTGCCTCATTCAAACTGCATCTGATGTGATAACCGGCTTTGTATATAATACATAATATATTGTATATATTATTTATATATAATAAGGGATGTAACAATATATTGAATATCGGCATATCGTTATAGATGATGTTTAAATACTGCACTGGACTGTGACTATGTCTATCACAATATTGTATGGTTAATTATTTTATTTACTAAAAGGACTGCTACTGACTGCTGCATTGGTTCTGTTTTGCAATTGTACATTCATAATTCAAGCCTTCATTACTAAAGACAATCCATGATTTTTTTTTTTTTTTTACACATGCTTAGGTTATGGCTGGCTTCTTTCATTGTATTTGATTAAAGAAGGAATACTGACACTTTAAGTTAAAAGGAAAAACAAATTTTATGCAAACAAAAAATGCTATACACACCAATTTTATTATTTAAAAGTACTTGGAAGCCCCTGTGGACAAAAGTGGCAGTGTAGCCTATATAACATCAAAAATAAAATTATCCAAATAAAAATTTCCTCCTGCTTCCTTTTGACCTACTCATAGAAACTTTACCTGAAAAATGTAAACACAGGCTCGTTTCACATGATTTCATTGAGAATCCGACCTAATGGCAGGTATTAACTGTAACTACATAGAAATAGTTGATCCCCTCCCTGATTGTCTTTTTTGTTTATGTAAGTCATATAGAGGCATCAGTATTAAATAGAGACTGTCTCATAACCAAATAAAAACTCTTCGTAGTAACTTTAATAAAGAACTTTTTTTGGGTATTTTTTATCGTTGCGATAAATATGGCATTTCTGTAGTGTGACTTCTTGATATTGTTACATCCCTATATATAATATATATAATATATAATAATGATAAAATAGACTTAACAAACCATAAAAAGAAACACATATCACAATAAAAATATTTAGCTGATTTTTTTCTGTAGTTTTGATTATCTGTGATTTTAGGAGAAAAAAAAGGTAATCATGCAACTTTTTATAATCATAGGATAGTTGTGTGTTACATACTGGTTCATCTGTGGACATATTAGGGTCCATGGCTACATAATTCTCATCACAGTCCTCGGAGTCAGTGCTGGAGGCTGTACTATGCACTGACGGGGGTCTCGTTGGCATTGGAAACCTAGAGAAACTGAGCAGCATTCACAATGTTTACACACTGACGTCCAGTCAAACACAGTCTCTGGTGAGCACAAAATATAACACAGACATAACAGACACACAGGTGTAAACCACTGCAGCCAGAAGAGTCCCTGCAGCGCTAAGCACAGAAATAGACCTCAACCCAGATAAGCCCACAAACGGCATTCAGTACAATGTAGCTCTGAGGCACATCCCAGACTGGTTTGTATGAGCAGTGCTAATTTGGTCACAGTGTGACTAGAGTAATGCATGACGTGTTAGTGCCTACTTCTTTAGTGAATTGTATACTATATGTGCTACAAAAGGGAATGTTCACACCAAATAACCCTTTTCCTACAAAAACAGAGAATAAAGAAAGCCTTAACAACATTATTGCATATTTTGCATTGGTAATATAACAAGCTGGTAGTACAATGCACACTGTTTCCATAACAACATCAGCCACTGGAGATTAAATGCAGCAGTTTATTTTATTGTTTTGTACTCCTCTGTAAAGTTACATTTTTCTCAACTTTTGAATAGCACTCCTCTCTTCCCAATAA
Source organism: Lutjanus erythropterus (assembly GCF_056507025.1). Lineage (NCBI taxonomy): Eukaryota > Metazoa > Chordata > Actinopteri > Lutjaniformes > Lutjanidae > Lutjanus > Lutjanus erythropterus. The sequence continues at coordinate 15,396,014 of NC_139319.1, read as the reverse complement.
GATGTGAGGCACGGTGCCTCTTCTGAGACTACCTCCCCCCACTTCAAACCTAAAACAGTGCCCATAGGAAAGCAGAGTAGTGTGAACACACCCTTAGTTGTTAGCAAAATGTAGAATTCTACAAAATGCTGCAGAAGATTTTAGATACTTACTCCCGAGCGAATGACCGTGTGACAGGCGAGCGGACAGGCGTACAGGGCTCTTCCCATTCTGGCAGTGGTTTTATTTCCAGTGGAGCGGGTCTTCCTGAAGCAAGGTACACACACCAGTCAGTCCCTGCTTAACATACATACTTAAGCTACATGGACATAAGGCAAATAAGGTCGGCATCAGAAAAGTTGTACATAATGTGGAATTAATCAAACTATGTGTTCATAATCTTGTGTTCTTTTATGAAAAATATTTCTAATGCTGATCAAAACCGAAAAAGCAACAACAAAAAACAACAAAACAACAAAAACAATGAATATTCATTATGCAAATATTTCTCATTATGGTCAGCTTTATTTACAGCTTTATTTACATTAAATAAACTACAGAAAATTCAGAAATTAAAGGTAATTTGCAGTGCAACTATCTTTGCTTTCATAATTTAGTTTCATCCCTTAAGTTTCAATTACCAGTGTATGTCCTCATCACAAGCTGATCTTGTCTACAGTTAACTATAGTGTAGCAGGAAAACAACAACTTTTGTATGTCAGAGGTCATTAGATCTCTGTAAAATGCATAGTAGTTTGAACCAATCGACTTGCTTCATATGAAAAATAATATGAATAACAATGCTTTATGACTGATGTGCACTGCAAAATTGTGTGCAATCTAACAGCTAGTGTGTTATCAGCACCTAAACAGTAGATGTTCACCATTACCCATGGCCTCACTAAAACACTGTAAACTACATACTTTATGAAGAAGGTACCACTGCTAGTGCATAATGCATGATCCTATACAGGAGAGTGGATATGGTTGGTTTTGTGTGTCTCTCTTTCATTAGATGATATCATTGTTCAATTTCCTCCTGAAAAGCTATCTACTGCTCTCCAGAGCCATGTGAGTGTTTTCGTGACAATAATTCTGTTGTGGCTGCTACATCTGAATGTGTGTGTTGGAAGCACAATGTGTGACATTAAAAACAAAAGCATAAAAAGAAATATTTGAAAAGAGAAATGTTAGTTACTTGGTTGACTGCATGTAAGTAGTCACATTAGAATGAGGGGATATTTAGGTAAGGTGGTAGCAGTTTATTTTAAAAGGCATGTTGGGACTGTTCATGAGCTCCATAACTGTATCAAGAAAAATCCACCATGCATGAAGTGCACACTCACCCCCCTCCTGCTGGGACTTAAAAAAAATAAGACTGGATTAATGCAGCAGCTCTGACACCCCTGTTATATTTTTAAACCTATTTGGGTAGCTCTGGAAGTATTAAAGGTACAGTTTAATTGATTCAGTTTTTTTGCACACAGTTAATCCCTTATAGAACCAGCAGGCCTCAGAAACAACAGAAATCCGACAGAACACTATTGAGAACATGCAAAGAGTCAAGATGAAGTAGAGTTCAGGTCAAAGAAGGGAAAGTTTTGGCAGTTCAGTGTGGAGTACCTACCCTTACGTCGTCCCCTCGGGAATTCACCTACGGTTTGAGAGTCGGTTCGCTCTAAACCGACACCTTTTGCTCTTATTATTTTAGGACTCTGACCTGATTGGTGAAAGAAGACTTAGCTTATTATAAAATTTTTGGTGATCACAACAAGTTAAGCCCTACTATAACACCGTCCTGCCATGCAAAGCAAAAGACGAGACTTTGCTGAACAACAAAACTACACCCTCCTGTACACCCAGTCACCTTTTTGTGCAGCACAGTTATCAAGAGGATGATTGTCATGACAACAGCAGACCCATACTGCCCAACATGCACCTCACTCCATGCACCACGGCTTCCCACACAAAGACTGACATCACAGCTGTGCATGCACGATGAGCTGTGTATAAGCACTGAGAGTACTCGAAGGAATCATGTCATGTTGAGACGAGCACATACAAATCTAAAGGACATACTGATGAGGCACATATTGCAGCTTCTTTCACATTAACACACTGATCACAAAATTTTTTACAGTGTTGACAAGTGTAAAAAACTAAATGTGCCACAATCTCAACATCAGATTATAAATAGCAGTGCAATCGCATATCAGAGTGTTAATAAAGAAAAAGCCATTTGCTGGCCTTGACCACACATGTCAAAGCCATCATCACATATGGCTGAGAAAACCAAAGCAGAGAGAGTGAGAGAGAGAGAGCACACAAGATCAAGACGGTCGGTAGTCAGCTGAATTAGTCCTTAGTAGAGAGGAATTTTGCATGGCTCATGGTAAACAAAGAAATGAATTATATCCAAGGAAAAATAAAAGTAGCATGTGATATTCTATTTATTGAAAAAAAAAACATATTTACACATATTTTCTACTTTAAAAGTAGCTTTAAAAAAATGAATGTCTCATGGAGTGCTTCTTAATAGTGATGTTAAGCCGGGCTCAGATGACAGATGGGCTGATTTATCCCCAATCCATCTCTCATGACAATTGGAGGAGAAAATCTGGTCCGAGACCTTGGTCAGTACCAATGTTCTGCTCAGATTATCTCATGATGTGAGGGGTTTACAGATCTAGTATTAAACTCCCAAACTGCTTGCAGAATCAAACATGTCTGATATGAAAATTTGTTAAATGGGTAAAATTTGGATGACTGCGTCAATTGGGACCACAAAAGCCAACGGGACACGTCTACAATGAGACTGATGCGGCTGAGTAGCTGATGATGTGGCCACACAACACAAACATTTTAGCCCTTGAGGGTAACGTTAGCTATCATATTCCTGTGGACAGATAATAAAATTGACAGTTGAAATCTCACCTCCATTTTCTCACTCTCAGGAATAGACAATCTCTGTTGATGAGACTCCCCACATATTTTCTAATCCAGACTCATTTAGCCTCCTGATTTTGTTTTTTCTCAAAGTTTTCCCATGAGATCGTGCTCCCTGTGGCATGTGAACATTAATAATATTCTATAGTGTGTAATGTAACTTTATTTTTACTTTTAGAGAAGAACATCTGTGAAGTTTCTTTTTAGGTGTGATGCAACTCAGTTTCACAATTGAGTCCAGCGTTGCTCACCCTTGTTTACTTTTCTTCAGCTTCAGTCTGAATATCACACTTAAAATGTTCAAGAACATCTGCCAAAAATGTTTGGTATATATTCTGAATTCTCTGTGCACTGTTTGTAATGCAAAATACAGCAAGTAGTTTTAAGTACCTTAAATGCTGCAAGATTCAAGTTAACAAACACGCTAAATTCTGTTCTTGAAGCAGTGGAATTTAGTGTCAGATCTTAACTACAACAATAACATATATTTGTATAGCATAATTCAAATAATCAATTACAAAGTGATTTACGAAAAAATTCAAATGCATCAACAAGATGTCATCAAAAAGGAAGGAGGGTTTGCAGATGTTTCAGCACTATTAAAAAATGCTATTGTAGACATGATACACTTGTGTCTTTTAGCTCATCTAATAAAGAAATATAAATATGGTGAAGACAAATAAGATTTTGCTATGAGCATTGCTAGAAGTGAATCTTAAGCGAACAAAGAAATGGGAAAATCAGTGTTTCTGGAGAAAATCTAAGACAGGGCCAAAACTACAAAAATGGGCAATACTTTTTACTGTCATACTTTTTTGGAAATGATGAAAGGCAGACTTTATTCTACACCCAGTGGATCAAGAGGTAATGGCCTAAATATTCTCAACCAATAATAAGTTTTTTAAGAGAAATGGGTGAACACAATAGTACCGATGAGATGTTGGAAATTGATTGGCCACTGGCAGTTATGTTTTTTCCTCTCCTAACTTGAGTTTGAATATTCTAGAATAAACTTAAATACTGCATACCACAAAGTATTTAACATGCAGGATTTAGAATTTATGAGTTATGAGTGCTCTACAAATGCCTCCTAAGCCATTTAAAAAAATGTTTTTAAGACAATGTAGACTCACTGTTTGTTGATGTACATCCAAGTTTCATGATCACTGGAGATTTCAAATGATGTCTGTTTTTTTTTTTTTTTTAAATTAAGGAATACTCTGAAACTCATTGGCCTGTAGTGTAGCAGCCAGATGATTTGGAGTAACAAAAATCTTTGTACAACTTTAAATCATTCTAGTCCAGAGATAGCGGACGCCAAATTTGGAGATGTCGGGCTCATAGGTCACAGCAGAAAGACCACAAGACGTGCATGGGAGGATTCCCCGCTGGGAAATATAAAACCCCATAACATGGCCTATTTTAATCAGTGACAATAACAGCCTTGGCATTTGGTTTGCTTACGTGAAGACTCTCTAACATCCTCCAATTCTCTTAAACTCTTTGCCCATTTCTGTGTCTTTCAATCTGCTCAGATTGTAATTCCCCTTGCTATTAGGTCTTTCATCAAAGAGCTCTATTCAGATGAAGGGAACAAAGGGGATGGAGGTGACCACTCCGGGCTTCGGTCACTCCATGGCACAGGGAGTAGGCCCCTCCAAAACGGTCTACAGGGCCTCTTGAGCTCGGGACAAAAGTGCTTTTGACAAGGAGCTTACTGTGTTGGGTGTAAGAGGATGTAGCAGGCACTAAACTAATTCATCAATAGGTGAAATAAGTTGATCCAGGGCAGATGCAAAGGAAGATGGTGGTAATTAATAGACCAGACAAAACAAGGGAGAAATCTCAAGTATGACGAAGAGAGACAGTGCTTTGAGAACAGCAGGAAATGGTGGAGTTTTGTACAGATGGCTGTATGACCATGAGCCAGCAATGTGAGAATAGCAGCTGAGTGTGAGATAAGCATGGTCAGTTGTTGCATTAGTAAGTACTGAGCATACTTAACAATGTTAAGTGCAACAATAAACTTCAGCACACATCAACTCTGCAGCAAGACCCTGACAGAATATGTATGAACTACGTCACAGCTACACCTGCATGCACGCCAAACTACCCTCTCACCTTTGCGATCAGGTTTGAGATTTCGGTCCACGGGTGGGGGCTGGCAGTCACTGAGCATCGGCCTGCGAGGAGGGGTCTTGGGACTGGAGCTGGGGCGGAAGCCCATGTGGGCAGGCGGGGGGACCTGCTTTCCCAAGGAGGAGAACTCCATGGTGCTTGGGGTCATGGGCACATAGTTTGCTTCGTGCATCGGCTCTGGCAAACTGCCTGAGTGATGGTGTGACGGGGAGTTGGCACTCATGGGTACATAGTTCTGGTCTACCTCCTCTGTGGAGTGGCTACCAACCGGCATCATTCCTTTGTTTTTCTGAGGGTGACAAGACGAACATACACGTTCACAAAGTACATACATAGCTGCTATGAGGCTTCCTCTGAATGCAGGTCACAGGGGAACAGTAAACATGGTCAACAATACCTTTACAAAATAGTTGGTGGATAGCAGTCCATAGGCAAACAATACATTAGCTATGGCAATAGCAAGAAACTACCAAACTGCCCCCAGTTTCGAGGAGCAGCAGGATTACCACTATAGGAAGCTGAATAATGTACAGCTGTTGACCAAGTCAGCAGCAAAATATATTTTAGCCACATAAAAAAAAAAGAAATCCACATTTTAAAGTTTAAATGCACACCATATTTGGAATATTTTATCTCCTTCATTTAAGCCAAAGATCGCTTTCTTAGAAGCAACTCCTTTGGCAAAAACAGTAATTTTACCTCTCAGAGTACAGGAGTTGCTGGTCTCTTGCTACCTTGATCTGTTAGTTTGTTTGTGTTATTGTGTGACGTCTGTGTTTTAAATGGTTAGCTTGGATTTAACTGAGGTCACACAAACTAACTGATCAAGGCAGTTGTAGACAAGCAACTCTCATATTCTGAGAGGTAAAATTACTGTTTTTGTCAAGAGAGTCTTGTGGCTTTGGAGTGACTGATGTTTGGCTTTCCATCTGAAAAGGCTGTCTAATGGTGAAGTGGAGAAAATATTTTAAATATAGCATACACTTGGCTAAAATGTTTTTGCTGCTGACCCTGTCCACAGCAGTACACTAAATTAAATGTAACAGTAGTCAACTGCTATCGTGTTTCATTAAATGCATGTCTTTGTTTAAATCTAGCAGTGAAATAACGCACTGATTTTTTTTAATACTGTCTATCTTTTCTATACACAATAAAGTCAATTGATATCTTCCATGCCAACATTTTCAAGGTGGCCTGAGGACAAGCACTAGCCAATTAATAATTTGATCTGACTACTCACACAAGAGTCTAGCCATTGTTTTAACTGTGCATTTCACATAAATGCAATATTGTGCTAGAGCAAAAAAGAAAAAGTAGTGGGTGAGTGTTAGTCCAATATTATTGAGGGAAATGAGGCACTTGTTTTTCTTTGTGAGTACGCCCTTTCCTTGTAAAGATTCCCAAAATAGGAGAAAAGTTTAAAAAAAGACCCAGAATCACTTGTTTATGTACTCTGTTTATGTAGCAGTGCAGTATCATACTGGGTAGCAATAAATGAAAAAAAAAAAGCCACAATAAACACAAGTGGCTTGTTGTGCAGTGAGTACTGGGTATTGTAGGAAGTCAGGATTTGGCAATCTCTCTTAACATCCTTAACAGTCAACATAGCCAAAACATCCACAGTCATTAAACAAAAACATCCCTTGAAACACTCAGCCACTACTTGAAAGCACACCAGTGTTCTCCATAATTGTGAGCTTATAAACCTGTGAACCTTGGAACAACACTTACAAAGTAGCTGTTGAAGTTTTCATTGAACTCAAATGAGCAGCTTTTGTCAGAGGGGAATGATCTAGGAATGTCATAGCAGTCCTGGGATCCAAAATCTGCAAAAAACAAATAAATTTACAAAGTATAGACATAATTGCAATATACATACAGTATATACTCCAACTTTATGTGATTAGACATTTGACACTTAATGATTTTATCAGTCAATAAAGAACAAGAGCACATGACGTTAGCCTACATCTCCTGTACCAGAACTATATGCTGAATTTCAAGCCCATTTACACTACAGCACAATCCTAATGATACACACAGTCGAAGCCTAATCAGAATGTATGTGTTCTCATTAATCTGTTAAGATTAGCTTATTCAGTGGGATAGAGCTCAGCAGCTATATGGAGGGGCTCTACTATGTAGCACATTAGAATTGCTTTTTGCATTCTCATTAGGCACTGGTACAGTTGCTAATGCATTCCACTTATGGCCACAAGAACCACAGCAGTGCTAGGAAAAGCTTGTAAGGCAAATGAGAGTGTCAGCTGAGGAAGACTAAGTGGAGGAAGACCATGATGGGGAATAATTACAATGAGAAATGTCATTCCTTTCAAATACTGGAACTGTCTCTGAATAAACAATAATGCAGTTTCATATCTTGTACTTTTTAGAGTACAAATAATTCACCAAGTGCAGAGCAGCTAATAAATCATACGACCCAGGCTCAAACTGGGAGGAATATTCACAACAGCCTCAAATCCATTCAATGTAAATTCACAGAACACATCGTCTAATGAACCTGAGATTCACTATTTGTGTAATGACAAAGTTTGACAGCTTTAACAAGCATTTAGCACAGGTAAGACCGACTACCGACTCTCACCAAAGACTGGAGACTCTCTTGGGTTTTTGTAAACAATTATCTTGCCACTAATACTTCTGTAATGGCATTTGTGGCCACAAGAGGGAGGAGTAAGTGGAAGACTATGTTCTATCCATCCTTACTCCATAACTTTCTCTGTACCTGACAGAAAGTTGTATTCAATCTATTTAAAGCCTTTCTACAGAGGATGTTGTGCATCGATTTAAGATCGGCGCTATAAACGTAGCATTTTATTATTAGATACAGTTTATTTTTTCTCAACTGTTTCTATAAAAAGGCATCGGTTGTCTATTCCAAAAATATTCTCAGATTTATCAGATTATGGAAAAACCTTCTCCTGATTAGATACATAGTATAAGTGATAATTGTGTACAAAATTCATTAATAGATGATACAATATTTTGAGCATGCATGTCTGGTGTTGTTAGATTTAGAGGAGAAATGCTCCCAAAGTTAGTGACAGTATGGTACAGAATATGTATAACAAAGAAGGCTCTGCTGATGACTAGCCAAAGATATCTGTGGTTTCAGTGAAAGAGCATGAGGAAAGTATTTATCCACAACAGAGGATGCTTTAAGATGATTCTGAAAGAGATAGTTTGGCATATCTGAAGTGGGATTGTAAGAAGTACTCATCATCAGTGTATTAGCTACAGTCAGTAGTGGACAGGATGCCTCCAGTTTGGAGAAGCAGAGGAGGGCATGAGCATGGAAGCTAAACAATGTACTTCTGTGGACAGAGTCAGCAACTAAACAAGTTAAGTTGGTTTGGATATAGTGATATTTGGCTTATATAACAGCGGTTTTCCATCAGAAAAGGCTGTCTGAGAGCAAGGTTAAGTGGTGGAAATATTCTAAATATAGTGTTCACTTAAACTGATACTGTTTTTATAGGTGGGCTTTTATTTAAGTGGATAAAATATGTTTTGCTGCTGACTCAGTCCCCAGAAGTACATTACACAAAGCATGGTCAGGTTTCTTAATCGTTAGGACCCTGAAGCATCTCCAGAAAAGACTGCTCTGTGTTCAGGTCTGATAAGCTTTTGACAATTTCTATGGGTTGTGAACAGAAGAGAAGTGTAAAGTGAAAATAGGGATTGAAGCTGAACGAAAACAAGCCAAGAGCTGCATGTCTCTTATCATCCATCAAAATAAAGTGAAAAGGGTACAGAATGCCCACATAAAAGCTGTGCGAAAACCTTATAAGGCCCTTTACAACGTGTCTAGTTGAGGAAAAATATCACTGCACATAAAGGTCAAATTTTTATGGAGGAAAGTGGCTTTGTGAAGGTGTGCCCTATTTAACACTGTATTTAGACTTAAATATTTCAAGATCATAAGGCATATTTTCTAATTTCATAGCAGTTTTCCAATGCTTAGTAAATCTGTACTCCAACAACTAAAAAAGAAAAACAAATCTCTGCCCGACACAAACCTTTGCGGAGGCGTGAACAGTCCACAGTGCCAATAGTGTTGCTGCGTAAAGCCTTATTCCCAGCACTAGTAGGCACACAGTAGTTTCCATCCGTCTCTGACGCTGAGCGGGGCACATGATAGGTGTCCGTAGGTGAGCGCTCAGCAGGGGGTGGGGGAGGTCCTGAGGTGGAACTGAGCGAAGGCTTGGGTGGTCGGGGAGGGGGTACTACATCTCCCCCACCCTCTGAGCCTCCCACCCCTGTTGACGACGACAAAGTGCGGGGCACCTGGTAGGTACAGTTTGCGCCAGGAGTAGGTGGGATATCATAACTGATGGAAAGGTTACGCAGCTGCGTCTCCATTGAGGGCTTCCGCGACGGTGTGTTGAAGACGTAGAGCTCAGACCCATCCACGCTGTCTGGATGGGCTGAAGGGGAAGAGGCTGACTTTGGGAGCAGCACAGTGTCCTGGGAGTAGCTGCGAGGGAGGTGGTAAAGGCCACTGTCAGTTGAGAGAGAGGCACCGCGTGATGGAGGCGAGTCGTAGATGGACGAGGCAGAGGCAGGGGCCGGGTGCTGTGGGAAGAAGCCATTGTGCGAGGTGTGTTTAGCTGAGGAGGTGGAGGATGTGGGCGTGCGGTGAGAGGGGAGGTTGTCATTCAGGTCCGTCTCTGAAGAGGTAGACTTGGAACACTCAGCATGGGCTCTAAGAAGACAATAAACATATGCACCAGAGAATTAAATATCCACAACTAAATTAGAGAAGCTATGAAATTTATTCTGTAAGTCTTCACAGCAATTACTGCAAGCCATAGTGTAGTTAGCAACCTAAAGTTATCTAGAGATAGCTCTCATCACTAATACAACCCTCTTTCCAAAAAAGGTGGGACGCTGTGTAACACATGAATAAAACAGAACGTGATAATTTGCTAATCCTTTGTGACTTAATTGAAAACAGTACAAAGACAATATACTGTATGTTTCAATTCAAACCATTCATTTATTTTTGGAAATGATTCTTATTCTGCATTTGATGCCAGCAACACGCTTCAAAAAAGTTGGGACAGGGCCAACAAAAGACTGGGAAAACTGTAGAACGCCCAAAAAGTAAAAAAAAAAAAGGAACATTCAATGGGGTAACAGGTTAACTGGTAACAGGTGGCAGTACAATAATTGGGTATAAGAGGGGCATCCTTTAAAGGCTTAGTCAATCACAGGCAAGGATAAGGTGAATCAGTGGGTCAGTACTTTCTGAAATATGACAGTAAGAAGGATATTATTACATGGTCTCAGGAAAACTTTGTAAAACTATTGTTGGTAAATAGTTTCTTTGGCAAATGATGACATTCTGTTTTTATTTATGTTTTCTGCAGCATCCAATTTTTTTGAAATCCGGTTTGTATTTGACATCTCTTGCCATTTTAGAATCTCCTTTTTCAGTCAAGTGAAGAACTGAGGTACACCATAGTTTTAGGTAGTTTCTAAACTTGCAGGCAATGACAAAATCAATGCAGAGTTAGGTAAAGAACAATGCAGTCTGTTATGATTTACAATACCTCAAATCCAGCACTAATAACAATCTTCAGAAGCCATGTAAACCTATGGAGTGTTATGGAGTGAGTCTCTGTTGATCTGTCCTGTTTTTGTTTTTAAATACATGTGTAGCACTTCACACAAGCAGGCAGTTCCAGCAGGATGGCTGGCCACTCACAGACTAGCCTGGGGAGGAAGAGTCTTGCTCTCACACTCCTCCAGGAGCAAATACTCCCAGTCTCCCTCCAATGGAGAGTGAAGTTGCACTGAGCTACACACCACACAGCAGAGGAACAAGAGTTGCAACACAGATGAAACATACAAAAAATAAAAGTAAATGAGCTGGAAAAATGTATAGAGAGCTTATGTGACTCTCCAGCAGAGTGAATATGAAGCCTCATACAAACAAACACAAACTTACCTGTTGGGTTCAGGCTTTTTGCTCTCACAGTTGACCAGCCACAGGTAATCCTGAGGCTCCTCTGAACTGGACTGAGAGTCCAGGTGTCGCACACTGACCGGCTGGTATGGAGGGGGCACATTGGACAGCACCGCTGCTGGTCCAACAATATTACCCAGTGCTGGGTGTGGGGGTGTATCCACCACCAGGCCTCCGATGACTGACTGGTGAGCAGCTTTTGCCGCCTCTGGAGGAGAGAAATGAGAAGATTGATGTTACTGTTAACTCCTCTGAAGACTGTTTATGTTTGTGTGTGATCTCCTTAAATTTATCAAGCCATGTGTGCTGTAAAGAACTAAAAGGTCAAATATGATACATGGTTTCCCACAGCTAAGTAAAGAAGGGGTAGGCCACTGCCACTGGATTAATGACCACCTCCACTAACAACAGAAGAAATGAATACACTTTTAAAGAATAAAGCCTTTAATCTTCTGGGGGGAAAGCAGTGGTGCCATTTCACACAACAAAAGGACAAAAAATGAATGAGTTAGGTTTTTGTGTTAGACTGAAATCGCGTGACTAAATTAATCACAAAAGATGAGATGGCATCGAGATCTGTCAGACTCAGCTCAGCAGATGTCTGTGAATGACTGATAGTGCTTACACACTGTACAGTGGCTCTGTGGTTATTAATCAGGGTGGCGCAAAGCCCACATTAGATTAGATTACATAAGATTATAGCAGCCAGACAGTCACTTCATGTAAAACAACAGGTTGATGTTAGTTTGAAGGCAGATATTTGCCAGCATCGGTTCTTTTATTCTTTTCAGCTGGACTATTTCTCTGGATGTGCATCATTAAATGAAGTGGACGTATTGGGCTCATTATACCTGACCTATTTCTTTTTCGGACTTTTGTATTCTGTATTGCTCCTATTATAGGTGCAATGCTATTATAACCACATTATTGTGTTTTTGTAATCCTACTATTTCTGTTCCAAATTTTTGATATCCTACCATATGGCTCATGCTAGTGTTGCAGTGATTACAATTAGTCTTAGTCTCGAGACTGGACCACATTTTTACTCAATTTAATCTCAGCCTCAAAGAAAGAGGATTCAGGATTTTATTTCAAGCCCAATCAAAGCCAGAACTGAGGGGGATATCACTACATTTCCTGTATATTGTCTGATTTATTTGTTAACAATACAACTGTAATTGGATGCAAAACTTACTGCTTCAAATACAACAAATAACTTGACATATTTCTTATTTGACATTTTTGTTACTGGCACTGGCTGTCACTCCTCCCCACCAACCTACACATGCACTCCAATAAAGTGAATGTGGGAGACAGGAGAAGAAGCTGTGGCTGGCTGGGAGGAGATGTTAGCAAAATCTAATAAAATTTTGCTGCCTAAACCACAAAGAGCTCATGTGCAAAATAGCTTACGGAAAACACACAACAGTCTGTCAATTCTATAATGCACAACTTGTTGAGACAGCTGACACCACTTCGGTACTGAGAAAGGACGCATTAATAAAGGTAAGCTAAGTGTAAGTGACGCTAACAAAGCTAGCTAGCTAAGGTATATGTCTGCTTATTTACATCAATGTCAGCTCTGACAAAAATGCTACAAGTCGCAGTACCACCCCCTCACTTAGGTGAAAGAGTTAAAGATGTGACAGCAATTGGTCTTGGTCTCGCCCTGCTTGATCCCAACCCTCAAGATCTTGCTCTTGTCTCAGTCTTGATACACTCTTGTCTTTGTCATGACTTGGTCTCAGTTTAGGCAGTCTTCACTACAAGACTGGCTCCTACTGAACACCCAGTCATTCAAGAACGTTGTTGACTGTAACTTTATTGTACATGTGTACAGCATATTGAGACACAGGTGATGTTAGTGACTGATGGTATTAGGCACAAAGTAAACAGCAAGCTGTGTTTGCCAATGTCAACTCTGGCAGAGTAAACTTGGACCCAAGCTGTTTCCTCCTGTTTCTCTCTATAATGTCCAAACCCGAGCAGCTGATGTGTGTGGGCTCGCTGTGATGAAACAACAACAACTCGAGGACAGTTTTCACCTCTCTCTTTGGAATAGCTCACCGCCGCAGTCTGTTTATAAAACTCAACCCCAAATCAAAGCTGCCAAGTGCCCCCTCTTAACAGATATACAAGAACTTATAGCCTCAGTTCCCACTTGGGTGGATTACCTGGGGGAAATTAAACCTTTTCAAATACACTACACTGTCCAGCTGGAGAGAAATGACATGATATATGAAGCACACTGCAGTTGCAGTGAATTTACACAAATAACACCATCATGAATTAATATGTTCATCCAGCTTTTCATATCCAACACATACACACATGAAACCCACTTAAAGATTTAATTTGTTTGTCAAGGGTCTGAATATGGTGCCTTCAGAATCCCACACGCTCCTCCTCAGACAGCATTTCCTCAAGGTCTCTGCTAGTTTTCAAATATCAGAGTCCTTTACAAACCATTCTGCTCAAGCTGATTGTTGTACTCCACTGGGAGCTAAAGTGGCTGATGCATATGCTTGGTGAAATATATCTATGTTTTCATTCCACATCTTTCTGTTTTTTCTCCTTTTTCACAGTCCTCCTCCCACTCTATTCTATAACTGACATGGTTTTATCTCACACAATGTCTCCCTCTTTGTCTTTATTTAAAAGTACATCTCTATCTTCACAGAGCATCATTTGCTCCACTCTCCTCCTCCTGCTATATTCTTCCTTCTTTCCCATTTGTTTGTTGAAGCTTTAAGTGCTGATTCATACAGGAAAAGGGGAAATCCCCTCTGCACACACTCATCTATACCTCCTCCTACAATGCCTCTCAGAGCCTTCGTTTCCCAGCCCTCCTAATGTTCCCAACTCTAATATCTTCCCAGCCATGAAGCACTCTAGCGTGGCCACACACGACAGGAGAGTGGGAGTTGGGTCTCACATAGAGAGCAGCACAAGCAAGCGCAAAGGGGAGAGCCAGGGACATTCTTTTGTAATAAGAACTGTGGAAGGCTATCTGTAAGGATATTTGTCTTTAGACCCAGTTTCTCCTTGAATGGGCTTAGTGTTTGTTTGCACATCAGGGTTTTAACAGCCAGTTCCAATGATTCTGCTGAAGAGGTGCCATGAATGTTGTTATCAGGGCTGCCCTGCAACACTAGCTATGTAACAGAGGTGGAGGCAATGTCACAATGCTGTGGAGAGGATGACCTTGGAGCAGCATAATCAGTGACTCAGTTGCCAGGTTTGAAAAGTACATTCTTATAAAAGAATCTTAGCAGCGTGATATGTCAGATACTAAATGAGTGCAACTTAAATGCCAGTTCTCATCACACTAAAATGCTAACACATTTAGTCAAAATCTCTGCCTTAAAGGCAGAGACTGAGGTGCAAACAGCAAAGCTTGAACATAGGCTCAAAGACAGAGAGGGAAACAAAAATATGCAAACGAGAGAGAATGAGAACCAGATAAGAGGGAAAGAACGAAAGAGGGGCAGTGAGACCGACAGGCACACAATGCTTTGATTATCCAGTACTGGGAACAAGGGTAACGTGAGCCTCAACACAACACATGGATCAACACATGGATCATTAGACCCTGGCTGAGAACTATGCTGAATGGAGGCCTTCTGGCATATTCAGCTGGCTCACCTAACTCCCTCACACAGAAAGAGGCAGATATACGAGAGGCACAACAGTGGCATCAAGAGAGAGACCAATCAGATGTACAGTTAATAAGCCTGTGAGCTAATACTGTGTTATTCATTTTTGGCAATATATTTGGCCTGCTGCTGGTGATGGAGTACACCCTGATTTAAAGTTGCTACACAGGAATCCATGTATTCCTCCATTTATCCATTTCCCTCCACACATTATAGGTGTTTAATGAAGACTGCTGGTGCAGGAGAAGATCAATTCTACTAGATCAAAGCACATAATCATTACTCCAGAGTTAGAAGTGCCAATAATTATTCGTTTTTGAATAGTTGTCTTCGATTCCGGAGAACGACAGTTCATTGAGTCTCATTCCCATGTAGTAAAACCAGTGGACAGACTTCTGTATGAGGGGCATGCCTTAATGCCTTTGTTGTGGTTGTGAACTATAGTCTTGTATGAACAGCTGATGTTATTGACATTTTTGTTACTGTCATTTTAATTTAGCCTTATTATTTCATGAAGTAGCTTTATTTGATCAGAGGAGACGCCAAAGGTGGCTACATCTCCCTAACAATAATTTCAATCAAAAAATATAATCACCTTTATCTTTCAGTATCTAGTCAATGTTAGTAAGTGAGATTCAGTATTGTGACAAAGGACCTGAGCTAAGATGCAAAACTGTGTAACTTTATATTGGTTTGGTCTGCTGCCTACCTATAGCCAAGGGTCTCTTTCTGCTGTAGAATATTTAATATATAAATTAAGTGACTAGCGACAAATCTCATAAACTGTTGCCAACAGAGGGAAAAAGAGAAATATACAGAAATCTATTATTATGTAATTTTATTTCCATACATGCTGTAATCTCAGTCAGCACACCTCTGGCAGCAGCACAGCATCTCTCTGTCTCCCCTCACACCGTGCGTTTTAGCCAGAAGGTCAGCAATACTGATGAATGGGAGGAGCAAACGCCAATCCTTACCGTCATCAGTGGGGTTAAAACCACAGATGTCACAGATGCAGCGAACCCACTTATTCATCTCCTCTTCGGTGTCAGCCACCAGGTAGAAGACGCGGTCGATGGTCTTGATGTCGAATATGAAGCTGTGCTCCAAGTCCTTCTTGTTGAACGTTAGCCCGGCGTCCACCTGAAGGGGCAACAAACTTAAGTTTAATATGACATCAGCTAAGAAAAACAGATGCCTGAATATTTACATGACTGAGTAAGTTACATGAAAGGACAAGTAGCAGAGCTGAAATAACTGGTTGCCTGACTAATTAGTGGATCACCAGAAAATTAATCAGCAACATTTATATATCATGATTTGGGGAATTTTTTTAGACAAAATTGGAAAACACTTCCTACTTCCAGCCTCTCAAATATGAGAATTTCTTTTCATTATATAGTAGTAAACTGAATATATTTGCATTATGGTCTGATGGTCTGAAAAAAAAAGCTATTTTAAGACATCAACTGACATTCTAACATTTGTTTTTGACCAAATGATTAATTGAAATGAAAATAATCTTAAGCTGCAGCCCTAGGAAACAAGAGCTTTAAAAACCTTGAACTATGTTAAATGTTGGCACCAGTTTGTGTCTTTTACATGGATGACTACATTCAAATTACACAAACACGACACGGTTTTCCTCAAAAATAAACATCATAATTGAGGACTTTCAAGATACAAACAGAACAAACTGTCAGGTTTTTAAAATTTTGACTTTTATGTGAAGGGGAAAAGAACTGCTTGAATCTATGTTTTAAATGTTACCATTTATCAATGCAAATATTCTAAATGTAAAAAGATAATTACATGAGGGGCATAAACTGCGAGTATTCAAAACTGGACATATTCAAGAATTAGTCATATATGCAGAAACGTGTAACTTGTGCTCCTCTGCAGGTCGACGGTAATGTGGAAGCGTACCTGCTCACACAAGTTGAGATCAATCACGCGGATAGGCTTCTTGGCATGGTCATTTTTGTAGTACTCCAACACGTCTGGGTCGCCTGTCAGACGGCCACTGCGAAGAACAAACCACCGCTTCTTCCATGCCTGCAGGGTGAGCACAGAAATGAGGCCAAAGGTTATATGTGTGTTCTAACAATGACTGCTCCATTCCCGACTGACCACAGGCTGGCCAAATGCTTTATTTTTCCAGTTTAGCCAAAGTGTCCTAGCATAGCTTGTGTCTCTGTGTGCATTCTTCACCAGCTGCACTGCTCTCACTTAAGAATACTCAAAGGCAGAGGGGAAGAGGCCTGCAACCAGAAATATGTGTCTGGGATAACCAGAACAAAAGCCACATAGTTTGGTCTAGCACCCTGATTGGGATGAATAATCAAATCTATAAAGAGAAACAGGCAATTTGGTTCTTTCTTTCAAATTGGACGTGTTGTCTGTGAGAAAAAGGCACCACAAAGCAGACAGAAGAGTGTAAATTGAAGCCTAGCAGACAGTGAGAAATAGATGTTAGCAGATGAGATTTATGACTTTACTCAGTGTACATACATAAAGGACAGCTTGGTGGTAAAATACTTATATATCAGTTAATAACTGGGGTGCCCATGTTGCTCAGTTGGTAGAGCTAAAGAAATACTTAAAAATCTTTATGCCAGTGTAATTCAAAATACAGGGAGAGAGATTTACTGGCACAGAAAACAAACCATACAAGCAGAGAACTTGTTTACATATCATGCATAGCAGTCATATCATGAATTGTTGTTTAAAAGATAAAGGTCAGTGAGGGTGAAAAGCCTCTCCTGGCCTTCAAAATAAATACGAGACCAGAGGCAGAATAGCTTTGGCACTACACACCACTCTGCTGCTGTTTCTGGAGTGTGTTCTCCACCTCATGGTGTTTGTAGTTTTATTTAGAGAACATATCCACCAGCAGTGATTCATTTAAATGCAGACTCAAGGAGGTCATGAACTCTTGATTTTGCTGAGTCATGGCAGTTAGGCTGTGTGTTGTGTTTTAGAGCTTAAAATAAGCTCTCCACAAGATACTAGCAAGACTTGTCTGAGCAATTGCTGGATTTTTATCATAGGATAAGGGGTTTATATAAAAAATATTTCACTTACTTACTGCAATTTTACTTTAAAGATTTGTAGGTTTTTTATATGTGCCTGCATCATTTTTCTTGTACTTTGGGCTCAGCAGCTGTGTACTTGTTGGACTGATAGTTGGATTTGTGCTGAAAAAAGGATACCATGCATGTAGGTTAAGGAGAGTTAAATAAGTGCAAAGACAGAAATGAACACTGGAGAGTTGGCACAATTTAACCATGAACCTGGACTCCAGAGGTTTAAAGCTAGGGCAAGTATGTCTGGACACTTTGTACAAGTTTGATCAACAGAATAGTACTAAAAACATAAGGCAATCAAATGAATACCAGAAACTTTGCCAGTGCTGTTTGAAATGAGAGTTTGAAATGACAGACAAGACCCGGTAGACAAACAACCACCACTGAGATCAGGCAGATCAGGAAGCATACCAACAGAGTGCGAGGAATGCAAACTAAAGCTCTGCTGTTGTTGTTTTGGGTTAAGATTTTGTTCGTATTAATAATTCTTTGGGCTTGCAATTTTTTTTATGCTTTAGCTGTTTTTCCATCTACAGGGCGTCCTTTGTTAGTAGGCCAAACCCTGGACTGAGACAGCATGAAGAGCATCGGACCTTTCCCTCTACAAACAGAATGAAGAAACAAGCAGACTTGCAAAGCCCCTGGATTTAAAACTGCAGGCACATGGACATACAGGAATCACATGGGCAAACAAATTAAATAGCACAAGTTGTTACATACAAAAAGAAAACACTATTCTTCACATCCCACACTGACATACTGCACTCACACATGCAGCACATGTTTCACACAGTGCAGTTCAAAAGGACTGCATTATATAATCACAAACACACCCACATAGTCCAAATGAGGCTTAAACCTATTAAACCTACATGCTTTGAGGCAGGCTGTTTAAATACCAAAATTAACCATAAAAGCTTAACTGAATGTGCACACACACAAAAAAAACCACCAATGTGTCTGTGTTGTGTTGGTCGGACAAAGATGGTGGGTGTGGAGAGAGAACCTCTCTCTCTGGCACATGACAAAGCAATCTTGGGTCAAGTTACCCTGTGGGGAACAGAAGGACCAAGAGCTTAGGTTACAGCGAGGCCAGGCCCGCCCAGGGTGAGAGTGTTGACAACTGGGTAAGTTGTACACACTGAAGACAGACACAAGTGAGCCCTGTTTAGCAAAAACTGCTTAAAAAACATTTGTCAAACATTTGCTGACTCCAGCTTCTTAAATATGAGGATGTGCTGCTTTTCTGTCATTTGTGACAGTAAATTAAGGTTTTAGAGAAAATGCAAATGAAAATGCCACTTTGGACTCCAAGAAATTGTGATGAGCTTTTCTCTGGATTTTTTTTTTTTTTTTTTTTGACATTTTATAGATGATAAATTGTGACAATAATCATCACATTAATCAATAATGAAAATAATAATTAGTTGGAGCCCAATGAGAAAACTCACAGACCAGGCAATATGAGCAGTTTTCACAAACACATATATCATACAGGTGGCCATGATTTGCTACCAAGAACAGCACTTGATAACATAGATACCCAGAGATCATAAAAACATACCTCTATAAATGGGCTGTAGTAGAAATATATTATTTGAAAAACACACTGAATCTTAACTTGTACATCACAAAAATGTCATCATTTATATAAGTCACATAAATCATCCGAAAATGAAGGGATTATCACAGACTACCATGAATAACAGATAAATATAACACACAACAAAGGAGGACAAAATATAAATAACTGCCCCGGAAAAAATGTACAAAAGTACAAATGATGTAATGAGCCACAACTAGGGCATCAGGGAAAGAATCAAAAAGATAACAGAAAAGTGGATATACCAACAGCTGTTCCCTCCTGAGACAGACAGTCAAAGGCCAAATGACGCAACGTGCAATTTTAAAATCCAAATCCCTTTATCAAGTAAAAATAAGATAAATTGAAATGAGTGAAAATGAAAAAAACACTCATTTATTGAATATATTAGTCTGTTCTTCAAATGATAAGAAAATATATTAAGGTTATTACCATGTTTAAGAATTTTTTGACCTAACAGTCACAAAATATCATACCGGATAACTGTCTAGACTTCATGGTAGAATGCAAAAAAAGCTACCAAAAGTGTTAAAAATCAAATAAAACCTAAAATTTCTGCTACAGGCATTATTGTAGGAGTACCCACAATGATATATATAAAAACATTTACAAAAAATATGACACCTAGTTGATTGTCATGCATTCTGTTCCAAAACAGGACACCAGCCAATGTCATCTGCCATCTTTTTACATATTATCAGTGTGGACATTACATATTTAGGAACACCCTGAAGGACCCCCCAACAATAGTGAAAAGTTAAAAAGTCTCTCTTAAAATATGTTTAATTTACCTTTATCGCTCACTACTACACTATGAAGTAAAAGCCTATGTCATTTGGGGAAGCCTAATGCTAAAAATACATTTATGTAGGGTTAAGGCTGCAGATATCAATAGGTAGCCAAAACTCAAACTGAGATTTGTCATAGCAGATGGAAATTTTGTCATCCAGAAAATGCATTCATCTAAAAGTATTTGAGAATAAGTGAAATAAAAATAATTTAAACATAAAAATTTACAAAAGGGGACCAAAACTTTACATCCACCAGTAAAAGAATGTAAAGAGTCAATTACATTTAAAAACAGTGGTTCACGATTCAAAGAGGAGCAGCCCTGAAAATCAAGTTTGTAACCATGCTAATGTGGCAGAGCACAAACCGTAGTAGTTTTAGGATGACAAGCTGTGCAGTAGCTTGAGCATTTCTCCTCCATGTGTGGACTTTCACACAGGTTTCTTTGTGCACAGTTATACACGCTTGAACTGTTTTATTATGCCTCTGATTTGTGCCACACCTTCTCCATCAGACAAGTGCATAAAAATAATGATACACAAATAAAAACACTACTCAGAGTAAGAAACAGGACAGCACAATTCTTAACCTCCCTGATGGACAAGTCAACACACACACACACACACACACACACACACACACACACACACACACACACACACACCGACTGTTTCACTGACATTCATACAGATACTCAATACGTTTATATGCACACAGGACACCAAGAAAGCAGCAGAAATCAGGTTAAGGCAAGAAGTCAGAGAACACATTTACATGCATTGTAATAACACAGTCACAGTAAAATCCACATTTACGTGCAGCTGGTCACTAATCAGATTTGTATCTACCTACCTCCTGCCATATTTTTGAATTTGGACCAATTCAGGCAGATTTAAAGTGTGATATATATAAAGTGATATATGCACTGCAGCCTGCAGTGCTGTTTTTCTGTTTTTTGTAAGAGCATTTGAACTGACAGCGCAGTGGGAGAACAGGCACTTGTAGTGAGACAACTCACTATTTTACCCTAATATGAGAATGGGTCTGAATTTAAAAATCTACAGTTCAGCTGAGGAAACTAACTTACATGGATTCTTCTGTTTTAGCTTTTTTCACTTTTAGTTGGACTTCATTTAAGCTGCATTGAATATAAAGATGCACTGCTGCAAGTTATCAATCATCTGGTCTTTCATCCCTCTGAACTGCTGCCACAGCAATATTTTAGTGTGAGAAATCTGTCATGCATGTGGCCTCTAGTGGCAGACTTGTTGAAAACCTGCTTACATGGCAAAAAGAGAAAATCAGTGCATGGTTGCATAAGCTATCTTAACTTTCAAACTTAAGTTTGTCCTCA
The DNA here is from genome assembly GCF_056507025.1 of Lutjanus erythropterus. Lineage (NCBI taxonomy): Eukaryota > Metazoa > Chordata > Actinopteri > Lutjaniformes > Lutjanidae > Lutjanus > Lutjanus erythropterus. Next base: position 15,374,470 of record NC_139319.1, on the reverse strand, counting down.
ATACAAAATATTTCCCTAAGCTGAGGGGTTCATTTATTCTTAGGCTGACTCCTTGTGTAAGTGTTTAGACTACGGCTTTCACAGTTGTTACTGTCATAAAACAGCACATGTGCACTTCACTTACCATGGTTACGCTTCACTCACATCATCATCCTTTACAGTCACATGATCAGTGTTAGCTGGCTTTACCAAAATAGAGAAAAAGAAAAAGAAAGCCACTGGACAGATGATGAGAATGTTGTTCTCCTCAAAGAATATGTAAAGCACAAGCACATAATCAAAAGTAAATTTAACACAACCATAGCAAAAACGTACAAGCAGAAGATGTGGCAAAAAGTAACTGACAAAATCAGTGTGAGTAATCTACTGTGAAAAGGACCATCAATTGAGTAATGAAGAAGTATGAGAACATAACTGTGTGGCAGTAAGAAAGGAGATAGAGAGTCAACAAGCACAGTATCAATAAAACGATATAGCTAATGTAAATATATGAGACAGAGAATGTGAATGACTATAACAGCTGGAGTTGCAGGAGGAGGCTATCACCAAAAGAATATTACTATAGTCTTTCTTATGTAGACTATTTTGCTTTTCAGAGACGGGTACAGGCAACTTCAAAGTTTTTGAGAAAAATTTCATAAGGGAAATCTAACATAGTCAAGGGCAGACACTTACAGTTCAAAGGCGTTTCCCTTACAACACTGTAAGGAAATCATTATGGTGATTTATGCAAGGCATTCTTAGACTAAAAACCTTAGCTTAAGTGTCTTATGCAACCGGGCACAGGTTTCTCTAGCAGTAATTGAAGTGTGTTAATCTGGTTTCTCTTGACTAGATTAAGTAAACAAGCTTACTTATTTACATGGCCATACGAGCAGCAGCATCTCTGAGAATGAATGGGCTGAAAGAAACACACCAACTGCACCAATTTCTACCAGAACTGTCTTAATGAGCTACAAACAAAAACTTTGTTAAAAGATATAATCACATAAAAAATTATACACATTGCTTAACACTGAATAACGACAGGACAGACCCCAAACTAAATCAGAGTACTTTGAACCCAGTGTCAAAAAACACACATTGGAACAGTATGACCAGATGACCTTTGCCAAATACTGAGTAGTCGTCCACCATTACATACCTCCTGTCCTGTCAAGGCTCAAATAGAACTTGATGAGGCATCTAGTCCTGCTTTTTGTTTTGTATAGTCCATTGTAGCCACTGTTGTGTTAAATGAATGGCTAAATCCCAACAGGTTGGCTGCAGGATACATATAAATCCATTCTAGTCTCCCTTCATGGACCAGCAACAGATTCTGAACCATTCAGCTCACTCAACAGTCACAGAGCCCACTTAAGCTTGTAGGAGTCCAGTGTTCACTGTCCCAGGGTTGGGAATGGGACGGCATGGGACGATACTGGACTGGGATGGGGAGGGCTCCCCTAGCATGGCAGCTGTCCCCGCCAGCCCCCTCTCTATCCCCCTCCCCCTTTTTTCCAAGCATCTTAGTGTCTTCTGATAGGGTGAGACACAGGAAGACACCCTCTACTCGCCCACCCAGGTCCTACAGCCTATGGGGGCCAGACAGAGACGGCATTGAGGGTCTGACTAAGACGCTGAGAGGGGAAGGGAGGGAGGGTGGGAGGGTTGGTGGAGGAGATGCCAACTGAGTGGAGTCACGCTGCCGTCAGAGGCCTCCTGACCCAACATCACTGAATCATGACAAAGGTGCTGGAGAGTAGTAGGTAGAGTGCGTAAGAAGGGAGACAATATGAAAAAAGGCATGGTCTAATTTGGTTTCAGAAAATAATGGATAGTGGAGAAGATTAGAGAGACTAGCGGCATCATGCAGTGCCAATCTCTGCATCTACGGAAGGTGGACATAACATCAAATACCACAGTAAAATCTAATGCTATCCAATAGAAAAGCCATCGAGGACAGTGGTTTTGTCAGGCTTGTTATCACTAAAGCTTCTGGTACTTTGGCTCCAATTTCTACACATGCCTACTTACTGTAGGCCAGTCACCCACTAGTAATGAATCACTACACACTGTGTAGTCTGAGGACATCTCATGTTATCCAGTTTGATTTTTTTAAAGGATGGCGAGAACGACACTTTGGGGCATTCAGGCTCTCACAATAGTTGAGCAAAAACAAAAATATTAATGACTGTGAGATCAAAACAGAGGGTCCAGATTAGATACGCTCCAACAGCATGTTTTCCTTCCCAATACCTGAACTTTAGTCTGCTTTGTTTTCCCCATAATCCCAGAACTGTCTAGTCCAATCCAGTTCCCACTCAGGAAAAAAACACAACTCAAAAAAACACTCCAGGTTTTATTGCAGATCCCCACAGAAACAAACCAAATCAAGAAATAAAGCTAAATAACAGCGTCTTAATTCACAGTTGAATAACAGAGATTATGTACAATATATACATGGGGCACTCACAGTACCATTGATCAGTCAGTCAGTAACTTAGTCAGGTTTGCAGCATCAATCTTAATCCACCAAGACACCGGCAACTCCTGGAGAAACACTGACTGGGAAATACACAATCCACCAGACTACCTCTCTTCCTGACACAAAGTCCAGAGACCCTTTGCGCTCTTGTACCCATGAGCTGGGTACAAGAGCGAAGACTTTGCAACACGATCTGATGTCGAAATAAAGTTGGCGTTTCTCTCCTCCACTGACCACATAAAATCTAGCATAACCTGGTACTTCCCGAGCAGCGTCCCATTTCTGGGCTAATACATTATGTAGTATTGGATCAGCGCATAAACTTGCATACCCGCCATACTCAAGCCTACATTTAAGGCAGAAATTAAACAGGGAAACACCACCAGTCTCAGAAGACAGGTTTACTCCAAAATGGCACTGTGAAATCTATACATGGAAGTATTATACAATGCCCCATTGCTTATTCCAACATGGTACGAATACAAGAAATAAGCTGCTTCACAATGTCTCTTAAAGGAATGATGAGAAGTTAATAACACTCTCATGTCTGCCTCTACAGCCAGCAGCCAGCCAAGAAATTGTCCTACACATAACCCCTCATAACATGGCCTTTTGTTGCCTATCGTTGTGGAATCAATGTCTTATCTAATTCTCAGTACAGTGAATATATGAGTGAGAACTGGTGTTTAAGTATTTCTTATGAACGCTGACTGGCACCAACAGAGGCATAAGACAAAAATTCATCCCTGCTGCCATTTATAAAGAGTGAAATGAGCCATAGCATTCCCATATCAGACCTTGGAAAAGACCTGCTTGGTGCCGTGCAATGCCAAAATCCATACTAGGGGACGTTGAGAAACGAATGAGATAATATGGCACCACTGTGTGTTGATTAAAGACATGGCAAGAGTCCCAAATGCAGTAAGATACAGAGCAAACAGAAATGAGCACTATGTTTTAGCCTGCAGCTGCTAAAAATAAAAGTGTATGGCCAAGTCAGTATCTTATTACAAGAGTTTGATCTGATTTATTGGTCTAAATATGAAAAACTAGTTGCTGGTGGACTATCCTGCCAACACCACTCAAGCTCTACCAACTCCAGTTTTACTGCGCTTAAAAGGCTAATTGTGCTTCATGGTTTAGATAGCTTAATGCAGCCTAAAAAGCCTTTGAGTGCACTAATTGCTAATGCGAATGTACTGTCATCACAGGCTGTTAAACTGCATACTTAAACTCATCTTCCATATCACTAATGGTAAATGATACTGGGACGGGCCTGCAGGTTTCTATATTTCTGCAGCGGCAGCAGCTGGGACATTACAGAAGACTGTCTCTTCAGGACATTGACAGGTGTGTTGTTTTTTGACATTGGTGTTGTCTTTTGTGTTTCAGTTGGTTCATGTATGCCTGTCGGTGTTAATGAAAGCACAACATGTGCCCGCTTTGCCTATTAAATGCAATGGACCAAAGACAATTGTAGGGCAGTTAAAAGGACACTAAATAGATTGCCAACACTTAATCTGAAGGGCTGTACTCTAAGACTTGTTCTCACTGTGAAACAGCAAAGGTTTAATGTTTCAAATATCCAGCATAAGCAATTATACTCTCAACCCTAGGTAACCTATAACTTCACACATCACAATTTCTGAGGCATATGTGCTACATGTGCTAATGCACACATCTGCACAGACAACATTCAAACACACTTCCAATCAGGCTCTGATTAGAAATTCCTGTTTGACAATAAGATGTTACTGAGGAACACTGAACCCAACAACACTTAACAACAGTTGAGAGTCACATGCAGTTTTAGTTCTAGAAAGCATCCATACAACCAGATAAGTGTGGCTTATCTGTGTGTGACTGTTAGGTCTCCATGCTTCCTTTAAAATACTTGTATATACTGTTAGGGACCCACAATATTGGATTTTTTTATTTTGGCCAATTGCCAATGCTGGTACAGATATATGCATTTTTTCCATCTAACTGGAAGTCTCTCCTATAGGAGAATTTCTTATTATTATGCCTACTCTTATCATATCATGATCGACCTGTCATACTGGCAGAAATGTCCATTTCGGGTAGATAAGATATTTCATTTCAAAGCCTTTATTTGTGTTAGACCAAAAAACATGTAATATTCAATGCACTACTCAATATTTAGCCTGCAATATTTGACACCTACCAACAGACCTGCCAATTGTGGCGTGTATCTATCCAAGATAAGTACAAAGGATGCTAAAAGACAAAAAACAAACAAACAAACAAAAAAAAACACTAAAATACCAATCACAGCCACAGCTTGCTCTGTTCCCACCAGGCAAAAGATACTTTAGTGTCCACTCTGCTACCACCAGACCAGAGAGCAGTTTCTTCCCTCAGGCTCATCTTGTGTCTAGTATTCTGTGCACTGATACCTAAATAATATAATGACATTACTAAAAAAAATAAAATAAAACATATATATGAAAATATAAGTATAAAATTATATACATATATATTAATATCATGTTATAAAACTAATACTTTGACGTACGTAAAGAGGCCATATATCCAAACACCTCGGTGGATATACATACATCTGTAATTTAACCAGTTTTCCTGGTGCATCATATATCTCTATATATAAGAGGTGTTTTGATAGCATTCGCTGAACTTTCAATCCAGTTCACCCATTAGGCGTTAACATTAGACTCTGGATGCACAGTTAGCACTTAGCAGCATGAGAGTGGCTGGGCCATCTGTCCCATCTGAGTGGGCTGTGGGTAAATGACCTGCACCCCAGCTGTACTGACTCATCCTGACTAGGACAGCTTCTCTGTTTGTTCCTCAGAAAAACACGGGGCAAGGGAGAGAGAGAGGGAGAGACGAAGCACACGATGAGCACAGGCCAAAGACGAGGGAGAAAAGGTCAAGATTTGGGTGATAAGAGAACACATTAGTATGTGCTATTGTTTAGTCTGCCAGAAATCACCACCAGACTTAATTTTACGGACAGAGAAAACAGAACATCTTTAATGGTCAGCTGATAGATAAAAAAAATCTCTCTTGTATTGGCTTTACACTCGCACACTATCTCTCTCAAGCAGGAAATTAAAGATACAGCAGTAACCAGTGTGTCAGTATTTATCTGTGTACTTTCCAGGGCAGCATCATTAGAAGGAATGAGGACAGTTGGAGCGAGGTGAGAAAAATGTAAATTAAATATCAGGTGCTGTAATCTTACTCAGTGTCAATGTGGAAAAATATACATGAAATTCCTTGCATCTTAATCATATCTGTCCATGCTGTTGAACGGCTTAAGCTATGAACATTTAGAATTTCATGTACCAATTTCATGTACCTGAACTAATCTTCTTCAAGTATCAATATGCATAAAGGACCTGGACATGTTTCCTGTTTTAGGATGAGTCAACGAAAGGTCACACTGCAATAACACCAAAATAAGAATACTCAGTTTTTTGTTTAAAATTATGACTGACATGATTTTTTTTTTTTTTTTAAGAAAAACAGTTTCTGAAGTAATCAAGGGCTAGACATTAATTCACAGCATCTCTCCAAGTGCTTGCAGTCATTTTTGGACAAAAATCAAGGAATGAATTTCAAAGAGTGCATGTGACATTTCTAATGATTTGAGCAAATACCAGAATATTAAATAATAGCATTTGCTGACGCAGAAAAGCAACAAAATTGCAAAATATTTCCATGACACTGCAATCTGACACAAATGCAGTAAACAAATACGCAATCTTATAGACCACAGTGCTTCCCCAAGCCTCACTATCAGGACCGTAGGACTATGCTGAACAAAGGCTGTTCTAAGAGAGGAGTGTCAAGAGCGTCAGAGGTTTTGGCGCTCACGGCCTTGGTGACGAGGTCTGCAGAAGGAGAAGGAGGGGAGGGACAAAAGATCCTCTATGCTTAGGGCCGCAACTTGTATAAATCAGTCTTTGTTAGCGAGACATGACTGGGATTCTTGCTAAACAGCTATTTTTACATCCTTGAGCACCAGAGAGGGCAGTTAACGTACAAGTAAGAGTGCATGGCCTTTGGCTAAGTGAGGCCGCTTAGCTGACGTCATCAGGCCTCCTGCTGCTGCAAGGAGAGGGGGCTTCCATGAAAGATGTGCATGCCTGAGGTCCAGCATCCTGGACAGTGGTTAATAGTCAGCCAGTTCTACCACCAGTTTCTGACCTCAAGGTAAACACTTAATTTGTTCTGTTGAGATCACAGCCACACATGATGGAGGCTTGTTAGATAAACCCAACCTTACATGAACTTTGATTGCAGGCTGGAAGCACAATCTTCTATTCACAATGAATAAAAACTGTCTGGCTAACACCATCTTAACAAACATGCTTATCCATCCATATGCACATAAATCTAGAACTAATTTCAGATGTCTTCATGTTTACCTGTTACTGGACTCTAACACAGGGACACACATAAGTACTAAAGCTTTTACTACAGCCCAAAACCAGAAGAAAAATGTACATAATGCATCTTAAATAGTAAATTGACTGCATTTATGATATAGTGCTTTTCTAGACATCACTGAGGATTTTAACATTTCATCACGGTGGCTTTAGTACTGTGTACAAACCTGATACCAAAAATGCTGGGACACTGTTAAAATGTAAATCAAAACAGAATTCAATGACTGCAAATTCTAGCTGTAACATGTTACTTACAACAGTGTCTGAGATTTTTTGGCAATGTTTTTGCTAGACCCAGGCAGTGTAATTTGAATTGTCATTCAGTGTCATATCCTGGTAACACTGGCTTTTAGAGGATACGATGTTCTGCTTTTTCCAAGATAGAAAGAAACTGTGTAACTGGATCCAAAATCAAATGGGAATTGATATTATAAGCTCATGAGCTTTAAAGTTTTGGTGATCTAATGAGCAATTTCCTATGGCCTCACAGCACTGGTGCTATGGTATCATTCCTACTTGCATGGAGCCAAAATATTGTAGACAGACACAAACATGCATGTGATTTTGAGGGGGGAAGTTTTCCAGTTATCTTGCATGGCCAACCTTCTGCCTTTAACCTTTAAAGTAAATATCATCACCAAGACTGAGATGGTGCACCACAAAGCTCAACATAATAAAGTAACAGGCCCAATGTTCTCACAAATGTTTACATTTTATCCACAACAGTATAGAAACGGTTAGCCTACCTTGGAAGCTGCATATCCACAGGAGCTGTTTTCCTTCTGTGTCTTGTTGTATTTCTGTTACTACAAGTGAGTAAGCAAGCGTTGCGTTGTTTTTGTTGTGGTTTGCGCCTTCTGACTTTATCATGTACTGCAGTGTGTGTGAAGGTCTGTAGTTTGTGACCTCTCCCTCCTCTGACTTCCTGCTCTATGTAATCAGGTTGTCCCAGACCCTTTTAACCGCCACTGGTAAATCGGGGGGGTGGGACTAGAGGAGACTAGAGTGTGAGTTACTTCCAAAATGAAGAGGGAGTACAGCCCAACAAATAACAGTGGAATAAATGCTTTTATCAACAAAATTATTCTATTTTTTGTCACAGTCTGCATCTTGTTTTTACCATTTGGACCACCATTATTATCAACTATTATTCAATATTTAGTTAATTTTCTTTTTTTATTGCACAAAGGACCATGAGAGATCACACAAGTCCAGTTTAGCCAAATTACACAGCATTAAATAATTATTTAGAAGCAAAAATAAAGGTCAAGTCAAGCCATTTTTTCTATATAGCCCAATATAGGGAGTCACAAATTTGCCTCAAGGGGTTTAAAACTATGGCTACAATTATTACATACAATTATTTTCAGACCCTCTATTCTTAGACCCTTATTGTGCCATGGTAAACATCAGGTGAATACCTGGACTATCCAACTGCTTTTCTCTCCCTAAATAACATTGATTTAGAACAATATTTACTATGTTTTGCTTTAACCAACATCCTCTTTCAGGAGGAAGCACAATCACATTAGGGAAGCAAGGACAGCAGCATTCCATGGGGGATTTAAAATCTGTCTCGTCTCACCACTCACGCTGCTTGTCTTAATGGCTCTACCAATGCAGCTCTGTCCCCAGATTACAGCAGTGAAATATTCCTTTCTTATTTTCCATTGCCAATCAGAAGTCTGTGCAGAGTTTAGAACAAGACAATTCACAATCCAAGTTTTCTTTCTAGTACTGAATCTGAAGGCTCCGTCTTCTTCCCTGGATCCAAGCCTTCCTCTGCTTCCTGTGGAGACTTTATGATTCTGTTTCCCATCTGCACACTCAATAAAAAAGGTCAGATTTGCCACAGCATGGACAGCTTCCTCTACATGCCTACTTCACAAAGGCTCTCACTTGGCAGCCCACTGACCCCAGACGCTTTGTGCTAATGCTGCAAAGACAGCTACTCAGTGACTGGAGGTCTTTTAAGTCAAGAGATAAGACTGGCTTACAGAGTGCATAAAAATGTACCCAGATTTTGACCGCGTATTGAGGCACTGCTTTGCAATCCATCCTCTGCTTGGTAATTGATCTTAGCTTGCAAGTTTGATTTATTTTAACAACCGCATATTGAAGGCATTTTTTTTTCTTGTTATTCTGTAATAACATAATGCACACTTTCCAGCACAAAGATAAGCAACGTTGTGTGGTCACACATGGGAGTTTTGCAGGCTGCACATCTTCGCATAAACATAAGTGCTTTTAACTACTTTTTCACCCCAACCATGACAGTCTTAAGCTTTCAAGAACAGAGACATAGACAGGCAATTACTCTATAAAAAACAAAGTAAATCAGCCATGATTTGACTATCTTGTCAAGCAAATTTGAAATTTAATGTAATTTCATTTTCCAATAATGTTTTGCCACACCTAAGGCAGCAGCTTACTAAGAGTATACCATCCTGTATGGTTATATTGAATCCAGGTGAATAATCTGACAAGCATTGATTGTCCAACTAAACCATTTAGTAGGAAATATAAAAGTCTATTTTCTTTGCACCCTTAATACAACTGGGGCCAAAGACAACAGAGAAAATTAATAAAGAGAAATCTCTATTTCTTCCAAGTAAAAAGATAGAGACCACCCAGGAAAAAAGACTGAAGTAACAGCAACACTATCTTAGGTGTGCCTGTGCGTGTCCTATTGAACCCTGACAAGTCCATCTTAGAAACACCCAGAGCAACAATTGTAACTCCCATCTGGTACTGAACTTATCAATTATCATCTGTGTCCACAGCATAGCGCTACTCCCATGTGAGAGTCAACCTCTTCATTTCTCTCCTCTCCAAGAGAAAACAAGAACAAATCTTTGTTAAACTGAAACATCACATCCTTGCTTTGTGAGCAAGCGCCCCATCTTCCCACACAGGTCAGAGACAGAACAGTGAAAATCTCAAGTCTCAATTCTTCCAGTAGAACCAAAGCTCAAGATCCTGAATTCCTCAGAAACTACACATCCATTTTAAACGGACTGCAAAGGACTAACCTTATATTATCACACTAAGGTCTGATATATTGTATGTGCTCTTCTGTATCAATGTTATAATTTATGATTTGCATAAATTGTCTCAAGATAGATTATCACAGGAAGGTTAACTGATGTACAGCTGCATGCTTAGTATATCGAAAGAATTAATTACCAAGTATTTTGATAATCAAATAATAATCTTGGTTATTTTTCAAGCAAAACTGATTGATTTTAGCTTCTTAAATGTAAGAATTTTTTGCTCTTCTTTGTCATTTATGATAATTAATGAAAAGTCTTTGGGTGGTGGGACAGTTGGTTAGACAAAGGAGTGTCACTTTGGGCTCAGGGAAATTGTTATGCACATTTCCCACATTTCTTTGTCATTCTATAGACTAAAAAAATTTACTGATTAAAAGTAAAAGTAATAATCAAATTAGTCAATAATGAAAATAATTGTTAACTGCAGATGAGTAACTACAGACACTTCCATAACTATCGATTCTGTAGAACTTTAAGCAGGAACAATTTCTAATTGTGTGTTAACAGTTTCCGTTATCTGTTAATTACTTTTTTTTTTAATCTGTTCAAGTCCAAAATACTTACACCTCTCTGCTCATAATGTCCGGCGAAAAGAGACACCATTGTTGCTATGGAGGCTTGCATGTCTCAATGGTCTGTGAAGTTCTCATCAGGGATTTCATCTATTCTAAGTGGAACTAACCGGTCAAAGCGCTTTACGACACTAAGTCACACACCACCAACTATGTCACTGACCAGATGTTATTTTATGAAGAAAATATCTTTTGGTCCATCTGCAGCCCTTCAGCTGCTCTGCCTCAACCCTCTGTGATTTACGGACTTTCCTGAAAGACAGAGCTTTACTTCTTGCTTAAATGAGTAAACTGCTGTAAGTAAGTAACTGTTAACTGCTGTTAACTGCTTTCAGCCAGTTAGCTCAGCTCAGAGCTTCAGTGGAGTGCTGGTGTGTTTACATCAGTAGCACAGGAGCCTTGGAGCACCCAACACTATGGACATCATGGCTGAGGCGAAGAGACAGAAGAGGATATTGATGGAGGAAGCTAAGAAGGGAAATTAAGAGAGTAACCAAATAAGAGGCCAAGTAAATGTAGTAAAAGTAAATGTCGGACTGGCTTTTAGTTGTTGGCATGAGTTTTTGTGAAATAAAAGGTTGCAAAACAGACACAGAACTGGGCTTCTTGATGTTGGACTAGTAAGTAATATTAGCTGACCTGCCATGTCTTGTGTTGTTGCACTTGTTTGATGTTTGGCTGTGCTGGTCAAGTTGTTGACTCACTAGTTTTTATCATAAGTAATGAAATCAAAAGCATGTGTGCAACTGTTCATATTTACTACCATGATGTTTAAGTGAATTGCACTCTGACACCGAGGTTCTTGCATAATGTTGTTTTAAGCTTAGTAAAGAGAGAAAATATTTGACCACAATTTCTCATTGATTTGTCAATTTGTCATTGAAATCTCCCAGGTCCAGGAAACACTAGTGCAGCTGGGAAGTTTTACTCCTGGAAACTAAAATCAATTCGTGTCTGATGCTTCTACTTGAATCACAGAGCATAATAAGGGTGGACAACATGGACAAAATTTATACAGCAATAATTATCAGCAAAATGTTGATGTAGATAACAGATGGTAAGCGGTGAAACTTACTCATGTTCATTCATGGAGTCAAATGGCTTTTAGTGTTTTGCAAGATCATTATCTTATTACTAAAATTTAAAAAACAGTCTGCTGTCTTAATTACATGCTGCAACAGATTGAGATATTGTGGTTGATAACTGTTGTGTCTAAATGACTATTAAGTTGGAAGTTTTCACAATTTAAGAATTCCCTTGAGACATGATCATATGAAATTATTATAAATTATAATATTGAATTATTCCACAACCAAATAGCAAGTTGAAGTTTGGTAAAGACACTAGTGCTACAATGCAGGCCAGCGGCAGCCTCTTTACAGGCTACAAAGCCAAACAAGTTAGCTGCATACAAAAAAAACTGAGCAGTTGTTTTATGCAACTGGGCACATACTATGGAGGTAACACTTGTGCATTACAGCTTTGCTAGGAATAAACTGGTGAGCTGACATCTGCTGTGTAATGTAAAGACAGTGTGCATGTGTGCCTGTTTAGTGTGTGTTAAAAATAGGCCAGATTATGCCCAGTCCTAGTAACACTCTCTAATATTACCAAATGTTTCAAAGCCAGAAAGTGAAAGCAACTTTTACAAACACCAACTTTCTGCAGCAGCACCAACATAAAGAGGTTCTCCTGAGAGGGCAGGGTACATCAGCATGTTTACATCCTATATGCATGCTCATCAAGTGTACTATTCCATAAGGAGCACCTATGATCAAAACAAGCCAGTTCTCTCCCTTCATCATCCACACAATCCCTCGCTCTCTCCCTCCATTTACCATCCCACAGTCGCTCCTCTTTCATGTGCAGCTGTGAAATTCTCACCCAGCCAGGCGCCATCTGACCCCAGCCCTAACAATCTACGGTAACTGTCCAAAGAACACAGACCTTAGTAGTCATACTGCTATCTTTGCAAACAGCGCACACAACATTCTCATGAAAAACTGTCTCAGCGGCAAACAGGTGTTCTTAATTTATGGGCTTTCACAGGTGACCTAATAACAAGACAATGTCATGATTTTTCAAACTATTTTACATCAAATACAAAATATTCTAGCTGAGATTACAAACCACAACCAGCCTGTCATTAGGTCTAACACACAGAAACATATTCTGCAATGTTTAACAACTTAGAACTAGCTTGGGCTTTTTCCACAAAACATTTGACAAAAACATTGTGATGCTTACCGAAGTTTTCAGCAGCAGGTATTCTATTCTCTGAGGCTTTGTTGGAGAGACATTCTCATCAGCTGATTGTGCCTATTCCATACAGCCAAGGACCATGGTACCGTTTTTACTCCAATGTCTTGGATAGGCAAATGTGTAATTGCTGCCGTTGCTCTTCTAACTCTTTCTCGTAGGGCGGGGACAGGAACTCTCGGTCAAGTAATCATTCCATATCATTCATTAGAGTATCCAAGACAGGGGGAGGGAAAGACCAAGAGAGAGGGAGAAGGTGGGGAAGATGTAGCAGATGACAGCATGAGTCAGTGAAGAACTGATCAGTTGTAGAGCAGAGGGTCTTGGTTATTTTAAGAAAAGAAAGATGATTCCATCAATTTTCTACCAATCTATCACATCCAATAGCAATGAGTCCACCTCCCAAAAGACAGCTACCCCCTGGCCTCACCACACAGCTTTCAGACAGGTTAGGTTGAGACTTAAATCGTGGGTAAAGCATTAACTCACCAGGAGCAGGTTTAAACATTAACACAACCTCACATCATGTATGACTGAGGGAGCACAGAAGCGTCAGCGGTTACGTATAATGTAGGAAACTGTTCAGCACTCAGTATTAGCTTTTTCATCAAAACTAAACCAACTACCTCTTGCTGTGTTTTCCAGGAAACATGGGGCTTTGTGAAACAGAGAAAAGGAGAGAAAAAACACACACAAGGCAAAATAACATCCCTTAGTGGAAGTTTCCACTTTGTTAGCGCTTTTTATCTTCCTGGTCATCTGTTCCCAACACACACTCTGGGCAAAAAGATTTCCTGTTTTGCCTCCTTTTGTCACTGTGGTTGTGTTTGGGGGTCGGTTGGGAGCTAACTTTAGAACCACTTCTATATTAGCATTTGCTGCAACAACTAATGTCTAATAAGTTGCTAAGAAAACTGGGGATTGGGTTCAGACCCCAAAATAGGGTAGCTAAACTGTCATAGTCGAAACAAAAAGGATAGTGAATCTCGCACATGCTAGGCTGAAATACTGTTAAAATTTCTACTTTGAGTGGACAAAGCAGAAAAGGAATCACATCTGCACTGTGGAAACTCAATAACCAAAGCTGATGATTGACTCACATTATACAGCAAGTTTTTAAAAAAATATTTGACTTCCAATCTCAGCAACCTACTTCATATGCACATATACAGTCTCCATGCAACAGCATTACTCTAACTCTACTAAAACCACAAACAAACATGTCCTTGTTTGCAGCTATTATCCTGTATAGAAAGAGTCAACAGGAGCAAAGAAAGAACAAGAGCAATCACCTATTTTATAGCTTGAGACAAGTGTGCAGTGGAACAATATGGTCTTGTCCTCTAGGGCTGCAACTAATGATTAATTATCATTATCACTAAATCTGTAATTTTTCCAGTTAATCACTTAGTTTTTTGGTCCATAAAATGTCAGAAAATGGTGAAAAATGTTGATCTATCAATTAAATAGTTGACAACTAATCATTGAAGCGTTAGATGGTTTCACAACCTACAAGGGCCGCCAATTATGTATATCAAAAACAACGACCAAGCCAGAGATGCCAGTGCACAGGCCCACAGCCTGCCTTGCTTCTGGGCCATGATAACATATTTTTTATATATGGCACAGCCAAAATTTGAAAGAAACTGTGTCCGGTGTTTCACCTGCATGTCATAATAATTTGTAGGATAACAACAGGCATTGGATAAATCTACTTTTGTCAAAAAAAAAAAAAAAAAAAAAAAAAAGCTAATTATGTAGAACTCAAATGGCTGTTTAAGAGCTTTAGACAACCTGGCAAAGAGCTTTGGATGTTATAAATACCTGCACACTGTGAAGGTGCAGGAACATTACAGCCAATAAAACATATGGGCACAACAACTCAGCACTGAGTTTGCCGCTAACCATCAAAACAAATTGACACCTCATTGTAGAACAAAGGTTTGGAGAGAAGACAAAGTAATTATGTTTAGAGCATGAACTTTACTCACTCCTTCAGGTTGCTGTGTCCTCAACATTTCTTACTGAAATGCAATTTGTATGTCTTCACAAAGGGGCTATTAGTGTACTTGCTGGAAGGGGCAGTACACATGATGGCCATTTCTTTGGGAAGGCTCTCACATTGGATTTATAAGACAAATACCATATTTTGACACTTAACGCCCTCATTTTGATAAACAAACAAACGGTCTAATTATCTTCTGGGGCACTAGTTTTTGTGATGGGCAGTCATTCATACACTCCAGTGTAATCATTCATTTTCAAGCTGTTATTTTACTGCAGTTATTTCTCTGATTCACTAAAAGATTAATTGTGTTGTAACACTGAATCAAAGTGCAGCTAGCTATGCTTTTGACAACCCGATATGACAAACAACACTGCTGTTCAGGTTACGTAAGAGTCATTAAACTTCCATCCGCCTCCCGTCTTCCATTATTTTGTGTGCTATTGCCCCAAACAAACTTCTCCATACGAATGTTGAAGAATAATCGTTTGATAGTTAAATCCGTCTCTAACCTTCTGCTGAAAGGTACAAGATAGCAATATTTGTGAAATGCTAATGACATATTCAACTGATCAAAACAATGTTAAATGACAAGCTCACTGGTCATTAAAATGCAATCTGACTCTTTACCTGGTTCTGAAGATTCCAAGCTTTGCACGCAGAAAAATAAGAAACATTGCGACAGAAGTGCGGCAAGCAAGCTGCTGACCAGCCACTGTTGTTGAGTGAGTCTGGCCACTTTCCTGCCTACCCTGCTTACTTCCCTCCCCTCCTCTTTACTCCGTAAAGTCTGCAACACCCTGCTCCAATAACCCCTGACCCACAGGAAGTAGACACAATGGACTGAAAATAACACACCACCTCCCCTGGCAACAACTGCCCACCACAACCCCCATTGCACGCCGCTTCTACGCTACAGTACATCTACAATACGGCCAGCCAAAGATAGGTGGGCAGAACCAAAAATATCAGCCACTATTCAACAAGCTGTGCCCACACGCCAAAGAGTGCACCGTCCCACTTTGAATTCCCAGCGTGGTTTTTGATTCACTCCTGCACATGCACAAATCAGTACAAAAAGGTCCATCTCGATTATTATTGTGGGCCTTCTGAGATATTTTTACATTTAAAGTTTTAGTAAGAGCCTGCAGTAGCCCAGCCTTGCAGCTCTCAGTGAAGGAGAGGCTTTCACACTACAGCAGGTTGTGGGTTGAGTGGCAGACCCATGACGGTCCTTCTGCTTCCTGTAGGGGGACCACTGCATGGTGAGATGGATAACTTCTCCACAGTCATGCCTGAAAAGCATCTGTGGGTGAGTGTGGGCCTATGTGTGTTTATGTGAGAGTGTTTGGCTCATTTGTTAAATTAAAAGTCCAAGTTCAAATTATTTGTCTTATGCAGTATACACCAATGGAGCATGACAAAGTGTAGTTTCTATGAGGGCTGGGCAATATATTGATTATATAATGACTATGATATCAGGCTAAATATTAAGGCTGCCCAAAGTATTTAAGTATCAATACTTCTTCGACACCACTTGTTAAAAACAATACAATAATGGTTAAAAGCATACAGTACTTAAAAGTACCGAAGCAATAAAAAAAAGGGGTGACTGAAGACCTCAGTTCAGCTCAGTCTTTATTGTAAAGCCTGAAATTCGTCTCTCAGCAAAACCAGACTATCCGATTTTTTTGTGATGGTATCAAAAGAAGTGTTGTGAATTGTGTCTTTATAGTAGTACTGTATCAGTGTTTAAAATTCTGATAATGTGACACTTTTACCTGACTGTTCTAGCTGTTTTATTGTTTTCTTTCACCTCATATTTGAGGCAAAAAAAAAGTGTTATTTGACCCCTACATTAAAATACTACACTGCAAGTAGAAGTTACTCATTCTAAGCCTCAGGTACTTAAACTTCTTGTTGTGCAGTAAGATTGTCTCTGTTAAAGTTTTATTATTAGGCTATATTTTATGTTTTTGGATTAATATTACTGTTGCATTAATGTGTATGTTGCATTTTACTGCTGTACATTTTCAAGGTTGAGCTAGTTTTAAGTGCTTTATATACTGTTTGGTGGTTTAACATACAGCAGTGCTTCATATTCTAAGATTGTCATGTTTGTATCTGAAAAGTTACAGTATGTTCTTTTAGAGGTTATGTGTATATCAAGATACATATTGTATTTTGCAGCAGAGTCGAAATAAACTGAGATCATATTTGTAACCCATATGGCCCAGCCCTATTTCTATGTTTTGAGGTTTTTTGATTGATTACAATTCAAATACAACTAAAAACAAAGCTGTATAATAGGAAGCTTGTTAATACTGTGTTAGTCCACTCTGTGTGTGCGTCTAATCCAATCCTTATCCATGCAGTGAGCAGCAGCAGTCTAATCCAATCAGCCCAATGAAAATTATACCAAATCACATTTAGTGGCCAGTGAGAGGTTGCCTTAGACATGATCTAATTAGCCCCTCTCTTGCTAGAGTCCGTCCGCTAGGAAATGGCTCGAGATGCCATGCACAGAGATAAGGAAATGGACTCTGATATGCACTTCTGTGTTGCTGGTGGTGTTGCATTCAAAAAAGTAGTGCCTGGTTACCCAGCAAAACAGGAGATGAAACAAGATTGAAATGAAATGAAATAATTCAATAATGCTATGAATTCAGGTGCTGCTGCAAATGTTATTTTGATAAGCTGTATTTCTTAGATCAGACATACAACATGCTTATTCTTAGTGTGCGCATTAGCCATGTTTGGTGTCCTGTTCTACGAGCTGAGCTGTTGAGCATGCCTTGGCTTGTTAGGTTAAAGACACACCTCCTTTTTCAGCCAGTGGCCTGAAACTGGTACACACCTCCACTCTCTGTTGTCACATTCAGATGATACTGCTTCACTTTCAGTTGAAAGGGAATGTGCGTGGTGTGAACACATACCTCAGAGGTTGTGAGCTGCGTGTGTGTTCATGTGATTCCCGTACAGTGATTCACATTTAGTGAAGAATGTGTGGAATCCCTCGCACACATTCATTTTAAGCCACCAATACAGGCAGCAAAGATAACAACGCAAAATATTTTTCCAACTCAACCGTTACGCAAACGGCCCCAAAACAATGTCAACGTTTAAAAAAGAAGTTTCCTCTCTCTTTAGCTGTGGGTTGGCTTCTGTGGGTGTGTGCTTGCATGCCTGGAGATTTGTTCTAACAGCTTGCACTCATTCGTACTCAACTCACCTGCACTCACCATCGCTCGCATGCAGTTTCCCTCATAATGTTTAATTTCCTAACCTTTTCTGTCCGTGTTACTCAACCAATTCTGTTACACCCAATGAACAAAATTATACATTTGTGCATTTTAGGTATTATGGGCATCTAAGAGAGAAGTAGAGAGGCCAAACAGCAGGTTCTGACTCACTGTTAACACCATATTTACCCATAAATTGTTAAAAAATATTCTGCCCTGGCCTTTAACTGACCACAATACTCAATCCCCCCAAAAAGCCCTGACCACAGCAGCCGTCTGTTACATCCCAAAAGGAAAACAGAAAAAAATTAGCCTTCCTTTGTAATGATGAGATATCCAACAACACACACAAATTGGAGTGCCATTTTATTTTTTGTAATTATGTTTATTATATAGTAAACAATCTAATACTCACAGCACTTGTCTATTTTGAACCATGTCACAGCAGCAGCTCCTCCTTTCAGCCATTTACTGTGCACTGCTTCTTGTGCAGTCATGGCTGCTGTTAGACAATATTGGGCCATGTTTTCCAGCTATGTTAAATCAGTTTAAAAATGACCAAATAAAATTATATGGAGGTGTCCTACTTAAAGGCTAAAAAGTGTGAAAGCAGGATGCATGCTTCTGATTCTATACAGTATAGGGAGTCTGCCAAACCAGCTGAAAAAGGCAGAATTGCTTTGAGTGTGTGGAATCATTATTCTTTTACTGTGTATTCTGCTGAAGCATCACTTATCAGAATATAGTTTATTTGCAGAATAAAAACTGTACAAAATAAGCAACCTGCCATGATGAACAAAATACGCTGTAAAATTTGCAAATCAGATTCAAACAAAGCTGGGTCCCATGAGAAAGATGCTAAGGAAACAGCCAGTGGTGGTGAAAGCCTTACAACTAGAATTCTTGTACAGAAGACAAGGTGCTATGTGACCCAAGAGCTATATGAAATTTAATGATGCAAAGAAAGACTATATATTCTTAAAAGTGAGCAGTTACATAATAAACTTTCATCTCTGGAACCAAGTATTCAGGGTTTATTTCACCCCCTTCACAGTGAATGACATTTGTTTCCAAATGGTCAAATTTATTCTTAACAAGGTCTGTACATGACGCATTCTAATTCTGACTGGGCTTTTAATCTGATTATCAGCAGACTAAAAAGCTCTGCATAAGCCCTGCTAATTATAAGGATGATGTGAATATACAGCAAAACAACACAAATCAGGTTCAAATAAGGCATCTTCATAGCTTGGGAACCAGACGAATCTGCAAGCTCATGTTTTATTTGGTCTAGTTACAGACATACGTCTGGCCTTCCTCCTATTCAGGCAGATTTCCAGCCAACCTGGAAGACTTAACAACTGCACCTACGGCTTCTGTTGTTAAGAAAGCTGCATAGAAGTTTAATTTACCAACTGCACTATGTCATATGCTCTGATTGGCTGTAGGTCTATCCAGCTACCTATGCAGGGCTAGCATCTTCACGATACAAATACAACAGGAATACGATACCTAGTTGGAGCATGTGGAAAATAACCAAAGCATAAATCATAGCCAGTCAATATTTACCCTGTTAATTAAGTATATTTCTCATTTTCTTGTCATTCACAGTTCTTGCTCCTCCAGCATGCTGAAATGCACTCTCAATGGCTCGCAGTGGCAAGGACAAAATCCAGGTCACCAATCATTACCTATTACCCTACAGAGTAGGAAACAGTATTAAGCTCGGGACATGGAGATGGAGGTCATGCATCCATTGTGTGCATTGTGCTTAAACCCTCCAGTGCAGTTTTTGCAAATTCTGTAAACACATCAGCAAAAGTAGAAAAAAGCTTCTTTTTTTTTTCAGGTTTTCTTGCCCACTTCACAATACGATGAAATGAAATTTCTGTCAGACTGATGCATGAAAATGAAAAAACATCCTGTATTAATTGATTTCTTGGTCAAAATGCACCAGCTGCTTATGGAAGGAACAAACATTTGACTGTCTTTATGCTGAAATGCTCCTCTAATAAAAAAAAAGAAAAAAAACATACTGACAGAAACACTCCCTGTCTTAAACACTAACACCACAATTACCATTGCTCTTTTATACAACCAATGGGAATCTTTGCTGAAAATGATTCCCAGACTCAATGTACTTAATTACCCTTGTTCATACAGTGCCCTATTCAATCTGCATACTCTGAGGATGGTTTGTGAGTGCAGATGGCAGCTCACTCTCAGCCATGAGAACCAAAGCTGTGCTAGAGATAAAGACAAGCTCATCTGACTTCAGGATATGCTACTCCCCAAAACACAAGTTTATCACATTCCCACAGTATCTCCTTGTTGTTTAATCTTTTCAGTTTTAATACTTTTTTTTTCTCCAGATAAGCAGGAGGTTAAAATGGTGTACGCTTTGCTCCTCCACAACCTTGACATTTTTATCCATTGCATTCTTCCTTTTCCTTACCTACCTCTGCCATTTTCATCCTATCTGCCTTTGCTTCTCCTGCCCTCGCCAATCTAAGCTCTCACAGTCACATGCACTTGTCAAAGCTGCATCGTTAGAATTCAACACATTCCTTTGGCATGGCAGACTTGGTTCACATGATCGCGCTGTTCCTTGACCACTGACGAGAGGGGCTTAAACAATTCTCCTTTCAGCCCCTATTGGCCTGAACACAGTCAAACAGAATGGTCCAGCCAAATGTGTACATAACAGTTCAGGAAAAAAAACAGTCAGGCTAGAACATAGACTGTGGCATATACTGAGTTTATATCAAGTCACATGCAAATCAAGCGAAAAGGTTCTTATTTAAGATGTCTAAGATACATTAAAAAAGTCATATAAAAGTAGATTTTCCTATTTCAACACCACTGCAGAACATCCAGTACGACATGTACTAATTAATTAAGTTAATGAAGTTATGTAACGCAGATGTTGGGAGAGCTATTATTCCTGAAGCAAAACTGCTGCTTAAATCCCAGCTCAATTGCAAATGTCTCTGTTACACACCTGTAACTCAACCTGCTGATCATAAAAGTCTTCTGCTGGAATTCCCTTTGCAACTTCATCACACCACAAAAGAATATCACTTTCAGACAGTAACATTTTCTACAGCTATGACTTTTGCCTTTTATATTTTCTCATGCATTTACCCGGAGCTGCAATGATTAATCAACTGATAAGTTGTCAACTATTTAATTAATCAGCAGCCTTTTTGCAAATAGATTAATTGTTTGTAGTCATTTTTTAGAATAAATGTCCAAATTCTCTGATTTCATATTCTAAAATATGTACATTTTCTGGTTTCTTGTGTCCTTCGTGACTGTAAACTGAATATCTTGGTTTGTGGACAAAACAAGACTTTTGAGGATGTCATCCTCAGCTATGGAAAATGGTGATCAACATTTTTGACCATTTTCTGACATTTTAAAGACTACAAAACTTATTGATTAATCAAGAATATTATCAACAGGTTAATCGATGAAGAAAATTCATTGCAGACCTACATTCACCAACATTACATTCACCAACATTACTGGTTGCTGTCTGTGTTTCAAACCAAAAAAGTAAAACTGGTTTCTCTTAATAATTCAAAATTGTAATTTAAAGCAAACGAATTACCAACCTGGAGCTTGAATTGGAATTTCAAACAGTTGGGTAGTAGTTGGTTATCCAAATGCCATTCACTTAGAGCTGAAAAAGCAATAGTCAAGGTATTCCACAGGTTTCTAAGATACGCCCGCAATTAGTGTAAAAAGAAGAGCAGTGTGCCAGGGGAAAGTTCAGAGAAATGCCAAGAAAGTAGGTGGACAAGGGGAGGAGATCCTCCAGAGTCTCAGCTCCCAATCAGGCTGGAAACGAATGCTCTCTGAGAGCAGGGGTCTCTGCTGCATCTCTGTGTGTGTGTGTGTGTGTGTGTGTGTGTGTGTGTGTGTGTGTGTGTGTGTGTGTGTGTGTGTGTGTGTGTGTACATGTGTGCGCGTTTAACCACGTCCCCTGGCTTGAGGCCAGGCCAAAGATATCAGGCAGCACCATAGTAACTCTAATGCAATCAGGGACAGTGGCCACAACAGGACCAGTGGTGAACAGCAAAGAGCCATCCATCTTTCTCTGTCCATTTCGGTTTCTTCTGAGGATTCCTACTCTAAACACATGGACACTGAAGAAACTGATTTGAAAAACTAAATGAGATGTTTGGAAACCAAATAAAAAGACAAATTAATGGCGATTAAATAGAGAGAGCATCTGTTTTATTGAGGGCCTGACTGAGTCACAGTAAGTTGGGAAATTACACAGGTCAGTAGCAATATTTCACATCAAGTCTCCAGGCTGACACCCCAACTCCCCCCTGTCTAGCTCAGCCTGTCCTCAGCCAGGACAAACATGCACACATATTGGTGCACACACAGCAGAGAGCAAGAGAAGAGGGGCAAAAACTACCATGACAGCAGTGGGCTATATTAAGGGGCTGCAGACACAGCGGCTAGGGTCAGATCACACAGCACCACATAACTAGAGTGCCAGCTGCATCTGTGTGTGTGTGTGTGTGCGTGAAATGACAGGTGAACCTTTGGAGTTAAATGTGCACAGATACAGTCGCACATATTTCTACCTTCAAAAGCTGCCCTCGAACCTGATCACTCCAAACATCCAACTTTCTCAAGCACTGAATTTGTCCAAGGGCTCAAACTAAGCAGAAGAATACAACAAACGTTCCCTGGGAAAGTTGAAAACTCGCCTGGAGAATCTGCAAACAGACAACACATGTCCAGTCATCTGTACGGCCTTCTGGGAATCATTTGGTGCCCCGCATCTTGCATCAGCCATTTCATTCTTACGTGCACAACTAAGAATGGAATTTTTGTTGTTAATATCTCTGACAGTTGTAGAAATTTTCCGTCTAACAAGTAGGCTACCCCACAAAGAGGAAGTTTTTTTGAGGACCTGGGTCACAAGACATCTGGCAGTAATAGCTCTTTGTCAGAGTAGCTTGATCATAAACATTACTTTAGCTGATATTTTTCTAGTCCATGACTTCAAGACCTGAGGCAAGGTGAAAGCATCATACTGATAGCATCACAACTTGTGATGTCAATTTACACATGTAAATAAGAAGGGAGGCATTGAAGACATTCAAAACACAAAATCACAGCTAGCTATTAATTTCAAATCGACTGACTGTGAATACACAATAAAACAATACATAAGATCTGCAGCAAATTTTAGAGCTGAAGCAAGTAGTCAGTTTTCAAGTTCCTATTTTGCAGCTGAAAAATATTTTGAGAATCATTGATTGCTCAAGTCATTTGAAGAAGAAATGCCAAAATTATACTGGCTACAGCTTCCATTTTGGTTCCAAGTGTGAATATTTTCTCGTTTTGTTAAAAATAATAATAATGAACTGAATATCTACAAAATAAGACAGCTTAAGATGCCACCTTTGACTCAAGGAAAAAGTGTGAGTGAGTTTTACTATTTTCTAGCACAAGAACTACTGATTATTTATATTGTCTATTAATCTGTTGATTATTGATCATTATTGATTGTTTGGTACAAAATTTCAAAATTTTCCCAAAGCCCAAAATTATGTCCTTAAAGGTCTTGTTTTGTACACAACCCAAATATATTCAATTTACTGCTATAAATGAGTACAGTGACCATTTAAGAAGCTAGAGGCAGAGTATTTTGACTTTTATCCTTAAAAAAATAGTCTAATAGTTGGTGATTAATGTAACAGTTGCCAACTAATTGACTGATCATTGCAAGTGTTTTGGATAACCCCAAAAATCTGGAACATGAAGACGGAATCAGGTCTCCCTCATTATACTGATCTAGCCATCTTATTTAGCAATCCTGCTTCATTAGACAGCCTGTATTTTTATGATCAGTTTAGTCACACAAAACTGTTTCTTTTTCATCTCTAAGCCAAACTTCTCTCAGTCCTTATATGAGATGAGATGAGTAAATGCAGCATGGCCAAAATATGCAATTTAATATCAGTGATCAATGTATCTGATGTCTCTTTAAAACTAGTGGAGGGAGAGCTGCATAAAAGTACAAACAGATCAACCTCCAAACAAGGCTATGAGAGCTAATTCCATGAAGCAGGTGTGTTTAATCATCTGTGACCATGTACCTACCCTGGACACTCAGTTACAGAGGTAATAGTGGTCTCTATGTACAATGAGTTTAGAGGGCCTCCTGTTGGTGAGGTGCAGGCTTTCAGAGTGAGTCAACTTGTCCCTAAGCTCAGTTCTCATGACTTCTTGCTGAAGCCCATTATGCACCATATGCAGGGTCCAAAATTAACATTTCTTCCACTGGCCAAATGGCTTTTGAATGTTCAAATTTTACGACTCAATATATTACCACTATTTTTTGGCTGGCAAGTGAAGCTAATCTACCAGTCACTTGCAAATTTTACCACCATTTGGCAAGGGGCAGGTGCTAACTTTGGTGCCTGACCACATGCGCACTTCAGCTCCTGCTTAACAGGTGTGTACAGCCTTCTAGTTACAGTGATAATAGTTTAATGTTAAAATGTTTCTTATGGACTTTTATAGAGAGTATGCATCATGAAGGCTTTCAGAGTATACAATTCTTCAGTGAGTCACTGATAACAAGTGAGTCATGGTCACATCTTTTGTGTCAGGGTATGTAACACCTTGACGAACACAGTATGGTATACGTTTCGGGGTCACCATCACTTTCAATTTCATGCTCCTTTATTAAGAGAGTAATTAGTTGCTCAAGATGCTGAAGATGAGGTAAATAAAAAAATACTTTACAAGATAAATGTAGAGAATACAAGCAGAAAAATAACAATATAAAGGCAGGAAGGACAGATAGAGAGCAAGAGGGAGAGAGTATGGGACCCCTCCTCCTTTCTCTTCACCCGCCATCTGGTAGCCATCAGCGCCTCACACAGGAAGGGGCGGCCATGCCTTGCTGGGGCGCCAGGGAGCGGCTCCTCTTCCCTCCCCGGTGCTGCAGAAACAACAATTGGCCACTGCATTGCATTGCAGTGTAGTGCAGTGCAGCGCAGTCCAGCCCATCCTAGCCTAAGCTGGATGGCCAGCAGCAGCAGCTCAGGACCAGGCACTCACACCCCTGCAGACCAGCAAAGAGGAGCACAGAGCAACCTCACATTCCTGCTGCCTGTGCCTGCCAAGAAGCACTGGGAACGGAAAGAAAGAGGGAGAGAACAGAGAGCTGCTCTCACTGGAGGCTGCCTAATGGTGTTGCTTTGAGAAGCACTCCAGTCTTTCTCATCCCGTGTGCTTTCTCTTCACTCTCCAACAATGATGACAAAGTTATTGATTGCCATTGTGGTATATCCCAGCCTGCACATCACTGCATACATATTTATAGTCCTATACCATTAGCCTTGAAGAAGTTTTCCCCTGCTCTGCAAGAATTCAGGGAATGCGCATTATCATAAATTTGGCCCAACTTCTGTTTGTCCTTTTTCCCCCTCCAACGACACACACAGCAATCTGATGGGAACAGAGAACCTTCAGCCTTTTTGTCTGGTTAGTGTAGACCATCTCTGGCCAACTGTGTTCTCGTTCTAGCCCTGTTCTATGTCCAGACTACAACTACACTCTGGAAATAGAAAGCAGGCTTATGACACATACTATTTTTACTGCCTGGTATCACTAGCCGAACACTTGAAACATGAGAAAGAATGTAATGCAACTATGTGAGACTTTTGTCTTTAAGTTGAATCTATGCCACACCAGTGTACATGAGAACTGTCCTGATAAATCATAAGTAATAGAAATAACACATAATGACATTTACAATTAGCCTTAGCAAATAGTTGAGAGGCTTCTGTCATCAGCATTTAATAATAGCTGCACTTGAAACTGTTCGACTTGGCATGCTGACAAATGGCACAAAAGGATAATTTTACAACTCAACAGAATCATACTTCAACAGAAAACACAACCCACAATCTGTTCCAGAGTTTCAAACAGGGAAACCAAGCCTGCATGAGAACCAGTTCTCCGCAGTCACTCCATGAGCTGCTGCTGGACTTGGCACATAGGACGGTAAACAGCTGCACCAGGCAAAAAGAGACACATCTGTTTACAAAATGCTGTATGTCAGCCTTGACCCACCAATTCAATCCAACAATCTCGGTGCTCCACTAAAACAGCACATTAAGTTTTAAACAAGGACATACTTCAAATTTTTTTGGGTGGAATTGAGAATAAATTGCACATAGCGACCCTAACGCTACCCTGATGCTAATTTCATCACAATGACAGAAATGACATTTTATGTTGTACCTCATGTACTTTTTAGTGACATGATTCTGATGTACCAGTATGCATGCAAAACTACTTCAAAGTAATATCATCACAGCTAGCTGAACATTTATACCCTGTGAACAATTTCTTAATGATTCCTCCCCTTTTAAGTCCTGCAACATCAACTTTCATCTGAAAAAAGTTTACATTAAAGTGCAGCTTGTAATAGAGAAGTGACAAGATGGCAACTAACAATCACCTTCACTTCCAACTTCATTTTGAAAGTGATTATATGATTGTATGCTGGTATAAACAATGTTTCACCACGCTTTGAAAATTAGCTCCATTGCTCAAGAATCTGCATGGAAGGTTATGCATGAAAGTATCTGGTTTACATGACAACTCAAGCTTAGTTTAATATACTTCTGTGCCTTCCAAACTATCTGTGTTGCTCTGATGGAGACAATGAGATGTCAGACATACAAATGCTGCAAAATAGAAAGACGGCAAACTGACGACCAAATGGTGACAGAGACAAAGACAGAGACCAGAGGTAGGGCAGCAACGATTAGTCAGTTAGCCTAGTTGTTTTAAAAAAATTAGTTGCCACAATTTCAATTAATCAGTAATTTTTCAAGCAAAAATGTCAAACACTTGCTGGTTACAGCTTCTTAAACGTAAGGATTTACTTTTTTTCATTGTCATTTAGGATACTAAATGTAGAGTCTTTGGATTTTGGACTGTTGGTTTATAAAACAGTGCAAGATGTTGCTTTGGGCTCTAGGAAATTGTGATGACCATTTTACACAATTCATAAACTAAACAATAATTGATTAATTGAGAAAGTAATCAGCACATCAATCAATAATGGAATGACTGTTAGGTGCAGCCCTAGCTAGATGTATAAAATGGTGTAGATTCCTCAATAAAACTGTGTATGCTCAAAGACAGAAATATGCAAATGCATTATCTTCACAGAGAGACAATGAGCAAAAATAGATCAAGTTTGATTGGTTTATTTTTACTAGATCGTCCCTTTGGGCGATTAGAGTGATATGTAATTCATTTTTCAAGACACTCAAAACAGCTGTGACATGAAGCTTTGATGGATGATGCACATATAATAAAGGAAACTGCATAAAATAGAAATGGGTCTCATGTTCATTTCACTTTCCAAATATAATCTCACTTATGTGATGCTGCAAAAGGCTAGTGAGATGTTTACGATGTGTCAAAAAAAAAAAAAAAAGATGCACTGCCAGCCCTTTAGAGGCCTTTGCTCTTACTGACTGTTTTGTTTTTGTGGCTGTGTTTTCCTTTGTGATGCAATGACATGATTTCAGGCTTACTACGCTCTATAAATACCCAGAAGAAAAAGGAGACAGTTCACTTCTATTGTGTTTTGAAACAAAGGCCTAAACACTAGTTTGTGTCATGAGATTTCAACAATTGAAAAAAAAAAAATCACACTGACTGCATTCAGTCAATCTGCTGCTAAAATGATCACTCTGAGAACCAAACAGTAGTAAATCTTGTGAACCTACTGATCTGCTTTTTACCATATGTTTGTGTGTCGTTACAGTATAACTTTGAAACCACGCTAGTTACCAGTTTGGCTTTGATGCAAGTGATACGCCTATGTATGACAAAATGATAATAGTCTGTGTCTGGGACAAAAGTGGGCGGGTAAGGATAACTATTGTACTATGAGAGACATTAATATTTAATGGCTATTTGTTTGTAATGGACATTAAATAATTAATGGCACATGCAATCCATTTTCAAGCTGTGGCAGATCATACAGCAGTAGTGTGCTCACTCGCTCCAAATGGAGAGTTGTGCTGTTGTGGCAGTCAGGACACGGTCCAGTAATTTCTTTGTTAGCCTAAGAGGCTAATGCTGCACAAGTACGCCTCTGTTGCATCCCGTCCGGGTTGCTTGTTTGTTTGTTTCTTCAAGCATGCGGGGAGGGGGGTTAACAGAAAGTGAGCGTTTGTTCTCTGTTCCACTTGCTAAGCAGATTTAATGAATCCTCTACTTAATCAAAGAGCTATGCTTTTGTTTTCGTTTGACCACGCTGTCACATTTGTTGCATACACATTTCTCTTTACTTTCCAAATGATAACTGTTTCCAGTCAGCCAAAGACAGGAGTAATGGCTTATGGACACAGTGGTGTGTACAGTAAATGCATTCCCCCAGCTGAGAGGACTCATGACCAACATGGAGCATGTCCTCAGTCTCCCTTTACAGGACCTTCAGGGTTCAATATTTTCCTTCTTCCGGTCTACCCAGAAGCCTTTTGCTCCAGCACTGAGGCCCTATTAAGGGCTGGCCCAAGTGTATAACAAAATCTTTATCTATTTTCAATGGATGCACACCAATTGATAGACAGATTATAATGATCCATATGTGCAGTGGGAGGAAAGAACTGAGAAAATGCCAAGACAAATTAGGGCTGTGCAGTATAATCAAAAAGCAGTATCAGTGTTATTTTACATATTTACCAGACTGACAATAAATTAAAAGTATTTTTTAAAGCCAGAACAACTGTGCACTTAAATATATGATCAACTGAAAGATTATGTTTTACATAGACCAGTTTATAGAAATGTAAGCACCTGTCCTCACTGCATATCACACTTCAGTGGAAGCATGTCGCTATGACAATTGGTTATTGCAGTATTTATGTAACAGCTATTGAAAGCAGCTGGGAAATACTTGTAAACATACAGACACTAGCGAAACTGGGTTTGTTGCCCACCTCTAACATCACTTTCGATAAGTCTGTGATATGTATGCCTTTACAACAGCATATTGCTGCCATCATTGTCTAGATTTCTTGTTATAACAAGAAAGTTGTCTCACTTTTGATGAGATCCTTCTGCACATTAGATATCTCAAGATATTTTTACATAATGATAACACTTTTTCTCCTGATTACTGGACATCAAATTGTTTAATTTTAATGAAGAGTTTCCATATTACAACAGTTATCAGATCTTGTTACATCAGACAGACAAAAAGTTTTGATTCAGCGTTACTTGATGACACGGTCAAAGTACATTCCATCCATTACTGCGTCAAAGGTCCACCTGCCCCTACACGTATGGAGCCTGTCCCAGGGTGCAACAGGGTGGGGTGGACAGGTCACCAGTCTACCACAGGGCTGACACAGACAGTCATACTCACATTCGTATCTACTGGAGACAATTACAACAAGTACTCATCAAATATATCTTGTCCAGATTAAAAACTACAAATAAAACTATTTGGAAAATTGAATAATCTCATGCAGTCTTTGGTCTCTGGGCTTTCTGAGGAGTGGTTGTGGTGAATATGTGGTACTTAGCACTGAATGCTATCAAGTTTGCTGCATATATAGGTATTTAGCTTCATTACATATAGCATGGAGTCAGGAAAGGTGGGCTGGTCTTAGAGGTTGGGGCACTTTGATTTGGTGTGGATGAGAGAGAGGGGCAATAAAATACCATCCCTAATGTCAGTCACCTGGCTTTGTGCATATTGCTCTCACTGTAAGGACATGGTTCTGGTCTGTGTAGTGTTGGCATAGCATAACAGATGTTAAAGCATCTGAACCTTCCCACCGGCAAGTCATAGCCTGGTCAAAAACAATCACCAATACCAAATCCACGCATAATGATTACATGTGCACAAACAAAACAAAAGCAGTCCACAGTCATAATACATAAAAACAATAACAACATATGTAATGATAAGTTTATTGTTAAAACAACACACCGGCTAATGTCGCAACAAGACATTTTGGTTTGATAATTACCGTTGTCCATAGTAGAGATTCCATCACCATTAACCCCATTTCAGTTTTGTTCTAGATGATGCATAATCTCTTTTTCCATATAAAGATATCATGTGGTAATGGATCATCACATGCACACTACCTCCTAACAGCATGGTACTGAAAACGACCTTACAACTTCATCCCTGCATCTCCTCAGGTCCCTCTGATAACACACTGCAGATGTTGTGGAGATACCACCTTCAAAGCTGTTCCTTTGAAGAAGTTTTTTTTACAAGTGGACCACGACACATTCACATATTGAAAGGTAAGAGAAATGAAAGAGAAAAAGGAGAACCAGATGGAAATGCAGCGTCAATGAAATGGAAAACCACAGAGGATACAGTTACGACAAACTCTGGCTGAGAAAAGTCCGACAAAAGCAACTGTGGTTGAATGAGAGTTGTGACTGCAATAATGAATTAATCCACAACTAAGGCTGTATTGCAAATACTGCTAATAAGGCATAAGGCAGCTATAGAGTGTGGAAAAAGAGACAGCCAAACTTAACTGTTCAATCCACGTTTTGTTTCACGCACAGCCCATCAATGACTCGGCAGCATGATGGTCCAATCAACAAAACCACACCTAATTGGTCAACACTGGATTAAAGTGACGAAAAGTTAAATATAGTTTTTAACATTTCCTTTGGACACTTACATCATTGGTAATGAACAGAGAGGCAACATTTTCTAGCATGTGTGAAGCCCATGATGGTTGAGGCCACTCGGACACAGGCAGGTCTGCTGAACTGCCTTCACCTTTGAGCTCCAGTGATCAGCAGCAAAGCCTGAGGGGCAAACTTTGCCCCGAGTGGTTAATCAGGTAAGCATGGGCCCCCGGCGTCTAGCCAACTGCTGCTAAGTCTGGACGTGGGGCTAATACAAGAGAGCCGAAGGTGGTGGCATGTTAACATACTACTGAAATGTGATCTATTCAGTGTTGTTTGTTTTTTTTAACTTCAGTTATCAAACCTACCACCAAATATTTACCTTGACAACACAAAGTGACACAAAGAGGGGTTTTTTGTAACAATGTTTTTCTTGATTATCTGTGTAATTAAGATATACAACTGTTGAACAACACACATGAAAGCCTGTGTTCAAACTGGTTGAAAACGGTTCATCCACTGCAGTCTGAGTATTATGATGGCACAAAGCCTGGATTAACAGTTATAGGCTCATCAGGTTCTGCTGTGCTCTAAAATGTATGCATGTATGTCATCTCAGGTGAATGCTGTTAACAAACACATATGATAGAAAACTGTAGAGACTTTGGTCTTAAGAGACATTACTGCGAGCCACTAATTCAGTCCATGTATCAGTGACATCAGCATCATCTGTCAGAACAATTTACTATGGCCACTATTCAGACCGGTAATCACTAGCCATCCTAATGTCTTGCCAACCGAGTAGACAAAATCATATTGGCACCGAGAAAAACACACATTTACACACAACTTAATGTGTATACAGCTTAAGATATTTAAGTATTGAACTGTACAACAATGACTAGGCAAGTACAACTGCAGTGCTGAAAACCAGGTGTGGTACAGGAACTGATATCAAAATTTACAAACTATTGTTTTTACCCTGACGCCACACTAAGTGCTGTGGGTCATTAGCAGTGTAGCTAAAAAGATGACCATTCTACCAATTACACTAAATCTTGTGTCATCAAGGGAAGTTAAGTTAAGAGTAGTTAATTTACCGCAAGCAAGTAATTCCTCTTGACGATGTCTGGACAGAATATAGATTCATCTGATGAAAAAGTCGCCATTAATTATTTAAATACCAAACCAATTCCTTGATTCAGCCCTAAAATTATCCCACTAATTCTCGTCACCCTAAAACCACAATGCTTCATTACCAGCCACATGATTTCTATTTTTGAAAAAAAGAATGAACTTCCCTAGTTATTTCAGGCATCAACTCAAACAACTGGTGGTAAGTTCCCAGATAGGTAACGGTTGAACAATTTGTTACAATTTGTCATCTGCCGAAAAAAGGGTAGTCAGCACTTCCAAGGATTACAAAGCCTCATGTGACCAAGTACAATGACCTTTCACAGGGAGCCACCCACTTTGTTCATTTGTATTTTTAGATCTCATTTAATGTCAGGCAGCTCAAGAGGTTTAATTTTTATACATGAATATACATTTTTCTGAATTTTACTTCTGCTTATTAAGATATTAAAAGATAAAACAAATTAATCCGTTTCCAATGGCAATCTAGTCAGGAAGGGAAAAAAATTGGAAGTGTTTTCCCATGATTCCTTTGTTTAACTTATTGGCTAATTCACAAATCAAAAATTCTCAAGAATAAAAATCAGCTAGAACAACAGATCACACTGTTTGCATAACAAAACAAACAAGTAATGTAGCTTGAGGATCAGCTGTAAACCACTCAAAATCTCATTTAGAGCAGTTCCCATGCTCCTCATAACATACAGTGAGATGGCCTCCTGGCTATTCCGTGCCACTATGTCCAGAAAACAGTTATGAAACTAGAGCAGTTAGATGCCATATCCCCTTGAGAACAACTAAGTCCTCCAACAGCCTGGTGTTTACTCTGTTGAGAAAGAACTATTTTAGGTGATTATAGCTAACACTTGGTTTCAGAGATTATCTCAAGTGATGCAGAAGTGAGAACGTCCAGAAGTGGGAACATTAGGTTCTCAGCACCACATACTGTACATCAGGGTGACCCTTGACATGGCAAATGGTCATCTTTGGCAAGTGTTATGAATCTGTGAGCGATTACCACTCATGACGGCATGCACTAGCGTTACAAAATGCTGGGATTTTTACTTCCTCTTCATTAAATCAGATGCGATTCGGTTATGAATGTGAGAAAGCCCTGTAAAAATCCTGTCTTTGCGGTTTGATTTCAGTTTTACTGTTTCCAGAAAAAACACTTCACTGGTCCTGTGGTTTGTGTGAAAACATCCCTCATCTCAAGTTGCCCGCCTTGTAATTCAAATATCAATAATGGAGATATCCACTGATCCTCAAGGAAAGCACGTACACTTGACAGCCAACATGTGCCACTGAAGTTTGCTTTGCTTTTGCGTAAGTGCTACAGTCTGCTATAAACCACTTTTCCATGTTCACAACAAATAGCCAGAGAGAGTCTCACACAAACCAGTGGCAACTCGCTGTCGGCGGGAAAATTAATGGCTGAGAGAGACATGTATTGTGCTTATGAGAATAGGCTGTAAACATTAATAGTTGTGGTAACTCTAACGCTTCATGATGCACATTTGACAACTCTCTACAAACACGGTTCAAAATGTGCAGGAAAGAATGGGGTCATCCTTTGATGTATTCTGCTGTTGTTTTGTAAATCATTTAACCCTTGGCATAACCATCCACCACCTTTGGCACAAGGAGTACTGACAGTGACTGCACAAGCATTACTTCCAAAGATAATCAATGTATTGTGTTATCGGGCCAAGAAATTCAAAGCTGTATCTCTGTGTAGTGGCGTAAGGTTGCCATTAAAGGTACCATTCATGCCAAAATCAGTGGCAGATATACTGCCTTCTCTCAAATATAATGGAACTTGATAGCACTAAGCTCGTGGTACTAAAAAAAGAAAAAAAAACAACATTTAAAAAAACTCAACAGCATTGTCCCTTTCTAGAAATTATAATGTGATTACCCAAGATTATCCACAGGCCTTGTTGTGAGCATTTTCCTATAGGAACCATTTTCTTTCTCCCTAAATAGACCCACTAACACATCACCATGCAGAAGGAAGTGTGCATCTACTCATGGATGAAAGGTTACAGCTCAGCTGAGGAGCACGGCTTTAATGTTTATATCCAGTGCTTTTACAAGCACGAGCCTCTCATCCATGAGTGGAGGCATGCTTCCTTTTGTCTAGTGATATGATGATATGATTGGATTTTGAGGGGGTCCGTTATATTTGAGAAAAGTTGACATGCAGTAGGGTTGGGCAATATATTGATATTATATCTTACACTTATTTATGTCAGTATCTATATCATTATATATGTGTATATATACACACGCACACACATATGTGTTTAGATAGCATTTTAGATTTTGGACATTGTTATATCGTGATATAGCATAAGCGTTGTCAAATCCTGGTTTTAAAGTAATGTGACAAAATGTTCTGAACTTAAAAGACCGTCCTAGCTGTTCTATTATTTGCTTTTACCCAAAGAGTCATTATATCCACATTACTTACTTTTTTGTTATCAAAAATGTCATTGCGTTGATATTTTGTGAAAGAACCAATAGGCAATCAAACCATATTGTGGCAATATCAGAAATCAACGTTTTGGTTTGGGTATTGCTTTTTTGGATTTTGTCCATGTCACCTAGCCCTACTATTTGGTAGTTTGATCCTATCCTGTCCTATCCTATTGTATAAGATCATAATATGTTAGTACTATATAGAAAATATATTTATATAGAGATATATATTGTATACTGCGGAGTAGCCTAAGAACATTCAGATATTATTTATAAGCCATAACATCCAGCCCTATGACTGATATCTCCAAAACTCTGCAAACTCACACCAAAACAACCTAGATAAACAAACTACAGGTATGAGGAAAAGTTTTTATTTTTGATTCTGAGGTGTACTGTCTCTTTAACAAGGCTGTCTCATAATGTAAGTGTCTCAGGTTTTACCCAAAACAACAGCAATGTGCCCTGCTGAAGTGCCCATGAGCAAAAACAATACCCTACTACCTGCTAACTCGTGGCCAGGTCACTCTTGCTGTTCAGTACTACGAGGCAAACTGAGCCCAGAGAAGTCACGCACCGTTTCAGGTTCAGAAAATCGCAAAACGTATGAGCTGAAATGCACACAAGCCAAGATGAGGCCTACACATGTCTGTCACTGCGCCCGACCGCGCACATAAAAAAAGTGTCAAGGGAAAAGCTTCCAGATTTGGTCTAACAGGTTACTTTACTACAGTGTAACAAATAGGATATAAAGTGCACTTACGTAACGTCTCAACTTTTTTTCAGGAGGAGACTTTCTCAGCCACCCTGAGCACACCACATCTCCCCCACTCATATCTGCTCCTTTCTTGCTCTCCCTGGAGTTCGAGCGGAGATTTCTGTTTGGCTTCGTTTGTTTTTGGGAGTGTCTTCTTGTACCTGAAGGAGAAAAGCGTTGACACAAAGCTCAAACGGTGAAGTTAAAATATATATTTTTTTAAAAAGTTCAAATGTGGTGTTTTCGACAGCGATAAATACCGTCACTCCTTCTTCGAAAGTCGACTCACCGACAGAAGGCACTTCTCTGAAATGCACAGACCAGATTTTCCACGAGTTGTAGTCAAATAAGCGGGTATATCCTGAGCTTGGAGTTAATGTAAACCTCCGCGGCGCCGCCTTTTGTACAAATATCAACGGTGACTTGTGTATTTTGTTGAAACTGGAACGCTGTGGGGGCAAAAAATAGGCGCAGGCAACTAGAAGTCGCTAAGTTTTTTTGTTGTTATATGTAACGCTTCATGCTAATTCCCGTCAAAGTGGAGCGAATCCCAGTTGGCGAGATCAGATGTAAATGTCCCACAGTGTACCGGTGCATAGTTGTCGTTTCTGCGCAAATTAAAACAATCTTCACCGTCAACACAGTGGTTCCGCCGAGCTTCCCTACCAGTTTACTCCCATGGTTCCTTAATTATGATTGACAGGGTGGCTCCGTCTTTCCCTCAACTCACCCTCCAATGGAACATGGCGGTGTCAAGCTAACAGGCCTAGCGACAAGAGGCCGGAAGTGTAGGAGCTCTGCTGTTAAAATAAATGTCCAGAACCTTAACGTCAACGGCCACGTTAACGGCTAAAAATTAACATTTTGACATAAGTTACGCTTGGATTTTCTATTTTAGTCGTTGTAGAATCATATTTGTTGGCACACATATCTAGATCCTCATTTGACGTCGACACGACTGTGCGCCAGTTGCCTTAATAAAATGTTGTGTTTGTCTTCTAATACCAATTCTGAACTTCATAAATATTGCACTTGTCAAAAAAGAAGCTAAAAACAGTACTGAAAATAATAATAATAAAAAAAGAAACAATTTAAGCAATAAAAACTAAATTGAATCCCACCCTGGAAATTAACTGAAACTAAACTGCAAACATTTTTTTTTTCAAAAAATATAAATAAAATATAATGGAGAATACAAAACTATTTTATGACGCAGACCACATTCATCCAATAAGTTCCCTCAACCTAACGTCCATCGTTTGTGATTTTATTTTGAAAGTTACCACCGGATGTTAAACTGTCGTAGCTCTGCTCGCTTTAATAGTGTGGAGGACGAAATGGGGAGGCGGCAGCGGCGTGCAGGGAAAACCGTAGCCCTTCAACCATGGGACATGTAGTTCAAAAATCGTTTGTGTTCCGTCCCATAAAACAACAAATGACTGTAGGGCGGTTTGCTAGATGAAACATGATGTAATAGAGCCGTATCCACCTCTGGGTGAACACAAAAGTGGCCTCAGACAGTTGAAGAAAAGACAAAGAAACATAACCCGCCTCAGTGTGAACTGAGAGGTCCCAAGAAAACATTGCTCGTCTAAACTACACAGTCCATAATGCGTGTTTATCCCCTAAAGAAAACTCAGCATAAAAATCGTGTTAGTAGAGCAGTTGGAAGCATATTGCATTAATTGACCTACTCTTAAGTGTACTATTATTCAACCTCTTTTTAGGTAGTTTGGTGGGTCTCTGATGAGGGAAATTTAGTTTGTTTTTGTTTTTTTGCCTTTCCATACAAAAAGGAGAGGGAAGTTAAAAAAAAAATAAAATATTGGCCTAAAAACTACAAACATATATCATCTTTTGTCACCTGCAAATAAAGATTATTTTCATTACCAATTAATGCCACTTATTTTCACCATTCATCTATTTATCATTTAGCCTATGAAATAGCAAAAATATGTGACATATACTCATCACAATTTCCTAGAGTCCCAATGACATCTTCTGATTGCTTCTTTTGTCCGACTAACAGTCCAAAATCCAAAGACTCTTTATTTACTATCATAAATGAAAGAAAAGAAAAAGCAGCAAATTATCACAATTTAATAAACAAATGTTTGACTTTTTTTTTTTTTTTTAAAGGACTGAAACAATTAATCAATTATCAAAATAGCTGGCAACTAATTTATTTTAATCAATTTATTGTAGCAGCTCCAGTCTCCATGAGATTTCTTATTTTATTTGAACTGTATTCCAAGATAGAAATTATCAGTGGCGTTTGGCTACTGTCCAACACTACAGTGATACTGATCTAGTTTACCATATCTGATCAATATATTGGACTAAACAGAGCATCTGTAGCTGGTCTAATCTACTGGCAAAGACGTGTTTCCCGTGGACTTTGAACGGTATCTGAGGAATCTTATTGGAATGCTATTGTAATGGTAAACACTTCCCCCAGAGGATGTCCCCCGTTTGTCTATGATTAATGACTTTGCCATTGCACAGGCACATTACCTCTTTCAACAGCTTCGGTATTGATGAAGAAATAGGGAGCAATTAAAGGCTGTAGACACAATACAACAATTCCAGTTAATGAATTCTTTTTCATGATACCACATATTTAACATTACATCCTAAATGCCTTTGTCTATGATGTTCTTGATGCAGGTTTCCTGAAATTGGTATGTCTAACAGGCATTTGTGTTTGTTAAGCTGTGCCTCTAATGTTGTCTCTTGTTGCAGTGCGTTTGTACCCACATTAGATGAACAGAGAAGGCTTTATTTCCTGTCAGTACATGCCAAATTAATGTGTACATACAGTATGCAGCGTGTGCAACCTAAAACTAATGTAATTATTAGAAAATCCTGATATAAGACTGCATTAAAGAGACAATATAATATCATATCGTTCCCAAGAGTTCACAATTCAACTAAAGTGAAAAGAAAAGTGTAATGGTTTGGTCGATTAATAATTGAGAATCATTGATTTTTTTCCAAATGCCCTTTGAAAGCTTCAGTGCTACTGCCATGTTTTTACCATATCAAATGCTAATTAGTACTAAATGGCACCTTTGCAAACAGTATTTAGTGATTTGGCCTGTGTCCATGGACAGTTATGTGATTGCACGTGGTTTCCCAGTTCCTTTTTCAGTCATTATTTATACTCACTTCCATTTGTTCAAAAATATTTTGCAATCGAAGCAAAAAAAAGAAATGGGATGATGTGTGTGCTTATTTTGATGAATTATGCAACAATGTACAGTTCTGTTTTTTTTTTTTAATCAAAGCAAAGTCACTTACATACCAAAAACTTGCATGTTCTTGAGGGGAATTCTTGCAGTATCAGTAATGTACTGAGTTGAACATTTAACCATTTCCAGTTCGAAGTATTTTTAAAATTGATTAGGAAATGTATGTTTTGCAGCTTCAAGTCTGTCTTACCACCATCAGATCTAGCTCCTTGGCACTGGTGATGTCAGGGTCTGTATATACTGCAAGAGAGAATATAAATTTTGCACAGCAGGCGATCCATTTACGTGAAGATGTAGTGCCTGAGATGGCTCCTAGTGGTCAATATACTCTCGGTGGTGGAGACGTGAAATCATGGAAACGTGACAAGTAAGGTGACACGGACACTGAGGTAAGCCTGAGCACAACAACACACTAATAACCTTTGATGTTTGGCTTATTTCCACAGAAATTAATTTGAGGTTTCCAGAAACCATCTGCTGCTCTGTCTTGCCATTGCTCGGTTAAGTTTTTATTAATAATGTCTTCTTTTTTTAAAATATTTGGACCATCCTGTGTTAACTATTACATTACTAGTTTATAAGTCCACAACATCTGTCCAACTCTTTGCCAACATACCATTTTAAATCACTTTACCTTAAATAACCTGCCTAGTTTAAGTTAGATAATACAACAAATACTAGTTTGTTTTTACTGTAGGGAAAGATGAAACCATTATGAATATTGACACAGTACAGCTGAGGTGTATGTCCTGACAAATTCCTCTTCAAAAATTTGCATTAAATATCAAAAGGCACATAAAATCAGCATGAACACAAAAGTCTCCCTGAATGATCAAATCAGAGGAATACATTAAAATATGCCATCTTGTCAAATATATTTAAACAAGCAGTTTAGTTCTCTGTAGATCACACTACCTATTAGTGAGAGAACAGTATTAAATATTCATATTTAAAATGCCTTTATCTCAGAAATGTCCCGTATACTGTATTGTATTCTATTTTCCACATATAGTTTTGTATTCCATGATTATTCAGAATGATATTTTTTTAAAGTCATATGTACATTTATTGCATGGGATATGAAACCTATAAAACACCAAAGCACACATCAAAAAAAAAGATTCAAATATCTTGAAAATCAAACTCCACAGCTCGTGAGGAAAAGCTGCATGCAAATCAGAAAAGTAAACAAAGGTTTGGAGCTGTGTTCAGAACTAAGACAAATCAAAAAAAAGTCTGTTTATCTTACAGTTGAATGCTCTCTTCTGTACTGTGCACTGCACATGCATGTATTTGCATATGTTTGTGTGTGTATGTTTGTGTGTGAGGTAATCTTATAAACACTCTGAAAAGCCAGATAATATGAACATGTTCTAAACGGAACCTGTTTAGATACAAACTTATTAAGAGACTAATGATTATTGAAGTTATTTTTCTCACATCAAATTATATTTAGCCACATTTTTTCCATTTAAAGGTCTAGTGTGTAGGATTTAGTGGTGACCTTGCAGACTGGAAACACCTTGCATCATCCTCTGCTTCCAAGCATGTAGCAGAACATATGATGGCTGCGAAACAAATGAAAGGTCCCATCTAAAACCAGTGTTTGGTTTTTCCAGTCTGGGCCACTATAGAAACTAGGTATGTATGCAATTAGTTGACTGACGATTAAATGTTAATACTCTCGCTAGTTGGCACCAGAAAAATGAGTATGTTAAACTAATCATTAATATTTTATCACTGTACAAAGGCAGTTAAGCTGTTACACCGCTGCCCCTGTGCTAATGAATGATAAGACGGATCACATCTCGTCAAACCAGCGCCATCTGCCAATATTTTCATGTAGAAAATGAAAATAAGGTTGCATGTAGGCTATGTCAGAATAAACTAGCAAGAACCAGTCAACCAGAGTAATGCACAACCACATTCAGACATGTGGACATTAACCTGCAAGGAGAGCAGACACACCATTTGGCAGCTAAGAGACCCAGAGTTGCTGTGATCCTGCTCAGTTTGAAAAGAGTGAGTTGTTGAAGAGAGTGAGTTGTTGAAGAGAGTGAGTTGTTGACCGCTTCAGATGGATCCTAATATATCCAATATTCTTTCAAACGATGTTTAAACCTTAACTATTAATAAACTGTGCTTATTTTTTGTTTTGTTTTTTACTTTTAGACTAGTCAGCTGGTCTAAATTGAAATTTCAGTTTAACCAATACAGGAAATTAGTTGCCAGGAACATCCCTTATAGAAATATGGCAGTACAACATGGTGGCCTTGATTGGAAGAGTACTGTCGCCAACTGAAGATATAATTGGCTCACTCTTAAGAAAATAAAAACAGGATTATTCTTATTTTCAAGTGATTATACATTAATGAAGGCAATACTCATGATTACTATATTCTATTTCTGCCATAGTCTGCAAATAAATCTCCATTAATCCTACACAATGGATCTTTAAAGGAAAGAATGCATTTGTACCAATGAGCATTAGGTATCTCAAGTTTTGAACTTTTGAACAATAATACTAATGAAAGGTTAATGAAGATTAAATGATGTCTGAAACAGTGGTATTTAATCCAAACTATACGACTGTAACAAAATCAAAGATCAGAATCAGCGCAGCAGATGCTTTGAGTGTGAATGTGTGTTTGTGTGTGTGTTTGTGTGTGTGTGGTTTCAGTGCTCTTTTCATGAGGTTATATGCACATCAATGGTATGACTGTTCAGGACTCCCTCGGTACCAGTTCATCTGGGTTTTTTTTTTTCTTTCAGAAGACCAGTCTACTAATGGTATTGAAGCCCCCTCCCCCTCCTCCTCCTCCTCCACCAGATGGGCCACAGCTCCCTGGTGGGTTATTGTCATCTGAACCGTTGGGCCTGAATGAGCATGAGGATGAAGGGGCCTGGAGAGCCTGGGTCCGGGCGTTGAGCTCCTGTTCCTATTGACAGCGTGCAGGAAGGAGAAATGTTTCCAAGTTAGATTATTTTTAAGTGTAAACTAAAGCATATACTTAACCCGAGCTACTTGGAATAGTTAATTTAGCATCGGTGTAGTTTTAAGTGACTGGCAGTGCGTGAGTGCTGTCACTTAACATCATTAGAGCACCCTCTAGAGGTGATTTACTTCAGTCACTTTATACAAGTGCACTGGAAAGTCAACTCAACATAGCACAGTTCAATGACTCGTGAAATTACACCTCCCGTTTTATAGCAGGACAGCTCAGATTTGGCTTCAAGTTCAGTCAAAAAAATATCTGCTATACTGTGCAGGCTCTTAGGTATCTGTGAAAGTACGCTCTGTTTTCCCTCAGCTTCTTTCCACCTGAGAGAATCTTCCACAGTCCTCGACTTTCATAATAACCTCACACTTAGAGGGCTCAGTGATAATGATGTTATACGTCAAATGCGGGTAAAGCATAAAAATACACAGTGTTTCAGCCAAAATATCCACTTAACCTCTTAGCAGCAGATTAAATACTTGCTCTAATGCTAATCACTTCACACTTGGTTTGCATTTATTGGTATAATTTATAGAGAGTGATTTAAATAAGTGACATAACACCTGTGTGTTTTTGTTCACCCCCACACACCTGTAAATACAGCTTGTTGTCTTTGATAATAGCATCCAGTAGTTCTTTCTGCAGGGGAGGCTCAGCATTCAGTCTCATTCCATTTGCCATCAGTCCTCCGTTTCTGCTCTGCCCCGGTAGCTCCTGTTTCCTGTACATGAGCACATACGCTGTGTCCTTGGGGAAGCGATTTGTAATGTTTTGCACTGATTGGAAGGATGAGAATGTCACTCTGCTATCGTTGAACAGCAGCCAATCCCTTGCCTCCTGGCTACTATTAGATGGTGTGTCTCCTTGTTCAGGTGGAATTGAAAGAGCTGAGCAAGTGGAGAGGCTACACTCAGCCTGGCCATTTCCCAAATCCCCCTTGAGG
Source organism: Lutjanus erythropterus (assembly GCF_056507025.1). Taxonomy (NCBI): domain Eukaryota; kingdom Metazoa; phylum Chordata; class Actinopteri; order Lutjaniformes; family Lutjanidae; genus Lutjanus; species Lutjanus erythropterus. The sequence goes on along the minus strand of NC_139319.1, from coordinate 15,332,196 downwards.
GCAAAGTGATTGGCTGGATGCTGTGTTCCATCTGCTCCGTTAATGTTGCGGCCATAAGAGTAGTAGTGGCCGCTCTCAGACGATACACCAGAATGCATCACCACTGAGCTGAGGACATAGGGGACTGACTGGACTGACATCTCTCCTCCTCTGTTTATCTGCTCTGCTCCGTCTATTCTCTCCTTCTCCTCCTCGTCTTTTTGAGACGGTTTGAGCTTCTTGGCCAGATTCTCGCTGCTCTCGGGAGAATCCACTTGTAGAGGAGAAGAGGGAGAAGAGGAGGACTGTGTAGGCATCGAACGGGCATGTACGGGAAGTCTCATGAGTGGCGGGATGGTAACGTTTTCCAGAATCTTCCTCCGGACATGGCATTTGGCATCGTAAGAAAATCGCAGCAGGGTGAGGATTAAGTATTCAGGTGCCGACACCACTTTCATGGTCCTCTCTGCACGCTGGAGAGAGCTGCACTTCTCACAGAAGTAGGCATTCTCTTCATCCAGGATCTCTGGAGCCAGGAAATAGTTCACCAGGTCAGGCACAGAGAGAGGAGGCTCATTTGTCGCTGCCACAAAATGGACATTGCTAGCGAGGGCTTTGGCCGAGCCTGGCTCGGGAATCTCACTGCCGCCGTTGACAGATCCCTGACAGAGAACCTTGGGCTCCTCTGAGGGCCCCTCAGGTTGAGGGCTGTCCTGAGTGGTGGCAGGAGGACAGAAGGCCAAAGAGAGGTCTGTAAAAGGTTCCTCTTTTTCAGAGATGCAGTTACACTGCATACAGCGAATACCAGTGACCAGATTCCCACCAAACATTGTTTCTATCAAAGTCCTCCTGTCATTCCCAGGTTTGATTTCTGCTGGAGTCGAAGATGACTCCTCTCCCTCCACAGGTGAAGTCTGACCTTTTGGGTCATTGTTGCTTGTGTCAACAGGGGAGGCAACCTTTGGCTTAGCTGATTCAAGGACCTGAAGTGTTTTCTCCTCTTCATGTAACCTTGAAATCAGGAGACAGGGACATTCATCATTGGGAGAAAATACAACAATGAATTGATTTTAACTTGTGCCACTGTGATACAGAGGCCTATTCAGCAAGAGGCTGGGAAGCTCGAAAGGGCCCTTTTGAATTTTCCTATGGCTCTCAAGAGGCCTCCAAATCAAGCTGGCATGTGTATGATCTGAAAAATTTAACTGAGGTGCATATCTCTGAGCTAGTTTAAGACATATGAACCTGGTCGTATAATCTGATGGCATTGGTTATGTCATGATACCCTTAAAATGAAAATGGGGAAATGGGATGCCTGTGATTCATTTATTCCATGTAGTAATATATCCATTAACATTATACTGGAAATGTTATTTGCAGCCAATAATTGATAAGGTATTCTCAAGCCTCCAGTGATTTTACTGTTTGGCCGTCTTGTTATTGAAGGTGAATAGCCCTACACACACACACACACACACACACACACACACACACATATATATATATATATATAAAACAAAGATTTTCATTCCCTGACACACAAAGGACACACAAACATAATTTTGCCTGATTTAATCTATTTGGCAAAGGGCAACGGGTAAGGGAAGCAATTTTGTATTTTAAATTTGAAACACTAACTGGACACTCTCCTGTTACTATTGACTGATCTAATCTGCTTGGACTCCAACTGTACCTGTCTAGAAGAAATCTGAGGTACTCGGAACAGTCCTGCTGAGAGCCAGCATTGAACCAGGGAGGACGAGATGCTTCCAAGAAGTTTCTGGGAGCATATGCTGCCCTCTGCAGGAAACAGACATGCACCACATACATATTGCAATCAACTGTCTTCGTCATCAGTTGTAATATTCCATAGTATCTATTACACAAGACAACACTAACCTGAGTGTGTGCAAGGAAAGCAAAGAGCAGCTGGAGCTTTTTCATCAGTGTGTTGGAACCATTTAGTGGTAATGATAAAACATGCCGCCTGAAACTGAGAAAAAACAAAGTTACACTCAGACTATGGCTTTTAGATTCAGTGTACAAATGGAAAACAAAAATCAACAAATGTGTCTGTGTGTAGTATTTGCATATATTACTTACTCTGTGGCCATGAAGAGGGTCTGAATGATGCTGTTCATGTAGCAGGTGTTCCCCAGGTTGACCAGGCCAGTCTTGCCTGTCTCAGACTTCCCAGTTTGCCTCAAAAGACCTGAGGCAAATGAGTTGGACTGGGACGTCCAGGCACTTTGATTCAACACCAACTTGATCTTCTCTTCTCCAGGTTTTGGGAGATCCTGAGAGGACAAGTTGAAATTATTAGATAGAGAATATATGCAAGAAGTTTATGAGGTAAAATGAACAAGTCTTGATTATTTATGTAATATAAAACAACGACCTTCTGTTGCAATTGGTGATCAACATTTTGTTATAGTTCTATTGTATGTGAATATTTTTAATATGTCGTGTATGATCATGTCATATTGAAGCAAAGATTTAACATACCAGGACTGTCAGAACAAACTGTTCTGTCTGTTGATTTGAAAAATATCTGTTGGGCAGATCTCAGTGTGCACATGCAGAAAGTTTCACTTCTTACTCCCTTAGTATATCCAAGGACACGCCCCAGGGATCGATCCTCGGACTACCATTCATTATATGAATATCAACAGTCTTGCTCAGAATGTTTCAACACGTTTCCATGTTGAAATCAATGATATCGTGATATACTGCTCTGCGTCAACACCAAATCAGGCTCTTCGTCAGCTACAACTTTCTTTTAATACTGTACAATGCACCCTGAGTGATCTGAAATTTGTTTTGAACGCTGACAAAATGAAACTCATGACGATTTCAAATGCAAAATCAAAGCCATCGAATCTTCCATCCATCACCGCCTCCCATGGCTCTGAGATTGAGTGTGCATCTCAGTACAACTATCTTGAAATTGATGATACTCTCACATATAAGCCTCACATTCAGCAAGTGGTGAGAAAGATGAAATAGAAATTGAGTTTTTACTTTAGAAACAAGTCTCTGCTTTTCCTTTGTGGCCAAAAAGAGATGTTTTGCTGCTACCTTTATGTAGGTGATAGACTATGGGGATGTCATATACATGCATGCATCCTCACAATGCCTACACATTGCACAATGTTTTATCACAAATCTCAAAGTCCTCACTCAACACTGCTCTCTGTATGATCAGGTCAGATGGTCTACCATGTCCACTCCTAAACTTAATCATTAGTATACACTTACTGATAAGGCTGTTCTTGGACTGCTCCCCTCTTAAATACAGGTCAACAGCTGACAAAAAGTCTGGGTAGTCTTCATTCCCAGTCGCTAGAGTCCATATTCAATTGGGGGAAAAGGGTGTTTCAGTATGCTGCTCCCTCAGCTTGGAATCAGTTGCAAAACTACCTAAATCTTTGGGAGTTGGTCTCATTGGAAAGTGATTCTAAGTGACTTGGAAACCTGTACATTTGGCTGTAGATGTTTTGAATGTTGAAGAATCTTTTAATGTTTTACAGTTCTGTAATTTGTTCTTTGTGTTCATTCTAAATTGTTTTTTGTTTGTCTTGTCTACAATGGTGTTATTGTTGCTGCCGCCTGTCTTGGTGAGGACACTTAATCTCAAGAGGTCTAAAGTCTAAAGTTAAACAAATGATTTTACCTTGATGGCCTCTAGTATGTGGTCATAGAGGTCAGGGAAGCCAGAGTACTGGTACATCATGCAGTGTATGAGCTCAGTGAACTGCAGCAGGAAAGCTTTGCTGGTGGGGAGACCATCTGTCCTCAAAGACTGGACGAGATGCACCACATGCGGAACAACCTGGGACAGTGAGGGATGAAGAGAAAAGAAAGAAGTTGAGGACACTGTGGTGCTGAAAACGTTGGAAGGTACAGCTAATATTAATCATTGAAATGTGCAGCACGGTCAGCCAGAGGGTAGTGGCAACATCAGGAACCCCACTGAGGGTTCAGTCTCATTTACTGGGTATTTTTGAGACTGTTCATGTTTTTAGATACTAATGAAATCGGCCAACTCAAGGGCCATTGCTCGGCATTTAAGTGTTTCACACATCATTAGTGGAAGAGCGGTGCCGAGCCTGGGGTTCTGGGAAAAGAAGTCTACGCGGCTTTGAAGTAATTTAAGCCAGAAAAGAAGAAAATGAAAAAAACCAATAAAGTGGCCATATGAGAGGGAAATGGGCTGTGAGGAGACAGGAGATCCCTTACCAAATGGAAGGCCTCAGGAGAGTGCTGGAAACTCAGCAGCATGTGGGAGAGCACAGCTAGCGCCCCCTGCCGCACAATGGGGTACCACAGTCGACTGAATACCTACGGGTTAAAAAAAGAAATCTTTATGTCATGAATATGTTTATATAAACTGGGGAAATTATTCAAAAATTCAAGTGAGTCATTTCACCAGCCCTGGCTAAATATCCTTTAGTCAAAACCTTGCTGCAATCGAGCTAATTATCACTGCAGTTCCTAACATCTGCTCTAAAACATGCATACAATTTCTATCAAGTGTCTTTCTGAGGTACATAAATGACTCAAAATGAGGAGTTCTTTCTACAAACCAGTTCAATTTTGAGCAGAGTGACGTCTATGAGGATTGTGAACTTCTGAACTGCAGCCAGTCCTTTGAGTAGAGCAATGACCCAGGTGTCAACATGTTGGGCCAGAGGCCAAGAAAGCCAGTCAATCATCCTAGACAGAGACAAGACGATTACGTGGGGGTGCAAATAATGTGCAAAAATGTGCTAATATTATAGTTACACGGATTGCTTATATAATTTGTATTTACAACAAATAACTTAAAATAGCACATTGACAAGGTGTGTGAGTTACCTGCAGAGCGCTTTAGTCATGCTGGCATCTTTGACATTTTGGTCTGTGGTGAGACTCTTGATGAGCACTGTGATCATCTGGACGGGGATGTGCTGGACCAGGCTGGCCAGAGCAATGGATGGGTCAAAGGAGGGGTCTGTAAGGATAACCAATCAGGGCAGAAATGGCACATAATTACAAAACCCAAGCTTTTCTTTTAGCATCAGTAAGTGGGGTATGAATGCATGTTCCAAGTAAAATTTTACAATTGATATAATGCAGTACAGCACCACCACTAAGTCCTTACAAATTAGACAGCACTATTTTATACATTCTGTGTCACAAAGGTTGTATTTGTTGAAGAACCTATTATCCAAAATTATATTAGGGGACTGAAACAGTAAACTTTCACTGGTATATATAATGATCATAGATCACTTACAGATTTCTATAAATAAAAATAAAACACAATTTGGATTAAGATTAAGGACCAAATATACACAAAATGCTGCCTATAAATGTTCTGTAAAAAAAATATGGGACTACATATACGTTGATACCAATATAGACTGATATAGCTGTGCTAAACCAGTATCAGACCAATAATATCAGCCAACCAATATATCTGTCTGGCTCTAGTTACATTACATTTGAAGTCGTCTCGATGTTTTGTCCATTTCCTGTCAAGGACTTTGACAATTGTTTGACTTGGGATATATTGCTCGACCAATATTATGGACCCAAGTTTACTTTCAGTGCCCCGATATTATTTTGAACAATAAAGTTTATTGGTGAAACTGTAAAATATCCTGCCTACATGAAATGGAAATCATTGCAAAAATGAACAAATGTGTTCTTTTTATCTATCTATCTATCTATCTATCTATCTATCTACATAAATAATGTCGGCTAATATATCAATATTGTAATGTTTTTAACCCCCTATTATCAGTATCAGTCCGAAAAATCCAGTATCTGTCTAGCTCTGTCTAAATCATGTTTTTAGCCCCCAGTATCAGTATACTAAGTATCTGCCAATATTGAGAAGAGTAGAATTTTTATTTCTTCATACATAATACAGCTACACAGAGCACACTTAAACTCATCACAACTTTCCTTAGATGGTTTACCTGTGATATTTTGTGTTGTGTATTATAGTGTTTGTGTAATATCTGTGAAGAGGAGTGTGGATCTGTGGATTTGACAGCACGTTCCCCAGCATGAACACAAATTCAACAGTGCACTTTAGAAACACAGATCACCTGAAAACTGTCATTGAAATTGAGGCCGAGTGACCTTTTAACCCTCGCATTGCTCACTGACGCATGCTGTCAGTACAGCTATTCAACTGAAGCTGCTGCCTGCTGTTTGTTTATTTTCTGATGCTCCACAGCTCAGTAACTTGTAACACTGCACAGTAGGCTCAGGACATATCTAAAATTTACCATCAACAAAAGACGGCAGCTTTGACTTTAGCTGAAACATTCTTAACTTAACTACACCTTCACAGAAAATGCTTTTCAATATTTGCCACTGGGGAAATATACTCCTTGAATCAGTGGATTTGAAGGTAGTGTCACTAAGCTTCGACAAGTGTGCGAAATGAGGCCACTACTGCTAAAATGAAAACAACCAGCGTGCCAATAAAGCTGAATATTGCTGGATGAACATCCAACCTATACAAATGAGAGCACTAAGCCAAGGGATCAAAGTCAGCTATTGGCAGGGCCCTGAAAAACCAAAATGAAACAAGGTAACTGTTCCCAGGCACTAAATCATGCACTAAAAAAATGTGGTATTAATGCCAAGATAAGTCAAAGCTCCATGATACCAAATGCAAATACTCTTTTTTCATAAACGGCAGATATCTATTAATCTACATCCAAATTTGTTCCTATTTTAAACTTCTTCATGACATCTATTAACCAATTCATAGATTACTACGCTACTACCAATTATTATTTAGTTAATACTTTCTCATGTCTGAGGTGAGGGATCAGCAGAGGACTTATCAAGTTATAAATGACAAATATGACAACGAGATTGTTTCATTTCAAATATTAATAGATTTTTGGTTTGCGTGACTGATTGTGTTGATGAAACACCAAATTACGTTGAAAATCAAACATTTCTCAAGAAGTATATTCATACAGTCTTATTCCTAACATTGAAAATAGTCTAGAAATGGCAGTAATGAGCCATTTGTTGAATAAGTTAACCTCAACTTAAAATGAGAAAAAAAATAATAAAATATGGGAAAAGAATGAAAACAAGAAAAAAAAAGTGTTTTGTATTTTGCTAAATATTAATTGACTGTTTGTGTTTTCAACTACCATTTCAGGAAAATGCACAAAATTTGCAAACCAACCATGAAACTGACCATTTTCACAACTTTCAGGATTTTGTACAAATCCTGTATCACGCTATGGAAAAATAAAAGCAGTTCTTTTTGAAAGTATGAAATAAGATACTTTTTATACCGCTTAACTAAGGATGTTAATTTTTGATCAATAATTAAGAATTTAACCGATTAAAAATGTATTAATCAGTCATCACTGTGATACTTCATATTGTTTTTTGTCTGTCGGAGCTATTTGTTGAATAACAAAACTTAAAATAAACCTTAAAATGAGAAAAAATTAAAATGGGGAAAAAATGTGTTTTGTATCTTATTAGTTATCAAACAATAATTGATTAATCATTCATTACTGTCCCATCTACCATGATCATTTAGTAAGGAAGGAAGGAATGAAGTAAGACATCTCACCTGTGGAAGAAATAATGGCAAAGACTTCCTGCAACGAGGGGAGCAGTGTGGCGGGGTCAGCCTTCCAGATGTTCTGTAGCAGTGTGCTAACCTTTGTCACCTGACCTACATACTCTCTCAGCTCCCGCTCTTGGCTGGCGAAGCAGTGGAAATAGCTGATGGTCCTCACCAGCTGCTGGCAGAACAAAATGCCCGACTTATCCTTGGGGATACACTGCACAAAGTCTGACAGCAAAGTGTTCAGGCGGGCACAAAGAGCGGGCTCCGGACGCTCACACACCATCCTTAAAACCTCCACCTGGATCACGCTAAAGATCTCCAGCACTGAGGGGCAGCTGATGAGAAGCCGCAGGCAGCAGTGAATGTAGTCAATGATGGCTGGGTCTTTGCGGTCAAGCTGGCCATAGCCCTGCTGGAGGAGACTGAGGACAAAGTCTTTACTGAAGAAACGCTCAAACTCCGGGCGGTGGTAGCGCGCGTAGGCATCCAAAACCTGGAAGCCGATCTGCTTCTGAAAGGCATCTTCGCCGACCAAGATGAGGCGGGTGGTGAGAGTAAACAGCGACTGACACTGCTCCTCAGTCACCTCCTTCTCTGCTGCTTCCACAACCTTCTTCACAATGGCTCTCTTCACTGGAACAGAGTGATCGGAGCTCACAAGGCCCTCCAAAATCTTGTCCATGATGATGGTCTGGAGGAAGTAATTACACTTGTTAGAAAGGTCACATAACGTCTGCATTCATACTTATTGGTAAAATAAAATGTGAGGGCCACATTTATTTTGCTGTTTATAACACCGGTGCTTTTCCTACGTTGACACATCAAAATGTCTGTATTGAAAAAAGCCTATTGAAGCGTAGTGTCCTTTCTCTCAGAGTCTACACACAGTGTCTGCATTCATCGAGTGCACAGACTGTCAGTATTCAAAGGTAGACCTTGTGTACTCAGCTTTAATGTGCTGCAACTGGAATGTAGAGCTTGTGAGCTTTACTGTGATGTGCCTATTGAGGCGAAAAAAGTTGCTTTACGCCATGATGACTGGGCCTTTTAAGTGTTAGACAGACATAAAACATAATTCATATACAACTGTGCAGCACAGAAATTGGGAAAAAAGTAATACATCTTAATACAATGCTTGGCCCTATGATTAATGACAAATTTCAATTACTACATTTAAATTAGGAATTAATTGTAGACTAACTGACCTTTCGCATTATTTTTTTCTAAATATTTTACCAATTTGCCAAAAAAACAATGAAAAATGCAGTCCTCAATTAATTTAGTGATACAGAGAAAACAAGCAAATCTTTATATAAACTGCAACCATCAAATGAAGAACACTTTTGCTTGAAAAATTAGTACAATTCATAATTATAGTTTAAATTTATTTTCATTTAGATTAATTTTCTATTCTATTCTAATCAACTGATCTTTTCAGTACCAAATTAAATTTATGAATGGAAAACCCATTATTATTTTTCCCAGTGAAGCCAAGTAACTCTTATCATTATATGATAAGTCTACCCTTGTAAAGCATTAATAAATATGTTATAATTAAGTTTTCAATAAACTGTAATACTTTAGAAATCATTCATAAACGATTCTTCAAATGTTACAACAGTTTTCATACATCAAAGTGGGCTCACTATTTGGCAAGTCCCAGTTGCTGCTTACAACTAATTAATCTGACATATGATGAGTTACTAGGATTTATAACGTGCAAAAGGGAGCCTTATTGTAAAGTATTAAAGCGTCGTCAACGTCAAGAATACTGCCAAAGCCTTACTGTATGAATCTGTAATTTGTTATGTTAGTTTGATGGCAAACGAAACATTTTGACTAACGGTGGTTAAATACAATTACTTGCCAGCTAAGTAAGAAATGAAATCTGAAACTGAACAGTACAGTTAAATGTGGGCTCATTATTTTGCAATGTTGGTCTTTTTTTAACTAATGTGTTGTAACAGCTCATTAATGATTTAGAAAGTCTTAACCTAGTTAACAACCTAATTATAAGCCATCTATAAAACATTTATAAGGGTTGTCTTACTTTAAAGTAGAATCACGAAACGTATATGTGATAAATACTTGAAAAACGTATATTTGTCTAAATGTCTGGGATGTAAACAAGTCTGAAAGTGACCTAATTAATAGTTAAAGAGGATTCAGTGTCTCCCGTCACAGATATTGTCTAAATTTTGCGGTTTCTTTATGGTGTTTTTTGACTGTGAAGTGGTATTTTATTTTATTTTTTTATAAATGTATTTAATTTCCGAAGTCAACATACTGATTAACTTAATTTATTAGCTAGCTGCTGCTGCTGCTGCTGCTCTTGTCTGTCCACTTCAGGGGAACAGCGACCAACCGCTATCTGTGCTTGTGTGTACACAGGCGGCTAGCTTGCTAAGGTTAGCTGTAACGTTAACTTTAACCTATTTCTCCCCGTCTGGTAATTAAAACATGGCACTGGTTAAAAAACAACTAAACTACCGGAGAATGATCTCTCAATCTATAGCGACAGTTGTTTCTAACATCATTCTACAACGGAAAAATGAACAAAGCAACCAAACAGGCCTCACGTTAGCTGAGTAACGTTAGGTTCCACTGACTTAGCATAAATACCGACATGTATTGCCGCGATACAGAAGCTTTACGGTCTGCACTTACCCAGATAAAGCATGTCAACCGTGTCCCACCAGATTACCGTCAATTGTCGGTGGATGTTAAACCTCTTTTGACAGATAAAACCGCGTTATTTTGGTTCATTTGATCGCTCAGAATCAGCTGATTAACTGTCCACTGACGTCATTCCTGTAGACAGAGGTGCTGGTAGGGCCCCTGAGTGAAGCAATTTTTGTCTAAAGATTGCCTGTTACGCAGATGTTGAATTTGAAGTAATAAAATCATTGATTCTGCGGCTGCGATGTTTTTGAACGTTTTAATGACAATATTTAAATTCAGTCAAATACTCATTTAGGTATTTTTGCGTTTCTGAGCTGTTTTTGTACAGTGGATGTGCTGCATTCATGTACACCTCGTTCATCTCCATTTTAGAGGTCTCCTGTGAGGTTCTTTTTCTTTGAGTCCCCTGTGAAGTTGGCTTTTGGCAGCAATTAAATTAACTCTGCAGGATTTCTTTTGGTGTCTCTTGTGAACCCCTGAAACATAACCTACATGGGTATAATTTTTCTTTTTTACATTTTTACCATACATAATAGGGCTGCACAATATCGTAAAAAAAATCATATTGTGATAATTTTGACAAATATTGCAATTGCAATATGATTCATGAGTAGTGGGAATTATCATTTTTGCAGCATGAGTTTCCTTTTTAACTGACAAAAACATTAATTCATGATGATGTGACATTTGTTGGGGTCTGCACCAAAAAAACATGCTTTTTTACATCTGGAGAACAAGCTTTGTAGGCTAGGGGAGCACTGCAGCACTACAGTACTTCATTATAATGCTGTTTTGTTTTTTATATTGCAGTCAGCCATATTGCAAAAATAGAATAAAATAATGAAATGAATAAATTAATAATAATGATAATAATAATGTGAAAACGATGTAGAATCAAAAAATGATGAAATGATGATGAAAGAGGAGATTTAGAAAACACAAGTAGACATTAAATTTGATCTCAGAAAATCAAGGAGTACAAAGCTGTGTGTGTGTGTGTGTGTGTGTGTGTGTGGGTGTGTGTGTTTTAATCAGGAAATTCTTTAAATTTCTAATTACTAAAATGCTGTAATAATCATGTTACAATTATGGAGTTTATATATCGCAGCAAACTACTTTGGATGTACATGAAACAAACCTTAAAATGTTTACAAAAAGTGTGTGAACTGTACTTAAAGCAAAATTTGCTCACTTGCTGACATGTTCAGGTGACTCATCAACATTTAGAATACTACAGTATATTTTACCCAAATGAACTACTGTGGTGTAGGCTGGACTTTTTTAACCAAGCCCAAGTTCAGCCTTTAAACTACTTGTGAAATAATACTCTATTCTGCAAATAAACTTAACCAACATAGCAACATTTTATTTACATTTTACAATTTGGAAAATGTATTCAGTTCTTGTGTGCAATGAAATGATCTTTACTGTTAATGAGATAATTCAAGTAATTTACAATGTATAGACAGATTTTAAAAAAAACTTTAGACTGACAATGCAGTCTGATGTATGCTTGTTTGTCAAGCTATAAGTAATTATTTGTTTCATGTCTTGACAATGAAGCTGTGTATAATTCAAGTGTATATAAATATAAATAAACATTTGGTTTAAAATAATTAGCTGTATAAAGAAATCAATGGAACCCATTTGTTGTTGTTGTTGTTGTTGTTGTTGTTCTTCTTCTTCTTCTTCTTCTCATTATTATCATTATTATTATTGTTGTTGTTGTTTTCACAGTATTAGTATCATAGTAAAATCAAAAAGACACATCATATTCTAGAGAATACAAAACAACTGAGCAAGTCGTAGCAATATCAAACAAAAATAAGAAGTACAGGACAAAAATAAATATTAATGAAATCAAAACATAATTACACAAAAAACATAAACAAACTCATACGAAATCCCCACAAATGGTCAATCAGGAATAATGGTACATAGACATTCATAAAGATAAAGATTTTTGATTTTTTTTCTATATTTAAATTTTTTAATGTGTAATTGTTTATAAGAATTTAGTAAGAATTTTCATAGGAAACTTTGTTTGTGTATGAAATATTTTGCCAAAATAATAATAACTTATTATCCCCAAGCTATGTTTTCCTGTCCTCCATTTGGAAACCAAACTATATATTTTCATATGTTAAAATTATCAAAAGTTTTCCAATCCTGAAAAGCATAAAAAAAAGTCACGCTAGTTAATCCACACGAAAAAAGATGCTCTCAAGGGTTCCAAAATATAACATACGTGTTTCAACTCACATGTAAAAAAAAAAAAAAACATCCTACAGTCAAGGAAGGCAGCATACGCAAATCTCGCGATACCTTGCTGTGAACGCGGGTACCCGAGAACAATCTTCCTACTAGCGCGAACGTGCTGCCTCCGACCAACCGGTGTGTCTTTCATTATAAACAACAAGATAGTTCTCATTTATCGTGAGAAAGTTCGGAATATCTTTAACGGCTCCTTTGCGGGATCTCATAAGATACTTAATAACGGACGATATTTCTGATTTGAAGGGGTATTTGAGTAAAAATGTCCGAAAGCGCAAACTGCGTGGAACAGCGGGAAGAGCAGACTGAACTTGAAGAAGCCGGAGGAGCGGAGGTAAGATGGTTTAAAATGGGCTTTGTCTCCTCTCAACAACGCGTACACCTTTCACAGACCCGTCACACAAGTCTCAGTCTTTGAAAACCCTCGTCCCTCATCTACGTATACTTGTTCCTCAAATCCCGGTAAATTAAACTTTCACTTTGTTAATGTTTATACGGGCTGTTTGAGCTAACTAGTTAGCTAGCCGCGGCTATCGTTAGCTCACGACAACAGCAGCCCGGTCCCATCCACTCGGGACTGAAGCTAACGTTACAGCACATAGCACAACAAGGCCGGCTGTTTCATAAGCGCTCACACAACTAGCTTAGCACCGCTAGCCACACATCGATTGTCAAGTTAAAAGTCCCAGCGTACTATTAGTTTACCCCCAGGCCAGATTCACCCAGAGAGTTGATTGTGAGTGTTATCTGGCTCTTGGAAAGATCTCGTTCAGATCAGTTAAGGCTCGGCAGCCCGCTTCAGCTCGGCTGTCCCATCCGCGTCTTTGTTTTCAGTGGGACAGTGAGGGCAGCAGGAGAGGGATGCTGCTACAGCGCTGCCTGCCTGCGACTTGGCTCCTGCTCCCGTTTGTGTTGAGTTTTTGGTTAAAATCCCACGTTAAATGGACGAAGCTGTCAGGTGTACAGCTCGACAGTTAAAATAAGATTGGATGAAACTTTGTTGAATGCAGGGAGAGTTAAAGGGATAGTTCACCCAAAAATGAAAATGAGGTCATTATCTACTCATCCTCATGCCATTCTTTGGCATGGTTTGGTTTTTTTTAGTCCTCAAAACACTGTTGGAGTTTCACAGGAAAGCAGCGTTGCAAAATCTCCCAAACAGTGTAAGTGAATGGTGACAAGTTTTCAAATGTAAGGAAAAACCTAAAAAGTTTCCTCCTTGTAATCCCAGACTCCTAAAGCCCTGACATGGTGTTCACTTGGGCACATTATCACACCACACACACACACACACACACACACACACACACACACTGTACTGAAGTACAAATTTGATATGTTTTTATTTGAATCTTTCCATTTTATGTAACTTTTAAAATATCTACTACTACTCCACTATATTCAGAGGCAAATAATTCACTTTTTACTCCACTACTTTTTTGAGTTAGTTTGAGATAGTTAAAGTTATTAGTTGTCTTTCAGATAAAAAAAAGTTCATACCCTTTCTGTCCAGTAGAAGACATAAATCTCCAGAAAACTCTTCTATTTCTTATGCTGTTGAGCCCATCGGACCTGATGTAAATATCCCTTTTAAAAAAATCAGCACCTCCTTGATTTTAAATGAACTTAAAAATCTCTTTTGGACTAACTGAAAAATGCGTTGTCACGAAGCTGAAAACGGGACATGTTTTTCTTGTAAGTGGCTCTTACAGGACAGCAATGCTACAAACATACAATGATCTCATAGAGTATGATTCATTGCTGTAGATTTAACTACCCAACAGGCTATAAAGGAGTTAATAGCTCAGCCTTTAATATCTCCAGCTGTAAAATGCAACGTATACATTAATGCAGCAGTAATATTAATCCAGAAACATCAGATAGAATACAGACCATTTTACTGCACAATAAGCACTTTTACTTTCCACACTTTAAATAAATTTTGCTGATGATACTTGCATACTTTTACTACCACCTACTATACACAAAATAAAGTATTAAAAATTAATAATGGCACTAAATACAGTACACAATGACAGAAAAATTACAACAAAGAACAACAACATACTGAGACAAAAGAAGTGACAAATAAGGAACAAAGATTGCTTTAAAAAAAAAATCACTTGAGGGAATTAAAGTGGGCGTTTTGAGCACCTTGTCTCTGCAAATAGAATTCTCAGCATGAAATGCACCAAAAACAGTGTGAAGTGTTTGCATAATAATACAAAGACAGTAGTGCAGGAGGCTGAGTACTGTGATATACTCCAGTTATTTTGGCCCAGAATAGTGGTAATTGCAGCAGGGACAAAAGACTTGCAATAGAGCTCCTTCACACACTGCTCAGAGAGTTTAAGGTTACATGCAGGCAAGGTTGGCAGATGTCGTTGATAGCCAGGAGTTTTTTATCATGCACCCTCAGCCTCTCTCTGCCCAGAACACAGCTGGCAGTTTGTTTAGTCTGTTCCTGTGTGCTGTTGTTGGACATATAATAGAATATCCACTAAACAAGTTTTCTTTCTTTCTGCTCAGGAGAAGTCTGATTCTTCAGATGCTGGGAAAGAGTCATCTTCAGATGCAGGACCTGATGGACAAGATGCATCCTCCTCCTCCTCATCTAAAACTAAAGATTCAACTCCGGGGTATGAAGAGAAAGTGGTAAGGACACGTTTTCTTGGTAAAACTTGGATTTCATGGCTCACTGCTCTGTTATGGATGTGTAAGTTAACAATACTGTCTTCCTGTGTATGTAGCAAACAGACCGGACCAACAGATTTGAGTACCTGTTGAAGCAAACAGAGTTGTTTGCTCACTTCATCCAACCAGCTGCACAGAAGACCCCCACCTCCCCACTGAAGATGAAGCCTGGACGCCCTCGCATCAAGAAAGATGAGAAACAGAACCTGCTGTCTGCTGGAGAGTGAGTACACACCCACATTAAACAGCTTTATTTAATAGGGGTATTTTATCATTGTAATTTTGACTTATCATTTGTTTTTGTGTTTGACAGCAATCGCCATCGCCGCACAGAGCAAGAGGAGGATGAAGAGCTTCTGAACGAGAGCACCAAGACTACTAATGTCTGCACTCGCTTTGATGATTCTCCCTCCTGTAAGCAATCATCTGTATTTATGTGCGCTTAACAGGCAAATATATACGATGAGTAGAGGTGATGATTGTGAGTTTCGTTTTTGTCTCTCTCTCAGACGTCAAAACAGGAAAAATGAGAGACTATCAAGTCCGTGGTCTGAACTGGCTCATCTCTTTGTATGAAAATGGCATCAACGGCATCCTCGCTGATGAAATGGTCAGTACTTTCTCACAGTCAGAACTGTTGCCTCTATATTTAAGGGGAGTAACACATATGTATATCTTACAATATTGTTGTATTTACATGTTTTGCTCCTTCTTATACACACACACACACAGGGTTTGGGGAAGACTCTGCAGACGATTGCCCTCCTCGGTTACATGAAGCACTACAGAAACATCCCTGGTCCCCACATGGTGCTGGTGCCCAAGTCCACCCTCTACAACTGGATGAATGAGTTCAAGAGATGGGTGCCCTCACTCCGTGCAGTCTGCCTGATCGGAAACAGAGATGAGAGGGTAGGCTGTGTTCTACTGTGTAATGTTTCCTATTTGCTTGATTTAATGTGCTTGTTTTTACAGTGGTAATTTAGTTTGCCCAGACATAAAATATCTTAGTATAGCTGCCCCAGTTTTCATTATGCAAGTCAGTTTTTTATGTGCAGAATGAGCGTTTTTGATGACATCAGTAGACCACTAATTCAGCTGATCATTGCATTAGCATACTTTGAACTTGGACTGAATGTCTTGTGTAAAAGTGATGAAACTGGCCTCAGGTTTGGCTTTAATGATACCGTCCCAACCCAAAATAACTGGTGCAAAATTTAGGTCAGTTTCATTTATTCCAAATTACACCAGCCAGCTTGATTTCCAGCATCATCTAGATCATTTGATATCTTTCCCTGTTGGTTTATACTGAGGACTGGATGAATGTAGCGTATATCTCTACAGCATCTCAGTTTTCTACAAAAACTGCATGCTCCTCATTTTTGCTTCTATATATATTTATTCTATATTTATATATACTTTCACATGATATTTTATTTGTATAATTGTACATTTTATCTTTTGAATGCACATTTTATTCTATGATACTTATTTTTTTTCGTATTATTCCTCCATTTTTTATTACTTGACATACTGTTGTTTTGTAATGTAGCATCCCAGCCAAAGTTTTTGACGTGACTGTACTTGTAGTACCGGTTTGACTTTTAACATCTTGACTCTTGAACGAAACTGTGTTAAAAAAATAAATAAATAAATAAAAATTACTGTCTGTACTGTATGTGTGGAGGCATAAAGAGGAGTGAGTAGGACTGTGTGGACACTATAGTTGTCAACAGCATGCACAAGATTCTTGGAGGTACACAATGTGACTCACGACTACAGCCAACTTGATTTTCACTGATGAATTTTTTAGTTTTCAATCAAAAACTTTTTCTTACTGGGACTAATATGCAAATTTGCTGTGTGATACTTGTCAGACTGAAATTAAGATGTGTATTGCTGGTTGAAACAATAAAACAAAAGTGGTTTTGCTTCACTTTCAGACTGCCCTGATCCGAGATGTGCTGCTACCTGGAGAATGGGACGTGTGCGTCACATCTTACGAGATGCTCCTCATTGAAAAGGCGGTGTTCAAGAAGTTCAACTGGAGATACCTGGTCATTGACGAAGCCCACAGGATCAAGAATGAGAAATCTAAGGTGAGACAGCTCTAGAAATAAAAAAGATATTCTTTACACGTCAGTATTTTACAAAGTTATCTAATGATGCAAAAAAAAAAAAAAAATCCCACAGCTATCAGAAATTGTGCGAGAATTTAAGACCACCAATCGTTTGTTGCTGACTGGAACACCCCTGCAAAACAACCTCCACGAGCTGTGGGCTCTGCTCAACTTCCTGCTGCCTGATGTCTTCAACTCATCAGAGGTAAGAATCACCTAGAAATGCACAATATTGACGAGGTGTTTGAGTAGAAGGTAACCCACTTCTAAAGCTGGAGACCTTAGTTTTACTGATGTGATTCTAGTCTGTTATTTTGGAAAAAAAAGTTCTGTTTTCTAGGACTAATGACATTTTTTTCCCACAAAGGACTTCGATTCCTGGTTTGACACAAACAACTGCTTGGGTGATCAGAAGTTGGTCGAACGTCTTCACACTGTATGTACTGAATAATCCTCACATCAACTTCCAGATAATATATATTACATATATACTGTATATATTAAGCTGTTTAAGTCTTGCTCGGGTTAAAGCACTCTTTTGATCTGGAATTTTTTTTTCTCTAGGTCCTGCGTCCTTTCTTGCTTCGTCGTATAAAAGCTGATGTGGAGAAGACTCTGCTTCCCAAAAAAGAGATCAAGATGTATGTGGGGCTGAGTAAGATGCAGCGAGAATGGTAAGCATTCCCAATCAAATGAGTCCTAAGCTTCTTTGTTCTGTACAGCTTCAAGTAATCTGTATTTTGATGGTAAATGGTTGTAGGCTGGTATGTAATATTGACTGGTGTCATAACCTGTTAGGTACACAAAGATTCTGATGAAGGACATTGACATCCTGAACTCTGCGGGCAAGATGGACAAGATGCGTCTGCTGAACGTCCTCATGCAGCTGAGGAAATGCTGCAACCACCCATACCTGTTCGACGGAGCCGAACCCGGCCCCCCCTACACAACCGATCTCCACCTGGTGGTGAACAGCGGGAAGATGGCGGTGCTGGACAAGCTGCTGCCAAAGATGAAGGAGCAGGGTATGTAGATGGCCATGCTGTCATTTCAAGATAATTTATTGTTAACTACAGTATTTCTCTTACAGAACCCTTATGATTTAGAACATTGAGATAACGTGTAACAAAACCAAACCTGTGTTTATCATTCATAATTGGTGGAAGGTGTACTCAGATTTTTTAAGTAAAAGTACCAATACAACGATCTTAAAATCCTCTATTACACAGACAAGTCCTTTTTTTTCAAAATCCTGCTGAAATAAAAGTACTGAAGTACTTTCAGTGGAATATAATGTAACTAAAAAAGTGACATGATTAATGGGGTCAGACAGAAGAAACTAAAAAAACAATTTTCTGATCTCCTGTATAATGTTTACATTTGTTGTCAGTTGTGAGAAAATAAATGATTTGAGAAGTTAAGAGGGGAAATTATTCCTTGATGAAACTACTAACAACTCATAAGCCGCGTTTCCTTTAATGTATGGATTTTGAAGTATCTCATTGGAAAAGGCAAAATTTGAAAACCTTTTGCAAAAAAGTTTATACGCTCACTTGAGGTGGTTGTTGTCTTTTTTGGAGGAGTTAATGGGTGATAGAAACACTTTTTCTTAACGCGTTCTGATGTAATGAACATTTAATTCACAGACTGATCTGCTGTTTTCACTCTGAGAATTTCTTCATCGCACCTATGGCTCTATAATACATTCATGATAGCTTTACACAGATCTGATGTAACCTTCCTCACATTCATTCATCACACAAGCAGAAATTTCATATTTCCATCCCATTTCCTACTTTGAATTATGTCATCTTGTTGCGTTCTCTTCTTCTGCAATGATATAATGGTTTTCTGATTGGAAAAATGGCGCCACCCACTGCTTATCTTGATGAACTCCAAATAATTGTATAATGGTCATGGATGGAAACAGGCATTTGAATGGAAACACAGCTACAGACATCTTAAAAGTAACAAAGGGCCCCAGCGAGAGACTATGATTATTTGTTTATATTATTTGTAAGAGGTCACAACAAAAATAGTGTAGGAAGCACTGGTCTAATCTCTAACAGTGTGTTGTATTTCTAAGTTCATTATATGTTTTCTATGTAAAATCTTAAACGGAATGTAAGTACAGCTGCCATATAAATATAGTGTACTAAAAACTATAACATGTCATAAAATTATGATAAAAGGACCACTTTTCTTATTCATCCCTTTTGCTGATGCTACCATCATTTCTTTTCAGGTTCTCGTGTGCTCATCTTCAGTCAGATGACCAGGATGCTGGACATCTTGGAGGACTACTGCATGTGGAGGAACTACGGCTACTGTCGCCTGGATGGTCAGACGCCACATGAGGAAAGACAGGTGTGGTGCTCGCATCCCGCCTAAGGAGATGCCATTGATTAAATCAGATTTTTCTCAGGAAACCATTGGACGAGTTAGTTACATAAATGTCATTTTCATGCATGTTTGTTTGTTTTCAGATCTCTATCAACGCTTACAATGAGCCCAACAGCAGTAAGTTCATCTTCATGTTGAGCACCAGAGCTGGAGGCCTGGGTATCAACCTGGCTACAGCGGATGTGGTCATCCTGTACGACTCAGACTGGAACCCTCAAGTCGACCTTCAGGCTATGGTGAGTACCGTTTCTTATTCGGTAGTACGGAGTTACAGGATCTGATCATCTCTGTCTCTAGAAATGTATCATGTTGAGAGGACTTGACCAGTTTTATTTATTTATTTATTTTAATCTCAGGACCGAGCTCACAGAATTGGTCAGCAGAAGCAGGTACGCGTGTTTCGTTTCATCACGGAAAACACAGTGGAGGAGAGGATTGTGGAGAGGGCCGAGATGAAACTGCGCCTGGACTCTATTGTCATCCAGCAAGGTAACACATCTCTCCTGTCTTATCGGGAACCATAATCCAAAGCTTTTGTACAGAATGGATCTCGGCAAATTAAAATTGGTACACAAGAAAAACAAAATAAATGAAGATTTGGCTTAACTCCTAAGTTGTCTTGTTTTTGTCTAACAGGAAGACTTGTGGATCCAAGCGCTAACAAGCTGGGCAAGGATGAGATGTTGTCCATCATCCGTCATGGTGCCACGCATGTGTTTGCCTCCAAAGAGAGTGAGATCACAGATGACGACATCGATGCCATCCTGGAAAGAGGTGAAAGGAAGGTGAGTCTGGATGCATTAGTGAAAATCTATGGGCAATGTTTTTTTTGTATCTAGTAAAATAATAAAATTAGCACTCTTGTCCTCTTCTAGACAATGGAAATGAAGGAGAAGCTGTCTCAACTGGGAGAGAGCTCTCTAAGAAACTTCACCATGGACACAGAGAACAGCAGTGTGTACACATTCGAAGGGGAAGATTATAGAGAGAAGAAAAAGGTAAATGGACTACATCAATCTATATGAAATGTAAAAAAAAGGTTGTTGCAATTTCCCAGAGCCTAAATGATGTGTTCAAATTACATCTTTCGTCAAACTAACAGTCCAAAACTCAAAGACTTTTCATTTAGTCTCATAAATGACACAGAAAGCAAATCCACACATTTAAGAAGCTGTAACCAGCAAATATTTGACATTTTTGTTTGAAAAATAATTAATTGTTGAAGCTCTAATTCAGTCTTTTATCGCCTTAATCTGACAATATCAATCTTTGAATTTGTACCTTGTTTCCTCTCTTGTGTCTTCATTCAGGTCATTACCAACTGGATCGAGCCACCCAAGAGAGAAAGGAAAGCCAACTATGCTGTGGATGCCTACTTCAGAGAAGCTCTGCGAGTCAGTGAGCCCAAAGCACCCAAGGTATGGACAGATCACTTTGTAATCACCCTGAGGATACACAGCATTGATGCAACAGAATGTGTAATTGCAATGTTCTTATTATAGATGTCATTTATCCAGTTACATATTTGGCTGAACATTTGTTTGTTTGACTCCATTTCCCAGGCTCCCCGTCCTCCCAAGCAGCCAAATGTCCAGGACTTCCAGTTCTTCCCCCCACGTCTTTTTGAGCTTCTTGAGAAAGAAATTCTGTTCTACAGAAAGACCATAGGCTACAAGGTATAAAGATTTTTCTTTTTTCAGATGAGAAAGAGATTATTTATCCATATTAGTTTGGAGAATGAATGTCTTTTAGAAATGTCTCTAAGTTGGTGTGGGTGTATTTCCTCAGGTTCCCCGTAATCCAGACATGCCAAATTCAGCCCAAGTCCAAAAAGAAGAGCAGGCGAAGATTGACGAGGCTGAGGCTCTGTCAGAGGAGGAACTGGAGGAGAAGGAGAACCTGCTGCAGCAGGTACTGATTACTCTTACTAATACTAAATACAGTCAGGGCAAAGTTGAAAGGTTGGAAAACGCTCAGTTTAAACTGTTTTGTATTCAGGTTAGGAAGTTGAGTTAGTTGACCCCTTACTCTGAAAATCAGCAAGCATAGAATAATCGTGATCTAAACATACAGCCAAAGTTAATATGAACAAATGGTGAAATGGTTAAACTGGTTAGACTTTACCTTTTGCACTTGCATTTGTAGTAACAGTTTAGATGTTCTGACAAAGGCTTTGAGAGGCGTGTCTTGAAATTTTTGCTATCAGGTACCTTGAAAGTGCTTGAATTTCACTCTTGCAATGCTCTACAAACCCTATACAGTCAATCAGATCAATCCATTTATGGCTAATATGCTATTTTATTTTTTTTGTCTCTGGATCTCAATTGTGCATATTTTCACTATCTGTGCCTTCGTTTCAGGGATTTACTATTTGGAACAAACGTGACTTCAACCAGTTCATCAAAGCCAATGAGAAGTGGGGAAGAGATGACATTGAGAATATTGCTAGAGAGGTTGAGGGGAAAACTCCAGAGGAAGTCATGGAATATTCTGGTAATTACTTTTTTTTAATCCTCTGTTCCACAGGCAAACTCAAACTTGTGACTTCTTTACATCTTTAGTGATTTCATGTGTGTTTGTTCCTCCAGCTGTATTCTGGGAGCGCTGTAATGAGCTGCAGGACATTGAGAAGATCATGGCCCAGATAGAGAGAGGAGAGGCTCGGATCCAGAGAAGGATCAGCATTAAGAAAGCACTGGACTCAAAGGTAGCTGACTGTCAACCAACTGGCCATCCATTTCTTGTTTTAACTACCCTAATTAGCTTTATCTCATTAAGCCATGTGTTAAACACTTAAACTCTAAATCTTTTTGTGAACCCTTAATTATCTCTCCATCATCACATTATCTTCTCTTCCTGATTAATTAACAGTCTCTCAATATGTTTCTCATCTCCTCGCACAGATCGGCCGCTACAAGGCTCCCTTCCATCAGCTCCGCATCTCCTACGGCACCAACAAAGGCAAGAACTACACGGAGGAGGAGGACCGCTTCCTTATATGCATGCTTCACAAGCTGGGCTTCGACAAGGAGAGCGTGTATGACGAGCTGCGTCAGTGCATCCGCAACTCACCTCAGTTCCGCTTCGACTGGTTCCTCAAATCCAGGACTGCCATGGTACATTTGGCTTCTTTGTGATATTCCTCATGTTTTGTTTTGGTGACAGAGTTGCAGTTTTTTATTCTTCATTACTTTTTATTTTTGTTTCTTCGCTTCAGTTAAGTTCGAGTCAAATAATTGTGTTGACAAATTTGACCATATTGACTAGAGACTAAAACTAAAGACATTCATGTATGTTTTTTGTTTAGTTTAGTTTTCTAAGTACACTATATCCTTCAGTTAGTTTTTTTTCTCTTTCTCTTTTTTCTTAAGCCTAGTTTTTACTTTTATTTTGGTTAAGTGTTAATAACCTTGATTTGGTCTTTTTTTTTTAAATTAAAGTTAAAAAATTAAACTAAAAATTAAAATTACATTTGGTTGTGTGTGTGTGTGTGTGTGTGTGTGTGTGTGTGTGTAGGAGCTCCAGAGGCGATGTAACACCCTCATCACACTGATAGAGAGAGAGAACATGGAGCTGGAGGAGAGGGAGAAGGCTGAGAAAAAGAAACGGGGCCCAAAAACCGGCTCGGTAAGTTACAGGTTCATCTTGTATAACAGGAAGAAAGCCACGTGTTTATTGGTGCTAACTGAGAGGTTGTCTGAGCAATATTTGTCTAGTGTGGAAGCTCATTCCTGCCAGTGTGATGGAAAATTAATGATTAGGTTGATAATGAGGAACTTTCTAGAAGTAATGAGTTAGTATCTCAAAATAATGAGTTAGTAGTGAATATAAAGGCAGAAATGGTCTTCCAGTGTTCCATACTAGTGCTGATACAATAACAGAGTTTCATAATGATTTTCTTTATACTTTACATTGAGAAACACAAAGCTGTTTTATTTTTAAAGTTAAATTTGCCAAAATAAAATGCCTAATCACAATACAGATCTGACCAGGTGTTCATTAAATGTAATTTTTCAGTACTGTTGATACCCTGTCATGGAAACATTTTCAAAAACTATAAATCCAGCACTGAGATTGTCTGGTAGGCACTGGCTCTCATGACGCTGCTCGTGAAGTCGTTCCTAATAATTTTCTCCTCTTCTAGGCCCAGAAACGGAAGTCAGAGGGAACTGCAGATGGTCGAGGACGCAGGAAAAAGCTCAAGTTGTGAACACCTTCACAGTCTACTGTGCACAGAGCGGCAGCCAGCTCCAGCATCGTTAGTCCTAGTGTCTGTGTTTGTTTTGCAGGCTGTGATAATGTACTGTGTAAAACCCTCTGATGGACTGATCTCGTGGTATTAGGTTTTAGGAAGTGCTCCTTTAAAAACAAGCCTGCCTTGTTGTCACTTACCTAAACACTGCAGCTGTGCTGGTTTAGTTTTTTGTTTGCTAGTCCTTTTTTACTAGTACTAAATTGAAATAAATGTATTTATGCCTGTTGGTTGTACCACATTCCATTGCTTGATACGATATGTACCCTTTTTATTTTTAAGAAAACATTTGTTTCTTTTATCTTCCTATGTGAAGTAGAAAATGTCTTTTTGAGCGTCACAAATAAAGTTCCCCTTTTTTAACAATGTGTGTAGATGTGTGGTAAATAAGGCACCGATTCAAAAAAAGGACATTTATATTTGGCAGTTGAAGTGTACATACATCCAAACTCTTGATACTGACACAAAATTAATAAGCCATAAAAGTGTACTAACAATTGGCACATTAAATATACTGTCACCTGTAGAGGAATAAGTCTTAACTTTTATGCTGCACTTGTTTGTTTTTTCAGGACTCGATCAACAAACCAGAAAGACGTAGAGTTCATACTTTTTCAAGTTTCACCAGGGTGTAATAATACCTTTTTTCATAGTCCTACATTGTTATGTACACAGATATTTTTGCATCTAATTTCAGCCACATTGACCTGAAAAAAAAAAGTAAAAAAAACAAAAAGAAAATCTGCATTCTCAAAACTAAAATGACAGTTACAATCCCTTTCAATGACACCATATTGGTATTGTCAGCAGTGGGCAGCAGGTGTACTGCAGGCTTTTTAAAGCAGGACAGTCAAATATCAATACTAAAAATCATTTATCACATTATCATTCATTAAGGTCAGCTTCAACTAACATTCAGTCCATTCTGCTCTACTCTCCACAAAACAAAATAATGAACACAGTGAATTACAGTACAGTTTTTAAAAAAAACTTGGTAAACTAGTTATTTTTAAAGGAGGAACATAGAAAATTACTTTTCTTTTAATAAAATTTAAACGAGATTGCCTTTTACTTGTGTGAAATAATTGCATTTACTAAACTGGGATTTTCATGCATTTGCAAACATTGGATAAAGTGGGATATTTTACATCTTAGGGGCTTCTACGTACATCCATGATTTAAAATAGGCTGCAAAAAACCTCAAGTACATTATGGCAAGAACTAACCATCATCAGAGGTCAATACGCCTCTGAAAACTCTGGTGCATTCTCTGCATGTCGGCCCCAAACACTGACATCTCATGCTGTCCACAGGTTGTACTGGGCTCTATTCAGTGCTACAAGAGTTGGGCTTTGAAGGCACAATGGTGGAGGAGACTATCATAGTCATATTAATAGGGGGCAAGTGTTTGAGGTGGAGGCTGTCCAGATCTAGACCTCAGAGCTGTCTGAGCTGCTCCACATGCTTGCTGCACCTTGGCTGTAGCCATTATAGGCAGAGGAAGAGGAGGTGGTGTAAGGAGGAAACTGAGTCTTCTTTTCCCTCTTCTTGCGTCGCAGCAGCAGAATCACGATGGTGGCGATGATACAGATGAGAAGGATTAGACCCGCAAGGCCCACCAACATGGGCAGGGTGGAGGTGTCAGCCGGCTCTCTGCCAGAACTCTCCAGCAGAGGGCGCTCCAGGAGGGTGTCACGGTTCGGGGACCAAGGCTGGCGCTGGCTGACCACCATGCGGTCTGTTCGGTCCAGAGCGATGTGCTGGATGTTGGTGCCCCGGTTGTTTTCAACGCCTATGTCCTGAGTCAGGGCGACGTCAGAGCGAGCAGGGGCGGCACGGCGGTGGCGGTGGGTGGCCATGTTGGAGGTCTCCGGCTGCTCCACAGAGGACATGCTGTGATGCAGGTACTCCACACTGCGCTTGCCAATGTTGCGGTTGGCGTTTTCTCTGGAGCGGACTGTGTAAATAGTATGAATGAACCATTCTCGACCAGCAGCCACCTGCACAAGAAACACATGTTTGAGTTTGTTCCTTATTTCCTCCGCCAGAGAGGTTATGTTTTCGGTTCACTCTGTTTGTCTGTCAGCAGCATTACGGAAAATCTACCGGCCAGATTTTTATGAAACTTGGTGAAAGCATGGACTAAAGATCAACCTATTACATTTTTGAGTGGATCCACCAGGCCATGGTATAAGCCTATTTTGAGGTTTGTTTCAGGTTAGGATAACTTGCATATAACAGAACACTGGACAATTGGCCTTAGAAGAGGTTGGCGCTTGCCAGTTGCCCCTCTACAACACATGAACATACTATATTTTGAGAATCATTCATACCTGGAAAAGTGGAGATGAGGAGAGTGTGAAGCCATCCGATCCTGGTTGTCTGACTAAAGGCAGACCTCCAGGTGTGTCTTGAGCCAGTGTGGCCTTAAAAGGAACATCGCCAAATGCCTGAGCTTGAGTCTCTGGCTGGGCCTTATCCTACAGAAAAAACACACATACACACACACACAAATCAGATCTGACCTCTCCTTTTTTTTGACTTCCACAACACATTAAAATAGTGTTTTTGCATCTTACCAGGATCTTGAATCTGTAAAGCAGAGAGGGAGCATCTGCCAGGCAGCCGTACTCCTTGTTAGTGGGGTTGTACTTGGGAACATAGCCATCTGCACCGGTGCAGAGGAAGACTTTCTCAATGCTGCAGGAGAAAGAGTCTCCCAGGTTCTGGACTGGGTCTACCATCACACGACCGAAGATCATGGAGCCTGAAGCAAAGAGATTAAACAGATTAAATGTTAAGTGGGACTCTGTGTCACAGGATTCTCAGAGGAGTAATGATCCACAGCTGTAATGTTCACTAAAATCCACTAGGTGGCAGTGTTGTAGTACCATCTGAAAAAGCAGCATCGGTTCCTTCCCCAAAGCCCATTGAGCCGTCAGACAACCACAACTCTTTCTTGGATAGCAGGAACATCTGAGTGTTGAGGCTGAACTCTGCTGCAACAGGGTCACTCACCTGGAGCACAGAACAAGAACAGGTTCCAGGTGTTAATAAAAGTGGCAGATATGACAAAAAGGCACCCATCTTAAGTAGTTTCATAAATGTATTTGTTAACACAGAACCCATTAGGGTAAGACAATAAGAATTCTGATAAGTTTCAAGATATTTATAAATGTAAATATTTTAACAAATGTAACCGACACAGAAACAATTCAATCTTAATCTTATTTTAAAAGCTTTGTTAAGATGGTCTTTTTGCAGTGTCATCTTGCTTTGGACCTGACTATTTTGAATCAAGAACTAAACACTGTTCATTATGGCCCTCCTCAGGACAGCAAGTGTCCAATCATAGATTAGTGACCATAACTAGGCACAGCAGGACTGTCGAGCTTGCATTTCTCTACATTTTGAAGCGGTGAGCACGGAGCTCTAAGAAGAGCAATATTTGGTGTCTCATGAGTTTGGACGGTGGTGTCTTTTTTTGTAGTCTTTCAGAATTGTGAAACACAAGCAGACCTGTGTAGACCTGCTTTGACTTAAGCTGCAAACATTAGCATGTCTAGCTAACTAGCTTACCCCCTTCAGCAACATTACCTCCAACCAAACATGTGTTAGATACCACTTAGTCTTGCATAGCTAGACCTAGCTTCACAACGTAAGCGCTGGAGAAAGGTCCAGCCCCACACATGATTATTCTGCTAAATTGACTTGGGCGGTGTTAAGCCCAGGATGCAGCGACGATGCCCCTGCAAAAAAGTGTTTTGTCAGAATATCCAGGTTTACCTGCTGGAAGCGAATGTCCATGTCAAATGTAAGTGGCTCCCTTGGGTGGCAGACAGGAGGGATACTGAACTCCCCATTGGGTGATGCAATGCAGGGAACCATCTTAACTGTGTAAGTCCCAGAGTAGTCTCGCACCTAGAGGTCACACAGAAAAAGAAAAACTTTGATAACACTGTCTATGAAGTTTAGGATTGTTTCACCATATCTGACAAGTTCTGATCATGTATTGACTCACAGCAAAGTCAGAGACAAAGCTCCACTGCTGCATGGGCTGATTGTAAGTTGGCTCAGTCCTAACAAGGGCGAGAGTGAATGTGAGCCCAGGGTGGTCGGCACACATCACCATGGATGACACGCTGGTTCCTGAAAACAAACATGTATACAGTCGTAAATCTTTAAAGCTGTATTTTGTCCAAACTGAAGAGCTAGCAATAGTGTCTACATTTTTATTTATAGATGACCTTCTACATTGTTTGTGTCACTTGTTTCCTAAATGTAAACGCTGCAGGGTCATTTTGACATTTGCTGAAATGACCTCTGCTACTTTCACACAGGAAGGACCCCTCATGTGGAACTCCAAAAATAGATGAAGATAGGATATGGGCCACAGGGTAATCCAATAGGAGGTCGCACACTGTATAGAATGACCACATTGGATAGATTTAGGAGATGTGTGTGCGCGCGTGGGCGCCACAGTTACCTGGATGAGACATAACAAACTGTCCCCTGAAACGAGCCTCCGTCTTGAAGTTGACCACCAGACGTCCCTCCTCATTTATACGCATACTGGTTGGATACATGGCTCCTATGAGAACAGCAAACAAAGTTTTACATTACTTCACATATGGACTTATATTGTTTTTCCCTTCTGTAAGCACCAGCAGAGAGCAGCACGTACCTTGTAGCTCAGCCTCAGGTGGGCTGCCAATGCCGTCCTGCCACAGAATAGCTGTATCATACACGAAGGTGAGTTTAAGCTCTGACTGCAGGTCAAAGTGCTGCCAGCCTCCCACCGCCACCGGAGAGTGGAAGACGTAGGACACAAACAGAGGGACGCGCAGGGTCACATAGGACTGGACCAGGTTCAGCACCTGAAGAAGAAATTAATCAGATGTTGTCAAGAATAATCTAAGTATCTCTGTATCAGTTTGAAGACCTGGTCCCATCATAAAGTGGCACACTGAAATTCATCTGCGCATCTTCGCAAAATATGTTGCTTTACGTGCTTAGCAACTATGTGAAGGCTGGAAACTAACTAATGAGCGAACTAGTAACAATGAATCTAGCAGGGAAGATATTAGCACTACCTTTAACAATCTGACAGAACTTCTTCTATTTTCTTTGCCCTGAGGGACCATTTTTTTTCTTTGGATTGTCCATTTAATTAATTTAATAAAGGGTTTATTCAGCTGGAGAAGACAATAAAGTTCCTACATTTCACTGAAAATACATTTTTGTCACGTAAATACTAAACTTGAAGTTTGTGTGACATCCCATAAAGAGAGATGCATCTCGAGTAACGCAGCAGCATGTGTCGCATGAACAGTGGCTAGAACATGAGTGAGACCTGTCAGCTGTCATCATGTCAGCTGTGTGCAGTTTTTTAAACTCAGGGAAGAAAAAGGCAAAACAGCAGAGTGCAACTAATTATTTTTTTGTAAATTCATTGTGAATGAGTGATATAATTTAAATCAGAGAAGCAGCAGTATTGAATACCTGAATCATCACTGGCTATGTATTTCCTCCTTCATGGGAGTTTAACATTCGTCTCACAGGTTGAACATGATGTGCTTTAGATGGTTTGGTTAAGCAAGGTGCACCCATACAAATGTATTATTAATAGCTTAGTTGCTTAAGAGAGGGATAAAGATGGCATTGGACTGATATCCATATCAGCAATTACTCAAAGTTGTGGTATTGACATTTGTGATATAATTCTCTGTAGTTTTTGCCTTTGTGTGTGTCCCACCTGTCCATCAGTGCCTATTGAGCCTCCACAGTCATTCAGGAGTTCTGACATGTCGTAGTAGCTGGTGAACTCCCAGAGGCAGGCCTCTAAGTTGAGGTTCCTGTAGAAGCGCAGAGAGTTGGCTGAGCGCATAATCGGGCTGTACTGGTAAGGTGAAGTCTCGCCAATGATTTCGGGATTCTTTGTTGCATCAGTGATGAAGCCGTGGCCGGTTTGGATCTCATTGAAGTCCAGCAAGTTGGAGCAGCGATGGTTGCCCACACGTGTGCCGTCTGGGCTCAGGGTGAGCTCAAAGTTGGACAAAGGTCTTGTGGAGATCACTGGTAACATGCCTGTTGAGAATGGAAAGCTTGTTAAATTTCTGGGTGTTTGTCTAGATTACTAATCAGTAATGACTGTATATCAGTGGTCGGACAAAACTGCTCACCATCCATGTGAGGCATGTTGACAGTCAGTTTAATGAGGTTCGGGAAATCTGGGTCATCTGGACCAGTGTAGCGGATCTTGGCAGAGAAAGGTTCAGCTCCAACAGTGCCTGCGATGCGAGGCTGACACATACCTGCAAAGAGTTTAAAGTTACTCTAAACCAATTAACTCTATATTGAGCATACATTTGTGGCTGTCCCATCAGTCCTACACTCACCCTCGTCCTTGCTGACCACAACAATGGGGCTGGACAGCTCCAGGCCAGCATCTCCATTGGCATTGAAAGCTCTTGCTGCACACTGAATCCGTGAGCCGGCCTGGAAGTAAATTGAATCTAAAGTGATGGACTTGGTGTTGGTGAAGAAAGTATTTGTGTCCACCTCCCTCATTGGGCTGGTCACTCCATCTGACCCGGTGGGGGCGCTGACCAGCCAGCGATACTGAGTGAGAGTGTCATTGATGTTCTCAGCCGAGCAGATGGAACCAGTTTTGTCAAAGTCGTGGTACTTTGGATTGCAAGCCTGCAAGATATGACGAGACAGATGGCAACTTAAGAATTTAAAAAATCTGGACATGTTGTGTGGTTCTCAAAAGGAGCAGAAGCGTTGGACTCACCGTCACACACACAACAGGGTATCCATTGGGTGGGTGGGGCTTGTCTTTGGTTTTAGCTGTGTCATCATACATGAGTAGGGAAACCACCTGGGGCACAGCAGGGAAGGTGACATCTGCCACACTGTCCATCTCCTCAATGTACACAATGGCCTTGTTCATCTAGCAGGAGGAGGAAAGGCAACGTCAGCTGGTCGGCAACTTTAAAAATGGACAAAAACTTTAAATCAGCCACCCTCATACCTCATGCATTACCTCTGCCAGCAAGGTAATGTGTTTTGGTCTAGGTTTATTAGATTATTGATGCAGACACTGCTACCATTTACCCATTTATAAAGCACTTTTATACCGATAACTCCCAGACTAATGTTGATCAGGTTAACCAATTGGTTCAAGAGAAATCTACAAACTGTAACATCCCCAGCCTGCCCAGACTGAGCTGGATTCCTGTCAGCTACAACGGACGTACCACAGGGATCTCTGCTGGGCCCTGCCCTGTTTACCGTTTTATGTCAATGAAACTGTGTCTTCTCTGCATGGTTGCCACGTTCATCTGTATGCGGATGATATTTTGTTCAAGTTGTTCAAAAAACTGCAACTATCCTGTCATGATAAGGACACTGCTACCGTAAGCATCAGTGTAGCCCTAGTCAGAAAATTGCCATCATAATTTACATCTCTTACACTGGAACGCCGGTCCACTTTTAACCCACTCCAGTGATTAGCTGGTTCTTCAGGTACCTCAGGCCAGAACCGACCTTGGTAGGACTGCTTTTAGGATTAGTGCAGCAGGCTCCTGGAATCTCATGCAGTCCAGTCTAAAACTGGATACTGTTATATCTCTTGGACACTCACATCATTTTAAGTCAAAGTTGAATAAAGTAAAATGAAGATTTTGCCATTCATCCAACAGAGTTCCTTCTATCTTCCTCAAATTTTGGTAACTATCATATTTGAATTTGTCACGTGAGCGATACATGTCTGATGAAGAGTATATGGGTAGCATGCCCCAGTTCTGTTTATAGGTTTGTCTACTGTTTGGCGCTGCTGGGACATTCCCCTCAGCATCTCATTCCAGAGGGAAAAGCTTTTTATAAGACTCTGTGGTTCAGGCGCGCTGACAGCAATGCCAGCTGCTGCCTGGCTATTTTAACACAGGCTGACATGACAGGGCGCATGCTCACGTGTGTAGATGTGCAGCACTGTACGTGGGCATACATAAGACTGCTACTAGTGTATATTTGTGCATATATGCCTTGTGGCCTTTGTGTCACCTGTATTTCGGCCACCATGTTGTCATCAGGCTTCATGTGTACAGTGAAGGCCTCCCTCATCTCTCTCTGGCCGTCATAGAGGATCTCGATCTCCACAAAGTGTTCCTTCTCACCCTCCTTGAATTCAACATCTTAGACACAGAGACAGTGAAGTGAGCAATAATCAACAACACACACATCACAGGCACTGTGCAGTCACTAAACCAGATTCGTACCCTCTGACAGCGGGTTGTAGTCTTCTCCGGAGGTTGCAGAGCCGTCCTTGGTGTGCACTCTCACCACTGAGACTTTTGAAGTATCTCCAAGACGCAGGATAGGAATTTTCACTATAGCGACGTCACCTTTGACCTGAGGCTCTCGTACACTGTACTTGATCTCTGAGAAACGGATGATGGGCTCTAGAGCAGGAAGAAAATTAGCATTAAAAATAAGCCAAAATACTACAGACATTTACTTTTCATTATTTTCATATTTCTCAAAACTTTTAGTGACATAGTGATCTGCCTATTACAACTTCGTCCTGAAAATTAATGGGAAAACTCTGGTTTAATAACAAGCAACTTGCTTTCTGTGTTGATTTTTGCAGGCATCTGTGGACAAAAGCAGTAGCTTTTCAAAAGTATTAACCTCAAAATGTGATGTCAAAAATAAAATAAACTGGCTTAACTGGCTAAAATACTATTCACTGTAATTCTCTCTGGGAGAATGTTAACACAGAGTAGGTGGCAGGCATTAAGAATAACTATATAATAAAATAACAGAACTATATAGCTTCTCATTGATGGTCTGTAGAGGCATCAGTAATAAATTGAGATCATTCATAACCAGTTAAAACTCCTTGTAGTAGCTTTAAATTATTTTTATGTTGGTAAAGTACGTACTGTCTTTTTCATCTGTGACTGTGACCAGTGCCTCCTTCTGCTCTCCAATGGAAGCTCCATATGGAGACTTGCTCTTGGGAGTTCCCAGGACGAGGCGGAACTCCTCATCCTCTTCATGGATGGAGTCGTCCATCATGGTGACCACACACGGCTTCTCGGTTTCACCTGGAGAAGAGTGGTCAGTGTACTCAGGTAAGTGCTGCAGGATTTAGAGGAGCAGAGAAGAGGAGGTAGAGGGAGGTCTCACCTGGTAGGAAAGTGATGATGGATGCATCAGTGTTGGGTCTTTCACTGTAGTCCATCATGACCTGAGCAGAGCCTTGGCGAGTGTAACAGCGCACCGTGGACCTGAGGTTAATATCTCCACTGCGGTACACTATGGCTTTTACCTCCCCGTCAGACTCATCCACCTTGTAGCTCCCTTCCTTAAATTGAACCTTTGGCACTGAAAAGACAGAAATCATCTTGTAAGAAGGGAGTCTCACTGTGTTTGACAAGTTGCTCTAAATGTTTCAACCCTCTTCACCCTTGTAGCATTTTTATATAGAATATAAACTATTAACAAATGGTTTATAACAAACTATAACGACATTTTAAAGTGTTTGATAATAATATTTGAATGACTAATATCTGTGTAAAAAGTTTTTGACCTTGTAGAAGTTTTATTTTTCTTCTACACTTACTGTATTATTTTGTATCTATTGCAATGAATATAGTCAATTCTTTTGTGTTTTTTGTTTTTGAATGTAAAAGGCTATATATCATTGTGTTAAAAATCCAAATAAAAATTTTGTGGGAAAATTGCATTGATTTTTTTTTCATCTTCTCTCCAATCTCCACCACTCCCAAAATGTGCAAAAGCTTCTCTTTTGAAAAGAATCTGTAGACTGCAAAGGAAATAAAACTGCCTGATGTATGTTGATATAAACTGCTGTCCTGATATAACATTTTTAAAAAGAAAAAAGTGTTATGTCACTGAAGGCTTGGAGACAAAATGCATAATTAGGTTTCTACGTGTGTCACACTCACGGTCAGTGATTGTATCATTGATGGTGATGGTGGTCTTGCTTGGTTCTCCGAGCACAGCATTCATGGGCATCCGTAACACGAGGTCAAAGGTCTCAGGCCCCTCCAGCTCCGGCTGACCCAGATCATCCAGGATGGTCACTCTAAATGTCTGCATGGTCACTCCAGGAGCAAAGTCCAGGTTCCGACTAATGCCGACATAGTCCAGTCCAGCTGCAAGATAGAAAGGAAACCACTGAAACCATGAGCCACTGTGATGGAAAATCATGACTAAGCACTGCCGATTGTGTCAAACCTCCAGTTTTACCTTCTGCAGAGACAGGATCGCTCTTTCTAGAGCGGACGGTGACGGTGGCCGTCTTGGACAGGTCAGTCCCCGTCCTCCAGACCTTCACCTCAACGTAGCCTGAACTCTCATCCACGACATACTCAGGTTC
The DNA here is from genome assembly GCF_056507025.1 of Lutjanus erythropterus. NCBI lineage: Eukaryota > Metazoa > Chordata > Actinopteri > Lutjaniformes > Lutjanidae > Lutjanus > Lutjanus erythropterus. The sequence goes on along the minus strand of NC_139319.1, from coordinate 15,297,778 downwards.
CCCAAAATACAGCGAGGGCTCTGTGGAAGAGGAAGTTATGATGGATAAATCATCAAGACATGGTGCAGTTCCAAAATTTCCTCAAGTCACTACTTTTTCATCACTAGAGTAATTGCCAAAACAACACATTATGTTTTTTTCATCTAATATTGTATTTTCATCAGTTTTGCTGTTTGTTCCAACAAAAATCAACACAGATCGATACAAGCTTTGATTGAGCCTGGACATTTGGATGTTTGTGGTTAATTACTGAGTATATTCTGCAGCTTTGCGATCAGGTTCAGGGACAAATTGGCTTGAATAGCCGAGCAAACTCCCCCATTTTTGACTCAGCACAGGAAGAGAGCTGTCATCCCTCTTATCCTGTCCTCCCTCAGCCTCCCTCCCCCCACTTATCTAAATCCAGACAGCTCCGTCTGAACTCAGCGCCAAAGGGCTGAGGATCCACCTGAAGAATAGGGCGTGTGCTTGTGTGCGCCTGAGTGAAGGGATGTTCCCAGTTTCTGATGATAGAGCAGCTGATAAGCAGTGTGGTGAGGGTTTGGCACAGACAGAGAGGCAAACGTCTTCGTTGCAAAGGCAGAGGGCAAGAATTCAGACCCCTGGAACACGTTGTCAATTCATCTCTCCTCACTTCTGTATAAAGCATGTTTTCACCACTCTCTGTTCAGACAGTGCTCTTACAGATTAATGGATAGTGGTGCAAAGTAAGACCTAAAGCTTGTTGGAATATAAATCAATGCAAAAAAAGAGAGAAAAGGTAGAGATGTAATAATTACAGGCACTCTTTATAAAGAGTGTAAATAGTAATTAGTTAAAGTAACGAATGACTTTACAAATAATTCATGAATTGTTTACTAAGGCTTCATAGATCAGCTGTAACCCATTACAAGAACAACATCCAGGCTGCCAGTAAAACTGCAAGGATTAGTTGATGAAAAGACAATTAATTGCCAAATATTTTTAAAGTCAGTTAATCATTTTTAATCATTTTTCATGCACACGTGTCAAACATTTGCTAGTTCTTAAATGTGATGATTTGCTGTTTTTCTTAATTTATGATGTAAATTGGATTGAATTTGAATTTTGGATTATAGTTTGGACAAAAGAATCAATCTCAAGATGCCACTTCAAGCTCTGGGAAATTTGGAATTGTGATGAGCATTTTTTCATTTTTAATTTCTTCACATTTTATAGGCAAAAAGATTAATCAATCGATAATGAAACTAATATCTTTGTTTCGGGCACAATTGAGATGTTGGCAATCTATTAATAACTGTTATCATCTCTAATAAGCCATCAAACCTGCAGTTTTAAATGATATAAAGTGATTAATATAGGGTGTTTGCAATAATTCCTCCTGATGAATTCTTATATCTGATAAAGTAAAAAGCCAAAAAGAAACAGCAAGTGTGGGGTATGAGCAAGGGATTTTTCTCAGCTTGGCAACCCCAAAGTTGTCGACATTAACAGCGTTTAAATAATTTTCATGGCATTAATAAATGATTTTTTAACTATACTTAAAACCATTAATAACAACTTATAAATACTTTATAAAGAAGGTGTCAGGGATGCAGTCCTGAAGTTAAAAATCTCCAGTGTCTCTTGTAGAAGTGAGAACAACTTTTGAAGATAGGTGATGTAGATTCTGATATACTGGATGATGAATATAATATAATGTTTGTAAGATATGTTTGATATTTTGAAGTGGCTTTTGTATTCCTGTTTTTCTCTATGAACCCCTTTCTATGCAATTTATTGAACTATTAAAGGTTTTCGGATGTTTATCACCCTGGATGGTTTGGATGATTAACAACACCATAGAGTTTGTCACCTGTGGCCAATGTTCAGCAGAAATTACATTACATTTTGACCAGTGACAGTCATTAGGGCCATCAAACAACACTTAAGACCTTTCAAAATCAAAGAAAAATTGACACATATACAATACCGTTAATGGTGGTGTAGTCGCACATACAATATATACATAAATGTGTCAATAAAAGAATCTGGGATATAGTCATGTGACATGAGCTCATTTTGGCTTTAGAAAGAACTGGTGTGTAGGATTTAGTGGAACGTAGTGGTGATTTTGTAGAGTCCAACAGACTGAAACCCTCCCCTTCCAAGTGTGTAGGAGAAGGTATGGTGGCCACAAAACATGTGCAAAATGTGAAAGGTCTGTATCTGGCTCCAGTGTTTGGTTTGTCCATTCTGGGCTACTGTAGAAACATGGTGGTTCACATGGTGGAAGACGACCTGTGGCCTGCCGATAAATCCCCTAAATCTTACACACTGGGCCTTTAAATACTCTGTGAAAGTGTTGTTTGATGAGCGTGGCAAAGACCACAGGCTAAAAGTCATCAGTTCTCACTGTAAAATTGCTCTCAGTTATTGATGCTTGAGCAGAACTGGCAGATCATGAGTTTATTTAGAAGTTGACTGACGGTGCAACAGACAACTGATGCTAAAGGAAGGATTTCTGGCACACTTTCAATGCCTTTCAGCCTCCGCACCAGCTATTTGGTACCAGAGAGGATGAGAAGGGGGGTGGTGTGAGGGGAATGAGTGCCAACACGGCAACCTTAAAGATCAGTGGGAGGAAGAGCCAGATAAATACAGTAACAATGAAGGCTCGATGCTGGCATGAGTCCAAACCACAAGTTTACTCAGGCAGGCAGATGGCTTTACACACACACACACACACACACACACACACAGAGCCAGATTTATGGTGGGGTGTTACTTCAGGACCCACCAAGACGTAAAGGACAATAGAGGTTTACACTGAGGAGTCTTCTCTTGTCTCTTCACATGTCTGGGAATGCACGCTGATTATTTATACATAAAGTTCAATTGTACTCCTGTTCCAAATTGGTTGGGATGGATGCTTGCTCCGAGAGCAGGTCTGTCACTACAACAAGCGAGTCCAGGAAATTAGCTCCGGTGAAAGGCTGGAGATACGGAGGAGGAATGTGAGGAAAACAAAATGACAAAGTGAGTCTGGTAAAACAGGGTGCAAAAGGAGTACAAGAAGGGCCTTAAAGATTTTAAGAAGAAACAATTTGTCAAAAGTCATTTTCTTTGATGGATCAATCAAATCATTGACATATTTGTGATTAATAGCTTTAAAAATGCTTTTGTACTTTTAGATTCAGATTTATCTTTTTTTCTTCCTTTATTTTGTATGTACACATTTATTTAATCTTTGTCATTTTTTTAATTTTTTTTTTTCTCCTGTCCTTTTTTATTAGCTTATTTTTTTTTAATGTCTTATCTTCTTATGTTTATATCATCTGCTTTATATCTGTGAATGCACATGAACGTGAGTTTGTAATTCTTTCATGTATATTTATGGAGCAAATCAAACCAATGACATATAAGTGAATTAGTTTTAAAACGCTGCACTCAGACTGATTCAAATTTATATTTTCTGTTTTATACATTTAGTAAATACACATTTATTTTATTTTCTGTGTCAAATATAAATTCTCTTTATTTTGAAATTTACATCCTGCCATTATTAATTTTCTTATTTTTTATGTTGTTCTCATCTCAATTTTGGAATTTCATATAAATGGAAATGAGCATAAACACAGCAGTCATTGTTGATATTAAAACTTTAATCTTTAAAGAAAGTATGTAAGTTTTTTTTAACTCCTTATTGTTGACTCAAGGTCTTTTCCTACACACCTGTCAAGTGCGCAAAACTTTTTGGCTCTTGCAAGTCGCCACCTTTTGCTTTGATGCTTTGCTTTTTTCGTATAAAGAAAAAGAATACCGAGTGAATGAGAAGTGTGTCCAAACTTATGACTGGTACTGTATTCCTTCTCAAGTTTAAATAAGTCTAATATCTGTAACAGAAACAGGCAACATGGCCCTGAATACCATCAAACAGGGCATAGAGTAAAAACATGCCAGTCATTTGGATTCCCTGCACAATAGTCCCTCTCTCTCCACCACCTGCCTTTTGGTCCCTGCAGACAAAGGGATGCCCTCTGTCTCCCCTGAATGCCAATGAGGACGGAGGTCGTTCGAGGAGCAGCGCAGTGAGGTTTAAAGTCCTTTCATGTGTCTGACAGGCAACAGTGTAACATAACATCCAATGAGGCCGACATTCTCCCTCTCCCTCTCAACACCTGTCTATTGTTATCTTGCTCCTAACGCTCAGACAGGCAGACAGAGTGTGGTGGATAAATGAAGCAGAGTGTGTAAACAAAGCAGTGAGTCTCAGGCACAGGAAGTTTAATGACCTGAAAATACTGTAAAGCCATTAAGGCAAGTACAGAACGCAGGGCTTTTGTTTTGGCGACTGTCGCCTGTGCATCTAAGGTGGCATAATGGTGTGCAGATACCAAAATGGCAAAGTAGAGCATCAAAGGGGCACAGAGCAGCAGGATCACCCACACCTGCTGCCACCATGACTGTCAGTAGTGCTGTAATCACAGACATGTGATGCCTTCCTTCCTTGACCTCATATTTTCTTAAATAATCTATAAACCCAATTCCAAAAATCTTGGGATGTTGTGTAAAACCTAAATAAAACAAAATGCAATGATTTGCAAATCTTCTTTGACCTGTATTCAGTTGAATATAGTGCAAAGACAAGATGTTTAATGTTCTAACTGATAAACTTTACTTAAAATTAAAACAGTTTAAACAGAATATATGATTATTTAAGTTTTACACAGCTTTACAACTTTTTTGGAATCAGGGGTTGTATGAATCCAAGTCAAAGGTCAAAGAAAGTCAAAGCTTTAAGAGAAATGCGACCTCCCATATGGTATTTTTCAAAGCTTCTAATGGATAAATCAACAAAAGCACACAGAGCAGGAGACAAATAGTAAGGGGGAAACAGTGGGGGGTAATAAAATACAGATAAGCACACAAAATGCTTTGGGCTCCAAAAAATATCAGTTTTGGTTGCATTGCTCCATTGATTGATTTGAGGGCATTAGAAACCTCAATAAATCTTTTCACTTTTGCAACAAGGAAGGAGGATCTTCCAGCTGTCTTTAAGCAGCAAGCTGTGACTCAGAGTCATACTGAAACCTGCGTGACAGCACTAATACTCACAGAAGTCAGTCAGTAAAAATATTTTGTAAATATCAGTGACTTTCTTGAAGTTGCAGTGTTGCATGATAATGCCGTACACTGAGCATAAATCAGCTCATTGCTCACTTACCTGGTGTGGTTGGAATATTTATAGCAGTTAGTTAGGTAGTTTGCAGTTTAAGAAGCCAGTCAGAAAGTTTTGAAGAAAAGCTGAAAAGACAAGCAATACACACATCTGTTCTATCTGTAATAATGTCACCAGGCCACTGCTTCTATCCATCCATCCATCCATTTACTGTATCAGTTTATCTATCCGTCTGTCCTTCCATCTATCTGCTAAACTCCACCAGACAAATGAAGTTCGCAGGGACGAGAAAAGTGTTGTTACAACAACCTCAGCTCAGGTAACAATATTGGTGATTATTAATGAAGACTCCACTCACCATCATCGCTGTCTGCCAAGATGGTGATCTTGGCGGTTGGGAAGTTGGCGCCCACCTGGCCGCCCATGGGCATGCTGAGGCTGACGTTGAAGCTCTCTTCCTCCTCATACAGGGAGTCATCGATGATGATGATGCGACAGAGTTTCTCTCGCTCATCCTTGTCAAAACGCAGCACGCTGGTGTGGTCCTCGGGTCGGGTGATGTAATCAGAGTAGGAGAGCACAGTGCTGGGTATGGTGCCAGTGGCCGTGCCTGAGGAATTATGAGAGCAGAGACATTAGATTCAACTTTGTCTCAAAACTTCAGTTACCACACCAAAGCTGTGACACTGTTTGTTTCTATTATTATTTTTTTATATATTTTAGTATAATACACTTTTTTTTTTTACATACTTTCTATTTCCTCATAATTTCTGGATGTTGTACATTCTTGAAAGGGAACAACAGTAACATGATTCTGTTGCTGACTTTGATTCTGATCTCACCTTGCTGAGTGTAACAGACAACCATGAGTTCCTGACTGGCGTCTCCTGAGCGTCGCACCGGCACCAACAGCTCTCCAACATCCTCCTCAATCTTGAACTCTGCTTGAGGGATGAAGACAGTCGATTCTGTTTTGGACAGAGACACACAGACGATGAGTAATCATGTATGAAAACTGTTCTCATTCAATAATACATGTATTCATGTTGTTGAATTAAAAAGGCCACATTTATGGTGATGGTAGATTCCTACCATCTCCAGGATCCACAATCTCGACTGTCGCTCTGTCGGGGAACTCCAGCACAGCCATGACTGGGTCTGACAGCTGAATCTCAAAGGTCTCCGAGGTCTCAAACTCCTGGTCGGTGAAGATCTTCACCTTCCAGGTTGCTGTAGTCTGGCCGGGGTTGAACTGGACCTGCTTCTGGGCTTTGCCACGGAAATCTTTGTCCTTCTCGGCTGTTCCATCCACGGTGCCAATACCTGGGAGAGAGGAGAGAGCGGGATGTGGAAAGAGATTTATTTGTTGATTTAAGTGACTGTTTTAGGCCACTACTTCTCCAGTGTTTCAGAATTCAAACCCAGCACGGAAATATGCATATCATGATTTAGATACCACAGATATGGTGAACAGATTCTGTCTGGTTTCAAAAACAAGAGAACTACAGAAGCTTTGGTTTAGTATAAAAAACCTTTAGAATAAAAAATCTGCACTTGTAATGTTATTAATAGTCATGTTTCATGGTTTCCCTTCTTGCATCTTCAAAGGCAGACATGAAAATGATAGCATGTGTTGTTATAAATCTGTTGCATGCAAATGTCTGACACCACCATACAGACCAGTGTGTTGACATTTCCTTGTGACCTTTACTTTGAAAGGTTATATGTGCTCTCAATCAGACCTCTTTCAGACAAGAGTTGGAGCACCAGTCAAACAAGGGCACAAATGCTTTGCTCTTTTAGCGACATAACATTTTTTAACATTGTTATTGGTGTGGCGTTGATTTTAAGTTTAACTGTGGGGATAACATGAAGACATCCCGCAGCTCAGCATCATGGTTTTAAATGAGAGGGTTATGCTGATGTTTTATTGCAGGGCTGCCCTTTGAAATGGCACATAAATAACACTATACAGTCTAAGGAAACAGTTAAAGGGGCAATAATTCTTTGTTAGATTGTCAGTTTAATAAGGGCATGTTGTATGGTGTCATCATCCTTCATATCAATTTATTGCTGACAGGTTACTTAAACATTAAAGAAATTCTGATGCCGACTATAAAAGTAACCAAAGGTGAAAACTAAGAAACTAAAAATTGCGTTCCTGTTTTGTCAAAAATGCCAAATAAAGATAATCCATAATAATAGTACAGCGATCAACTGCTTATATTGCTTGGGGAAGAATCGTTCTAACATATGTTTAAATGATTTTTTCAATACAATTCACTTTACTTACTACATTATAGTTGAGTAATAACATGGTAATAATGGGGTTGCAATTTGATAATAAAGACATTATAATTAATTATTACATGTCTTTGTTAAATGCTCAATTCTGATTGGTCAATTACAGCATTCTAAGGTCTCTTACTTCCTCATAGCAGATTGTTGCTATGGAGAGCAGGCTGTTGCTATGGATGCTGTTCTAATCATAGACTCTGGAGGAGCGACTAGATGATTTTTAAATCCAAAAAATCATTTTTAAAAGGGAGATTCAAGACCTCTCAACTTCGCATCACCCTGTTTATTTTGCTTTAATGACCTGCTAACTGTACATCATCTCATTATTATCAGGTTATTATCACCATATCATATTTTTTTAATCCAAATATTGGATTGATATTAGCATGTTATTTTTAGCAGGTTGCTATATTGTTACCAAAATATTACTATAGTATCACTAAATACTGTAGATTTGCCTTGAAGGTATTTTTAAATTTATCTTATTGTCATTAATCTTTGTTTTGGCTCCTTATTATCCTGTTACATAAATTTCGATCCAGTATTACTTAGATCTACCCATTTTATACCAAGCTATTACCTGATTATTGCTTTGGAAATTACATGGTATTACTTACTATTATTACCTCTTTATTATCAATCTATTACCCCACTAATACCCTGTTATTATCAAGCTGTAAAGTAAACTGCTGCCCATAAAATGAACCCCTTAAATTTAAAATCCAGTGAAAAGCACATCCATTCTAGAGTTCACAAATCATGCCGGGTGCTAATCAAATGGTTGTAAATACTTACTGACAAAGGAGGTTTCTCCCAGGTAGCCCCTGCGTTTGAGTGTCACCTCCAGGAATTTGGCGTCCTCGTCTACTAAATAATATTCCCTCTCCAGAGAGATCCAGGACCAGTTGAGCCTGAATGGCTGAGGCTTCAGTTTGTTTCCACCTGAAAGAAAAAAAAGTTTATTGTACCAGGTTTTTTACTTGAAAGATTTCCTCTGCTGCGCAGCACAATGAGGAAACAATCAATTTTGTTCATGTTAGGAGCCAGTGAGGCATATAAACTGCAATCTGCTCTGGCCTCAAGGATAAAAGGAATCAAAGGGGTATTTTAATTTTGGAAGGGAAACATGATAACTTAATACCAGGGCTTCCCTAAACCTCACTTCACTGGGCATTAAGAAGAGCTGCTTCTTATTTCCTCTGATTCTCATCTACCTCTACCTAAAACTATTTTACTTGAAACGCCAATTCACCTACTCAGCTTAAAAGCTTATTGTAAAACAGTTTGCATACTAAACTTTTCATGTGCACAGTAAATGATTTTGATCTGGTCCAATGTAAAAATGTGAGTTAGCTGAATTTAGGTTGAATAATCAGTTTTAACGTGACTTTTGTAAAACCACTGGATTTAACTTAACTTAAGAAAATGTTCAATAAGCTTAAGATATTAAGTTGAACCAACAACTGTTCAGTGACCTGACAAACATTGCAAACAAATTTGATTTCCCTTTATATGTTCTTGGTTTGAATGAATTTATTACATTTTAAGTGTAAAGGGCTAGGGACTGAATTCAGTAAAACCTCCTCGTGATTTGCAAACAAGTGCGACTTATCTTAAAATGTATTAGAGCCACACAGCAAGTTTCCATCATATATGTTTTCTCCAAATTATAAAAAGAAGAGTTTTAGCTCTCACACAATGCATGCTGGGAAGTCTGCAAACGTACAGCATCTGCACTCTAAAAATAGATGTTACTTTAGCACATTTACCAAATTTCTGAATTACCGCTAAATTGTATGTAAAAGAAAATTTTATGTAAAGATAACACAAATTATTTGTTTGTTTTACATTGTCATATGTGCATAAAAAGCAGTGAGTGTAGTTTTGCAATCATTTATTTAGTTTATTCACTAAGGGCATAGTGCATGTCGTCTGTTGGTAATTAGGCTGTACTGGCTTCATGACTTTAAGTAAAATGAACTCAAATACTTGACTGACTTAAAATACAAAATTTAGGACAAGCTCATAACGGATTGATATTTCTGTCCTGAACATTGGACAAATAGTGGTTTACAGTGACTCAGCCCTTCACAGGCTAAACATAGATCTACACGGTCTGCTCATGGAAAAAAATCTGTCATAGTATAATTTCTTTAATGAGCTGACCTCTTGTAAATCTGCCTCACCCCATCATATCCACACTCTGCTGCTCTCCCTCTTGAAAAAGTTTTTAGTATGAAAGTGGTATTTTCAGGGCAGAGAGCAGTGAGGCTTCTTTTTACTCTAATATCTCCCTATTTGTTCATATTATCAGTCTTAAATAATTTAATTTAGGAACTTTAACACTTTGTTATCTGTGGAAGAGGTCGCGCTCATAAAACACCCTTCACAAATCATCTAAAGAGTCACCTGCCGCTGATCCACAACTTTACCACCCAATCCTGTCCTTAATCCGTACTATCTCATGACTCATGTAATCCCTCAAACTGTCAGCTCAGTTTTGGTCAAATTGACTTGATACTGGCTGCTTCAGAGATATTTAAGATTATCGGTTCTGCTTCATAATCTGAATGTTTTTTTAGCAACAGCGGCAAAAGGGCCTAACGTCTTATCCTTCAGTAAGACAAGCCCAGTGACCTGTGACTTTTGATGTGAAATGGGTCAAGATCAGTGGGTTCTATGGATCAAGGAAGTTAGAGAGGTCCGTCTCTCTTTAGTCTTGCACGGCTGATCACACTGACAGCGGCCCTGTTGACCTAACAGCTAAAGATGCTGAGAGGAGCGAGGGAACTTCATTGGGTCAGAAGAAACCCTTGGGACTCTGTTATATAAAAAAGCTAATCATGTTTTATTCTGTGTGACTCATATCTCAGAAATTAGAAAAACACCAAGGTGAGCAGAAGATTGTCTTTGTCAAAGTGGCTTAAAAAAAAGTGCACAGAGAACAATGGCAAGGAGCTTCTGCCTGTCCACACAATAAACCAGCATTGGGCTCAGTTTTGCATCAGTGAGGAACAAAGAGGCTGCAGTCTTTATGCTATGTGACAGGGGAGAATGAAAACACTGGGGGGTTGAGTGTGGCTATTCAGGATGGGAAGGGGGCCACTTCCTCAAACCCACATGTCAACACTGAAGCCAAACCGGACCAGAGTCACAACACGGACAAGCCACACTCTGCAAGATGCAGAAACATGTTCAGATGGAACTGATAGCAACAAGTGGATTTTCTGGGACAGTGACAGTAGTTAATTAGCTGGAAAATCTGAAGATGGGAGAGTAAACATGATGGCCCTCTCCCATTTCTCCTCAAAAAACAGACTAAAGACAACTGCATGTCCAAATGAGAAGATTGCACTCAGTAAAATGTAGAACTTTGCAAGGAAATAGATGGTGAAGCACCTACTGCAATGACACCAAAAGTGCCAGATGCAGCCAGTAGACATTTGCAAGAAGTTTTTTGTATACTATAGTAGTCTAGGTTTTCTAGACATATGCAAAGTGTTTAGTGTTTTTGTGTACTATAGTCTCAGTTTATTTTAAGATAAATATAACATTACAAGCACGCAGGTTGTTTTATAGCAATATAATACATATAGAAATCCAGTGGGAGTTGTGGCTATTCAGAAGGTTGATGTCTTGGCATAGAGCTGTCTTGCCCCAACTGAATTTAATTCCAATAAGTAACTACTGTTATGTTCAGTTTTGCAGGTTTATAACATACCAAATGTCATGAAAATCAGCTCAGAAATAAGTAAGTTACAGTTGATTTTGTAGTGAAGTCTACATCTCTCATTTGTTTACAAGTGGTCCTTGAACACTCCAATATGGTGACAGAGCCAGTGCATAGCAGTGACATACAACATGTAGTTATCCATCTAGTATTGTGCCTAACTTTAGTGAATCATAACATATCAGGCGTGGGATGAATCTGCAGATAATCCAGTTTAAGATGAAACAAAACCTTTCAATGGATGTCAGTTTTTCAGCCACAACAAAAGCCAAAATGTGGCCTACAACAGGCTAGGCAAGCCTTGTTTTTAGCCTAGCATTTGTTGATGACTTGCGGCCCATATAAGAGTGAGCAGTCAGCAGTCGGTACAGGTCATATGTAAGTAGTGTATGTCACCACAGCCATGAGGTCCTTGAAAATACAGTCAGAAATGTGCACCAAAAACAGTTGACCGATGGGTCCAGTAGTATGAGAGATTAACTCACACATGCACACGACCCATTGCATGATCTCCCTCAGACTTACGCCTGATGGATATAATGATCACTCTTATTCTGTCTACCATCTTCCACAAACACATGCATCCCCAAGGCCAGTGTCTGGTTAAAGGCTGACAACATGGAGCAGCAGAGTCCAGTGGGCACAGCTACCCTCGACCAGGCTCCATGCTCAGGTTTCCAACAGTCATGGCTAAAAATACAGGAAACATGTATCATGTCTGTTTTTGCTTGCCCCAAATTCTTTGGGTGTTTATACAGTACATGCATAAAATGATAAATTTAGAAAACATACACTGTGACTTTGTGACTTTGACTTTTCTGTGCATAAACAACCACATAGTAACTGCATTATAGGAGATGTACATAAACTCCCAACTGATAAGGCGTTTGCTCAATCTGCACTGCTTCTCGTCATGAATGGATAATGTGTTAAAGAAAACTCCTCGTCGAGGCTCGATGTCTGTGTTTGACAAACTTCAATTATCAGATTGTTTCTGTGCTGCTGGAGAAAGTGTTTCCTGGCAGTCGGCCCTGTTTGGAGCTGATACTAGGAGAAGCTTAGTCTGTGGCTATCATCACGGATTATCAAATGAACACGGCAGAGACAAAAAGCTGCCTCTGTTTTGGCATTGAGCAATCAGGCAGCTTTAGGTTTCTGCATCGCTACAAGGAGTAAAACAATGGAGGTTTTATGAAAGAGTCCAGTCCATTGGTACTTCATAGACTGACAGGCTATTTTGTGCTAATTAGACACCTACTGTGCAGTGCACACACAGACAATGGATTTAAAGGGGTTCAAAGGGTTCAAAATTACACTGTTTGCACTGTAGCACTTCTTTGTCATATTTTTATATATATATATTTTGTCCTTCTATAACTAGATTTCAATTTTTAAAGAATATTGCATCAAACATATTGTCAGCAATATATAAACACTGATCAGATTTACTCAGAGAGTTAACCTGACAGATAATATGGTCTAAGGAGAAAAAACAAGCAATGACTGAATGGAAAAAGTGCTACCTGATATGTGCGTGTGAACCAGAGGCATAGGTGTAACATGACATATGTTAAATGATGTAATGGGAATGCACAAATGGCCATAAAATGACACATTTCCCTGATGTTATGTTTAAAAGGTTTGTCTGACACTTATTTGTAACTGAAACAGAATGCACTCATGGTTGTTGCTGTAATTAAACATTTTAACATTTCCTTTTTGATTTGAGAAACATTTATCAGCACAGTATTTAATTTACTGGAAATTATGCCGGGCTGGCAGTCTGCACATCAGTTACTTTTGTCAAACTGGTATTTCCAATAATAACTGTTCAATCTCAAGTTTCCCTTTTTCGTTACTAGGCAAATAACCTTCAGAACTGACTGACTGCTCACACCACATTTTAGCCAACAGGGACTGAGGAGACCAGTGAATAAGTGACATCTGCCATTCTCTTTGACATGTCCAGTCACTGGGTTTATTACACTGTGTGGTCAACAGGTGCTGTTTTTTTTTTTTTTTTTTTTTTTTTGCTGTACAAGTGGTACAGGTGGTTACTTTAGTCCACACATCACATGGTTAGAACAGTCAACGTGAGACCTGTCTGATGGCGAGATGATAAGAAGAAAAAGATCTGAAAAAATCACAGAAAAAACTTAATGCAGATGTTCTAAAAATGTTGTGATATAGAATGTTGTAATGTTACTTGTTCATTTACTACTAAACTACTGTTTGTGTAACTTAATTATAGCACTTCAAGTTACAGTAACAGTAAGCTTTTATATATCACACTTTATACTTTTATACCTTGGTTTGCATACAGTTTTATCAGCTAAGTGTCAAGACTGACATGTTAAATATGTAGCATTTGTCAATTCTGAATATTGGTTGAATCCATTTTATGTAGTCTGTAGTATTGTTATAAAAACAGAAACTATAAAACATTACAACTAAGACTAGTTTTTATTCTATCAGACACTAGAAACTACTAATTTCTACTCCTGAAAAAGAAACCTGGCTGCCTTAAAAATAATCATTAAAATTTATTCAACAAGATGTTTAGTTGAGCCAACTTTTATTTTCATGTTTGCACTAATAGATAACAATATTTGTTGTTGTTTTGGATTTGGGTTTGTGAAACTTGAAATATGTTGTTTTGCCAGTTTCACCTTTGTCAGCTTCCCTATTCATTCTAATTTTAAGGAACTCAGATATACTGTATGCGCAAACAACTCAAGTTTCTTAGTTTGCCTAACTTAACATTTTAATGCAGGCAGATTACAAATGATTTTAAGCTGAGACAGTTTGTTCATTTTTACAGTCAGTTCAATCCACTCCTCAGCCTCTACAAAGATTCTCAAAGTATCACTCTTAACGTATCACACAGTAACATAAAATCAGAAGAAGGAATAACAACAGTTTTCTGGCTGAGCGTCAAAGCAGAGTTCTCTTTCTGTCTCTCTCTGTCTTTGTCTGTCTGACTCTCTGTGTCCCACGAAACCTTCCTTCCCGCCAGACTCCCAGATTATGTGGAGCAGAGTGACAGCTGTACACCACAAGCCTCCTCCACCCCCTCCTACATGTTCCTCTACCTCCCTGTGTCGGCTTTGTTCGCCGAGGGGACAGACAACTGAGAGGGACAGCAGGCCACAGTCTGGGTGGGCCAGATCTACCACCATGGCATGCCTCCCTGCCTGCCTCCACATTGTTCACACCAGCGTTAGAGAGGGGGAATCTCCCTTTTTCCCCCTGACTTCTATTGTAGATGTCAGACACTGTGGCTGGAGCTGGCATGAGTCTTGACAAATCAAGAAATAATCAGAAAAAGACTTCTCAGGGTACCACAGACACGAGAAAGAGAGACAACGGTTTAACTTTTCTTAAAATAGAAAATGACAAGTTAAAGACCTATGAGAAAAACTGCTTCAACATAAAAGTCAAAATAGCAGCCCTGAGATGATTTTGGGCGTGATTAATGGCCTAATTTTTATGACACTCGTACAATATTAGACTGGCCATCAAATCCAATACGTACAGTCGCTGCCTGGCTCAGCTCACATTTCCATTAGCTTTTCAAACTGACAATCATCATAATTTCTGCTGGGATGAAAAGTTTTATAGGTGTTTCTAAACGTCCCTGTTGGCAGCTATTTAATAAATTGGCTTCAGTGTGATTGATGCTATACACTGACAAGGGCAGCCGGCGAATATTAAAGAAGTATGATAATGTTTTCCTGTTTCAGGAGCTGAATGAGACCAACTGGATGCCTTCTAGATGTACATTAAAAGCTGCTTGACTTATTTTATGCCATGGCCTTGGCATGTCAACTGGAATGCCTCCTGAAGAAGGATTTCTGACTTGGGTAGATGGAGGAACCTCACTGAACCTAACCTCAAAATCCAAATGGCTGCTCCACACATCATCAGAAGTGAAAACTGTAAATGAACACCTCTATCTAAACTGGTCGGACGTACAGTACTGTTCAAGTTCTATCTGTAGTAGAGGCTGACATTTTTTCCATGGGATTCCTGCAGGATGGGAGTCAGTGTCACTATTAGTCATAGGATTGAGGCTAAACAGGACAAAAGTTAACAGTAGTGTGAGGGAGTGGGAATCATAATAACAATAGGTCAGTTTTTTTTTATATAGAATAACATGTAATGTCGTGTGGATTGACAGGAATGAGATGGGATGGAAATCATTCGCCTGGATTTTTTTTTTCTTTTTTTTTTTTTACTATGTCATGGCATTGGGACAGGTTAGGAATATTTTTGTTGGGGATGGGACAGGACTGTAGTGAAAATCCACTCCTGTGTCACCCTCTAATCTGTAGATATGTTGCTATGATGTTTGTATATGCAAAATACTGCATAATGTATTGTTGTCAAGCAAAAAAAAACAACGTTATTTTACAAGTTGTTGTGTTGGAATGTGGTCAGCTTGGGTGTGACGTCATTCTCAGCTTTGACTGCTGAACTCTGAGGTAAATGGAACACACCATGTGATAAAAAGAAAAACATTTTTTTTGAAGCTGGTGAAAAGATGATGCTGAGAGATCTGTAAAAGCCACATATAGTTGCATCTTACTGTAAGTTAGCTAATGTTAGCAAAAGCTTTCCTAATTAGGTAGCTAACTTGATATTGAGTCTCATTCACAGGTCGTCAACTACTTAATGTTTTGAGAATGAGACTCAACAATCAACTATCTTACAACCTGTGATATGACAAAGTCTCCTGTCATGGCCTAGATTTTCTAAAGCCTGAAAACAGAGTCAAGAGGAGGAGCAGAAGTCTATTTTTTTCTCAGACCACTAAAGGTTATTATCGAACTTGTTCAGTAATGTCAAAAATATACTTCCTCTCCCAGCTTTGACTAAAAACCAGCAGTGCCAGAAAACTCAAAGCTGTAAAACTGTGAAATTCATTGGATGTAGGCAGAATGACTCAGTGACTTCAGCAAAACGTTGTCAAAACATACACAGCCTTGAGATTTCCCTGCGCCACCATCCTTGGGCAGCACATTCTTCACCAGCTCATATTTACACTGCAGCGCTGCCTGGCTGCACCATACATAGATGCAGTGGGATAGGAGGTCAGGTTGGAGATTTGATTGGAGAGGAAGGTCAATGTGAGGCTTTGACGTTCACCAGCATGATGCAAGGAAGAGCAACCTTCTAAGAATATCCTCGTCAAGTGACAAGCATCACCATTATTGCATTTCCTCATTAATCATCCTGTTGGTATAAATACTGCGGAGGTTCCAGTCAGCTATGCTCGGTATTTGAATACCTCTGTTTTTTTAAGTATGGTCTATTAAATCATGGACATGTCAAAAGTTGATGTAAATACAAGAATGTTAACTTTTCTTCTCTATTTTGATTCTTTAACGTCTTATGTATAGAAAGGGATTTTTCAAATAGTGAAAGCTATATCTTCCTCTCTTCACTCCAAAGTATTCATGTCAGGAATGCTGCATGATTATATATATTAATAACTCTTATCATTCCTTCCGGACAGCGGCAGCATGTGCTGTAAATCGACACATCACAGTGGCTCTATCACTGTTCCAATGCAGGACAGTGAAGTGATCTCCGCAGGATGTTACAAATCATAATTTGACAGCAAGAGAGAGCCATATCCTCTCTGGCCCTCATTTGCAGCACTTGGCAGGATGACACAGATGCTTGCAACACTTTGGATAAATGTAATAAGATAACAAACGTGGTTCTATGAATCTTTTGTCAAGCTACGTATATATAGAATGACAAATAAGGATGGATGAAAAGCAGACTTAACCAAAAAGGCAGGATATTTTCACAGTCATTATCCAATCTTGTACCATGACAACATGCACACATGTCAATTCATGTAGCCTGCCCAAAAGTTATAGTTATTTAAGCAAAATGGGACAAGGTTGAAGTTAGGTACAGCAGTGCTTTGAGCTGAATGTAAACATATTTATATATTGTATGTCAGCAGATGTGGGTGTGGGCAAAAGTGAACAAAATGTAGGCAGGCAGTGAGTAAAAGCAAAAGGTTTTTTTTCCTGGAAAAATTGGAAATGAGAATGCTTGTGTAGTATTTTTAACATCTAAATCAACTGATATTATAAGACCTACTCAGAAGGATTTTAAAAAAATAATGGGATGCCACTCGTCGAACACCGATGTGATGCTAGCAGTTAGCTAGTACGTACCATACCAATGCCAAATTGTGGACAATACATCTCTGAATATACAACGCAACAACTGACAGATATTATTTCCAATAACAAGATACTGAGGTTTGCATGTGCAGGTTTGCAAAACTGGACCCATGCAGGATTCTGAACTAAAGTACTGGAACTTAAAATTTGGACATGATGATGTCACTATATGGAAAGTCAATGGATAACTTCATGGTGATGCAAGATGAAAAGTAATTCTATCACCAAAATCAATACGTTTCACCCTCTGGTCACCAGGGATCTGCATAAAATCTAAAGGAAATCCATCCAAAACTTAAAAACAAACAAACAAAATTTTCAGTCTGGACCATAATAGTAGACTGAGACAATCTGACAGAACAACATTACCATCTATTCAGCCATGCTAAAGCACGGCTAAAAAGAAAAGGAGAAGGAAAGGAGTAACTCAGTGACAGATTGGCTAGGGGCAGGAACAGCTTTGCCATATGAGAGCAGATAAGAATAACTGCTGTAGCCATACATCATAACTCCCCTCCCTGCAGCCCTTCAAGCACCATAAATCAAGACTGAAGAAAAAGGACAAACAGGGAAAGAAAGAAAGAGAACTAGGTGAAACCATGGTTCATTGAAAGGGATATGGGGAAAACCCTGAAAGGAAAGAAAAGGGGAAGTAATGGAGAAGAGGTAAAAAGATGAACACACCAAAGAAAAAGAATAGTAATACCACAGAGGAGTCTTAGAGGAGGGGAAGGAGGGAGAGTGAGAACAGAGTGGGGTGTGGAGGTCTCAGCTTCTAGTCACAGGGGGCCCCGACTGTGGCACCATTAGACAGTAAATCTCCTGGTGACTGTTGACATGGGTGACATGTAAGATCCCAAAACACAGTTAGGAAGTCGGGGTGTAACATGGCCGTGTCAGTCAGTCAGCACGCAGTCCCCCACCGACTGTACTGAGGAAAATTCTCATAAGTCTAACGATAATGCAGACAAATATATACACATTCTTTCTTGCTCTCTTTCTATTCAATTTCCCTTTCCTGGTATCATTGCACCCTCTGGGGAAGTGCCCCTCCAAAGCAGGGACCCTCGCAGTGGAAGTCTCTAGGTTATCGGGATATCTGGGATTGGGTTGGATTTCTGCGGAGCTGGGAGTGGGGTGACGGGGGGCTTTGAAAGGGGATCCCCCTGGAGCCTTCCCTCTCACGTAGACACCTGTCTGATCGGGATACCACTTCACTTCCAGGCCCTGCTCTGTCTGTGGCCCTGGAGTCTGGAGTCTCCAAGGAAGTGCATTCCTCTCCCGGCTCTGAATGATCACATAACACTCAGTCCACTGGGGTCTATGATCCGTCTCCAGAGCTGGAAGATTATATTGTTGCTATCGGAAAAAGCACAGAGACTTAGTCTCTGTTCTTTCTTAATTCTCATCTGTTAATCAGTAGAGTTTGATTAGTACTGCTGTGAAATCTGAGGCTATCTGGTACATAAGATTGGCAAAGTAAAGCAGGGTTTCTGAAGACTAACACACTTCAAAGTCTAAAGATTTGACATGAATATATCACCCAAGTATTAATGCTTTGAAATTAATAGAAATTCAACACGTCAACACGTCTGACAGTAAGTAAAGGTTTCCTCTCTTTGTCTGTGGCTCACTGGATCCATGCCTGATGGACAAGGATATATGTGAGCTGTGTATCCACTTGTAAAAACAAGTATTTATTGCCTCACTATCCCACACTTTGAATGGCTGTAGGGAGCTTCTGACCCGGTCACTTGCATGCAGGTTATTGCTTTTCCACCAGAAATTCCCGGCAGATGGACAGAATGACCCAAGTTGAACTATGGTTTGTGTTTGAGGTCACTGCCACACCATGACAGGGCAGTTAGGTTTGTTTTCATAACTGTTTTATGAGAATTCATCAGCTATTCTAAATTATAAAGAGCATGGCCACTATAAAAAAAACTGTAATACAAAAAATAATTGTCTGAATGTAAGTATTCAACTGGGGAAGTTTCATGGTGATATCTATCAATTAAAATGTTTGAAACCTCCACTTCAGTAGCACTTACATATGCCAAAACTTTCAAAAAGTTTAATTGTTATATATATTCTGAAGTTTTTACATAGGGGTTTGTTCGTATATCACTCATAGCCTGATTTATATATTATTTTATTCCTAAAAATATGCTTAAAATGATTCTTTTTTATGGATGTTGACAGTATATAGCCAAAATTCCCTCTGTAAAAACCTTTGACTTTAGAATTTTGAACCTTGCTTTATCCAGTGTTCTGATTTCTGTTCTTGAAATGTATGCAAATTGGTGAACATTTAATTGGATAATGCATCATTTGCATGATTACACATAAGGGCCTTTGTGAATCATCATATCAAGTGTCACATGTATTCACTTCTGAAGAAACTATAAATTTAGATGCTGTTTAAAAGATGGACTTTACTTAATGTGTAGCGTTGTAAGTGCTTATCATCAGCACTGGGGAAAGATTTCACTCTGAAGATAAAGGTTGAACAAAATGCAATCAGTGATTTCTGTCTCAAATATTCTCAAATATTCCAGTGCACAATGGGAGTATATGTTTGATTTAATTCATATATGTAGTCGAACTCGACCCACATATCCGTGAGCAAACACCACATTCCACATTGCAGCTTCTTCAGGTTCATTTATTATTTTTTCTGCGTCTGTCGTGTGAATGATTTATGCACCTCCAACACATTTCTACAAAGACGCCAGTAAGCCAAAACGCCTGCTTGATGTGTCCTGACTTGATAGAGATGCTCCAACTTTCTCCTCCAAGTCTGGAATTTAACCGCTGACCAGCAGGTCCACACTGAGACCCTTGGTGTGAAACTAAATGTCCACTCCTGACCTCTTAGTAAGACACACTTCAGCTGTGCCTGGCCACACACACGCTTCTTCACACACAGCACTTTCATGTGTCTGATTAAGATCTTAGTGTATCTGCATATACATATAAACACATTTGTAGTATCATACATGTAACATTTGAGCCATATAAACAATATAAGACATGCAAAACTGCTATACTACTACTTGAGAATATGTAAATGATTTGGACTGTGTGTATTTGTGTGTGTGTGTGTGTGTATTCTTGACTTGTGAAGAAGCATGTAGTGGCAGGTAGCTTTTAAAGGCTGCTAAGACCCTTAAGCAGCTGCCCATATCAGTGCATCTGAGGAGTATTTCCTAAAACGAGGTCACACTCAAGCTGTCTTAAATGTAAGAACTCACTCAGCTAAATAGTTTTGAAAATGGTTTGTCAAGGAAGCAGAATGTTTCAGGTTGACTCAGGGTTAAACAGCTGTGAAGGAGGTTTCAGCCCATAAGATCGTTGTAGACAGTTCTCATTTAAGAAAAATGGTCTCTGTTTGGATCCAGCATTAATTTACTTCTCTGTCTCTGCCTTTCGTTGTCTAACTAAACTTCTGGAAGCACATTGCTGCCATGCCAAAAAAAGATATCAATATCACATTATAACATGAAAAGTTTTTCATTATAACAAGATGTTCTTCACATTATAACAAGATATTTTCAGGTTATAAATAGATATTTTCACATTATTTCAACATGCAAACTTATCACAAATCTTGTTATCGCATTTATCCTATTTATCTTGTTATAATGTGAAAAAATGTTTTACATTATAGCGTGATAACGTATTGTCACAATGAGCAATATTATGATGTTATAAAAACAAATTATCATGTTAAAATATAAATTATCAAGATATGACATAGGCTGAATAAATAATCAAAATTGTATTGGAATCACAAGATGGCAAATTGTAATTCTCACGTCACAGGAGGCTCCAAATTTGGCAAAATATGTATTAAACCACTATTTTGCCAGTCTATGAACTTAAAAAAAAAAAAACATCTTTGTTTGATGCAGATCCCTGCAAAAATCACCAACATAATATCTTTTTGAAAATGAGAATAATAATGTAAAAATGAACATTCCCTCTAATATTGCAAATCATATCACAATTGCAATATCAGTGAGAGTAATTACACATATTTATTTATTTATTTATTTTTATATTATAACAGTAAGTTACCAAGTTATG
Organism: Lutjanus erythropterus; assembly: GCF_056507025.1. NCBI lineage: Eukaryota > Metazoa > Chordata > Actinopteri > Lutjaniformes > Lutjanidae > Lutjanus > Lutjanus erythropterus. Next base: position 15,276,315 of record NC_139319.1, on the reverse strand, counting down.
GCATGACATGATAATATAATGTTAAATGTTCATGATGTGATATGTTATATGTTGCAATAACGTAAACATGAAAAACATCATTGTTATAAAAATAAACTTTTCATGCAATGATGTCATACAGATCTGTTTTGCTTCTTCTAGCATGGCAAAAAATCAGTTAATTCACATTTTAAGCTTAAGCAGTGTGCTCACAGAGACCGGTTTCAGAGGTTAATCTTGGGTTCAAATCTCTAAAGACCCAGAGTTTTGCTTCCCACACAAGCAGCTCACCTGCTCAGATTTATAAGCAGATAGGCTGACCATCAGCATGCTTTCTACCTGCATGTCCCTACATGTCCAGGATAAAGCCACCTCCCCCCAGAAGTCACCTCTTCAACACTTCACATTAGTGATTCACCGGCTGGCTTATTTGGCTTTTATCTGTTATTTGATCTTTGCCAGGATGCGCCTGTGTATTTGTTTGTGTGTGTTTGTGCGTGCCTACGTATGTATATGTATGGCGGTGAGTGTGCAGGTGAGCATGTGCTAACCAGTTCATCTATGCCGTGGAATAATAAATGAGTGAGGTATTAATTACATGTTTGTTGGGGTGTGAGCTGTCTGTCTGTGGCCTTCACATGTGAACCGTGGTCATGCAGAAACACGGTTTTGTTTTATGTCCCAGCCTGCACCACTGCACCTGGTTCAGCTGACTTGGCTGGAAGCTTAAACAATGAATGAAAGCAAACACAAAAGCAACTGCTGAGCTAATTGAAGCCCTCGCACTCCCTTCCTGTGGCTTAAACCTCCATTTTAAGACAGAAACGCCAACCAGCTTTGCTTCAGGCAGCTTAATAGGTCACAAATGTAAGGTAAAGAAATAATAATAACAATACTGCTGAATAATAATGTCTGTGTTACCTATTTTAATCAATGCCAGAGCTACCAATACTCATTAAAATAAATGATCACCTACTACTTTCAGTCTGGGGAAAAACTTAATTACTGGAATCCAGTCCAGGCTAATGAGAGACTTCACTTTGCTGACGAAAAGACAGTAATTTGACAAAAAGACACATCCTCTCAGTCCTGCCTCCTCAATGGCCCTGGTGGTATTATCACCAACATGGCCCTCAATCCAACATAATTATAGACTAAACTTTCACTGCTGCATTGATTGCATTTCCAAATCTTGTTTTGTATTTTACAGCTGATACCAAAATAGCAAAGGCCACCTGTTGGATTTTATTGCTTTGCATTTTCTATATTTGTAATGCCATTCAAGTAAATCTACGCAAGAGTTAGAGCTGACAAGCTTTTATGGTGTATCGTCATGTCTGTACCATGAATGTGTGGTTCATTTAAGAGAATTCTTTAGGATAAACAGGATGAGGACGTGTTCACAGATAGACCACCAGATTGTCATGTTATATCTGTAGATATTAATAATATTCTACAAGCGAGGCTCATGTGACAGGGCACTATAAGGAAATATAATATTCAGAGTTACTGAAAACCAAAGCGTGTGGAGTCTCCGAGTAAGATGAGGATCTAACTTGAAATGTAAAGGACCCCTTTGGATGTTGATGGCTTGTAAAGAAAGCAGAATCTCTCCATTTGAATCCCACTGAATGCATTTAGTGAGCCTGTTACCAAGAAGAAAGTATAAACTGAAAAGCTCATCAAACATTCCTTTACACATCTCACAGTGTCACTTCAACACAAGATGAAAGGGGACATTTAAAAAGTCAAAGAAAAGTGCCCTGGGGGAAAGGATCCTATTGTTCCTTCACAATAAAGTTTAGCGCATGAGGTAACCCCACCTCTCTTTCACTTTTACCAACCCACAGTCAGTGTTTGGCTTGAGTGCCCTTTGACCCTTGTCCTTTAAAACTGGTACTCTTTCCAGTGGGGCGAAAAGAGACGGTCGCTCTATACTGGGTGTCAGTCATGGCCAACTGCCTTAAGTCTTTGTGATGCAAACACTTGGGAGATTGACAGAGGGCAGGAAGTTTCAATTTTAAGAAGCCATTAAAAGACAGACAAAGTCTGAAGACAGCCTTTGGGCTAGTGATTCCTCAGTAATGGGCCCCAGTTTGGTGTCAGTGCACACACAAGTATGAAATATTAAAGGATTCCTACCGTTGTCTTCAATTGTGAAATAGAAGATATCACTTGTGGCGTTGCTCCCATCCAGCAGCACGTAACAGATCTTCATGTCATCGATATCAGCTGTTGGTATGACATACATAGAGTGTTAGCTAAAAACATGAGGTAAAATAATTGACAACTGAAGCCAACTGAACTGAAGGTTTTAGTTACAGCCCAAAGGGTGCAATTAAAAGTGAATCGATCACAGGAGACAAGTGTTTTGAAGGATTTGATTGTTTTATACAAAGTCTAAATATTATATCAGTTACAAATATTTATATCTGAAATATATTTGTTTATTATTATGATGATTATCATTAGTTGCATTTTCATTTGTATTGTCAGAGTGAATAATGCTATAATGTTTTGTAGAAGTGAGAAAAACTACAGAGTCAGGTGGTAACTGACCTCTTTCATATCACACACAGTCATTTAATCCTGTGTTAAAATGAAATATTTTTAGTGCATTTCAAATTTTGAAGAGATTAAAGAGTGTAACATTAGCTTACCTTGAGTGAAGGTCTTGATGCTGTCATTTCCCAGGGCAGTGTTGATGATGAAGCCATGCAGGGGTGGCTCGGACACCGTGTATTTCAGGACTTTCTGGGCACTGTCGCGGTCCTCTGATTTAAGGGCCTTGCTGGTGATCATGAAGCCCAGGTGGCCTGTTGGGAGGACCTTCAGTGAGGCAGCAGCCTTGTTGACCACAATCTGGGGAACACCATTGTCCACAGTGTTGATGTGAATTGTCATCATCTGGGGCTTGCGTGTCTCATACACAGTGTCGGGAAAGACATAAAAATCAGTATGAGTGCCATCTGTGACAGTGAAGGAGAAGCTGTCTTCGTTGCTCTCAGTGCCATCGTGCTTATAGCTGATAAGGTTCTCGTTTAGGTCCTGCTTGGTAAAGGTCGTGATTGGTTTGGTGTTGTTGTAAAGCAGCTGTCCATGCACTGGCACCTGGGTGATTATGAATCGCAACAGGTTGTCTGGGGTGTCCCGATCCTCAGCTGTCAACTCAAATGGTGTGATGAGCTTGGTTTCTCCCTCATCCACAACCAGTTTGTTTACAGTCAAGACAGGTTTCTTATTGTCTACATCAGTGATGGACACTCTAAAGGTACGGAAGACAGGATTATAACCATCCGTCACTTCAAACTCAAAGCTGTCCATTTTCATCTCATCATCAGAGGTGTGGATGTAATAGATCTTGTTTCCAGCAAGCTGCAGTTGGGTGAAGGTAGAAATGGGAACACCTGGGTGGTCAGTGCTCTCTAAATGGCCTCTACTAGGCGCCCTTGTAATGCTAAAGGTGAGGTATTCATCAGGACTGTTAATGTCAGTGGTGCTGAGAAGGTCAGTGGTGAGAGTTACTCTCCCTCCTTCTTTTAGAGTCACACCCTTGTTGATAACATCTGGAAATACCATGTCGATGCTGCCGATGTTGATGTAAAAGTAACGGTCGATAAGGGGATTGATGCCATCTGTGACATCAAACTTCAGCAGGTCACGGATTCCCTCCTGGCCTGTGTGAACATACTGGATGAGCTGTTTGTCAATTTCGTCCTGTGTGAAGTTCATCCCAAGGGTGATATTTCCTAAAACATCACCAAACTTGCTGATACGCTGAAGGTAGCCTTGGCCAGGGCCATAGCGAACAACATATATCAGTTCTTTGTCTTCAGAATCAAGATCTGTCGCCTTCAAAACCCTGTTGCTGATGACCTTTGTCTCTCCGATCTCAACATCAAGCCCATCATTTATCGCCATCCGTGGGGTCTCATCATCAACAGGAATAACCATGATAAGAACTTTCTTTTCAACTTCATGTTTGCCATCTGAAAGCCTAATTTCAAAGCTGTCCTCTTTGGTCTCTGAGTCATCGTGTTCATAGACAATGTTTGATGCCTCTTTGATCTGTTCCAAGTTGAATCTTTCTACAGGGATGGTGCCAGTGCTCAGCTGCTGAACTATGGTGCCGTGTTTGGGGTTTTTGATGATCTCAAAATGCAGCTCATCTCCAGGGATGTCAGCATCGGCTGCATTCAGAATGGGCGTGTCGATGACCAGACTCATGCCCTCCATTACCACAAACTCACGGATGAAAATCTCAGGCTTCTCATCATTTGCTGGAATGATGACTATGGGGAAAAAGTGGCGCTCAGAGAAGTTAATACCATCTGAGCAGCGGAAAGTGAAACGATCCTCCACAGGTTCGACCCCTTTGTGAATGCTTTGGACGTAGTAGATATGACCAAGGGCAACATCTTTAATGCTGAAGGCAGTGATGGCTGTCCCAGCCCTGGACTTCTCAGAGCCTGTCGCTGGGGAGATGTTCTCCACATAACCTGATGTTGGTTGGACGATGATGGTGCACAGGATGTCATCATTGTCAGTGTCGATATCCTCGGCTTGGATGTGGTCCAGAGTAATGACATTCTTCTCCCCCTCCACTGCAACAAACTGCTCGCCAACACTGACGATAGGTGGAATGCTGTCAACAGGGAGGATGGTCACGTAAACTGTTACACCTTGGACCTTGTTGCCGCCAACAACCCACTGATCTGACAAATCAGACAGAGTAAGGTTGAAGGAGTCGTGTTCCTTGACAGGTCCGATTTCACCGGATGTGTGAGCGTACACCACAGCCCCATTGATGATGTCTTCCTGGGTGAATCTCTCAGCAGGAGCACCATGAACTAAGATTTCACCGAGCTTGGGAGACTCTTCAACAATGAATGTGAGCACAAGGTCATCTGTGTCTTCATCACGGCCCTGAATGACGTTACTTGTAATCTCTGTTGCTCCGTTCTCCAGTACGTCGATGGATGCTCCGAGCAGACCCTCTGGGAGCATGATCGTGGGGGTCTCATCATCAACGGGCTCAATTGTGATCTTAATGTTGATAGGAACCTCATGAAAACCGTCACTGACATCAAGCTTAATGACATCACTGAGGGATTCCTCTCCACCATGGATGTAAGTTAGGCGACCATTTGTGATATCTTCAAGTATAAATGTTTCCCTGTTTGATATCTCAATCCCCAAGTACTGCAGCTGCCCATATGCAGGAATCTGAGTCACGGTGAAAACAATATTGTCATCATCTGTATCTGTGTCTGTGGCGTACAGCTCTTTCTTAGTGATGACATATGAACTTCTTTCCATGACAGTGAACCCTGTATTGGTGATAAGTGGGGGTTTGTTGTCAACTGGCTGTAGGAAAATGGTGAATAGTCCATCTGCTGTGTTACCAGCAGTGTCTTCCACAATGAACGTGAACTGAGCCACTTTTGGAGTGATGCCCAGCTCCTGGTCTGGAGGCCTGTAAGCTACTTTGTGATGATTAACCTGGGCCTGTGTGAACTCTGTAATTACAGTGTCAGGGCTGTCAGTCAGGACAATTTCACCGAAGGGGACTGGATTGTTCTCATCGGTGTCAGTCGGGGTCTTAACGATGGTGTACTTCAGGTCCCTGTCATCTGAATCTAGATCGGTATAACACAAGAACTTCTTCTTGAAGTGCGTCAGCTCATATTCCTGAACTGTCATGTGAAGGGTGGTGCCTGGGAAAAGCTCTGGGGCAAGGTCATCAACCGGATGGATTTTGATGGTGAACATGTGCTCACCTGATTGATTAGGAGGGTCATTATCATCTTGGACCCGGAACACAAAGTGATCGATCACAGTGGTGGTGCTATGAGGACCGATGTGACGATAGAACAGCTTTCCATCGAGAATATCCTGCTGAAACCATTCAGTCACCACCTGCTCAAACATCTCATCTGTCTCGCTGAACTTCCAGAGAGACGGGTCAGAAGGAGGCTCCACTTGCCTTAGCAGGAGCTCCCCGACATTGGAATAAGGCGCCTCTAAGATAAACTTAATGGTTGAATCTTCTGAATCAATATCAGTGGCACTCAGGATGAAGGGAGAGATCTGCATGACCTCATTCTTGAATAGCACCAGGCCGGTGTTAGCATTGATAATAGGTGGCTCATCATCAGTGGGAGCAATAGTGATGGGGAACAAAAACTCCACTTCATTACTGCCATCAGTCATTCTAAAAATAATGTTGTCGCTATAGGTATCGCTGCCATCATGCTGGTACACCACAATGCCTGCGTCTAGATCGGCAGGTGTGAAAAACTTCCTGCGAGCGCCAAGAATGGTCAAGTCTCCATGCTTTAAGCCATCAACGACAGTTATTCTTACATCTTCCAGGTTATCCTCATCACTAATCTCTAAATTCTGGGAGCTGGACAGAGCTCTGGACTGCCCTTCAAACAATAGCTGGCCAGTATTTTTGGTCGCCACAGGGGCCAAGGTATTCATAGGCTTCACCACAATCATAAAAGCAAATGTATCCGACACAGCCCCATCAGTGTCTACAATTTCAAACTCTAGCTGGAAAATCCTCTCTACCTCTGAGTCCTCTGAGGGTGGCTTGTAAGCTATTTTGAGATCTTTGATGTCTCGCTGATAGAAAGAGGTGATAGGCAGGTTCCGATCATCTGTGCTGATGATATAGCCCTGCTCAGGGCTCAGCGGTGAGGTAATGTTGAAGATTAAATCATCTGGGTCAGTTTCAACATCTTCAGCAGCCAGCATGTCACTTGTTATAGCTGTCATCACAAACTGATCAACCTCCATCATCATCATGGCTACAAAGCTGGGCTTAGGAGCTGTATTCTCTGTGCCCTCTCTGATTCTCACCATCATTTGAAAATGCTCTTGCATTATGGTGTTGCCTTCGTTATCCTGCAGCTCTACCATCATTGGAATATAGTCTCTGTTTGGCGAGTTAGTTTTAGCTGTGTGCTTGTAGCGTATGCCCTGCTTCACAAACTCATCGCAATCAATCATTTGGCCATTTGAGGGGTTATTCACAAGAGTGCCATACCTGGGAAGACCTCCAGCGCCGGCCAGAGTAGTGATCTTACACTGTGTGACGCCTTCCTCAAAGGAAAACTCCAGAGCCTTTTTATCAATGGGGCTGCTGTCACCACTGAGCTTTTCAACATTAAGGGGCATATTCCTGGTCAGGATCTCAAGCTGCTGGAAAACCACCTCCACTTCCAACATGAAAGGGATGATAACTGTGTCTGTCTGGGAGTCATAACGAAGCTGCAGCTTCACGCGATCCTTGCTGGGGCTCCGAGATCCAAAATGAGTGTATTTTACTTCATCTGGTCCAAACGAGCATGGGAACTTTTTCGGGGTCAGCATCCCTGGTTTCTGGGCCAGTGGGTCATTGTCCAAAACTGTGATGTGGCAGCGGTCACCAGGCTGCACTTCTGTTACCAGGTCATTCACGGGGTCCAGAAACACAGACCTGCCAAAAGGCACCCTGATCCCATTGTTAGCGATGATGATGTTGTCTTCATTAGGTCCAGATCTGTGGTGATAGAGGTGAGCTGGGTCAAACGGCTCTGCGCCAACTGACGCAAAGCAGAAACTAAGAGAAAATGTCACAAACAGGCATCTCAAAAGTGCCCAAAGTGGGGAACTTTGCAGACAACCAGCCATATCCACTGCTAGTTGCCTCGCAATTTATTTCATAAGTCAGCAGTTGTCTGCAGATTTCTGTCCCAAGTGGGGAAAAAACAGAAAAAAAAGAAAAGTCTCTCTGATAGTTTGGGCCTTGGAGTGTGTCCTCTCTGTCTCCTCTCTGTTTCTATGTGGCCACACAGAGACACAAGTGTGGTGAATGCTGCAGGGCTGTGCAGGTAATAATGAAACAGTAGACAGTGACAGGCGGAGGCTCCTCCTTCTGTCAGTGCAGGGAGGGAGCCTCCTGCCCCCATGGCTAATTTAAGATAGACCATTGGACAAGACTGTGAAAGTGCTCCCTCAACCAACACCCACCCTTCTCCCCCTCTGTCACTGAAAGAAGTGGGGAATAAAATCCAGGGCAAAAACTAATCTAACCTAATTCAGTGGAATCTGTGTGATCACATACATCCTCACTGTACTTTATATTTTATTTGAGTTTTAACAAAACTGACCATTTATATTTTTGTGTTGCAAATATCTATGCTTTCATGGTATTTTGTAATTCTCCACAATTTATGACAAAAAAAAAAAAAAAAAATCAACTGATCATTCCTTGAAATTTTCATGGTTATACTTACTTAATTACTATGCATGTAAGAATTTAATTGTGAGTGTATGGCAATGGAAAGGGGTAAATGCTATGCACTGAAGTTGAATAAAGCCCAAAACAGTAATTTTTGTGGATAATAAACACTCTTTCGCAGAATGACGTTTATTCTGCTGTATTTCTACAGGTGGTTTAAATGCCACTTTGAAGTCAGCTGTATGCTCTGATGTATCATCATTGACCTGTATGATTTCACACACTGCTTTAGACGGGGGATGAAGCACTCTAAGGATGGGAACTATGTGAATGAAGTAAGCAATCACTAATAACACCATCAAAGTCTCAATGTCAAGGCCAAATCTGGCATCCAGCGCTGGGTCATGCAGAGGGGAATCATTCTGCAGTGCACAACTTGACCTGTTACAAATCTAAATGAAAGGGGGGCATTCATAATGTAATTTAATTAATGTGGATTATTTTTTCCAATATGTTCTGTAATATAAATAATATGATTAAATATAAATAATATAATACATGGATTTGGGTTCTTACTCAGGCTTCAATAAACAAAAAATGAAGGGTGTAACAATACCAATAACTCAAGGTACAATAATATCATGATAAAAAGTCCACAACAAAATATTTATGACAATATTAAAAAAATCAAAGCATTAAAAAATGTCCCTTATAAAATAATAATAAAAACATATTGAAGTGCTCCTGCTTTCCATCTTTAGCAAAATAAAATAAAACTATCAAGTCATGACCTAAACATGTGCAACAAAGAAAAGTGTCTTTGGCAATGAATGCTTGAATAATTTATGTGCAATTGTAAAACAAATGCAATGGATCAGTAACAGTCCCTTAATAAAATAAAATAAAATAAAATAAAATAAAATAAAACATCAAAACAAAATAATTAACCATTTAAAATTGCGATACTTATCACCAAAGTCCTTTTTTTAATCCCAATATTACAAAATTTGATATTCAGTATATTGCCACATCCGTAGTTTATTGTCACCATCGGCACAATCCCATGACCTGTGCAAAACGATCCTCAATAGGCTTTTGTGTCCTGCTCTCGAGGCAAAGTGCCTCTGAGGTCGTGTCAGTGGGACACCTCGGCACCGGAGTGGCCACACTCAGGGACAATAACCTGACATCAGCTGGCAGGACAGGTGTATGGACAGTGTTTTCTCTCACACACACACAGAGAGAAAACACAACACAGCTCAAAATACTACTCAGATATTTAGAGATTTCTCAAGTCAGCTCTATTGTGTACAAGTCTCAGTTGTTAATTCTTAATAAAGTCCACATTGGCACTGGCAGCAAGGCAATCACTTAATATAAGATTTAAAGGATGCAGTATCCAGTCTTGGAAATCCCCTCCTCTGTTATGACAGGGTCCAGAGAAGTATAATTTATGAGGGAATATGTTATCTTTTATTTGCCAAGAAATGTATAAAATATGAACCATGGTATAGTGACACAAGAAATTGCAAGGATAGGAGAAATTTATGAAGAAAATACGTTGAATTGGTTGTTTCTGCAGTGGTACTGACAAAGCACAGCGTGGAGAAATCAAGCAGTCATACTGGATGCAGTGAGAATGTGAGAATGTGTACTCAGTATGGTGCACAAGGTCATGTTAAGATAAAAATACCTAGTAGCCTTTTATGGGTCATCTTTTGAGTCGGGCCTGACACTTGATGAAGTGATCCATGTGCATTGCTCAAACGTTTTCACAAAGTTCTTTCAATCGCAATGCTTGATGGTTTTGACACTTTTGAATGTTTTATTGTCACAAATATCAGAGATGATATATTACGGCACAGCAGGATAATCTTATATCCAGTTACTTTTTTAAGTATATAGATACACCTGTAAATTGAACAAGTAAACAGATAATAAAAAGTGCTTAAGATCAATAAATCTCTCCAAGCTGAAGACTGCAAATTGAAAGTTTGTTGTAGGAAAATATTTGGAAGGATACCTTTAAACAATTATTACATCATGTCTAATCTGACACCGTAATTCTAACATTTTAAATTAGTGTATCATTCTGTAAAAGTTCCTCTGTTTATTGGACATGATAATGCTTTTAGAACAACACTGTGAACCACTCAGCAACCTTCCTCTAAGTGTGGGCCAAATAGCAGAGATGCCATATGCATCCAGGCATTCTGTATCACACTTTTCATTGCATCCCCTAAATAAATCTTGCCCTCCTCACTTGACAGGCTAAGAATAAAAAGGGGACACACACCGCGGGGTGTAACTATAGAAACAAACACACCGAGCTTTTTATACTCTGTTACTCCTGGATTTCACTCACATTCTTCCCATGGCGAAGAAGTGCGCTGCAAAATATCAAGACGAGGACTGAAAAGTTAAATCTGGATCTTGAATCTAAAATGTTGTTTAAGAGGGAAAATGCAAATATTGATTCTTGAGCCGTATAAGAAATTAAACTGTCTCACCAGCTTTAGGTGATCGGTTGATAAACAGAAGAAAACAGCTACTAAATCCGTCTGTTCTCGAGCAGAAGGATGGCATTCACTAAGCCATTAGTTTGGCTTTGTCCAAATTAGATATTAAAGGCGTGACATGCCTTTAATGAGCGTCTAAGGTAAACAGACAGAGAAGTTGGGTTGAGGCCAGGCCCTGCTGCCCAGCATCAAGTCTTCATCCACGGGGGCAGCTAATGATGACAGCAGGCGGTAATGACCTCATGATAGATGGAAAACAAAGCCAGAGTGGATCCCATCCCTGTATCCCTAACAGCCACCCAGGGAGAAGACAGGATTTGCTTTCTGTCCTCCTGGCGCAGTTGTTACGTCTGTCAAATTGAAGCCATGTTCAGATCCAGAGCTCCAATTTTCATTGAGCCATTCAGAAAGATGTTTTCCATAAATAAAGCGCATAACAGTAAACATGTGTGTTTTCAACCGTGCTCTACAGATGACATTGTTCAGCAGTCAGTCCTGTACTTTGGTCCAAACTGAAATGCTTCTACTATTGGATGGATTGCTGTAAAGTTTGGCACAGACATTCAAGTGCTCCTCAGGATGATTTGTGATGACAGTGTGTAAGATTTAGTGGGATTTATGGGAAGAATTTGGAAGAAATGGAATATAACATTTATAAGTATGTTTTCACTAGTGTATATTCATCTAAAATAAGTGCCTCATTGGTTCTCCTTCACGCTTGTAAGGGGAGACTGAGAAAAGGACACTAGATGCCACTAAACCTACACCTGTTCCTTTAAGGTGGCAATGTATTCATTTATTAGTATTAATATTATAAATAAATTAGGCAATGTGAAAGGAGTTGCTGGTAGTGATGAACTTACAGAGCATTATCACCCGAATCTGCAGCTCCCCTCGGCCTTACAGAGATTTCTAGCAAAAATTCAGCTCATTGATAAAATGAGTGGCTAGCTGGAGAACATAGTGTAGCATAAACAGCGACAGCTTGAGTCACATTCCCTTTGGAGTTGGTAGAAACCAAAAACAGAGTTAAAGGAGTAAATATTAGACTTACATTCATCAGATGGTATGAGTGTGTTGCTGCTGGACCTGTAGATGTATAAACAGTTTATACATTTATTTAGCATGTTGAAAGTAGCATTATCTCAAAGCGCTGCAGTGCCTATAAAAGCAACCTCACAGACAGCTAGCATGGGTTGGACTCTAGAATTTGGTATGTCCTTTACCTGGAGTAAAAAAAAAATGAAATAGAATAAAAAACAAACCAAAGATCAACAAAGTTGGTTGTACAGTCGCAACAACTTTATGAAGATAAGACAAATTTTGTACATACACTGCATAACCTCATGATTTATCATGTGTCACAGGTTGAAAATATGTTCTGATATTTGAAAATGTGATTAAAATCGACTTGACGAACACTAAAGGCTTAAGAATAAGACAAATAATATAAAAAGAAAATAAGAAAATTAAATATATTCTTTCTGTTGAATTCAGACAGTTATTGTTTAAAAAAATGTCAGGAAACAATAAATTTAAATCATTACAACATTCCACACCTTAGTGCACTGACAGAAGCTTTAATGGATGTTTTCCCTTCACAACAGCAACACTTTGACTTATCATTCTTCACATTCTGAGCGTGTCCGTAACTCTTATCACTCAAGAACATCTCAACCATTCATACAGCTGATGAACAGCTCAGTCCAGCTGTGCAGGACACTTGTAGACATGCATCACTGTCAGTGTGTGTATGTGTGTGTGTGTGTGTGTGTCAGGGGTCAATTCAGAAGGTCAACTACAGGTAAAGGTCTGCAGCATCAGAGCCACTGATGTGATGCTGCAGATGCTGATGCGGCCTCTCTTGCTTGCTGGATGTTTAGTGTAATTTCTGTGTTTAACCAATTCATACCATTGCTTTTGTTCACTGCATTTTATACAATTCTGATTTTCTGGAAGCTTTTTGTCGGCAGCACACAGCCTGTATAGTCTGTATTTATACACTGCATATGAAAGATCAAATTTGTTGGTATTTCGTGTCTTTGTGTAGACCACATTTCACCTACCAAATATAACTTTGGAGAATTGCCTTCATATTAATCAAATTGAACCCCCAAACCACATTTTAGCTGGCTGAAAAGAGGGTGAAAAGAAGTCGTACACATACAGACCGAATATCAACCAGTTTTCAACTTCAAATCAACACTTAAATTCCATTTAACGCTCACTAGGTTGTCTTGTTGCTGTATTTGTCCTTTTGTTGGCCTCTCTGGCAATAGAGACCTCAACCTCGCTGGGATCACCTCGTCATTTAAAGGTTATAAAGGAAAACATTTTAAAGGATCGACTGCTGAATGTGTGAAGCAGCTCACGAAAGTAGCTCTGGCAGATTCTTTGAGAACCAGCTGTGACATCAGGGAGGTGCCTCACCCCTGATAAACTCCTTGTCTCCTTAGAATAGCCGAAGAAGATTGCCCCTACATTCTCCTCACTACTCGATAGCATTCTGATCATCCGGCCTGTTGTAAATATACACAGCGTATAAATAGAGGATACTGAGACCTGAGACATTTGGATCCAGTTCCGAGGAGGAAGAGGTTTGTGTTCTGCTGCACTGGATGATTTGGTGCAGGGTGTCCATGACTGCGGTCAGGTTTGAGGGGCGTGCGCACAAATTTTAGATCCGCTCCTGCCGTCACTGCTACACCGCAGGCTCAGGGCAACATTTCATCCGCTTAATGGTGGATTAAAGCATCCTGCGGGCAGATTGATATAGGCCGGTGCTATCACTTGTCTTTAAAGGAGAGCGGAAGCCCATGGAAACAGGCTGGATATAGCAGCTGGATCAGACCCAAACACTGGGCAACACATCGCTGTAGATGGAAATTATAAAAATATTACGTGGCTCATGAAATTCAACAGGAATCAAGATCCATATATATAAGCAAGTCCTCCAGTGATGAGCTCAAACCCCACACAGCAGTTAATTGTGCTTTATTGTCTGTGAAATCGTGGATAATTGTCCTATCCTAACCACAGTGCATGAATTCCTAAGTCCCGCCCCTTTTGCTCTATGCTCCAATAACAGTTGAGCTAACAAAAATCACAAAAAGGTGCTCTCTCATGTACCTTAAAGCAAACAAACTGTGATGTGTCGACACCAAGCCATGACTCTGATGATGGCTCGATGCCCAAACATGTCTGACTTTGTTTTAAGGTCTAACATGGCCATATCATGACAATAAAGGCATTTTAATTGTTTTAAAAAAGAGTGCCATGGAGGGTTTTTTTTGTGTATACATGTATACATACATGTGTCTCTATCCAAAGAGCATCTCAAGACCAGTAAGCCTACCCATTTTTTTTATTTCAACATCTTTTTCCTTTTCCACTAAAAGTGACCTATAGTCACATCTTACATTTGTTAATGGTAGCACAACTCTAGCTAGCTAGTGATTGATGTGGAATAGGTTTGCTAACTTTAGCCATCTTAAAACGTGAAAATTCATCACTTTCTCCTCCAGCAACATCTTTTAACCATCTTCAAAATTTGTTTATCTTTTCAACATATAGGATTTTAGCACAGAACATACATACAGGGAATATGAAAGGAGAAAGTTAACTGAAGTTCTGCCAGATAGCAATCTTGCCTAACTGTGATTGGAGCACAGATCAGAAAGGGACTTGGGAAGGGTCATTTGAATATTTGAACTGAATCTTTGGCAAACAGCATTGTGAAAATATGATTCAGACTCCATTCAAGTCTCTGTTTCAAGGTCCCCTCCACTCAAAAATGTTTTTTTCTTAGGTCAGTGTCTCCTAAAATGTCTGACACTGACCGTACTGACTTCGGTGTGTGAAAAATTCTGAAAAGTCTGTGCGCTTCTCTAAAATCTGAGATTCAAACACTCAAATCATCCATTTCTCTGTTCAAGGATTCACTAGCACCAATAATGTCTTTACTATATGTCAACTACTGGACAGCACCGGTTCCAAAATCAGAAAGCTAGCTACTGATGCAGGAATGTAGGCAGCACAGTGTCAGGAGATTCCTATCTGTTAACACTGTCACTTTGAACTAAATATGTTTGCACCTGGAGCTCATGTTTGCACTTAACAGTAAAATGAGTTGGGAGTGATCTAAAGAACAGTTGGTAAAAGTCAGCAGGACACCAGTACAGTCAGTGTGGAGGACTGCTAATAGACCTATTAATGTTTTTTGTCAGGTCAAAGGAAACCTGAAATCTGTAAACTGTGTCAATATTATGACACAAGATATTTTTTATATCTTGTAAATAAGATGTGCGGGTAAAGTTGTATATAAATTATTGAAGGTTACATGGTATCACAGGATTTTTATGATGTCGTTTTGGTTTTTAAGCAAAAACTAGGGGTTGATATCTTGCCCTGTCATAGCCTTTGGCATCAATGTTTTCATTAATGTGGTTGGGTAAATTTTATTTAGCTCCAAGGCCAGGATTGATCAAGACCACCATGCAAACTGTGGATAACTGCCTTGTGATGGTAAAATATACCAAAAACAATGTGTGACAAAGGTAAAAAAGTTTTCTTTAATACATTCAATTGACTTTCACATCATTGCAATTCTTCAGCGTAATGGAAATTTCAACACAAGTGAATGAAAACAGCATTGAAAAGCAAAATGCAGCATGAACAAAAATAACATTGCAGTCTAAATTGATACAAAGGCACTGATTTAAATCTTACAATCCTATATTGTCTTGTATATATATTATATTTATTCATATATTTAACAGTCGACTATCAAAAACACTGTTATCTGACAAAAAAACAAAAACAAAAAAATAACGGAAAAAAATGAAAAATATCTAATATTTTGCTACATAGTGTAAAGAGCTGCTTAAAGTTACTAGGATGCAAACCCACCTTTAATCTCTTTGGTTGTGGAGTTGGTGATAAATATAAAATACCAATGCTTGTATTTATACCAGCACTGAATTAAAATAGCATTTATTTATTTACATCATTTATCTTAATCTCATTTATTAAAAAGATCAGTACATCATTGTATCTTGTAACACATCAAGTCACCACATCTAGTAATTATTAGCAGTATACACACCTTAAATAAATTGTTTCTAACACACCTATTTTTTACTATCTTATTATTTATTGTTTTTTACTGATGCTTATTGTGCTATCCTGTTTGCTGGTTTAAGACTGCAAATATCCCCACTGTGGGATTAAAAAGAATTATTTTATTTTATCACTATGATGGAGTTTTCTTGTGAAGGATTTTTTCTATAATATCACAACTGTGTTCTGCTTAAAACTACATTTTAGTTTCTTATAAACCATTTATTATATGTATATTCTACTAATAAATGCTGAATATGGGCTGGCTTAAAATAAAGTGCTACAGTTGTACCAAAAATTCTCAATATTTAGTCTATAAAACCTTTAAATTGTGACTGTTTGTAAAGCACACAAATATAGTTATCAGTAAAACACGTATAAAGCTGAGCTCAGCTGATGTTAAACCTTGAAAAAGCTGCTGTGTTACAACAAATTTGTTTCCAACAAGAAGGCGACAGCCGACTCGGACTGAAGCGTCCTTCTCCGCTGCGGTCACTTGAGTCTCCCTTCAGTCTGGAAGAGAGAAGAAAAGGACACAGAACAATGAAAATTATGTATCCCGTCCCACGGTCATGTGTCCTGGAATCACCTGCTTTTTCCACTTGCAACTTCTGCTTTGGCCAAGTTTATGTGGCCTTTGCCATGACCTTTGACCTCTATGGAGAAACATCTGTTTGAGGGAAAGGATAGCTGACATAATCCTACTCCAAATCTATTGATGTGATTTACGCTTAACAATTAAGCATCTGCAAAACAGTGTAGTTCCTGAGGGTGAGGTGACAACAGGAGAGTCTGTCTTTGGATTTATACCGATATTTGTCTCAATAAATACTCAAATAGCTACTTTTGTTACTGCTCGTTTAATCTTTTCAGTCTTTCAAACCCAGCTGTTCCTTTCAAAGTGGTGTTTTGTTCTCACTAAACCCTGAATCTCAAGTTTGAGTTAATCTGAACTGCATCCAATATAGAGGAGTTTGGTTTTAGAGCAGTAAGGTGACTGCTGAGGCTCAGGTTACAGGTAAGACTTCACATTGATCTTAGTCTATGCAGCCATTCTGAGTTGAGCTACAGGGATAGATAGGGATCTGTGGAGACCAGTTAGCCACTACAGTGAAACCTGGCTGCTGAAAGACTGAGCATTCCTGGGGGGATTTAACAGTGTGGAAGAAAATGCTCAACTGAATCCCATACAAGGATGTTCATCCTTTTCAGTCACCCACAAATAGAAAGTCCAAATATGCCATTCAGATAAAACAATGACAGTTTGTGAAAAGCATTTTTGAGGTTAGGGAAGTTCTTTTGTTCTGTTTTCTACTTAATTTAGTATTTGAACTACAAACAACGTTTATTACGTTATAGCCATTTGTGCAAAAAACTCCACTTTTAACATCACTTTAAGTGTAACAGGAAATGAACAGCTGAGCATTACATCATGTGTCTCTGAACTGAACTTCAGTATATTTTGACAGCAAGTGATCAATGTCTTTATTGAAGCTATTGACACAACAAGGGACATGCCCAAAAACAGAAGTGGGAACAACTGGAGCGATAAAATGCATCAAAACTGATGGATTGATCACTTTGAGGTTAAGTTTCATGAACTACAATGCAGCCGGATGTTGTTCAGATTTATGGCTCAGCTGTAAATAATCTGAATATCAGTTCAAACACTTCCCAGGAAGTACCTTTCAAAGGTTTGTGTGTGTTTCTCTTCTTTCCTCCCTTTAATAATTTCTATTCTAACGTAAATGAAAAACAGTGTAATTTAGATTTCTAGTTTTCTAGTCCAGAAAAGAGCCAGTCACCCTGTGCATGAAATTAGCAACACTATTCTCATAACATTTCTTTTCTGAAACCCCAATGGTCCAAAATTGCCCAACCCAATCTAGGTTAGGGCTAAAGTCAGGGTTAAGCCCTGTCATACCAGCCGTTAAAAAGGGAGGTTAAATCAAATAGTTCTTATGAAGTCACTGGATTCACTTACAGGGAAAAAGAAAATCTGTGTCGACTTTTCACATCAGGTTCAGCTGCAGTGTTACACCATTGGCCACAGCACGGCATCTTAACACAAGTGACCTTATGAAGAGCCTTGAGTCCAAAATGGAGGAAACTATTATAGCTTATTAGCTGTGTTGCACCATCTACTTAAATTTAATCCTCCTCTGACGGGTTTGCAGGAAGTTATAAGACAGGAGTCAATGTTCTGAAGTTATGGTTCTGTTAGCAACCAAGCTAAGTAAGCAAACTTGCTACCTCAGAGGGAATTTTTCTCCAACAGGAAAATGCTAGGAACAAAATATGTCGTATAAGAGGGAGCAAACATCCCAGGGGCTCAGACAGCTGTTGTGACCCTGCATGTTTTCGGTTGGTTAGCTAGTTCACCAGTTTGCCCTGCGAGTATTCACTGTTTCACCAAGCTTCTACAGCCACATATTTTATAAAGATATTCTGATAATTTTTCCCATGTTTCCTGTGCCACCAGCCTGTTGAAAAGCAAAAGAAATGCATTCAAATGATCCTAAATTGTATAACAACTCTACCTTCACCATCAAATTTAGGGTAATAGCATTGGGTTATTCATACACAATGCCACCTGTTACCTTGTACCATTAATGCCTGTTTTTATAACAGGGTGTGGATATTCATCAGGCTTGATGTGCGATTTCATAACAAATCTTTGTTGTTTCAACATTGATGTTTCAACATCAAATACGCCCACACATCAACTGACATCACATGACATGAGACCACAGGTTTAACATTTTTAGGAAGTTTCATGCAGCATCATCTGAGATTCACTTTAAACTGTGTGAACGGTGAGAGACCTAGATGTAATAAAGCCATGGTGTGACTCTGACAGCTCGACACTGCCTGAGGAATGCGGAGGTGATGCCGGAGGTGATACCGGCAGGTGAATGAACATCCATCTGTCAGCAGGCCTCCTGATCCCAGCAGCCCTGCCAACTGCACAAAGCCCAGCCAGGAATGTCTAAACCAGCCTGAAGACGACAGCAGGAGAGAAAACTGTCTCTACAACTGTAGACCTCATGAGGTTTGCATTCTGGGGGAGTCACAGTCATTCAAAGAGTCAGCTGCATTGAAATCTGGGCATGTGGACATGAAAGCAGGTCCATCTTCAAGCTGTGCACATCTTTTTAAAGCACTTTTTTTCCCCTCTGTAGTGACCTCCTGCAATGCAATGATGCTGAGTCAATCAGTTGGTCAGTCCACCTCTTTGATCCCGAATGACAGCACTGGGATGGATTTGCCCCTTTTACCGCAGAGATAAAGAAGGCTTGTGGCCTCTGTCAGTAACGTCTGCAACTTTGTCCCTTTTGTAAACACGTGTGTTGGCTTGGCTTGATTTGTTTCAAGGTGTATCTTTTAATCAATACACACTTGTCTTGAGTAAAACGACTGCAAAACAATGAACACATTTAATTTCCTAGAAATTCTTCACAATAAAACTCCCCTGTTGTTTCGTCACCCAAAAGCTTTTGTCATGAAGCTGCTAAATGAAAATATTGGGTCTTTATTGACAGTAACTTAACATAACTCCTAAAATACAGCAGATGCCGTAAAATACAAACAGGGATGCAAGAGAGAAATTAAACTCAAACCACAGAGAGGCTTTTAAAAATGTCTTTCTCTCTGATCTCAGACATGACACATGAGTCAAGTCTTGGCTTTCTGGCAAAAAAAAAAAACAAAAAAACAAAGTTGCTTACCAGGAGGAAAGAATAATATGCTAATACTGGTGTAAAAATGGTATTAATTACTATTTTTATTAATTTTGGTAATGAACTATAAATTGCTATTTTGTTATGTAGACCTGTAGACACATTTTTGGAACTGGAGTCATCAGGAGACAACAACATGATGTTAATTTAATTTATCCAATCTTCCCCCGCGTTCCCAGAAAACATAAACAAGGCTTTAAAGGCCCATATACTAATGACCATGACAAATATCTGAACTACACTAAGTTGTCATTATTTCAACAAAAACTAGACAGCTGTTTCCTCTTTGGGTCATTTGGTAAAAACATTAGTGACTCTGCAGAGTAGACACAACACAGTCAATAGATCACAAAATATAAGGGTGTCATTGTTCACAACTAACCCACTGTGACTTCACGTGGTGTGGCTCAGGGTGCTGACTCTATTTTTGTATTCTTTACAAATTGTTTTCACTCCATGACCATCACCTCCCCCTGCTTCCTTTGTTGTAGCATGGTGTAAAGAGTGAAACATGCAGCACTAAATTAAGCCCTATAAATGTTTTGCGGGCCACCAGCCAAAGCATGCACTGAAGTACAAAGGAAGAATCTAGAAAATGTGACTCTCGTTGTAAAATGTCCATGGTGTAAATAGTGAAGGTCAAGGCCTGGCAAACTATGACATCTCTAAAAATAAAATGATGTAGGTGGGAGCAGGGAAAGTAAAAGTGATTTTTTTTTAGAAACTTTAACTTTGCTTCTAAACACATTACTTGATAAAAAATAAACTTGAATTCAAAATTAAATATTGTATGCTAAAAAATAATAAAAATCACATAAATGGTGAAGAGTCCTTGTGTTTCTCACAAATATTGTTTTCACGTTCTGTCTTGTGCAGCGGTCTTTGCTGAAATGTATCCTGGTTTGGGCCACACATCACAGCAGCCGCTGCACATCCAATTCTGCAGAGACTTGCTCAATGACAGGCAAAGAATGCGAGCCAGTTGACTCTGACATTGAGGCCACATTATTCTCCTGCAGTCACTGCGTTCCCTTTAATTAGGATTGTCTGACCTGTGACCTTTGGGAAGGACTTCAACTCAGAAGTCTCTGCAGGTCAAGGAACTGAAGCAGGAAGAGGACACACCCTTTGATTTTTGATGAAGAGTCGGGAAGCTAACCTGTGAGGTTAACATACAGTATCCATACAGATATTATTCTGATGTTCATGTGTAATGACATCACAGTTTTTACAAAAGCACACCATGACCTCATATGGAGCTCAGTTACAAAACTAATTCATCAAAATTGTTCAACAATCAGCCCTATTTTGTTGGATGCGCAGTTTTTAATATGTTGACAAGGGGTTAAGGAGAATGGCATCCTCAAAGTCAAAGGCCAAACACCACTGACATATTTATTTTGTCCAATAACGATCACTCTATGTCTGGAATGACTAGTAAATGTTTTTTTATGTATACACTGGAGCTTTAACAAGCGAGACTGACCTGTTCAACTTGACCTCTACCACAGGATGTTCCTGTTGCCCTACCAACAAGTCTGTCTCTGCCAAACATCTGCAACCTCATTTCCATTGCCAAAATCAAATATTACAAGTATTAAGCATTAATGCGTGACACTGAATATTTATGACGAAATAAGCAAAAATCAGTTCAGAAAAAAGATAAAAGAAAGGCCAACAAATAGTCCAGTAACTAAAACTTTTGCCCACTGCCAGTCTTTATGCTAAGCTTATGAAAATGTCCACATTTCTTTATACTTTTAGTTTGTTTATACTTTTAATAGTGACTTCTATAAGCAGAATCCCTTTTTTTTATCTACAGTATCACTCCATTCCCATTTCCAACTCGTCACACACCACTGTTTCGTTACTGTCTGTCAACACGTGGCAGAGATGCGATGGATGGATGGCCCCAACAACAACTTTCATCAAAGAGACCACAGTACGTGTCTCATGTGAAATCAAAATGTCATTAAAAGTTGTAAGGTTCATAACGTTACGCACACCACGTGACTTTCATCACGTGACTTTAGTCTTGCAAGTTGCTTCAGTGACGTCACACAAACATCGTCTTAACCTAATCCAAGTAGTTTTTGTGCCTACATTTTTTTTTGCCTAAACCTACCCAAACTGCGAGCGTTTCACAGCATGTGTTGAAAAGGTTTTCTGGCAGTGTCTCATACAGCCGCTGAAGGGTACCGTGTCCATCAGGACGCCGGGGAGGGGTGACAAATTGTCAGTATGTGACGAGTTGGGATGAGAATAGGTTCACAGTATTCCAGTTTATAACAGAGGCTCTGCTCATGTTGCCGCCAGCTCTGTTCATACCAGGGAATTCCTCATTCATGCTGTTTGTGTTTCTAAGATACAGATTTGTTGACAGAATGACCAGCTTTGATGGAAATGTGTGCTGAATTAATTAAACCTTTAAGAGATCTCAACATAGATTGAATCTGAAGCATTCCAAAAAAAAAAAAAAAAAAAAAGTCTGGTCATTAGAGAAATGAGTTGAATAGTCTGCATTGACACCAGTGGTCCAGCCCTGTATATCATCTTACTAAGCTTTGTAGGTCGACTCTGATAATGGACCCAAATCAAGTGCATCTGTTTATAATTGCCTGCTGCTGGTGTGTGTTTAACTAGGATGCGGGTGTGTCCTGTCCGTGGTGTTATTGACTTTTAAGAGAATATAGGTGGTCATTAGCCTGTATTTACACAAGAATATTGCTTCATTTTTTTCACTTTTCTGTGACCAATCCTCCTCTCCTAATGCTGAATGACACTGACTTATTTCTGAGTGACTGAGCGATGACATTCTGCTATCAAGTTGCTATCAACACTTCAATAATACAACAGGTTTGATCAAAGAGCCCCTCTTGTCTTGCTCACCTACGCATCAGCACTATTGCGTCTACTTTACTTGGAAGGTAAGAAAAAAAAATACTTTCACACTAAGCACTGTGCATTTGGTGTTTTGAGTAAGTTATGTAAGTGTCAGTATCAGAAAAAGGAAGGAGAGGTCTGCTGTAGCCAGACACTTCAGTTCTGCTGGCCATGGAGTCTGTCGTCTAGTTCGTGGATATTGACGCTGTTGGGACATTTTTGAGGGGAAGACACATGGAGATGAGACTTCGCCATAGATAAGATTAATGGACATAGTATTCTCAGGGATTAAATGAGGAATTACTGTTGTCTTGCACATGAGTACTGCAGTCCAAATAGTGAGTTAGAGCCACAGACTGTATATCACATAGGTTGAAATCCTATTGATTATACACTCTATGGTTGAAGCAAGTTGTTTCCCCCTCCCCCCTCCTTCCTAGACTCTGGGAAGCTCAGGCGGGCTGCTGAAAAACTGAAGGCACGCTAAACGACCGCAACATCATAAACTGACAATAAGAAGTGATGAAGAGTCCTCCACTGTAATCTGATCAGCTGTTTAAATGTCACAGAAACTGGAGGCCCGAAACATTTGTTTCTTAATGTGTAACATTAAAAGTGTTACGTACTTATTTGCAAGTGCTGATGACGTTTTTTGACCAGTTTTTCCGAATGCATAATGGAGCCTAGTGTAAAAGCCTTTCTCTGGAAGTTTCTCTTAAAACTGCTGAAAAACACCAAAATCTTCACAGGAAAAAGATGATGACACACAGTCGTCAGCCTCGAAACTGCATGCACAGCACATACCCCAGATGCAGCCCTTTAATGATGCAAGTCTAATACTTATCCTCCCACTTTGGAAGTTTTTAATTTCTTGACCAAAACTTGATGGTTTGTGGTAGGAAGTGAAGAGAAGAAGGGCTGGACCGCGCCTCCACCAGCTGTTCTCGTCTTGTAGTGTGAGGGGAGTGTCAGTCTGCGTTTTCCGACAGTCCCTCCCTCCTGTAAACCTGCCCAGGTGTAATGGCCGACCCGCCGATCTGAACCACATCAAACTCACGAGCAGGAAGCTTCCCTTCACTGTTATTACTGAGATAGAGATCCTGCATTCAGCGCATGGTGCACTGTTATTCTGCCAACCATAAATCTGTGCTTACACCTGTAGTATCACCCAAGGAAACTGTGTGCTTTGCTCTAGCTGGGAAGCATGAAAATAAGACAAAATTTAGCTATAAAGCCTCATGAGTCCTTTTATATTGTAATTTATTAAGTCTTTGTTTATCATGAGCATTGCAAAAGTACTATTTATGATCCTACAGCCACGCACAAAGAAAAAAATACGATCTCCAGCTTCAGATCCTTGACCCTCTTTGTCTCCATGACCTGTCTCTGAACCACCACCGACAGCCCCTTCCAAAGATCAGCCTTTGCAAATAAAACAAGCTAACTACTACCCTTGTTAGTCTCACACAGTCAACTCTCAGTCTGTCACTCTCGTTCACTCGCCTCCTCCTCGCTGTGAAATATTCATCTCAGGCGGTACAGACAGGCAGTTTCCTCCAACATTAGCCATCAAACATGAAAGCCGGGCTCTGACTGGAAAATAACACAGTGAAGTCTCAGGTCTAATTATGCGGGTTTAGTTTATGACCTGTCAGCTCGTATCCATTATCCACCGCTGCAGAATGGTGAGCAGCCTTTCAACTTCAGTTTCCAGCTTGCTCATCACTTCTCAGACCAGGTGGTAATGACTGAAGAGTTCACTTTTTCCTTTCTCTATGCTTTTTTTTCAAATTGCAAGACATGAAATTTCTCACAGTTTCTCACAGTCTACTAGAGACATGATTCAGTTGAACTTAATTATCAGCTTCAGACAAAGAAATCTCAAGGTTTTCAACTTTTTGGACAACAAAGAAAGTCTGTCTAATAAACTTACAGTAAAACTAATGAGACCTTTTCACAGAGAGTAATATACTGAGGTAATGGTTTAAAGATAAACGTTATAAATATGAGTCATTTGCACTGGAAATGTTTGCCATTCTTAATCCTTAGAATAAAGGGAGTGTTCACACGTGATCTATTTTCACTTCCAGTTGCTTTCTCCAAGGAACAATGAGCTGGCTCAACAGCAAGCAACTTTTGCACAATTATTGTGTTACATGAAGTCTGGCACTGGTATTATTATTAGAGACCGCAAATCACTGAGACAAAAAGGCAAACAAGTTGTGGCTTTCCATAAACTTGAATCAAGTGATTATTTTTTTTTAAATCACACAATCAATACTAGGGGTTTTCAAAGTTTACTCACTTCCTGGAGTCTAATATGATCATGATTTTGTTATGTGATCCCATACCTACTCAGTTCAGACAAGACAGCCTAATGCTGCTGCTTGACATAACTTCAGACTACACCAAATACATAAAAAGGTCTGTCCAAAGGCACTGATTAATTTCAAATTCTGGGAAAAACCTTAAGTACCTTAAGTGGATGGATGCCAGGTGACTGATGGTGAACATGGAACATTTTTTTTTAAATTAATTAATGTTTTTCATTTTTGTACTGCATGGTAGACAAAAGAAGGTTGCTGGAGTGGATGGTAGGTTCACTTCCTTCTGTGTGTGGTGAGGTTTAGATAATAAAAGCAGTTTAGGAAGGGTTAGGTATCATCATGGTTTTGATTAAATGTCAAGAAAGCAAGTGCATGATGTTTACTTACTTTAAGTCCTAAAGTAATAAGTGAGTTTCAAGTTTTGGGTTTGATTTTACTCAGTTGTTAGTTGAAAAAAAAAAAAAAAAAAAAAAAAATCACACTAATCACAATAAACATAGTAAGCCCTTTTCACAGTGGTCATTCACTGGTGGTTATTTTGAGCCACGCAACTGTGGTGTAGTTTGTTAAAAGCCCAGTGTTAGCTTTTTTTTTTTTTTTTTTTTATCTCTGGCTATTGCATTTCTGCTTCAAAAATCATAAAAGTGTGTTCATTTGTGAACATTATCTTGCTAAACAAAACTTTTTGTTTGCCACAGAGCTTATTTTCTTAATAAATCCTAAATCCCAATGGAAAAATCTGATTTCTGACTTTTTTTTTTGAAGGGAACCAGATTGATGCTAAATTCTGGTTTGGCCAAAGGCACGCCTGTGCAGTAACCATGCTGTTTAATCAGCATTTCTATATGCCACACCTGTCAGGTGGATGGATTATTTTAGCAAAAGAGACATGCTCACTAACACAGTTTTTAACAAATTTGTAAACAAAATCTGAGAAAAATAAATCTTTTGTGTGCACAGAATAAGTGTTGGATCTTTCACTTCAACTCATGAAGTATGGGAGCAAAACAAAAGTGTATTCAGCCTGTCAATAGACCTTTTTCATTTCAACCATATTGAAACAGCAGGGCGAACACAGGTGATACTAATGATACTAATTAAGGTCCTGTTCCGTTTAGTGTAGCAGAGCCAACGTGCACAATGGCAGCACCCTGACTCTGTTTGACCTGAATGAAAAGGAACCTTAATTAGTATCATTGGTAACACCTGTGTTTACCCCACTATTTCATGTCAAAATGGCTGCTGTGAAAAAGGCCTATTGTGGTTTATGCCGCAGTTTGTGACACACCTCTTGTCTGTTTAGAGTCAGGTCTGCGTGTTGTAAACAAACCAACTAATCAACAGTTTTGCGAGGCTGGGGTCAAGATGCAGGCACAAACGGAAAGCCTATAGTTCTGGTCTGAAGGGGAAACACACCTATTTAAAAATCACTGTGAAAGGCTTGGGTATGAACAGGGTTTTGGATGTGTTTTGGTGTGCTTTGGATATGTCACATAAGATAAGCTGCAGGACACATATCATTACGTTAATTGGAATATGCATGGCTGCAAATGAACAGGAGTTTTAGTGGAATATTCATTTTCATTAGCCATGAAAGCAGCTTAGTAGGACGATGTAGCATGGATAACTTGATGAGTCACGCCAATGGAAAATCATTAATGTTATGAGTAACACCTGTGCCTTTCCTATCACATCACAGATATAGCTACAGTATAAATACACATCTCATTAGATTTAATAGTTTTGCCTTGATTTGTTATCTTAAAGTCCAACTTGCTATGTGGGCAGGTATTTAGAGATACAGGACTACAACCGAGTGCCTTTGCTGAAGTGGAGATGCCTGGGATTTCTGAAGCTGGTGTTTTCGTGAGAAGGGAGACGATCCGTGACCACTAACACGGAGCATCTGAGCGGTTAGCTTCTCAGATGTGAGCTTATCATCAGCTGTTAAGAGCAGCGTGAATTCCTCGGGCCTCAGGCTTCGGCTGTGAGCATTTCTCTATTAGCAGATAGGGAAAGAGACGGAGTACAGGTGCAGGTGTGGGCCTTTACATCCTGAAGCACATGATGATTAGACTGAGAGGGCCGTGTTAGTACTCGTGTAAGAAGGATCTCGTCCATCAGTGGCACAGAGAGCAGGAAGACCAGAAAAAAAAAGGAATGACAGTCTCAGAAATAGAGTGATTTTAGTAGAAAAGAAGTGGTTTTACATGAATTAAGTAAAGGAGTAGCTGCTTTTTCAGAATTATTTAGAGAATATAAACCTATAGATGAGCCTGGAGATTCATTTTCAACTCTGTAAATTAGTCAGAATTATGAAAAGAGAAAAGTCTGGATTTATCGTCCCATTAATTGTTTCCTTATTAAGTTTCTACAGTTAGGTGAACCCTTGACTATGTATCTTATGTCCATGCATCTTAAAGAAAACTGAGACTACAGTATACAAAAACACTTTGCTGAAAATTCTGCATACATCTAGATAAAGAAACTTACACTATACTATACATCCAAAACCTTACAAATGTCTGCTGGTCCGTTGTTGGCAGCTGTGGTGGTTTTGCAGTAGGTGCTTCACCATCTGTTCTCTGGCAGAGATCTGCACTCTAATGAGTGACGTCTTTTAGTTAGCTATTTCCTTGATCTTCATCAGTGTATTGAGTTTGTTCAGTTGTCAACATGTGTCATCAACTAAGTGTGGAACTTTGGTCATGTGATCACGATGACAGAGACCATAAGTTGCTGATAAATGGACTTTGAGAGAATATTAATGTTGTAGACAGATCTATAGTTACTTAATATACAAAAAAAAGAATAATTTAGATAAGTAAAAGCAAACAGTTTAATAGAGTGATATACAGTGTGTTGTGATACTGACTTTTTCAACCAGCAGGGAGGCTCAAGTTTGGATACAGCTTTCAGTGTGTATTTATAAACTACTGGATGTCAGACTGTCAACGTGATTTACAATTTTGGGGACAAGCACATTTTATAATTTTAGATTTCATGGTTATGACTCCTCTATTTTTAATGTTAATTCAGGACAGGAAGCTGTAACACAGCACTCCCAGTGGTCGTACGCGGGCCGTTGACCTGACCTGAGCAGAGCTGGGGTTTTCCCTTCACTAACACCTGAGCTGGATGAGCAGTGAAGCAGCTGCAGCAGAGTCCACTGTGGTCTTACCGAGTTCCTGAAGAACAGCACAGGGGCAGAGAGGCAACGTGTCTCACACAGGTGAATTGAGAGGGACGTCCCAGAAGAGGTTGCTCGACTTCAGATCTGTTTAAAAGACGAAGACACACTGGGTTAACAGTTTGTGGCTTGGAGATGTCATGACGTTAGCCTCAGGAACCAATTGCTCTAATGCAACCTGATTACACCATCAATTAGACAGAAAAGTCAACAAGCCATTACAATAAAAAATCACTGATGCAATTATTTCTCCATTTTCTTCCACTGGCACTTGCAGTAACCAGAGCTAGACTGATAAATCTGATGATAACATAACGTATTGCAGATATATATAATTAGGGCTGTCACAATCATTAAATTTCAGTTGATGATGAATTGTCATACAAATTATTGCAATTGACAATATCAATCACAGGTGCCAATAAACAAAATATACAATGAATATGTGTCAAAACAGGCCATATTCTTCTCATCCACAACCATGTAGCTCAAATTTTAAACAAATTTACAGAAAATCAAATGTGGGAAGAATACAGTCATCTTTCTCCCCTCAAAAATGCATTATATGGTTTATCAAAAGCTAATATGAGACTTCAAGTTAGCTAAATCAAGAAGGTATCTTCCAGGGTTACAGTCCTTTTAGTCTGAGGTTACCTTTTTGTGTTATCAGCTCTCCACTGCAACTCAACCAGACAACATTGTCTGGTGCAGGACGAAGAGGCAGTCTTGTACTAAAAAGACTAATCAGTGTTTTTCACAGCAACCATACTGATATGAAATAGCAGGGTGACAAAGGCTCTGTGTTGGAAGATATCCACTTAATTCAACCTGCTCAAATGGCCTCAACCTCATGTTAGCTTCAGCTGAACTTCAGAGTGCATTTTTTCAGATAAAGATTTTGACGATTTCACAATTTTTCAGCCAGTGTGGAGAGGATACAGCGACCAATAACTGTGTAGTCAGTGTACACTCAGTAGTATATTAAGATAGACTTTGAAAAAACTTCTAATATAATTTAATGTTGCACAGGAAAGGACATGTTCAGTTCGAGTGAAGAGGGTATATACTCTGTACCTGAAAAATGACAGAGAGAATGACTGCAGAGCTGTAAGTTCTCTTTTTTGTCACCCGTTAGCGGAAAATATGTTGAAATGATGCATGTTGCATTAAGTTGGAACTGAGATGTAATCGTAACAAAGGAGCTGTCACTCTGTCACTATTCTCACTATAACCACTATGCAGATCTGCAGAAAGTTCAACAAACTGTTGAATTTGCTACTAGTAGCAGTAGTGACACAGGATACTGTTGCCATCCTTCAATCGTAAGTGGGTGAAGAGTAGATGAATGTGTACTGTTAACTCTGTGTGACTGTGAAAAGGTTATGAAACATTTCAGGTGGTTTGAGGAATGATGGGACAAACTTTAAATTCCAACCTCTGTGCTGACTGAAGTCAGCATTGTTGCTGTTGTTCTCATTTGTCTCCTTCAGTGATTCCACTGAGGTCTTGCTGGAGACAGCGCCTTCATCATCAGTTTTGTCCTCCACAGTCAGCTCCACAGGTGCAGGAGGAGGAGGAAGACTTGGCTCCACGACGTCCTCTTTGGGTTTGTCCTCAGTGCTGTCTGGGGATGGTGCCGGAGCTGCAGACTCAGCGGCGGGATCAACAGCAGATTTATCAGCCTCAGCTGTGAAGGACAACAAAAGCAAACCACATAGCTTTTTCAGTAGTTTTCAAGATTAAGACTTGTTATAGCGCAAAATATGTAGGTAAAAATAACACGTGGATGAATTAAAACAACACACAGGTTGAGTCATTGGAATATACTGGAAAAACCCAACATTTATGTCATGCAAGTTTAAGGAAGTTATAAACTGTTGCAATAAGTTCATTGTGCAATGTTGTTGAGACATGTTTCCATAATTTTAACTTCTGTGACAATGCAGATTTGATATGTGGTCGACTGCATTCTGTGTCTAGCACCTACATAATAACAGTATTTCCACCCTCATAGCCTGAAGCGGTTTTGCCCTCTCTGACAGTCAGGGGAGATTTCTCTCGGGCAAAGGCATTTGAGGGGGCCACCATGTTGGTAATGAGGCGGCTGATTACTGACCAGTTCCTAATGAGCCACAGCCATGCAGCTGTTGGAGGCTGTGGGAAAGTAGGGCGGCCCCATCATTATCTGACCCAGGGTTAGGTGGAGGGAAAGCGGAGATGAAGGGGAGAGGAAGGTGACCGTTGTTGTGGACATAATTCTGCCATGAGTAAGATGGCTCCTCAGGCATCATTCCAGTCCTCAGAGCATCATTATGTCTGCCTGGTTTTGTGGCCGATGACTAGACTCTTTATCACAGGTGGACTCTTGACCTGACTGTAAGCTTAGCATTCTCCTTCAGGGCACGGAGACTGGAAATGTGATCTGAAGTTAAAGTAAAAAGTTGCTGGGGAAAAAGCAACATTTAAAGAAAAAGTTCAACATTTTGGGGTTTGCCTTTTTTTTTTTTTATTAAGATAGGACAGCTGAAGATATGAGAGGAAAGGGAGAGAGAGAGAGAGAGAGAGAGGATGAGACACAGCAAATGAGCTGCAGGTGGGAATCAAACCAGCAGCCACTGCAGAGGACCGACAGCCCCAACACATGGTGCACACACCCTACCAACTGAGCTATAGGGGCGCCCCTGGCAGTTTATATTTTTATTCTGATGATTTTTATGTTTGAAAACTGGTCACCATTCACTTCAGTTGTTTGGAAGATTCTGCAACATGTTTTCCTGTTTAACTCCAGCAGTGTTTTGTGGACTTGAAAACTAAACCCCATCTTCAATTGGCACAAAGGTGAATAAATATTGACTGAATTTTCATTTTTCCCTTTAACACTGGATTATACTCTCAAAACAGATGCCTCCATGGACAGCTGGAGGCACCATGTATGCGCAGTACTTCAGTTTATACTACTTTCTGGGGTCCATGTTCCACACACACAAAGTAAATCAGTGTTGACAGGATTTGTGTAGTGGCTGCATGCACAAGACCATGTGGCCACAACAGCTTGGTGGTATGCAGATGTCCACACAGAGCCTACATGTACACCCTCTGATGATGAAATCCACTCAACTATAATACTGACTTCAGACGAACAAGATACAAAAACGTTAATCAGTGAGTTTAAGAGCTGTTATATTCTTTACTCAGGAGACAGTCAGGTTAGCTGCTTCCCTCTGCTTCCTATTTTAAAGCTTAGTCCCGTCATCGCCCCTCCAACCATCAACCTCAGCGACGGTCTAATCAGCCAGAATAACTGAAAAGACTTATGTTGGTGTGCAGGGCTTCTAACAACATGAGACGAGTATTGATTGTTATTGGCCAGATTTCCAAAACTACATTAATCTAATCACCCTAAATCACAAAGTAGGACTATACCTTATATTTTCTTTATTTAAGTGACACAAATTCCACTACCTGTATGTGTAGCTTAATACAAATATTTATTATGTTCTTTTGCGTGCAGTGTAACAGTTAGGCCTATTTTTTAACCTGCAAAGAAGCACTCAGTCCTGATACAAATTGACTAACCATTGGTATATTTAGCGCCTTGGTCACTTTTGGTATAAATCATCACAGTCGTACCAATTTACACTATATTTCTGGGTATTACTAGTCAAATTTTCCAGTGATGTTATAGTAGATGTCCAATGTTGCTTTAAGTCATTTTAGTTATCAGTTTGCAGAAAGGTGTGAGTCTGAGCAACACTTCTTTTCATGTTTATCTGATTCTGTGGTTTAAGTGTCTCTTATCACAGATAGGAAAAGGTCACAAACACTTAAGCAGCCTCTGCTTAGGATCTTAATATAATAAGGAAGACATTTCATATTAATGCTAACTTTATAGCACCCCAAAGAAATCTTCTACCAAAGGCTCTGTCATGGGTGCGGGATGGGTGAGGCTGTGGCTACTTTAAACAAAAGTGTTATTTTAAGCCCTATCTCGCACACAGACATATCTGGCAGGTGCTGCAGACGATTCTTGTCACAGAGGTTTTTGTAACTGAGGGAAACACAATTTACCAAGCATCCAGACAGTTTTCTCTAGTGTTCACAACACTAATTGAAACACTCGAGATAAAACAAGTGAGTTTGAAAACCCCGAACAAGCAGTCGACGTCAGCCAAATCAGATGCAAGATGCACCCAGGTGCAAGATTAGAAATCTGACTGCTCACCTTCTCCGATCGTTGATGACAAACAATGTTTCCTTCCCACGAGAGGAAGAGAACCATTTGAAAGGTGGCTGCTTTTCAAAGCTGCCATCATCACTGTCCATTTAAACAAAGTGTTGCCCAGGGCAGAGAGGCAGGCCCGGACATGAGCTGCACCTTTTACCCTTGTAATTCAGCCTGGGAGGACGTCTTTGAGTAAACAGGAAGACTTCATTCATTCTTAGACTATTGAAAATATCAAAACAATCATTAAAGAATACTACATTGCATTATGGTACCAAATGTCTAGTTGAACATTTAGCATTAAATATACAATTTGATTCATTTATTTTCTTTATTTACTTATATTACTACTTCAAAACATTTGATTTTCATGACAGAAACATTGTTATGTTGAATACCATATCAGGAATATGTTACCTGCCTTCCTCAATCGCCAGTGGTCAGGTACCAGTTCTTAACTGGGCACATAGGAACCTTCATCCTCCCTTTATATCAAATGTTATGTACGGTTCTCTGTAATAATCTTTTATTTGAATGTGGTTTCTGAGCTTTGGCTCTGAAAAAAATATTGGCTTTGGTTTGTTAGTAGTTTTTGGATTGTTGGAAGTTTTTGTTTGACTATATTTACATTAAATAGCAAATCATTTGTGACAATAAAAATCTAAATACTCATAGAGTAAGTAATTCTCTTGTATTTACAAATATGGCTTTGTTAACAGATATCTGGATTTTAAAGCCTTCATACTTATTTTCTGATTTGTTGGATATAAACTCAAAGACTATTTTTTAAATTCAGAATTTGAATTCTACCGAACAGCACTTATTTTCATGTGGCAAAATGATATCAGCTGCAGTTACTTGCAGTTGCCTGTAATTTGTTAACCTGGCTTCCGTTTCCATCGAGTGGTAAACATGAGTACTGCAGGCCACATCTTCAGCTTGTCTCCTCTCCAACGACGTGTTGTCTGCTGTGCTTACACTTTCCGTTACAGACATTTCAAAATTTTCAGTGGAAGTCCAACACTCATCTAAACTCATTTGCACAAGATGTTTTTCAAACCGTGTGTGAGTCATTCTGCTGTGAAGAATTTTTGATTTCCTTCCTATAAAATTCACACCAACTGTACTTAAGATCATTTCAGAAACAAGTTGTAGTGACACAACTCTAATATTATTTTTTGGTATTAGGGTGTCCAATCAATGTCAATAGTAGAGCAAAATACATTTTCTCTTTTGGTTATTCTCATTATGAATATTCTATCTATGCCCACAGAATGATCTCACAGTATCTGTGCTGATGTAGGGCACAGCGAGCTGTCACAAACTTTACTTCCTTTTATTCACTTTAACTGATCTTAAGAAAGAGGAAGGAAAACAATGCACAATTGGCACGCGAATTGCTTTTAAATTCACAACTTGATTTGCCACAACTCAAACGAGTCTCCTGTCCTGTTTCTCTGAGCTCCACTGATACAAAAAAAAAAAAGATGATCAGTCATAGGTTCGTTCTCACCTTTCTGCTCCTCCTGTTCTTCAGGTTCTGCTTCTTGTCCTTCAGGCTCTTTTGTAGCAGTTTCTGGATTTTCAAAGGTTTGCATACCTGAAAAGTGTAAATGGATCCGTTTGTATTTGTAAGGTGATTTATTTTGTTAAAGAGAATG
Organism: Lutjanus erythropterus; assembly: GCF_056507025.1. Taxonomy (NCBI): domain Eukaryota; kingdom Metazoa; phylum Chordata; class Actinopteri; order Lutjaniformes; family Lutjanidae; genus Lutjanus; species Lutjanus erythropterus. The sequence goes on along the minus strand of NC_139319.1, from coordinate 15,242,446 downwards.
TTCGCTCCAAAATAAAAAGAAAAAAAACAACAACTTTTTCCTCTTAGTTCAGTTTATCTATCTAGATGGTTTTGGTGTGAGATGCTGAGTTTTGGAGATATCGGCTGTCTCTCTCATACCAAAACAATCTAGATAAACAAATAGCACCACAGTTAAAAAGAAAAATATGTTTTTGATTTTGTCGTGGACTGTCCCTTCAATGTGACATCTGTTCGCAAACACTGTTGATGATGTAAGCGGGTGTGTTTGACTGACCGTTCTGAGGTGCAGTCTCAACAGGATCCACAGTGCTGAGAGGGATGTTGGCTTCATCCTGTCTGGCAGTGAAGTCAACAGAGTAACGCTGTAGGAAGAGAGGATTCACAACACACACAGAAACACATATTAATGTCACAGCATGAGGGAAACGGTTCGATATTTTGCTAATGGGTCAGCATTCATGTCTGTGCACTAAATATGAAGGTACTGCCAGACACAGACATGCTCGGCCTGCCAGATCTGCTCAGGGTCCTGCATTTACAGATGATTTTGTGTACGTTGGAAAAGAGCTATAATTTTATCTGTGTTGAGGACAAAAAATAAATATATTTTCACTGTTATTTTTTGCTTTTGTGTTCTTGTCATTTTCTTGCATGATTTGGTGAAAAAGTCTTATTGCAATTATTTTGACTGAAATTGAAGTTGATAATTTTTGCATTACAACTGTTCAAACAAAGTGATGATGTGATATTTATCGAGGTCTGTACCAAACAAGCATGTTTTCTTTCATCCGGAGAACAAGATTTTTCGGCCAGGCCATCTACGCAGCTTTACAGTACCTCATTATAGCACTGTTTTCTCAAACATTTTTGTTTTTTTTAAAAATCACATTTTGATTCTGGTTCTGCGATTTGGATAAGGCACTTAGCCATATTGTAATTTTATTGCAATTGTGGTTAATTGCGCCACCTTACTTATGAAAGACAGTACTTTCTAAAATTTAATGTTAGTTGTATCAGCTTTTAATGTTGGGTTTTTATCAATATTTCAACAAGAGTTCTCTGTTTAGGTTGGCTGGGTAATATTATCTCATGTTAACTAGCTAACTAATCTGACTTAAAAGAATGTTGTCCTTCACAAAATCAACTGCTCAATGATGTCAAATTAACATTACATCCCTTAACTTACACAAGCTTTGTGCCATGAGTTGTGTTTGTCTGTACACAGCATCCAGCTAGCCTGGCTCTGTCCAAACTTTAAAAAATATGTATACCAACAGCTCTAAAATTCAGTAAACACTGAACATATTATTTTGTTTTATCCATAGAAAAAAGAAAAAGTGTCAAAACAACTGTCATAGTTTTACAGGGTTGTGGTACAGGTGCAGTAAGACAAGCCAGTCCAGCATGCCACTACCTGTGAAAATGCAACTTGTACTTTACTTTTTGTATGAATTAAACAAACATGATAAAATAAAGGCTTTAGGCTGGTTTGTATTCTAGCTTCATACTGAGCTATGATAACCAGCTGCTGACTGTAGCTTCATGTAGCACCAATCTTCTCATCTAACACTAAAAGCAAGTAAATATTAAATTACATAAATGCCTTGTTTGGCAACGGAAGAAAAAGGCTTCTCTACTTACCCTTCCTCTTTTCCGTGAGACGTAGCAGGCAACTCCAAATACAAGAGCTACGATGATGATCACAATGAGGATGATGATGCCTGAAGGAAGTAATACATCTCATGTTTGTTAAGAGGAAGACATTTGCCCACGCAGTAGCTATGCAATGTGGCTCCCAACAAAGACATAAATCTAGTCTTCATGAAAACAGTGGCATAAAGCACACTAACAGTAAGGTTACAACCTCAAAAACACATTGTGTTGTGATATCATTTGATTTGTGCTGGAGAACAGTTAAATGTAACTCACCAGTGCTGTCACCTCCTGACTTCCGTGGCTGCTTTGGAGTGGTGCCTGTAAGACAAATAAAGAGTTTATATTTTAAAAGGCAAAAGGCTGACATCAAACATTGTATATTAAGTTGGGATACCAATATAAACCTGCTAAAGACTGAGGAATGGTAATATGTTACCTCCCATTCTTCAGACATATTTAAAGATACTCAATGGAGTTTTCTTACACGCAGACAAAAGAAAGTTTATATCCAGTGCTACTCCCTAAAATGCATGTTTATATTTCAGGTCTAACAAATGCATTGAGTGAAATTAAATCACTAAATTTAAATTAAATGTCCTGCTGCTATTTGCTAGCTAGCAGGCTTCCTCACTGATGTTGGCATATTGCTATGCTCGTTAGCACACCACTGTTGGCTGTTGATCAATAGAAGAGGATGACATCATCAACAGAGATACATATTGTATATTAGTCTACATCGTACAGTGCCTTGAACATATTGCTTCATAGTGTTAGTAATGGTAACAAACTCCATACGGCAACTTTAACTGCTTTTAATGCCACTTGGGGGCAGCAAAACAAGCTGAAAACTGCAACAGTGACATTAACAGCTAATAAAGTAGCAAGCAAACAATTGAGCGCAAATGTAGCTGATCATTTACACATTCAGGTGTCTGTCCATCTGTTGAATTTAAGCCCAATATTCACTTCACAATATTAACCTCTGCCAACTCCTTAGAGAAACTTAACTTGCTTTTTATATCTAACCAGGTAAACTACAGTGGGTTGATCAGGGCTTTTTTTGCAGCTGCCAGCTGAAACAAGGTGGTGAGAGTGACCCCGTATCCTAAGTTAAAAGATGCTAAAAAGCGCCGCACAGTACAGGAGAGCTACAGAGCATGGTGAGGACCGGGTCATTACAAGTGATACTCTTCACAGTATCTATGTTATTTATTTAAAGCTGCTACAAATAACTCTGTTGAAAGACTGTTAAGTTAATTGTTGAGTCTCATCCTCAAATTGTCAAATACTGATGCTTTGGGTTGGTGGCTCAAAGTGAACCACAGACGTTAAGTATTTGGGACCTTGAGATGGGACTAAAAATACAAATGCACTTATAAAAATATTTATTATTGCAGCTTTAAAGTAGAAGGGGTGGTAATCACCCGAGGCCACAGGATACAATATTATTGTGATTTTAAACGCTTCTGAATTAGACCAGAATCAGAAATACTTTACTGTTGATGTTACAGCTGCCCCCATTCAAGAATAGAAAATATATATATGAGAATAGAGAAATAATTAAAAAAAAAGAAAATAAGAAGAATGTAAAAGTGTATACAGTCTCCTACAATATATAAACTGTTGATTATGTCCCCAAAGAAAACTGTTTAATCTAATAAATTATCTTAAATGTAATAATGTAATGAACAATCCCATTGATTGTGACTTCTGCTGGCAACATCAGAAAAAAAATCAGCACCATCTGGTGGACCGAAAAATCAAATGACTGAATTATTTTACTGCCAAACCGTTTCATTCGCATTTGTAGTATTGATAACATTTTCTATGATAAAAGACCAGTCATTCAAAATATAGTGATACTATGCTGTATTGATTTGTTTCTCCCACTCTAATCAATAATATTCATCACTGGATCCGATTTCAACTCAGATTTTTCATTGTCTCTGTCATTTAAGATTATGATTTTAATAAGCAAAAATGTACAACAATGAATGAGGCACATAGGCTTGTGGTTTACTGTACGCATCAAACAGATTCATAATGTTCGATAATGCAAAACTGTCAAATCCTCAAGCTAATCAGGGAACAACTTCAGTCTTTACTCACTTTGGACCACGTTGCGCTTTGTTGTGGTGGTGGTAGTTGTTGTTGTTGCTGTTGTAGTAGTCAGGGGTTTGGGTGTAGCCTTGGACATTGTGGTATTGGAGCCTTGGCCATCATTAGAACTTCCATTACCTGAATCAGACACGCATGTCATCCCACAGGCAAACAATGATACAGAGGATGATGATAAAGACCAAGAAGACATGATGATGAATAGACTGGCTCTATCAAAGTCTGTTTTTTTTTTGGAAATAACACATGTAAGAATGAAAAAATAGTAAGAATAAATAGTTGAGACAATAGCTCTCACCAATCTGCTTTGTTGTTAGGGGTCTGACGGTGCTGCTGGTGTTCATGGTGCTTCCTGTTGTGGAGCTCATGGGGGTTCTGGTGGTCTCACTAATACTGGTGGCGATGGAGGGCACAGGGCTGGTAATATTGTAACTGACTGAGGCTGTGTTGTTATGGCCCTGTGAATTTGTTCCATTGTGTCCATTGCTTGCTGATGTCCCATTTGCTGTGAGGGAAGCCACAACCAAACCTGCAGGAAATAACACGCCCTCTTAAAAACAATCCAAGTGGTGAAATAAGAAAAGTTTTAGTATAAACCATGGTAACATTTTTTTTGTTAATCAACTAACTTTTCTTGGCCTGTTTGTGTTTGTTTTCATTTTGTTCTGCGTCTCTGTAGATATAAAGTAAAGAACTGATCATCAAAAAACAAACTTTACTGTAGAGTAACTTTTAACCAGTGCTGGGCTGTGGTTAAATAAGTTATATGTGGTTAAATTATTAGTTAAACTTCAATTTGGTCAGGATCATACATTTATGCATACACTTAACTCCTCCCAAGACTGACTGTGAATCTCTAGAAAAACGTATGAGAAACACTGTTATACAATACCATAGTTCATGAGCCGTGATTGTTATTTAGAGATAATCACCTGCTATTTGATTAAACTGACCCGTGGTTTGCGACCATGATGTCTGTGATCTAATAACATGTATTTCCCATAGAAATGTATAATTTTCCTTCAGCCTGAACAATCACTCCCTATCCTCAGATCCTGATGTAGACTGGATGTAACTGAGCTACCTTTTTCAAGATACGTGTTTTTAGAGTCCTTAAGATGTAGTTTAAGTAGCTCATAGTTCGGTAAACTACAGTTTTAAAGTGGTTTCCGCAACACTGTCTTTAATTCAACAATTTTCCATATCCTCAAACTACGACTTACAGTACAGTACTGTACAGTACTAAAAGTAACTGTAAACCTTAAAGGGAACCAGTTATCTAAGTTAAGTTACTGTATGTTAAGGTGTGGCCCAGTTTGCCTGGTCACTCTGATGGTGATATTTTAATAAATTAAGCATTTATATTGAATGTTCATAGTATTTTTGATGTCTACAATTAATTTACTGATCCAGACAGATTTGAGGTACAGGATTTTAAGAAAAAATACTTTTATGTTGACAACAAAACTCAATAATACACATAAACATACAAAGAACCTCACCCAGGATGAAGAAGGAGGAACCCATCGATGGCATTGTAACTTTGTTTGATGGCAGCAGCAGATGCCAAAAGCGACAAAATCTGGTTGTACAGTTTGTATTATCAAAGCTCTCTGCCCGAAGGTGATGCTTTCAAGAGCTGCCTTTCTTCCTCAATGTCTCAGAGCGTTGCATGCATCTAAAGTAACCCAAAAAAGAGGATCAACGCCTCTGACCACAGCAGGATGCCTCAAAGAACAGGGTTGCTTAAGTGGTATCGGTAAGAGGAAACATTGTGGTCGTACGTTGCCTCAGACTCTCCTCTCACTGTAGAACAACAGGAGGTGGAAGATGTACATAGATACTGACAAAACACTTCTATTATGGTTCATTGTAAATCTAAAGCTAATTGATTTAGTGAGTAATATTGCACGTGTACGTCAGCTGGAGCAGCTGTAAAAGCAGATATTAATGTTTAAAAGATTCATTTGCCAATTTAGGTTTTCAGTTTATTCCCTCTAAGCAACATTTGTATGCTTATAACTACAGACTCTATGCATTGCTCTTGAGAAACTGATATTGTTGCAAAATAGGTTATTTGGTGCAATTCTTCAAATGTTGTCAGTTCTAGTTTCTCGACACTAGATGTCGCTGTGACTAAGGGGAAAGACGCCAGATGGAGACAAGACAGTTGCCCTCTTTTCTTGCTGACAGTTAAGACTGACTTTAACTTTACCTGCATTTATTTCCAGTCTGTTCTACTGTAAACGGAATAGTGGAAATAAGTTGCACTACAGTTGTGTTTTTTTTAAATAGAAAAATTAATTATAATATTATTGAGGCAAAAGTGGACATTTTGGTTTGTTTTGACTGAGGAAGATTATATAATGGGAAAACGTTTTGAGATAAGAGAGAACAATGAGTTGATTGGTCGATCAACAGAAAATAAATCAGCAATTGTTTTGATTAGGGCCGCAACTGATGATTATTTTCAGATTTCGATTAATCTGTTATTCTCTCGATTAATCGATTAGTTTTCTGGCCCATTAAATGATAGAAAAGGGTACAAAATGTTTACTGCTGTTTTCCAAAACCCAATCTGATGTCCTCAAATGTCTTGTTTTGCCCACAACCCAAAAATATTCAGTTCACTGTCACAGAGGATTAAAGAAACCAGAAAATATTCACATGAGAATTGAGAAGCTAAAATGAGAGAAGACTTTTTTTTTCTCAAAACGATCAGAATGGTAGGGGATAAGTTAATAGCTGACAACAAATCAATCAGTTGACTACTCATTGCAGATGATTAACATTTTAGTCATTTATCAAGCAAAGATACCAAACTTTCACTGGTTGCAGCTTCTCAAATGTGAAGATTTGATGCTGTTCTTTGTCTTACATGCATATCTTTGGGTTTTGGACTGTTGGTTGAATAATTCAAGATATCTGAATACATCTCTGTTGGCCCTGGGAAATCATAACAATTATTTGTCACTATTTTCTGGCATTTTATAGATGAGATGATAAATTAAAATTATTGGCAGGTTAGAATCAGAATCAGCTTCATTGGCCAAGTATGTGTTCAAATACAAGGAATTTGACTCGGGCGTTTCCACTGCTCTCAACGCACTTAGAAAGGAACAGAATAGACAATAGATTCAAAATGAAAATAAGCATTAGTTTCTTTTTGAATGTTTATACATGTGTGTGCGCCGGTTTACAAGTGTGTCAGCGTTACTTGTCTTGTGTGGGTGGAGTTGTTGTACTGGTGTATGTGTGCTCAGCCTTGTAGGTTCATTTATTACTGTTTATTTCCCCATGCCAGTGGTAATCAGCAGCAGGATTAGTGTTAACTGCCACCCAGTCACTGGCAGGCTCCACGTGGGCCACCGCAGGCCCCTCCTGCCGACTGGCCTGACCGAGTCCGTCCGGGGCCCGCTCGCTTTGCAGTGACGACGAGGACCTGGGAGTCCGCTAATCCTGTAAAAAAAAAAGACCCCCGCCTGGCTTCCTCTCTGGGCCACCTAGCACCACATCACAGAGCACCAGGCACCAGCACCATCCAGGCCTGGCCCGGTGGATGAGCTAATCACTGAGAGAGGAGAGGAGAGGAGAGGAGAGGAGAGGAGAGGAGAGGAGAGGAGAGTGTGTTTCTATGTGTATGTGTGTGAGAGAGACACAGAGAGGGGAGAGAGCTGGACCACCCACCCGGAGGATTCAGAGGCACAGGATTCACAGCCCATTCTGTTGACCTGCCACACCGCCCCGGCTCTGGGCAAGGCCCTCCCCAATTGTTCCGCCTGCTAACATGAGGAGGGGGGTTAGACAAGGGGGGATGGGGGGTGGACGAGCAGTAAACAGTGGGCTGAGCTTCTCTCCTTCAGCGCACAAAGGAGCTGAATTGTGTCGGGACTGGAGCACTTTTTAGAGTGGCCCTGCCATGGGCCCTGAATGAAACATCTGTGGAGGCTGAGCCCGAGGGAGAAAATGCTATTTTGCTGTTCAACCACACTGACAACCTGTTTTCTCTTTCTTTACCCCCCCCCCTCCCCACACACACACACACACCCCACCACCACCACCACCACCACCACCACCCCACACACACCACCACCACCTCCCTCCCCTCACTGTTATTCCTCCCTTGGCCTTGTAAAACTATTCATACTGTATACTCACATTTGCCAAGCAAGTAACAGAGAAGCAACAGTAAATGAGACAAAGTGCGAAAGATGACTTGAAAGTTTGAAAGAGGATATGGTGAAGTGGAAACAGGACTTTTTCCACATTCTTATGAACCTTTTTTGTTTCAATTAAATTCTGTTTACTAAATTTTATCAAGATAACCCAACAATCTCAGAACCCATCAGCTATTGTGTAATGACAATTTAGCCTCTAGGGGCAATGGGCAGTGTTTCAGGGCTTCTGTTGTTTCCAGCAGATATCTTGATAACAAATGGAGATACAGAGTGTTTTTTTTTTCCTGAGCCAAGTGTATTTTTGGAATTGTTTCCAATGTGAGCGCTGCGTATTTACACTCTTACAAAGGCCTGCAAATTAACCGTTACACATATGATGTGGCTGTGCCTGAAGAGAAGAGATCCCAGCTGGGCTTCTATAAGTGATCATCTAGAAGCCAACCATGAGACACTCACCCAGATCAGATCAACCTGGGTTGGGTCTTATGATAAAAGGCCGTAACACCCAATAAAGTCAAGGTCCAAAATTGATGATGTGTCTGGTAGCTTCATATAGTGGACACCTCCAAGAACAACCCCAAGCATAGCGCCGAATCACTCAGTCCTATTAATGAATGTCCATCATTTTGATATAGCTTATAATAAAAATGTTGACTCTTCTGTCTCTCCTTCTTGACTCAACTTCTTGCCCAGCCCATATTTACTTACATTAGCTGCATGGCTTTCCTAACTTTCCCAGACACAACCAGATATTAATCTTTATTGATATTTTTCAGATGTCTGCGAGGGATCGGTGAGCTCTCGGATCACATCTTTGAACAGATCACACTTAGTGATCGTTGCTCATGGGAGGATGCACTGATTTACGTCTGATCCACAGGGATTGTTGGTCATCTCTAAATACTGTCGGCGAGTGGAAAGTCTGCTTAAATCCTATAGTGTGAATTCGGCTTTAGAATGAGCCGATTATCAAAGGGCACGGGTAATTTTCGATGGAGGCCACCATGATGCACTGCCATGTTTCTGCAGTCGTCCAGAATGAACAGGCCAAACACTCACTCTAGAAACAGCCTCACGCATTTGAGACAAGTGGTATTCAGCTGACATTTAACTAATGTTTGCTTCATTGATCGCCAAACTATGAAAATAAGTTGTTACGCAGTGGAACATCCTTTAATTCTTTAAGCGTGCGAGCTGCAGACAGACTTTGATCAGATGAATACAGTGGATACAGTGGTGTATGGAGGCTATCAGGAGTAGCGGCCTCAGCAGAGAGTGCATCCATTGATCAACCTCACCTCCATAAACCCCCCACTCCTCCTCCAGTCAGAACCCCCCACACGCTCAGCCCTCTATCCCCACCATATGCTGCTCAAAGAGGGAGACCACTGAGACATTTCAGTTTAATTGAAGGGGAAACAAAGATCCCTGCTTACTTCCTGGTCACCCATTTTCTTTAATCAATTTCCTCCCTTTGGTCCTATATCATCTGTAATTACTTTCCCTTTCCCGCCCCTTGTGGGTCCCTCCTAGAGCAAAGGTCCACATACATTTAAGGACACACACACACACACACACACACACACACACACACACACACACGCACACACTTATTGCTAACCCCCTACCGTAAGCAGGCAATACCTTTGGCATCAATACTCGTTGCCCCCCTTTGGCTCCTCCAGACTGAACAATGGAGAAGGCCCACTGGCTCCAGAACCCCACCAAGCAACCCCTGACCCTGCCCACCTACCCTACTAAACCCCTACACACACACACACACACACACACACACACACACACACACACACACACACACACACACACACACACATGTGGTATGTACTCTTATATTCAAGTCGTAGACATTGTCACACACACAGCTCACACGAGTCTGCAGTGAATGGGGGGGAAGGAGAAGAGGAGGGGGAGTAGGGCCACTTTAAATACCAGCTCAGCTTGTAATCACTGGAGTTTGAACTCAGAAGACTTCTTATGCTAAGAGGTCAAGAAGCCAGAACACTCATTCGCTGCTTTCTTTCTTCCCTGCTGCCCTCTGTCACTCACTCCTCTCAGTGGGTCCCTCTGATCCATAAAGCTGGTAACTTACAGTGAAACCAACGCTTGCTTATATCCTGAGGAAATCTTCCTGCAAAACAATGAGCGTGTTGTCTTCCCAGCTCGAGTAACACAAGCGAATCTTCTGCCAAGTGGTAATTTTCTGGAAGAACTGAACTTTATTTGCAAATAGTTCCCATGAAATTCATTAAAATTAACATACCTGCCAAAGGGAATATGAACACAATGCCTGTAAATATAACATGGAGTGTTGAACCCGCTGCTTACCTCAAGAAATTTTGTGTACATCTGGATGAAAATGCCCTCCAAATTATACACCTTTATTGGACTTCACATTTCCCAAATATGACCACCCCAGAGAACGCAGCCCATACCACCCACGCACTATTGAGTGGATTTATCACTCAGCTGATGCCAGTGTTGCCTGATGAATGAAAGCGGCTTACAGTATTGGCATCATTACCTTGTTTGATGGGGAAGCGAAACATCAGAAACTCCTATATAAATAGGTATTAACCATGGGAAGAGGAGAGGAAAGGTGTTGCCTGCAGGCAACAATCACAAGGTAAATGCCAAGGAAAGTGCCGGTGCAATATAGTAAAAAAATAAAGAGCTGAGGAGGAAATGTTTGTGTGTGGTAAAGACAGATCTAAAATTGGCTTCCAGTTAGTCAGCAGTGAAATGGGATACAGATAGGAGGTAAACAGTGGTGTCAGCCAGAGGATACAGAGATTGCTGCAACTAATGATTATTTTTACTACCACTTAATCTTTTGATTATTTCTTTGCTTAATCTCGTAATTATTTAGTTTTAAAAAAAAAAACTCAACAAAAATGTCTTGTTTTGTCCAACCAACAGTCCAAAACCCAAAGATATTCTAATTACTTTGATTTAAAACAGAGAAAAGCTGAAACCAGCATGTTTGCCATTTTCACTCTATTTGTTTGTTAATTTGACAGTTCATTTTCAGGGACAAGTACGTGGTTACAATATTGATGTATATGCACAATTAAAAGAGCACCAAGGATAATGCAACAAAGTCAGAGGACTTTTTCAATTGCGACATGCCTTTGACAAGTTAAATTAATTATCAAAATTGCTGATTATTAATTTTCTACTGATCAACTAATTTATTATTGCCCGGGACCAGAACTTTGAATCCACCCACTCCGCTGATTGACCGATTTCTGGCAAAACCAGCATGTTGGCATGGCAATGCATCAGTGTCGACTTAAAATGACAATATAATTAACATTGAAGATTGAAGTAGAGTGTAACAAGTTGACAGTTCTGTCAGATATCAGGCAAAATGCTAATTGATTCAGTGCCACATAAAACTGTATTTAACTTTTAAGCCAACATGGATGAGAAGTTCTGGGTCCTCAGAATATAATTTATAGTTTGAACTACAGTATAGTACCATGTCAACTGACCAAACTTCTTTTATTGACGAGGACCGACTTTGATAATTGATTAGTCATTGGAGTCATGTATTAAGAAAAATGGTTTCAGCACAAGGCAAGGCCAACATTAAGTATCTGTTTAGGCTCCCATAGCCACCAGGGGGTCCCAAATAGCACTTAGAGTTTCATGATTTTTTTTTTTTTTGTTTTGGTGATGTATTATATTATGTCAATGGTAATCATACAAAACACACTGCCTAGTTGGTTTGGTTTTGGTTTAATCAATTCCCCGTTGGTTTACATGCACATGCACACTGCAACAGGGGGCCAGGGGGCAACAAGTCAGTGGTATAGTCTGGTGTGATATGGTATGGTATGGTAAGAGGAGACAAATGATTATAAATTTGTTATAGACAACATTTCACAAAATTGAAAAAGTTGACTCAACAACTTAAACTCAAATCTTAAGGGAGTCTTTGGAGTCTTTCTCACAAGTTCTCCCACGATAAAATAAGCATCACTAAGAGTCCTGTATTTAAAAAAATGAAGAGGCTGTAATAGATCCACCAGTTTGACATAAAAACACTGCAAAGCTTTTCATGCGGAAGGAATTTACTGCTCTTGTAAGTTATCATTTTATCTTTTTCAAGTGTGCACAAGAGTGTGCACTTTGATCTGACATTATGTTGTGGCTAAAATTGAGCCAAGTTGAACTTTTCTTCCGGATGACCGTGCGTTTTTTGTCCCTTTTGTCAACTGACTGGCGTCATTCAAATGAAGTTTGCTGGAGGCGGCCTTAGATCATTAGTTGGAGGAAACTACCAATTTGAAGACATGACCACTGGGTTTAATATTTGTGATAGACATTGTTGCACTATTTCCTGACATTCAAATTATGAAACAATTAATTATTTAATTTTACAAAATAGGCTTATTAACTTATAATGAAAATAAAACTTGCAATCTAAAACTCAGTGATGGGATAGTTGTGTGCAGGACATGTGGATAAAAAACAAAACTCTTTTTGTCGGTGTAAATTTGCCAACCAGCTGTATTTAAATTCAGGCACACTGGCAGGACTCCAGTGCTTTCAGTATCCCATCATCTCTACTGTGCCACCTAGGCAGCAGATAAAACCAACTGGTATCTATCTACACACACGCGCGCGCACACACACTTGACAGACCATTGATGTGGGTCTTCTTGTGTGGGATAAAAGAAAGAAGACAGCAGCAGCAGAGGGGAAGGACAAGACAGTTTCTGGCCCCAGAATTTCTGGAGTATTTTCAAAAGTCTAATGTGCAAATGATAACGGCTCATCCAAACAGTGTGTGTGGTCAGGTGTTGACACACACGCAAGCATGCCGTGCCCACACACATGCTGTATGCGCACATCGACTCAGTGATTGGAGCCTTTGGTCTTCATCAGGTCAATCAGTGGAGCCGTGAGACCTGCAGGCTGGATGTCCTTCTGCTTCCAGACTTCAATGTGGCCTGTTCCAGTAACTCCTGAGCAAATACAGACCATCAGCGAGCAAGTGTGTCTGTGTGTGTGTTTGTGTGTGTGTGCATGTGTGAGAGAGTTAAAGAGAGGGAAAGAGAGTAGTAGTAGTAGTAGTGGGAGCTGGGAACAAGCTCTGTGTGGGGTACAAAATGAAAATTAGAGGGTATGACCTCATTGTCATTTACTGTAACACACATTACACATTATCCCTCCAGGTCATTAGAGCAGCCATCAGCTCTGAGGCACCCATAATGCTCTGGGGCTGCTCGGACATCACGTACAGGGAGGTGTAGCACATGTGATCAGTAGATGTGAATACGCTCTGGATGGAGTTTGTTCATTAAAGAGTAAAAGACGGTTGTTGACATCACATTGGGGGCCCACCTGTGGCTGTCCGTGAGCGTGTGTGTGTGTGTGTGTGTGTGTGTGTATCATGTGTATCTGCTTGCTTCATACACACAAAGTAAAGCCCACCACAGGCAGAGCCCACCACAGAAGGTGCACAGATGTGCCGCTGGCTACAAGCAGAGGTAGGTCTTGCATTCAGAAGTGATAGTTCTCATATGGCACATGGCAGTAATAGTAAAATCTGACATCATTTCCATTCTGAAATATACGGCCAGAGAAAGAAGACAGATTGTAACGCAGTTCAGTGTAGAGGGAATATTCATGATCTTTGTAAATGAGGTTATGTATGGACACTGATAAGTAAAGTGTGTAATCACGGAGTTCCACTTCACTGGTGGTTTGTGTGACAGCTGGTGATTGATTTTGTTTGTGTTGGGGATTTCTGAAAAATATATGTTTAGCTTGAATTCAGAACCACATCAGTAGGAAGACCACCAGCTCCTTCTTCAACATGAGGGTTAACACATTTCTGTCCTCCACACGCACATATCAGGAGCTTTGGGTCTGTACTGCATGCAAACACTGTGTTCATTACTGTAACTGACTGTATTCATGATTACACATGAAAGGACTGGTTCAATCAAATAACAAGAAAACACTAGTGGTATCTTTACATACATACAGCTTTCTAAAATATGTCCAGGTTAGGCAGAATATGGCAGAAATTGAATATAAAATTAATAAATATGTTCTCATTATTGTATATTCACTTGAAAATAAGAATTGTTTTGTTACTTGTTACCTTAGAATGAGTCATTTTTATCCACAGAGGACATGGATCCTCTTCCTTGGAGTCCACCATGTTGTACCACCTTGTTTCATGGACACTGTAGTTTGGGAAGGAAACAGTGAGGCAAGCTGATTGCAATCTATAACCCACCACTAGCTGACACTAAACACTACACACTGGTCTTTTTAGACAGCAGTCTACAGCAGGGTTTCTCAAAGTTTTGATGACTAAAGTAGCTTTCTACAAGTTGTCATTCCTAACCTGACTGACACTTGTTATGGGGGTGCAATTTGTTGCACTATTTTGTGCCTTATGAGGCTGTACTTAGGTATAGGTTCTTTGAGATAAATAGTAATCTCTTGCAAACATGCTGATGTTTTGCAGGTATAATATTTACCATGGTGACTACGTTACTTTAGTATGCTAGCATGCAAACATTTGGTAATTAGCACAAAAACACAAAGCATATCAGATGCTGTTGAGAAAATCATTAATTTGCATGTATTTGGTCATAAACTACTGATCAATCCATCCATCTATCCATGGGGGTCTACCCCTGGGTCTCCTCCCAGTTGAAAATGCCCGGAAAACCTCCAAAGGAAGGTGTCCAGGAAGTTTCCCAGTCAGATGACTAGACCACCTCAGCTGTCTCCTTTCAAGGCACATGAGCAGCGACTCTACTTCAAGCTCCCTCTGTCACAAACTAGTGTTTGACAATTCTAAGTTTTCCCCAGACAATGACGCTAAATGAAACGTCAATTCATGCTGAGATGAGCATGAATATCTGTTCCAAATATCATAGTAGTCCAGGGAACAGCTGTTGAGACATTTGACTCAAAACCACAAATGTCAAACTCATGGTGGCAGTAGAGGAAAAGTCAGATGATCATTAAAAGATGATTCATTATCTGGAAATCATGAGAGCCTGCACAAAATTTGCACCAATCCATCTTGTAGATGCAGTGATATTTCACAGGACAAGTGAAATAGTTGATTGTTGGTGCTATATAAAGTCAGAGGATTATCAAAACAATCATAATTAAGAAGTGATCTGTACAAATTTATTGCCAATCCTTTCAGTAGTTGTTGAGGTATTTCAGCATGGACCAATGGGGAATATGGACAGGTTGACAATCAAGCCAGTAATCAAGACACTGACTTTGTGTCTTTGCAACAGCTGTGTCCCTGCTACTCTGCACAATTCACATAAACTCTGTTAAAAATTTTCTGTGGAAATATTTCTCTTGGTCGGGAGTAGTTCTTTGATGAAAACCGCTGTTTTCATGGTGGCATAAATCTCAAAGACTTCATGGGAAGATACCACTGGAGTTTAGTGAAAATATGTTCCTTTGTAGTATTTGTTGTATCCTTACAGTCCCCCAACACCTCTGAGTGAATCTAAACCAAATGGCTCAATGAATATATGATGAATGCGGAAAACAATATCCCAAAGTCTGGATTGCCCCTTTTCTCAAGAAAACCACAGATGTAGTAGATTAAAACTGTACCACAACAAGCCTGCCAATACCAACTAGCTTCATCTGCCATTTAAAGCCTTCTAATCCATCATTAACAGGAAGTTAGGCCTGCTGCTCCCACAGGCTTTCCTCTGCACTGGAGTGCAACGAGTAAATCTACTCTGACTTTCTGCCACCAGGTTCGATATTTATACTGAAAAACATGCATACGCATACACTGGAAATGGTCTCACTTCCTGACAACAGCATGCCCCTCTCTCCACCTCGTAAAACTTGTTTATCTCATTTTAAGTTCCTTCAATAAAAATTATTTTTATAGAAAGTCTCCCTGCTTGTTTATTTCCAACAGCTTCTTTTTGATCCAGTCCCGCAACAAGTGCCACCCTGAGGGCACGGTGTCAGTCTTACTGTAAATCACCGAGACAGTTTTCCTAGCACCATGACACACGGCACAACCAGTAATGACCATGGGGAGGGTCGTGGTGGAAATGGGGGTGAAGTGGGAGCAGAGCAGGGGTGTCCAGCAATACGTCACCGATCCCCCGAGCGCTTTCATCTCCCCTGATAAGTGCCATACCTAATCAGGTTAAAGCAGTGCATGCCACGGAAGGAGAGGAAATTCCGGCCAAAACGGTAACGTATCTGTTCCGCTCTCATGCGTCGCATTCCTCCAGCTAATTAGGAGTAAATATCTGACCCCGGAGAGAAAACGTCCACATTAGTCCAACCAGTCAGTCGGTGTGGTCCATCTGCACTCTCTCTTTCGCTCTCCTCACCCTCCCCCCCTTTCCTCTCCCCTCTCACCCTAATTTGGCACACAGATGACAAAAAACATAGGGGAGTTCTCAGTAGGTTTCTTTCTTTCTTCTGTGGCTCCCCTCCTTTTTCTTCTCCAGCGTTAGGCCCCATCATTACTGACAGGCTATCAGTTGTTCTCATACCAGATTATCTACTGCCAATGACCTCCAGGTCGCGGCACCGTGCTCTCTGCCACTCTCTCTCTTTGCTTTGCCTTTGTCTCGTCACAGATACACTTCAGTGAGTTTTTAGGCTTTGCTGACTCCAAATCAAAGATACTATTGATCGTAGCGACAATTTGAGGTGTGGTAGTTTGGGCTAAAGGAGAAGCTTTATACTACAGCATTTTATTTCTCAGGCCATGTCTAAGTTAAGTGATGAACTAAGATTGAGAACTAAGAGTTAACATTAAAGTTTTTAATCATTCAGTGGCTGTTTACTATTGGGAGTTATTGGGTCTCTAACTGATACTGTAGGTGTACGGTTTCATCTCGCTCTGAATGAAAAGAGCCATGGAATAACTTCTGTTATGACTTGGCACTACATAAATAAAATTGACTCGACTTTACACTGTGCCATGTGTGGTTGTATTCTTACCCCCTGTCTCCACCGCAAGCGAGTCAGACACATTTTTCACTTGCACGTCTCATGCAACAGAAGCGCTTTTATTTTTATCAGTGCACAATATGTGTCTAAAAGTGAAGCTGGTGCCTAGTAAAAAAGCCTGGGTGGAGCAACTCACTCTGCTCCGGTTTAATCCCACAGACTCTCCCTTAACCAGCAGCTGGTAAGCAAGGCACAGGATCTCCTTGGGCTTTTTCTCCAGTGTTTGTGCGCGCAAACTGTTGATTTACTGCCACAAGGCAAATTTACTGCTAAACTTTATTTCCTCTGCCCTGAACGCCAACACCTGTCTGCTCTGAGCGCAGACACTGTCGTCCACATCCTCTTCCACACCCACTGTGCGCAGATGCACACACGCTGCAGTGCTTATGCATCGTGTTGATGGAAAATAGATGCACAGAAAGTTTGGCTACTCAATTCCTGTTAGATGTTCTGAAATGCACGGAAGTAAGACATTCGTGGTCTAGACAAGATATTACTTTTATTAAAAAAAAATATGTAATTGAATTATCATCTGCAATTGAAAATCACATCAAGATCTGCAGCCATGAGCAGAATTCTGATAAGGTATACCTGTGCCATCTATAGTGATGTGGACTCACTAGGTTGAGAAACTATGCCAAAGCCCTGCAGTGGCTGCACACTCATGTATTTGCCCTCAATCTGGCAACGTCATTAAACAGACACAGGTTTGATTGGTCAAGTCCTTATTTCTGAAGACAGATCACTGAAACTTGGAATGGTTTTACTCTTGTATGGATTTGCATCTTTTGTGTGTAGGGATTTGCCTACCTCCATGTAAATGTCTCATACATAAATTTGGACTTGGTGTGGAGTTGTATAAATAGCACTTTCTCTCTTGCTGTTCTAGCAATTTGCAGTAGCCTAACACCTTATTTAGGGTGTGTTCACACCAGCCTTGTTTAGTCTGCTTGAACTAAACCCTGGAGCATTTACTCCCTTTGGTGCAGCTTGTTTGTGTTGTGTGTTGTGTGAATGCTGGACTCTGCTGCAGACCAAACAACAGTTTTCTGGTCCACCTTGATAGGGTGACTCTATCAAGTTAACTCTCATTTCATGTTGAACTAGCGGTGTGTTCGCTGCCAAAATGTCAAGTAGCAGGGAAGAAACCTGGACTCACAAGACCTTCAGTGTCACCCCTACCATAGTGCCACCCCTAAACAAACAAATATTTAATTTATGTGATTTTCCTAATCATTGTGCCCTCATTTCATTTCAGCTCAGTGTGAGAGTAGTCAGTGGTGGTTCCCTCTCTCCTCCCTCGTGTGCTTCACTAATGAACAAAGCAGAGCAGTTACTTGGATAATTTGAGATAGATAGACATATGTCGACACCAAACCACTCAAGCCAAAGCTTCTCCCCCTCAAACAAGCATGTGGTGGGAGACTAAACTTTTAAGTGCAGGTGAGCAGAGAGAACTGAATTTCTGTGGCTTGAAGTTTAGTTTCTTTCCTTCGTCCCTGGTTGTACTTGGATCTGCTCTCTTTTACTGTTTCATGTTCAATTTCTGCTGTTCAGGAGTCATGTTAAGGTACTGCTAATAGACAATACTTATTCTGCTGCTTCATAATAAAATCTTTTAAGTAACATAACAACAATAACTTTTATTGCGGAGAATTTAAGGGAAATGTCCACTGTTTATAGCCACTTGACTTGCCTTTGCGAAACCTTCAGCTATGAACCTGCTCTAAGATGGCTTTTAATTTTTTAGCCCATATGCATATTTATAATGACAGTATCACAGGTCAAAGCAACAGATTATCTTGATAAACAGGATGGTTATCCAGGCTCACAAAATATAACAAAAAATAGGAAAGAGGAAGGAAAGTGTTGCGTAAACAGAGAAACCAGTCATCTCCTTTTCCTAACATATGATCCTGTTTGGTAGGGCTTGTTTGTTTGATAGCTTAAGCAGGTATTGCTTCTCATTGAGTTTCCTTGGCTGACTTTGGTGTGTGGCATGTAACAAATTGTGCCAGACACCACCGTTTTCAGTTGCCTTACCCTTTCTTGGATTAGACATAAAGTGGAAACAAGCAAGGATGAAATCCAATGAAGCCTGAAGTCCATTTGTATCTGACAAACACCATTTTTTTCCTGTCAGAACTTTTGTGCTTTGTTGCTTTAATCAATCTAAAGGAAAAACATGTTGCAAAACATATTCAGTCCTGGCGTCCATGCTCAAAGGAACAATAACTTATCCAAAAATGATTTTCATGTCATTGTCAGCTTCATGTCATAATCAATTTCTGCAAGTTTTTCCACGCCACAGTCTGACAGTTTAATCAAAACAGTCCTTGTAAATTTGGCTGCTTCCATTCACAGTCCATGTATTTATAACTGCGCAAACAGACTCACTTTATGTCTCATCAGCTGACGTACGCAGCATGCCACACACATAGCAGCAGGAAGCAGCCCAGTGTAATACACTTGAAGTTGTTTACATAACATTACAGAGAGAGGAAGGTCCTCGAGAGGCACATCATCATCCTGACCCATGATCCTGACCTGTGTGCAAGTGGATGTCAAGCCGCAGTCCACATGTTTCAAACTGGACTGCGGTCAAGAGCAACATTAGCAGGGGTTTGGCAGGAAACATCAAGATTGTGATTGAGCTACAGTGGGCAGACAAGCAGTGAAGTACAGACACTCTGTGTGTGTGTGTGTGTGTGTGTGTGTGTGTGTGTGTGTGTGTGTGTGTGTGTGCCAGTGTCATACTCTCACCACCTCCTTTACGTAACGCTGCATTTGCACGTCATGAAGCATAAAGTTAAGCGAGCAAGATGTAAAAATCATCTGGAACGTGAGACTAAAGAAAACCGTGTAGGAGTGACGAATGTTTCAGTGACAGATCTCCACACATCCAGAAGCTGTCATGATCCTTGATGTAGATACAGTGTAAAGCACCAAAAAAGGCTGCATCAACTTCAGTGTGTTAAACAAGGCATTAGTCAACAAGGAGGGGAGGACTGAGTGGTGATGATATTGCTGGGTTATGTAGCTGGAGCAGCATTATGAACACTAGAGTGTAGTAACCCACATAAAGTGCTCTAACACACCACTTTAGATTATAAAGCATCTGAAGACCACATTTGTGTGTAACAGCTAGCATTTACACCAGGGTGGCTCACGATGTTGTTTTTTTTACTCGTATTTACTCTGTGGAAGGTAATTAGTGAGCTGATCAGAAACCATATTTATTCCCCTGTGGTCAACCACAGCTCTCTTTCCACTTTAAAGTGTTTGCTGAGCAAAAACAACAACATCTAAATGCTTCCAGATATTAAGACAAGAACTATTCTCAGCTTTAGATCTACTCCTTCTTTGAAATGGGTGGAAATTATGGCTGACTGAAATAAAGTAATTCATATGTACACATGTGCTATATATGGACTACAATATGGACAGATACCATCTCTGTGGCGTTCCACTACATTCATTTCCTATACTCCTCTTAATTACAACCAATTATGGCCATAGCTGCTCATTATGTGAAACATTAGTCATTGTAGAAACACTTTAAATATTATGATTTAGTGGGGAAGAAATTATGTTCGTCCCCACCTAATAAATAATCACACATTATGTTTTTTTTTAAAAAAGTGCCCTTTCTTACATTTAGGAAAACCTTCTAGCTGGATAATTTTCAAGGAATGCCTTTATCCTGCAATTACTTTTTTTGTTTGCCACTTGGGGGCAGCAGAACTAAATTGTGAAAGCAACATTAACATTAATTGATGGTGAACTTGTTAGCAAACAGTTGCTTTTTCACACATTCAGCAGTTACTGTGGAGCAACATTTGCATTAATTTGTGTTTCTGGCCACCTGACACATGCAAATCCAACGGGGCTTTTCCGCTGGCACTTTTGGTCACACTGAGTCAAACCATGCCGCGCTGATTTGCGTTTCCATTACCACTTTTATTGCACCGAGATGGACCTACTCTGGAGTGGGGCCAAAGAGAGCATGACCCACCTCCAAACAGGCTGTGATGACGAGACAACCTAACTTTCTTCCCCCCAAAGAAGCAAGTGGTATGAATGCATGTATGCACAGGAAAGTGTAAAGAAAGAGATGTGTAAAAGTTTCTATGACCATGTGCTCAGCTCTCTGTTCTTAAGAAGCTAATCTCTGTGGTTTGAAGTTTACTTTCTCTCATGCGTTGCTTTTTTTACATTCAGATATCTCGAGGCGAGTCAAGTCACTGCTGATCAAAACAGAAAATTCCCTGGTTCTGCTGCTTCATAATTAAAGTCTTTGAATAACACAATTTCATGTGACTTACATTGTGAAGAATTCATTGTTTATTTGACGTTTTACATCTGCTTGAGGTAAGCTGGTCATCTTCAGTTCAAGCGAGTAGGCCTGTTGTAGTGGAAATGCTAAAACCGTACTGTGCTGCATTTAGTTCACCAGCTAGTTTCGAACTGTGTACATCTGCCAGAGGTGTGGACTCAAATCACATGACTTGGACTCTGTGTACAAAAACTATGCAGTGGTTAACAAAAAAGAATGCAATATGCAAAATGTGTGAGCTGAAAATTACAGACAAAGTCAAGGCTGATATTAATATAATTAGCAAGCTAATGCTTAGCTAATGTTTAATAATAATTTTGTAAGTCAATGAGGCTGGAAACTCACTGTTACATTATGACTTGTTTAGGATTCGAGAGAGAGGGAGTGAGAGTGAACCAAAACAGTAAAGTTTTGGGCTGGACAGCTAAACAGTGACCTGAAACTCACTATAAAGCTCCTTAAAGTCGAAAGTAGATGGAGATTTAGGTGATAATTCATGACTATGAGTGACCCTTTTCACATTGTCAGTTGATACATATTAATTATAGCTAACTCTCAAGAAAACTGGAGCCATTATTGATGTCTGCTAATAATATGCTTTGCTATGTTAGATTGCAGATGGATTCAGTCAAAATGCAAATTTGTACTGCCTTTAGGCGTTTTCTCTGTCATGAGACTCGTCTCTAAACTATGCATATGAGTTTGGTTGCTTTGTGTCATAGTGAAGATTTGTATGGTTTTCTGCAATGTTCCCAACTACTTATTTATATATTGAGTTTATTTGTATTTTTATATTTTTTGTGTTGTGTTCTCTGCCCAGTGGTCATGGAGCTGTAGATGTTCAAATTCTTGTCGTTCTTTCTGTGACTTTAAGGTCTTCTTGTCCATGTTGTCGCTTGACTTTGGAAACAGCAGGTGACAAACCAGTCTGACCTCAAGGTCCATTTAGGAGCTTTTGATCATATTATATGTATTTGTATGTATTATATATCATAAGATCTTGCTCAGGAGCTGGAGTTTGGGTGTTTGTTTCCTAGGTGTATGAGTTTGTATTTGTATATATATGTATTTGTTATTTTCTCAAATGGACAATATGTAAGTTCTGCCTCTGGTGTTTCTCTTACATTAAAACAATGACAAAAAATGACATTGTGAAGTAGTGTGGAATCATGGGACTTACCTTCGTTTTTAAACAAACACCTTTATAAATGACTCTATGACTCTATGATCTGACATGATCCAGGCAGAAATGTTGTGCATTCATAGACGAGGTAAGTTTTAGTTACATAATGTTTAATCTTGTGTATAGTTATAGTAACTAGCACTAGCTCACAATGGCTGGCAGAAAACACTCGTTACCTTGTATAAATTATAGATTTCTCTGCGTATTAATATTGGTGGAAATGGGGTTGCAAGTTGTAAGCACTTTCCTTAATCAGTCATTAGTAACATTAATATCAATTAATCGATTGTTATTAAAAGAACACAAACATTTTTACACCAGACAATGTGTTCATGTGTTTTTTCCTTCCTCAATCAAAGCTTTATTTCCACAGCAACATATTGCATATTCTCTGACAGCATTACAGAGGCGTGAACGCCTGTATATTATAATATCATATATTATAATATCTGATAACATGGAGCACGCACATAAAATAATCTTATATTGATACCACATCGATTCAGTTTTACTTGATCGAACTAATTCCGAATAATCTATCATTGATTAACTCCCCTAGTTGGAAACATTTGGGATAATATAAACATACAACTCAACAAAATGTAACATATGTTAAGCATTTCTAAACATTTTAATGAGAAAATGATGCATATTATCATTCTTCAGCCACTGTATCAATTAAGTACACAACTTAAAAAAACACAAATGTCAAACTATAATCAAAAATGTATTCATATATGCTAAAAATCAAGCTTGTGTATAATCCACATACCGCTGCTCAACACACACACACACACACACACACACACACACACACGAACATGCATACACACGGGTCAGCAGTCTGCGGTTTGAGCCTTGTTGTAGTCAGACAGCATGATGAAGTGTGTAGAGACCAGAAGAGAAAGGAAAGTGCTTCCTGGGCAGTGATGTGTGACAGGAGATATCAGAGAACTGGTGCAGGGTCAGCCGTCACTGACAGCCACCACACCTCTTGACATCCACCCGAGGCCCCGGGAGTTGTGCTCAGCAGATATGGGTCAGTGGAGGCTGGAGATGTGAGGGTTCATCACCTCAGTGTGTGTGTGTGATCATCACTTAGAGTTTTTTTTTTGTGTCTCCCTGCTTGTATCCACACTATCTGATTCCTCGAGGAGCAGCACCGGCTACCCAGGTGGTCCCGAGGAGAAGAGTCGGTGTATTCAGGCAGCGAGCAGGTAACCTAAACCTTCACACCCCCTGCCTGCAGCTGCCCGATCTCCTCCCTCAGGAACCAGGGCTTCTTTTACATGCTCTGTTCTGCTTTGTTCCCCACCCTGCAGAACATTAGCACTACAATGACCTCACAGAGAAACTTGAGTCCATAAAAACCTAATGGAGTAGGATGAAGGAGGCAGGGTAGCTAGGATGCAAAATTTTGTCAGGTTTATATTCCGTAAAATTCTTGAAAAATGGGTCCTCATAGTGCTCTGATGGACCTTGCGGTGGGTTTTTAAGTAGCGACTGTGGTTTTTGAGCATTTTTTTTGCAAAAGTATCCCCCTATCAGTGGTGAGGCAGAGGGAGAGGAGGGGACAGCCGTGGCATGTAATAATGGCCTGTCATTTTTCATCAACATTCCCGACAATGCATGACCCAGACTGGAGCCAGAACACGCACTTAGGGAGCTGACACACTGCACAGAAATACATCACTTGGGTCAGAGGGTCGACCAGCGTCATGATTACTGAGACCAGGAGAGCCTGCATATATGTGTGTATGTGTGTGTGTGTGTGTGTGTGTAGAGTGGGGGGTATGGTCCTCAACAGGGGCTTCCTCTGTAGTTTAGGAAAAAGAAAGCAGAGAGAGGATGCAGGGCTTTCCCTATTCATCTCCAACTCTGCATGTTCTTCTTGTGCTTTTATTCGTACCATCAGGATCTATTTCTTGAGAGAAAGTCAAGCACACGAGCCATTGAGCCGAGGGCCCTCTGGGAGAGGATGGCTGCACCACACAGACCCCCACACCCCGAAACCCACTCTTAGCCCCCTTCTCAAATTAGATCCCAGGTCTAATCAGAGACAGCTTGGCGTTGTGGGTGGAAACTAGCCACAAACCTCATCTTCAAACGACTGTTGGTTGCTGTGAGAGGCCCCCCTGTTCTGTTGACTGGGCAGGATGGAGCACTGTACGAGGCGTTCTCAATTCTCTTGACCACACAATGGAAAATGGAAGAGAGACCACACAACAATGAGTGATTTCCAACACAGCGGCTGACCTAAACCCAGTTTTCAAAGTGAAAACCTACTGGAATAACACCCCCCGAACAGAGCGATATTCAGTGCCATACGGTGTAATATCTTTGTTTCTCTGGATAACAGGTTGGCACGTCAAACACCAAGTTAGCAAAAAAGGTTGAGTCAAGTTTGACAGAAGTAGGTAGATTTGAGGAGGGTAGGTAGGTAGATAAAGTTAATGAGTAACAAGACTAATAGACTACAGTGTGTGCAGGGCTCTGGGGCTGGGCTCAATAGTGCTTTGAGCTAAATGCTAATGTCCACTGTAGTTGAGCATGTCAGTGTGCTTTTGCATTTGCCAACTGACCCTTCACTAAATCCCTCCTGCAAACAGGAACTCTCTAAGAAGAGCGATACTATATCATGAGTTTAAACAGTGTTATAAACAGTTTTATACTTTTTCAAAAATGTGAAATGTAAAAAAAATGCATGTGTGAGGAATGGATTACACATTTTCTTTTTTTGTGTGTCTTTATCTGCTCTAATGTGTGCTGCAAGTGTTAGCTTATCCCACTAACTAATGTTAGCTTACTAGCTGCAGTAACGTTACCTTTGGCCAAACCTGTTACATACCACAACATCTGCATTTGTTGTGGGGGTTTAAGGAGGAAGATGTGGGCTGTTGCAGAATCAAAGTGGACAGACAATAATTCATCTCTCTGGCTTGCTCTTTTAGGTCTAGCCAGGTTAGCTTAGTTCTTATCCCAGCTTTCTTGGGCAGTTGTGGTCCGGCGGGTCTGGCTGGGTGACAATATCAAGATCTGCTGCCCCAATCAAGTCCCTGCACTTTCTTTTCCCACATTAATGACTGCACCTCTGTCTTCTTATACATATATGTGTCATTTTTAACTCTCTGATCAATGATTTGTTTTTTACATATAAAAACTGGTGTAAAGTTGTGTGTGAACTGTGGCTTGATGGGAAAGGGATGGGAGGGGAATCATTATTCTGGGATTGGGACGGTACAGGATTTCTCTGTGATGGGATTGGCATGGTACAAATATTTTTGTGGGAGTAGGATGGGACAGCCCTAGTTTTTAGCTTTCCAGGCATTTGGTCCAAAACCAAAGTATTAGATGAAATGTCAGGGGATCACCAAAGTCATTATGAGTTATCATCTCTGCACTAAGAATGTCTGTACCAAATTTCATTGAAAACCATCCAGTAGTTGCTGAGATTTTTCAGTCTGGATCCAAGTGGTGATCGAGCAACTAACAGACTGACATGGCAATCCCTGGAGCCACATGGCTAAAATTCATTTGGTTTCCTTTTGGTTGTGACTTTATTTTAGGTGCAGAATTTAATGGAGACATTAGGAAACAAAACAAGCATGTCCTGACATTCTCATTTAAAAACTACAAATATAGTAGCAGCTATTTGACCTTGGAAGACTCAGCAGTTGCTGAGGTCAGCACTAAATTAGACAGCAATCAGCCAACGATGAGCCCTCCTAACCCACTGGGATAAAAAGCAGAAAAAGAAAGCAGTAGTGGATTCCTGGCCAACCTCTCCTTTGGCAGGCCCTCGTGATTATCACTTTGTGTGGAAGCATTCATTTTGCTCTCAATTGTACGACAGAAAAAAAAAGTCAGTTCCCCTTATTACACTGGTAATGATAGATTGCTCTGGCTGGGAGCACATGTCCGGCCAGCCGGCCTGCTGCTTTGCTACCTACACCACTGATGCCAGAGCAAATGGCTCCTTATTTAAATCTTGTCAAGGGTAAAATTGGGGCCGTAGGTAGTCATTACAAAGTGGCACATAAAGTCTAATTTGGGTCGTGCTGTGGTGGCCTAAAAGCAGTGGGAGTACAGTTTTTACTACTCCCTATGTGTCTTTGTGAAAATGAAACAAATGTGCCTATTTCTGTCAGTGACAAATGGAAATTTGTAATGGCAAGCACTCTCACCCTTAGGATGTTTTCCTATTCTCCAACCAATAAACATTAAGAAACAGAGAACTCCCACCAGTCGGATGACTCCTGGTGGATGTGGATATTTTCATAACAACAAATGAATTCTGTGAACAATGGCTTAATGTAGACATGACAATAAAATTCAATGGAAAGTAGCATCTGCTATGGAATGGAGCGTTAAAAATCACTTTAACCAAAAAGAATATAAATATTACCATCTAAATTCTTTTTTCATTAATAAAGACCATCTACAGCCAATCTCTCCGTCTCCCTAGTGAAGTTATTAATGTTGAGTGCTCATTACAGCTGTTCAAACACTGGATGGCGGCCAAATGACCCACGCTCTGGGAAAACACGGTGATCTACTCTGGCAGCATGTGCTAAAGTAATGTGAAAGCGAGCATAATAACGTTTGTCATAACTCATAGGACACCGAGGACCTGCCGAGAGAGGCCTTCAAACCCAAACACCGTATGTATGAATGTTTGTGTGTATGACACAAACCAAAACAGGCAGCTGTTCACACCAGGCCAGCTAAGAGAGGAGCGGGTCCAGTGACTGAGGCCCTCCTCAAAGTGCGCGTTTCATCTGTTGAGGAGGTCCAGAGATCAGAGGGACAGAGAGGGGTAGGCACGGAGGGGAAAGTCTCTTATGGGGCCGATGTCAGGGGCCAAAAATAGCGGAGAACGCCTCTTTCTCGGTCTCTCTCCGTCTGTGACTCATCTGGAGTGCGGTAATTAGCGAGAGACGGTTCGCCACCATCGTGGCTGGAACCACACAGTGCACGGTGGTGACAAGGCCCAAAACAAACGCTCCTAAAAGAGGGACACAGTGGCAGGGGAGGGGGGTTAAGAAGGGGAGAATGGGAGAGCAGGAGCGTGAGGATATGTCACACTTGGAACCGATTGGTATTACCAAATCCTTCCAAGGGCCAGGAGGAAGCAAGAAGGAGGGAGGAGGAAACCAGAACGACAAGAGGTGAGACAGAGAAAAAGTGGAGACGAACAATAGCTGTCTCATCATCCCTTCCTCATTTTTTCCCCTGGGTTTTCCATTTGTAACTAGGAATGGGTACCATTCTCATTTGAGCTGATACGGTGCCAGCACCTAGAGTTCAGTACCCATTTTGGTACTTTACTCTCTCTGTAATGACAAAGGTCTAAACTCAGTTGAAAAAAAATAAGTCCAAACTTACCTTCCTCTCCCCTCCCAAACCTGTGTCTTAAACCTGCAGTCTATCAGTCCTTCCTGTTGTGTTGTTGTCATTACCACTGCAGTGCTTGGAATCTGTGATATTTCCCTCTTCATATTATGCAGTGCACAAAAAGTAGTTTCAGACGAAAATTTTGGACTTCATATACTATTGTGGTGTACAACATTGCTAACCCGACATGCCAAATGGTTTGTTTTACAGAACCATCACAGAAACTGTTTGGAAAAGGGCAAGCGCTTTCAAGGAAACCTCTGGCAGGTGATTCTATGAACCGTCTGTCATATCTAATGCGGGCTAACTTCAATCAATCAGATCAGCTCACTGAACCGAAGCTAAAGTCATCCGAAAAAGGAGCAAAAACTTTTCCATCGACAAAGCCTTCAGTGCCGTTCTTTGCTCCTCTTTCGAAAAAAAAAAAAAAATACTCTCCAGTTCTGATATAACTAATGCTATCCACAGTATCTATCCTCTTCAGGAGCCGCCATTGTTTGACCATTTCCATGGACCCTTCTCGCTGTTGGCGTACCTGAAACGACATGATCACATGATGTTGCAAATCCGGCAGCCTCACAAGGTAACAATATTGCATGTTGGTAAGGAATTTCAGAGGAGTGTCTGGTGAAAATGCTAAGCCGACAACGTCTCACTCAAAGTTTTGTTGTCAGTGGTTACACTAAAAAGTTACACTTTTTGCAGCTACCTGCTGCTCACTCTTCACCTTCCAGATATAGTATTTGTATTTGGTTAGACAGGTGGCCCACGCCATCTTTGTGTTTTGCATTTCAAATATTGCAGTGAGAGTTATGTCAAGTTTTGAAAAGTT
Organism: Lutjanus erythropterus; assembly: GCF_056507025.1. NCBI lineage: Eukaryota > Metazoa > Chordata > Actinopteri > Lutjaniformes > Lutjanidae > Lutjanus > Lutjanus erythropterus. The sequence goes on along the minus strand of NC_139319.1, from coordinate 15,213,762 downwards.
TAACCACACTTGCAACCACTTTCAGCTCGCCATTGCCCCGACTCACTGTGACTTGAATGACCTGCAGAGGTAGCATCTCTCTCTTTCTCTCTCTCTCTCTCTCTCTCTCTCTCTCTGTCTCTGTCTTTGGTCCTGTCTCTCTCTATATTTTCTCCAGATGCCCTCCCAGGTACCAAAATTTCGCACCAATTTACAAAGTTCATCGGCTTTTAGAAATATTTGGATGAAAAAATGCTTGCTGTTTACTAAAATAGACACGTGTAAAATTATGCTTAGTGTATTTATCAACATTTTCATGCTTTTTGTTTTAATTTATATTTTATTAATTTTTAAGTTATAATTTATTGAACCGTGCTGTGAAAATGCCATGTCATGTCAACAACCCACACGCAGGTTTCGGGAAACATATGTTGCCAACCAGACATCCCTCCTTATTTCTGAAAGACAGTGACACAACACTTTGAAAAAGACTAATTCAGGCTGAGTATGAGATCATAAACCTAAGGAACTAAAATCCCGTTAATTGAGGCGGTGGCGCTATACATATCATTAGTGGCAATGCCCAGCTCACAGGTAAAAAAACACTTAGTGTGATTAGCTAAAAAAACAGAGAAGAAAACAGGTACAGCTACTTAGGGGAAGGAGTGGGGTTTGATGGGTGGAGTGTGTGGACGGGGCGGAGACTATTTGCATATTCATGAATCACTGAAGACTAAATGAAGGCAAGGTGTAGAGCTATATGTAACCAAATTTAACTAGGTATTTGAACTGATTTTGAAATCCAAACAAAACAAAACATATCAGGCACATGTTCTTGCAGAGCATTTTATATTGTGTAAAACATGACTGAAGGTCGATGCTATTGCAATTGAGTTGATTGAGTCGATTGAGGCCGACTGTTTGGGCAGGAACACAAAAGTGCAGCTCCAGCGCTGGTTACGGCTGCACAGACAAATGACGTCACCAGTGCAAGATGGCAACACTCGTATCCAGGATATTTTGGCTGCATTTTAGTATAGAGGGAGGAAATTAAGACACAGCGTCCATGTTTAGTTTTGTCAATAGTTGCTATGCTTAAAACTCCCTACCTTTGCTGCAGTTTCTCTTCACTGATGGAGGTCTGCTCAGCAGCTAACCCAGGAGCGATACCAGGAGAAATCCCCAGTTGACTATAATGGGCTCAACAGGCCTCTGGACATTAAATTACATTGCATGCACATCAATTAATTCACCTCCATTTTCTAAGCAAACAAAATGGTCCATTCACATATCATCGCAAACCCCACTGAGCAAATAAATGCCTTCATCATCTCCGTATGTTTTGGGTCAATGTTTTCTTTGCATTTTGAGTCATATTGATTTATGTCTGGACCTGGTAGCGTGAGTAAGTGTGTGTGTATATGTGTGTGTGTGTGAGAGAGAGAGTTATAGAAAAATAGAGAGATACAGCAAGAAGAAAGACAGACAGAGATGAGGTATGTGTGTGTCTACATGTACATTTGCGCGTCAACCGTAGACCTATGAGATGCTACTGGAAATAAGCCATTAAACCTGACATAGCTCGCCATATAAAAACCACATAATATGTTTTGTGGGAGGGATTGTTGGGGATCAAAGACAGAGCAGCAGATATGAGTTTCTGTTCCTGGCTAGTCGAGGAGGGGGGTTGTCATACCAGACATGGTGAGCACATACATTTCCTTGGGCCTTGGGCGTGTGCTGAGGTTCTGCTGGGTGGACTCATTACTCACTGTGAGCCCTGAGCCTGGGGTTGACGGAGGAGCCTGTGTCACACCCACTACGCACTGACCGTTGTGTAATCCCTCCTGGGGTTGTGGAATGAGCTTGTAATGATGACTGGTTTGATATCGCTTCACCCTCTGACACACATGCAGAGACGCTAAGGAGGCATCCATGCAAACACAGACTAAAAACCTGCTGTGATGTAAGTGATACGGCCCAGCGAGAGCTTCTGTCTGTAGCAGGAGGTATTTGGCAGAGGTTTTCATGCACAAACAAATCTTTAAAGCATTTAAAACTGTGAAATTTTGCAACAAATTGAATTAATTCCAAAGGCATGCAGTAGGGCTGACCTGAACGCTTTGCAGCTTCTACTGTTGCCATTGCTATCAACATACAAATGAGTTTTCAAATGTTTGAATGCATTGGTGTTGTTGTTTTGTTGTTGTTTGAAAGAGAGGAAGGAGATGTTATGTTGGCTACGATGAAAAAGAGTCAAAATGCTTATAAAGAACAAGAAATTAAGCTTTTCTATGGCATTTAATTAGTCTCAAACCCTGCATACATGGATACAAAACCAGGTGTGCACGTGATACGAGCACACAACAAAGCATCGTCCTCCTCAAGGGAGCGTTTCTGATTTCTGCTCCATGTGCACAAATGTGACCCTCCATACGCGCTGTGGCTGATTACTCCTATCCTGTCCTCATCTCTCATTAGAATACAAATTACAATAATAGCAAAATATATAAGAAAATACGTTTGAGGAGTTGTGAGAGCTTGTGTTGTTCACCTTAACAAAGCTTTTAATATTCATGAGTAATTCTTACTGAGGCGTCAAAGCCCTGAGAATGGTATATGGGAAAACCCTAGATCGCAGTTATCAGTGGATATGTTGCAGGGGATGAAGTAAATTCAGCAGATTTTATTCATTTATCAATAGCAAGCTGACTTGACAGTGCTGACTTTGTGGGAACAAAGAGCTCTGTGATCCGTTTTCTAGATTTTTCATGATCTTCATGAAAACACAAACGAAAATGGCACAATTTATTCATTTAATAATTTTAAATGCTTACACTTAAAGATGATCAGGTTATTGAGACAGATTCCTCAAAACCTGTGCACCGTGCTGGAGCCTAAACTTAGATCAGTCAAAATCATCTAATCCACCTCATTTGACATTACTCACTGCTGTCGCTGTACCTCCACAGAGAGTTTAGTTTGGTGATACATCTGACATGTCCACATCCACTATTTAACTGATATTCGGGCTGGATTACTCCCAAACAGGCATGCACACGGACAGCTGCAGACACCACGGACGCGCTGTGCACCCAAACTTCTCCAATTAACACCAAAGTAACAAACTGCTGCTCAGCAGACCAGATAAAACCACTGTACTCATGTGCGCATTGAGGCAGCATCTCCACATTCATTGTCCCTCAGAAGGTAAAAATCCATTCAATAAATGACCCGGCTGTGCCTGTTGCAACTGATGCCCCAAACTGCTCATCCATGTCTGTTAAAAAAAAGCTTATTTTTGGCTATTCTATGTAATTTATTTTCCTTTTCCTTTTCATTTCTCTTCTTTTCTCATTTTTTGAGTTGAACATCCCCTTGAGAAATGTCAGTGGTTTGCTGCTTTGTGGTTTGCATCACTCAAGTCTGCTACCCTTATTTGGATTTATTGAGGTGTTTTAATAAGCTAATTGCAAACGTTCTGCCATGGGCATCCAATTTAAGATCAAATGTGATTCATCCACATACTCAGGTGGCTAGAACAGACTTGCCAATCAGCACATGTCTCATGAATCCCACGTAGGATTTACGACTTTGTTTAAGAACAAATGTAAGGGAAAAGTAAAACATCCATCCACCAGGCCCAATATTTGGAGAAAAAAAATGACACATGCTTTGATGTTTTAGTTTGGCCCTTGTCCCATCTTCTAACATGGAGGGAGCTGAGTTTATGAACTATACTGCAGCCAGCCACCAGGGGTCAATTAAAATGTTTTGGTTTCACTTTTGGGGAGCCAAAAGTCATCCATCTTCATCATATTTCAAACCCAGCTTAGCTTATTTGGAATCCTTCACGTCACGGTATTAGTATCACTGAACATAGATAAATCTTTGACTTGCACTGAACAACATTCATTGAATACGCCCTTTTCACAACACATATTTTGACTTGTCATAGTCAGAAAGGCACAGGTGTTACTAATAACGTTAACAATGGTTCTGTTCTTTAGAGGCAGCATGTGCAATACCAGGACCGTGACACTGAAGCAGCACAATGGAATGCAGCCATCATTAATTTGATTATTTACATCTTTTTCTAATGTGACTTTTGAATGTCAAAATGTCTTATAAAAATAAATTCCACTTGTAAAATGCTGTTGTGTCCTACCTTTAAAACATGCAGGGAAATTCTTATTTTGAAAAAGCAAGCTGAACCAAGCTGTTTTAAAATGGGCAGTGGTATAGCTCCCTGACCTGTTCACAGTCTGGCAGCATAATTAGGCTCACCCCCGTGATTTTGTCTCTTTATCAAGAATGTTCACAAATCCCTCTGAATGACATCATCTTGTTCTGGGGAGTTGTAGCCAAACAGACAGAGAGCGAAGCAGCACTGAGCGTAGCATCCAGATCCAAGCCCTCAGCAGTCACTCTCTTGAGCCAGCAGACCTGGACACCAGCAGAGAAAAATATGCCAAATACCTCCCCCCCAAAAAACACCACCCCACCCCAACCTTGCCCTCCCCCCCCCTCCCTATTATTTCTGCCCCTCTCCCTGTTCTTGAAAGCTTGGTTACATCATCCTCAGTGTCCACATTTCAATAATGCCTCTGAAATCTCCCACTGGCTACAAGTCTCGGGGGGGCTGGGATGGAGAAAGAAAAATAGCAGAATGCGTGATAAAGAATAACAACGCGCATACAGGAATCACTGAAAGACAGGAGTTTAAAACATTTGGAACATGCCAATCGGATGTAGCTTTCTGTCTGTCCTCTTCTTCCCTCGTAATCCCTCCAAGTAGATGTGTAGTGGTAAGCGTTTGTATTGACTCAGGCCGGTCAGCCGAGCTCTCTTTTCAAACCCCCCCACCCACCCTCCCCACCATTCAGCCAGTGGGGGGGCTCTGAGCTCCATGCAGGCCCAGCCATAGCAGACATTTTTGTGGTGAAATCATTAAACCCACGTGCAGCTCTCTCTCTGTGGTCACTGGGGGTCGTGCTCCTCTGCCTTTAGCTGAATAAATCATAAAGTTTGCCGGGGGACCACACAAGAAGCCAGCCCAGTGCAGCCAGCCCATCCATTCTACGCAGCCAGCGCAAAACACATGCACACGCACAGCCCCAGACCTTGTTATTTTTCAGAAAAACACCAGCAGTGAGACAGAGACAGAGGAAGCGAGACAGAGGGAGGCGAGGAGGCAAAGGCACAAAAAACAAGAGGGAGAACACTGCGTAAGAAATCACGTCAAAGAGATGATAAAATTTATAAAAAATTAACAGGGAATTAACAGATCTGCATTTTCTAAAATAGAAAAGACAGAGGTGGAAATACACAGAAACAGTCAGGAAAAGACTGAAGCTACAGCACAAAAAGCACTGAAGAATCTGAGAAAGATGTCAACAACATTTGCTAGTAACATCAGTTGGGACGGAACTGAAAAAACACAACATTTTTGTGAGCGGGCTCAGGAGCATCATAAAGGAGAGAGATCCTCTCTCTCCCTCTCTGTCTCTGTCTGGATGACCTCGCCAGACTGATCCTTCAGACAAGACCTGACTACTAGAGGAGGAAGCACTGTCCTGTCTGAGGATCACATACTGTCTGGGGAACACTTAAACAGAGTCGGCTGAGAATGCGTGTGTGTGTGTCTGTGTGTGTGTGTGTGTGTGTGTGTGTGTGTGTGTGTGTGTGTGTGTGTGTGTGTGCCTGTGTCCCTATTTGCGAGAAGCACAGATTAATACCATAATTTACAAGAACAGATCACTAAAACTGTCACTGTTTACACAGTTTTAGAGGGAAAAGCTCCTGTTTGTGGACACTTCAGAGTCACATTTCCATGTTAATTTGTACAGCAGAAGAACCGTGCAGGATGTTTTTGCTCCGGTGGTGGAAGAAGAAATATGCAGATCTTTTACATAAAGATGAAATATCCATGAATTTTAGTTTAAACATTCAAAAATGAACTAAAATTGTCCACATAATTTGAAGAAACAGTTTTGATATTATGTCAAAGACATATGCATTGTATTGTATTGTGTGCTCAGGTGTGGCTCAGGAGGTAAAGTAGAGTGGAGTCTCCTCCAGTCTGCATGTTGGTACTGAACCCCAAATTGCCCTCGATGACTGTTCCACCCATTCATTCACTGTTGTGTGAACAAGTGCCTTGAGTAGTCAATAGATAAATTCAAAAAATACATGCCCTTCCATTTGCAGAAACATCTACAGATGTTAGCATGCTAACAGCTATCCCTGGCTATCCCCAAGTCTCTCGCTTTTACCAAACCAAGACTAGCTTAATTGTTGGTTCATCTCATCATAAGACACACATTATTCAAACTCACAGAAACAAAATAAAACTCACCAAAACATCTCGGTTTGCCTTTCCACTGATTCAACAATCTCCAACTCTAGTTTGGTCTAAATTAACCCTTAATTCGCGGAGTTAGCTGTGAAAATATTCTGGCTCTTCATGCTGTTTTTCCCACTGCTAATGCACAATCATGCTCTCACTCCTCTTCTGCCTGCCATGTCCTCATCATCCCTGGAATCAGAGTCCTGGTCAGAGTGACCTTGGTCATAAATATGTATTTCTGGGTTGGACTATCCCCTTTAAAGTCAAGTAGAAGTAGAAGTACGTAAGTATTATCAGCATGTCTCAAAATATTAAAGGTCAAAGTACTCATCAGCCCATTTACATTATGCATTATATTACTTAACCCTTTATTCATGATGTAAGCGGCATTATAATGCCGTAGCCAGTCATGACAGAGCAAATTTGATCTGCTTTATAAAATTTAGATTGTTTGAACAGTGGCATAAGTATATGGTGGTCACAGGCTTTTTAAGTTGTTTCTTAATCTGCAATCTGACAGGTAACTACAGCTGTCAAATAAAGTAAAATACTGGAGTAAAACGTGAAATATAAAGGAGCATAAAATGGAAGCACAAGGATAAAATACCTCATGACCTGAGTATAGTATTTGAGTCACTGTACAGTAGAGACAACCACAGCTTCACTCCAAATGCAGAGAGGAGTTATTATGCATGTGAACCATGCATTTACAGTGTTGCACCATCAACACACCCACTCCCACATAAAAGTCTTCCACAAACCTTTTCAACAAACCTTTTGTGATGTTTTCTACCAACTTTCTCCAACTTAAATTCAACACCAAACCACTGCTGTATAATTCTGTTTTTTAACACCCTGCTGTCCTGCGCTGTTGTCTGCTCTTTCTTCACCTCCATCAAGCCTCTGTCACCTGACTAAAAGGTGGGGGTCGTCACACGTGTCATGGTGAGAAATGTAAGTGGCAGAGCAGCCTGGAGAAAGAGGAGAGGGTGAGGGTGGAGGTTGAAACTCTACCCTCACCGTTAACGGAGGCCATAGCACCTCTCGACCCCAGGCCACACATTTCTGAGTGAACTTTGGCCCTGTGACCACACCAGTGGTGCTGGGTACCTCCTCGAGTCATACACAGACACACACACACACACACATACACACACAGTATATCCTCAGACACCCTCTGGCTTGCAGGCAGGCAGCCATTACCTGGAGATTGTATCAGTGTCAGTTTGTGGGGGATTCTTGCTCCCTGGGGTAAAGCACAGAGGGCAGGCGCCTGATCTCTCTGTGAAATGTTAATGTGGAACAAAACAGGCTGAACTCTGAGTGTAGCAATATGTGGAGACCTTCTCATTGGTTAAGAAACTCTATCCCCTTTAGCATCAATTGGCATGTGACCAAACCCAAAACAAATTAGACAGCTTTGAGTGCTTTGCAAAGGTTTTTAAGCACAGGGTGATGGCTCCACAGTTGGATCACTGAGGCATGCTTTACAGTATATCTACAGAGACAAAAATCTTGCATTCAAGCTGCAGTAAGAGTGTTCATTAGCACTGGTATTTCAATTTTGAAGACAGTAAATTGGCCAAGGAATGCAGCTTGTTCCTTATCAAAGTCTAGAAGGCAGGGATCTGGGAATGCCTTGCTTTGTTGAGCGTTTAGTTTATCTGTCCCGTAATTGCACATTGTAAAACTGTCTTTCTGGGCTTCTTGCTATCCCCAGTGGCCAATGTAACCATCTGGCGCTCGCAAAGATCTGAGCAGGAAGTTATGGGAGACGTAAGAGGATAGGAACTCTGATAATGGCTACTTAGCCTCACATGAAGTTGGCTGATTCCTCTGCAATCCCATCATTGTCTGAAGTACCTGTCACTGCGTGTTTGGCAACCGCACTGAAGTCGTCAATCTTAAAGCGGAAATAGATAACTTTTTTGCTTTGGCTCATCATTATGAAGTAAATGTTGATTGCGCAGTGTAATGCCTATAGAAAAATGACACCATCCATCTTTAGACCAAGGAAACTAAAAAAGGAATGAAGGGACATTACATCACTGTAGAACATTCTTTGCTTTGCTTGGTACCAGACTTTGGTCCAAGTCTATGGGACAAGCACACTAAAAATCAATATATATATGTTGTATGACCTTGTGATGAAGAAATGCCGCTAAAAAAATAAGCATCGATAGAACCAACACCAAAGGCTGCAGCATCTTATACAGTGATGTAATGTCCCTTCTTTCTTTTTTTAGTTTTCAAAGTTTAGACTTGTTCCCTATAAGACATTGTTTTCATTAAAGACTAAATTAAAGAGTTACTGCATGCTTTAACCTTTTTTTTTATCTATAACTAAATTATACTGCTGTACTGTGATGAAACACATAAATGCTGGTGGTAATATTGACATTAGTCAACAAATTTATAAAAATCTGCATTTCATAGATAGAAAATGGCTCAGATCACCACCTACAGTTTTAAATCATCCTGATTCTAGGCCAAAGCTGACAGAGTCGACCATTTGTGACAGCTGCATGAAATTATTATTAAAAGACAAGGTTAATGCCTTCTAGTTAGAGTTGGGCAGCCCACCTCCCCCAGAGTGAGTGGGAGTCGGTGAAACCACACCATTTTCAAATATATGCTGATCTTGACTCATCATTCACAGATTAACATTAATTTTTGTTAATCCTCTACTTAGTGTTTGTCAATTTTGGCACTTTTGTCGGCTGTAGAAGCTCCACCAGACTGCATTCTCTCCCTGCATGATGATCCCGTGATAAACAGCAGGGCTATGACTATGTACTGACACTGCACCACAGACTCAAACACTGGAGAGCCTCTCGACCCATCTAAGCCGCTAGTCTTAGCTTAGCTATAACAAAAGTATGACACAGATTTTTTTTTAAAACAGGGCCAAAATGTCAACCTCCAGTGGACTCTTTCCAGCTTCTCTGTGTTTCCAGTGTTTCTCTGCAGACACAGAGAGTCTGACAGCAGCTACTCATGGTCGGTCATCTTTGACTACTAGCTGTTACACTGAATGGGCTGTCTCTTGAGTCAGTGTTGTACTCATGAGGACACGCCCTGCCCCCTTTTCAAAATTATGCAGTGGGTGGCGTTAGGCTCAGACATGGGGGTGAATATATGCTGTGCGATTTTGGGCTGTTCCAGACAAAAGAAAAGTGATGTAGAAGAAACGTGGCGATATCTTTGGTTGTGGTTTCAAAATGGTGATCCAACTTCACTCGGTTCAATGAAGCCATTCTCACATTGTTGTGACCAAAGATACCCTGGGAGAAAAGTCTGACAGTGTCAGAAAGTTAGGAAAACCATCTCACAATGTGACTGCTGCTACAATCTACATCCACTAATCAACCAATAGGAACTTATGTTTATGTATGCTATTTTAGCATAATTAGTATACAATAAATACTTAATGTTGCCAGCAAAATTTGCATCCCAAGTTGGTCTCCTTTTCCTAGGCATGACCAAGTAAATTCTTTTTCCTACTCTTCTTTGGATTTTTCTCCACACACATAAATACCACTATTACAAAGGCTCAATCGTAGCTTAGCTTCATTGATGACCAGATGGATGGCGCACAGTGACGACATTTTCTTGTATAGCGAATTGTGTGATCAGTAAGTGTGATCTTTGTACAGTCTACATACAATCATACCGCATAACACCTGTTGTCTTTGCCACAGCAGCACAACAACAATACCACTTGGAAACGCAAGGGGGCTGACAAGTTGTCTGCTTCCACTTTAACAGTGCTTTTCCATATTAAGATACTCAGCAGGATGTTAACAAGCTTTCCGTGTTTTTTGCACCCTGCATTGGTGTACAGGTGGAGAGCATGGAGATCACTGTGTTACTCGACCTTGTATAAATGGTTCATTGAATCAGAAATTCTGGCATCTCTTTACCTAAGTGCAGGTGGATGGAGCACACAGCCAAGTCTTTGTGCACACTAGCATTGCAGTTTCACTATGGGGAGCACCTGCTGTATTCTTGCACAAGTATGTCTCTATTATGAGTTTATGTGTCAACTGCATGACATGGTGAAAAAGCCCACATTTTTCAATATTCTCCCTTTATATTGCTGGTATCCTGTCATTTCAGGGCTTGTAAGGTTATCAGGACATGTGTTCTTTGTCTATATTCATCATCCTCTCACTATAAATCACTCTGTTAACACATATGAGCAGGTGGCTGGCAGCCTCTTACCAACCCAGTCACACAGTCTGATTGTATGGGATGGGAGTGATTACATCCAGCATCCCTGCCTAAGCAGAGATTTTTCAGAGAGCTGGAGACAGACACAGTGATATTAAGACAAGGAGGTCCGAGGAGAGTCACCCCTGTCAGGGTACCCCCTCTGCACAGATCCCTCTTTATGCTCCTGTTTATTATGGTCCCAAGTAATCCATGCCTTGTGCACTACACCAGACCTGCCATATGTCAACATCTTGCTGGTGGTTTGCAGGGCTCCAAACAACAGATAGGGTGCACTGAACCTACCATGTAAACTTTATAAAACACATTCAGCAGAACTATAATTATTTACAAAACCAGAGCATGGGAATATTTTTGGTTGGAGAGGGGGGGATTTATTTATTTTTTGACATGACACAAGTTTGTTGCCTGTGGCCTTTGTGATAAAAACCCTAATCAAGAATGATTTTTTACAAGCAACGTGGTATTATGCCAATTTCAAAGCAGCTGAAATCAAAGGGCAAGTGTTGAATTTGCTCAGCTTTTCCCAGAATGGTGAACACACAGGTTTGTGTGTGTGTGTCAACATTTCACTTTCAGTGTTTAGTGCCTTAACGGTCTAATGGAGGGTTCTGCAAAATTTAGTCCACCTTTCCGTAGAGCAGGCGTGGCAAAAAACGGGTGGGGAGTGGAGGGGTTGTTGGTGAGGAGAGTGAGTGAGGGGGGTTATTTTTGTGAGCACCCCTACAATGCTCCACCTGTGCCTCAGCCATACCCCAGAGGACCACCCACTTAGGGAGAGAGAGGGCAGTCGAGAATCCCTATAACCTCTTTGGGTGGGCAATAAGGCCGTGCGCTGAAGTAGAGTGTTTTAGACAACTGAAAGACTCAGGAGGAACGACTCTCAGTGAACACTATCACACCACCAGCGAAGAATAGCGAGTGCTGGTGTGAATTAAAGAGGTGCTACATCAGGGCAGCCTCAGTGTGAGTGTGTGTGTAGTAGTACTGGTAGTACATACATATCCATATGTCTGTGGTGCAGAGGTGGCAAAAGTACACACATTCTGTACTCAAGAAGAAGTACAGATAGTTGAGTAAAAAAGAAAAATTCAACTTCTTTACTCAAGTGAAACTGAAAAAGTACAGGTTCTGAAATGTACTCAAGTATAAAGGTAAAACATTGCCCTCTGAAGGACATTTCTACCAGCTGTCTCTGTGCATAGCTGACTGAAGCTCACCTTTTCTTTGGTCGCGTCTTCCTGTCTTGTCAGTTTCGTCTTTTTTTTTTTTTTTTTTTTTTTTTTGTTGTATTTTTTGTTTTTGTTTTTTGTGTTATGTCTTTTTTGTCCTGTTAGTTTTTTGTCTTGTCACATCTTTCACATAATATTTCATCTTGTTACGTCTTTCTTCGTCTTGTAATTGTTTTTGTCTTGTTGAGTCTTTTGCATCATTACTCATCTTGTTAGGTCTTTGTGTTGTTTTCTTTGTCCTTTTACATCTTTTATGTATTTTTTTGTCTTGTTGCGTCTTTTACATTTTTTTGGTCTTATTATGTCTCTTTCATCCTGTTTGTCATGTCTTTTATGTCATTTTTTTGTCTCATGTTTTTTTTTGTCTTGTTGCAATTTTTACACTGTTTGTCATCTTATTACATCTGTTTCGTCTTCTTATGTTGTTTTTTTTGTCTGGTGGCATCTTTTATATCATTTTTCATCCTGTTATATCTTTTTTGTCTTGTTATGTTTTTCGTCTTGATGCGTCTTTTACATTGTTTTCATCCTGTTGCATCTGTTGTGTGTGATATGCATTGATGTATGCAAGATATTGTCTTTTCTATGTCTCATCCATTTAGGTTGAAATTAGTTTTGATGTTGGAAAGGTGGTAGTGATGCAAAATGTAAATTCCCCTTACATGCATTAAAATATAAGTTACAAAAAAATGTTTTGAAACAGGATAAAATGCAGATATTTGTGTTTAAATGTAGACAGAAAAAATAAAAAGTTGTCAGAAAAATAAATTCTAAACACAGAGACCAAAAATATTTACTTAAGTACAGTAACAAAGTATTTGTACCTTGTTACTTCCCACCACTGGAATGGTGTGAGTGTGTTAAGCTGATTAAGAATAAGACAATTATATAATGGATTTACAAACTTATATTTATTTCATATTAAAAAAAACTCAAAGCAGCATGCTACACACTATGCTATAAATATCAAACTTTCACAAACTTTTCAACACTTCCAGACAGTCCGCTCATCCTTTTCAGCACCACTTTCAGGGTGAATTTCATGCAGATAATCATAAACATTAATAACTGTCAGTTATGATACCGGCATGAAACAGCTAACACCAGATGAGTAGCAGGCCTCCACAGAAGATACAATGAGGTCTCAAAGGTCAGAGACACACTTCACCAGTACTGACATAATGCCAAGCAGATTTGGTGCAGAGGGAATCTTTATGGTAATACAAAACACCGGGGACAAAGATACAAAAAAAGTTCAGAACTTCATTGTTTTATAAAGATTGTAAAGCTTGTAGAACATTTTAGAAAAAAAACAAATATTATAGAGCCATTCTGTTGAGTTGAGTTTTTATGCTGATTTACCGTCAACACCGACCAGTTTATACTGTGAGAGTCATAAACCTCCTTATCTGTGAGCATAAAGCTGGAGGTCACTGTTTACTAGGGCCTTGTCTGACCCTGGGGATTTAAAACATCATTATGCCTAAACTGAAGTGTTTGTTGGATGGAGTGTGGTTGTTAGTCGGTCTGTGGTCCTATGCTTTATACTATAACCCTGTAGGTACCCCTCTAATGTCATTTTTGGAGCCACCCAACTAGTTTAATACTTTAATGTGCAGTTAAAGTCAGGTGGCATAGTATGAGAAGTGATATGTAGGAGGTTGGGGCATTGACAAAAATAAAGATGCATGCAGTACAAATATGAAGCCAAAATATATATATCTGCCATCTTGCACCGATGACTTTGGAGCCAAAGTCTGCGCAGCGGTGATCAGTGTTGGAGCTGCAGTTTTAAATTCTTGCCGACACAGTCGAGCAGAGCTAAGCTATCAATCATGATGTGAAACCCCCTTTTTATGGCATCAAATAACTAATTAAAACCAAACTGATGATAAGAACTACCTAAAATGACAGAAACCATGCTAGAGAAAAAGTTATTTATTGTGCAGTTTTATGTTTCAGGTTGGCCCATGTCCTATCTACTAAATAGAGGAGGTGGTGTTTATGACTTATACTGCAGCCGGTCACCAGGGGACGAGTGAGATGTTTTGGTTGAACTTTTGGGGAGCTGTCATGTTGTCCAGGAGAGCGCTGTCTCTGTAGCTGACATTGACTTCTTTTTCTCATATGTAACTTAACTCACTTAAATAACATACTTATTTTATTTTCCTAAACCTAACCAAGTAGTTTTGGTGCCTAAAACCAAACTACGTCTGTTTCACAGCATTAGTCACGTGTTTATTGCTGTTATCATGAGAATGAGGGTCACCTAATGACGACAAATGTCACCTGACCTCATCCTTTTCTGCATGTCCAAAACTCATAAAATGTGAAATGTTTGTCAGCAAGCTTTATTTAGAAATTTTGAGATGTATATTTATTATTGTTAACTTGACCGCAGAGCCCTGTGTGTACTAAACTGATGCTAGAGGGGTACGTAGAGCGTCATTATTTGAAGCGAAGGGCCACTGACCAAGCTGCCGCATTTGACAAGCTGAGAATGAGAACATGTTGACACACTAGTCAGTTCTGAGCACCCTGGCTTTTCGGGTTCATTCTGTGACAGTTCTGAGGGACTGAGCTAAAAAAGCCCATTTAACAAAATAAAGAGAATATTAAAAAAATACACATCTGTCTACACATACACATACATCAATCAATGCTTGGGAACTAAATATCTGGCATGAATAATATACATCACAGTGTAAATTACAACATTACATTATGGGTCATTCTGCCCGAAAGTAAGTGTAAATGAAACATAATGGGTGAGGTGTAAAGATGAGCGTCTGGTTGTGTTTGCTTGTATCTATCTTTGCTTATATGTATGTGAGTGATTGATGGCTGAGGAAAGAGGTGAAGGCCTCCTCCCTGGTGGTCTGGCTGGGCTCTTAGCCACTGTGCAATGATCGCTGCTGCTGCTATCCCTGACCCACATCACCACATCATTGACACTAAACCGACCGCCAATCTTCCGTTGGCCCATTGCCCTTGGCACCGTCTGTGCTGGAGCTGTTTGGATTATCACCCTGTTTCATAATGAAGACCGAACAATAATGAAGAAGAACACTGTATCCACAAACTACAAGATAAAGTTTGTTTGTCTATCATTATTGTCAGGCCGACTGATATTTTCCTCGTTTTTTTTTTTTTAAATGTGGTGCACACACTGCTGCACAGGCCAACCCTGCGGTGCACGTGTTAAGTGGCAAACACAGGGAGGATAAAACAGCTCAGGAACACTATCCCATGTTCAAATAAACAGAGGTGTGTGGGGTCTGAAGGACAAACACACATTCATTAGGTGTCTCGGTGCCTCCAGACCCGTAGTGTTTGCGCAGTGATGCACACACACACACACACACACACACACACACACACACACACACACACACACGTACACAAGTCTCCCTTACTCTCTTTTTTTTATCTCTCTTTTTCTCAGACACACACACTCACACAGAGTCCAACCCCCAATTAGACAATCAAACAGCTCCACTGACCCTTAGCTTCTCTGGGATTTGGAGTTTACACCCCAACATGGGCCGCCCATTCCTGTTTACCCGAGAAACCTGACTGATGGATTGTATTGTTTGGCCTTTCGCAACTATAATTGGCTCTGTTGTATAGGTTAAAGCTTGGGATATATTCTGCAGACCCCAAACATGCCACGCATGGCCTCTGGGTCAATAACACTCATATCAGTCCAGGGCCCCCTAAATGGTAAAAGGGTCAGGAGTGAACATCACTGGCTTGCTAACGACAGCAGTCGGTGGCGATGACTTCACCATCTTAACCCCCGCCTCTGTCTCCTTGCTCCTGAACCAGAGACTCAAGCTTGGCCAAGTATGTCTTCTAAACCCCCCCAGCACCCAGTAAATATTTAGCCAGGACTCTACACTGTGACACACAGCCAGTCCAAACAGCCTGCTAAACAATTATCATTGGCATAATCTGTATACTGCACTGCCTCCTTTATGTATCCATGTGTCAATATAGTATTTGGCTTTAAAATGCTGTGTGATATTTTGTTAACCTGAAATGTCAAATTGCACTGACTGTGTACTGACCATCATTCTGACACCAAAGAAGAAGAAAATATATATTTTAAGCTGTGAAGTCAATGCTATAAATAATGCCCATATATGCACATAATGCACATAAGATGGTCATCTCAAAAGTGGATAACAAGGCCAGAAACATTGGGAAGGTGACTGAAACATAAAAAACACATAATGTCAAAACAGTAGCATCACATAACATCAGCTCCTCAGGAGCTCCGTTGGGCAAGATGATGGCCGAGAGGCATCACAACAGTGATAGTATTTTGTAAAATTGTACAAGCAATCTATCATAGTTGCAGCACAAGAAACGCTGTCTAAATGTTTACTTTAAAACATGATTTAGCCCAAATTGAACCATAAAATCACACATACGTTTTTTACATCAAGGTTGCACACTTAGCTTTACAAAAACAGAATGGTATATTTATATTAATATATTAATAAAAGCATATGTCATGTTATTAGGAGTTCAAATTAACTCAAAACTCCGGAGTGTGTATTTTCATAGCAGCCAGCTTCTCTTTTCAGGCTAATGGGTACACTGACAGACAACTGACAGTTAGAAACCGCTGATCAACTTACAGTGGAGGACTTGTGATCGCTTGTTATTTTCAGTTCACAATGTTGCATGCGTCTGAACTTCCTCAAGTATATTACATTGGATCTCAACCTAATGATTGCTACATATTGCTCCTTTAATCTATAATTAATTAATTAATTAATATGATAGTAATTCATACTGAGAAATCTATATTTCAGTGTGTAATTGTATTGGTACTCTATATCTACTTATTTGAACAACTGAAGGAATCCTTTCAATTTGGCTTATTTTCTTGTCTTTATTTATGTTTCTTCTCCACAAATTTTTCTAATTGTATTTTTGAGAGTTACATTTTAATGCCTTCATATTGTCTTCAGTGCTATATATATTACTTGCCAGTATTAATTAAATAAACTTTAAAATAAATGTTTTGCAATCCATTTGCGGTGTAAAGTGTGAAGGAGATCCTTTCAACTCTGTGTTATGATGGAAAATAATTTAGTCGTGTGGATCTACAAGAGTCATAAATGACTAAGCCACTGGTTGCTAAGCATTCAACAAAGACAGGTACAAACACATGACACCTCTGTGTTTGGCCACTGGTGAAGTTGTCACACTTGGGTATGCAAACATTTGCTAAATAAAATATGGCTTCATCTCCTCTGCTGGTTGCTAATGAGGCTGCAGGCACAGTGATTTAAGGATGTCCAGCGTTTCGCAGTTGATCTTGGAGACCTTGCCATTTCCAATAAATGTGGTGATTTTACTCCATTTTTTATGTGTTCAAGTTTGTGTTTCGCTCTCCGGTTACATTTCCCGTCTACAGCAGAGGTCTACAGCAGTGATGAATCAATGCAGAGCTTACAGTAACTGAGCTGTATTCTAGCAATGATACAAGTTTGTATACTGTGACTGTGGATACCCGTACTGCCAAATACTGTTTTGGTCACTAAATAATGCTGCACACTTTGTGGTAGATAGACAATACCTTGTGAACACACAATCTAACCCAAAGTGCACATAACAAAGAACAAAGTATTTATTATTTGGTACATGTGCAAAATGGAAGGAAGTTTTTGTTTGTAACTAAATGATTTTTTTTTTTTTTTTTTTTTTTTCAACTGGAGCTCAGTTACATATAAAAGTTCTTCATGTTTTTTTCTGCAACATGATTGAATGCTGTCAGATTGGTTCACACAATTAAGTGCTGACTTGGTAAGAATGAATAGTGTTAGCATATTTCAATTCAGGAAATGTATGGAAATGATTTGATTTGTGGTACACTTGGGGGTATCAAATATTTCCAAGTCAAAAGACTTAAGTCCAAGTGAAGTAATGAGTCACTTGGTGTTAAAGTCTAAGTTGCGCCGCAAATCTTTTTTTATTTCTGTATTTAATAAAGGAGGTAACATTTCAACAGTGGGGTTCTCTGTGGAGTGAACAAATTACAAAAATTTGAAAATGTAGCAGATCCCAAGTCTTCATGTCAAGGAGAACAAAACACTCACATTTCACTTTTTTATTGACTCTCATCACAATAGACTTAAGCTTTTTGGCACAGATGCTTTTTGAGTACACACGCTCTTTTTTATTTCCTCATGCCAAGTATAAAATCATCAAAATTATGACTTGAGTCTAGCTCGACTCCAAGTCATGTGACTCGAGTCCACACCTCTTTGTACACCCTAAAGACAGGACCGCCACTGACCTTCATTAACCTCTATTAGAGACCAGGACTGCAAACACATCTGTAGAAGGCAAACCTGGCCTCCTTTTGATTATTTGCCACTTAACTTAATTAAAATGCCAAACACGCCATAAATCCGAGACAAAGTTTAGTGATGCAAACTAACGAATGATTCATGTTTGGGTTGGATGGATAAGACGTTTTCTGAAATTACAATATGCATTATTGTGCATGCATTAATGTATTTTTACCCCAAACACACTGCAGATCACAGACTCAAAAGTGACTTAAAGCCTCTAATAGTCATTAAGTCACCAGTATTGATCCATAAACTGATGAAAATCCATAGATCCATAGACACAGCATTGTTGACATTTCTATTTATGAAGCAATAAAATCCACATTTATTGCCCATTCAAGTTTTGTAATGTGTACCAAATGTTCATGCATCTCAGTCAGAGCAGGACAACAGAAATCAACACACAAGTGAAGGACATCTCCTCCCTTGAATAACTGCCACATTTTATTCATTGAACAACAAAATTAATGCACAACACTTGAAGAGCACCGTATAAAACATGAAGCAAGTTCAAGAGTGTTTGAACATCACTGAAGAGATCCAACCGCAACAGCACTGTCCAGTTGACCACACAAACATTTGGAGTATGCAGTGATACTTGGCAGTCTCTTTCTCCTTGAAACAGCATGCAAGCCACAGGTTGTGAAAGACTGGTAGGAAAAAATCCACTTTCCCAAGGAAGGACAAGTGTTGAAATGCATCTGAATATTGCACAGCAGTGCACAAATGATTTATGATCGATCTATCCTCTAATATGCTTGCTGGTTTATCTCACCAGCATTGTTGAGTTCGGTCAAGTCTCCCTTGGATATCAGAATTCACAAAGCTCTTTTGGTGGGCTGAGTGCACCACAAGAACATAAAGGCTCAGTTCATTTAGCATCTTAATAAAAAACATGCCATATGGCTTCTATGTCTTGGCCTGTAAAATCATAACAACCTTACTAATCAAAGACATTGTGTCAAAGGAATACTGATTCCAGTTGTGGCCCAATGTTGGCACGACACCCCATTTCCTTCTTTATATTCCTCTGCCAAGGACTGAATCAAAAAGTCTGCCTTTTACAGCAAATTAGCACAAACTGTACATCTATGAGCATCGACGTCAAACACCTGCTCACGCAGGCCACCATTTGACTAACAGTATTGCTGTTCACAATTATGTACGATACTTGTACCAGATGGTTTTAAAAACAGACCTTTACATGAAAGAGCTGGTTTTTAAAGTTACAAAAAAAAAAAACAACCATATTTTTCTCACCACTAGTTGAATCTGGCCAAACAGAGAGTTTTGTATTTTTTTTTTGGTCCAGGTTTTGAGTCATCATTATCTAAGTTAAAAAAAATTGAAACAAGACTTAGGGCCCTTTTGAAATGATCTATAGCACATGGTCTAAAATACATGGTGCAAGTGCATTTCAGGCATGTCCAACTTCACTTTTGCTAATTCAAAGATGCACAGCCCGAGTCTAAAGTGAGGTACAAGACACAAAGGAGTTGTATTTTGTCTCTTGATTAATCATAGGTGTGTTTTGGTCCTAACATGAATTAAACCAGAGAGGTGCATTGAATGACTGATTAAATGACTGATTTGGCAAGTTGGAGAAGAAACGGGGACATGTGGGTCAGGGGTGTTGGGGCATAAAAATTTTCTTTTGATTCTGATTAAAAGCTAATCACCCTGTTTCCCTATTGCCAGGTGGCAGTATTGCTGTGACCATAATTCAACAGTGAAAGGAAAGATTGTCACCAGTAGCTGTTCATCCTTGTGTCCAAAATAATTAAAACTGAATAAAAACTACAGAATGTAAAAACGTTCTGTAATGTTCACTGTAGTGCCTATTCTCCTTCTATGCTCTCAATGCAAATGCTCCAACAATACATTAAAGAAAAAGAGAAAATGCATTCAGCTGCAGAGGCAAATATAACTGACTGAAGTGGGGTTGCATGAGGTTCTTACTGATAGTCAATGTAATACCAACAGTAGAGCCAAATAGCACTCTTCAAACCAACTAAACTCCGTGAGCAAACTGAGTAAATTTGTCTTGCAGAACAACAAAGTTGCTGGTCTACCGCTTGTTTGATCAGTTATTTTGTTTTGTGTGACTTTGGTGAATCTGAATTATCCTTCTGAAACACTACAGTCACACACTAACACAAATAAACAAAATGATTGAGGCAGCGGTAGACCATCAACTCCTGTGTTCTGTGAAGAAAAATGACCGTTTTCGCCCATGTATGGCTTTTCCATTTTCATTTTTCTCCCATGCAGAGTCAAACAATGCCATTCTATGCTGATCTGCATTTCTATTACCTCTTTTATCGCGCTGAACTATGCTGAGTTGCACCTGAGATGGACGATCTCTTGTGGGGCCAAAGCGAACCTGACCCGCCTAAGTGAAATCTCACCGACTGCAGACAACTGGTGACAACCACCTTTTCCCCCCTTCCAATTGAAAACTGTTGACAATATGTTCTGTCAGTTATTCCAGTTCACAGGGCATTGATGCAGTAAGCTTTGTACAGTTTTTAAATTTATTGACAGAGTTCTTCTTTTTCAGACCATGGCCACGCACAGAATTCAAACTTCTGCTTTTAGACTTGTTCAAATAAAACACGGCGCCCTACATAAAAAAACACTGCCTCTCTGACAGGGAGAGGATGGATAAGGAGCAGAGGGAAACATTTTATCAGAGTCTTTGTACATCTCAAGTCTTGTAAGTATACTTTAAGTCCTTGGTGGTCCAATACCGCTATCAGCATCTGGAATGTAGCACAGTGGGGACTGCACCCAAAATGTTCTGTTCTGTATCTTTGCAATTAGCTGAAGATAAACGTGGGTTTTACACTGTCCTGATTTATCCTTTGTTTCTTAAATTATTTACAAAATGATCTTTCCCACAAGAAAGTACAAACATGTAGCCTGTGTTTATGGTCACTGACTTTCATTAATTTGTTGTCTGCTGAAAATGGCTATGAGGGGAGTATAAAGATAATGAAGCAGTGTTTATGTATTTGAGTGTTTAATGGTAATAGGCCTGCAACTGTTTGCGTGTTTTGTGCTCTCGGGTTCACGCACATGTATGGGGGACATCTGCAGGTTTCAGACCACATGAGAGACAGCTTGTCTGTTCAAGTGTCACTGTGACGGAGTGTTTGAGGAATGGGAGGGGAACATACAGTGGCAGACAGGGCAGTGGCCCCATCCGTCTGAGATGAACCCTGCTGAGAGAGGGCCAAGGCCAGGGACGCAACTACTCAATCACACACAGAGCGTTCACATACACTTTTGTAACAGGGTTACTGTCAGACTTCTGTATTAACTTTAAGGTATGTAAATGAGAAATATAGATTTATCAATCAAATGAAGCAATAAAGAGAAAAGTGGGTAAAACAACTACATTCCTACTAGAGACATGATTTCTTGTGTACACGTATATACACTTATTTGTAGTTTTGCATGTGTCCAGGCACATGACAAAAAAGATTTCAAGCATTTCTGACAGTAATGCATCAGTGAAAATTAAGATTGTTATAGTAGCTGTTCGTCCTTTTGTCCAAAATAACCAAACCAAAACAGATGAGCCTCAGTAAATCAGTTTCCATATGACTATTCTGCCACTGTAAAATTCAGATTCATTTGCATAAGCAAGTAAAAGCTTTGTGCTGTTCACTTTAGAGCATGTTCTCTCACTTTATTTTAAATCTAAATACTCTTACTATACTATAAATAAAAGAAAATAATTAATTCAGCTGCAGTCACATAG
This sequence comes from Lutjanus erythropterus, assembly GCF_056507025.1. Classification (NCBI taxonomy): domain Eukaryota; kingdom Metazoa; phylum Chordata; class Actinopteri; order Lutjaniformes; family Lutjanidae; genus Lutjanus; species Lutjanus erythropterus. The sequence goes on along the minus strand of NC_139319.1, from coordinate 15,191,832 downwards.
AGCTGCTGTGGTGATGGAATTTCCCCTGTGGCTATTAGGCTGACTCAACAGTGCGTTATGCAGTATTAGTGCCATTAGTTTGTTTGTTCTTTGCAAATTAAAGTCACTGCAGGAACATCGTTGCACTGTAACTATTGCAACATGTGACGATGTAGCAACCTACCAAGTGAAATTCAAAGTAGTTGTTGTCAGCATGTTAGTTTAAACATCACTGGTATGTTGTTCAAATATTTCCACCACTTTCTGGAGATGTTCTGATATTTTGGCAACGTTGTAGGAATGTCATTATATAAAGTCAGACAGAGGATGTTGAACAGAAGTTGCAAAAACATGATGGAATACCTATTCCACTGTAACATTTCAACAATATAGCTGCAACGTAACTGGTGGTAACATATGACTGTAATGTTTCAGTAATGTTGCTACAACATCACAAATAATGGATCACAGTCACAATGTTGCAGGGACATACTGTGTTTGTAGGGAGCACACAAGCACACACCAGCAACAAGGATTGCAAAGCAACAAGAGTAACAACAAAGCTATATTTAAACAAAAAACAACATGAAAAAAAAAACTGTTATGGCCATCCGACCTTCTACTCTAGTTATTTAATGGGCTTTAAATGAGGTTCACACAGTTTCTCTTGACTGTCCCTTAATATTTCAACATTAGTCCAACATCACCCCAGTCTTTGGGAGTAGCCACTTTAGCTGTGCATCATGCTAACAAGTTCAATGGGATAACCAATGAAAAAAATAAACAGTAAAACAACATGAAACATGGCAAAACGTGCAACTTGGGTCTCAGGCAGGCCGTGTCAGTCCATCCTTGAGTTTAATCCATTACTGGTCCTCATCCACATTTTTTGAAACATTGATGGATTGTTTTAACATGCACTGAACTGTAATACAAGAAGGGCCTAGCCATGAAAAAAAAAGAACATTGCAGTTGTTTGCCACCCCCTGCAGCTGGCTTGTCAATAGCGCATAGTATTTGAAAACTGCAGTTGTTAGAGTCACTTATTAATGACTGATAGCACTTAATATACACCGGATATTTTCAAAAATAGGGACGGTAGAAAGCTGTTAACTTCATGTATCAAATACAGATTTTACATTAAGCAGGTTATTGCAGTGCATATAAAACACATTCAATGATTTCCTAATTCAACTTGATTTTTCTCAGTAATCTGTTTTCTTCTATGCATGAAAATTGTAGTGACTGACTCAAACCTGCCATCACTGGGGCCAACATGGAGACCACCTTCTGACACAACACTCACTCTGCTGCTAATGAGAACCTTAAGGCCACGAGGAGGCAAAACACATCTGACTAACATGCAGTTGTGCATGACCAATTCTGAGACTTTGTAGCTATTAAAGTGTTAGGTGATACATAAAGAGTAATAGCAGGGGCAACGTGGAAACACACCTGGACATAAATAATGAAACATGTTGATGTCACACTGAGTTTAGAGCAAGTGAGGCTAACAAAAGCAGTAGCGAATCTGGCACGTTACAGTTTTCAATCTGTTGCATCAAAGCTACCACCAAATACCTTCCATGGCTAGTATGAACCGAAAACACAAAGGAGACCGCAGTTTGAATTACATTTAGGGTGGCAATATGAAAATGTATACTGTAATAACCGAGCAGTGTTTTCTAGCAGACGTACCTCGGACTAACTGAAAGAGATTTAGAACAAAAACATCTTGACAGGAGAGGCTGGCACATTATAAAAATGACTCATGCTTGGTAACCAGATCCCAGACAAAGGGGAAGTTTTCACTTCAGCTTTTTGATATAAAAGAACAAGGGCCAGACAAGGAAATATTACTCTGAAATGAGACCTCAAAACAATTCCCCGGGACAATAAAACACAGTGGGTTCCCAAACTGTGACCTTTGTATGGGGGGATGAAAGGGAAAAATCTCAAAACTGATTCCACACCACACCTAACTGCCTTCTAGGGAGCGCCTGTTCCACTCGCCTCTTTTCCTTCTGCTGTAAAACGATCCCAAAGGCAAAGAGACTATGTAAACCGGGATTTCACAATTGACCACAAGCCCTGAGAAAACCATATAATGTCCACTTTTGAGAGAACTTGTACAGCGCTGCACTATCATACCAATCATCCATCCAAACTCATGCTGAGGACCACCCTGAGAGCTACTTTTCCAAATAATGGAAGGAATGGATAAAATACTTTCCATTTGCTTAATCTAAATAAGGTTGGAATTGATTAATCAGGCCGGTGTGTCTGCTAGCCTTTTTTGTTTGAATGATAAAAGTTCAATATACAGAATGTGACAGTAAAGCAACGCTGCAGGCAAGTCTCCTCAGACAAAATGTTCAAGTTTAGAGTGAGAATTGATGCTTTCCATATCCACCAAGCAGGCAAGAATTTGGGGCATAAACTTACTCGCGTGGTTCTTAAATAGAGGCAGAAATTGCTTAGAGAACGCATTGACTCTGCTTAGATTTTAAACGGTGTCAAAATAATCTCTTAACGAACAAATCAAAACAGAAAAAACTGGCATTAGAACGTCATGCCCTTCGATATCACCTATTCATCTTACCTGTCTGCATTTAAAAGAATAACATGAGTATAGCGAGCACTCGCTGTTCTTCTTTATGCTAAATATTTTCACATGAGCTGATTGGCCCAAAGGCAAGTTGATAGCCAGGAAATGACATTGGTGGGCCCTCATTTATCAAATGCTTTAGACATTTAAAAAAACAAACTTGCAGGTGAGTCTTACAGGTGCACATATGCACACACACACACGCACACGCACACACACACACACACACACACACACACACACACACACATACACACACACACACTAAATTTGTGGGGATGCTAACTAAGATTTTTTTCAGACGAAACAGGTTTGGCTGTCCAATGCAAAAATTCGACAATTTTAATCCTTTTTTTTTTAAATTAAGCTCAGTGCACCGCAATCAGTTCAGCCTACATCATGAATGTGTTGTACTTGCATTTTAATGCCTTTCATTGTTATCTGTGATGTGAAAGCACCAGATTTTCATATAGTCAGAGTAAGTAAACATATACGTTCTCCTATAGTTCAGGAATAAAATCAGCAGGCCTGTGGACCTCCTCTCTCCTGGTGCAGTGCCGCTGCAGCCACCATCCAGCATCACCCACCCTACATGCTCCATTTATAGCTATTTATGGATAATAAAACTTATCTTACTCTTGAAAGAATAACAATCTGAGCCTGTCAGTGGCAAAAACAAACAAGCACTAACAATCAAGGAAGCATTACCTGCCCTGCGCGCCCCACCGCTGTGCTCTGGTGAAGTGGCTGCTGCAGCACATCATCTGCTCCATTCTAATCTCTCTTCTCAGCTTCCATCACAGTTAGTTTTGTGGTTTGTGGTGATTTACAGACTTGGTTTGTAAAGTTTACAGCCTGTCATGCTGTAGCATTTTTCTATGTACAATGATGCAGCAAAGAAAGAAGAGATGAAACTTGTTTATCAACCACACATTTCACCTTCTCTAATCAGTTAACCACCAGCCATGTTGTCATGAAGATTATTGTAAATAAGTGAACCAGCTAATGTAAAATATGATTATGATCCTCCTTATTTCTTCACTTAAATGTTCTCTCTTTGCATTTTTGCATGTTTTATCCTGTAGCTGTAAAGCACACTGACAGGGAAAAAAAAACAAATGCTCAATTACTGATTAAAATTATCAAGGGGGCACTAATACTAGCCCCAACCCTATAACTCTAATGCATTCCCTAGTCCCTAACCCTTATCCTAAAAAGTCTTAACCCCCAAACAGCCCTTTAAACTTGTGAGCTCTTGTATTTTGGTCCTCACAAAGCTGTCGGACCCCACAAGTATAGTGGGCTTATGGTTTTTGGACCCCACGAATATAGTAAAAGTCCACACTCCTCTGTATTTGGATGCCATGAGATGAGAAGAGCACTCAATAGTGCGGGCCTACCTGATGGAGAGCCTGAGAGGCCAAGCAGGAACAGATGGGCTGAGGACGGCGGGGTACTGGGAATGAGGGAGTAAAGGGAGGGAAAGAGGGCAGAGAGCATCGACAGTCAGGGACCACCATCATTGCTGCCCACACCAGACTACACTTACCACGACTAGCCCGCCCGCCCGCCACCATCCCATCCCACCAAATTCATTTGCAGGGCTGTGATTCTCAACTGTAATGAATCTGCAGTTTGCACACATATGTGCAGGGCCTGACACAGTACTACTTTGGGATCTTTTAACCCCTGATGGAAACATTTACAAACAAGTGGCCACAAAGAGTCATCAATCTGCACATTAACCTCTTACTTGCCTTCGGGGATTGTGCTATTCTCTATTATAGGGTTCAGAGAGGACCAAAGACATTGAAACAGGGAGGAAATGGAAATAGTCCCTTTCAAAGCAGGCTACAGAGGCAATTAGCCAAGTACTAACAGCACCGAGCTATGGTCACTTTAGTCCTTCCCTTCCTTTTGCTTTAAGATTAGAGAAGACGTGATCAAACTGAAGTGAGAGATTTGAGACCCCTGAGAATCCTGTAGAATCGCCAGTTTTAAGTGAGTTGAGTTGCTGTGCCGACACATCGGGAAAGGCATCTATCTGAAGCTAATGTCTGATCAGTTTCCCGTATGGAGCAATCCAAGCCGATGCTGCTGCATTTGTCCCCCTGGGGTTATGTTATTGTATTTGTGTGTATTTGTATGCATCAGGCATTGAGTATCGTGCAAACAGTGACAGGACACTTCGTCTTCTCGACTTGTGCAACCCAGTATGTGTCTCGTGCCACCGCGCCAGGGAGCCCTGGGTGGCTTCAGTTACTCATGCCATGTGTATACTTTAGCCAAACAAGGCCTAAAGACACTCCAGGGTGGTACAGAGGAAGGAGGGGCGAGGAAGCTAAAGGCGAGGTAGTGTGGTCCGATGGTTGAAGCCAGTGATTTAGAGGCTGTTGATACCGGGCAGACAGCCCAGGCTCAGTCACTGACTCACAGTAGATGACGCTGCATAAGTCACTACACTTAAAATGTCCTCATGTGTTTAGAAATGTTCAAGTGGAAATCAGGCGCGCTCACACAGCTGGAAATCGCTACTGGATCTGATTTTCTTGTTTCTCTCTCGCTTTTCCCTGAAGCTTTCATAAACAGATGGCAGAGGCTCATTAAGCTGTTGTCAGGACTATTAATGACATTGTGAACACTTTCCGAGCTCTGTACGCCTTAGGGCTTGCTATTGCCAAAGCCGGGCCATTAAAGAAGGTGTGAGAGTAACACAATGCTGCTGTGTGCTGCAAGGTGAGGGATGGAGGCCATGAAAGAAAAGTACACACATGGTTGAATGGCTTTTAGCAGTGGGCTGACATTAATGATTTCATGTTAGCTGTGGAGTTGAGAAAAATGGTATAATGTAACATGATTTCAGTACTGGAAGACTGGAGTGTGGTATACTGTATGCATTGTATGTTCTACAATTTTATGGTTGAGGGGAATACAATACAGTCAATTTAATGTCAGATAAGTACTTGACCCTCGGACTGTCAGAAAATACCTTTCAGATTCTTTTCGATGCAAGTTTACTAAAGGCTTAAGCCAAAATTATACTTTCAGCGTTCACAAGTACATGACGGTCCACTAAACTTGTCTGTGGTTTGTCCATGAGGCCACTATGTTACAACAAGCTACGGAATATGGTCTGTGCATGTGTGGAATATATCAAGTGGACTAATAATGTAAATAAAACTACTGTCCACAGCTGTCTGTGTACACGTCTGTTTGGGCGAAAAATAGTCATTGAAGGTACTGTATGTAAAATTTAAAGGGATTAAAGGCATCTGTGGGGCTTTTCCACCAGCACTTTTGGCTGTGCCGAATCAAACTGTGCTGTGCTGACTTGCATTTCGATTATCACTTTTATTGCTCCAAGCCGTGCCGAGTTGCAGCCGAGTTGGACCTACTCTGGAGTGGCGCCAACCCGGGATGACCCCTTTCTCCCCTTCAAATAAGCGAGTGTTGTGATACTCACCTCACGTCTGTGCAGGAAGACAAAGAGAAAACTGTTTCTAAAAGTGTCTGTGACTGTGTGTTCTGTGGTTTGAACTTAAATATCTCTCCTGAGCCACTGATTTTACGTTCAGGAATATGCTGTACTTTACTGTCATGTTCGCTTTCAGCCATACAGGAGTCGTGTCAAGTGACCGCTGATGAAAACTAAAAGTTTTGTGGTTTCGCTTTTATTGCAAAGAATTTATAGGAAGTTCAGTGTTTATTCGCCATTTTTAAGCCATTCAACTCTAGCTAAGCTGAAACATCCTCAGTAAAAGACACACGTTTAAGCGAGCAGCTCTGTTGTAATGGAAATGCAAATCCATTCAGTGCTGGGCTGACGTGCCGAGTCACACCAAGTCAAACCAAGCCAGCACATGTGTATGGAAAAGGGACACTAGAGCCAGTGTTTGGTTTATCTGTCTGGGCTATTGTAGAAACATGATGGTGCAACATTGCGGATTCCATACAAGAGGACTCTGCAGATGTTAATGGCTCAATCTTACCAAAAGAAAACATGATTCTTATTTTCAGGTGATTATACACTAATGAAAACATACTTAAGAATATTATAATCACTCTCTGCCATATTGTGCCTATAGATCCCCATAAATCTTATACAGTGGTACTTTTAGCTAAATGCTAAGATCAGCATGCAAATATTCTCAAATGACAAGGCTAACATGCTAATGTTAAGTAGGTATGATATCTACCATGTTCACCATCTTAGCTTAGACCATCAGCATGCTGTCATTTGCTTGTTAGTGCTAAATGCAGATAACAATGTCATTAGTTTTGATAGGATATTAGTCATAAAGCAAGGAATTAGAAACAAATTTGACCTCATAATGGCACTGGATGAAAAGTCAGGGAATAAATCAATGACTTGTAATCAAGCGATTACAACTAATTTCGAGTGGAGTATCACTGTGGAAAAAAAATTATATGCACCTCGTGGTGGAAAGCTGTGGAGATCACCAAAGTCGTTCAGATTTATCCTCTGAGGATGATGGATGCTTGTATCAAATTTGATGTCAAGTCAAGAAGGACGCCTCCAGAAGAACCTTTGTTGTGCTATTTTTTCGCTCTTGCACTGTATTTTGTGCATAAACATCATAGCAACATGTCCACAGATAGAAGGTGGGCAATCCTCTGTGTCTGAATAATTTAATGCGACACAAAGGACAGAAGTGATAATAAAAAGTTTATTACTACAGCTTTCATATGCACAGTCCAAGATCCAGCAATCTTGGATTTTGAGGTTGGTTTTGGTGAGGTTCTTCCGACTTTCCAGGTAAGAAATCCAATGTCAGGGGGCATTCCAGTTGAGACTTCTGACTGGGAACTCGGAAACTCCCAGTTCAAATAGAGCACACTGTAACAGACAAGACATTACAATCCAAAGAGCCTAAAAAGAACCTTTTAAAATAGAATCGTCACAGAAAGAGGCTGAATTTCTGATTAAAACATTTAAAAATCATAGCACCATGACAAAAATATAAACTAATGCCAATCTTTACACTTATCTGGAAAAGATAATCTGTTCTGCTCATATTCATAGATTATTGTGTCTAAAAATCTGCCTTTACTTGGAGCTCCACAGATGAACTGTACTGGACCTGCAGCTAAGTGTTGGCCACCTCTAACAACACCCGGAGACAACTTTACGTGGACTTATGAACTGTGAGGTGTGAGGTAGTGGTTTTGCCAGCTCCGAATGGAAAAATTGAAAAAGCACAAATGGAGTTCTGTCATCAGTCCTGTTGTGTATGCTCATGATTACTATGCTGACTTATGAAGCAAACAATGCAGGAACAGAATGGACAGCGAGAACAGAGTAAACTTTCAACATCTACTCAGTACGGGAAACAGTGGAGGCGGCAATGAGAGCTTGCAGAGCTCCAGACTCATGTTGTTGATCCTTATGTGGTCACACGCAAACCTAACCATCATCCTCTGGGATATCCTTTCAGAGGGTCAGACGCTGAGTGCACGAGAAATCCCCAACTGACCCTGCAGAAATAAAAGGGTGAAGCAGGTGGTATCTTTTCACGGAATTAACACATTAATATTTTATTTATATCAATATCATGTGATCCTAATTAAAGCAAAGTGTGCTTCATGTCCACACCTGACATGTGATGCAATAAATGTAATAAAACCAGATGACTTTTGAACAACGTGAAGAACAAGTGTTGCAAGAGAAGACACTTTATATGGCTTTTTGCATATTTCTTTGTGTGTGTGTGTGTGTGTGTGTGCGTGCGCTCTGAGCCTGTGCCTCACTAGGACTGTGTCAGTTTAGAACTGTGGTCTGTCGAACTGTGATTCTCTCTAATGGTCTATCTCTCCCAGCAGATGTACTCGTCTCTGCTCCACAGCTGCATCCCACATGTTTTCACGCTGTTCGACAATGCAGTTATATTCTTTTTCTCTGCAAGGAGCTCTAGTGTTGGTGGTGGTGGTGGCAGATTCCTTCTCTGCATATGGTCTTGTTCCTTCCCTCCTTTACATCCAGAATACTGCAGTAGCACTTTGGCTATACTTGGCCCTGAAATGTCTCCAGTTGGGTAACGTAAAGAATGTAGAGGGTGGGGGGTCAGATCTGGCATGGTCTGCCACGGCTTCATAGAGCACACAGTCATTTCCATAATTGCCCCACAATCAAACCAACCCCTCCTGGATTCCTCCCGCTCCAGATTCCTGTAGATAAGCTGAGCTGGGGCTCTGGTGAGTGCCGGAGACCCCCAAGTAAGAACAGGTGCCGCTAATGTAACTGATTTCAGATTCTGAGTGTATCCAAAAGAAGGGGGCATGTTGTTTCTCCTGTAATTGCCGTGGTTGGACATTCCCTTTGGGATCGCTATCATGAGATTTTTCTGAAGAGGGGAATGAAAGAGGATTTGTCCCACATTTGGTTCAGCAGGCTATTATCAGGAGCCAAATTAAGATGCCTTACAGTATTGTACAACTGTAGGGCCACAAATTGCTGGGCATCAGGTCATAGTGATTGATTTCACATTGCAGCCAATTTTTCACTGCCTAACACATGTAATTCTTCACTCTGTGGCTACAAGAATAAACCTTTTAGACCATATTTAGAAACAAAGTCAAACATCCATGACACCGTTTATGATGTAACATAATATTCTCCATTTTCATAATGGCAGTGTCTTGCAGAAATCTCCATGCTCCTCTCATAAACTCAGTTATTCAAGTACAGAAAAAACAACATGGATCATTTTCTAAATATTTGAAGACTTGGCTCATGTACATGGCCATGAAGTAACTCAAGCATATGGATAGCTGTGAAAATTATATTCAAATTCTCTATATATGAAAAAGCACAATATAAAAACACTTGATTACATGATTAAAAACCACTGGATTACCAGTACAAATCTTATACAAATAAACATGCAAAAATATTATCAGAAAAATGTCTGTAAAGCTTCAGAAGTAAAAGACCTCAAGATGCAAACGAATGGCTAACTGTAACAGTTTACATTATATTATTATACATGATATAATTGTATTATTATTGATGCAAGATTACATTAAGATACAAATTTGATCAACTTCATATACTAACACTAGAGCCTACTGAATTTTTGGAGCTGATACTGATACTGTTATTAGGGAATTTTAAAAATTCCAATATCGATGCATCAGCCAATATTCCTTATTAGCACCCAACCAATACTGGATTTTTGATATACTGGTCGATAGTTTTGATGCAGAATATGTAATATACACCTTTCCTTTTCTTTTTTTTCCCGCATTAATTCCTCAAAAGTGGTTTAACTTGAAAGATATGCAATGGAGGCAGGATTTACAATTTAACAATGAACTTTATTGTTCAAAATTACATCAGGGAACAGAAACAGTAAACAGTAAAAGTAAAAAAAACACAGCACAGAGAATGGTAACTATAAAGCTAACAAATAAAAATAATCTGCATTAAGTCCTGTTATTTATTTATTTATGCCAATATATGCCAATAATACCAATATAGACCAATACAGCAGCATTAGGCTAATATCAGGCTATTATATTCGTCGACCAATATATCAGTCAGTCAGTGTGTATACATATATGTACACACATACATACATATATGTGTGTGTGTACTTTAATCAAGAAAAGACAGCACATATCAGACGACTATGCCAATATATAATGATATAGCTGTAATGGGTCAATATCGGGTCCTCATTAACACTAATACACTAAAAAAAGGCTTCATATTTTATAAAATGACCATATATTTTTATGTAAAATCAAAATCTGCAGAGTAACTATAGCTGTCACAAGATGTAGTATAAAAGTATAAAGTGAAATACTCAGTAGTGCAGAACAAGTATCTTAGGATTCAATAGTTTGGGGGTAAATGTACTTAGTTACTTATATTCCACCACTGAATATGAAAGACATTTTCAGCTGTCATAAAGAAAATTAAAAAAAAAACTAAGAATGAGTTTACATGACTTATGAATTGAAGTTATTTGTCTGCAGGAGCAAAGACGACAAAGAAGGACATCTTTATCTCTATCTCTATATTTATCTCTATTCGGTATGTATAGTATACAGAATTGGCAGGGAAATTATTTTAATTTTCTTCCCTGGACTGTTACCAGTTACCAATCAAAGAATAAGTGGTTATATTTTGTTTACATCGTACATTTAAGCCTGAAGTAGACTTGAGAGATAATCTTCTTCAGTTTTTCGGTGGATTGAGCCCAGCAGTGAGTGTCCCACCGCCTCCGCTCTCCGCGCTCCGCTCTACCAGGTAAACTGTTTACCTCGACGTGGACGCGACTGTGGCCACACGCGCGCCCCCGCGAAGTCATACGTCACCGTGCTCGCTCCTCTTCTCGCGCGCTGGTTAAAAAGAAGGAGGAAAGAGCACGGGAAAACATGTGAGCGGTCTGAGGACTTTAGTCAGAGACAACTTTTATGTCTTATATGTTTTATTTTTGACCCCGTGCATGCACAAACCGCCGTGCTGTGCTGAAAAGGAATTACATCTAAAGGAACGTCACGGCTCTTTTTGCAGTTCACGGTGTTTTGGGGTTTTTGTTTTTGGGTGTTCATCAGGATAAATTGTGTTATTGTTTTGCTTTAATTTTATTTTTTTTTATTTCTGAGTTGCAGTATATAAGCAGAAGCAACAATAATTTATTTTAACTCCTTTCTTCATAGCAGTGAATCAAATGTAGGACACCTGCTTTGGCAAACAACATATTTGTAATTTTTTGTAGTAATTGGCTTCTGCTGCTTGAAGAAACATAGTCTAAATAAAACTGTGTATATAAGAGTGCAGGTTAACCCCACTATTTTGAGAAAGGGGGTATATCTTGTGTTTTTCGTTTTATTTTCATATTTTTATTTTTGTTAATTTTATTTTATTTTTTTAAACTATGAAGCATTTGCAATTTGTGCTCGTCCTGGCCATCGCGGTCTACGTGTGGGAATGTGGAGACGCAAAATTCGGCGAGAGGGGAGAAATTAGCCCCAGGAGGAGAAGATGTTACGACGGAAGCTTGCCCAAGCGGCTGAAGAAAAGGGAGCGAAAAGTGTTGCTTGACGGCAGCAGCAGCGGAGAAGTTTGCCACAGGTTGTATCCCCGTGTGTCCTGCTGTCCCACCAGGAAAGCCGCCTATCAGATCCTGCACCGCAGGGATGCCAGGGTAGGTTAATGTCCAGCCACCACGTTGCATTTTCTTCAAATTAAGGGACTGGGTTTACTGCTTAAACGCCCCGGGAGGTGCATTTACAGCCTTTGTGTATTGTCATTCTGCTTCTTACTGCTGACAGCTGAATTTTGGGATGGTCACGGGAAATTGCCCTGGGCTATGCTGCCTGTGAATGTCCCGGTGAAAACAAAATCTTATTTTAACATTTCTACAGGGACATATGATGTATCTGTGGCACTTTATGGTAGGTGTGTTTTTTCTTACTGCTACCTCAAGGTTAGACTTGCAGAATCCTAATTTGTGATCGCCATCGTATGTCTGTACTATTATGCTGTCATGGTTTATGTTTTAGTCTCTTACGTCTTTTCATGGCAACTTACTGTGCTCGTGTAGGATCTGTCTATCGCTTGTGTAAACGTTTTAACCGTTTTTTTTTAGCTTACCTGGTCCGAAACTGAATAAATTTGCAGGTTTCGACGACGCGTTTTCATTTTGTTCGCCAGGTGTCTTGCTTTACACTCTAATTCAGCTGTCCAATGCGCTTCAGCGTTACCATGGTAATCACTCGCCGATTTACGTTACTTCTCGCCACAGTCTGCTACAACTGTACAACTGTCAAGAGAACCGGGTACTAGCTTAACTGTTGAACCGTTTACCCGTAAAGGTAGGAGCTCGGCTGTACCTTTTTTTTTTGTCAACCGTCGACCTTTTTAAACGCACCTGGGGGCTCATAGCGAACTGTTTTCTCACCGTCTGTTTTAACAGCCGTCCGTTTACAGCGGTGTTTCGGCGTTAACGTACGGGGAGTCCTTCGCCTAGTTTATTAACGTTCCAAGTTAAGTTTAATTCCGTTCCACAAAATGTATCCGGCTCGCGCTTTGACGTGACATTATAAACCGGTGAAGACATCGACCGAAGTGTTAAAATGCGTGATAAGTATCATGTAAGGTAGGGCTTTAAACCTCTACTCAGCTTCCCTTGGTTGGAAATAGGCAGAAAAAAGCGACTGTATGCGCCAAACTTGTCGCGGATTCTGTTGGATCCTCACCGGGCCATTTTCATGTAAACCACCCCTCGAATCATTCAGTGGCTGGGTGGTATCTTACTTTGTGTTGCGACAAAAAGCCATATTGCATCATTTAATTTGCTCAAGTCATGCAAATAAGAGGGGGGGAAACTGAATAGGACGAACTCGACTTCTCCTCCTCCCCACTACACTGCCCACACACGGAGCCCTTTCTGATTATGGCAAAAGAATAACAACAACACCATTGTGTTTGTTGGTTTCACTAATGGGAGAAGCTGGAGAACATCACTCTCCCCCAGTCATCAGCCCTGTCCAAGTGTTAATGCCTTTGAGAGGGTGTGTGTCCTTCACCATATCCCCCTGCCAACCAACTTATACCTATTCCCCTGAGGACAAGTGTTTTGTTTAAGGTTAGTGTTGCCTACATCAGTGCTTTCTCAGTCTTTTTGACCATATGAGGTTTGCAGAGCGTCACTGATTTTTTTGCAACCGCATTTGAGACAAGTTATTTTTTCCAAGTGTAGCACTGTATATTAATATGTTTGTTCCGGCAATTTCACTGGCACAAGCCATTATGCAGATGCTATCATAGAAAGACGTAATCCTGTAACAGCTGTTCTCCCAAATGAAGCTATGCATTGCATCTTGGTGGGATGCCAGCTTTAGAGAATGTAATGTAAACATCTGAAATAGCCTAGGGATACATTGACGCCAATTTTATTTTCTTACGCTGTTATGGCTCCATGTTTGTTTGATTATGGCTCTGTTCTTGACCTGGTTTTAGCGTGCCCTCACCAAAAGTGCAACAGCTGAGCCTCATTGCCATTTTCTCCCTGCTTTTGAGGAACATACTCACTCACTGGGATTCAGCAAAAGACAACAAACAAAGGTCCACTTGTTCTGGTCTGGATGATGGCAACATTGGAGCCCATCCCAGCAACATATGGACACAGGGCATGGCTGAGAGCACACAAATGCTACTCTCCGTGGACCTTGTGCCAGCCCATGGCACACAGAATCAATGGGCAATTTAGAGCAGGAGGGCAGGCATGCCCACAACACTACATGGCATGAGTGAACAGGGCACGGAGACAGAGGAGCACACCACGCATACAGGGTCATAGCCAGTCTGGAGCTCCCTTTTTGGGGAAAACGTCAATTAGACAATTAGATAAACTATAGAACAAAAATGGGATTCACATCAGAATGAGACTATGGAGCCTCAAACAGGCTAGAATTTATTTTACCTCTTCAGTTCGTCTGTTTACTACGTTTTGTGATGAGAGATTTACTTTATATGTTAGTATATGTTTCAGGTAGACCCTCAAGTTTTTTGCCAGAGGTTCTGCCACCTGTTGGGTAAACACAGCTCTGAATAACTTCACACAAACTCTTTCCCTCAGTTGCGGCTTGTTCTGCAGTCAGAGCGAAGTGTAAGGCATCCATATGTTGGCCTTAGGTCTTCTGGTCTAATTGACTTCGACAGACTGCTAATTTGTTGATACCAGAGTGGGAATGATGTGCCTGTCTATCTCTAAATTGGTGTTTACACATGGACCTCACACAGAGCAAAGCACTACCAGCCTGCCTGGCTGCCTGGCTGCCCAAGCAGTGCGGCTCTTGACCTAAAACAGATTACATTGTGTTTTATTACAGCTAATTTGTTATGTAAATAATCCTGCTAATTTCTTTTGGATTAACTCTTTGTGTACTTTTGCGTAATGACCCCAAGTCAGGCTTTGAGGCTCTTATTTGGCTTCATTCATTTCATGCCCCCGAGATCTGTCAGACATGGGAATTGTAATTTGACTTTTAACTGTTTATGAACCTGGGTAAGTAGGCAGTGAATGAGATGATTTCTCTGTTTATTTCTCCAAACAGACAGGGTGTTCCAACCTCAATGTTTAACAAATTGGTATCAAAGGCTATAGAGAAATGTGAAAACACTGGTGCAATTGCAGGGCTTTGTTAGAATTCAGTTTGTGTACATGAGATTGGAAAAACTCTTAGCAGAAATGTTGCAGTGGGAAAAGGAAAGAGGAAAGAGGCTATACCACCATCACCAGTGAAAATTTGTGTCTTAGCAGTGTGAATGGTGTGAACTATCATGCAGATCGTGGCAGAGATGCTGCAGACTTTCACACTATGCAAGTGTCTGTCTCCCTCCCTCCCTCCCTCCTCATTCTTCATTCTACAGATGATGCTATGAAAAAAGGGAAGTTGCTGTGTGAACAAATTGTTCAGCAGAATACCAACTTTAACAATAACTATTCAAACTAACCACACGTCATATCTGCACAATCATGTATAATATAAACAGACTTTATGATGACATTAAACATATGATGTGGTATGTGAAGTAAAGGGTTTATGACATCTAGTGTTGCTTCATACCTTGTTGCCAGTCTGTAAATGTGTCATATGGAAGAAAGATGTTGTTAACATACAGTTGTAACTGAAGAGCATTTGTGTTAAGTGAACGTCACTGACTTTCTGTGTGGTAACTGGGGTGAGATTGGCTAATTTAGGGCTGTTAAATGAAAGGTCTGGCGAGGGCTGTAAAGCACTTATGTGTCTCTGTCTTTTACTGCAGAAATGGTCTAAACATTTAATCAAAAACATTTTCATTTTTTTCCAGTTTGCACATTAGATGGGCTGATGTATATACATTTAACAAAGTTAGAGAACATAAGTTAGGCAAAAACTTTTAAGGGCTAATATTTGCCTTAAGAAGTTATTTGGACTCACTGGGGTCATTTTGAAACAAATCGTTTAGTATAGTTATAGTATAGTGTCCTTTGTGTTAATGAATATTTGAAAATGTACAATCTAAACGTGCCCTTCAATATGGCGCAATGTTTATAATGTTACTGGGTTTTGGCAGGTCCTTAAAAAGTCTTAAGTATGATTTAACATTAATCTTACGTTCATAAAGTTGGATTTAACTTCAGTTTTGCTTTTAAGAGTATTTTGGGGACAAAAATTGCATCGACCATGCTGTAACAACTACAAAACAAAACCGACATTGAATCAATGAACACTTGTTTAAACTGTGCATGTGCTTTTTTTGCCATTATGGACATGAAATAGGTTTAAACTACATGCACAATGGTCTTAAAAAGTCTTACATTGAATTTGTTGAAACCTACAGTGACCCTGTGTTATATCACCAAAATGTCCAGGTAGTTCTAAACTACATGGTGGCTTGCATGTGTGATGTGAAGTAAGAAGTAAAAGTTAACATCCCACCATTTTAATCACTGGTCTTTGATGCGTGTGGTCTCCAGATTTTCTCCACCAACAACACAGAATGTGGACGTCTCCTGGAGGAGATCAAGTGTGCTCGCTGCTCCCCCAATGCCCAGGTGTTGTTCCACTCCTTGGACATGGATAAGATGCCACACAGGGAGCCAGACCTGCCGCGGCTCTGCCAGGACTTCTGCCGCGAGTTCTACTACACCTGCAGGGGGCACATACCAGGTAATTACACAGATAACAATGACCATGAATGAGCCTTGAATTATAGCCCCTGTGTGGTTTCCTGGTGATGCGCAAGCAAACATATACACATGAAGAGAGTAAGTGCAAATAGGCATACGTTGTACTTGCACATTTCAGTGTCTCGTACATTTGAGATGAAACTGACATGTGTGATTGTGATGAATTAAAATTCACAGCAGACCTCATTTCTCATTGAGACTCAGCTGCACATGTAGAACTGGCAGATTTTTGGACTTATGCAAGAAGTGGTGCGTCAGTAGTCTGGTCTGTGAATATTTATTTATCCAGCTCTTACCTCATCTGACCTCACCTCCATTTGTTGCTGAGCTCGTCTCAAACGTTTGCTTCCTTGCTGCCTCGCTCCTTGCTTTACTGTTGCACTTAAATGCATCAGTAAAATTGCTCTTCTAACACTGTATACACACTATACAGACACAACACCGGTGTGCTGATTAGTCTGTAGACTGATATAGCACATTTGGTCAAGCAAATAGCAGAGTTGTATTTGTGCTTTTTATTACAAACTATTTAGTCTAGCTGTGTTTATGGCACCATGTGCAAAAAGTTCTTTCTACAGTCTGTTAGGTTTATTTGAATCATGTCAGTTTATTTTGATCAGCACAAATTTGCAAAAATTCCCTTTTTTGAAGACCTTGAGTGTCGTAATAATAGACAGATTTGAGAAATTTCCTGACAAGTGAATGCAAAATATTTGATTTGCAAAGGTGGACATGAAAACAGATATCTCACACGCACTGAGAGAAGCCAGTCCAGCCTGACTGGTGTACTAGAAAACTGGACTGGAGCAAAATGAACTATTTTATGACCTGTTCCTGGATACTGCTTACCAGACTCAACTCCTGGGGTTGATTCTGTATTCAGAATGCATATTAAGAACCCTCGCTGTGGTCTAGACATGACTGCCCGGCACCTTGCCTTCCTCAGACATAAACTGTCACTTAAAAACCTGTTTCATGCTCTGCCACCACTATGTTTTCATTTGTGTAATACGTTCACATGAATATAAACTTAGTTGAAGTGCTGCTTTACTTGCCCCTGTCATCTCTGACCATGAGCTCTACTACGAGATGGCAGAATCCACAGAACAGGGAGAACAACTCATTGATGCAACAGCGTTTCTTGTGGATACAGCACTGCTAAATGATAGGAACCCTTCTGCTCCCTGAAAGCATTTGGTTCTCAGAAGAATTTCCTTTGAAGGGATGCAAGATCACAGGTACCTGTGCCTTCAGAGTGCATACCAAACATGATCAAACACTTTTTGACTGTCTCTTCTCCTCCAGCCAAGTCTTCTTCCAATCTCTGTCGCCACAAACTGATTAGATCTGCTGTGATTTGCAAACAGAGAACAGTTTCAAACACACTTGTCTGCAACCCACCCACATGGTATGCTGCAGCTGAAGTCGAATATCAAACACATACATTCCATCCGAGTCCATCCGAGTCTGCATCTAATGGCCTGCTGGCGTATCTTGTACAACACTTGAACTACAATTGAGGTTGGTGAGTGGGGCTCTGCGGCGCACAGAGAGGGGAGGGAAGAAGAGGATGACTTGTCTAGAGCTACATTACTCGCTCGTGAGCTGACAGACATATGGGCTCAGAGAGTCAAACCAAAAAAGCTCAAGAACGGAATCCAGTGAAGAATCCCCCCCTCCCTATGTTCACCGTCTCCTCGTGCTGCTCACCACCCCCCCACACACACACCCCCAGCCCTCCACAGATCAGCATATGTGGTGACGAATGACACATTTATTTTTCTACAAAGGTTGTGTGTATGTAAAACTGCTGAAGTGCATCAAGATGTCAAGTACTTTGGGTGGGCCACCCAGGTTGCCTTGGAAGATAACCAGATGGAAGTATAACTTTAGCGCTGGGGAGCCGGGAATATGGACAGAGTTCTGTCTCTCTCTCTTTCTCTCCCTCTGTCTTTATCCTCTTCTTTGCTCTGTCTGTTTCTCGCTTGTCTTTTTTCTTTTACATGCACTTTCTCTTCTCTTTTACTTGGTTTCTAATACCTACTAAATACAAAAAGATTAATTAGATCAAATCCTTTTGCAGAGAGAAATCTCTTCCAAAAGGTTATATGCATTGCTTGCATGACTGGCAACGTCGTTTACCATTCTTAAATATTGAATATAAACATTTTCCAAATTGTGGCTCTGAATTGTATCATGTGAGTCAGTAACAGTTAATTTAAGCACATAACAATCAATATGATATTGTCCTTAAAGAGACAGTTCACCCCATAATTAAAAATATATATTTTACCTCTGGCCTATAGTACTATGTATCGATCTAGATTATTTTGGTGTGTAATATGAGTTCTGATTCCAACTCAGTGTTTCTATTACTGGATTTGCAGCTTTTGACACGGTAGATCATTGTATGTTCCTAGACCAGCTGAGAAATCAATTTGTTCTCTCTTACCTAACATAGTTTCGTATGGTCATATTTTGATTGGTTGAAGTTTTACATGCATGAAATAACATAATGGGTTTCCTTTAGTACTACTACATCTAGATTTTCTGTTGTGAAATTTTGAGTACCTCAGGGTTCTGTTTTCTTCCCTCTGCTTTTCTCTCTTTATATTTCACCACTAGGCCAAATTATACGGAGTAAGGGAATTAATTTCCTCAGATACATTGATGATACTCAGCTGTGTGTGCTTGTAAAAGTAGGATCATATCCAGATTTTCAAGCCACGAGTTTTCTAAAATGAGAGTTTTTCAAATGTATTTTTGGCGCTTTGAGCGCCACAAGCCAAGTGCCATCTCATTCCATTATATTGTCAATAGCCAATATCTCCAAAACTCTGCATCTCATACCAAAGCTATCTAAATGGATAAAGAGCACTAAAAGCCAGAGGAAAAATATACAATTTTGATTTTGGGGTCAACTTTCCTTTTACCTTTTGCTAATTCAAAATCGTTGACCAAAGGTATTAAAATGAAACAGTAGCCTTTACAGCATCCATAACTGTCGTCCTTCTCCCATGAAATTTCCTACCAGCCCTTGATTAGGCCATGTACTTAGCCCCCATTTCTCCATAAAGACATTTACTGCCTTGACTCTCACTTCTGCCTGGAGGCCTCCCACCTTCCCCTTCACTCCTCTCATATCTTCCTCCCCTCTTCACTCATCCCCCCACCCTGCACCCGAGGTCCCCAACCAGCATGGTTAAGATAACTGCAGACACAAGTGGGTGGGTGGTATGGCCAGAGCTGTGTGTGTGTGTGTGTGTGTGTATGTGTATGTGTGTGTGTGTGTCTGTGTGTGTTTCTGTGTGTTTGATCTTCATGTTGTGTTTAGATGTTTGAGGGGATATCCTATCACCTCCAGTATTTGGTGCGGTCAGCGCTTGTGGTTGGTGTGTGGCAGGAGAGGGAGATGAAAGGAGGGACAGGGAGAGTCCTGTTTGTGTTTTTATCACTGGTGTATTTGCTCTCCTCTGTCCTCTGAGGGATTGACTAAAGGAAACAATATTGGCAAGATTGTTTTTAGGTCGCAAAGGGCCTCTGAGACCCACTGCACACTGTGCTTTTTGCCGGGAATAATGTTGTGACGGCTCAGGCTGGAGGCGTAGCTGTGTGTGACTGCATGTTTATGCAGATCACTTTTTGCTCTGGCACTGAATCATTTTAGGTAAACCAGGAGACCAAAGAAAAATAAGTGATGTGGTTGTAGTTTTACTTTGAATTCACATACTAAAGTAGTAGAATGCAATCAGTAACTCAAGCCAAGTCAGTTTTATCTATATGGCCCAATATTGCAAATCATTAATCTGCCTCTTCACAATCTGTACAGCATAAACACTCTCAATTCTTAGACCCTTGATTTGGATAAGGAAAAACTCCCCCAAAAACCCTAACAGGGAGCGTCCTTCTTTCAGGAATGAAGACAGTACAATGCCATGTGTGCAGAATAGCCCAATATAGTAAAATTACAGTAGGATTACAAAATTATTGATCGATTTAAATATATTTGAAGAATATGGATCTGGGAGGTTTTCACACAACTTCCAGGTGCTGCCAGACAAGTGAACCTAAAAACCTTGTCTCCACTGTGGAGATCTGGAAGAGGACAGGTTACCCAGACACACAAGAGACAAATTCAAGCACCACACAGATAAGAGAAAGGGAGAGGGAGACAAAGACATCATGCACACGAGGAAGACAGATGCAAGAGGGGATTCTGAATCTATTGGAGAATGATCCAGAAGATCCAGATCCAAAACAACTAGAATGAGGCGCTGACAGTCAGGAGAGACACATAGTTCCCACTTCAATAATTTCAGTATTATCGTCCTTTACAGCACACACAGCTGAGAATCATCAGCTTATCAGTGGAAATGAACACCATGCTTGTGTATAATTTGACCAAGAGCTGATAAAGGTGATAAAAAGAGAAAAGCAGATGACCAAGAACAGAGCCCTGAGGGCACTCCATGTTTCACATCAGAAAACTAAGATATAGTTTTTCTATAGGGAACACATTGTGTTCTTTCAGATATATAATATTTTTTTAAAGGCCTGAGACACCAAATTGAATTCCCAGTTGGGTTAGGAGTATACAGTGACCTATGATGTGAAAAGCTGGACTGAGATGTAGTAATAAAAGCACCGAGGTGGAAATTGAAATTGTACTAATTTAAAGATAATTCATCACTTTAATAAGTGCAGTTTCATTGGAATGACAGGCCCTGAAAGCAGATAAAAAATCTTTAAAAAGATATGTGGGCTGAAAGTTTCTGAGACACAACTCACATGTCTTTGTTTGTTTGACAAATAAAGCAAAAAATATCTCTCTACCTGAAACATTTTTGTTTATTCATAATTACATGGAATATTTAACAGGTTGATTATTTAATTTCAGATGCTGTGCCCACATGTGGCTCTTAAATGCAAAACAGTCGCACCTGTTTAAAGAAAAGAACAAGTGTTCAGGTCATTAAAGAAGATTTCAGGATCCACAAGAACTGCAGGAATAATAAAAACAATCTTTAATTAATTGAATGAACACAGTTTTGCACTGAGCTTTTGGTTAAAGTAAGGGCTGTTACATTTGGTACCCCTCAACTTTTGTGTATAGGGAGAATTACATTTATTTTCTTTGCCATTTGAAATGTTCTGAGGTTATTATATGATGATGAATTTTGACATAATCAGTTTTGACTTCTTCAGTGTGTCTATTTTGTTTTTGTTGATGGTTTGATTGGGTTTGGATCAAGGTGTGAGTAGAGCCTCTAGACCAGCTGGATGAAGCAAATATGACTTTACTCCTTGAATGGTCAAGAATTTATGATTTTGTGATACTGAGTCCAAATAATCCAAATGAAATGAAACTGGCTGACAATGAGTTTTTATATGTTGTTAGATGTTATCCATAGATCTGATGCTTATTGCAGAGCATAGAAGAAATGCTCTGTAGTTGTTTTGTCCTGTTTCCTCATAATGTAAATTTAACCCCAAAAAGTTCACAGCCAGGGAAACACTGGTTGCAGTATAAACTGAAACTCTTGACCAGAGTTTGAATTGGTTATGTAGTTTAATGCTTCTAGTAATCATAGAAGAATCCTCTTGCCTAAGAATCATGTTGAAACTGCCTGTTGAGCCTAAATTCTGGGTTGAAGGTATGTGTTGCTTATTCCTAGATAACACATCTTTCTCAAGAACACAACTTTGGGATATCCCTAAGCAACAAGACACAAAGCCAATCCCCAAATGACCCAGGGGCCAGCTGATAGAAGATATTTGAGAAAAAAATGTAGAGAAAATGACTGCCCTGATTACACGTGATCTTTCGCTGGGTGTATTTCAAATTCTTTATTATCATTGAATACTGTGTTGCTTAACAGATTTATAAAAAAGAATGTTTTTCATAGAATCCATCAGGACTAGTCAAGTGCAAAAACATAATTTAGAAATGAAAATAATGACAGTGTAAACTTAAAGAGAGAATCCAGCCTTTTGCTCTGTGGAGGAGGCATAGTCCACTGTAGAGCTCTGTCTAATCTGTGATACATTTGGTTTGGCCCAGTTTCTCTTCACTTGTTCATTTCAGCCCAGTCTAGCCAGGATTTGGTTTGGCTCATCAAGCATAACTCCAACCCTCCCCAACACACAAGCACATCATATCCTTTCTCTCTTCCTCTGTTTCACTGTTACTCTTTTGTCCTGTGTTGCACGTACTCATGCATGTACACAAATACAGCGCAGCCACACACACACTGCAGACACGTGCACACACAGATTGTACGTCCCATGGAAACAATGTTAGAGAATATTCTTTAGAATATTTTCTTGTTTTAGCCTTCTCCATGAGCCTAATGGATGGAGTCATTTAACCATGCACTATCTACAGTAAGTGTATGATCCTCTGTCTATGTCTGTATCTGCTGTGTTTGCTAGAACTGTTCCAAGCCGATGTGGATGAGTTCTGCCAATACTATGGGAGGAGAGATGGAGGTCTGTGCTTCCCAGATTTTCAACGAAAGCAACCACAAGGCCAGGATTCCAACTACTTGGGAGACGAGAAACTAGAAGATATCAGGTTTGATAGCAGGTTTGTAGCCTGACATTTACCATGTTTTTCATCCATTTGAAAATTGAGTTACATTATGGAAGATGTACATAGTATAATTTTGACTGAGCTTTGGCTTGTTCTTTATGCGTTTCAGCCAAGTGAACTGTTCTTTTCGGGCTTCATTAGTACTTACGAGTTCAGAGTCATGACATTCAGCTGTGATCTTTATGTCTGTATAGAAACAGGCATAGCCTGAGTCACATGTTCTGGGTTCACTGGTCCATTTTGACATGGTCCATACTCTCAGACAGAAATGCTATGCCATCTCTCCTCTAATCCTAAAGTTTGTCCAGACTGCATTTGCTCAGCTTTGCTCACATAATGAAAATGCTTATCCTGCGTCATTCTGGTTGCCTCCCTCACTGCAAAGGTCTGTACATCAGAGGGCTTTGCCCTTTTGTCCATGGGGGGATGCCTTTCATCTCTGTTTTCCCCGAGGCAAGAAGGCCAAGCAGCATGTGCACCTGAATAACAGCAACCAACATTCAGTCAAATAACTTAGAAAAGTTAGAGTTGGGGGCTCATTTGTCGCTTTTGTCTGCCCATTATTCTCTGAGAGGTATCAGGACAGTGAGCAGGACTCTCTCAAGTTAGAGGCTGGAAGAACTTGCCAAAATTAAATCAGAGTTCTTTGGTGTTCCTTATGACTCTGTTTTGGGAAGTTAAGGTGCAGAACCCATGTGCTTGTGTGCCTTGTGCTATGCATGAATGTGCACTTTTGGGTATTTTCGTGGCTTATTGCACACAGCTTTCCCTGGGATCACAGAGAAATCAGGGTAGTACAAGAGGCAATCCATCATTATACAGTACTGATGTGTATTCTACTTGATTGTGGGCTGGTATCAGTTGTGGTTAGTCACATCAGCTTATTTTATCCCCTGCAAAATCCCTGTCTCTACAGTTTGGTCAGGTACCTCCAAGGTGAAAGGATGGTTGTGAAGGTTAGTTTGTCAGTTGTTTGTATAAGTTGTATCTAGAGAGAGGATTGTTGGGGACAGATGGTTGTCAGAGAGTTCAGTGATTTAGAAAGAAGAAGGATGTTTTAGTTTAGTATTAGTAGCATAGTATGCATGATTAGTTTGCAACTGTCTGATGCTTGTTGCACTAGACTTGTTCAAGAGAATCAGTGGAGCTGGGTTATGAAGTGAATCTTTGTTAGTAAGATTAAAGACTTCAGATAGAAATTGCTGAGTACCTGCTGCCTTTAGATGGCTGTAGAGTGTTGTTGCACTTAAGAAAGACCAGTGGGAATCAGACATGATGATAAACTTGATTTTTGCTGTGCAAGTATCTCCTTGTTAAGAATGCATAATATAAGCAAAATAAGCAAGCAAGCATGCATAAAATCTACAGAATCCTCCACCAAATCATTGTTAATGTCGTAAAAGTAATTTTATGTTAAACTGTTGTTATTTATTATTGCAGATTATTTTATGTGTGCTTTCAAATACTATTACTTCAAACTCTGGCATGCTTCCCTCTACCTCATAACTGGATTATTCACCACCACCACCGGCCTCTGACCTTTTGTATCTCCCTCGTTACCCAGGAAACACAAACACAACTGCTACTGTGCCCAGGAGGTGTTGAGTGGTCTGAGGCAGCCTGTGGCCGTTGTGCACTGTGGGGATGGATCCCAGCGGCTCTTTGTCCTGGAGAGGGAGGGGATTGTCAGGATACTGAACCATGACCTCGAGCTAATCAAGGAGCCCTTCCTGGACATCCACAAGCTGGTGCAGAGCGGCCTGAAGGTAGGAATGAGCCTGCCTTCATAGTGTTAACAGTGTTACAGGCATCACAGAGGTAATGTGGTTATATGTATGCAATTTGAGCACATATGTAACCAAGAAAGAGAGAAGGAAGGGTACTTGGCTGCTGGAGTATGAAATATTGTTTTCTACATTGCTAGAGTAGGGGAGTATCTGTAATTTGTTATAACACAACTGTTTGCACCTATGTAAACGTGTGAGGAATATCACAGCCCAGACAAATCTCTTGAAAGTGGTGCCTGCTCACTATTAGTATTTAATTATATAATTACACCAAACAAGCAGTCATTCATCAAATGTGATCATGGCTAATCATTATGCTATTATCTGCTAATTAACTGTACATACAGCACACATTGTGCTCACTGCTAATTTTCTGCTAATTCTCACAAGATGGGTTAATGGCTTTCTTAATTTCTCCCATATTGTTCCTATAAGGGTTCTAATATCCCACATGGTGACTTAGCCAAAACTTTACAGAGTGACTAACTCAACACCACACATGATGACTGGAATGACAGCTGAACAACTTCTTAAATTCTGACATAGTATGGATTTTATTCACTTCAACAGAGATTTTTGTCAGATGTCTGTTATATGTTTTTGCTTTCTCCTGCTGTCTTAGTGACAGTAATGAAGGTTTAGTGATATATATGTAGAGCGAAGAGCTGAAAAGACTGATACACAGGTTTGGGGTATCCCAATTTCAATATTAAATCAAAATTCAATCAATATTAGTTTTCAATTTCACTTATTGAAAACAGATGCGGTGTCTCATTTCTCCCAGTATTCTTTCTGTCTTTCCACCCCCGCCCCCTGCAGTGTCCTGTGCTTGACTGAAGGAAAAAATTTAATTTCAAAGAAGACACATCGTAACTTACCAACTGTTCACACTATCAAACTAGATACCATACAGAATCCTCTTCCTAAAGAAGAATCTGAAAATGTAAGTGACAGTTGTCAGGACATAAAACCAATGATCTGTTCATCTTTACAAATCAAGACTCTTTAGTCTAACAATGGCATCGCCATCAGCGCAAAAAATTGTTTAAATTGAAAAAAATGAATCAAATTGTGACCTTAATGTGTAAAGTCAAATCAGATCATGGGCATGGCGAATTGTGACACCTCAAAATTTTTTTCTATTATTTTATTTTCTAGTATTTTTGACAGGAATTAGCACCTATGTAGAATTTACCTAGTCTACTTGACCACCTACCGTCATGAAAGCCTGCCTGCCAGGAAGAGACATGATAGGATATTGGGGTGTCAAGGGCCAAGTAAACATCTGTTTTAGTTCTGTTTGGCTTCGTGCCCTGTCTGAGAAAAATAAACACAGACCAGGCAGTAAAAAAGAGATAAAAGTACACATGAATAACTTACGGCTGGGAAATGTATCAATATTAAGTATATACCATGATGAGGCTAGATATTCTCTCAGATTTTGGATATTGTTGTCGTGATATGGTACAAGTGTTGTCTTGTCTTTGCTTTGAGGGCTGCATTATAGTAAAGTGATGAAATTTTCTGAAATTACCAGACAGCAATATTGTTGCAATATTAAGGCATTTGGTCAAAAATACTGTGATATTTGATTTTGCCCATATTGTCCAGCCCTGTCTGTTGAGTTTAATCTACAGCAATGCATCATATTTTAAAAGATCACCACATTTGCACTGTTGCAAATGTTATTTTAGAAAAATGTGTATATTTAGATGTATATCATATATTGTGGCATAGCCTAAAAGTATTGAGATATTATTTATAAGCCATATTGCCTATCCCTATAATAAATCTTGTAAGCCTTTTTAAATATTATTACATCTGTTGTGTCACAGACGTGGGGTATTTTCATCCACTTCTGTGTTGTGGTGTTGTGCTAGTTCTAGAAGTAATTGACACTGGAAGTATTCCAAACCTAAACATCAGGTATACTGTAGCTCTGAGGATTCTCCATCGATATCTCAATTGCGAATTGCAAATCTTCAGATTAATGACTCTAATGTCTTGGTATTTATTTTTGTGCATAATCCTTTATGCATCTCAGATTTTGAATATGAGAATTGTTCATAAATAGTTTAGATTGCATGAGATGGGGAAGCTGGGATGTTTGTGAGGCACACTCCCAGACAGGAAGTTTATCTGTCACGCATGCCTCCTGCTCCTCCACTGACAAGACCCTTTGCTTATAAGGAGTCAAACAGAGCACAGCAATTGAATATGCAACTGCCCCCTACGGGATACTGTCACTGCTCTGCTGTGCTCCCTTATCATCATTCAATCCAAACTGGTTGTGGATAAAGTGATCATTATGACAATTAGACGTGGCTCGATCCCCCGCAGGCCCCAGGAGTCCTATTCTGTGATGCTGGCTGCCAGAACGGGCTCCCAGCCACACGGGGTGAACAGAACCAGGGGAGGGCTAAGGTGTTTACTGGCAGCATCAACAGGATGGAGGTGCCTTTATACAGAGAGAGGAACCCAGGCCCCCAGGAGACAGGGCAGATAACAGGTTTATCATCAGCTCCATGCGCATGCTTTGATTGTAATGTTCTGTGCTTCCTTCTGGTCTTCTATCCCCCTCTTTCCATGGATCCCCCCGGTGCCAATTAAGCTGAACTGCACAGAAACAATGCTGTGCTGTGGTGGTGTGGGCTCCTAGCTGCGCTGTGGGTGTTCTTCTCCTGAAATTCAATCTCTATACCCTAGTTCCCCCCCTCACCCACCACCTACCTACCACACACTACCCATGTCATCATCACAGTGGTCTCTCCACAATTGGCTCACATTCACACACCTCTAACATGATGGTGAACTGTGGACAAATGTCCTGATTGGACAGGGCCCTGCTACAGGATGTGGTTAGAAACTGGTGTATGTAGCTGATTTTGACCGTTCTGACTGATACTGGATTTTTGATTCCAATACCAATACAGTTATAAGGGCTGAACAAATAATCATAACTTTATTGAAATTACATTATGGACTTGAAGGATAAAAATACCATTCAGAAATAAGTATTATTGTGTAGCCAAGCCTACAAATTGTGTTCTGAGAACTTAG
Source organism: Lutjanus erythropterus (assembly GCF_056507025.1). NCBI lineage: Eukaryota > Metazoa > Chordata > Actinopteri > Lutjaniformes > Lutjanidae > Lutjanus > Lutjanus erythropterus. Next base: position 15,164,100 of record NC_139319.1, on the reverse strand, counting down.
GAAAAAATCTTTGTATAGATCCTCACAAAAAATCATTTTGATACATTTTCCAATGAAAATGAAAATAATCTAAAATAGTCTAAAAATGATTTTGTGCTGATATTAGACAGAATGTTCCTAACAATGTTCAAAGCCAGAGAAATTGATAATTTTATTCAAGGTAAAAGTGCATTTCATTTGGTTGACTGTCAATAGCATAATATCCCCTTTACCCCCTCAAGTTGCTGTTATGTGCTACAAGAAGGGGGTAAAGAAGATACGAGAGTGAGGAATGAAGTTGGCGAATGTGACTGAATGTCACATAAATAATGACGAATGAATTGAATGAAGCACTCTGTTGGTCACTGTATCACTTTAAGCCTACTGGTATTGTAATTTTTTAAAATAATATCCTGATATACAATACATCACAATTATTTAAAAAGATTTTCAGAGAGGTTTGCAACAAAATTAGACTTTCTTGTCTGAGCTTGTGTAAACAGCCATTTAAGTTCATTTTAGTTACTCAAGTGTTTCACATATCATGAGTCTGAGGACACAGTAGCACCACATCCATTCTGTACAACAGTGGCACACAACAGGTGTGGCTAACCCCCATCTTTCTAGATGAACATGTTTTATTGGATAGCAGTGACTCAAGCAGAAAAGTTACATTAAGCTTTATAGAGAAGTAAATGACCATTTAATATAACATCAACTACAGTTAAGTACAATTTCAGTAGTTGAAAGTAGTATGTTGTAATAGTGACAGTAAGTTTTACAAATGAAGACATCTGTGAGCAGAAACTCGAAGCTTGACAGTCCACTGACATGTATTAGCCTGTGTAACAGGGGCGAGGGGGCCTGCAATAAAATATTTCACTGTTTAAACAAATAAGTCACAGCATGTTATTCTTTCTGTCCCCGCTCCGCTGACAGCTGCTGTGTATTCTCAGCAGCCATCAGAGGCTCAGCGCTGCTCTCATACAGACTAAAATAAGTGGCCTCATCTTCTCTTCACTTTTCGCTGACTAGAGGCAAAGGCAGGGTCAAACTCATACTGATCCCACAATTATCCTCAAACAGCGGGATGCCTTCCAGTGAAAGATGAATGTTAACAAGTAGGCAAAAATTGTCTATTCTAGGAACTTTATGGCTATATATCTTATTCTTGGTTGGTGGGAGGATTAATGTGTCATGGGATTGCTGTGTGCTTGTCGTAGGATTTATGTATCAACAGGTGGATGAATTGCAGTGCAGATTAGGTCCTCATTGTACAAGAGAAAAGCAGGGAATACTACACAGGAGGCGTGTGTGTTAGTCTGTGCGGGGGGTGTGAGTGTAGATGCATCAGGTAGACTCTGAGTGAAGGGCGTAGACATTGTTTTGCCCCAATCAACTCATGTGGAATGTCTTTTGGTGGAGGAATGCCCACGAGCCAGCGAGGAAGGATCAAAAGGTTTCAGGGTAACAATGCATGAGCCAACACGTGCGTCACCAGGACTCAAAGACAGCTGCCCCTGCAGAATTGGAAATCGTAGCGTTGTGTGTGTGTGTGTGTGTGTGTGTGTGTGTGTGTGTGTGTGTGTGTGTGTGTGTGTGTGTGTGTGTGTGTGTGTGTGTGTGTCGCTACCTCCGCCACTCAGACAGGACCAGCATTCCATGTAATGCACCGTGAGATGTGAGATAACAACCACTCCTCATCCCTGCACCTCACTTTCCCAGCTTTCTGTGGAATGACGCCAACACTTTGACAGTGCCAAAGCCGGAGCCCCAGAGAAGAGAATTGGAGGGAAAAGAGGAATGCAGAGGCAGGTGTTTGTGAAAAATGAAGAGATAATTCCTCATGAGAGATTCAATCAGAACCCCCTGCCTGGCTGTGGAAGAATGATGGTAGTCATAAAAAACACAAAGATGTTCAAGGGAAAAATGGAGAGAATGTGTTTCAAGTTGACACAGCAGAGTCATTTATGTAGTTTGACAGAGGTTTGGAGATGGCAGCCATTATAATCAGCAACATTAACATCTGTTGTTAGGAAATAGTACAGGTAAAATATTATTAATATGAAGATGAGAAGAAGTGCAATAAAATCTTGTAGCTTACTTCTAAATTGTCTCACATTCTCATTCTAATGTACTGTACATGAAAAAAAACAGAATTAAAGCTGGGGTAGGCAGTTTACTTTTAGCGCCATTGGGTAAAGTTTCGTAATAACCTTTAAGTATAATGTAATTTAAGTGGTTTGAGAGAAAACGAGACTTTCTACTCCTCCTCTTGGCTCTGTCTTCAGGCTTTAGGAAATCTAGCCCATGATGGAAGACTTTGGCCAATCACAAGTCAGCAAGATAGTTGATTGTCTCATTCCCAAAACATCAGTTTCACAACCTGGGAGTGAGATCCAGCTATAAACTATTTTTCTCCTGAATCAGTTACTTCACCTTTAAAGCCAAGATGAAATGAAAAATGCCTCTTTAACCTTTTTAGATTAAATCTCCAGCCATGTTTTGCACCAGTATAACGATATATGGCTTTTCTTGAAATGTATATTTTTGTTTAGATTCTTTTTATATCAGAATCATAGAATTTTCCTCCTGTAAAACAAAATATGAAGCATGCTAATGTAAATTGGAACAAACCAATTTCAACTAATAATATCATGACATCCACCTGTCAATCAACCATCAACTTTTTGTGGAGCAGAGCCGAAACAGATTCATTACTTAGTGTGCTAGCAACAGCATGGTTTGTCATGTGTGTCTTCCAAGATGTTCGCCAACACAAACCTTGGTCTACTTCACCAAAATATCGCTGCTATGGTCCAGCTGGCTAGAAATTTATTCACTTTGAGGAAAGTGGAATCTGTGACAACAGATTATATGCAAGACATGTTACAGTGTACTGTTTCAGCAGCTAACGTTAGCTACATGAAGCATACTAGGGGATGGAGGCTGAGCCTCACTGGTTTATGTACTGTACAAAAACAAGTGAATGATCCTGTTCACTGATTTGGATGCAACTGAATAATGTTTTACAAATGTTACCTCTGATGTTCTATGGCTGCTCAGTTTCAACTCTGGCTCAGATTTTTTACTATCTTAGCTGCTGTTAACAAGCTGTGGAATCAGGCTCAGCAGCCTCCTGAGGAACATGGCTGGACCAGGACCGAATGTGTCCTCCAAAACCAAGCACAAAGGTCATTTACCCAGTTTCCTGATAGCTTTACTTGGTGCTAAAGTAACTAACCTGCAACTTCTGTTTGCTTGGTTAGCCATGCAACTAAGTTAACATTAGCTTACTCAGCCATGGGGTGCTAGAAGCCAAACCCAGCAAACAAACCACTGCTGTACTGTATTCCCTGTTGTCAAACCTCAGTTGGTCTCTGAGGTGGTGTTTTGTTCCAGCCTCACCATTTTCATTTTGGTTAATGCACCACTGCACTGTAGCTGTATGGCTGTGGGGACATCGCATTAATGCTCACTGAGTTCTATAAGCTACTGCATCAAGTCCCTCCGTAATTGCCTGATTTTACATAATGCTGTATGCTGAACAAATAACACTCTGATTTCCATTTCATTTGGGTTAATTAAACAGATATGTACATAGTATAAGGTACACACATGGTATTGTAACAGATAAAGTGTAGTATGACACAAGGCAGAGCAAAACTCAAAAACTAAACCAAACCTGACTACAGCTTGTAAACCCAAAACTCTGAAAATATCAGTTTACAGCTGACAACATGTGAAAACCAGTTTGCACATTGTCTAAATTAGCTTGTCAGATCTACATACTGCAGCTCTGGCAGCAATGATCAATGTTCAAGAGCTACAGGTTGGCACTCTGTCTTATTTTAATCAAGGTGTCTCCTTGGATTGGCTCTGCAGTGAAAGGCTTTCTAATGCACTGTTTGTTTCTTATGGCTCTGGTGCCAGCACTGCTGTCTGCCTGCTGCTGAGGGAGCTAGTCATTAGCAAGGGAGCTAATATTTCGGCCCATTTAACCACTGTGTACCTTGGTGGTCCTGCTTTGGCTCCAGATCTAGGCCTCTTTGGAATTGCGGTTTTTGACCCACTCCCTATGGTGAGTTTATTTTCGGGATGTGGGTCACTGCATCCCCAAAATCCAGCATATGGATTCAGCATTTCAAGGTGAGGTCAAGAATTCCTTTTCTCAACATGCAACTTTTTTGACATTCTTTGGCAAAGTGCAGTCACCTCAGCTCTCCGACTTGCATCCAGCTGTACAGTGTGCTGCATCCACTCCCACATAACTCCTTTTTTATTTGACTTCAATGATCTGACATTTAGTAGTGCTCATAAATTTTTTGCGGAGGAACTCTGCCTTTTGGGGTGGAGATTTATTTGTCAACTTTCACAACATTTCACTTTATATTCAGATTGATTGAACCCCTGTGGCTTATCATGTGGGTCTCTGTTGTTGCTCAGTGGTACTTCAAGTACATTCCTTTGCATAGAGTCATCTATTCTGCATTCGCATGTGGCCTGTGTCACTGCTGTGTTTGACTGGGCTGAGTCTAATGCAGTCCAAACAGAACTACGGGATCTAGTACACCAATTTATGATGTGTGTTCCTTGGCCTGTGACATAGGCTACACCTATCCAGAGCCTACCACTTATGTCCAAACCAAGATATACTTTTCTTCTTTTACTGCTCTGAGTGGCAATACCACTCAGAACGAGATAGCTGTGTTAATTGCAGTCGCAATACTTGTTTGTTTGCCATGAGTAAGATCATTTCTCTGCATGATGCTCACTTTCACTTTCAAAAGAAAAAAGAGTCAAGCTGTTTTAGAGGGATACAATCACACAGGGACCACTTTATAAACATTCTTCACACCTAAGCCTAGCATTCTGTTCATTCTTTTGTCAAGAAGAAATAGTGAGAGCTAGTACAACATAAAAAAAAGGAACCGACCTGGCTTTCCTTGCCTGGGGAACAAAAATGCTGTAGCTGATTATTACAGCTAACTATGATGGGAGGACCACCAGGGTAGTGACAACTGATGTAGCTGCCTCCGGGGTGAGACAAAGGTTTACATATTACACAAGCAATTTGGATGTTTTCTAAACATGTTGCCAAGACAGTGGGAGTTGGCAGCTCTCGTCCCCTCCACCCCCCTTTTCTCCAAGCCTTGAATTTTGTATGGATTTTGTGTAAACCGGGAAAGAGCGAGGGGGACGGGGAGCAAAAAGCACGGACTGAAGCACTCTGCACTTTTGTGCTCTCTATGAACTGTGAGTGAGCTAATAAATTCTTTCAGCCACTCAGCGTAGCATTCACGGATATCCCCCAAAGATTACACACACAAATCACTGCACAATGGAGGCCACCGGGAGGGCCTGGGCGTCACAGGGGCCCCCCGACCCTGTGGACAAGCGCACATAACCAGGCTGCAGAGGAGACGGGGCAAAGGCGGGGGGTTGTAGAGGAGGTGCAGCTCTACCCAGAGTCAAATGCTTTATAATGGTTGGTAATGGTATATTCAAGGAGGTTGGTGAAGGTGTGAAGAGAAACAGACGAGGGAAGAAAAAGAGAGAATGGGAGAATAGCAGGGGTGTGAAAGGGAATGTGATGGATAAATAAAAAAGGGGATTAGAGAGGTTGAAGAATTAAAAGGAGGTGGGGGGGTGATGGGTGTGCAGGGGTTGCATGTAGTGGCCGTGGTGATGATGAAGATGGCTGAGGGGGGTGATTCCAACCCCACACAGCCGAGCAGAAGCCAAGGAGAGGGACATAATTAACTCCTGGATCTTTTGTGTTTCTCATCTGACTGCAGGGTGGAGATGAAAGGGGCCTGCTAAGCCTGGCATTCCACCCCAATTACAAGAAGAATGGCAAGCTCTACGTCTCCTACACCACCAACCAAGAGCGCTGGGCCATCGGACCACACGACCACATTCTCCGTGTGGTTGAATACACCGTTTCGAGGTAATAGGAAAAGTGTGTGCCAAATCTGCCTTAAAGATGGGTCGTTCACTGCCTGAAAGCCTCACAGTCTGCACAACATTAAACTGACTAATCTATTAACTATTGAGGATTAATATAGCCTAGACATGCATTACTTCATGCAAAGCCCACTTATTTAACTATAAAGATTTTAAGGAATTCATATTGACTAAAACAACACATTTCACAACGTCATCAGTGAAATTACATTTGCTGAAAATCCGCTTTTCAAAGTATGATCTCAAAAAATGTGAGCTTTTAAAATGGAATAAGAGAAATAAGAAAAGGATGAAATTGAAACCTGTTACATGTTGTGAAAAAGTCTTGTCCAAAGAAATTGCTAACTGCTTGTTTCACCCAACCTAAGTTTCAAGGATCCTATCTTCACATTAGTGACAAACATTTCCTAAACTCATTGCTGTACCCTGTCCTATTCCAGACTTCAAATCTTATCTTAAGTTAAGAGAGTCGTGTCAGTGAAGAACAGGAAGTCTTTTTCCCAATTACTGACCCACAATAAAGATTCCAATGGACGTAGCATATTGATCAAATTCAAAATTTATTGTCCGAGCAGTCAATACAGGATATCCCAGGTTAATAAATGGTCCACTAAATTTAAAGCATCTTCATATGGTTTGATTAGCCTTTCAGTCATAATATTTGAGTCTTCATGTTGTTCTCTGTTTTCATTGTCACTCTCATACAAACCAAACAACATTGGTGCCACAAGTTTTTGCAGGTATTTTGAACTTTGGACAGGGTCTGGCCCATCCTAACTTAGGAAATTCCTCATTCTTAATGGCTCTGTAACAGCTGAATTCCTGTCTCAAGATTGGATGATTTTTCCTAAATGCAGTTAGGAAACATGTTTCTGTAATACCAACAATCCTTAATGTCATCTTAACCTGAGATGACATAGAACTTCAGACTTACAAAGTTTATAAAGAGGAATTGATTTAATATTGGCTATTCCAATCCAACAACACTGACTTGACAAATCTTTGCCAGTGACAATGGTAACCAAAGTAAATACGAAAGCTTCAAGGGCACACAGCATACTTATTCTAAAGATGCAGTGTAGAATAATGAAGGATTTTTGTCTCACGGGGATTTAGAATGTAGGTCAGACGTCCCACCTAAATAACTTTGAGTGTGCACTGTTTTGCTGAATGTGTTGATTTGCAACACTCTTAATGACACACCTGTGATTAAGGAAACAATCTTCTCTCACGAACGTGTTTAAGTGTTACATTTTAATTTGCATAATCACAGTTGTATGTTTGACTTAATGATCTAATCTTAATTATAGTCTTGGCATGCAGTCTTGGTGACTGCAGTGTATAGTCCTTAATTTGAGGGTCCAATAGAGAAATGACAGTTAAAGCATTTGACGGTTGTGTAAGAGAGTAATTCTTTCTTTCTTTGGCAAGCTGCTGTTTAAAAATTGCAGGACTACCCAAAATAACACATCATGAAATATTTGTTGCTGATACTGTGAAGCCAAATCCTCACTTTGCACTAGAAATTGTGCAACATTTTGAAGCCTGTTACATCTCCACCCACTGTCTTTGCCTTAATGAGACAATGCATTAGATTTAGACTAAATGTCTCCAGACAACAATTTATTTAAACTCATTTAATGTTGGATATGTCCATGTCAGCATTTCTTATCCATGCTTTAGTATCATTTTACCCACTAACACAATTATTCTCTAAAGTAGGCTAATTCTGAGACTATCAGAGTATGTGCTCATTTATAAAATCATGTGTTACGCAGCATATTTTAAAACATTACTACCACTTACCAAGACCATAATACAGTGTATGCTTTTGAATATGTGTGTGAGACTCTATTGAACATGTAGGCAAAGAAATGTTGTAAATATTAGTGACTTTGCAGTGTAGCAACCATCATTTATGTTTGTCCTTAGGAAAAATCCAAACCAGGTGGACACCCGGACTGTTCGGGTGCTGATGGAAGTTGCAGAGCTGCACAGGAAGCACCTCGGTGGTCAGCTCCTCTTCAGCCCTGATGGTCTGTTGTACATCATCCTGGGAGATGGCATGATCACCCTGGATGATATGGAGGAGATGGATGGACTCAGGTGAGATCAGAGATCTGAGAATTATAGTGTGAATGATCAAGTGCCGCTGCGTATGTCCTAAGATTGATCCGTTTCCTAGCTCCTGCCATCGTGAAGGTGTATTTTGTTTGTGTGTTTGAATGCAGTGATTTCACAGGGTCTGTCCTGAGGGTAGATGTGGACACAGACTGCTGCACGTCACCTTATTCCATACCGCGGAACAACCCTTACTTCAACAGCACCAACCAGCCACCTGAAATCTTTGCCCATGGATTACATGACCCAGGCAGGTGAGTGAAACATTTTTATGAGAAACCTCCATAATGTCACACTGTAGAACTTAAAGAGATCATTTGGATTATTTAATGTGGGGTTGTATGAGGTACATATTCACAGTCAGTGTGCTAGCTAGAGTAGATTGTCCTCTGCATACCCCCAGTTTGGAGAAGCGGAGCACCAATACAGAGGCTAAGCAATATACTGCTGTGGACAGGATCAGTGGCAAAAAGTCAAAAGCTCAACCTAAAAAAAAAAATCAGTTTCTGTGTGTGCTATAGTAAGAATATTTTCACCACTTTACTTTGCCGTCAGTCAGTCTTTTTGGATCGGAATTCAGATGTTGTATGAGCCAAATATTGCTCTCCAGACCAACCAAACTTCATGGGTGAAATCAGCAATTTTACATTGCAGAACACAAGACTTGCTGGTCTACGGCTGCCTTGATTGGTTAGTTTGATTGTGTTATTGTGTGATCTTGGTGGATCAAACTATCCTTTTAAAAGACTGAAGTCACACAATAACAAACAAACTAATTCATCAAGGCATTGGTAGACGATATTTGATTGCTATAACAGCGGTTTCTTATCAGAAAAGGCTGTCTGACAACAGAGTAAATCAGTAAGTCAGTGTACACGTAAAGTGATAATGATTTTTCTAGGTTGGCCTTTTTTGTCCTGGGGGCGTGCTGACTGCCATCTACTGTAGGCAACATGCCAACTGTAGATAGTATTTCATACAAACCCACATTAAATAAACCAAACTTTCCCTTTAACAGCTATTCCTGGCAAGAGAGATCCACTATTCAAAACTATGGCTGATAGAAATTATCTTAATATGCTGTTTTGTTATTGCTGTTTTTAGGAAAGACTGACTGTTGCCAAGGCACTGCCTTGTATTTGGTTGAGATCAAGACATTACTTCTGTTTCTCCTGTTCTAATGCCTTTTATTCTGTACTGTAGGTGTGCAGTGGATCGGCTTCAGATGGACAATGGGAGTTTCCTGATCCTCTGTACAGATGCCAGTGGCAAAAACGCATCAGCAGGAAGAATACTGGAGATTACGAAGGGGAAAGATTATGGTGAGTTACAATTTCCATGAGATTTTTCTAAACATGTTCAAAATGTTTACCATTTTTTAAGCTTGGAGGGAGTTCATTATTTTGCAATGTTAATACAGCTCATGATAAAAATAAATGAGTGCAACCTTTGCCTGAGTCTTGTTTGATGGCATTACGTCTGGAGAAAGAAATGAAAATACCTTAACCTCTTGGATAACCTTCCATATTTATTCCGTTGAAAATTACATCTGTTTTTATGAATGTCTTTCATTTTGTAAGAACATGGTGTTTTGGCAACAGGTTCTGAAAACACACCAGGTTGAGTTCAGAGACACTGAAGGTTAAATGTAAAAATGATGCGATCTAGAAAGATTCCTCCCTTGTGGAGTGTATATTTGCCAGGAGAATGTGAGATTGTGTCCATGAGTAAGATTTAAAGCTGTCAACAACAATAACTGTCTAGATGATGGCTTAGCATTGTTGAAAACACAGCTGAGAGGAGCCTAGTACTTCTCACATTGAGAAAATAATCAATAACAGCAGCACACTGACAATGCTTAGCCTTCTTATCTTCACAAAAAAAAACAATATGCCACAATAAGTGATGCTTTGGCAACCCAAATTAATCCTTCAACCTTTTATCTCTCGCTCCACTTCACTCCAGTGTACCCGTTCACACTCACTTCTCACCACTCACCTGGCCAGATGCCTGATTTAGCCAGTACACCCAAACTCTAAAGTGATTGCAGTTGGGAAATGTGCACACCCAGTCTTGGATCATAAATTTTTAAAGGCAGCAAACCTCCATTCATATTTCTCTTTGCCAAGACAACTGTAATCCAGAAAACATGCCATGCTGCCTCAACATCACACTTATGAATAAAAGATGAAAACATTCTCTTCAAGTTTGGATAAAGACGTGTTAGTGTCTAAGTTTGCTGCCGAGGAAGAAGTTACATATATTGCTGTTCAATTTAAATCAAAATTCACTCTTTGCTCTATTTTCTTATTGAAGTGAGTTTCCCTAACAAACTACAGCAAACATGGTTGATCTTTTTTGATTCCAACACAAACAAAACAGCTGTTTTCATGATAGTAATTATAATAATTCCTTAAGTAAATAAGTATTATAACAACTGAGTAATGCAGATTGATGAATTTCGTGGTATAATACATCTCTAAATCTCGGCCAGATGGAATTAATTGCCACTATGATTTCTCTTCAGGTGATGCATCCAGGCAGCAGTGCCTAAAACAGACCTTTGTCTCTTATTGCCTCCTTAGAAAATGAGCCTTCTGTCTATGACCTGCAGTCAAGTGGAGGAGCACCACCTGTGGGGGGCTTCATCTACAGGGGCTGCCAGTCAAGAAGACTTTATGGCAGTTATGTGTTCGGAGATAAAAATGGGTAAGTATGAAAAGGGCTGAATGTTGAAACAGTACTGAAAAAATAAGTGCTACATGGTGTGAAATCTCGATCAGCTCTTTGTGTTCTTGATGACAGATAGCTTTATTTTGAAGACACTTCAGTAGTTTTATTTTAAAGATGTTATAGTGGCTTTATCGCTGTTTTTCCCAAAGTTAAGGTCATGGTCCAAAATGGGTCACAAGTTGGTAGATACCATATTTCCTCAAAAAGTGATTTTTGGGGCCTTTATTTACATCAACTGCAGGAGTTAACTTAACTTGGTAGACTTGTATTAGTGGTAGGCATTGATTTCTCATTCCCACTGTTAGATAAACGTAATAGGTCATATTGTGGCAGACAGTATGGAATGAGACATAGATCGTAGCTTTCAGCGATGCCAGCCCTTTAATGACATTCAACACAGGGGACAGAAACTTACAGAAAGTACTAAACACAGTTGGCATCAAGAAATCCAACAGCCACCACACTAATGGTTAAAACTATAAACCAGCACAAAATGATAATTAGGCTAGAACTCAACAATCTGCTTAGTCCACCACTTGGCATGCTGGGAAATGTGTGGCATCACTAGAGTATTTTAATACAAAGTCTCCTTTTGATTGACTCCCATTTGCCTGTTAAAGTTACTATATTACGCTCTTGATACAACTCATCACTTCCTGTATGCATCTCAAATTAAAAGTCTACTGGTGTTTCATTGGACAGTGCAAGATTTTCATGAGATGATGAGAAACTTCACATTACACTCAGCAAATTTGATCACTGCTGTGATCTAATTTATAGTGAAATAAATACATTTCATATACATTTTAAATTAATCATTTGTTGAGTTCTTTATCAGGATTTTATAAATGTAGACATTATGGAAATTAATAATGTATTTTGGTTCTCAAGGAAATGCTGAATTTCCCTTCTGGGTTGCAAGCTGAAAAATTTTGGGAACCCTTGCTTAATCCTATTGGTGTTCAAATAAACTTGAAGTATGGGTTATCAAAAACATCTTCAGTCTTATATAGATCGACATATCTATGTCCTCTCCTCTCACACTGAAAATCTGTCCCTAGCATGTGCCAAAGTAAACACAAAGTTCCATCCACGTAGGGGAAAACAAGTTTTATGTTACTGTCACCACTACGGCATGACCCATTCAGTGTAAATGGAGAATAGACATCCTGTCCTGTGCTGTTCACACTTTTCTTTGGTTTGTAATTTATCCTACTTTGCTGATGTCAAACATTGACGCTTGAGTAAACAAAGGAAGTAAATAGTGAGGGGAAGTACACTATCAGGAGTTGGCACTGTGTTTAAAACAATGTGTGGTCGGTTAATTCTGTGCCTCATTACAATTTGAGGGCACACTGTTGTGGCTCCGACATGAAAAGTGAAGGCTCCGGCATGATGTTTGTTTTGAAACTAAAAGCCAAGGTCTTAAATGACACCATGTGAGACATGGGGTGGAAAGGGAAGATAGGTCAATGAACCATGTTACAAGAATTGAAAGCTGTTTCCAGATCTCAACTGTAATTTTGCCTAATACGGCTGAAAATTCTACAGTCTACATGAGATCATCTAAGAACATGATGGCTGCAGTAATTCACCTACTCTGTGTGTTTTATTTGTCTCAGTAACCTGCGGATCCTTCAGAAGTCGACATTGTCAACATCAGGAAGTGGTGAACAGTGGCTGGAGAAAACTCTCTGTCTGGGCTCAGCTGGCTCATGTGGCTCTATGCTTGTGGGGCACATCTTGGGTTTTGGAGAAGATGAACTAGGTTAGTAGAACAATGATAAGAAAGCTACACTCCGATGCAGATTCTCTGTCTTATCAGATTTTAAATCTAGCTCTCTTTTCCCTCTTTCTTTCGTTTCTTCCTCTATCTGCCTGAGTGACAGCTACGTGTTAACATATTTTCTGAAATCATTTTTGGGTTTTACAACATGAGCCCTTGTAGGCTTGTTGGCTTCAACTGATGTATATCAAAGCTATGGAAAAATAATGGCCCAGAGTCATTTTGTTGTTTATTCATTAATTAATGGTACATACATTCTCCACAGGGATGCCAATGTCCCCAGCTGACATTTCTCTCTTTCATATACTGTAGAGTGCTCAGTTTTAAAGCTGTAGTAAATTTGAAGCTAGATGAGATGCAGAAATCTCCAAAATGTCGAAGGTTTTTGATACCAAATCACAGCATGAACTTTTCTACGATGCTGATCAAGGTCTCTGTGTTTTAATGTGGCATTTTTGGGGATTTGACGATTTTTATCCATTCTTAGTTAGGTCAAAAATCGTTAAATTTTGCATCAAATTAATTTCTTACATTGATCAAGAAAATACAAATTTTATTGCATTTTTATGATTAGAAAAACTTGATATACAGTGCTGAGCTGCATCTCAAATTAATACCCACCTCTCAGATGATGTATTTAACTTCAATGTGGCTATCTTCACCTCAAGATCCCTGCCCCCCCCCCCCAAAAAAAAATGGGGAGGAAAAGAGTGGAAGACTTTATACCGACACACTGTAATATGTAAAAACTCAACTGAAACACTGGGAAACTGCAACATATAGCAAGGAGTAACACTGAAAACTACAGGGAAACTAACACCCTTCATACTCTACTTTTGTGGCACATTCCCAACAGGATATTAAATAGTGTGCACTTCCTTCTGGATTAATTGTCATTTCCATAAGATAGCAGTGATACTCTCAAGACTCTCTTATGAGCTTCGTATTAGACCACCTACAGGGCGGTGTTTTGCATGGGTTGAGAGACGTGTTACTGTTAACCTGGGGGGACTGCAGTCTAAAGATAAGGTCGGGTGAGCTGAGGTGAGCAGACTAATATGATACAGAACATTTTCACCAGCTGGACCCCCACCACATACTCACACAGAATTATTAGCTGTCAGCTCTGGTGTTTCTGATTAAAATGAAGACATGATGTGGATCACTTACACAGCCATCAGAAATGTTTGATCACAGCTCTTGCCAGGTCTTGAATGTTATTATTTGACGAGGTATTTAAAGATTCCTGCATTTGATCATGATTTGCAAGTGGTGCAAGAATCATGGATGGGGGTGGGCTTGTGTCCCAAAGTATGGGCCCCCACAGACACATGTTTACAATTTGTCCCCTTATGGAATTTTCTTGCGAGCTTGTTCCTCATTAAATTATCCGCCTGGTTCCCAGTCATGAGTATCCAATTGTCCCATTAAACTCTTTCTTAAAGTCCTTTGGCAAGTGCAGCAATGCAGAAGCTTTAGCTACACTCATTGTCCTCATGTCTTCTACTTTTGTCCTCTTGTGTTCGCTTGTGTCTTCTCCTCATTTTGGCACAGCCATTGCATGGATGAGAAAAAAGTTAATGATTGGGACATGTGCTGAACATTAAAAGGATAGCATGGATAATTTTAAGTTGGGTTGTATGAGGTACTTATTAATGGTCAATGTATTAAATACAGTAGAAACACCCCTAGATTGTAGAAGCAGAGATTGGCACCAGCATGGAAGCTAAGCCATGTACAGCTGTGGACTGGGTCAGCAACAAAATGTGTTTTAGCCACTTAAAAAAGGATCCATCTAAAAAAAAAAAAAATCTATCAGTTTAAGTGTACGCTATATTTACAATATTTTCACCGCTTTTCTTTGCCATCAGACAGCCACTGTAAAAGCCAAATATCATTCTCAAAAAAAAAAAAAAAACATAGGTGGAATCAGTAATTTAATCTTGCAGAAAATGTAGTTGCTGGACTACCGCTGCCTCCATTATTATTATTGTGTGACTAAACTTTGAAAATACAGAAGTTACAGAAAAACACAAACTAATTAACAGATGAAGAAAAGTGGAAAAACTCCTGTGTTTTGCAAGGTAAAATTACTGCTTTTGCCTGTGGAGTTTGGTTGCTTTGGAGAGAGCAATATTTAGCTTATATAACTATTGTCTCTTATCAATGACAATTATTATATTGCTCAGTTTCCATGCTGGCACTCCTCTCTGCTTCTCCAAACTCAGGGTGTGCTAACCCACATTTGCTGTAGGTAATGCACTGACTGTTGATAGGTACCTCATACAACCCTCAAATAATCCAAATTGTCACTTTAAAAGTATGACTGTAATAATACATGCTGACAGCACATTTCATGTGACTGTTCCTCTTTTGCAGGTGAAGTCTACATACTGGCGAGCAGTAAAAGCATGGCACAGTCACACAGCGGGAAACTCTACAAGCTGGTAGACCCTAAAAGGTACAATCATGAAGTGCATTTTCTTTTTCCTTTGTTTGGTTTTGTTTTTTCATTTGGAAAGGGTTTAAGTAAAGCCATATTATTTCAGCCATCGTATGTTTGTAGACTGTGACGGTATACAGTTGGGTCTCAGGTCTCGGTTCAGTAAGTAAGTGATCCCAGTACTTGCACATGCCTTCTAATGAGACTCCAGCAAAGTAGCCCATCATCCCTAATTCCATGCTGGTTTTTATTTTGTTTAAAGATGATCCCACATACAAGATCCAACACTCATGCAACTGACTCTCATGAAACCATTAGTTAACCACATTACACTGCAGTGACGTCTTTTCTTGCTCATTCACCTCCTCATGTCCTCACTGCTAATACATGTTCCCTCCACCCACAGTTAAAGTTCCAGTGTGTGAGATTTACAGGGATATATTTGTAAAATATGGCAGAAATGTAATATTCATAAGTATGCACCTCCATGTTTTTACAGTAGCCCAGAATGGACAAACCAAACACTGGACACTATGCAGCCTTTTGCTTTTTGCATGAGTTTCACGCTCACCATAGGTTCTCATACATGTACAGGGGAGAGTTAGACAAGGAATTCGCAGTTTACAAGCTCACTGCTAGATGCCATTAACAGCTTGTTTCCACACGGCGCAGGTGCGTGGCATTATGGCTGCAGCCACCAGAGCTGATCACACCCGTTCTACATAACTGGACTGTGATTCCACCAGAAGTGCCACAGTGTGGTCAAAAGCAGTGCTCCACTCTGCTCTGTGGAGAATAAGCACCAAGTCAAATTTTGACTGATGCTTGGTCAAGCTGCACAGAGCAGATCAAATCTGGTCAGTTTGCAAAAATAAAAGACCCCATGCAGGCTCACAATCATAAACAGAGGAAAAAGAAACAAATTAACTATGCAGACTACTTATCCATGTTAGAGGCACAGAAAGCAAGGAAAAAATGACCAAATCAACTAAGTCTGAGCAATTCAACATAATAAGGCTGGTAAAACGCTCTGCTTATGAAATGCTGCTGGTGGGGTATAAAGCCGTGTGGAGGACGGATCAAAACCATGGTGCAGATGCAACATGCTCAGTGGAATCAAGGAGTAAATCGCGCACACTGGTCCTTTAACATAACTGCTGTGACCACAACTTTTGTGTCACATGACCACCTGCCTTGGCCCAAACAGATCCTGGGAATAATTGGAGGAAAAGCACAGCATTTCAAAATATTAGTGTAACATACTGCTGACAGCAGTACTGACTAGCTGACCATGTTCACCTTAGTAACTGCTGCCTGCTGGTCATTCTCAGAGCATTTGACAGCAGGGTTTATTCTGCTGAGAGTGAGGAAAACACAAAGGCACCTGTTGTCCGCTACACAGACTTCTACATATTTTATGTAAGCACATGTAGAAACACACACACATTCATGCATATGATTCAGTGCACATTTTATTCATCATTATGTGGATAGAGCTCAACAACACTCAGCACACACTCATCAACTTACTTTGAGTGGTTCAGTCCAGTCTGTTTCCATGCAGTCTGCTTAATGCTTAATTAGTTGATGTTAAACAACTGAGACGTGTGGGGAACATACACGTGAGAATGCAACTTCGTAATTCAAATGTGTGTGTCTATGTGTGTGTGTGTAAGTCTTTGTCACTGTGTCATAATTCTTACCATATGCATCACAGTATTAGAAATCATTCCAGTAGTGATGGATCTATAAACTATTTGCAACGCCAAGTACATGTGAAAAACATTTGTCATTCAAGACAAGAAAATATGCAGACAGGGCATAAATTCATCCCACATGATACAGCAGGGATGTATAAGCATTCTGATGTATCACCCTGGCAGTAAGGAAATCACTGCAAACATAAGCAAACTTTGTAATTCAAACCAATTGCATATGAAGTTTCATGCTGAACTCCATCTTTTTACCTTTTGTCATGTCAGCCCTCGTGCAGGGAATTGAGAGAGTGAGATCCTTCAGGGTTACACCCATTTGTTCAAGTCAACAAGTCAACAACAATCAACTTTTCAGGGTTCATGCAGGTGCTGGAAGTCCTGGAAAACACTTGTGGTGTTTTCAAGGTTTGAAAGGTGCTTGAATTTTTGATAAAGTAATTGAAACTACTTGAAACTGTAATTGCATTATTTTCATAATAAGTCTGTATCTGACTGAATAGTTTGCTTTTTAGTAGAGCTGTAACGATTGGTTGATTAATCAGTTAGTTGTTAACAAATAATTAACCGTCAACTATTTTATAATCAATTTTTTTTCAAGAAGGAATGTACAAATTCTCTGATTTGTGCTTTTAAAATGGGAATATTTTCTGATTACTTTACTTCCTCTGTGACACAAAGCAAGACATTTGAGGACATCACCTTGCATTTTGAGAAACACGGATCAACATATTTACCATTTTTGTGATATTTTAGAGACTAAACAACTAATTGATAAAATGATTGATCGGAGATTAATCAGAAATAAAAATAACTTAGTTAGAGCCCTACTTTTTCTTTTCGTTTAAGAAATAAAACAAGTCATATATTGGCTCATCCTGGTTATGCAGGATGCCAAGTCTGCTCACAGAGAGGTGACAGATTTTGAAACATAAAACTTTGTTGTGTTTCATAATTTTATTTGTTTATAGCACAATAACATCTAATTTAATGCAATGAAGAATTTAAATAATCATTTTGTATATAAATATATAGTTTACCACAGCTGTAAGTTGCTGGAAAAGCTTGAAAATTCTTGAAAAGTGCTTGAATTTAACTTAACGTGTAGGAACCCTGAACTTTGAATGTACTGAATGTACAAAAAAAGTCCCAAACGAATAATATTTCTCTAGGCAAGGTCAGGTTTGATTAAGAGAGGCAGATAAAGTAAGAGAAGCAGACTCCGAGAGAGAGAATTTGCATGCCTCAGAATCACAATAGAAACATATCCGCAGCTGATTATTCCTGGGTGACGACAGCGCCACCCAGGCATTAGCGCAATTAATTATACCACAGATGTTTCAAAGAGGCCCTGGTGGCTTGCTCCGTATTTATGTTTTCTGGCATGGCCACTGGACGCATTTCTCCCAAAGAACAATTCTTTCCACCGTCAAGTGGACTTGTTTAGTCTGCGCGGACCCTGTGGTGTTGGAGACTTGACTCCTAATACTCTCTGGCTTCGTTATTATGATCTTGTTACAGGGAGGATGGAGAGGGGGTGACGGGGGGAGTAAATGGGGTAGCTAACGTGTCTGACCTCAGCGCGTTATCAAGTCTGGTGGTCCTCCCCTTTTTTTTCTTTTCCATACTGCAAGGAGGACATCTGGACCCTAAAGCCCTCACATAAGGAGGTTTGTTTTAGAGTATGGTGGTTTTTGTGGTCCAGTATAGCATCTAGTGCTGTGTTTTGATCAACTGTGTGTGTTTGGGAACATAGAGGGGGGAAAAGAGGAACTGTTAGGGAGAGCGGTAAAGGCTTACAGGGAAACATCAGCCATAAAATCCCTCAGCAGTGTTTGTGTAAACATGTCCTGGCCAGATGACTTCATTTCTAGGTATTTGTTTGTCAGTTGGAGTACCCCTCCAATAATAAATAGGCCACCATGCATTTTGAAACATGCTGAATGTGTGTGGTGTGAGGGTGTATGTGAGTGAGAAAGACAGACAGAGGGCAAGACGGGGCTTGTGTGCGGTATAGCAGCCGGATAGAAATATTTTTAATCATGTATATATCTGTCTCTATATGGTGACCAATTGAAAGCTTTTAAAGCTATAATATGTAACATTTCTGCATTGAAATGTCTAAAAGCTCTAAAGATATGTTCTATATTTTGTTGAGTTGTGTACTTAAATTAACCTAAATGCTTCCAGTAATGTTCAAACCTAGAGAAATACAGATTTTACTCAAGATAATAGTGCATTTCATACTAGCCTTTAGCTGCTATAACCTGGGATACGTCAGAGAGTGAGGAACATGATTTCGGTCTGAGTCATGTCAAATGGAGTTTCATCATCAGTTGTTGTTTAACAGTGAAGTTACTCCCATGATCCCACGCTAAGTTACATACCATCAAACAATGTTACTGTTTTGAGATCTCTTGCAGCAGAACTTGTTTGTGCATTTAAATGGATCATTGAGATTCTCTTTACCATATATCACAAGAACAGGCAGCCATGCACATATATAAATGAGTTACTTTGTGGAAAGGTGCTATACAAATAAACTGGATAAAATACAAGACAAAAAGGAGTTAAAGACAAGACATAAAAGAAACAAAACACATAAATAGGGTTTTAAAAGAGTAAAATATATAATGTCATGTTTAAATGAGACAAATTATAACAGTGAAGGTGTTGTATCTTTGTTGATTATCTTTTTGTGTTTTTCAACAATCTTACTTCCCATAGAGTGCTGCAGGAATGATGGATTTTTGTGGGCCATCCTGGAAGTTAGCATCGCTTATGTTACTTACACGTTTTGTTCAGCATGATAATACAGTGTTTCCACAAGGACATTTGTTTTTTTCAGTCCTGGTGATACACGCCTCAAACTGCAGGTGGTCTGCAATTTACATTTTGCATTCAAATTTTTTTTCTTCAGACAAGTGATCACAAGGAGAGGGTGATGTAATAAGCTGCATAAACCAAGTAATCTATGACCTTTGCAAAACAGCAGATCAAACACAAATCATTCATTTCCAAATGAATTAATATTCAGTGTTATTTTTGGCATTAAAAATAAAAATGGGTGGCCTGGGTGGGACTTCCATTGGCCTGGTGGCCTACCAGGCCTGTAAAATTAAAGAGAAACACTGTAATCTTCACAAAGGAACACCACTTTTAGGATATTTGACAAAATGTGCAAATGCTAAGATTAAGCACACCATGGTCGTATGACTTCAACAGCAGCACCACAAAGTGACTAGTGTTTGTTTGGTATGGTGACGTTTAATGTCTGTGGGAACCTATGTAGTGTCTTTTAGCTATTTGTTAGCATCCGCCATTTATAAGACACGTAAAAAAATCAAAATTCACAAGTGAGGTATATCGTATGGCATAGTAAAACATGAAAATCTCTTATTTTTGTGTTAACCACAGATTTTATTTCAGGCACCTCACCAAAAAAGACAAGGCGACAAGGGAACTGGAAGTGCAAAAAATTAGTTATTTTGCATGTTATAAGACTCATTCCTGCACCACTCCATTAGTCTTCAACACACAATTCACTTGTGGTTTACTCTGCACATACACAAGAACTCTAGGCAGGTATTCCAGGGCAAGTTTGGCTACTGCTCCATCCCACTGAGTCTACATTTGATAACATAATTATTTATACAGTGAGAGCATTATATTTATGCCAGGAACAAATAATGCTTGAAAGACGTTTTTTTTCTTTTTAGAAACATACTAACAAACAAAGATATTATAATTCAGCACAAAACAGGGTTTTGTTTCAGCCCCTCTGTGTATATATAATACGCCATGGGAGTCGTATAGTAAAGTTGCATGTTTATTATATCATAATTCAAAAGGCACATGCAGTTGGACAGAAGCAGTCTTACTCTTACAGTTGGTTGTTGGCAGCAGCTTAATTGAAACATATAGAGCCAGACCTCCTGCTGATTCCTGGTGTAAAATGCAATTTGCCTCTCTGTTTGTTACAGCCCCTCACCACAGAGAAGAAGGGAAAGCAGTATTATGGAGGACTTTTCACACATTCAGGTTTTGTCAGCTGCGGGCTTGACTGATTGAATTACAGCGAGCAGAGACCTTAAAAAGACACAGTGAACTTCGAATAGGGTCCTGGGACCTCCTTTATGAACTGCATTAGCCATAGAAGTCACAAATCACCGCATGTACAGGCAAAGGGGACTGTGGGTGCTCGTTTGTGGATATATTTATCTGTATGTGTGCCTCTCTTGTGTTTTGTGTGTACAGATATAAACTGTGTGGGTGGTGGGTACACGCGAACATGCACATCTGTGAGGCTGTGTGAGCGTGTGGTACGCTAGCTCCCAGCACGCTGCAGAAAAAAAGCCCTTTTCTTTATTTTCCTATCCCTCCTAAATCTTCCTACATCTCTGCTGTGGTCCTCCCCTTGACAAAGCTGCTTGCCAGTCGCACTGAATAGCCCTGGCTCCTACAATACACAGTAAATTTCTTGCACAATTAAAACAAGGAATGAAGCTACAAAAGAAGCCCCCAAACAATGGAGTCGGATGACAAAACAGCAAAAGAGACCACACTGGGCCGTTTGATTAAGCCATTGTTAGGGCGCACAATGTACACCACTCCACAGCCCTTTTCTCACATATACCTCGTGTCAATCAAACAGGCCCTGCGAGCCAACAAGCTAAACACACACACATACACACACACACATACACACACTGACAAACATAATAATCAAACAGATCAGGGACAAATCTGAGGCAGAGCATCCATACTGCACTGATGGTGCAGACCTGAATGGATGTCAGTGTTAAGATATGTTAATGTTCAGGACATAAGGGAGAGCAGTTTTTTAGCACAAAATGACAGTCCAAGCCTTCCTCTCCGCCTTATCTTTGCAGTAGCTAGCCTTTCCACTCTATTTTTAACTGAATTATGACGTGATCTGAGTTTCATGCAGCTTCATCTTCATCACCATCTCCCTCTGTCTCCGTGTAACTACCTCATGTGTGAGCACTGTCACCCTTCTCCCACTCCCTGGCTCTCACACATACACCACCCCTCCCAAAGTTGATAAATTCCCACAGTGGCTGTTGACCCAGCTGCCTTTGTCAAGTGGCGCTACCAGCAGGTGCTGTTTTCACAGCCACCCTGGCAGTCGTACAGACTGTTTAGTAGCACTGCTGACCCCTGCCTGCTATTAACAGTGTTAGCTACAGACCCCCCCAATCCTCCAGGGACTCTTACTCTTTCTCCCTCTCCCTCTCTTTCTGTTTGCTTCCCTCCTTCGCTCTTTTTTAACTACATGCAGCCTGCAACAACAAAAGCCAGCGCGGATGGAGTCTGGAGTTGGGTGCTGATGGGAGCATGGGAATCAACCCCCTCCTGCCCTCCATCCTCCAAATTTAAAGCACACACACACACACACACAGTTGCAGTATTGTCACCGTGCGCTGCCATCAGTCAGTGTGTCTGTCAGAACATTTGCAACACATTTTTCAAACGAGGAAGTAAACACTCCCACAGTCAAATAAATACAATTATCTTCACAGATCAGTTACAGTCATTTATCCACCAACTGACAGATTTTTAGTTAAAGCTGAAATGTGTTTATTCTCACACACTCAATCCTGTGCAATAAATAACATAAATGTAATATTTACCCAACTAGTGAAGGTCAGAACAGGTGAGCTCAACAAACCTGATCAACATTTACCCACAGTGAAATACTGAGAGGAACCAGTTCTCTCCAAACCAACAAAACTCAGTATAGCGAAATCAGTAATTTTACCTGGCAGAACACAGGAGTTGCTGGTCTACCAGTGCCTCAATCAGTTAGTTTATCTGTGTTAATGTGTGACTTTAGTTTATCCAAACAAACCTTTTAAAACACAGAAGTCATACAACAACCTAACCAATCAAGGCAGCGGTAGACCAGCCGCTCCCATGTTCTGGAAGGTAAAATGACTTATTTCACCAATGGAGTTTTGTTGCTGTATTTGATTTATATAACTAGCAGTTTCCCATCAGAAACATTATCAGAAAAGTCTGATGACAATGTAAAGCAGTGAAAATACTTTAAATATAGCACAGACTTAAGCTGATATTGATTTTTTAGGTGTCCAAAATACGTTTTGCTGCTGACTCTGTCCGCAGCAGTAGACTGCTTAGCTTCCTATACTGAGACTCCTGCTGTTTCCATAAAATGGGGGCGTGTCAACTGGCATCTGCTGTCGCTAATACACTGACCATTAATAAGTACCTGATACAACCTCACTGCAGATAATCTGAATTATCCCTTTAATACGCACATTTATCACCCTGGTTGCAGGTCCTAAATTCCATCTAGTTTTGGTTTCTGCAGCTGATTGACCATTTGCTCTCCAGCCATGATTGATGAGGTCTGTTCTCTCATGGACTAAGCATTACATGCGCACACACTGACCTCACTACTGTTTTTCATACCAGCATCAGTCCACAGGAGTCTAGTTACCATGCCTGTGTGTAAAAGTGTGAGTGTGTGTCCTTCAGTGTCCAGCAAATTGTGTTGCCTCAGTAGCTTTTTACCTCAGTCCAGCAGAACTGTTGACACATCTATATTTCTCCCTCTTTCACAAACGCACACACAGACAAATGTGTGTGTGTGTGTGTGTGTGTGTGTGTGTGTGTGTGTGTGTGTCTGTGTGTGTGTCTGTGTGTCTGTGTGTGTGTGGGCTAGTGGGCAACAGGCGCTAGCAGACGCTTCACATTTAAACTTGATTACGCACTCACTGTATTATTTCCAGATTTGTAGAGCGTGATATGAAATAATTCTGTTGCAGCTCATTTGCTGATGTGCGTGTCTGGATGTTTGTCTTAATATGGAATGATCACAATATGCTTCTTTGGTGTTCAGACTTCACGCATATGGTGTGGAGATGTTTGTGTTTGTGTGTGTCTGCATTTTTCCAAATCATGTTTATATCTGCGGGAGCACTTGTTCTTCAAGTAGGGGGAAAACATGAGTCAAAACAATTAAAGCACCTCATTTGACACAGGTATTGCCCCAGCTGTACGGTTAAAATCCTTCTTAGACAGTGGATTCACAGATGATTTACTATATTTGACAACATCCAGAAAAATGGCAGTACATCAGTGAAAATCATCTGAAATCATAGACACAACATATGATGGCAGATTAGTTTTGTTGTACCAGCTTTACAGTAAATAAATGGCTACAGCCATCACGATACATCAAAATAATAAATCATAGTATAGTATTACTGTGTACTTCAGCCAATAAGAGTTGGACAAGTGTGTTGTTTTCTGTCCAGTCTCTGCTTTCTGTTTGTTCTGTTAGCAGGATATTTTTAAAAAGTTATGAATGGATTTTGCACGAAGCTCTGTGGAAACTGTGATCTGGCAAATAAGAACT
This sequence comes from Lutjanus erythropterus, assembly GCF_056507025.1. Lineage (NCBI taxonomy): Eukaryota > Metazoa > Chordata > Actinopteri > Lutjaniformes > Lutjanidae > Lutjanus > Lutjanus erythropterus. Next base: position 15,139,954 of record NC_139319.1, on the reverse strand, counting down.
GATGTGTGTTGGTGGGTGTGACTTCTCACTGCAAGGCTCCAACTTCTAAACAGACTGATTTAATGTAGTGCGCATAAAAGCAGGCATAAGGAAAAAGGAAACCATCCATTACTATTCCAATCAAACAACCTGTGGCCCAGCCCTGCTAATTTCTGCACTTGGCACAGCAGCTGAGCACAGAACAAATACAGAGCTGATTAGCTGTGTAGTGTGACTGGCCAAAATTCTAAAAAGTAAGTAGAGTTTAAACATATCTCATCTCATGGCATGAAATCATCCAAACACTGAGTTACACCATAACTGCACACCTTTAAACCACTTTTGCTTGCCTTTATGGAACTCAATACAACCCTGTTTGCAACTTTAATTATTTCCAGTACAGTTATGATTATCTCCACAGTAAAAGTACACAGCCGATCACACACACTACTGGACCCATCAGCCCAGTATTTTTTGTCTACATTTATGGCTGTATGCTCATGGACCTCTCATGGTTGCAGTGGTTCCCAAGTTTTTGAAAGACCAATTTTATTGGCTGCTCTGTTTTATGCTGACTGCTTTAGCCTCCATCGTGGCTCAAAAAGTGACATCCATAGAAAAGAGTATCTGCAGATAAATTCCATACCCAATATGTTATGATCCATAAAATATTGGCAAGATACGAGATGAATAAATCTGTTTTGTTTGCTTTTGGCCATCTTTGAGCGTTCAAAGCGTTCCACAAGTCAACTGTAACTTGCTTAAATTTGAACTGATTTTCATGAAATTTAGTTTGTTATAAGTTTGTTAGTTTGTTATAATATAAGTATAAAATATTTTCATTTTTAGTATTCACTCCCTTGGAAAGATAAACTGGAAAGATAAACACCATTATTTTGGGTCGCAATTGGAGTTGAGAAGTACTGATTTATATACTGTATCTCAACATGATATACAACCACCGCTATTGGAAATCGTGTCAGTAGAACTGTCATACAAAGTCCTAAAGATTCAAATTTTACTGCCTAAATAGCTTCAGTTGTGAGATTGATATTGTGTCACAATTATGGAGTATCATTCCTTTATCATAAGTGACCTTATTGGAAGACTTTAAGTGATAATACTAAATTAATGTCCTACTTTCTATACTTCGTTAGCCTGCCGTGTGATGCTTGTGTCCCCCACATATTAACTTTCCCTCCTTCTAACAACTGTTGCAGGCCCCCTGCCCCTAAGGAGTGCCAGCGTCAGGTGGAGCCTCCAGAGCTGCTGATGACAGCTTGTTCCAGACACTGTAAGAATGGACACTGCACTCCTACTGGCAAGTGCTGCTGCAGCCCCGGCTGGGAGGGACCCTTCTGCCGAGTTGGTGAGTGCCTTTCAGTTGATTTGCATGAGTTTTGTAATGCACATGCACAGTAGGTCTGCCATACTTTTTCATATAAATTATCAGAAACATTTTTGATATTTTGTGACCTATAAAGTAACTTAAGTGTTTTTCAACCAGGACCCTGTTGTCCCAGGTTTTGTATGTAAATGACAAATGGGAACAACAACATCAAAATACATCCACTAATGCGGCTTTTACATTGGCACTTTTGGCCACACCAGGTCATTCTGTGCCAGACTAATTTGCATTTCCATTACCACTTATAACACACTGAGCTGTGCCAAGTTGCACACATGATGGACCATCTGGTGAAAACCCAACATTTCCTAATTTTGCTGCAAAGCAAAATAACAACTTTTATTGTGAAGGATTTCTAGGAAATGATAATCATTTATCCACCGTTTTACAGTTGCTTGATGCAAGGCAAGCACCTATCAATGAAAAGACACACCTTCAAGCAGGTAGTCCTGTTGTAATCACTGCTGTGCTGGACTGACACACCAAATCAAACTTGAGTCAAGCCAGGCCAGCAGGTATATAAAAAATGGGTACAAAAGTGCTTGCTTTTTACCACTGACAGGCTCAAATTGTTATTCTAAATGTCTGACAACTTCATGAAAAGAATCCCTGCAGAGATAACTTTTTGTTAAGGATTGAGATACCTTACATTTAACCAAAAAACAGACGATTTATTGCTCTTGCAAAGCCACCAGACTCCATTTACAGAAACAGAAATTTTATCATCGTAAAACACACAACTCACCAAAACGATCTTGGTTTGTCTTACCACTGTTCCAACAATCACCAACTCTGGTTTGGACCTTTTAATTTACCAGATGTGAAAATGTCAGGAGAAGAGGGAGAGGGAGGTCGGACATCAGAGAAACAGCGGGGAGAAACAGCGTGTACAGCCAGATTATTTTCATATCTAACGTGGCTGACAACTGCAGTGGTCTCACACTGGACCAATTTCAAAAATTGTTGTCCCATTAGTCACTTAGACACAAAAAATGTGGGAAAATAGGGTCCTGGTTGAAAAATAACAAAGTTACTCCTTAAATTCTGAATGAACAGCTTGTGTTTCTTATCATCTTTTCTTACTTTATTTTTGACCTCACTGTTTTCTTCTACTCTCTGTGGCTGTAGCCAAATGTGAACCAGCCTGCCGCAACGGAGGAGTGTGTATGGAGCCCAACAAGTGCCTGTGTAAGAGCGGCTACTCTGGGTCCCAGTGTGAGAAGAGCGAGGGGGACATGCCCAACGACCAGGAGAAAGACGGCATACTGGACCACATCATCGACATGACCTCGTACCTCCTGGACCTGACCAGCTATATCGTATAGGGGCGCGCAGAGGGGGGCTTCTCCCCGCTGTCATCCTCACATTGACACGAATCTACCTACCACCACCAGCAGACTCTAACGAGGTGTCCTTAATATGGCCTCTTAATCTCCCTCACACCCACGCAGGCATGTACACACACATATACACACACTCAAAGATACACACAGGATCCCCGTCAGACTGCTTTTCATCCTCATCACCGAACTCTTCCTCTTTTGCCTATAAGCTACTTGCTCTTGAGCACCAGGCCTGGCATCCAAGCCGTGTTCACTGACCTGCAGACCGCAGCGAGATGATTGACAAGCATGGCCAAGTTATGGAAGTTCCACTAAGGCATATTTCCTCGCACGCAGCTGACTCCACAGGAACAGGACCATTTTAACTCAAGACTTTGAGGGGCTATCTGTCGCCTTACTCCAGACCCCTCAAATAATGGAGTTTGAGGCATTTCAACGGAGACAGTTGATTGTTCAGGGGCTCAAAATTGTTAAGAGTGGTGTGGCTCACGGTCCATTCAAAACCCAGTAAAAACAAATGTCTACATACACAGACTTTGAAGGAACACTCTGCACCTCAACGAGAATCACATAGAGCCTGCAGTGCTTTGTGCTATACTATTCTAAAGGCACTAATACAAGAGAGATGAACCATGTTGTCTCACTTATGATGTTGTATTTAGTTTGTGGGCACATTGTCATAAAAAGCTATAACAGTATACAAGTATGTATACTTTGTTTTGCAACACTCACTTGCTACCAATGTACAGAATGGATCCACAACAGAGGACTGTTACCTACGACTGAGTGAGAATATTTTGTCAAAGCCAGTTTCATACAATCTGAATGGAGTTATTGGCTCCCATGCACTGTATTCATTTTTTGTTTCATTCACTTTATTATTCAGAATGAATTTGTCATTAAATAAAAGCGCAATGAGAGTAGTTTCACATTCAAACATACAGTACACGCCACACCATCACAGGTATGGTCGACTCCTTTCATTGCGTCACACACTGAACCTGAACTCAAAACTACAAAGGGAAGAGATAGCGCGGTGATGTATATTTCCAATAGAGCTTACCTAAGTACTACTTAGCATTGCAAAAAAACTATAGCATTACTATTGTTATCATAGAGGAGGGTTTATTTTTTTAAGCGTAATAATATATGGGAGAGAATGGTGTTTATAGAAAGCAGTTTTACACTAAGCTTGTCAGTTCATGTCATTTCATGTTCTTGTACTTATACATATGCAGCTTTTTCCTCTGTTAAGAAAGACACGTGAGGTGCGTTAAAGTAATGCATGTCTGTGCCTGCATAGAGTAATTTGGAGCAGTTGGCGGAGTCCATTTTATCCTTTTTTTTCCCCATGACATGTGGTTTCATTACCACTGTCAGAAATGTGTCTCCGTTGTGAGATGATCAAAGATCCCGTCGGGCCACCAAGTCACTGTGGAAGCAGTTCACAGTCAGAGGCAGATCTTATCTGTGGAGAGCAGACTTAACTTTAACCTAAGGATCTGTCTAATGGAGATAAGATTGAATGTTACATGCTAATGAGCTTCTGACTCCTACATGCAGTCAGAACTCAGTTAAACACAGACTGGGATTTTCTGGAGCCACATGAATGTGTTTTGTGTTTTCAGATGCCAGACTGAAGTTCAAACAGATGCAGCGCATACAGTATACACGCATGCCCATATTCTCTTAAAACAATACATTATTAAGAACTCCACATTTCATCTTAAAGCATTTAAGTTCAGTAAAATGAATGCTGACAGAGCCATCAGTCATTGCGTTTAACAGTTCTGAAGGCAAACGGTTGCAGTTTTGCTCTCTCCCCATCTTTTATTTTGAAAAACAGCATTTCCAAGTATCATGGTTAATTGAGGTTCAGTGTCCATAAAATATGTATTTGTTCTTCATCTCCCGCCTCGCTTGTGTTTGCTGAAATAAATCAACTCTACCTGGTCAAAATGGAATTCATGCTGTAAAATGGAAAATTATAATTTTTTTTTAGCACTTAATGTGAAAGTTGCATTGTAGCTGCTGAGACGGCGTGGTGTGAATAGAATAACCATTTTCATTATTTAAGTAGTTACACAAATAAAATAATTATTTAAGTTCTCTATGTTGTTTTTACCATTGTACTGTATGTGACAATTTTTTATTCCTGTATTGTAAATAAAACTAGGGATAACTTTGTTTCTCTACAGAAATATCAATATGTCTATTAAAATTTATAGCATGTCTGAAATATTTGCCTCTCCTCTGTTTTTGGTATTTAGTAAAGCTGTAGAACATGGTACAGCTTTAAATATCTTAATATTCTAATAATTAATGAGGAAACGTTGTTTTGTAGTTTACTTCTACTCAAATTATTGGGAAAGTAGAAATGTTATTCGAAAAAAATCTCAGTTTAAACCTGCCAATATTCAATCATTATTCATGTATTACTGCAAATTTCAGGTGTTCAATCTAATTTTTTTTTAAGTACTTTAAGCACCTGTCCATGTTGGCTTGACAAGCTGCATTTGGTGAGGAAGCTCGTGTGATATGATTCAACCATGTGGTGAGACTCCAAAGTAAAGCATGAGCTTTCATTTTCAACTTTTAGATTGACATTAATGAGAAGTCCTTAAAGGAACAGTTCACCAGTTCGAAAATTGCTTTCTCTGTTTGTTAAGTATAAGGTCCCAGCCAGGAGATGGAGGAGTTTGGCCTGGGATTTTTTCTTTGGATTTTCTGATGCTTAGACATTCTGTTCAGCAGGATAATCTTGTAAAGTGAACACAACTTGTCAAATCTCTTAAGCTTGTGTTTACCACAGACATTATTTCAGGCATATAACCAGAAACCAACTCAAAAACAACACAGACTTTGAGACGAGGGAACTGGAGGTGCTAATATGTTCACTCACTTCTGTGTTTTAGGACTCGTTCCTGCAGCACTCTATAGTCCAGCGTGTTACAACCCATGCATGGCAACTTGTCAGTTTTACACTTGGGATTTGTACTAATAATAGTACATTATATAATATAACCTGTTACTGTTACTGTTACCTGCTTTATAGGTGCTGGTAGGTGGATTTTATTTACCTATGGACAGAGGATGGCTAACTGTTTCCCTCTGTTTCCAGGCATTATGAGCTAAGCTAAGCTAAGCGGCTGCTAGCTGTAGCTTCATATTTATTGTAGCGATATATGAGTGGTGTTGGTCTCCTCATCTAACTCTCTGCAATAAAGCAAAAAAGCTGTGATTCCCAAAATTTCAAGCTACTCCTTGGAGAACCATATAGTAAAATTACAGGTTCCTTTTTTGGATGCCAACCATTTCTGGACATATCTGTCTCTCCCCATGTTTCCCGTCTGTATTTAATGATATGATGACAAAAAAAAAGGCAAGGAAGGAATTTACACTCAATCTCAACTATTAGGAAAATATTCAGAAATTACAGACCTGTAAAATAAAGCATTTAGTGCAGACATCATCTATCATTATTGGATGGTAATTTAATGTATAAGAACCTTGTCTTTGGTCATGGCCCCATACTGGGAATTGTCTCATTTCTGGTAAGTCAGCTGCAACATTTCCACTGATGGTTTGTCCTGCAGCCAGGTAAAAAGAGTAAAGAGAAGGATGTTGAGAAAATGTTTAAGTTAAACGAGGGCCAACGTGGCTTCAGGCCCAGGGTTTTCCCTTCACCCCTGCTTGAATGGAAAAGCTGCCTGCAGAGTTGACAGCGAGGAGAGCGCCGACATGGCTGTTATTTCGTCATGCAGCGTCACTTTGAGCAATGCCAAAGTTCAGCCTGAAAATTCCTCATTTGAAGTGGAAATTCTCCACTCTGTTTTTCGGAAGTACACAAACACGTTCATGCATGGAGGCACACACGCAAGAGCCACTGCTGATGGCAATATTAATTTCCTTCTCAAAATACCAATGAGGCTTTGTGTTGTATAATGATAGTGAGTGGAGACCACCCACCTCACTCCAGTCTCGCTCACACATACACACAAGTGCACACACTGCCATATTTAGAGTAATGCAATACTAAGTTGTCTATGCACTGTTCAGATCCAATCAAAATTGCATAAAGTGGAACTGTCCAATAGTTGCTGCGAGGTCCAGCGTATATTTGAGTTTATACACTATCTGTGGCATGAATCATTACTTTTCATTTGGAATAGTTTTCTTTTTCCTTCCCAAAGGGCCCTTGTCTGGCTATCTTTCCCAAACAGTGTAACCCAGTACTTTGAATAAACATGAGGAGCCTGTATACCAAATATTTGTAGGACTGAGATGGCTGGAAGTGCATGCTATAATATTGTATACATGAGTGAAAGAGTCAGCACAAGCAATACTTATAGGGTAACAGGAGGAGACAGGAAAAAACAGGAAGAAACAGGAAGAAACAATAGCCCTGTGATTAAAAAGAGACAAACGTCATTCTCTTTCTCCTCATCCAGACGACAGAGAACAATTCATTATGCTGTATTTACTTGTGTTCCTACTCTGTGGTAATTTATGACATCCTGTGGGACTAACGCTGCCTCGTGCCACAGAAATCATGTTCGATGAGGCAAGACAGACAATCAGACAGGTTGTAAACAAACCAACAGTACAGACAGGACACTCACGTCAAGGTTTTAACTGCCAAGTTTAAGAAAAATGTACAATAAGAGGGTTTATTTCGCAGTAATGACCCACTCTCTGTACTTTATCAATAGTTTGATACAGACTATACATTTTAAGTGGTTTTATGGATATAAAAAATATTTTATTGCTCCTCCAGAGTCTATGATCAGAACTGCACCCACAGCAGTGTTCTGTTCTTCATAGCAGCGGTCTGTTGTGCAGAAATAATGCTGTGCCAATCAGGATTGAGTATTTAACAAAGCTATACAGTATGTATTGTCGGACCACAGTGAGGATATAAGTTGTAAGTATTTTTTTCAAATAAATTTTTATTGTGATAGGGAAAAAAAACATTACCCAAAATCTGAAAGTGACAAGCAAAATCTTTAGCTTCAGCCAACTGGATGTTTCTTATCTGCATGCAACACAAGAGTCACAGTTAAATTTTCACTTTTTATGCACACAGATGTTTTACTAATATATACATATATGTATATATATGCACTTGTTTATCTTTGATACTGATGAATGAACCAGGAGATTTTCATGTCCATCTTATCTTTGAAGTGCTTTAACATAGATTATTTCATGGTCTATGTTAATACTCAATTCTGATTGGCTGCAGGGTGTCTGTTATTTCCTGATAATAGACACCTAGGTACTAAGCACTTCCAGTGAAAGTTTCTGTTCACCATTCTGAATTAAAGGACCAGTGTGCGTGATTTAGTGGCATGTAGCAGTGACCTTGCACATCGCAGACACCTTGTTTCCCCTTCGTTTTCCGAGCATGTAGGAGAACCTTTGGTGGCCACAAAACTTGTGCAAAGTGCAAAAGGCCATATATAGAATTAGCGTTTGGTTTGTCTTTTCTGGACTACAGTAGAAACATGGCAGAGCAACATGGTGGACTCCATGGAAGAGGACCTGCTCCCTCTGTAGATTTAAACATCTCTTTCTAAGATAATGTGTAAGCATAAAATAAGCATTAAGTGAATATTTAGGTGCCCTTGTGACTGCGAGGTTTATAAGTAAAAACTATAGTGTGCACGTGGAGGTAAAACATAACACAGTGCCAGTGCAGGTACAGTATGATGACTTACGCAGTGGAAAAACCATATATAATCATACCCAGCCATACATGGAAACTTGAAAAGTCTGGAGTCGGTGTGAAATATGTGCTTTAATGATCTAATTGCTTAATAGCCTTTTTCAAGGTATTCTAAATATAATATGATATGAATCATTTAGATTTGCACAAAAGGGGCTAGCCCCTTGAATAAAGCTGGTAGAACTAAATTATTTTAAACGTAGACCACCATGTTCTACAAAGAAGTCTTTTTTTTCCCCCGAATTCTCCTGTTTTCTGGCACTACTCCTTTATCAAACCCACATTATAATTCATTATTCTAACTGTTGACTCCAACTACTCAGTTTTTCTGATACCACCCATGTCCGCCCATGACACTTTTCTGGAAACATCTCCTGACGTTCACCACGATTGTGACATCCCTTCAAGTCTTGTTTGACTCTGCCTGCACCATGAATAACTGTTTCCACTGTGATCTAACTGTACATTACCACTTCACCACCATACCACAAAACTGTGGAGATCACTGTTAAATGTACAGCGTGCTGTACATGTGGCTGAGTTTGATGTCATGTGTTAACACATGAAGTCATGATGTCTTGTCAGGGAAGGATCCTAGCTGGGGAGCAGCGTTGATTAATGTTGTATGTTAAACATCTGTGTTTGTCCACCACTGGAACTGCTCTCTTTTGATTTTTTGAACATAACTTCTGGCCCCTTCTGCGTCCAACATATTGATTTATGTGAGAATACTGGATCTGGACTGTGTAAACATTTGGATCGCACTTTATTTTACAGTATACTAATAAGACACAACAAGCTGTACTGTGTATCAAATTACACAAAAACTAGAAATAATGTGTTCTATATTAGGCAGTATGAGACCCATATTAGATCCTTTATTAGAACCTTATTAGATTTTATTGGAGGGTAATTTGGGACTCATTACAACAGAACCGTACTGTAAACTGAAGTGAATGATTTCTCACAGTTAGACTCTTATTAGACTTTATTAGAGGGTCATTTGTGACACATTACCATAGAACTGCACTATAAAAAATATTATTTCCATTGTTCTGACTCTCATTAGACTTTTTTAGAGGGTAATTAGGGACACCATACAACAGAACTGTGCTGTAAACTAAAGTGAATTGTTTCCTACATTTAGTTTTATTTCCCATTGTTAGATGCTTATTAGAGTTAATTTGGCAAACATTACAACAGAGCTGTACTGTAAACTAGACTTTCGTGTCCCACTGTTTTGCTCCTCTTAGGCTTACTTTGGAAAACACCACAACAAAACTTTTCTGTAAACTAAAGTGAAATCACATATTTGGCTTTTACTTGGTAAATCAGGTTCACATATTTTTAAGTGGGGATGTAGCAGATATGAGATTTCGCTCCAATTTCCATGTCCCAAATGACCCTCTAATAAAGTGTAATAAGGGACTAAACAACCACCATGACTAACATTCATGGTGGTTGTTTCATTGAGTCTGTACCTGCATTTTATTCCTGTGTGCACATGTACATCTGTGTGCATGTCAATCCCCCGCTTGTATATCTGGTTTTGTCACACCCCTAATTGCGTAGTGTATTCTGTGACCTCATGTGTTTACTCTTGGCTGAGTCAGTGAGTACTACTGCTGAAACGCACGACCGAGGCAGCTGAAATCTCATATTCCCTGGCCCCGATCACTTACTAATGAAGACACACTTTCCGAACAGCCTGCTGCTCCTGCTGCTGCTGCCGCCGCTGCCTTTTCCTTCTGCCTCACTTAACTCTCGGCTTATCACATAACAAAACAAACCTCATTCGCCGACCACCTTGGAGGAGGTTTGGGTGGTTTTATGCACGGCTGTTGATTTTTGTCAGCTTTTGTTATTAGCTAAGAGATTTTTTTTTTCCATCCTCACACCTCCACTATCTCACATTTCACACTCCTTCATTTCATCTCAATACCCCAGTTATTTACACCAATTTCCCATCCTGAAGCACTTCCTCTTTTCCTCTTTCCACCAGCTCCTTTTGCTCCTCTCCGTTCATCTCTCGTCATTCCATCACTCCCCCCTCTCCCCCCTTCCTCCTCCTTCCTCTCTCTCTCTGCTCCTGGATTCAGGGCTTGTTTACTCTCCCAGACCACAGCACTGACTCGCATCCATGAAATGATGCAATTAAGGATCCCACTGGGGCTCAATCTGTCATGTTAACACATGCTAAACCCCCACAGAGGGCTGAGAGCAGCACTGAGTGCTGGGCGACAGGTAAGACTGACGGGGTGAGGGGCGGCTGGTTAAAAAATGAGGGGAGCATGATGTCGTGTACGGCAGAAAAAGCAAAATGTAACCATGATAAATGATGCCACACAACACTGTCGGGCGAGGATTGTAAGAGAAAACATCAGTTGTGTGTGTGTGTGAATGTTTGTGTCATTTTCTGAGTGCCCACATGTCATCTTAAAACTGTCTTTCTATTTATTACTTGTTTTGTTTATTAATGTGGATCTGGCTTTATCAATCATAAACAATACTGGAGAGGGCAAAAATACAACAGGAATTACTAAATAGATGAAACATCATCTAGAACTTTAACTGGATGTTTCTTTTAATGCATGTGCAAATGACAGATACTAAACACTGATCAAAATGCCTGAACTGTTACTAACAAAAAAATACAAGGGTCTCCTGTCATATGCTGTAAACTCAAGAGGAAGACAGGATACTTCACATTTTGGATTTGATTGATTTATACTGGACCAGAAGTACCAAGTGCCAAGTCAAGTCCCAAGTTTTAGACTTTGAGTTTCATGAACTCACTGTTGTTTGTGCAACTTCAAATGTCCAACACAAATGTGTAGAGCTGGGTATGGACGGTAGAGAAATGCCCCTACCAGTATCCAGGGATTACTGAATTATCAAAAATTAAAATATATCTTGTCTCTCAGTGTTTAGTCAGTGTTAGCTAGTGAGATTCAGTATTGTGACAAAGCACGTGCTAATTATAGATGCAAAACAATGCGGTTTCATGTTTTAAGATTTCATGCTAACCCTCATTGTGCCTATCATTTGTTTTGTCTACAACCTACCTATAGCCATTGGTATTTTCTTAGTGTTTTTAATGCCAAAATGTTTAATATATGAATTCAGCAATTTTCCGACAAATCCAGTGAGTTTTTCAGACCATCAGGTGGAAATTGAGAAATGTACTCAAACCTATAATTTTGTCATTTATTACTTACTCCCATGCACGCTGTAATCTCAGTCAGAGTCCTTTTGGTAGCGGCTACTGTTCGTGTGTGTACAGTAGCATGAAGTTTGTTACAGTGCATGTGTATGGGCGTGTGTGTCTGATCTCTAATGAATGTGCATGCAGCCGTCAAAGACAACACATCGCTCTTTGTCTGCTTCCCCTCTCTGTGATCCTCAGCCGGGCTAGGTAAACAACTGATGTCGGCTGGAATGGACCACCTAGGTATAAGTTTCCATGTGGGGGTATCCCCTCAAAGCAAAGCAAGGAAATTTTCCGAAACACATTAAAAAGAGTTATGCAAATGGTTTACGGCAGCGCTCGTGTGGCTGTATTGTTATATTAATCTGTATACACTGTGGCTCATCTTGGCAGGGCCCTTTGTTTGCCTTCACTCTTAATCTGCGGGGCTCATCTCGAGCTTACATCATTCAGAGTCAACAGAGGGACATCCGCCGCAGCCTTACTGCTAACACCAGAGCTAACACTGGGGTCAAATAGTGTGTGTATGTGTTTGTGTGCGTCAACCGAAGAGACCAAGCAAAGCCAAAAAAGGTTTCGCAAGTTGACTTCAAGTGTCCGCTGATGTTCAGAGGCACCTGACCACAGCAGAACATTTTAACAATTTAATACTTTAAATTAGACAAAAACATAATATATTCTTTATTAGACAGTATTACATCTTTTATTAGAACTTTTTAGACTTTATTACAGGGTAAGAAGGGACATATTACAAAGGAACAGTACTGCAAAGTAAAGTGTATTATTTCCCACTGTTTAGGGCCTTGTTACACTTTGATTGACCCTCACTGACATTCATCTTGGCTACTCTGCCAAGTGTATGGGGCCAGCCACAGAGTGTGTGTCTCAAGTAGCAGATATGTGATTTCTCTTCAGTGTAGAGTACAGTTCTGTTGGTATGTGTCCCTAATTAACCCCCAGTAAAGTCGAATAAGGCTCTAATAAAGGGTCTAATACTGTCAAATATAGAACACATTTCTAGTTGTTTGATCTGATTTGATGTCTCATGTTAGTGTACTGTAAAATAAAGTGCAAGCAACTATTTGTAACCTATTCTGTATCTGTATTTTCCTTTTGTAACCAAAATGCATTTTCTGATGACCATGTCCTTGTTCATATTTGCTCTTCAAACACCGACTTCCCTCCAAAACTTTCCAGCCCTACGAGAAAGAGAGAAAGGAAAAGAAAGTAAAGCACAGTTGGTTTTTCTGTGCTTGCAAAGATGTGGTTTTCTCTGACTGAAGTGGGGCCATAGCTTGCATCAGCCGTCTGTCCGTGTGTCTGTGTGTCCAGGCCCGTGAACTCTGCCAGATGCCTGCCGCCTTGTTATCTGTACAGGCACGGCCCGTTCTGCTGCGCTGTGTGGGCCAAACAGTTTATCACACACCACTAGCAAAGAGGTTGGGGTCTTGCACAAGTGATAGCACACACACAAACACACACACACACACACACACTCACATATACACACCATTAGACTAGCATGTACACTTTGAGAGAGAACCGTGTATGAACACACGTGTAGAGACAAATGCACACGTATGCGCAAGCAGATCTTCCAGAACTACAACCCTACTGCATCGTGTCGTAAAAAAATAAATAAATAACAAAAAGGACAAATATCAAAACATGCTTAAGTCAAGGAGAGATAAAGCCTATTGTTAAAATTAATGAATCATTGATATCCCATTGTGTTGCGCACAATTTATTAATTACTTGGGAAAATGGATGAAAACAGAGATATCTGTTTTAGGGAAATATGCTTATTTGCATTCTTGCTGAGCTTTAGTTGAAATCAACATCTCTCTCATGTCTGAGAGTTAAGTACAGAGCTGGAGCCAGGAAACAGTCGGCTGAGTTTAGGAACAACAAGCCTGGTTCTTTCCAAAATTCAAAGATATACCCACCAACACCTCTTTTTCTCATTTGTTTAATCCGTACTCTGACAGTAATGTAAAAAAGAGCATTTTAGTTTTAGTGTTGTAACTTTTTCCTGACCAACAGCATATTCTTGTGCCTTGCACGTCTGTCCAGCGTCCTACAGTCGCTGATGACTGTCATCCTCACTGTGACAACAAGTACTCTGTAGATATAAACCAGTTATTCTAATGTAACAAAAACACAACAAGTCTTCTTTATAGTCGATTAATCACTAATCAAAACACACTGGACCTTTAATGTATGAACAGGAGAAACTGCAAAGGAACAAACTCTCGTCAAGAAAGCAAATAATCGCATTTCCTAATGTGTTGAACTATTCCTTTAAGGTTTGAGGCTTAATTAAGTAAAGCTTTTTAATGAGCCAACGAATAAACCAGTAAAAATAAAAACATTCTTTTAACTTGTCTAATGAATCAACATTTACTGTAAAATAAAAAGGCAAAGCAAGTCTTGGTGAACAACAAACCTGATTGTTTATGGCTCTGGTATCACAACAAATTGGCCTCTCAGTCAAACCCACACACAATCATACAAATGCACCCCCATAACTCCAACTCCAGCGTCAGAGCACACTCTACAAAATGAATCCTAAATAAATCAAGTCAGTGTTATTCCAGAAACGGGGGATTACAGAGTAAACACGCTGTCCTCCTCAGTGAAATATTGAACCGAATAAGAAATATTGCTCATTCCCTCTCAGAAAATATTGCCCATTCATTCTCATCACTGCCACATAAGGTAAAAACACATATGGTGCATAATTTTCTTTGGCGATGCTCTGGTGTCTTTTTCATGGTTAAGCGTTATTCTGTGGTGCTGCCTTGCCATTGCCAAAGCCCTAATCCTCATTTTGGTACAGAGACTGCCTGTGGTGTACTGTGTGCATCCTAATCTCTCCAAAGCTCTGTGTCTAATGGCTGCACTGCCTCTCTGTACACTGTGTACCTCCAGTTTAACTATAGCCTAACAAGCATGGCAAAGTGGTGACAGCCAGGAAGAGGTTGTTACACAAGAAGACCAGGAAGGAAGGAAGGAAGGTAAGAAGGAAGGAATGCCTGGAGTGCAATTTTGTAACAGTATAAACTGTGGGCATATTCTTATATAATTACAGAGACTGTGACTGTGATCATAAATACAGGCCTGTTTCACTCACGTGTTGACAAACATCACTGATGTAAACAAACCCGCCTCAGCAGCAGAGGGACCTACTATAAAGGGAGGTTACATAATAAGTTAGCAAGTATGTTGAGCCTAAATGCAGAGTTTTCAGTGTGAGTGTCAGGTGATTGTGTTTAACACAACTAGAACGCCATGGTAACTTGTGCTGAATACATAACCTGCTCCAGAGGAAGTTATGTTCGGAGTTTCGGATTAAGGCCGCTGTATGTCTCGCATCGCCACAGGAACCTGCATGCATTCAAAAATCTTTTTTTTTTTCCCCACAGCATATCATCCATAGACTAAAAGAACGATGAAGCAACTACAGACCACTTTGAATGATTAGCGGCCTTGTCTTTTTTATTTTGCTGATTTTGCAGCTCAGAACACTGATTAGAATATAGAATATACAAAAAGTTATGAAGTAATTTTTAATTTACTGTACAGTCCTTTTTACACACAACAACAACACTTTTTTTTTTACTTTGTGACATGTCTGGTTTTAACAGGGTGGTTGCTGCTTTGAGGTAATTTTACAAAGTTTCACATGAATTATTGAATAATTTAGTTAATAACTATTTCAAAAGTAATATGGTAGTTTGGTCAGTAATAAAAACAGTGACAAGAGTGATAACACGATTTATAGAGGCTTTTGCACAGATATGACAACAGGTGTACCTTTAGATTTTGGCTTGTCCTTTGGCAGGACTTTGAAAGACACAGGTTGTTCACAGATAATATTCTATCAATACATTATAAGTATAATGAATCATAATAATCTAAATGCACTTCTTGAGTATCATGTTTATATATACTGACTTTTAGGGTTTTAGGTTTTGTGTCCCCAGCTCACACACACGGCTATATCAAATTTTCTTTGTGTACACCCCTCAGAAAACTATAATTACAGAGGTTTTGTTTACGTCTGGCTCATACAAGTTCTGTCAGTCACTTAAGAAGTGATAGCAGGCATCAATTTTGTGTTTTGAATTGTGATGTCGGGGATTTTCATTGCCAATTTTTCTCTGTTTTTCAAGGCTTCAATCATCTCTCAATCATTATGCAATTCTGGGTAAAACTAGACATATATTACAAAGCATCGCACATTCTCTATTGTTCACTTGTATTGCTGCATCTTAATTACTGTGTGGAAGTGTGAGGTAACACAAACGCAACTTACAACTATTATGCATGCTACAAAAAAAAAACAGCGGTAAGGATACTGAGTAATGTGGATTGTCGCAAACGCACTGATAACTTATTTTTAAAGTCACAAGACCTGAAGTTCGTGGATCTTGTGAATTCTCACAAATAATGTACAAAGCAAAAATCAATCTGCTGTCAGAACAGAGATTATGAGTTCTCTGTGTCTGCCTGTGTAGGTATGGGTATGCAAGTATATGTGTGTGATATATGTCTATACATTTATTTGAAGCTCTGCTTAAGTTCAATCAGGAAGACTCTTTATGCCTCATTCATCCCTAACTGTCTTTTTCTTCTCCTCTCTCTTTTTTTCTCACTTATTCTCAATCAGCTATCCATGGACGTTCACTCTTAAAGTTAACCAACCAGATTTAGCCACAGTCTCCATCAGCCAATCACACTGTTGTGTCAAAACTTTAAATCTTTTCTCCTCTCTGCCGCTTCAGCTTTCATTTCTGCACAAAACTGTCGCAACCCCCCCTCCACCCCGTTCTCCTCTAGTTCTTGTAAGCCAGCGCTCAGGTTGAGCTCATCAAAAGTCCAGTCCTCATCTCATCCTGATCTTTAGCCATACCTTCACCACCACCACCAGGGTCTAGACTCCATCAGGGGCTTACCTTTACTAATCATGGCTTCACCACCCCCTTTATACATGATGATATCACAAAGGAGTTTAACCGCCAAAGACTTTTTCACATTTCTCTCTCAGTTGTGCACATGTCAAATAAATATATTTTGTACCCTCAGGACAAAGTCTGTCCTGATCGAAATAAGTGTACACTTCTTCCTGCTCCTTTTCATAGCATGTAAACTGTGTTGTTGTTGTTTTAATGAGAATTTCTTCAGTGAATTTGTTATATAGGTTTTCTGATCCTTCTGTTTTCATTTTGTTGCTCTTAATATAATTTTGATGTTTTTAATTGTCTATTTCCTTTTTTACAGGTTCTCAATAAAAATATTTTTGTTTCATGTGACCGACAGTCCGAAATCCAAATGTGTTCAAATTACTATAATGCAAGACAGAGAAAATCCTTAAATTTATGAAGCTGGAGTCAGCAAATGTTGAAACTCAACACTAGTGATGCCTGTTTTCTGTAAGCCAGTAAATGTGTAAATGTACATATGTTCCTGCACATGAAAGATCACATAAGAAGGATCAAATACCATTGATCAACATCATTCGTTGTGATAGATGGAGTGAGACTTCCTCCCCATTTTGCCCTCAGATCCGTTACATTGTCCTCCTGCCACAGCCGTCCCTGCTGTCCTCATCAGGCCCTCGCAGGTGTCCCGTCTGCTGACCTCGTTCCTGACCTTTAGTCTTTAACCCCTCACACCTGGGCAACTCCTTTGCATACCCTCTTTGAACTCTGACCCAGGACTGTCCATCATCCTGGGGGTCACCTGGTAAAAGCGTTTACCAAAAAAACTATGGTGGCTCTCCGGACCACCGCTCGTAAATCAGAGAAACACCCTCAAAACAATGATGACACGCCCCAACTTTGACACACAACTTTGATTTTTACTCAAGTTTCATTCTATGCCATGCCAGTGTCTGCTTCATATATACACTCATACATACATTCATCCTGTAAACGTGCATGTGTATTAGAACCAGATGGACTTTTACATGTTTTCATGAGCACTTGAAACTATACATATGAATGCACGAATACAGAGTAGCATGTTTATCATGTATACCATGACAGATTAAATTCACTGTATGTTTCTTGATATAAATCAAATAGCAGAAAACTATAATACAGTATATTTATCTGGATCATCTTAATACTCAATAAGTGCATTTAAGTCTGACACTGTCCCATAATGAAGGATACATGATAATCAAGTTACTTTATGGTCAAACGAAAGAATGAATATTAATTGATTGAATAAAATCCAATAGACTAATCTATTTTCTAATCGCTGGTTTGAGCTGCGATATCAGCAGTGAAAAATGAACTTGCCAGTAAATCAAGATCAAGCTTAAAATATTCAAAGTTGTCTATATTTGCTTCATCATTCTCTTAGTATGTAAAGAATCTGCTGTATAAAATGTCAAAGTGTTAATATGGCCTGACGTAAACAGATGAAAATGTTTATCTGCATCAGCAGCAGAGGTTCCCATGGCAACAAAATGCATAGAGTTCATGCTGCTGTAATTAACAATATTACAAATGGTGGCATTACTAACGTACAGCTCAACATCTTTGCACATATAACGTCTTCCTTCAGCTAAGAACCTGTATCACTCATAAAGAATATAGCCAGGAAAAGAAGAATTAGTTAAAGCGTGACACCTTTTGTTGTCGATTTCATCCAAAAGTCTGGTCTAGTTAGTGAAATTTACCAGTTAATTACCGTTACTAGTTACTTACCTCATAAGTAAGTTAATCACTTTACCATTTACTGCATATAAAAGTAATTAGCAACTAGGGACAGTAGCTCTTGAACTACTTTTTAAGCGTCTGCTTCAATTTCTTTATTAATGTACTCATAGCTAATTTGTTTGAGTGATAACCGTCAAATTTTTATCTATCATTGCACCAATTATCACTAATAGGAGTTATTAACACTCTCAGCCACTAGAGGGTAGCATTTCTACATGTAAGCAACACTTTTGTCACTTTTAACAAAGTGCTCCCACTGCAGTTAATAAATAATTAAAAGATGAACAGCTTATATTATAATGACAAGGAAGTTCCCCTTGCCTGAATGGTTTTGTGCCGCTGTATAAGGTCGAGTGACAATAGATCATAGATCGACGAATACACTAAATTTGTCTGCTGTGTCTGTTATCCTCTGCTGTTGTCCACTACTTTAAGGAAAGTCAAAGGTAACAAGTAACAGGCGCTTTTAAATTTCAGTGATTGTAACTACATTATAAATTTGAAAAAGATAATTAGTTACATGTCTAATTACCGCCAAACTTAGTAGAATTACATAAATGCATTACTCTCAACACTGGTTGTAAGTTATGATGGACAGGCTTTACTTGTGAGTCTGTACATCTTTTTTTTTTTTTTTTTTAATTCTGCAGAATATATCTTTATTAACAATAGCTTCTTTCAAATTATTCTGAACATTGAGTTTGTTGAAAAATGAAGGGTGAATTCAGAAACCTTCAGAAGCTCAGCTTTACTCTGACTGAGTTTTTGTTCTTTCATGTTCCTTTTTTCTTTTTGTGATTCTAATCAAGATTTCATCTTCATCTCGGGATCAGCAGTTTAGTGTGCAGCTGGTTTGAAAAGAAAATATCACCAGTCAAACAGGAATCCAAAAAGTTTGTTAAGAATATAGTTTATTAGGTTTTACAAACGGGGCCATGTTTAGAAGAAGAACAACCAGACATGTGGTTCCTCTGAAATATAAGAACTTCTCTGATTCAACAGGCTTTAAAAGAGCCCATAGAAGTTACTTTTGAAACATGTTTTCTGCATTACTTTTGTTGTCTTGTTTCTAGAATTAAAATGAAATGCAGAATGTGATTAATTATGAGAGGACACATGCTGTCCAGGCTCCAGAAAAGTCATTCAACATGTAGCATGTATACAGAATATTCCCACTTATTTTCAAATTGAGAACAAATTGTCACAAACATGTCCTTTAAAGGTAATTTCTCTGTGGTATACATTTGAACACTCTTTTTCACTCCTTATTGTGTAATTCAAGTCTACATGTCTTTGTCTTTCTCGGAACATAGACTCACTAAGTCTCATCATTTCAGTGACTCCAACACATAAAACATTTAAAGAGAAAAAGTGCTAATTTTGGAAGCAGGCTTTTGATAATTATGTCCAAATTAAGTCATTATTGGTCGTGTTGAACTCCAAAATGATAATGAGCACCCATAAATTTCAGTTTCAGACTTTTCAGTGCACTGGTGGTCTTTTTATCTCTGTGGGCAAGATCTGAAAAGCAAATACTCTTCAAGAAAATCTGAATTGTCACTTAGTACACCCGCATGTCACTATTACATATGAAAAAGTAGGATTTAATAAGAGCAGAAGGGCTGTCTTTATAGCCTGTGTCACTGACCACCAACATCGTTCCAGGAATCTTATTTTCACATCGGGGGGATTCACTCCAACCTCATCATTTATGACGGATATGTTATATTTTTTGAGCAGGTGGGGGTGGGGGGAAAGAGGCTTTAAGCAAATGACATCTGATCTCTTTGTGGGGCATCCCTTTTCAAGTCGAGGAATCAAAGACCACCAATGTGTTACACCTCTAATGTGGTCAAAAGAGACGGAGGAGGAGGAGGAGGATCTGCAGATTTGGTGCAGACACACTTGAAATTTTGATCCGCTCCCACCAAGTCCATGCGGGCAGATGGAGGCGAGCAACTCTCTGATCAACTCCTGCACTTGCCACACACTGCGCCAGCACCGACAACGTTTATCATTCTGTTTTACTGTTGACGGCCACTTTCTTTTTTTTTTTTTTTTCCTCCGTTTCCCCTCGCTCCTTTCCTCTCTGGCAGGCAGGATTAAGTTTAATTGTATCGTTTATGACAGATACGAAGTGAGGTTTGGCACTAATTCAAGGCAGACCGTGCACAGCCATTTTATGGTTTCTTTCCACCTCACTTGCTGATGTGTGGTGGTGACACATTTGACACAAACCATCCAACATGCAGGGGTGGGGGTGACGGAGGGTGGCTGCAGAGAGACACGGCTCAGAATGAACTGAGACAAAACTTTTACACACACCAATTTTCAATTTTCAGTAACTTGTCTTCTAACCGCACCTTCATCTCTGCCATCCAGCACCTCACACCCTCTTAAGAGTAAAGCCTCTAACTGGAACCATAAAGGGTTCTTTGGTTTGTGACCATAGGAGAACCCTTTTTGGTTCCCAGTAGAATCTTTTATAAAGGTTTCACTTGGGTTCTACCTAGAAGCCAACATAAAGGGTTGTGTATAGAACCATCTGTGAAAGGTTTCACTCAGAACCCCCTATAAGAGATTCTACAGAAAATCTTTCTATGGTGCAATGGTTCCAGCAAGAACCCTACTTGAGAGGTCCAGAACCTTTCAAATTGTGAGGATTTTTTCTAGAACCCACATAGGGGGTTCTACCTAAAGCCCTTTTTATGTTCCAATGTTTTTAACAAGGTGGTTCTACTGAAACAATTTTATTTTCTAAGGGATTTATCTGGAAGCCACCCTGTTGGCTCTACTGAAGAGCCTTTTACAAAGTAAATTCCAAAGGTTCTATCTAGAGCCCACCCATGGTGTTCTACTGAGGAGCCTTTTACAAAGTGTATTTCAAAGGTTTTATCTACAACCTACACAGGGGGTTCAACTGAGAACCCTTTCACATTCAAAGGGTTTTATCTAGAACCTATGCGGGGGCTACAAAGACAACACTCAACTTTTTCTTTTAAAAAGCGTTCTTGATGGAACCTTTAATCTTACAAAGAACCCTTGCTAACCCCTTTCTTCAAAAAAGAGGTTCTTCATAAGCAAATGTTTATGTGTAGAACCTCAGCCCTTCAGGAAGAACTCCTTTGGAACCCTTATTTCTGAGAGTGCACACTGACGTTTTTCTGCAGTATGACTGGTTGAGTCTAAAAACTGAGTGGTTTGCAGTTTGGTCTCCTCTGCAGTGGTGGCACCCCGGGGCCACCTACCCACAGTAATCTCATAATTAGCTGAGTGGGATTGAAGGAACCTGCCAAATATGTGACATTTGTTGTTTTGGGGTCAGACAAATTGAGGTGTCGATTGAGAACAGAAAAGTCTGGTTTGCTGTAAACTGACTAAACAAGCAGAATAATGTTGGCCTTGGTGGGGATGGGTATAATCAGTTTGATCTGGGCCCTCAGTGAAGCTATAAGGAGGTTAACACATGACATCAACTTATAAAAGACTTTTTTAACAGCTGATGTTCATTCATAAGACAGATGTAGTGTGGTTCAGTGTGTGTGTGTGTGTGTGTGTGTGTGTGTGTGTGTGTATGACTTTGCATAGTGAGCGGACCACCGGGCGTCCAGACATCGACTCCGCCTCTGAGCTTAATACAACTGATTGCACTCTGATCAGTGCTGGTAATAGTTAAGGCTTCAAAGGCTCTACCTCTGAGGCTGCCAGCAGTTATTTCCGACCCCGAGATCGTGCTCCCAGCCTTTGGAAAACACTTAGTCCTCGTCTGTGTCTGTCTTTCACTTTTTAGGAATAATAATTGAACATTTTATTTGATCTTTTAACTTTTTATTATACGATTCCATTCATCGGGAAGTTGTGTGAAACAAAAAAAACAGAAAGCAATGATTTGCATAACATTTTTGACTTGTATTCAATTCAATACAGTACAAAGACAAGACATTGTTGTTTCTTGATGTTGAAATTGGTTTGGAAGGCAAAAAAACATCTAACAAACTTTTTTCCATGACGTGGCGGGACATCCCAGATGTAGAGTCGGTTGTCATCCATTGTGACAATTGTTCCAATTGTTGTTCCTGTATAATTGGACTGTTGTAGTGTAGTCTGACCCTGGCATTACTCAGTTTTCTTGAGTTTTTAACTGTATCCCGCTGGTTTAAAGGAACAATTCCACAATACACTTATTAAAAGAAGGTAGGCAGTTTATTTTTGGCATCACTGGGCAAAAGTTCCATTATAACCTTTAGCATAATGTAGTTCAAGTTGTCTGAAGGAAAACACATTAGTCTTCTTCCACTTGGCTCTGTTTTCAGGTGTTAGAGAATCTAGCTCGTGATGGGAGATTTTGTCCAATCACAGGTGAGTAAGAGTCGATTTTTGAGTCTCGTTCCCAAATCAGTGCAGTTCAGTGCATCATTTTGGTTTCAGAGAGTTACAAGGTTCTGTAAATGCACAGTGAAAACAATATAGCAAAGTATTTTTAAAAGCAATTATTCTAGTGCTTTAACGCGAGTAAAATTTTGACTGAGCAACTTTCACTTGTTCTTGAGTAATATTTGACCAGGACTATCTATACTTTGAGTCAAGTACTGGGGTTGAGTACTTTGTCCACCACTGCTTCCAGCACCTTTAAGTAGAAGAAGAAAGGATTTATGTCACATTCATATCTGTTTGCTGAATCTGAGGCTAGAAGCAGGGGACCATTAGCCTAACTTAGCATAAAGACTGGAAGCAGGGGGAACCACCTAGCTTGGAACTATCCAAAGTTTAAAAATATCTGATCACCAGCACCTCTGAAGCATACTAATGAACCCGTTACATGTGCGTTCTTTAGTCCTTACAAAGAATTTAAGTATAAAAGTCACAGGCAATGGTTTTTCAGTGACCTGCTTTAGTCTTGCTGTCACTGTGAGGTTGACCTGGGCACAATATCGCTGCTCAGCCTTGCTTACAATTTTGCCCAGTGGCCACTTGTGGTACTGCAGCAAAAAAAAATTCCCTGTAGCCCAAACAGATGACTGTTCGAAAACTGTAGACAGGACACCTCAATCTGCAAGCAAGATCAGTTATGGTCGTTTCTGTTATAAATGTTTGATCTACTGAGGTTTTATATTTGTAAAACTTTCCTTTTAGGGCCAGCAGGAAAAACACTAATGCACATATTCAGTGAACCACATACCCAGGAAGCAAACCTCAAGCTAATAACTTTTTTTTTGCCATATGTGCCAGTCTAATAGGTGAAATTTTCAAAACTTCAAACTCACATTTCACTTATTTTTCATTCTGATGGAAAAAGGGAAGAACAACAAAAGAAAAAGTGCATAAGAAGACTTCGAACTTCTTTTTCCAGAGTGAAGAATGAGCTGTCAAGATGACATAAACGCAAAATCCTAAAAGAACTCGGACTGATGACAACTGATGCAGTCAAGCGGTCAAAACGGGTAAGTGAACAGTGGGTGCAAATGATTTTGTCAGCTAATAGCAGAACTAATATATTGTTTTCAGTTCTTTGTATTCCAGCATTTCCATTCTTCTTCTGTCATTCTCTTTTTGTTTTTCTCCCTGCCTGTCTTTGTCTGTCCACAGGTAAGCTGTCACACCTCTTTCTCTCAGCACCCTACAATTACACCATGTGACACCCCCACTCCTCCACTCGTCAAGCCAACACACACCTAAACCACCTTCACAATTGCCTTTTAAACACACATACACACATCTCGAAACGAGCGTCTCGTCTGACGGAGAGGAGCTCTGGAAGGATAGAGGCAGCTAATATGAACTTAAAAGGTTATAATAGAAACTGTGGTGGAAAAAAATGATTGAAATGAGCCAAAAGATCTTTGTGGTGATGGTGCATTTCATTACGCTCTCCACGGCTCATCATCAGGACAGGTAAGAGTTTCTGAAAAGAAAGTTTTGTAGAAGTGAATCTGTTTTCTACTGTTTAAAAAATATGAATTTTATCACAATGATATTCACAAGGTGACCTATAATTTTCCCTGAAGCGCTGCTCACCATTAAGGACAAGAATCTGTGCAGTTCAGTCAACATAAAAGGGAAGGGATGTGGATTTTTCTCACTTGGACTGTTCCAGTACAGCGTGAGCATGTGAAATGAACCTACTTGGCCTGTGTCTAATCATTTAATAGCCTCTTACTGCCGTGTGGGTGTGAAGAGATTTAACAGCAGCTATGAGTGAAGCTTGTTCAATGGCTCTGTAGACCCTGTAGTTTATTGCTCTTTTGTTTATGACAGCAGATTTTAATGGGCGAGAAATTATTACTGCGCAGAATTTAAGGACTTTTCTGGTGAATGCATGGGAATGAGGGAGGTGTTTCATAAGTAGTTACAGTATATAGCAGCAGTAAATGGGTCCTAGTGTGCATAACAGATTCGGTAAGCCATAAAATGCATGAGATATTTATCTGAATTTAAGATTGTATTTTAATGACATTCCTGAATGCATCAAAACCCACCTCTCGCACCTTTATTTCTTTATTTTGTTTTGCTTTAAGTCCCTACACTTTAATCTTTTCAGTTACCATTAATATGTATCATCTTTAATGTGTATTAAACTTTTTTTTTTTATAGTCAGGAACAGTGTTACGGAGTTGTGAACTACATGTAATTAAATTAGCAGTAGCTTGCTGGTAGTTCAAGTACATTTATACAATATTTGCTTCGTGATTCAATTAGTTAAACTACTTATTCATGTAATTTTTGTGTAGTTAACTACTGAAATGTAATTGTGTTGTTAAGTACTTTTATTATTATCTTCTCTACTGTAATTGAACTTCCTTCGAAGAGCCAAGGCAGCCACCACCCCAAACTTGCCCTTTGTGTAGTGCACACACAAAAAGTTTTAAATCTGAATTGGTATAGCTAAACTTGAATATATTAGGTGTCAATTGATCATAAGTATCGACTACTGCTATTTATTTATAAATAGCTGTTGCGTGCTACGTTTGAAGCTACCTGGCTGAGTAATACAGTTAGCAATACAGTAATATTTTCCTGTGGCTATATGGCATCAATACACAAACATAAAGTACTGATCTTTATTATATTAATTATCAGTATTGCAAATACAAATTAGACTTTTTGGTACTAGAAAATTAAAATCATTTGCTTTTTCAGTCTACTAAATGGTGACAGAAGTTGACAAAGTTTCCTTTGGGGCCCTGATTTGCAGATAAAAAAAAAAAAAAAAGTTAACAACAACTATATATCACAGTTTATGTTATTGCAATACTCTTATCACAAAATGGGTTAAAATCACAGTAGTATTGTATCGTGTCTTCAGTATTGAGATAAGATCTTATTACATATCTGTTGATTCCCACCCTTACTGAGTAACTGACAATTTACTGTTAGGCTAACTGGTATTTTATTGGTATTTTACTCTCTCTGCTCTGTGGACTCAAATGATGTGTTTAAAATCACATCCGATTAAATATTAATAAAATAGTTCTTACTGGATGATCTACATTTACTCTCCTCCATGTTCTCTGGAGTGCCTCTTCCCTGCTGATGGTGAAGAAATGTGTAGAGCACTCAAAAAAGTCTTCATGGCATGCACTTTCAGCTCCAAGTCCCATAATGCATTGCATCGTAAGAACCACTCAAATGATGACACAAAATAACTGTGATTAATAAGTGTTTGGAATATTAATTCACTACTCGTTAGAGAGTAAACTGTAAGTGTTTACTACACAGGAGGTGAACTTGTGTATGTTTACTTGATTAATTACTGTGTTATGTTTCCTTTGGGGACTTATTGTTTCTGTTTCATCTGTGATACTTTGTTTCTTTGTGTGTAATTTGACAGTTAGTCTACTTTTGTAAAAGAAAAGAAAAACAGTCCACGTTACTACCATTTTTGGAACATTGGTCTGACTACTTTCTCATTTTATGATTTGTTATCTCAATCATTGAGTTTGTTGTCCAGTACTGAACTTTGACTGTTGCTTTCACCTTTTTTCAGGGATCAGTCTATGTTGGTTCTTCTGCTGCTGAAACTGAAGCCCTGAAGGCTTGATGATGCTTAATGGTCTGATAACCTTTTGTCCCAGCCTTCGCAGGTCAGTGGAGGATGCGCTGAAGCACACTGGAGGTCGAGCACAGCCCGGACTCTGCAGCTACGGTCAGACTACTTCCTGTTGTTCGGGATGGAGGAATGTTAACGGCATTTGTCAGCGTAAGTCTGCAATTTAGTGACAGCACAAGTACAATGAGACATTACCCACAGTTCACTGGTTGTCAGTTCTGCATCTCAACAAAACAACAAAACAACAAATACAAGGAATTAAGTGTGAAAAAGTTTGTTTCTTGCAGCTCTGGTTCTTTTCTTTGCATTTTTTCCTTTGTGTGTTTCTTCTTTACTAACATATCAACATTAGAATTATTAGTGGCATAAAGTAAATAAATACATTGAGTCAGATACTTCACTTTTAAAGTATTTGTGCTTTATTTCTATATTTTCATTTTATGCTATTTTTACTCTTTTACTCAACTACATGAGTCAACACTCTGTATCTGTGATGAGAACAGGTAATAAGCTTGCAAATACAATGTATTGTCAGAGATTACAGTTACCAGTGTAAATAGGTTGAAAAAAAAATTAAGCAGCTACAAGATTAAAATACCTGCTGTGCATAAGATATTATTTTCTCAACAAGACCAATATTGTGACGTGGTGGTCCCACGTCTTGTATATTTGCATAAGTAGATCTATCTATGCAAGATTTGTATCCATATTTCCATACTTCCAATGCAAATGACTACATGTAGTGCAAAATGAGTTGATTTTTTGCTAGTAACAAACTTGTAGAGTCATAATCCAAATCTGCAGTTCCCCATAGGTCTACCGCCTATTTAAGCATCTTTCAGCTCACTGTTATGGTTTTCTAGCCCACAACTTTACTGTTATTGTTCCCTCTCACTGTTTTCCTCAACATGCAGCAGGCAACTGTTTTCAGTGAGCTCTGTTAATTTGACTGTACACTACCTGCACTAAATGACGGACAGACCAAGCTGGTAAAAAAGCTGGTGAACATGGTGGAGCAACTAGAAGCTAAAGAGCCGTTTAGACCAAAACAGTGGTGAAAAAAGACAGTTCAAATTGGATCAACACGTCCTCATACCTAAACGACAGAACAGTTCAATTGCCAGTGATTCCAAGAACATAATCGACAGCTGGAGATTATCCACGACAGGTGTTGTCTACTGGACCTTAAGTATGAAGCGTAATTCATGTGGTGTAAGTCATGTGACGTTAAACACGTTTTGAAACAGCAGCAGTTTAAACTACTTGGTTATGTTGAGGAAAATATCATGGTTTGGTGAAAATAAGTAAGTTACATATGTCACATGACAGAAGAGACATAACAGAAGTCATGCATGTAACAAAATTTTAGTCATTTAAAACTTTACAACTTTATTTAAAATTTAATAAATCCTGGATAAGAGTCAGAGAGTTGTTTGACACATGCATGCATTCCGACCTTTTCCCTACGAGGACTTTCTCATTGTTTATATTCTCTGGTAATAATTACTATGCCCACTAGAGGTCACTGCCTAACAATAAACGGAAATATTGGTCATAAGAAGCTGCTTGTATGTATGTTTTTTTATTTTTTTAATACCTAAATACAACTGCATATCTGCTCACTAGTGGGCCCTTTTGCTGACTGGATACTGTGGCTGCTTGTCTACGTGACCTTGGCTCTTCGGGTTTGGCTCTAACCAAGCACAGACGTTACACTAATGTTGCTCTACATTTGTTTGATGTGTAAACTGGCAACAGCTTTTTCTTTTACCCTCAAGTTGACAGAAAATAATTTATACTGCTTTAATTTTTACATTTTGGCAAGGCAGTATCCTTTTACTGTGATGATGGCTCTTGTACCAACACACAGAAATTACTGATGTTAACATGATTTGGTTTATATTGTGTCTATCATCCTCCACAGCGGTGTGCAAGAAGTCCTGTGTAAATGGAAAATGTGTGGCACCAGACAAGTGTTTATGCTCCACAGGGTATAAAGGCCCTCAGTGTGATGAAGGTGGAGTATAAAGCTCAAAATCATTGTCAGTCTTATGTTTCTAATTTCTTAACCATTACCTGTGTTCCCCTGCATCATTTACCGCAAGGATTTCTATCTGCTGCCTGAATAATGTTTCATATTGACTCCAGATGTGAATGAGTGCGGTTTCCTGGAGAGACCGTGTTCCCAGCGCTGCATGAACACACACGGTAGCTATCGATGTTACTGCGAGCCTGGATACACACTCAGTGCAGATGGATACACCTGCACCAGTGAGTAATTTCCTGTTTAAACAGAACATTTAAAACTTACAGTCCCGTATCTAAAAGCCAAATGAGAAAAGTCTGTAAACTGACAGATGATATTTCTGATGCTGGATCACTTCTCCACAAAAAGCCATCTGCCATCTTTATACCATAATAGGAGGTTAAAGTATCTGAGGACTTGGTACTCAGTTTACACACCTTTTTAGGCTAACGTAAATGTTTATGGCAGAAATTCACAGTTTATATTATGGAAAGCGATATCATAACAGAGTTTAAGTGGTGATAGGATACTTAGAGGGCAAAAAATATGAATGACAGATTTTATGAAAGATACGGATTTTTGTTTTAAAGTGGTGTTTGGTCACGATTTGTTCTTTAGTTGTGCGCTGAGTGTGTGTGTAGTAGTATGACAGTGTGTATGTGTGTGCGCGTTCTCTCTCAGTGGTGATCCAGCAGTGGTCCATTTCTCTGACCGATCCTCAGCCAGTGTTTCCCTGTCTGTCTTCCAGGAGAGGCCGCATGTTTCTCCCTGCACTGCCAGTTTGGTTGCCAGATGGAGAGAGGGGGAGAGGTGCGCTGTCTGTGTCCCCCCGGCCTCCACCTGGCCGCTGACAACAAGACCTGTGAAGGTAATGCCTCTTCAGAAACACCCCTCAGCTTATCACAGAAATACGCCTCACTTGTTTGGATCATATGCTTTTCATGGTTCTTCTCAGGATGATATGCCATTTCTGTTCACTTCATTATTCAGTCTGACATCATGTTCATGTTTGGGAGGGGTTGTTATTTTGTCCTAACTAATAATTTGGGACGGATATTTCTGTTTACATCATTTTGAGGTAGAGGTCTTCATGGGTCCAAAAATACATGCACGTACCCAAAAAGACCCGTGAATGTACTACCGAGAAAGGGACCCGGAGAGTGTCGGGCAACACGAAGCCAGTTGGGAGAAACAAACACGATCAGCACCTGATTTCACAGCTGATTGCTATTAACAAGTTAATGTTGATTTATAAAAAGTCAAAACAAACTTACCTAATTGTAGCCTTCTCCCCTGTGCCTGGATGTGACGCATATAATCCGTTGTCGTCGCCAAGAAAGTTGGTAAAATACATCCAGGTTTTCTGTTGTTCCTCTCGTGCTGATTGAAACAGCTTGGATAAACCACTTGCTATATCAGCCTAAAAGTCCACCTGCTTTCACGATGATGGATGACAAACATGACTTGTTTAGAATCAGCCTTGCAGTTTTGTTGCATGTTGCATGAAGATAAATTTGACTGTTTCCCTTTTCAGCCATACTAACGATACACATTTGTTGCCATGGCTGCTAACATTAGCATTGTTAATATGGTATCATCTGCACTCTTGATTTACTTGGGTATTACACTTATAAAAAACAGACCTGAGAGCCATTGTAATTTGATTGACCCACATCTGATTGACCCGCATCCAACTGACCCGCATCCGATTGAGTCTTGGGCCTTAAAGCTCAGGTGAACCTGTGAAGACCTCTATTTTGAGCTTGGAAATAGGAACCCACTGAGAATTATCACTCCTTAGTTCAAGTTTTTTTTTATTTAGCAACTTCCAGCTAATTGTTTTGGTTTTGCAGCCTGCAACTTTATTGTTTTGGTCTAAAAACCCTGTGTATGCTATCTACCCAGAACCAAACAGCAGGCAGATAAATTTTGCAACTAGCTTGTGTGCATAGTGGAGTATTTAGCAGCTAAATAGTCACCTATTTTTCTCAAGAGTTGACTAAGACTAAAACAGAGCTAAAATAGAGTGGATATTAGACCTACAAGTGGCCAGAACCAAAACTTCAAATGATAGTGTTGTTGCTGCATATCTGCTGGATGTTTAAATAAGTGAGTGTTTGCTAAAAAGGTTGCAATATTTTTTTTTTTTTTTACTGTGTTGGTTACAAGTGGCCAATATCAGTTCGTGCAGGATAAACAAAGCCTGACCTTAATTGTTTTGTGTGTTTTAAATGACTAATGTAAAATACCATGAAAAAAAACTGGTGTACTTGACCAGTCAGTATGATTAAGTGCCAAGAACCCAACCTCAATAGTTCCTCAGCCACCACCGTAGCAGAGACTTCTCAGGGGGAAGGAACTATGGTGCCAGAGCTACATATTCTCTGACATATAAAAAATGCAGGTTAAGCTCCTTTGTTCCAACATTAAGTAACATTCCTCGCTAATTTACAGACAGAACGTCATGGGTGTTCTAAAACCCGAGTTTCAAATTGCGTTTTTGCCACACAATTCATACCTTGCAGATATTTTATATTTGGCTTTATTTGTAGAGCAGGTGATGCACGCAGCTTCCCATGCACATCATGTTAACTACCTGCAGTGAACTTACCAGTGGCACCTCTCCACTGAGTCTGTCCACCCACCAGTAAAAAGCCTTTAATTACCTTGTGTGAAGAAAAACACAGCCTGGACTCTCTCCTCAGAGTCCGACCTCTTTATGACTGAAGTCCTACTCGACAACTCAGCATCAGACACCTCCTGTCCTGTAATGAAGCAAGCCTTCAACAGCCTCTCTCACGGCTGTTAAGACGTTTCCACACTGTGGGAGAACCTTTGGTGGGAACGATCCAACATCCAAAACAGAGACATCATAGCTTTTGTGTCACAGATGCACAACTGTGTTCATAGAAGTCTGGAACAAGTAAGGTACTACATGGAGCAGTGAAGGTTGTTTTTTTGTGGGTTTTTACAAATCCCAATTCCAAAAAGATGGGATGTTGTGTAAAACAGAATGCACTGATTTGCAAAAACCACAATATTTAAAGGTCAAACTGATTAATTCTATTGTTTTTTGTAAGTATACACTTATTCTGGATTTGAAACCTG
Organism: Lutjanus erythropterus; assembly: GCF_056507025.1. Classification (NCBI taxonomy): domain Eukaryota; kingdom Metazoa; phylum Chordata; class Actinopteri; order Lutjaniformes; family Lutjanidae; genus Lutjanus; species Lutjanus erythropterus. The sequence goes on along the minus strand of NC_139319.1, from coordinate 15,108,376 downwards.
AAATACGTTCCAAAAAAGTTTGGATAGGTGCATTTTTACCACTGTGTTACATCACCTTTTCTTTTGACATCACTCAGTGAATGTTTGAGAACTGAGGACACTAATTATTGAGTTTTGAAAGTGAAATTCTTCCCATTTTTGTGTGATATACAACTCCAGGTGCTCAACAGTTCAGGGTCTCTGTTTTCATATTTTGTGCTTCATAAACAGGTCTGGACTGCAGGAAGGCCAGTCTAGTGCTGTAGTAGTGTCTTGGCATCATCTTGCTGAAATAAGCAGAGACGTCTCTGAAAAAGGCATCTGGATGGCAGCATGTGTTGCTCCAAAATCTGCAGCATTAATGGGGCCTTCACAGATATGATAGTTAGCTGTGCTAAGTGAGAAAAAAGAGATGCATAATAAAACTCAATTGTGTTAAGTCTGTCCTCAAGGAACTTAATTATTTTTGCTCAATCTATCTATAAAAGTTTTGGTGCAACAGAGTTTAAAGTTTTGGTGCAACAGAATTACATTTAATCTAGGTTTAGAGTAAAAACTTAATTGAGGCTTAAATTTCATCTTCAAGATAATTTAAAAGTTTGATTCAACATAATTTAAAGTTATTGGGTTAGTTGGCTTTTAAAACGTGTCCTTGTTGGTGCAACCAATCTCAAGAGACTAATCTGGTAAACTAAGGCTTAAATAAAATATTTCAAAAAGGCGAATGCAGCTAAGTGTGTTTATGATAAACGTACGTATAACTCATTCTGTAGTTACATCTGACTGGGCCATTTATTTCTGCATCATTATTAGTAAATGTACTCCAGAAGTCTCCATAAAGGACTTCATTCTGCACACCTGATGTTAAAGATTTGTGTGTTTTGGTCATTCCTTGTGTTTTGAACAGCAGTGCATCTTTCAAAGCTTCAGTGCAAAGACATGGTTGCAAGGTCAAGGTACTCATTTGTGCCTGTCGTGTCTTTTTGAAGGTAATTATTGTTTTGAGCAAAGACAAGAAACATTGAAGCAATTTGTCCTTGAGCGGTTTACTTTGTGTGTGTGTTTGTTTTAAAAAGGTGAGGGTGGGCTGGGTTGTGTGGACAAGGCCAAAAAAATCTGGATCTTTGTACAATGAAATTAACCAAATGTGTTGCTGGTGGTTGACACATGTTTTTGTTGTGTTGCAGATGTTGATGAGTGTCAGCGCGATTTTGACGTGTGTCCACCACGACAGACCTGCAAGAACACTTTTGGTGGTTTTGTCTGTGTGTGCCAGGATGGTTTTGTGATGGGGACACTCCAGAGCTCAGTGCAATGTCGAGGTGTGGTCTTTATTATATTCAAATAAAATGATTTAATGTAATTTTTGGTGCATTTGATGGCCAGTAGTTCCCCATTGCCGTTAAGCAGATGGTCACATGTTTCTCATGAAATCCCATAGAATGGTAGCATATGTGAGCATGTGCATGTATGTATGTGAATGTTACAGGGATTATTTGGATTATTTGAAGAGGGGTTGTGTGGGGTACTTATCCACAGTCAGTGTATTACAGTAGAAGGTATTCAGGATGATCACCTCCCTGAGTGCCCTCCAAGGTGCCCTCTAGTGGACAAAACACCATGAAGTGCCTTTTAAAGTGCCCTTCTAGTGGACAAATCATGATGGTCTCTAGGTTCCCTTCCAAGACACAATGCAGTGCCTTAAGGTTGCCGTACATACTAGAAAATTATTTGACCTCTACATGTACTCTGCATGTTCTTATTGCAGAGTTGTAGTAGTCGTACAACAAAACAATTTTAATCTAACCCAGGAATTGGAACTGTTTCACCTCGAATGCATACAGAGGGATCTCAGCAACTCTGCAATCTTCAAGTTGTTTCAAACAGGAAGAAAGACAATGATGTACTTTGTGGGTGTTCAGTGCTGCCACCTTGTGGCCAAAGTCTGCAATTGATATACTATTCAGTTATATACAAACATTTTAGCCCCCTAAAAAAAATCAATATTAAGTGTGGTATATTTAGAATAAACTCATAGTTTTACCATGCCGTCAGACAGCCTTTTTGGCCAGAAATAGAAGTCAGATAATGCTCTCTCCAATGTTCTCGAGCAAACTCAACTGGTAAAATCAGTAGTTTTACCTCGCAGAACACGGGAGCTGCTGGTCTACTGCTGCCTTGATTGGTTGATTGGTTGGTTGGTTTGTTTTTGTGACTTTGGTGTTTTAAACGGTTACTTCAGATTCACCAAAGTCACACAATAACATGAACTAACTAACTGATGGCAAGGTGAGGCTGTGAAAATACTTGACATATAACATACACTATTGATTTTTTCAGGTGGACTTTTTTTTTAAGTGGCTAAAATACCAGTACTTCATTCAACCAGAAACTCTTCAGAAACTCCAAACTATCCCTTTAAGGCATGCATGAGGTTTTCATGCAACAGAAGTCCCCCACCAGAATCAACATATTTTGCTTCTTAGACCACTAGGCCACAGAGACGTCCATATATGACATTTCTTTAAGCCACATGCAGATCTGTTCCATGTCCAATCCTGTAAATGAGTAAATGGATCACAGCACAGCTCCACATGTTCTCCTCATCTGTGTTAATTGGCAGCGAGCGGGATCATGTGAAGATGTGCTTTGGCAGCAGAGGATCCAGAGACCATGTTTATTTGATGAGCACTCATAGCTCACCCACTCAGCTGTGGGCTCACCCACGAGCTGTTTTTGTTTTCATCCATGTGATGAGCATTGCAAAATTATCTCTCGAGCAGGTTTGAAACAGATCGTCCTCAAAACCCTTTGCTCCCTCTGTACTCATCTAATATGACTTAGCTATGAAACAATGCTGCACTGATAAGAAATGATTTAATATCCAACAAGCACAGATCACATATAAACATTTCAAATCTCCGTCTCCTCCTCTCTGCAGATAAGGACGAATGTTTAACTGGGTCTCACCAGTGCAGCCGCCATGCTCAATGTGTCAACACAGATGGTTCCTACACCTGTCAGTGTTTGGAGGACTACTTCGGCAACGGACGCACCTGCTGGCCCAGGAGAGCCCCGCAGTCCAAGGCTGCCATGTACTTCAACTATAAACTCTCCAAAAGGACCAAATCCATACAACCTTCGTCTTAGAGATCTTACAAACTTGACAGCTCAAAGAAAAAAGGGACGTGCAACACCAGATGGTAACTTAAAGGGATAGTTCTCAAAAGAGTCATGTTTAACCAACAAAGAATAAAAACTATCTGGAGATGCCACTATTAAATTCTATATTTTCCTCTCATGCTTTTCTTTTTTTTTGGATTTGGCATCCATAGCCAGCCAAGGGAGACTCAAGAGAAGCCACTGGCAAAATTTAGAGTAAAAGGCACGAGCTGTAGATGTAGGCTATGAAGCACATTTTAGTTGATTTTTCTTTTTTATTACACATTTTTACAATTGGAGAATGTAACCAGTAAATTCAACCAGGCACGGCACGTCTGCGCCACAGTTCTGATCCGTCCTTCGCACAGCTGCAAGCCCCACCAACAGTGTTTCAGAGGCGTTTCAGCAGTGGAGCGTTTTGCCCACCTGATTATGTTTACTTGCTCAGATTTTGTTGCACAACAGATAAGCAGGTTATATGGTTAAATAGTTTATTTTCTGTCTACCTTTATGATCGTGATGTTATTCGTTTCCAGCCACTTAATAGGTGCAGCAATGCCACTGTACAAAAGCTAAGCAATGTAATGCTGTTGACAGGGTTAGCAGCAACACACATTTTACACAAAAGGGCCCAATTTATTCTATATTTAGAGCATGTTTACCACTTTACCTTGTCATCAGAAAGCCTTTTTCAGCAGCAAACTGCCACTGTATAAGAAAAAAATAATTCTCCCTAAACCAGCCAAACTCCATAGGCAAAATCTGTCATTTTATCTCACAGGACACAGTTCAGAAGGTTAGTTTGGATTCACATGCAATCATACAATACTGGAAACAAACTAAAAGATCGAGGCAGCGGTAGACCAGAAACCCCACTGTTCTGCAAAATAAATGACTGATTTTGTCTATGGAGTTTGATTGGTTTGGAGAGAACAATATTTGGCTTTTTTTAATGGCATTTTCCCCATAGAACAAAGGTGTCTGATGGCAAGGTGAAGCAGTGAAAACATCCTAAATATAGCAAAGACCTAAACTAACTTGAACTTATTTTAGGTGGGCCTTGTTTTAGGTGGCTAAAATACATTTTGCTGCTGGCCCTGTCCATAGAACTACACTGTTCAGCTTCTGTGCCGGTAGACTGACTATATGACTATATGATAAGGTATGATAAGTACCTCATACAACTCCACATTAAATAACCCAGACTATCCCTTTAAGAGGTGTTCAGGTTGACAAAATGGTTAACAGGGGTGAGAAAGTTTTCACCACTCTCAGAACACGCTGTAATGCCAAGTATTTTGTTAAGTTATGATAATTTTCACCACAACTGGAAACCTTGTTGCCTTTTTTTCTGTTCAAGGCTGTTATTTCTCTTCACTAGCCAGCGAGGCAAAAACCTGGAATACCTCTGGCACTATTAGTTGCCTGTTTGATGTCTGTTGAAGGAACCCTTCATTTAACAAATGCACTGCAACAGGACCACACTCTATACTTTGCAGTCCAAATGGACTGTGATGACAGGAGGGTTTTCCTTAGCGTTGGCATCACCACTGTCACACCCCTGTTATTGCACGTGGGACCTACTTTGTCCAACGAAAAGTGCAAATATTGCTCTTGAATCACTGGTAATTTGTTAAATATTCCATTTAGTGCAAGTTTTCCTCATGAAAAAAGCAGTTTTGTGAGAGTTGATCAGAATTTGTTAATAAAAGGCTGACCTCTGGTGGATAGATAAGGGAAGCTACTACAGTATATCTGCTGCCTCCACAATAAACTCTGAAGAATGCTGTTAAAGGATATTTACTGTCATTTGTAAGTCTGTAAAGGGTTATTATGATGCTATTTTCTGAACTTCAAATTAAAAGTCTATCAAAAAACAAAAACACTGCTAAAACACAGACTGATGTTTTCATACCTCTGTGTTTATCTTCCCCTGTTATGCCACAGGGAATGTTTTCAGACCCACTAAGTCACACGCAGGGCAGACTACCACACAGCAAGAGAGCGTAGACAGGTCAGACCAACCAAATACCAAGAATCTTTGTCTGTCAGCAGCTGTCTGGAAACCTCTTCCTGCGTCCAGAGAGTGCAAGAATGGAAATTGAAGTTCGTTTTTGATGTTTTCCTCGGGTCAATTTTACGTTTCCCTTCCCAACGATTAGGATCGTGACCCTGGGAGGGGAGGGAATTGCAATACTTGAGGATAATAACTGTAATGATTGGAGATGTGGGTAGGGGGCACTGTAAATGTGTTGTGTCAGGGCCCCGGTTGTAGTCCGAGGAGGCTTTTGGTGGAGCTGCTGAGAGAGTCGGCCGGGCTTGCAGTGAGAACAAGCAGCTGCTGCCTGCTGAAGGGCCCTGCCACTGACCCTATTCATCCCAACAGCAGGTGTCACATCAAGTCCCCGCCTCACCCTCACGCACACACATTCACACATGTGCTCCACACACACACATACACCCATGTGCAAAATCACAGAGCCCGTGCACGCTTACACACACACACACACACACGGATGAGTGTGTGTGTGTGTGAGGGGGGACCTGGAACTACTTACAGAGAACAAAGAGGGAAATCAAGAAAAAATGCAGCCTCTTCGAATAAATCTCACCACAATGCTGAGAAAAATCCCCAACCTCACCCCCAGAAACGCAAGAAAAACCTTGTTTCTCTCTTTCAAAGCAGTCAAAAGTGTCTTACAAAAGCAGAAATAGAAAACATTTTAGATAAAAGGATCCAGGCCCCCTTTCTGAAAAGGACCTCACACCAAGTTGTGTGTAATTCCTACCAGAAACTGGTTTATTTACCAAAAAATAATAAGATTTAATGCCAAAGCACTTAGGCCGCAAATAAAGGACAACAAGTGGTGGGTACACTGAAGGGGGCTCGGGAGAAAAAAGGAGGACGACGCTGGGGTGGAAATTTTCCCTTTTTCTTGTGCTTGTTATTTTCTGGTTCTGTGTTTACACGACACACAGGATTTCGCATGGAGGAGTAGCGACAGGAACAGTGGCGCTGGAGCCGCGCAGAATGGCCTTGGCGAAATAAAAGAAAACAATAAACATGTCAGAGGAATTTGGACATCTGCAGTGACACGAGCTCTCACACCGAGGCCATGGCAATTTCACGAATCAAAGTGCTGCTGCCTCGGCTTTTCCTTATATAAAGCAAAATCAACATTTATCCTGAGAAAGTGAGCAATGATGCTGACAAGTGCATAGAGCCAATGACAATACAATAGCGGAGATGCTAGGAACAACCGTGCCACCCACGTTGCTGAAAGCCTGTGCTTTCAAACACCACCACTGAACTGTAAAACCACTAAAACCCCTGTCTTGCCCATACTGTCCTTTTCACTTTAGCTTGAAATAAGCCAGCCTTTTCTCCCCGTGCTCCATCAGAGGAGGCTTTTCCACGGCTAATTCTGGTATTATGTTCCTATTGGAGCCACATCTCCTCTGACACACAGCCACTATACGGAGGAACACAGTGCAGTGTTTCCATGAATGAATTAAAATTATAGATGCTGACCAATCCCACTCAGGGGGAATGAGCCAAAGCTTGAACCCTCGGCGTAAAATTATAAATCTTGTTAGAGAGCCATTTTCTCTTGCTTGCCATTGCCTGCAAAATCTGCAGTGGAGTACACTCTTAGAAATACAGGTCCCAAAAGGGTTCTCCCAAAAAAACGCTGAGGTTCTACCCAAAAACCGTTTAATTCTGAAGAACCCTTTTTCTGAAGAAAAGGTTTGTCAGGGGTTCTTTGTAAGACTAAGGGTTCCCTTAAGAACCCCTAGCCTTACAAAGAACCCTTTTTGGAACAAAGAGGATCGTTGAAATTCTTGAGGAGCTCTTTAATCAAGGGTTCTTTGTACCATGATGTAAGTTGAACCCCCTGAGCGAGTTCTAGATAAAAACCTAGGAATATAAAAAGGTTTTCATTAGAATGCCCTGAGTGGGTTCTAGATAAAACCTTCAGTGGAACCCCCTGGGAGAGGTGAAAAGGTTCTGGATAGAACCTCAGAGAGGGTTCTAGGTGGAACCATCACCACCTCGTAAAAGTACATGCTGAAGAACCCTTTCTGGCAGTATTTAGCGCCTTTATTTCTCAGAGTGTAGAAAGAGTGTGACAGCTCGCTGCCTGCAGCGGTCTCCCCAGATTTCTTTTATACACGATTGAATTTGACTAAAATGAGCTGAACTAAATAAAGCTGAGCTTATTGGTTCTTTTGCCAAATTGTTCCCCGTATTCATGAATCAGAGCCAAAAAAAAAGGACCCAAAAGAAATGAGCCGGGTTCATTTGTTTCAGTTGAGAAATGAAAATAGAATCACATCAGAGCAGCTTAACTAACCCTCTATTCCAAATTTTGCTACGGAGATAATTAAAGCTTCCTGTTATCTTAAGGCAGCACTGTCCTCTCAGTCACTTTTAAATCACATTAAGTGGAGTAAATACATGTGAGTCACTCTCTTCTGTGTGACCCCGCAAGGAAAAAAAAAAAGCCCATGTGCACCCGCGCTTCCTTGTAATTCTCATTCATGCTAATACACTCCTGATGAATGTTCTGCTATGTGGTGGGTAGCGTGTGTGTGTGTGTGTGTGTGTGTGTGTGTGTGTGTGTGTGTGTGTGTGTGTGTGTAAGGCTGAAGGAAAACCTGATGTGGAAATATCCATAAGACCTCAAACGTCTTAAAAAGTTAACTCCCAGTCAGACACCCTTGCTCAAGCTCACACACACACACACATTTTCTTTCTGAGCTGTCGTGTATCAGTGACCTTAATTCATGTTTCAAATCCACATGATGACTTTGAACTCTGTTTGAACAGCAAGAAAGCCGCCCTCTTTTCCTCTCCTTTCTTCTGTCTGCTCCTATTCTCTGCACAAGGTACGTAGAACAACTGGAACAGCCACATCATAACATGAAAGCCTTGAGACTTGACCTGACCGGAATTCACTGTGCCTAAATCATTCTTAATATGAGAGCCGGGCAGCCTTGTTCGGGGGATTATCCTCGATAGAACAGGAAAGATTTCCAGCTAATCTATATAGGAATGCCCACTCTGGAGAAGGTGAAGGGAAGTGGCTGGGACCAAAGGTTTCTCTTGGAAGCCAACACACTTCATTATTCTTTTGTGCGGCAATTAGGGCCCAACCACTGAGAAAAGCAATATATTTCTGTTCTTTTACAACATGTGTGTCATCCAGAAGAGTTTGCAGAAATTAGTAGTCGTTATTAGTCAGTTTGTCAGCAATTTTGATAATGGATTAATGGTTGGTTATTGTACAATAGTTCTAGGTTACTAAGTGTGAGGGCGTGTTATTTTTCTCAGTTTTATATAACTGTAAACACAATATCTTTGGGTTCTGGAAAAACAAACATTTTGAAGATGTCACCATGGGTTCTTGACATTTTCCACACTTTATAGACTAAAGAAATTCAGATGAATCAGTAATGAAAATAATCTTGGTCCAGGGCACCAAACCTAGACATAACATCAGGACAGTTTGACACTTTGTTTTGTTTGTTTTTAGATATTTGCCCAATTTTTGCTCATACTAGGCAAGATTCACCACTGCCTGATGTGCCACATTTCCCAAACTGTTGATTAAAGGACCAGTGTGTAGGATTTAGTGGCATTTACCAGTGAACATGAACTTCACCTTTCTTTTTCAAGCATGCCAGACTGTGGTGACCACAAAATCTGCAAAAGACACGAAAGCCCCTTTCTCGAGCCAGGGTTCAGTTTGTCCCTTCTGGGCTACTGTAGCCTGACTCAATGGATGCACACCGCTGTTATAAGTCCTGCCACTGGTCGCTTGCACCACGCAGCATCGTGGCATCTGCATTTTCAAAGTCCCCAGGAAACAACAGAAAAAATCCAAGCTGCAGCCTACCTGCTGAAAATGGAAAATTAGCACCAGGGACACTGATATTATGAATGTAAACAAGCTAACAGTTGTTACCAGCAGTGTATTTGCGAATGCAATGTCATTTTAATGCCAGTTTGTGTTTGTGATTGTTTCAAAGTAATGCAAACAAAGCAGGGCGTTTTTTTCCCTTATAAAAGGATGTGTATGTGTGGAGACCTTTCTCCAGTGCTAAGTGCATGGAGGTCTGAATATGTGACACTACTGTAGAAACATGGTGGTGCAACATGGTAGCTTCTGTGCAAGAGGACCTGCTCCTACTGTAGATATATATTATAATTATAATATATTAACAGCTCAGTCCAAGGTAATAAAAACACAGCAGTTTTTATTTTAAGGTGATTATACACGAAAACATACTCATGAATATAATATTCCATTTCTGCCATATCCTGCCAACAAATCCCTGTAAATTGTACACATTGGACCTTTAACTCTTATTAGGACCAGGAGAAAAGGAGAAAAAAAAATGACTGAATCAAGTGAAGAAATCACAAAAATTTAGGATGTCCAAATCGTTTTTTCTTATATCAGAAATATGACTATTAACTAACAGGAATCCAACTTGACATGACAAAATTACATGACAAAATACACAAATATGCTGACTGTCAACACCCTTTAGAACAATGATCTGACGGCCCTATCGGCTAGACAACGTATTACTGTTGAAATATATATATATATATGTATATATGTATATAGATAGATAGATAGATAGATAGATAGATAGATAGATAGATAGATAGATAGATAGATAGATAGATAGATAGATATCCATTCAATGATGCAACAACGCTATGGTTAAGGTTTGGTTAGGTTTGGGCACAAAATTGTTTGGTTAGGTTTAGGGAAAGATCATGGTTTGGGTTAAAATTGCTGTTTTTTGTTAAGGACTGTTTTGTTAAGGACATTTGTTGTCATGGTTAATAAACATTTGGTTTAGGTTAGGGTACAACTGTGGTCTTGTTTTAAAAAAAGTGCTGACTGCTGGTTGGAAATAGGAAATGAATAGCAGTTTCCTGTGTTAAAGGCTGATGTTTTCTTGGCCCATTCATCTGTCTTAGACACTTTACTTCCTCCTTCATTCTCATCACAATTACTATTTCCACTAGAGGATTTTGTCATTTTAGCATTTTTCCATTCATTGTTTTGCATTTACAACCTAGAACTTTACTGTTTAGGTTCACTCTTATTGCTCTCGTCTAATTTCTACAGGCAGCAGGACTTTTTTATTTTTTATATCAGAAAAATTCTGATAAATCTACTGTATGTCACCTGCCCTGCATCAAACTCAACACTGACAAAATTAAAAATTAACAAGTGAACTTTGGGGAGCCTTAAGCAACTAAAGTGCCAGATATTTTCTTCAGGACTTGGTGGAGACCAAAAAGAGAGCTAAAAGGAGAGTGACCGTTGGTCTTATGCTGCATTCCTGACAACTCAGAACCTTAAAAAGTCTTCTTCTACTACAAAAAGTAAATAGAATCACAGTCAAAGTTCGTACTTTTAAACTCAAGGCAAATCCATCTGCTCTGAGTTCATGCAGTCTGACATCAGATAATGGCAGCACCCATGCGAGTGCACATTGTAAATGGTAAACCACCAACTGAAAGGCAATATAAAGCCTATTTGGATGTATTTGTAGACTGCAAACACAAAAGTATTGTATTGTATTGTAAATAAATGGAATATGTACAACGCAGTATAAAAGTGCTGTGAGAATAAAACGTTTAATAGCGTTTGTTACCACATCCAATGTTTTTTCTCCTTTTTTTCATTTGTATGCAAGAAGGCTGCACTGCTGCGAGTTCAGTTGGATGTATATTTGCCAAAGAAAGAGTCAGCCATGTTTTTGTTTAAATTTGTCAGTGCTGTGTTTACAGCTTTTTCTGCTGCCCCCAAGTGGCCACAAAATCTTATTATTTTACCTTTAAGTCAGGGAGAGAAAAGGACAAATGTAGTTAAGATTTGTCACAACAAAGAGTGATGAGTGATTTAATTTAAACATGCTGGAAAGGGGGGGATGTGTGTGTGTATATATATGAGAGAGAGCACGTGTTTGAATGCATGTGTGTGTATACAGTATGTATGCGAGGAAAGTTCTGGCAAGCAGAGGGATGGCCACAGTTTTAATTAGTGCTGTACTGGAAGCTGGAACAGTGGAATCGTTGTGGAAAAGTCCACAACAGCTGCAGAGGCTGTTTGCTGGCTATTTAACACAGCTCTCACTCCCACCGCGCAGCCTTCCAGCTATCCCTGGTTCTCTCTCTTTCTCCTCCTCCACTCCTGTGCTGGTTCAGGTGTCTGGGGCAGCTAAGGAAGCACTGGGTGGCACCCACCCAGACTGGCCGAGCTGGCAGTGGCCGCCGCTCTGTTGAGGAATGTATGAGAGGGTTGCTGGCAAGCCCGCCGCTTGGCAGGTTGTCCCGCTGGGGAATCACTCAGTGAGAGCAGACTGCAGCCAATTCCCTGTCAGTGGCCGGTGAGCTCACAAGGGCAGCAGTCGGGGAACAGAGACGTAGACACAGAGACGGACTGTAGTCATGCTGTGTAATACCTTCCCATTCACTCTGCCGAGCCGGCTGCCACTCCACCCTGCCCGTGGGGACACACTCTAAATTTTCAGAGTGGAACCGAGAAATGAAAACAGTGTGTTCCGCTAAAAACTTCAATGGGTGGAAATCATTTTATTACTGTAGAGCTCAAATTGCATGTTCAGTGCAGAGCAGAAGCACGGTACAAGACGGTTTCCTCTATTTAGACGCAAACGCGCTTTGATTTTCTGTTAATCGTTCTTCTATCTATCTTTTGACGATGCAACGTTGCTCGAAAAGCGTTCCCCATTTCCCGCTCCATTTCTAAGCCCACACAAGTCAGGCCAAACCGAACCTCAATTTCCACTTAAGCTAAACTTGAGGAGGAACCGACAACCCCAAAACCTCACCTCAACCTGACCGCACTGCAACCACTGCTGGCAGCCTGTCCCATCACTGAGATGTTATGAACCATTGGTTGAGATATTGTTTTACTTTAGGCTTTACTCTGCCTATTTTGGCACCAAAGAAATCAACACTGGCCTCCATGTTAGCTCCATGAATTACTGGCAAACCGGTATAGTTTAAAAAGGTTCTCGAAAAAATTTAGTCTATTTTGACGGAAAAGTTTAAATAATTTGACATGGAATGTTTCTTGAGGCCGGAGTGAGAGTCTGATTTTCCATCCAAATGTACCAGTGTTTAGCTGTGAGTCAAGTGCTGCCAAGAGGCTTTCAAAGGCTTCTTTGACACGACTGCTTGGGGGACAGTAAGTGTCGGCAGTGCAACACTGACATCTTATGGAAAAGTAGAAGATGTGCAAGCAAAAGAGAATAGTGGGACACTGCAAAGAACATGTTTCTAGTGAGATATATGTATGTATATTTACTTTAATTAAATTCCAATGTCAGTGACATAAAGCCTAAAACACAACTGAACAGAGGACTTATCTTTCTTTCTTTTTTCAAGTACATCTTTTCACATCCTAGCATATTCAAGCACTACATAACTGGAGTCCACCTCTGAAGGACAATGTCCATATTGATTTGTAGTTTCATTTGATGATTTTTTCCAACACTATTGGATCAAGATTGTAAAACAATACACAGTTGAAATTAATCTAAAATGACTGTGTTTTAAAAGTGTGTGCCTTCATATTTATGATATTAAGAAAAAATAAAATAAAATAAATAAATGAATAAATACTGACAGCTGGCTGAATATTTATGGTTGGATCAGGGGTGACAGGTACATTTCAATAACCACCCCCCAAACATGAAAATCAACAAAATGTGTTAACTTTAAGTAAATGCACCGATACCGGTGCCGTTATAACAAGGTTAATATCAGAGTAAAGTGGGAAATCTGGGACTTCGGTTATGACGTCTGCCTGAGCAGTAGCAGGTTTCTGAGCTCCGATCCCGTGTGCCTTTTTTGCACTTCCATTTTGCAAAATCGACCCTTAACTAACCCAGGTAGCTTTTGGTTGACATTTTGAGCAAAAAATGCCAAGAAAGAAACTAATTAACCAGACTAAAACGGCAACGGACGGCGACGTTGACGACGACGCTAGCATGGACCAAGCCTCCGTGGACGACGAGGTGGATTTGGAGGAAGCTAATGGGGCTCAAGACGACGGTGCTAATATTTTAGCTGCCATTCGTCTAATGAGAGCTGACTTTTCTACTCAACTGCGCGAAGTCGTCTCTTCTAACCAAGAGATAAAAGAAACAATTGGTACTTTCTTAGAGAGGCTAATCGCAGCAGAATCCCGCATTAGCAAAGCTGAAGACGACATCTCAGAGCTAACTGGCAAGGAAAAGTCCCTTCAAAGGAAAGTACAAGAACTTACACTAAAACTTGACGATCTCGAAAACAGGCACCGAAGATCGAACCTACGGCTGGTTGGCTTGCCCGAAAAAACTGAAGGGGGAGATGCGATCGCATTTCTTCAAACCTGGCTGCCCGAAATCTTCGGATCGAACACGTTTCCGGACCCCATTGTTATTGAACGTGCCCACCGGCTGCCCGGCCGACAAGATCCGAACGGACCCCCGCGCACTCTCATCATGAAATTCCTCAACTATCAAGACAAAGTCCGGGTTATGAGAGCAGCTCGTAAAAAAGGAAAAGTGATGTATCGGGAGCACCAAGTCATGTTCTTTCCAGACATGTCTGTGGAGGTACAGAAACAACGCCGCCAATACAACGATGTGAAGGTGAAACTCCGGGAGCTGCACTTGGACTTCGGGCTTATATTTCCCGCAAAGATGAGGGTCTTTCATAAAGGCAGCCGACACCAGTTCAACACACCAGAAGAAGTTGAAGCATTCATTCAACGGGTTCGTCAGCAGCGAGACGGGTAAACAACTGTCAACATTATGTACTTTAAAACAAAGTGATATGACGTGACGCATTCACATCACGTCGTAGGAGGGACAGTTACGATCATTGCCACAGAGCTTCAAGGTTGTGTATTCTGTATAACGTTACAGGTGATTATGACTGGGTGCTTAAACTTCCACATCTATCACTGGGGTAAAAGATCTCATAATAATTGTTCACCGGGATCGGAGCGCTTGGCCTATATAGTTTAGGTAGTACGCTCTTTGTTTTTGTTTTTGTTTTTTTTGTTTTTTTTTTTCTCTCCCTTTTCACTCTTGCTCCTTTTAAAGGATCAGTGAGCATAACCGGGTCGCTACAAGTGGGGAGGGCTTCTGTGTAACTAGACCACAGGGGATGGGAAGAGTTAAGAGTTCAGAGTTTAGGGTTGTTATGAGTGTTTTAATGTTCTTTTTCTTGAAATGTAAGGTGTCTCCTTTCACAGTAATGGCAAAACGGTATCATCTGGGCTATGCCATAATCACAGTATTAATACATTAATAGGAATTTAGATCTTCAGATAATTTCTTGGAATGTTAGAGGCCTGAGGAAATTAGTTAAAGTTAAGCAAATTATGAATAGGATCAAGCAATGTAATCCCCAAATAGCTTTCTTACAAGAAACACATTTGCTATCTAATGAAACAGGTCGCTTAAAGAAAAGATGGCCAGGTCAAGTAGTCACTTGCTCTTTTTCATCATATGCCAGAGGACTGGCAGTGCTTATCCATAACTCTGTTCCTCTCCGTATCCAAAAGACAATTATGGATCCAGCGGGTAGATATATTATCATACAAGCTTCATTAATAAACCAAGACTTGATTCTTGTGAACTTATATGGTCCTAATAATGACGACCCAAACTTTTATAACAATGTATTTTTGCAGATTTCCTCTCTTCAGGGTGTCATAATAATTGGGGGTGACTTTAATTGCACCCTTGACCCAAAACTCGACCGTTCTTCAGGCATAGACCTAACCCATGCAAGAAGCAGGAAGATAATTTACCAATTTATGCAAGAGCTTAATCTAATTGATATTTGGAGAATCAAAAACCCGACACAAAAAGAGTATTCTTGTCATTCAGCCACACATAATACATATAGTCGCATAGACTACTTTCTTGTGTCTAATGTGCTTGCTCCAAATGTCAACGATTGTAAATATAAGAGTATTCTCATTTCCGATCATGCCTTGCTTTTACTTAACTACTCAGTCACAACTGCTGTCAAAGGGAAAAAACTCTGGCGCCTTAGGCCTCAGTGGTTACAAAATCCTAAGTTCCTTGACTATGTTGGGGAAAATATTGATGATTACTTTCAGTTAAATACAACAGAAACCTCAGCCTCAGTAAGATGGGAGGCTTTCAAAGCTTTTATTAGGGGCCAAATGATGGGATACACGAGAAATAAATCGAATAAACAATATCTAGAGTTATTGGAATTGGAAAGTAATATAAAGGAACTTGAGTTGGAACTATCCAGTGACGATAGTAGAGAAAAACAACAGGAATTAACAATCCTAAAAGCGAAGTACAATAGATTATCCACCAATAAAGCCCTGGCAGGATTAATTAGATTGAAGCAGACCTATTATGATCGGGGAGAGAAGGCAGGGAAATTACTCGCCTGGCGCTTAAAAACAGAACAAAATGCAAGAAATATCACAGAGATTACCACTGCTGATGGAGACAAAACCTCAGACCCTCAAATAATTAATAAACTTTTTGAATCATATTACACACAGTTATATACAGCGGAGTGTTTAGTGACTAACGAATCATTTCAAGAGTTTTTTGATCAGTTAACACTCCCTTCACTTAGTGAGGAAGCTAAAGCTGATTTAGATTCCCCCATCACATTAACTGAAATATCTGAAGCAATTGACAAAATGAAAGGGGGAAAGGCTCCTGGCCCAGATGGGATACCTATTGACATCTATAAAATCTTTAAGAACAAATTATTATCTCCACTGCTAGATGTATTTGTAGAAAGCTTCAATTCGGGCAAACTTCCACCATCCATGTGTAACGCACTTATAATTTTGATACTGAAACCTGGGAAATCAGCATCAAAATGTGATTCTTATCGACCAATTTCATTGATTAACTCCGACGCTAAAATAATTGCCAAAGTATTGGCACGAAGGCTTGAGAGGTACCTGCCTTTTCTCTCTGATCCAGATCAAAACGGATTCGTTAGGGGACGCCAAGCTTTCCACAGTATCCGTAGGGTTCTCAATATTGTTTATGCAAGGTCAGAACATCCAGATACAGCACTGCTCTCGTTAGATGCAGAAAAAGCGTTCGATCGAGTTGAGCATCAGTATCTCCATAAAGTACTTGAATGTTTTGGCTTTGGACGCTATTTCTCTAATTGGATAAAAGTCCTATATAATAACTCTGTAGCATCTGTATTAACCAATGATACTATATCCAAACCTTTCTCTCTTTCAAGAGGTACACGACAAGGTTGTCCTCTCTCACCCCTTCTATTTGTGTTGGCAATTGAGCCCTTGGCTATTGCCATTAGGAATAATCAATTTATTACAGGCATTAAAATAAATGAGATTGACAACAAAATAGGCTTATTTGCAGACGATATTGTAATTTTTTTATCCCATTTAGAACAGTCACTTCATCATCTACTTGATATCATTAGCTCTTTTGGTAAGTTATCCGGTTACAAGATTAATGAATCTAAATCTGCTATACTTTTCCTTAAGCATTCAGAAAGAGTAAACCCTCCGGTTCAAACTCCATTTAAGGTGATTAGGGATAGCTTCACATATCTTGGAATTAGAATTACTCCTAGAATTGAAGATTTAGTAGAAACAAATTATAATCCACTGATAGAGTCAGTCTCAGAATCTATTAATAGATGGTCAACGCTTCCAATGTCCATGATAGGGCGGATCAATACGCTAAAAATGAATGTTCTACCAAAATTTCTTTACCTCTTCCATTCCATTCCTCTTAGTCCTCCTACTAATTTTTTTTCAAAGATGAAAAGCATGTTTTGTAATTTTATTTGGAACAACAGACGGGCTAGACTTCGCTTATCCTTGCTCTATCTCCCCTATGACAGAGGAGGCTTGAAACTCCCAAACCTCCAATGGTATTACTGGGCCGCCCAACTTACTGCTGCCTCTTGCTGGTTCTCAAAGGAAATGCCTCAGTCCTGGATGAGTATGGAAAGAAGTATGACATCCCCTTTACCACTCAATTCATATCTGTACTCAGCTAATTTAAAAGAATTAAAGGTGTCAACACATAATCCCTTTGTTAAAAACACAATTGTGGTATGGTATGAAGTTCATAAACATAAAGGTGAGATACCTGTGCTATCTCAGTTTACACCTATCTGGGGCAACAGTGATTTTAAGCCTGGCAAAAAAGATATGGGCTTCAAAATTTGGGCAAACAAAGGCCTTAGTAAAATTGCAGATCTATATGTCAACAACACTCTCTTGTCGTTTGTTGATCTGAAACAAAAATATGACATTCAACCAAACCATTTTTTTAAATTCCTGCAGATCAGAAGCTATATATTCAAGTTGCAGAAATCTTTATCATTACCTACACTTAGCCCTATAGAAGAAATAGCAACAAACCAACATCCTAAGAGGGGATTGACTTCATGCTTCTATGCATCAATCATGGAGGGATCAACCGTTTCCTCAGATAGGAAAAGACTGGCATGGTGTGAGGACTTAAACTCAGTAATTTCCACTGAGGACTGGCAGAAGATTTGCTTAAAATCCCAAACACAAACAATAAATACCCATTTTAAACTACTTCAATACAAATGGTTAATGAGAATATATGTAACACCGACTCAGCTAAATAAATTCAACCCCAATAACCCTGACACGTGCTACAAGTGTGGCATTGCGGGCACACTATACCATTGCCTATGGGACTGTCCTATGATTCAGACCTTTTGGAACGAGGTGATGGATATGATTTTGCAGGTTACAGGTTTAAAACTAACACTAGACCCCAAACTGTGTATTCTTGGTATTTTTCCGACGGACCTTAACCTTAGCAAAGCAAATAAATCTATGATTATTTTTTGCATGTTACAAGCCAAATACACTATAGCCAAATCATGGAAATCCACTTCTAAACCAAATATCAATATCTGGCTTGCAGGATTATCAGACTCACTGGCACTGGAAAAACTCACCTACACGTTAAAGGGTAAATGTCTAATTTTTGACAATATGTGGAAATCTTTTATGGTGTTCTTAGAGGGGAGGAAAGCATTGGAGGCAAACTCCCCCTGTATGTAAGCCATTAACAAACAAATTTACCATGTATTTATTATACGTCTGTTTGTTTATTTATGTATTTTTTTATTGCTCTTTTTATTTTTATTTGAAACGCTTTTCTCAAAGTAGATAACAGCTATTTACATTTTGGACTGTAAAACAACACATGCTACTGCCCAGTAATGTCCATCCTATGTAAGATACGCCTTATTGTGATAGTTTTGTTGGTACCTGTATTCTCTTGTTGTAGTGTGATTGTTTATTCTGAAAATTAATAAACACACTTGTTTAAAAAAAGTGGGAAATCTGGATGAGAATTAAGATTGAGAGGAAAAATTCAATGAGCATGTTAGGTGCTGGATAAATTCTTTTGAATAAACTTCCTGTCTGAGTAAAAAATGTAAAGCCATTATCTATGATCACATTAAAAGACTCAACTCCACTTGAATCCATGCACACACAGAGATATAATTGTTGTTATTTTCTTCAAACTGATATGCTGTAATACAGTTTTATCTTGTAAGACAGTGATGGAGCTTTCCTGACTATGTAGTTCTGCATGAAAGAACATAATAGTATGCCTTAATTCCCGTAGACATTTATAACATAGAATATTTTTTCTTTTTCTATTTTTGTAATTTGCAGGAATCATTTCTTTATGAAGAACCACGTTGCTAGAGGTTGGGACTCTCAGATCTGATTCATGTCAGGGACACTCACATAGAAGATTTCTCACAAAGGGAGCTGAGGGCCGACCATTTTTCCTATAAAAGAGAGAAATCTCAGGGGGCTCGGGGGTGAATGGACATACAGAAATGATAAATTCAGCCCTGTGACATGCTCAGTCCATCCTGTCTAATCATTGGGACTCTTGATTGATGTGATCAGGTTAGCTAGTGCCGAAGCAACATTATCTGGGATATTACTGAGAAATAAATTTGGAAACACTGGCTTAAAGATCTTATAGATCCAAGCACTCGCACACAATCACATCACTATCTGACATTTTGAGGTCCATATCAAATTATTATAAAATCATATGTTGTTGTTTTTTTTCAAATACGAGTTGAGTGGATGTTATCTAAAAGAGGGAGCTTACCCCTTTATAATTAATGCATTAAAGTTGTTCTATTGTGCTTTTCATGATTATTTTTTGCAAAATAATCATAACTGTTGCAAAATAAAAAGAGTTTTGCAGTCCCTTCATACACACATATGACTTATGTGTGTGTGATAATTAAAAATAAAATAGAATAGAATATATCATTTTTTATTATCTATTTTATTTTTATCTAAAACAAACCAATAAACAGTGGTGGAAAGAGTACTGAAAATCTGTACTCAACTCCGAGTAGCGTTACATGGTTAAAAAAAAAAAAAGTACTCAATTACAAGCAAAAGTATTGTGTTAGAAATATACTTCAGTAAAAGTACAAAGTATTAATCTCAAAAACTAATCAGAGTATTTGTTGCTTCTAACTGTTGATGTCACAGTCACCTGTCCAAACTAGGGTTGCAAATGTATCTTTTTCAGAACCAATAACTGAAAAGCCTTATGTGCAAAATCTTTCACTGACCACTTTTTACCACTAGATGGCGCTCTGACTCTATTCTAAGATTTGCTTCTCTTCTGTGCCTGTGGTCAGTTTTGCTTGTTCATATGATTCTTATTGCTGTTTATTTATGCAAAATTATAACAAGTTAGTTTAATTAAAGAGTTATTCAAATAATAGTAAGTTAATGATAATATTGTGATTATTGTTATTTTCCATTAATGTTTGATTATTGTCCATGGACTTGTGTTGATTGAAACAAAGTCTAGGGTTTATACACTCAACCATGGACATCAGGATTTGGTAACATCACCATGGACCCTCATGGGATTGAGTGTTACTGTTATGTACTGTTATAAATATTTTTGAGATATCAAAAGAGGAAACATTATATTTGTGGGACTTTTTTTTTAGTACTAGGAGCAATATTTTCATTGTTTGATTTTTAAGTAATCCAAAAGTGATCAGATTAGATTATACTTTTTTCTAAAACATTTCATTTACCTTTACAGCTACAAAAAAATGTCCATGTAATTCATATTCAGTATTGACTACATATAAAGGTGATCTGACCCAACTCTGCCTATAGACTCATGTTATGTGCATTTTATTAGAAGTCAGATTTTACAGTCAACATTACTCCCAGAACACACACCAACGTTGATAGATTCACTTTAATATTAATGTATACCAAACAGTACACTGTGCAATATCAGTATTTTCTATATAATGTGAAAATTCAACTGGTAAGTCTTGTTTATATTGTTTTATTTTTCCATGTTTATCTATTTATTTTGTTTTGTCCTCTATATCTTGTTTTTTCATTGTTGCTTCTTCTATTTTGTTATCTCCCTTTGATGCAGTGGCACTGCAAATATCCCCATTGTGGGATTAATAAAGGATTATCTTATTTTATCTTCAACCATGCATGGAATTTTATATGTGAATTATATTTGAGAAATGAGAAAAATCAGTTTCCTGTCAACATCTGAGGTACACTAGATAAACAGTGGCTTTGTGCTTCTAAGCATAAAGCCTCGTTTTGGTTTATATTGGGCACATGGTGACAAGTGTAACTCATATTTATTGGACTTGACAAGCTTTCCTCTGGTACTAATAGTCAATATTTATTTTATTGTGAAGAGAAAGGGAAAGCATTTGGTATCTTGCACACCTAAAAAGGAAAATCCTCAGAACTCATAAAGATCAGGTCAGAGGAAGGTGGATGATCTAACTGGGCAGAGTGGGAGTGTTGCTCTGGTGTCCAGAGAGGAAGGACTGTTGTAAATGGTCATGATCGATGACCTTCTCCAGCGAAGGGGCCAAATCTTTAAACTGAAGAATGGAGGGGGTGTAGGTGCACTTATCTGTCTAAAAAGCAACATATGACACCGCACCGCCTCAGTTAGTTTAACCAGGAACGAAGTGAATGGGAGGTGAGACGGAGGATTATCTAATAAGACTGGGCAGTTAAGTGAGCTTGTTCTGTAAATGTCCCTATAAAACAAATCAGCCCCCGTCCTAGCCCTGTTAAACACACTCACACTCATCTGTCCTGGTCACATGACAGCTGTATAACCACAGGGATCAATTATAGATTGGTGACATCATCACAGTGTCTGGGTACAGTTTCCGTCCCCATGAGGAGGGAATTCCCAGGTTGGCCATGTGTATACTTCATTTGCTGCTCTGTGACCCGCTGCTGTCATGGTCACAAGTATGCATTGTCTCAGAAAATGGTTTAAAATCATACATTACATTTTTAGCAAAAGTGATCTGCAGCTACATTTGCAATGTGGTGGCAACATTCATTTCATATGGTGTCATGATACCACAGCAGAGCAAATGCCAGCTCACCACCCATCGAGTTAGACAAACATGGTGTCCCACTGTTATGTATTTATGAGCGCTGTATTTTAAAACAGTTACACTCATCTCCTCTCTGTAAACAGCCGGTACAGACTCTCAGCTCCTCAGCATATTTAAACAAATGATCAAATGAGCATGCAAACAAATCAGAAGGTGCAAACAAGAACACTCAAACCAAAACACAGTCAACACTTGTTTTCTCACAAGACTCTCCAGCCGTGCAAGCAGCCCTGTGAGGCTGCACTCAGGCTGGAGCTGCAGCTAAAGATTATTTTCATTTTTGATTAATCTAGTGATTATTTTCTCAGTTAATCAACTGATTAATCCTGTCACAACCCTGTTGTGTTTGCACCTATTTTTGAGTTGTTTCTGTAACAATTATTTTCATTATCAAACACATTGTTGATGATTTCCTCCATTAATCATCTAGTAGTTTGATCCATAAAAAATGTTGATGTGATTCCCAAAGTCCAAAGATGGCGTCTTCAAATTTGTCCACAACCCAGAGATATTCAGTTTACTCTCAAAGAGGAATAAAGAAATTCCAAAATCAGTACCACATAATATATACACATAATATAATATACACAGTTAATGTATATAAACACTTGTTTTGCAATGATCCCTCAAATGTGGTTCTGAAGCAGGGTATTATACAGTTTAACAGTAAACTGTTTTGTCCAAAATAACATCAGGCATTGAAACAGTAATCTTTCACAGGTATTTTTTTTTAATTAATAACTATAAATAAAAAAAACAAGAAGCAAACAAACACAAACATTTAGCACTATTTTTATATGTTATGTCTGGTTTGACCACTAGGGGAAGTATTGTTTTTCTTTGTGTGTACTGATCTCAGTTGAGCACAGGTGTATTAAAGTAGAGCAGCACAGATCAGTCTCAGTTGTAGGTGGTGGGGAACACACGGTTCTTACCATGAGCCATTAACTGCAAGCCAAGCTGTGAAATGTAAGTCTATTTATTAATCAACATCACCTGACAGGAAAATTTGGGTACGTGATTTTGTTCTTCTTTGTCTCTGACGGATATGCATCAAGAACACACACACACACACACACACACACACACACACACACACACACACGCACACAGTCACACACAGTCACTACAATGCATATAAATATTAACCTTGAATTTTAAAAAGGATCAAATAAACACAGAATGCTCCCTAAAATTAAACAATTAGAACAATGTGCAAAGAAATAGTCAGTGCATGTTAGATAACATACATACCAATACTGAAATAGACCAAATAATGATCAGTAATATCAGCCAAATGATGTATCAATTGTATTTTGTCAAAAACAAAAGCACTGGACAAGTGACGCAACGATGGTGCTTGATGAAAAGATTTATGGATCCTCTGGGAAACATAAATATCTTGGTAAACTTACAGTGATCTGGCTGGGTCAAACTGATCACTTTAACTGGATGATTACTATAACTCCATGGTTTTGTTTTTCTTTATATCTCATACAGATTAACATTTAATTGACATTTGTATATTTCAGACATGAATATAAAGTAATTAAACAGAAAGATTCACTTTTTTTCTCCCCACCGAGGGCCCACTGCAGGGAGCATTACATGACTTTTCTGTCATGATGATCAAGGAGTATACGTTTTTCACTGAGAGAAAATTACCTCCTTTTTTGAGTCATGATTTCAGTGGGCGCACAGCATCAGTCTCAGGTATTCAGCTGCAGGCATCAGGGATACTGCGAGGCAAAGTATCATGGTAATAAAGTAAAAGAAAGAAATTACTTTTGTAATGCTGCCCTGTACAAAAAGAAAATGAGAATGAGAAAATGAACACCATAAGTGGATTACTTGATATAAGCAAATTATTTAAACAGTATTTGGATACAAATACCTGGAATACTGGCATTAAATCAGATGAACAGAGTTATATAGAATCGCGTTTGCTATTTACATCTCTTCTCTTTACTCTGTGACATTTGACCTTGTGGTTTATCCACTGGCATAATCATTTTTGCTGCAAACAATCAGTCATCAGCTTTGTTTGAGGAGCGGTCTATTTTTGCCCGGCAGATCTGCCTTTGGAGGCCAAACCAGGAAGAGGTGATGTCATGATGGCTATCACTTACAATGCTCCAGCCAGCTGCAGATGTACAGACCCCCTTCTCTCCTGAGGTATGACCTCAGCCTGGGAGTACACAGGGAACATCTGCTTGATGATCTGGTTAGCAGGATGCAGGTTTGATCTGATGCAAGACATTACACTGGAGAGAGCTCTATTGTTGTGTGATACTGCAGCTATGATTGGTGTCTTTGAAATAGGTCAGAAACAAGATGACTGGTTAGGTTTGTGCAAGGGTTTTTGTCGTCTTTTAAACCGAAGAGTGCACAATTAAGCACATTGATTGATGAGGAAATTTTAAAGGATATTTGCCCACAAAATGTTTTGTTTTGTTTCAGACAATATGTAAATACCATTGGCAAGTAGATCCAGAAAAATACTGAAGGCCTACACGCTGTGACCTTGACATTCTTCAGTATATCTGCTCACCCCAATGATGATCTGACAGTCTTTCCAGTCCACTGTAAAACATGTTATCAAATTAAACTTTTCATTATGTGCAAAACTTAAAAAAAATACTGTGGAATGTGTCAGGGAAATGTTAGCATGTGGATCTTGAGTTAAAGGCCCAGTGTGTAAGATTTTCAAGGATTTACTGGCAAGATATGGCAGAAAAGGAACATAATATAGTAAGATTACGTTAGTGTGTAATCACCTGAAAATAAGAGTTGTTGTGTGCTCATTATAGAATGAGCCGTTCTTCTATGGATGCCACTATGTTGCATTTGTACAGTAGCCTAGAACAGACAAATCAAACTCTGGCTATAGGGCCTGTAATATTTTGCATGGGTTCTGCAGCCACTGCAGTTTCTTCTACATGCTTGGAAGGGGAGGTTGGGTTGGATGCAATCTGCAAGCTCACCACTAGATGCCATTAAATCCTACACACTGGTCCTTTAGATAATGAAACGAAGTCTACCTTTTTAATTAGTGAGCTTTAGAGATGTTGCTAGGCAGATTTAGATTTTGTTCCCATTAGACAGAAACAGGTTAGCTGGCTCTCAGTCAGTCTCCAGTCTTTATGCTTAGCTAAGCTAACCAGCTGCTGGATGTAGCCTTATATTTATTGATCTTTGCATCTGACGCTTAGCAAGAAGGCAAATAAGCGTATTTTCCAAAATGTCAAGCTATTTCTTTAAATTAAAACTAAAAGCTAGAAAGTGTAAAATTTTCCACTGTCTTCCACTTTTACTTCATTTTTAATTTGACGAATTTTCCTTTTGTGGCTCTTTTGGCAGAGTGTAAGTTTGGTATTCTCTTGATACCTTTCTTACGTTAGCCTGGGATCGCTGGACTATCAGTCTGAGATCTCTCATTTTATGTTCAATTTCCAAGGGATGTTGTAAACAGGTGCAGACCAACATGCATCTGCCAACTGGATAGACCTACAACCAATCAGACCAATGAAACATGTAATGCAGAGCATGACACAAGGAAGTTTTGATGCTTCATTGTTGAGAGAAATTAGCATTCAAGGCTTTCTGCCCTTTTTGCATAGATGGTGGGGGGGCTAGGGTTTGGATTAAAAAATCTAACTTTCTGTCAGAAAGGTTAACATGGGCACTGTTAAGACTATTTTCAAGCAGGAAAAAGTGGGTTGGGTTGCAAACTTCCTCATATTGCAGCTAAACAGTGCACTAAAATATGTTTCTGAAAGCATTTGTGTCAAGAAATAAGAAATAGTAATGCTGTAACAGAATCCTGAGCATTAGTTTGGCAGTTTAATTTGACTCTCATTAGCCTGGTGTGATGTTGTCATAACATATGACGTGACTTTACAAATCTGGACTGGTGGTGCTCCTCTGTCAGTCATCAAACCCACTGCAGAGTGGCCCTGGGTATCTGAGCAAATGAAACATAAGCTCACAGATTCATGCATACAATCTTACTAAATTTTGCAAACCATTCTAACGATTTATTTGTTTTCAGATTTTCTTTTCAGATTTTGAATTTGCTTTATATGCAGAACCATAATGAAGAACAGTGTTAATGTCAATTCTGAAGTCTGTTACGTCTCTTTTTTTTTACTGTCTCATGAAGGTAAAACTGACAAAAAGTTGTCTTTAAAAAATGTTACAGCCAGCCCAGCAGGTACCAGCAAGCCTTTGCTCAGCAGCTGAGCTCAGAAGGATCTTCAAAGGTAAAACATGTCAAGCACAAATTCATGAATCAAAGGGAAACGCCCGGGACTGGACGCCAATCCTTTGCAGGTCTAAAGCAGAATACCCCAGGGCAATTAAGGATCTCAGGATTCACTTCATTTACATGTCTTTGCAAAATTTAAAGAAAAGTCACTCAAACACAAGTAATACCTTCAAATTCAATATGTTTTATTTACACAAAAGGACAGTTCCTTCAGTGAGGAACTTCTTCTGATCGAACACCTGTATGTTGAGGGACAGCTGGCCAAGATACAGGTGCACTGCCATGTGTCAGCCCTGAACAAGCGTTGGCAGTTGGTTGAAGTTCAGCGTGTCACCACCCCCTTGTGCAAAAAGTGCCACGACTGCTTTGACTGACAACTGTGCTATCTAGGGTTAACTGTCCCGGCTAACAAGTGACTGTGACAGCTGCTGTAAGACACTTCCCCTCCCCAAGACTCAAACACTTTGACTCAATAACCCACGGCAGACCACCCTCCACACTGAGCTCAGGGAATCTCTTTGCTGGGGATGAACAGAAGTGTGTGTGGGTGCATGTGTGAGAGTGGGGGGGTACAGACACAGTCCTCAAGGGAGTCTCATTTTACACAGTGGGTTTAGATTAGAAACACAGCATTGTCTAGTGAGGACCAGTGATCAAACCTCTAAAAGACCTGTGAGAACAATCAAGAAAGAAAAAAGTGTCAGATAGACTGGTTTGCACCGGCAAGGATTAGTTTAATCTAAGATTAGTTTTAATCAGAGTTTAGATTAATTAGATTTAAAATCAGTAAATCCAGATTTAAAATTCGACAGAGAGCTCTGGTGCACAATTAAGAAAGGGGACGCGACGGTTAACGTTTGGCTGCTTTGAATTCCTAAAAGGTTGGATCATTTGCTAGCTTGTTAAAAAGTAAGAAATAAAATTTTTATTTTGTTTGTTAGCTAGAGAAAATGTTAACAAAATTGTTTACTAGCCAGATAAAACATTAAAACAGAATATTTGAAAACTAGCTAAGAAGTTTTTAAAAATTGTTACAGTTTGCTAGCCAGCTAAAAAGTCAGCTTGTTCATGATGGCTTGGCAGAGAAGTTTGTCCTCCTTATAATAAAACTTGAGGTCGAGTCTGTTCCTTAACTTTCTTCAAGAAACTTGATTTTTTTTTTTTTTTCAATTGTCTCAAAAAAGGTCATGTTTTAAAAGTCAGACCTCCTCAAGTTTAAAATTTAAAGTTAATACTGGATCACATTTTAAACCAGTGCAACAGAATTAAATTTAATCTTGGTGGTAAGGTAGACGTATAAACTGAGATTTAAAGAGAGGTTTAAAATTGATCTTTCTTCATTTTAAGCTAGTTTAAAAGTTTGGTGCATAATTCAGAGTTAAACCATGATTTAATCAGCTTTAAAAAATAAATCCTTGTTGGTGCAAACAAGAAATAAGGTGTATGTCGTCCCTTCATGCACGCAACAATGAGCCTCACTGCATGTAAATGGAGGTATCTTGACCATAAAATGACAAAGTGGCAAGCTGATCGGACTTAAGGTTGTGTCCCCCTCTGATTGGTGCATCCTCTGTCTCTGTGCAATGAAGGTAGAAGAGGAAAGCCGAGAGCCCCTGGAGACAGCATTCAAATATTACCACCCCAGACATTATTTCTAGAAGGACTTGCAAAAAGCCGCGCCAAATGAGCCACCCGTTTGAAATGTGAGCCGGCCTGATGCACTGCTGCCATGCCTCGCATTGCTGCAAAAAATCTGATGGGCCTGCCAAGATCCCTCGGATGGCAAAATGAATTGCATGTGTGAAGGAGTGTCAGTGTGTCAGTCATCATAAAGCATTTCCACCCCCGTGCTAATTCATGGCAGTCTATGGCGTTAATGTTGTAATCAATCCTAACCTGCGAGTCCACTCTTCCTCCGTCTGGTTAGAGACAGGCAGCGCTCCAAAGTTTCTAAATGGCTCCCGCTCTTCATGAACCCTGACCTAATAGAGCCTATACAACTAAGTGGTTCAAATGTTAATGTCCTGTCTACACCTTTCACATGCAACATGTTGGCCTTGTAGTTCTTCTCCTGTTTTGGGTTGAGGGACCAGCGAAGTATTTGACTATTTCAAGAGCTGAAGCTCTTCTTTCCTGCCTGTCAGTATGATTGTCATTTCTGCATTCGATAGTAGAACAGAACTTAACGCCAAAGAAATATTGAGGTGGCAGAATGAGAAATTGAGAAATCTGAGAAAAGTCTGTATAAAATAATCTAAGCGTAAATGTACACTGACTAGTTGCTTGGAGCTTTCAACCAAAATGAAAAAGTAACTTGAAATGCACTTTAAAGGTGCAATATGTAAGAATTATAGTTTATAATATATCTAACCATCTGCCATCAACTGAGCATCAGTGATATCGCAGAGGTGAGGTGCCTGCGCAGAGCCCAAAGGATACTAAAAGACAATACCAGCCACAGCCTTTTCACTCTGCTGCTGTCTGGCAAGAGATACAGAAGTATCTGCAGCTGTGCCACCAGACTGCAGAGCAGTTTCTTCCCTCATTGTATATAATTTTACTGTTGTTTGTCATAAGTAGCAAAAAGGGAATTGCAATTTAATATCAGTATACAACCCTGTGTTTTGTCCTGATAAATAAATCTACGTTGTACTTGTAGCTTGTACCTTGTAATATTTCAAAATAAACTGAAATTATCAACAGATTGTGAAGAAATAACAATGTTGACGTTCACTCTAAGCCTGAGCCTGGCTCAGTTGCTCACTCATCCTGCTCTGGTCCTGGTGCCCAGCTACTCCCTACCAGCATACCGTCCAGGTCCAGGCACTGGGTGTGAAAACCTTCTTCCAGCCTCCCAAAGCTCCTGTGCTAGCAAACAACACCAACACTTCCCCAGAGCTAATAGACCCACTAGCTGCATGGATAACTGAGCTATATGAGCTAACGAGTGAATGGCAGCTACAGTTAGCAGCAGTTCATTTATTATCATTATACAACACAAAATAAGAATTGTAGTTACCAGTTAACTATGATGATATGCAGGAGAATGATTTTGACAGGTGGCCAGTTCTTACATACTGAACCTCTGGATTATCATATTTAATATTTATGTTTTAAGATATATGTTTGTACTTTTTTGACACATTTTGTTATTTTGTTTCTTTAAATATAGTTTTGTAGCTGCTACTTCTGTCAGCTGTGAACAGCTGTTCCTTTATCTGATGATTCTCCCTTTTTTGTCTTTTGTCTTTTTTGTGTGGGTGTTGAGTTTTTTTCCTTATTTGAATCAAAGGCAGTGCCTTATGTTGTACAGATGGTACAGCCCTCTGAGGCATGTGTGTGATTTGTGATTTTGGGCTTTATAAATCAAGAGGGAAAAAAAAAATCTGTTTTTTGCATCAGGTTAATGATTAAAAGGCAAATGGTGGAAGCTGATTGCCGGTGTATAAATCTGTTGTTTTAAACCACAGTGATAGCAATAAAATTCATTCTAATGAAATCATGGCTGCTGATGACTAGACGTTAACCTTAAATGGACTGGATTAGTAGTTAGTTGTTTGCAGTTCTTGGTGTGTTTGTAAAAAAAAACAGTGTGAACACAAATCAGTCCAGAATCAGGAGCCAGGGTGTATTTTTTAAATAGTTCCAGAATAAATGATCCAAACTACAGGTAGCAATATTTGGATTTTACCTTAACTTCCTTTACAATTTCATGATAATTCTCTGTTTAATCAGTGTGAATTCTCAAAATGTGCTGCAGTTTTTCTTCCTACCACAGTGCAGAGACCATTAATGATCTTTTGCCAGCTTTGAACCCCTTGAACATCACCAGATATGGATGGTGGAGGGTCCAGCTCAGCCAATGGCAGTGCAGCTGGTCATTCATACATGAGTTGGGCAGAGCTTCATGTCTCCAAGCAGTGGCATTGATGCCGGTCAGTTTGTTTTATTTGAAGACAGGTTGATGTCTGCCACAGGTGGTTGTGTTGAACTTATCCTACTGCCTGAGTGTTATTATATCTCCCCATATCATGCCATGGCTTTAGATTCACGGGGTGCTTACTGTATCTCTTACAGTACAGGTGACCTAAGGTTGGCTCATGGACTACACTCCACAGCAGAGAGATAGGAAGAAGGAGCTTACCACTCTCTTGGTGTCGTCTCTTGTCCATCTTTGGTTGGTGTTGTGCCTCAACAATGAGGATTGTCATCTAACTGCATCCTCATTCACTTCTTACAACGTAAAAGTAGTCTAAAGATAAGAATTAAGAGCCTTTGCATATTCCAAGGGTTTATTCTACTACCCAACATGGGGGTCCTACTGAGAACCCTTTGATATTCCAAGGGTTTTTGTCTAGAACCCAAGCAGGGGGTTCTTCTGAGAACCCCTTTAATATTATGGCACAAAGAACCCTTGAAAAAAGATTACTTCAAGGATTTCAGCAATCCAGAAACTCTTTCTTCCAAAAAGGGTTCTTTGGATGAAAAGGTTTTTGAATGGAGCACTTGGTCTCGCAAAGAACCCTTGATAAACCCTTTCTGTACAATAGGGTTCTTCAGATGCAAATGGTTCTGTGTAGAACCCTTATTTCTAACAGTGTATGAATCAGTGTATTTGTTTTCCTGTTTTAGCAAAATTGAGTGAATAATCAAAGTGAGATACAGCCATTCCAGCATCAGCTGTCAGAGCCGTTACTGCTGTGAGGGAGAGAGTCTTTCTTTGTGATGGTTTATAGCTTCCTTGCCACTTATACAATTACAAGCACATGAAGAATTGATTTTCATTTCTAGTAATAACATAATCCTGATCCCAGCCACTGCATTAGCAAAGTTGTGTGATGCAAAATACAATGTTCTTCGTGTTAGCCATTTTAAAAATGCAAATGTTTGCATTGTGGCTGCTTTATGCAGCATAAAGAGAGGATGGCCGCCACTCTTCAGCTGAGTAATTCAATTTGCCAACAAATCTTGTTGGATATTTTATAGGCAGATTCCAGTATTTGTCAGACTCAATGTGTGTATACACATTCCCTTGTTAATCACGAAGGGTTATCATAGGCAACTGGACATGCGGAGGTTCTTGAAGACGTTTTACGTCTCATCCAAGAGGC
The DNA here is from genome assembly GCF_056507025.1 of Lutjanus erythropterus. Lineage (NCBI taxonomy): Eukaryota > Metazoa > Chordata > Actinopteri > Lutjaniformes > Lutjanidae > Lutjanus > Lutjanus erythropterus. The sequence continues at coordinate 15,077,313 of NC_139319.1, read as the reverse complement.
TTCTTCTGTTCCTGTGTTAATACTTTGCACATTCCTGCACAAAACTGCACCGCTCTTTCATTTAAATAATGGTCATATTGTTTTTACGACATTTTTTCATATGTTATGCTTCTTTCAGTGCTTGCTATCGTCTTTGTTTATATTTCTATGTTTGTCTGGAGCTTGAAGCTTCTCTGCAGCTAATTTTGTATACTGGATCAGATCAGCCTAAAGGTTTATGATGGTCTGCTGAGGGACCTGTGGTTCACAGTTTCTGTAAAACCTTTAAAAACGTGAAGGTAAATTACTGCTGACTCAGTACTCTTAACTGGCCAACAAGGGCCACAAGTCATTCACAGCTAGTAATAAATTACAAAATAAATGTAACTGTAATCTGTTACAGTTACTGAGAAAAAAAATGTAATTAAATTACAGTTGCTAATCAAAATGTTAATGATTGCAGATGAGTTACAACTGAATATTTGTTGCAGATTACCTGGTATAAGATCTGCGCTGAATGCACTCTAGACTCACATTTGTTATACACCAACATACTAAGACAAACTCATTGTGAGCTTGGCAATAAACATGATTCTGAACAAGTAACAACAAGTAAATAAATAAAGGATTTATTATTTCTCCAACATAATTTTATTCCTGGCAGTGCGTAAATGGCTTTGAAACAGTATTTAGACATAGAGTTAAGTAACATTTACAGACAATATAATTGAATTGTTGATTTATTAAAATAATTGCCAGAAAACATAACTATATTTTAGTGTCCATGTGATGGCCCTGGTATGTGTGTCTGTGGTTCTCAGTTTTGAGCAAAATAACAATAGAGAAGAGTTGTGTAAGAAGATCATTTACATAAGTAGTATTCCACAATGTAACAATACTCCATTATAAGATTTTGCTGATGAAGATTCAGCGATTTTATCTATTGTTGCAATGCACAATATTTTATGAGGTGACATATGCCATGAATATAAAATGATCTGCAAAATAACGATGGTAACTATGCCATTCAGGCTAATGTAGTGGAGTAAAAAGTATAATATTTCACTAAAACGTACTGCAGTAAATCATTTTTCAAATGCATAAAACCTTGAAAAGAAGATTTCTTCAGATATCTAAAGGTCAGAGACTATATTTGTAAAGAAATCAAACAAACTGAGGATAGTGAACCTGACTCAATTAATATACTTGCTGATGCATGTAAGACTAAATATAATAAACAACTTGTATCACAAATATATAATAGATCACAAAATTCCAAAAATTATTCTGCTCCTCAGGTCAAACAGAAATAGGACAGGGAACAGGGCCTGAAGATATCTGAGGATGATAGATATGATATCTGGAAAAGTCTAGAAATGCTTTCTAATCCAGTCCTTTTGCTAAGAGATTACCAAAAAAAATAAGGAATATTTTTGGAATTCAAAGTGAGTGGGGTTTTATCACATTGTATTTAGGCAAAATCCTCGATGCACTCGTGGCCTGGGATGAATATCTTTATGAAATTCTTTTAGTCGCGAGTATGAAAGCCATCACGCAGAAGTGGAAGCAAGCAGACAAACCTGTCATTAAAGGATGACTGGAATGAAAGTTTCAACAAAATACGCTCTGTAGATAAATTGACCTTTTCCTTAAGACTCCATCTGCACAAAACATACAACAGGGTGACAAAAATATGAAAAGGTGTACCTCTGTGCATGCTTAAATAATACACATCACTATTCATTAAGTAATCCAGTGTTAAAACCAAGATGAGTGCTGTTCCAATATCAAGGTAAATTATCTTTATGATAACATCACAGGTTCATTATGCTGTTATAATAAGATAACATGAAATAAAGTCTGATAGACTCTGTATAAACTGTCTCTCTGAAGCCTGTAAATGTCTGTGGTGACATGAGTGTGCAGTTGCCCATTGTGTGTGTGTGTGTGTGTGTGTGTGTGTGTGTGTAACAGAGGGAATCCTTCGACTTAAAAAAAAAGTTCAGGGAGCCTTCCTTCTTTCTATTCCTACACATAATCATCATCATCATCATCATCACCATCATCCCCGCCCCTCCCTCCTCCTCCTCCTCTTCCTCCTCGCACTGTTTTCCCAGATTTATTCACGTGCAGCTCGCTCCCGCCTCACTCAGACATTCTGTCGCCAGCGCCGTGACGTCACCTACGCCAGGAGCCTCCTCCGCTCTGAACGTTTCCCTCCGCCTGTCTTCAAGATAATCTAGTCCCCCTCACCGCGGCAACCCTGAACTTGACTAATGAACTCGAGGGGAAAAAAAACTGATAAGATTTTGGTTGTATTTTGTATCAGATCGACGGAGTTTTTTAACAAGTTTTCTATCATCTGACAGTTTGTTTCTAGGTACTTTAAGTATGCCCTGGCTGAGTAATACTGTAATAATTCCTCGAATGTCTGTTTTGTAAGAAAGGGAGTACTTCACGGTATTTTTGAGATAATATATAGTACTTGTACGTCTAATTTCTCAGAATAAGTTTATTTTTTACCTGTAAAATCTGCATGCCTTTTTGCATCATTCCTGTGCTCTCGGATTACCATCTCCTCTCTGTGATAGGGAATTCACCACTTCACGTCTGTTTTGATCAGATAACATATTGCACAATCCTCAAGTTATTCTGAAATCTTAAAATGTCATTAACATTATTTCTGTGACACATGCTTGGACTGGTTTTAGCTCTCTTCAGAGGAAATGACACTTCATGTCCTCTGCTGCTGCTGCTGCTGCTGCCCTGCATGGTGGTTATTTTCATGCATTATCATGCAATATTAATGAGATGGCCTGAAGAACTGTTGGAACTTTCTCTTTTGACATTGCATAAAACCATGCCTCCATGTTCAACCACCACCACCAGAGAAATCAGGGCTGAACAGGTTGTGCACGGTTGTCTTGAGGTGAGAAGTTGAGATGGTGGCATGTGTAAGCATGCTCCTGTGCTTACCCCTGCCCTTGGACACTTTTGTTCTCCTGACAACATAAATAGTGCTTATCATATCGCAATCAAAGCAAGAAGGGAACTTAGAGTCTGGCTTAACACGGTGCAGTTCAGGAGTTCACGACAGATAAACCACAGAGGGTTTCCTGACTGACAGTTAAAACTTCTGCACGAGATTACTGGCCAAGTTTGGAGATGAGGAGCAGCAGTTACAGTGCAGCCTGTGTTTGGGACTGCAAAGAAAATTTTGCCCCAATTTAACCTGTTTTCTGTTGTATTTAGGGGGGGAAAAGTCCTTAAATCCCCCCCATGGGATATTCTGGGAGCCTCTGAAGTCAAGAGACCCATTTTCTGCTCTCTTTCTCTCTAAACTGCATCCACCTTCAACAGGGTTTGTAACAGCCAACTTAAGACCCCCGAAAAGCAACTCTCAGCTGGCGAGAAGCTCTTCGAATTTAGCTAGAAACCCCGCATTGTTTCACAGTTACATAATCCATTTCCACACGCAGTGAATGAAGATGTTAGATGTGTGAAAAGTAGGTCTTGTTATTGTCCGGGCTGCATCCCGCGGCGTGATACTGGCGCTCAGCGGAGGGTGAGACGGCTCCGCGACTCACTGACGCCAGGCCGAGCAGACCCAAGACAGGCAGAGAGAGCACACAGGAGGAGACAGACAGACACAGAGAGGGGCGGCAGAGACAGAAAAAGGTAATGTAAAGTTTTATTTTATCTTTTTTGACATGCTAAATGAAAAGTTTCCTCATCTGTGTTTCCAGTTGTTATGGTGTGCACGGCTCTGTTTGTAGGGAAGTGGATCCCAACGGTTATCAACTGAAGAGTGTGTCAGTTGGCAGCTTCAAACTTTTTTTTTTTTCTTCCTTTTACTCACGGTATCAAACTGGAGCTGCAAATTTAGCCACATTTTTTCATTAACTTCTAAACCAAGTTTTTTTTTTAAAAGCAGTGTTTTGATAAATCAGTAATATTGTAGTAATGCAGGCTGGCTTACTGTATGTTACACAAAAAACAGCAAGTTTTTATATGAATATTGTAGAAGCACCATTAATTGAGGGTAAATCACTTCACATGAGTTGAAACACTAGTAACTCCTGCTGTGTATGATGTTTATTCAGTAGGGAGTGAAGACTGAACTGCAGTTATTAAACACATGGCATTGGGATATGTGGTTTATGAAGTTACAATATGTGTCAGAAAATTGTGAAAAATATCCTCCAAAATTCACTTCAGCCAAGGAAATGTCTTCAAATTGATAAAAAACGAAAAAATGTTAAATTTAAGCAGCAAATCCTCACATTTTCAGAAGCGAAACACTGAATATTTAGAATTTTCCTTGACAGATAACTCAAAATACTCATCAGAACTGTTGGATGATTAAGTTTCTGGTGAGCTGCTATTTGATTAATGACTAACTGCAGTTATTGACCAGATGGCATGAGATTATTAAGAAGATCTTTGAAAATTGTAAAAAATGTCCTCCACAGTTCACTAAAGTCCAAGGAGATGACTACTCTGTTCACAATTAAATCAATCAGACGCAAGACACTGAATATTTAGCATTTTTCTTTTATAAATTACTTTGAAAGTTTCTGACAAGCACCTAATCGATTAATTGACAAGGTAATAAACACATGGTATAAGTATTTTTTGTTAATTAAAGAACGGGGTGTCTAAGAAAATTGTTAAAATCCCTCCCACAGTTCATTAACGCTCAGACATTTATAATGATATCAATGATAAGCAGCAAATCATCATATTTTCAGAGGCATTATGACTCTGTGAACATTTAGTGTTTTTCCTTGACACACAACTTAAATGTTCCTTACAATAACCTAATCCATTAAGCAGCTAACTGTAGTTATGCAACACATAGTTAGGTTGATATCTAGTTTGTTAAGTTAAAGGATGTTAGAAAATTGTAACAAACTCCCTCCACAATTCACTAAAGAAGCCCAAGGAGACGTCTTCCAATTGCTAAAACCAAAAATATTCAATTTACATTTATATGAAACAGCAATAAGCAGCAAATCCTCACATTTTCAGAAGCAATAACCTGTGAATATTTAGCTTTTTTTTTTCTTGATAAGTAACTAAAAAAAACCTGAAGATCAACTAATCAATTAATTGACTAATTCTGCAAGCTCTACTCTACATAGTGGTCTTTTTGTATCACACACTTATTAACTGATCATACTTGGACTAAAGCAGTATGATTAATAAAGAAGTATGCATCCAGTATATTACACGACTCTGGTTACAGGTTCACACATGCCGTCTTTTAACATCTTTCCACTGTAAAGTTTTCATTTTCACTTTCGTCTTTTGGCTCAAGCAGACTTGCTGAGACTATTTGAACTAGTGCACTGGTGTGCTTCACTAGACATGTGTCCCGTGTGTGGTTTTAGTTATGTCAATGTGTTTATGAATTTGTGTCTGTAAGTGTGCATGCCAGAGAAAGAGGGAGAAAGAAAGAGAGAGAGAGAGACCTACAGCAGCTAAGGCTAGATCTCCTGACATTATTGAAGATGACATATCAGATTACCCAAAGGACAGGAATTTGTCCTTGTCCGTGATTTACTTCCAATTGTTTTATCGTCCTGCGTTCTCAGGGTATGCGGCTTTAAATTGTGTTTGAAAATTAAACAAATAGCGTTTTATGGGATTGAAATGACAAGGTTAGTTTCACATCAGGGTGAAGGCTTTTTAATAAATGGCAATGCAGATTTGATTGTCAAATGCATTTATCAGCTTCACTTCCGTCTTTATACTTACAAAACATAACATAAAAGTTTTATTTGCCTCTTTATGTCCAAATCAAACATCTATCTATCCTTCTGCGATCATAGCAAAGGCAAAAAAAACTACTCAACTACAAGGTGTAAATATAGGTTAGCAGCATTCCTGTATCCAGAGAGTCAGTCACAACAGTAGTGAACAACGTCAAAACCCTCCTGTGTGTCTGTGCGGCCTGGACAACATAGCCCGCCATGTGTCGGGGTGAGGTGTCCACCCTAACACAACACTAACCCAACACTGAGTGCCAAGCATGGTTGAGATAGCTGCTTGAAACCCCATGTGTTTGCTAGTTATGTCTGCAGTCGTGTGTGTGGACTGGTGTGTCTGGAACACAAAGAATCTCATCCCAGTTCAGCCCTTCAAAGTCAGAACAATACTGACCACAGTTTTGGTGACAGAGGGTTTTCTAGTGTTTTTCCATGCCATGCTGGAAGCAGTGTGGCAGCTAGGATTTCACTCACTTGTATGTCAGCGTGATCTTTACTACTGTAGGTCAGACCTGTGTATGTGTTGGTGCTTGTAAAGGAAAAGTGACCCCAGTGAGCCTCCCAGGTCAATGCCATGTCTAGTCACTAAGGGCAGCACCTCATGTCTGACTGTGGTTATTTCAAGCTTTGCTCTTCGACTGTTTCATAAGACACGAGTGGCTGTGGTAAATATCTGCATTTGTTGGCTACCAGGGCTGGCTATTGAATCTCAATACTTTTTGGATTGAAACAGTAATAGTTGGCAAACATGACGTGCTGCTATATCAGCCAATTTTTTTGTTATTTGGACTGTATTTGTTGGACAATGATTACAACCAGAGAGTACTGAAAGGCTTATTTTTCAATAGGGCTGTGTATTGGCAAGAATCTGGCAATATGATACATATCAAAATACAGAGGTTACAATTACATATATTGTGATACTGTAAGCAAGTTAATATATTGAATATATATGTTGTAAATCTAAATTTTTGAAAACTGTCATAGTATAAAGAACACACCACCATATGCATAAGAGACTTTTTATGCAATCAGAACAATAAAGATAGATATTAACACTGTAATCTAGGAGTCAGGGGCTTATACACAACACAAAATGAACCACTGCCATGGATCATTGCATGCATGATGATATCACAACACAGTGTTTTGAGAATCAATACAGTATTAAAAAGCATAATATCACAATACTCAAGTGTTTAGATTTTTTCTTACACCCTTGTTTTTCAACTGTAAAATGTCCTGATCAGTACATACAAGAATGGGCTGTAGTCTGAAGCGCTTATTATCAAAAAAGGTCAAATGCTAAAGATTGCGTATTGGTTGATTAGATAGTTCCTGGTTTAAAATGACAAAAAACTTTTTTTTCCAAATTTAGACCATTTCCTCTTTTGTGGCTTCTTTTGTTACATGAATAAAAGTGTTTTGTAGAAAGACATTTTTAGTAGGGCTTCAACTAAAGATTTTTTCATTGTCAGTTAATGTTCCAATAATTTGCTGGATGAAATTTAATGAATAAAATGTCAGAAAATAGAGAAAAATGCTCATTAGGGCAGCAATTAACAGTTATTTTCATCATCAATTAAGCTAGGCTGACCTTACAGGAGTTTCAGGCTGAATTACCCCTCCTGAACATTGGAGGAGAAATCTGGTTGGTACCGAAGTTCAGCCCAGATTATCTGGTGGGGGTGGATCACAGAAGTCACAGGCTGAATGGTATCATGGTTTTGAGTCACAAAGCAGTGTCAGGCATCACAAACACTGGTGACTTGTGTCGAGCTGTGTGTAGTTAAGGCAGCAGATATAGATGAAGTTACAATAAACATCTGAATCTTAGGATGTGTTTCTATGACGACAACATACCCAATTTCTAAGTTACACCAGTGAAAATACCCAAGGTCGTGGTCGAGATTTCCCTCAATGCGTGTGATGTGATGGCCTTTGAATCAGTCGCTCTTCCTTGTTTTCAAACCTCCGCCTCCACACAGAGATGCACTGCAGAGAAAATGACTGCTTACATCTGTTTCGTCTTGTCATTGCAACTCTGCGTTGAGATTCAGAGAATTATTTCTTTAAAAAGCAACAGCAACAGTCAAACTGTGTTTCGCACTATGATGGTTTCATACAGGCCACAGATCAGGGGTGATTCGTAGGGACCATGGACCAACGATGATCTATTCCATCCCTATTATCCAGTAATGAGAGGGGTTTACAAATACAAGCCCCTGCAAACTGCTCTTGTACTCGTCGGGGCCCCAGTGTTTAAAATTTACAAGTTAAAATCTGGATTATTAAATCCGTACGGATGTGAAAGAGAGGTGTTGCCATGCAACGGTAAACATTTTAGCCTTAGCCTGGCTAATCTCACCTCCATCCATCATAATAATATGCTGTAGTGTATGATTTGTCATTTTTTTTCAAATCTTGTAGTGTGTGCATGTTTGAGATTAGAGAGAAGAGAATCTGTAAAGATTCTCCTTACGTGTGTGAGACAATCAGATTTCAAAATTGGTGAGGATATTAAAACTCCTATAGTGACAGCCCAGCTTTAGTCTGTCAGTCATTTTCTCAATTAATCAATCTTTGATTTGGTCCTTAAGACGTCAGAAAATGGTGAAAAATGTTAAAGCGCAAGACAGTGTCCTCAAATGTTTTGTTTTGCCCACAACTCAAAGATATTCAGTTAACTGTCATAGACTAAAACTAAACAGACCAGAAGAAAAATCACATTTAAGAAGCTGAAGTCAGACTGATTAATTGATAATCAAAATAATTGGTGATTAATTTAAGAGTTGACAGTTAACTGATTAATTGACTAATTGTTGCAGCTCTAATGCTCAAATGAGATCTTCACATTGCTTATTTTGTCTGACTAACGGCCCAAAACCCAAACATATTCAATTTACAGATATGCAAATCATCACATGTAAGAAGCTGGAAGCTGGAGAGGTTATTTGACTATTTTGCCTGATAAATGTCAATGTCCTATCAACCGACTAATTGATTTATCAACCAACTGAAACGGCCTACTTTGTGACAGCTTCTCCTCTGGAGATGCTTTCATAGGTCATTGTTGCTTTGCTAGGATTTGTATTTGTGAAAAAGCATACATTGCATCTCTGTAGTGTTACTCTTTACTCAGTAATGACCCTTGAAGGCATTTAATTGAGAAATGCTCAGCGAAGAGACCCGATATATGTTGTGTTTTCCATCTCTCTCTTTCCAAACACTCCCTTCGTCTTGCATCTCTGGCTTTGCCGTCACTCTCACTTTCTTCCTGTCTTTCTCTTTCTGCATCATTCCCCCTCTCTTCCTCTCTCTTTCTCTTTATCTATCACTCTCTCTCTCTTCCTGCTCTCCTCTGTTTATAGCCAGTGACTCCATTGAGCGGGGGCTAATGGAGGCCCCATCCAGGACCCTGCTGATAAATAATGTAGCTTCTTTATAATGCTCCGTCCCCAGGGAGGGTCCAGAGAGCATCATTACTGCCTCCTCATCCTACACAGCCCAGGCCTAAATTGATTAACAGACACTGGAGCGGTGCAAAATGATCCATGGGGCTAGTGTAGTGGCTAACAGCTCGCACCAGGTGGGTCAAAGCCTCCGCCTGTCAGTGTCGCATGATCCCACTCTGTGCTCCCATTAGCCTCAGTTGCTGTCCGGTGAGCTAAACTGATGGCCATAACAAGCTACCGCTAACACAATAGCGAGAGAGCATTGCCCGGACTCAGCTGTAGGGAATGTCAGAGTGGTTTTTATGGAGCTGTTGTGTAAATGATGGTGTGTGTTTCAGCTTTTATAGGGAGGAGAGCAGCGGCCAAGGCCACTGCAGGCATCTGTGTTATTCTTCATTGACTGTGTGAGATATAGGTGGCGAGGCTCAAAGGAAGGAGACTACACATAGATATCTGATGCAAGAAATACATCTTTATTGAGGTCACTTAGTCATATAACCAGGGAAAAGAATTAGCACATTAATTAAAATGATTAGTGAATTGACAGAAAATGTCTCAATACTGAATGGCAATCATGTTATCATCATATCAGCACAAACACTGCTACTCTTCTCTATTTTGCATTTTTGTAAATCTGAGGCATTTATTTTTTGGGCTGTTTGTCGGACAAAACAAGAAATTAACGATCACTTCACTCCGGATGTCACCTTGTTAGCACCTATTTGATAAGCAGGGAAAAATAAAGTTAATTGATAATAAAAAATTGTTCTTTGTTACAGTCGTTAAGAGAAGTGTTGATAGATTTCTAAATCACTGACCACATTTAAATTTTGGCAGCTATTATTTAATGGTCCAGTATGTACGATTTACGGGGATTAATTGGCAGAATATGGCAGAAATTGTATATAATTTACATAAATATGTTTTCATTAGTGTATAATCACCTGAAATTTAGAATCATTATGTTTTAGTTACCTTATAATGAGCTTTATCTACCAGGGTTGGGCAAATGGAAGATGCCATCGTCCGTCTTGATGTTTGAGAGTCGTTGACTGCTTAGTCCTCTATCATCATAACACTGTGATTTAAAAGCCTGTTAGTGCAGAATATTTGCTGCTGATTATTTTTCAAGCTTCATATACAGGACATGGAAATAACTGTAACATTATTGTCACTGGCAAATTGATGTTAACTGTGTACTGTGTCCCCAAAGAGTTACTTTAGAGTTATTGCCTATGTTACGTTTCTGACATGTGGGGGAGAAAACAAAAAGAAGCTGTTGCTGCAGCCGGTTGCACTACATCTCCATGTCCTGTTAATTTGTTTTCTTATTAAACACAACTAAGTTATGGACATGTGGTGTGGAGACAAAGATCTTTTTTAAACCCAGCAATCATTGTTATTTGCGATGTTTCACTCTGGACATTGTCATGCCTATTTGGTAGACATCACCCAACTCTAGTTTCATATTTAGAGGAACCTCTAGAGACAAGGTTTGCAACCTGATCCACTAGATACCACTAAATCCTATATACTGGTCCTTTAAGTTGAGAAACAATCAAACCAATCAGAGCTTTGAAGGTGGGATTACAAATCAAGACGTCATCTCCCTATGCCAGCAAGAACGGATGAAATCAGTGCAGCTGTACGGGTTGTTTTTAGTCAATTTAGAGAAATACCACCTTTTAAATTAGCATTGTTATCTGATGCTGATGCTAAGATCAACTGCTTTGAAGTGCAAACTGACACGAACACAATATTACTTTGTATCAGGAACTGAAATGAAATGGCATTTCAGTGTGATTATGAGGATATTAGTGACTAAATGAGGCTCAAACATCTCTCTGAGTGAAAATTGATAGAATCAAAATCTTTCAAGGTGACAAAATGTTTGCCAAATGCCTTCTATTTTGCATTTAGATTGGATCTGAGATTATAATTTGTTTTGATAGACAAGCTGCAAAACCAGCCTATGAACACCACCAAGTCTATTCAAAGTGAGGCTTTCAGTTATTCAGAAAGTTGGTGCAAAAAAGAAAAATCTGTTTATATCATGCAAACATTCTAGTCTATACATAGGTATAGGAACAGGGAGGTACAATGGCGCCTTTATATTTTGACTGCCTCACAGGCAAATCTAAACTAGCATTGTCCAAAGAACCAATACAAAAACATCAAGACCCTTTAAATAAGAATGTGGTCAGGCCAGCAGTCAGATATTTCTTACTGTCAGTGTTGGAAACATCTAAGAGATATGGTCTCCAGCTGCAGCAGAATGACATTAGAGGATTATGAAGCCTGCTCCAGATGTTACAATACAAAACTTTCTGGAATCTTCCATCTGAAAAGGATTAAAGGCTGTCTTTCTGCAGCTAGTCCTGAAGTGATAGTGCTGGCTGTTACTGAGAGGCCATCAAAGCAGCTTTGTGGCTGGAAGTGGATCAAAAAGACTCTCTATTTGTCTGGCTAAGATGATATTGCACTGTTAGCTTTTTGAACTTTAAGTTGTGTTGTCATGCTCAACACTCAGTGTTCCAGTATGTCTTTTGCTTTATGTGATGAAGTGCTGAGTTAGTTTTGCAGCAGACACTGACAAGGTCACAATGTGACATGACACTGAACATCACCCTTTTGGGATTTTCAGGTTATACTCTCGTGTCATTGCAAGTTGTTTTTATAAAACATTTTGAAAATAATCAATTATATTATAACAATAATGACAAGAATAGTTTATATATGTAGTTTGAGACAACAGCACACAAATCCAGAAACGTTGGTGGCAGAACAGCGGCTGTCTTAGAACAGGCTGAGATGTGTGTGTTACATACTGAAAGCAGAAATAAAAAATTTGGTCAGATGCAATCTGACAAGTGTAAAAATAATTCATGAAATATGAATAAGTGATTTTTCTTACAGTAGAAAGTACCTTACATAGTAAACACAATATCGTTGGGCTTTGGAAAGTTGGCTAGACGTGTGAAGCAGGTAGAATTTTTTAGTTTGGGTCTGGGAACTTGAGATGGGCTGTGTTTTGGCAAGAATCTGGCAATATGATACGTATCATGATACAGAGGTATATTGTGATATTGTATGATACAGTAAGCAATTGCTTTTTTTTTAAATATAATTTTAGGTTAACTGTCACGGTATAAAGAACACACAGACATATGCATAAAATCTGAGTTAACAAAGTTGACTTTTTTATGCAGTGATGATAGATAACAGCACTGTGATCTAGTGGTTGGTGTTTAAACAACACAAAATGAACCACTCCTAATGTCCTTTAAATGTACTACAATATCACCATACAGTGTATTTGAGAATCAATACAGTATCACAAAACATGATGTTATGATACTCTATTGTGTCAATATGTTCTTAAACCCCTGGTGATGGGCATTTATCACTATTTAGGGATGCTGTAAAAACCAACAATAATTAAATTAATCATTTCCGTGTTCATAATCTTGTTGACTTATTCTTCGATCCAATATTTCTTGACTTAAATCTGATTCTTTTTTTTTGTTGTTGTTGTTAATTGAAGTAAAGGAATTTATGGAAACAAAGTATGATATTTTTGATATTTCAGGTATCAAAAAGTTATAAAAAATAATCGGTGTGGTTGTAAGTCAACATTACCGAAACAAAGCGACTTCATTATCTAAACATGCAGGAACAGAGGTCATACCCTCATAGTTAAGGGGTGGCCAGTTTGGTTAACCACCTTTCTCTCTCCTACCCTGCATGTGTGGAAAAACCTGCAGGTCTCAGCAAGAGGAAGTGATATCATTGCTGTGCTGGCGATGACAGATATGAAGACGCAGCTACTACACAGCCTGTTTCCTGTTTCTCTGATGGTAGAGAGTTGTTCTCTTATGATGATAGCAGGGTGTGATATCACTGCGGGGTCTTGTGGCACAAGAGATATCCGTGTTGAAATATGTTTCCCCTTGATCTCACACAAACACACACACACACACACACACACACACACACACACACACACACACACACACACACACACACACACACACACACACACACACACACACACACAAGCACAACCTCATGTCCACTCGTATGTCCCCTCCCTCATGTGGTAGTAGTTCTGCGTCACTTTAATCAGCCAATGTGATTCGGGTGTCCAAGCTAAGTATAGGTACAACTTGCAGCTTTCCTGTCAGTGTGGTTGGCAATAGTAAGTGCCCCCCCCAACACACACATACACCACACACAAACACACACACACACACACACACACATGTTGTAAACAGCACCTGTTCTCATCAAACTTCCCTGCCTGTTTGTCAGTGTGATGAAGCCGACGCATGCAGTAGCTGACAAAGATAGAAATCGCTATTCATCCCATAATCTGAAGGGCCAAGAATAACTACAGAGCAGTCTTAATGATGTATTTGTTCCTGCTCGTAGGAAATCCAATATACTGCAGGCTTTACTGTCAGAGAGTGATGCATCCTCACCCGTGAGTCAGTGCAGCTAAAAGGTGGTGGATTTCTGACAAGCTGTTTATTAGATTCTGGGATTGGATCTTAACATTTATGCGCTGCCAAACCTCAACCATAACTATGTTTTTTATCTCCCTAATTGCATTCAGAAATACTTGAAAAGAAGGTGGAACTGGGAGAGCTCAATGCGCTCTTGTTTTCCCTTTAAAAAGCTAGAATGCGTGTACCTCCTGGCTACTGAATTGCTCCTGTGGGACCAGAGTGAATGGGCACATTTATCCTGGGGTCCACATGCACTTCCTTTTAATTGTCCTGCACATTGCCAGATTCCTGCCCCAAACCAGTGTTTGTTGGTTGGTGGTGTTGAAGCTTTATAGAACATTTGCCTCAGCAGGCGGCTCATTGAAAATCTCCTTCCTCTGAAATCTGAAAGACCTTTTCACATTTCACACATGTATATGCAGAATCATCAGGCAAACCTTTTTTTTTCTCTAGTTACTACCAAGATAGGTTTGTGAGAGAGAACAACAGAGAGACCTTTAAAGTCAGAGGGGAATTAATATCAAGTAAAACCACTGGCAAAATGTATAAATTCCTCAATCACTGTATCTTGAGTTTAATATTGCAGTATTAATATATTTAGGTTTTAGTTAGAGTCTGTTGCAGTCACTTAGGTTGTAACAAATTTAGCAACAATGTGCATAACTTAATAATTGTTTAAGTAGTTCTTTAAGAAAAAATTAACTGCTTTCAGCTTCTCAGATGGAAACATTTTTTGGGTTTCCTTCTCTTCTATGAAAGTAAGCAGAACATCTTTGGCTTTTTCACTCAGTTTGCAGAGTTAAGTAATTTGAAGATTTCAGCCCTTAAAAACTCTTGGACCAATTTTTAAGCCATCAGTCAGACTATACTACTGATCATTTGCTGACTCGAGCTTTTCAAATGTGAGGATTTTCTGCCTTTGTCTGTTTAAGTTGTATCATTGGAAATCTGACCCTAGGAAACTGTGAGGGGCATTTTAAGTATTTCCTTACATTTTGTGGACAGAAACTTCTGTGTGCAAGACCATACTGAAATGGCTAACATGCTTCCTGTCTAGTGTCAGTAGATTAAATCTGTCTTATTCGGTCTTAAGGACTTGATCAATCTTGTCATTATAATATGTAGTTGATAGTGATAGAAAGCAACAGACTTTAATATAAAATGTCTAACTTTATTATTATTACTAGTACAATTATGGCTAATCATGTTGTGACATTCTTTGTGGAAACGTCTGTCTGGAATGTCAGTTCCTACAGCTTCATCACTTTTGTGTCACTATGTGTCAGCATCAGCTACTGATGACTTAATAAACCCGTTAAAGAGCAAACATTTCTGCAAAGTGAATCAGGTGTTAACCTTGCAGACCAGATTCCTATAGGTTGTGTAGGCTACATACTGTATGTGAAGTGATTTGCTGTAAATGACATTAGTGTGTGGTGGTAATGTGACAAGCCATACAGAGAGGAAGCTATCTGGAGAATCTGTTGTGACTCCTCTGCTAGTTTCCCAGAAGCCATGATTGACGTGTCCATAACAGTCATATCAGTGACATCATGGCCTCATCAAGCGGTGTTCTGGCAATCAGCTGGTGAGACATAATCTGTGCTGCCAGTGAAACAAAAAGGGGGAGAGGTTAATATTCGCTATAGCTGCTACAACTTTGTTAGCAAAAGGACACAGCGAGCAGGACTGATCTGCAGAAGTGTGTTTGAAATATTTGTATGAACACACTTTTGCTCATAGATTCTAACCTACCTCTCCTTTTCTTGTAGTGACTGTCAAGAGGACCTGACCTTACATCTTTGAAGCTGAGGATTATCTGAAACTCTGAAACGGACAAACACTTATAGCATTTCTACTTTTTTTTTCTAAGACTGGACTGTACTCACACTTCCTTTGGACAGGTGGGAGAGGGGAGGAGGCCGGCTCATCCAACATGAACGTCACCTCGCTCTTCTCCTTCACCAGCCCAGCGGTCAAACGGCTACTGGGTTGGAAGCAGGGAGACGAGGAAGAGAAATGGGCGGAAAAGGCCGTGGATGCTCTGGTAAAGAAATTGAAAAAGAAGAAGGGAGCCATGGAAGAGCTGGAGAGGGCTCTAAGCTGCCCGGGCCAGCCCAGTAACTGTGTGACAATCCCCCGCTCCCTGGATGGACGGCTGCAGGTGTCCCATAGGAAAGGTCTGCCGCACGTCATATATTGTAGGGTGTGGCGCTGGCCCGACCTGCAGTCCCACCACGAGCTGAAGGCCCTGGAGTGCTGCGAGTACCCCTTTGGCTCCAAACAGAAGGATGTGTGCATCAACCCCTACCATTACAAACGGGTGGACAGTCCAGGTGAGTTATATCACCCTGAAATAATTAGGGATACACTGATCCTATCAGGGCCATGATGAATGAGACTAGCCCACATTGTCAAAGTCCGTATAAAACTCATTGTTTTCACAATCTTTCATTCAATTAGTCACAGCATGCCGATTTTCATGCAGATTTTAAAGGACCAATGTGTAGCATGCAAATTGTACCTCGCCTCACCCTCCCCTGTGTAGAGAAACTTAAACATTGTTTGATTTGTGTGTACTGGGCCACTATAGAAACATGCAGGAACAGTGCAAGATATATAGAGATAGATATATACAGCTCATTCTAAGGTACTGAAAACAACACTTCTTATTATCAAGTGATTGTAGACTAATATCAACGTACTTATGAACATTATACCATTTCATATTTCATATTTCTTGCATGTGCTGGAAATAAGTCTGTAAATCTTACACAGTTGTCCTTAAAATTTGGCAGAAATAAAATTAAATTTCAGGGACATCCTGGTGACCAAGACACACCATTTACTGTGATCACAGCATCATCGTTTTTATGTTTTTCCTAATGAAAGTAAAAGCATGAAAAAAGATACTGATTTAAATCGAATTTCAGGAACCCTTTGAGCAGCTTTCTGAGTATGTAAAGTATTAGTCCTACCCTCAAATTCTTGTCCTTTCCTTTACAATAATGACTTATGCAGATAATCACTTTTTTTTTACGCTCTCTCCCTCGTATCTCATATGGTTTTTCTGAAATAAAAACCACCATACAACTTTTATTTTACAATGATATGTGATATTTAGCCTCATTATGAGAGGAATTTCGATTTTGCTATTTCAAATTGCTGAGATCAGATCTTTATTTTAAAATAGGTTGAATTAAATTTTACTTGACCTATCATTGATTAATTGTTATCATTTCTAACTCAGTAACATAAGATAAAAAGAGGCCATTTAAATAAAATCAAATTGAAAAACTGAAGTTTAATCAGGATAGGAGGAGATTTAAATAGCTACTGACTTAGCTTGCTTTATTTCTTTCACATTCCTCTGAGCCTTGGAGCCTTCACTGCAAAGGTAGTGCAAAGAGAAGACAAATCAAACACTACTTGGCCTCTTACTAAACAGAAAATGAGGGTCAGCTGACAAGATAGAAACAGCTGTGTGCAGGGTGCTAAGTGTGTAAAGGGCCAAGTGTGTGTGTGTGTGTGTTCGTTCATTTGTGTGTGGAGCAGGAAATTCCATCTGGGGTAGAATGAGGGCTTTGTTTTGGGCATGCTCTGTTCTGCCCTTTTTTTTTTTTGAACATTTATACACACATGTAGATACACACAGGCACACACACACACACACACACCCATGACTGCACGCACTGTTTCTCTGAGGATGGCTGGAACAGGAAGCCAGTCACCCACACACAATGGGAGGAAAGAGTTGTTGCCTGCCTTGCACACTTTTTGTTTTAGCAGCGGGTGGAAGACGGAGGGCTAAGGTGATTAAACCCCACAGCACCTGTCTGTCCACACTACCCCCCTCTACTTCTCCCCTAACACCACCCGCCTACACACACACACACACACACACACACACACACACACACACACACACGCACACACCCTGTCAGTTTCTCTTCACTATTCTACCAAACACCTGCTCCGCATACAACCTTTGAAATCAACAGCTACATTGATGCATTGGCCCACTGCAGCACACATAGGCTACCTGCAGGAACACTGACAGCAGCGCAGGCCCCATCTAAAATTTCAGCACCAGCTTTATTTATCTGTGCAGGTATTTATAGGCACAAGTGGAGCGTATCTGCGTGGTTTGTATGCACTGCACCTGAATAGCCCTCACATCAGCCAGGATATTTACCCCAAGTGATGAATTCTTGAAGAACGGCTGGGCTCAAAATGTCTCTTCAGAGCAGAAACCTGAGAGACCGGGCCAAATATTGCTGGCTAAGACCAACAGGCTGGAAGCTGACATTTAAAAAATGCAGGGACATCTGTGCTCAGAACATAAAAACATGCAGAGTGCCAGAAAACAATTTCTTTATTATGTTGGAATGAAATAACTCAATAATTCACTTCTTATTGAATTTGTATGGATAGCATATGTGTGATTGTACAAGATGTCTACAGTGCTGAAACGATCAGTCGATGAATCATTGGCCTGAGACAGATAGTTCATCAATCCAAATGGTTGATTATCATAAAAGCCAAGTCAAATAAATCACAGAATAACAAGATAAAAACACCAGAGAAGGTAGATGAGAAACACTCAACTCAGGTAAAATAACATCTGAGAAGAGAAACTGAACTAAAACTAAAAAATGATGAGGATCTTACTCAAAAATGTAATCCATTAATATGTAATAGAGGAGGTACTTTTCTTTAGGTTTTGGATTTTCTTGGGTAGGTTTTCTTTAGGTTCACTAATTCAAATATAAAGTTAAAGGAATTCTTTGGATTATTTGGAGTTAGGGTTAGTTTCTAAGTTTCTAATCAATAGTCAGTGTATTACCTACAAAGATGGAGGTCAGCACTCCCCAGAAGCAGAGAGGAGTACCAGCACTTAAGCTAAGCATTTAGAATTTTAGAATATATTCACTCTTTACCTTGCTGTCAGACAGCATTTTCTGCCGGGAAACTGCTGTTATATAAGCCAAATATCACTCTCTCACTCTCTGTCGTTCAACTCCTCTTGCAGAAACTGTAATTTTAACCTAGCAGAACATGGGAGTTGCTCGTCTACCACTGCTTCAATCTGTTTGTTTGTTTATGTTATTGTATGATTTTGGTGAATCTGAACTAAACCTTTAAATCACAGAAGTCACACAATAACACAAACTGGTGAATCAATTGAACAATCCTGTGTTCTGCAAGTTAAAATTACTGATTGCTGAGTTTGGAGAGAGTGATATTTGGCTTATATAATGTTGGTTTCCTGTTGAAACAGTGTCTGATGGAAAGGTTAAGTAGTAAAAATATTCTAAATATAGTGTACAAGCTGATATTGATTTTTAAGGTGGAACTTTTTATTAAATGATTAAAATAGGTTTTCCTGCAGACTCTGTCCACAGCAGTACATGGTTTAGCTTCCAACACAACACTCCTGCTGCTTCTCTAAACTGGATTATTGATTAATTCCTCTAACTTGGTATATGTAACGGATAAAAAGCCTCCTACAAGTTTATGAAAGTCATAGAAATTGTGCTTAGTGGTCTAACTGTTAAAAAAAGACTAACAAATCAGTGCTTAGTATCACAAATTAATATAATACAAGTTTAATTGACTTAAAGGACCTCTGTTCACTGGGAAAACCATAAAGCGATTTGTTGCATCAGAGCACTTCCTGTTTTGACCATTTTTCTGTCCCTCCTCCTCTTCAAGTGCTGCCCCCTGTGTTGGTACCAAGGAACAGCGAGTTCAACGCCAAGCATACGATGTTGCCTCGCTTCCGCAATCCTCTACAACAGAACGAGCCGCACATGCCGCAGAATGCCACCTTCCCCGAATCCTTTCCTCAGGCCAACACTATGCCCCCCAATTTCCCCCATTCGCCGGGAAACAGCTTCCCAAACTCACCGGGAAGCGGCAGCAGCGCCACCTTCCCTCATTCACCCTCCAGCTCAGACCCCGGCAGTCCATTCCAGATGCCAGGTGAGTAAAGAGTCAATTATCTTTATTTCTCTTTCCTTCATACTGAAGAACGACAACTCACTTCACCTCTCTTTGTTCTGCAGAGACTCCCCCTCCTGCCTACATGCCCCCAGAGGAGCAGATGACTCAGGATTGCCCCCAACCAATGGACACCAACCTCATGGCTCCACCTTTGCCTCTAGAGAGTAACAACCGGCCAGGTAACCATGGCAGTTACTATCTCTTGCACACATGATACCGCACACACTCGTCCTTGTGTTCACAGTGATTTCATCCACATAAAGCTGTCTGCACCTGCTCGCCTTGATCTGCAGGTGCAAAGATTTCTGGGAAGCCTGGTTGTTTTTAACATTTTTCTTTTCCTCCTGTGGTCAAACTAAAAGTCCAAAAAAAGAAATAGAAAGCTCAGCTGAGTTGATTCCAGATAAAACCTGAGCGCTGTGTGGAAAGGACCTGCTCATTCACAGTGAGCCTCTGTCTGTGGGTGCGAGCCCATGGGAAGCTCAAAGCCTCAGCAAATTAAGCCAGGCCTCAGAGCAGTTTTATGAGGTCTATAAAAGCTGGAGCTTATGTCATCTCTGCTGGTGGTAATGACTTGAAACTCGTTAACGATAAGATTCACTAATTACCTCCAAATTTCAGATCTGAAATGTGGTGCAATAATTGCTGCTATCTCTACTTTGTGGTTTTGGCTTTATTGTGCTAGAGAGCAGACACAGCTGAAACCTGCATTCATGATTGTAATAGACCATTCTGTGCAATGGATATGGTGTGGACTCAAGAGCCACCTGATTTAAAGTGAAATTCTGCAGCTTTTGTAGTGTTGGTGATAATTGCTATCAGTAATAATACAATTTTGCTTGCAAAGTAAGTTACTGAAATCTGGGAAAAAAGAAACATTGCTAAAAGTTTGTTGGAGTAAAAACAAGCCCCCTGGTTAGTAAATTACTTAGAAGAGACAATAAAGGCAAATTGCAAAATTACCCAAAACTTAATTTCTAATCATACATCACAATAGGGGGTATGAGATTGTGAATGATTGAAATGTCTCCATGATGATTGTTAGTATTGCGCTACAGTGTACATGCTATCAGTTACAGTTCTATGACCTATACAAGCATCCAGTAAATAGTGCCTTGGATTTTTTTCAGGTTGTACTTGAATACAAATATAAAACATGTCAGAATTCTTGTTGAATGCTCATACTTCATATGTTCTGAAAGAATGTATGAAACAATATCATGGACAACAGAGAGAGAATCCAGTTATTGTGCTTCATGAGCCTGACAGCACACACCGTCTGTGACCTCTAGTCTGTGACGAAAGCAGAAACATAAGAGAACAAGAATAACAGAGTGGAGCGACAGGAGGGAAGGAAGGAAGTGCATGCTTCCAAAATAAAATTTAAAAATAAAAGTCTCTGAACAAATTTATCATTTCTTTCAAGTGGGGTGGGCAGGCCAAAACAATTGTAGGGAAAACACTGATAACCATTGATTGTAATCCTGCCTGAAAAAAATTGTGATATGATATTTTTGCCATATCATCCACCCCTATATAACATTCTACAGACTGAATTACTGATATAACGGTTACCTTCTGTCATCATGGTTAACTGAGTTGATGATAAGTACAGTAGGATTCTGACTGACATATTGAGCGTGCCTCAATTTTACCTCAAAAGAAAGTAATTGAGAGCAGTAGCTCCTAAGCCCTTTTTCTTGTAACTCTTTTATACAAAGCAGTGTTAACTTGTAATCCCTCATCACATCAGGCATGTCTACGAGTTTCAAACAATGCAATCAAAGAGTGTTTTTCCCTTCTCAGAATTAGAGGCATTAGAGGCAGGTACAATATACAGCCTTTCGAAAGAAAAATGTTCTGAAAACAACCAACTTTGTGTATTTTCTCATTTCATATTCTGATAATCATCTCCCGACTCCTTATATTCATCTTGTGGCTCTTTGTTGGGGTTCAGACCTCAAGGCTGCAAGCTGCCGGCTAATCTAT
The DNA here is from genome assembly GCF_056507025.1 of Lutjanus erythropterus. Taxonomy (NCBI): domain Eukaryota; kingdom Metazoa; phylum Chordata; class Actinopteri; order Lutjaniformes; family Lutjanidae; genus Lutjanus; species Lutjanus erythropterus. The sequence continues at coordinate 15,055,605 of NC_139319.1, read as the reverse complement.
TGGCTTGTTTACAAACTGTCTGATTGTCTTACTTGTTCTTGTCTCTTGTCCCTGTCACTGGTTGTAGTAATGCCCCCATGTTCTCAGATCTCAGCAATGACTTTGGTGTGCATGATGTTATCACAACCAATAGAAAGAACTGCCAGAACAATGGAAATTAGACCAAAGCAGTTAAATTGTTCTCACCCCATATTGAAATAACAGCTGGACTGGTCTGAACTTCAGTTTTCTGCACCTGACCAACAGAATATTTGTACTTTTTCAAGATCATGTACTCAAGGTCCAAAACTGCTGCCCACACATGATGACAGCTGTAGCGGGAAGAGCTGTTGAAATGTTTGCTGGAAGTGGGAGTTTGGGGAGTTTCTTTTCTTTTCCACAAGCTGCATCCTGTATGGGGGAGTGGGGTTCTATTGTAGGCCAGCTCTGGGAAGGGGACAGACAAAACACACCTGCTAGCCAGTGCCATGTTACAAAGGAAGTTTGGAAGAAGTATGTGCTCAGATAAACATGATTTATTCCTCTCTCTGAAAAAGGGTGAGGCCAGCTGGCACTGGCTCGACTTCAGATACAGAGAGCATGGCCAGGCACCTTCTATTGACTGTTTTCTGCTCAATAAAGGCTGGCACACAGACCACAGACAGTAGGCATACTTTAGGATGCATCTGCATTGATTTTGGTCGGTATAAATGTACACAAATGTAGCCAGTGGGTCCTATAGGCTTATTCAAATTATTGTTATGGGCTACAGGGGACAATTTGGACAAAATAATTGTGCGGATGAGTAAGATTTATTGCTGAGCTTGTGCTGGCATCAGTGGCTCCTGGCAGCTTGTCTGCACATGAGTCTGCTCAGAGGAATCTTGAATGTGCATTAAATGTGTCTGTGTCTGTCTGTGCGTGATCACTCCTGTGACCTGTTAATGTGTTTCCTGTGCAGATGTGCAGCCTGTGGCCTACGAGGAACCCAAGCACTGGTGCTCTATTGTTTACTACGAGCTCAACAATCGGGTTGGAGAGGCGTTCCAGGCATCCTCCACCAGCGTGCTCGTCGATGGCTTCACGGATCCCTCCAACAACCGCAACCGATTCTGCCTCGGCCTGCTCTCCAACGTCAACCGCAACTCCACCATCGAGAACACCCGGCGGCACATCGGCAAAGGTGCAGCATGAAAGCCTGTCAATGACTGCAGTACACTGACTGTCAACAGACGAGACCAAATCAATTTAAGTTGTCAATAGATGTTTGAACTATAACAACAAATCGAGTAAACATTTTAGTGTATTGATTTTAAGATGACCACACTGATGTTTTGGGACCGTTGTGTGTGCTGATGAAAGTGAGCTCTGCCTCTTCAGGTGACTAACACTTTCTTCTTTACTGCTTCATCTCAGGTGTCCATCTGTATTACGTCGGTGGGGAGGTCTATGCAGAATGTCTGAGTGATAGCAGTATCTTCGTCCAGAGCCGTAACTGTAACTACCACCACGGCTTCCATCCCACGACTGTGTGCAAGATTCCCAGCGGCTGCAGCCTGAAGATCTTCAACAACCAGGAGTTTGCTGAGCTGCTGGCCCAATCCGTAAACCACGGCTTCGAGGCCGTTTATGAGCTCACCAAGATGTGCACCATCCGCATGAGCTTTGTTAAGGTATGATGATCAGATTTTTAAAAAAGAACAATATAACATGTAGACTGTTCATGTTAATATTCTCCTTGCTATATTTAGGATAAAATGTAGTGAAATATATATCAAATATATTTGACTGATTACTTGTTAAACTTGATTGAGTTTTATAGTTGAGTCAGAATTCATACTTATTATCAATGTCACCAGTGTTACTTTCAATTTGTGGTTTGTTTTTTAAGAAATATGGGAATTTATACATGTTTATTTTGATTATCAAACACAACTGAAAATTGGATTTCAAAAATCACAAAATACAAGAATTTAAAGTATAATCTGCAATGAAAACACTGTAGTTAAAGGACAAGTATGTAGGATTTAGTGGCATCTAGCAGTAAGGTTGTAGATGGCAACCAACTGAATACCACCTCACCCTCCCCTTCTAAATGTGTAGGAGAAACTGAAGTGGCCAGGAAAAACACAAAGGGCCATATCAAGAGCCAGTGTTTGGTTTGTTCATTTGGTGCTACTGTAGAATACTGTGGCCTCTGTGAAAGAGGATCCTCGCCCTCTGTAGATACAAACAGCTTATTCTAAGGTAACAAAAACACAACAATTCCTGTTTTCAGGTGATCATACACCAGTAGTTCCCAAACTGGGGGGCTCTCAGAGTTGTCATAGAGTTGTTTCCTTAGTTCCATTTTTGGCTTGTGGGGGAGAAAATAAAAATAAGCTGTCACTGCTGTTCATTGCACTGTCTTCATGTTGTTTTTATTATTTTCTTTTTAAACACAACTAAGTTATGGACATGTGGTGCCGTCACAAAGCCCCTTATTAGATCCAGCAACGATGTCATCATCCATCACAATGTTTCACTTTGAACATTGTTGTATGCCAATTTGGTAGTCATTGCCCAACCATAGTGTAGTGTAATAAGATGGTAATCAGTGCTTTCCCCTCGTTTTCTCTATTATCTATTACTTGATGCATCTTCTTATTTGTGCTAGCTGTAAGTTGGACCTTTTCTTTGTGAAGTGCATTGAACTGTACCTTCAGACAGCAATGACTTTTGTATGCTTAAGAACATAAGCTTGTAAACAAGTCTAAACAGTTAGGAACAAGTACACCAAGAACTAGCTCAATCTTTTGTGGCATAATTCACAATGATGTGTTTTGCTGTATTCCAGGGCTGGGGAGCAGAGTACCATCGCCAGGATGTGACCAGCACACCCTGCTGGATTGAGATTCACCTGCACGGCCCTCTGCAGTGGTTGGATAAAGTGCTAACCCAGATGGGCTCCCCCCACAACCCTATATCCTCCGTCTCCTAGGCTTCACTGTCCTCAGCCCTGTGGCTGTCCATACCCCAGCATTTTGGTCTAAGTAGCAAGAATAGGGTCACAGATTGGCTTGTGGTTCAGCCAGTTGGCCTCCTCTGATAACTGATAGAGATTTTGACTGAAACACAAGCTGAGCTGTGACCACTAGGGTTGGGCAGGGTGTAAAATGGGTTGGCTTGTTCTCTACTTGAAGGATGTCTCAATTGGGCACATTTACAGTCTGGGAGAGGAGTAAGCAGCGTGAGCATGATGCAACTGGAAGATACTTGATCTTTGTGACCAACTGTAATAATTAGACCATCACACTCATCATGATGCAAGTATCCTCCCTGATCTTGCTCCCACAATGTCTCTTTTTCATTGTTCTATTATTCTTACTCATTACTAGTTTGCATTTAAATATTCCCTCTGAAATCCAGATGTATTTGTATAGTTACAATAATTATGGGACATTCCAGGTCACCAAAATTGACCCTTTCCTGTGTCCCGCCCCTTTTTGCTCTGTGCTCCAATAACAGTTGAGCAAACTTGATACCCGATGGTCAGCTTTGTTCTTTCCTGTTCCTTTTCAAGGAAAATAAACCAGGAAAAAACTTTTTCAGCATTTTAGTTTCTTGAACTTAGTAACTATGTGCTAGCCTGGTGTATATTGAGAAGAAAAATAAAATTTGAAGATGGTTCAGATGTTGCTTGGGGACCAGTAAAAGTAACTTATAGTTACATTTAAAATAAGCTAATATTAGCAAAATGATGGCTAACTCACTAGCTAACGATTGATGTAGATTAGCTAGCTAGCTGCTAACATTAGCATGTGACTACATATCTGTTGCTTTTACAGGTCCCCCAGCAGAATCTTTTAACCATCTTCAAAATGTGTTTTTCTTTTATTAACCATAGACAAGCCTAGCACATAGCATATTTGAGTACAGGAAACAGAAAAGGATGAAGTTGACAGGTATCAAGCTTGCTCAACTGTTATTGGAGCACAAATTAAAAATGGGTAGGACTAGGAAAGGGTCAATTGCAGTCAGCTGCTGTCTGCTGCCTGACTGCAATGAGGCTGGCATGAAATGTACTTATGTAAAAAGTTAGCAGGGTCTTGGAGGTTGACCAGTATGACTGAAATTTTTTAATCATCTCCAGATACTTAAACAAATATGCCGTTTCCTCGAAGTGTTCTTTTTTTAGACTAATAAATTAAAGCAGTACAAAGTTATTATAAAAAACGAAATCCCATATCACAGATAATGAAAAATAATAGGAGGGCAAAATTAGGGGGAGTCTGAGAATTTAGAGTGGGGGTTTAGTGTGGGGCATGGCACTAAAAGGGCATTTCAGACTATTCAGAAAAAAGACTAATGTTTAAATGTTGCTCATCTTGTGTTACACTCGTGTTTCAAATGAATTTTAAGAAAAAAAGAATAGTGTTTAGATATATTCACTATTAGAATATGTGCTGTGCAGTCTGGTTTTGCAAAGCATAGTTTGGTTAGTGTAGTGTTACACATTTAAAGACTGGTAGCTGAACACCACATGAAGCAGAGGCAAATACAAGTGTGGTTTAGTATGTCCCTTGCTGTACACTCTGCAGCAAAATCAAAATGTGTCAAATATGGAGTCACATTGAGGACATAAATATTTCAGTCACTGCGCTTCGTTCTCTGATTACATCGACTGAGCAAAACTTGTTAAATGACTGTTATGGGAAAATGTTGAGCATTCAAATTTTTAATTGTTGACTGAGAAAAGGGTGTCAGTTACTGATGTCCCAGTTTTTTTTTATGAAATGCAGATTTTGCCATTCAATTCTTTTATGCTTTGAGCAATCCTCTTTGCTATTAAACTGTATTACTCTTTACATTCTTTTTGTATTTTTTTGAACATATTTTCTGTTTTGTTTGTCTGCACTTTCACACATTGCCTCTTTGTTTTTTTTTTGTTTTTTTTCTCCTTTGTGTTTTGCTCAGTAAAACTCCCAGAAAAGCAGTTTTATTCCATGAATATCAAGCCTCTACTGGAAGATTCAATAAATTTGTTTCATTACTTGCGCCATCTCTTGTCTGTTTTATGGACACTGTGTCAGGACATGTGTTTGTGTGTCTTTGTGTGCCCGTCTCTTTAATTACAGGCCACCCATGCAAAAAAAATATGCATCATGGTATTGTTAGGGACTTTCAAAAACATAAACCACTGTGTGTGTGTGTGTGTGTGTGTGTGTGTGTGTGTGTGTGTGTGTGTGTGTGTGTGTGTGTGTGTGTGTGTGGTGTGTGGTGTGTGTATGGATGTAGACCTTCAATTAGGGAGGCACAACAATTACAAGTGCATCTGAAACCCAACTGCACTAATGTTAAGCATAATTGCATTTTCCAGGAAATTGCAGGAAAGTGCATGAAATCGTGTGTTCTCCTTTGTTTTATGGGGGCAGAATGTGACAGCACTGGCACAGTTACAGCAATCTTCCAGGAAGCTCCCCTGGAAATCACTCACTTACGTGTGTGTGTGTGTGTGTCTGCGTGCAGGAGTTTCATTTGACTGTACATGACGTGGGTGGTATGGTTGCACAGTGGTTAGTCCTGGTGCCTCCCAGGAGTTTGCATGTTTCTCCCAAATTCCACAGACAAGCACATCAGGTGGACTAGAGTCTCTGAATGTCTCATGACTTAAAGTATTAGTGAGTGTTCATCTACCCTGCACGTTACAGCCCTGTAATGTACTGATAATCCATCCTTGAGTGAAAACCAAACACAGATGCTTTGTAACACACTAATAAAGGTGTTTGTGTCATTTTTTCTAGAAACATACGCGTTTGTCTCACAGTATCTTCCTATCAAACGTTTTTCAATAAAATACATGTCAATGGGTGCAGATTTTGACCGTTTTCGATCATCATAGCTGTCTTCTTATTTTCAGTATGGCAAGTTGAATTCTAACTCTAATTTCCATTGTTTTACAAAATAGAGGCCCACAATTTTCTTATTATTTTAATGTCTATAATGTACTTTCCAGGAGCCCATAAAATTTTAGTTCTTCATAATTAGACCTTTTGGAGTATACTAAATGTTTGCACACTATTTTATTGTCTGTACTTAATCAGTCCAAGAGCTCAACAAATTTTATCCCTTTATAATTAAATCTTTTGGAGTTGCCTCTGCCAGCACTCTCTTAAAACTTTGGATAATTCAATATTTTTACAATGAGATGGTGAGAATAAACAGGTGTTTGTGATTAGTAATTCAAAAAACGAGCCAAATGCAAGCTGCATTGTGTTATCATTACAATCAAGAAAAACTGCAGACAATCTTTTTAAAGAGGTGCATAGTTTTAAATAAAGAATGCATGGTAACACTTTACTATAAGGGTACAAATCATATATCAAACTAATGCATGACTCATGGTGATTTAATGCATGAATCGATGAAGGATGTATCATGAAATCCTGTTGCTCACTACAAACAAATGATCAAATCACTATGACCTAATGTGATTAGTTCACCTTTAATAGATCATTCGATAATGAATGCTAATTCACAGTTACTTCATACATTAATTGTAATTGCCACCTCATTGCATGTTGAATTTATTTATTTATTTATTTTTTAAACTTCAACTTTATGTATGGGTCTAATGTATGTTACATATATTATTTCTATTTCAGTATATCTATAGTGTATTATAGTATTTTATTTATATTGTACATTATATAGTTATTCTATATGTATATATCCTATTAGCTGTAGGGTAGACACTTGCGAACCTTGAGACCTCAAAAAAGGGGGGACTTGATACCAAAGCAGGATATCTGAAGGTCTACTCCAAGAAAAGTTTAGTTTTATCGACTTTTCTTAATTCTGGTAACTTTTGAGGAATGAAAAGTACAGTACGAAATTTTTGGCAAACAGATGCCTGCGAGTGACTTAAATTATTAAAATTAAATATTTTACAAATGCTTTTCTAAGAGTATATTAATTTGGATGCTCTTAGAAAGATATCTATCTATCTATCTATCTATCTATCTATCTATCTATCTATCTATCATGTGTGATGTGAAAATTAACCTCTGCTGCCACCTGCTGGTTAAAGTTGTCTATTGTCATCATTCGATTAAAAGACTCATAACGTCTCACGCATATTTTTTTATTGATAAAAGGCTTTTAAAATTAATTTTCTAAATAGCTTATTTTACAGAATTTAAATATATATTTTTTTTATTTTAGAAATTAGTTAATCGCCGGAAGTGTTGTTGGGGGCGTCGTTATACGTCAACGGAAACAGGAAGAGGATGAATGAAACAGCCGACGATCTGTAACCTGTATCACGTCCATGCAGCTGGTACGGAGGTCAGCTTGAATGTTCATTTTAAACGTTATGGACAGCCTGTATAAAGTGCTTGTTTGCTGTGTTGCCGATAACTCTTTTAACACTCACAGGACGGGCAAATGTCGCGTTTATGTGACGGTAGCCTCTCGTGAAATGAGGGATAACCATTAAAACGGCAAACAGTTTTGTAACAGTTGTGCCAAGAGTTCGTAAGATATTTAGCCATGGCAGCGCTAGCAATAACTCCTTACACACATGCAGCTTGTCTACCTCATAACATAAAATGTTCAGGAACATTTCTTGCATGGGGTCATGTGTTAATGTGTTTACCACCTCAACACCGGGTAACATTTCACTGGGAAAATGTCTGTATGGTTGTATTGTACATAGACGTTTCTTCACAGTAGCCATTTTGACTTGAAGTAACACAGGTGTTACTAATTATGCCAATTAAGGTTCTGTTACACCCAGGTCAAACAGAGTTAGGGTGCTGTAATTGTGTATGCAGGCAAACTGGAAAGACTGCTATACTAAATGGAACGGGACCTGAATTAGTGTCATTGATAACTAATATTTCTGTGTTTAGGAGTGCAAAATAAACTGGGCTTGACAGTGAATGAGCAGCCATGTATTGCAGGAAATGGCACTTTGGGGTGTTGATGTAGCTAATGAAAAATATCCTACCATACCTCCACTTGCCTGTCACAAATCTTACATCACTCTTTTAAAGATAAAATTTGGCATTTTCTGTGTATTGATGGCAAATGTAATCAATTAATGCAATATACTCTGCAGTGTGTGCTATATTTACCAGAAAATTGTGTTCTCCTGCTGAAAATACTTTCTTTTTACTTTTCTGTGTACTACAGCTGCCCTTACAAAGTATAAATTGGGCCATACTGCTTCAGCATCTTCAACATTGTGCCTTGGACTTTGACCCTCTTGCTCATACACCAATCACAAGAGTGTGGGTCAGAATAGCCAGAAAAGCATGCTGGCACATGTACAGCAAAATCCTACCAGATGCAGTACGACATCCTGGTATTTTTGGAATACTGAATTTGACATATTCTGTATTGGGACACATCAAATCTGTTTCTGGTATACTAAATAGTATGGTAGTATGTCTATTGAAACACACAGTCTGTTGTCCTTTGTGCATCCAGTCACATTGATGGAGGCTATTTCAACTTGGATTTTGAGTCTCTACCTCTGGGTAGCCAGGGGATGTGCTACATGAGGATTTTTGTCACTGAATGCTATGTTTTGACTAACAAAGTAATACCTTAGGCTGCTTAGGGTGGTCCACATGACAAGTACCAAATTTGAACTAAAACTAGATTTACATGATCACCGCCATCTGCTGGACTGTTCCTTGCCCCATCTGTTCTAACACTGCCATGGCATGTGTGCAAAGGCACAAGACTGAAATGTTCCTGAAAAGCTGCATGTGTGAATAGTGAAAATCACCTGCGGTGCCTCAGGGTTATTCCAGTAATTTACTGTAAACTATGTATGACAACTTTGTAAGGTTTCCAAAAGTATAGACATTTCAATACTTTAATACGTTAATTATCATATCGAAAATACCAAAGCTATAAGAAAAAATATCTAAGTGCTCATTCAGGACCTCAGTTCAGTCTTTATTGTTTTCCCTGAAATGTGTCTTGCAGGAGGGCAGTATTAAATGACCTGTGAATGATTTGTATCAGCACTGTGTGGAGGATGTGAATTTAAAAGAAAACGGAAAAAAAACAAAAACAAAACATCTATTTTGTGTGCGTAGGACTATTTCTTTTTGCCTTTTTATTGAAAGAGGTATTAAGTATTGTTTTTTTAATTAGTATTGTAATTTCTGGGATCGTGACTACTCTATTTAATTGTTTTTCATCCTATTTCTCCTCCCAGATACCACACATTGACCATAAAATGAGAGGATTTGGATTCTGCCTCCTCCGCCATATCTCCTCCCTTCACTCTGTACCACTCCATTTAGTCACCAGAACATGCTGCCTCCACCGAGGGGCCTTCACTGGTTCCCACATCTGCTACCAGAGCACAGTCCTGGGTCACAACTGCCCCCGCAAGAGATGTGTGAGCACAGCCCTTGGGCAGCACATACAGGACCTGAGTGGGCCTGAGCAAAGACTGTTAAATAAACTGTATGAAGGCCTGATTGGAGGACAACGGGCGTCTCTGGCTGAGTCCATCACTCTGGTGGAGACCCAGCATCCGAGGAAAAAAGAGCTAGCCCAGGTGCTCCTGCAGAGGGTGCTGGCCTACAGGAAGGAGCAGGAAAGTCGTAATGGAGGGAAGCCAGTGGCCTTCAGAGTAGGTGTGTGGTCTGTTTGTGTGGTTAGTTTTTTTGTATTTACCCGCACAATCTAATGCAACCCAATGCGTCAGATCTGCATCAAGTTCTTACTGAAATGTGTTTATTTCATTGTATGTAGGACTAATTGCATGAGTGAAATGTAGTCTTTATAAAAAAAAAAGCTGTCATTCTGCTGTGGATTGTTTTTGAAGGAAACTTTTTTTTAATTGAGACTATATTTCATCCATGCAATGAGCACTTAAGCAAGGTGAAATAAGCACATGACACCTCACTTATCCAAGAGACACCTGTATGTGTTTACCACAAAGACTCAGCAGCATTTCTACTTTATTGTCTTTGCGTTTCAAATATTCTTCCAACCTTTGTATGTAGTTATGGTGGTAAAAATAAAAAACACCTTTCAGTCCAGTGCAGTCCAATTCATCACCATTGCAAACTACAACCTCAGTATTAAACACAGTTAAATTAATATCTCTCTAACAGTGTTAAGTAAAACTGAACTTTATGATTTTGGTAAATGCAGAATTTATAGCAGTTGTATTGGATCGTGTTAGTCTTTGTCATTGTGCCATTGAAATTCTGAACAAAACATTGCACCACAGTTTCTTGATTAATCCAAAATTGACCTTATATGTAAAAGTGACCTCATTTAAACTGTTGGGGTTTAAATAAAACATGCACACGGAACAGAATTTCAAACTTGATGGTTGGATGGTTGTATTTAAGTCTGTTTATAATAAGAGAGAAATCATTTCGTGGTACCATTTGTTGCTGATTTGAGCACTTTTTTGGCTTTGCAGGTCTGTCCGGTCCTCCAGGAGCAGGGAAGTCGTCCTTCATTGAGGTAGTGGGGAAGATGTTGACAGCACGTGGACATAAAGTGTCAGTGCTGGCTGTTGACCCGTCTTCCTGCACTACAGGAGGTAGCATCTGATACACAGATCATCATATGATTCTGATGAAGAGTTGTTACTGGGTGTTTGACAGTATGCAATAGATTTATGTGGAAAATTGTAATTTGATGAGTAAAGATGTTTAATTTTTCAGGTTCAGTGATTGCAGTGTTTGTGCATGTTTTGATGTATTAACTATAACATCAGTAGACTCAACAGCAGCGCTGTTAGACTGATGTTGTAAACTTCATGCTTTGATGATCCCACAGTTAACATCATGTTACAAAATGACTCATCTCTGTTTTTGCAGGGTCTCTGTTGGGTGATAAGACTCGTATGACTGAACTCTCCAGGGACATGAATGCTTTCATCAGACCATCTCCAGCCTCAGGAACACTCGGTGGAGTCACCAGAACAACTAATGAGGCCATTGTTCTCTGTGAGGGCGCCGGATATGACATTGTCCTTGTAGAGACTGTAGGTAAGACACTGTGATGTCAAAGTGAATTCTCACTCTAGTTATAATGCTGCATCTTTTTTCCATACATTTCTTTGAAGTCATGATATTGTTTTTCACCTTGTTAGAAAATGCCATAAAAAAACAACCCAAATTATTTTAATTTTGGTGATATTTTCTTTTCCTTCACCCTTCCATCATATTAATCCTGGCATTTTCTTTAAAAAAAACCCCTGAAAAGTGGTGGTTTAGTACAGTGCACATTTCCTTGATGTTCATCAAAAACGCTGTATATTGATAAAAAATGTTTCCATACCAGTGTCAGAATAACGCAATACCTTTTATGTGTTATAACAAAATAAGGCAAACCTCACAAACTCATCAGTTTTAGTTCAGTGTGACTCTGTTTTTTGTTGCATTTTATATCTCAGGTCTCATCACTGGTAACATTTACACCCGCACTGCCGGCTGATGTGCTTGGCTTGGTGTCACACAAGCATTGATCTCGCATAGCCAGACCGATCTACTCGGTGCCTACATAAGCAGCCAAGCGTGGTGCCTCCCTTTGCATACATGTGTATCCCATGTGTTGCCAGATGCTTCCTCTCTTTACACACAACTGTTTTTATACATTTTTTTGTGTGACCCACCTAGTGTTAGTTCTTTGGGTGTGCATTCATATAAAACAAAAGGGAAGAAATATACAAAAGCATAAAAACTGCACAGGTGAGATGGAATAAAAACACAGGGCTTGTAAAATGAACCCACTTAAAATTAAAGACAGCTACACTGCCACAATTTTACAAACTCACAGAAGTATAAAATGTAATTAAACGAAAGGAGAGAATACAATTTCCACAAAAAATATGAGCAAAAAGAAAAAATAACATTGATGACAATACCTAATATAAACAATGTCTTTTGACTGCATTTGTACAGTATTATCAGACCTCATTTACACAGTACAATACTCCTTCAAAAAAAGTTACTTATGATTTTAAAAAAAGATCCGAAATGAGGAGTAACTACAGAGTGAAGCGGTAAAACTGTTCCATATAACTGGACCTCTGTGCCCAACTGAAAACTGGCTGAGGTTAGTTCTGTAAAGCCGACTATGTAGAAAATCAACAGATCTGTTAAGATAACCGTATATCTGAGACCTTGTTGCAAAGAAACTTTGAAAGGAAGTGGGAAGTAAATGATTAAGAAATTGAAACAAAACCACCTACCTGAAATAAGTTAATGTCCAAAACTGTTGAAATCCTTTCGTGTGAATTTCAGCCACACTTTAGACTGTTGAGCCTGGCATGAGCTCAGCATTTTACCAATGGGTGCTGCAACCCAGTGGCCAGGGGCATGTAAACTGAGTGTTGCAGTAATATTAACTAGGCACGTTTGGTGATGTGTCTAAAACGTCCTCAACAGAGGACAGCTATTTCAATAGACAGCTCAGACGTGTGGCACCGAAAAGAGGCACCGCAGTATGCGTTGTGATTCTGTCCAGTTGGTACTGTACACGTAAGAACTGGTGCCATGTTTGGACCGGGTTTTGCACCCAACCATAGGAAATATCTGATCAAAGAATTTCAAGACATTCAGGGTAACAATCTCAGTGAGTATTCATTTTAACTTGTAGTACTTTTTGCTACTTGGAGCTCTGTGCACCATTCAGTCAAGGTTTAACAAGTACCTCATACAACCTTTCTTCAAATAATCTGAACCATCCCTATGAGGTGAATTACTTCTATTTTTCTGTTCTTCATACATGGTACTGTACAATCAAATAAACTTGCAAACTGCAGGATGCACAACATTCAACTTGATTGCTCTTTTTTGTGGATGTAGGTTTAGACTGAGAATTTTCAGTTCATCATTGATTTATGCTGCTGTAAGAGTCAGCATCATATTTTGTCATGCTGCTCAGTTCTGACTGCTGAATTTGCCTTTTTGTTGTCAGGTGTGGGCCAGTCAGAGTTTGCAGTGGCTGACATGGTTGACATGTTTGTGCTGCTGATTCCACCAGCAGGGGGCGATGAACTTCAGGTCAGTGAAAAACACCAGCTACAGCAACAAGCCAATCAGTACCAGATGTCATTTTAACTGTTCAGAAGAAATAAAATACTAGATGCACTGGATTGAATAATGCTCAAGTCTAATCTGGCAGGTTCTAAAATTGGTTGTGATAGTTGTTTTAAAAGTTTGCCCAGTATTATTTTTTGCAGCTTTACAGTTGTTGTCTTTAGAGTGTCCAGTAATTTTGTACCTTGTAAATTCTGTTATCAGGATGCAGTACATTATACAAAACCTAAACCCCAAAATTTGTCTACTTCTGCACATACATGGTCTGAGTTAAAAGTTTTTAGTAATAGTAAATTAGATGATCTGATCTACATTTTCAATAACCTTCCTGAATTAATACATTTACAAATATACATTAAGCAGAAACAGACTTTTATTTCAGCATTTTTTGTAAAGATAAGTATGTTGGCTATAGGCTAATCAAGTTATTAATTAGCGACATTAATCACTTAATTACCCTAACTCATTAGAATTAATATGGCAATTATTATGGTATATCAAGCAGCTCAAGAAACATTTGTTGTAATTATTGTAATTATGTCTTAAACACATTGCCACAGGAACATAAAAAATAATCAAACTAATATAACCACTAAACATATGTTAATCAGACAAATACAATATTCCCAACAGCACAGACAATTTAACTTGTTAAAAATATATCCTGAGTGCCACAAAACTATGTGTAATATAGACACATGTCACATAATATGACTACTTCAGCCCGGAGTGTCCAGCTGGATACAAAGACCTGAACTGAAACTACATTTCAGCAGCTGAGAGGCGCTTTTAGAGTAACTGTCACAAATAACTTAGTGTAATTTTATTTTTAACTCCTATTCTTCTGTTACTGCACAGCATTTTACTTCTTTAAACTGCATGGAATTTTACTATGTTATCTGTTGTCTTTTTACGTCCATTTTATGTTCTTTTATGTACTGTGTCACACCTGTGTATGTGCCATGCACCAATGAAAGACAAGTTTCCATTATTGGCTGCATTAGGGCTGCACCCTGAAAGTCCAATCATCAGTTGGGGACCCTTCAGGCCCCTGAAGTCGAACAGTCATCTTTTTTTCCCTTTTTCAGTTTGTGTGCATTACAGTAACATGATACAACAGCTAGAGGCTTACAAAAATGCACAGGGTTAACATTAGGAATTTTAAAGAAGGGGAATTATAAAAATCCATATGATGACATGTGCTGGTAAAACAAGTGGTTGATAAACAGCATGGCAGAATCTCTAAATCACCACAAAACTAAATGTGATGGAAGCAAGCAGAGAAGGGTGATAGAGATGAAGAGCAGCTGATGCACTGTGAGCCACTGCAGCGAGTCAGCTGTGCTGCACGCCCCGCATTACATTTTATACCCGAACTCTGAGCAGCAGGACACACACGTTTGCTATCTCTAACTTTGTGGAAATCTGATATTTTAACTTCACAGACGATGAAGAAAGGCAACAAACATGCTCATATAGGCTGATTTTGGAGTGTAGTGTTTCGCTGAACTGAAAAAAAGGAATAAATTGTCAAAGCTTTGTATTGAACAGCCAAATCCAATTCGACTGACAAAATTCTGAGTTGGGAACAGCACTAGCCCGCATTAATGGACAATAAAGGTTTGAGTTTTAAGTTCAACTGTTTTCCATGTTTTGGATCAGTCAAAATCTGACATGAGCGAGGGATGGATAGAAAGCAACAATATCAGATTAATCAGAAGTAAACTGGCAGGCAGCCACAGCTCCATCCATCACTCTGAACACAGATCCCTCTGCAGATTAGGTGTCTAGACATCAGATTTATTTACAGTGTTTGGAGAAGTTAATGACCCCCCCAACTTAATGCCAAAATCTCTGTCCAGGGTATCAAGAGGGGCATCATTGAGCGGGCTGACTTGGTGGTGGTGACGAAGTCGGATGGAGACCTGGTGGTGCCAGCCAGGAGGATCCAGACTGAATACACCAGCGCACTCAAGCTGCTCAGGAGACAGTCCAAGTCCTGGAACCCAAAGGTGTGTGTGTATAAGAGAATGTGTGTGTCTGTAGGTAGGTAGTGTAGGGAGCGAGACAGGGAGCCAACAACAGAAAAATAAAAAAGGAGAAGTGACAAGTGTTCAACATTTGACCCACTGGGCAGCCGCAGCAGAAGTAGCACTGCTCTGTGGACCCAACAAGCCGTCCCACTGAGAGGTCAGCTGACCCATGAGAAGGGAGGGAGGGAGGGAGAGGAGGATGGCGACAATAATGATGATGATGATGATGATGGTGGTAGTGGTGGTGGTGGTGGTGATGATGTCATAGCATCATGCTTTCAGTACTGCAGTGTCTCACTCCTCCCTGCATGTCCCAGCTCACCCGCCTGCGTTCCTGGCCTTGTCCCTTTGTTTTCCCAGCCCAATGCAGCATCTGCCCACTGGGCAAGCTGCCAGGAAACACCCCCACCTCCCACTCCTCCCAACCCCCCCAACACCCCCACTCCCTGCTGCTCTGAATACTCTGCTGCTGTGTCATGCATTTCGCTGATTAGAAGCCTGCACACTCGACATAAAAGCTTGATAGGCTGCTCTTCATAGTCTCCTCCTTGTATGCATCTGTACCTTTGCTGTCTTGCCCTCTTTTGTGTCTGTCTGTTTGGCCTACAGCACCATAATGTATGATTTAGTCTCTCTGTGTCTTTTGTCTTCATCAGTCTGCCTTTTGTTGTCTACCTCACTCAGCATGAAAAAACATCAAACATGACTGACATGATGCTGCAACTAACAATTATGTTACTCCGTTGATCTTTTTTTATTTTATTTTATCTTTTGTCTTTTTCTTTGGAACTTCCTTCCTTACATTTTCTAACCCTACTTTTCAAAAGTGCTATAAATATAAAATACTTATTTGTAATCTCAGTTTGAGCTTGGAGACTCTGCATGGAGTTAAAACGCTTTTTGAGAGGTGTTTAAGAAGGCAGAAAGGCCTTTACAAAAATGCTATTGAGTTGGATTAAGGGTAGGGCTGCGCAGATTTACTGACCGAAATATCTGAATTGGCCGATGTTTGCCTTGTTGGTTGCCATCAGCCTATCGCCAAATAAGTTCACATTCGCTGGTGGCAGTGGTGGATGTTTATCTGTTGTGTCACATCAGTTTTGTGCTCACTTAATGTTGTGTTTCTAAGAAGAAACCACCAGCTGGACATGGCTCTGGCATAAGAGGGCAATGGGTGCCATGTTCATGTTCAGCATAAAACCAAATGTATTTGCATTGATAGACACCAATTAATGTTTTTTTTTAATAATTCTCAGCTACCCTATGAAAATAATTAGCAAACATGCCATGCGATTAATCTCACAAAGTTTGATTTCCTGTTTTTGCATCAGACTCAAATCAAATCCTTGTGAAATGATTAACTTAATGATGTAATTAGAGGATTCATAATTGGCTGTTGATCACAGGCCTCCAATATTTATCAGGCTTGTCACATTCAACTTTGCCGATTGCCAGTTGATGTCAAATTATCTCCAAATGATACATGTAATTTCATTACACTTTGCAGTCTGGAGATTGTTGAGTATTTGTGGGGTTTACTTGACATCTACACTGAGGTCTTCTCCTGTCTCCTCCTCCTCCTCCAAACTCATTTTTCCCATTTTTATTCTTAAGTGTGTAATGAAGTGATTAAAAACAGATGGTTAACTTTTATATAAGTAGTTTCATGGGTCCTAAATGCATATCTGAGTACATACCCTGACTCTTTTTGTATTCGTAAATCAAATCTGAGGTATTTTCACTTCTGTGTCTGCTTTGAATCTGAACGTTACCCTGAATTTCATCATGTGCTCTTGAATCTGTAGCAAGCTCTGACAAGAGACGTGCAGTCACTCGTACTAAACACATAAGTGACATTTATCCTCAGGTTACTTGTGTGAACAAGGTGTTATGGGGAGGCAAATACTCGCACTGTTTGTAAAGTGACATGACAGCTTCTTACAGGATGGCAGTGCATCACAAAAAAGCATCTTAAACCTAGAAAAAAGTTCTCTTTCATTGTTAAAAACAAAGCTTAATGCACCTTTAAATGATGTGTTTGTTAAAAGATCCCTCATGGTTTTGTTTTGCAATGTAGAAAAATAATGATTATAAAATAATCTTTAATTATTTTTGGCTTGTTGCTGAAACGAAGACCCAGAGAGTTCAAACTCCAGCAACACTTCAAGAAAATACAACTTTATTGTCAAACCAATGCATTTCGGCTTGTGGCCTTCATCAGAGTCATCATGAAACACATTACAAACAACATTTAAATTGAGTAGGTGTGTGTGATTCGAAAAAAACAAAAACAAAAAAAACAGTATACCATTGGCCATGTGACCATATTCAAGTGCTATATTTGCTGATATGTATTAGGATGCGTATGATTGGTTGTGTGTGGCATTTTTTTTGCCCTTTTGAATTTTTTTCTGCTTCATACCTACACAGTTTAAATGTTGTTTGTAATGTGTTTCATGGTGACCCTGATGAGGGCCTCAAGCCAAAACCGTTGGGCTAACAATGCAGTTGTTCTATATGTTACAAGTGTTGATGGAGTTTGGACTTCTTTAGTCTCTTCTCCCATCTTTATGCTCCTTTTGAAATATGTGTTGTTGTATCAGAAACCCCTACTCTGAAAATAAGACATACGCAGGACTTTTTACTGTTTACTTATACACAGTGCACATTAATCAACACAGACAAATTCAAAATGAATGTAAATGTGACGGGGTTAGTTTAAGAGTTAAGTCCCAACACAACTTAAAACTGACAAATACTTTTAAAAAACACTACAAAGTGAAATCACAATAAATATAAGAACAAAACCTTTGTTCTGACGTTTTTAAACAAACTACTACCAAATGAGAATAAAAACAATTTTAAGTTAATCTACATAAAATTCATATCATTCAGAAGTACATATTAGGCATTTTTGCCGTTATAGAACGAATCATAGTGTTTGTTTACAGTAAGTGCTAGGTAGAACGTTCCTGCATCATGTATATACAAGTTATTTTCAGTGGCATGTTGATGTTTTGTTTTTTCATGATGTTATTTCAAAGTTTATACATCTCATTCATCTACACTGCATGTTCTGCTTTCACTAACATCAGGTTGGAGACCTAATTCACCTGTTCAGCGCAGGACTAAAGAAAATGACAGCTTGAGTTTTCCCAGAATCAGAAGACTGTATATCTGTAAATGTTGCAGTTATGTCTAAAAATGACAACAAAAATCAACAAATTTGCTGATTCTATATCGCTCCACATTTCAAATTAACTACCAGTTGTCTTCCTGGTAGTCAGTGTTGTTTTTAGTGATGATGTTACAGGGATTCAGTCTAATGGATTGAATCAGCTTATAGTACAGAGACGAACAGGAAATAAGGGGAGAATGAGAATGGTTTGACATCGTACAAGTTTCCTCGGTTGTAATCAAACTTGGGGACACTGTAGTTATATGCTATTTGCTCCAACCACTGGGCTGCCAAGCCAAGTTTAACCATATTTTATGTTAAATCTGTATACCGTGGATTTCATTAGTAGATTGTGCCAAAGATTTTCTGCTCTGACAGAAAAGGCTGATTGTCTAATTTTGCTGAGTGAGACAGTGCAGTTGTCTCTGGCAACTGGCTTTGTTTTCCTGGAGTTTGACAAAGTGGCTTAAAGGAAGATACGCTATTACATACACAATCTTAAATATGAGACACATCGTTTATATCTTTCCATCCTGAATAAGTTATGGAAGGCAGTTTGCTGTACATTTGGTGACATCCTCAGGCTGAACAGCCAAGTGGTCCAGACTAACTCCTGGTGTTGGGAGAAAAAAAACAAAACAAAAAGACACTTTAAATTTACACATGCATCCTGCACCCCTCCCCCACAAACTCCCTCCTCAGGTGGTGCGTGCCTCCTCACACACCAGTGAGGGCATCCCGGAGGTCTGGGCCAAGATGGAGTCATTCCGGGACGCCATGTTAGCCAGCGGTGAGTTGCAGGGCCGACGGAGGGCACAGCAAAAGGTCTGGATGTGGAGCTTGATCCAGGAGAACGTCCTCCTGCATTTCCAGAATCACCCCAGTGTCAGAGATGCTCTTCCCCACCTCGAGGAGAGGGTCACCACAGGAGCCATCTCCCCAGGCCTGGCTGCTGACCTGCTTCTCAAAGCCTTCTCATCATCATAGTATCAGTGGGACTGCACTGCTGGAGAAGGATGGATGCCTCATGGCTCATCAGGGCCACTCTGTGCCAATGAAAGCCAGGGCAGGGCGAGAATATGTCACCTTGACTCTCTGTCTGCACAAAAAGAAGCAGTCTTGCACTTTTTACACTTGATTTGAAATTTGAAACACCTAAGATAGAAGTCACCCCTCCACAGAAACTTCAGTTTCTGCATGCTTTAATCCAAACCAGGAGAGAGCTGATAGTGATGACAACTGTCACTTCTTGCCCACAGCTGCAAGACACATCTATATATGGAACGTTGGACAGCAAAATGAACTGTTTTAGTTGTGTTGAAAAGTTTGTGAGATATGAAATATTCTGCTGCCAACAGCCTGGTTTTGTAAAGCAGATAGAGGGATATTGCTCAAAAAAACAACTGGTGATGGACTTGATCTGTTCGTCCAATTGCCCAACCGAGTAAGCGTGTACGGTCTGCTGCAAACCTTTTCAAGTAACACTTTGTGGTTTGAGGGATAATGTCTCTTTCCAGAAATCATGATCCAGTTACTCACGATAATCCACAGACCTTGTTGTGAGCAGTTTCATGTAGGAGGAACTATTTTCTTTTCCCATCCGACAACTGTATCACTGTGTAGAACGAAGCAGGGTCAGGCTCTTTGACAGCACTGGATGTCAACAATAATGGCGTCTTCCTCAGCTGAGCTGTAGCCTCCATCTATGAATATAGTTTCTACAACTGCCCACAACAGGGTCTGTGGTTATGATTTCTTGAAAGAGACATTTCTGTTGAGTTTTTCAAATGCATTTTTTTGCAGACATCTCTTTGGCAGCTCCCACCCAAAAATATCTAGATGGATAAATAGTATTGCAGATGAGAGGGAAAAAAATGTTTTTGATTTTTGGGTGAACTGTTCCTTTAATAACAAACACAAATTTACCTTGGAAAACCAGCTGGTGTTTCAATATATGATTTATTCATAAGATTTGTTTCTGAGTTGAATATTATAATAAAAGAATGGTGTGAATCTTAAATGGATAAGTGAATAACATTAAATCTGTCAGTACAGCTGGCCAAGCTTTTCTCTCTCTTTGTGTTTGCTCATGATATGAAGAAAGGGGGAATGATTAATGCTACCTCTACGAATATTAGTCCTGAGATTTGTCAGAGATGTAATGAAATTTTTTACTGCACTCTGGAGCCAGAAATGTCAGTGTTAGGTATCCCCTGAACGAGTCAGCTGCACAGTTGCTTCTAATTCAGTCAAAACACACTTTAATATTTTCAGAATTACCTTCATAATGCAGTGCACTCCTGGACACCACCAGAGAACTACAGACAAAGAGAAGTCACACTCTCATAACTGCGCTGCAGCTACTTTATTAACTTAAACAGACTTGCTGTTTTATTCAGGGTAGACTTCTGTGTCACTGACACTTGCGTGTATAATCCAAAGGGTTTCTCTTATGTATCCCAGCCTCTTGCTCTAAATGTCATTGCATGCTAGGGCTGCAGCTAACTAGTATTTTACTATTAATCTGTCTAATATATAAAGTTCAACAAAAAAAAGTAAAATAACTGAAAAATACCCCTCATAGTTCTCAAGACGACACCTGAAAATTGCTTGTTTTTGTCTGACCAGCAGTCCAATAAGCCAGAAATATTCAGCAAAATAGAGAAAACTAGCAAATTGTTGGCATTTTTGCACGATAATTGACTTAAATGATGGCTGGATAATTGATTATTGAACATGTTTTTTCAGGAGTTATGGTCATGCTATTCTCTTTTCATGTTTTTTGATGTTCTTCCAGTGAGCCAGCAACTTACCAATCGTCAGGGGACAGAATAGGTAATAAGTACAATATAATGGAAGCCACTACAATGGCCACAAAATCGTACCTTTTATGAAGCACATAATCAATTTTGAAAGCAATTGTCAGAAGTGTTGAGTCAACTCTGTCATAATTTTATGATGCAATCTTTTGGTGTTTTTGTCCTGGACTGCATAATACGTTTTTTTTTTTTTCCTGTATGACATTTTGAAAATCTAATTAAAAAGTACCTTGACAAAGAATAAAGAAGACAGTAATAGAAAAATTCATGCATCAAATAGAGTACAAATAGTATAGTACAGGTATATAAACTAATTCAATTTGTTTAATTCAAGCTGGTTAAAAGATACAGTTCACCTCATAATAAAATTACTTTTTCCTGTTACCTGTAGGGTTATTTAGCCATGTAGATTGTGTTGGTGTGAGTTGTTGAGTTTTGAAGATATCAGCTGTACAGGTGTCTGCTTTCTCACAAATTTAGTGAAGCTTTATGGCACCCAGCTAATTTCAAAATACATTTTGAAAAACTCAACATGTATTTTTGATTGTGGGGTGAAGTGTCCCTTTTAAAATCAGTGTAAATTTTTATTTAGGCGTTTTAAAAAAGAAAATACTGAGAGAAAATTATTCACACGATGGAGAACTGAGGGTAGAGCTTTTTCTGTTGGTCTAATTATGCACCCTTGTACATATGGGCTTAATATGTTGAAAATCTAAAACTAACTTGTGTTCCAGTCATACAAAACTTTCTTCATCCAACAGCTGAAGAGCTCAATACTTGGAAAATGTGACGAAGGAGATATTTCTCCAAAAGTGTGGGCGCAATAAAACCCAGTCAAGCAATTAAGTTGCAGTCCTGAACCTTCTGTACTTTCAATGCAATGCTGCAAATAAAACTTCAATCCATTTAATGCGTCATAAGAGATAAATAGAATCTCCAATTTTAGAAAAGTAACCGGAAGCCAAGGCTTATTTGGAGGTATAATAAAACTGGGGTAATTTGTCCATGTTTCTTAGTTCTAGCTAATTCTGTACTGTACTGTATTTCGTACCATCTACAGACATTTTACCACATTTTAAATTAACTACAGGTTATTATTAGAAAAGCTTACAAAAATTAAGATGAAATGAGACATGAAGGTGTGAATAAATTTCAGTTTTCAGTCTAAATAACTCTCAACTAAAACTAAACTAAAAGTACATGTGAAAAAAAAAACATTTTAGTTAACAACAACAAAAACAATAAACAATAAAAAAAATAAATAAATAAATAAACTAAAACAAGCAAACCTAGTCAGGAAATTTACTGAAACTATACTGAATTGAAAACAAATATAAACAAAAACAAAATGAAAATAAACAACCATAGCAACAATGCCTAATACAATAACAATAGAAGTAACAGAAATTAATTAAATAAAATAAGTAAGGTCAAATAAATCAAAATAGAAAAGTAGTACTGGACAGAGAAAGTAATACTGTAATAGTGGCAATAAAAGTAATATTGCACATGATATTGCACAATATAAACAGTGTTTTGTACATGATGATGATGATAACAATAATGAAAAGTTAGAATGATTGGCCAAAAGTGTAGCTTACTCTTCTGTTTAACTGTAGCATGTATTCTGTAGTCAAATGGTCATCACTTCACACCCGGCAACTGTTATCAGTTCACTTACAAAACTTACAAAACCCCCCTTCATCTCCGCTCACTACTCAATATCTCAAACAGCAGTTGCAATTTCGCAATTTATGCTCCAGCAATTTCATTAACATGGTCATCCCAAAAGACTGCACCTCCTTTGGCCATTTCTCATTCCAGTTTGCTGCTCCTTGTGACTGGAACAAACTGCAAAAGAAGCTCGAAACCCTCATTCTGTTACTAATATTTAATAACTAATTACAGACAAGATTGTCTTATTGTCTTCTATTAACTTACCCTCCTGTCACTGCCTCATGGTCAGGTTTTTATTTTAAATGAGAATTGATTCTCAATTGACTGGTTAAATAAAGGTAAAATAAAAACGTTTTTTAAAACAAAGTACGCAAGACGATGAAGAGTAACTGTCAGGCTGTCGCACAGGACAGCAACGTGCAGAAGTGAAATGCAGATCATAAAGTGTTATAAAATTTAAGATTAGATGAAATATGAAGCTTTGATTAACTTTCTCCACGCCAGCGACAGACAGCAATGATTGGAAAGTATGTATAGTGTTAATGGTACTGTATATTGACCCCTTGTGGGTGTGAGATTCTCCTTTCTTCTGCCACTAGAGGTCTCCCAAATTCCACTCAGTTGTGGATTCATTATCCTAATGACTGGGCCCTCAGTGCCAACCACCCTCCTCTTCATAACGCCCCCGCCTCCTGCCCTCCATCCATTCTTCATTGAGGTTGCCTAGGGTGCCAGGTCACTCCGAGGTGAGGACATCAGCAGCTGCCACTCTCCTGGAGCACAGGCTGTACTGTAGTCTTCGCCCTCGGTGCCAAACCCTCCTTGGCGATTCTCAGTCCTCGTTGAAAAACAGAAAAGTCGCACTGCTCAGTACAGTACAGAGCAGAGCAGGAGGGTCGAGTGTGTGGCTGCTTTCAACTTCAACCCTCTCTTTGAAAATATCCTATATTTCAAGGGTGAAAAAAAATTAGGTGAATTCAATACTAATCCACGCTTGTCCTTGCTGGTCTGCTTCGGTAATACCGAGCCTGAGCCCCCCAACCGCTGGACGTACTCCCAGGTCGCTGCTCGTTTGCTCCCGCCTGCGTACAAGAGGAAGAATGCCCCTTGAATGCAGATGGATTCATTAGGTCTGAGTAACACCCTTCTCCTCCATCATGCTGACACAAACACACACACACACTGTAACTCTGCTCTGGCTTTGCGAAACGGGAACAGTGAGTTCTGCAGCTCTGGACGCTGTCCACACACACACACATGCATATATGTACACACACAGTTGTCTCCAGTGTAAACAACACCATGCGGTTCCACTAAGGAAGATTAACTCAAATGCTGCCGGATCGTGTTCGGCCATCTTAGCCTAAACACAGAGAATCATCCACATGTGTTTGGCATTTCGCTGGATCTCTTGAATGTAAGCAGCGGACAGACACTGGGTCTTTGATGAGGTTTTTTCATGTTTAATGGAAGGGGGGGGGGGGGGCTTACATTGACAGCCTTTCTTTGTGTCAGCAGTCTGAAGTCAGAATGCTTTCCTGGCTCAGGACAAAACAAAACGGTGCCCTCATGCTGTTGTAATTGCCATCCAAAAACTCAGCTTTTCCCCTTTTGAAAACCTCAAAGTCTGAACAATGAGGCCACTACAAATGTCAGTAAACAAAGTGAGCATTTCGTAGCACTGACAGACATCTATGTTTTTCTTCTTGTTGGTTGTGTCAGTGTTATAGTTGGGTTGTTTTCTGGTCAGATCAGAGCGTGAGGGAGGCCTGACACTGAGGGAAATGTCAGACTGGCCCTCCTACCATGCAGGCTGGTTCGGGAGTGTGTGTGTGTGTGTGTGTGTGTGTGCGTAGTGTGTGACAACTGGTCATGGGCTGCTGATCCACAAAGCTTCACCCGGTCCCTGCTATGTTTGCTCTCCTCCTCACACACACACCCTCCCCTCACACACGAACACCCGTCCTGCTCACCTCCTACACATCTTGTACATACATACAAGCCATCCATCCCCTGTCACACACACATGCACCCACACACGCTGCCTTGCCTGCCTTGTTGCCCAGTCGGCCGCTCCGACTCGGCTGGCTGCACTGCTGTCTCTCTGTAGTGACAGATGAGTGTGTGAGAAGCATTTCCTCTAGGCTCGGGGCTCACTTTCAAGACGGCTGCAAAACGATACAAGGAGCCACACGCTAATGGGGTTGGAGAGCTGCAGCTGAAGCCCTGAGTGTGTGTGTGCGTGCTTGTAGATGTAACACCCCACTCATTATGCTGCTCTGATGGGTCACCGTGCAGCCTCTTTATAAGAAGACCCTTATGGCGACATGTCTTATTATATCAACTGCTGAGATGGATGTTAATACCAGGCTGCGCTGTGCATGCTGCGTGCTCTCTAGCCTGTAGAGTGATGAGACGTGGTTGGTATTCGGAGCGCGTCTCATTGCATGGGCTAATTCTATTTAACCCGGTGAAGTCTGCGAGATGGTACGGTCAGAATGCCCTGGGGAGGCCGGTATGTACCTCTGCTTTATTACCCACCTGAGGAGGCTTGGCTCTCCCACACATGCACACTGCACTGTTTGCTATGTGTAATTTACTGGGCAGCCTGTGGGCCAGGCCTTCATCTGCAGGAAGGCGCGAATAGAGCCTTGGCGCCAGTAATTGGACTTTAGAACTGATTGGGGAACTTGATTGACCCCCGGTAATGGATTTGAGTGAATAATTATTTGTAGTTATGGTTGGAAGATGATATCAGGGAGAGAGAGACCAATCCCACCAGTGTGACTCACCCCTGCCGCCAGAGCAGAACGCTGCCAGCACTCAATTAATGAAATCCAGCTGCTCAGACTCCCCACGTGTAGTGGCTGATCAAAAAAACACACAGGGGTCTGGTCAGAAAAAGGGTTATCTTCATCCAACCTTTCCCTTTCGCACAAGCGCCAGCCTGTGGCCCATCACAATAGTGATTATAAAATCTTCTCCACTCCAGGTACAAGACATTAAGGCTGATAATGTCTCCATTATTTTTTAACTGCCTGTGGCAGTGCTCAGCACAGCCCACGGCAGCCATGTTAATGAGACCTCTCAAGATGGCAGGCAGCGCCTCCTCAGGACACAAAATGCAATCACTCTTAATCCAGCACTTTAATTGCTGGCCAAGCCTGCCTAAGTGAATTCAGCTGTTCCATCTCTGCAGGCGAGTGAGTGGCTGCACCTCGAGAATGCTCCGACATCATACTCTCAAAGATAAACTGGGCTTCAAAACAAATGGGAAGTGATGCGAGGTGGTCCGTCTTGTTAAAGCCGAGGCTTATTTTTCTGGTTTGAGGGTGTCACACAGAGACTGAGAACTCAGTCAGATTCTCTCCTCTCTTCCCTCCCTGCCTTTACGCATAATTTCTGAGCTCTCTTCAGAGGCTGGAGGAGGTAATGTGCAGGGAGAACAGCAGCAACCTTCCTTACCTTCCCTCTCTTTTATCTTCCTTTCTTTGCTCCTTGATTGACCCACTTGCTCCCACATCATTATCCTCACCGCTCTCCTCACCGCAGTAAATTTCTCTTTGCTGTCTTCTTCTCCCCTCTCACTCTCCTGCCTTCATCCTTCCACCAGTCCTGCTGTCATATGTCCCTGTCCCCCCCCCCCCCCCTCCTCCACCTCCTCTCTCCCTCCGTGTGACCCCTCATTGCCCTCTTGCCAGTCTCTATTATTTCTGGCTGCCCAGTGGCCTGGTCAGGCTGCTGCTCCGAGGCTCCAGGCAGCCCGTGTTATGACAGGTAACACTGGGCCGCACACTCTCTCTGGTAACATGTGGAGGTCAGCCTGTCATACCTGTCCACAGCTCCACCATGCACGCACACGCACATGTGCGCACACACACAAATGCCATGATTCACTGTGTATGGATAACTGCCAGACAGCCCTGGCTGTAACCTTAGATTCAGCAAAAGTGAGCGATGAGGTGCAGTGGAGTAGAAATACACCTTTCCCCATTCTGCTCCTTTGTGCTTGCAAAACAATGTCTTTTTTTCTAAAGGTCTTTACATGATGTGTTGCTTTTACAGCCTTGGCAACCAGCAGGAATGTTGTAGTTGTTCCTGTTTAGCAGCGCAGAGGAGGAGGATTTAACTGGATAGTGGCTGTTAACTACCGCTCGACTCGTCTCTCTCCTGGCATGGCCTGCTCCCCGTGTTAATGACCACTCACAGTTGCCGCCCTGAGGGGGCTGCAGGACGGAGTCAGCCAACATCAGACCCTCACAGCACCTCCAAGACCATCTGCTCAAACAACAGAAAATATGTTCCACATGTTATTTGTCTTCTGCGTCCATTGTTTTTGGCCTGTAAGAAGAGATGGCGAGTTTCGGTTTGTTTCATTCATAACAGTTTTTAATGGGATAGGATTGCTTCAGCAGAGGGTCCAAGCATGTTCCCTGAATGCATTTCCTACTCATGATGTCTCATTTCAGTCCAGCTGCCCTCTATCAACTAGTGAATAGCCAAGTTTTGTAAGGTTCAGGGCCGGTAATGAGAACAGTCATCCTCTACCCGGCCGAACAAGCTCTATCCACCCTGGACAAGATGGTAGCACCCCGGTAGTCGATCAGCGGTTGTTGTTACCGTGGCATGTTCCTGGCTCCCTGTCTGATCCAGGGCAGTGCCCCACACTACCAGGCCTGTGAGGGCCAAGGGCCCGGCATGGGTTTGTCACGCCAGGTTGACATTTCGGGGAGCTTTGCCAGGACACCACAGCACATTTCGTCCTCCTGGACAAGTGGTGTGGGAGCGAACGTGTCAACTCGGGCAGATGGGCAGGCGTCAGTGCCAACCGCACTGGACCGTACTGGACCGCTGGCCTGGCAACTGTTGGCCAGCCAGCCAGACGTAGCGCTTCCTGGCACATAGTGGAGGGGCAGGTGTCTCCCTCTAGCAGCAAGCTCTGGGAACGTGTGACTGCATACAGTTTAATATGACTGTGTGTGTGATACTGTAAAGAATATATCAAACCATATAACTTATTGCAACACAAAAAAAATGAAAATTTAAAGAGACAGGTCGCCCTGAAATCAAATATTCATATTTTTCCTCTTACTTGTAGTGCTATTTATCCATCTAGATTGCTTTGATTTTGGTTGCAGAGTTTTGGAGATATTGGTCAAAGAAATGTGTTCCTTCTCTTGAATACTATGGGGGCCTAAATGGCACCTCATTTGTTGTGCTCAAAGCACCAAAAAAATACATTTGAAAAAATCTAAACCTCTGTCTCCTTCTAGATGGCCCGGTGACTTACTTTCTACTAGAAATTACTCACAACAAAGTGTGTGGATTATCTTGAGTCATGATTTCTGGAAAGAGACATAGGCTTTAATATTTTTAAAATGTATTCATCTTTATTATTATTATTATTATTATTATTATTATTATTATTATTATTATTATTATTATTTGTACATTGAGCCCAACAAACAGAGTGCCATTCAGGTCCATTGTATTCAAGAGAAGGCAAAAATTTCTTCTGTCAATATTGCCAAAAACTGGATTTAGATGGACAAATAGCACTACTTGTTTAATTAAACAAACCTGGTGATGCAAGCATAGCATGGAAAGGTAAAAAACAAACAAACTGAAAGACCACTCTACCTTAATTTTCAAGCAACTCTCTGAGTTTGATATTATGAAACTTTAGCTTAGGGCTGCCAATACTAAGATGAAATCCAGAAAAAAAAGCTATAACCAGACTGCCACGTATTTATTTTTAAGCAACTCTTCACACTGAAAAATATCTCTGCACTCTTGAATTGTGATGACAAGTGAGTTGGAGGGCAGCACAACTCTTATAAATTACATAATACATACTTTTATTACATAAATAAAGCACTCTAATATAATGTCCTTTTCTCTCCACGTACTGCTGATATATTTATTCACAATATTTTGATCCACACACCCTTCACTACCTGCTACAATTCCTGTTATACACATAGATCTTGGGTAAATTATCCTGCAAGAGGACCACAAAAAATAGTGTGCCATTTAATCAATCTATACAACAATGACTGTGGGGAAAAAGTGTCAATATTAGTCATAAATCTGAATCTTATAATTTCATCATACATGAATAAAGAACAAAAAATAACATCCATACAACCACCTTAGACTAAAGCAAACGTAGAATGGAGAGAAAGTGTACTTCTCTGGAGAAACAAGCCCAGATTTGCTTCTATTATACAGATGTGACAACTGTGACTTCAATATAGCAGCAGAATGGTGTACTCTGATTGGTTCGTTTTGGATGTTGCAAGTATCACACCCAGTTATTTTGATGATTGACTTTGGCAGATTTTATAATACGAGTGTGAAAGAATCCCAGCATTAAAGGGAAAATTTGTCACGTTTCATGTGGATGTCCATTCACTGTTGATAGTAAATGTGATCAGTCGAGGTAGTAAATTCCTCAGTGATGCTATACTGACAGAGAAAGCAGAGTTCTCCTGCTGCAAAATCTGTTGTTCTTCCTGCATCCAGTGATGTCACAATGATGTCATTGGTCTCGTCTGGGTAGCCAGGGGGCGTGCTAGATGAGTATCTTTGTCACTTAACGCTATGTTTTGGCCTACAAAATTACAGTTATAGGCTAGGGTGGTGATACATGGCAACATGGGTGTTGGTGTCAGAAGCTCGCCTGCAATGTATATTGGTACATGTAGGCAGGAGTTTGTGGTCAGTGTAGCACTGACTTTGAACTTTGACTTTAAAAACTGAGATGGAAAATGGCTATTTTCTGACATGGCAGTCCTAGATTAAACCTGTTAATTTGTTATCATTTGAAAAATGCTAATAGATAAAACGATTTGTATGGGCACAAGTAAAAATTTACTCTGGGCAAATAGATTTCTGACCCACTTGTCTGACCAGGCAAGTGGAAAAAAACATTATCTTTGAACCCCATAATTGTGACGGTGTGCTTTGGAGTAAACAGACCGTTGATAGTGGTGTTTACACTTTGGCAGGAATTAAAATAAATAATAGAAATTATATTTCATTTTTTTATTCTGTTATGCATTGTGCACACAAATATGGAAATAAAACTTCATTAGATTATTAGACTTTAACCCTCTATGGTACACATTATGATGCCAGTGAGGGAAAAATGTTTGGAGTGTTTTTATGTCTCAAAATAGACTAAATAAACATAATCTGAAGAAATTTTATTTTTATTTTTATTTTTGCAAGTTTTGGGGGTTCGTTGCCTGTAGGCAACATTGTACCATAATGGTGCATAAGTGAAAAAGAACGTTCCTTTTCCAATTTGAACATTGTTTGTTTCATAAACATATGCAAAAATATTCAATAACATCAAGAAGTCACAATTCATTTTAAATTTTAAATTAAAAACAATTATGAAAAGAATTTAAATATATATGTATGTATGTATTTATGTATGTATGTATGTATGTATGGTCATATATTTGTATGTATGTATGTATGGTCATATATATGTATGTATGTATGTATGGTCATATATATGTATGTATGTATGTATGTATGTATGTATGTATGTATGGTCATATGTATGAATGTATGTATGGTCATATGTATGTATGTATGGTCATATGTATGTATGCATGGTCATATGTATGTATGTATGGTCATATGTATGTATGCATGCTCATATGTATGTATGTATTCTCATATGTATGTATGTATGGTCGTATGTATGTATATATGCTCATATGTATGTATGCTCATATGTATGTATGTATGGTCACATGTATGTATGTATGCATGGTAATATGTATGTATGTATGTATGCATGTATGCTCATATGTATGTATGTATGTATGCATGGTCATATGTATGACCATATGTATGTATGTATGTGTATATGTATGTATGGTTATATGAATGTATGCATGGTCATATGTATGTATGGTCATATGTATGTATGTATGTATGTATGGTCATAAGTATGTATGTATATATGTATGGTCATATGTATGTATGTATGCATGGTCATATGTATGTATGGTCATATGTATGTATGTATGTATGTATGTATGTATGTATGGTCATATGTATGTATGTTTGTATGCATGGTCATATGTTTGGCCATATGTATGAATGTATGCTCATATGTATGTATGCTCATATATATGTATGTATGTATGGTCATATGTATGGCCATATGTATGTATGTATGTATACTCATATGTATGTATGTATGCATGGCCATATGTATGGCCATATGTATGTATGTATACTCATATGTATGTATGGTCATATGTATGTATGTATGTATGGTCATAAGTATGTATGTATGCATGTTCATATGTATGTATGTATGCATGGTCATATGTATGTATGGTCATATGTATGTATGGTCATATGTATGTATGTATGTATGGTCATAAGTATATATGTATGTATTTATACTCATATGTATGTATGTATGCATGGTCATATGTATGTATGTATGTATGTATGGTCATATGTATGTATGGTCATGTATGTATGTATGTACGTATGTATGTATGTATGGTCATAAGTATGTATGTATGTATGGTCATATGTATGTATGCATGGTCATATGTATGGCTGTATGTATGTATGTATGTATGTATGTATGTATGTATGTATGGTTGCATGGTCATATGTATGTATGTATGTATGTATGGTTGCATGGTCATATGTATGTATGTATGTATGTATGCTCATATGTATGTATGCTCATATATATGTATGTATGTATACTCATATGTATGTATGGTCATATGTATGTATGTATGTATGTATGTATGTATGGTCATATGTATGTATGTATGCATGGTCATATGTATGGCCATATGTATGTATGTATGTATTCTCATATGTATGTATGTATGTATACATGGCCATATGTATGTATGTATGCTCATATATATGTATGTATGTATGCATGGTCATATGTATGTATGTATGTATGTATGTATGGTCACATGTATGTATGTATGTATGCATGGTCATATGTATGTATGTATGCTCATATGTATGTATGTATGTATGCATGGCCATATGTATGTATGTATATATGTATGTATGTGTGTATGTATGTATGGTCATATGAATGTATGCATGGTCATATGTATGTATGCTCATATGTATGTATGTATGTATGTATGTATGTATGTATGTATGTATGCTCGTATGTATGTATGTATGTATGCTCGTATGTATGTATGTATGTATATATGTATGTATGTATGCTCATATGTATGTATGCATGGTCATATGTATGTATGTATTCTCATATGTATGTATGTATGGTCGTATGTATGTATATATGCTCATATGTATGTATGCTCATATGTATGTATGTATGGTCACATGTATGTATGTATGCATGGTAATATGTATGTATGTATGTATGCATGTATGCTCATATGTATGTATGTATGTATGCATGGTCATATGTATGACCATATGTATGTATGTATGTGTATATGTATGTATGGTTATATGAATGTATGCATGGTCATATGTATGTATGGTCATATGTATGTATGTATGTATGTATGTATGGTCATAAGTATGTATGTATATATGTATGGTCATATGTATGTATGTATGCATGGTCATATGTATGTATGGTCATATGTATGTATGTATGTATGTATGTATGTATGTATGGTCATATGTATGTATGTTTGTATGCATGGTCATATGTTTGGCCATATGTATGAATGTATGCTCATATGTATGTATGCTCATATATATGTATGTATGTATGGTCATATGTATGGCCATATGTATGTATGTATGTATACTCATATGTATGTATGTATGCATGGCCATATGTATGGCCATATGTATGTATGTATACTCATATGTATGTATGGTCATATGTATGTATGTATGTATGGTCATAAGTATGTATGTATGCATGTTCATATGTATGTATGTATGCATGGTCATATGTATGTATGGTCATATGTATGTATGGTCATATGTATGTATGTATGTATGGTCATAAGTATATATGTATGTATTTATACTCATATGTATGTATGTATGCATGGTCATATGTATGTATGTATGTATGTATGGTCATATGTATGTATGGTCATGTATGTATGTATGTACGTATGTATGTATGTATGGTCATAAGTATGTATGTATGTATGGTCATATGTATGTATGCATGGTCATATGTATGGCTGTATGTATGTATGTATGTATGTATGTATGGTTGCATGGTCATATGTATGTATGTATGTATGTATGCTCATATGTATGTATGCTCATATATATGTATGTATGTATACTCATATGTATGTATGGTCATATGTATGTATGTATGTATGTATGTATGTATGGTCATATGTATGTATGTATGCATGGTCATATGTATGGCCATATGTATGTATGTATGTATTCTCATATGTATGTATGTATGTATGTATACATGGCCATATGTATGTATGTATGCTCATATATATGTATGTATGTATGCATGGTCATATGTATGTATGTATGTATGTATGTATGGTCACATGTATGTATGTATGTATGCATGGTCATATGTATGTATGTATGCTCATATGTATG
Source organism: Lutjanus erythropterus (assembly GCF_056507025.1). NCBI lineage: Eukaryota > Metazoa > Chordata > Actinopteri > Lutjaniformes > Lutjanidae > Lutjanus > Lutjanus erythropterus. The sequence goes on along the minus strand of NC_139319.1, from coordinate 15,022,265 downwards.
TATGTATGTATGCATGGCCATATGTATGTATGTATATATGTATGTATGTGTGTATGTATGTATGGTCATATGAATGTATGCATGGTCATATGTATGTATGCTCATATGTATGTATGTATGTATGTATGTATGTATGTATGTATGTATGCTCGTATGTATGTATGTATGTATGCTCGTATGTATGTATGTATGTATATATGTATGTATGTATGCTCATATGTATGTATGTATGCATGGTCACATGTATGCATGTATGTATGTATGTATGTATGTATGTATGGTCATATCCCTCTATGGTACACATTATGATACCAGTGAGGGAAATGTGTTTTTATGTCTCAAAATAGACTAAATAAACATAATCTGAAGAAATTTTATTTTTATTTTTATTTTTATTTTTGGAAGTTTTTGGGGTTCGTTGCCTGTAGGCAACATTGTACCATAATGGTGCATAAGTGAAAAAGAACATTCCTTTTCCAATTTGAACATTGTTTATTTCATAAACATATGCAAAAATATTCAATAACATCAAGAAGTCACAATTAATTTTAAATTTTAAATTAAAAAGAATTATAAAAAGAATTTATATATATGTATGTATGTATGGTCATATATATGTATGTATGTATGTATGGTCATATGTATGTATGTATGGTCATATGTATGTATGTATGCTCATATGTATGTATGCATGGTCATATGTATGTATGCATGGTCATATGTATGTATGTATTCTCATATGTATGTATGTATGTATGTATGGTCATATGTATGTATGTATTCTCATATGTATGTATGTATGTATGGTCATATGTATGTATGTATATATGCTCATATGTATGTATGGTCATATGTATGTATGTATGGTCACATGTATGTATGTATGCATGGTCATATGTATGACCATATGTATGTATGTATGTGTGTATGTATGTATGGTCATATGAATGTATGCATGGTCATATGTATGTATGGTCATATGTATGTATGTATGGTCATATGTATACATGTATGTATGTATGTATGGTCATATGTATGTATGTATGCTCATATGTATGTATGCATGGTCATATGTATGTATGTATTCTCATATGTATGTATGTATGTATGTATGTATGGTCATATGTATGTATGTATATATGCTCATATGTATGTATGCTCATATGTATGTATGTATGTATGTATGTATGTATGGTCACATGTATGTATGTATGCATGGTCATATGTATGTATGTATGTATGCATGTATGCTCATATGTATGTATGTATGTAAGTATGTATGCATGGTCATATGTATGACCATATGTATGTATGTATGTGTATATGTATGTATGGTCATATGAATGTATGCATGGTCATATGTATGTATGGTCATATGTTTGCATGTATGATCATAAGTATGTATGTATGTATGTATGTATGGTCATATGTATGTATGTATGCATGGTCATATGTATGTATGTATGTATGTATGGTCATATGTATGTATGCATGGTCATATGTATGTATGTATTCTCATATGTATGTATGTATGTATGGTCATATGTATGTATGTATATATGCTCATATGTATGTATGCTCATATGTATGTATGTATGTATGTATGTATGCATGGTCATATGTATGTATGTATTTATGCATGTATGCTCATATGTATGTATGTATGCATGGTCATATGTATGACCATATGTATGTATGTATGTGTGTATGTATGTATGGTCATATGAATGTATGCATGGTCATATGTATGTATGGTCATATGTATGTATGTATGTATGTATGTATGTATGTATGTCATATGTATGCATGTATGGTCATAAGTATGTATGTATGTATGTATGGTCATATGTATGTATGTATGCATGGTCATATGTATATATGACCATATGTATGTATGTATGTGTGTATGTATGTATGGTCATATGAATGTATGCATGGTCATATGTATGTATGGTCATATGTATGTATGTATGTATGTATGTATGTATGTATGTCATATGTATGCATGTATGGTCATAAGTATGTATGTATGTATGTATGCTCATATGTATGTATGTATGTATGTATGTATGTATGTATGTATGTATATATGTACGTATATGCTCATATGTATGTATGTATGTTTGTATGCTCATATGTATGTATGTATGTATGTATGTGTATGTATGTATGTACGGTCATATGTATGTATGTATGTATGTATGGTCATATCCCTCTATGGTACACATTATGATGCCAGTGAGGGAAATGTGTTTTTACGTCTCAAAATAGACTAAATAAACATAATCTGAAGAAATTTTATTTTTATTTTTATTTTTGGAAGTTTTTGGGGTTCGTTGCCTGTAGGCAACATTGTACCATAATAGTGCATAAGTGAAAAAGAACGTTCCTTTTCCAATTTCAACATTGTTTATTTCATAAACATATGCAAAAATATTCAATAACATCAAGAAGTCACAATTCATTTTAAATTTTAAATTAAAAAGAATTATAAAAAATTCATATATATTTGTATGTATGTATGTATGTATGGTCATATATATGTATGTATGTATGTATGTATATATGTATGGTCATATGTATGTATGTATGGTTGTATGTATGTATGCTCATATGTATGTATGCATGGTCATATGTATGTATGTATTCTCATATGTATGTATGTATGTATGTATGTATGGTCATATGTATGTATGTATATATGCTCATATGTATGTATGGTTATATGTATGTATGTATGTATGTATGGTCACATGTATGTATGTATGCATGGTCATATGTATGTATGTATGTATGTATGTATGTATGCATGTATGCTCATATGTATGTATGTATGTATGTATGCATGGACATATGTATGACCATATGTATGTATGTATGTGTGTATGTATGTATGGTCATATGAATGTATGCATGGTCATATGTATGTATGGTCATATGTATGTATGTATGGTCATATGTATACATGTATGTATGTATGTATGGTCATATGTATGTATGTATGCTCATATGTATGTATGCATGGTCATATGTATGTATGTATTCTCATATGTATGTATGTATGTATGTATGTATGTATCGTCATATGTATGTATGTATATATGCTCATATGTATGTATGCTCATATGTATGTATGTATGTATGTATGTATGTATGTATGGTCACATGTATGTATGTATGCATGGTCATATGTATGTATGTATGTATGCATGTATGCTCATATGTATGTATGTAAGTATGTATGCATGGTCATATGTATGACCATATGTATGTATGTATGTGTATATGTATGTATGGTCATATGAATGTATGCATGGTCATATGTATGTATGGTCATATGTTTGCATGTATGATCATAAGTATGTATGTATGTATGTATGTATGGTCATATGTATGTATGTATGCATGGTCATATGTATATATGGTCATATGTATGTATGTATGTATGTATGTATGGTCATATGTATGTATGTTTGTATGCATGGTCATATGTTTGGCCATATGTATGAATGTATGCTCATATGTATGTATGCTCATTTCAATCAGGAGAGACTAAGAGTAAAAGAGAAATGGTTTATTGGCACATGCATGATATATGAAACATGAACAGTCTTTGGCGGTTAGACCCCAATGAGGTGAAACAATATGTATATATAAATGGGGGTGATGAAGCTGTAGTGAAGAGAACCCCCCCGGGGTCTAGACACTGGTGGTGGTGGTGATGATGAGGTGCAAAGCAGAGACTGGTGAGGTGAAGTGGCTCTGGACTCCTGCTGCCTGGACCTGAAGGCTGGAGGAGAGGGCGTCAGGGAGGATCGAGGTGAACATCTTCTGCTACCTGGGTCCAGTGACTGGAGGAGAGAGGGGTGGAGGAGGGTCGCACGATTGACTGAATGACAACTGATGGAGCAAAGACAGAGGCGATTTAAAGATTTGGCAGCAGCAAATTGACTGGCTGTCGCGACCGTGGCAAAATCTGAATGGATGGTAAAGACGAAGGTGAACGCCCACAAACAGCTGATTAGAGGAAATAGGAGGACAGAGGCGGAGTAAAGGAAAGTTGTGAATGAAGGCAGCGTAATAGAAGGTCTTCCTGATTGAACTTACGCTGAGCTACATATGTATGTATGTATGTATGTATGTATGTATGTATGCTCATATGTATGTATGTTCATATGTATGTATGTATGTATGCTCATATATATGTATGTATGTATGCTCATATGTATGTATGTATGTATGTATGTATGCATGTATGGTCATATGTATGTATGTATGTATGTATGCTCATATCCCTCTATGGTACACATTATGATGCCAGTGAGGGAAATGTGTTTTTATGTCTCAAAATATACTAAATAAACATGCTCTGAGGAAATTTTATTTTTATTTTTATTTTTGGAAGTTTTTGGGGTTCGTTGCCTGTAGGCAACATTGTACCATAATGGTGCATAAGTGAAAAAGAACGTTCCTTTTCCAATTTGAACATTGTTTATTTCATAAACATATGCAAAAATATTCAATAACATCAAGAAGTCACAATTCATTTTAAATTTTAAATTAAAAAGAATTATAAAAAGAATTTATATATGTATGTATGTATGTATGTATGGTCATATATATGTATGTATGTATGTATGTATGTATGTATGGTCATATGTATGTATGTATGTATGCTCATAGGTATGTATGCATGGTCATATGTATGTATGTATGCTCATATGTATGTATGCATGGTCATATGTATGTATGTATTCTCATATGTATGTATGTATGTATGTATGTATGTATGTATGTATGGTCATATGTATGTATGTATGTATATATGCTCATATGTATGTAGAAATTTTATTTTTATTTTTGGAAGTTTTTGGGGTCCGTTGCCTGTAGGCAACATTGTACCATAATGGTGCATAAGTGAAAAAGAACGTTCCTTTTCCAATTTGAACATTGTTTATTTCATAAACATATGCAAAAATATTCAATAACATCAAGAAGTCACAATTCATTTTAAATTTTAAATTAAAAAGAATTATAAAAAGAATTTATATATGTATGTATGTATGTATGGTCATATATATGGATGTCTGTATGTATGTATGTATGGTCATATGTATGTATTTATGTATGGTCATATGTATGTATGCATGGTCATATGTATGTATGTATTCTCATATGTATGTATGTATGTATGTATGTATGTATGTATGTATGTATGCTCATATGTATGTATGCTCATATGTATGTATATATGTATGTATGGTCATATGTATGTATGTATGTATGTATGCATGTATGTATGTATGTATGGTCATATGTATGTATGTATGTATGTATGTATGTATGCATGCATGGTCATATGTATGTATGGTCATATGTATGTATATATGTATGTATGTATGTATGGTCATATGTATGTATGTTTGTATGCATGGTCATATGTTTGGCCATATGTATGAATGTATGCTCATATGTATGTATGCTCATATGTATGTACGTATGTATGTATGTATGCTCATATGTATGTATGCTCATATGTATGTATGTATGTATGCTCATATGTATGTATGTATGTATTTATGCTCATATGTATGTATGTATGTATGCTCATATGTATGTATGTATGTATGCTCGTATGTATGTATGTATGTATGTATGCATGTATGGTCATATGTATGTATGTATGTACGCTCGTATGTATGTATGTATGTATGTATCTGTGGTCATATCCCTCTATGGTACACATTATGATGCCAGTGAGGGAAATGTGTTTTTATGTCTCAAAATAGACTAAATAAACATAATCTGAAGAAATTTTATTTTTATTTTTGGAAGTTTTTGGGGTTCGTTGCCTGTAGGCAACATTGTACCATAATGGTGCATAAGTGAAAAAGAACGTTCCTTTTCCTATTTGAACATTGTTTATTTCATAAACATATGCAAAAATATTCAATAACATCAAGAAGTCACAATTCATTTTAAATTTTAAATTAAAAAGAATTATAAAAAGAATTTATATACATATATGTATGTATGTATGTATGTATGTATGTATGGTCATATATATGTATGTCTGTATGTATGTATGTATGTATGTATGTATGGTCATATGTATGTATGTATGTATGTATGGTCATATGTATGTATGTATGCTCATATGTATGTTTGCATGGTCATATATATGTATGTATGCTCATATGTATGTATGCATGGTCATATGTATGTATGCATGTATGCTCATATGTATGTATGTATGTATGTATGTATGTATGCATGGTCATATGTATGACCATATGTATGTATGTATGTGTGTATGTATGGTCATATGTATGTATGTATGTATGTATGTATGTATGTATGGTCATATGTATGGATGTATGCTCATATGTATGTTTGCATGGTCATATATATGTATGTATGCTCATATGTATGTATGCATGGTCATATGTATGTATGCATGTATGCTCATATGTATGTATGTATGTATGTATGTATGCATGGTCATATGTATGACCATATGTATGTATGTATGTGTGTATGTATGGTCATATGTATGTATGTATGTATGTATGTATGGTCATATGTATGGATGTATGCTCATATGTATGTATGCATGGTCATATGTATGTATGTATGGTCATATGTATGTATGCATGGTCATATGTATGTATGTATGTATGTATGCATGTATGCTCATATGTATGTATGTATGTTTGTATGTATGCATGGTCATATGTATGACCATATGTATGTATGTATGTGTGTATGTATGTATGGTCATATGAATGTATGCATGGTCATATGTATGTATGTATGTATGTATGTATGTATGTATGTATGCATGTATGGTCATAAGTATGTATGTATGTATGTATGTATGTATGTATGCTCATATGTATGTATTTTGTATGCATGGTCATATGTTTGGCCATATGTATGAATGTATGCTCATATGTATGTACGTATGTATGTATGCTCATATGTATGTATGTATGTATTTATGCTCATATGTATGTATGTATGTATGCTCATATGTATGTATGTATGTATGTATGTATGTATGTATGTATGTATGTATGTATGCATGTATGGTCATATGTATGTATGCTCATATGTATGTATGTGTATGTATGTATGTACGGTCATATGTATGTATGTATGTATGTATGTATGTATGGTCATATCCCTCTATGGTACACATTATGATGCCAGTGAGGGAAATGTGTTTTTATGTCTCAAAATAGACTAAATAAACATAATCTGAAGAAATTTTATTTTTATTTTTATTTTTATTTTTGGAAGTTTTTGGGGTCCGTTGCCTGTAGGCAACATTGTACCATAATGGTGCGTAAGTGAAAAAAAACATTCCTTTTCCAATTTGAACATTGTTTATTTCATAAACATATGCAAAAATATTCAATAACATCAAGAAGTCACAATTCATTTTAAATTTTAAATTAAAAAGAATTATAAAAAGAATTTATATATGTATGTATGTATGTATGTATGGTCATAAGTATGTATGTATGTATGTATGTATGTATGTATGCTCATATGTATGTATTTTGTATGCATGGTCATATGTTTGGCCATATGTATGAATGTATGCTCATATGTATGTATGCTCATATGTATGTACGTATGTATGTATGCTCATATGTATGTATGCTCATATGTATGTATGCTCATATGTATGTATTTATGCTCATATGTATGTATGTATGTATGCGCATATGTATGTATGTATGTATGTATGTATGTATGTATGCATGTATGGTCATATGTATGTATGTATGTATGTATGCTCATATGTATGTATGTGTATGTATGTATGTACGTTCATATGTATGTATGTATGTATGTATGTATGTGTGTATGTATGTATGGTCATATCCCTCTATGGTACACATTATGATGCCAGTGAGGGAAATGTGTTTTTATGTCTCAAAATAGACTAAATAAACATAATCTGAAGAAATTTTATTCTTATTTTTATTTTTATTTTTGGAAGTTTTTGGGGTTCATTGCCTGTAGGCAACATTGTACCATAATGGTGCGTAAGTGAAAAAGAACGTTCCTTTTCCAATTTGAACATTGTTTATTTCATAAACATATGCAAAAATATTCAATAACATCAAGAAGTCACAATTCATTTTAAATTTTAAATTAAAAAGAATTATAAAAAGAATTTATATATGTATGTATGTATGTATGTATGGTCATATATATGTATGTATGTATGTATGTATGTATGTATGGTCATATGTATGTATGTATGTATGCTCATATGTATGTATGCATGGTCATATGTATGTATGTATGCTCATATGTATGTATGCATGGTCATATGTATGTATGTATTCTCATATGTATGTATGTATGTATGTATGTATGGTCATATGTATGTATGTATATATGCTCATATGTATGTAGAAATTTTATTTTTATTTTTGGAAGTTTTTGGGGTCCGTTGCCTGTAGGCAACATTGTACCATAATGGTGCATAAGTGAAAAAGAACGTTCCTTTTCCAATTTGAACATTGTTTATTTCATAAACATATGCAAAAATATTCAATAACATCAAGAAGTCACAATTCATTTTAAATTTTAAATTAAAAAGAATTATAAAAAGATTTTATATATATATGTATGTATGTATGTATGTATGTATGGTCATATATATGTATGTATGTATGTATGTATGTAAGTATGTATGTATGTATGGTCATATGTATGTATGTATGTATGTATGGTCATATGTATTTATCTATGCTCATATGTTTGTATGCATAGTCATATGTATGTATGTATGCTCATATGTATGTATTCATGGTCATATGTATGTATGTATTCTCATATGTATGTATGTATGTATGTATGTATGATCATATGTATTTATGTATATATGCTCATATGTATGTATGTATGTATGGTCACATGTATGTATGTATGTATGTATGTATGTATGTATGTATGTATGTATGTATGTATGTATGTATGGTCATATGTATGCATGTATGGTCATAAGTATGTATGTATGTATGTATGTATGTATGGTCATATGTATGTATGTATGTATGTATGGTCATATGTATGTATGTTTGTATGCATGTTCATATGTTTGGCCATATGTATGAATGTATGCTCATATGTATGTATGCTCATATGTATGTATGCTCATATGTATGTATGTATGTATGCTCATATGTATGTATGTATGTATGTATGTATGTATGTATGTATGTATGTATGGTCATATCCCTCTATGGTACACATTATGATGCCAGTGAGGGAAATGTGTTTTTATGTCTCAAAATAGACTAAATAAACATAATCTGAAGAAATTTTATTTTTATTTTTATTTTTGGAAGTTTTTGGGGTTCGTTGCCTGTAGGCAACATTGTACCATAATGGTGCATAAGTGAAAAAGAACGTTCCTTTTCCAATTTGAACATTGTTTATTTCATAAACATATGCAAAAATATTCAATAACATCAAGAAGTCACAATTCATTTTAAATTTTAAATTAAAAAGAATTTTAAAAAGAATTTTAAAAGTTCTTTGGCTAAATGTTGCCTGTAGGCAACGTTGTACCATTTAGGAACAACCGATTGAAATAAATGTGTAAAGTATAAAACTTTAAACTACTTAAATCAACAAAGATAACCATTACCATAACCATTTGAAAAACAAAAACAACAAATTCCAGTGTTTGATCATCACTGCTTCATTTCAGTGCATGTTTTCTGTCAGTCCCCTGTGTCTTTCCTGACATGTGTTGCCATCACTTGTGGTGTTGCTGCTCAGTGCTTATGGAACTCCATGAAGCAGTTTTTTTCAGGAGTGAAGCACAGGCAGGTGACACATTTTGTGCACTGTGATTCCACTATACCCTTACATCCAGGGTATCTGCATCTGCCCTTTTTCTCCACCCAAATAGGCCAGTGGTCAGTGTTGTGTTTGCTATAGTGATTCCATAATGGTTCACTGTTGCAGGCAACATTGCAACTTTCCATGATGGCACATTGTTGCCTCAGGGCAACAGCTGCATTTTAACACGTATCCACTATTAAATTAGTAAATAAGTTGCATGAAACTATCAAAACTTAAAGTTTAGTCACCTATTGGTGTGAAGACATTTTTTTCCAGGTGGAAAAGGGACAAAAAATAACTTTTTGAGAGTCTTTTTTTTGCAGCAAGATAGCAGAGCTGTCTCCTTAGAAAAAGCCCGCCAAGAAGGGTTTCAAAATCGCTTCCTGGAGGTCATGTGACAACTTAAAGCATTGTTAATGGTTCCCTATTGTTTTACCTCTTTTTTAAAGTATCGCATCATTTAAAGGGATGCATTGTGGAGATGTGACAGGGCAAAAATGGGTTTGTTGCCTGAGGGCAACATGGTACCATAGAGGGTTAATACTGGCAGGCCTTGACTTCCATATCATGTCTTATTTTTTAGTGTGTGTCCACTGTATTCATCTTAATGTATAACGAGGAGGAATATATCTGTCAGTTCAGGGCTAACTAGAAAACAAAAAGGGTACAGGCATAAGCATTATGGTCACAGATTATTTGTGTGTAAATGTACTCATATGTTTGGTTTTGTGCATACAACCGATGCAATTCCATTATCTGTGTTAGCATGCATACACCTGTGCTTGTGCAAGAGTGAGCCTGTGTTTTGCTGCACATCTCAGCCAGGCCTGCTTGGAGGGAGGGCCATTAATCTTAGCTAAATCAAATAAATCAAGTGCACTTTAGAAAAGAGCTGTCAGTGTAATTGTTGTGATAGCCATTCCCCGGCTACTCCAGGGGGAGCTCTATTGAAAATTGTGCCAGGGAATGCACACTCGCCGCCATCCAAAAAATGCAAGGGCTCTGAGAAAAGATATAGCCGAGGCTGCCCTCTGAATGAAGACATCTGAAGCTACTCAGTAACATGATGAACACTGCTGAGAGTGATGAGATTGAAGTTTGCAGCCATGTTGCTGCCGCAGAGTCCATCATAGTGGGATGCTCGGACAAGGCCGCTGCAGTGTGGTCGGCCTGTCTTTGTGTTTGATCTTCCACAATGTTAAATGTGACCATAACGCCCCTAATGCTCTGCTCTGCTGCTGGCGCTGCTGTTAAACAATTTTGCTCAAGAGAAAGCCACCGCCGTGATAAAACATCAAACCTAATCTTCAGCTCCATCCTGTGCGTCTGCGCAGAAAGAGCACAATTTGGTATTTACATTTAAAAGAATGCTCAACCCTTTCAAGGAAACCATATTGGTGGTTGCAGGGATGAGACAAGGGAGATAAAATGGGGATGGAAAGAGCAGCATGTGAAAAGGCTGCCCTGCCCTCGGCTTCCCTCTCAACCAATGAGGGTTAAATGACTATCTGGGCACCTTGGCAACCACTTCTGTTCTTCTTCGTCTTCTTCCTCTAATTTAGCTGTGAACTGGCTGAACAGGCTGCATTCATCAGTCAAACATGCCTTTTCTTTTCTGTCAAAAATGACCAATCTAATATTAAGGAATCTTTAAATATGCCTGTACACATTTGATCTCACTGGAGCAATTTGTGATTTTTGTTTCAGGTATTTAGATTTTTTTTTCACCAATATTTTAAAGGTCCAGTGTGTAAGATTTACATGTATTTTTTGGCAGAATATGGCAGAAATGAAATATAATATTTATAAGTGGGTTTGTTTTTTCATTTGTTTATAATCACCTGAAAATTATAGTTGTTGTGCTTTCAACACCTCAGAATGAGCCTTCTGTGTCTACAGAAGTCACCATAGGTTCTCCTACTTGTGGGAAGGCTGAGGTGAGATGTTTGCAATCTGCAAGATCACCTCTAGATGCCACTAAATCCCTCACACTGGTCTTTTAAGACTGGGTAGCACCAACAAAGATTAATTTAATCCGTTGGTGGAGCGTGTGCCCCATGTATTAGGGCTGTCAGTCCTCTGCAGCGGCTTCTGGTTCAACTCCCACCTGCAGCCCATTTGCTGCATGTCATCCCCACTCTCTGCATGGCCAATTTCCTGTCATATCCTCAGCTGTCTCTATCAAATAAAGGCAAAAATGCTTTAAAAAAAGATTAATTTAGTCCAAGATTAGTTCTAATCAGAGTTTAGCAAAACTTTAAAAGTTAAATCTCAGAGGTAGGTTAATACTGGATCACATTTCAAATTGGAATTTAAAGTTTTGGTGCAACAGATTTTAATTTAACCTGTGTTTAGAGTAAAAACTAAACTGAGGTATAAAGTGAGATATTAAGTTGGTTTAAAAGTTTTGTATAACACAATTTGAAGTTGAATCATTTAATCAGGTTTAAAAATTAATACTTGTTGGTGTAACACAGCCTTATTGTTTACTTTCTTACAAATATACTCTCAGAAGCTTTATATCTCTCCTACATGTTTCTCAAGGTTCCAGCAGATGGTGCCAAACTGTGTGTGCTAGTGTTAAGAAGTGCGTGCGTGTGTGTCTTTGTGTAAAAGCGTTCTTGAGAGATGAAGAGAGTCACTGTCACTCACCTTCACAACAGGTATCACAATAAACCAGCACAGAGGAGCAGGACAAAGGGGTTTTAGATAAAAGACTGTACTGTATTTATTCAAGGTTTCAGGAAGAATATATTGTAATCACAAGCACAGCGGTCTTTTGTGCTGATGTAGGGTCAGGGTAGTAGGAAACTGATATTGATCCTATTTATAATAAAGTTAAAAATATTTAGCAAGTTCAGTTCTCTTCTTATTCCGATGGCAGGTCCTCACCACAAGGAAGACTAACAAAGTAAAAGTAACAGAAAAGGTATGAAAATGTGCTAAAAAAAAAAAAAGATGGAAAGACATGGATGGATGCGATCTCTGTTAATTTGTTTGACCCACTCTCTTCTCAAATGAGAATGGATGGAGGGATTCCCGATGTCCTGATTGGAAGATGGATGAGTGTGCAGCTATGGCTTTAATTGATTGAAGACAGGAATTCAGTTAGGGATAATTGAATCATGGAAATCATTAAAAGCTCAAGTGCATGAGATAATTAGGAGAGCTAACCAGGTTGTAATCAACCCTCAGTACAAATCATCTTAAAGGAGCTGCTTGTTATCCTGCAGTATTTAAGCTTTCACGACAGCTGGTGTAAAACATCAAACCGTTCTCTTCACATAAAGGTGCTTTGAAGCTGCTTTTTTTGGATGACTCGGATCGTATTTATTAATAAATGACTGCTTTGTTTTAATATTTCCGTTTACTTTTGGCTAATTGGTCTCCAGGCCAGTTTTCCCGGCTACAGATTCCCAGGGTCAGCCGGAGGTCAGCGTTCTACTTCATTACTCCATCCAGGGAAATGAGGAGCCTGATTAGTTTGGGCTTGACCTTGGGCTATTCTGTTAAGCTCTCTCTAACCAAATCTCCTCACTTCAGATCTCAGCAGACGTGAATCATTGAAATCATTGCATCTCGCAGGCGAAAATGGTTAAAAAAATAAAAAAAAAACCAAGGCCGTGTTTGTGCAGATGTTTAAAAATCTCGCGTTTCAGTCAGAGGCTGCTGAGAAAGCAGCGGGTAAGATCTTTAGCTTTAATGTCACAGGCGATGTGAAGGAAGTGCAGCGCCAACTGTTACCCATAGAAACGGAGTAACCTATGGCTGGTGACTGTCATAGAATGCCATGGTAACAGCAGAGCCTAACAACAGGGGAGTTGGCTGGCTTGTGTCCTATCTATTTCAAAGACATGATCATACTTAAGTAGAGCTGCTCTCCCTCTGCCCATTACCATCCTCCTCCTCCTCCCCTTCCTCTCTTCTATAATGTGTTTGTCATCCAGTTGGAGTGGCCAAGCAGTAGCTTTATATTTGAGGCAGCACCCAGCAGGGGAGTATGATCTGCCCCCCCCTGCTGATTCAGGCCGCCCTAAGTCTGGATATGCCAGGCCCAGAGACTTGTGGGTAATTCTCCCTCCCTCCCCAAAAAAACACCCCCTGCAGTGCTTCCTGAATCAGATTGCTGCTGACCCCCGCTGAGTGATGTCTCACCCCAGAGAATGGGGAACGGGCGCAGCGGGGGGGCTGGGCAGGCAGTGATGCTATGCCCCTGGGCTGGGCACCAAACATGCATGTAAATACATGTCCCGCCATGCGTGTCCAGCCCAACTCGGAGAGCGGAGGGTGAGCGACACACCGCATGAGCCTGCGGATCATCTCTCCCAGGTGTGCCTCAGGTGTAGATTGTCTTCAACCTGATGTCTTTGTTTTTTTGCTGGCACTTTGTATTTCCAGCAGCCAGAGGTGGGAAGTAACTAAGTACAAATACTTCGTCACTTTGCTTGAGTGGAGTTTTGTAGTTTAGTTAAGTATCTATTATTGTGGCAGCTTCTTACTTTTACTCCCTACACTTGAACACAAAATATCTGTACTTTCCACTCCTTACATTTTCATTCATTTTCAAAACTTTACTTTTTACTTTAAGGAGAATTATTGTAGTCAATCTTGAGAATTTGTGCTCTTCAATCATGCTGGGGAAATATATTTTAAAAGATCAAACTCTTAGATATTAAACCCTGTAATGGGCCAACCTCCCAGTGATTAAAGAAAAAGGAGATGTTAAGTCCGTCAGATGAAAAATCTGACAGAGATGATGTCTTATGGAGTTGACAAAATGTTAAATCTTTTCATTTCACAGCACAGTCGTAGTGAGTAGCTGTTTTATTTTTTAAAGTTTTCAAGAGTAATGCTAATCAAATTGCACATTTTTAAACCAGAATTTGGAGTCGTCATATTATGGTATGGTCTGATAGTAATATTTATTGAATTTGTTGAAAAATAGAAAGGTTACCAGTTCTTAAGCTGTATTCCCACCTTCTTTTAAACTGGGAAGTGAGACAGGGGTTCTTAGGGTATAGCTAACCGTCTTTATGACAATTAGAACATATTTTTATAAAAATCTCACTGAGTTGATGAAAATCTGGGATACAACTTTCATTTTCATTAACACTTTAACACATTTTTAAATTGTTGTGAATTCCTATCTGGGACAAGGGTGTCTTCTGTCACAGAGCAAGTTTAGAAATAAAAGAAGATGTCACAGGATGCAAAACGATGTTAAAGACGTAACCAGATGAAAAAGATGTAAAGAAATAAAAGCATCGTAACAAGATTGAAAGGATGCAACAAGACAAAACAGATGACATTAAAGACATGAAAGACATAACAAGAATAAAAACAACATAAAAGACATAAGACGAAAAACAACATAAAAGATGTCACAAGACAAAAAAAAAGACAAAAAGGACATACTAACACAAAAGACATAAGATGAATACAAAGTAACAAGGTGAAAAACAATGTATTAAAGACATAAGAAAAGACATAATGACAGTGACAAAAAAAGATGTTACGACAGTAAAAACTATGTAAGAGATATTAAAGGTTGAAAACAACAAGACGAAAAACAATGTAAAAGACTCAGCAAGACAAAAAAAACACACAAAATGCGAACAACATGAAAGATATGGATGAAAAAGATGTAATCACACTAAAAACTTTGTAAAAGACACAACAAGATGAAAACAAAAAGATGAGACAGAGAAGAGAGGGAAACTTGAAATTGGAAATTTGAAGTTCATTTAGCTTTGCACAGAAACAGCTGGTAGAAACATCCTTCAGAGGGTTACTTTTTTTACTTTTATACTTAAAGCACATTTCAGAGCCTGGTCTTTTTCTTGACTTTATTTTACTTAACTAAAGAAGTTGAATCAGTACTTTTACCCGAGTGTTTTTACATAAGCATCTGTACTTCTACTTGAGTACAGAATGTGTGTACTTTTGCCACTTCTGCCAGCAGCCTGTGCAGATTTGTGTGGACGTCTACACACCATTAAAGACTGAATAAACATGGAATTTCATATTCACCGATTCATTTTCGGTGCCTAATTTTTTTTTTTTCAAAGATGAATAGATTTATGAATCAACAAGCAGCCTCAGCGGAGTCTCATTCTGCGCAGTTTTAGCCCTGGCTTCAACCCATGCCAAATCGATTCCAGAGGTCATTTTCTTCCTTCATTTTCTCTTTCTCCCATGTGCCAGTGGTCCTGCTCTGCAGCCCGTACTGAAGGCTGTCTATGGCAGGACTTTGTGTGTTTATTTTCTCTGTCGGAGCAAAAAAAAAAAAAAAGAAAGAAGAGGAGATCTGTCTCCACTTAGCAAAGCCTCGGCTCCTTCACAGGGTAAAAACCTCCATGGTGGTGGGTGAGGAAGGGGGAGTCTTGGAAGTATTGATGCTGAGTGAAGCATGCATGGAGTTCACTGTAAAAGGAGGAGAAAATGAAAGGGCAGAGAGGAATGAGGAGGTAAACAGGAGACTGGGGGGCAAAAGGGGAGATTCTGTGTGATAGAAACATGTATGGTATATGGAGCTATAAAGAGGGGGTGAAAAAAAAGGAGTGAGGTAGATGTAGTGAGCAAAATAGAGAGAAAAAGAGAGACAGAGAGAGAGGCCAGGCAGCTGGGAGCTCCCACAGACACGCACTTCTGTCTAAGCAGCTTTCCTCTCAGGGCAGGGTCACGGCAGGTCACGGCGGGATTACACTTTTGGCAAACAAGAGGGAGCTCCTCTCTCACAAAGCCGTGCACGACTCCCCCATGACTCTCAGCAGCTGTAATAAAGCCAAGGCAGCCTGAACCTTCAAACAAAAAGCTAACACGCTATCGATCGACAGCGGCCAACTTTCGCGAGGTGGTGTCGAAAGGTCGACATTGTGCAGACAGCTCGGGCCGGGGTGAAGGGCTATTATTGGGATGAGGGAAAACTGCGGCGTTTAGTCTTATCACAGAAAATTCCTCACTTAGTTGACAATTTTCGCCAAACTGTCAGCTCAGGAATGGAGTTATTGTTATTCTCCAAAATGAAGAAAAACAGCCCCCGTGTACAGTGTGATATTCCAATCACTAAAATCCAAATGAGGTTTTCTATCCTTTCAATCAATAGCCATCCCCTGCAGTGCCTGCATGTCTCTTCACTTCCTAATCAACACTTCCACTCATAGGGAGGTCAGACGAGCAGGCGCACAGTGCCCCAAGCGCTGCTTTGAACTTAATTAAGCAGCTTTAAACACAGCCGAAAAGATTCATTATTACACAGGCAAGATGAGCAGCTAGATGAGAACATGGCCCTTCAACAGAAGAGATTCGGCTTCGGATGGCTGTTGAACCCACATGGGTCAACGCAGAGGGCGCGGCGATGGAGGTCCCGCAAGGACTGCCACATTCTTTAGATTTGATAAAGGTTCCTCTAAATAAACTTCTTTTCAGACAGATGAAACCTCACTCTTACTTATAAAAACGACGTGATTGAGACATTTTGCGCATAAAGACGCAAACAATGATATTATCTGTGAAAGCAAGGCACGAATCTGCACTGAATGAAAGAGAAAGAGAGGTAAAGATGGAGGTGTTCATGTGGCTGGAAGGCTGCAGTGTGCCACCAGGGTGCTGTGAGGCAGGGCCTGTTAAAGGAGAGCTCCAGACCAAGGTGTTCTATAGCTCGAGGGCTAACGGTGATAAATGAGTCCCTTAATGTCGGCAAACACTTTATCTCTGCTTCATCTGTTTTCATTAGGCAGGGCCAACCTTTGGCTGGGCGAGAACGTGCTGTAACTTTCATTACTACAACACAGAAAGGAGAGGGAGAGAGACCTCCCATCGGTCTAATAAAAACACCAGCTAGACACCATGACAGATCCTATTCCTTATTATTATGATGGCACGCCACCGTTATAAATTAGAGAATGCCGTGTCCCTCAAAGATGATCAGTGCTTTTCCTTAACTCACGTCCCCTGTCTCCCAGCTGAATGATATCTGCTCTTCTCTGCCGTTCTTATTGCTCTGAAACATGCTTTTGATCTCCTCTCAGCCTTTATTTTTATGTCTTCACATGCTGCTCTCTTAGTGAATGGTGGCAATGAGCTTATTTCATGTTTGTAAGTGGATCTGAATGTGAGCAACCTTGTTAAGACTGGGCAATATTCAATATGGTGTTTAGAATAGAAGTGCGTTGACCTCCAGTGGAAGTGTCATTTTTTGTAATTATTTCATATTTCTGACCATATACATTTCAGGAAAAATAATATTACTTAAAAATATATTAGGGATATAACACTATCACAAGACAATGTCCAATATATATTTATTGCATTCTTAAAAACAACGGAAAATAGTGGCTTTAAAAAGTCCTTTTATAAATAATTAATCTGATGTTCACAGCATCTTTTTGTTCCTATATTTTTTTTTCCTTTTAATTTAAAGTGCCTCTGCTTCCCATCTTAAATAAAATTAAATAAAACTATCAAAACATGACCTAAGTGCATGCGTTAAGAGTTGGCATGAATTGTCTTAGGCAGTGAATGTTTGAATTATGTATGTAAAATTATGAAACAAAAACAAAGCAGCAGTCAGGAGGAGGAGGAGGAGTAAATGAAATGATAAGTATGATAAGTAATTTCAGGGTAGATATTTTCACAGTCTGGTGTGGTATTGAGACTCTTTGTTGTTGCGACATTCCAATATTCAATATATTATTACATCCTTATTATATATTAAAGTCTTTGTTTTACATAATTAAGTTTAAAGATATTGTCTGCATGACACAGAATGCTACAGTTCATTACAGTTGGCATCAATCTGATATTTCTTTTTTTTTATTTTTCAATTTATTTGATGATAGTGATAGAAACATTTTTTTAGCAGCAGGGTCGTCACAGTATTAGAATTTTACACTTTAATACTAGTTTAAAAAAATGATACTTGATACCTCTTTTGATACCACAGTAAAAAGAGAAACAAAAGGCGCACAAAATATGATAATGTTTTTCCTTTCATTTTCTAAATTAACAACCTGCACATAATGTCGTTACAGAAAAAGTCACTGAACACTGCCTGGTTTTACTGAGAGCCAAATTTCAGGCAAGACAATAAAGACGATCTGAGCACTTTAATAATTTTTAATAGCCTTGGTACTTTCAATACTACAATTAATGGATACAGTATTGGTTTAAACCTTATTTAGCAGTGTTTATTTCTTTTTAACTTTTATAGGCTGGGTAATGTTTGTTCACCCGCAATAACAACATAAAGTACAGCCTTTATATTCATAAACTATACTGCAGAACTCCACATGAAATGTGGCCAGGCATAGGGGAAAAATAGGGTTCTCCCAACACAGGATTTTTGGGGTTGATATCAATGTTAGGGAATAAAAAACTTCTGGTATTGATATATATCGGATATGACATCAGGGTACTGAAACAGTTAACTTTCACTGGTATTTTGAGTAATTATGAATTAAAAAAAACACAAATAGAACAATGTGAATTGAATGAAGGAAAAGGATCAAATATACTTAAAATACATCTGTAAAAATAAAACTAGCTTGCATTGTTCTGTAAAAAAGTATTGGACAACATTTAGCTGATAGTGATGTAGCTGTGCTGGTCCATTACTGGGTCAATAATATTGGCTAACTGATATATCAGTCTGGGTTTAGGAAAAATACGAGGCAGATTTTTAAATTTTGTATTTTGAGAATAAAGTTGAAATATTGAGAAAAAGGTTGAAATGCCATTTTGACTTTTCTGTAAATAGTATTTTGGCTTTATTCTATAAGAAAACGACCTCTTCTGATTGTTTTCTTGTGCCTGAGACTAGTTCTCCAAGTTCTACTATAATGTCAACATTCTCGACTTTCTCAAAATTCAAACTAAAGAAAAATCTTCCTCCTCATTTCTGCCCTACTACTCTTCCATACTCTGTATTTATGCAAAAGTGATATTGAGCATTTTGGTCGCCTAAGTATTCAGTGAAGAAACCAGCCAGATAGGAAGATGAAGAAAACACTTTTGTTTTTGTTTACGTTTAGCAAAATGCAGAAGAGTGAAACTGTTTGAGTCGGTGGATGAATGTGATGTATGCGGCATCACGAACAGAGAAACGAGACGAACAACTGATGTAATATCTGATGTAAGCTTTACTTTCAAATCCTGTTACATTTAGATCTGGCAAGTTTGAACATAAAATAATGCCAAATAAAGAAAACAAATACAAAACCAAAAAAGTACAAATGATCTATTTACCAGTTATTGTCACAACCCTGTACAGCCTTAACAATGGAGTAATAAAAAAAAGCTTTGTACAGCACATACCAATCTTTACCGAGTGCCAAAAAGATAAGATAGTTGAGCCTTTTTCTAATCATAAAATACAGCCAAACGTAAAGCTAACTGATTGTAGACAGTGCAGTGTGATGCTAACTAAATGCAACCGAGGGAGTTAGTTTTAAACACAATTAAGTGCTAAAGAACTAGAGAGAGGGCAATGTCATGCATACTCTGAAGTGCTGAAAAGGTATCAAGCTTCGAAAAAAAAAGGATAAACAGATAAGTGCTTAAGAATACTGGATTTCAAAAGGATAGAGCCCTGTTGCCTTTTTAAACATTACACTCAAACTGGATGGGGGGGGGGGGGGGGGGCATAAAGAAGTGCAGCCATTCATGATTACGCTGTAATAAAAGGCAGACATTTTAAAAAGGTGTCAAGAGTGGACACGCTCTTTTTTTATCTCTTGATCTTTTTTCTCTTGGACCCTGACAATTAGTTTGACTCATTCTCAGAAGTCTCAGGTGGATTCCTTCCACCAAGTGGCACTAGAGTATAAAAGATAACGTAGATAGTACAAGGAGAGTGTGTGTGTGTGTGTGTGTGTGTGTGTTGGAGGGATGCTCCTTTCACTCCAGAGACAGCATGCCAGACATTGACAGAGCAAAAAAAAAAAAAAGAAGGAACAAACAAACAGCAGTGTAAAGGGGGACAATCGAGGCATCGCTCCAGAGCAGGACGTGACGGATTCAATCCTAACATCACTTCTTGCGGCGAGTTAACATTTTGGTCTTGACGAGTCATGTTCTCTGTCCAATCAAGTAGAAAAATAAAAAAAAAAGCAACAAAGATTCATTACAAGGAAACACATGAGTAAAATAGACAAAAGGAAAACATAAGGAAAATAAAAACAATCCCTTTACAAATAAGGGATTTTGGCTTGAAGACCACTTACAAACACAAGTGCTATCAATAACGGGTAAAGCTTTTTCTTTTTTTCAAAATAAAATGCTTGTACTATGCTGCCCTACCTTGCAAACAAACCTCTTTTTGAGCATTTTACGGATAAATACATATTCTCTTAATCAAAAAGTGCAGCACTGTGCAAAATTGGCTCATCACAATTTAGCCTGGGACCTTTAGTTCCCAGGGAGAGCTTGACCTCTACTGTCTAATTCATGCAATTTGTATTCATTTACTTTCTCCGATTTCACAGAGGCAGACCCTTTTGCACCGTTAGAAATGTCTACATGTGAAACTAAGGGGTGATGATTGAGTCATTTCCAGCAACTACTGTGCACTTCACATTATGGTAACTCGGTGGATCTAAGTTTGCACTTAAAAAAAAAGGAAAATTAAAGGTTTAAGTGCTTTTGGCTTGAAGTGTAACTACATTAAGTGCAATTAAAACTCAAAAGGTTGACAGGAGGAGGAGGAGGAGGGGGCAAAAAGCAGTACCATGTCTGCCGGCCTAACAGAAGCCAGTGCCATTGAACACAATGCTGTACAAGTGAATGGCTTTGCTTCATCATCATTGCACCTACAGGAGCTTTTTTCCTCACAATGGGTTCTCTATGAATGTTAGTAGAAAATGTTTTATTATGATGTAAAAGGCTCAGTAAAAAAGTAAAAAAAAAAGAAAAAAAAAAAAAAAAGACAAAATAAAACCCAAAAGAAAAAAAAAAAGACACAGAAGGCCACCAAACACACTTTTAACTTTCCCGTCTTTTCCAGCAACAGAAGACGTCCCTGTTCAAACTTCTGTATCACTTCATTTTCATGTACATAAACAAAAATACATTCATTCAAGTCATTTTGGAACAGTTTTTTTCTTTTTTTTTTGTACACAAAAAATTACAAAAAGCTCCAAAAAGCACCATTGAATCGGCCTGTGGTGACCGTGGCTGTGAGTGTAGCTCGCTAACCCAGAGCCGGTCACCTCCACAAAACAGTTATCTCATATATCTCTTCTAAGTATAGGTGCGTTATACATAGTTGTGCATATGAAGCTGCACTGATATCCACCTGGTCTCAGAAAGAATGAGCGCGTTTACTTTGAGTCTCGTTTCACTGCTTATTCACCTGTGAGTGCAAATTCATCAGCAACATTTTACATTTGTACAAATTATTTGTGATAAATGTAAGTTTCTCGTCATGATGGGTCAGATTTCCTTATTTACATTATCACAGCTTATTCTTCTGTTGTGTGAGCTTACAAAAACCTGTAGAGGGACAGAATCAAGAATACATATTTTTCCTCTTGCCTGTAGTACTATTTATCCATCTCAATTGTTTTGATGAGAGTTGCAGAATTTTCGAGATATCGCCTGTAGAGATGTCTGCCTTCTCTCGAATATAATGCAACTAGATGACTCTTGATGGTGCTCAAAACACCACAAAAAAAGACAAAAGAAAAACAAAAACTCAGCAAAACAGGAATGTCTCTTTCCAGAAATCACGACCCATTTTCTCAAGATGATCCACAGACCGAGTTGTGAGCAGTCACATGTAGGAATTATTTTCTCTAAATTGAACTACGCTTGTCAACCATACTAACGCCCAGCAGAAAGCAACTACTCACGGATGAGAGGTTCATGCTCAACACAGTGTGGGACGCTGCATTTCAACTCAAAATACTTTAAACTTTTTGTCACAGGAACTACTTTTCAAGCAACTCAAAGGTTTCTTCAGCTGTGTTGTCTTTAGTCCGCTGACATATTAACAGACGGCACAGATGAAACGGCACGAAAAATTCGTACCACAATTATAGTGACCAAAATGATCAGTTATCATTATTGTCACAGTATTGTCACAATGTGCTGAAAATGTTCAAAATGAATTGATACACAGTGAAATCAGTTTTATATTGAAAAACTGTGACTGTTGCTAACTCAGGACAGTACTTACTGTGAGTTTTTCAAACACAGTAATCAAATATGGTTGTCACAATAGTTATGTCTAACACAGTAATACTAATTGTCAGGAATTTTATCGTGGTTTATTGGCAAATCAATTGTTTCCTCCCTACCGTATGAAAAAGTGACAATTGTTGGGGACTTTTTGGGGGGTTAAATAATGTCTGGACCTCTATTTAGACCCTGGTCCCTGTAGTGTAAATGCATGTTCCTGGAAGAAAGTTCCTGCGGTTGTGTTATAGCGTTAACCTCACTGACTTAGCTAGCACAGTGATGTGGTTGGCAGGTGTAGATCGGTAGGAAGAAAACAGCTCCTACATGAAGCTGCCACAACGAGGTCTGAGGATTATTCTGAGTAACCGGATCATGTTTTCTGAAAAGAGACTTTGCTGCTGAGTTGTGAATTGCCATTTAGTTACATAATATTCAAGAGGAGGCAGGTATCTCTACAGCCAAAACAACTCACACCAAAACAATCTAGACTGATAAACAGCACTACAGGTCGAGGGAAAAATCTGTGTTTTTGATTTTGGTGTGAACTGTCCCTTTTAAATTAGCTAGTAACTCATTTGACATTTCTTCTGACACAGAGGTGCTATCAGGCAGCAGCTATGCATAATATGGTTTCACCATTATACAAAAAACCAACAGAAATCAAAAAGATGGGAAGGGGAAGGGCTACAAAACTATGTACAAGACTGATAAATAAGTAAGTGCGTGGTTTGAGGCGTTGCTTTGGAAACGTGACTTTTTCAATGAAAAGCATTCCGTTTCATTGGTTCTTGTCCACGTTGCACCGCTAACACTTCAGGATATCTCGAATTTAGCTTCCTAATGACGTCAAAGCTAGTTGAAACACAGAAACAGGCATGCTATTTCGATGCATAATAGCAAGAGACAAAAATGCACTAAAATATAGCACTTGCAAGTTTTGTTTCGTCTTTTTCAACTTTTTATCTCGTCAAACGACTAAAGAAAAATATCTATAAAACTGAGATACGTTAGTTTCCTCAGATAATGCAACTGGGTCCAGGTCATTCAGACATTTAAAAACAGAAAAAAAAGGTAATAGAGAGTAGTAGTTGAAGTAGTAATAATTCAATTGATAGAACTGATAAGAAAAGCAGCTTTTTGATATAAATGCATTTTTAGCATGTACAGCCTTTTTCTCTTATAAATGTTTTTTTTTCTTTTCTTCAATATGTTTGTCTGGTCCAGCTTATTCTGCTGGTCTGATTGGAAAAGACGTTGCTCCCACTGCAGTGGTCAAGTGTCATTCACACCACCGTCCGAGGAGTGAGGGAAAGAGCGAGGAGAGGAGGCGGAGAGGAGGTGGGCGAGGTCAAACAGTCTTGGCCCTCTCCATCAGTCCCAGGTAGGCCAGGAAGGAGTGTTTGTGGGAGGTGGGTGAGGGTGGAGAGCGGGAGGGGGACGCCGAGTTGGAGGAGAAGAGGAGAGGAGATGTGGCGGGCCGCCATCTGGAGTGGAGGTGCGAGTGGAATGTGAAGCGGCTGTTGTGGGTGAACAAGGTGGTGAGGGGGATCAGGTGCGCCCGGTCGCAGTTCCTGTACTGCTCGAACACGTGGCGGGAGGAAGGGAGGAAGAGGGAGGGGCCGCCGCTGCTCATGCCACCGGGGTTTTTGGCGACATTGTTGCCGTTAGTGCTGACCAAGCAGTGCAGAGGACCGGTGGCGTCCAGCTGGTGGGACTTGCCCAGTGTTAGGGACAGAGCGACAGACTGGAGCGCCTGGGATGCCGTCAGACTCATGAGCGGGCTGTTACTCCCACTCCCTCCGCTGCTCCCTCCTCCGCCACTGAACAGAAAGTTCTCCTGGCTCTTCCGCAGCGACGAGCCCCCCGGCGGTGATGTTCCCTGGAGTGGCAGCTCCTCTTCTCCTGCCTCCTCATCGTCCTCCTCTTCTTCTCCTCCTCCCACGCCTCCGCCCGGTCCCCCCGCCCCTCCACTCTGGTGTTTCTTGAGGTGGCGGCTGAAGACGAAGGGGTGTGTGGTGGTGAAAGGGCACTCTTGGCAGCCGAAAGTCTGGCGCGGCGCGTGCTTCAGCTTCTTGTGCAGGTTGAGGTTGTCCTTGCGCTTGCAGCTATAAGAGCAGCGGTCGCAGTGGAAGGGCCGCTCGCCCGTGTGCACACGCACATGCTCGATCAGCTTATTGGCCGTCTTGGACAAGTAGCCACACTGCTCACACTTGTAGTGGTTGCCCAGGCGGTGCCCGCGCATGTGTGCCTCCAATGAGGCCTGGTCGGGCCACAGTCCCTGGCAGATGCGGCAGCGGTACTCCATCTTACAGTGCGTCTTAAGGTGGCACTCCATGGCCGCTGGACGATTGGTGGAGTAGATGCAGAAAGGGCACCTGGGTAAAGCAACAGGAGGGGAAGCAGGGAGGGAGGGAGGACACGACACACAAAAGCAAAAGACAGTTGAAGAGGATGTGCACATTGAAAACCACGCAACACACCTTCAAATTTAATAACACAAAATGATGAAGAGGAGAAGGACAGGTAAAGGAAAAGTGTGTGTCATGTGGAGTTGTGTGTGCTCATGGTGGTATGTGTGGCAGTTTAATGGTGGAAAAATTGAGGTGATCAGGTATATGTATGTGTGTGGAGGAGGAGGAGGGAGGTGGAGGGGGTCTGACAGGCTGGAGAAAAGATTGGAGCAGTAGGACATGAAGGGAAATGAAGGAATGGAGTGGCACTTACATTTAAATAGCACCTTTCATCTGCTCTGGGCCCCAAAGCGCTTCACAAACCCTGCAGAACAGAATCACCTCAGAAAAACCTCGAAATGGTCAAGGCCCTCTCTCCCTTTTCTACATACTCCTACAATTCTACAAACACTTCACATTGCTCGAGTGTATACACATGTACACACTGGTCTAAAAAAAAATCTTTATCTGGACCTTGAGGGTCAGAAAATGTAGGTAATAGGTGTTTATCCAAAACCTGTTCACCCTTAAGGTCCGTTAACTCATTGTACACCTGTCTGGCTAAATCCTGCCTGCGTTTACATACATGCAGAAACTGTGTAAACCTTGAAGAGCTGAAAATATAACACACATGTGTAGATATAAACAGTACAGTACAGAAGTGGAATTTGATAAATCTAGCTATAAAAAAATATCAAAGGAGCTCAAATCTTCTATTTCTTTTTTCTCCCTTGAATAGAAACGATCTAAAATAGCCTCTTTCGTTCCCTTTTGAATGCTAGATTAGAGAAATCTGGCTTCAAAAACATTAACACCAGACAGAAGAAACATTTAAAAACTCCTTTACATGTATTCACTCACACACTACAGCTAACAACAAATCCTCAAGTTGGTGACTAAAGATGCTGTGTGTAGATCTTTGAGCTATGAAGGGGCTTTTTGTGTGTTTGTGTTCTGTTATCCTCAGGATTTGTCTCAAGTATAAAGTCAATGTAACCATGTTGGCAGCTTCCTAGTTTACATTTAGTGAAATGCTACCATGTGGCAATGTTGACAACATCCTAACTCCACAGAAAAAAATATGTAAATACAAATCTTTGTTTATGACAAGATGAGGCGAGAATCATAATGATACTCAATGGTTCTGCACATGCACAGACTGGAGTTATGAGCACAACTGAAAAACAAAAAAAAATGGCTTGTGTTACTTGAAATGAATCTGCATATTTTCCTAAATATTTAGGCAAATATTGTCATGTGTTGAAGCTTTTTTTGAATCCCAAATGCTGTTAAAAGCCTCCCTAGAACTCATTGTGCGTGAAAGTACATTATTATGATTAGCCTAAACTCATCAGTGTGTGTTGTGGATGTTGAGATCAACAGATGGGCTTTATGTCAGCCTGACAGGCCTGAAATGAGACATAAATGTGTCACAGTACAACAAAGGCTCCTGTGGGACTGGAGTATGGAGATGGAGAGGGAAGCATGTGAGGAGACTAGAGCTACATAAACAGTCGATATTAGGAAAACAAGACTGCCCTGTCAGGATATGTTACAGTAAGATAATTGTATTCAATAAGCGTGTGCTTGAGTGCTTGTTCATATATTTGTATAAAGTATATATGAATGTATGGGCTGAAGTGTTTGTGATGCAAACTACAGTGTGAGTTAGGTTTGGAAATTGTATTTTAAAAGGACAGCTCATCCAAAAATGAAAAATACATCTCTTTCCTCTTTCTTGTGGTGCTGTTTATTCATCTAGATTGTGCTGGTGTGAGTTGCCGAATTTTGGAGATATCAGACAGAGATGTCTGCCTGCTCTCCAATACATTGGAACTAGATGGCACTTGACTTGAAGTCCTCAAAGTGATAAAAAACAAAACAAAACAGGGTTTATGCAGGTTTGAAAATTAGTTTACGTTAAGTTTAAGACCTTGTAAGACCATTGTATATGCAATTTAAAGTCATGTCTACTACTAAACAAAATATTTCAAGGATATCATTTTATATGACTGTAGTTAAGCTACAGTGTGTAAAATGTGCTGGGGCCAGACTGGCGATGCTCCCGATGTGAATACAGAACAATAATAGGTGATGGCAGACTTTTGCTGGTGGTGGTGTTTTTTTTCTTACTTCCAATGCCTTAAAACCAAATTTCTTCATTTGACAATTTTCTTGCACAAGATGTGGCAGGCTTTCATTTAGCTTTATTCAACAGGCTTCAACTGAGCACTTAAAACTAGATGCACTGTTACTGAGCCAGATCTTGCTGAACTTGCACTTACCCATATTAGATTAAAGTAACTTTAACAGAAACCATTTTTACTAATTAGTGTTAGAAGTCCCATTTTTTGGGCTGGGCGTGCTTGATAAATTCTGTCCGGGTTGCACATGTTGCATTAGTGTTTATTGGTTCCACCTTGCTTTCGAATTGTAGTTTTGTTAGAGCGTGATCACAAATGTTTCTCAGAAACACATTTAAAAATGAGACTGAACATGCAACTTTAGAAAAGTAACATTAACCTCATTAATAAAATCAGTTTTTAAGACAAAATCCTAATGACTGGATTTTAGTCTTTTTAGGATTTTAGACACCCTGAAAATACTTTTGAAAAACTCTCTCTGTAATAATGACCCACTTGAAACTGCTGCTAACTGAGTCATGATTTCTGGAAAGAGACATTGCTGTTGAGTTTTTCTAAAGTTTTTTTTTTTTTCCCTGCTTTGAGTACCACAAGTGCCATCTAGTTCCATTATATTGAAGAGAAAGAAACATCTCTATGGCTGATATCTCTAAAGCCTGACAACTCATACCAAAAGATCTCAATGTATAAACAGAACTACATGTAAGAGGTTTTTTTTTCCATTTTTGGGTGAACTGTCCCTTTATAGCTTTTCATTAGGATCATTCCATAAAATGCATGCTGTGCATCAGACGTTTGAGTGAGTATGCTTGAAAGCATGCATCAGTTTTGTTACATTTGGATCGACTTGTGTCAGTGTTCAGTCTATGATGTTACAAATGTAAGTGATCTGACATTTATGGAGTGTGTGCACTTCTAAATGATTATCTTCTCGGGGTGTGCCAGCTAATTTTATATAACACACAGTTCGTGTCTGTTTGTGGGGAAAAAAGTAGCTTCCTGGAATGCAGGTTTCATCAGATATTCTTCTTTGGCATGGCTGTTAGCTGTGGGCAGTGGAACAACAGACCCTGAGGCGAAGCCCATTTCCATCTCCTTTCCACTCTCCCTTCTGTTCATAGCAGCCACTGCAGACCCACAGACCACTGTCTAATAAGTTCTACTTGCCAAGAGAGGCTGTCGAGCAAAACTACAGCTTGTATCATTTCATTTGCTGGCTGCAGATGATGAACATTAAAGTGAGGTTAACTGATTAGGGACACATGGCTGGAACGATCTTCAGATAGACCACAAATTTGTGTTTCTATCTTATTAACAAAAGTTTACAGGTGTTATCTGTGTTGCTGTCACAACTGGCTCTTATTAGAAAGAACCATGATAATGTCGGCCAGCTTTATGCAAATTAAATTATACATATTTCTGTATACTTACATTATTTTCCATGCATCATTTAACCTATTTTACATACATGAAATGATGCATGGAAAATAATAACTGTAACCACTGAGACATTTGAAAACAGCTTTTGATTTGATCGAACTGAAGCCAAATTTAAGTACTAGCACACCCCTAGCGCTCGCCTATGAATGGCTATGTACTGTATGTGGGTTTTTGTGTGCAGTGAATTGAAAGGGTGAGGGGGTGAGGGAGGGGGAGGACGGGCGGAGTTAGGAACCTCTGTCTGTACTTGCTTTCCTTACTTGAGCCCTCCGGAGGGGACGGTGTGGCACTTCTTGTGCTCCAGCAGCTGCTCGGGCGTCTTGAGGAATTTGTGGCAGACGTCGCACTCGAACATTCGCGTGATGAGGTGGATCTGGAGGTGCCGTTCATACATGCTACGTGTCTTGCACACAAAATTGCAGAAGACACACTCGAAGCCTGTAGAGAAGGAAAGAGGAGATGGTGAGAGATTGTTGTGAAATTATTTTAAATTTGATCATTTTGTTGCTGAGTATGGTTGTTGCTCTTTAGACTCAGCATGATAGAAAACTCAGAATGAATAAGTTTATATGCACATTAATTTTCCATTATTATTCTGAATTTGATCTGAGTCATGTAAATAGCTTATTTTGTTTGCACAATCCTAATTAAGCCTTACTCTGAATTGAGTATTTTCTGATTAGGATGTGGGATCAGCCAATATTACTTGGGTTTTAGGAGCATTTTTTGGACATGTATACAGCACATCCAGAATATGGGTCTCAATTGGGGTTTTTACCGCAGTTTGCAACACACTGCCTTTTGCCTGTGTACGTGAGCTCCGTGTGTTGTAAATAAACCAACTAGCCAACAGTTTGCACATCTGGGGTATAGATGCACACACAAAAGAAGAGGAAGTAGAAACACACCTACTACTTTTAAACATGAAAGACTTGGATATTAGCAGGTTTTTTGATATGCTGTGGTATGTTTTGGATATGTTATACTGTATAAGCTGTAGGATGTACGTCATTATGTTAATGGGAGTCTGCATGGCTGCATGTAAACAGGAATATTAGTGGAATATTCTTTTTCATAAGCAATGTAAGCTTAGCGGGAATACTATCTGTTTTTGGCATAGGGGCAAGAAAAATAATATTTTGTGCATGTAAATGGTCAGTGATCCTAAAAAGAGGAACAAAAAGAGTTCACATACAAGGAAGAGTTAGGTTTGACAAAGCCTACTCACATAAATAGAATATATACACAAGATTACCAGCTGTTAGAGTATAAATGGAGGTGAGGCAACAGGAGCTGAGATGTCCTGACTTTAAGCTAGGGCTGGCAGTTCATGCTTAAAGGTTATTACTGAACTTTTGCCCAGTGACACTGAAAATAATGTAATTCAAGTAGTCTTAGAGAAAACAGACGTCTGCTCCTCCTCTTGGCTCTGTTTTCAGGCTTTAGAAAATCTAGCCTGTGACAGGAGACTTTGGCATCTCGCAGGTGGGTAAGTGAAATTCAAGTACTTCACAACCTGGAGATGAGACTCAACAATCAACCTTCTTTCTCCAGAATTGGTTACCACACCTTTAAGCTCCTACTTCAAAAACAATGAACCCTACACCTCCCATAATGCACTCATATTTTTGTTTTTGTTTCCAGCCTAGTAAATGCACACATCTTTTAAACTCCACACCCTTAGTTTATGACAAAAATTGTTATAAATATAACAATGTACATCTAGATAATCCTAATGACATCTTCTGTTTTGTTTTTTCTTTCAAACTTTTTGAAAGCTGGAAGACACCATGCATCTGTTTTCACAGGATGATTAATACTCTTTATGGCTAGTAAACTGATCTTCATATGGGAAACTGGTAGACTGCACTGTTAAGTTGCTTAATCAAGGAAGAAAAATAATTAAAAACAGCCTGGATTAGGCCACATATGAACACAATTAAGTGAATGAAGTCACCATGTAATTTCATCACTTCAGAATTTGTTTGCAATATTATGCAATTGTTCTAGATAAATGGGTGGATTTATGAACGACAAAAGTACAAGTGAATGGCTGCTTGTCTCCTTTAACACCTATATTTGGTCTTAACCAAGTACCAGCAGCTTTCTGATCAAAGACAGGAAGTGTTTAGTCTTAGTAAAGCTCCAAAAGGTGAAGGTAATTATACTTTAATGGCACCTATAACTGATCAGCTTCATACTATTAAACATGGACACACAAGTGTGATTTTATTTAAGTAATCTGCTAACATTCTACATTTATGGGTGTTTGCATTATTTATTAGAATATCATTATTTTATTAGTCGGTGAATTAGTCCATTGTTGGTTATGTCTGTTGTTAAAGACAGAGTCATGTATTTTAAAGCGTTAGAACTTCAGAATGCTGAAATTGAATGAACAATTATGTTAAATGCAATGTTTGGTTCATTGAAACAACAAATTTTTCCTGTACTGTTGTACATAACATTTCTTTTCTAATTATGAGATCTAATAAAGAGGAGTAAAAATAAAAACATGTTTGTTTTACACCTTTAAATTCCAAACATTACAGGTCAGACATAGGAAATGTTAATGATGTACTTTTTTTTTTTTTTTTTAAACTGACTGTTTTAAGAAAGTTATTGAATAGGCCTGATCTAATTGGTTTGAAGTGGGTGAGGCTGGTTACAAAAAGGTGATGTCGCACTCTTGCATGCACCAATCTTGATTGATCAACATTTTAATCATAATTTGGTGACAGTAGGTGAGTTTATATACTGTTGTAGAGAAGTAATCATTTTCAGGGCCTTTAAAAAATAAT
The DNA here is from genome assembly GCF_056507025.1 of Lutjanus erythropterus. Lineage (NCBI taxonomy): Eukaryota > Metazoa > Chordata > Actinopteri > Lutjaniformes > Lutjanidae > Lutjanus > Lutjanus erythropterus. The sequence goes on along the minus strand of NC_139319.1, from coordinate 14,990,381 downwards.
GAAGCGTGTCTGGTTAAAATAATTCCCACAATTCCTTGCCTTTGTCAGACTTGTCCTCTGTTCCTGATCCCGAGTGACTTCCAGAGCTGGACTGGCTGCCCGCGGAGGAGGGCAGGGCGAGCAGGCCCCTGAGTTCTTCGTTACCGTGGGTGAGGTCTCCGCCCTCTGAGCTGTTGAGTGAATCGCTGAGGGCCGAGAGAGACGAGGAGGTGCTCTTGGTCTCGCTGAGGGGACTCCTTGAGTTCAGACCTGGACAGATGGCAGAAAGTAAGATATTGCTAATGAAATCATTGTTGAGGGAAAAAAACTATTGTATTAGATGAAAACTCACATTTTTCATGCTGAAAAATCAGCTTCAAAACCCCCATGGTCTTGTACATGCATACTGTACACACACACAGAAAAGAAGCAGGCAGCCTCGGCAGTCCTGAGCTCTGGCTGAGGCCCTGCTGCCAGTCAAATCAAGATGCAGTGTGCTTTTATTGATCCCCTCTCTCTAAGTCTGCAATTCACTGGGAAGAGAGAGGGAATTAGAAGAGGAGGGGGCGAGACGGAAGGAGGGAGGGAAAGGAGGGGTGAGGAACGCGGGTCATGGCCGAAGGAGCTAAGATGGCGGGAGCATCTCGGGGCACAGCTCAACAAAGGGCATTCACTCAGGAGGGAGTGAAAGGAGGGAGAAAAGGCTGCACGGATCCTGAAATGGTTGACCTATCTTTTGAATACAGACACACGCACGCACACACACACACACACACACACACACGAGAGTCTAAAACATACAGGAATGCATGCATGCAGCGCACACATGAGGAATTATACAGCAAAAGAAGATGTGATAAATTGCCTTCAATCAAATCTAAATATACCAGGGTCATTCACAGCACAGTCTTAGCAGCATTTTGAATACAGTATTGAACCAGCGTGAGGAAGCTTTTATCTCCTCTGCTGCAGTATTTAACATACACTTGCCTTCTTTTACAACATCCAAAAGGCTAATGCCACAGAATGTAAGCAAAAATGGAAAAAAGGAGCCAGAGGTCCTCGACCAGAAACACACCTTAACAGAAAAATATTCCATTTTCTCTTTTACCGAATAGCTTCAACATTCATGAGAAATAAAGAAGCAAAGGAAAAAAATCCATCCAGGGTAGATATCAAGGAATACTGTCACATAATCCATCATCTTCCCCCCTACAGAGGAGGGCACCCAACCAACCCTTTACCCGTGTAGACTCCAGTCTTCACGGGGGGTCAGCTTGAACTGTGACACCTGCTGAGCTCAGCCGTCTCCTGCCTGGGCGTGTCCACACAGTTGACCAGATAACTAGCCTTTTACAGTTCACTCTAAGTGGTGCTCTATCTGCCTTGCCCTCTGAAGTACAGACACTTTAACAAACAGGGCTGCACCTTGACAAATTATTAAAATCTCCACATATAGAAGGTGTGAGGTGACTAACAGTCATGCTCCTGTACATTCGTGTGTCTGGTGGTGGTGTCCATCTTGTGTGCGACTGAGATAAATGCCAAGCCAGGCTGAGAGACTTAAAAGATGGCCACAGTGGCATCGTAAACCCAGCTCGTCTCCAAAGGACCCAAGGCCTATTGATTTTTTCCCCTCAGGCACGATAAGGGCCAACCTTCTCAGATAAACAAGGCCACTGTGGCCTCTGAAAGACCCCTCAGCTGTCTAGGCCGGACAATCCCACCCACCCACACATAAGCACAGCAAGCACACACACACAGACACAGACACACACATTGATGAGACCGGTGGAGGAGCAAAACGTCAGCAATAAACTGGACAAAGCTGTTTTAGACAAAAACACTCATATCGACCACCAGGGGTTCACACCAGCAGCTTTAAAAGTCCAGAGAAGGTCGACTGGAGGAGGCTGGTGTGTGAAACCCAATTCTGCTGCTTGTCTTTCTCTGTGCCCTCTGAACTGATACAGGACTGTGTGTTTATGAAGAGTAAATTACTGTTACGTTAGGATGTTTTGACTTGAAACAAATTTTTCTGATTCCTTTTTTATGTACAGTAAAAGGCAGGAAGACACAATGCAGTCCATAAGTGTTTGTATTTGACATTAAAGTAGAGCTGAAACTGTCATTTATTTGATCAATTAATTGGCACTGTTTTTGCTAATTGATTAATCATTAAAGGGATAGTTCAAATTATTTGAAGTGGAGTTGTATGCATCCTGTGCATCACCTCCAGTAGATGGCGGTTGACTCCCCGCTAGTTTGGAGAAGCAGAGACTAGTCAGACAGTCTTTTGCGATGTGAAACTGTATGAAAAGTGCCATATAAATAAAGTTTGATTGATGTATAACTGCAGAGTGCAACACAAAGTGCTTCACACAATAAAAACAACAAAACACACACACACACACACACACATACACACACACACACACACACACACACACACACACACACACACACACACACACACACACACACACAGCAAAGACTTTGTAATGGTAAAGACTAAAATGAGAACAGCACTCATAAAAAGGGGAACATACAAATATCGCTCTCTCTCGCTCAACCAGACTCCACTGGTGAAATCAGAAATTTTACCTCATAGAAAATGGGTGTAGCTGATCTATCGCTGCCCAAATCTGTTAGTTTGTTTGGTGTTCTAACAGGTTTGTTCAGATTCGTTGAAATCACACAACAACACAAACAAACAGATCGAGGTAATGGTAGACCAGCAACACACATTTTCTGTGAAGTAAAATTACTGATTTCAGCAATAAACTTATATTTCGCCAGTATAGCAGTGGTTTCCTGTCGAGAAAGAATGTCTGACAACAAGGTAAAGTGGTGAAAATATTCTAAATATAGCGTACACTTAAACTGATATTGATTTCTTTAAATGGCTACATATTGCTGCTGACCCTGTACACAGCAGTACATCTACTGTAGGTAATACACTGAACACCTCATACAACATCTGATCCTACTTCAAATAATTTAAACTGTCCCTTTAAAGACATATTGCAAGCAAAAAGCAAAATGCAAAAAAAAGGTTTTCAAATGTGGCTTTTTGCTGTTTCTTTGAAACTGAATATCCCTTTTTTTGACTGTAGGTTGGACAGGACAAGGGATTTACATGTGTTCAGTCATTCCTCACTGTTGTCTGACATTTTACAGACCAAACAATTAACTGTAAAACTAACTATCACATTAATTTATAATGGCAATAATAATTAGCTGTAGCCCAATATGAAACATTGACTATCAGGGTGCAATACAGAGTTTGAGCTTTAATTTGGTGGAGTTTTCATAAACATACAGATTAATAGTGTAGGAATTGTAACTTCATCATTGTCAGAAACAAAGGAGACCATGTATATAAAACACGACTTGTCTTACAACCCTAAAAGCTGGAAGTCAGCTCTTTAACCTTAGCCATTGTTTAAATTTAAACTCCATGTGTTGGTGTACGGAGCCAAAACAATAGAAAATGTGTCACTGTCCAAGTACTGCACTGTATTTCTATTCTGAGCTGTGAACAAGAGCCACAATGTGTAAGCTACCACCCACTCTAACATGTGAGAGTAATTTTGAAAATAACTCCATAAATCATCTTTCTCGGGGTTGAATCATGTACTTTGCTGCTACTATCCAGTGCATGTTTGAGACCCCTGCATGAACAGGAGAAACGAGAACCTTACCCCTGAAATGATGACTGGTTGATTAATCGATCAGTCAATCCACAGAAAAGTTGAAATCAGGAGCTATATTGATCTATTGATGTAGTGTCAGCTTCTCAGTTATGAGGATTTGCTGTATTTCTTTGTGTTTTATAACCGTAATTAATTGCATATGTTGGAAAAAAAATCATCCATTTGAGGATGTCAAGACAAGTAACTGATTCACTGAATAAATCATACAGAATAAGTAAGAATGTTAGTTCCATCCCTACATTACTCTACTCTATAATCGTATTAATGCTGTCATTCAGTACCAGTGGATCATCAGGGATTGCGTACCTGCATGTCCAGTACTAATGTGGTTCTTCATGTCGTTCTCCTCCATACAGACGTAGTCGCAGACGCTGCAGCAGAGTGAGAACATCCACTGCTCCTTGTCCACATGGAGCGACATGTGGCTGACAAACTGGGCGTTCAGCTCCGTCTGGAAATCACACACATGGCAGCTGGACAGAGAACAGAGAGGAAAAGGAAGGAAGATGGCGAGAATAACGGGGGGAGACAGTCAGCTTTAGTGTTATATTATGTCTGCATAAATTGGTAAGTGGTACAGTGTGGATGCATTTCTTTGAATTTGTTCAATGACTGAAAATACATTTCTTCTACCCTGCGTACATGCTGCTGTTTTCATTTTTTTCCCAGATCTTTTGCCGCATGAACATATTAAAGCAGTAGAAGAGCATTTTGGGAAATACATTCATTTGCTTTCTTGCTGAGAGCTGGATGAAAAGATTGACAACACTCACTTATCTGTACGGTAAATATGAAGTTAAAGCCAGGAGTCAGTGAGCTTAGCACAGAGACTGTAAGTATGGGCAAACAGCTAGCCTGGCTCTGTTTTAAGCTGAAATATTCATATAGCAACACGTATAACACCCACTGAGGAGTGCTGTCGTCACCGTGAGGATGCCACACACAACCTGCACAGACTCAGGAAGTCAAGACACCTGAACAAGAAATAGTTCAGCACATAACACCCCGTAAAACCACAAATAAACAGAGTTTTTGTACAGATTAAAGGGACAGTTTGCCCCAAAATCAAAACTACATTTTTTTTTCCTGCCTGCGGAGCTATTTATCCATCATTTTGTTCGGATGTGAGTTACCATGTTTTGGAGATATTTTGAGTTGAACTGAGTAACCTGGTCATGACTTCTCTAAAAGGACATCACTGTTGAGTTTTTCAAATGTATTCTGGGGGCTTGGAGCACCACAAGCCGGGTGCCATCTACTTACATAATATTTGAGAGAAGACAGACATCTCTACAGCCGATCTCTCCAAAACTCCAAAGCTCACACTTAAATAATCTAGATGGATAAACAGCACTACAAGTAAGAGGCAAAATATCTATATTTATGTATAACATGTATAATTTATTTTTCATTCTGGGTCAAGTGTACCTTTAAACAAAAAAGATGTAATATGTCAATTGGTGAGCTTCAGATGTGCTGGTAAGTAGATTTTTTCTAGTTTTAGATTAGGGCTGCAACTAACAACTATTTATGTTGTCTATTTATGATTTATTTATGACAGACAAAAGGAGCCAATCCTTTCATTTAAGAGGCCGACACCACGAAATATTTGACATTTTTGCTTGAAAAATGACTAACGATTAATCGATTATCAGAATCGTTGGCTGTCAGTCTCCGGGCTGTAGAGTACACACTGACTTTAACAAACAGATATTTTACAAACAGATTTTTGAGATTTTCTCATCTAGCACTTTACAAGAAAGCAAATAAGTGTAATTTTCAGATAAATTACCCAGAAAATTGAGTAATTGTAAGGATGCATGCTAAATATTTTTTTATGATTCATATAATTTTTTATTATTGCTTTACTGAAATTATAGCCGATAAATGTTACTACATCTTAGCCTTTCTTACATTCAGGTGTGGATAAACTACAGGTTACATTAAATTCTTTTTAAATTTAAAAAATGTGAATTTAACAGTTATCCCCTTGGTATCAGCCGTGATAAACAGGTAATTATCAGTTATTCTATCAGCTGAAAAGAATTCATATTGTGCATCCACAGAAAACTTAAAACAAATTAACAAAACAGTGTGTATTATACTTATAATTGGGCATCAAGAAGCAGATACAGATCAAAAAATGCCTTGATTCCATCCTCTGATATTGGGTCGAGACATTGTGTCTGTTAGCACTACCTGTAGTAATAGGGGCAGTTCTTGCGCTCGGTGGAGTCAGCTGTAACAGCGCTGACGATCTGCTCAGCATCTGTGTTGACCAGCTTGACAGAGTGGATGGTCAGGTGCTGATTGAGGTTAGCCCTGCACTTGGCTGCGTAAGGACACAGGTGACACTTGTACTTCCTCTCTTCTGCAACGAAACGCACACAGACACAAGACCCCAGGTTACTGTAAACATTACCACAGATGATATTTCATTAAGTTGTGCTCAGACTCTGAGCCTTTAAAGCAAGCTTAAACCTAATTACTTAATGCCTAACCCCACCTCACCTCTGACTGACCCCAAATGTAACTCTGATTGGGAAGAGGAGGAAAAAAAACCTTGTGATGTCTGACAAAATCAACCTTTCAGGGAAGAGCCTGAATATTCCTGCAGACACCACAAGATGGTGAAAATATGACGCACGCACACACATAACTTTAACTTATTTGTGAGAAATATGAAATCAATTTGGAAAAAAAAAAGAAATAAAACACAGTCTTTATTTTTATACCCAAACAAACCAACATAAAAACACATCTTCTCCCTCTAGCTCCCCCTCAAACAAACACACACACCCGCTCACACACACCATTTGCCCCAAGGACATGAAGCCAGGCAACCTTTATGTCGCCGGGGAAACCAAAAAGACCATCACACTGACATATGCCCCTGCTTCTGCTCTCTGTGGTGTGGCCAAGCTGTTCACAGCCAACACTCTCAGATGGTGTGTGTGTGTGTCGTGTAGTGTGTGCACGCAAAATGTGAGAGCATGTCCAATTGTGTGGGGGCATTTTGTACACGAGTCTCCATTTGTGCACCCAGTGATTTAGCCTGCAATCTCAAGTAGGTTGCATTAATTTCTAATCCAGTGTTAATTTGCTTTAAATAAAACTGTGTGAGCAGGATATTCAATCTTTTTTTTTTCCTAATAAGGACAGAGAGGGATTGCAGGAGACAGTGACGGGCTAGAATGGATCAATTTTGAGCAAAGAAGGGCCAAGTTTGAAAACACAGTGTAATCAGGACACAAGGGAGTGAACAGCTTCATCCTGAGGAAGTCTCCCGTGTCTGTGAGTGTGAGAGAGAAAGTGAAAGAGGGAACCAATCGTGGCTGCATCAGAATAACTGGTTGGTGTGTGTGTGTGTGCGCGTATGTGTATGTGTGGATACTCTGTGAGGCATCCCTCTAGCTGGGTAATTAGACGGGCAGTTTTCCCAGTGAGACTAATCATGGTAGTAATCTCTTTAAAGGAAGGGTAATCTAGTCTAGTAAGCCTTATTTACTTACTGTGGGCAGCGCAACCCTAAGCACACATGCAACACAGCCAACATCTATACATTAACAGAGGCCCTGTTCACACCTGGTCTCAACATGCGTTCTGGGTGATCCCATTATGAGTGGACACCTTTAAGTACAGGTGTGAACGCATTTGAGATCTGATCGCTCAGACCACATTCACAGGTGGTCTGGGCTGCATGTGACCACATTCTTTTAGCAATTTGAACGCAATGTGTCCTAGGCCACACTGAAGGGCCGCCAACTCAGCTGACATCCTGCAAGTCCGTCATTTAGTTAAGTCTAATGCAAATGACATTATCTAGGCTCTGGGATGTCTATGAACACACTAGTAACTACAATATCCCCAGACTCCCTTAAAAAACTGCACCATTTTTTAGAGTTGCTGAGTGAGGAGAAACCTTATAAACTTTGTGAAATGCTGTCATGACAGAGTCTTAATTATTTGGGCCTTCTTGTGAAGTCGGCAAATATACATCAAGTTATTTCTTACTCTGTGGAAAAACATTGTGTCCGCTTGTCCCGGTGTGTTGGCTACTACTATTGGGCCACAGGTTGAAAATGCATTTTACAAACGTGTTTATTCACATACAGAGTGGGGAAGTGAAACGGCTAAAGCAAATTCTTAATCATTCATTCATGCCTTCTTGCAAATTGGCATTAAATGTTATACGTATATGTAATAAGTAGTTTTTTTCCTTCCAAATCATGGTGTTGTGAAGAGCATGCAGGAGAGACACTCTGACTGACTCTCTGACTCTGTCATTAATGCCTTTTTTATTATCTGTGATGAGTGGAAACTTAAAATTTTCACACACAGAATGTAAAATTGTGCATCCCGCACGGTTCAGGTATAAAACCCCAGCTGTTCGGAGTTTAGCGTGACACAGAACTAAAAAACAAATGGTCGACTCTTCATATTGAATGGCCAAATGGACAGTAATGGACATTCAAACTGACAAAATCGCCGGGGTATTTATTAGAATATAAAGCTAGGAATTGAAATCCGATCACTCAAGACACATTGTAATGACAGGTAGGAACGCATGTACTAAGATCACCCAGGATGCATTTTAATACCAGATCTGAACAGGCTCAAAGAGAGTCTAATGTACAAGTCAATGTAGGGCAGTGAGAACACACGATGATGTTACTGTGTGCCTGTGTTTATTTACCTGTGTGTAGAGACAGATGTCTAGAAAGAGTCTGCTGTCTGCCGAACACCTTGCCACATACGGGACAGGGGAAGAGTTGTTCATTTACTCTCCACTGAGCAATCCCGTTTCCTGGCTCCCCATCATCCTTTTCTGAGTCTGTAACACACACACACATACACACACACAGACAGAAAACCATACTCATCATTCACTGCTGACACAATCAGCCACAAAGGCATCTGCAGGTGGACTGAAGGCTGTGAAGTCATGCTGCTATTAATCAAACAAAGTAAATTCAGTTCTATATGTATTGATGTTGAAACTGTAACCACCAAACCATAACACACAGCCATGGTAATGTGCTGATGCCCTGATTTTTTCAGTATATCCGGGGCATTCTGCTTTCATTCAATACAAGAAAGTTGAGAGGTGACAGGAAATAAATGCAATAAAGTTCAGAAACTAAGCACTCGGATGACCATATTATATCAGTCTTTGATGAGATTAAACATTAGTAAAGCAGCCACACTACAGGACAGTGTCTTGTTTATTCCATTTGTATATTCTTGAAGGAATACTTTGACACTTTGGGAGTGAAAAAGAGGCTAGTCAGATGAAAAGATTGATACCACTCTTATGTCTGTCCACTAAATATGAAGCCACAGCTAGCAGCTAACCCATTGGCAAAAGCTGTCTGACAGCAAAGTACAGCACTAAAAATATTATCAGTACAGCATACACTTAACTAATTAATATTGATTTTGTAGCTTAAGTAGATTTTGCCGTGACCTTGTCCACTGCAGTACATTTCTTAGCTTCCTATACTGGTACTCCTGCTGCCTCTCCAAGCCAGGGCTGTGCCAACCACTGTCTGCTGTAAGTAATACACTGACTACATACATACTGACTCATACAACCCCACTTCAAAAAACTTGAACTATCCCTTTAACTTAGCGCAAAGGCTACAACTGAGGGGAAACAGCAGGTCAGCCGAGACACCAGGAAGTGGCTGTATCTGGCCAAGAAATAGTCTGCCACATAACCCCCAATAAAACCACATGTTTTTACATTTTGGTTTTGCATGTGTTACTCAGCGAGCTTTAAAAAAGGTGCATGAAGGTCCCTCCCAGTTTTTAAGTTAACCAACTGCGTTAATTAAGCTTCTTTCCCCAAAATGTCAAACTATTCCATTAAAAAAAAGAAAGAAAATGAATTCATAAAATGAGACATGTTCTATCCAGCTATAATAATCTTATATGGTATTCTCTTTCTGTGCCCATGTGCCCTCCCACCACCCATCAGTCCTAATCCCTCCTATGGAGACTGTGTGGTTTTCCATGCTAATCAACCTGCGTACTATAAACTGGCCTCCCCCCGACTACACAGACAGGCAGGAGAGGCTGGAGGGCAACTGGCGACGGGAAATATGACAGTGAACAAGACAGTGCATTCAAATACCATTTTACAAGTGCAAGAAAACTCCATTTATCTGTAGTTAATGAATGGTTCTTCCTTAAGGATTATGAGTCACATACAAAAGTGTAACATTATATTTACTTATTTTATCTGTATTAAAGGAGCAATATGTAGAAACTGCGCTTGCAAAAGTGAGTAAAGCAGTCCAAATAGTGGGTTGGAGCCATGGACAGTATATTAAATAGGTCAAGATGAAAATGAAACAAGCATGTTATTTTATTGTGCTGCCGTTGTAAAGCACTTTGTAATGTGAATTTTGAACAGTGGTCTATAAATAACGATTATTATCATATCATTATTATAAGATAATCTATAAAAATATGCCATAAATCTATTCCTTTTTTCCAGCCCAATAGCTTTTCCTGACATGTAATCAGAAAACGTATCATTCCTTACAGTGTCGGTGAAGCAACAGAACGACTGATACACTGTGGGCTAATTTGCTAACCCACAAGACTGAAACCTGTCTGCTACCATTTGACAGATGCTCCTTGTCTTGCCTGCGGCTGGGATGCAGTGCAAATGCATTCTTAATGTCAACACAAGCACCAGTCCTTTGCTCTAAAGCCTGCAGCACACACATATCACTGTAGCTCTCCCTGCTGGGTGTCACCCCCATTCCCTCCACCCCTTAATCAAAGAAATCAAAAGAAATCAAAAGAGTGACGACATTATTCTGAAGTGTTGATAGAATCTGAAGAATTGGACGTTTCTGCTTTGAATTAAAAAGGGCACATAGTAATTCACAAGTGTAAAAACGTATAGTACTTTTTTCTATGTGCTACACAACTTGTGCAGATGGGGGCATGATTTTTACTTATCTATGTTGTTCATAGAAAATGCTACACAGCCTGACCTTGGTCAAATCATTTGTATTTGCAAGACATTAGAAAAGGGAAATTATTCTTTAGTTACTCTTGACATTTTCAATGTTAATAAAGGATGAAAAACTCTTCCTCCCATTAAATGTTTTAATTCTTTGCAGATGGAAATCAGTGCACATCGGCTTAATAGTTCTGATTTTACACGAGAAAAGAAAAATGAAAAAGAATTGTTAAGTCACATAATGTACAGTTAATCTTAAACAGCAAATTGTGGCAGCTTCCGAAGCCATATTTTACAATTAAAATGGCCTTTTAAAAAATGTAAGATGAAGCTCTTTGTGGTGGTGAGGATACAGAATGTTTTCTCATTTCAGGGGTAGGTATTGTGCTAACCAAATGTTACAGAACAGATGCACTGGCTTTGGAAGGTGGTGTGAAAGGACATTTTACTATTGTTGCACTGACTCACAAACCTTGGAGCATTTTTTTCCTCCATAAGTCTCACATATTTAATCCCCTCTTTGCCCCTCTAGTGAATTTACCTTGTGTGCCTTTGTTTACATGCTTTTATTTGAGTCACACAATCCCTCACACATCTTTTTTGAACTGTCAAAGCAAAATGCAGCACATTCTGTTTGATTCAAGCATAGAAATATATTTAAATCCCTTTTTAAGGAGAATGGCTAGTGTAGTTACATATGCAAAGTATATGTAATATAATATGAAAACTACAAAAGGAGTGCTCTATCATTAATCAAACACTGTCAAATTTTCTTGCACTGCATGTCTCATATTATCTTGATTTAAAAAAAACAAATCAGGCCTATATCACAGAACATTCTACGAAATGCTAAATATGTTCTGAGGGAAATGACGCAGCTATGATAACTTGGAGTAGTGAAAGAACATTTTTATGAAGTCAACTCTGAGAAGAGATACAGCAAGTTCTAACTACATTTCGATTAAGTGAGGATAGTGTTCTAGGAAATGTATTTTCCAAGATATAAGCAATGGACAGAGACTGCTGTGACATGTAGAACAGTTTTATCAAGAGCTTAAATGCATAGTCAGTTGCAGAAATATAATTGCCAACTATTTTGATAATCAGTTAAAGGCTTGTACCAATGCTTAATTTTAACCATTATGTTTGCAAGGTTAGAAGTATGCTTGAATTTTAGTATATTTCTTGAAAAATGCTTGACTTTCAACATGATTTGGTGTTTCTTCGACACAATCGTTCATGTAAAGCAGAAATCTTAATATTAAGGTTTATTAGTAATTTTAATATTTGAAATTAAACATTCCCATCATCAGGCCTGGGATTTCATCATTTTAGGGGTAAGGCCAGTTGGCTTTTTTGAGGGCATAAAGGCCAAATGACAGGGCAGCAAGGCCATGAATTAAATCATCAATGATATGAAGTCTACTTCAGGGTAAAAGATGATTTTATTGTATTCAATTTATTCCTAATTTGTTACCACTAAGTACAGGGAAACTGATGAGACGATGTCATACTAAATGGTGGACCATTTTGTTTTTTGTATTAATATGAATAGCCAGGATACCTTATATCTAATACTTATAAGAAACAAACATTTCACAACAATTTTGAATATTTACACTACAGCACACAGCAAATTTAAACGCCAATATTTGTTTTGTCAATTCGTATCAGGGAAAGAGGCAGAGGAGAAAAACAGCAAAATCAGCTGGGGCAGTGCAGGCGAGGCAACAAGGCCGCTGCAGGCCAGATCATTTTTTGAGGGGAATGAGACCAAATTGAGGGGGCACGGCGGCCATGGCCATCGTGGCCACCATGAAACTCCTGCCATGCTCATTGTCATATTTGTCATTCATAGCTAGATAAGTCCTCTGTTGATCCTTTACTCTTGTGCATTAAATAAACATGACCAAAACATACAATCAAAAGTTAATAAGAATAACTGGTAAAATAAATTAAGTGACAACATACATTGATTGCTGTGGGCATAAAGGAATTTGCAACTGCATTTATAGAACTAGTTTAGGTATGATACATTTTATTCTGTACAAACCTTAAAGTAATCATTTAAGTTGATTTTTAAGCAATTAGGTCACAATTTGATTCAACTTTTGATATGAACATTTAAACTTTTTTTTTTTTTTACTCACAGCTATGCCATCTCAAGTCTTGATTTAAGATCAAACGATCATTGGTTTATCCCCTGACATCTGTTATATACATTTATGAATTCTTTTAAAAAAATAAATAGATAAATGTAACAAGCAGATTAACTCAGCTAGCTGCTGATAACTGTAGCAATAATGGACAGTGAGAGGCAATCCAAGAATTGGGCACATCTCTCCTCCAGTAAAAAGTGAAACTGCAGGCTAAAAGTAAGCTACGGTGTGTTGTCTTTGAAGGGCTGGAATTTTTTTCTCCCCTTCAGACACACAGGATGCATACAAGAAGATGCAGCTGAAGAGAAAAAAAATACTGGGAGGATTGCCGATCCTACTTTTGATTTTGATTAATTTTCAATTTAGAATTGAAATCATGACACCCCACATGTGAGAATTTGCTGCTTTTCTCAGTTTCATGACTGTAAACTGAACATCTTTATCTCCTTTCTACTGTAGGTGTGTGACTCACCACTGTAATAAAGGTAAGTGAGGGCACGTGTGTGTGTGTGTGTGTGTGATGATAAATGCATTAGAGTAGACCAGTGTAAAGTAACATTTGGATGAAACTATGAAAACAATAAGCAAACACAGTGTCTATGTTGGTGGTTCCTCACACGGATACGAGCTACAGTGACCTGAACCGACCCGTAGGTCACGGACTCCCTGGCCTCCTGCATTAGCTGGAATCTTCCTCTTAGCTTGATGACCCCGATATCCGACTTTGATGGGTTATTCACACTTCCTTTCTCCAAACTCATTGTCTGTGTGTGGCTTATTCTGAGAATCCTGGACCTTCTTATGGGGCTTGTAGCTGAAGCTTAGCACATAAAAGCATTAACTTGTCCTGACTCACGAGTGAGACTAGAGGATGGCCTGGTCAGGGCAGCAGCTCGAGGCCACGACCCGGCAAACACACTGATGATTAAGCCAGTTAGGGAGTGGCGTGGGCCTTCAAGTGGTTAATGGTTTAATTAGCGCTATTAGAGCTGGAGAGAGAGGGACACAAACAAGAAATGAAGGATTGTGCTAAATCCCAGACTGAAGGGAGGAGACGGCAAACTCTTCAGGTCATTCTGGCATCACTCAAACTCCTACTCACTTATTCTTTCTTTCCCGCTTTAAGGGAAAAGCTCAAAATTTTTAGTTTTATATCAATAATTGTTGTACGCAGAGAAATAGCTGTAGATGGAAATCACTGTCCAGGAGGGTATACATCTGCGTCCCTTATATCCTGTTATCTCTAAAATAGCTAATCGCTCAGTCAGTAAGAGATTTATTATGAAAGTAATGTAATTACAGTTTCAAGCTGTTTCAAGTATTCTATCCAATATCCAAGCAATTTTCAAACTTTGAAAACACTACATTAAAATTCAAGGATTTGCAGTACCTGTATGAACCCTATATGGTGCTGTTGTTAGACTGCTGTTAGACCTATTATTACAAGAGCGTGTCTCCCTTTATGAGAGGCATTGGTGAGAGAAAACAGTTTTTTGAGCACAGTAAAAATGTTTTTGAAAGACAAACAAATACAGGTTGAAGCAAAAATATTTCTATCCAAAATTTTCAATAAATTCTGACTGTTGGACAATCCTACACAGCCGCCACTGAATTTTATTACCATTTTTACACCAAAATTAGTGCAAATATGCATTTTTTTTTTAAACATGGCCAAACCCGTAAAGTAGGCAATTGAACCTTTTGCCATTGCCAGTAGACAAGTTTGCCTTTCTGTCTTTTTTTTTCCCTGATGTTTGTGGGAGAGCAGAAACTCAACTCATGTGTGCAGGAGAGAAGAGAAAGATATTTTTAAAAGTGTCTGTGTGTTCAGCACGCAGTACGTTTATAGCTGCTAACTGAATCTCTGGGGTTTGAAGTTAAGTTTCTCTCCACCGTCACTGTCTGTACTTTCAGGTATCTGCTTTCTTTATTTTACTGATTCATGTTTGCTTTCAGCTGGATAGAATTTGTGTTACTGCCGATGAAAGCCCCGATTTTGCTGGTCCTTAATAAAAGCTGTTAGATAACAAAATAATGGATTTTTTATTGTGAAGAATTTATAGGAAATAAAATATTTACCCACTACTCAGTTGCTCGACTAAACATGAGGGGTGTTAATTATACACTTTCAAGCCGGTGCAAACTCTGTCTGTACTGTGCTGACACCCTTTCCCACTGCAGACAAAGGCCAGATCTTTGTGGGTGTTAGTGGGTTATTTGTCCAGTATAAAAGGGGCTTTACTCTACAAATAACACTAATAATATTAGTGTAGCCTAATCTTTAGCTGCAACTGTTCAGAAATACTAGGTTTAACCAAAATTCTGTACAGCCAATTAAAACTCATCATCCTCAAATAATTTTAAAACTAGAAAATTATATGAACTAATAATACCACAATAAATTAAACCTGAGTATCTTAATGCTGGGTGCTGTAAGAAAGGTGAACTAACAGAAAAAGACAGTTAAGTTCACAAACAAACTAGAGAATCTTGCCAATAATTGGAGCAGGGAGGAAATAAACACAGAAAAAAGCAAATGAAAACACACTAAAGAAAAAGAACAGGTGTAGATAGAAACATCGAAAAGAGAAAAGAGTCAAACTGTACACCAGTAAAGGAGCGAGTGGCAGAGGCTGGATCTGAAGCTTAAACACACAAGGGAAAGGGGAGGTGGGCTGGGCGAATTAACTTTCAGGACACTCTTGACACCCAGAAGCCAATCAGATTTTCATTAACTGGCAGAGGGACAGGCAAAGCTGGCACAAGCTAATTAACCTCTGGATCTCTCACTGCCAAAGGAACATGGAGGGAAGTTCTGGGATGCCAGGGAAGAGGGGAGGAGAGGGAGACGGGGGGATGCCCCGGGCAGAGGCCTTCAGGTTGGGGAAATGTGTGAGAGTGCAGAAAGGCTGGACGGAGCTCTGAATATGAAAGGAGAAGAGGGAGGGGTTTACCAGAGAGGAGGGGGGATCATGTAAAGTTGGAGGTGGTTAATTGTGATGTGTCCTTGTGGCCATATAACTCAGATTTAAAAGGTGTACTCAGATGTTGAGTGGCTGGCAAGGCCATAAAGCTTCTCTGTGAGAGTGTTGTTTGCATGCACATGTATGTACAGTATGTGTATAATGAGCATCTCTGCATCATCAATTATTTCTACAAGCTACAGTGAGAATAACATGAAGCCTTGGACGTCTTTGAAGATACTGTAGTATGAATGATGCAGCAGCACTGACAGTTGGCAATTAATTATGCCCTTGTTTTGGCCTTCTGCAGATTACTCTTCTGTTTGTTATTTCTATCTATTGGGGATAATCTTTGTGTATATTAGTAAAACAGCAAACATGGACAAACATAAATACACTGTGACTGCAGCTATTGATTATTATCATTATAAATTAATCTGCAGATTATTTTCTTGATTAATTACTCTATGAAGTATTGAAAAATAGTGAAAAAATGCCGTTCACAACATCTCAGAGTTCAGGATGATGTCTGCATTTTGCTTGCTTTGTCTGACCAACAGTCCAGGACCCAGTGATCTTGATGGGACTCAAGGTAGTGAGTCCCCAACGCCCACAGGTGGTCATTTGAGTGGTTCCTAATAAAATTTCTATTTTTTGACAAATTTATGTGTTAAACTTGTTTGATGTCATTTCATAACTATATAATTATGGTTATATTCATGTATGCTGAAAATGTATCTGAAAATTAAACAATGCACAGACAGTAAAAAAAAAAATTTGACACATCTGTTTGATTTATTTCTACAGTTTCAACACAGCGTGGACCCGTGGACCATAAATCATTGGCCATTATCAACATGAGTGAATACAGCTTCAATTAGAGTTGATCATTTTTGACAATGACCATCAGTTTTTTTTTTTTTAACTAAACAGTTTGTAGCCCTGATTGATTAAATGAAATCTGAGTGTCAAGTCACAATGATTGATACTGTGAACATATTAATTTTAACATTTTAACATCGATCAGTGTAGCATCAAAAAATAGAGTGCAATCCCTTGAAATGTTGATAGACACAAAAAGACACAGTATGAGCAAAAATAATGCCCTCCATCTACTGCCTGCTGGTGATATATCTAATTTCCTCTACTCTAGTCATGTTCCTGTGTGTGTGTGTGTGTGTGTGTGTGTGTGTGTGTGTGTGTGTGTGTGTTTTACATGTGTCTTACCATGAAATGGTGCTCTGGTAGAAGAGCTGGCCTCTGCGGGGGAAGAGCTCTTGGAGCGCGAGTTAAAGGGTGATTGTCTGAAGCACTCGTCCAGGAACGGACTGAAACATGATGATACATAATACAGTTACATGGACACTAAATTAAACACATATTCAAACTAAACTGAGAAGAAAATGTTGGAGAGAAAACAGTTCACTTCATTTATTATTTACTCACCTGTTTATTCCCACCATGTTACTGTCTTTGTGGTTGTTGGATTTGCTGACTTTTTCTGAAAAACAACAAACCCTTATATTAAAGTTAATACAATATTATATTTGTATAATTATATTTTACACAATTTCCATATACTCATTTTACCATATAACCAAATCCAAGGTTACAATCTATTTCCCAAACATTACCACCTGTTCTGATGTGACTGAACTTGGAAAAAAAGCTAGTAAGTGGATTGAAAGTTTATAAACTAGTGTTTCAAAGGTCAAGAATGAATTATCACGCCAATTTATGTTTATATTTTAAAGGTCTGAGTCTACTGTGAAGAACACATATTAAGATGTAACAAGCTGCTGCTATAAATTACTCCCAAAACTTTCCTAAAATCTTCCTGCACATTGGCTGTTATAGAGCAGAGAAACAAACACTATATGGTCCTGATCCCTTGAAGTTAAACTCGGCTAGTAAAGCACAGGTTGGCCATGCCAGCAGGGGTGTACTGGCCATCTGGACAAGTGGGAGTCTCTGTGGTGGGCCTGCCGACCTGCAAGCCGAAAGTAAGCCCAACAACACCAATACAAAAAGAATTTAAAAAATAACAATGTGCCTGGCTCGTCAGATCTGCATTAGACTACCCAGATGGCCCATACGCTGTACTGTTACGCTCGTATGTAAATGGAAAAGTCTGTTGAGGGCTATTTATCAGGGTAAATATATTCTCATAATTCATGGAGGAATAAATACAAAATATGCATCCAACTGGTGATCATCAAACTAATTTCAAACTGGTGTCTGATCTCACATCAGCACCTGATTGTAACTTGCTGGGCTGTTTGTGTCTACTTTTCCCAACTTGTAAAAACTCTGAAGCCTTTTTTTTTTTCCAACCGCACAGAAACATGCTGCTCAGATTAATTACACCATACAGGGTGATCGATCAATCAATCACCTGCTGAGCAGATTCTGACAGCTCCTGATGCTTAACAAGCCTAATATTTTATTTCAAAATTTAATCATTTCTTCTGACATCAGTGGAGGTGCTTTATTACAGGTGAGGCTGCAGGAAATTCTGTGAATAGACATTAATATAAAAAATATATAAATATAATATAAATATTAATATAAAGAGTAAAAAGTGTCTATCACTGGCTTGATGCCTTTGAGGTTCCAGCAACTCCTGCAACAGTCTCGGCGTTGTTCATACGTGTCCTTCTGACACCTTAGATCACACCTGTTTTAGTGTCATGATCACACATGAAGCTAAGCACATGTTCCATTTCCAAAGTACCAGGCTTTTTTCAAAGTACCAGGCTTTTCCAGACTACTCTGTAAAGTTTTCAGACCATATTGATATTTGAGTACAAACAGCTCATGTTTATTATGTAAATAAATGGTTTTAAAAAAAAAAAACTACTACAAACATGTGTTACTTTCTATATGAGGCTATAATGTGGCCAAATAATTGCCAGAAGAAGATTGTAGCTGGGTACTGCTGTAGATCCCTAACCCTCCCCCATGGAGATATTAAAAACTTTTTTTAAGATTTATAAAAGTTTTATTTTTGAGATTGTAAAGCCAGCCCTTGGAAAACATGCATTTACCCACAGTGGCCGTTCAGTCTACACAGAAAGTTGGATGATGGTTTACTGTCAAACACATCTGCCCAAAAAAGAAGTTAGCTAACCAGTGCTACCTATACTCATATTATTTTCTCTGAACATACTGAATAAATAATATTATATTATTACTTATTCATTGTGACCATTAAAATGACGATGAATGCAGCCATAAAGGTTTGGTTTTATTGCACAGAAGAGGGTAGTGTTCACTTTTCTGATAACTACATCACTGCATAACTTACAAATATTCATACAAGCTTAATATTTGGTTATCAGTAATGTCATGTGTATATGCAATTCAAAGATACTGCTGTACTAACTTGTTTGTTGATGTCTGGATTACACACAGCTATAAAATACCCGGGGCAGAGAAAGTCAGAAGGCTGTGATGTACAGGTGTAGAGGCAGCACTACGTAGGATGTGTTTAATTGTTTGGTCTATACAATAAATAAAAAATATTTGAAATGATTGATCGACTATCATAATAGTTGACACCTGGACATTACTAAAATCAAACTCCAAAGTTTTCCATACTGCACAAGAACCCTGAAGTCTCTATTATCCGTTCACATGCAAGGCAAGTTTCTGTTCTATGCACCTGTAGTGACACACATGTAAGAAGAAAACACAGGGCGTCCAACTCCACCTCTCTGTATTAGCGAATCAAAGTTAATGTCTTACTTTGAGTCCAACATGGCTGAAGCTGGATATTTGCTCAATATTTGCTAGTTAATCACAGAGTGGCTGAGTTTTAAATACAAATGATTTTGAGAGCTTTCTAAGCGGTAACTAAAGCGAGAGTTGTAAAATCAGCTAATACCACTACTTGGGGAGCCAATCTGAGCACAGACCATGGGTTTTCAGCATTCAGTGGTAAAGAGGGCTATACAAACTGCCTGAGAATGGAGCCATATGTGTGAGTTTCAAGGCGATGCACTGAAGTGAATTTCAAAGCTGCAACCATCTCAGTGTTCAGAGCGACCTTGCTACTGATGTGTCTCTGAGGTCCTACTGCTCTGGGTAATTCATATTGATTGCTCATTGTGTGACAGCAGCCCACTCTGTTCCAGTCCCCCTCACATTCAAACCCAGTTCTAAGGGGGCGGCTGTTGTCGCTGTTGCCAGGCTAGCGATGCCCTGGCCTCCTTGGGTGGGCACACTGTGTACCCCCACTGCCCTCTCTACCCTCCTTATCCTCCCCCCCCGCCACCCCCCGAAACCCACCCTAAACACCCCACTCCGTCACACTGCTCGCCAAGGACAGAGGTCTCTTTCCACGTTGCCATGGAGATGCCGCACGGGAGAAATGTAAAGGGAGGGAGGGTGGGAGGGAGGGGAAGTGCAGGGGGGGGGGGGGGCGGGGGGGGGCGTGTGCAGCCAAGTGTGCTTGAGCCGGCATGTCTGAAAACGAGTCAAGGGAGGGAGAGAATGAGAGAAAGGAGGCGAGGGAGGAGGGAAGAGGGGGGCATTTGTGCAGACACCACTCCCCATGGGGCCGTGTGTGAGTGTGTAAAGGTGTGCATGCAAGACTGTGTGGGAAAGAAAGACTGTCAATGTGTGAATTTGTGAATATGTGTGAGAGCAAGAGGAGGAAAAAAAGATTTTTACACAATCTTGTTTCTCTATATGGCATTTAAGCAAAGCAATCACAGGCTGGATAGAGCCGGGGTGACAGCCCAGGACGACGAGCCTGACCCCCCACACGCACACAGACAGATACACACTCGTATACGCTCACATTTAGACCTTTTCTCTGGGGGACGATGGTTCAAGCTCAAAGCTCTGTCTTAATCTAGCAATACAAACAGCTGTCTGCTGCTTCAATGTCACTTTCATGGCCACACAGGTAAAAAGCAGGATGTCATTACATGTCATATATCCTTGACTTTACTACAGAGCCACCAGAGGATGGCAATGGAAACATGTAGGTTTTACGGTGGAGTATCAGAGACTGTCCAAGATTTACACTGTGGGTGAAAAAAAAAAAAAAAAAGAGAAGTTGCAGCGTTAGCCTGACATACGTTGAAGGAACATACCTGACAATTTGAACAGTAGTTCAGAGGCCATTTTGACCGATATGTCCTGGGAGAAGAGGTCTTTCTGGGGGCGGGCCAACGTGTCAGGGAGGTTACTCATCGGCTCACTCTTCTCACTTGCCCCTAAAGTGCTGAAGCCCAGCATGTGAGAGGCAGGCGGGGTGAGTTCTGCAGGAGGTGGGTCCACCTCCATGGGCTCTGCCTTTACCTTCACCTTCTGGTACTGGGCATCTTTGTTGTTCTCTGCAGCAGATGATGGAACAACAAAACAACTACTGGTTAGACTTTCATTTAAGAGATTCAACTGTTAATAAACATTTTTATTATTATAAATGGTGTACAGTACAGTTTCTCAAGGGCTTCTACTTCACAACATTTCAATGTGAAATCTTGCACTTTTGACTCCACCACATTTATTTGAAAGGTGTGACCCTTTCCAAAAAAGCAGTGTCAGGTTGGAGTCACTTGCTGCATGTTACTGATTAGTTCCACCAACAAGTGACGATGAAAAGTGTTCAGGGCCCAAAAGAGGTCAAATACTCCCAATATTTTTACAAAAAAAAAGCAAAGATTAGAGAAAAGTCCAAAAAAATAGAGATTTTTGAAGCAGAACTTTTTGTCTACTTTCTTGCCCCATGTTATAAACGTGACTTTATGTAACAACAATTTGGATGAGGTGATATAAGCCTGAATCAAAACCTTGCAAAGTGACAAAAAGAATTATATTGTTCTTGCAAAATTTTGACTTTATAATCCCAGAATATTCAAGTTTTATCTCATAAAGCTGCTATTTTAATCCTGGAATATTACCCCCTGCCCCTGGCTCCACCTAATACTCTGTTGTAGGATTTTGATGCATGACCTTTACTTATAATGGAGTGATTTAACATTTTGTTATTGGCACTTTTAGTTAAGGTTCTTGGTAAATCATTACTATAATACTTCTATTTTATTTTTATTGGAACTATGCTAAAATGTGATCATGGGTGAAGGAAGCTCTGTACGGCTTAGATGGCTGAGCTGACAGGTGTTCTTTAGTGAGGCAGGTAAAAGTACAAAAAGACTACACGATCCAAGAAGTCTTGCTTAATATAAAGTTAAGCAGACAACCATGAAAAAATGTTAAGGCATTCTGTCTTCTGATGAAATAATGCTATAAATGTAACCTTAAAGCACAGGCAAACAAATAGACTTAGACATATCAACTCTGGGTCTTCATTAGGGTCTTTTGGTTGTCTGCATAACTTTATACCAGGCATTACTTTCTGGATTGTGCTGATTTATCCACTTTAATTACCTATATGAAGGAGCAGAAAAACTAGGAACAATTAATAGAAAAAAAAGAAAACCAGTAAGATTGTACTGAATTACATTACAATGTATTGGGGTGGATTGGCCAAATCATGTATTAACTAGGTCATCAAACTGTATATTCAGATCTCAGAATAACTCAGAAAACAACCACCTGGCAAAAATGGGTGATCTCAAAACATAAATTATATGCATCAAAACGTTAAACTTTTGTTATTTATTTGTTTCTAAAATAAAAGTATCAAGGCATGATGAGTTGCAGTGAAATGTGTAAATATGTATACAGCATGTCTTGCACATAACTTTGACTTCAGAACAGTTTTTCTGTTAAATCACCACTCAGGTGTGCTTATCCTGTACAAGTCAAGTCTATCTTATTCACATGGCCCAAACTCACAAATCCCACAACTGCCTCAAAGGTTGTATGATCTACGACGCTCTCTACCATAATATGACATGGATCAGGAAAAAAATCCACAAAACCTCTCAGGAAGAACAACAAAAGAGGAATTCCCCTTTTAGGACAGACAGATGAGCAAAGATGTAGTACATACTGAGGTCAGAAAAGGTGATAACTAATTTCTTTCCTTAAAGTTTGGACAGATAATTTTCACATAATAAGTGTGATTAGATAATTCATATACACCACTGTTCTCATTCATTTCATCCCAATGTAACAATAAATTAAGCATCCAGCACAAAAGCATTAAAGATGATATATGAATAGAACTGAAGCTAAAATAGAAAAATCTAAATATCAGCCAAAACATGAGCATTGCAGCTAAAGCTGAGCTGAGCCGGTTAGCATCTTGCTGTGTAATTATTAGGGCACGAGGGCATCGGGAGGTCACACTCTTGCTTGGGGGAGGGCTCCAGCAGCTCATGTAGGTTCACTGTAACAAACAGCAAAGACACCAAAACACTCTAAATGCTAACTGAAAAAACAACAACAACGAATGTCTGTTTATAATACCTACAGACGTCGGATTTAAGAGTCTCTGATAGAAGGTAGTTTTTCAGCACATAAACAATGGCCTGAAATGGTGAAAACAGCTGTTGACTCACTTCTCATGCGAGTTCAAAAGGTGAGGCGAGGAAAGCAGGCTAAAAATAGTTGAGAGATGGCATCTGTTAGGAATGTCCCGAGCCGATCTGCAGAATCAAACACTGACTCTCTCCTCTCTCTACGGATATTAAACAAAAGACTATAGGCCGCCATAAAAAAAATATTGGAAACTATTAAAAGGAAACTGAGGCAGGCTATATTTTCTTAGTGCGGAGCTATTCCATTGTTAGAAAGCCACTCTCTAATGGTCTCTATGGCTAAATCTACTTGTTTAAATGTAGGCCTACAGTGAGTATACACTGTGCAGCTGTATGAAGTGGAAAAAACCTTGCTAGAGACACCCCTTACTATCTTGTACAGCACCCATTCTTGAGGATTAGGACAAATCATGTCCTACCAAAATAACTTAGCATTATTGTTACCAATATTTTTGCTTAAAATGTATGTTTTATGGATTTATATATATTAAATATATGTCATTTATAAAATGTTTTGGTCTGCTTTAATTTTTTAAAATTTCTAACCTTGCTCTGTGCAAGAAAACACCCACGTCCCAAATGAGCTTTCACAACTTTAAACAATTAAAAATGTGTTAAAAGCCTTCAAAATCTAAAATTAGCAATACCTACTGATAACATAGGTGTAAAAACGTACTATTGTAACCATCTTTGTTTTAAAATACATTTTCTGTGAATAAGTTGTCCCTTTAAAGTTGCGTCCCACATTTACCTCAGTTTGGTCAGATTTTTACAAAAACAAGAAATAAAAAGTTCCTTCCTTCCGGGTTTTAAAGAAATCCAGGAATACTGCTTAAGCGCTGGTAAACTTTCTATTTTTCAAATTCATTTAATAATATGGCTATCAGATGTGTCTCAACCATAACAAGTCAACTCCATGACCCTTTCAAAGCTAAATGGTTTAAAAATGTGTATTTTGTAAGGATTAAGACTGCTTTAAGCTTTAAGAAAAATAGCTACTCACAATGACTATGCTGTGAAACAGAAAAAATACAACATTTTGTCAACTTAGTAAGACATTAACTCGATGGAGACAGAGACATCTATGGTGATGGCAGTGACATAAATCTCAAGACACGCCCCCATATGTGACATCAGCACCATCACTGATCAATTTTTCTGTTATATGCATTAAATATATACAATCATAAGGATTTATAAAATGAGTTTAGCAAAAGAATTTCATGGTACATGGATGGATATTATATGTTTACATCACAGAGACAAATTACATTACCAGCAGAAATTGTAAGTGGGCGACATAATGGTATTTATTTCTTGACTAAAAAACATTTTGATTATACAGCTAATTAAATCATTTTGTATTTAATGCAAGAAAAAAGTTAAATACTTCCTACATGTTTTATACTATGACATTAAGACCTGTTACAAGGTTTAATAGCCACGAGTTCGATCTTTGAAAATACATTGTCCCAGCATGATTGCGGAGTATAAATCAAAATTCCCTCAAAATACAGTTTCATTCCATTTCTCAAGAATGAGTGATATCCAAGGTATCTGATCTTTTGACTGCAGCGATGGCAGGAGGCAGTGTCTCAGTGTGGTGACAAGCAAGAGCACGACAAAGCAGTGGGGTTGATACACTGCTGCTGACATGGCGACTCAGCACGATTATGGGATATATGAATTTGGCAGGGCATCGGCAGCGGTGGGAGGGTTAGGGGGAGGTTAGAAGAGCTGGAGAAGAAGGAGAAGGGAGGGAGGGTGAGATAGAAGACAGTAACCCTGTGCTAACCCCTGCCACTCCACCCCTCCCCTCACATTCTCCCCTCCTCTGCTGAACGAGGCCAGTGTGAGACATGAAGACTGGACCTACAGTTCATTGTGTGCACGTGTGAACATCTATGTGTACACTTGTGTGTTTATATGGCTGAATTAAAGAGTAAACTCCCCCTCTGCCTCCTCCCTGAGGTCCAGGTGTCTGGTTTAGTGGTAGTAACCAGCATGTGGGGGACACTGACAACCATCAGCCGCACTAATCCCTTAATCAGGTGGCCGGAGTTGGCCAAGAGTAACCTAGGAGAGGCTGATGGAGGGGCAGAGCAGAGGAGGAGAGAGGCGGGAGGGCGGAGGGGGTAGGGGGCACTGCTCTGTAAGGGTCAACCAGGGGACACACGAGCTTCCATCATTGGATCAGCACCCTAACGACAGAGGCTGAGTGGACTGCTGTGCTGCAAAAACACACACTGTTGCGCACACAAAAACACACCCATGTTATGTACTAAAGGGCACCATATGTACTTGAGCTGGCACAAACAACACACACACACTCGCAACACAAACAGCCATTACAGAGAGATCACGTGACACAAGGAGGAAATATTTGATTGTAAACACCACACTGAAAGCATCACATCACAGCGGGCCAGATCAGAACTCTACCTGTCACAAAATAAAAAAAAGATGAAAATGTGGCCTCTCTCTCTCACACTGATAATAGCTGTGGCTTTTTGGTCGGGGTCATGACCTAATGTTCTGAAGCCATAAAAAGCAACCCTCAGTCTGCCTGAATCCAGTGTGTGTGTGTGTGTGTGTGTGTGTGTGTGTGTGTGTGTGTATTTGTCAGTGAGAGTGTGTGTGAGCCCTGTGTGTCTATGTGTGTGTGTGTCATCCCCTCTGGTGCAGAAGCCTCCTCTGTGATACACCAGCTGCCATTAGGCCACAGAATCAGGTCTGGAAGAGTTTGTGTGTGTGTGTGTGTGTGTGTGTGTGTGTGTGTGTGTGTGTGTGTGTGTGTGGGTACAAAACTGCCTGTGCCCTTTCTACAAAATAAATATTACAGCTTTTCTTTAGTGTCTGTTGCTCTAGTTCTTTCTAATATTACTTCAAAGTGTGCCAGTAAAACTATAAATATATAGATATTTTTATGAACTATGGAAGATAAATGGGGCTAACCTACACATGATTAAGCTGAAGATATAATATGTAACATTACTTACACTTAGATTAGCCCAAATGTTTCCCACAATGTTCAAACCCAAAGAAATCTATAATTTATTCGAGGTAACAGTGCAATTTCTACTAGCATCTGGTTGCTATAACTTCAGTGAAAACACAGCATATGTCAGATACGTCAGAGAGTGAGGAAGGAAGTCAGCAAACATGACTAAACGTAACGTAATAAAACTTTCTGCCTGACTCATGTCACATTTTTATCTGCAGCTGTGGTTGATTAACAACAAAACAACAACTCCCATGATCCCATGCTGCTTCACAACATCATCAGCTTATGTCCTTTGTTATTGTTTTAATGTGAAAGCGACCCCTTGCTACAGAATTTTACATATTGTGTGTTTAAATGCGAGTTTCACAAATTTGCATAATAGCTGCACAACTCAAAAATTAAAACTGTCATTTCATGGTTTATATAGTGATATTAAAAAACAGTAATGGTATACATGGTAGCCATTTTGTAGTAATGTTTTTAAAACATTAAAAAACAGGATAACTGACTTCTAAAGTATTTTCTCATAACAAACAATCTAATTTATTATAGCTTCACATTTAAAAAGTTTGGCCTAGATCTAGAAGAATATTAATTTTGCAGCCGAATGCACAAAGTCCTTTGCAGAGTTTGGCTGGCTGTCCTGTTGCCTGGACATTGGACAGGGACAACATTGTCCAATCATTTAATTTACCAATGTCATTTTCAATTTCAAAGTCAACACTTTAGAGAGGAGAGCAAAACAGAATTAAAATGATAAATTTGTCACATCGCTTTTCTCTTTTTCTATTTACTTTAAATCCAAAACTTTACAACCTTTAATACCAATTTCATAGTTTCAACACTGAATTGCTTAAACTTTTTATGAATTTAAGAGCAGGTGTAACTATTAAGTACACTTGTACACTAGAGATGATCCGTTTGATTCTGCATGATCAATATATTGATTCTCATAAATTGTAACCAATATCAATTCCTTTAGGAAACTATTGACAATTTAATGATATAAATACAAAACATGGGTGACCGCATCACTTCCAAAAGTCTTCAGTATATTTGTGCCAATAAATGGTATTAACATTTTCATTTAGCTGGGCCCTGTCTCATGACTGCAGAAACCTATGAGATGTAGGAACCAAGTGAACAGCCAACCACTTTCACATCAAACTTGTGACAGTGGCAGAAAGGAAACACAATGTGGTGTGGTGTTACTTGTCACCTGTAGATAAAAATAGACCAAGATGCACCATTTGTGACAGATAGCAGCAACTGAAAAACTTTTTGATTGCAGTCTGTCTGGATTAGATGGGTTAAAACTTTTGACCAGATGGAACCTTCAAGGAAGTAAATACTGCTAATGAAAGATTCTTCCAGCTCCATGTGGTTTGTAATGGCAGCCATGTTGCACAGTTTTACAATGCATCTGTGTGTGATCTGCATGCCAAATTACCCTAAATGCACTATACATTCAATGGTCCCTCTGCTGCAGCACTGCTCAAGTTTTGAGTCAGAATGAAAGTGACTGGGGTTTGTGCGATGTTCTGTTTTTAGTGATCAACTTTGACCTCAGGTGTCTACTTGAATCTGCGTGGACGTGACAGCCTGTTTTCACTGAGAATATACAGTAGGAGGGTACAGAATCAGGATGGATTTCTAACTACACTTAGACAAAAAAAAAAGTCACATACCATTAGTGATTTAATGCATGCAAAGTCAATCTATTCTAGCACTGTCTGTGATGCATCGACAGCAGAGGAACAAAAACTTAGACACACAGACAGACACAGGGAGACAGACAGACAGTGGGAGAGGCAAAGAGGAAGGGTAAAGACGGGGAAGAAATTGTCAAACAGTGCCAGGAAAAGAACACCCGAGGGTAAGAGAGGGAAGAAGAAAGTGGGATGAGAGAGACAAGCTGGGGGAGGAAAGAAGGGTGAAGAATGGCTAGAGCCTAAATGACAACCTCTCCACCTCTCCCTCCTCCCGTTATCCTAGTCTAGCCTTCTCCCTGCTCTGTTATTCCACATCTCTCCATCCTTCCCTGCCCCCATCCCTCTCTCCCTCTCAATCTCTCTATTCTGCTGCTCTCTAGCCGACCTGCTCAGACAGGGGTGAAGAGTTCAGGCGCTTCAAAGGCTGCAGTGTGGAGACTGCATGTCATGTGGGAGCCACAGCAGCCTCGCCTGCAGACTTCACAGACAGCTGCTGCTACAATTGATCCTCGACCAGCTAGCTCTCGCTAGTTCAGCCTTCCAATGGTCACAGACTGCAGCTACATCTGACTCTGGAGCGGTGTGTGCTTGATAAACAGCCCATCAGAAAGCAGATATGGCCCGTATAAAGCTGCCCTAAACAAAAACATTTGGCACAAGCCAGAGCAAAGCCAAGGCTGGTAAAGCTTTATCATGCAAGGTCAAGACAAAAGATGACAAGTGATTGCCTCAGTCATTCAATCAATCACTTCTGCTTATGAAGCTACCCACCCAGGAAACAAACAGCCAGATAAAGAATCAACTCTGCATTTCTGTAAATAGAGCTATAGGCAGTGATGAGAAGCCAGTGAGACAGAAGGAAAGATGTGGAGGTAGGGAGGGTGGGAGTATGAGAGGTCAGCGAGCGGCCACACTGAGGGGGCATGATGAGGACACTGTCAGAGCAGCAAAGAGCTTAACATAAAGTAATACTGTACAGTAATGCCACTGTTGTGATTTAGATGGTGAACTGCTTACACTCTCCACTGTAATAAGCTATACTCAGTAATGCATAAGGCATGTGAAGCAAGATAAATAATAAGCAACATTCACTGACAAACTAAAAGGGGAAAGGGTATATGTATTTTTTACATAGAAATGTGTTTTATACAATATATTATTTAAGTTCTCCCCTTGCTCAGTTTCTGGTTCATTCCCAATCTTGCTTGGTGGCATTGTCTCCTGGAAGCCAAAGAAATTGAGGCTTCCTGTATTGTCTACACCTGAGGTTCTCATTTTTTTTTCTCAGTCGAGAACACCTAACAAAATAGAAAATATACTGAGAACCCCCTCATGTACATCCATGTAGAGAGAGCCAGTTTCCACTATCAGTTATTCGATGAAGTATGAGGACTTTTATAAAATAAGTTTTACATCATGATAAATTAAATGAATGAATCAGAAAACTTTTCATGGACCTTGCGGGTCTTTGGACCCCTATTTGAAAACCCCTGATTTCTGTCATTTCAATTCAATTCAAGATGAAATTGTTTTCTTTGTCACCCAACAGTTGCTGACCAGTGCAATATATTTTTCCTACCTTTCAACTGTGCTGCAGAAGTAGTGCAATGACATGACACCAACAATTAGTGCTGCAACTACCTATTATTTTCATTATTGATTTATCTGATTATTTTCGCAAACAGTCTATAAAATGTCAAAAAAAGGGGAAAAAAATGCTCATTACAATTTCCCAGAGCCCAAAGTGACATCCTCAAATTGCTTCTTTGTCCAACCAACAGACCAAAATCCAAAGACTTATCATTTACTGGCATAAATAACCAAGAAAAACAGTAAACCTTACATTTAAGAAGCTGGAACCAGTAAAACTTATGCTTGATAAAGGACTGAAAAGAGGAATCGATTAACAAAACAGATGGCAACTAATTTTATATCGATCTACTAACTGATTATTCAGCACATATAAGCAGGTCTTCAAGATAGTGTAAGGCAAGTTTTTAGTGTTTCGGTCAAAGTTGGCTATTTGAATATATAATATTGAATAACTGTAAAAAGATTTTAAAAAACCCACACACATTAAATGCAATCTACTCAAAGGAATTTTCATAGCATTTCCATCTTAATATCCACAAACTATAACATATACCTGGTTCTTTTTAACTGGCTCATGTACTACTTGTTGTAACGTTGCCTGGAAAAAGTGAACACAGGCTTGATTCATTTGATTTCAAGGAGAATCTGAACCAGTGGCAGGTATTAAGAACAACTATACAGAAACAACCAATCTTCTCATGATGGTCTTGTTTGTTTATGTAGGTCATATAGAGGCATCAGTAATAAATTGAGATTGCTTGGTGACCAGTTAAAAATCCACGTAGTAGCAAGAATGTCAGTCTGCATGTGTCACTGCAAACTGCTTATAGTCTTAAGGACAATGTTCCACTTTGGTTGACTAAATCCCTACAGTCACCTGAAGGCAGCAGGGGATGTACAGTGTGTGTTTTATACGTATCAAGTGCCGCGCCAAAGTGCAGAGCCATTCCACACCATGATCCACCGTGGTTACATCGAGGAAATCCTGCACCATCAACCAGGGTGTTTGCCAAAAACATCACACAGATCTCTGTGCATCTGCACTTATCAGACTGCTCTGTTACAGCATAGATGGTATTCTGCCACTTTATCTGTTGCATTCTAATTAATGCATTTTAAGAGCAAAATGAGGCAGTGCAGCAGAATTAAAACAGGGAATGTTTCAGTTAAATTTAAAAGTGGTAAGAGAGGGGGAAAAAAAACATGAAACTCTTGATGGAGAGTCATGTAGCTGTCAGATTATCCAGCTGACAGTGACAATATCCACACAGTAGGCCGACAACATGTGGTATGTCAGTCAGTCAGTTGTGGCTCCTACAGCAGAGGCAATCATGTGAAATCTTTTGAGGGGAAGCCAGGTGGAGCTGGCATCCTTTGATTATAAACAGCGTTAATTATCACTCAATCAATCAGCTTTGGCCACTGCTGCAAGACCTGCCAATGCCTCTGGAAATCAACACCCACTTTCTAGCTTCTTGCTGCCTGTGGCTAATTGCTCTGACGCACAGACGAAAACCAAAACAATACAGTTTCTTATAAAAGCATCAACTATCAATAGAACTGGTGGAGCAAACCGGCGATAAACACCAGTTAATATTAAACCTACATTTGACTGGTATTGCTTTGTTCCTGCTGGATGTGGAAGTAGGTTGCTGTCAGTTTGTTGTTGTCAGTTTGGCTTGAAGTCTTTCTGCACCTTCGTGGTCAAAATTGCTTAATGCAACTTTTATTAGCAAGGTAACGAGCACTGCAGAGGGGAGAGGGCCTGTAAAATGTCCTCAGAGATGGAAGGCCTGTTCCTAAGGAATGAGGAATGAGTTAAGCGAGTACAAAGTGTGATTTCACACCTATGGTGAGGGTGGCTGGATGGTGAGTGGGTGGCACGGCTGTTACCCACACGATGCCAGTCTGCCAGGGCACCACCTAGGGCCCTGCAACCCCCTCCCCTCCCCTTCCCCCCTCCCTCCCTTCCTGTGACGCCATGTTCCCCTTGCCCTGCAACACCAGTGCCCATCTGCTAGGACACGTTAGCCGCTGGCGCCAGGGACTATTTAGCCCAGCGTAATTAGCCCCCAGACACCAGCAGCCTGGTTTTAAACAGATGTGGGGGAGGTAGCGCTAGCAAGGCGACTCAACATGACCAACCAATGTTTGATAAGGAAGAGAGGAGAGAGGGGGGGGAGAAGAGAAGAAGAAGTGACCTAGTTAAAGGGATGATGCAACTCATGTTACAGCACAATGGGCAGTAATGATGACAACCCCACTTGCTCTGACTGTCCAATGCCATGGTCGAGGAAGGATGAGCAGCGGAAATCTAATTAGGCTGTGTCCATTTGCTGTACGACAAGCAAGACTGAGAAAATAAGCACTTTTTAGCAGACAAATAGCGACGTTTGGAACAAAGAAACTGCTTAGGCTAAACTCCCCAATGTGATTTCCCTATTCAAGTATCCTTACTGGGTTATTGTGTTCCAGGGCTGACCTTTAACAGGGGATAGAGAGAGGTTACAGTGTAGATGCCCTTGAACCTCACGACCGTAATCACACGTGACTGTAACGGCATTGACCTTTCCCTGGCTCCCTGCTTTCCTCCTCGCCATCTTTTTTCTCTTTCCCTTCCCCCCAGGGTCATTTGAGGGTCCAGACTCTTGTCAAGGCTGTCACTCTAGACAGCCCTCTCCATCTACCGCCCCCGCTGTTGCCATGGCAATGGACGGCACTGCGCTCCGAGGACTGTGTGAGGGGGCAGAGGGAGCCAGCGGACGGATGAACGCTGCAGCATCTTTCCCTAACCTAGGTCAACCTTGCAGAGCTGGTGTAAGTGATGGGAGGGGATAAACGCCGGCCGTGCTGCTTGAGGACCAAATAAACTGGCAGGATAACATCAGTGCAGAGGATTGGAAATGGCAAAAATGATGGGAGAGGAAGAGGGATAACAAAGATGAAACAAAGAACATAGGTGGAGGCAGTACAGCGGAGGAATTATATACTGCCCACATCATTCTCGTAGCTTCTCTCGCTGATTTAACACAAAGGCCGATATCTTAAATTAGGATTTTCTGTTGTTTTAAAGTATTAATCATGCAATCTTTGTCTTTTTCAACCACTCACACACAAAAGCGCACACACACATACACACGGGGAAACGTGACCTGGGGGCAGGCAGTGGAGCAGCACACGTGTAGTACCACAGAGCTTCCAGCCAGCATGAGTCACTCTGAACACCAGTCAACCCAGAGAGAACAATGGCAACCGGTGTGTGAGGTGTCTGTCAAGCACACACACTCTGGCACAGGATGAAGAGGCGTGGATGGAGCAACGCCCCACTGCGCCACCATCAGACTGCCATTTGCTTTGTGGTTTTTAACACCCCGGATGCATATTTTCACAAGTGTGTCACATTGTAAATTTTATGGCCGCGCATTTCTGGCATACTAATCATTCCAATCTTTTTTGAAGGGAAAAGTAGTTCATGAGGCCTGCTTCGCATTGGATTAAAGGAGAAATCCATAATATATTTACTGTAATAAATCATAAAATATACATGAAGTGTCAGAGATTAAGGAAACATGCCATGTTGAAATGCTGGCTTCTTTGACAACACTACAATTGCAACGTTCTCCTTTGAAATTTTTATTCCGGCCTGTAACTTGTGTTTTTGTTTGCCGTTTTTACACAGAATGTTCTCAGAATTAGTTAATGTCAGTTTATGAGTCTTAAGAAATCAATAATCTTTTAGAAGAAGTAGATATTTATAATGGTTACACTCAGCAATATGTTAATGGCGTCTGGCAAGCAGTGAGACAGCCAGTCACTGAAATCACAGTGGAGAGTGTGTATTTTCAGACAGTGGGCTTTTGTTTTTAGGATAACGGGCTCAGCTTTGCATTGACAGACAATTAACAGTTATATACAGCTGATCAACTTGCAGTGAAAACTCGTCATTGCTTGTTATTGTTATATTGTTTCACTCGTCTAGCACTCCTGCAGTGTTCTTGCAGCCTGCCTGAGCTTCCTCAAGTCTGGGGAGGAGTGGAGGAAAAAACACTACACCATACACGGCATCTTAAAAAGGATTTCACACTAATTAATTTACCATCTATGGCTCCTCCTCACTATTTGGTCTGCAGTACATACTGCTCCTTTAACCAAAGTTTGAATTTTTTTTGTTAATTCAGGAAAATACATAATGCAATGAATTATTAAAAAAATAAATAAAAAATCCTATCTATCCTATCACTAGTAAAACCAGCTGTGTTGGTGCATACTGATACATAATTCACCAAATTCCATTCTTGACTGCCTGAGAGATACACTCCAGCAGCCCACAGTGGACAAACACCTGTCCATAACACACTTGAACTGGACCTGGTGTTTAGTAGTGATTTTGGATGTAGGCTAAAACAAGCAGCAACTCTAAACTTTATCCAGCATTGACACTAAAAGCGTGTAGTGATTGAAAAACAGCAGTGCAGCAGCGCACGCAATGTACTACAAAATAAATAACTGGTTTGAGTCCCTGCCCGAGGACTTGTTAGCAACATTCTTGCTGAGCTCAAACCAGAAGCTGTAAAGGCTAAAGCATGCTGGACTGAATGATGTCAGAGTGGTCCACACAAGTTGAAACATGCTACGTGTCAAATGTCTTAGTATTTAACTGTATGTCATAGAACAAGGGGCAAGTCAGGGTTGAGTTTTAAGTTCAATATATCAAGCAGATACACAGAATCTTCTGCCATTTGATGGCATTGTGTTAGTCCTCTGTGGTACAGTGTTGGCTCTATGTAACATACCCATTTTTGGCCCTTTACCCTCACACAATACAGCTTCAATTATAGTGAAATACTTAAAAAAAAGAGGCAAGACCCTGCGGAAATCTGTCACACTCTCTAGATGTTCATGTTGAATCCTGCTTTTGCAGTCTTCCTCACATGGTTCAAGTCCATCATATCTTTCCACAATAAATGGTTTGAAAATGTTTTTTTTGTTATTCTACAATCTCTACAATCTAGAATAAATAAATAAATACACGAATAAATAAAAAGTACCAACTACCATCAATGCATACCAGAGGGATATTAGAAAACTATTGTAGGAAACAAAGCTGATCTAATCCTAAATGTACAATTTCTTGTTCGCAAAAACTTGGAATGAACTGTAGATTCACAGTGTGGTACAGCAGAAAGAGAATGAAGGGTGAGGAGAACTTACCCAAATGTCATTCACAGAAGATACAAAGGCTTTTGCAGCCACAATCTAGAGCCGAGGCCTCTGAGACATTTTTCACTACATGTGCTTTTTCCAGACATGTACACTTTGCTCACCTTTGAGAAGCCCCCAATTTCAGCTTGGTTAGGTGTGCCAAGGCAGAAAACAACACAACCCTTTTATGGCAGTCAGTGTCATAACTTTTAACCTATAGCTAACCTGCTGAGCTGCTATTGGCTGATTGGAAAAAACCAAACAGCCAACCAGCCCACAAATATTTATATCACAGTGCATAGACTGCCCTGTCCTAGAAATACTTCTGCCTAGAGGAGACACTGCATAAAGTTTTTCTTAAGAAATACAATATATACATTCAATTTCAATTTAATGTTTGACTTAGATTTAAAAGAGTTACCTGAAAGCTTAATGAGCAGCTCAGAGGCCACCTTAACGTTGATATCCTGGCTCAGCAAGCTGTTCTTCGCCATGGGGCTTCCTTCCCTTGGTTTCAGTGGCCCTGGGCGCTCTGTGGCTGCTGTAGCCCCCGCTGATCCGTCCTGGCAGAAAGTCGCAGGGAAGCTTGGCTGGACCTGGCTCTGGGACTGGGAGGATGGTCTAGGACTCAAAGCTTCCTCCGCTTTGGGCTCTTCCTTCAGGTGGAAAGGAGACTTGAGTGTCTCCCTCTGGTTAGCCGCTGCAGACGGAAGGAAAAGAAATTGAAGGAATGAGAAGAAACTGAGACAGAGAATTTTAGGTGAGTAGGAAAACGGAGACCAAATACTGTTTGCGACCAAACAAGTGAGGTTTGTTGAGTTACGTGAAGGTCACATGGACACTCTGTACGCTATCACAGCAGCTGAGGGTCAAAAGGTATCTTAACACCTGCATGCACCCAAGAGTCACATAATGCATTCAGAATACCACAGAGATGGAACCAAGTCATTGTTTTGCAAGTCACAAGTAAGTCTCAAGTCTCTGCACTGAAGTCAAGTCCAAAGTCAAGACAAGCCAGTCCCGCGTAATTCTTAAATAAGTCATGCTGTGATCTTCACCAAATGTATGTAATTTTATCAATATAGCCTTGTTTTATCTTTCTTTAAGTTGGAAGTTGTCAGTAATTGTTGATCTGCACATTTTTGCACACTGCAATTTATTTTTTGCAACTGCTAAAAACATCTGATTTCATTTTTTGTTTGCTTCTTTAGAATTTTATAAATATGCCTTTGCACAAATGAATGGAAGAGTGTTATGATTTAAGCATCTATTTATTAAAAATGCTGCAGTAAAACTTGAAACTTATCACAGAGTTAGTTGGGGACCTGTTGTACAAGAATATAGTGGAGTTTGCTGATAAAACTTGATAAGATTTCTTTTTTGATAGAATTTTTATGTAGAAATGAATTGAATATTGCCATGATTTTAACATGTACCTATAAAAAATGCTGTAGCGAAAGATCAAGAAAGTAATGACAGATATGAAATGAAATTTGACTGACTGATGGACACACATACATGAAATAATACGTGAAAGCAAAAGTGAAATAAAAATTGAACAACAAAGTGGCCCACAGCAGATTTTCACAGTCCTGTCGCTGCAACAGACACCACAGTTGGCGTGCTGTGGACCAACACAAGGGTGCAACCTCATGACTGTCCTCTCTTGGTCTTTAGGGCATCCATAACAAATTCACAGTTCATTTTCCTCTTCTTTTCTCCTTCACACTGCCCCCCTCACCACCACATTAATTTCTCTACACTTTATTCTACTTTAAGTCTGGTTTCTTCATCTCATCTCGCTCCGGATGTCGTCTGAATCCTCTTCAGGTGTAAAGACATGAAATTATTCTTGTACTTCTGTAGAGGGTGATAACAATCTGCTGAAGCTTTATCTGCCATCTCTGCAGCGATGGCAGCCCAGGTTGGGGAGTGAACTGTCACATGGATCCCTCTGCTCTAAAGTCATCTTCAAGAGAAACTGGGCCACATCTAATCCGCCTAAGATGAATAATTAATAATTAGACATGGAGCAACTTCCGATAGCCGCCAAGAAAAGAACAGCGGGGCAAGAGCCTCTCTTTGTGTCTCTCAGCACGTTCCACTACACTCTGAATTAAAACCAAGGTTTACACAGGCTATAGCTTACAACATTGTTGAAATTTAAAATGGCTATAAAATACAGAGAGAAACGGCAGAAATGTGTTTTAAAACACGTTCTGTTTGTCTGTACAAAGTTACTTGATATCTTTGTGTCGTTCAGTGCAGCTATGGGAACCATAGTGAAGGTTAAAGGATACTATTGTCCACTACTGTAACCTGATTTAGTACGGGTGCAGCATGCCATTTTTCTGAAGCAATTACGGTAGTTAAGTATTTAATTAAGGGGATTGGCTGTTGGCAGTACATATCTGAATACAGGAAACCTGAAACTGTTACATGAATGTGTGTGTAAGTCATGCTGTTAGAGCCATTTGTTGTGTTTATTGCAATATAAATAGTTTTACAATTTGCCACATTATTGAAATTTTCTTTTTTCCTTTCTGGTTTTATGAGTCAATAGTAATTTTACATGTAAATTTTGACTTTTATGGTTAAATCACACACATCGAGGACTGTGAGTGAGACACACACATGCACACACACCCCACCCTCAGACTGCAACCAGGCACAATTCATTAATACAGGAGCTGAGCATCTATTTACTTTTTTTTTTTTTACGAGTCGCTTCTCTGTAAATTTCTAAATCTGTAAAGATGCAAATGATATGCAACAGAGAGAAGCCATGTGTAATTTCATTGTACCTGAGTATGACGATAAAGATCCTGCTACCTACTGTAGAACAAAGTGTGTAGTGGTGTTGAGTTTATTCAACCATGAAATTTGAAGGAAGTGTGTGTAGGATCTCATGTTCTCTGCAATGTTGCCATGTTTTTGTTGGCCAAGAGTAAAAACAATCTGGATACAACATTATCTGCAACTGTGTTGGTGTGATTTACACACGGGTTAAGAAGCAGAGCTTTGCTGCAAAAGTTTAAAAGGCAGGCCATCACATATGCTAATGATAACCAAATGTGGCAGAGGTTGCTGTCTCTAGGCTTATAATTGTCTTTGTTAATTTTAAAAAATATCTGAGTTATTTTTCCTTGCAGCAGAATACATTTATAATGTGATGTTGGTGGGAAAGTAACGGTCATGCATATTGAAATAAGCAAATTCATTTGCTGATGCTCCAACAGCAGGGTTTCTACACCTTTTCAAAAGTCAAATTCAAGCACTTTTCAAGAATTTTCAAGGTTGGCTGGGTCCAGACCTTCAAATCCACCCACTCCAGTGAGTAAACTGATTCTCTGAATATGGAAATTAATTCTAACAGGCTGACAATTCAGCCTGATATCAGGTTATTTTCAAGGTGCACTCCAGCTTTTCCAGCACTTTACAGCTGTACATATATATATATATATATATATATATATATATTCTCAAAATAAGTAAATCACAGTAAATCAGATGTCACTGTGCTATAAACAACCAAAATTATGTTTCATGACAGCTTTCTACTCAGGATGAAAATGTTTATTGTTAATTAGATGATTTATTTATTTTTAGAAGGTCTGACCTAAGAAGAAAAAAGTTTTTAAAAAGTTTAGGTTTCTCAGATAATTTATCTTATCACTCATTTATCTTATTTATTTATCTTTTAATACAAATAAAAGCTTTTACACCCTCATGATTTTATGTCAAGTTTTCCCTATGGTATTGAAAATCAATACTTTTTAAGGTATTGTATCAAAGTTAGAAATATTTGTATCATTTAAACACTACACCTGTCTGTAAGTAGACTTGGCATCCTATAACAACCTGGTTGAGGCAATATCCATCTTATTTTCTTTCTTTAGCTAAAAAGCAAACTTTGCAGTCAGAGAGCGATCTATTATGCAAGAAACACAATTACAGTCACAGGCAGTTTCAAGGACTTCACTCCAAATTCCAAGCACTTTTCAAACCTTGAAAACATTACATCAAAGTCAAGTGTTTTCAAGGATTTCCAGTACCCATGAACCCTACAACAAACACAGGCTTAACTTAACATTGACAGTCAACTGACAGTTAGAAACAGCTGATCAACTTACAGTGTAGGACTCTTCTTCGCTTGTTATTGTAAAATAATAATGTGGCGCTCGTCTTGTGCTCCTGCAGTGTTCCTGCAGCCTGTCTGAGCTTCAAGTCTGGGGAGGAGGGGGCAGGGGAAATTTTTGGATGCACAATTGTTACATATTGCTCCTTTATGTTAAAACTTGTGTTTGTTGTATGTTTTGTTGTATGTTTTATTCTGGCTGAGCAGGGTACCAACAAACACATCTAAGCATCTTGTCAACGGTCTTCCTAACCCTTGACACATCAACAGTTTTCAAACAACTTGTACACCACCACAACTATCTGTCTCTCACACTCACACTCACTCATACACACACACACACACACACACACACACACACACACACACACACAGGGCATGGATATAAGAGAGGCCATCACTCTTGGGCCAGACTGCTGTCCAGTCTCCTCTGGCCCCAGCAGAGATCTGCTCCTCTTCTCACCCTACCGTCTCACCTAACATCTCTAACCGCCACAGGCCCGCCGCCCCCTGCCCGCATCATCAATCTGTGCCGGCTCCGGCCCCTCTGATTAATGATGATCTATGCCGGAGGGATAGAGGGCTCAGGGACAAGGGACACGGGGCAGGAAAAGGGGACAGGTGCTGGTGTTTTGCCCACCCGTGTGGTGCCACGATGCCACAGTGCCACACTATGGCGGGCTGGGGCTGCAGTTTAAGAGGGGGGGAGAAGGAAGAGGTTGTGTGGTGGGAGAGGAGGGGAGAAGGGGGGGGCAGTGACCTTCAAGTTCAGGGGCAGTGGCGCAGGGTCGCACGCGGCACCAGCTGGAAATGTCACACCGTCAGATGTCAGCGGGCAGGCTAAGTATAACCTGGTCAGCACCTGGAAGGACGTCCTCTAATTAGAAGCGTGTTGGGCCATGTCGGATCAGACAGGGACAGCACACTTGGTCACCGCCTTACAAACACACATAAAAATACACTATCCCATTGGCCCACACAGACACATACTCATCTATATCTTCCGAGAAATGCTTGATACAAAAATGCTGGGCTGCACAAAAGCCACTGACAAATCTAGACTCAACACAAACTTAGATTCTCAAATTCTTCTCCTCTGTGGCCTCATGAGAACAAAAACAACCCCAGGACGTGCACTCACACACAAAGTCACACCACTCCAGTGACCTTTTGGATTGTCGCTATAAATAGAGTGTATTTCCACTAAGAATCTATGTTACAGAGCTCAATGAATTATTTAGTAGCCTAATCCAATGGGCACGTTTTTATTCCTCCAAGCTGATGGCTCAATGACAAAAAAGCTGGAGCACAGTACCAACAGGAACAAATTCAGCTTACACTTTGGCCTTTTGTCTGTCAGAATTTCACAATCACAATAGCATCATGAGCATCGAGTCTCTGGCAGAGCATCTTGTGAAGTGAACACAGATCTGAAGAGGTGATGGGCATCTCTGGGTGACTGGGCATCTCTTCTGTGAGCTTCCTGCCTGTGCTGGTGCGTACCCAGGCCAATGTCAGCTCCCCGCACATGATACTGTACGGCTTGTTCTAGCTCTGGGTTTGACGACGCTATCAGTTTGTCTCCATGTTATCGCACCTTTCTGACACCTGCCACCAATGCCACTTCCATCGCCGTTCTCTTGCCCGTTTCCTCTCCCCCTTCGCCACGCTTTTCTCTCGCGCCTCATCCGTCTCGCTGCCAGGCGCTTGTCCACTCCGCCTCACCTCTCGCTCCGTGGCCAGGGCTGCCGTCAAATAACTTCATTAGCTTTCCACCTCTGTCACGCCGGCCTGCTCCCCCTCTGACAATTGGCTGCTGTTTTCTCCCAGAGAAAAAAAAAAAGAAGCACAGGGCTACGTGGGGCAGGTTGAGAACCCAACAATAGCTGACAGTGTGCTAGACACCGGACAGTGATACTGATGGCTGCAGTGGGGATGTATGGACCAGAGGTCACACACAAAAGGCTTGCCTGTGTCTGCTCATGCAGAGCTGGAAAGCAAGGGACATGCAGATAAAATCTAGAAAAAGAGACAAAACTAAACATAAGACATTTCAAAATTCAAAATTCTCTGTATCAACTAAGAGCTGGTGAATCAAAGCCCAAATATTTTTACACCTAAATGGACAAAAGATGCCCTTATGATGTTTTCAAATATCATAACAGACAAATAATGTATAATATTACATACATGAACAATATTAAAGGTGAAGTCTGTAACACCATAGTGTTCAAAAATGGACACTGCAGCCCAAATTCAAAATACTGCCGCTAGTAGTTTCTCCCTACCTCCTTACCTGCAGGTTGCAGGGACACTGACCCTTAAGTAGACTCTAGAAAGTCGTATAAACAGAACTAATAATAGGGTTCGATATTAATGGTCATGACCCTATGGCCAAAGGCCACAAAAAGTTACCCTGTAGCCACCAAACATTCCTCTGTGACCACCAGGTTTTATCCCCATATTCTGAGCCCAACTCAACATTATAGTTCAGCAAACATCTCGATTCCTTTATCTTTTCATTCAGCATTTTATGAAAAAGGAGAACAGAGCACGTCGCTGAAGTGTTGTGAGTGAGTATGAGTTCAATAAGTTTCCTAAAACTGCTAACACAGTCCTTATAGAAGAACCAGAAACATTTAATTTAGGACTGAATGGAAGC
Source organism: Lutjanus erythropterus (assembly GCF_056507025.1). Classification (NCBI taxonomy): domain Eukaryota; kingdom Metazoa; phylum Chordata; class Actinopteri; order Lutjaniformes; family Lutjanidae; genus Lutjanus; species Lutjanus erythropterus. The sequence continues at coordinate 14,948,817 of NC_139319.1, read as the reverse complement.
AAGAGTTTATCTGGCTAAAATATGACACATCTAAGTAGGTGATGTACCGGGGTGCCGCCAGCTTCTTCAACTAGTCTAGCTAAGTATAGCTCATTTTTCATCGGGAACAATGCTTTCAGAAAACAGCGCATCACAATTCAAGGGGAAAATGGACAACACAGTTGTCACAGTAAAGAAGAAATACAAGGCTGTGTTGAGTTTCATTTTAGAGTTGTAGTGTTTTTTTCTGTTGAGTTTTTACATTTGGACCACCAAAATTGTACACTGGCCACCAAATTTAGGGGCTTGATAGGCTGTGGGGGCAGGCATCTGTGGTATCCATAACAGTCTGTGTAAATAGTATCCACGGTAGTCTGTGTACTTGGTGTCCACAGGAGTCCATGCACATGTGCATTTGCAATCAAGGCCAAAAACCTACACAAACGCAAAACAACATTATACTTTGACACTGACAAGTGAAGATGAGTCCTACACTGTAAGTTGGTCATCTATTTATAACTTTGACAATTGTCTGTCAATGTAAAGCTAAGCCCATCATTCAAAAAACAAAAGCCCACTACTCCAAAAATACACACTCTGGAGTTTGAGTTCACGGACTTTAACCATTACAGATACGTATTCCTTAAAAAAGTTATTAATGATTAGGGTTGGGCGATGACCAAATAGGCATAAGATGATGTCTACAGTGAAACGTCACCAATGGACGATGATCTTGTAAGCTGGTGACATCTATATTCACCACTGCTTCCCACTGTTGCACTGACAGAATCTCCAAAGTCTAACATCTCTGCCAGGCAAGCATCCAACATAGCCTTCATCCCCGTACTGGATTCAAAAGGGGCCTTTGTCTCTGCACCACATGTAGCTTGAAACAAAGTTAGCCAGCTAGCTGTACTGAAGAGGATAAGCTAAGAACACTACGGCAAAATAACAACGGCACAATTAAAAGGAATACACTAGCAGCAGCCCGCAAAAAGAAACACAGCTGTAGCTGGGTGTCTCGGGTTTGCCTAATTGGCCAGATTTAATAAGAAAATAATACACAGGACAAGGAGACGTAACTTAAATACAATGACGAGCAGCAACAGCTTTTTTTTTTTTTTTTTGCTTCATGTTAAAAAGGGAACCAACAACTCCTGCCTTACAGCAGAGGACACACAACCCCAAATACAGAAGGCTTTGCAATCACGATGGTAGAGGGCTCAGTGGGTCGTGACTGTCAGCCATTGGTGGGGGACGATAGAACTGTACATTGGCCCAAACTTATTAACAAATTCTCACTACTTATAAACAGACGCTAACTCATTTGACAAACATTCAGTAATAATTTTAGCTTCATGTAAAGTGAATAAATGTTAAACTGGCAATCAGCAGGATCACACGGGTCAAAACAAAAACCCCAACCTTCTGCCCCAGAATGAAAATTTCAAAGAAAAACACACTGACTGCATTTGAACTTAGCATTTTTCCTTAATCTCTGATAACATATTGTAACCATTTTATCATTTTGTACAGTAAATGCATCACATATTTTTCCTTTAATATTCTGCCTGTGCACCATTCCACTGTAGCAAAGCATTGCATGCAAGATAGTCTCCCAGGAAAAAGATAAATAAGACAACTGCAGAAGCATCATGACAGATGCAACACCTCCCACAACCCCCTGCATGCCAATTATTCACACCCAGCCAGGGTCAAGCTCGTTGTGCCTGTGTCACCGCAGCGGGGGGTGGGGGGTGGCGTTTGGAGGGTGTGCAGTGCCCACTGTCATTATTAACTCAGGGTCCACTGGGCACAGGGTAGGGGCTGTGCATTTCAAAGTGCCTCAGTGGCTTTCATCTCTGAATCAAAATGTGGATCACACTGGATAGCTAACGGTTGTGTCAGCGTGCAAGGATAAAAATCAAAGGGTATCAGTATAACACTCAATGGAAAGCAGGGCAGCCCAAAAAATGATATGCTTATTATGTCAGAGGTCAGGAAGAGTTCACTGGCTTTTAATGCCTGGGGAACTCAATGCAACTCCCTCTTTGCTTCTTTCTCCCCTCTCTCTCACTTGCTGTCACTTTATCTGTCTCTCTTTTTTTTTATCTTCCCCTCTCCAGCTTTTTATACACCCCCCATCCCCCTACCACCACCCAACCCTCTCTCCCTCTCCCAGGCCTTGTGGGATTGAGGCACTGAGACAGCAGTGTAAAAGCAGGAGGGATGAGCTGCTCGTGTACACATTCAATCTGGGTTGGCAGGGAGGTCAAAAGAAATAGAGTCTAGAGGTCCCAGGAGGAACTTCCTCACCTCTCCCTCTCTGGCTGCTCCGTGGCATGGGTAAGTCTCACAAAGATCTGAGCCCGGTTCCTCTCAGCTTCATAAACCTCCATCTTTAACTCCGCCCCCCAACAAAGGGAGAACTTGGTGATCAAAGAGGCAGTATTCATTAAAACCCATCATCACGCATTCAAGTTCAACATCCTCTCACCCTGCCTTTTTATATCCTTCCTCATTCTCCTTGAATGATGCCCTGACTAAGATGTCCGCCACTTGACACTGGACTGACATTGCGAGGAGCCATCTTGGCTCCTCTGGGAGTTGCCTGGGCTTGATTGTGCAGTCTGGGAGTGAAGTGCAACTGGCACCCAGGGGGCATCCATGTGGAGCTGGGGCGTGCGAGATCGAGGGGGAGTTAACTAAGCCGGCCCAGTCCCCGTGCATCCTGGTGGGGTCACAGGATGGCGCTGAGGGCGCTAATCATTTCAAATTATGAATTCCTTTTTAATTATGAATTATGCATAAATTTTTAATTAATCTAATGTTCCCAGGGTTTTTTCCTCCCATCCTCACTCAAGATCTCAATCTAATTACACAGCATTAAGTGGAAGAGTGGCAGCCGTAGCCTCGACCCCGACGCTGAACCTCGGTCAACCTTTTTCCATCAATCTTGCCATCGTCTCCGAGCTCATCCTTTGATATTTTGCAACATGGTGAAGTGCATCTAAACACGGTCCAGGCCTCATTTACCTTAGAGCAGCATGTTTGTCAAGTTTGCCCAAATACTGCTGTATCATTATGTTATAAAGCTTAGGAAAATTATATGTCACATTGCAACCTTTACCAATGGCAGAAAATACTGAATTACATTAGAAGTTTTAAGTCTTAAATTGTGTCATGAATGGAAAATATTACTGTTTCAAGCCATAGGGATGGAAATGTAGGCTACCTAGTACATCAACTGCAAAAAAAGGCAAGAATTGGGATACAGATTAATTTTTAAAGGGATTTTGGATCATTTAATGTGGGGTTGCATGAGGTGACTAACTTGTCATAAGTCAGTGTATTAGCTACCGAGGATCCCAGTCAACATGCCCCCAGTTTGAAGAAGCAGAGAGGAGTACCAGCATGGAAGCTACGCAATGTACTGCTGTGGACTGGGTCAGCAAGAAAATATCATTATCAGTTTAAGCGTATGCTACATTTAGAATATTTTTCCTGCTTTACCTTGCTGTCAGACAGCGTTTTCTAACAGGAAAGAGCTGTTATATAAGCCAAATATAGCTCTCGCCAAAACCACCAGACTCCACTGATAAAAAAAAAAGAAGAAGTAATTTTTACTTCGCAGAGCAGGAGTTGCTGGTCTTCCGCTGCTTTGACCTGTTTTGTGTGGTTGTGGTTTTGGTTTTGCGTGACACCTAATTCTCCTTTTCAAGCACTGAAGTCACACAGTAACACAAACTACCTTCCCAGTCGACAAGACAAGCAATCCATGTTCTGTGAGGTAAGTTTACTGATATTGCCAATGAAGTCTGGTTGGTTGGAGAGAGATATATTTGGCTTTTGTATCTGTTTCCCATCAGATAAAGACTGTTTGACAGTAAAGCAAAGCAGTGAAAATATTCAAATATAGCACACAATTAAACTGATATTGATTGTATATTTAAGTGGCTAAAATAACTTTTGATGTTGACTTTGTCCACAGCAGTACATTTCTTAGCTTCCGTGCTGGTGCCCCTCTTTGCTTCTGCTGCTGTAGGTAACAGACCGACTATCAATAAGTACCTCATACAATCCCACTTCAAATCATCCAAACTATTCCTTTAAATTAGGCTTTTTTTTATCAAAAGTACAGTAGCTCCATATAAACCCTCTTTAATGCAGACCAACTTCTTCCACTTGTGTGTAATTTTCAGTTTCATAAACACCTTCAGAATAAAATTTGTCACCGTTTTCTCAGTCATAACAACACTTACACACACAGAAAGAGAATTGTTCACAGGGGAAAGAAGCCTAGAGGTTACAGATCCTTAAATCCCCTGACAACTGACAAGATGTGGGTGAGAAAAATTAATCCCTCCAACAACTATTGTCGAGGTGCCCTTGAGCAAATAACTTAGCTCCTCAACGGCTTCAAGCTGTTGGGGAACTAAGCTAATCAGTGGCCAACCGCAGAGGACAGAGGGTTTGCTACTGAGCAGCCGCCAAGTGTCATTTCAACTGGGGGCAAAAGAAATCTACCATACAGGATTCATCCTTGGATGGATAAATAGCCACAAAAAATGGTAGAGAATGTAATATTATGTGGGTATAGTAATGTAGATCAAAAGAGACCATTTATCTATAAGATAACATATGAACATACTGTACTGCTCTGATTTAGGTCATGACTTCAGTGCTGCACAGTGGTACTTTAGATGATTTTTATGTGCATGTTCTACTCTGCTGCTACCAATCATAATGGTGCACACACAGTAATACACTGTTTCTACATGAGGTGCACTTTCAGTGATGAATAGCTTAAAAAAAAAATCCCCATTGACCGTTTCGCAGAGCAATGCTTAAAGGCATGAAGCCACTCAAGTCTTATTTTCAAAAAGTAAGAAAAAAAACCTCAATATCAGATTCCAAGCGTTCCATGAAGGAGTAAGAAACCTGAGAATGTTCTGTTATTATTTGAAGAATGTCTCTGCTCTTCTGCTTCTTCCAACACACCTTCATCGTACACAAAAGTCACATGACACAAGGAGGGTGTCACTACTGTAAATCAGTTAGACGTGCTATGCTAAACAGATTCTACCACTTGTACATAGATTGAACTTCAATCATTGAGATGTGTCAACTTTTGAATATATTTATGCTAAACTGGATCTCACAGGTGACATAAGTCTGGTGTTTATCTCAGCAAAGCAGGCTTTGTGGGATGTTATTGGAATATTTCAAGCCTTTATGTCAGTGAGAGTCTACTATAATTTCCGGTAAGAATATTCAGAATGCTGTATACACACAATATGTGTACTGACAATTTTGTCCTAAAGATCAGAATCTGGCTACTAAATCTACAATTCTCATTCCAAAAAGTTGTGATGTTGTGTTAAACAGAATGCAATTAAATTCTTTAAGAGTGTATATTTACAAAAAAACAATACATCAGTCTGAACATTTAACATCTTGTCTTGTATATTAAATTGAATAAAGATAGAAAAGGAATTGCAAATAATTGCATTCTGTTTTTATTCACGTTTTACAAAGTGTCCCAACCTTTTTGGAACTGGGGTTGAGCCAACTCACTTGCCTGGTGAGGTAGGTGGTAAAAAGAATTTAAAAAAAACACACTGTTTTTTCCAGAGCCATTTTGTTTCCTTCTCATCTCTATTGAGAGCATGTGCAGTACTGATAGAACAGTGGGTAAAGACAAAGGTTATAAGCTGAAGTGCAAGCAAACAATTTAATCTTCCTGGATACGGGAGTTTAGTTGGGTTGCTTTAGAGGATGTGCATGAAACTCCAACTATGTATTGCACAGTTTGCAGCAAGCATGAGAAGATGGCAGATAAAACAGGACGTTTTTCCAAGGCAAGTCAAGTTTCTGAAAACACAGCTGGAGTACCACAACGAGAGCCGACAGCATCTCCATGAACTTACGAAAAATCTTATGAAAGATGAACGCTGAGGCGAGTCAGGTAATGACAAAACTGATAACCACAAGATATCATGTTTCAAAAAACGCACTGCATACTCCAGTACAATTGCTCCTCAGCAGTAGCATGGGACTGACCTGTGTATTCCATGCCACACCAACATGGCCTGTTGAAGGCACCTGATAACTGCTAATAAATAAAACAATTTGTATAAGGGTGAGTAAAAATTGTATTCGGGCAAGTAGATTTCTGACCCACATGCCCGACCAGTCAGAAAAACAAATACAAACATTAATGTTGAACCCTGGTTACTAGGGCTTCATAATTTATCGAAATATAACTGAAACTGAAATATGGCCAAGTGCAATATCCAGACTGCAAAAGCTGCAATTTTTTAATAAAGGAAAATGTGTGTCAAAACACTGTTACGCTGATGCACTGTAGTGCTGCAGAGATGCCCTGGCCTACAAATCTTTTTCTGCAAATGTATGAAAACATGTTTGATTGGAACAGACCTCGACAAATGTTACATCGTCATGATTTTAGCTTTTTTTTTCCAGTTCAAATTAAAATTGTGATGCAAAAATGATCATTGTCACTAATCATGAACCATATCGCAATCACAATATCATCAAATTAATGAAATATGATTTTTTTTTTTACCATAGTGTGCAGCCCTACTGACTACTGGACAATTCGAGTGCTGAGTGCATCTGATCTACTTATCATTTTTACTGTCAATTCAATATTTCAATACTTGTTAAACAGTTATTTATTAAGAAACTCATCAATTTATATTTGATCTTGTTGTTCTAAAGGCTTCTTGTAGCCACAATGAAAACATACCAAATCTATTTAGTCAAATATACAGTATTATGTCTCCCGTACTGAGGACAGGTTTTGAATTATTAGGGTGTTGTCCTACCCAGTTTAAAAGGCATGTGGTACTTATGAAAAGGCTAAAAGTCCATGGCCTACTTCACTACCTTGCTCATGGGAAAAACAGAGACACCAAGGTTGTGAATAACCCTGTGTACAAGTGAAGGCATGCTTGATATTCTCAATGTGCACAATAATAGTTAAAGTCTGAAAAACAACAGCTCAAGCGTATAGTATGTGTCTAGAGATGGACCTAAGACCCTCACAGCGTCACTCGGCACATATTTTGTAAACTATTTCTATTGAAACGCCAGTGTGAGTTTTGCTTTTTCCCCATACCTTAATACCCATAAAATGTCTAAACACATTAATGTATTTGCCACTGTCAAAAGCTGAACCTGTCTATTCATTAAAGGTTTGAACCAACTCTCAGACATTTTAGGCTCCCATTGTTTTAAAATCCATTAAAAACAGCTCACAGAGACACACTGCAGCCTTGACCTGAGACGATAAACATAAAACTGTTTACACTTCTTACGAATGTTATTTCTGGTGACAGCGAAGAATCAAAACAAAACTTAAGGCAAAGGGGAGACAACATCTAGCTGAAGATCAGAACAAATGTCTGCACGTTCAAGTCTGAAAAGAAGCGAAACGCTTTTGATAAAAGTGTAACTGCACTGACTGGAGTTACAAAGTCAAGTTGAGAAAACAGCACAATAAACAAAACAATTATGGATTACAGGAGTCAAGCTGGTAGTGTGTCTGCGCAAGCTGTTTCTCCATGTATTTTTTAAAACCACATCACTTGATGCAATCTGTCTTGCATTTCGAGAGCAGTAACTTTTAACTGAAAAGACACTGTGTTTATCCTTTTTATGAGCAATAACGGCAATAAAGAAAACAAACTTAACATTGGTGTTATGCTGTTAAGTTCTATAGGCTCTTACAAGCTATTGCCATTATACACACACTGACAAGTTAGCAAAACTAAACATCTATGGATTGACCAAATTTGAGCTTAAACTATTAGTCGATTAATTTATTATGTCAACTATTTAGATAATCAATTAATCATTTAAAGGACCAGTGTGTAGGATTTAGCTAAAAGGATGTGTTTAGCTAATGGAGCTAATGGACCAAACAGCTGACAGAGCTTAACACAGCAGGAGAGAGTTTCTGTTGCGAGTAACATGGAGTGTTAAATAGTGAACTATCTTTTAATGTGAAAAGACAATACATTTATAGTGAATAAATGTACTGAAGTACTTCAATGGAGCGCAGTTTGAATGTAAAAGTACTTTGAGTTTGGAATCACAAACGTTTGCAAAACTTGATGAGATGAAAGTAAGAGGATATATTTATGCGAGTTCTGTACTCAAGTACGGGAGCTGAGGTACTTATGGATAACAGAAAAGTGTCTGCAGCTGTTGATTACAAAGTACTTATAGTATGAAACAGCTGTGAACTCAAAATAAATAAATGTAATTACTTCCTCAACCTTTTAATTATTATGCCTTTAACAACTAACAAAAACAGATGATAGTAAACAAACATTTTGATTTTTGGAACAGTTTAGGGACGGTGGTTAAAAAAAAGGTAGTGAGAAGCTCTAACATAGATTAAAAAAAGCTCATTCTACTCGATGATTTTTATTTTCCAGTGATAATACAATAACGAAAACATATTTTTGAATATTATGTTCCATTTCTGTCATATTTATCAATAAATAATAAATGTTACACACTCAGCATTTAAGTTTTGTTTTTTTTTTTGCAAAAATGGCAAAATAAATCACTGGTTCTAACTTATAAAACATGTTAATATTTTCTGTTTTTCTTGGTCTTCTATGATACCAAACTATTTTCAGCAATTATGGTAATTTTTTGCCAGTGGCTGACATACTGACATACGTCTACCAGTTTAATCAATTTTGAAAATAATCATTAGTTACTGCTCTAAAGTGAACTGCATTTTTGATATCATAAAAATAATGATGCTAACCTGAAAGCTTCATAAGCAGGTCAGTGGCTGTCTTGGTACTGATGTCAGGGCTGAAGAGGGAGGCTGTGGTTGGACCACTCGGACTCGACCGGACTCCGACTCCTACCCCAACTCCAGGTAGGTCCAGGGAGTTGGCACTGCTGCTGGGACGGTCCCTGCACATGCTGAACGGGGAGAGCACTGACAGATCTCTCTCCTGCGGCTCCTCCTTGATGTGGACGTGATTGGAGGAGGCCTCGACCGGAGGCGATGTCTGCTGCTGAGTGTCTGAATGCAGCGGGGACACCTCTGTCCCCCTCAGGTCTGCGGAGCCGCTGTCACCCATCAGGGAGCCCTCGCCCTCCGTGTCGGTGGTGAGCTCCTCTTTCACCTTGACGTCTGTGCGGGGGAAGTGCTGGTGGCAGCGCATGTGAAGCTTCAGGCTGAAGTGACGGGAGGAGGTGAAGGGGCAAAGTTCGCACTGAAACGTCTCACCCCGGTCCTGGTGCTGATGTACCTGGAAAAGGAGGACAGGCTTAAGTGTCAAATCACTGCTTCTCTCCAGCACTACAGGAAATCAAGACGAAAGACAGGACTCTTTGCTTCATTTTAGTTAAGTTTATCCATGAGGTGCTACAACAAACATGCAGTCATGCTTAATTATGCCATCTAGACGATACATTACAAGTTTAACTAAAGCATGCAGATCCTTTAATCTTAACAATTAAAATCCAAGAGTCGTAATAGGCACTAATTAAAGATGATGTGGTTGAGGGTGACAGGGGTTGCGGGGTCACAAGATGAAGAAAATCCATATCATCTCACCTTCATGTGGGACTTGAGATTGTCTTTGCGAGCACAGCGGAAGGGACACAAGGGACACTGGTGGCTTTTCAAGCCTGTGTGGATGACCATATGTCTCTTCCAGTAGCTCTTGCGTTTGATGACCAGTCCACACACAGGACACTGGAATGGTTTGCCACCATCCTCAGGAGAGCCTTGAGGGTACCAGAGAGCATTGTTACCATTTACAAAAGAACATTCAAGAGTTTTATAAGCCAGTCATCAGTCTTTTAGACCTTTTTCAGACTGCCAGGCCCAATCCATTTTTTGGCATATCCAGACTGCATCTGGATTAATTTTAGAAAGTCTGGACTAGGGTTGGATATTGAACCATGATACCTTAATGGCACCAACCAAATTGCTTCAGTAGAGTATTGAAAAAAATCATTTGATACCGGTTTGATCATTTCAATACGTAAAGAGTAAATCTCCACGTCAGTGAACCATTACACACACAGCATGTTTGTACCATCATCTAATAATGCAGGTGAACGACCGTTAGACATCCTAGAGGCATGCGTGAAAAAAACTGTTACACTCAGAGAGGAGGAAATGGACGGGAAAAAGTATTGTTTAGGAACTGGTATCAAAGCCAAGGTATCGGTACACAGCCTGTGGACAGGCCAAGGCTCAACAATAACGATCGCCCATTTGCTCAGGACAAGTAAAATGTCATATCAAGCTAGAGAATCGAGCAAATCACTTGCTCAAATAGGAAAAAATAATTAAACTATCACACTATTCTGATAATCAATTAATGTTTAAAGTAATTTTACATTCCAAAATGTCAGAAAATTCTGTTTTCAAATATGGACATGTCCTGATTTTCTCAGTCTGTTATCATACTAAACTAAATATGTAGAGTTTGGACTGACAAAATAAGACATTTAAATGCATCACCTTAGACTATGAGAAATTGGGAGGGACATTTTTCACTATTTTCTGACATTTTATAGATGTTGAAGCCCTGGATTAAACATGACAATTAATTTTCATCTTTGCTGGTATTTGATAGTCACTCATAAATAAAACAATTCGCACTCAGGAAAGTAAAATTGACTTAGGGCAAGTTGATTTCTGGCCCATTTGGCTGACGGGGTAAGTGAAAATAACATTACCGTTGAGCCCTACAGATGCTTGGCTGAGAAGTTCTGCACCTTAACTTGACAGCACAATTGTTTGGAGGGCAAGGTGACAGATCTCCACTTTTGTTTCTGTGTTGGAAAGCCACGTCACCAGCGTCCAAAGTTTCTGACACCTACGTTGTTACCACAGCAACCCATGGAGATAGGTTGGTGATGTCTGAGCACAAATCTCATCTGATCACTTGTATATAACTAAATAGTGTGGCCAGTCTGTCTAAAACGTCTGATTTGATAAACCAATCTGATTTTCAGTTTGAGCAAAGCCTTAGTGTGTGGAAATATGTACTTTGCTGTTGAAATGCACATTTCTTACTGTTACAACATAAAAATTGTGCCCTTCCAAAAAGAAAGGGTACAGTATTCACAGATCTGGAAGAGACAACGACTCCACACCTAATGGTGAAAATTATCAAGGGAAATGCCAGCTGGAAGCAATGGAACAATGGAAGTAAAAACTCAAGCATGTTTTAGTATCTCGATTATTGTTGTTGGCTTCATATCCGGCATCCATTACTGTTTAATTGGTCTTATTAGAAAGAGGCATGATTGCATTACAAATTCTACAAGGGCCTGTCAGGATGGCTTCATAAGTATTCCAGTGCCGTTCCTTGAAAAACATCTGGTAATCAGTGTTTGGTGAAATTACTGTGCTCAGCCATTCATTGACCTGAGGTGTAAAACCTCGAGACTGCCTATTTGCAACAATAAACCGCCATCTGCGGCCCAACCTCTCCAAGCACAGCAGAGATCACAATGCAAAAATGACTTCTGCTTATTCGGAGTTGAGCTGAGTGAAGCGGAAATAAAACAGGGGAGAGGAAATGTGTGCGAGTTTAGTGCCTTCGTCTTAGTACTTAACATATCTGTTTCCCATGTAATCACAGCCGTGTTTTAGAGAAAGGGAGTACGCTTTCCGTATACATTCAAAATGCACAACATACCAGTGCAGTACAGTTTTATAGTAGAACTGGCAAGGAACGACAATAAAACAAGACATGACAGTCAATAATCAAGGTCACATTTTTCAGTCTGGCGACCAAACAACTACCTGCATTTTTACAGCGCTGCTCGACCTTGACGGCTCTCGGGTTAGAGCAGACCCCCTTTTTAGCATGCAGATCACAGAATATTACATCGACTGCCTCATCTGTCTGAAGTCAATTTGATCCAGCCATTTTAGATTTGGCGGGGTTGCGACACAATCCCTCAAAAGTGCCCATCCATCTCCCTGAAAACATTCTGTTCTCCCTAAAGGCTACTTAGCGAGAGCCTGCACTCTGAAGCTTTCTCTCTGCCTGTGCAAGAGTGAGATCTGTGTGTGTGCACCCTTGTTTGGGTTATATGTCTACATCCGAGTACACACTTACAGAATATACTGCATGGCCATTTGTGAGTAACAGAGAGAGCATGAGAGGGAGAGTTTGTGTGCACGCATCTGTATCCAGTCAGTGGAAAGTATGATGTGTTTGGCCTTAAGTCTGCTGTGCTGATCAGTGCAGAGGGCTCTGGTTAGTGGGGGTTGAAGCCAGGAGGAGGCTGCCGAGATGGATATGGACTCCAGGGCTCCCCACTGTGCCGAGCACACACTGACGGCCCCCTTTTGGCAGCACGCACATCCGAGCACAAACGAGCTGGTCTGGGAAGGCAGTGAGGTCTCAGTCGGAACCCCCCGTCGAGCCCACAGACCATTTCCCAGACTAGAAGGCCAGCCAGGGCTGTTTTCTCTCGGCTCTGCTCTCTGCTCGGCTGACAGTTAAGCCGAGGCTGCGCTACTCGCTACTTCAGCGCCAGTGAGGTGAGAACAAAACCATTGCAAAACTAGAGAAAACATGCCATGGAAGTTCAGAAATGTGCTTTTTCTGATTTCAGTGACAAGTAAACCTGCTACTCCCCCTCACAATGACAGCAAAGACATTTAATCTTTTTGGAGCAATATTAGTTTTAATTTATTAGTGCTAAGTGTTCTAATTGCATTTCATTGTATAAGTGCTGTTACTTTTTTGTAAATGCTGAATGGGAAGAGGTATAATGACAGGGGAAATAGTTCACTTGAACTTCAGGTACATCTTTCAAAAGGAAGGGGCATGGTGAAGGAAAAAAGAAAACTTTACATAAATAAATTGCAGCTGAGATGATCTTGAACCTTCGTAGTCTCTTTCTTCTGCACAGACATAAGGTCACTTTACTTCATTGTAGCAACCTTGTTTGAGCTTAAGTAGCCTGATTCACTGTTGAACACAAGGCAACAATTGAGTGTGATGGTGTTTTGTAACTGTGTCTCACTAAAGAAAAAACATCTTCATTTATCGAAACATCACTTTCATCTTTTAACTGGGAAAATGTCCAAACATGTACCCAACCTATGCTCTGCTCTTATTATCTGTATTGGTGAAAACATTATTTTGACTAATGCAGTATTACTACTACTCTGTCACAGGGCTTTGTTAAATACTCGATTCTGATTGGTCAATTACAGCATTCTAAGGTCTGTTATTTCTAAATAACAGACTGTTGCTGTGAATAACAAACCATTGCTATTGGATGCAGTTGTGATCACAGATTCCAGCAGAGCAACAAAATCATTCTTAAATCACTAAAAATCATTTTAACATTAATATTATCATCATTTTCTCAATTAATCTATTAGTTGTTTGGTCCATAGATGTCAGAAAATGATAAAAATGTCAATCAATGTTTCCCAAAGTCAAAGCTGCCATCCTTTTTTATTCACAGTTCAAAGGTATTCAGTTTATTGTCACAGAGGGTCAAAGAAACCAGAAAATATTTGCATTTGAGAAGCTGAAATTAGAGAATTGACATGAGTAATCGATTATAAAAATAGTTGCAGATTAATTTACTAGCCGACAACAACTATTATAACTATTATTCAACTAATTGTTGCAGCTCTAGTGATTGCTATACTTTAATTATTAATGAATAATACCTGCTTGGCTGTTGGGTTTGCCTCTGCCCTTAGGAGTAGAGGGCAACAACAACTCCAGGCTCTGGGTGGGTGTAGAGGGCGTAGGAGCCTTCTGGTTTTTGTCCAGCAGGGGCTTCACATCCTCTTGGAGGACCCCGGCCGTCGCCAAGGAGGAACCATCCTTCTTCTCTGCTAGCAGGTTTCCCGCTGCCCTGGCTGCCACCTCTTTGAGCAAGGCAGCAGAGGAGGTCATTGACACGAGTGAGAGAAAGGAACTGGCTGAGGCTTGGTGGTCAGTGGTGGCACTGGCCGTTGACGAGGCTTGGCTCCGCTCACTGACTTTCTTGGAAAGTGCAGCAAGAGTGGAGCTAGCTGACTGTGGACTGAACGGAGAGTTAAAGGCATCAAAGCGCACCACATCATCTCCCCGACCACCCCCTCCAAGAGCGGGCACTGCAGATGAGGCAGAGGTGGAGGAGGAGGAGGAGGAAGTTGTCGAGGAGGAGGCCACAGCGTTCTTGTCTTGAAGTACAGCGTTAGCTGCTGCTTTTAACTTCTGGATTGCAGAGTCCGGGGACAGGCTGGAACCGCAGGGCGTGGAGCAGCTGGCCGGCGGCCACTTATCTGCAACACCTGCCCATACGAAGCCACTGCCGTTGCTAGGGGTGACAGAGTTAAAGGGGTCAAGGGGCTCTTGCTTAATGTTGGTGACCGAGGGTGCCAAGGAGGCTGGTGAGGCTGAGCCGCTGTTGTTGTTGTTATTGGCCAGTTTTCGGGCAAGAGCACTTAACTGCTGGGCATGGTGGGAAGACGGGGAGAGGGTCAAAGGTGGGGCTAGACCTATTGGAGGAGACTCTCCCCCAGCACCTCCTCTGGATGACCGACCCAGGAGCTCCCCAGTGTCAAGTTTCAGCGACCCAGCCTCTAGGAGGCGCCGTAAGTTGCTGCTGAGGGGTTTCCCCAGGGCACGAGATGCTGCCTCACCGTACAGCGATGACACCACAGACGAGAGCGTGTCCTGGGCCGAGAATGCACCTCCATCCAGTCCAAGAAGTTCCAAAGAGGCATGATGGACGGGTGTGGGGCAACCCAATGAGCTCTCACCCCCGCAGGTGTCGGGGTCCCCGGAACCAGTGCTGACCCCAGGCCGTTCATCAGGAGAGGAGCCCCTGGGCAGAAGGAGCTCATCCTGGGTGTCTCCGTAGGACGACGACTCTGAGCGTGTGTCAGAAGCATTCCCAAACCAGCCTTCCTCCTCCACAGGACCGTCATCAGGCCCTCCTTCTTCGTTGCTGTCCACATCTGGAAGAGGAGAGAGAACATACCATTAAGCATGAGAGCAGGACTGCACCTGAAAGTCGAAGATTCGAGCCAGTCAGTCAGAGACACCTCAGTCTATTGAGATTCCTCAAGTTGAGCAGTCCTTCTGGGTTTTTTTTGTCAGTGAGTGTTCATCACAATAACAGGATAAAAAAGATTTAAGCTTACAAGAATGCACATGGATAACACCTCAATGGGGAATTATAAACATGGGGTATCATAAATATAGTTTTACTAGCTGCCACACTTATTTAAAAAAATCCATGTGACAACATGCACTGGTGATCAATTGATAAGAGACAGTGAAACAAGTGGTTGGTAAACAAGTTTCATCTCGTGTTCTTTTAGATCACCACAAACCACAAAACTAACTGTGGTGGAAGTGAAAAATGGTGATAGAAATGGATGCTCCGCTGTGCGCTGGGATTCTATACCTGAACAATGTGCTGGAGGATCCACACCTGTCCTTTCTCTGACTGTGTGGAAATCTAGTGTTTTAACATCACAAATGACAGGCAGGCATTAAAACATGAGTCTTACTGGTAAAACACACTCATGTAGGCTGAGTTTAGTGGGGTGCTGAACTGGAAAAAAAGGAACAAATTGCTGAATCTTTATATTGAACAGCTAAATCCCATTCAACTGACAAAATTCTGGGTCAGGTGCAGCCTTACAGGAAAGAACAGAAACAAATGCTGTGCAAATATTTTGGGCAAAGATATCAGCATGTTGCTGTAGTGAATCACCAATGCCGAGCAGGAATTCTGCACATCAAACACTTATTAGGCTACTTAGAGTTAAGCAGAGGGAATAGTTGTAGCCTCTGGCTGACTGTAGATAGCTTTTAACATTGGAAATTACGATTTACTATTCACTATTATTATTTCCCATCCTTGGTTGTCAGATGAATGAGCAATTGGTTATCTGTACCAAGTGGAAACCTAACTGAGACTACGATTTTGAACATTCAAAAACACAATTGCCTGCCCAAACCCAAGTTAAATGCTCAGCAAGGAGACCATTAAAATGACTTCCAACACAAATTCAACCTCTTTCTTATATAATGGCAGCTTTCCACAAGGCACATCCAAGATGTTTGAGTAATTTAGATTTTTCTGTCCTTTTTTAACCATATTTTTCCCACCCTTGGTCTGGAAGAGTCTAGTAAAGGGGTTACCATGACAACGGGTCCTTCTGGGAGGCTAGACAGCAAAGATTAGGGTAATGGAGGTTACAGAACTAGATTAATATTCATGAGCCTGCAGATACCACCGGGGAGCCAATAAGGATAGGGTTAAGGTCACCAAGGGTCATTAATATACACTTCATGTATCAATATTCATAAGCAAAACATTACAGCTTGCCAGACAAGGGCGAACAAAGAAAAGTGAATATTCCTGATACATATTAACAAACCTCCATAAGAATATGTCAAAAGCACCAAGCCTGGGCAAAGCAAAATGTCAAAATGGACTTTTTTTTTCCTTCCACTTTGGGTTACTGTACACAACCTCACAAAAACATCTAATAAAAAGGAACTGGCTGAGATTTCTGACAAAAATAAGCACTCATACAGTTGCAAAAACATGAAGCTACGAAAGAATTATTTAAAGTGTCTCACACACCAACATACATATATCCACACACACCAAAGCCGTCTTCACCCTCGCGACCCTGACAGAGGCCTGTTGGGTCTGCTCTCTGTTTACAGGCAAAGGCAAAACGGTTGCCAAGCAACCCAGCCCAGCAACCTGTTGGGATCATTAGAGTTGGCTGACATCTGGCCAGCGTGGCTCACCGTGGTCCACAAAGGTGACCACGATCACAACCCGCTATGACCGCTACTCTCCTGTTGCAACAGATATCAAACAGGGCTTACACACTTCCCAACATCTTCTCATCTCTCATCTCACACACACACGCACACACTCCGGTCTTACATTTTTCAGTAACACATAACAAAAAGCTGACAGAAAATGTCAGATGCCAAAAACTAACACAGCCGATTATGTTATAATGTTGTCCTCAGGGCTTTGCAAACCGTCTATAAACTAGAGCCCAACTGATATGAAATTTTGGATGCTGATGCAGATTTTAGTTGCCAAAAATTCACAGATTACCGATACGGCAGCTGATATAGTGGATTTTTATACCTTTTCTGTGTGAATTGTGCACCAACATGACTATGCGAAGGTACTCAGAAGGCTGCTTTCTTGCACAAATTACTTTATTGAAGAGCATTTAAGTTAAATATTCTTCAGCATGTTGCAGAGTAAAGTTGTCAGAAGTATCAATACTTTATAATACTTTTCAATTAAAACAGCATAATACTCACATCTGATAGTATCAAACGTATCTAAGATATAAAAAAGAAAAAATCTTAGTGCTCGTTCAAGGCCTTTTTCTCTGCCTGAAATTTGGCTTGCAGCAAAGCCAGACAGTGTTCGGTGACGTTTTCCTTCCTCTTTTTGCCATAGTATCAAAGGGTATTGACTATCGTTATTTTAATACTAGTATTACATCAAAGTTTAACCTTCTGATATTGTGACAACCCAAATTTAATATACATTGTCAATGAACTCTGAGAAAATAAAAATAAAATAAACAGCTGAATAACTATCAGAATCAGTGAAATTCTTACTATTTTAATAAAGTCAGTCAATTAGGAGCAGACTGTAAAACAAGAAGCATTTAAGCATTTACACCAGCAAGAGAGCGCCTCTTGTGTTCCTAAGTGCTTCCCATTGTGCTAAATCTACAGCACCTCAAGCATTGTTTTCTGCATTATAGGTTCTGTACAAAAAAGTTTTCATATCAGGTCATACTGTAAAACAAATGTGCAGATACCAATATATTTGTGATAGGCCCATATTGGCACATAATATCTGTCAACCGTTATATCTGTTGGGCTCTAGTGTAAACCCATGTCTAATAGACTTCACCTAGACAAACAATGCAAGATGTAAGACACTGATGAGCATAAACAACATACATGACCCTTCTTATTTGTTATGATTGCTACAAAGGTGAATGAAAACGCCATAATGCACAGATTGTGAACCCAATTTTCCCATGCTCCTTGAAGCCATTTTGCCACCTGAGTAGGGTTAACAGGAAAGAAAGCGAGGGAGATGAAGAAAGAGCCAGTGAGTCATGCAGGGCAGGGCTTGACCCATTTCCATGTGACATGCGAAAAGCAGTGAGAGCCACTAATGGCTGTAATGTGGTTAGAGGGAAATCGCTAGATTGCTGACCCAAGGTCTCAGCTTTGAGGCTGAACTCTCTTGCTTCCAAGGTTCACTCTTAAACCTCAGGGTTAGGTGCAACTGGACGCAACACTACACCGCTAGGCTTCTGCCAAAGAGAGCTACAGTGCTCTGATACACTCCACTACCATGGGCTTTGTGTGTCACAGGCGAACCACCCCCGTAGGCGGAATGACATTTCCCAAGGTCATGGTCTCCGGCCCAAGCTCTAAGGGGGCTTCGTCTGAGCTTTGTACTCACGGCTGCCGCTGCATGCCCACAACACACACGCATGGGGACAAACATACGCACGTGCACACATATGTTTAAACTACACAGCCAAGAATGTGATTTAACGCTGGAGTCCTCCCCCCACACTGCATTTTTTTTTTGACACGCATTCAACTGCTTTGCCTCCGGTATGGTGGCTGGCTTGGCGACAGTAACTGCAGCCCCCCCCCCCCCGCCCCCCACCCCCAAGTGATGGAGGCATGGAGATACGGGCCGAGGCGGCAAGCGTCTGCCACTGAAAGGGAACCATTTAGCGGTGTAATGGCGGGGATGACTTGCATGTTGAGACAAACAGCTGCGGGGTGCTCAGCAGTCTGGATCTGTTATCACTCACACATGGGTGATTCAGTGGTGCAGTGGCAGGGGATTTTCTCTCTGGGCCATGGAGATGTATAGCGCCACCACATTATAGACAAAGAGAGAGCCATAACAAGTCAAAGTGCAAGCAGAGGCTACATAAAGAGAAGTCTTGAATAAACTGCCTTGAGATTGACCAGACGTGTACACTGAGCAGCTAAAAATATTTTGATGTATCACCTCTGTGACTTACAGTGTTTGGAAACCTTGTGTGTTGTGTTAACCTGTCACAAAAAAGAGCTTTGCAGCCTGTAACTACAGCTAAAAACAGTTGGATGTTACAGGTAGTGTGCTTGTTCATTGTTTCACCACGCAGGGCTGTCAACAATCTCCATTTGTGAACTTGGCAGGATTATTTTGGCCGTGGCTTTTCTAGGTCAGAGAGGGGCGCATGTATGTGTGTGCGCGTGCACATACTGTACATACAAGTTTAGTACAGGAGTCAGCCAAATTTTCCTGTCACACAGAATGATCGCTGGTAAAGGGAAGAGCAAAGGAATGGAGTAAGGTAGGTTAAGAGGTCAGCCACCACATGACTTGTGTGAGGCTGCTGACTAACATCTCTGCCTCTTTTTCATACACACACACACACACACAGACACACACATACAAAGCTATTCTGTGACTTAGCCAGGCATGAAAATTGGCCTCACTGACCCCAGGCCTGAACAGGGTAGGGGGAGAGGAGACGGGAAGGCGAAGGAAAGGAAGGGACAGATAGAGGGATGGTTGAGGGAGGGGTTGATTTGGCCAGGCAGGAAAGGAGAGGAGGCCATTAGCCGATTAAGGCTGGACAGGGGTGCATCGATACTGTGCTGATGTCAAAATGAGAGTCATGCCCATGAGCTAATATAGCAATGAGAGTAAGAGAGGCCAAGAGAGAGGGAGCAGGAGCTGGAGAGAGGTAGCGCAGGTCGGGGAATCGCTAAAAATCTCAAAGATTGCTGACCGCAAAGCCATAAAAAGAGAGATAACATAAAAAGACTGCCACAACATACCAAGACTAAAGCCATCACATCCACATCGCCAAAATGATTAGTCTTACATCTTTCCCTGCAATGACTGGGAGGGGGAGACAGTGGTGGTGTGTGGGGGTGGGTTAAGGAGGTAGAGCAGGGGGTGAGGACATAGGAAGGAAGGCAGTAGTATGGATTTAGTGAGGAAGGAGCCACGGCGGTAATTAAGTGTCCGGCTGGGCCCTGGCGGGGGTTGCCACGGCCGCGGGCTATGCTAATGAGCACGCCCGGCGGTCAGGGCTGCCTTATTAGCGCCTGCTGGACAATATGGTGGGAGAGACGCTCTACTGGCGGGCTCACGTCTCTGCAAATGACTAACAGTCCTCCCGAGGAGGAAGGTAA
Organism: Lutjanus erythropterus; assembly: GCF_056507025.1. Classification (NCBI taxonomy): domain Eukaryota; kingdom Metazoa; phylum Chordata; class Actinopteri; order Lutjaniformes; family Lutjanidae; genus Lutjanus; species Lutjanus erythropterus. Next base: position 14,928,568 of record NC_139319.1, on the reverse strand, counting down.
TTCCATTAATTGGGACACACTGGATCAGGATCGCTTCCCTTCACTTTTCCATAATCTCTCACTTGCTTGATCTCTTTCACACCCACATGCTCTTTTTTCTTCTTTTATATATGTCTCCCTTCATCCTTCCTCATAACTGGGAATGAAAATATTAAAAATAAAGAAATAAATAAAACACAGATGCTCTAAATAAATCCAGCTGGATGTGTGGGAGCTCACAGACATATACTCCCCTCCCTCCTCCTTCACATAAAATTATACGCCATCAATCTGTTAAATGCTGTTGTTCTTCTGCAGGAGCAACATGATAATTGCTCCAAAGTTTATCCATCATGTTATTTCCATTAGGAAGTTGATGAAACATGACAACCAACAAGGTTACGGGCAAGACGTGTGATCACTGAAGCAAAATGTCATACAGTGGAGCAGGCAACTTATTTACTTTTGAAAACCTTGGTGTGATGACCTGTGACCCAGTGTCAATTTTGTTGATGAATTATGTTCATCATAGCTCTCACCAACTACATTTCACTGATGAAAACAAGACAATAACTAAATCAAAACTAACTCATGTGACAAAAACTGACTAAATCTACTTACTGACCCTTTCGTCAAGTGTCAAAACTTCTCCAGTGAAATGATACCTGCAGTCAATCCTTTTTGTATGGTTATTTGTATGGTTTTACTCATAGCCAATTAAAGCAAGCGTTCTTCAATTTAATCTGAAGTGACTGACCTACTACTGCTACTGCAGACTGCAAACACCTAGCCTCACTCTCTCCTTCCATGTGTGTAGGACAGAGGTCTGCAACATGTGGCTCTACAGCTGCATGCAGCTCTTTAGCCCCTCTCCAGTGACTCCCTATGAGTCTGACAAAAAAAACTTCATACATTCTCCTATTGTAAAAATGTGTAACTTATACGCTGAATCAAACCAGAGTTGGTAGTTGTTGGAAGAGTGGACAGACTAATAATGACAGTTATGGTAAGTTTTACATGTTTTTCTGTCAAGTTTGAATGAAGTATATTTTCCAAGGAGTTAACGAGCTAATTAGGCTCATAATTCAAAAGGTGAAAGGGTGTATTTCTTTCTTTAAAAAGGAAAATGAGCATGAGAATATTTAATTTCATCACTCTTTGTGAGTTTATTTTGTTTATTGGGCGTAGTGAACCTACACAGCATACATAATGTAACAAATTTGCTGCTTGCGCACATCTCCCAGCTGAGAGGACTGGAGGAGGTGGGTGTGGGGGACAAAGACATCGCCAATTGCTGATTGATGGGCTGATGATGATCATTTGGAAAATTTTAACATGTCACCCATCGCTACTGTGATGGACAAAGACAAATCATATTAGTAGACGCTACAGTGCTTAAACATATGTTTATGCTATTTTAAGGTAATTAGCATACAACGAAAATCGTAACATAACCTTTGTAAATTTGGCGTCCAAAATTAGACTCTTTCCCCTAGTCACAATTGGGTCCACATTCTCTTTTCCTCCTCTTCTTTGGATTTTTTCCCCCATACACATAAATACAACTAATGTAGGGGCCCAATTCTTGATGAGCTTCACTGTTTATCACTATAGTGGTGCAGATGGATGACACACACTGATGACGTTTTCTTGTACACTGACTTGCATTCTAGCCTCTGATTTAGTTGGTGTCGTACATCAAATCTGATGTCATACCCAAATTTATTAGATCTATGTTGCTTTGTGTGGCAGCAATAAACTGACTGTAGACACCATAAAAACCTTATTTAAAGTTAACGAAAACAGAACAATTCTTATTTTCAGGTGATTATACACCAATGAAAACACACTTATCAAATTATATTCTGCCAATAAATCCCCATAAATCTCACACACTGGACCTTTAAACTGACCTATTCAAATGAAAACTGTAGTCTAAGGAGCAGTACTTCCTTACACATCCCAACACTATATATGCAGTCAATTATATAGTCATTGACAAGGCCTTTCCTTTTAGTGGCTTGAAAAACTGACACCTATTTTTCTTCTATGCAAGAGTAAGCTAAGCCATTAAACATCCCTCTAGCAATTAATTATGTTGACATGATGCCTTGATCCAGGGAAAAAAAAATCCTCCTGTGTATTGATCGAGGTTCATGTTAGACATTCAAACATTATGAAAACTCAAATTCAGCTGCTCCATTTCTACTCCAACCATCTCTGTTGCCCCGTCCAACTGCTAGTCTGTGACAAAGACATAAAGAGCCCATCTTTTAGCTGGAATCTGAGGTGAGGTGATACTCTCAGTGAGGATCAGGGTTCAGGCAGCAGGGCTATATATAATGGCGGTTGAGTCGTATTGAAATGTAGTGCAAATTACCATCTGTGTATTTTCGGCCTTGGCCTCCGTGGTTTGTGGGTACTTTGGGCGGCATGCCAGAGGTGAAACAGGAAGGAGAAGTGTTCTTGGAAGAGAATGAGACGACTGAGAGCCCCAGACCTCTGAAATTCCTCATTGCAGATGAAGTGCACTTTACCCCCTTGTTTATTTTTCCCTTCCATTTTTAGCATCTTGTGTTAAAAAAAATACTTGCTCATAACCTCAAATGTGTCATCAAAGCTATGGATCTAAACTGCTGGAGGGAGAGAAGTGCTATGTCTATTGCATCTTTGTTGCATATACTGACACATTACAAAGATTGTGATAAGAGAAGAAAACTGAATCTGATTAGTGACTTTATTGTCCAACACTGAAATGATTCAATCTGGACTGGAAGTTAATGTGCAACTTATGTGCTTCTCAACATGCTTTGGACAGAACATGTTGTGTTATACATGTGTTTGTATTAGGGATGTGTGTAATTAGTCAACTAAATAATTATGGGTCACCACTCTCGCTAATTGGCAGCAGAAATACTAGTTGGTTATAGGGCTGAAACCTTGCAGTTAGTTGGTCGATTGGTTGGTTGTTATGATCTTATCTGACAAAATTCTCACTGGCCGGACAGTCATTGGTATTATTTCAATAAGGAGATCATTTTAATGAGGAGATCAGTCTTCTTAATTGCTGTTGGGGATTAGACATATATGCAGACCTGATGTATTGTAATTCTGAGTGACAGGCTTTTTACTGAATATTTACTGACTCCAAACTAATTGAGAACACGTCAGAGAAGCAGTACGAATCACAACGTGGGCCCTCTGCCTCAGATGACAGAAGAGCTGAGTGGGTAAAAAGTTTATTTTTGATGACAACATGAGTGTGGATTTTACTCCGTTGGACTGCTTTATCAACAAGGGCCCGTAACATTTCAAGCAAAATAATGGATAAACATTGAGCTGTCTGTGACCTGACTACGAACTTAAAAAACTAAGTTTTGACATTTCTTATGTTGTTTTACTGTTTTTGTAAGCTGCACTGTGGCTGATCAATCTAGAGATAATGTGCATTTTTTTTCCCCGCTGACCAATCGAATAGTTGAAGAGTAGGTAGAATTTAAACTAACCAAGTTTTTGCATGGTTAACTACAGCCGTAGCTGGTTAAACTATTTATCAATATTTTATTAATTAATGATGTTAGCCTGGAAGGAGAGCAGGCTGCAGCTGCTAGCACTGCTAACATTAGCCACACTGTGTAGCAGCTAACATTAGCTGTGGGTAAACAAAATTAGATCTTAATGAAAATTTCTATTTTATCAGCAGGGAAATTAGTGGCCAGTAGTTGTATCACTAAAATATAATTTATTGTGTGCTGTTGTGACATCTGAAAATGAGTGTTAGATTAAGTACTGCATTCCTTTAAAGACTTGGACTAACAGACCTGTTCTCTAAATTCAGATTTATTTGCTGCCATGTGTTACAGTGTATGAATTTAGTTTAACTGCAGTGAGCTATTTAAAAGTTTTCCCTCATTCCTGAAAAGACAGTCAGTCCCCATTCATACAACAGCATCCTGATGCAAATGTGTGAATATGGTGTGAGACTGTTACAGCAAGCCCTGCCTGAGTAACTAATCACCCAGTAAGAGACATGTATATTAAAATTTTTGAATTTTTTCATCTAAGTTTAGAGCACCTTCTGTAGTTGAACACAGAGAGCAGAGTATCTAACTAAATGATTAGGATTATCATTCTAGCAATAATCTACATCCCTGGCTTCAAGCAAACTGCATTACACAGCTAATGACACTAATTGGTGAGTGAGAATGGGCCAATGTTCACTGTCACAGCCCCCAAAACAGCATCAAAATGTTTGAAACATCTCTTACACGCAAGTCTTCAAATCCCATCTGTTTACCACTCTCCATCTAAACTCAAAGGGCAGTTTCTAATTTGTAAACCACAATTTTTCTTCTTCAAAATGTTGACTAAAAATGTCACCTTTTCACATGCTACCCAAGTGACAAAGCACGCTGTAACTTCTATAAATGGGGAGAACTGCGACACCTCAGGAAAATAAAGTAATAACTAGAGGCTATAAGAATCAACAATGGTCTGTCCAATGTAATAGACTGTCAGTGGTGTGTACATGTTGGCCAAAAAAGCCTGGAGGCATATAGACAACAGCAGCTTGCCCAAAACAAAAAAAATAACTTCAACAGATAGATTCTGCTTGTCTGAGGACAGACTTGTAAAAATCTATTTTTATTTTATTATGTTTTACTGAGAAATCGGTGTGCTTAGTTGTTATACAGCCTCTGTGAAGGTCTGTGCATCTCTTCTATTTCACCTTTGGCAGCCTCTAATAGCATGCCTGAATTCTTTCTCAATTGGGTTGTACAATCTACCCAATTTATGAATGTAAAAAGAAAAAAGCTGGCTGTCACTCAGGATGATGTGACCATGGCCAGCCTCTGCATATGTTATTCAAGTGACTTCCATTGATAAAGTCTACAGTTTGTCTACAAATTTGACTACAAATACCCAACTGCACTAAAGATTATCAACAGCAGCCCAACATGATTAAAATTCTGATTTTTTTTTAGGACCAGATCAAAACTGTAAGCCATTTTGCCAACAAACAGGCTTGGTGTTGCTAGCTCCGGTCATGTCATTTACATTTGTGGCAAGTGAAACGGAAGATAGTGAACTGATACATGAGAAGGTATCATCTCACCTTGTGTCACTTCTGTTTAGCCTTCAGCAGTTTGTAGTAAGTTGATTTCAGTTGTGAATGTAAGATGCACATGCTAACTGTCAATCACAGGGATAACTGTAGTTACTTCTGGACATATCGATATCAAGGATAAACCCCTTCATCCCTTCAGGACTGCAGGGATGATGTATTTTTGGAGGCCAAACCGGAAGTCAGCATTGTTCTGACTTTTTGACTGAATAGATGACTGACACACAGGGTGGCTCACTTAGTGTACTGGATGAATTTGATGCTAGCGCCGGTCACAGATATTGTGAGCGTTTGTGGTAAGTGAAGGTGCTGTTTGAATAAACAGCCAAATTAAACTCACTAATATCACTGTCATGCATATAATATGCATGATAAATCCCAAGTCCATTCATGTGTTCATGACATGAGCCACTAAGTAGTTCTCCAAGCTGCTGGATCCCTGACCAGCTCTGGGGTGGCACTGATTGTGACTGGGTACATAAAACACAAAATGACAGTGGACCTGTGCCACCGCAAAGAGGCAAGGATTAACTGGCTAATTACAAAGTGAGAAACACTAACTAGCATTCTGGTATTCCCAAGGCACTGGTTTGAACAATCAAATGGCTCTGGGTCGGCATGTTAGTGGATGATTTTACTGTCAAAATCTGTGCCAAAATGTTTTATTTTATTATGAATGACTTATTCACTGCGTGCACTGTTTTTGGTAATGATGAGTCATGCTTTTATATTAAATCTGCTTTACAAGAACTGGTAAATCTAAGCAGCCATTAGAAAAGAAGACCTCATGTCTGACAATGCTGGACACATTTCCTCTTATCTTTGAAAGAAAGTTTATGTACAGCTTTCTAATGAACATAGAAGAAAAAATACAATTAGACTGACAATCACAACTACAAAACTGATAATACCTTTTTAAAAATCAGAAAAGATCATTTAAAAAGAATTGACCCTCCGCTATGCACCGCCCTCTTTAGTTACTGTTGTTCCAGTCTTGCACTGCATTTATGCAATTTACAGTGATAACGGTGGCAGATTTAACATTGAAATTGGGAATAATTGTTGAAATACAAGGTTTTTGAATACTTAGAGAAGTAAACAAAAGCAGCCTCTCATTTGTAGCTGACGACAGTGGATTGTGTCGGCTAAAATAATGACTCACAAGCAGATTTCATAAGTGGAGATGGCTGATGTCAGCTATTGCTAACTCCAGGTGATGTTTTAATGTTTAGAACTGACACATTTTAGAACAAGAACCCTGTGAAAGTGTGCATGTAAAGTTGCCCTACAGCTGCATAGCATGATATAACGCTAATGCTAAAAGACTCAGGCTAAAGCTATCTTACATCTCAGCAAACACTGGTCGGATGGTGAAATACAATATCTGCATGATAGATGACAGAAATACACTCATTAATGTGGAAGGGCAAGCAAAAGGAAAAAGGAAGCGCAGGGACTCGATTAGTGCAGCGGACCTTGAGACGGGTCACCCAGCAGGATCAGCCGGACCACGATCATGGAAGAGAGCTGAAATAAAAGCTAAGCTAACCTGGCTTAAACCTGAGATAGCAAACCAGAGTGAGATGCATTGTTGTCACCCACTTTGATTATGCATCAGTACACATCCTCCCCCTCAAACCTCCACATAACAAATGCAAATGCAGCGGTATCTAACTTTGGCTGGAGGTAAAGTTACTGCAGCTCGCGAGCTAGCATTAGCCAGACATGCTAACATTCGTAGCTGATGTTAGAGCAGATGAAGACAGAGTTTAATCTATTCACCACATATAAGCTCTTATGTGTCATGTTTTTGAGAGACTACAAAAAAAGATGCCACCGTCCAGATTCATGAAAAACCAAGTATTACTGTTCTCAGAGCATACTGCACAACTCTTCAACATGAAGAGAAATGGAAAGCTTGACAACTTTAGTTTTGGTTGCTAAGCTTTGGACGCGGGGCTTAGTGAACACTCAATTACATGTCAAATGTAATACGTATTTCCTTCTAGAGTTGTAACAATAACAGAGGTTGGGTTTTCAAAAACAATGCTTGACATTTTTCACCATTTCTGACATTTCATTAACCAATAAATAAATCCATTAAAAACAGAAAACAATCAATGATGAAAATAATTGCTAGTTGCAGCCCTGTATGGTATCAAAAAAGTATTGACAACCGTCACACAGCGAGTCCTTTATTCATTGGGTATCATATATTGGTTTGTTGATAGGTGAATGAACATTTTTTTTGGCATAAAATTACAACTGCCTGTGTATTTAGAAAATGTTTGGCGGCAAAAGGTTTCCATTCAAGGAATGCAAGAGAATAACCCCAAAACAGATGAGCATGTTGGGGTCTTTAACAGCGAGGTGTCTGTGAGGGGTTTTACTCAGCAGCAGAAATTTAATCCCAGCATTTAAAACTGCTGACCAGCCACTCTGCTCATAAAAAAGTCATTTGGTCACATGGGTTCAGAATATCTAGTTTCTTGTATTTTCATGTTGCATTGTATCATTTTGTGCAATTGAATCTTAATTTCCTTAGTCTATTTAAGTACCTCTTTTAGTTAAATGTTTTCAGCCTTCATGCTTAATTTTAATTGCTCTATTGTACATTGCTTGTGGGCTAAATACACAACACAACATGGCTTTAATTTCAATACAGTGCAGACGTAGTCTATCCAAAATTTGTAATGATTTGCATTGCTATTCATGATGAATCATAATATAACACTCCATTTATTGTGGATAAAAGCCAGATGCCAAGTCTGTCTGCAACCAGCCAAAACACAATCCTTTCATTTTTTAAAAAGAAGTAGGCTACTCAGGAAGATGCTGTTGAGATGGCATGAATGCTCCCTCAGACAAATTAAGAATTACTGACCTTCATTTTCATAAAGTTATTACTAAAAAGGTAACACTTTGATTTTAAATTTCTTTTTTTAACTGATTCATTTATGCCATATATTGGGGGACATGTGAAACTGCTGCTGATGCACATTAACATATCTTTGTAAACAAATTAAGAGAAAACAATTAATAATAGGTTGCTTGAAAAGGGACCAGCACAGTGTCTAAACGCTAGACTACAACAACACAGACCAATCTCTTGATTTTGTGAGAAAGAGCTGTTCATATTCATCAAGACTTCAGCCGCTCCATCTCATAGGAATAGGCATATGTGGGTGGCATCCTTCTTTGTAAAAACTGAATACAGGCAAACACATGCAGCACACTTTAAAAACACCACATATGGTAGAAAAAAAAACTTTTGTGTTTTTCCATGCACATGTGTGAAAAACTGCAAGAAATGATGCTCACAAAAACACAAATTGTTTTTCTATACATGCCCAATGCTGGATTACTTACTTAAAATGTACTTTGGGGTACTACATTTTGATTGATATAACCTGGTTAATTTGCCATGCTGCAGTGGTTGTTATGCAGGGTATTGTGTGTGCAGGGTTTCCAGAAGACAGCACAATGATAACCAGTTTAATACAGCTATGGAGACATAAAAGTAATATTTTTTTCAGTGCTTTTTTTACTTTTCATCATTTCCTCTTCTCAAACACAGAGTAATTAGCATATGCCCGCTGTTCAACTAACATTAACTCCCTCGCGTATTTGCTTTATATCAGGCAAAATTGTCATGAATACAGCTCAGATTACCATTTCATGTTCTTTTGAAAACTGCTAATTATAAGCCACCTGACATACAAGTCAGATCCCGTCATTTTTTTTCCTTCCGGTTGACAAAGTAACCTCGTTCAAGCAAGACGTGGATGTCGCGCTAGCATTCTCAAGTAGACAGGGTACATTCTTTGGAACAAGTGCGAAAAGAACAGGCCATCACCCCGCTGTGTAGTTTTCTGGCATACTGAAGCTCCTCACAGAGGTGATTGTGTGTCTGTGGAAGAGAAGTGAGAGCGAGAGTAGGAGGGTGGAAGGTGGGAGTGTGTACAGCGTCCATGTATTGTTTGTAAATCGCCCTACTGGCAAAAGGGACACTCAGCTCTATAGCAGCCAGTCCACCCAGAGATACAAAGCAAGGTCCGGTGGGAGGTGGGGGTAGAGTGAGAGGTAATTCTATATGTGCATGTTTGTATGTATGTATGTATGTGTGGAGACAGTGTGTTAGAGAAATTGGGCAGTGTCTATTAGAGATGCTCAGAAAGGACGACAAGGGAGAATGAGCCGAGGAAGAAGAAAAGAGGGAGGGAATCTTGAGAACTATGGGCGGTGGGGAAGATGCCTTTTTTTATGGTGGTATTGCTTTGACGGCTGTTTGGCAGAGGCGCCCAAGGCAGTGCCTGCTTGGATTTTAGCCTGTCACTTAGGACAGGGACACTAATCAGCATTGGTCCCGGTCCCTACCCCAGGAAAAGGGGGGAGCACTTTCAGGCCATTATTTAAAAAAAAAAAAGGAAAAAGAGGGAGCAAGAGAGGGGGAAGAATTGCTGTGGCACAGCAGGAAATGCTAACCGCTAACCTCATTTACATGCAGGTCCAGGGAGAATGGGGGGAGAGCTTATTCCGTTTCCAATCTCCATGTTAAATGCTGGCCAGGGCAGCTGATGGGAATGAGAGGCATTGTTCGCCCCATGCTGCTCTTTCCCTCTCCGTTACACCAATACCTGCCTCGCTTTCTTCAAGGTATAAAAAGGAGACATTGCCTTAGTAATTTCAATCTTCACCTGAAATCTATATGAACCTGACGTGCAATGTATGCGGCTGTTTACTTTGTGCAGATTGTGTACGCACTGCAACCCTCATAGGTCTATCTGTTCTGTCATAACCAGGTTGTGACCTGAGGCTGCCGCATTCAAAGCCATCCTTCACCCACTGAGTCTGTTCTGTGGCATAATGATTGCTATGACAACCATCACTTAAAGCCACGGGTAGGTGGAGGAGAGATGTCAGCTTCTCGTCTACTCTTCTGATGATCTCATTTCTGGCTGGCAGGTACAACAAGGTCAAACCACTGAAACTGGCAAAGTGGCTGCTTGCTACATGCAAATGACAGAACCGAGTTTCCAAACAATTACACTGGCCTGTCCAAAAACGACACGGGGCTAAGCTCTGAGAACCACAAGGTGGGGGTGGGGGGTATAAAAAAAAAAAAAAAAAATCAGGGGAGTCAGAGAGAATGAGATGTAGAGGGAGGGATGCCTGTCTTTGGCCAGCAATGTATGAGCACAAAGTCTGGCTGTGCGTGCCAAATGAGGTTTTTAAACGGTTTTTCTGGGAGGATTTGTGCTAATCTAGAAAACCTTCTGGAGGAAGTGCAAATACATCTGCCGCTGACCACTCCCCTGTAGAGTACGAGGGATTAATGACATGGCAATCTGAACCAACATGGCCCCCATTCAACACACTCGTGGGCAGTGGGAACATACGGGCAATCATGAGTTACTGAGCCATCTGATTGAGGTCTTTTTAGAATAGCTTCCTACCTACATCCATTCATTCATTCATTCATTATCTTGCTCTGCTAATTTGTCCTGCTTAATTCATTTCTACTTATGGTTATGGTTCTTACAGGTGCCATAAACCAGAGATTCTCAATTTTTACTCAGGCAAGGATTCCTTACAAGACAGAAAATATAACAGGGACCGCTCATGTATTTCCTATTTTTTTAAACATCTAATTAGTTGTGTGAAAGAACAACACAAGATAAATGTATTAGAAATATATTAAAAACACCTGCACCATGTCAACACAAAATACCAGTAACATACATACACCATACATTTTGGGGGGGTGCAGAACAGGTCCCCCTCAATATCTTGCCTGAAAGCCTCATTTTTAGACAAATAAAAACATTCCCAAGATAAATTGATGTAGAAAAGACTAAATTCAATGCATAAAAATCACCAGAATGCAGGAAAATAAGTGTTTGATGATCAGAATTTCCTGCAGAACAGGAAAATGATGCATGATTTTTGCTAAAGTGTGAATCGCAATTTTTTGAAACTGCGATTCTCTAACACAATTCTGATTTTTTCAACATAAATATTTATAGCAGTCATAGAAAAACAGTCTGAGACACTTGCTGTCTAGACAGGGCTTTAAACAGATTTGACACATCAAAGTGCTGGACCTACACTTCCTCTCTTACTTTAAAACATTTAATCAAAGTGATTAACTGAAATGCTGATGAACATAAAAATACTGAATGCAGAAGCACTGTGTAATGTTTGCATTATTAAGGTTTGTGTAGTCTGTTGGCTAGGATTTTGTGATGTGGTTTGTTCCTCCTTTAGGAGCAAGTGAATCATCGTCATTTAGAAATGAAATCCCATAGATGTATGAATTGAATCTCGATTTTGTTTACCATTAATCATGCAGCCTGATTAGAGAGATTGTTAGATTAGAGTATAATCTATGAACTATTTTACATTTAAAACTGTAACTAAATTGCAACTCTTGTAAATAAATAAATTTTCATATCATGATAATTTAAATGATTTAAATGAATCAGAAAATCTTTCACAGAACTAGTGATAGAGTGCCACGGACCCCTGGGGGTCCCTGGACCCCTATTTGAGAACCACTGCTATAAACTACATAGCTCCTCACTGAAAATGAAATATCCATTGATTGGTTAATCTCATTAGCACCACAAGGGCAAAATCAAGTGACCAAATGCCCTTGGTAAACAATGAAAGGATGAGCCCTGAGTCACATTGTTCTTTTAATGCATTAGGAGGATGCTATGACTACATTGTGCAAATGGGGAAGCCTCCTCCACAACACTGAATTAGTCAAGACGCTCACCTGCATTTTCAGCGTCATAAATAACCTCACACTGCACTGACAATGGCTTTCTCAGAGATGACATCACATCAATGATTTTAACTTCTCTGGATTTTTTGTCCCGCAGCCAAACACTTCCACTCTCCTTTTAGAGATGATATATTGTTTCCCTAGAGAGCTGTCACTGCCTTATGGTCCTACTATCCTGTGTCTGTAACAGCCCCCCCCCTTCTCTGTACTTTTAATCTGCCTATAAAACCGATCTTACAGCCCAAAAAGCTGCAGACACACAGCTGTTAGCCCGGCTAGTTAAAGACATTAGCCTGTGCCTTGCTCTTGACTGCCTAAATGTGCAATGTGGAAACACTTCCACACCGAGAGGAGAGAGGGGTTAGCCTGGCTAGTGCACTAAAGGCTAACTAGAGCCACGCTGTGCTTGAGAGAGAATATCTGTGTGCATGTGTGTGCAAGAGGCCTCCTGCCCTCCTCTACCCACACAGGAAGTGAGGTCATCTCATAGCACTGCGCCGTGCAGAGTGCATTCAGGGAGGGCGACAAAGATCAACGTGTTGGCCAAAAGCCATTTTAAGCCCCCTAGCAAAATATACATCCACTGATGACCTACAGTGAATTACTGCATTTCAAAAAGCAGCTTTATGGAGCGTTAATGTATAATGCTAAAAGCAGTGAGTGTGTAGGGACAGTCAAAAAAGCCAAAAAAAAAACTTAAATCATATCCCCCCTCATGCCCAAAACTTCCCAGTTTCACATGCTAGTTAAAGATGTACCACATGCTCCAAAATTTCTTCACAGCCCACAGGCAATGGTCTTTCTTCTAAGACAATTGCAGAAGTTCTTTATATCTGTACAATGTAATTTTAGTGTCTTTCTAGGAGTGAAACGTGAGACAGAGTCCAACAATAAATCACATCCCTGTTTAGAGCGGGCGTCTGGCACGACTGGCCGGCTTCAGCTCCCCAGACCACCACCTCCTCCACCGCCGCCTCCACCTCCTCCTCCTCCTCTCCTCTCATGCTCTCCATCCCTCATGCCTGTTAAAGGCTTGTCCTGCAGGGCCTGGATGCACTTGTGTGGTACAACAACAGAGAAACCGCCCAAAGCTCTTAACAGCTCTTCCTCTCCACTTCCTCCCTCCCTCCATCTCTCCACTGCTACCACCACCACCACCACCACCACCAGCTCCTCTCTCCCTTTCCACTCTGCTCTGTCTTTCCCAGCTGCACCGGCGAGCTGTTCCGTATGAACTGCTGCCAGCTGAAAGCCTGCTACTCCTGTGAGATTGCTATTACTCAGTGCAAGCAGGGCTCTGCGTAGCCAAAGGGCTGCTCTCCGAGCTGTAGATCTCCATGTTGTGACTTGTCAACACGGGAAAAATCGTTACCAAGGCTGAGGCACTTCCATTCCACACAGAGGGGGTCTGATTGAGACCAGGCAGACAGGCAGGTACTGTACTGGAGGTATTAGGACAACTACTGTTACCTGCTTTTGTGCTGCAGAAGATCCTCTGCTCAGAGAAGGCACTTTCAAGTTATTAGATAACAAACATCTGAAGTGAATTTCAACTTAGTTATTGATAGAGAACTAAGTAATTTGTAAACAGATACTGATCAAGACGAATCAGAGGTTTTCATCACAGATTCAACATTTTAAAAGTTGACCAATTCAAGTTTTTTTACTGCTACAGTTTGAGTTAGACTGTGGTGTAGAGTCCCACGATTTACTTTTTTAAGATGCCAGCAAACAAGTAATGAATCACAAACTGGAAAGAGCAAGTTTTTCAATGTTTTTCTACCATCACTGGTAAACACAAGATCATGTGAAAGTTTTTGCTAGTTGCACTGAAAATACCCAAGGTTAAGTAGAAATACGAGTCTGCCAACCAATATTATCAGCCCCATACATTTATTTCATTATTATTCATTCAATAGTGTTTACACTATTGAATGAATAATGTGCTTGTATAAAATTGCCAAAATTAATGTTTTACATTAGGGAAAAGTTGATGAACTGCGCTGGGCTAGGAAGAACAGCATTTCCTTTTTTTATGTACACAAGGGCACAAGAAAATGACAATAAACTAAATCTTGAAATCTTGAATAAAAGAACAAATAAAATGCATCGAGAATCTGACTAAGCATTTAGTAGCAACTTTTGTTTGAGAGTCTTTGATAACTGGTGCCACAAAACAATTTCAGTTGACATTCAAAGTAGGATAATTATCAGGGCCAAAAAATTGTCAGTTGATAATGGAAAAATTAATATGATTATTTATTATTTCAATACTGAAATGATAGCTGATAAATATTGACTATAATAACGTCTGATTTGACAGATTATGTTGAAGCATTTCATTCGAATTGAATTAAAGAAAAACGTGAAAATTTGAAGAGTCGGGATTGTTTCTGAACTTTGTTATAATTGTAATAGTGATGTCAGTTAGATCTGGTTAGGTCAGATTTATGGAATCATCCAGTTTTGCTCACTACATATTATTCTTTCTTACCCTCAGGTGTGCATAAATTACAGGTTACATGCACTTATTTTTTAAAATACAAAAATCTGAAATTGTTGGTTATCTTGTTGGTATTCGCCAACTTCAAACTCCCTGCTCGATTTATTTTTTGACATACACATTATTATGGAATATAAGAATATAACAATATCAATTTCAAATAAATACATATACATATATTAAAAATAGCCGAAGTGTTAGTTTTCTTTTAATAAAGATGCTTTCACTAAGTTGTTGCATTGCCATTAAATACTTGAGCTTCTTAAAAAAACTTTGGGTGAGCTACTTTAGACTTCTGGGGCACAACTAGCCTCTTACATGCACATGTAAACACTTTATCAGCTCTTCTGCTGAATACTAAATTATTAAACACTCTGGTCTCCTTGCAGTGACCTCAAACATTTTCTAATCAAGAAAATTTGTGGTTTATAAGACAAGATAAGAGCAACAATTTGGGGGTGGAACAGTATGCAATATTCCACAGTGTCACATGGTGTCAGGTCAAGGTTACACATGTTTTCAGTACAGAGAGAAAACAAAGACATGTGCTTTAATTCTTGCTAAGGTCTCAGAACTTTTTTTGGTTTGTTTGAAGAAAAAAATCCAGACATGTATTTGTGTGTTTTAATGAAATGAAAATTAGCAGAAAATGTAGAAATTTTTGGGAATTCTGCTGTGAAATGATACTTAATATCACATAAATCACACAAATATGTGCATTACGATCAATAAGTACTTTTTAAAAAACAAACAAACATGTCAGTATTACTACACCTTAACTACAACACCACACACACATGAAGGAACATTATAGTGAAATGTTGGATCGTAAATACAACATTAAGGCAGCCTGGACACAACCAACAGTACTTTTTTGTTTTTTGCAGAGACATATCTTATGCTAACTTGGGTTGAACAACGAAGACAGAGAAGTTTTGTCTGATCCACTACTTGTCTATAATTCACTTGGAAACCACAATGCTTCTTGACAAAAGATCTGAATGAAATAGGAACGTACTCGAGCTCTCTCTTCTTATTTACTTTTGCAACAGTCTAGCCTTCACTAGGCTATCTTGACTAGCATAGCTTAGCTAACATCCAGTACCCTGCCGCCTACCTCTACTAGTGCATGACTGCTACCTCGCTCAACTGCTGCATCTCCTAAGTGTATTGGACAGAATGTCCACTGCTTCTGCCAACCTTATCTTTCTTGCCTTTGTCAAAAAAAACCTTAACAAATTAAGAGATTTTGTCCAGAGAAATGCTAGAGGGTTTTTAATTTGATATGGATAGAGGAAGTGTTCACCTATTTTTTAAATGTCTGTCAAACATTCTATTGTATTGCATTCTACAGGTATAGACCACTGACACTGTAGTCAACATGTAATGTTGCTGGTATAACTGACGTCATAATGACTATCAATCCATCATTTTCACTTCCATGAAAAAAATCATCACAGCTCATTCGTTTAAAAATCACAGGCTGCACTTCATCACTTAACAGGGCATACTGAGGCTGAAGTTCTCCACAGAACAATTTGATATCAAGACATATACTGTTACCACTTGTACTAAATGTACACCCTGAAACAATACAGTTGCTAATCTTCAGTTTTATTGTCCTGAAACCAGTGCTAAAGCAGTACTGGTTCCTAACATGTCAGTACTGAAATATCAATAAGCTCCTGGACAAAAGATGCTGCTATCAATATTTATGAACCATTACGTAGGCTAAATATCTGACAGGGCAATATGTTCACGAGTGTGGGCTTACTTTATTAAATCTGATTAAAATGCAGCTGAATGCAATAACTCAGAAATTACTTAATACAATAAGTAATTTCTACAACAAAAATAAAATAACTGCTTAAAACATATATTTTTTGCACCAAAGTATAGCATGTACTATCAATTAGAGTACTAATAAGTATCAGTATCAAAAAGCAGTATCAGTATCGATATCAGTACACTCACAAATATTCAGTCATTATTTTTGAGTTGCGAGTTGGTTTTTTAATTTCTAGATGTACTATGTAAATGTGAAATAAATGGAAATACAAATTCAAATGAATCATTCAATTACTATGTGAAAAGTTATTTTGAGAAAATGATTATTCTTGGAGAACATACACACCAACAGACATTTAATTCTTAGTAAACATTTATTTTAAAGTCGTATTAACCCTGAATCCTATCACTGACATGATAAACAACCATACTGCAAATGAGCCTTGCCAATTGTCTAAAGTAGCAGAGAATAAAGTTAACATTTGCGTATAAGATTCACACCCTGAGGCTTAGCCACTTCTCTGAAACCACGCCAATTAGACTCGCTGTTTTCATTTACTCTTCAGTAAATCACAAAAACGGAATTCAGTTTGGTCGCTGAGTGCGGATGTTCACTAAAAGCAGGTTCTATGCTCTCTGTGGCAGTGGATGGTGAGCGAGGCATCTACCACCTTTTCCCTGCCCTTTAATTCATTTCTAAGTTAAAGCCTGTGTATCATTATTCGCTTGAGCTCCACTCGCTCGACACCGCCAGAGCACCCAAGCCCCATCAAGTTGAGGTGGGGGGCGACGTAGTGGTGGTGGTGGTGGTGAGGTGGGGGATTCTTGGCAGAAATTCCCCACAAATTTTATGCCAAGAGCAAAATGGAAACCTCCTCTCATTTTCCTTTCCCCTTAAACCAATGTTTTCAAGCCCCAGCCCCACCAAGGTCATTATAATCATAGCAAGTGGAAGGGAGCCAGTGACCCGCCATTACAGTAAGGTAGAGAGCCACCCAGTCAGTCAGCTATTGGCTGATGAAGAGGAGCAGAAATCTGTCCAGAAATGTTAAAAATCTCTCCTTTTCAAATGTAGATACAGCCAGGGGAGAATGGAGCAGAATACCCATGTTATTCCCAATACACTTAAGGTTGTGCTCTTTATGATATGGACTCTCAGTCAGTCTGTATTTTTAACATACTCACCCATTTGCCTTAAAAGGCTTTAAAGACGAGGATGACGACAGGCTGAGAAATGTTAAGGGGAACTGTTCAATCCAATGACAACAAACACTGTAGCCTTTAATGTGTATTTTTGGCATCGAATATGCCAAATAATACAGAATATTTCACCCTATTCTGACTAATCCAACATGTCACTTGAAATCACAGTCACATGCACAAAATATTAGACCTTGTAAGCATTTTAACTAACCCTAACTTTAAAGAGTGAGTAATAAGGCAGCAAAATTACACAAACAATAACACACTGCAAGGTCATAAAGAATGGCAGTTTTCATTGTGGCACCAAAGGTCATGTTTACTTGTCAGAGTGAAGGCGCCATACTGTACTGTGACCTCCATAGCCAGCTTATGTACCCACAGACACACACACACACACACAGACAGACAGACACAAACACACAAGGGTTGCGTGTTCACTTTCACATGTGCGTGCCGTGCACACACACTTAAAGAATAGTCTCCTCTCACAAGCTGTGCCACAGACAATAGGACAGTGCACACTGGGCTGCACAGCCCATATATCTGGGTCTGTGCTAAGATAAAGCACCTCCAGCATTAAAGCCAGTGTATTAGCTTGCCCTTTTTCACCACAGATGAAGAGATTTGAAGCTCGATATTGTGCTTGTTGGCTGGCACACCACCAGGGTGTTGTTGGCTGAATAATGAAAACACACAGACTGACAGCGAATGGCATGAGGTGACACTTCCATTCTAGAGTGGGAAGATCCAAAACAAAGCGCAAAAAGCTTCTGACAAATTCATACTTTTCGGTGACAGTTTGTTGACTGAGGAGGGAAACAACTCCTAAATCAGAAAAGGCTTTCATTTAAGCCCAGGAACACAGGCACAGCAGTGCTCCGGTACAGTGCCTACACAGGAGTACATGATTTCAGAAACGTGGGTGAAGAGTATTTTTGTTGCAGACCAATTACAAAGCTTAATTGAAAGGTTGGCATTGGCTAACTTTGGTCTTGTTGGCCAAAAGATGGAAAATATTGGACCTCATGTTTGACTGATCCAAACAATATAATGATGACACTGTGGGAAATACAGCTTTCACACATAAACTGTGCATCTTTTGAAAAACGTTGTTGAATATCAGGGGGCTTTAGTGAACACATCCTCATGTGTTTTAATTAGGACTGTACCTAATGACTTTTTTTTACATTTGAAACAAAAGAAACAAATTTCTTTTGTCATATTTTATGACGTCATCATCCAATAAGAAATGTTAAATCCTCAAACAAAAGTCCCGATTCAAATAAAATGATTTATTGGATTAAATGAGTTAGGTTAATCATTATCCTTTAAAGAATATAATTTATCAGTTTTGTCACCATAAGTGTCATTTTTGTGCTGGTAGATGGCTGCCAGACCACCCCATGAATACAGGTGCGTGCCCATGTTTGTATGTGGCAAGTGATTGCAGTTAAGGGATAAACACCAACAAATATTGATTGAAGCAGATTATTTCCTTAGATAAAAACATGTTGAGAATTTTGGAAATGATTGCACTGATCTTTTTTCACTTAATGTTGACTTTTGGACTCACACTCACACAACACTCTGGAGTTATTGGAATAGTCTGGATCACAATCGCAAAAAACCTCTCACAGCAGCCACTGGAATCTAATTTTACAAATAGTGTAATAATAATAATAATAATAATAATAATAATAATAATAGTGCAGCCTGATCTTAATCTGAAATTGCAGAAATACCAGGTTTAAACAGAACGAACAGACGAAAAAAGCACGCAGCATTCAAATGTTGATTTAGATTGTCAATGTTATGAATGAGGCTTCAAACTGTTTGGAGGTGGTACAGTCCTAGTTTTAATTGTTGGATGTTTGTTACTATTTTATTATTTGTCAACAATTTTTCTAATATGTTTCAATGATTTTTCAAAAAATCATAAACTGGTTTACCCTGTTTTTTATTTTACATTTGAAACTAACAAAGCATGTCCTTAAATATTCCAATCATTACAAAGCGGCTCTATCCTGTTGTAGTGAAAATTCACCTCCAGGGTACATTTGGATGTTGAAATGGACAATCAATTGCTATTCCCTGAGCAACTACAGTAGGTGCTAAAACACGATTTTATGTCTGCTGCACAAAAACATAAAATCTATTTCAATTCTGCTATATTTTGAGACTACTGACTCACATCACAAAAATATTCAAAAACTATTAATACAAATGTGTCCCTGTTAACAGGGTGACATGTGATAAAATCCTACACAATGAGTCACTCCAATTACCCAAGACAAGACACTTTTTCTTATTTGGAAGGAAAATGTACAACTTATCAAAGTATCAATGAGCCACACTGTACTGCATACTGTATCCTGAATACAGCCTAATAATAAACAAGAGTACAAGCAGCCTGGAAACAAGGAGATGAATGTCACTAACAAAGAAAGGAAATTCAGGAAAAGGCAACCTGTTTCAGGGGTTGAAATGACAAACTACTGATTACACTGTACACTTTATACACTTCATGAGACAGATTCTGGCTAACGATGAGGAAAATGCATTCAGTGGACACGAGGGTCTCTTAAAGAAGCCAAGGTATGCAGAGTGTTAAGGAAAAAAGCTGCAATGGGTTACCATCAGTTATACATCATGACCCTGTTCTGTGCAGTCCAGCCATGTGGCTTACATACTCCTTATGCAGCATATCAGGGAGGGCTCACTGTCCAAATATCCCCCTGTCACTCAGTCTCTCTCACGCACACACACAGAGATACAGTCAGTCACCACTGTCACCCAGTCTCCACCTCTATGCCTCCCAGCCAACCGCTGCAATTTCCCAAGTTCAACCCTAGGTCAAACAACTGAGCAGCAGATCAGTGAATATTAGCACTAAAAAATGAAAAACTGCATTTATGTATATGTTGTGTAGCTGCAGGAAGTACTCTGATACATATTTGATTTATATGTCAGAAATGTTAAAGGCAGAATATGCAGGATTTGTTAACTGCTGTTTATACATGCATCATAAAGATATTTCATTGTTGAGTCTCATTCCCAGGTTGTCAAATAGTGACGCTTTGGGTTGGGAAAGTGTCCTGAACACAGAAAAAAAGAAAGAAATGAAATACAGGCAAAGAGTGGGGTCTCTGCAGACACAGACACCAGCACACACTTTTGGTGGGTCATAAGTGATGATTGAGAGGGATTATATTTATGAATCTATACACTGTTTTGGGTTTTCTTTTGAAAATCCTACATAGTGTGCCTTTAAGCTGTGACAGGTGCAGGAGCTCATTCATTCTTCTAACCCCTTTTCAACTGAAAAGAAAACTATATGTCAGTAAACTGAGTAAAAGAGACGGCTTAAAGTGATCGTGGCTGGTTGTGCTGAACAGCTGGCATGGTGTGACATTTAAGAAATGAAGAAGATAGTGTCATAAGATAAATGTACCAAGCCGGTGGTTGATTTAAAGATGAATCACTCAATTATTCATTACATTTGCATACCAATATGACTAATTGAGCTGTTTGCTTACGCATGTATTGAGCAAAAAGGATCAGGAGCAAAAAAAAATGTCACTCTGGGATAATTCCTTTAATAATAATGGTTGTCATTGCCCACTACCATCTATCTAAAGCAATCCTCTAGTGGCCGGAGTGTGTTATCGCAGCTTTTCATTATCTGGACTGACTGATAAAGGCACAATACGAACATCCAAGAAGATACGGTGGGTCAAATGTACACAAGTGAATCAACCTCCTTCCAAAAATCAACTCAACGGGATTAACAATAGGTTTCTGCTGCAGTGTAGTGTTATTTGAAGCTGTGTAGGAGAGCACAACTGTCGTTTCCCTTCTCTAACCGCGTTATTGATCGTAGTCTGTCTGCAATGAATGGCTGCAAAGGGAAGGGGGGGAAAACCCTGAACTTCAGGTGACCGACCATGGCTCTGACATAGCCTGCCTGCCTGCCTGCCTGCATGCAGACTGGGAGGGGTAGAAGAAAATTACACTGGGGCTTGTGGAAAAAAAAATCTCTCCACACTTTTTAAAGTCGACGACAAACAAGCGCGAACAAATTCGGTTCCGCGGCTTGGAAGCACTAAACTATGAGGCGAAAGTTAGCCGTTTATCGCCGAGGAAATGAAGTTTACCGAGCGTTGCTAGATAGCGCTATTGCTAACTAGGAACACTAGGGTACGGGTAGCCAGACTCTGGCTTGTCTGATCCGACTGACCCTTCATTTTATTGCGGCCAGACTCCCAGATCCTCCCCTTTCTACCCGAAAAGCGACCTAAGCAGAGGCGAACACATAACCGAAAACGCTCGGCCGTTATTCCCTCACACACACACAACCGACACATATGCCAACTGACCGCAACCTTTAAAGCGGAATCGGACCTTTTATCGATTATACTCTTTTAATAAAGCCACGTATCATTTATCCACTCTCTGCCTGGCTAACGTTACCCATCGCCAACAACATGGCTGCCTCGCTCGGACCTAAAAAGGGAGAAATAACCTACGCCGAGTCTTTTGTCTGTTTCACCTCTTTAACCCTAAACTACTGCGCAAAACACACGGAGAGCCGTTAAAATTGAGCAAATCGAGTGAACGACTTACGTGAAGGCAGGCGCTTGGGTTGCTCCTGCTTCCTCCTTGGCATTTTCCCCCGTTTTTAATCACATTCTCGTCCTTGTTTAGGGATAAGAAGAAAAAAGGTTTTTCCCATTGAGACTGGAGGCGCCAGTGATGGCAGGGACTTGGTCGTGCACCTGGCTTTGCTCGGTTTAAAGTGTATTGTTGGGGAATGGGAACACAGGCGGAGGAGGTGCCGCTGTTGTTGTTGCCGTGTCTTGACTATGGCTGCTCTCGGTGCAAGTGTGTCTCCGAGCCCCTAACTAACACTAATGCAGGGATCAAAGGGCAGCAACAGCAGAGCAGACGCACACTCACACGCACTCACACACACACACACTCATACACACACACACACACTCTCTCACACACACACACACATACACACGCTCTCACACACACTCACGCACACACTCAAACACGCTCTTGGCGCGCACGCACACATTCGAGGAGCTCGCCCCCGAGAGGAGCAGCGTACGGACAAGGTGCCCCCGAGCTTTTCAGGGTGTATTACTGAAAAGAAAATGTATTAGAAAAAAGCAAAGAGGGTTTAATTCAGCGTATCGGTGGAGTCGAGTCACGTTCACGGAATCCGTTTTAAATTTCTTTCAGAAATAAAAGGCATAATAGTCAGGGATCGTTATAATTTATGCGAGTGATGCAAACATGAATGTATATGTCAATTTCAGACGTTATGAAATACATAAAGAAGATGCACGTTAAGCATGAATTTAAACACTTCAACGATATCGATCGTAATTGTAATTAAAAATAAGTGTGCCATTTGCTGAATGGTCAAAATTAAATGTTGAAAATGAATATTAGTAGGCAAATGTTGACTGGAGGACTTAGTTTACACTTATTGATGTATTAAATCCATATGCTGCGATGTCATTTCAATACTAATAATACTTTGGACTTTTTAGTATAGCAGTAAACTATGAATAGAATTATAGTACATTAGAGCTGCAACAATTTAATCAATGAGTTGTCCACTATGCAAACTTGAATGTACATGTCAAGTTAGACACTATGGAATACATAAAGAAGAGGCATGTTAAACATAAATTTAAACAGTTTACTGCCACCAAACCTGTACTGAAAGTAAAAATAGGTATCCCATTTGCAGCATTATAATATTTAAATGCTGAAAACTAATATTAGCTTTGTAATATTGACTGGAGGACTTAGTTTAGGACTTTGTACTTTTAGGACATTAGGCTAGGGTTAATATTATTTAGAGCTGCAGCAATTAACCAATTAGTTGTCAACTATTTTGATACTTGATTAATTGGTTTGAGTATTTTTTAAGAAAAGAAAAGGTCAAAATTCTGATTTCAGCTCTTTAAATGTGAATGCTTTCTGGTTTCCTTACTTCTCTGTGACAGTAAAATGAATATCTTTGGGTTGTGGACAAAACAATACATTTGAGGACATCTTTGGAAAACAGTCATTGATATTTTATAGACTAAACAACTGTTAATCAAGAAATTAATCGACAGATTAATTGAAAATGAAATTATTATTATTATTATTATTAGTTGCACCCTGTAGTACACCAAAGGTATTTATAAGCCTTCACAGAATCTATTTAATTTTGTTGAAAAGGTAATATAACAGTGAGTGACCATAATAATTTATGTGAATGATGCAAACATGAATGCACTGATCAGTTTAGACACATCAGATACATACAGCAGAGGCACATATAACAGGAATTACCATCAGTTCTTCTACAAATCTTTATTATAATTAAACATATTAATAATTTCCAGCATGGTCCAATTTAAATTCTGAAAATGAACATTAGTAGGCTAATATTGACTGGAGGATGTTTTTTTACATGTTGATTTATGCATTAAATCTGGTATGTTTAATCCTAATGATACTTAGAACTTTTTAGTATATTAGTAGGCACGTTTGGGTCAGATTACTTTGAAATACAGTCAGATACTAAAAGCAAATTACATGGCTATTTTTGTAAATAGTAACATAATCCATCCAAAAAACATAATCTAATCAGAATTACTTCAAAATCAAACACTGAAAATATTGCACCTTATTCTAAAAAAAGAAAAGTCACAGTCACAAACATTTGAGTTCCACAAATATTCTTTTTGTTCTTTAAACATCTCAAAATGTTTTCAGTGCAAATAAAATGCAGTTTGCAAATTAAATAACCCCCACAAAAACCGTATTGCCACAAAGTAAAGGTGTAGTGTGAATTCTGGTTTCTTTTGTGTATGTTTTTTAATCAAAGGCCACATGGAGGACTTACTCAAAATGTTTAACATCCACTTTTAATGTAAATAAAAGGAATAAAAACTCAATCATTATTTAAAAAATTTAAAATTAGTCAGGTCACATTTAATTAAACTGGCAACCTGTGAGGAGTAACTTAGTTACACAGCTGTAAATATTTGTTATATATATCATAAGTAATAAAAACGAATAAAAACATTAATAATTAATATATTCAGCATATGTATCATATTTGTAATGAAAATGTAATCATTGACAATGAAACTATAATCTAATTACACATTTTCAAACATAATCTGGTCTGATTATTGTTATTTTCTGTAATCTGATTACATAATCCCAATTACATGTGATCCATTATCCAACTGGCTATAAATAATATTAAGTACATGAAAACTGCAACAAATAATCCATTAGTTGTCAACTATTAACAACTATTGTGATAACTGATTAATGATGTGATAATTGATTAATCAGTTTGAGTAATTCTTTAAAGAAATAATACTCAAAATTCTCTGATTTCAGCTGCTTAAGTGTGAATATTTTCTGTTTTCTTGGCACTTCTGTGACAGTAAACTGGATATCTTTGGGTTGTGGACATAACAGGACATTTGAGGACGTCATCTTGGGCTTTTGGAAACAGTGATGGACATTTTTACCCTTTTCTAGATCTACAACAACTAATTAGTTGATTGAAAAAAAATAATCAACAATGAAAATAACTGTTAGTTGCACCACTATAGTACATACAGCGTATTTATATACCCAAAGAGAAAGACATTTGCCTTTGACTTATTATACCCACTCTCTCCTCTGAAAAGTTTCTACTAGGCATTTCACCATAATTTAAAAACTTTATAAAAGTTGTATGACGAAAAAAACAACTAAAAGCTGCAACTCCAAGTATAGATTGGTTTATTTATTTGTTTATTTGTTAGAATTCCCATTAGCTGTGCCCTGAAGCAAAGCTAGTCTTCCTGGGCTCCACATTTAAAAACATACATACATTAAAAAAAAAAAAAAAAATCTATAAAACTCACAGTCAAATCAACACGTTAGTAACAATGAAGATCATCCTTATCAAAAATCCTTTATTTTAATTTGCTTTATTTCTATCATCCTCTCCTCCTACCCCCATTACCCACACACAGGCTTCATACATGTCAGGCTGCTAATTTAAAAACTGCCTGCTGAGTTATACCTAAAAATTTGTCTATTAAAAGAACAGCAGAAAAAAAAAAAGGTACATTGTGTGGGAACCAGTATTAAATCAGGTGGGGGCAATAACAGGTGTCAGTGTCAGAAAAATGTCCAACAATTATCCAACCCAATGTAGTCATCTCCTCATCAAAGTTGAGAGACCAAAACTGGCCAGAGCTGAATCCTCCTCCCTCTCAGCTGGGTGTTGGGGCTTTTTCACAGCGCAGGCTGTCCCCCACTCCCTGCTGTTGGACTCCTCCAGGCTGCGTTCTGTTGGCCTGCCGCGTTCTTTCACACCTCGGCCGTGTGTGAGGAGAGCTGTGTCTTCATCCCTCCATCCTTCCATCCTCCAGTCCTCCTCCTGCCATGCCTTCCACCCACCCCCAGCGGAGGCGCAGGAGGCTCGTTACCGTGGCAATTAGTGAAAAGCCCAAATTAGCCCTCTTGGCTGTCCACAGGTGACAAAGACACTTTGCATTTCTGCTAATTAGGAAACAGAACAACATGATTAAATGGGGCCTATCAGGAGGAGAGTGGACAAACATGTTCCACAAATAGAAAAGAGTTATATATTATTGCATGTCCTGCATGAAATGATTAAGACATCCCATTAGGTTTTTCATTTGTGGAGGGGATAATGTGGGGTTGCAGTGCTGAATATTATAATGGTTTACATTACAATTTTAATAGACTCATTGTGTGCAGACAGCTGTGTTTCTTACCTGCACCTGCAAATGGACAAGTGCTCTGACCAAAGAGTGGATGAGCTGCTACGAGGAAAAGGTTAAATTCTTTTTGTTTTCTGCTTTTCTAGCACATTATTTATATTTTTGTGTACAGCACAAAATATCCATATGGCAAGACCTCTAGACGATTTCTCTAACTACCTCAGGGAAAAAAGTACTCAGATACTATAGTTCCGCTTGTAAAACATTCAACTTCGACAAAGAGTTTGTACAACACATATTTGATTTTTTGTGTGAGTGCACAAATATGCTAGGAAAAAAGTTTTAAAAGATGGAAAAGGTGAATTTGAGCACATACATAGACATTTGGTTTAGATCAATTACCATGTCTTTAAAATGCAGTGCAGCACAAAACAATGCAGCTCTGGATTGTACATACTGATGAAACCACAGATAAATGTCTTTGTTCGGCAGATTTCTGGTTCTGGTTGAAATTCTTGAAGCTTCTTCATGCTGTATGGCTTCCTCAGTGCTAAGTCTTGCTCTGTGTGTCCACCCCTTGCTTATCACACCACATTCATGGTAATTAATGATAGCAAACTCCATGTAATATTAAACTCATTTTACCAGGCTGACTTATTCCAGACATACCTCAGTGTTGAGATTTAAAACTTCTGCATCTGCTGCCATCATGTCCGCTAACATTTTCATTAACAGATAAATAAGTGATACTAGACGACTAGTGTTTGTCTTGGTGGTGTTTTTGTTCCCAGTTGAGTTTGGTCACCACGGGGAGGTCACAGCCTGTTCTCTGACCCCGACAATGCCAGGCAGCTGAGGTAATGCTGGCAGCAGTACAGTCTGCTGATAGTAGCCATGGCAACACTGACATGACCTCACTCAGGGTTGAACCTAAAGGTCATTCCTCATTGCTCGGGGGACGAGCGCTGCAGCTATATTACCAGTGACAGCTCTCAGATTTCCTGAACACACACTGGAACACACACTGTACATTATACATTAATGCAAAAAGGTGTTCACTGAGTATAACGCCACAAAAAGTGCTGTGCGTTTGTGTCTGACTTTCTAACTAAGTGAAGATGTAGTAGGCATGTGTGATATATTGAATACATTCAGTATATCTGCATATGAATTAAAGCTAGAATATGTAACATTTCTACATTAAAATGTAGTGTCTTTCATGGAATTTATAGCAACTAACGGGAAACACACCGTTACCTTGAATAAATTACAGATTTCTCATTTGAACATTGTTGGAAACATTTGGGATCATGTAAATACACCTTTCTACACAAAGACATTTTAACATGGAAACATTACATATAGCTTTAATTGTCTTCAACCTGAGTCACAGATTGTAACTAGCTAGCTCACTTTCACACTAGTCAACTAGTAGTCAAAGTGCATGTGATGTTTGTGGATTAATACTGCTGCACTAATGTGTGTGTGTGTGATGTTTAAGGTAAGCTAATTTTAACTACTCTACATACTGTGTGGTAATTTAATCTACAGCAGTACAGTATATATAGTATCATATTCTAAAAGATTATCATGTGTTTGTCATGTATGTAATGTTCATTTATATTGAATATTGTGGAATAGCCTAAAATATATGTATTATAAGCAATATCATTCAGCTCAGATGTAGAATAAACTTGAGGTCAATTACAGTGGTTTCACTTCCCAATAACTGTTGCAGATTCCCTACTTTGAAAACAGCTTATATTGTCAGTTGGCATTATTACTACTTATTAAAATGATTCCCTATAGTGGCACAACAGTTAGTGGGGGCTAAATGAGTTTCAGGTGCTTCAGTGGAGGATGGAACAGACTGGAGAGAAATGAGCTAACTTGCTTATGTGCCTTGGGGGCAAACAGAACATCCTCCAGCTTCTTCTTCTTTTCCCTGTCTCTTTTTTCTTCCTCTCCTCCGCTATCCTCTCAGGCCCTGTCCTGCGCGGGCGAGGCAAGGCTGGTCGGGCTAACGTTAGGCTCGGCCAGTCAGATGTTGCCCTGGGGTAAACAGAAACATCTGTCCCCTGCCCAGCCGTGACTGTCGCTGAGTGATAAATCCTGGGGTGGCTGGTGCCAGCGCTGTCCGGCGTGCCACCTGTCCCCCCCTCCTACACAATATCCCCAACCCAACCCCTACAGTACACATACGCACACACACACTTCACCCTATTTGCACTCGTCCGCCTTCATCCTGACAGTGTGACAGAAGCAGGTGGTTCACTCCCTTTTTGCCCTCTGGCCTTCTATGCTCTCGTCCTCGGTTGGCACATTTATGCAGGGAGCGAGAAGGGTTGTCGCCTCTAGCAAATACCAACGGAGAGATCTCTGCACCAGGTTGTTCAGCGGTGGTCCTCGGGAGCTCAAAAGCCTATAGCAGTCGTTTCCTTTAATCAGGCATAAAGTCTGCAGATCAGATAAACTAAGTTTCACAAAGGTCAACAAAAAACTCAGTGGAAAAAAAAAAACATCAGATGTGACTTACATGACAATGCTTTTCACTTATTCAAGGATTTTATGCTGCAACAACCCATCTGACCTTCATGTGCAGGCACACATACTGTATATTAACTCATACTGTGTCTCTTTCTGCCATGTCTTACTCTCCTGCTACCACTTCCTCTCTCTGCTCTACTACTTTTACTAGTGTGACAGAGGCAGGTGGCCAACTTCCTGCCCTTTGACCTTCAACAGTTTCCCCGCAGTAAGGAGACAGTGCAAACACACACATGCACACACACACACACACGCTTACACACACATACATACATAGTCAGAGGAGGAGCCTAGGTTGCCCTGGGTGAACTGGGGCAGAGGTCTTGCAAAAAGGCCCTGGAGGGAAGTGAAGGTCCTTCGACTCATGGACAAGAGTTATTTTAGCAGTGCCAAACCTGACAGGCTGAATGATCGTCCCCGCCGTGCCAACACCTCGGTGAATATGCGTCATTAGACAAAAAAAGAGAGACATACAGAATGAAATGCCACCCTGTCTAAGTAATAACTTACTAAAAGTGACTTAGAAAAAAGACTTAAAACTGACTTTTAACCAAAAAAACAGAACATCCTATAAAGACAAACCCTGACTACTCACAACAAAAACATAAATGCAGCTCTCTTTTTTTGCTCTTATTTCTCATGAGCTGAAGTAAAAGATCTAAGACTTCTGTGCACACAAAAGGTCCAAATTTCTCAGAAAATGTGTTCATAAATTTGTTAAAAATTGTGCACTTTTCTGTTGCCAAGATAATCCTTCCACAGGTCGGGCATATAGAGATGCCATTGAAAATAAGTAAAAAAACAAACAAAAACAAAACATGTTTACAGGTGAAAAGACATTCAGAATAAGTTAAAAAGTGAAAGTTTTTTCACCAACTATTTGAAGAGGTTGTCATACAACAATGTGTAATAGCCTTTTATCACTTTGGACCCTCACTGAGAAACTATATCCAAATTTCTCAGTTGAAAGCCCCCCACAAAAAAACACAGGGGATCACAAGATTCAAACCAAAGTTGACTGTATTCAACCCACTGATCTACCATGTCTTCCTTATATATTCTGAGCAGTCGAAGGTGTAACCAACACACCTGTACTTGCGCATGCTTATTAGATTATAACAGTAAGTGCATTTTCTGTATTTTACATTCAGAACTTTCCCTAATGAAATGTCCTGGAAGATTCTTGTTGACAGCACACAGCATAAATTGTTCCAGTCTGTAACATTTTACATGAAACATTTTATGCATTTAAATTATGTCTTTGTGTAGACCACACTTTGTTTACCAGTGAAATGTGGCTTTTAAGAAATTTCCTCACACTAATCAATATCGTCTCTCTTTCAACCTACAACTGAACAAATTATGAAAAGGGATCTTAGATGTTAAGACCGAATATTAACCAGTTTCCGACTAGAAATCAACGCTGCACTGGTGTGTCTTGAACTGGTTACAATAAAAAGACCTTCTAAAATGTGCAGGTTTGTCTAGAAAAAGGCATTTATGAGGCACTGAACCATGGCTATTTCACACAGGGCTACAGACTTTTCTTTAGAGGGGCAAAGCCATGACCTGCCCTACTCTGCCTCTAACTATCATACCTTGATATTCTTACCGTAACCATAATGAATCACTGGTGTCTGCAGACCTTAAGCCCTTTTAGCTTGAAAAAAGATTTTTAGGCACTGAACTAGGGGTATTTCAGGGGCTACAGATATATTTTTTTTCCCAGAAGAGCAAACTCATGACCTATCCTATTCTGCCTCTGATTAGCTAGTACATGTTGCATTTGCTGGTTGGGTTCGTTGGGCTTACGCATATCAGGGTATCAGGGTAAGCCAATTAGAAAAAAATCTATGGCTGTTTGTCATACGGCTGCAGATATTTTTTTCCCCAGGAGGGCAAAGTCATGACCTGCCTCACCAGCAAACTGATTGGTTTACCCTGACATTCTCACCATAACCCTGATCAGTCACTCTTCATGCCTAAACCTAACTAACCCAGCCAACAAAGACATGCAGTTCTAGCTAATCAGAGGAAGAGTAGGGCAGGTCATGACTTTGCCCTCCTGGAACAACTGTGGTAACTGTAGCCTTATGTGATATAGCTGTACGTCAGGGCCTAATAAATGTCTTTTTTCAAAACAAGACTGCACATTTTAGCGTGTCCTTTTAGGCACATCTGTGTCATAATCATGCTGTTTAATCAGCATCTCTATATGCCACACCTGTCAGGTGGACGGATTATCGTGGCATAAGAGAGGTGGTCGCTAACACGGATTTTAACACATTTGTCAACAGAATCGGAGAGAAATAAACCTTTTGTGCGCACAGAGTTTGTCTTAGATCTTTTACTTCAACTCATGAAAAATGGGACCATAAACAAGTGTTTCATTAATATTTTTGTTGAGTTTTGTAGATATAGATAAAGATGCAGTGTGGAACAGCAGAGGTTGAGAATTCATTTTCTCAGAAGCTGCCAAAAATACAAAGAAATTTGAGATTTCTTTTTCAAATGCAACCAAAAAATCCCAGGCTTCTGACAGCACTACAGTAGAACTGGCAGGGGAATATGCTATTGCATGTCATAAAGCAAGACATGTTTCAGTGTAAGATACTTTTGTTGTATTATTCACTATTTACATTGTATTGTGTATGTGTGACTTTCTGGATTGGCAACATGTTTGATCTAAATCATGTCATGCCAATAAAGCCGATTAAATTAAAAACTGAAAAACTGAGAGGAATCAGTGAGCTTATCAGTGTCACACCCCTTTGTGAGAGCAGTTCTTAAAACAAAGTGCCCGCTTTTATCATCAAGCAGTATGTATCCAGTGCATTTTTCAACAGAAAGTCACAAAGCACAGTAACACTGTCACCTGCCTCTAAATCACTTTTTATTCCAGAGGCTGGCTGAGCAAAAATAATTACAAAAAGTGTTATGAACAGCCATTCATTTGTCCACCTCTCTGCCCTTGGCTGCTTGACTATCTTTTTCCTTTACAATATGTCTGAATTTATCTTGCAAAAGGCCAGTGATAAATTCTTTTCACCATTTAAAAATAATATCAGATGAAAGAGCAGTTCAACACTTGAACGTGTGTCCTTTTGCGCTGCACTTTAAAGCTCGTGCACGTCCGTGTGTATGATTTGCATGTTTGTTTTATGCCTCTATGTGTGTGTAAGAGGACCCCTGCTGATTAATGTCACTTCATATTGTAATGGAGCGTGCTGAACATGTTCTGATATCTGTAATGTGTTACCAGTCTCAGCTTGATTTTACTGCCATGGTCTAATAGGATATTGCCACGATCACAATTTGGATTAACTTCCATATCGCTGCTGTTAAACCAAGTGAGGGTTTGTATGTGTGTGCGCACACAAAATGATAGAGAAGTGGGGATGTCTATCAGGGTGGGCTGCTCTGGTCGATTAATTTTACATTCACCACCTCCTTCATAATGTGTCTCTTCTATTTGTCACCACAATAGTTTTCATTATGAACAGTTACAGCTGCTGTTTTTCCTCTCATTGATGCTGCGTTCAGGGAGGAAACATTTTTGACCCTTTGTAAAATAAGGCACTGCTATCTGAATTTGCTACGGGGGGATTCTGTACCGGCTTTCTTTTATGATTGGCTTGCCTCTGATACACACACACAAACACACACATGCACACACACGCACGCACACAGGTATAACGAACCAAAGAGGTCTGGCACGCTTTTGTACGAACATTTTTTTGTCAGCAGGGAGCAGGGAACTCTATGCAGAGGAGGCTGCCCTTGCTCTGTGAGTCCTTTGTCTCCCTACATCCCCAAGCTCCACCTCTCCCTTCGCCAGCCCTCCAATGGGAGAGCCTTCAGGTGTTGACCTTATCGGGTGGAGGTCAAAGCCAGGTCAGGGATCTGTTGCTAGGCTACCATCAGATAAGTGGCGAGGGTAGGCAGCAGTGGGTAGCTCTGTCATTCAGGGCTTGTCATGTAATCTTGTTCATTTGCAGACAATTGTCTGGACGTCAGAAAGGCTATCTGGCCCATACTGTTGTAATGAAACACATTAAAATATTAAAACCGGCCATGCTGAGCATTGGCAGCTCCACTTGGCACATGCCTTTTTTTTACAGTCATGCCAACTGTCAGGCAGTAACATGAGCCCCTTAAATACGCTTGTGTGGTTGGCTGTGTTGAAATTTCAGAGTTGTAGAGGATAGGGTTGTATTCATTTGGGCTTTTTTTTTTTTATTATGTCCTGCATCATTTAATTTGTTTTACACAGTAAAGATCATAATTTAATATGCCCAAATTAACACAATGGGATTTAACAGTTATACACGGTCATTAATGCAATACAACTAAAGAATTATATTATCTTTTATACTTCAGTCTATCCTGTTACTGAATCAAAGTCAGTCCACTGTTAACTCAGTTCTGAATCCAAATGATAAAAAGTGATATGTATATTTGTCATGTTGGACGTGTTTTGTACAATTGTGGAAATTGTGTGTTCTGTATGTTTAACTTTTGTGTAATCTCTTGAATGGCTGCCCGAGGATGCAAAATGAATTTCAGTGTGTACTCACCATAAAGTATCTTCTCATATCGTATCGTATCGTATTTATCCTCTCTTATCTTTTTTTTCTTTCTTTTCTTTTCCTATTTATCTTATTGTATTGTGTCTTTTCTTTTCTTTTCAGTTTCTTTTCTTATCGCATCTTTTCATCATGTAATGTAACTTATATCGTATTGCATTTTTAAAAAACGTTTCTTATCATATCGTATCACATCTTTTTTCATATTGCATTTTTTCTTTTATTTATCTTATTTTGTCATATCTTATCTAATCTGTATCTGTATCCTATTTTTTCATATAGTATACTTTCTTTTTTTTCTTTTTTATTGTAAAGTATCATATTGTCTTCATCATTATGTCTGTAACTGTACCACTACTCTGTAGCAAAATGCTTTATAGTAACATTTATAATAAAATTAATAAAGCCATAACACTTAAAATCGGACAAATTATTTAAGACATTATCATTGATTATCAGTAACTGGGAAACAACAACTCTTTACTCATATCCATCTGTATGTATATGTATGTTTTTTGCCTGCAAATACTGTACATAAATAAATGGATGAATTCATTCATGACTCATTTAGGCGTACAGGTGGGAAGGCATCTTGTTGTTTGCTAACCTCCAACCTTTAAATAGAGTACAAAGAGTGCTACAGCAGTCTGTTTGAAGAGGAAGGGGGGGAAGGAGGGAGGGAGGGAGGGAATGAGAGAGAAAGAAAAAGAGAAAAAAGAGAGAGATAGTTGTTGCATCTTCACACAAACATGGTCTGTTCTCCCACTCTGCCATTCCACCACCTGGACCGAGCTATGTGGGAGACTGCGCCACACAGTGATGAACGACACCAAACAGGACAATTTCTGTTCACACTGCGGGTCATATGGAGTAAGACGGGTTGACACAGCATCTGTGTCATATCACAGGTTCCTCTTTGGTGACACCTGCATTTTGTCAATGTCACCCACTCAGCCGTTCAGGTTAACTGCCGGGGCCGGGAGGAAGTGGCCTTCGGAGGCCGTGTGAGGAGCAAGACCTCAGACAGTTAGACATAAAGAGACCTAGATAAGGCACGTGGCAATTTATCCATGCCAGTCCTTGTACTGTAGCTCCAACATGGGATCTCGTCTGTTAGATTGGCGCATTGTGAAAAGAGGTTCTCAGTGTCTGGGCGCTTGCCAGCTGACATTCCACGGAGACAAATTGAGAGAGAGGCTCCGGCAGATTTATCGGGCCATTGGCTCGCCTCAGGAATTCTCTTGTAACATGGCACTCCTGTGAAAGGGATAAAGAAATTAGTGTAAAACAGCCCCCCACGCCCCCTCTCCCGCAGCACCCGTTTGGATATCTCGCACTACTTCTAACCCCCCAACCCCACACCCCCGGCGCACACATACACACTTCCTTATTTTATATAAATGTGGATGAATACAAGATGGATGGGTCTGAGCTTCAGTCCTCTTATTTCTATGAATATTCAAGAGGGTGGGCAAGAGAACGGTGCTGTATTCTGGCTGTTGAGTCACAGGTCCTCAGTGGCAGGAAGCACTGCTGGTCAAATGACAGAGAGAGAGAAAGAGGGAGAGACATGGCGGGGAGAGAGAGAGAGAGAGAGAGAGAGAGAGAGAGAGATATGCGTGTGTGTGGGATTTGAAAGGAACTGCTCCTGGCTGTCTTGGATATTTATTCCTTTCTAAAGCAATGAGGTGTTTGGAGAAAGAAGCCAGTTATGTTCTTATTGCTACAGTGAGAACAGGGAGCATTCTTTTGCACTCTGCCTGACAGATGGTCTGTGAATGTGAGAACATGTCTTTGCCTCTGACCTGTTGTTGATCAATAGACAAATTTGACTGACTTTTTTGATACGTATCACGTCTTTTTCATTGTTAGTTGTTATATTCTTTTCTTTTCTTATTGTATCTCTTCTTACCATATTGTTTATTTTCTCATAGTGTTGTATCTTATGTTTTCTTGTCCTTCTGCTGTATCATATTGTTTCTTTTCTTTTCTTATCATATCTTATCGTTTCTTCTTTTCTTATCATATCTATTCTTATCGCATCATCTTTTCTTATTGTATCATATTGCTTCTTTTCTTTTTTCTTTTCTTATTGTATCTTATCGTATCTTATCATATAATGTTGTTGACTAAATGAGAAATTTGTTTGACTTTTTTCTTGTTTTATTGTACTGTATCTTTTCTTATGCATTATACTGTTTCTTCTTTCTTATCATTTCGTATCTTTTCTTACTGTATTGTTTCATTTCTTTGCTTGTCTTTTATTATCGCATCGTACCATATTGTATCGTATTGTGTAAAATTGTTTCTTCTCTTATCGTATCATATTTTTCCTTGTCTTTTCATTTCTCATCGTATTGTATCTTATTGTATCTTTTCTTATCATATCACACTTTCTTTTTTATCTCATCATTTCTTTTCTGATCTCATCTTATCATGTGACATCTTATTGTATCATCAACGTTTTCCCTATCTTTTGTCTTTTTAAAAAACCATACATGATATACATAATCAACTAACAGGATTAATTATTAATCACTGGTATAAACATCCCTGTTGGAAATTCACTTCCTGGTTTTGCATACAATAGAGCCCTAATGCCATCCCCCATATCATCTGTCAGCATCTAGAGGTTATCTGCCAAGTTGATGAACAGAGAGATTGGCTATGAAACACAAGGTGTGACAGTATTGCAATATGTTATAGTATGCAGGCAGAGCTCATCAGGAAAGAGAGGACGAGCGGCTTTGTTCCAAATGTCACGATGCATATTTATGGGCGCACTGGAGTGCCTCCTTGTATAAGCACCATTCACCATCTATCAAGCAAAAACCACTACAGTGTCTCTTTGACAACTTGGTAGGATAGTGTTGTGTGACAAAGTGATCAAACTGGGCGATCTGCTCATGGCTCGAGCCAAATTTTCTTGTGAAATTGACTGTCATTTTGACAGTCAAGACAATAAAGCATGCTGAGGTTAACAAAATGTAATTATTAGTTACTGTGCACATAATTATTTTTTATGACAGGATGCTTCTAAGCAAACTTGTCCACACAAGCTTGTCATATTGTTGAAAACAGTTTATTTTAAGGCTTGTATAATGCTCTTTTTTTCTTCCCTAATGTGACAAAAAGGAACAGTGGATGTGGAGCTTTTAAATATATTCCCTCCTCGCCTCAGATTGAGATATTGAAGGGAAGTGAGAGAGGATAAGGTGACATGGGAGGGTGTCAGACAGAAAGACAGCCAGATACAAGCAGAGCCCTCAGCATAAGCTCCACTGAGCTCCCTTTCCACTAAGGAGGATCTCAGGAGAGTTGTGTGCTGGCTGGCTGCGCCTGGGCCATATAGCACAGGATGGGCAGTCTGACTGTCTGTCTGCGGTGCCACTCCTTGGGGAAAGAATGGCTCCAGGGCTGTAGCTGATTTGAGATGGTCCCAGGACTAACCCCTGGGGGACACCAACCAGGCAGAATTGGTTCTCTGAACCTCTCTTTTTAGGCTTTTGCGAGCAGTGAAGCTTGATGGCTGTGGAGAGACGGAACAAGAGGAGTGCTTTCATCTTGACTGTGAGCAGCTCAGTGGATTTCCTCCAAATTACAGGGAGTGATTACATCCCACCTCGTCTGCCTCGCACCACCCCCTTCTCTCAGCATGGGGCCCCCAGGCAACCAACCGCTGTCAACTGTCAGTGCTCACAGCTGAGTCATTAAGTGGAAGTTGAACGATGTGTCATTGGGAAGGAAATAATAAGGAGCAAAACCCAAAGCACAGGGACACTCGTTGCACCTTATGGGTAATTTACCACTGGTTATAAATTTTCATTCTTGTACAGTTACAGGCTATGACGCAGATATTCAGAACTCTTATAGGGGAAAGAGGGGGCAAAAGTACACACATTGTTTGCTCAAGTAGGAGTACAAATACTTGTGTAAAGAAAATAAGAAGTACTGATTCAACAGATTCAGAGTGAAAAAGTTCAGGCTCCAAAATGTAGCCAGTGTATAAAAATAAAAAGTAGCCCTCTGAAAGACATTTCTACCTGCTGTTTCTATGCAATACAAATTGAACCACACTGTTTCCTTGTGGTCAAGTCTCCCTTTCTTGTCTGTTTTGTCTTCTACGTCGTTTCAGTCCTGTTACTTCTGTCATGCACAATATCTAAGGAAGTAATCTAAGGAATTGTCCTTTCTGTTTTATTGTCCCTTCCATTTAGTGTAGTTTAAAATCAGTCTTGATGTTGGAAAGGCGGCACATAATGATTCAAAATTAAATTAATCAATAAAATAGGGCTGTAAGAAGAATAATCCTAAAACCTGGAAATGAGTAAGTATATTTGCACTTATGGTTCCTTTGTCTCGGCGTCAGTGCATTTTTTAAAAATAGGTTTTTGGTTAGATGGCTGCAATAAGGTCTGTGGTTAAGACAAGTTTAATAAATGTTCATGTTTTGTTAAAATACATCAGTAAGTATGCCACTCATGAATTTTGAAGCTTTTACGTGTCTTAAAACTAGTACAAGGAGTTTTAAACTGGTTATGGCAGTGTCAATTTATTACTGATGCCTCTAAACAACCTCTGTGAGAAGTTTCAGCTATTTATGTATAGTAAATATTAATGCCTTCCATTGTATTAGATTCTCCTTCACAACAGAGGAAACGACCTTGTGTTAACCTTTAGTACATTAATTAGTTAAACAAAAGCAGGAGGAGATCTTTTACATACATACATTTTTTTTCATTTGTTTTATTTTTGATGTTTTATTTTGTTGTTAGAACAGGGGAAGCACAACCACTTTTGTCCACAGGGGCCTAAAAATTCAAAAAAGTTCCTTGTAGTAGGTTAAAAAAAGGTGATTGCTAACAAGTGACTAAATGGGACGACAGTGGTTGTCAAGGACATTAAATGTCATCACAGCGAACGCTAGTCACTTAGTGGTGATGATGATGAGTCACGTAACAGTTGCTTAGTTTGTTTGTAGCCTAATGTTAGCTTTTTACTTCTGGTGATTGCATTTACACTTCAAAAATCATAAAAACAATATTCAGTGGTAAAGATTATCTTGCTGAACAACACCTGTTGGTATCATAAACTTTTGTTCACCACAGAGCTTATTTTCTGCCCTAATTCAAAATCCAGTTGACTTTTTCTGAAGGGAACCAGAGTGACAAAAATATGTCATCACTTTATTGTCCCCAAATGCATTAAAACTAAAGTCACAAGCCTATTTTTAAATATGTAAAGAGTAGAAAGTACAGACCTTTGTGCTAAAATGTCTGGAGTAAAAGTAAAAAGTTGTCAGAAAAATAAATACTCAAGTACAGATATGTAAAAACTATACTTGAGTATAATGAAATATTTGTACTTTGTTACTTTCCACCTCTGGCAGGGGATAGTGGATGGATGTGAAGGTCTGACCACCTATTTTGAGCACTTTTGCAGTTAAATGAACAGAGGGCAGGCATGGAAGGACTCACAAGAGCTTTGAACAAGTCAGCCATTTAAAACGACCCTCGGTGCTACAAAGGCAACAGATCCGAGCATCAAGTCATGCAGCTGAGGTTTCCTGGCCCCTTTTTGATGGAAGAAAGGTTCCCCATCACTTCCAAGCTATTACCTCCATACAGTGAGGGATTACATAGAAGCAAGAAGAGGGACACTCTGTCTACCAATCTGTTTTTTATTTGAAAACTCCCCCAAGCTTTTCCATTATCTTCTCCATATCAAGGCTGACCTGAAGAGAAAACCTGGCTTCAGAAGGGTCAATGCAGTCTAGACTTTCTCCTCATCCTGCACAGCTGACCTCCACCTCCACCCCCATCCTGCATATTGCTTTAGTATACAAGAGGTATATGCCCCCCCCCCCCCACACACACACCCCTCCTTATTCCCACTCACCTCGAGCTCCTGCCTCTTTTAGTCCAGTCCCCTATTTCCCACCTACAATAGCATCTCCCGTCACCATAATCTTTCTATTTCACTGGCCCGCCCCTCGGGGTTAAGGGGTCTGGAGATGGAGACAGGATTTGTCTCTCAATTGACAGCACTGCTGTTGTGCTTTCTGGCTGACCACTCTCATACCGGGTGGTCACAGCGTTTTTGAAGAAAAGTCACTCACTCTTTGTCCAGTCGATATTTTAGATGTTTTTTTGAATGACGTTTAAAAAAATGTAGCCTGAAAGACCTGATGTGTAAAAGAGCCAGACCAGATAAAAGGAGCTACAGATAACTGATTGATTATTAAAGCTGCAACAATTAATCGATTAACTCCTTTGTGACAGTAACCTGAATATTCTTTGGGTCGTGAACAGAACAAAAAAAAAATTGAGGGCGACATTTTTCACCATTTTCTGCCATTTTATAGACCAATCAACTGATGGATTAACTGAGAAAGTAATTAATCAACTGTGAAAGTAATCGTTATTTGCCACCCTACTGATTATATGAATACTTATTAGCAATAATGCAGGACAAGCACTGATTATAACAATGCTGTTAATAATGTTAATGTTTACACTGATTTTACTCCTCTTATTAATACCACTACTGCTGATGATAAAAATATGTTGTTGGTTATTATGGGACCCGTTTAGTAACAATGTGTATTTAATTTGAATAATGTTCATATTGCACGTTTTCTATTATTATTAAAGTTTTTTTTATATGTTATTGTCAGTTTTCTGTTTTCTAGTTATGCCTCTCGACTTGCAGTACTTGCTTTTTCATCTTTATTCATATTTTACACATTAAAAAATACTGCAACCAACAGGCATTAAACCTGTATTAATTGATTTTTTGCCACATGGGG
Organism: Lutjanus erythropterus; assembly: GCF_056507025.1. Taxonomy (NCBI): domain Eukaryota; kingdom Metazoa; phylum Chordata; class Actinopteri; order Lutjaniformes; family Lutjanidae; genus Lutjanus; species Lutjanus erythropterus. The sequence goes on along the minus strand of NC_139319.1, from coordinate 14,888,471 downwards.
GGAGCTGTAACAAGCTGTAAAGACAATACTGACCTATCATCACCTTTTACATAGGTTGAAATGGTGTAACTAACTAACATATCCAACAGTTATGGAACCACACAATCATTCATTTATAGTCATGTTTCTGGCTCCTGCACAAATATAAGTGAACTTACGTTTCACTCTCTAGTAGCTCTGTTTTTGGTCTCCACCACCTCCTGAGGCAAATGTCTGTCTCTTTAGTCACAAAATTTGTCATTGTGCTGTTTGGTGATGGGCAGCTGCCACACAGTGGGTTTTTAGAGCATTCTGCAGCTGTAAATAATGCTGATGAGAGCTGAACTGAACCAAAACAGTAAAGCCGTGGGCCATAAATCAAAAACAATGTCCAGGACCGTACGTGTATGTCTACATTATTTGCAAACCTGGTTCAAGTTGTGACTACAACCCCTCAATATTTGAACATTTGCCTGTTAGTTTTTTGGACTTTTGTGGATGTGCAAGGCAGATGCAGGAAATCGATATGTGGTTAATGAAATATTTGTCATGTAAATAATGTATTAACAATATAACTATTGTTATTATTGGATAAAGAGAGCGTGCTTGAGAGAGAGAGTTTTACTTTGCTCAACTGGGGCTTAACCCTACATCTTAAATAGATGTCATAAAAACTATTATTCCAGCTCTTCAGGGGATGTGTTTTCAACATACAAGACAATCAAAAGAGGTCTTTTAAATGTAACTTTGCTCAGTGGGGAACACAAACTGATATTAGATTAAGAGAGAGAAAAATTACCTGAAGCAATTGGAAAATCAGCTACATTAAAACACTTTCAAAATCATGATTTGTAAGTAGGTCTGAAAGTAACAAACATTGTAATAGTGAGGTTGTAAACTGGATTTCACATTAAATTACTTGGTATAAAAGAAAATCTGTGCAATTACCAGTGTTAACCTTAAATAACATATTTTAACGTGACTGCCAGCCATCAGGTTGACCTAAAAGCAAAAAAAAGCCTACTAATGTGTTTGCGTATTTAACAGCTATTACTGGGAAAGTAAAAATGGCATGGCATTTTAAAGGTGTCCTCCTACACACGTTAATTCTAAATAATGTATAGGCTGCAGAATGTGTGGCCACCACTGACATGTAATCTGTGGGATGCAGTGTTGATGATGATTTTGGACCACAGTGTCAATGTTTACAATTAACCCCCATTTCAGCTGTTATCATTGAATTTTCTCCAGGTTGCCGACAAAACACTTATCTCAGGGCGCCTGGATACTACGATTTGTCCGTGATTACTCAGCTCACGTTCTCATTGCCTACCTGCATATTAAAACATCTGCATTAAATGCCAGAGAGGACGTAGCCTTGGTCGTAAGTTTTATTTTAACCACAAACTTTATGACCTGGGAGAAAAAAAAATGATTACATTATTATTAGGCTACATCATTGGTTTTATTGTATTAAGCTATCAAATTATGGGTAGTTACACTTGGTGCATTCAGGGACAGACCTGCATAATGAGTGTGCCACGTTTCAAATAGCAAAAAGCCACTTTCTATTTCGACTAAGGCCATGTATTATGATAACAAAGGACAAGTAAATGTAAGTGCACAGAGGTCATTTTTGAAGGCAGCAGAAAATAAACGGTGTTTTTTTTTTCTTTCCAAAAATTTCCTTCAAAGCAAGCAACAACGAAGGGAACAGGGGACAAGGGGGAAAAAAAAAATCTTCATTGAATATTCATTAACCGGTGCCTAGGTGTATACATGGCTCTTAACTACTCTTGTTTATGACTTAAGGACTTGTAGTACTGACCTTAGTTTAACACAGCAGCAGATACCAAATTAACCTCTAGCCTCCACAGGGCTAGCCATGCCCTGCTAACAAGCAACCTGTCTAGACACACAAGAAGTACTTTATGATTCCACCTCTCACAATCCCTCTCTCTCCCCCTCTTCCTCTCTTTCTCTCAACCTCTCTGTCTCTGTTAACACGTACTGGCACATCCTCCCTGCCTCTATCCTCTTCTATCTTTCACCTCACCATTTCATCCCTATTTCCCCCCTACACCATTTTTCATGTACCTCCCAAGCTGTGCTGTGTTTGGGTCATGCACCCAGCAACCAGAGTTTTATCAGATGGTAGACTTTCTCTTATCCTTCACAACATAGCCTGGCCACAACAGAAAAATGTAATAAAATGACCTGAAACCTCCTAGGAGCTTAATTTCAATTATACTTTAAAAATAAGAGCCAAATTAAAGGTATAATGCATTTTTAAAAGTGTTACTATATACATTTAACAGCAGATGAATGTTTTTTGTATATGATGATGGAATTCCATAACAGATATAAAAACTAATATTTTATATATAAAAAGATACATTAGTAAGATTGGAATAAGCAAACAGCCCTGAGGAAATTAAAATATGCTCTTCTCATGGCAGGACAAATATGACAAAAACACAAATATTAAGGCATTTTCAAAAGCTTTGCTACGGACTAATGTCACTATACAACAATTTTAACCATGATACAACACTAATATAAAAATGCGATGTCAATATTTCTTTCAATACTACAGCAACAAGAAAAAAGTCATAAGAACAAAATACAGGATAATTCTTTTCTTCTTTTTTTTAATTAACAACCTTCACACGAGGCTGGTGCAGAAAATTCACTAAACTCTGGTTTTGCTGCGAAACAAATTTCAGGCAGGACAGTAAAGACTGAACTGAGGTCTTAAATGAGCACTTACATCATTTTTTCATAGCTTTGTTTCTTTATCATCAGATGTATAATTAATGGAGACGGGATCATTTTAAACACAGAAATATGTGTAGATACCTTTGACATCTTTATCACAGATATATAATTTATATTAAGATCATCGATGTCTTTCTTTCTTTTGCCTTGACTGAGATCAAAATATTGTACTTAAGTATTACTATTATTAGTAACATTATGCAACCATGTGTTGTAAAATGACAAATAAATGACACTGATCCCTCAGTTCTTTGAGTTCAGGTTAACTGTTTTGTCCAAAAATGACAGAAAATAGTGAAAAATTATAATAAATTCTAATTTCCCCAACTCAACGTAATGGAATCATATAGCTTGTTTTTTAACAATCAACAGTCCATAACCTCGAGATATTCAGTTTATCATAACATATGAGAGAGAAAAGCGTCAGTCTCACACTTCAGAAGCTGGAACAAGTAAATATCTTTTTTTGTTTTTGCTTGAAAATGGACTAGAGTGATTTATAAATGATCAAAATCATTAATTTTCTGTTAGTCAGCTATTCCATTAACTGACCAGTTGTTGCAGCACTACTGTACTTACATTCTGCATGAAGATCCAAACATGGCTCTCCTTTCTTGCAGGCAGATCAGACTCCACCCACTACTGGACATCTAATGACCAGCTGTCCAGCAGTAACCAGTTGTCATCAGGACTGTCAAAGTTTGGACATGTCCATCGAGGCTGCACTCTAAAAATGATATGCATAGTGCAGCAACACAGAAACACACAGAAATAAAAATGAGCTTCTATCATCTCGCCATATTCAAGTTACACAATACTCATTATATTGGAAAGTTCATATTTCTATTTAATAGACTTATTTAAAAGAACTGTTTCACAGTACATATATTTATAGACAAACAAATCATGTGGCAGTTACGCAATTTTATTAAGACAATGCTGTGTTAATTAATACAATATTAGTTTAGCCCACATAGCCTACTTACAGCCAGTGGAGCTGAGTTTATAATGAGTTTAATGTGCTTAAACCCAGGATCAGACTACTAATTCTAATAATATTTTTTAATACTACTTTAATACTTTTTAAGCAGAAAGATAAGCCCAATCTGCTTGTGACGTACACAAAAACTAGAACATAATCTGCATAAGTACAATACTATCTTATTATAAACTGTTCACTAAAAATGTGTCTTAAACACAGTAAAACATTTCATACTCCCAAACCAAAACATATCTACAGTCAGGAGTGGAAGATATAAAGAAGTATTAAAATAAAGTAAGGTAAAGTACTCATAATGCAGAAAAACGGCCCCTCTCAGTGTTATATTATATTATATCTATATTATTGGACCAATAATTCTCATGCATTCATGTGGGAGTAGCATTTTTAGTTTGTCAGGGTAGAACTCATCTCTATACTGTAGACAAGTTTATTCTATAACGATGCATCATATTGAACTGATCACGTTTTCTGTATAAAACATGAATCTGTCAAGTAATTAGTAACCTAAGATATAAAAGAAATAGGTAAGATTTTATGGCAAGGGTACATGAATTATTCATACACGACAGTGCATGAATCAACATTTATTAATCCAGGCAGTACTTCATGAACAATCAGCAATGTACAAAAATGAACGGTATCACATGCACGACTTAAAGCAAACAATACAACAGCTAAGATATTATAACCATCATGATTTCCTTTAACTGCAGACCTGCTAATAAAGAAGACATGAACATCATTAATACACAGAAATCATGATGACTGAAGTACCTTAGGTGTTGCATTAATTCATGTATTGTTTTTGCATTAAGTCATGCACGAGATACTGTTCTTGTACATTCCTGATAGTTTATGAAGAATCACATGGATGAACACGGTTTTCATGCATTAAGTCATGTATGAATTCATGATAATTCATGTGACCTTATTATTAGTTATTGTAAGTGTTAACCATGAAATGTACCGGAGTGAAATATAGAATATTTAAGATGTGATGGAGTACAACTATAAAGTATCATAAAATGAAATACTCAAGTAAAGTAGAAGTAACTCAAAACTGCACTCACGTTCACTACTTGAGTAATCTGTCTACAATGTTTTCGCCTCTTTAACCTGTTTGGCTACTTTTCTGTGTCTCTTTAAGTTTTGATTGATATCACCTCTGACAGTCTGCACCACTGCGCTCTTGGGGTTTTTGTCCTCACCGTGACGCCGTACAGTGCATGCGTCTGATTGGTCAATCCGCGATCCATGCCAAATACAATCGTTTGTACGACGTTTGCAGGTAAGTGATGCTAACAAACATGCTGCTGCTGATAATAAATATAAAAAAAACTGCGTGTACAGTACAGTCGGCTTCGTTTACAATAAACGTACACAGTGTACTTACGAGGATAACGACGTTTTCACATCAATAAGTGCAAGAATATTCACTGAATAGTTGGCAGTTATCCGGTTAGCTAATTAGCCGACAGCTAACGCTACTCGTTCACAGTGTTAGATCTAAGTATCACTTATTACATAAATGTTTGATCCTAATCGGTAACCTTACTGCGTGCTGCTACTCACAATATTCATTATAAAGAAATACCTACTGTTAAATTTACGGAATGAACCGTGACATGCTCGAGTTAGCTAAGCTAGCTGGTATGATGCTAATGTAGCTACTTGAGGTAAACTGCGACCATAACATGTGACGTTTCTGTTTAATTTCAACCCTCACAGATCACAGTCAAGATGAGTTTGAGGAAGCAGACCCCGAGTGACTTTCTTAAGCAGATCATTGGGAGACCTGTGGTCGTCAAACTGAACTCTGGTGTCGATTACAGAGGTAACAGAGCTGGCAGGTCAACTTATCCACCACCTGTTTATCTGTGATTTCAAAGTGTACGTTCACTTCAAAACACTGTCCATAACTCAAATGTCTGTTGTCTTCAGGTGTCCTGGCCTGCCTGGATGGTTACATGAATATTGCTATAGAGCAGACTGAAGAGTATGTCAATGGGCAGCTTAAGAACAAGTATGGAGATGCTTTTCTAAGAGGAAACAATGGTGAGATTCTCCAAGTTATTAATTTATTTCTAATTTTGTTGACATTTTGACACATCAGGACTTGACAGGGTTTCTGCGGGTCCTTTAAAAGTCTAAAATCCAGTATTCTAAATTTTAGGCCTTGAAATGACATAAAATGTGATATGACTTTAACAGATCTTAAAAATTGGATTGTAAAGTTTACTCCTATACTGGGCTCTTGCACAAACCGCGTCAAACCTTTTGCACTCCTACATAAATCTGTATAGCTTCTTCAACAATTTGAAGAACAGTCACAATTGTAAATACTGTTTTACTGTTTTTACATTTGTTTACATGTGTTTTTCTTTATTTTTAGTACGATATTTGACATTTTTGCACCAAGATGCCACAGCAAATTCCTTCCTGCATTAACTTAAGGCCCACTTTTAAATGTCTTTATGGGGAAAAAAATTGTATTGACCATGTACCAACTACAAAATGAAACCAACATTAGTGTGAAGTGGGTCTTAAATTACATTCATAATGGTCTTAAAAAGTCCTAAATTTAACTCGTTGAAACCTGCAGAGGCCTTACCTGATGCAGTGCATGTAACAATCTTGTCATGATTGTTTACATGTGTACAAAAGTTGGTTATACCAGTGGACTCATTTGAAAGGTTTTCTTGTCTACAAGAGAACAGGAGGGAAGCCAAGTTACAATCAATAATGTGTAGGCTTGCAGAGACAGGAAAATCATGTCTGACAGTGATGTCTTTAAATTGGCAAAGTGCAATGGCTGAACATTATCTGGTCTTTTATGTAATCGACAAACAAGGTCATACCAAATTAAGAGCATCTATTATTTCAGTGCTTTAATTCTATTGTTACAAACAGCCCCAAACATTGATATCTATGTGCCTGCTCAGTCTAAGGATCTTGTGGGAAAAGAGATCACAGGAAGTACATTGGATAGAAATGAAATGCTTAAAAAGGTGCCAGGTAACGAAACAGTTCAACAAAGAAATCAGTCCTGTGACACAGTGATGAGTAAATCAACCATCAGAAATACACTACACATATGTGCTGGGTTTTTTGGTTTAAAAATGTTTCTTTTAACTGTCCGTATTCTGATGTTTCAAAAAGTCTGAACTGTCTCTTTAAATGTATGAAACAGGCTTTGACGTGTAATATTGATTATGTGGGCAGCTTTAAAGCCACAGACATTGGGAGCTCTCCTCCTTTTTTTCTTTTTCATAATTTTGTCTGCCAACGACCTTTGATGAATGATTGTAGTACATGCGTTTCATAAGTACTGCAGTACAAGCAGAAAGAACTTCTGCTTGAATAACCTCATACCACCACCATATCTTCATCCCTCTGTCTAGCTTTTCTTTACACCAGCCATGTTTTTTTGTATTTACTGTGTGATTCCCTCTTGAACGTGAGTCATGCTGGCCAGTGGAGTTCTCAGTGTGATAAAAGGGCCAACAGCCAAAGAGATGGGGCTATTTTAGTTAAAACAGAGCAGGTTGATAAAAGTAGATTTACATAAAAGTAACATTTTGTTTGCTTTTCTATTCGGTCTGTAGCCTTACACCTCTAACCTGAATGACCTGTGCAAAACAATTCTACTATTTAACTCTAGGATGAGAATTTCGAATCTCCTTCAGTGGGTCAGTATTTACCACACAGGATGTATTTGTGGTTTGTCATGGGAAGTGAAAGGTGGGGTGACTGGAAACACTGGCACTGAGCATCAAGAGTCAGTTGTAAAGAACATTGTATTCACTATAGGCTGTTGTACTGCTCTTTTCCATGTTCTCCTTTAAACTAATCACTTGACACCAGTTTCCTTCAGTGTTTACCTAATTGCTTTTTAGACATTGATATTATTGGCTTCATAGAGTGCCCTTTATCTCTGGAATCTGTGGATCAAATGGCAGGAAAACAAGAAATCATGTGTCAAGAGATGTTAATGTGTTGGTCAGTAAAACTATTAACTTTAATGCTATTTTGTGTTTATTCTCCACAGTCCTGTACATCAGCACCCAGAAGAGGAAAGTGTAGTGAAGATCATTCTGTTGTCTCATTTTTTTTTTTTTTTCCAGTTTTTAATGTGTCAGTGGACGACTGCCCTGTGTTTTTTGGTTCCGTAGAAGCCTGAAGTCCTGAAGTATGTTTGTTTTTGTAAAAGTGGAATACGTTAATAAACCCTGAGTTTTGATTTATGCCTGATTTGGTGAATATTATTTGCCCATTTTGGTGTTTTCCTGTTCTCAGTTGTGTGTATGTAAATGTAGGGTCTGAAGTGACTCTATAATTCCAACATGACTAGTTTTGAAAAAGAATGTTTTTGCGATAAGTTGTAGTTCATATTTTAATATCTTGTGATTTAATTCTTGAATATATCAGTTTTCTCCACTTGCCAGTGGGACTCTAGCAGTGGAGTAAAGATGGGCATGTTTTGGCGAAATGATTCACTCAAAGTTTATCCCTGAAGCGAGCAAATCTACCACCGTTTTACCACAAGGCTTAAAAAGGATTAGAACATAATTTTGTAATTTGTCAGTACTAATGTGCTAATTTTGTAATTGATCTTGATACGACTTGCCTGCAGAAACCCATTACTGAATGGCCTGTGTACAAATGTACTCACCATTTTGCATTTCTTTTATATTGTAAGTCATTTTATGAACGACTGTTTGTGCAATTTAGAATAAAACTGTTCAAGTAATGTTTCACAGAAAGAAGCAACAATTTTTCCTTGAGACCCAAAGGTTTGGTGGGGTGTGCATAAGACTGACACGACATCTGTCCAGAGGCATTATCGTTTTTTTTTTTTTTTTAAATGAGTTTTTATTTAGTTTTCAATTCAGTTTAGTTTCAGTTAGTTTCCAGAGTGTATAAACATGTGCACCAATGCGTCCTCATGCTTGTGTTGACAAATATGCCCAAATTGACAGACTAAAGCTAAAGACATTTCCTGTACATTTTTTCTTTTATTTTGTTAAGACAAAATATCATTTTAGTTAGTTTTGGTTTTTACTTACTCTAAAGTCTATGACTGATCTATGAGAACTATAATGAGAATACCTTTGGCTCCGTCATGAACATGAAAAAGTCTTAATGAATATTTATAATTGTTGTCATTAGGTGTCATTTAGTCAATTATGTCATTTTAAATGCAAAGTTAAGGTTATTGTTCCCAATGTCAACTTTTAGATGTTAGTCTTTAGCACACCCCTTCAGAATAAAACAAACCTAAAATCCTTATTCAGCTTTCAAGGGACAGTTCACCCCAAAATCAAATATATATATTACATAGAAACTCATGCTATGGTAAAAAAGACAACAGTTCTTACATGTAACTGCTCACATTAAGGTTTTCTGATTTAACCAGGACATGTTTTCTGGAAAGAGACATTGCTACTGAGTTTTTAAATGTAAGTTTTTGCTGCTTTGAGCACCACAAGCTGAGTGCCATCTAGTTCCATTATATTCAAGAGACAACAGACAGCTCTGTGGCTGACAACTACTAAATTCAGCAACTGACACTAAAACGATCTAGATGGACAAACAGCACTACAGGCCAGAGGAAAATGTGTGTAACTTGATTTGAGGTGAACTGTCAGTTTAATCCTTAGTTTGCTTGTTTTCAAAGTGAACTCGAATAATGTTACTCAAAGTGTCTCTACAGCTCTGTGTGATGACTCCACTTGATAACTCTTCACTGTATTGAAGAGTTTGTTTCAATACAGTAATGTGCCTGCATCTGAACTTTGCTGGCATCCACCAGAGTAAATCTTAAAGCAGGTCCAACCTATTACTTTCATAGAGGGGCCAGATTTGAAAACAGTAAATTGCCAAGGGGCAGAATATTTACATTTCAGATGTCTGACCTGTAGAGTTAGGAATTCAGATGTGTAAAACAATGCACATTTATTATTTTTTTTTGTGTGTACGTTATTCGTTTTCAAAATTGGAAAACAAACATTACAAACAAAAGTATAAGAAAAAAACAATGCACCTTTGTCATCTCAGATTAGAAGCAGCCTACTATTGCATTTAACACAATTTTTCACTCTGTTTGACTCTCCTAAATTCCCTCGAGCAATGAATGGGCTAATTATCTGAGTAATATAATGATGCTATACTAATAAACAATGCAGACATTCATAAATTTAGAGTATTAGCAGGGTATTTACATAAAAATCATACTTTATATTTATATTTATAAATGATCAAAGGGGCAGGTTGAGGTTGTTAAAGGGCTGGGTTTGGTCCATGGGCCGGCAATTCATAGAGCCTGTGACTACATGATGGTATCTGTGCAAGTAAAAGTAACTTGTTGCTTGTTTTAATGCAGTCCTATGGAACAATTCAATAAAGTACATGTTTAAGAAAATCCTTCACTTACTGGCCATTTAAATATCCATTACTGAATGACACAAAAAGAGTGTGACTGCAGGACTAATCTATAAATGGTGCCACCTGCAGGCTACGTCAGGCTGCATTACCATGTAAACAGATCTGTCAGATCAGCCCCCACTGCCCTCTGCAGCAGACTGCCATGTTTCACTGCTTTTAAATGTCTCAGAACACAGCTTACCTTTTGTCATGTGTGACTGCACATACAGTAGATGCTCTTTGTTCATACGTCGGGCCCTGATTGGCTCTGCCGCCGTCCACATTGACAGCTGCCCTGTGAAAATGAATGCAGCACCATATGCAAGGAATTGGAAGTTTATTCCATTTCAGTGTGGCCTGTGGTAATTTAGCAAATGAGTTCAAAAGTGGCATCACCTCATTACGCTAAGATAAGAACGCTATAAATATATGATTCATTAGGCTCTTAATGAGAATGCTGTGGTGTGGAAGGCAGTGAGGGGAATTCTTTTCCTTCCAAGGGTGGATTTTTGAGAGCCTTGTTTTCCAACCTGTACATGCGCACTCTGGCCCCTGGAAGGAGACAAAAGGCTGCCAAGGTCAGGCCCGACTTGAGAATGAAGGACGCGTTATTGATCAAACTCTGCCGAGCTGCAGCTGTGGAGAGGGAATGTTGGGGGGGATTGAGCTGCAACACACACACACACACACACACACACACACACACACGGACGCAGACATAGGCACTGAGTGATATGTACACAGAAACGCATTGTACACAGTGCAACACACAAAGAATCATTATGGCACCTAGTGAGGGTTAGTACAGGCAAATATTTACCTACTGGAATCATAACTGAGCCGCTGGCTGTGTGGCCTCGCAGGGAACCCAATTAATAGCATTCACACAAATGACCTGGTGGCAGACATGATCATGCTGTTGAACCCAGCGCTTTTTTAAGAAATCTGAACCGATGCAGTCACTTTTTCATTTTGCATGTCCATGTCAACATCAGAGCATTGATTTTTTTTTTTTTTCAGCTCTCAATTTTTTTCTTTTGGATCACTGAAATAATGTGCACAGTGAATGAGAAATAGAACCCTCTTTTTACTTCATGTGGTTTGTTTCTGGCGTAGTTTGTTTAGGGCACTGTCCCCCTCCTCACCCCGTCAGAGCAGACACTGGCTCAGGGGCTGGCGGAGGATGCTGCAGTGGCTCAGCGTTGACGTATGGAGGTGAGTGATGGAGGGGAGAGGACAAAGGAGGATAGAATAGGTGACAGGCTCGTTATGTAGGAGAAAAAGCAACGGGGGAGACTCAAGTCTTACAGCACCACCAGCTGCCAGAGCTACAACACTACAGTAGAGTCACAGGATGGAGGGAGGGAGGGATGGAGGGAGGGAAAGTGGAGTATGACTTTGACCCTGACTGATCACTGCAGCATGACTGTCTAGCCTTTTCACAGGGGATCAAAGGATGACAAGGACAACCTGAAAATCAGTGGGTGTTTTTTTTATGTTTGGCTGTACCATATTCTTATTTGGACAAGGACAAATTTCTTCTTCTTCTATGCAAATCTATTCAGCATGGATCTTTTCATGTGAATGGTTTTTGCCAGGGTTGGTGAAGAAGAGTCCACTACACATCTGGAACATTCAAGTAATTTGTTTTTCTCCCTCCTTTTTAAAATTTTGTTGTACATATTCAGCAGTATCAAGGTGAATCAGCACACGATGAACGCATGTATTGTGTGTGCATTGCAACACAAAACCTCCACACATTATAACCTCATTACTCACCATTTGGCTTAACATAAAGTGGGTATGTCTATAAAAGGGAGACTCTTGGCTTCCCATTTACATTTAGATATACTGAGATGAGAGGTCAAGGGACTTCTCTGAAAATGGAAATGTCAATTTTTCCCTCACCAAAAATTAGCTTGGACCTTTGGACCAAGGGCACAGAACCCATTACAACTTAGTTTTGTAGTCATTCAGGTACCAAAATGTGTAAAAAAAACAGAAAACAGTGTCCAAGTTTGAAGACAATGGAATTATCCTCAAAGATATCAGGGTGAAGTAAATTTCATTTGCTAAACTCCAACTTACGTATATGCAATGGTTCAGACCACTGGGCAGGATACATGGGGGGCAAATAAACAAAACCTTCAAAAAGTTTGTGTTTATGAGGGTATTACTTAAGATGGATGGATGCAACTTCTATTAAATATATAATCTTCAATTACATATTTTATTTAGTAATAACTACAAAAAACTGAGGGAAGGACTCGTCCTCTTCACCCCCTGAGATCTGTCCCCAAGCTTTGAAGCCTTACTCAGCCTCCTTCCTGACAAGCCGGCATGGTTGGTGCCAGTGGTTTAGGTCTTGAAAAAGGTCTTCTAGTTTCAGATGATACCAGTATCTTCACTCAAGCTTTAAAACTGACCACAAACTAGAGACCTGGAGCATTCAAAGGACGGAAGCTTTCCTAGGTATATGGACTAAAAGGGGGTGTCTCTGAGCAAACCCCAGAACAGAAGCGTTCAGCATCCAATTGCCAAAAAAATGCAATTCTTATAGAAATCTCTGAACTGTTTTTGTTTGGATGCCAAATATTGCTGCATGAATTTTTCTATGGTGTTCCTTAAGTTCTCAGTGTCTCAATGTCAAATTTTGGGGGGATTTTTGGCAAGTTTTGAATAGATTTTCGAGTGGTCAATTAATAAACAAATAGGGTTAGGGTTAGTCAAATAATAACATTATTTATCAGATAAAATCAATAAACTTTAAAAGGCCTAATGCATATCTTTATTTGAAATTTGTTACTTTCAAATTAACGAGTTATAAACTTCATTTAATGACTAAATTAACTTGGTGCAGGGATTGAAGGAATAATCTGTTATTTTACTGCATTTAATAACTGCAACTACATTTTAGTTGTAAATGCTTTGGTAACATTTGGAAGAGTTTATACAACATTAAACAGGGACAGAATGAAGAGCATATCATAAGCTCTTTTTAGTATGAAATTCACATTTGTGGGATCAGAATTGGCCTCATTTCTGCATACTTCATGCTCCTCTTCAGCTCACAGTCGTCTCCTGCACAGCCTGAAAGGCCGTCACACAAAGATCAGCCTTCTCTGTTATTGACACCTTCATACAAAACTGATATGTCTGTCCTACCTTCCTGGGAAAAAGTACGAATCAATTCATTTTCATTTTGAATTAGAAAACGGTCAGAGGGCCACGGTTTGCAAGTTGCATATCAATGCCTTATACACTCTAAATTTTCAAAATGTGAATAGGTGCCAAACTAAAACAATATTTATTACAGATTCATGATTGGAAAAACCTTGACAGTTTTCAGGTGATGTATACCAGTGCTGTGTGGTTTATACTGCTGACCTGCCCCCTCCTGAAAAATGGGTCTATGGTATGGAGGGATGGAGAAAGTAGAATAAGTGTTACATTATACTATCACTGTATTCACTGCCTACATGTGTAGATATAAGCAACAATTTGCTTGTGCATGTGTAAAAAGACCTCCCTCCTCACAGTGTGTTGGGATCTTGGCTGTCCTGTGTGAACTTGACCAGCTCTAACCTCTGCCTGACAGCCCGTCATGTGTTTAGGATGTAAATGATGGCGGTGACCTCCCACGCTACGTCTCCGCTCTCACATTCCACAGGCTGGGTCAGAGGTCTTGTGAGGTTACTGCAGAATAAACAAACACCTTAGAAACAGTAACAATGGCACACTAATGCTGAGAACAGCTGCTACTGATTAATAAACCGAACGTTGCTTGTTTGTCTATTAATCCAGTAATCAGCTGTGGCTATCTTTTTCAAAATACATCGGGACGAAACGTGTGTGTTATTGTGCATTACTGCAGTTTGGATCCAGAAGGTTCCCTGCTCCACTTCCCCGTCTTTCTGAAATCCAAGTTCAACTTTGATGGTTGTTTTGATCCTAATTGAGAGTGAGGGCCCGTGCTAGCCTGTGCTGCTCTGCAACCCCTAGGCTCTTTATTTAGCCCTGAGGACAGTCAACCTTGGCCAGAAATGTGACCCCTGACCTTCTTATCTGGAAGAAGCTATTCCCAGCATGGACACGGGCTTCTGTGATTTATCTTGGCTCCAAATGGCAGCGTGATGCAGATGGTAAGGTTATGGGAGCATAACTAGGTACCCTTCAGCAGGCCAGAGAGCAGTGCTGGTGCACTCACAGAGCGTTCATGTGTTGCACAGGCTCTAAAACTACAGCATGAGCAGCAACACGGTCTCTTACACTACAGTTTGAACAGCAGCAGACGTACAGACAACAGCCAGGAAAAGTCTTGCATAGTCATGGTCCACGTGAGTCCTTGAACCTTGACCCCCAGAAGGCTCTCCAGCTGTCCCACAACAACAGGGTCTATTTTGGAAACACACTTGCTTGACATCTCTTACTAGATGATAACCATGTTGTGTTACTGACCTTGACCTGACCCACTTACACAACAATAAGCTGGATGAATGGAAATACAAAGCACATCATCACTGTTTTACTCAACAGAACAAAGTTTGGTAGGTTCTTGGGTTGTTATGGGAGGTGAGGCTTCAGGGTTGAGATAAAATGTGGGATCCTCAATCAACTTCTATATTCTTCTTCTTCTTTCAGCTTCTCCTGATTGGGGATCACCACAGAAGGTCATCTGTACCCGACAGGCACTGGCAAACCAAACCCCGCCCAGCTCAGCATGGGAACTGGATTTTAGGATCCACATATTTGATTTGGCATAGGCTTGATAAAGCAGCAGAGAAGCAGAGCAGGGGCTTGGGGCAGCTGGTTAGCATGCTAACTTCAGTAGATTTCTCTGAAACACAATACAGACATTTTTTATTTAACCTCATAACTGTTCCTTCTTCATATTCTGTTGATTAGTTAGTTCATTTGAATTATTTTAGCTAAAATTCTGGCCACATCTTGGACATCGCACCTTTAACGAGTAAGAAGACAACAGCACATATACATATACAGCACATGTGCTAGCATATGTCAAAATAATCCCATTCAAAAAGCTTCTGTTAACATGTAATAATCCTGCTTTAAAATCTGCTCTTACAAAATACTTGGTAGCATAAAATGCAAGGTTGTAGAGGCTTAGTGAATGGCCGTCTTGGGGTTTTATCTCAGGAAATAGTATATTTAAGAATGAGGTCATCAGTGCTTGTGAGCAATAATTAGTGAATATGAAGTAAACAGCCCGTGTCAAAGAGCCATTTTCAATCGCCTTTTTGCTTCAGAATGGCTATTGTTTGTCAGCCAAGTCTCACTACTATGCACATGAGATTTGCATGAAATACAAACTAACCCTGCACTCAGGCAATTAGCCTCCATTACACTGGCGTTCCAATTGCCAATTTGTCTGCCATGCAAGGTAATCCGGAGTGTTGCTGGCAAGCACCCAAAATGGTAATAATGGTATTGCAAGAGTCCTTTGTTGTTGTTTCCTCTCAGACTAACGGCCACAGGCGGCTGGTGTGTCACTGGATGAAATGTTGAGGAAGTGGAAATGTTTGCACGGCAGTCAGGAGTCAAGACATGAACCTTTGCCCTCCAATATTCGTACAGTCCAAAGGCTGTTTGGCTGCAGTTTTTTAAGGACTGGTCTTATGTCTTTTTCTGTTATCGTGTTTCTGGTCTTTTCGGACTCTGAGAATTACACATTAGAGGCGTTGCTTACTTATTTCAAAGGCTGAATAATAGGAGTAACCCCTTACGTAGGTTTTTAGGAGGGTTAAGCAAACAAGCTGCGATTACCAATATTTTAATATTAACAATGGATCAAATGACGATCTGTATGTGAAAGGTCCTGCACATTTTATCACCCAGTTGTGGAGTTCCCCTCAGTTCTGCAAAGTTTCAGCATGTTTCAGCTCTCTGTTTTGATTTTTAAGGCCCACAGCTTCATTGCTGGGTTGACTCTCGCGGCTCTCATTAGTGTTGTTCCAGTCACAGATGCCAGCTGGTTCAGTTAGCAACTGGCTGGTGAACTTTAGCAGCTAAAAAGGCAAATATCCAGAGTTGGTTAATAGCAAAACATAACAAAGAGGAGAGTAAATATTGTACATTTTTAGGTTTCCAGAAACACAACTCCAAATAAAAGCTAATGCTTCTTTGTGCTTCATGTATAAAGACGCTGCTCTTTGTGAACAAGATCGCTCTATCAACTCAAAATGTCATAATCACTGAAATCTGTGAATGCAACATTGCAAAAGAGAGGTTCTGGGTTTGTACAAAGTCTTGTTTGGAGCAAAATTTAGCAGTTTGTAAACTGCTTAATTTTAACCTTTATGTTTTCAAGGCTTTCCAAATGTTGACCTGTCTTACTGGCCACAGCTGTGCTCACAGTGTTTCTGTACAGTGAGGAATTATTAGTGACATTTTGGGTGCACTTAACCCTATAATGCATTTGATACACAAGTTTCTGAGACCTCTACAACATCAGTATGATCAATACATTCCTGCTGTATTAATCTGAGACATGTCCTTTGCCCTCTGGTGGATTATCATTGCACTGCAGGCAGCAAGTGAGCACTTGCTAATAATTGTCTTTTATTCCTTGGCTTTAATAATCTGTATGTTGGAATAAATAATTCAGATTATTTTGACTATATTGTTTTTGCTGACCACAAAGTTAAATAAATAAAAAAAAACTATTGTGATTGAATAAAATATGATACAAATAGAAGAAAATGTTATTTTGTTGTTGATTTTGTCAAAGGGTCTAACAGACACTCCATTCATGAGAAGTCAGGCTTAAACTGTTAAAAGTGTCTTAAATCCGCTCGTCTGACCGCTCCTGTTTCTTTCACCGTCTCTGTTCTAGTGATATCCCAGTGTGCCCTAATGCCAGCAGCTACTTTGGTAATTGTTATTACGACTGATAAAATTGGCAAAAATATGAACGTAAGACCCAAGTTGTTATAAACTGGAATTACTCTTTAATGGTTCTTCTTTGACAGCTTATAATGTATAAGCCTTTTATACTGGCCCTTTATAATTAACCACTTAACCATCCTCCCCATGACGTAGCATTTGCTCTTAGTTGCTTTGAAGCTTTTCGGGATGGTTGACTGTGCTCTCCTCTGCCTCTATGTGTGTGTGTGTGTGTGTGTGTGTGTGTGTGTGTGTGTTGTGTTACACTCTGTGCCTGTACGGTTGTGGAGAGAAGCTCAGTGGTTTGAGTTGCTGCACTCAGAGTGGCGGTGATATTGCTCAAGGGTAAAGCCAGACAGAAGAGTTATGACTTTAGCCCGTCTCCGGCCATCAGGGAGGTCATAAGGAGGCTACAGTCACAACCACACACACACGCACACATTTACCTAACACACTGGAACACACACTAAGCTCCCTAATCTATCACAAACACACACATGCGGGATCGCACACACTTGGATACTGGACTAGGGCCAGGATCAGAGTCAGGTCACTGTCATAAACACACTTACAGCCTTTTAGTCCTGGGCCTGAGCTCAGCCTCTCCTTTGTGTGTGTGTGTGTGTGTCTGTGTGTGTGTGAGAGAGAGAGAGAAAGGAAGACAGAGAGAGAGAGAGAGAAAGTATGTGAACATTTGCGTCACAACATGTTACGAGGCAGACGAGGGAGAGCACCTTTTACATCAAGATATGATTTCCCGTGCAGCGCGGCGCAGGAACAAGAGGCCATTAAATTCAATGTGACACTCCCCAGGTTAGCCACTGATGCTTTTTACGTGGGCGTGTCACTTTGAGAGTTTTTAACGACCGTCATGGCGAGTGGAGAGGGGATGCTCTTCAGCTCTCTCACACACACACTCAGTCACACACACACTCCTCCAGCAGAAGGTGTCGGTAGGGTTGGAGGAGCAGCTTTTATAGTGAAGATACATTTAAAGGTATGTGAGACCTGCAAGAGGAAATATCTGATGGACTTTTATCAAGTGCCTCAAGCACACACAGCTTTTAACCATGCATACGAATTATAACTTGAAACATGTTTTTACATGACTTTTTTTTGCTGTATTGTGGACACAAAATTATGAGATAAAAAGTCATAATTATGAAGAAAAAGGGCAAAATTATTGGATAAAAAGTCTAAATTATGCGATAAAATGTCATAATTATAAAACAAAGTTATTATTATGAGATAAAAAGTCATAATTATGTGACAGAAAGACATTATTATGAGATAAAAAGTTAAAAGAGATAAAATGTCATACTTAAGTGAAAAAATTTAAGAGATTAAAATCATAATTGTGAGGAAAAACTTTAAATATTTAGATAAAAGTCAGAATAGTGAGATTAAAATTATGAGATAAAAAGGCAAAATTTTGAGGGAAAAAAGGTGAAATTATGAGATAAAGGCCATAATTGTCAAAATAATAAGATAAACTCATAATTATGAGAAAAGTTAACTTTCATCTCAATCATGACTTCATAGACTTTATAGTTCTACGACTTTTTCATAATTTCGACATTTATATCTCATAAATTCAACTTTTTATCTTTGACTGACTTTTTAGCTCAAAATTAGTTGTTTTTTTTTCTCGTAATAATCATGTTTTATGACTTTTTATCTCATAATTATGATTTACCATGGGAATATTTTGCTCTCTTCCAGGCAGAGATGGTCTTCCATACTAAGGTAATGTTTTGGATATTTGCATGTTATCTGGGCCGTCACCAGTCCCTCGGCTGCTGTACTGTATTGCTCTAAAGATGTGTCATTTTCCAGACATATCTAAGCCCCTTGTGCCCTCTTGTGGCAGATCTCGGTGGTGATTCCACTCTCCGCCAGCCACTCAGCCCTCTTGTTCCTTATTTTAATTGACCTGGATTTGTTCCTTTGCTTTGCTGTAATGAAAAAGCGAGAGGTGCCTCGAGACTGAAAATCCTGTCAGCTTCGCCCTGCAGCAATTCCCACACCCCAAAACTGGGTCCCCTTTACAAGATCTACTGTTTGAAGCTGAGCAGAAATAAAAAATTTAAAAGACCTGGGTGCTTCAATGCCTCGTGATGAATAATTAAGAAATATGCATTTCCAGATAATGGAGAAGGGAATTTTAATACATTTGGATGTAAATTCATAGAAGAAACACTTTGGCATATATTTGTGTGGGGCTTGTACATGACTTTGTCTTGTATCCTTATTTCTCTGTGTAAAGAGATGGTAAAATATTCATCTGGCGTTTCACACTGACTTTGCCTTTATGTTAAACATAGAGAATGAGGAGGATGACTTTTTAAAAAACTGAAACCTGTACAAATGGGACATGTGCTCATTTGGGTCCTGCACTAAGAGAATATGAACAGATACCACCACCATGTCTGATACATACTGTATACATATTAATGCTGTCTGTGTCGGCTGCTGGGAGGCTCATGTTATCAATACAAGACAATCAATATTCTACATTATGAACAAGGTCATTCAATCAAAACATGTTAGATTAAACATTAAAAAGAAATTAAATTTGTTTCAGAAAGAGATAAAAATCAAACTTTGTAATTAATAGATTATACAATGATTTAATAGAGTCCTTCTATGAATATATAAAATACTACATAAATATACAAAATACTGCATTAAACAAAATCATCCCTGCAGGAAAAAGATAACTGAGTTTCCCTTTTTAATGACTGGAATCCTGCTGTCTGATTAGAATGAAGTCAAAGTTTCTCCCCAGTTAGCTTGTAAAAAATTATGTAGAACCCCCAGAGCTTTATCAGTCGACTAGTGTTATTGGTCTGATACTGGTCTATAAAAGCTACATTAATATCAGCATATATGTTGTCTGATATCAACCAGAATAACCATATACACTTCTTTTTTTTACAGAACATAATGCAAATTGTTCTTATGTGTTAGCTTTAGGCAGCATTTTATATATACCCTGTAAAAAAAATCATACAGGAATTTAGTGGAATCAACTAATCTTTTCTTATGAACTTTAACCCACAAGGTTTATTTTAGTTAATTTAACTTAAAATGGCTTGTTTTGATTTTCAGAGCACCTCAGAACTTATAAACATGAGTTCTTCTAACTTTAAGTCGTTTTTGATGAGTTGAATTAATGTCTTGTACAGAGTTCGGGCTAATTAAATTAAGTTTCTAAAGAAACACGATCAAAATAGTAGCAGACTTCCCAGCACAGACTGAGTTTGAGTGTAAATGGAAATCAAATTTGTTTGTAATGGTCATCAATGTGACTGAAGTGTAGTTGGTTCAACTCAATATCTTATTGAACATGTTGTATCTAGTACAATTAAATAAATATCAAGTTTATTTGACTAGAAACTTTTATTTGTTTTGAAGCATTACACAATTATCTCAACCTTTCAACTTTAGTCAACTTAAATTTTTAAGGCAGACACTAACTTTTTTTTTAATTAAAGCAAAGTTGATTTTGACGGTGTAGTTGATGCCTTATCTTAGTTCAAGTTCAATGTGTAAGAGATAATGTACAGTGAGCAGGTCATTATTGGGAAATAAACCCTGACAGGGGGGTTATTTTGCAATAATGACCTGCTCACTGTACATTATCCCACTTATCACACAGTTAATAACATAAAATGATCAGAACTGTGTCAAATATATGTTCACTTATCATCTTATTCACTTATCTTGTTCACTTATCTTTTCATCTTTGTGGCAAAAACATTTTTTCAGATGCCAAACAAACCACTTTCAAAGCCATTAGATGACTTTGTAAGTGGTTTGTTTGGCTTTAGAGACAGGAGAAGTGTCTCATCTCATAAAGTTTTATTTAAAAAAAAAACAAATCAAATCAACAAATTTGCAGATATGTGTTTTTCACAGGACATGAATTTATTACAAAACTTGGTTAAATACTCAATTCTGACAATTCTAATACTCAATTACAGGATTCTAAGGTCTGTTTTTTCTGTATAGCAGACAGTTGCTGAAGGAGTAATGAAATATTTTTTAAATTAATGTTTTTTATCAATTTATTATTATGTTGTAAGTAAGTAGCTGTGTAATGAGCAGGATAATGTACAGTGAGCAGGTCATTATTGCAAAATAAACCCCTGTGCCACCCTGTCGAGTTTATTTCACAATAATGACCTGCTCATTGTGCATTATCTTACATATTTTGCCCTCTTCTTGTTTTTTTTTTATCAAAAATTCCAGTGAAGGTTTACTGTTTCGGTGCCCTGGTGCCATTTTGGGTAGTAATATTTCTTGTTTAACATTTAAACTGTAAAATATCTTTATCACAAGCGTTATCGACTTTTGAAGAATTATTGCAAAGAAATGTGTGTTTATGCATATGTTCGTCTGTATAGAGAATATCAGCTGATATATGTATTTAGAATTTATTTTACTCCCTAATATCGGCATTGGCCAGTATTAGTCAGGCCCTTAAATTATAGATGAAAAAAAAAGCATGAATCATGACATTTTAGTCTGTCATACCTGTCACCACCTCTGTCTGACAGAGTTATACGTGACCACATAAAAAGCATATTTGAGGATGAATTCTCCCTTGCTGTTCCTTTGGCGTTTTTTTTTTCTCCTGTTGTCATTACAGAGACTAGCCTACAACTCCCTGTGCAGTTATGAATCATAGACCATGGGCCTGTTTGATTTTACACTTGATGACTCATCAGAGGTTTAACTCTTCACATTAAAGCCTGGTGACAATTTTATGGCCTCCATACTGGTAGACGAGTGAATAAGTTGTGCCTTGTCTCTGTCTTCATAACTCATCTCCTGTGATGGCAGAGCTCGATTGAATCATCTTTGCTTGGGGCTGTGAGCAGAAAGCCTGGCGAGGCTGGGGCTGAGGTGTGTGTGTGTACGTGTGTGTGTGTGTGTGTGTGTGTGTGTGTGCGTGTGTGCGTGTGTGCGCAGGGTATTTGTTGTGTGTTTGAATGAATGTTCGTCCTAATTAAGCATCAGCAGCTTCTTGGACCAGGGGGAGGCAAGACTTCACAGCCATTAAATCAGGACAATGCTTTTTGTGTCACTGGTGCTGGCGTAAGTCGCCCTGCTTCCCCTCCTTCTCCTTGCATCTCCTCTCTCTCCTTACCCTCCCACCTCCTCACCCTCCGTCAGTCTCACAGCTGCCACGCAGCCCAGGGCTCCAAAAATAAATGATGGCTTCCCAAGTGCATGGTCAAGGCCAGGCAAGTTGGCAAGGCTGGGGCTCCTTCGAGAGCTGCAGCAGTGACTTTTCACTTGGCACGTCCTCTGCTGGTGGATTGTGTTCACTACAACTACATTCATAAATTCCTACAACTCTGACAAAACAAAAATTCTGGATCTGATGACTTTAACACTGCAGTTGATCAGTTTATTGGCACATCAGATCTAATGTTAAGAATCATGGTATCATCTTTGATCACTTCATGACTTTTGAATATCGTGTAAATACACTATAAAAAGTGTTTCCATAGTAGTTGATGTAATGTGATGTTTTGAATGAGTCCCATTTAGCTTTCTGCTTTAGTGATTGCAGTCCCTTACCGTTCTCTTTTTATCTCACTAAAAGTGCATCAGTCAAGTTTCTTTTTTTTTTTAACATCATGACGTCTTGTCTAGATTTTTCCTGTATTGAACCACAATTTTCTGTAGGTGACTTGGACAGAAGATTAAGTCTAATGTAAGACAAAAAAATATTTTGTGATCAAATAATCAGGGTTGGGAGGGTTATTATTAATAAGAATTAAAAATGTCCTAAAATGTTGAAAAATGTACAAATAAAAGTTATTCAACTTACTGTCAGTGAGGAGTAAAGAAACCAGAAATTATTCACATTAAAGAGGCTGAAATCAGAGTTTAGACAGTTAAAAAAAAAGATTAATTGATTATCAAAATAGATGCAGATTAATTTAATAATTGATTAATAACAGACTGATTGTTGCAGCTCTAAGTGTTTAATGTTCGTGGTTAGGTTTATTCGTTTCTCCAGCTGGTCCTTCCTTTGTTGTGCGCAAATTATTGATTGATTGATTTAAAGAGTAAAATTGGTAAATTTCCATCCAGTGAAGCATTTTGTCACTAGAGGCCACGATAATGAATTGGCAGCTGTGTGCACATTGTGAATGGTAATATTTTGTTCTTTATCTTAAAATTGCAACATTCCCCATATTTACTAAATGTATTTGTAATCTGATTACGTCTTTTGTACCTGTAACTACAATGGAACACAGTTATCTTTTTTTTGTATCCAGATTATGTAATCCCATTACATGTAATCTGTTACTCTCCGAGCCTGCAAATAATGCATAATGCTATATATAAGATGATCCACCTGAACTGGTAAAATTGTGCTCTGTAAGTTTTAGTAAAGTCACTGAGCGAAATTATTAAGTCAGGCTAAAGTTA
Source organism: Lutjanus erythropterus (assembly GCF_056507025.1). Lineage (NCBI taxonomy): Eukaryota > Metazoa > Chordata > Actinopteri > Lutjaniformes > Lutjanidae > Lutjanus > Lutjanus erythropterus. The sequence goes on along the minus strand of NC_139319.1, from coordinate 14,864,932 downwards.
AGTCACTCAAACATTAGCAATTATATTTATTATATCTGAAATAACACACTAAGGTTACTACAAAAAACTACATTTCCTGAAATCACACTGTTAGGTTGTTAAAGAGCCGTATTTCACTTGTGGGTAAACAAATAATTGAGTTGGAAAACTGGAGGTTTATCTGCCTTGCATTTAGGTTGCATTAATACAGATCTCAAACTATTAATCCACACTTTTATTTTCTCAGTCTAGATTACTGAAACTCCTCACATCTCATTCAATCTGCTCTAAATCGTCTACAGTTGGTTCAAAATGCAGCTGCCAGGTTATTAAATAGAATTAGCCTTTGGTCCCACATTACCCGTGCTCTTGCATCTGTCCACTGGCTTCCTGTAAAATATAATTACAAAATCCTGTTGATTACATATGAAGCACTACATGACCTTGCCCCCAGTCATATTTCTGATCTTCTTGTCCCATATCCCACCCCTGGACCTCTCTAAACCTCAGTCTCTGCCTTTTATTCATCTGTTCCTACTGCGAAACCAAAGGTGACCGTGGCTTTGCTGTTTTAGCCCCAAACCCTCTGGAACAATCTACCACAATCAATCAGATTTACAGAATCTTTGAACTTTTTAAAGCAGCTTCTAAAAATGTCTGTCCATAGGCAAGCCTATAGATCCTTCCCGGTTTTAGTTTTAGATTTGTTAATTTTGGTTTATTTTGCTGTGATCTATATTGTAATTTGACTTTGAGGTTTTATGTGTTTCATAAAGTGCTTTACTTACTCTTTTCCTTTTCTGAGGACATCATCTTGGGCTTTGAGAAACAACAATGATTTTCACCATTTTCTGACATTTTACAGACCAAACAATCAGCAACCCTAATGCAGTCTAATACAACACCACAACAACTACTTCATTGTTGGATCAGAAAAGTTCTTTTGTGATTTTTCCCACTTTATGACTGTATATTGAAGATTTTTAAAAGTAACCTTATTCAGTTTGGATAATTTTGTATGTGTGTATTTATGTGTGTTTAATCAACTCCTTAAAGGGACATTTCACCCCAAAATCAAAAAATACACATTCTTCCCCTGGCCTGTAGGACGATTTATCTGTCTAGATTTTTTTGGTGTGAGTTGCAGAGTTTTGGAGATATCAGCTGTAGAGATGTGGGGAGAAGGCAGCTTCTCTCCAGTGTAACAGGATTAAATGGCGCTCATCTTGTGGTGCTAACAGCACCAAAAAAAAACAACCCAAAAACCCCACACATTTGAAACCTTACCTTACTCCAGATAATTCACAGACCTTGTTGTGAACAGTTTCATGCAGGACCTACTCTCTTTCTGCAGCAGAATCAACTGGAACTACTTTAAAGTTAGAGATGTTGCTGTTGACTTTTTGAAATATGTATTTTTGGGGGTTTGAACACCCCAAGCTGTGTGCCATTTACTGCCATTATACTGGAGAAATGGCAGACATGTATATGGCTGATATCGGTGTGAGCTAATCAGCATCCTAGGAGGGACTAGTGTCAGCTACAGGCGTGATTTCAAGACTCGTCTCGAACAAACAATAGTGGCTTCTGAAGACGTTAGCGAAGATACTGTGATAATATCAGTTCTATCAGACCTGGAGAGTATTTCGTCATTGAAAGAAGAGCAAAGAATGACACTGAAGGCTTTTATCAATTCCACCCAGCTTCAGCTTGGTGATTGGCTGAAGTTAGCCTGTGTTAGACATGACAGATGGCTCATCCAATCACCTGCCAAGTGTTTTTATGGAAGCACCTGACCTTTTCCAAACAGATTCTATGTGCGGCTTCCCAAATGGAAGAAACGAACCATCTGGCATGTCAGGTTAAAAATAACACCACAGGTCATGTAAAAATATGTATTTTTGATTTGAACTGTCCCTTAAAATTAAGTTAAGTAATTTTATTTATATAGCCCAAAATCACAACTTGCCTAACGGGGGCTTTAAAATCTGCACAGCCCTTCTTTAACATGTCTTTTGGAGATGGAGAGCACAATATAAAGACTTTGATCTCTGTTTACACGCTGTATGTCAGATCCCAGCAGATAAAAAAACACAGCGTCTTTATCTTTACTTTTCCTACCAGGCTGATGGAAGCTGGTGTTTGGCATCAATTTTTACCTTGATGAAAGCAAACTGGACGAGTAAAGTATCGGAGTCTCGCTTCCTATCTTCATCCAGAGCCTCAGCGGGTGACGCTGAAGTGGAAGTGAGGGCACTGAAAGTCAAAGTGGGTCAGTGTAGAGTGGTCCTGATACAGGCTCAGGCTTAGTCACTCTCAGGAAGAAGGAAGGTCAGCAGAGGACCAGCCTGTGGGTGAGAGACAGAGACAGAGAGAGAAGATTTACATCATTTGTCCAGCAACATCAGTAACAGAGCTGAAATGATTATACAGTTCATTGATTTATGAAGTGACAGAAAAGTATTTTGGTCATTTATCAAGCAGACAACCAAACATTTGCTGATTTTAGCTCCCTCTTAAATGTTTGGATCTGCTGCTTTTTCAGTTTTAAACCACTGTAGATTGACTATCTTTGAGCAACTGGGCATTTTCACTGTTTTCTGACATTTAATAGACCAAACAATGACCTGATAAATTGAGAGAGGAATCATTAGATTAATGGATAATGAAATTTTATCAGTTGCAGCCTTATTTCATACAATCACTTTTACATTTCCACACTGGGGACATAAAACACACTTGACAAAATTGCAGTAACACTTTAAAATATAATTAAGCTCAATGCAACAACACAACAAGCTCAAAGGTACCATCAAGTTGAATTATAGTTCAGTCTAAGTATTCTTTGGACCAAACGTTTCACCCAATATGTAGAAAAAACAAGAAGACAACTTGGATTCATGACTAATTAATATAAAAGTGCCATTTCAAGTGTTAATGTGAATCAAAAGTTACTCCAAATTGAATTTAGATCTTTTACCTTAAAACCCTACACTTTGAGTGGTTTCAGTGAAGAATTAGATACAACCTGTTTTCTGTCTTTTGAAACCAGTGGGTCCAATTCCCAGTGTACAAGCTAATAGTAGTATGTATATATATCTTAGTATGTGTATGAGAAGGTGTCAGAGCTCTGGAATTATACTGTTCTGCTGTCCTTATAATGACATGACCTCCTGACTTGACCTTTTACTTAGGTAAAAGATTTGAGTACTTCCTGCCTTGCTGCATTATAAGTTTTCCCTACTAAAACACCAGAGAAAACAAAAAAAAGGCCAGTTTTTAAGATGCAGCTCCACCTTTGTGAACCACTGTTGTCTGGCATTGCCTTAAATTGTACAGGTGTTCATATTATTCTGTCCACGCACCGCATTCATGCTCGTAGGCAGCAAACCCATTGGACGCACAAACAATATAAAACTCCAGAAGAGATGACACGCAGATGAATACAAACATGAAAATAAAATATACAACAGAAAAATGTCTTGTGTCAGAATACGTGTGTACCCACACACACACACACACACACACACACACACACACACACACACACACACACACACACACACACACACACACACACACACACACACACTGACACACACAAACGCAGCCTCATCTGCCCTCCATCAGAACTCAGCACACTGTGGCGGCTCTGTGCTGCAGAGTGGATGAAGTGGCTTAGAGGCAAGTCCTTTGGTCTGATATTAATTTTACATACTCCAAGAAGGCCATATATATCTTTTATCCATTTAATTAGTTCTGCTGTCTCTAAGTTGGTCAGATCTATTTTACACTCGACGGTATGGGCTGGTCCAGTCAGTCATAGAATTCATCAAATATATGCATTGCATCTCTGAGGACTATTCAGCCTTTAATACATATTCAATGTGTGAGTTATTGTTGTCAAAGGCAGACGCACTGAACTGCAGTTCAGAGAATTGAGAGCAATTTAACTCACATTTCTGTACAGCCCATTATTGACTCTAGCATCAAACATTATGAATAATGGCTTTGTCTATTTAAATACAAATACATGTTCACAGACACAGACCAGTGCTAAGAGCCTAAGGCATTTTAGCTTGAATACTTTCTGCAAAAACAATTCACGACATGTGTTGCTTGTGAAATGCAATCAAAACATCTCAATAGATGATTTATTCATTTTAACAAAATTTATACAAGTTTTATAGATGTTTTCCTTTTACTGTTTTTGTGTGATGCTTCTCTAAATGGGAGAGTGGTGCACCGGTGGGTGGACTCGGTGTCCACTAGGGGTCAGGCTGACACAAAAAATTCAGTACCTGCTGTGTGTGGTGGAGAAATAACTCCACACATGCTGTGAAACAATGCAAGGCCAGATGACTACAGAAAACATTCCCATTAATGATTAGAAAAAGTGTTAAAAACACATTTAATTAAAACAGAAAGCCAACAATTAGCCTGACTTACATGATTATATATCTTTGTAAATGCAGAAACTATTAAAAACTTTTGAAATATTTTGTAGCAATAAATGTTACATCAAGATAAACTCTATTAAGTTGTGGAGACAAAAGAAATGTTTATGCTCAACATATTAACAGCAGGCTGTTAAATACAAATAATTCTTACTCCAGCCTCATTTTTAAGCAGATCAAATCTTAAATACATTCACCTCAAGTACTGTACCATTAGCATTACTATCCAGACATGGCCTTAAGCTATATCTTAGAATATGTTGCCTAATGTTATTTACTATATGATCTCTTCATAACACCCCCTGTGGCTATAATCACATATGCAAACCAAAGTAGCAAAAAAGTCATCATTAGTACAAATATATTCCAAAATGTCAGAGCTACTACTAAAAGTTCAGAATCAGTATTTGATTAAAAGTGAAATTTACAGGTGAAGATGAAATAAAACACACTTCGAATCTAATAATATACCAATAAATTCACTGCTAAAATTTAAATTAAAATTCGTCCTGACAGCACTGTCATTCAAAATTAGATTAGATACTTGGACGATAGTGCTACTCAGCTGCAATCAGCTCAGTAATACAAAATGTGGTACATCCAGACACAATGATAAATACATACAACACCGAGAAAGATATTTAAAATACAAAAAATATATGTAGAATACACAATAGTGCAGTAAATATTTTAATATCTGTCATGTAAAATATACTTTTTCTGTAAATATTAATTTAAACTCGAATCTAAAATATGAATGCATTGAACTGACAATTGCCTGTTAATGAAACATTCCTGCAACTGTCTTGTTAAAATTTCCTACAATTTGCAGATTTTTAAAATTAAATTCTGTTTTTAAAATGTGTTTAAAAAACTCATTTTTGTTTCGAATGTTTTTATTGTGAAGCTTCATTCTCAAATATAAAAAATGTAGTATTATCATGATTCTTTTCTGTACGTGTCAAAATAGAGGAAAATATACTTAATACATATCAAACATAAATAAGTAAATAAATAAAAGTAAAACATTAGACCTGTAAGCTCTAGTCTTATCTAACCCATCCTCTCCTCCACCCCGGACTGCAGTTAAGATTCACTTCTGCGAGTCAAGAGACAACAGGTTACCAAATCTTCTCAAAATCTTTTAAGCTGTCTTTAATGATAAATCAGACTCTGTCGAGGTGAAGTGAACCGCAGTTTCTGTGTTGGAACTTCTTTTATTGATCAAAACGATAGGATAAGCTTTTCTATGCATTGATAAGGCCACGCGCCAGGAGGTGTTGTTGTGCCTGTTTTAGTTTCCTTACATCTTTAAATATCCCCAGAATTATTAAAATTGGTGAGTCTATCTGAACATTGCGTATCACTGAAAGTAAAGAGAGAAGGTATCAGTTCAGTAACCTTGCATTTGGCACAAAGAGTGTAGCTGTGAAATCGGGTGTGTTGAAAAACTCACTGAGACATCCACCATGTCTGAGTCAAATATGTTGTTTACAGCTCGTTTGAATCTTGACAAGAGACAGAATTTAAAACGCTCCCTCATTCCAGACAACAGAGAAAAATCCAGGTTGTTTTTTTTTGTTTTTTTTTGTGACTGGACCAAAGAACACATTAAACATACTGGAGAAACTTAAGTGTGAACAGTACAGGAGTGCAGTGCAGACTTCTTGAGGAGTCATCATGTGAAATAGAAAGTGATGGAAATTTAGAATTAGTGGGCATTTAAAATTTATACATATTTCTTACATTTATACTTATATATATATATATATGTATATATATACATATATATGATCTTTTAATGAAGGCAAGTACTGCCTGAATTTGGTCCAATATTATATCATTGATACATGTGTCACAACAACAGGATATTTGTTTATGCCACGCTAATAAAACATAACCAAAAGACAGAAGAGGAACAAAATATTAGGTGTATGATAAAGAAGAGCAAATAACTATTTAACCAGTGTTTAGACTGATGAAAGAAATTCTTGAGTTTTTTTTAGATTTAGGTTTGGTTAGTTTTTAGTTTCTCAGGGTCTTTGGTTAGTGTTAGGTGATCTGTAGGTTGTAAATGTTACTGAATAATGCGTGGACTTTTTAATAACAAATATGTTTGCTTACTGTCTGGGCCCCTCTTCTTCAGAAAGCTTGTCCCATTTCACATGTCTTCATTATGTCGTACACACTGAAAAAAGTACTGGAACCAACTTAAAAAATATTTCAATTGGTAACACGCATTTTTTTTTTTTAAATCAAGTTAACAAGTTCTATTAACACCACTGCTTTAGGTCAAATGGTCTTAACAATCTGATTGCTTTCAATATTTCAACTCCACCACTCACCAAGAGAAAATGATGGCTCAATTACGGGGGGAAAAATCTGGAAAAGATGCAGCTGTCATGACATCAGATCCACAATACAAAGAGAAACCTGACAGATGTGCTTTTAGCGACATAATAATAGCAGGTTGAGGGAACAGGATAAGGTCATTTCAAGTTGTTATGATTCACAAAAAGAGTCTGCCATCACTAAAGCAAGAAGCTCATTTAATTTAATGTAATTCATTACATCAACTACTGAAACACACTTTTTACAGCGTATGATTGTGCTTGTGTTTTAACTGTTTTGTGAATAAACTTGAACTGAACTGAAACTGAATTAGAAGTAGAGGTCATTAAGTTTTGTTGGACTTGGTGAGTGACAGCAGCAGCTCCTGTCAAAAACTGCATGAATTTCTACTCCGTTCCACTTATTTCTTTGCCCTCTCGCGTGTTAACAAACAAGAGTGTGTTTGTGTGAGTCTGAAGTGTTTCCTGCGTGTGTGTGTTGAAAGATGTGTTGTGTATTGCGCACAACATAGTGGGATGGCGGAGTCTTTAACAAGCTGTCAGGGGCCATAACATTGTTCTCCTGCAACAGTTAACACAGCACACCGGGCAGCTCCAGGTAGTGACACCCTCAGTGCACTACAGAGCACCTTTACACACACATATAGCACACACACACACACACATAAAACTGTACAGACTCCAGCCTGCATTCTCACTTCTGGCCCCGAACACACTGAGGCACCTAATAGGTGGCAGTGTTCTTGCTTAATGGAAGTGCAGAGAGAGTTGTGCTGCAGAGGTAGATAGGGCCCTCTGGGCAAAAACACATTAACCTATTTGGAGGGCGTGAATTCTAGATGGTGTTATTAGCAGCAGAGAGTCTGAGCACCTTGAGCTGAGCTGCTCAAATACTCAGTGTGAGTTTGTGTTTGGATGTCAGAGAAAGAGAAAGGAGGTGAGAGGAAGAGAGAAAATTCTTGTTTCAGTCGACTGTCTCCGACCGCAGTGAAGGTCTTTGCACGATCCATCTCTGCGGTGTGAATCAGCAGGTTGGAGCAAAAGCTGGACTCCCTTCACTGAGGGTTTTATTAGCCCTTTGGCAGCTGCACAACAAGTCAATGCAACACTGGAGTGTGTGTGCACTGAAAAAAAAAACCACAACAAAACTGGAAAAAGATGCAGTCATTTGAGTTTTGACAGAAAAATTGACCAAATAAGAAAGTTCGGAGTCAGCTCAACAACAGGTTGTGTTGTAAAAACAGCAACAAAATGACTTCACTGTCACTGCCACAGCTACATACTCAATTTTGTGCTAAATGCTTTGAAAAAAAAAAAAAAAGGAAAAGGGGGCAATTACGCTCATGCCATCCACCAATTCTACCCAATTAGCCAATTAAGGCTAATTACAGTTTTAGCTTTGGCACAAGGGTTTTCATAATTAACCATTTATCAAATCTCCACCCTCTTTCTCTCCAGAAGACACCCAGGCAGCAGAGCAGAGCTGCTCCGCCACACTCCACAAAGTCCACCTTCTCCCCCAGGGGAGCGAAGCTGTAACCGTGCTCCAGCTCGCATCATATTCCTCCAGTTACTTTGCTAAGATTGTCAGTATGTTTTAATTTGACTTCTTTTATCATGATATGTTAATTTAATGTCTCTAGTACCTGTTTTTAGGTGTTCTTGCTTACTTGTAAGCAACATATCGACTACATCTAAAAATAAATGACAAAATCATCAAAATTATCTGTAAAGTGGGTACCATGATTAAGAGTTATCTCATGCTTTAATATGGCTTAATATATCCACATCTTTCCTTTTGTAATATTTTATGGGCTCACACATTTATCACATCCATTTTTCAGAAATGGTATATTAGAGCAATAATTTCCAGTTTCAGGACACCCCCTGCCTCATTGTTTCATAAGCTGAAAATCAATAGATTCAAACGTAAATTCTGTTTATAAAGCCATTCATAAGAGCAGTAGCTTTGCTAAAAGTTTACTGAAATTATTTTCAGACCATTTCAGATTGTCATTCCTATAAAACCGGACAGTCTAGTCATATTTACATTCTCCGTTTTCTTTTTTTTTGTCTTACTTGTGTGGGAGAGGGCTTTTTCTGTTTCTGTCCATTACTTTTCTCATATTACTTATACATGTGAGACCTGTGTTAAAGAATAAAGATTTTAGGTTTGAAACTAAATGTTTAGACTCAAAACCATAATCAGTTATTTATAACTGAGAGAGACCCATGATATGCCCTCTATGTGTTTGGCCTCTCTTGCATATTCTTGTTATTATTCATATAGTTTTTTTTATGTTCTTTTCAAAATATGTGCTACTACATAAATAAATCAGCATATAAGTTGTCCGATATTCACCACTATGAAAACATTTTTCTTTAACAGAACATAAGCATATTCTATTTATTAGCTTTACAGGCTGTGTTTTATGTATATTTTGGATATTTGACATTTTTCCTAAGTTCAAATTTATTACTATTATTTTTTGTTATTAAAAAGTATTATTAAAAGATTACTGGATCTGTGCCCTGATGTCATTTTGGACAGAGTTTAACTTTAACTTTCGGATAACCATGTTTGAGGGCAAAGAAATGCAGTGTAAAAAAACATACAAGAATTTAGTGGAATCAACTAATCTTTTTTTCATTTATTTATCATAACCATACAAGTTTTATTTGAAAAGTTTGATTCTAAAAAAAAGTTATGAATTATTAGACAATTACCTCAACTTGTTTCAGCTAAATTAAAATTTAAAGGCAGCCCAGACACTAACTTGTTCAAGTTAATAGTTATATTGGTATCGGAATGTATGTTGTCCAATATAAAAACCTTTTTTTACAACAAAAATAAGTAGATTGTTGCATTTGTTAGCTGTATAAGCAACATTTTACATAGCTTTGATCCTTTTTCTTAATTCAAGTTTAATATATGCAAGTATTTTGCTCTATTTGTGTTTTTTTTAATTTATATTAAACTCCAAAATATTCTGCTTCCATTAAATGTCTTTGTCAAAAATGTTTGATAACCACACTTGAGGGATCATATAGCCTAGTCTACATTATAGTCTGTGTAAAGACTATATAATTTTTTAACTTCCTAATATTGGTATCACAATCGGCCCCCAAAATCCAATATTGGTTGGGCTCTAATTACTAAATTATTATTCTCTAGACACTATGATCCTGGTTATAGAGTGTACAGTATGAATCTGACCACCTGCACAGTAAGAATTCGTCGAGGTGACCACAGGGTCAGCAGGGCTGCTCCTCTCTGCCACACACAACACTCGAACCCCTATTGTACTACTGCATTATCTACTTTTAGTTAGATTCTCCAGTTTCACACTGTAAGTGAATTTCGTTGAGTTGTGCATTATTAAAGGGGCAGAAATTATTTATCTAATATTCATTATTTATATTTATACAAGGAGCTTGTCCGCAGGGAGCAGGTCTCATTTTCAGCCTCATATTTTGTAAACAGGCAGTCACAGAAGCGACAGTTCCTCTGATTTAAAGAGACAGGCCTGCTTATGGAGAATGATGGCTTCCTTGAATTCAAATGGAAAGGTGATCAATTTTTAATATTTTCTCTGTGCGGCATTTGCATTGACTCATTCTTGGATTCTGCCGCCGCTCTGCCTTTCAAATGGACAATGAGGGCAGACAGGTGAGTCTGAAGTGGAAAAAGGGAAAAGAGAAAAGCCATCTGTGCTGCAGCCACCTGAAAAGTGGACAACAGCAACTCAGGCAGAAAAAGGTTGTGTTCAGGGTTTGCTTTAGAAAATAAATGCAGATGTTGCTCAAAAGAAGCCCGCTTTGCTCCATCCTGACCTCTTTGTGACTTGAAATAATTACTGAAAAGTGATTTGATTCTTTAATCTTAATGAAAAACAGAAATCAGACTGATGTTTCTTTTTCTTTTGTTCAAAAAATGAGCCACAGGCCACTCTGAGAAGCTCACACAGTGTCCACAAATATCCAAAAACCAACAGCCTGAGCCACAAACTCAAATTTAAAGTAAAGTTCTCTACTGTGAACTCGCTGGAGGCCTGCGCATTAAAAAAGCAGCGTTTCAGTTGGTCGGGATTGTAACGTTCATGTATGCATCCTTCCATGTTAACACCACAGAGTAGACAGACTGAAGACATGGCGAGGCTAGACAACCAAGTGCGTGTTTGTTAGCCCGAGTGTGTGCACCCACCCGCCCGCCCGCCCACACCTCCACACCCACCGCGTCTGAGTAGCTTTAAGTACGAACAAAATCGCTTTTCAAAGGGAATAATGTAGAACAACATCATGTCAACTTTAGGATATATTTATATATTTCTTTGGGCCGGCATTAATTTTAAAGCAGCATTTTAAAGTTGAGGAAAAGGGAATGCAGCGCTCAAACCCAGACGAAACACGAGACACAGGGAGCGGTTATGCAAATGTATGAAATAAATGTCAAAATGGCAGTGAAGAATTGATGAGGACAGAGAGCGCTTGTCTTGGTTGCGAGGGAAGCGGATGACTGAGAGGACAAGTGACGTTCATTTTCAAAGGAAAGTTTCACGCCGCTATCATGGCAGCCATTGTGACTCGGAGATAAATTTTAATGCCCCCACTCTGACGATTCTGTGTCACTCTCCCTCTTCCTTTTTCTTTCTTTCTTTTTTTTTTTTGGTGAGTACCCATTCCTATCTTCTCTCCCTATCTTGCTGCGATGACATCCGAACAGACACATGTGCATGTGGAGCGCCAGGACCCAGAAAGCCTGTGCACATGGAAAAGAAAGATGGGGAAAAAGTCGACATAAAAGATTCATCACAAATGTCTCTAATCCACTACTGCATTGTCAAGGAGATGTTATAAAGCACACATTGTAAATGGATTCTTCCCTCACTGACTTAAGTCATTTCTGCAGAGGGATGGGGGAGTGGAGCCGCGGCGACAGGGGGCATCCTTGTGTGGCACCAGACAAGTACATAGTGTGAGCAGATGAGCAGCACTCTCTGGGACTGCATTACTACCTGTCCCCAGTGCTGCGCTGCCTGTGAGCCTGACTCTAATGTACAAGCCGGCCACATTCCCCTTGTCAAGGCCTTGACGTGCACGTCAAAAATTACCCAACCTAAAGTGACAGCCCCCTTTTCTTCCCATCTCTCCCCTCTCTGCAGCCCGGCCCGCTCTCCAACCTGCTAGAAGAGAGTGCTTTGAAAGCCAAGACTGCCAATGCCACTCTACAGCGGCAGGCACTTTATTTATTCCTCACCGCAGGCAACGGGAGGTAAAACAATATGGATGGCACTGTGGAAGCTCATAATATTAGCTTTGGCTGTGGGCACTCGGCCATAAATATCGCACCGCCTCGTGGAGAATATGATTGGAGCCACTTGAAGTATCAGGGTTTTTGAGCAAAGGTCTGAAAAAAATGTGGGGGAGCCGGGGTGTCACTACCTTTCTTTCATCTCTTATCAAATCACCCTTCAGCTCCTCCATCCTCCTCCCAGTGCAAAGTGACATAAGTCTCTCATGCTTTTAGTGGCACTTTGAAAAATAAGACCTCACTGAAGCAAAAATAATCACTCTTTTCAACACTTCACTTCATCTGGCGATGCTCTTCACTTCTCCATTCCAGAGTCCCTTCAATCACATGTGATGATATTAAGTATTACTTATTTATTTTCTGTTGGAGAGGTGCAAAGGTTGGAAAGAGGGGAGGAAGCGACAGGGAGGCGAACAGGGAGCCCCCCCGCCAGTCCCGCCACAAACACACACACACGCAAAATCTGACACATTTTGTTTGGCTTTGATCTGTTCCGATGTTCGACTTTTACATTGGTAAAAAGGTGACATTTTATTTTATCTGACGGCCTTTTTAACCTCATCATGGTAATCTGTGTGTGTGAGTGAGTTTGAGTGTGTGTAAGTGTTTGCGTGTCTGGAAGAGAGAGAGAGAGAGAGAGAAGGAACGTCGGTTGCACTTTATTTTACAGAACATTAATCAGACATAACAAGCCATACTTTATATCAAATTAGACAAAAACTATAATTAATATATCCTCAACTTTATTAGAGGACACATTGCAACAGCACTGTACTGTCAACTAAAGTGAAATCACATATGTGCTACTTGAAACACACTTTCTTTTGCAGAATAAGCCCAGGCTGATACCTACTTCTTTGATCAAATCACATCTGTCTACAGATCTCCACTCCCTCATTTTGATGATGCTAGTGTGGTAGGACCGTGTCACAAGCCCCAGGTTGCACCTGGAACTAAAACTGACCAAGTACTGATGTCAGAACTAAGAGATGTCTGAAACTGACTGAACTGAAATAAAAAACCTGAAACTTATTGCGCAAAAATACCCATTGCATGGCAAGATTATTTGTTTTTTAAGATCTCTAAGTTCAACCTAAGATTGATTTTTAGGCTGCAAGTTGCTGCAAGGATTTTTGTAGTTTGTTGCTGCTGTGCTTTTATATTGTTTTTGTTTCACTGAACAAAATTTTTTTTACATATGCGAACCAGTTATGTATTAGATTCATGATAAAGCCCTGAGACAGTTGCATGCATTTGAATGATTCACTTTTTAAGCGTAATGTTGCTTGGTTTCCAAGTTAAAATAAAATGTATGCCATACAATGTAGCCTTTGAATAAATGTTCAGTTCCATGAAGCTGTCACTTGTCTCATCAATTTTGTGCTAAATATTTAGAGGTTTTTGCATTTTTAATGTAAAACTGAGCTCATTTCTAGATCTCAATACTTGATCCTTAAGATAAAGACACATTGTTATTTATAGCATATGTCGATTTACAGTTGTTTTTATTAATTTGAAGAGAACTTAGAGCACTTGTACAGTCCTTCAAAACTGTTAATGTAGATCACAACAGCAACCTGTAGAAATACAATAAATTACTGACATGGTAGCTACAAAATTACACTATAAACCTCGTGTTCTAGTGAACTGTGAATCTAACAGTGGGAAACAATATATTTCAGTTTATTGTACAGTTCTGTTGTAATGTGTTCGTAATTACCCTTTAATTAAGCCTAATAGGGGTCTAGTAAAGGGTCCAATACTATCTAATAAAAGCATGTTAATTGTAGTTCTTATCTAATTTCATACAATCTACGACTTTTTATTTCTTATTCATGTAGTGTAAAATAAAGTGGCACTGGTATGTTTTGGTGCCTCGTGTCTTTTATTACATATTTCTCTTGAGGACAGATTAAGTTTTGATTTATCATATGGTCAAGCAGCTGTATTGACAAGTATTTTACACAAAAACACACACTGGCATACACAGAGAGAGAGAGAGAGAGAGAGAGAGAGAGAGAGAGAGAGAGAGAGAGAGAGAGAGAGAGAGAGAGAGAGAGAGAGAGAGAGAGAGAGAGAGAGAGAGAGAGAGAGAGAGAGAGAGAGAGAGAGAGAACCCAGAGTACATCCTCCTGTACTTCCCCTTCCCTAAAGACATGTTCATTAAGATAAGAAAACAGTCTGGATCAAGGACAGGGATACGGACACCTCAGCCTGATCCGGAGCTAAAACTGTGTTTTGCCGTTCCTCCAATCAATAATCTTTTGTTGCTTTGATCTCGCTTCTGTTCTGCTTTACACGTCCCCAGACTGACTCTATTCCTTCTCTGTTATATCTCTATTAAGCACAAAGAAACTCATACACACTATACAAGGTAACACAGGGCAACAGCCACTTACAGAAGCTGCCACAGTGTTTCTATAATACATGTTTGCAGATGACAATGATAAAAAAATCATCATTAGTCTCTATGTATTTCACTACATAGGGTTTAGAGCCTACAGATCAAAAGGCTACTGTGTAATATTTTCTAAACTTTCTTCCAGAAAAGCACAAATTTAACTTCTCTAACTAAAAAATGCTACTCAACCACAGAAAGTGCAGCAGGTAGGGGTCTTTTCCAGTCAAACCAGTTGAGGTTAACTTACATGCTATTAGTTACTAGAGGTAGAATTGTATTTTTAGCTGTTACAACTGTTGCTGTACTTGTCTTAATTGCTGTTAAGACAAATATTGCAATCAGGGGACCAAGGCAGAGAAGATGTCTGAAAGTGTCTCATATATGAAACAACACAGGTGTTACCAATTATACTAATTTAGGCCCCATTCCATTTAGTGTAGCAGAGCCTTTGCAATGAGCCAGCCCACACAATAACAGCATCCTGACTCTGTCTGACCTGAATGTAACAAAACCATAACGAGTATAGTTTGTAACACCTGTGTTTACTCTCTTATTTCATGTCAAAATGACTGAACAAAACAGATGATTTTAAATGACTAATATGTCATTTTATGGGTCTTCAGACTAACATTTATTTATTTTTTTTTTTTTTTAAAAAGAAAGGTTTCCAGACTGTATATCTGGGTTATATCTACTAGGTATGGGGGATATCTACTGTCATATTACATGGTTAATTATTTTATTATTACATTATACATTATTATTTTTATCATTATTATGATTATTATTATTACTATAAAAAGGACAACTACTGACTCCTGTTTTGTTTTTGTTTAGTAATTGTACATTTATTTATTACCAAAGACAATCATGCCAATTTTTTGCACATGCTTTGGCAATGACTGGCTACTTTTATTTAATTTTATTAGAGACGAAAAGCAGAAGCATTTTTAGTTAAAAAAAAATTATATGAACAAAAGCTTCTGGACACGTCAGATTTATTATCTAATAAAGGACATTTTATCAAGTCATCAGTTTTCATGTTTCTTTAATATTGCGATAAATATTGAAATGTGGACTTTGTTTAATCAACGTATTGTCACGCTTTGAGGATTTTGTATTGTTACATTCCTAATGAATTCCAGTTACTTAATACATTAGTATGACATGGAAGGTTCACAGCAGGTCAGCTGAACATACAGAAATGTAAAACGAGTCTTTCTATGCAGTTACTCAATTATATACAAACCCCAAATATGGAGGATGACGTTTCCAATGATAAATGAGTATTTATTTGGGTTTAAAGATTTTAAGATATTATCAGTTCTTTCAACTAACTACATTAAAACATGTCTTAATTAATTAACACGTCTCAGAACTAATTAGTATCAAGCTTCCAAAGAAATTATGAGAAAACAACAGTAGCCTGAAGTGTTACCTTTAAATGCATCAGAGGTTTTTTTAATATATCAATAGCACGCTCAGAAAGAAAGATAGAGCTGCATCTAATACTACACTCCTCTATGTGTTTTTTCATGTTGTATAAACTTAGTGAAGGAAAAATTTCAAGGCATCTTAAGTTCATAATTTATATCCAGAACTGTAACGAACTGTTATTTCAATACAATCTGCACTTTCACACAAGTTTGTTTTGTGTGAACTTCCACAAAGTGCATGTACCATATTCATAAGCAGTAGTAGTCTGAGCTGAATTTAAAGTGGAACCACAGCAAAGAATGAATATCAGCCTGTACTCTTGTATCCACTTCACCACACAGAACAACACTCACATCTGAGCCGGGTCACTTAGGACCTCTGCCTCATCACTTTAACTAAGTTACACAATCCTCTGCTCCGCTATCTTTTCATCCTCACTTTCTTTCCCTCCTCTCATCTCACCCTCCTGCACTCACATCTGTGTGCATCTGCGTCACCAACTGCTGCGCAATTAAAGAGAGATGAGCAGTGCTGTTAGTTTATAAAAAAAGGAGCGAAAAAACATAATGTAGTTTGTGTGTCACCATCAATTTACTGCATGCTGAAACTTTAAAAGAGCCGATGAATAATTTGAGAGGAGTGCAAAGGGGAAGAGAGGTGGCAGCGGTGGTGGTGGAGGGATGGGTGGTAAAAGAAAGAGATGGAACATAGAAAAGAAGACAACAGGAGGAGGAGGGGTGGAGAAGGTAGAGAAAATGACATTGTTATTCATCCGACTCTTTGTCACAAGTTGAGACTGAAAGACGCAAAACTTCAAGCCCACAATCTCCCGTGGGTGAGATACTGCAGTTCAAACAAAGTAAACAACTGTTTTACTCTGATGCACACTTTAGTCTTGCTGGAGGCTAAGTTGCCTTCCTGCTGCAGCTGGTATTGTGGCACACTTTGCCGGCAGGGGAGAGCGCGAAAATTGTTGCAAAGATCTCAGAGTATTCTCACCAAGTGTGGCACGCAGGAGACTCTGCCTTGTTGTTATTTACATAAAACGAACAGGTTGGCTTTCATGTGTGGGGAGCTGCTCCACCAGAAAAGGATCATGAACGCAGCATGACAAAGTGGAGATACTCTGTGCTCATACAAAGAGAACTTTACTGTCACAGATGAAGATGGAGATTGAAGAACAGATGTGTTTCCTAAAAGTTTCTTCATTTTTTTCCCCCTCAACTTTAAGGCAGTTACATAAGATTTTTTATTATCAGAGGTAGCTGTTAAGTGTCCAAATTGGAGGAAACATCAAATTGTATCTTTGCTGACCAATATTATAAATCTTTTTTTTTATGAATTTAAAGGGATTGTTCAAATTATTTGAAGTGGGCTTGTATAAGGTCCATGTATTATCTACAATAGATGGCACCTAGAGGGACGCCTCCAGTTTGGAGAAGCAGCAGGAGTGCCGGTGGAGAAAGCTAATCAATGTCCTGGCATGGATAGGGTCACCAGAAAAACTTACTTTAGCCACCTAAAAAAAAAGCCCCCCTCCTAAAAAAAACAATATCAGTTTAAGTGTAGAACATTTTAATCCCTTTTCCTTGCTGTCAGACAGCCTTTTCTGACAGGAAGACAAAAATTGCTCTCTCCAAAGCCACCAGACTCCACTGGCAAAATCAGTCCTTTTACTTTGCAGAACACAGATGTCGTTGGTCTACCGCTGCCTCAATCAGTTAGCTTGTGTTATTGTGTGATTTTTTTGTGTTTTAAATGGTTTGCTCAAATTCACCAAAGTCACACAATAACACAAACAAGAAGCACCTCCCTTGTTCTGCGAGGTAAAATTACAGTTTTTGCAAAAGGAGTCTGGTTGAGTGAGAAAGAGTGATAATTGACATATACTGGAAGTTTCTCAAACACATGGTACAAATATTGTAAATGTAGAAGATATAAGAATAAACTGATACGGATTTTTTTTAGGTGGATCTTTTTCGTAAGGTGCTAAAATATGTTTTGCTGTAGATCCTGTCCACATTACTTGGCTTCTGTCGCGGTACTCCTGGCTGCTTCTCCAAACTGAGGGGCGTGTCGACTGTTGACTGAAATCAGGAACTCTCTCTCTAACTAAATAAGAGATCTGTTTTGACATTGCCAGGTCTCAGTACTAGACAACATTGTGATATCATGCACATTTCAGTTGGTACCAACAAAGTACTGAGTATATATATATATATATATATAAATGATAAAAACAATAAATCTTTCAGAGGTGATTAGTTAAATACAACAAAGATCTCAACAGGGGTACAACTTTTGTCTTCAAAAAACAAAACAAAATAAAACACAAAAATATGAAAAATAATGGATGAAATGGGTGCAGAAAAAAAGAAAATGCCCTGGGTGAGCTACAGCTGTTTAGTGGAACGATGAGGCTTTAATGTTTTACCTGGTCCAGGAGAGGATCCCCCACAAGAACATGAATCAAAGCTCCCGTTACAACAAGAAGATTACACAGAAAACATGCGAGAATCTGTGCAGCATGCAGGTTGTTTATTTGTCTGAATCATATTATCAAGTCTAAAGTCTGGAGGCGTAACCACAATTTATCTCTCTCTCAAATGTGGGATTTACTTAAAAAAGAAAAAAAGAAAAAATGCCTTCAGCCTTTCTACTGTAGCGATTTAACTTCTAACAAAAAGACACAGGCTGGGTGTGTGATCCACGTAAAGCAGCAAGATAAACAAGAAATAAAACCAGTTCATTTTATAGATGTACAGTAGCTGCTCGTTATAGTGCAAAATGGTACTAGGATACATTCTTCAGTAACTTGACAATTACTGGGGAAGCAATAAAAAAGGATTTGATATAAGATTCAAATTGAATTTTAATAAAATAAAGGTCGTCATGATGCCATCACCAAACTGGGAACCACTGAGCTAAATTAACAATCTAAAATAACCACTGGGTTATCTGAAACAGTTGTTCCCAAACGTTTTAGGCCATTTAACTCTTTCTACGTCCCAACCAGGTCAACTAACCCTCAGTGCCCCTCACCCTACAAGAAGAAACACAGTCTACTTGTAGCCATTGCCGTGGTGAAGACAGCACATTCAGATGTTATTAAAGATACTGCAACAATCTGAATTAAATTCAAGTTATATACAATCTGCCACACAAAGAGCAAAGAGAATGACACTTGCATATAGACTCAGAAGCAGATACACCCACTGACAGACAGACAGGAAGTCATGTGTGAGTAAGCCCACTAACCGAGTAGTAATGATGAGAATACTTAAACTACATCTCCTATAGGCAGCCGGGGCACAAACCCCACTTTGGGAAACCCTGGGTCACAAAACTGAAAACAGACCTAATTTTATCAACTTATGAAAAGTTGAAATTTGGGAGATATTTGGTTTTCACAGGGCAACGACTGTGACTATGACAATGTTATGAAAGGCTTGAATTGTACTGTTGAACTATGAGGACACAAAATAATGTAAGTTCAAGAATCTATTAACTAAGTTTTATGGCTTTCAGCAGCATCTCATGATTGTCAGTCAGTGAAATGAGCAAAGAGCTAAGTCCATCACGAGGAACTTTGTTCATAACAAGTTAAAGTTGAAAGCTTCAAAAGCTTCAAAATAGTAAGTGAAGCTTTAAGCTAAGACTGTTTTCTCGTATGTGACAGTGTTGTTACATATAAATGGATTCATGCGTTAATAGCATGCGCAAAGGTGTGATATTGAATCGTATATGTTTTAATAAAGCCAGAACACTACTGTTGTGTGTTTATATGCAAATATAAAAATTTCACTTTATTAATGATTACCAATGTTGCTGATAATGATATTCATTCAAGAGAGATGACAGATATAATGTTTAAAATATTTGTATTCAATCTACATACACAACACACACACACACACACACACACACACACACACACACACACACACACACACACACACACAGAGTGCAGATGCATCAGTTGAATGTCTTCAGACATTTAATAATAACATGTGCACAATAGCCAATTAAAATAAAACTCCTCACAAACAGACAAATGTTACCACACACAACAAACCAGCGCATTGCTTTCTGTTCAAATGTACATACTAAATAAGATATGGGGGAAAATGAACCCATTTCCCCTCTTGTTACTTTTAAATGCAAATTGGGTCCTTCATTAAAATGTGTGGCTAAACTTCATTAGCAGCAGATATTGATTTTCAGGCTGCGACGATCTGATAGGCCCCATAGGCAAGTGAAGGTACAAAGGTTTGTCTAAATGCTAACTGGTAGTATGTGGCTGGGGGCTAGTTGGAGTTCTGGCTCTGAGAGCTATAGAACATCTGGAGAGGTAACATTTACATAAGCTTCTCTTTGTACATGGGAACCTTCATTAACATCACGCTGCTTTGAACTCAGGATGAGATGGTAATACAGACGAAATTGAAGTTAAGGAGAGAGGCGCTGTGTTGGATTGTTGCAGGGATGTGCTGTTTTCTCTCATGGTGTTTCCTGTTTTTGCACAATATTTCAGGAAAAGTGAAGGAGCTTCTGGGTAATCCCACAAGAAAGAGAAAACAACAAGAAAGATTTCTAGAAATTTGGTCTCAATAGCAAAATTTTAAATGTTAAAGTGACGAGGGCTGCCCAAAATCCAACTACAATGCTGAACTTTTGAGGCTTTTGGGGGGACACAGAGACATGTTATCTTCATGACCCAGTCATTCAGTCACTTTGCTGAGTGATGATGAGAGAGGATCTGGCAGGTTTTAGAGAAATAATAGACTCCAACATACAGTACACTGTAAATGTCATAATCAGTATAATAAATATTTTAAAACTTGGTAAATAAATAACTAAAACAGCTTCATCTCAAGTCAAGTTTAAGTTGCCACACTAAGAAGCAAGTTAAAGTTAAAATAAGTTGATTGTACAGTATATGAGCATTCATTGAACTGATCAAATTAATCCAGTTTAAAGTCAAGATTAAAAAAGCATTTCAAGAGTATCTAGCTTCTGTATTGTGACTTGCTTCTGAGTGAAACAGGACAGTGACCAGACTTTTGTCTTCACTGTCAGCTTTGTGGTTACACAAAACCACGCCCATCACTAAACTGTCACTAAAAAACTCATACGCAAATAGAGTTGTATCCCTAAATAAACCTCCCCACCTGAGAAACTGGTGTCAGAACCTCAAACAAAAATCAAGACGTCACAAACAAGAGTTAACAGCATAACCTTTGAGTTTATTTAAACCTTTGATATTATTGTTTTGTTTTTTTTTTTACTTAAGTGAGTTTTATTCTCTCTCAAATTTGTAGTTTTGTTTGATTATACTGACACAAACCTGATTCCTACCTGCTTCTGTTGGAATTAAGGTTGATGAGAGCAGTGAGAGTGAACCAAAACAGTAAAGTTAGAAAGACTTCTGAAAAACTGTAGGCCTGAGAGGAATTGCAAAGTTGAGTGACAGTTCTCAGTTGATTTATGAGGAACTCTTTCACAGTAACTTTAACAGTGTTAAGTATCAATGTTGAAAATAAAACACAGCAACTGGGCATGATGGGAGGTTCACATGATCACAAATTCACCTTTCCTGCTCTCACACAGCTGCTCTCACCGGCCTGTCTTGCCATCCTCCCTCTGCCGCTTATCCTCCCTTTAATTTCTCCACCACCCCTCCTCTCCGTGACACCCGGGCCTCCACCATAGACTCTCTGTTAATTCAATCTCATTATTTTTCAAAACATGGTCATACTGCGCGGCTCCCCCTCAATCACTTGCCGGCCTAACCCCCTGATCTCTGGCAAATGGGGGCCCAGTCGTGTGCCACTCCTCTCACCGTACGGTGCACGCAAAAGGCCATGACCCAAATTGCGGGGGATTTAGGCCCTAATCTGTCTTTACTCTGCAGAAAAATGGATGGCTTGGATAGAGACCAGAGGAAAAGAAGGAGGAGGAGGAGGAGGAGGAGGAGAGGAAGGGGGAAGGGGGTTTTATAAGATGGTAGGTATAGAAGCATTAGGAGCATACCCCCAGTTGGGAAAACATCTGCTCTTTATCATCTGGGTGCTCATCTGGTCCAAAGCCATGTTATGTGTGTGTGTGTCTCTGCGCAACTGTGTGTGAAGGCTGTGGTCGGTGGGCAGGGACTAACATGGCCTGCTTTACATTTTTAAAAAGCAACACACGAGGCGTCTCCTACAATCACATAGAGTGTAAATTATTGAAATTATCCCCAGTGTCAGTGGTCTAAGGCAGCACAACATGATACACAGAGACATGATGTGGCTCTACCTGCCAGGCCCCATAACACACTTGTAAACAACTGTAATTCTCTGCAAAGCAAGCACAAGTACACTATGTCTGCGTGTAATTTATTTATCATTTATTTTTCCGCCTCCCAACAGGCGGCTGGAGGTGAGAGATGCTGTATGTTTACCCCTCTGTGAACATATATACACTCGGGCCACACACACTCATAGAGACACACACACACACATACTCCCTCAAACTCACTTGTCAGAGTTATGACTGCTCTTCATTATAGATTACGCCAAATCTCTCTTTAACTGCAGCCTTTTTCTGATGAAGAGGAAAATGTGAATAGAGGTAATAGTAGCCTAAAGGTTAGAGAGGCAGAGTGATTGAGGGGCCGCTTTCAAACTAGTTTCTTACAGGATAATTCTGGTTTATTACAAGTTGGGCCTTATTTTTGTAGGTTTTGTGATCATTTATATGAGATATGATCACATTATATTCTCTAGGGTCATTGCTGAGATCTGGTCCAATGCGGCAAAAATTATGACAGATAATCATCACCGTCGATGTTTAGACTTGAGTGAAAGTGTGTGCACCTGAACTGTCAGTGATAATCCCTCAGTCCTTCAAGATAACTGTGTGCGCATGAACAGTATCAGTAAGTACGGCAGGTCACAGTTGAATCAGTCTGCAAACTGTGATGGAAGTTACAATGGACACTTTGGGTCAAATTTTACCGTTTGTCTTTGTTTTCCTTTATAAATATCTTTGACTAAAAGCCTGGTTACATGTATTAGCTGTGGAAAAATCAAATAATTTAAAAGGAAGTGCTCAGTGGTGGATTTTGACATGGGAATGGGAAACTGCCTTTGCTGACCTTTGAGAAAATGGTGAAGCAGAGTCCATTATGGAGGAAACTTTCTTTTTTATTGTCTGTGTTAATTTAAAGCAACATTATCCAACAATTTTGCCTTAAAAGAACAGCATGAAGATCATTTTGATGGTACACTGACTACAGCTACTATTACTTGGAAATGAAAATGGCACCCTTTGTCAGTGTAGTGATACTGTACCAGATCACAAAAAATACCGGCCTTCCATGTTTTATGTGAGTTCTTCCCTCTTTGATAACTCTTTCTTGAATGAAATGATGTACAGTACAATAGAGAACAAGACGTATGGGTGAAGTAAAGTGCCAATAAGTGAGAAAATATGAAAAAGCTGTGTCACTTTCTGTTGTGACAGGGTTTAATATGTGGTCTGGTTAAATGCACAATCGTCAAAGTTCTTTCTGAGTCTTGTCAGTCAGTCAGTAAGTTTTATTTATACAATAGTGGAAAAACTCTCCAACACCCTTTAATTGAGGAAAAATGGAAGAAACTTCAAGAAAAGCAGCAGATGTGGGGCCCCCTTCCATGGCAGACAACATGCAAGAGACATTAGAATAGACCAAAATAGAAAGATTATAAAAATGAAAAAATGTTTTGTAAGGACGTAAAGCAACCTCCCAGTGCTGCCAAACAGATCTGAGCCACAGGACCTCCTCTCCACCACGGAGACCCATAAATCTGGAGGACAGACCGCACACACAAGGAAAAACTCACTCCAGTAAACCACTTTTTAGTGTAACTGCACTCTTAACAATTACAATGTTATTATAACCAATAGGAGTGATTCCCACAACTACAACAATAGGACCCAAGTATCTTTTAATATGTTTGTTTTCTTCTTTATTATCAACAACTACTGAGATATTTTCCAGTCTACTTGACCTCCATCTGCTGCAGTGAACAGGCGTAGTGAAGCTCTCAATGTCAACACTCAACAAAGCCAAGTGTTTTTAAGAAAAGTGACTTTTAAAATTAGTTGATCCATGAGGTTGAAACAAGATGCTGTTCATATGAAGGTCTTTTTTCTGTGAAGACTTCACACCGGATGCTGCACTGTCCGGCCCGAGCAGGGGCGTCACGCTTAACCAGCCCCAGGGAGCGGGATTATGAAGAACAACCATCTGATTTCTTCCTCCTCCTCCGACCCCCTGCCTTTCCCCAAAACCTCCCATCTCATCACCGCCCCTCACTCAGCACCCCAGCCTCCTCTCACTCGTATGATTAAGGGTCAAGCGTGCCACCTCGTCTCCAGGCCATCATTAAAAGGGCGACAGAAAAGAGAAAGAGAGAGCGGGAGAAAGACACCCTGGCACACGGGGCTAATGAAAGCCATGAATCACAGTGTGGTCTTTAAAGAACATATTAGTGGCATCATTAACTCTGCACAAAGGCCAGAGTCGGGGTGAACAGACAGGTCGCTCCACCAGCAAGCCTGCTGCCCCACCCCCTGCCACCCGCCCCTACCGCTCTGCCTTTCATATCCCCTAGAGCCGCCTCTCATTAGGGAGGCACCCATACTGCCACATACGGTACGGCTCTCCGTCCTCGACTATTTCCCCAGACGGATTTGAGAGAGATCTAAGGTGCAACATGAAATAAAGGGCAGGGGTACGCAGCAACAACTGGCTCAGGATGTTTAAAGGGATAGTTCAGATCATTTGAAGTGGGGCTGTATGAGGTACTTCAATCAGTGGTCATCAATAGTTGGTGTATTGCCTACAGTATTACTGGCATGCTTCCGGTTTGAAGAAGCAGAGTGGAATGCCAGTGTAGGAAGCCACGGTTAGATAAGCCAAATATCGCTCTCTCCAAGCCAGCAAGACTCCAGTTTTACCTCACAGAACATGGCGCCTGTGTTTGTTTGTGTTATTGTGTGACTTTGGTGAATCTGAACCTTTTAAAACACTGAAGTCACACAATAACATAAATGAACTAACCAAATGAGGCAGCAGTAAAAAAGTGATTTCTGTTCTGCAAGGAAAAATGACTGATTTAGCCCATGGAGTCTGGTTGGTTTGGAGAGAGCAATATTTGGCCAGTATCAGTGGTTCCCAAACAGCGTGACAAGGCAAACTAGTGTGCCATGAGACCAGTCCAGGTGTGTCATAGGATTTTGTGACAACAATACATTGTTGTTGCAATTGCGTTCATTTTCCAAAATACAAACAAATTCTATATGCTAAAACATTCAAAGCGAACCCCAGTTTCTGCCAGATAGCATCAGCTGTGACAGCTGGGGAATTTGCTGTATTTGAAAAACCTTTAGACATTAAAACAAGTGATTTAGTGATGTTTTCCTCAACATTGAGAACTAGACTGGACTGTATTCAAGACCCATTTGATCAAAAATTCACTACAGCAAAAGTCAGTTCCATTACCTCATTTTTTATTTGTGACTTGTCTGATTAAATGAGTATGCTGTTACTTTAATGTGATTTTACAGTTTTACACGAATCCTTAAATTATTTTGTTTATAAAGTGGTAATATGGTTGTTTAGTTACTTTGATTTGGCGCTAGTAAATTCATATTCATATTATATTTAGAACAGATATGAATACAATTGTGCCTTGAGATTTTGGCTTGCCCTTTGGTGTGTTATATAACAGCTGTTTCCCTTTGAAAAATGCTGTCTGAAGGCAAGGTAAAACTGTGAAAATAATTTTAGGTGGGCCTTTTTAAAGTGGCTAAAATATATTGTACTGCTGACCCTGCACACACCAGTATATTGTTGGAACTCTCTGCTTCTCCAAAGTGGGGATGTGTCCACTGCCATCTACTACAGTAATACTTGTGACTTTTGCCTCACACAGTACAACACCACTTCACTTTCACTATTAGAAAAACCCTAAACAAAGGAAGCATCAACACCTGAATCAGCTGCAAACTGTGCTTTCAGAGAATCCTGGAACAAACTCCAAAAACAAAACCTTCTACTTCTGTACGAGCAAACAGCAGACATATTTTTTTTTTGATGGACACGCTCCTCTTAACCTGCCACTTCCTGTTTGAACAAAAACAACTCTCCCTCCAGACACCCTGCAGCAGGGGCCTGTGGGTACTCCTCACGGGCAGTGACCTTTTCACACAGCCTCGGGACAAAGTGGGTCTCCCAGCTCACCCTGGAGCAACACTCACCACCACCACCACCACCACTTTCCCTCCACATGCACCCCCCTCCTCACCCCTCCAGATACCCAGGACATGATGGTGTTGGTGGTAGAGACTGGAGCCCCTCAGTACCCTCCATCAGAGGTGTGTCTGGAGCCCCTGTGCTCAGGGAGTCGGCCCAGGCCTCATTAGGAGCTCCATGATGAAATGAGCTGAAAGGCCCCAGCCTGAACCAGCACCAGCCAGCAATCACAGCAGCCTGAACTGGCAAGGCTCATCTCACGGCCCCATAGGCGTTAAATCATGGATAACCTTCTCGTTTCTCTCGCTATCTAACTATCCGCACCCCCTAACTTGCTCTCTGTCTCACTCAGACTATGTATGGCTCGCCTTCTCTCTGTTACTTCTACAATGCTCCCCCCATCCTCCACCCCCGAGCCTTCCTCCATCTCTTCCCCTCTCTGTCTGCCTGGATAGGTCCTCACTCTATTACCGCCTCTCACAGACCACACTGTACTTTACTGCTTCACTCACCAGAGGCATCAAAGTTTAACACCTACAACTTATAGCTGTCAGTCACCTCTCATCTTCTACCTTCTATATTTCCATGTTTCTCTCCCGGATTGTTTCTCCAAGCTTTTCATCATGTGCTGTAATCCTGATTCTTTTTTTTTTCTTTACACTTCACTCCTCTTCTGTCCTTCTTTGACCTCTCTCTTTCACTCACTCTGACTTTTTCTTCCACTCCTTCTGTCTACTTGGTGAACTCCATCTATACATCCACAATGTAAAAAAATGCTGTGAAAGTTTTGCTCATCAAAACCGTACAAATGTGATGCATTATCAATAAAAACATAATCTAAGTCTGTCTGTGCATTGATACATCGATTAACAATCAAATATCATTCATGTAAAGTGAAAACCTCGATCAGTATCATCATCTTTTAAGATGATTTTGAGATTTCCTTGGCATGTCTGTGTTCATAAATATTCACACAGTGCCAGGCAGATAACAGCAAGCAGCGGAGAAAAAGACAATGAAGAATGAAGCAGCAGTGAGGAAATATTTTGGACAAAGACACACTATATGTCACCTATATTAGCTGCCAAAACCACCGTTTTGTCTATGAACCATGGCAGTTTCCTATGGAGTCGAATTTTATTCTTTTGTTCAATGTTTGTTGTTTGTTGTTAAGCCATGTGTGTTGGTGGAAGAATTTAAAATAAACTTTACTAGACTTACAGTTATTTCCATCTATTTATGTTTTGTTTTTTTTCTTTTAGGGGCAAAACCAGAAAAGAAAGGGGTGGCAGTTTCTTCTGTATGTGATGGTGTTAAAAGACCAGTGTGTAACATTTAGGATGATCTACTGGCAGAAATGGACTATAATATTCACATAAGTGCTTTCATTAGTGTAAAATCACCTGAAAATAAGAATTGTCGTGTTTTGATTTCTGCTTTCTGCCCCTGCTGTCGTCATTGTCCCTGGAGTCAGAGTTCTGGTTGGAGTTGCTGTAACATCATCACCTCATGTGCTGTAATCTCAGTCAAACGGACCACCATCGTCTCAGAGGTTGTATCCCAGTCAAATAAGACCTCTAACTAAGCTAATTAGCTAACTGGCTGATGGCAGCTACAGCACCGTTAGTAGCAGTGCATCAGTGACAACAGTGTTACAAGAGAAAAGGACCATGTTGCACCAGTCCCCTGGGCCTAACGACAAGGTGAAGCTCCCGAGTGGAGTTTGAGGTGCCACTGTAGTTTCTCCCACATGTTTGGCAAAATGGTTTAAGTCTGCTATTTCAGTGTTAGATGCTACTAAATCCTACACGCTGGTCCTTTAAATGGGAATATGACAATATATAATATCTATCTGTCTGTCTATCTATCTATCTGGCCTTCAAGATCCTGTTTCTGCTTTGAAATTATAATCAGAATTCCCTCATCTGAACTGCACTGGTGACATGCAGGTGTAAGTGCCTGCAGGTATGCAGGTATGAAGCACAGTCTGCTCTGCATGCACCGCTGAAAGAATCAAAGCAGCAGCTCTCTGGGAACCAGAGTGTTTGAGCACCTATCAGAGTAAAGGGGAATGACTTTAGAGGACAGAGACACAAGTGACAGAGATATTAGTGCGTCATTCTCTGTCCACAGAGCTGTTAGTAAAAATCTAAACATTTCACTGAGCTTTGACTCAGTCGTGAGCAGAGAGGCATCACTTGTAATCTCAAACTCCAGAGGAGTGGAATGCCAAGAGCAGGTGATAGCGAGCATTATACAGCCTTTCTTGAATATATGTTTGAATAATTGAAAGCCACTTAGTCCCATTTGAATGGTTGAGTGTTGTGGATCAACTACACCTATGGAGGGACGGGGTCAGCATGGCTAGCAGGGACAGGCATATATGCTACAGCCTCTAATATATTCATGAAATGTGAGCGTATGAATTTTTCTTAAGTCCTCACGTATGTCACAACACACAGAGCCATGGATAATTAAGGATTGTCGCAATGCTTTATTTCTGCAGGCAAAACATCTCTCCCCCGCCCCCTTTAACTCCACACCTTGTATTAAAAGCATAATTCTATGATAAAGCCAGTTTAGGGAAACCTAATGTTATATTAAAGCAGAGTTAATCAATGCAAGGGGAGCCTTCTTACCATACATTATTATGCGCTACAGAATGCTTTAATGTGCAAAAAAGACCTTTTTTGTTGGCCAAGAGTAGACATTATATTACTACAGGTTAATAAAACTTTGGGTTTCTTAATTTTTCATAGTGGTTAGTGCATATATAAATATTTAATGAGGTCTTTATGCTCCAGATATTCCAACAAAAAGGTTAATAAGCTCTAAGATGGAGGATAGGGTATATAATCGCTGGCCTGTCCTACAGAGAGAGACGAGGAATGGTGAAGC
Source organism: Lutjanus erythropterus (assembly GCF_056507025.1). Lineage (NCBI taxonomy): Eukaryota > Metazoa > Chordata > Actinopteri > Lutjaniformes > Lutjanidae > Lutjanus > Lutjanus erythropterus. Next base: position 14,835,816 of record NC_139319.1, on the reverse strand, counting down.
AGTAATAAAGGACCTGAAAGAAGGAAAAGAGAGGGAAGAAGAACAACACTTCAACTGCATTATGAATATGAAATAATATGAATAATGGTTAGCTTTACACTAAGTAATGTTACAGTCTGTTGTAAAGATATACGTGTCGATAATCAAAAAAGTAGGAATGCTATTATCTTCATTATCAGTTGATGTGCCTGTAATTGACTGGGTTCCACCAACAAAGATTAGTTTAATCGAAGATTAGTTCTAGTCAGAGTTTAGCAAAAGTTTAAAAGGAGCAAATCCAGATTTAAAATTAAGCAGAACTCTGTTGTGCAATTAAAAACTAATCTCTGTCTGTGAATCCAATTTTATTGATGTAAACTAAAATGAAACTTAATCAATATAGAGATGCTTGATTATTCATAGTAAAATAATTCTTTAAAAAAATCGAAAAATTAATTTGAATGTTGTTAGGACCTATAAGTATAAAGGGTGGAGGGGGGCTGCTGTTTGCTAGCTTGCTAAAATGTAAACAAAATGGTACATTGTTGGCTAACTAGCTGACAAAAGTTAACAAAACATCACACTGTTTGCTAGTTTGCTAAAAAGTTAACATAAAGGTCACAATGTTTGCTACCTTGCTAAGAAGTTAACAAAACGTTACACTGTTTGTTAGCTAGTTAAACGGCGTTAGCCTTGTTAGCCTCATTATGATGGCTCAGCAGAAGACCTCTAACTTGACCTCTGAGAAAAACCTGGCAATATGGTAAACAATATGGCCAAATAACAGAAGAGTGAAAGAATGGACAACAGCACAGTAAGGAAAAAAACAGACTGCCTGCCTGGCAGGGTGCTTTAAAGAATGAAAAAATTATCAAGTCCTCATATTTTAAAAAACTATCAGAAAATGTTCGACATTCGTGCATTATAAACTACTTCATTGTTTCTTTAAGAATTAAAAAAACTTGTTCTATTAAAATAGTTGACGATCAACATTGTCAATTAATTAAATGATTTAGACCTACAAAGATGAGACAACTGCTAGATAGATTTTTTATGGCACTCCATTAACAGTCAAATCTGTTATTAACCAAACATACATCTGAATTACTTATATAAGTAATAAACTGCTGCTTAATAAAATTTGATGTCAACAGCCGCTGCCAATAACTGCTCTCCTCATATTTAACTTCTACTTTACTGTATTACAGTAACATACAAGCACCTTATAAAATAAGATCTACATATTGACACCAGCCTAGAGCTGGGAAACCCAAATGTCAGTTTCATTTAACTCATCTTCCACCATTATGGTGCGTTGAAAGCCCTGCTCCATCTAAAGCATATAGCTCTTTCCTTAATTAACACACACACTGTGGTGTGTTGCAATATCAAATTAATATTTCAGTGCCTGCTTCGTTTTATGGCTGCTACCATTTGAATAGGCCTTAATAGAGTGACAAGACATTCCCACCGACCACTGTCCCATGAAAAATGCACAAGCCACTTAAAACCAATGGCCAGTCACAAGAAGACACTTGGCCCCTCAAGACAAACCATGACTTCTTTCCTGATGAGGGGAAAGCAGGCATATTTTCAGCGCCTGCTGTGGAAACTAATGCCCTCCCCTGCACACACATCTGTTAGGAAGATTGGATGAAATGGTTTGATAGTGAAACATTAGCTTCTTTTAAATCTCACGCCTGGTGAGCATTCTTCAAATGTAACGCAGAGTTAATAATTAAAGTGCCCCATTCGCCATAATATTAATCGTCAGAGCCATCTGATAGTCTTCTTGCCAAAAAGAAAAAAAAAAGCCTTTGACTCAGAGGTTGATTTAACATATTTGAACTGAACATTTGGCTGCAGATGAGCTCATTATGAAATACAATATGGAAGAGACGAGGCTGAATATGTCTGAGTGTTTTCACACATGTTAAAAGCTTAAAATAATCAATAGATCTGACAGAATGCAGGGTTAAAAGGTCAAAAGACTTAATCTGGGGTAACGGAAATTCAGTTTATTCGCTTACTAATATATGCTGAGATCTACTGAATATTGTTGACCTCACTGAGTTGAAGTTCCCAAGACATTAATGCAATTAGCATTTAAGAAAACATGTTTCTGACTCATGAACCTCTACCTCTCTGTGACCTTCTCACTTCTCTGCATCTTTGTAATCCTACAGTATCCAGCAGTCTGAGCATCTAAAGAGAGTATCACTTTGTACTGTCCCTCTTCATCTCTCTTTGATTAGCCTGCATTACCCCAGTGCGATTATGAGACGTCAGTAAATACAACAGTGTTTACAGAGACATAACATTATCATGGCACGCGGCAAATCCAGCACTTCTAACTGTGCAAACCACTGAAATATTAAAGCAAATAAGAGTCAAATCTGGGGAGGTCTGGAGAGGGGGAGAGGGAGGGAGAGGGAGACAGAGGCAGGGAAAAAGGAAAGTGAGATTATTGACTGAGCTGGACTGATCAGGTAACAAAGCACCTGTCAGAATACACCTTTTCCCTTTGTACATTGTTTAAAAATGGAACAAAATACAGCACAATTGTTCACTTAGTTTTTACACATTTTTCAGTAAAGTAGACTGCAGCTTCAGTCTCTACCCTCAGCGTATCATAACATCAGTCTGATAAAAACAGAACCAAGAGGGACTGGATACAAACTAGTCTGTTTCTAATCTATATTTCTAACTCCTGATGTAAAAACACATTCAACAGAATTATTTGATCTCACAGATATGAAGATGACATTTAATTTTGGCCTTTTATATATTAAAGACCAGGGGCAGAGATAATACAACTATTCAAATTACTGTAACTATGTCCTTTTTTTTGGTCATCTGCTTGAAGTTTTGTCTTTAAACTGGAGATGAGCTTAGCTTGAGTCAAGCAGCTGTAAAATGGTGCATCAGCAGAACCTCAACATGACTCCTACACAGCTGAGAGCAAACATGAAACAGTACAAACAGCGACTCAGGAGAAAAATTAAACTTCAGGCCACAGAGATTAACTTCTAAAGAACTGAGAACTGAACACTCAGACACTTTTAGAAACGTCTTTCTCTCTGCTCTCCTGCACAGACGTGAGTTGAGTTTCACAACACACATTTGTTTGAGGGGGAAAAAAAAGGAGGGATGTCAAGGGTGGGCCGCAGAGGGTGAGACAGCTCGGTTTGGCCCTCCTCCAGAGAAGGTCCATCTCTGGGGCACGACGCAGCGAGTTATAAGTGGCAATAGAAATGCAAATCAGCGCTGTGTGGTTTGACTTGGTGTGGCCAAAAGTGCCATTGAAAAGCCCTAATAAACTGAAGATTTAGAGAAACAGAAACCCATTTCGACTTAATGTCTTATATTGATAATGGATCTCATTTTCAGTACTCATTCCACTACTGTTAAAGACATTAAAAGGTTGTGTTGAAAGTAATGAAACTAAAGTCACTTTGGATAAAGGCACTGAGGAAAGAAGGGTGTGACTTGATGTTCACTGCACCTTTCTGATAGAGTGCATCAAGGGAAAACTTTACTAAAAGAAAACAGATGATCATCTTTGTTGCTAACTGGCAGTTAGGAGATGTCACCGTGTATCTATTCCAGCCATTCCCAAACTTAAGAACGTAACGGCCCAATCTGAAATCTAAAAATCTTCTGCAACCCACCCAAACCTTTAATCTCAACTCTGAGCAACACACCAGACTAATTGTACCGGTGATGAGGTATAAGATAAGTTCAGGTGTTTATTTGGCAGGTCAGTAAATACAGTGTAACACCTGATAAACTCGGCCAGATATACGAAGAATAATATGTATAATTTCAATCCCATCAGTCTGTTTGATTAGTTCTGATTACTTTTTTAACGATTAATCACAAATAAAAATGTAGAAAATTGAAACTTAAAAAGGTTTTATTCATTTGTTTTTCACAGCCTCTCAAGGACCTCCTGCAGGGACTTCACGGCTCACCACTGGGCTGCGGCCCACACTTTGGAAATCACTGTTCTATTCCATTAAAACCAGTGATCAAAGTCCTGAGTCCCTCAAGAGCTTAATCTGGATTTAAATTAGTTTTGACACTTGAATTTTGTAAAAATCAGTTTGTCAATTTAGTTTTAAAATTGAATATATAAACACATATTATAAGGTGTTAGCTAGATGATGTTGACAAAAACAAATTAATAAATAAAAAAATAAAATAAATTAATTCAAATTTCAGGACAAATAAATTATTTAAAACATTTACATTAAAGATTGGTTGTATTTTGTAGTTATATCAGAATTTGACTGGTATTTTATAACAAACTCAATAAATAAATAACTGATCCACTGCTATAGTTAAATAAATATTGTATATTTGTAATCAATTCATTCATATGATGAATAACTGATAAACAGATGTGTTAGATATATGATTTTTACTGATGTATGACTAATAAAGTGTTAACATTTAAAATTTTGCAAATCCCATTAAAAAACAAAGAAATAGAAGCTCATGGACAGCATTTGAAAGCAGCATTTGACATATGAGTATTTCAAGATTTTACTTTCAGACCAGACCAGTTCATCATCATCTTAAGGATTTGACGCCAAAATATGACTAAAAGTGCTGAATGTTATAATAATATATCATAATTTCCAAAGAACTGTGCAGCAGATCCCTGACATAAAGGAGATTTAAAGTAAGAAATGTTTCTCTGAGAATAAATGATGATGATGATTGAGGGATTTCGGGAGGAACAGAGGAAGAGATGAAAAGAATCTGGAATGACAGGATGAGGCAGGAGAAGAACAGGACCCCACACGATGGGGGGCTTGAGAGGCCGTCTGCAGCGCTGCCTGATTGACACACAACCGCAGCTCTACTGCCAGGGCCCCTCCCAGAGTCTGGAGAAACAGAGCACAATACGCACCCACTGTGAGCAGACAAATACACCTGTTCAGATGCACAAAATGACAGGTAGAAACACACACACACACACACACACACACACACACACAGACACACAAGCACACGCGGGCAGATATTCTATTGCTGTCATGTAAGAGCTATTTCTGAATCAAACACAGGTGAGGTGTGTATCTATGTATCTGCAGCAGGAAAGAGGAGCTAAAGCTAACAGATAGCTGCATGAAAGGATAAATAACCGTCTGCTGGAGTAGATTGAAGTAGATGCTGGTTTATAATTAGCTGACTGTGAGGAATCACTAGTACATCTTTGCCACAGCTGATGGAGTGTGTGTGTCACAGGGTTGACCAGGGGAAGGATTGAGCAACCTGTCACCCATAATTCACACATAAACTATATAGTGAGGCTGTGCACAAGCTGCACACGCTCTCACAGTGTCTTTCACAGTGTTTGTCTCACACTAACACTGATCCTACAAACAGCCAAAAAAAAAAAGGGATGCATGATATCTGCACGTTATCGGATAAAAGCTTTAAAATTAAATATCTGTACGGGCTCAAAATGCAGATAACCTCTGTGAAAAAGATGACACTCAAATTATGTGCATGTGACACTAGTATGTCTACAGTGGGTTTAAATGGATATCAAAGTTGCTTTTTGCCATGATGGCTCAGGGTCAGACATGTGAGGAGGGGCCAAATCACATACCATGTTAACATCTGAACAGCTGTTATCACGATCACTACAACAAATTAGTGAAGAAACCTGTCAGCAGTAGTTTTCTTATTTTGCCAAGTGAATGTCTACAGTTTGAAAAGCATTGTACTTTATTTTGAAATGTAAGCCAATATCATGCATTCATATTAAAAACACATCAGTGAGCCACACCGTTTTACTGGATGACATGTTCCTTAATTATAACTAACTTGGGCACTGTAGTTTATTTGGAGTCAATCCCACATCCACTGCTGCTGCTTCTGTAAATACTCACCAGAGCAACAAATGTGTATTAATCCACAGCTGAAAATAGTCCCTAACAAATGTATTTTTCCACTCCTGTTTGAACAAAATTTGGTAACAACTACAGCTACAGTTTTTTAGGAAATTAAATCAGGCTTTTTTCGAATTGATAACAAGTATTTGTTACCTATATTTAAAGATTTATCTCATCTTAATGTCGTGTACAAGGTAGTAAATGTCAAACACAACAGCCACCCCACAATGAGGCTATCAACATAAACTACCATGTGCTGAACAGACACATTACAAACACTAACAAAAGGTAACATTTACATTTTGGAACATACATTAGCAAACCTAGGACTACTCAGTCCAGACGTATGATGGGAAATCTGGACCATCATGGTATAAAGCCTCCCATCATGCTGTTAACACAAGCTCAGCATCGCCTGTATCCATTTCAGATTAGTGTTTAAGAGGACAGTGCAATTTGTTATGAAGAACTGAGAAACTTAACATTTCATTCAGCAACTTTGATTATTGCTATGATGCTTTTATACTGAAAAACTACATTTAATGTACATTGTAAATTCATGCTTTGTAATGTTCTTTATCAGTAGTTTACAAATGTAGATGTTGGAGCAATTCATGATGTATTTTTGTGACTTTGGGTCCTGGGCAGAAACCAAATTTCTCTTCTGTGTCTCGCGCTGAAAAGGTTTAGAAACCCCTGCTTTAAAAGAATAAATGTTAACTTTCAAAAACCATAGCTACCATGACGTTTTACCAGCGCAGCAGTGTTTTGTATCTTTTTCTCCCTGATTCATGATATCAGCCTACTCTCTCTGTAACAGTAATGTCATCTAACCAACTTTTTAACCACAATCTCTGCTGTCTTAAAATGTCATGCTGTTGTTACAGACATGTCAGGGGAGACTGACATGTGCATTAAATCAGCCACTCGACTGGATCTGTCAGCATGGTGACATTTAACCAGTGGCAGTCTTGGGCTTGTGGGAGATGGTGTATGTAAAATATATTATACAGTTTATATTCCTTACAACCTCATTTTACTCAGAAATATGAAGAAACTGTGATACTGATTGAAATCCAACACATGCTCACACCTAAATGACAGAAAAGGGTTTGCCAGTGACAGTGTTTGGTACAGATCTGAATGGATATCACATCATCATTATTAACAGTTTTGTTTTTCAGTGAACATGAAAACTGTAATGCAAAACTGATCACTTCCTCTAATCGTATTGCATATTACAATCACAATTTCAGTAGAAATAATTGCAGTATGACTTTTTTACCAAGTCGTGCAGCCCTAAACACAATATTACATCATTTAAAAAACAATACTATCACTGTCAGGACAAACTGAGTGAACTTTGTGGCTTACTGTAGCCTACTGTCAGAGGTTATGTTGTAGGGCTGAAGTTCTTGCAATGTCAGCTTCATTTTGAATGAGGTCTTCTTACTTTCGGAAAACAAACTGGAAGCTCTGGTTTAAATCGTCTTTCTATGTAAACACATACATACAGCTACATTAACATGAACACTGTGACACAAACACACAGCATCATCACAAGTCAACAGGTTGCATCCTTTGAATTCAGGAGACAAAAGGAGCTGGAAGACAGGCCTCGACATGGCGACAGGAAGTCACACCCCCACCCCCACCCCTTGTTTTACCTCCGTCAGGGGAGAAGCCTAATGTAATCATCTTTCAATCCAGACCTGATAATGAGCATAACCTCTCTTCTTTCATTCCTCAGGTCAGCTCTCTGTTCACGCGCGCACGCACACACGCGGACACCCATTAAGGTTCCCAGAGGCCCATGACGACTCCTTTGTCTCTAATGGAGGAGTCGACAAACAATCTGTGAGCGCGGGAGTTCACAAAAACACTGATGGAAATGCAAGAAAGCGGCGAGAGTGAGAAGAGAGTGAGAGCGAGAGGAGGGAGACAGAAAGACAACAACTGACATCTCAGGGAATTTCACAGGGATGGCTAATCCAATGTGATCAGCGGAAGATTTTAATATTTAAATAGCCAGCAACGCACCAGAAGTTTCTAATTAAATTATAACTCATGCTTGAAAAGCAAAAGTGCATGTGTTGTGGGAGCTTAAATAATTCAGCCCGCCCTATATCTCGTCTTTCTGTTAACCCGGAGACAAATGGCACTTGCTAGGGCTTTTAGACAGGGGGCTGGCACTGTCAGAAACATGAACAACATCAGCTTGTAAAGGGCCTCACCCATCAGGGCCCAAATCCAAACTGACTGGCCTCGCTACTGAACAATGTTTCTAACCTAGGAATTAATTTGGTTAATTAATTCATTATTAATTACCTTAAAGGCCACACAACATTGGCACATTGTAAAAAGATGACAGGAAAAAAGCCTCCTTCCTAATGAACTCGGGTTGTTAATGAGGCGCCAGACAACTATGTTCTGGCTCCTCTCACTATATCATCCTACCTGCTTTGCTCTTATTACAAGTTTCCAGCAGAAAAAAGTATCAGAAAAGAGTTTATTAATTAATACACTCTTGAAGGATATATGAGACGCTCACAATATCCATGAGAAGCGTAAAATATTTAGGGTGCTAACATTCATATTAATGGCAAAATTACACATACATCTCAGAAATTAAATTAGAATTCGACCCAACATTGATGGCAGAGTCATGTCAAGCATATAAATGTACTTATGGCTCGAGGTTAGAATATCTCTTTTCATTCATTATTTTTTTTTTTTCATCCACCAGGTATCTTCGCTTTTGGCTACTCAGCCCTTGCGGCGTAATTCCAGAAAAGAATTACATTTTTGATGGGAACTAATTAGGCAGGCCCTCTACCTGAAATTCTTCCAGACTGTTGCGTGTTCCTGACTCGGGATGATGATGGTGGTATAACTTATTGAGGGGCACCAACTGTTCTAACTTCTGCTCGGGAACAGAGGGAGACTTGAGAGCGCGCAGAGGTCTGTTTCACAGAGCTTGTACTTTGCAGATGAGAACAGAAGAGACTCTTAAAAACAAACTCCAAAGAGACAGAAAGTCAATCCCTTCTACAAAGGCCCTTTCACTCTTTTTGACAAAGACTAAACTGTAGTGTCACAGTCTCTTCCTCTGCCCTGTGAGCAGGCATGGGGGCTAACAGATTACATGTGATAGGATTATGTAATTAGGATACTATCTAACTCAAAGGTGGGCCACCGGCTGCAACCTCTGTTGAAAATTGCAAGAAAAATGCGAAGGCTTTATTTTTTTTTACACTAATACCTTTGTGCTGACTTTCCCATGTTAGTGAAAGTTGAGATTAAAAATGATAATAAATTGGTCTCAAGTAGCACACCTGTTTTGATTGCTAATGAGTATTGATTTATTTTACATAAATCTTTCAATAGAAGAATTTTTTCAATAGCTTTTTACCCAGTAACTCCAAATCAATACCAAACATTATTAGCACTACTACACTGGACAAAAAAGACAAACCTCTCTTCACTAGATTTAGTGATTCCTCAATTTTTTATAAATTAAAAATTAAGCATTAAGGACACCTGTTTGTACCTGTTTGGTGGTCACATGAGAAAGTTCTTCTTCTTCATCATTATTGACTTGACTTGTCTTTTATCAATTTGTCTTTATTTGAAATGCACACAGAATGTTATGTTATGTTGAGTCCTGTGTCGAAATAAACTGTCATTTTTCACAATATTTGTTCTTTGTTTCATCTTGGTATAAACTTTAGACCCCATGGACACTTTCATCTGTCAAATTGTGAATTTATCACTTAAGCAAACTGTACATTGTGTAACACATGTTCTCGCCTTTGTCTCAAAACATCCAGGGAAAACCCTGTTAACACAGGCGAACCTCTAACTTTAGCTACACACATCAACTGCTAATGTTAGCTACACAGACCAATTACTAAAGTTAGCTACACAGGGAAATGCTAACTTAAGCTACACAGACAAACCACTAATGTTGGCTACACTGAAATCTAATTAGCAGGCTGACCTGTCAATACTACTACTACTAAAAAATATTTTAGGACTGCAGGTGGTGATGCTGGTGACCAGGATGGTGTGTATGTGTGTGTGTGTGGGAATAAATTTATGGCAGTTTACTTAAAGTTTGAGTGTTAAGTGTGTAATAACATTATTTCACAAAGTACATTTAAATGTGCATAATTACTGTTATTGATCTAAACATCCATTCAGACATAACAAATGAATGTAAAACAGTGAACATAAAACATTATATTAGGCTAAACAATATAACTGTATTTGGTATTAAGGTAATCCAAAAGTTAAAATTATTTTAACATTGTGATACTTGGATTAGGTTACTGACTACATTTTTTCACATGCAGTTACATTGCAAAAGTAACCCTCCCAACCCTGCCTGTGAAGTCAGCACTCACATAACCACAAGAAGAATTACAATACGGATACTGGAGCACATTTCTGAGAGAATAACAGTCCCCAGTGTGATTACTGCATTTGATGGCGAGTACACCTCAGACATTTTGCTGAGTACTCTCTATTTTTTGCTTTACCTGTTCCTTTTTTTCCCCCCCTTTATTACCATGTCAGTGCACACACGCAGACACACAACTGGCAGAAGGTGGTAAAGTGGTAAAGAGAGTGTGGGAGAGGCAGGCAGGCAGTATCGTGATCTGAGATGATGAAATAAAACAGTCTGGCTGCTCCCATCTCTTCTCTCCCGCGCTGGCAGTCGTAGAAAAAGCCGCAGAGGATTTCAGGTAGGAGGCAGACGCAGACATGAGAGATGTGTCAGCTCCGATACGGTTCAACACAAAGGAGACCAAACACCACAAACTACCAACACAAATTTGTGTCTTGTCCTCGAGAACGAGAAGAGAAATGGAGGGGTTGATTCCAGACTTGGCTGTAGGAAGGAGGGGGTGGCGGGAGAGCTAAACTTGGGGATGTTTATTCTACAACTTGGCGAGCACTTTGAGAACATGGAACAAAGACGTGTGGTTCTGTTCTTTTGTGCTCGCAGTTCACACAGCCTTTGGCCTCAGTCTTCTTCTCAAGTCCCCAGTCATGACTGATGTGAGCCAGTCAAGACGTATAATTCACATCGCAGCTACAAGAAAGCAGCAGAGTCCACCCCAGGGGTCTGTCTCTGTCTCTGACACACACACACACACACACACACACACACACACACATATGTACTGTATATATGCATGCATGGCTTTGTGAGCAGCCCCTTTATGATTGCCTGCTAAGTTTGTAATTGTTCTGATCATAAAGAAATACCTTTCAAGAAGCTTCTGTTTCAGACCCGCAGCCTGATTAAAGAATGCATGATACTTCAGTGACAAGACTGTATTATTAATTCATTGCAAACAGTGGAATTTGGGTGTGTTACTTTGAAAAATGTTCAAAACTGGCGGCCTGTAATAAAAGCACTGAGAGAAATTCCAACTCATTAACATTTAATCACAAAATTCTCTTTCATATGAAATACCCAATATAGGCTGTCAGAATCAATCAGGTGTCCAGAAAAAGGGAGATGACACGCCAAAAGGATGGGGAATATGTCAATTGTGGCACTCACTGTTTCTTCTGGCTGTCACATTGCCAGCGCTGCCTTTAAGCCGATGCTGTTAGGAAATGTGGCTGCTTTAAAACACTCGGGGAGATGTGGAAGAAGAAGAAGAAACAGAACCTTTGGCTGACAGGAGCCAGCACTGGAGGTTGTGTCATCTATCGGTGTGGGAGAGGTGTTCAAAGCCAAGGCTTCTGGGTAATGGGGTTCTTTGGGGGCGATAAGGGATCTAGAGGAACTCTTCACTCATAATTTTATAATTGGCCTGCTGTCCCGGGGAGCCGTGCCAGTTCTCTTGCCTACACCTTCAACTTACAGTAACTCTTTGAAAGCCTGAGGTTGGCCTTCGTGTAAAAGGCTGGTTGTAGGGATGCAAAACAAGCACCAGTGATGAGGATGATCCAGATTTCCCATGATGCTTTTCAGAGGGTAGAAGCACTAAAGGCACGAAGCTAAGCTCAGAGATCAAAGTTTAAAGTTTGGGACACTGTTTGATTATCACAGTTATGAAATATTAATGAAAAGAACATCAACCAAAGGATGGAAACAAGTACATACAATGTCATATTAGAAAAAAAAATCTGAGCAATACTGAGAAAAAAAATAAAGAATTCCTGAGATTCAAGTCAAATATTTACAAGAAAAAACTCAGAAATTCCCTGAGATTTAAGTCAGAAATTTACCAGAAAAAGCTTCACTTTGCAAGGTGTGATCAACCTCATCGTGCCACAGACACTGTTGGTTGCTGTGTACCTACTTTGTAATCAGACTTAACAACAAGGAAATACTTAAGTATCGATTAATTTGATGATCTGTTGTATTGTGTCCTGTTGTGCCATGAATTCCAACTGAATTGCCCACACATGTAACCAGCGACATCCTTAAACCTGTCAGTTACTTTGTAATTCCTGATGCACAAAAGCCATCATCTCATCCCTACAAGTATACTATACTATACTTTACAATATATCGATTTATTCAACCTTGCAAAGTGAGGCGATGTGGTTGCTTGACATAAATAAATAAATAAAATTTCCAAGGTTTTCCTTGTTAAGTTGTTATTTTAATCCCTAGACTTTTTTTTCTTGCAAATGTATGACTTCAAAATTTCCCCACAAATTTACCACTACAATCTCAGAGAGTATACAAGTTTTTATATCTTCTTTTTTTTTCTTGGAAAATTAATAAACTCCTCCAGCTCTGGTAGTTTTTTTCTTACAATGACCCTAATATGTTGTGGTACATACAGTATATATGTACTTAAGGGTAGTGAGACAAATACATTTATTGTATTTTTAGCTTTTCAGAATGTCGGCTAGTTAATTTTTATACCATTGTCATTCCAAACATTTGACCCCTCTAACATGAGATTTTATGAGATTTTTGTATGTCAAAAATATTTCCAGTCATTTTCAAGTAACACGTATACGAAGCCAATTAAGACATCACAATACAGACGTCTGCATGACTTCATGTAATTTCTTCTTTGTATAGCATAAGAAGAAATAAATGCAGCACTTTTGCTAATTCTTTTTATTGTAAAGGCTTTGAACTGTGAAATATGTTCTATCAAATACACAGTAATGCCATGGTTGCAACGATACACAGGCTCACACCATAGAGCCTGGTTTAAGACATGCTTTATTTTTGACATGAATGATATAGCTTCAGTTTTGTTTTGTTTTTTTTGTTCCTTCTTCTGCAAAAGTAGAGCTGCAATGTGCTTCTTTCTTCTCAGCCAGAAACTGGAATACAAGTTAATTAAACCGGCCCACTAGCTTCAACATTAGACGTACGGTGTGTAAGCTCAGCAGCATTTGTGCTTTTGTCACTACTTTTTCACTTTTCCAAAGCATCCTAGAAATGTTGTGGCATGTTGGCCCAGATAAGATTCAACAAGACAGTATAAGACATTTTTTTATGTGTCCATACAAATAAATGGCAAAAATTTCAATATTTGGCTGTGCTTTACATCTGTGTACATAGCAAGGTAAAGGAATGTTACAGTAAATGAGATTTTTAGCACCTCACTGAATACAATAGGTCATATCCCATCTACTGTATATCTTTCAAGGGTTGTTCAAGGGTTGTCAGGTCAACTTACACTTAAACTCAATTTATAATTAGAGGCTTTCAGCATTCATTTCCGAATGTTCATTAAGGGAAAAAAAAGCAACAAGCAAGCGACCAGCCAGACATTTTATTCTCAAGTAAAAAAATGACTGGTGCAGCAATATCATCTCCACATTTCTTCTGCTTTTCAGTTCTTTTCAGCTGGATTTTAGTTTCTGAATCGGCTACAGGCCAAGATTCCTCAGAAAGACAGGAGAAGATTTTTCCAAAGACTTTCAGATGTTGCAGATTTTGGCTGGTTAAAGAATGATGGTCACACACCATTTAGTGATTTGCATTAGAATCAAGTTTGGTGAAAAAGGAGCTGGGACACATCTGTAATCTCTGTGATTCTTACGGCAAATGTGATGATTGATGGTAAAATACGCGCTGCCTTCTGTATCTGTCCCCACTGTGTTGTCACCTCCTGTGAGTGACTTCATGTTTTGACTTCATCGCCTTAGTGTCACTCTGACAGACACGTCACGGCCTCTGGAGGCCACGGTAAGTACTGTGTCTGTGACGCTATCAAAATGGAAAAGAGAGATCCGAACTGGAGGGTCTACAGGGACAAAGGAGCTAAAACTTGCCTTGTGTGTTTCCAATTCATGTCTTCCTGTCCAACTGCAGCTATGATTTAGTTGACAATGCAATTTGTGTCAATCCAGACTGATTATTTCCCACGTTGAGTTCTGTAAAGCTTCTACCCAAAGAATCAGGATACTGTAGGTCTAAACACAGTAGGGAATGCTTAAATATTGAAATGACAAAGTTGGGGAAGTTGTTGAATCCCCCACCACACAACCACTCATCTGACTCAGATATTATAAAACAGGCCTGTGTACATAAAAATCGCTTTTCTGATTTGATATTGAGCAAATAACCATGTTCTATGTGCAGCACAATTATTGGAGGTGTTTAGGAACTGGAAAACTTTGACTTCTGCTGTGGACTAATCATCTTAAATCTCCAAGCTCTCACATCTAAGTCAATCCATCTATTATCCATCCTTTACAGAGCTGCAAGGGGCCTGTGCCCATCATGCTATTTTGATTTTTTGAAAGATCACACTATTATAGGAAAATTAAGCATGTGTACCAATGTACTACTTAGTTATAGTTGTCTCACAGCCTGTGCCAGCTTGTAATTTATTTCTTATTGGAGGACAGATTTGAATCATACAGTTTATAATAAAAGAAAGATTTGAACCCTCCCCACCTCCCTTGAAAGAATGAGTAAGAAATGAAAAAAGTCCTCTAAGTAACTTACGCTAAGTCTACACTGCCTTCTGTCTATTGTTTACAAGAATGGATGCAAAGATAAAAATTAAATGGTAATATTACAATAGGAAATAAGGACTGAGGAGATAAGAATAAGAACAGTTGTTTTACACTAACTGAGTTGATGAAAACCAGAGGGACATATGAAATGAACTTATTAAGTGCTGTTATCCAAAGCATTTCACAATGTACCACATACACACAAACACACCAAAGGGCAGCAAGCTACCATGAAAGGTGCTGCCTGACCATCAGGAATAATTTGGGGTTCAGTGTCTTGTCCAAGGACGCTCTACGTCCTGCGCCACAGCCACCCACTGGCCACTTTATGCAGCTAAATAGCTAAAAGCTACATTAAGCTGCAGACTTGGGTGTTGATTCTCAGTGGGATCGACTGTACTGGCAACCACTTCACATTACATAGAGCCATTTGATTCAGTCTCAATATTTACAATTACGCCTCCTCCAATATCGGAAACAGTATCAGAAATGTCTTTGATACAGCCTAAAATGCTGGAGTGGGTATCAGTGAGTAAGTGCACTGATCCAATATCATGTGATTTATTAGCCCCGAAATGGGACTCTGTTCCTTCCCAGCAGTGTTCTATATGCCAGATCTTTTTAACGTGAGCCAGGCCATACAGCAATGACAGCAACCATATCATATTCCATCCAGAGTTAGTAATATACAGCTGTTAAAAAAATACCACATCAAGATTTTTTTTACATACTGGTATCATATCGTCACTCAGTAACAGCCAATGCGCACAGTTCAGGTATCAGAATCAGAATTTTTCTACTGACAATACTGCAATGTTATGAATTCTGACAAGTTCCTGTCCAGTTTTGAGCCTTGAAATTAAAAAGAAATTTGAATTTTTTAACAGTCATTTTTAGAGCTGCATTCGTTGCACCAAATGGATTTTTAGAGGTAATGTACATATAGTGAAAAGCATGAATGTTAGCTTAAATATATAGATTCCAGACTCATGTCAACAATCATCCACCACACACTGGTTGGTTACACTGCTGTGTAGCTGACTGTGCACTCTGAACTCCCTTTGGGAGAACAAATGATTCCCCCACGGGGATCAATGAAGCATCACATTATTATTATTATTATTTAACTAGAGCTCGTGAACATGGCTGTAACATAGACTGTGCTCCTGTAGCCCACCCTCAATACCAACCTACTTGACCTCAGTGAGAACTTCAGCAGTAGGCTCATACAGCACAGAGAGGCTATAGGTTAGTAGACCCTAGAGCTATGTGAGGGTGCTATTACAACTGTATGGGCTGTTGATCTCTAATGGCTGTGTGCTGGGCTGTAATGGTGCTTGGAGAGAGTGGAAAAGAGAAAATAAGAAGAGGTAATCTCAGAAAATGCTGACCTCTGAGCCACAAAAAGTAGGTGAGAAGTGTTAACGGCTCCTTGGCACTACTCCAAGGCTTTCTTTATAACCTTTGGCCTTTTCTCTCTGTGGACTGTGGAGAGCAGACCTCCTCTCATCCACCCCGTGTAGTTACTACGGCCTTTTCACTGCCCTTATTTCAGGGTCAAATGAAACCAAAGATAAATTTTTTTTTTAGACATGCTCTATGTTTGCCTCTGACTAGAGGCTTAATCTTTGGTACGGTAATTTTGTGTGTGCGCGTGTATGTCTCTGTGTGACACACAGCCTGGAGAAACTGCTGAAATTTTAGTAGAAAGTAGAAAGATGAGTTTAATTTAAAATTTTCTCAAGCTAGAGGAAAAATAGAGTTACCTTTAAGCAAAACAGGGTTGTTTTGACACAGTCTTTTGAAATATTGTGATGAATCAGTCGGATATCTGGAGATTGAAATAGTGGCGCAAATAATTAGATCTGTACTTTTACTTTTTATTAGTGCAAATTTAACATGTCATTATGCAAACCTAATTCCAGTAGAACTGTTTTACACATAGGAACTCTTCACAATGAAGAAACAAGAATTAATTTTCATAAACTAAAGCAGCAATATAACAAAATGAAAGTACTGTCGTCAGATAAAAAAGTCTAAGAAAAATGTAATTAAGTATGAATGCTTGTAGTGTATATTGTTGTTTAATGTAATTCATACAAATGCATCAGATGTCATGATCTTTTCATATGCAAGTATTAGGGCAACCTAAAGGTAAAAAAAAGGAGGAGGAAGAATTTTTCAATTTGCATTTCAAGAATAAAGTTGAAATGTTAACGATAAAGTCAAAATGTCATGATCAAAGGTGAAATGTTGACAACAGAGTTGAAATGGAGAGAATAAGTTCAGACTTTCAATATAATCGCCAGGCATAAGAAAAAAAAAACAGAGGATTTTTTTTTTTTTATTATTTTTTGCATTATGAAAACTAGAAGAGTTCACTCAGCAGAGTCAAAAAGTAGAATTACTGCCTGACAGTTGTATATCTCCACCAATGAGCCAAGCTGCCGTACATCCATGTCTATACAGACTCATGTATGATTCAAGTGAGAAACATTATGTCTTAACTTTGACCTTTTGGATATAAAATGTCATCACCTCATCATTTTATCCTATTTGTGTGCAGTTTTGTCATAATCAGCAAATGAAATCTTAAGTTATGGTCAATAATGTGATTGGATACAAGACCCAGGTTTCTTGGTCATACACTCACTCATGCATGCGCGCACACACACACAGACACACATGAAAATTATCGCATGATCCCCTGGTGGGGATAATAAAGTCAGAGTGTCGAGAATAAAGTGGAAATGTTGAGAATAAAGTCAATCTTCCAGTATTAGTGCCAGCCATAAAAAAAATCACAGGAGGGAGATTTTTTATATTTTTTATTTTGCATTATGAAAACGAAGTCAAAATGTTGAGAATAAAGTTGAAATGTTGAAAAAAAAAAAAAAGTAGAGCAGTCGAGAACAAATTTGAAAAAATGATGAAACTAAAGTCAAAATGTTGAAAAAAAAAATGAAATGTATAATTGTTCAGGATAAAGTTGAAATACGAATGTTGAAAATAAGTTTGAGACATTGTATTTTGACTTTTTTTCGAAACATTTCAACTTATTTCCTCAAAATGCAAAATAAAAAGAAATCCTCTTCTCATTTTTTCCCCTTATGCCTGGTCCTAATACTCCCCCGTAACGTGTGATAATGCTTATGTCATGTAATAAAAGAACAGTAAGTATGCAAGTATAAAGTGTAACAAAACAGAAATAATTGCTTAGAAGTGCCAAAATGCAAAAATAATACTTATATTACATTACATTATAAAAAGAAGTTTGTTGAATTTAATGTAGATGTGGATCTTAGGGGAAAAAAAAAAAACGGCCCAAAGATGCAAAGTATCAGTAAGCTGGTTGGCTGAAGAGGACAAATGACAGATGTCAACTCAAAAGTTGGTGTTACCTTGTCACCAATATGTCGTGACCCACTGCCTCCCCTCGACGCCTCCATCACACCCCTCCAGCCATTAACGCAGTTAGGGCCCGGCCAGGGGAATAAAGCTGCATTAGTCCAGACATGTCCGCTGGTGTGATATTGATGGTTGTCACTGCCATCGGTTGTTTGGACCATGACAGGACAGTCACACAGGAACATTTCCAGACCAGTGGGATCATGTGATACTCTACTACTACTACTACTACTAGTACTACTATACTTCCGTATATTAACCCTTGCATTGGGTCATATCTGATACAATATTTGGTCACATTTTACAGTACACTAGTAAGATGTAACAAGCCATATTTTGTATCAAATTAGATGAAAACTAGAAATAACATCTTTACTAGACCCTTACTCGATTTTCTTAAAAGGTAATTAGGACACATTACAACAGAACTGTACTGTAAACTGAGGTGAAATCACTTACTCGCTACCTCCCTATTTAAAAACAATATGTGAATCAAATCGACCAAGTAAAGGCCACAATCACAGAGGCAGAGGAAGATTTTGTCCATGTGTGACTACACAGACTTACTGTAATAATGTGATTTGGTCACAGAAGTAGCATTGACCTTGACATTTGTGTGGGACCAGCCAAAGAAAGTGTGTCTCAAGCAGGAGATGTGTGATTTTACTTTAGTTTACAGCAGAGTTATGTTGTAATCTGTCCCAAATTACACTCTAATAAAGTCTAATAAAGGTCTAACAGTGGGAAATAATACACTTTAGTTTACAGAACAGTTCTGATGTAATGTGTCCCCAGTTACCCTCTAAAAAGTCTAAAAAGGGTCTAATACTGCCTAATAAAGAAAATATTATCTCTGATTTCCTTCCAATTTGATACAAAGTACGGCTTGTTGAGTCTTATTAATGTACTGTAAAATAAAGTGTGACCCAATATTTTCCTTAACAGCAGTAAAGCAGAGACAAATGAAGATATCCTCATGCACAATACAAAATCTATCAAGACCACACACACACACACACACACGCACACACATGCTCTCACAGATCTCCTGATTAAGACTGACTCAGTGCTTGCACACCTCATCAACCCTCAGCGACAACTCCCCGGAGAAAACAGGCCTCATTATGCCAGAGAAAAAACAATGACACCCAGCGCTCGCCGTGACTCTTTTGCTAATGGACGAGCTGAGCAGGGAGCAAGGAGGCAGATCTGGATCTATGGGTAAAGGCTCGTACCGGGAGCGCGCGAGCATGAAACCTGATGTGATAGCGTGCCTCGTGGGCAAGTATTATTCCAACTGTATATCATTAGCAGGGTGCGTTTTCTAATTAGCAATAGGGCAGAATAATGAATACAGCTCCATTAATCAAAAGGTAATATATGTAAAAGTACTGTTTTATGGCCTTAGGGAAGAGTGTGAAAGGTAGGAGAGAAAACACAAAAATGAGATGGAATGTGAAAACAGCTATCATTGCCTTGCTGAAAAGAACATTGCTTTTCATATTCATTTACACACATCCTTTTATGCAATTTATGGTGCTTGCTCTATGGAGCCCAAATAGAGTCGAACTGAAGTAGGGAGAGTCAAATGAGAAGGGAAATTTGAGTCAGCACAAGCCCCCTTTCTCCACTGTTCAAATTATAGCACCAATTGTTGTATTACATTATAATTCAGGCGCAGTGGGTCATATATTCATCGGTATCTTTGCCTGTTTAGAAGTCGCCAGAATGTCAGAGGAAAGGAAAAGCGCTTTAGGTAATCAGCTGACAGTGCGGTCAGCTTTTGTCACGAATTATTCGAACAATCGCGACACTGTCCTCATTATGATCAATATAGATGTCAGAGTTTCAATCTGTAACCTCTCTTCATCTCACTTTTGTGAAAATATAAAGCTATTTTTGGTTTTGTTTGGTTCTTTATTTTCTTTGCAACATGTTGTTAGAAAATATCCTGCATGTATTGCAAGATTTTGATAAAGACTTAGGGTTAAGTAGTGATCAAAGGTGCAGATGTATGCTTGGAGTTACTATACTGCATTCTGTACTGTCTTAGTCATAATGTTATGAATGTACTGTGACTACAATGGTTTATTAAGAATTTATTAAGAGGGGGAAAAAGTATTGATTTTATTATTAGCTCTTTTATTTATTTACCTGATAATGTTGGTGGTAATCTATGTTTTTCTTATTATCAACACATTTTCTGAAAAAAAACAAACAAACAAAAACAAAATGCATTATTTTAACTTCATTTTCAGATGTTGTGTACTTCTGACTTAAAGAAACTGTGTGGAAACAAAAAGTATTTGTAATTAAGAATCCAAATCCTTTTAATTCAGAATACAGCAAGGTAAAATATTTCATTCAAGTAAATAAGTACTACCAATGTACTCAGGCATAAAAAAAACAAGGTACAGCTCTAAGGAAAGCCCCATTTAGAGTGTTAAATTGTTGATTGATAAATGGTGCATTGACTGGGAACTATTTTAAGCAGTGGATTAATACGCATTTGGCGTGTGAACAGCACCATGGTTTGGACCGTGGCGGTCATAGCAGATACATCGGGGTTTGGATACACAAATAATACTTGGTTAGCAAGATAAAGTCATCGTTGGTAGGGATGCAACTAATCATTATTTTCATTATTGATTAATATGCTAATTATTTTCACGATTAATTGAAGCGTTTAGTCTAAAAAATTTAAGAAAAAAATGTGAAGAATGCTCATTACAATTTCCCCAGTGTAATGAGGCTGACTGAAACGATTAATCGATTGTCAAACTAGTTGGCAATTCATTTTCTTTGGAATTACTTATCTATTAATTGAGTGATCGTTGCAGGTCTGATTATTGGTTTTGGTCTTTTCATGGGATTTGCTGACAATAATAATAATAGCATCATGTCTGCTACTTGTGAAATGTTTTTCTGCTTTAAATTTCAAATAAAAAATACAAATATAAATCAATCCACTGAAAACAAAGATGGTGGTGTCAGAATCACACCTGTGGCAATAAATATCACCCATGGGTGAGCATATAAGAGAGGAGTAGTAAGAGAAATAAATGCTGAAGACAGAAAAATTACACTGACCTTATTAATCTCATCACACTGATTTATCTAATGGTCTCTCAGGAGAGCGCAGAGGGAAATCTGTACAGATGCACTGAAGGTGAGGTGTAATTTTAGACATGGAGGAAAGAGACAGAGAGATAGAATTGAGGGACAGGGATAAAAGAGGGAAGAAAAAATGGAGAGGAAAAACAGAGAGATAAAAGTTGATCTCGGTGCCTCTTCAGGAAATGTTTGAGAAAGCATTTAAGTGATCTGATATTTCTGCTGCCACAACACTCCCGGCTACTTTGCGCTGAATCTCCAGCTCGAGCCTTTTTTCATACATTTGCACCTCGCAATCCAAAGTGAGCAAAGCCATCTCCTTGTGACAGCAGCCCGGGCTTTTAAATGCATCCCTAAGATATAAATAAACTTTGCTGAGCAGAAGCTGCAAATGCATTTATCCACCCCTACAAAAAAAAAAGACAAACATAAAGATGAATCCTGAAGTCTTTCTGAGAGGAGAAAATAGAAATGTCATTAAATTCCTCTGAAATATAGATCACTTTTTCACAGGAAAAGACACTTGGCACACTGGAAGTCAAGTTTATTCATCTCAGCTTGGTACTGAAATAATTTGATAAAGTTCTCTGCATTATTTTGGATTTAGATGTTGAACCTATTACTACTGAGACTTTAATACAGACATAAAAGCCTTGCTATTTGGACACATTTCCAGTACAGCCAAATAAACACGAAACATGAATAAGCACAAATACTGGAAAGGATTTAAATGTTACATATGTCTCTATTTTTGCTGTGTAGCTAATTTAACTGGCAAAACAGGCCTGAAAAGTGAAAGAAATCCTATTTATAAGGCCTGCTCTAATAGCCACATCCTCTATGAAATGCTGCTAAAATCAACCGGAAATAAAATAGATAACAGAGAAATTATAAGAAGCGCAAAATGCTGTAAAATAATCAAACTTTGCCTGTTTGTAGGCGTCAATGAACAGAGAAGGAGTTCAAAATTTAGAGGGGAGAGAAAAAGCAGAGTTTGTTCCTGACATGCATAAGATTCTCTGTGATTTGACATGTTGTCTCAACCATGATTTGTTGCCACTCCCCAGAGAGCGGAGTTAAAAGACTCGGAGTGACTTGAGGAAGACATACACTTTAATCACGTTAGCGAAGTTTCATGAAAATTTCAGCTCAAGATGCCAACATCTGCTTTCCATTATTAATCACTGTTGTCACCACAAAGAAGATCCCGGCAACATGATACACTTGACTTCTGAAGTTACTTACTTTTGACTGTAACACAGGTATTACTGTCGCACACACACCGCACACACACAAGCAGGCACACAAATTGTACATGCACACACTTTCTTCTGCACACACACAAACATATAGAAGCAGGGCTGGTACACTGTGAAAAATCATACACGAGTTTAGTGGAATCAACTCATCTTTTCTCATTAACTAAACGTAAACATACAAGTTTTATTTATTCAGGTTATTAAGCTTTCTGTTGTTTATTTTCCAAATTCACAAAAATAAGTTCTGCTAACTTGAAATCTTTTGGCATGATGAGCTGAAAGCAAAATCAAATGTTTGAAATGTTCGTCAGTGTGACTGAAGAGTTGTTGGTTCACCTTAATATCTTGAGCTTATTAAACATACTTTCTCAAGCAAAGCTGAATTAATATCAAGTTTGTTTGACTATAAAAGTTAATTTGTTTTGTATCATTACAAAATTACCTCCACTTGTCTTTTCAAATTCAGTCAACTAAAAAATTTAAGGCAAAATAATTAGTTTGACAGTGTAAAGAACAAACAACACAAAGTGAAGGTAATTGCTTTTACAAGATTTTTAGTTTTTAATCAGTTTTGAACTCAAACTCTTAAGTTCTGAAATAAACTAAAAGTTTTGTCTATTATCCTTAACTAAAATAATTTGCTTTTTTTGTTCAGATGAACTTGAATCTTTGGGTTATAAAAACTCCTCAGAAATGTGTATTTCAAACACTGTTACGTTAATAACGTCATGTTGTTACGTTAATTCACAGTGAGCTGTGAACTTGATTTGTCATCATTTGGTTCCTTGTAAATTGAATGGTTACAGCTGAAAATATTAAATTATTAACCACATTCAGTTGCACTTCAATGAGTTTACCCCACAATTTTTGAAATACATTTTTTGGGGTTTCTAAAACTCAAAGATTAAAGTTTATCTGGAGGAAAAGTAAATTACCTCAATAAAACATTAATTATTGGTAAAACTTTTTCAGAGTTTGGGTTGGGTGCAAAACTGAAAAAAATCTATTGCATTAAAATGTTGAGTTTTCTTAACTTTTTTTGTTTTTACAGTGCATTCACAAATCCGCTAAAAAAATTAGGTGATAATATGAAAAGTGGTTAAAACAGGTCATGTCAAAAGAGTAAATTGGACTGAAAGAGACTGACAAGTTAGTGAGACAGACAGAATAAAAGAGCTTTTTTGCATTCTTCTCTTCACTTAAACATCATGCTCCTCCCCGCACTTAAAAGCAGGCCTTCCATGTCTACTTCCCCATTCTATCTTATCAGTGGCATTTACCTCCTAACGAGGGTAATGATATCAGCTATATCAAAGTAGCACTTTTGTCATGTTGCATTAAAGTCCCTCCCCCTCTACCTGCTTACACACCTCTGATCAGCGATTGTTTGCAGAGATACCGAGTGAAAGACAACTATTTATGTATAAAAGAGAGCGCAGCCTGTCGTCTACTTGGCAGTTGATCATTCTTAAGCAGCTCACCACCTCCTCCTAACCACCTGCATCTCTTTTCATTCTGCCTTCTTCTTCTCTCCTCTTCTTCTTCCTTTTTTTTTTTTTTTTTTTTTTTTTTTTTACTTTGCTCTGGCTGTCTTTCACTTGTCTCTTCATGTGGACTGGGTTATCCGATCAGACTGTGAAACAAGCCAGCGAAGGGACGCCTGACAGCGCCAATTAGAGAGGACAGAACAGCGAGCCCTTTCTACATGCATTACTCCAAATAAGTCTTTTGTGTACGAAGAATTGTGGTAAAAAGAGCACGGATGAGCTTCACCGGCTATCTTGGAAAACAAATGAGCTTCAGTGCTTGTTGTGATGCCAAAACGTGACAGATTTGCTTTGCACTTTGCAGAAAGGAATTTATTCTGAGGAGTGTTTGCAATATGTCAAATAGGGCTGCACAATATGGTAAAAGAAATCATTATTTTGACTAATATTGTGATTTCAACATTATTCACGATTAGTAGGAATGATAAAAAAAAAAGATAATTTTTGCATCACAATTTTAATTTTCACAAGAAAATAAAATAAAATAAAATCATGATGATGTAACTTGTGTTGGGGTCTGTTCATCTGAAGAACAACACTTGTGGGCCAGAGCACCTCTGCAGCTCTACGGTACTTCATTATAGAGCTGTTTTGTCAAATACTTCACCATTATCAAAAAACTGAACCTTCTGGACACTTGTCCATATTGCCATTTTGATAATATTGTGATTAAATGTGCAGCCCTAACGTCAGACAATTGAAAATCTAAAACAATACACTTTAGCTTCACCTAAAATTACACTTAAAGACCGTCTTCTCATGGACAAATGTGGTTGCAGCTTTTACACATAAGGTCTTTGAACAAACTGCTGTATGTGACTGTAACACCTGAAAGTTTCAGGAGTTTTTGGAGCGATCTCAGTCTCAGAGTGAAGTTTTATACTTGCTTTCTACAGCTGTATCTTAACCTGGTGATGACGGATCACCACTGCACAGATGAATACCCATCTCGGTACAAAGTACCATGTTGCATCTCCACCAGATGGCGCTTTAGCCCTTTAGATCCCTCTTACTTTCTCATGCAAAAGGCACACACAAAACCACACACACACACGCACACACAGAGCCTGTATGAATGAATAGATTAGGCCCCATGTAAACAGGCTGCATCTAGAATAACATTAGATTTATATGAGAAGCTCTGGCATGATGTTACTGGACTTCCCATTCTTTTATTTATAAGGATGTCTGTAGTTGCTAATGAATGCATATTACAATTATTAGTATTCTGTCAAATATTTAGCATTATAGTTTATTTATTGGGTTTGGTGTAGACTTCACTGCATAATTATGCTTGGTGTAAAATTATGTACACTTCTACTTTAATGTTGTCTTCACAGCAACATTATTAACAAATTATATTCTCAGACAAAATCAAAATTTAAAACATGCTCCTTGTTTATGAATATTATAATAACAACTAATTTTTAAAATTATTTTTCAAATAATGATTTTAATTAATGTTCCAAAACAGTTACAGAGTGTTTCTTTTTGTGTTGCAGTGTACAGATAAATTCAAACTACAAGTATAAATGTTAGAGCTCACACACACTTACAAACACACACAGCAACACCTCACTTGCCGCTTTTCATGACAGCATATTAGACTACAGCAGACTGAGATGCAGTGCAGCGAGAGCGCAAAGTACAGCCGAGGCGGCTGGGTTCAAGGAAACAATATAAGATCGATATGCACGCGCCTCTCTGCTTCTCCGAGGTGTGCGGGGCCTGAATGCCCGGCGGTGCTGCTCTTCTAACACAGGCTTCATTACCACGCTGCAACACGGGGTCTCTTATCAGATACAATATGAGAGGGAATGAAGTGAGACAACAAGGAGGAACACTGGGGAAGGCCACTGAGAGGCAAAGGCGTCCACACACGGAGAACAATGTTTTATCTTAATCGAAATTATGTCAGAGCAGCAGACAGACAAAAAAATACCACACACATGCAGAAGCAGACAATCACACAAAGAAAAATATATTATTATGAGGCCTCAATTAGAGAACGTGACTCAAAAAAGATAAAAAAGCGATTAAAAAGGGTGGAATTGTTGCGTCTGATTGCAGTTTGTGCTCGAGCATTGCAGCACTGACTGGCTGACTGAAGGACTGATGGTCTGTGGGAAAGACCTGCCTCAGCCCTTCACGCTCCCCTGCTCATCGCTCAGCCACCCAGGGAGCCGTGTCCTTCATGGGACCTCCACCTCGCACTGCCCTGATAGCGCCTTTCTACCTTTCTGCCTCTCCACGCTTCCACCTCTGCATCCGCGCAGGGAAAGGGACCGGCTTTGCTAATTGGTGATCAGGGGATGGGTGTCGCACCGGGGGGCGGCCTCTTGATGACGGGGGGCCAAAGGGTTGGGGTAAATGTGAGGGGAGCAGACATTTGCTGAAAGGTTGAAGCTGAATGTGAATGATAAGTCGGGAAAAGAGGAGGTAAAGACCCGACACTCGGCAGCACAACACGTTTGTGCATGATTTCACATGGGTGCACACACCTTCAGATGGCTGCAGACTTTAATTCAAATGTTTAGCTGATGTTTTCACAGGCTTGATGCTGACGTTGATTGATGTACACTGGCTAATTGCTGTGTTCTTTCAGAATAACTGATCAAAAACATAAACACTATATCTGACCCCCCTGCACCTCCTTGGGCATTTAGTTTGCCTTCGCCTATACTGCAGGTAGAACAAACATTTGAATAGCGCAGGACAGCAGAGCAATGAAAACCCCCCTGTGTCCACGCTTCAAATGAACAAACAGCTGTGTTGCTGCTGGAGCCGAACAGAGGCATCGAGCCGTGTGGCCAGCCCCTTGCCCTTTCCCTGTTGCCTTGGCTGGCTGTAAACAGACTGAGAGGCAGGGAGGTCGAGGCATGCTGCCTGGGAGCCTGCGCTCCACCGAGGCGCGCTAATTACAACAATAATGGAGCCTGATCGCAGGTCCTCGCAGGCCATGTCTCCCAGTAAACTACCTCTATGTATACTAGCTACCGATGTTGCTTTTTCCTGTTGTTTGAGATTAGCACGTAGCTGTTCTCTGCACCCCATTAGGGGGATGCCTGGGCTGGTTAGAGCATGTTAAAAAGGCCCCCAGCTCCGGCTCAGGCAGCAGGCTCTGGCCTAGCATAGTTAGGCCTAATGAGCAGGCGTTAGCGTAAACACGCGTTAATGCTGTGGGGAAACAGGCAGGGTCGGGTCAGGGAAGTGATGTTACCGGTAGGGTGGCTAGCACACCAGAGCTGGGATCCTGATTAGTGCTCATAAATAATGCAGCGGGCAAGGCTGGTTGGAGAACGGGATTGGCTACAGCCGGGGTGAAGCTGCATAACGATGACAGGGAACCTGTGTGAGGTCGCGGTGAGTCAGACTCCGCTGGTAAAGCTTATGATTCAACCAATAACCATGACAGTCTGCGTTTACTTTGTGTCATCATTGAGATTTTTTTTTTCTTTTAGCAGTGATGGTATTAACCTTACGTTGAAGCATGTTCACTTAGATGACATATGCCACTGCAGAGCTGATGATTAACCCTTCAGCGGCAGGGATGTGGAGTGTAATGTGGCGGACACGGCTGCAGGCTACAGCCAGTAGGGCTTCACACTTGACTATGTGTCAGTTTGAGGCAGTCGGGGACAGAGTTCAGAGGTCAAATCCATTACGGAGGATTGAGAGGGAGATTCTGTTTGAGGGTGACATGTCATATGTTGCTATGGGAACGTGGGGGGTATGAACTCTGCCCTCTGTGAACTTCAGCTGAGACCAGAGGAGAGAGTGAGACTCTACCACACAAGTCCATTAAACCAACTGAATCAATCGGACATGAGGAGGATTGACAGTCTTGTGTAAATGGAGGCTGAAATGACTTATTACACAACTACTGAACGATCGTGATTTTTTTTAACTAATTGAAAAAATAAAAATATTTCAGAATTATGTTATGACTGTCAAAGTTCATAGTTGAGTATGGACCGAAATCATATTTATACTTACATATTTGTTTCCAACATTTTATCCTTTGATTTGTTGTGGAATTTGTCATTTATGCCTGAACACTACAAATTTACACTTTATTTTAAGGGGTTTGTATGAGACTGTGTGTTTATGAATGTTTATGACTGTTCTCATAAAGTGTTACTCAATTATGGTATTTTTAAGGCAACGTTGATATCGTTTGAGATGTCTTTGTTATGGCAATTTGACTTTAGTCAAGCCAATGATGTCTTCATTATCACAACTTGACATGATCCAAGACAACATAACCTGCTGGTGTCTTTGTTATGACAACCTGACATTATCATACTTAAAGAAACTGTTTAAAGAAACACTTTACCTGTTAACATCACATCATACTGTCACATGTGTTTGGTTTTGACACTGGCTGTCATGAGACCATTATAAGCATGTCATGAATATTTTCCTTGACCTCAAGTAAAGTCAAATATTTTGAATTTGTCATAAAGCTTTCATTAAGTTTTAATGCCAAATGCTTTTGTAACAGTGTCATAAATAATTTTCTCAGCTTCAAGTAAGGTGGTATCATTTGGAGTTGTCATAAAGATGCCACAACAAAGAAATTAACTGGTTATGTGTCTTGGTTATTGTCAAGTTGTCATATCACAGACATCTCAAACAATGTTAACTTTTGGTTAAAAATTAATGACCAAATGACACTTAATGACATAAACATTAATAAAGACCGATTCATGGTCAAGACAGGTATTATGACATGATTATGACAGGGTAATGACTGTCTTATGCACACGCCTTAAAATAAACTGTTGACATATATTTCATTATAAAAGCACTACCATATTATCAGGAGATGTAATTCTAATTATTTTTGTGCTGTATTAATAAAACAGGTCATTTTAACTCAGAAATAGTCGTGCAGCTGTAAGTCAGACAGCAGAGACAGCAGGGGTCCAGAACCAGGATTTATGTTGTGTTAAACTTGGCAAATTCAGGTGCAAATCACAGAAAGCTGAAAAACACAAACATACTGAGGTGTCTTTGGTGTCACTCAGAGGGTTTTCATGAGACACAAACAAGTGAGAAGCCCTGCAGCTCTCTGTTCCTGTAATGGAGCGCAATAACTTCACACCAGCAAGCATGAATTAGTGAAAAATGACTAGGGTGAATTCAGCTACACGGCTAAATTTATAATGCTTATGAAGATTTGAAACCCTAATAATTCTGCAGTTATGGAACAGGTTCTGCGCTAATAAATACTAAAGTTAGAACAACCCTTGGCTGTCATTATTTATCAAAAGAATTTTTCACACATCCTTGCCAGCAGTCTAGCAAAATGGCTAAACAATGTCTATGTCCCAAACATTCTCATGTCTGTCTGGTAGTTAGGCCACATTAAGACAGAATCAGGCATTGTGGCTATTGGCTGCAGGGTTGTAGGTGGTGTGGTTTTTTTATTCATGCTTAGAACATAATCACTGTGAAATAATCAGAAAATAACGTTTCATTTCTCCGATTCACCTTTCTCACTTCAGCACTCCCTTACCTCATTCAGTGTCATATTCGCATGACCACAGCTGCAAGCTCGCTCTCTCTTACACTGACAAATGAAATAAACAAAGAGTGAACAAACAAACAAACTGTGGAGTACCATCGTTTGGTCCAGGAAGTCTCCCTGACTAGCATCCATCCAGTTTTAGTATATTTCAGGCTGGCTGTGGTGCAGTCTGATTGCTAGATATCTGGTTGCGTTTCTCCATAAGTTGCTTCAACTATTCAATGCTGCTTAGGTTTTGTTTTTGTTTTTTGACAACCCCTGCAGTCCCCACCGCCTTAGCCTACACATCATAACCCCATTGACAATGAAAGGGAGGACTGGCATTTTTGCCACAATGCATGATTCTGTCTGAATGTTGTCTTAGCTAATGGCATGCCATAGTGGGGTTTATTTGATTGTCTGTGGCAGTAATGTCACACCGCTACCTATACCCATGTGCTGCTTGGCTTGACTCAGTTTTACTTTGTGTCAGCACAGCAGAGCTGAGTTTCTTATAAATTCTTCACAATGAAAGGTTATAAAACAAAAGGTTACGCTATTTTATTATCTAAAGGGTTTTATAATGAAGCAGCAAAATAAGGAAATGCTGGGTTTCATCAGCGGAGGACTAACTTATCAGCTGAAAGCAAACATGAAACAGTAAAATAAAGCAAATACCTGAAAGTATAAACAGCGACATATATGAGAAAACTTTAAACACAAAGATTCAGTAGGAAGCTACAAAAGTATAGAGAGCTGAACAGACACACTTTTAAAGTCACCTTTCCTGTGCACATCAGAAAAAAACAGAAAGGCAAATTTGTCTACTAGCAATGGGAAGTGGGTCAATTGCCTACTTTAGAAAGTTTACCTGAGTTTAAAGAACCTGCACATACACGTTCATTTTGGTGTAAACAGTATAGGTGTAACCATGATCAGAGTTCCAGTTTGCTGCTGTATGGTAAACTTTTGTTTGTTTCTGCTTTTTTGATAACAGGTTTAAAGGAATTCCATTTTTTGGTGATTCCTCCACCTGTTTACCAGGCAACAGAGTTGCTAACATATGAGGCAATTTTTCAAAGCATTACATTAGTCCACATGTTCTACACTTTTGCCTGTATTGAAGTTACTTTTGTTAGCAAAGACAGCTATACACAGGATGCTGAAAACCTGTAAGCCAAACATTTACTCTCATCTCCCTTCTGATTTAGCACCATGGAAATACATGCCAAGCCTCACAGATTAATACTCAAACAAGTAGTGGATCACATCACACACAAGGCCAAACAAACCACCAGGGCTTTGAAAATACAAGATGTTCTCAAATGAAGCTTTCACTGAAATCGGGGAAAGCAGTAAGGTGAGACCAAACAAACGCCCCAGGACTTGGATGCCTGATCAATTAGTCCCCAGGAAGCCACAAAGGTAGCAGCTAACCCACTGCGTGTCTATGTATTGTGGAGGTCCTCAGGTGCACAGGAACCAAAAAGTACAGAACAAAAAAACAACTTGCAAGAAATCAAAGTGATATTTCACAAACCAGAAAACCAAACCAGGAATTAGCAGTCAAAAGCAGAAGCCAAACAGGAGGTGGAAAACACAAGGTCGGTCCATTACATTTTGGGCTGCAACAACCATATCACAGACACATGCACACACTTGTACATGCAGACACACACATTCTCACATACACATACCCCATTCCCTCTCTGTTGCCCCTCCACACACAATGATGGCTCAGAGTCAAGTCCAGACGAGGGCATGCATCTGAAACCAGAGTGAATCCATATTACATGTGTAGTGTGCCGTCTGTCTGGGTCCGGGTCATCAATTATGAATAGAAATATACAGCCTCCACAACCCAGGCCCTGGTGTCTCAGCACTTGTAAAAGATTTCTTAAAAGGGGGACAGACACACAGGTTTGTCATTCAGATGCATGCCCGGGACTTAAGAGACAGACACAGAGAAGGTTTCCTGTTCTCTTACACTTCCCGCCTGGGGAACTTTTCTTCTGCTTTCATTTAGGCCAGTCCCTGTTGTGCTGGACTTAAGTGAGGCATCAGAAACTTGTACTGTAAAATACTAACAGCTACAGTAAGAGAGAGTTAAGAGTTAAGTTAGACAGACATAATGATGTCAAGATAGAGTCCTGCATGGCCAGTCAGTTCTCACTCCCAAAGTGTCAAATACGGCAGCTTGGTCAGTCCCCCCTTACGTCAAACTATGATGCTGTAGGCACTCCTCTAGCGTCATTTCTGGAGGCTCCCCCTTACATTATGTTTTTATATGCCTTGGAAGTCAGGTGACTTAGGATAAAGAAAGTGTCCATGTGAAACCAACAATAAACACTGATTGAAAAGTTACATCAGTTATTTATGTGAACTTGCATAATGAAGATAGGGCCTGTGTCCACATAGCGTTTTTTATTTTTCTGGCAGAAAGGTGCAGGCAGGGCACTGTGGAGCGCTGAGATGAAGTGCCTGTGACGTTAGAAAAAATACGCTGCATGTGGGTTTTGTTTCTACAACAACATCTTGAAAATTCCTGTCACCGCCATTGCTGCATAGTCTAGCATTGCCCCTTTGGTTTTCATCATCTATTTGTATCTGTTTAAATGAGCAGCAACCAGAAGATGCATTGTGTTGGCTTAGTTTGACTCAGCACATCAGCCCAGAATGTCAGGGATTTGTATCTGGGTCAGCTGCTTAAAGGTGTGTCTTAGTACCACCCCCAAGTTTTTGTTATCTAAAAGCTTCTATTATGAAGTAGCAAAATCAGGAAATATTTGGTTGTCATCAGCAGTAACTCAACAAACAGTGACACAGGAGGGAAACTTAACTTCAAACCACAGAGATTCAGTTAGAAGCTACAAAAGTACTGACAGCTGAACATACAGGCACTTTTAACTCTCTTAAACCCTCTGAGCCCTCCTGTTTGTGCAGGTGAGCAGAGAGACACTCTCCAGCACACATCAGAACAAACAACTCTCCTCCATTTTCTTGGTTACTAGGGCCCCATCTAATATATGATTGTATGCCTATGAAAAAGAGACATGACGACACCAGCACCTTTCTGAAATGTTCAGAGATGTTAAAATCGAAGCACTTGGAGTGGTCGCACAAAATAGGCGGAGTGCTTTGAAAAAAGATGCTGGGGGCAGTGCCTTTCTGCTGCCACAGATGTTGTCTCTTCATGGGGACCAATTTAAAAAAAGATGCTGGCAGAAAAATGCTGCAGGAAAAAAAAATGCTATGTGGACACAGACCCTTACTGATTTTCATCCAAACCCATGATCTTTTCCTAAACTTTACCAAGTAGTTTTTAGGCTTTTATTTTCAAAGTATAACTGGACAGTGTATATTTATTAAATTTATTATCCATTTATTAAAGATGTAAAAATATTAATACAATATAGCAAAAAGAAAATGTCTATATACCATATGGGACTGTAATAATATCTACCACGATATTACTGGTTAATTATTTTATTTTAATTATTTTTATTTTATTTTATAAAACTGAACTGACAGCTCTTTTGTTTTTGTTTTGCAATTGTACATACATAATTCAAGCATTAACTGGTAAAGACAAGTCATGCCAATCTTTTGCAAGTTTATGTCATGGCTTGCTTTTCTTTTCTTTTATTAAAAAAGGAAAGCTGTACACGTCATATCTATGGTAACTACAGCTCCATAGTTTGAAGTGTAGGGCCACTGATCAAGCTGCCTTTTTTGCCCTAGTTGGGAGTGAGAAAATGTTGCTATCACAATTGCAGATCAGTCACAATCATCTTAACATGAAATATAAAAACCTGTAATGTGTGTTCTTGTTGCTCTATAGCTGTTCAGAGGATAAACAACAACAAAACAACACAATGGTACATGATATCTAATGTCTGCATGATGTTTCTCCTGTGGAGAATCTCATTAATCATAACTAAACATCCCATATCTTCTAAGAATTAAACAAAACATCCCACTTTTGTGTGTGTTTATGTGTAAATCTAACACACTCTGCTACAATGCAGCAGGCATGGAATTACAGAGCACATGTAGCTGGCAAAACAAATTTGCAATTCTCCTTGTCTATTCTCAAACCCCCAGTGTACTGCACGTGCCCTCTAGAGACAGAACAAACAGCGGTTAAGATGTTTAAAAGGCTTTGCTTTCTTAGATACCTGTGCAGCTGAATACCAATAGACTGCTCTTACATTAAGGGGGTGTGGTGACAAGGTACTACATTCAGAGCTAGCGGGGAAATGCTAACTCCTCTGGTTTCCTCAAGGGCAAAAATGTGCTTAATGCCGCTGCGTGATATTATGTGAAGGGGTGTTTTGTGCATGTGTGGCTTATTCTGTTCAGTCTATGAGCTGAGGTAAACAATGAGGCCCCACAAGTGTGCTATAGTGTGTGCTGTAGTCCTTTCCACTGGTGGTACATATCCCACTGATTTCTAAAAGGTCACTGTCATTATTGTTGCTTAGCAACCTTGTATGGGGAGCCATAGGTGTACACTGTACAGTAATTGTGAATGTGTACGCAGAGATGCAGAAGATCATAGGAAAATAAGATGAGTGTATGATGAACCACATAGATGATATTGATCCATTTTGTCAAACACATGCTGCTGTATTTTGTGTCTACGTATGTTTCCATATATCTGTTTTTATGGGCTTTCAGAATTTGTGTCTCAAAAACTCTGAAAGGAACCTAAAATTTTAAAAAGTTTTCCTCTTGGCTGAGGTGTAAAAGACAAAAACAAGAAATATAAGTTGTACAGAAGCTTGAGAGTAAGAGATTTTTCAAATAAATGATGATGCTGCAGAACCTGCTTCTGCTTCACTGATGATGGATTTCAGGCACCAGTGTAGATGTAGCATCAGTGCATTGTTACAGACCGCTGTTTTATGCCTCTTACACCAAAAAGCCCAAAACTAAAAAAGAAATAAATAAGTAAAATAAAAATGGCATCAATAAAAAAGAGCATGAGGTGTGAACAGAGTAAACGTATTATCAAAGTAAATTCACAAAAGCAAAACAACTGCCGTATGAGGTGGGATGCAGCAATAAAATGTCCTTATTTACTTAGTTGCATAAGAGTTACTAGAGCTATTTAAAGTTAGACTTCTTTTTTCTTAGACTATTATTATATCAACAACAGCATTTATGATACTGTTCTGGTGGCTCAAAAAACACACACAAACACAGCCAGGAGACCACTGTTTGTGTCCTGTGTGAAACCAATAGGTGCCGTTATGATGGCGTGATCACTGGTGCTGATGTGATTGGTTAGTCTCAAATCAACATTTCGTTGTGCCATTTCATGGCAAAATTATCATACATTCAACCTATTTTTGGACTTATTGATCATATATCACACAGTTGTTAACATTATGGTATAAATACAATAACTATTACACCTTTACTAAAGTTTATTTGTCACAACCATGAGCCTTCCCCAACTGTAACCATACTATAGCTCCCAAGCGCAAATACATTCATTGAAAACAAGATTTTTTAAAAACACTGGCACTGAACATAAAAAGACATTATTACATTGAACTTAATCCTAGCTTTTGCAGAATACCGGCGTTCTTGTCTGCTGACAAGGTTGGTACATAATGTAAAAGACAGAAGCAAGGCCATATGCACATTTCCTGTAATGTGGACAATATTTGATCACGAGTTCGTGTAACGTTGTTAACCGTCTTCTTCTTCAAAACAATTTGCCAGATTAATCCTCTCAGCCCAAGGGTTGTTTGGGGTTAAGACACTGATCAGAAGCCGTTGCAACCTCAAATCTGTCTGGGGACCTTCACTACATCTTGTTACTGTTGCTATATATTAAAGGCACTCCATCTTTTTTCTCTAAAGTCATTTAACATTTGCACATTTAGAAGGAAATATAAACAATAATCCAAGCAGATGTGATGTAAATTTCAAGTTTTATCCCATGCATGGTCCTAATAGACTTGAACGTACCTTGTTGAGTATTTGGAATTTTCCCTGGATGTTTTTGCATCTTGTACAATGATGTCTAGATGGAAGTTGGTGTGAGTTATTATACAATGATAAAGCCAGTGTAAGGTATGTACAGAGCCCGCTATAGAGGCAGAGTGATCTCTGAGTCATGTCCCATTTGTGGAGGTTGATGGATTTCCCCCTTGCTCTGCTCCCTCAGCTCAGTGGGGAGAAGGCAGGGCTGATAAGGTGATTTATCTGCACCTTTCCACCTCCTGTAATGGATGGCACATCCACCTTTCCCTGAAACTTCATCATCTCACAGCTGCACCCCCTCTCTCACGAAGAGGTGTGAGAGAAATGAAACAGACATGCTACACGAGAAGAAAAAATGAAAACAGACTAACCAGATAGTGACTTCTTTTCCACACTTTCTCATTAAGGTCAGGAGAGTGTGGGAACATGACACTTAGCACTCTGAAGCCACTAAATCACTCCCTGACGTCAAGCAGAACCAAAATATTGGATGGGTCTCGGCTTTGGCTCATTGCTACCGGTGCTTTGATTGATTCCTTAATTCCTTCATCTGGCCTTGGTCCTTTGGGGTCCTGCTCTGTGTTTTTGTTGCATAGCTTCAAGGGCTGGAAAAAATGATGGGAGCGTCCAACGAAACATGGATATGAAGTACAAATACGGAGTTGGTTGCTGCCATTGTATTAATCTTCTGCTGTATGTCTGAAGTTTTGCTGTGCTTAATAATCAGTGAGTTTTTAATTGTTATATCTAAATCACAAAACAGATTGTTTGTCAGTGTCTTTTAAAACAACTCAGGTGAGTCACGCCAAAAGGACTCATTTGAGTGTTTTCTGATTTAAAGTAAAATCTATATATCTTCTGAATATCAGATACTCGCTGCCCGTGGGCTTGAAAGTGTGCGGCTTGCTCCTGTGCCTCACCAATAAATCGCTAAGTACTCTACTTCCAGCTGAGCTTCCAAGCTATGAGAAAGCAATAAAGCTACACAGGAGTAGTGTATATTAGGAATGTTTTGAAGCAGGGGGTTCCAAAATGTTTTGATCTGCGACTAAAAATTAAGCTTTATTTATGACCTCTTGTCAGAGGTTGCGTATGTCTACAGGTGGTATTTTACCAGGGGTAAGGGTGGCTAAAAAGGCTGTTTTTTTAACCTGTCACATTGTTTTATATGAAACATTAGAGAAAAAGTCAAAATCTTGTTAATAATCTCATGATCTCTCTGATTTCCCTTGGGGGATCCCAACTTTTATGTTGGGAAACACTATTGTGGAAAAAACTTTAAGTGTTTGGAACTCATTGAATATACTGATCAATCGGCAAAAAGTGGATTATGCTAAGAAGTTCCTGTGACATTTTATTATATTTGACACTTTTTTCCGTAACTTAGGGCTGCAAGTCTAATTCGTGAAAAGCTATGCAATGAAACAATAAGAAAATAATGCTTTAATTTATTTCTCTGATTCACAGCTTTGTTCTCGCTAGCAGCGCTCGCAATCTTAATTTACTCTCTATGTCTCTCTCCCTCTCTCTCATTCATCGAGCCGAGGTGAAGGGGCAAACTTTGAAGTGTGTGTTTAGAAACAATCCTGCATTTTACACCTTCATATGAATATAGTTTGTCCTGCAACTTCAAGTACTTTGTTAAGTCTAAAAAAAGATGCTGGTTGTGGTTACAGTCAGGGAGAGATCTTGTTGGTCTCTTGTGTCAAATTGATGCTCTTTGTATGTCCATCCACCCACTCTGACCTCCTCTGTTTTTGTCACTCTACAACAGCCTCAGCTTATGTTTTGCTATTTACTGGTTGTCATTTCAACAAAAGACCACTTCTGCCATTTTTCTGGAGAGCAGAATTGGTTCTGAAGATTTTGCTTGATAGACAAATGTGGACATGTTTTGCATTAAGCAGTTGAATAAATCACCTGTAGTTAAAATTCTTCTTCTGATAAGGAGTGTCCTCTCTCTGCAAATGCAGACACATCTGTATGTTTACTATATAATGTTGGAGCTGTAAATGACACAAATAATATTAAAATGCCTTTTCTGAGGACTTGTCTTTAACAACTTTTTCATCACTCTGGAAGCAGCACAGCCTCTCCACAGGGATAAAAACCAAAGCCTCTTTGCTGATATCTTGAAGAGGCCACTCAGATAAACTGGAAAACTTTTTCAGCTCTACAACAGTCCAGAGGATTTTTAATTAAAACATTATTAAAACAATTATTAAACTATTATTATACTTTTGACGTTGCGTGTTAAATAATTCTACAGTGTTTGTTTTTTTTACCAGTGAGGGCACCAGGTAACCAACATTTACCTGTTTACACTAATTGCTTTGTGGTGTTTTAAAGGCTCATAAAAGTGTCACATCTTCTTTTACAAGCTCACACACATTCTGCTAATTGGCTCTTCTGTAACATGATTCATCAGCATAGATGCTTAATTTATTCCGATTTAGTTTTGTTATATTTCATTTTATGTTTTAATTGTTTTGTTCTTGCCCTGTCCTCTGCATTTCTCCACACACAACACTGTAATACACTAAGGATCTAAAGTCTAATTAATACAATGGCACTGCTTGAGCCAGTGAGGGATCATTCTGAGGATCTTCTGTATCTGAATCCGAATCTGTGCTCTTCTCTGTAAACAGCTCCTCAGCTTTCCTTAAACATAATTATAATTTTAACACCTCAGAGAGGATACCAATTAACCTCGGTGGTCAGCATTAGAAACGCAGCAGCATGCCGCTGGTTTCTGCCTCAGTGCCTCAGGCCTCTGGCTGACTCACCTATGTTTTAACAGTAGTGAGGAAAGAGGGTGTAGGGTTGAGGAGGAGGAGGGAGACAATCAATAGCAGATCAAAGTGTTTTAGCTTACCTTGGGCTGCAGAGAGAGAGAGGCGTTGTAATCAGCAAAGACACTGTTTACTCGCCAAGCCTTCCCAAGGCGGAGAGGAGGACTCCAGGCGCTGGGTAGGCTAGCTGTGGTACATTCAACCACCTATCTGAAATTAGAGAGGGAAATAGAAGAGAATGATGTAAAACAACAAGCTTGTTTATACCAGGTTTTTCACAGAACAGTACAGAATTTTCCACATTTAAAAGATACATTCACTTGATTATAATGTGAGTTTCAACGTGTAGTTCTAAATTCAAAAATGCTACACTTCATACACTTATTGAAAAAGGAAGCATGGGGTTTGGATTAAAGTGCAGAGGACCTTGAGA
Source organism: Lutjanus erythropterus (assembly GCF_056507025.1). Classification (NCBI taxonomy): domain Eukaryota; kingdom Metazoa; phylum Chordata; class Actinopteri; order Lutjaniformes; family Lutjanidae; genus Lutjanus; species Lutjanus erythropterus. Next base: position 14,796,908 of record NC_139319.1, on the reverse strand, counting down.
CAATCAACAATGCACACGGCATCTTTTGACCATCTTGCCAGATGTGCCGCCATGGACCACCCCAGGAGGAGAGGAGGAGAGCAGGGATGAGAGCCATGCTAACCCAGCTTGAACTTAAGGCTGCTTCAGGCTAAAAAATGAAATGAAAACGAAAAATGACTCGAATGACAACAGCATTCACACCACATGGAAGCGGTACTTCGATATGTGTGAGAATTCCTGATCTATTTTTCCATCTACATGATGCATAAGCACTGCGGTGTGTGTGTGTGCAGAGAAGAGGGATTAAAGTTTATTAATAAAGTTGTCTAGTGGCAGTAAATGAAGAGTTTGCCTACAAAATATCTGCAGAAAAAGTCTGAGAAGTTCCTGTGTCTTGCTTACAAGGTCCTGGGTAAAGTGAAGGGAGAGTCAGTGGGATTAAATGGGAGCAGGATGAGCTGCTGTCTGGCTGTGGAGCACACTCTGCTCCATCCAGCTTAGAAAATGTGGACAAAATATGTTTTCAATGTCTTTTTACTGGGCACCAGCCTCGTGTTTAGGCGCATATTCTTGAAAAAATAGACTTGAATTTTAAGAAAGACAGCTGGGACACAAGACACACGGAGGTGGTGCAGACAGATGCACCAATAAAAACAAAAAATTATATATATGTTTCTGTCGCATGAGGTGTGCATGTCAAAAACGCATCTGACTCACCTACGGACAAGACAGGGTTAGAATCTACAGCCATGCAAGCAGCTCTGCAAGGTTGTAAACAGGCACATAGTGCTCTGGGTTCAATGCTAACATCAGCATGAGAACATGCTGACATGCTAATAATAAGAATGTATTATGGTTTGCCATCTTAGTTTAGTGTGTTAACATGCTAACATTTCTTAATAAGGACTTAACACAAAGTATTAGACAAAAATGAATTTTGCGATTACAGCTCAGCTCAGAGGAATATTAATATCTGGAGCAAATCGAGCAAATAGTTGTTGACACTCTAGAAAATTGAGGGGATAAACAATCATCAGGATTCATCATCTGGGATGCATGAACGTCTGAACAAACTTTCATGACAACCCATCCAATAATTGTCGAGATATTTTAGTCTGGGCCAAAGTGGTGGACCAACCGAAAAGCAGACAGATCAACTTTACCATCCCCAAAGCCATGCTGCTACTGGCTAAATGTAATTTAGTTGCAAGCAATCTTTTTTTTTAATTTTGTGGGTACAATCCAGTTTTGATGTGATGAGTGAGGCTTTGCCTAGTTGTTAAGTTGTTTAAGAAGTTTCCACTAACTCATTAGCCCTTTTTCCACGGAGATCCCACAATATTGCCACAACGAAGGCCTGCATCTCTGCAGGCTTTGTATATTTACACCAAACCACATAGTGCCGGCCCAGTGCGTTCTTTTACACAGCGAGCTGGCATCGCAGAACCACAAGAGGTATGACATAACACAACAGGGTACCGGTCAACAAGTGATTCTGCTTGTCTGCTGAAGCTTTTTTATGTTTTATGTGTTTTTTGGATAAATGAACCGCTGCTTCTTCTGCAACAGATCACCTTGTGTGATGGTCTGTGGGAAGATTCTCCTCCTGCCGGTGTGTCTGTGTAGTGCACACAACTCTATGTCAGCGCTGTAAAATGTGTCGGCTTGTCTCCCTCTTAAAACAGCTGACAAATATGCAGTATAAATACATAATTTAAATGACAGAGTCAAAAACAGCAGTGAACATATAACTCAACAACGTTCTGACTCGTCCTGCCGGCTTACCATTTCACACAGATGTTGATCTAGCTCTGTTGCCACCTCTCTTGGCTGATCAGAAGTGGAACGAAACTGACCTCTCCATTCTGCCTCAGTACCTTTTACGCAGATGGCAGACGAAAGAAGGGTGCAATATTCCCACCTTGAAGAGGCTGTGTAAAAGGGGCTATAAACATGGTAGTCTAAGTGTCATGTAACTATGCTGTATTTCCATTTGGGTTTAGGTCACTGGTAAATGCATAAGATTATCTAAATTAATGGAAATATGCGAGAAATAAACTGCTAAGCTTCTTCTTGTGGGATGAATGGAAGATAGTCATATTTGCAATTAACATGTTATATTCATTTGCTCATTTGAGCACAACTTCCTGGTGATAAACCTGCAGATTTCAGTGTAGTTCATGTGACTTGGTCTCTGTGAAACTAGAGATCTGGGGTAGGTGGTGTCCTTCAGAGGACCTGGCCCAGTCTCAATGTCCACCCTAAGCCTTGAGCACTGAACGAACCTTTGCAGACATTTATAGAACAGACTAATAGCCGCCTTGTTATTAGAAATATCTGATTAAATGAGATGAAAACAAATCATGCCTTCATGTTGAAATTCATGTCCTTTGAAACAAAAATCATCTGTGCTGGGCCTAAACTGACCAGTGTTCATGCTAAACATGTAAATGTAACTGAGAAATGACTGACTGACGTCATACACCTTCCTGACAACATTACTCAACTTGATGTCAGTTTTGCATCATTAGAAACAGCTTATTCATTTCTTCTGGGGATACAAAAATATCTTGAAAATTTAGATCTCATGAATAAACAATGTCTCAATACTGTCTGTCCTGGACTATAACAATATCTGCAGTGATACTGTATTACATATGCATTGTTACATAGTCCATTACTTTATTTTAACAACTGAACAACAGCTACTGACTGCTGTATTGTTTCTGTTTTGTACATACATAACATTCACTGCTAGTGACAATTACTGTAATGCCATTTTTCTACACATGCTTATGTCACAGCTGGATACATTTATTATATATATTTTTTAGAAAGCAGGAGCACTTACAAACAAAAAATGTGGTACACATCATCATCCCTTATTAATCTTTATTTCTTTGCTTTTTAATATTGCGTTAAATATTGTCAATATCACAGACTTTTTATTGTGGTATTATCGTACAATGACAATGGGGAGACTGAAAGACAAGAGTGTAAAGACCTGAATATACATTCCACACATGCACAGTCACAACAAACTGGAGGCACGTGGATGTGAGCCTATATTTACACCCTCTGATGACGGAGTTTACGTCACGCAGACCCTAGCAAACCGTGGCGTTCTTGAGATGTTACATATAATTTTGGTTTAGGAAGCAACAGTCAGTCACTGGGAGGTCTCATCTCAGCAATTCACATCCACTGAATGGACGGCTGGCTGAGTGACATTGACCCATGACACCAACCTCCCTCCACTGCCACATCCTCCAAGCTGTAAAAAGCATGTCTGAAACAAGGGGGGGTGGGGGGCACAAAGGGAGTGAAATGGGAAAGAGGAAGAGGAGGAGGAGGGGTGTTATGCTGAGTGTCCATGGAGGAAAGACCAAAGTGTGTGTGTGTGGGGGGGGTAATTCCTGTTTTGCTGAGTTTCATCATGAGAGAGTGAAAAATCACCTGTTTTCTGGCTCTTTTATTTCTAGTCTTTCTTAATGTCATTTTTAACTTATGTCCGCTCTTTAGGTCACCAGGGTTGCACCTGCTCTCCTCCCTCCGTCTCCAAGCTGAAGTGACCACACACCACACGTGTCACAGGCCTACCAGACAGGGGAAACCAGCAGTGATTTAGCAAACAAGCGCTCAATCAATGGTGCAGTGAAGCGCGTAACACATGCCAGTCAAAACCTATTACGTTCAAACAGCCCTCTTCAACTTCCACTCCAGTGGTCCGACCCTTGGGCTGCTAGCCAAAGAGACTGGCCAGAGGACAGCCACACTGTTATGAAGTCATACACTTGTAAATGTTGCGTGATTGCCAGTCATAAGAGCTCATTAGTTTAAATTTTTAAAGAAAAATGTAGTAATGTATCCAGTGTGATTTGATTGTTAAAAAAACTGGAACAAAATTCAAAAATACAAATATCTTGAAATTGGGATTATTAAAAATACATGTGCAGCACAACATGGGTGCACATTTTGCTTGAATATTGGAATGCGAGTATAATGAATAACAGGGGTAAACTCAAAACACTAATTGCACCATACTTTTATGTTGAAGTTGTAATGTTTTGCGTCTATTTAAAGATCCTCTTCACTCAAAAATTGTATGTTTTTCTTTTCGTTTATGTCCCCTAAAACATCTGACCTTGACTATATTGACATGTACATGTGCAAAGTTTCACATTCCTCTCCTGAATGAGGAGATGTCTTAAATCTGAGACACAAATGTAGCCTCGGTAAGCTAGATCTGCTACGTAACAAATTCAAAAGCCAATCCCTGCAGGCAAAGAAACCTAAAAACCTCTAGCACAGAGCGGTACAGAAGGCGAGAGTTAGCATTAGCTGTGTCAACCACTGCCTGTTACAAGCTAACAAGCTAACAACTTAAACAAATGAAAGATGCTAACCACACTTACCATTCATTACCCATTACTATTACCTATTACTTATAAAAATCTAATATTTAGCATCTTTCCTTAATATTCTGTGCAACATGCGTGCATCGCCTCGAGAATTCTCAGTGCGGCTGCATGCTAACATTTCTCTCTAATGATGTAATAAAATAAAAATATCTGTAAAGACCTGTCCACGTCCAACCAGGATATCCTTTGGTGTCCTCATCACTTTAATTTAGCCAACAGCTTCCTTTGCTTCGTGTACTTCCCCAGCATCAAACTCAGGTACATATACATATGTATATACACATACAGGAACCCAATACCTGTCCATATGTCAGTGTCCATGGACCAATATGTCTTTAGTAAGTTGTAAGGAATACTGTCCACTCAAGCTGCCTTAAATTTGTGCAGATAATCGTCTGTTTTACACACAGTTTTACCCTCTACATCAGTATTTCCAAACTCAGTGGTCTTGTCACTCTTTAAAGTGAATACATTTCTGGAGAAATCTGGCTGCATTATTTGGCATTATTCCGTTTAATATTCAATGTATTAAAGAGTTTTAAGTAATTAAGTAAAGTTGCATGGTTTTTGTAACTTGTTCACATTAATTTGATCGCCCTTAGCCCATATATAGACCTTATTTTACCATAAAGTATAACAGTACAATCAATAGAATAAATTGTTCTTTAAATTTAGATTTCATATTTAAAAAACTCAGCCAGCATTTTGTAGAAAAAGTCAAACATTTGGAACATTGGAACTCCTAATTGTCTTCATACAATGTAAATAACATTGGTTTTGGCCTCGGCGCTCTACATTTTGGCCACAATGTCCCAATAAATTTGTATTTATTAAAGGCCTTGCCCTAAATATGGCTTAATTCCAGCTCTGCAATGTCAGATTTATTTTGCTAACTGTGATATAAATATATCACAGTGAATACCAGCTGACTGTGTTTCTTCAGTGGAAAAAGAGCCAGCCTAATGATGGACGCTGCCCCTCTGGTCTCTTTCTCTGTTCCTGTCACAGTTGCTTTTTGGCCATCGATGCAAATAGTGAGGTGCCTGAAATCACCGTGTGATTTACACACATGCGTGTACACGTGCACTTGTGCAAAAACACACACCCACACACAAACACGAGAACACACACATAGGCACACAAATTTAAACTGACACAGACACACACACAGACTCACACAGACACACACAGACACACACACACACAAGAGGCAGGCTGCGAGCAAGCCGGGTTTTTGTGTAGCACCACATGCGAATGAGGCTAAAAGAAGTGAAATGAACCCTTTGAGTCAAAGAGGAGCTTGGGGCGTGCTGCAGGCAGAGAGCTCAGTCAGAGAGGGAGCTTGGCAGGCAAATGCGCCTTCTGTTGACAGCTTCCACTGAACATCTAATGGCAAGAGATGGGGGCCCACAACCGCTTTCTTCCATGCCATTGGTTTCCCATTTCATCGCATTTAGTAGGGCGCCTCTCAGCGCATTTGCAAATATGTCAAGTCACCATTCATATTTTACAGTTATTAGCATTGTCTCTCGATTTTTGTTTTGTTTGAGCGATGTTGTTTTTCTTCTTTTTCTTTCTAAGGAAAAGTTCTTTGTTTCAGCTCTTTTTCTGTTCAGACTTAGAGAACAGGGCTCCGCACTGATGCCTTGGAGACTGGGTAGTTTTTTTGGAGAAGGGGTTTATGTATTCTTTATGATGTGATATACAGCCCGGGAGAGGGAACATTGGGTAAGAACATACCAATGCCAGGCTACGTTCTCAGCATGATATGAGGATGAAAATGATATGAGAATATCTGAGTGCTTGCTCTCTTTCTGTCAATACCTGAGGCTGCTATTGTAACTCATTGGCCTATCAAGACTTTCAAGGTGCTCTTGCTCAATTTCCAATTTGCTTATTTAGGAAAACAAACAAACAAACAGATAAAACAGAAAAGCCAAAAATGTTAAGGGTCAAATCTGTACGACAGAATACTATAAATAATATAATAATATGTATAATATAATATTAATAATACAGATAATTTTCACTGTAACAAATACAAAAACAAAACATTTTTTTAACTTATCTTTACTTATCTTTGTTTTTATGACAGGACACGAACTGAAAAATGTTGGTCTTACAATAAAGTTGTTATTTATAATGCAAGTCAATAAAAATGAGAGCTGAGATCAGGCAGATGAGCCTTATTTACCTGTGCTCTATACCAGTGTTTCCAGCCTTTTTGGCTGTGACTCTTCAAAGTGAAGCAACGTCTAACTTCAACTCACAGGTTGCACAAGTCGGTCTTGTTCTTCATCTAGTGACTCATCACATTTATTTTATGAGCTGTTGGGGAGTCCCGAACCCCAAGTTAGGAACCACTGCTCTACACAGAAGAAGAGTGGATACCAGTCCCTAGTTTATTATAACCATAATCATGGATATATCATTGTGCATACAAGCTGACCGTGTTTCTTCATTTAGAAAGTGCTTACATAATGTGAATTGAAGTGTAAACCTACTGTGACATCACACATTGGTTTGTGGACTACTATTCTGAAGTCGTAAGTCTGGCACTAAGGCCGTCACCATCTTGTTTTTTTCTGGGGGGGCCCACAAGCGACCTTTTTCGTTGGGTGACTTACTGCGCTGTGAGCAGCGCTTGGTTTTGGCTCATCTGTTCAGCAGGAAAAAATGGCGGCCTGCCTGGTCACAAAATTTCTCGTATTGCAGCTAAACAGTCTCTAAAAATAAAAATGGACATGAAATGAAAATTCAGTAACAAAATCTTAATACGTATTTGATCAATACTGTCCAGTTTGACAGTTTTGTGAGTCTGCTGCTTTCATGAGCCTGCTTTATTATCTATTTTACTTTAATTGAGAGAATAATGTACATAATGAACAACACGCTGTATAGAAGAAGACTTGAAACTAGCAACTGTGAGTATGAACTCATTAGGAAACTGTTTACTGAGGTCATAAATCAGGTGAGAAGTAGGTTCATTTTGCCATAAAAGTACATACAATCTGACTTTTTTTTAACATCACTGGAGCCCCTGCTGGCGATTAGAAAGAATACAGGTTTAAAGCTCTTCTGCACTGCCTTCAGACATGGAAGCTCTGTTCACTATTTAATATACAGTCTATGAAGAGCAATAAATGTGCAGTGATGGACCATCTGGTCTTTTTCCCTGTTCCTGTCACTGCTGCTTTTAGGCAGCTAATAATTTGTCTGCACAAATAAGTTATATTTTCTCCATGACACCTCCCAGGCTAAACACAAGTTGCACTACAGCTTTCATCAGCGAATCTATTTTGCTAATTGTAACATCATAACGTGTAGGCAGACCAACAATATAAATTTGCTAAACTGTAGCCAACTACACGATTTCCTAAACAACCATCTTTGTTCCAACATCATCTTCAACATCTCATCAACATCTTGCTGCTGTTGACGGTGACATGGTTCAGAAATGTACAATTCTCAGCTTTAAAGGACTACAACAGAGATTTATGAGAACCTTTGTCTTAGCCTTCAAACAGGCCTCACGCATTTCCAGCCAGCTTCACTGTGTCTGTGCAGTAAAGAATGACATCATTACTTGGTGGTACCTTACACTCAGCTCTTGTCCTCTGTCTCACAACCTTTAGAAGAAAGGCCACATCTCCAGCCATATTCCAATTAATACGTTCCCCTCCGTACTATACATACATACATCACCTTGATGTGTCCACTGCTTTGAACGCACTGAAGGAAATGAAGCAAAGAAAGGACTTTTCTTAATGCTTGAAAATGATAAACATGTTGTTCCTTGGCTATCTAATTTGCTGTGATGGCATTAATCAGTGTTGCACGGCGGGCGACGGCAAAGCGGAAAGGACAAAATGAACCGGGACATTAGTCAATGAAAAGAATGATGCATTAGCTGTTCACTCATAAAGTCATTGAGTGGGCAAATTAGAGAGAGGACTTGTTCATTTGACTTAGACTCCCTGTGTAAGTATTAAACTACAGAACAAAACAAGGTGCAAAGATACAAAATGGTTTGACACAAATGACCTCATTTACTAGTGGTACACTCTGCCTAAAATGAGACAAAAAGTCCTCCTCTTATTTATATTCCTGTAAAACTGTGTGGGAGATTTTGGCTAATTTAGCACTCTGAGTTGCACTGAACTGATGGTAAAGTTATTCTTTTAAAGTATGAAAATCCGGTAAAAGCTACAGTTAATTGCTAACTCACATAGAATATTGTCTACTTTCTATCACAACCATTTACAACTATTAAACAATCTTGGAAAGTGTGATTAATCAATGGGCTTAGATGTTTTCTAAAGTTCCATTGAATTTAAAATGAAAACTTATTGTCTACATGGTTGGCACCTTTTGTTGAACTAAGAGTTCATACTGAGGATGGAAAAATGGACTCACCTGACAGTTTCGCTGTATTGTAGACTGAAAACCAAGTTGGTTGGACTTTATATGGTCTCCTCTTGATGCCAGAATCCACTCAGGGAGTTGGATCCCTCACTCCAGTTCATGTTACTGTGTGGAGACATTAAAACTGTCAGGACCCTGAGTTTACAGCTTTAGAAAACTTTAGCATAAACACAGATCACATTACAAAACTATACTGTGATTTATTTAAATGTACAAATGTAATTATTGGGTTCAATAAAGCTTAAAAAAATAAAAAGTTGAAAGTTGAAAATAAAAAAACTGAAAACTATAGTTTTATATTGTTAAATGGCAACTTCATTTACTAAGAAATACTAAAACTTCAAAATTTCACAGATGGCATAACTAATAATAATAATTTATCTTACAAGCAGTAGTGGAATATAACTAATAAGGTTGTAATGATACATCTATCCGGACTGATATATCGATTCAATGTCCTACTATCAAATATAATCGATCTATATCGTCATCTTGAAGATAAGCCTTTATTTTGAAATTCCCATGGCATGTCAGTGTCACGAATGTCTGGAAGAGTTCAGTCTTAAAATTCTGAAATCATGGTTGCTTTTTGTGAGTTAAATAAATGTAACAGATTGTGTTAAACGGACTTAAAATATCATCTGAAACTGTATCATGGCAGACTTTGTGATACCAGCAAATATCAAATTATTGTCCAAAGAATATATTGTGATGAAACATTTATTCAAATTTTGGAGTTTTTTCTTTTCATACCACTTTCTACTTCTACTCCCCTACACATCAGAAGGAACTATTATATATTCTACTTCACTATAATTGTTTCACAGCTTTCGTTACTGCTAACTTTACAAATTAACATTTTTGCACACAAAACATATATTAAACCTTTTAAAGTAGGATGTTTGTTAAAATTGGGTCTACTAAACAGTCTATACAAGTAAGAAATTTTCAGAAAAATAATGGCCAACAGCGCACAGCACTTGTGACGGCATTTCTCACGTTTTTCAGAATTACTACAAACCAAACAATCAATCATTTAATGGAAATTAGTATCAGCAGATGGAAATAATCATTAGTTGCAGTTCAAAATGAGCTTCACCTCAACCAATTAAAACACTATAATCCTGCTTCATGCACCTGTTCATGCATTAATGCATGAATAATAATAATAATCTAATGATATAATCTATAATAGAAAAGCAATCACATGGGACATTTTTCCCGATTATAACTACAAACTTTTACTTAAGTCACATTTTCAGTGCAGGACTTTCACTTGTGACAGAGTATTTCTGCAGTGTTGTAGCAGTAATTTTACTTAACCACTGACTTGTGATCATTGTGATCATTTTTAAGTCAAGAGAGCTCATGTTCAAATATAAACTCACGACATGAAGGATAACCTATAATAATTTTTTAGCTGTGTGATGAATACTACTATGCAAAACTACCAAACAATACATGAATTTCAGATGCTTTTAAGAAGCACATATGATTCTCGTATGTATTGTGAGACATTCAGATTAGAAAAACATGTTACATACAGTATGGTTTCATTAAATCAGTTGTGGTTATTTTGTGCTTTTTAGCAACTGTATTTTGCATCACTTTTTCATTCCTGTCTGAGATTTGACTGCTGTACCTTCTTGTAAAACTCAAAATAATTTTAAATTTAGAGTTCTGTGCTTCATACTGTATTTCTTTTACACCACAAAAACAGAGCTGGTGATTGTCACATATATTTTAAAGCTGACACTTTAAGCCTGCCAGTAGAATTTATCTAATTGTGATCTAGTTTATTGGTCCTTCATCAAACTTTGATTACGTCTACCTTGATAAAGATAATGCTTTTCTTTCAGCAATAAAGCACAAACACATTACAGAAACTATTTCAAACATGATTACTAACACGCAATTTTCCCCCATTATGTAGAAACTGTTGGTGCCAGAATGCAGGAGAGAGTTTCAGCCAATGAGGAAGAAAGTTGCAGAAAGTCAGAGAGGAAGAGCAGACATCTAAAGACAAAGGCGGAGGAGGAGAAGACACACGTGAAGAAGTCGTGGGGTAAACAGAAAAAGAGATACTGTACAGATTGGTGGATGGACAGAACAGTTGGAGGAGGAGTAAGGAGGTTCCTGAGAGGAGAGGAGAAAGGGGAGAGTGGGGGGGGACGGAGCCAGACCTCTAACAAGTGATTATACTGAACCCCCCCCAACCCCCCTTTCTCCCCCTCAGGGCATGGGGACAAGAGAGCAGCAGGCTGGCAGTGTCTGCATGTGTGTGCGCATGTATGTGTGTGTGTATTTATGTGTACATATGTGTGTGTGTGTGTGTGTGTGTGCACCCTGCCTGTTTCAGCATATTGTGCCCTCAAACACAAAAAGATGATTAGTGGGATTTTCTGTGGGCTGAACAGCATGCCTTTAAGACTGCGACAGCTGGTAAAGGATGTTCAAGATGAAATGGTCCTGGGGTCTCCTCGCAGCCATACCACTTGAAGAAAAGACACAAAATAAAAACTGTTTCTGGCCAAATAACAGCGGCTCTATTCATTCGCCGTGTTACATATTCCAATGAAGTCAGCTCACCCAGGTAGCTGAGAGTCAGCACCGTGATGGACAGGCTGGGATAAATGTAAACATCACCACATTTCCCTCACTTTCTCCATCACAAACACATTTATGTACACACCATTACACACACACCACTCACTAAGGTGTCCCTTTGGCCCGGAGGTTAAACAAACATATTGACTTTAATCAAACTAAACACTTAAAGTCGGGCTTATATTAAAACAAGGGGCGAATCTCTGCATTCCCTCAAAGCTCATATAAATCCAACCAACAATATCTATTTATTCCTTTATGCAATATGCCTTTAATAAACATAGTGTCAGAGGGAAACCAAATCATCCGCGGCTGAGAGCATGTAAGAAAATCAATTAAAATGAAGTCACAGAGCTGGCCGCCCAATTGTCTGTGGCAGTTATTTGATATAATATGGTTAATACTACTGGCTGGGTAAATTAACACAATTTTGCCACAGTCGACTGTGTGTGTGTGTTTGTGTGTTAGTGTGTGTGTGAGGGCTGAGGGGGGAGGTTTGAGGGAGGGCACTGGGCTCCCAAGGGACCCCTGGGAGTCAGAGTAACACTTGAAGTAAACAATAGCACTGGCTGACCAGAGAGGACCTCAGATGCTCACTGAATCTACCAGGATGTAATTAAAGCTCAGATAAATTTTCGGTTGTTCTACATATGCGCTGCGGCTGAATGATTAATCGCCTTAAAACTGCAAGAGCCACAATTTTAATGGCACCTTATACACTTAACAGTGTTTTCACTGTAGATATGAGTTTTATATCTGTGGTTTTCACCAGCTGTTACTTGGTCAAATAGCCACAGTCAATTTTGCATGTTATAATAACAGCTGTCGAAGCCAAATTTCTGGTTCAACATTTTGGTAAAGGCACTTATTCACTTTCTGACAGGGAGTTAGATTAAAATATCGATACCACTAATATTTGGCCATTAAAAATAGAGCTACAGCTAACAGACGATTAGCTTAGCTTTGCACAGAGGTTGGAAACGGGGAAACAGCTATCCAGGCTCAGTCCAGCAGTTAGAAACTCCGCTCACCAGCACCTATAAAGCTTCTTTATTAGCATTTTATATCTTGTTTGTTTGTTTAATTTTTGCAAAAACCAAAGTGTAAAAATGACAATTTGCTGTTTTATAGGGTGTTACATACCTAACCGTTTCTTGGCTCTGAACTGTTGCCAGGCAACCAGTGGAGGCAACCCATGCCAATGACAAACTAATTTAAAAAACATATTACTTCTAACAAAGTGAAACCTTACTTACATTTCAATTGAAGCGTTACCGTAATCACGCCAGAGCTGCACTTGGTCTGCCTTGTCTGTGATGTTGTTATTCTCACTACTGCATTGCATTGTGGGATATTTACGGTGGCAAAGTATGCTTGTATCATTTTATAAGCTCATTATAGGCTGCCTCTGTAGAAATCTGAACCTGCAAATTAGTAAATGGCCATATCTGACCTATATCTGTACAAAAAATACAATATTTCCCTCTGAAGTAGAAGTGTAGAAGTATATAGTTGCATAAAATGGTAGTACATCCAAATTCTACTTACATATTATAATATTCCCAAATTAAAATATCTAAAAACGACTAGACCTAAGCTGTATATTTTGTTGAGTTGTGTACTTATATTATCCCAAATATTTCCAACCATGTTAAAACCCAGAGAAATCAGTAATTTTATTCAAGTTAGAGCAATTTATTTAGTTTATTTATGGGAAAGAGATGATTTGTCAAGAGTGAGGAAGTCTGTCGGTTAATATGACTTAACATAACCCGAATAAAACTTTAACACATTACCTCATCCATAAACTTGATTTCTGCCTGAGTCGTATCACATAGATTTTAGTGGGCAACGGGGGTTATTTGACAATGAACGCAACAACTCCCATGGTCCCACGCTACTTCACGACATCATCAAACTACGTCTTTTGTTATCGTTTTACTGTGAGGGAGACCCCTAGTGGAAGAAATTACATAATGTGTGTTTAAGTACTGTGTACTGACTTTCCATCACTGGTATCATTTAGTATTAAACATTTTACAGCATTTATTTAATACCATAACGCATATATATACAGTATATAACTTCTATGTATATGAGCTAACACAAATTCAGTATCTTAATAAGTGTGATCATTTCATTGGTAAGTTTTATAGAAAACTAGGAAAGTTGTCTTTTTTCTGGTTAGAACTGGTTTGAACCCTGAATGACTTTAGATTCTACTTTTTTTTTTTGTCTGATTCTATTCCTGTACAAACAATATAAGTTGCTGATTGTGCTTGGAACAAACATATAAAACCATGTAGACCATAAAATACAGGCCCGAGGTTTAAGAGAGAAATAATTTGATTCATAATCACAGTGCTGGAATATCTAATTACAGTTAGATATTCTCCTAAAATTGTTAAGCCCTAACGTGCACAATGTTGCTATTTCTGTTTTTGTTCTCCTTTTTCTGCTTCTCTGTCGTTCTCCTTTCACTCTCCTCCACTGGTTGAATGTTACATTTACCCATAATAACTCTCCATCTTATTCTGGCTGCCTCTCTCTCAGTCCTGAACCACATGGCTGGTCATTGTTGGTGGTGCACTGTACTGTGATGCATGGACTTCACTGGATCGTTTGTATGGTGTCGCAGAGCGATTGATTCTGGTGGTGGTGGAGGGGTGGAGAGGGAGGCAAGCAGAGGGGCGGCGGCCAGGCCCCCCACGGCCTGCTGGGAGAGGGAGTTGGAGCCAGGCGCTGAGCTGGAGGGCAGTACCGAGGGTCACAACACATTGTTCTCCGCTCTCAACCCGTCTGTAACCTGTCACACACTTGTAATGGATGGTGAAAGAAAGACTGTGGAGAGAAGAAAAGGGGGAGGAAGTGAAAAAAAGAACAGTTAGACGTACTTTTGGATTTTTTTCTGTGACTGTGACAAATGAGGAATCAATCAGGCCTTGAGACATTAGAAACAAGATGATAGCAGTGCATCTGTTTTCAAGAAAACAAGTGTGAAGCAGACATTATTTCTACTTCACCTTTTTTCTTAAATTTTTAATTTTTAATTCACTTTTTGTACTTTTTTCCCATTACAACCAATCCTGAGATTATCTTTTTTAATGAGACTGATGTATTTCTGGTTTGACAGAAACAGGTTTTGCAAATGCAAGATTTTTGGCACCCAATTCTGAGTATAGAACACGTAAACAAAGAAGAAGCAGTAACTACCTGAAAACTGCAAAAATCACAGACTAAATAACAAGATTGTTGATATTGGCCGATTCTGCAAAACTGTCTATTCAATAGCTCACTTTAATTAACAACATGATTGCTGGTAAGTAAAAAGGCAAACATTAATTGCACATCTGTGCCTCCTGCATGAACGTATATATTGGACATGCCGCTTCTTGTATTTGAACTAATGTTATGTGTCCACAGGAGCATTTTTTGGACACGGGTCGCACCACTTCCACACACTGGACAGCTGACCAACAACAGGCTACACCCTCCTACAACCAAACCAATCGAACACTCCTGCTTGCACCTTTGTGGGCTGTCTGCTCCTGCATTTCCAACCGAACAAACAGTGCGACACGTTTTGAAACTCTGACATTACGATAGTGGTTCAGTGAAACATGTCTCTGAAAATGCTTCTTCTTCTTCAGTTTTAGATCTACAGTGGTTTTAAAGTTTTTCAGGAGGTTTTCCAGAGGTGGCGAGTCACACTAAATGCCCCTGATTTGCATAAAGTAGCCTAGACCTCAACTTTATGCAAATGAAGAGCTGCCAACACAACACCCCATCTCTTGAAATGCACTCTGGCACTATAAGAATGTAATGCACAGCTGCTGACACAGACAATGAATGGGAAGCGTGGAAATGTTGGATCCTGTTGACAGTACTATGAATGTTGCCACTGGATATATCGTGAGGGGTGAAACCATCCTATTGGGTGTAATTACTAAGAAATAAGTACAGTATAAACAATTACATAAAATAAAAATAACTTAACATTTACTTCTAATATTCACCGCGAGTTGACGTTTATACAGACGTAAACTTAAACCAATGGCACCCTAGAAGTAAAACAGCGAATAAAAAAGTGGACTAGCCGAGAGCAAGTGTTGTAGTAAGACAACAGCAGTTGAGTCCTTTTCCTGTGGATCAAAAGGTGATGAAGGCTGAACAACCACTGACAGATCTGATGGTCCTGAGAGTATCCCCGACACAACACGTCTCATCAGCAGCCCCAAAATGAAGACATGGAACAGGACACTAGATGACAGAGGCTCCCTTGGTATGTGTCTGTGCGTTAGTGTGTGACCGTGTACGTCCGTGTGAGTGTGTGTGCAGGGTAACTTTGGCACTCTGGACCTTGCAGCTGTGGCACATCGCAGAGCCAGTGTTTCACGTCAACATCAAGGAGCCATGGGTGTGTTCAACATGCAAATGATAGCAGATCAGTGAGGGCCGGTCTCTGCCTGTGCTCTCCTGTGAGCCTCCGAACAAAAACAAAATCCCTACAGCACACCCATTTCATAGAATGACAATATCTGTCAGATTGTGTGACACAGCTCACTGAGATATATCACATGGCTCAGTGTGTAAATATTAAGTCCAGCTCTCCCTCTTCCCTTCCTCCCGCACAGTATTTCATTTTCTCTGGGCGTTTTCCGAGGTCCATTTGAAAGGGGGCATTAACAAAGGCAATGAGGCTTAATTAAGACACTTTAGCGAGCGATCACAGTGGGCAGATGGCTTTCTGTAGTGGATCCAAGCTCAACCACGGGACACTGTGAAGTTGAAAAGAACTGCCAAAGGGGGCACTGCAAGTGGGCTTCCCTCCTCACCAGCCAAAACGGGTGGAGGGTCGGGGGACGGATGGAAATGGAAGATGTGTGGATGAGAGGGGTGAAGTGTCAAAAGGAGACTATCCTGCTTTCTTTTATTAAAGGAATAAATATCTTTTAAGGAATAGTTTGGATAATTTGATGTGGGGTCGTCTGAGGGACTTATTGATAGTCACTGGATTAGCTATAGTAGATGCCAGTCAACACACCCCGAGTTTAAAGAAGCAGAGAGAGGCACCAGCCCGAAATCTATGCAATGAACTGCTATGGATGAGGACAGCAACAAAAGATATTTTAGCCACATAACAAAAGGTCCACCTAAACAAAAAAATAAACAACAATATCAGTGTTCGCTATATTTAGACGGTTTTAGACATTGTGCTCCACAGGTGAAATTAGTTTTGAGAATTTTACCTTACAGAACACAGGAGTTACTGGCCAATTGTTGCATTGATCTGTTAGGTGCCTCTGTTATTGTGTGACTTCTGCTGTATGACCAAAGTCACAAAATAACAAACAAATTAATCGATTGAGGCAGCGATAGACCAGAAACTTCTGTGTTCTGCAAGGTAAAATGAATGATTTTGTCTATGGAGTTTGGTTGTTCGGACAGAGCAATATTTGGCTTATGAAACTCAGTTTCCCAGGTGGACATTTTTTAAAGACAGAATGAATAAGATTTGTCTGAGCTGTCTGTAAACACACCATAACGATAGTTGATTACTGAGTCTCATTCCCAGGACGTCAAATACTGACATTTTGGGTTGGTAAAGGATCCAGAGCACAGCAAAATAAGGAGTAAAAAAGGAAACACAGGCAGAGGGCAGGGCTTCTGCAGATACAGGTATCACCACACATTTCTAGTATGTCATAACTGATGATTGAAAGGGATTATGTTTCTATTTGTCTACATATGATTTTTGTAGTAAAATGTTGCATATTATACCTTTAAGTGGCTAAAAGACTTTTTGTTGCTAACCCTGTCCACAGCAGTACATTGCTTAGCTCCCATGCTGATGCCCCTCTCTGCTTCTCTAAACTGGGGGCGTGTCGACCAGTAAGGGGAGGTAATGTTAAGGAGTGATGACAGTTATTAAACAGGTTGTAAAAGAAAAAAGGAGCGTGTAAGACATGGAGAAAGACAAGTTTGATGCTTTTTTGACCTGGGAATTAATGTTACTGTGGGATTTTTATTTAGAATAGAAGCCCATGTAGACAGGGTTACCACTCGCAATGGCTGTCGTCACCGCTCTGTCTCTCTCGGCCCTGTAAGACAGCGTGGCGCGTCTCATTTCTGGCTCAGTGTGTTTGTCAATCCTCAGCTGGCCCTGCTCCAGCAGCAGACAGATCAGAGGATTATGTAAGCTGGAGGGGCCTTGAGCTAAGTGTGCTGAGAGTTACTCAGAGGTGTGATTTGACAATCTACGTGCCAAACCATCACCCAGCCCTCAATACATGCAATAGATGCTAGTGATCACATATCCAGAGGGGTAGAGCGGGCAGAAAAGAAAGCAAACCAATATTTTTGTTCTGTTTACTCTAGGTGCTCTTCTGCCTTTTCTTCTCCTGCGTTGCTGTTTCGTTTATGTGAGCTGAAGGGAGGCGGGATGAATGGAAGATGGATAGAAACAGGTAAAAAGCAGCGATTCATCTTCAAGGAAACTAAGCTGAATTGTAAATAACATTTTTTTTTTATGATAGTGTGGCACAGAAAAAATAGTGTAGATTGCCAGCGGCTATTCTTTAGTTAAACTCTACTGTTAAAACAAGACTAAATTGTCAGTGCAAAAATCACACAGGTGAATCAAAGTCAGTTCTGAAGATATGTAAAATTGAGTGGAATAAAGTGTTGATATTGAGACAATATTTCAGGGATGACTATTGGTGCTTTCACAAAATATTAAGACAATGAGAATTTTGATAAATCATCAGTAATGTGGATAAAATGACTGTGAGGAAAACGCTGCAATCCGGTAAGTTCAGAAAATTACATCACTTTACCGAAATACAGCCTTTATTATAAAGACAACATTTAAGCTATATCACAAAATAACAACATCCAAAATTGAAGATGATATGTAGTCTCATATCATGATATTGATATGATCTCCATATATTGCCCAGCCCTTCTTTGCATCATCACTTTTACTGTATAGGAAGCCAAAACCATAATTTCAGCACCATGTTAATATTTTAACCACGTATTGCAACAATAACACGCATTTCAGTTTTCTCATGTGATCTGAGTTTAGTTTGGCATAGATTGTCCCTGAACTCACAAACCCACCCAGAGCCTGAGATATACAAGATTTTGTGTTGACCCCCGGAAGAATAGTTGTTACTACAGTAATAACTAATGAGGATCCTAAATAAATAAATCAGTGTTTATATAGACTCACTGTTCTAGCTGTTCTGTTATTTGCTTTTACCAACTTAGTCATATCCACATTACTGATGACTATCAAAAATCTCATTGTTTTAATATTTTGTGCACCAATAGTTATCCCTACTGTATAGCTGCAGTATTGAAAAATATTGACATCAAGGCATTTGGCCAAAAATGTTGTGATTTTGTCCATATCGCACAAACCCCAACCCAACTATTACAGTAGCCATTGGAAAAAAAAAAGATGATTTTTACTTTAAAAAATCTAAAATTGTATTAATTTATTTAACTTTCTCTATTGTATCTGCCTTAAATTGTGGTTTAAATCTTGCTTATCTACTTGGCCAAGTGCAGTAAGTAATTCTGGCAGACACTAAATTCCTTTAATTGTATCTTATTTTGTGTTTTTACATGAAAAAATAAAGATAGAATCAGCCTTTAAAAAAACAACATGTGTAGTGTGTATATAAAAGTAAACAGCAGCAATAGTAGAAAATGTTCACTCCTTTTGATGTTATCTCAACAACTGTTAAAGTGATCTCCACCCTGTTAAAATTGAGCTTTTCCTTGTTTTACACTGGAGTTAACTGAATTTCTCTGAATTTTGGATTGTTGATGGACCAGAAAAAGCAATTAACTACATCACCTTGTGCTCAATGATTTTTTTTCCCCACTGTTTTGCAGACCAAATTATTCATCAAGTAAGCAAGAAAATAAAGGACAGACAAATCAATATTGAAAATAATCAGTCAGCCTTAGAAAACAGGCTACAAATATGTGTTTACAAGGAATATTAATAAGCCTTTTTATCAGAAAACAAGAATACTATTTTTATCTGGTGTTAATCCTTGTATCAAATAAATGAATCAGTTAATTTCAGAGTAAAAACTGGACTGTAAATTTTTGTTTACATATGGATCACAGATTGCACCTTTAAGGCTTTTATGCAATATCAATTGATAGAGTTAACATAATGTATAGCCATCATGTTTTCCACTCATGAATTCTGGCGAGCCTATGAATCATGAATGCGTTACATTATCGAAAACAAGCCATATATACTGTATATATGCATATATGTATGTTGCTACATTGTTTGTTGATGCTGAATGAGAGTTGTGGCTTGAAACTCTCCCTTGAAGTTTGTGCGGTGACAAGCCCCTGAGCTGTGGATGAATGGATGAACATGGGCATCGGCAGCTCTGCCAGCGTGGTGCCCAATCCTTTGAAACCGCCAAGGTAAACGTATGCAGCATGCTATTTTCATCCCTCCGTGCCTGTCAACCTAAATCTGCCTCTCCAACTGGTCATTTTTATCACTTGCCAAAACTGCCAACTGGTGATAAACTTTTAAGTTAGTTTTTAAATTTCATTTCCCTAGAGTCAAACTGAGCAGGAGTCAGCCAGAATTTGCAATGAATTGCCCAGGGGCAAAAAAATGTTTTGTTTTTTCCCCTCCGCACCCACTTGCACAGAAAAGAAACAAATAAACTGAAAAAAGAAAAAAAGAATAGGGGAAGAATTGTACAGAGACAGCAATGCGAGCCTACAGACATCCAAACACAGAAACACAGTGCATGATGCTGTTCTTTCACACAAAAACAGACTCATGTATCTCTCTCTCTCTCTATCTATCCATCCAGGGTGTAACAATCCATCGATCCGGATTGATATATCGATCAACAATCCACTTTCATTTCTATAAAGTGACATCAACATCAATCCATATAATCTTTTAAAATAAACCTTTATATTGAAATTCCCATGGCACCCCAGTGTCACTGTTTCTGTCCAAGCACATCTTATTTCCTAAATATTCAAACAACACAAAGCTCTGGCAGATAATTGCAAGCAGCTAAGAAAAAGACAATGAGGATATTTACTCCCCTGTCAGGGATAAAGCAGTGGACTACAAATATTTTGGACAAGACATGCCATATGAAAACAATTCTGATACAAAATTAAATACTCTGGAAATGCGACAGACCTGGCCTGATGCTGTGCTAACTTGTTGCTCTTGCTACGGCAATAATAGCTGTTTTATTTCATCATTGTTTGGCTGAAAAACATCCATGTAGGCTGAAATTCAACTGTGGTTTTCTGTTGGGACATTTAGTGAATTAAGCCAGCAGTGAGAAATTAGACATCAGTTGTGGCCAATCTTTTTTCCGCCTCATCTACCAAAATGGTACACTCTCATGTTTCCTTAACTGACTGACTTCCTGCACTCACTCTGTCCACCGTGTTGAGATTATGAAAAATAATAAATTAACCCTCCCCTCTGGGATTTTATGGGTTGTTTTGTGGAATGTCATAGCAGCTTTTCTAAAAAATTGTGATTCATGTTGTGACGTTGTTCAGCATTGCAGTAGCAAGTGAAAATTGCAAACAAACAAACAAATAAATAAATAAATGAACACACTGTTCACAGTATTCTGAATAACCTTACCAAAAGCGCTCAGGATTACAAAAGTTTTATATAAAATATCCTTTATTTGTAAATGAGGAAGTGCACCTGCGGGGTCCACAAGGATCCACAAAGAAGCAAAATCTTTTTAAAGCTCAAACTTCATCAAAACACCAAGCACTAAATCATACAATGTAAAGGTATAAAACTGCACTGAGCACTGATAAATGTCAGTAACAATGGCAAACTTGTGTTCTTTTCAGTAGCCATGCCAAAGGGAAAAAAAATGCAGAAAGGTTGCAGTGATTGGACTGATACGCAAAGTTAAGCTAATTAAGCTAATAATGGTGAGGAGCAAAAAAGAATTGTTTCGTCTATGAACCTACGGTTATTGTTGTTATGAGCTAAGTGAATTGTCTACTGGAAATGTTCTTGTTGTTAAGCCATGTTTTGCGCAGTCAATTTAAAGTGAACTTAACTGCACTTACAGTTAACTGCAGAGTTTATCATTGATATACGCAGACTGAGGGCCCAGTGTTCATATAGACTGCCAACTGTTGGAGACATGAGCAGGGCCATGCGGGATTTTAGAAATACTAAGGTCATAATGTCGCCCCGATACATCCCAACCCATCTATAAAATTATTAGATTGCCAATCAAAAAAAGAGGACTTCTACTTAAGAAATCCAAAATTTCATTCATTTATTTATCTTTTCTTTTATATCTGCCGAATTGGTTTAAATCTTGCTTCTCTACACTGCCAAGTATAGTAATTGTGGCAAATTTTGTGATAACAGAAAATAACATTGTTCAAAGAATGGATATAATATTGTATTGTGATGATTACTATCTATCTATCTATCTATCTATCTATCTATCTATCTATCTATCTATCTATCTATCTATCTATCTATCTATCTATCTATCTATCTGTGTAGAGGAGGAGTCAGGCGGCTGTAATGGCGAGGCAGCACTTGTTAGAGAGGTAATATCAGGGTATAAATAAATCCTCTGTATCACAGATGGGGGAAAGAAAGAGAGTGAGCATAAAGAGAGCCATCCATCAGTCTCCCGGGGGAGCGGGACAAATTAAAGCCCATAAAAGGGCCTCATTACTGGGGGCAGCTCTCCTGTCTCAGCCTCCCTCATCCTTCCACATCACCTCTCTGGCTCTCTCATTCTCCTTCTATTTCTCTCTCTCTCTCTCTCTCTCTCACACACACACATACACACACACACACACACACACACACACACACACACACACACACACACACACACACACACACACACTAAACACCATAACCACCACCACTATCAGGGGGAAATTATACACATAAAACACTAAGGAATCCAGTGCTGCTGCTAATATGTCCATATGACAATGTCCACGGGCACTCGCTGATTCATTCCACACCATCGTGGGCGAGCACATACACACACACAGAGACACACACACACACATTCTTTGCATATTGTATTTTAATTGATTGTTATAGCAGGTGATGAAACCACTTTATGACTGTTTTCGTGCTTGGTTAGAGCACCTTTTGATCATTCGGACTTATGAGGGCTTAGACAGTGCATTTGCATTTTAATTATTTTTACTTAGTGTTGTGGAAAGGTGCAAAACACAGAGCACTTGAACCTTTATACCTACAGGAAGACTTAATGAAAGGGTAATTTGCCACATATATTGCACTTGTATAACATCTCATTCATGGCCGGGCCCAGTTGATGAGCCCATAATGCTGCTGTTGCCATGTGAAAACCTCATAATGTGGTGATTTTCAGGTTGTAGTCGACTGAGGGTTGCATTGTCCTCAATGGGTCGAAATCCTCACTTAAAAACTGAGACTATAAAGTCTATAACTAAGGATGTTCCCAAAAAGCAGAGAGCTTGGTGACACAAGGTTTCACTTAAGTATAATTACTTAAGTTAATGACAAGATGCGTCCTGACTTCTCTGATTGGAGGTGAAACAATTAGAATTAACAGACAATTTGATAATATGATCATACATTGAAGTTATTTATCAAGCTAAAATGCCATCACTAACTGATTACATCATCTCAAATGTGAGGATGTGCTGTCTTTCTCTCTTTCATGTAATTTTTATGTATATCTTTGGCTTGGACAAAACAAGCAATTTCAAGTAGAGCTACGAGGATTTGTTACTTAATCACTCGAAAGCAAAAAAGAGTCTTTGGTTTTCAGACTGTGGGCTCAATAAAAGAAGCAATCTGAAGCTGTCACTTTGGGCTCTGGGAAATTGTGAAGATTATTTTTCTTTTAAAAAAACAAACATTTTATATACTGAATGCTTCATTGATTAATTATGAAAATAATCAGCCGATTAACCACTAATAAAAATACTCAGTACTTGCAGCCCAAATTTGAAAACACTGCTTTGGCCTTTAAGACATTGTAATGTTTTTCACTTATTTCTGACATTTTATGCACTCAATGATGAACTGATTAATCAAGGGAAAAAAAGATGAATTAATCAATAAGTGAAATGAAAAAGTCAATGTCAACTTAGTCAGTGTCAGCAGGATGTGTTGAGCTTTTTAGTATTTTGCAAAGACCACAATCTTAAGGTGCTCTGTTCAAGTTATGTTTAAATGCACTGTGTAAATTCTTGAAGTCTGTTAAACTTTATTGCATTTTTTTCTGCATAAAACATTTGCTATAAGCTGATCTTTTTAAACATTTTGAAACCCAGATTATTTACATCAGCTGCCAGTCTGCTCCTTCGTTGCCTAGAAATTTCAGTTTCTCAGTACGTTATCACCATCAACTACAGATCAATGACAGTGTGAAAGCACTATGAAAGAATTATGTACTTATTGTACCATAATTGTTAGCTGTGTTTATGCAGACAGTGAGAGAGACCAGTAGACAGACACAGGTACATAAAGGTACATACAGACAGGAGAGAGATCAATCACGACGACCATGACACAAACTAATGCTATTTTTAAAGTAATTACTACAGAAGAAGCAACAACCCGTTCATCCAGGAACAAATAAAAAGTAGGGGAGTCGCGATTTCAATATTAAATCAAAAATCAATCGAAAAGAGCTTTCGGTTTCAATAACCAAATCAAAGAGACAGAATCTGCGATTCTCACAGAATTTGTTTTTATCTCCACCCCCATTGACTTGGGGCATCCAACACATGTCCAAAGACAAAACCAACACTTCAAAATGACACAGCGTAGCTTACCAACCATTATATCACACCTGACACCGACCAGACTTGATCTTTACAAATCATTATAGTCTAACAACGCCAATGCCAAAAAATATATGTTCAAATCAAACATCAAATTTAATCGTGACTTTAAAATCAAACGCCAAATCGAATTGTGGATTTGAAGAATACTGACACCCCTAATAAAAAGCTCGACGTTATAAGGAGGAGGAGCACAGTCACCTGTTGAATGGCAGGTCATCATGCGAGATGCTGATGATGTTGTGTTAAGTTGCATCTCTTGCTTCTGCAACACCAGCATATTATCTAAAATCACACACTGGGACGGTATTATAGTGGCATTGTTTGGCAGACTGTAAAAACAAACAAACAAACAAACAAAAAGGCGTAATGATGAGCCTTTGTTGCGGCCATATTGTGCGATGTCTGTGTACAAAGGGCTAATATCTCCAGTTTATTAAAATAAATGTTTCAGCAGCTTCTTACATAAGAATACATGGGACACAAGAAGCAAGCTTTGTATCATTCACCCGGACCTTCAGGGTTTCTGCAACTTACACACCCTACTCCTACATGTAAGTCAGATTCAAGTACTTGTCAAGATTTTTCAGGGTGTATTTTCAAGATTACAGCACCTTACAGCTATAAAAACATACTCAAACATCTTCATCACATTAAATCAGATGTTATTGTTTCAAGCACTTTATCCAAAATCCAAGCACTTCTCAAACCTCGGAAACAACTTGGAAACAATTTAAATATTTTCAAGTATTTCCAGCATCAGTATGAACCCTGCCAAACATAACTGGCGAAGCTAATTGTTAATATATATGCATATTATTTTAGGAGACAAGATAACTAAAATATATCTGAATGTAGGAAAAGTGGACATGTTTTTTTCCTTGGCATGGCTGACAACCATACTGTAGAATAACAAACCAAAAGTGCCTGCCACCTCATATAACCACAGACATAAGGACAAGGATGGAGAAGAAAAGAGCGACCTGTAACGAGAGCGATAAGCAGGGAGGCTAAAGAAAGCAGCTCTGGGACCCTTAGTACAACCAAAGCCCCACCGGCTTTCCTCCCCTCCACAACAATACCACCAGCACCAATCCCCTGTTTTCTCCCTCAGAAATTAGCCTACAGACTAAGTACAGAGTTATGTGAGGCTTCTTATTTCATTACAGGCCCCGTGTAAATAAAAGAAATTTGCCATCAATACGGGCGAAAGTATCTGCTGAATCCCATGAAATCCCTGACATGAATTATTGACAGTCTAATGGGACTAAGGGAATGGTGCTGGAGTTGAAGCCTGAGAGCAACCATGGCGAGGAGAAGCTTTAATATAATATCTATTTCTGTGTCTGTGTGACGTGCAACAACCCCCCCCCCCCAACCCCTTAACAAACTAGCATCACAACTATCACCTCTCCACGCACAATCAGAAGCACGTACACACCGCCAGCACCAGCTAATCCAGCGAGGAACCTCACCGCAAATATAAATCACCCCAGGTTGAGTTAACAGCTCGCCAGCTCGGGAGTGTGAGGGCACAATTAAACCGCTGAGTGAAACTCAGTGCCTGTTTACTCTGAGAAACCTTGTCAAATTACACTTTGACATCTCGTATTACGGCAGCGTGAAATGAGAAGGGTTGATAGGATCTAAATCAGAGAAAGCTAGATGAGATGGTACAGCTCTTGGGGGGATTCATTCCAGCATTCACCCGCGGAGACGCTAGAAAGAGGCCTGTGTAACATCTCACTTTATTTTCCTCAACGCAATATGAGGCCCCACTTTCTACTTTTGTCTTTCAGCTCAAATTCACACACAAACTGCATACTCAATGATTATTTGCATTAAATTATTAATATGCCAATGGTAACTGTGCTGGGCTTTGGAGTCGGTGCAACCAGCGCACATTCTTTCAAGATGAACATGGCAAGAAGGAACTTCAGAGCTGGTAGCCCTCATTTAAATCAAGTAAGAAGAGAAGACACTATTGATTCCATGCTCCCTCTCTCCTGCACATTGGTTTGGCTTGCCTTCCAAAACATTATTTTTTTGCAAGGGGGGTCCCCATAGAGCTCAAAACAAAGAGGACAGACTTGTTTGAGGGTAATACTCTTGTGCACAGCGTGAGGCATGCACTAACAAGAAGGAGCAGACTGAAAAAAAAAAAGATGTTGCAAACTTCATCCACAGTTGCAAAGCTTCTACCTATGTGGCCGCACAATCAGGGACAAAACATAAACAACTCAAACAATGACATGATGTCTTACAGTAAAATATGCTGTCCCGATTGCAAACGATACGGGTAAAAACTTCAGGTAATAATAAAAAAAAAAAAAAATCCACCCATCAACATGGCAGTATTTGTGATTTAACCCCTTCCGAATTCAACACTTTTTCAAAAACAATCCACATTCATTCTCCATCATCTTCACAATAATGTGAGGAGCCAAGTTTTGAAGGTACGGTACGAAAACAAAGCAGAGTCTGACTCGCTCCACTCACGATCAGTAGAAAAAGGAAAAAGACACAAACTCGGGAGTCTAATTGATGGTGCTGCTGTGACTGCTGCCCTTCAGAGAACAAGAGCTTATTATTCGCCCGTTGATGATTTGACACAGTTTGATCTGCACATACCCAATTGCAGGGCTTCTGCATCAGGGTTTGTTTACGGATTGACTGATCAAAGGGCCCCCGCATGTCTCTTTGTTTGTTTCATGTACACAGAGGGACAGTTTGGCTTTTATTACCGTAGTATGAAAAATTGTAATTTTTGAGTCCATTTGATAAACACTGAATAGATTTATAAAACACCTGACCTTGACTTGCTGCACTGTACAGTGTTTTCAAATGAGAGAAGCAAGTTTACACTGTGAACTGAGGAATCACAGAAGCTCTTCACGTGTATGTATGAGTGTTTGTGTGTGTTTTGTTCATTTCTTTAAAAAAGAAAAAGAAATACAGCTCCAGAACTGCAATGAAGATGCAATGAAGAAACACAAACAAAAAATTCAGTTTATTACAAATCAGGTCTTATTTTTTATAGATTTATATTAATAATTTCTATTGGTTATGATAAAATTGTACTTACCAAGCAAATTTATAACATAAGCAATGAGCAGTGAGAAGTCAGACCGGGCAAGAAACACAAGAGGTCAGATGATGAGACTGGTTGTAAACAAGCGAACAGTTCAGTCAGATCATCTGAACCGCTTGTTTTCAAGCTGGGATGCGGGGACCAACAGGAGTCCCTGAGTGAGCTGTAAGGCGTCCACAGCAAAAGGACGTAAAGATGAATACAAGAAAATTCTTGACGATAAATACCAGCATTTCAATTATAGTGATAAGCGTGTTTGATTACCATGCTTTGAAAAACAGTACAACAATAAATACTGTCCTGTATCAACCAAGTCAAATCAAAGTCCAAATCAAGTTAGCAACAGTCTCCCAGAAGACATGGTGTCATTTCAAATTGTTGGTCGGACATTTCAGCGTTTATGTCAGTACTTTTTGAACTTTTTTAGCACATTTTAGGTACATTTTGACATTTTTGAGATAATACTGTTAACCATGATAATTTTGGTCACTATAATTATGATGTGAAATTTTCAAACTGCTTCATGTCTAGAGGAATATTTTAACATTTGACTCATTTTTCTGAAGTTGGAACAAGAGAAAAAAAAAATAGGATTGGCTGCTTTTATTTACAGCAATCCTTGTTTAATCATTTATTGACTATGATGACTTTGTTATCTTCAAACCTAAAAATAAAAACATACTCAGAGGGGATTCCTTAACGTAAAATCATCTATTGCATCCCTTAACATGAACTCCTGATCTAAACCACATTTAAAAAAACAGCAATAATAATTAATTTGATGTTATCATAGACTATGTGAATGATGGCAAAAACTACAAAAATAAGACCCAATTTGTTAAAAGTTGTTTAATTAACAAAACATAAAAAACCCATACTAAAGGATAAGATTGGCTACATTTTTATCAGATTACTTTTGCCTCAGAGTAAGTTAGATATTTCGAGCTCCAGCATACACTAGTTATTAGCTGTGAAGCACACGTTTATGTGTATATATGTTTTACCAACACTGTTGATTTTACAGTCAAATAAGTTACTCTGGCAGTTGTGTTGGGAAAGCAGAGAGGTCAAAAAGATCAGAACCATGGATAGTGTTACATGATGACTTTACATTGGACAATATCAGCATATATATTATCCAGCAATCATCACTGCACATCTGTACATGACAAAAATACCAAAGAATAAGAAATTAATCATTTAATTTAACTGTTTTTATAGTTTATGTAGAATAAGCATGTAATTTTGTTAGAGATTGCTACTGACTATTCTGAATATTTTACCATAAAAAAAATAATAAAACAATGGCAGCAGTTCCAATGTGGTATCAACTCTAAATAAATTACAGTGCCCATGGCAACTGTAATGAATAAACATGTCACCCAGTGCAACACTGGCTCATTCATGTGTTTTTATGTAATCGTTTCTGGACAACAATGGAGGTCTACAGCACAGATGAATAAGATATATCAGATAACACACAAGCAGACAAACTCTGTCAGTTTCTGTCTGAGACACACACTCACACACACTGTACATTCACAGTCTGGTACAGCATGAATACTGCATGTACAGTATGTTTAAAACACATACGGTTTGCGGAGGATCACAACCTACAGATGCTTCCTGCTGGCAGGGCTTTGGGGAACTGCAGTGGCATGATTTGTACAAGTGGCACTTCATAAAGCATTTACCAGTCAACATTTGTGTGAACTGTATATTCACAGGGAGAAAACACTTGATAGACGGGGAGAAGGGTGAGAGGATGATGAAGGAGCAGAGGGCAAAAGATCCCTGCTCAGCCGCTGACAGCTGGCACAACTGTGTCTGTGCACAGGTAGCTTATGTGTCTGCATGTATTCATACAGATATACTTTGTGGGCTGCAGTTACAGCCGTGTGTGTGTGTGTGTGTGTGTCCTGGTCCAGGTCATTAGAGGCAGCTTGCTGTGCCCTGATTTGTGCACTCACAGTATGTGAACACAGCAAGGGATCGATTAGTACTTTGTGTGGCATTTCACACAGGTCTCATCTCTCTACCTTCATTTCCTACAGCCGCTGGATCAAATCTACAATATCTACAGTGTGTGAGTGCGTGAGTGTGTGTGTGTGTGTGTGTGTGTGTGTGTGTGTGTGTGTGTGTGTGTGTGTGTGTGTGTGTGTGTGAAGCACTGACCTTTTTTTGTGTTAGATTAGTGCTACAAACCAGTTGAGATGCAACCAGCCGCTGTGAGTGAATAAACAGATCTTGTGTATATTCTGTCAAAAATGTTTGTTTGTTAACAATTTTGTCACAGTGGCACCCTGTGTTCTTGTAGAGACAAAAATGTCAGATAGCGGTGGGCATTAATTACTGTAATAATCTAAACATTTGATGTGTCACCTCACCAACAAACTGCACCGCAACATCCGTGGTTACCTGTAATTTTACCATGCTACATATATATATAGTTCTAGATCAACTTTGCACACACAAAACAGACAATTTAGATAAATATAATCATCTATACCAGCCATCCAAAACTTAAGAATGCCTAGACTCACTTTGAAATCTGAGTTAGTCTTTTGTGGCTTACCCAAATTTTCAATTACAACTCTGATCAATACACTAATCATACCAATGATGAGAAATGAGATCATGCGACTGGTCACCAAATACTTGAAACTAGGTCAGATAAATGAAGAATAACACAATTTAAATGACGTGCCTTTGTTTTCTTAGTTCTGATTACTTTTTAAATAATTAAACATAAATATTTTATGGTAATTTCAAACACATAAAACTGAAATTTAAAATGTTTTACTTTATTTATTTTTTATGGCCTTTCAAGGCCCACACTTTGGGAATCAATGATCTATACAATGGCAATGAGGGATGTGCAAGTACAAATAATAATAGTTATATTTCCCAAGTAAGGTAATAATCTTCACACAGCATTAACATTCCTTTTGGAACTATAAAAGTTTCAGTACGTGGTGGTGGAGATAAAGATGTGTTATGTTTGTTGTGTTGGTGCCTTTGGCTACCACGTCTTAAAACACTGTGAAAACATTTTAATAGTTTTTTGCCAGTAACTCTTCCAAAACACATTTAACCAAAAAAAAAATCTCTGTTCTTCTTTGCATCAGATCCTCTTTGACGGGGATGTCGACAGGAATAAGCGCTGCACTTTTTTGCCACACCATGGTGGTAAAAGTAATTTACACTGTTGTAAAACTGCATATTTATATTTATGACATTTCGTCTTTTGCAAAACAAGAATTATATTGCGATCCAGAAATTAATGAGGCCACTAGGCAAAACAGTACAGTCCAGGTAAAATCTGACAAAAAATTGAGCATTGTCTGATCTGCCACCCCTGTGGTTAAGGTATGTTTAACTTCACACCAATGAACTTGGTTAAGCTTAAGAAGCGTAACCCTAACCCATGTTTAAACAGTTCAGGCACCAGTTCACAGCATCAGAACTGCCTACTGGAAAAAGCTTCAAAAAAGCTTCTCCCCCTACCTCTATATCTTGAACTTTCCGAAACCACAAATCCAACATTTAAACCTACTTCATGTCTGCTGTGTGGAGGTGAGAGAGGAGCCAGGGTCTGAACCTTTCTCTCTGGCTTTCTTTTTTTTTTTTTTTTCATTTTTTTAAACAACTATTTTTGTCACCTTTCATGTGAACATCTGACTGCAAGACTAGGATGTCTTCCAGGTGAGATTATCTGAAAATGCAGGCAGTTTAGGGCCGCAATGAACAACTACTTTCATAGTTGATTAATAGCTTGATTATTTTCACGATTAACTGATTAATAATATCTCGTTTTACTCACAACCCAAAGATGTTCAGTTTACTGTCATAGGAGTATAGAAACCAAAATATATTCACTTTTACAAAGCTCAAACCAATGAACTGATTAATAATCGATGAATAACCAATCAATCAATTAATCATTGCAGCGCCAAAAGCCCGGCTGTCTGACAGCCCATTATCCTGTACACCCATTTCTCCAAACTTGCGTACAAAACTTAACTGATGTAACTAACATATTTATTTTAACCCAAACTGTGATTTTTTTCCCTAAATCTAACTAAGTAGTTTTGATCCTTGATTTTAACCAAACTGTGACCGCTTCCCAGTGTTAACTGCATGTTTATTACTGTCAGGCCTTACCAGAAATGTTTGTTCGCCCCCATTCTCCTCAGTAGTAAACACTACAAACTAAAATGCCCTAAAGACTTTGCATTGGTTTGACAATGGAGTTTTTTTGTTTTTTCTTTTTTTTCCAGTTTCCACATAGTTTTAGCAACAAAAGCTGGGAGATTGTTCTCATTCACTATTGAGCAAAGCTTTTAGAGAGCGAGAGTCTACTGATGGCTGGCTTTGCATTTTGTCTTTTAAGTGCAGCTATTCTATTATGAGCTCTTTTGTCTCCTGACAAGATTGGACAACGCAAGCATAACCTGACCCTTTAGGAACATGACCCCCACAACTCCTGTGTAATCAAGTACTTTGCTATGTACCCACCCATATACCTCGACTTCCTCCAGCAGACTTCTGGCTCAGTTTTGGCTGACAGAGGACAGTTACCAAATGGGACTTGACACACTGCACTTGACGATGCCCCCATCCCACCAGCTGTAGCACAAGATTTTCCATCTCATTTGTTACATTACACATGCAGAGTAGACGGCACAATGTCTGATCACCGTGTAACAGATCACAATAGCTAGTAGACACAGATGATGTTGAGCGCAATGAAGTGGACACTTCAGGAGGCAAAGAGGAAATCAAGTGTGTCTGCTCGATTAACATTCACTGGTCTATTTACATACACACATCCAAAGTGAGTGGCCCTTAACACAGCAAGGTGCTCAGGAGGCCGCTGGAAGCACAGAGGGTGGAAAGCTGAAATCAGCATCACATGCACAAAAAGAAAATCTGGCTGAAACTACACAAGAAACAGAACATGTCTTTTAATGAAGCAACCGTGGTCCTCGGTCATAATTTTCAAAGAAGCAGCCAAGATTAAAGTCAAAGGAGCCTCCCAATGGCTTCAAGTCTGCACTGCTTTGAAAAATACCCCCAGTGTACAAAGCACCCCCCCCCCCTTCACCCTCCCCACCACCTCCTCCCCTTCTCTCGCCCACCCCATCTTTCTCTCTTTCACACTCTTCTTGCTCTATGTTTCTCTTTCTTTTCTCCTTTTTTCAAATAACTGGAGCTGCACTTTAGCCACCAATTCTCGCCCCTGATCCCATCATTAAAAAGGCTCAGGCAGAACAAGGGCTTTTTACGTGTGTGTGTGTATGTGTGTGTGTGTGTGTGTGTGTGTGTGTGTGTGTGTGTGTATGTGTGTGTGTGAGGCAGAGAGAGACAGACAGAGACAGGCTGACAGACCTGGGCCTGCCAAGCGACGTGGCGCTCACTCTTTAAGTGCAACAGACACCTCCTCTCCGACTACAGAACTAACACTATGCCACGCGCACGCACAATAGGATGAATAATTGATCGGCCTGGGGCTTCACGTGTTAAGAACAGAGGAGGCGTGCCAGTAGCGTTTTCACTTCAAATTTGTATTGTCTTTAGTCTCCGCCAGCCATCTACATTTCTAACACCTGCCTCAGTCAGATGTGCGCTGGTGCACTAGCCCCGGAACTATCTTTCATCTCGCACACACTGTTACTGGAAGAAGAGGAAAAAACACACACTTTCAAGAGATCATTATCTAGTAGGGAAACCAGGACACAAGTTCGATAGCTTCCCTCACTTCCTCCCACCTCCACCGGCAGCAACCTTTGTTAGATCATTTCAACACCTGCAACATTTTTCAAAACAGAATAGAGGCTTCACACTTGCAAAGGTTTTGCACCTTAACTGTTAAAAAAATGTGAGGTACATTTCAAGTCTAAACATCAGGTATTAAAAGTACCATTACAAGTAAAAATAACCCCCTCCAGAAAATAAACACACAAAAAAAGCGGTCCATAAAGCCTGTATTGTCATTGCATGTGCGCTCTTGACATACCTTCAGTTAAGCAGGTAATACTGTGAGTTGACACACAAAGTTTTTATTATTTTATCGAATCTTTACTTAAGACAAAACAGATTAGAAATTTCAGGACCAGTCTGTAGCATTTAGTGGCATCTAGTGGTGAACCTGCAGATTACAAACACCTCACGCTCCCCTTCCTAACGTGAAGGCCAGACCAGGGAACTTGTAAATATTGCAATTAAAATCTCGCGAAAAAAGTCGATATAATTTTTCTTACTGTTAAACCATTATTTGGCCTTTCTCTTAAAAGGGGTCAGTGCTGTGTTCAGTGCTGTACATCCTGGTCGTTTAAAGTGTACATCTTTCACCGTTGTTGCTATTATAGTTGTAAGCCATATCCGACATGCATGGTATACTGAAAAACTTAATGTGTTACCCAGCTATTAGCTAAAAACATCTATGTGTGGTGTGCCTTATATAGAACACTTCTGACTATTCCACATTAGAGATTCAGTCATTATTAGGACCTTACACCACATTTACGTTTGGCCTACAACAGCCTGATCAGTTTCTCATTAAGTCTTCCGTAAAAAAATAGTCGTCCATCCCTGGTGTCGGAGAACCTATGATGGCCACAAAACATGCGAAAAATGCAAAAGGTCCTATCTAGAGACAGTGTTTGTCATTTTGGGCGACTATAGACACAAATGGTGGTTCAATATGACTGATTGTTTGGAAGAGAATCTACACCCTCTGTAGATATTAACTGCTCTTTCTAAGGTCATGAAAACGCAGCAATTCTTAAATTCAGGTGATTATACACCAATGAAAGCATACTTATGAATATTATATTCCATTTCTGCCATATTCTACCACTAGATTGCTTAATTCTTACACACTGGGCCTCTAAGAAAAAACTACAACTCTTGCACGAAAAGTATAAGACAGGATAATTACATGAATGTTTCAGCAGCAGTAATACAGTTCACTGATAAAACTTGGCCCTCGTAGGAGGAATCGAATGGTTGATATTCTCATATTGGACTAGTCACATTCCATAAGGTGCAGATTGTATGGCTGAAATTATTACAGTACATCATCACTGTTTGTAGAAAGCTGAGGTCAGTGATATTATTTAAGACACTGGATTGAGTGATAAGCTTATTTTGTTTATTAAAATACAGTTTGTTTGCCTCTCATTAACTGAAAACACTACAACACTGCAACACACTTTGCCTGCTGAAAGTTTTTTTTTTCACTTTAAATAATAACACACTTAGACCTGGGAACAAAAACACAGACTAGAGCTTGTCTGTGGTCTGCACAGGTGAAATCATTTCAGATAACTAATATTTGGTGATTTGAAGCAAGGAAAAAATAATGTAGAAACATCTCCTGAATAAACATCTGGATATGTTACAAAGAGAGGATCCTCTGAGCACAGTGACATGTTTACTGCCTTTGTTCACAACCTATAGGGAGGTGAGTCTAAAAAATGTTGTAGAAAACAAGACAACCGCAAACATGAGCTAATGCTTTTGACTTTTTTTGCTCCCCTCCACATTTTTACCTTTGCCAAAAAGATGAAATCGTTAAGTAAGTGACGAGTTAAATCTTCAGTCCAAATGCATTATACATTAAGTAGTTAAAAATTCAAAATCTTTACTGTGCCAAACCAACAAGGGGTCATTTGTTTTTTGCGGATATGGTCCTCCTTCTTCTCTTGAATAACCAAACTGTCACAGACAACCTTTGTGAACTCTTTCAAAATCTGTTTTTAAAATGAAATCCTAAAATACTATCTGAGATTGAACAATGAAGATATGATGTGTATTTGGAAAAAGTAAGACCTTACATCACTAGCAACATTCAAAAATCATAACCTCTAACCCCAACTCAAAAAGAGATAAACCTAAGGGTAAAAAAAAATGGTAAAAGCCTCTTTGGTTAAGACATTACAATAATTTGACATACTGGGAAATGCACTTTTCCACTTCCATGCAAGAGTCAGATCAGAAGATAGAGAGCAGATAGCTCAGCTTAGCTTAACTTAGTTTAGTTTAGCTTAGCATAAAGATGGTGAAAACGGGTGAAAAAGTAAGCCTGGCTCTCTCAAGAACTAATCAAATCCTATCATAACCTCAAAAATGAACAAATTAATAAGTTATATGTCATTAGTTTAATCTGTACAAAAACAAAGTGTAAAAATTAGGGCTGTCAAAGTTAATGCGTTAACAACACGTTAGCTTTGGCAGCACTACTGGCCTGACCAACAGTTTGAATCAGCAGCCGGGGGGGTGATGTCATCATTATATAGACTGAGCTAAATAAAGGTGATGATTTTTCTCCTCAGAGGACAATATTTTATTAAAGAAATAAACTACTATTGACAACAATAATACTAAAGAAATAAATAAATGCATATAAAAAGCAACCTTTTCCTAAAATACTGCTGATTCTGTGGTGTTAAAATTTTAAATCTGAAGCCTGCAGTGCACCATAGAAACTAAAACTGACTATTCTATGTAAGTTTTTAGTGTGTTTTGGCCTTAATGTTAAATTTAGCAGGTCTATATGCTCATCTGTGCCTGAATGTCATGCTATTAGTTGAGCATATTTTCTTATGCCAAATGCAGTGCCTTTGAGGGTTTCTGGACAATATTTGTCACTGTTTTTGGTTAACATCCATTTAAGGTACATTTTGAACCAAAAAAAAAAATCTGCGATTAATTGCGACTAAAAATTTCAGTCGATTGACAGCACTAGTGAAAATGAAAACTTGTGTTTTTTAGAGGATTCACGTGCAGGACCATTTATTGGCCGAGTGCAGTGACTGCCTGATGTTGATTGGTATGAATCTTTTCACCTAACTCTCTGTGAGAAAGTAAATATGGGTACTTCCAAAGATGTTGACCCATTCCTTGAACCATAAGGTACGTTAAAGTACATGAAGTTCTTTCTGAAAGTGTCTAACAAGTTCAGTGCCTCAACGTGCCTGCCAAGCTGTTCATAACTATGTAATGTCCTCATGCATTATAAAGACCTGGACAGGATTGAAAACAGCGCAGTCAAAAACAACAAGTGATCAAAGATCCTGAAGTTGACTGAAGAGGAACTGAGATGGCTTGACCTTAAACACATTCAGGCTCCCTGGTGGACACGAAAACCAACTCCCTCCTCAGTAAACAGTCCTGTAATATTAAACACAGAGGACGTCAAAGGGCTCTTATGTTTGCTCCTCTCTGCTGTGTATTGGGATGTTTTGCCCAGGGTCGGCGTCCCACCATTATGACATCACTCAGGACCCGAGCAGGAGACTATCAAAGGCACTGTGGCAGCGTATCGTATTCATCAATGGAAAATATTCATATGCATATACACCCTTGCCACCCTAGAAGGGAAGCATTTCCTTTTTAAAGGCAGCAATCCACTGGCAACACATGAAAAGTTACAAAACATCAAATAAGGCGCTGGGAAAAGAAAATTAAAAATACAAAAACGCTGGGGTGAAAAGGAAGACGTGTTAAAAGAAGAGGAAATTCTTTAAAAGAGTAATGATTGAGCAGCTCCTGATTAATCAGCGATGGCGTTCTCGGGTAACTGTCCGACATTACTTTTGATTTAGCGTGCTGGGCGATCAATAGAAAGAGCTCCGGGTGGTGTTTCTAATTAAGGTAATTCATGGTCTGGCTGATATGGGTAAATTACAAATTGCTTTGCACATGTAGATGCACGTCATGTGCAACTCTCATCAATTAAGTTCAGTTTGCCAGTTTTATGTTTCTTGCAACAGAAACTTCTGTTGCCGGGCAGGATTGTGATCTAACTTTTATCTAGTCAGTCCATCTGGTCAGTATCTCCAGATTGTTAAACTGTAAACCACAAGTGGATGATTATGACCTGACTGACTTCACACTTGCACTGATTAAGAAAAGATTATACAAGTATTTTCATAGGCATATTCAAAGCCCAATCTACTAAGTTTAAAAGTTTTAAAGAATAGGTTCACATTTTTTCATGTCTGTCACATGTCCAAAGAAAGAGCTAATGGTCGCCATAATCATTCTGTCATCATTCTGTCCATGAAAAGACAACACAGTTCACTTTTGTGAACTAGTCACAAAATTTTATCTAGTAGATTTGTATACTTGGACACAAATTTCCTTTTTTTCCATCACATGCTTCATGACTTCCAAACTAATGCATCCACCATTGTTATCAATCTGAAATTAAGTTATCAATAACAAATATGTAACGTCCACTTATACTTTCAAAATAAAGGTACCTTGCATAGGTATAGATACTAAAACTACTTAAGTTAGGCTGTGTTTAATAATAACTTCCTACAAACAACACTGGCTATTCTATCTCACACAGGAACCAGGCCCCGGTCCAATGGGTGAAAGTCCTGTTTGAGCAACCGATCAACCCCATCCTTCTTGCTATGTGGACTGTCTCACGCTTTATATTGCATTTGTCCTCATTACTTTGAAAGTCGTGGTGACTGTCATGAAAAATACTGACAAATAGTGTCCATGTAGACAAGTCTATAACATAACATTTTGTGAAAAAATGCATCACAAAGTTCCATTGATGTTAATTTGAGGTTTCAGCAGAAGCAGTTTGCCAGACACAGGTGGTTAAATAAAGTTGTCTTTTAAAATAATAAAGCAATTATAATGTGAACTTTTCTTCTTTCTTTTTCTTCAGACAGTGTTTCCTAGTTGAGATGGTTAGACGAACTACGACCGCTAAAGCTTCTTAGTATCTTTGGTTAGTACTGAATGAGGTTTTGTACATAAAGAAGAGAATGAATCCCCCCATCTCTTGCTTTGCATTAGCATTAGGAGGGGATATCATCACAGCTGTATGGACAGAAAGATCACAGACCAACAACTCTTTCAATGCACACATGGGAGCAGTAGTATTGTTTTAAGGTAGACTTGCATGATAGACAAAATGTGAAGCTATCCATCAAATTGTAATAAAAAAAGACCAAGTTCCAGTCTCATTGTTGGGTCAAAGACACACAGAATCAGATGAGGTGTGTGTGTGTATATGTGTGTGTGTGTGTGTGTGTGTGTGTGTGTGTGTGTGTGTGTGTGTGTGTGTGTGGTTGTGTGTCGGGGTGTTAAGGGCCCAGTCCTGCAGGTCTGGGACATCACTCCAGAAAAGCTTGTCTTTTTATTGGCAGCTCTTCCAAAGACAAGATTTAATGGAAACGGCAAATGTTGAACCTACTGAGGATCAAAGAGGCTTGACAGCGGGTGGATAATTCTTTGCCAGAGAAACAAAACCTCACGACTCCATCGGTCAAGAGAGGGGAAACAATTTGTTTGTTTCTCCCACATGATAGTACATATGGCGTTTTGATGATTTCACTTCGTAAAATATAATTTTACAATTTAACAAGTTTATGGAAAGAGTGTCTAACCCATTTTAACAACATGTGCGACCTATGGATGTGCGGTAAACAGATTTACTCTTTGAATTTAATGAGGAATCATGTCATATAAATGCATATATGTCAAATGCAAAAACTATTCATAGACATACTATATCAGGGAACCTTAGCAGCTTATTAATCACAAAGTCTGCACTAGACCACCAGAAATTTAGCATAATGTCCTATTTTTTGTTTTTAGTGAAGAATTTTAAGAATTTTATGATGCAAGCATTTGATTTAACGTGGTGTTGGCTAAAAAAGGTGCAGGGAAGTCTGGAGACATGATGAAATATAGATGTTTGAGTTCAGGTGAGCGGGCTGGTTTGTGTGTGAAGCGTGCTCTTTATTGTTAGTCTGAAAAGACAGCTGCATTCAACATCTGTAAGATAAGGCAGTAAACACCAGTTCACCACTGTAGCAGCAGTGCCACTAATTCAAAGCAGTCCCTGTTTGTCCACTGCTACTCCACAACAAAATGATGTCAATTGAATAACTGCACATCTTGCTGTTTAGTGTATAATCGGGAGGCATCTTCTGCTACCACAGGCCTCCGAGCCACTATTAAACCCGAAGACTTTACTGTGATGGGGGCCGCGGTGCCGCGCAAAGCATCAAAAAACAAGGTGCCACGTTCTCAAACACAGAGGTAGGTTAAGTGGCAAAGAATGGCAGAAAACGACAGTCATTTCAGAACGCTGCTGCTGCTGCGCTGCATGCTTATGCCAGCAGAAATGGCTTAAATACACCCCCATGAATATGCGATTTCTGTATGAAGAGTTTGACAACAAAGGGCCCACCACATCATTTTTGATGAGGCTAGATTGTCTGTTTGTGTGTGTGTGTGTGTGTGCATGTATGTATACAGATCGGCAGGTTTCTACCTTTCTGTCCTACTTACATCTCTGATTATGTTAAATTAGACAAGTGAGAAAAATAACTGCCGTTTAGAACAGTACATGGTGCCATGGTATATAATTACCAGTCAGTAGATTTGTAAACACATTATGAGGAAAATAAATGAAAAAAACAAGAAAAATAGATGTATTTTCCATTTGATAGCAACAATGGCTCATCAAACAGGACAACAGTAATATATATACAAAAAATTGCTCTCACTTTATCACTGTCCTGTAACTGAAACACAATCTGATAAACCTCCAAAAGAATCAGACGTCATAATTCTAATCGAACAAACACAAGACTATTACCCACCAGACCATTTTGTGTCCCATGTGAAACCGAAACAATATTGAAAGTTTGAAGGTACATCACGTTACGTGCACGAGTCTGAGACACTGAGGGGTGGTGACAAAACGTTGGTATGTGACAAGTTGGGATAAGAACCAGTTGGTTACCTTTGGATGTGTTGTCTCCCTTATTACATATCTCCACAGTCTTATACAGTTTTATGATAAACTAACCTTCTTGTCTTGTAAAATTATCTTAGAAATTGACCAACATCATATGTGGAATTTATGACACAATTCAAACAGGACCATAAACTTGTCTCTCACCATTGAACTGTACATATTTTGTCTATTATAAGATCCCATGGTAGTCCCTATACTACCACTCTATACTACTAAACCAGAATATTAAGGCCTTTGTTTTCAGTGATGTAAACAGGTAAGCAAGGACAATCGAAAAGGTCATATAATTAAATACATTTATATATAAATATAAAATGCATAGATTCTGATGATGTCAGAAGTCACCATCACTCAGTATTCACAAGGCAAGGAAAAACCTCTGAGGAGACTGATAATGCACATTTTGTCAATCAAGATGAACACTATGGAATCACTTTTTAATACACCACTTATAACATGATTTAAGTCATTACTGATGGCTCCATTTATAACAATCAGTTATAAGTCATTAATACGAACGTTATGTGGTTGTCAAATATAAACACTTAGGGCTCTTTTGTACTACAAACTATAACCTTTTTATTTAATGTAGTTCTGGCTGTTATTGCAAACTTCAGATCTGAGTTTGACCTGTGCACATAAGCCTTTTTATTGGATTCTTAATTTAACAAATGGTATGCCATTCAAGTTTCAAGTAAAATTGCATTTGTGCGTGCCATTTGTTTTGAACAGCTGAAACAACCAATGAGTGATGATGTGCTGGGTCCCTGTGACTGATGTGGTTAATGTGACTTAAGCTGTGACATGATGAGGGATGAGGGTTACTCATGAGAATTAGGAAGAATTCATGAATTTTCTACTTCACTCCAACATTGACTTACTGGGATATGATTAAAATGGTCCTGATATTGTGAAAAAAAGAGAGAAATGTTTCAAACCATTATGCAGACAATGGTTACATTCTTGAAAAACAAAATTGGCAATTTTAACACACCAGGTTGTGCTACATTTCATAAAGTTGATTGATAATATCATTCTTTTTGCAATATTATTTCCAAAAGACATTTTTTTCACATTATCTAACTCAAATTATTCCATAAAACCTCCCTGTGCCTCTCCTTGAGCTTTATTTCTACATTTATGCTATACTTTTACTTTTTTTACTTTCATTTTACAGTTCACTTCCTCTCTAAAGCCCTGGTAAAATAGCTCTCCTTATGACTTAAGCAGAATTGACAATTAGCCTGCTAGCTGGAGCAGAGGTCTCTGCAGTGGGTCCCTGATGGTACTGTACGGCAGATGAAGAGATTGAACCACCACCATCAATGGTTGCCTGTGTGAGATTGGCTGCTGTAATTGGTACCCACTCTGTAACACTCACATTCCATCACACTTTATTAACGCCCGTCATCCAGTCAAAAGCTAATCTTTTATTCTGTTTTCCAATTATTGTAAAGTGGCGGGCTTTAAATGAGGAGGAGGAGATAATGAAATTAACTTCCTAACTTAGAGCAATTCTCCATGGCACAATGATCAGATATTCTCTTGGTCTGGGAAATGTATGCTAATTTTATGCATCTATCATTAGTTATTACCATTGCAGCAACATAAAACACAGTTTTCTTGAACAATTAGACTTAAAATGGTGCATTTTAATCAGTCAGGGGAGGCGTGCATGCATATTAAAACTGCCGTAATTGAAAAGTCTGAACTTTTGACACTTCTTGAAGCAAGTGTTTGACAGCAGTGACAGTTTGTTTACATCCTGCTGCGTCTGTGCTCAGTTTCAAAGATTCTTTCGTAACACCTGAAGCAACCATTGGGGAATACTCCAGGGCTTTGTTTCCTCTGCTTGTCTATTGTTGTGGTACTTCAACATTATTTTTACTTGTCATGAGTAAAATATCACAAATTTTAAGCGTTTTGTTTGTTTGATTTTTTTTTTCTTGTTTTGGGGATCAGGAAAATGATAGGTTGGTCTTTATTAGTGCAACAATCAGCTATGCTGGGACCTTATGTCAAGCTTGCAAGAAATCATTTATGCTGTCACAAACAGTCAGCGATAGTTAAGACACACTGTAAAAAATCATACAAGAATTTAGTGGAGTCAACTACAAATTTTACCCATTCAAGTCAATTAAACATAAAATTTTCAGGTATTTTTCAGAACAATTCTTAACTTATAAACCATGAGTTCTGAAAAGATAAAGTCTTTGAGTTGACTTGATGAGTTGAGTTCAATCAAATCAGTAACTCAAGTTTCTAAAGAAACATTATCAGCACATTGCCGACTTCCCAGCATTCATTTTTTAAGACACCATTCTTTTTTCTTTGAAGAATATGTGATGGAAACCTGCTGTGTGTCTCTAATGCAAGAAATGTACGAATTCACATTTTTATGAATTATTAGTAATAGTGGTAGTAGTAAGATTACATGAGGTTGAAACTGAACTTCGGTCTGGAGAGCTTGTGTAGTTTGTGTAATGTAACTTCTGTAATGGCATCCTTCAACCATTGCGGGGTGCTGTAGGATTCTAGTTTGTGACATTCACACGTGCAGCTGAAAGACATCCCTCATTTGAATGATTTCCCATGATGCATTGCTGAGGTTTAAGTTTGATACTTTATGTTCCAAAAGTTGCTGTTTGTTAGTGTTTTAAAGTCTTTTTCATGCATTTGTAATATGTTTGTTCAGAATCTGGTGGTTTATTTATCGTCATTTTTGTGTTGGTTTATTGTTATACCATGAGAGAAGTGGCTGGTACATTTCTTCATTTATTACTACAGCTACGTCATAGCAGTTTTCTGAAATGTACAGTATTTCTTATATTATAGGCAATTGTAGACTAGAAGTAAGAAGTGCTATTCAAGTCAAGTGCTTCAAAAAAAAGACAAGACGTGGTGTTGTGGAATTAAGATCAGAAAGTGTGGCACTAATACACTTTAAGATAAGTCATCGTTGCTTGTTTACACGCTCATGAAAACACGACACACTATGATAAAGGTTAACATTGAATGCAGTAATTTGTAATGTTTGTCTGTGTGACTGAAGAGCTGTTGATTCAACTTAATATATTAAGCTAACATGTTTTCTCCAGTACAACTGAATTATAATCAAGTTTGACTAGAAAAGTTTGTTTTGAATAGCTATAAAATTATCTCAACTTGTGTTTTCGAATTCAGTCTACTTAAATTTTGAGTTAAAACAACAACAAACTGAATTTTTTTTAAGTTGAAACAAATAGTTTATTTTTACAGTGCATATCAGACAAAGCTCTGAGAAAGCTATTTAAGTAGCAGGATCAGTCCAGAAGAATAAATGGGGCTTTTAAATGATGTAATTTAGGACTTCATGCAGGAACAAATCTGTTTTATTTCTACTTTTCTGGTAATTTGTGCTGCCAACATTACTTGCATGTTAATGGACAACAGTAAACTCAGTGCATGTGTACCTCCCCTTGTACCAGAAATTTAAAACCACCCTAATTACACTGAGAGAGGATCATGTGTTCAATCTGTCTCAGTTTTTCCTGACAGATGAATATTAATATATGTTTAAAGTATTCCAAAGCTGTAGAGTAAAACGTTTTTGGGGTTTTCCCAGACAGAGAACAAACTAAGGTAGTAGCAGTGTTGTTTCTGTTGCAAAGCAAATTAATTTGGCTTTGCTTAACTAATGAATCTAACACTCAATAAGCACCCCCTCCCCTCTCTTCACTGCTACAGGCCCACAGCTCCCGAGGCCCCCAGACGAGCTACCATCCCCATCCGGCTCATCAGTCACCCTGGGCAGTCTCTCCCCAAACGGGACCCCCTGATGCCCAGTAATGGCTGTTTGATGACCCTCATAAAAGGAGTCAATGTATTGATGGAGCCCTTTGAGGACAGACCTAATTTGTATGAGGATCAATTCAGCCAATTCATAAGAAAAGAACCAGCAGCGGACAGAGAGAGGGTGTGTGTGTGTGTGTGTGTGTGTGTGTGTGTGTGTGTGTGTGTGTGTGTGTGTGTGTGTGTGTGTGTGTGTGGGAGGGAGGGATCAAGACTTCAAAACATAACATTACACCTGTGACCTCACAGCGCTGACTGTGTGCTCGCGTTGACATACACAATTTGTTTTAATGATAGTCTGTCGTGTTGTTATTAAATAATTGAATCCCTCTCAGATCAGATTACCATGTAAAGGACTGCACGTTATATTATGCGTGTCACTGCTGTCTGTCACGCACGGTGCTTTGTGTCATCAATTTTTATGAGTGGGCTCTATGCATATAGGGGTGATCTGGCCTGTTCGGGGGAAATTATGAAGCTCTAACACCACAGTAAAGTCATTCATTCATGAATTCAAGTAAATA
Source organism: Lutjanus erythropterus (assembly GCF_056507025.1). NCBI lineage: Eukaryota > Metazoa > Chordata > Actinopteri > Lutjaniformes > Lutjanidae > Lutjanus > Lutjanus erythropterus. Next base: position 14,752,358 of record NC_139319.1, on the reverse strand, counting down.
CAGCGCTGACAGATAATTACTGTATCTATCAAATTGGCAGCAGAATCATTGAGTGCATTTGTCTACAGATAAATGAAACAGGAAGGCTTCTCCAGGAGAGAGCAGCTGGGATTCAACACTGTAAAAATCTTTTTGTTTTGACTTAAAAAAGTTAAGGTCCAGTCTGCTTTAAAACTGACTGAATTTGAAAAGACAAGTTGAGGTAATTTTGTAATGATTCAAAACAGATAAACATTGCTAGTTAGATAAAATCAATATTAAAATTGATATTCATTCAGTTGTACTTGAGAAAACATGTTCAGTTAGCTCAAGATATTGTTGACTGGACAGTTGAACCAACAACTGTCCAGTCACACTGACGAACATTACAAACAAATGTGACTTCCTTTTACATTTTCTCAGTTTAAAGAGTCACTTCTTCATTTCACACAAAGAACTTCCGAGGTTCAGCTGCTCCAACTTTATTCCAGCATTGAAACAAACACAAAATGTGAAACAAAATTTATTACATTTTAAGTGACATACTTGCTTTTAACTATGTGTTCAGATACACAACATGGCTGTCTTGTGTATCCTGTGTCAGTTTGGAGCAGTGATTGTGTATGTCCTCAGAGATTGAAGCTATGCACACATTAATGCAAACATGTGGTTAAACAGCAATTATAGCTCTGGCATTTTTTTCATTATTGTAAAACTCATATTTTCAAGGCAGCTGTCTTCACTAAATATTTGAGTTTTAAGTCAAACTCAGGTTTGAAATAAACTAAAATTTTTGCTGACCTATAATAAAATAGAAGTACATTCTTTTGTTTCTAAAACTCAAAGATTTAAGTTTTTCTAAGAAGAAAAGCAAATTATGTCAAAAAAAAAAAAAATTATACTTCACCAAAGCTTTTTATTTTTTTACTTTTTAGTTTATTTCAAAACTTTCTAAACTCAATATTTTAGTGCCTTGGAATTAAAAATTTTCTCACACTTTATCTGTGCACAGCAACTTTTCATCATACATGTTTTCTTCAATCTACGAAGGAAAGAGGGTCTCTGTAGTTTTAACTCTCAAACAATGCATGCTGGGAAGTCTGCTAATATGCTGATCATGTTTTATTTAATGAGTTGATTGAACTCTGTACAGAACATTCGATCAACTCAACATTTAAAGTCAAAAGATTTAAAGTTAGAAGAACTCTTGTTTATAAGTTCTGATAAGTTTGGAAAATAAATGCAAGAAATTTTATGAGTGATTAACTTGAAGAAATAAAATGTGTATATTTACAATTTCAGTTAGATGACACTTTTAGACAAAGCAACGTATACCTGAGAGCTAATATTTACATCAAGTTATCAGAAAAGATTGGTTGGTTCTACTTAATTCCTGACAGTTTTTTTACAGTGAAGAGGGGTGACTACTAGGTGAAAGAAGAAAGTTAAATGCTCTTTAGAAATTAAAAAAAAAAGTAAATTTCAAAGCTCAAACACAACCCTGCACAACAGACAAGATTAATTCATTTTCTTGAGTCAAAGAGGGCTCTGAACTATAAGAGACAGTAGCTCTAATAAGGCATATAGCTGAGGTGATCCTCCAGATATTACACTCAGAATAATCAGTGTGTCTAATCAGGTGTATAGCTGAAGTGATCCTCCAGATATTGCTCTCAGAATAATCAGTGTCTGGGTGAAGCCCTGCTGCCCTGGCCTCTGCTTACCTAATGAGACCCCATGCCCGTGATTTCTCAGCGTGCTTCGGCTCGCCAGACCATTCCTGCTCCACCCAGGGAAAAGAAGAAGAAGAAGAAAACGAGGAAGGAGGAGGGGGAGGAGGAGGAGGAGGAGGAGGGGGCAATGAATCCAAATGGAGAGAACCCCCTCCTCCTCCCTCCCCATATCATTTGCATGTGCAGAATCAGGAATGATATCCACAGAGAGGCAGTCAGGAGGGAGAGCTGGGGAACAAAAAAAAAAAAAAAAGAAAGTAGGCAGGGAGAAGAGGTGTGCTCCCTGACCACAAGTACCTCCAGAACCGGGTCAGCTTTTTCTCTCTTCATCTTCAGGAAAAGTGAGAGAAGTGAGAAATGAAATTAGCCACCAAAGAGTTCCCTCCGTCTTCTGAAAAGCGATGAGGGTGGGGGTGGCAGGTGGCAGGTGAAGTAATAGGGAAGACAAAAAAAAAAGAAAAAGGCAAAAGAGAAAAAGCAGTGAGGAAGGGGCGGAGGGAATGAGGGAAGATGGGAGTTTTTTTTTTTGAATGGAATCCAATGGCAGGTCCTGATGGTGAGGAGAGGAGAGAGTGGAGAGCCCCAGTGTCTGCAGCTCCAAAAGAGGATGTGATGAGACTGCATGGCTAATGAAGCAGCGCTCCTCTCTGGCTCCACAGAGAGCCCAGCCTTTTCTTATTCCCATTCATCATTAATTCAACAACGTTGATAATTTCATTAGTTTTTTTTTTCCCGCGCATTTTCCAGGGCCTTTATCAATAAATGATGGGCAATGGACCAGGGGCTGCCCCTGCTTAGCTAAACACACACTTCACTCTCTCTATTTCTTTTTTCCTTTTTTCCTTCTCTTTCATACCAGCAAATGTGAATTAGTATACTATAGCAAGAAAAGGGGGGAAAAAATGAAAAAAATGGGAGACCTTACCCCAAATTCAGAAGAAGCTATGAGCTCATGTCCTCAGAGTTAAAAACTGGCTCTATCACTTAATATGGAAGTCATGCTCTTTAATAGGCCTTGTTTATAATGAAGACATATTGACATGTCTTAGAAGGAAAAGCACTGCTGTAAATAATAAAATGAATAATGGCTGAATTCCATTTAAGTGGTCCAGGTTCAGGGTATTGTGCATGCTGGCTCACTGTCAAACTGTCATGTCTTACTGGGACTGGGACTTGTTATTAGTAACACCTGTGCTTTTCCTACTATGACAAGTCAAAACGTCTCCTGTGACAAAGGCACACTGTTGTCTGCTTGTTGGCTGCAGATAAACTCCACTCAAATCACAGAAAACACTGATGAAAGTTCATATTTTATGGAACTATTTTTTCAACAGTATTTAGCAATATATTAACATCACAATAACAGATTTTGTTGTTTCTCTAATGCCTCATATTCTTATTCTTTTTTTTTAATGAGTTTTCTATCAAAAATTAGATTGCACTAATTTAATATGTTTTTATACTTAGCATGAGCACGCATTCTGGTGAACAGAGGACTCCCATTAACTCAGAAACTATTTTAAAGTGTACGTATTGTAGCCTAACTGACACTGGATTTTTGAAGCCAATACAGATATTGATATTTGAAAGCTAAAAAAAAAAGAAAAAAGGAAACAACAACAACGCTGTATTGGCTTATATATTTCTGTAAACATACAGATGTAAATGCATGATAAATGCAAACAATCTTATCCAATTTGTTTCTTTACCTCATACTCATTTTGAAAAGTCAACTTATCTGTGTACTCAGGGGACATTATTTCTGAATAACCTTAACTTTGACCTAGTTTGGCATTTCAATACTAGTTTCCTGAAACTTATCCGATACATACACAGTAGTGATTTATCTGCAAAAAACTAATATCGGCTTATATATCAGCCTTGTTGTCGACTGGTTCACTCCTTGTATGTAACTTTGCTCAGCATAGAGATAACATGACGTTTACAGTTTTTTGAGTTTTCTGTCTTGACTTATGAACTTGACTTATCTTAAAGGGAAAATCTGTCATTTTTCTTGTGCATGTCCAGTCAGTGTTGATGGTCAATTCAGTCAGTTGAAGCAATGAATCCCTCAGTGTGTGTTATATTGACTGAGAAAGCTGAGTTCTCCTGCTGCAAAATCTGCTGTTCTTTCTGCATCCAGTGACATCAATGGATGCGAGAGACACTAAAGGCTATTTCAGCTTAGATCTCCAGTCTCCTCCTTTGGGCAGCTGTGGGGCATGCTGGATGACTATTTCTGTCATCTAACGCTATGCTTTGGATGAAGTAATAGCTATAGGCTAGGGTGGTGATACACAGCTTGTGCGCAATGCATCCTGGTACATGTAACCACTGGCAGCACGACTCTGTGAGCAGGCGAACTCAGCTTTTTTGGTCAATATATCACATACTGAGGAATTTACTGCACCAGTTGACTACATTTACCATCAACACTGACTGATCATCCACATAAAAGGTGGTGAATTTCCCCTTTAACTTTAACCTAGTCTGGCATTTGTATACTTATTTTTTTGTTATTTATTTGCAGACATATACACAGTAGAGATTTATCTGCAATCAGCTAACAGCCACTGATACTTCAGCCTGATCAAATACAAAAATCAGGCCCAGATCAGCTTCACAGGTGGTATAGTCGTTGCCAGGTCAAATATGAGGAAGGAGAATCTCAGGTTAGCATGAGCAGGTACAATTTTTCTTAACCTTGTAAAACAAAATATCAGTTGGCTTTTCCTGTAGCTATGGGCCCCGCCTGATCCAACATTTTACTTAGAAGACAAACCAAAATCAAACAGGCCAAGAAAAGGTTAACACAGGGCATCAAACTTACAAGTAAATGTTCAAGTCTTGTTCTACAGTCTTTGCTCAAGACCCCTTATTTGCAATCATTTAATCATTTGGTTTTAATGTTGTGTTGTGTTTGATGTGTTAATGCTTAATTATTTGATTGTATGTATTTTATCTATGTTGTTTGTTACCTGTTTTCTCATGTTTATGCTTAGATTTTGTTGTTCAATGTAAAGCACTTTGAGTTTACATATAATGGAATTTGTTATATTAATAAAATTGCCATTCTATTGGAGTTGATACACACACCCACACAACTTGTCTGCTTTTCTCAGTCTTAGTTACACTTTTGAAATGATTCTTGGTTCTACAAAAGTGTTAGTGGAAAGCAAAGGGCACACATATAGATCAAAATGAAGGCCTTGAATTAATGATTCATGCAATGAATATAGAGTATTGTTTGCAACTAAATTTGGAAAAAAAAGAGGAGGTGCATTCTGGGACCAATCATCCTGGGATCTAACATATGGCACTTGACACAGGGGGTATCTCAGGTAAATAAACCAGTATCTGGCACACTACAGTAGAGTCTGCCTTGGCACTGTTGTAGTGACACAGGGAGCTTGGCCAGGGTATGCATGTATACACACACACACACACACACACACACACACACACACACACACACACACACACACACACACACACACAGACAACACACTCAAAAACACACACACAGAGCTAGATTGGGAGCTCTGAGGGGCTGGATCCAGGGATTACTCTAACCACATTTATTTATTAACTCTCAATTAAGTATGGGTGTCCCAGGGCTTAAAGTGGCTTAGTGAGCAAGTGGGACCTCAAGCACATTTTGATGACAGTCAAGGCCCCTGATCTCAGTTCACTCCATTTTGCTGATTAAATATAAGCTTTTCATCTGTGGATACAATGCTATTAATTAAATCATTAGATGAGTGATTCACTTATGAGCAAAGGGAGCAGTGAAAAGAGAGACTCACACGAGTAGCTCGCTGCAATAACTACTGAAATATTCATTAATAAAAAAAAAAAAATTGCCTAAATTCATTGACAAGGATTACATGTGTAGAGACCCTCTCCCTTCCTTCATTGGGCCAACCCCCTTCAGCATGGGCACGCAGTCCCTTTTTGATCACTTCAAAAAGGGATCGAACAAACGCAGGAATCACACACACTAGTATAATGGGCATGTGCTGCCTCACACACACGCACACACATACACACAAAGTTACAATGAGCCTATTAAGAATGTTGCATTTTAAACAGTTCTTTAATGAAATATGACCACGGAGTTGTAATAGCTTGCTCGGGGGAAGAAGGATCACTGTAAATGAAGAGGGTAAAAACATAACTGTGTTTTCTGTTTCCCTGCTGAATTACAAACCAAACATGATGCAAAGTGTCCGTATTTGTAGTGCATCCCGCAGCTGATTATGGTCCCTTTCACACACGGACGCATTGCTAAGGAGAAACAAATTTGAAATCCATGTATTCAAATGAAAGACCCATAGTGCTCTGGCAGGGAACACAGTGAGGTGGCTGTATATTTTGGCACAACATGAGTTGCAAAAAGTCGAATATAGTGCCGCTTTTGGAGAGACACAGTGAAGTTCACCTGATCAAATCACAACTGAGCTACAGGGGCAAACCATTCTTTCATTTATCAATGATTTTAATTAAACTTCCTTTCCATTCAGGTCAGGCAGAGGCAGGGTGCTGCTATTGTCCATGTTGGCTCTGCTACACTAAATGGATTGGGAACTTATTTAGTGTCACTGATAACACCTGTGTTTTCCCTGCCATTTCATAACAATATGGCCGATAGTCCAGTCTCCTGTTATACGCAAATGTCATCCATATTCACTGTGCCTGAATGCTCCATAACAACTGTTTAATGTATGTCATTTGAGCAACTACATGTGTAGGATACCTGAGAGGATTAAAATGGATTGTGATATGGAGTCATTGTATTGCTACAAGTGGCTATGTTGTGTCACTATTGAACTACACTACCATTTACTGGCCGAATGTCCTGCCTTTAAATGCTAACAAAAGTGAAAAATGTTGTTTGTGTATTCACCCTGTGATTCAAATCTGCTCCAAAAATGACTGGGTTCTTCTTTAGGCCATGCTTCATCCCTCCACCACATTTCATGAAAATTGGGCCAGTAGTTTTTCCATAATTCTGCTGACAAGCTGAGGTAACTGTCTTAGCATAGGTAATGACTGGGTAATAGGTAATCACTGTAAAGAAAATAATTTTAACTGTGTATCTGAAATAGGGTACGCCACTTTACATAAGCATCTAGTGGCCATTGGATTAATTGCAAGGTTCTTCGCTTGTTGTCTCAGTCTTCTACAGCTATTAAAACAAAACCCCTGGTTAGGAGTGTTTTCACGTCATTAAAATGTCATTTGGTGTCTCTTAATCAGTTTTTTATTCACCCACAAACCTTGTGCATAAGGCTTTAATTAAAAAAGAACATTTTTATTTTACAATGTCTTTTGTATAAATCCCTATTCTTGACATTAAATTGTACAATATACAGACAGTATTGTCCTAATTTTGTGCCGTTACATATTGTATTCATGCTATATTAAAATTGCTAAATAGATATTTTAGGAGTATACCCACAAGTAATAGAAATGTATGTGTGTGAGGTGGAAAAATGATTTTGTGGGAGGCAGCAGTAGAGGCTGATAACCACAGACAGCTACAGCACCCTGTGAGGTGTAATATGAAACAAAGCTGCAGGTTCTTCTTTACTGTAAGACACCTCTTTCACCTCTTACTGACATGAGAGTGCAGGAGTTGGGAGAGGAGTTGGCTTTGATAGATGGACGGGCAGAGTGAAAGAGATACAGAGAGACAATGGAAAAATTGGGAGAAGGAAAGAAATAAAGAATTTAAGAGAGAGGAGGAGAAAGGCTCGTCTTTCAGGAGCTGACGTTCTGGGAGGCCTGTCGGAGGAGGTGAGCGCTGTCGAGCACATGGAGGCAGACTGAACGAGCAGGTGGAGTACAGCGAGACAGAGCGGGTCAAAGCTTCAATGCTGCCACCCAGGAAGCTAAAGGCCAGACAATCAGCATGGCAGAGACTGCAGCTGTGTGAGGCTACGATGGCTGAGCTACTGAAAAGACCCTGACAATACAGTGTGTCTGTCTGTGCTGGCAGCAAACTGTATTACAGTTCATGTTCTTGATGGAGGAAAAACCCAGTGAGACATGCAGTTATTGGGAGAAAAAACCTCACCTATGTCGACATTTGTCTTTGTCAGATACCCTCAATAATAGGCCTCATTAAAGGGTCAGTTAATAAAAAAGACAAAAAAACATTTTCTCACTTAAAGATACTGACGGCTGGTCAGAGGTTGCAGACGGCCGGACTTGAGACCATTTTTTGAATGCCATTATCTCACAATGACAAGTTAATTAGTGCGTTATTGAGAAAACAAAATGCTGATTACTTGAGATCATTTATCGCCAGAAAATGACCTCTGAAGCGCACTCGCCTGCAGCTGAGCTAGTCTTCTACTTAAGTGATGAAGACTGATCTGAATGTTCTGTTCTGCATTTGTTAGAGCTTAATGTGTTGATCACTAATGGCTACTCCTTGATCTGACACTTAAATCACTTGCTACTTTGGATGCCCTGATTGATCAGATGCCAATTTTTACTGGTCAATATTCTGTAAAATAGGGAGATTAATGCTGATGATTGCTCAAACCGATGATGACACAAAAAACTTGAGCTAATTTTCAGATGAGTCGGTGTCGTTGCTGCATGCTAATTAACAAAAGGAGCACCTGACATGATTTATATATCAATGACTCGTCTAGATTATCTAAATAGATGCAAATAGTTTTGGTTTTATTTTTCCATGTTTTGAGGTTAAACTTTTTCTGAAATCTCTGCTGCATTACAATTAAAAAAGTCACCCTGGCAGCTCTGCCCATTGAGGTTGTACTTAGATAGATATCACAGAAATAAAGTATTGGAGAAAGCATCAGCTCTGGATCTCGTCAGGCCAATCACAACAAATTATTTCATATGGGGCGGGTTTGATACAATGACACAGAAGTGTCACTAGCCCAGATTTGAAAAGTCACCAGGCTCCTGAAACTCTGTCTCTAAAACTGTCAAACTAGTTAGTACTGATCAAATATGAATCAGGATTCTGTTATAGCACTGTCTAATTTTTGCCTGAAATGTTTTGAGAAACACATTTTAGTGTACTGTTTAGCTGTAATTTGAGAACATTTCCAAAGGCCGCCATTGTTTTCCTGCTTGAAAACAGGCCATTCACTGCCCCAAGCTGCATAGGTCACTAAGTGCTATTTTCACGTTACGTTGCTCTGATTGGTTGCAGGTCTATCCAGTTGCATCCAGAGGTATTAAACCCTACAGATTGATAATGTCCCTTGGAAATTAAAAATGAACTGAGAGATGTTGCTGTAGATATTGATCTAATTTACTTTTCAACCAGTACCATATGGTATAGCAGTTAGGATTCCTGGTTTTCACCCAGTCAGCTCCAGCTCAACTCCTAGTAAAGGAGCTCTGATTTTAGTGCCTGCTCAAAACGTGATGAAGCACTTAGGGGGGTTATCATTCAGTTCAGGAGTAAGTACATGCTGGTATCATCACAAATTAAAAAATGGCATCAGGTGTCTCAGACTGTCATCTAATAAAATCAAATGTCTAAATCTCTAGGTACCAGAGATAAAAGAGGAAATACTGTGTGTTTTCTTGTGATTGGCTGAATTGACCTTTCAAAGATATAGTATTCAAACTACAAGCATGGAGAGAGAAATATACAAAACCAAGTTCAAATGGTCATAACACCGACTGAGACTGAATGAAATAAATTCATTGCGCAGCGCTGAGTACGAGACCACAAATCTACCAACGACAATACATTTGAAACTAATCTTCGTGGCTGCGAGGTAAACCAATGGCAGGGGTACAAAAGCAGATGAGAAGGATGCTCCTCCTGCCTAGATAGAGTTGTGTGGTTTGAGCATCTGCCAGTTCACCACCCATAGGGGAGTGTCGGTGGGCTCTTCAAACACCCTGCGTGGGTCCTCCTCCTTTTGATGCTCCTGGAGAGGGAGAGGACAGGGGGAACAGGAGACACTCCTCCACACACGCTGCTGAGCTCTACTGGACCAGATGTGGGGGGAAATGCAGGAAATAAAGAGGGAGAGGAAAACTGGAAAATGAAATAGAAATGTACAGAATCACCTGGTTTATACAGTATGCGAAGCAGAAAAAAGGAAATGGGGAGTGTAGCAAAGCGACAAACAGAAACCTGAATGAGAATGCAAGGTCTTTCCAGTTTCATGTTGAGTTCCAAAATTTCAGTTCCTGTACTCCCAAAAATATCCAAAAATATGCAGGTCATGTAAGCTGAGAACTGTAAAATGCTTATACAATTTTGTGTGTGAGAAATCTGGGTAATCACATAGACAGTCTATACATTTTTGTCACTCAAAGATCTGTCCAAGCCGAAGTTTTCATGACAACCTTTTGTCCTGAATGATCTCAATACTCCTGGACTATGCTCATATACAAAGGGACCAGAGCTCTACTAACCTCAACAGCAAAAAGTTAGAGGAGGGACTACTTAATGGTTTACTTAAAGTCTTTATGTGAAGCTCAGCTAACCAGCTGCTGGCGGTAGCTTTATATTTACAGAACAGACATGAGAGTGATATTGATCTTCATATCTGACACTTGGCAAGAGCAATGTCAAACTATCTAATTATAATGGCATCTCTGTGTTTCTCCTTCAATTTTCTAGACAACCGTTCATCAGATCTAACTCACACTTGGCGGGTGTATTGCTGAGGACCCAAGTGAGCGCAGAATCGAATTTAGTGCAGTTGGCCCAATGGTGGCACTGTATAATAGTGAACCTTATATTTTTGGCATGTAACTTTTGAACCATAGGTTTCAGAAATAAAATTCCTTCTTTCCTGGACTCTACAGACTCAGATTAATCCACCCATATAAGCCACGTCCATTTGGGCCTGGAATGATTTTCTGTATTTTGAACTTTGTCCAAATCTATTTTTTCACTACACCTCATAGAAATGTTGTGCAATCATCATCAAAATGGGCACAGGACATCTCTGGACCAGCTGGAAAAAGTTACTTTTTCATATTTTTGGTGCTCCCAACAGTTTTACTATAGCTGGTCCTTAAAGTTTGCTCAAATATTGTGGGTGGAACACAAGGTGACAAATTAGCCTTGGAAATCCTATATGCAACACATCTGTATCATATTATTGCAACCTGAACATTATCCCAGACAAATAACTACAAAATCAAATCAATAAATTAATAAAATATTACAAAAACCAACTCAACTAACTATAAAGGAAGGAATCTGACAGTCTGTCTATATATTTATGTGTGTATGACTGTCCTTGGCATATCCTCAGAAATGTTCGTTTGATCTACTTCACACTTAGCGGATGCACTGCTGTGGACCTAAAGGAGTGCATTGTGTAGTGTGAAGTCAATCGGATGAGCAGATCTCGACAACGATGCAAGCAACACCCACTGGTCTGAATGGGTGTGCATTCTGAACGCCCACCCACTCTGAACTAGCATGAGTCCCAACAATGCCGCAAGCAGCGATATCGATAGCCAAGCACTTAGCCTGTTACGAAGAGACACTGCACTATTCACACTGAATACAGTTTCTCCCTCAGTTACTACAATAAAAGTCAGTGTTTCATGTTAATTCAGTCACGGTGAGTTTACAAGAGTTTTTGCACCACCATCACTGGGCTCATATTACTTGACATGAAAATGGGCAAAACCAAACTATCAAAGGCACAAGAGAACACCAGACTTGGACCACGGTATATGTCTTTGACTTTGTGTTACCCTTGACATCTTTGTAGTTGTGCTTGATTTAATGTCCTTCTCATTATTTCGACTAAACAGCTACAAAATTCGCAACATTTTCAATTTACAACAGGGGTCCTTTTGTTTTAGTAAAGCTGCCAATACAGCCAATAAGAGCAAAAGGACACAGACAGACACACAAACACACACACACACACACACACAGCAGGATCAGAGGGAAAGCATCACAGGAAGGGAGCAGTAAGGGGGAGTGAATACATTCTATAACTTTGAGTTTTCTCTGTGTTTCATTGGCTGCTGAGAACAGACCCATACTCAGCAGTTTTATATCTTGGAGGGGTCTTCTGGATACGTTTAAGGCAAAAACTGCACTCTGACTGTGTGTGTGTTTGTCTGTGTGTGTGTGCACGAGTGTCTTTGTGTGGAAGTGAGGGTGTTAAGCTCTTTATTCAGAGCATCCAATACCAACTCCGAACAATGCACACAGCCAGACACACACACACACATCCTATTTGGACGATTGGGAGATCAAAAGTGACTCCTCAAAGGATAACTTTTTTTGGGTAATTGACAGGATGCTTGTAAAAAAACAGAGAGAACCATAAATAAATGAATACGTGAGGCTTTTGTGTGGTTTTGGGTGAGCATCTGGTATCAAACATACTCACACCTTGCGGATAAAAGCCATGACAGAAAAATTACAGCAACAATCAGTTAAACCCTGTACAAGAGGAAAAGCTGTTTCTCACTGGTCTCCAATGGCTACCGTTTGACTGACAGCTGTAGGTGAGAGGTAAGCTATGGAGACCAGCAGTCAAATGGACAATGGAATCTCGCCCGCGCTGACGAACAGATAAAAACATCTTACGCTGTCTGATCTTCAAAGACAGGAGGACTGAGGAGCAGTCATGTTGAAACGGTTCAAAAGTGTTTCTGAATTATTGAAGAGCTCCGGGTCTTCTGATGACGTGATAACAAACCAATGAGCTTAATGTAATTATGAGTGGAAAATTGAGCTATTTTAAAAAGGTACATGCATTCAAAAGACAAAAATAAACAACCTGATTAGAGACGTTACTGAAATCAAAAAATATAAAAAACTAGACAGCCTCACCTTGACATGAAAGCACTGTTACCTAAAGTGTTGATATGTGAACATATAAAATAACACTGATGATATAACATACAGATTTTACACCAAAATTAGTGTGTATATATGCAGGTTTTTTAAAAGCAGATAAACCCACTAGAAAAAGGCAGCTGACTCCTGTCCCACTGCCAGCAGACAAGCTCGCCTTTCTGTTTTTTGTGGCGTTGAAGCCCAGACTCAACTCATGCCTGTACGGGGGACCAAAGAGACAGGCATTTCTAATTGTCTGTTAATTGTGTTTAGCTCTCAGTACTTTTGTAGCTTCTGACTGAATCTCTGTGGTTTGAGGTTTTGCTTCTCCTCTATCCCTGTTTGTACTTTCAGGTATCTGCTTTATTTTACGGCTTTATGTTTACTTTCAGCTGATAAGAGTTGCGTTAAGTTACTGCAGATGAAAACCCAACATTTCCCGTTTTTGCTACTTCATAAAAAAGCTTTTAAATAACAAAACATCAAGGAACTTTTATTGTGAAGAACTTATAGGAAATTAAATGTACCACTGTTTTACAGTTGCACAAGTCAAGACGGGCACATATCAGTTAAATATGCACTTTCATGCAGGCGCAAACTCAGCTGTTCTGGGCTGATGCGGAAAGTGAAACCAATGCATGTCCCCTCACACGTCATGTTAACACAGGGCTGGGTGTTGAACTTAAATACTTTTATGGTACCAATTGAATTGCTTCAATACCAACAAGAATCAAAACATGCCTTCTCTTTATATGGTTCATATAGTCCAGTAATGTGCAGATCCACCATTTTTTTCATTTTAGTCCAGTTATCCAGGTTGAGTAAAGTGCTCAGAGTAAAAAGTGAATAAACTGTACCGTAATCTATGCAATTTTACTTTTGTTAAAATAGATTAAAATAGATTTTTATAAAATTGGTATCAAAAAAGTATTGCTCTGGAACTGGTATCAAAGGCGAAGTATTGCATTGGTATTGGCATCAAAAATCTTTGAACGATACTCATCTCTATGTTTACATAACTGCTGATCAAAGCTGGAGGCAGTAAATATCCCTGACTCCTTGAGAGTCATTTGACCCAGTAATGAAAGACCCATTGATGACAAAAGGCAGACGTTGGTGGCTGTTAGTGGGTTTTTCGTCCAGTGTAAAAAGGGTTACATCTACAGCAGCAGGCACAGAGCTGAACCAGCCCAGCTGACTGGAGCTACAACATCATTTGAGCTAAGGGCATTGTGAGGGATGGATACTGGGAGGCAGACATGAATCATATGTCTGGGAATTACGTCCACAACATTTAATATAGTGGGAGTGTATTTCTGTTCACAGCCATGTGGTCCCAGCAAGGCCTAGACGGGGAAAACAAATCTGTAATGGGCGCACAATTGAATCAGGTGTCTGGTCCTCTTAAGGAAATTAAGTTGTCGCCGGAGCGGGGCCACTTAATGAGAGGCAGACTCGCGGACAGTGACGAATGGAGGGTGACACTGGCAAGAGTGTGAGGCCGCCACAATATCTGCATTTGGACTGGTGATGATTTTTCATCCATGAACCCCCCACCATTCTGTTTCCTTCTCTGTCTCCTTCCCTCAAACACACACACACACACACACACACACACACACACACACACACACACACACACACACACACACACATATATACACGCTGCCTCCACCCTCCACCATCCCATTTCCAAGGCTTCATTGGGGACACATTTGCTCCCTGTGTGATACTAGCCATTTATTTGCACATATATTCATGGAAATGATGACAGCTAATAAAGAGGGGAATCTTCTTTCCATGTGTTTTTACTTCATGGAGCATCTTGATGGTGGCCGTTATGTGATTTTGATAGATGTCTCTCCATTGTCAGAGCCACTCGCAGCAGAATGTACACAGCATGCCCTCCAGTATGAATACAGAGATATACAATACTATTAAGTTGCAAGGGAACCCCATTTTAATAGAGAGGTACTGTAATGTTTATTTTTATTACACGATTTGATTTGGTCCATTATTATACATTTGGAAATGAATGCACCGAGGATCTTATCTACTCAACCTTTAGGCATTAAATATTCATAGACAATTATGACTCAGTAATAATAGCATTTTAAACGGATGTTATATAAAAAGTGTCATTGTAAGTTATAGTCGACCTAAAATCTATTTTTTAAGTATCAGATACTCCTCTGTGGGCTTAAAAGGTGTGGCCTGTGGTCAGCTTTAGTTCATGTCACAAATAATGTTGACAATTACAGCAATGTTGTACGAGTTTACACTTCACTGCAGCTAACTCAAAATTCAGTTCACATAAATGAACTAGTTCACCATGTATGGTTCACAATTGTAAATTCTGACATAGTTCGAGTAAATTAATTACTTCATGTTTGCAAGGGATGCTGGAGTCCATATTATACAACTGCATCACACATTAATGTATAGTTTTAAAGACAATCCCCTACAATTTGAGAATGTTTTATCGTACAGTAGACTGCAAACTTGAACACCAACATATGGTTGAATCTCTGAAATTCCAACTTCCCAGAACAAAACATACCATAATGCTAAAGACCTGCAAGGAGATGAAGAAGGAGATAAGGTATAGGAGATGAGTGTAGGCCTATATACACAGATTTATCTGTTTCTTGCTGTAACAGAGACTACAGTCTGCAGTGTAGCCTACATTTGATGACACGTGATCAAAGAAAATTTCTTATATTACACTGACATTTATCTGCATGCTCACTCTCTCTCTCTTTCTCTGCTGCGAGTCTGCATCACACTTTTTTTTAATCAGTTGACAAGATGAAGCTAGTTGACTTTATAACTACTACTACTACTTTATTGCAACACTTTGCTAATGCTTTTAATATCTGGGCTTTTCTGACTGCTGCTCCAGTGCTCTTCGGTCTTTCCTTCTCAACCCCTATCCTCCTCAGCCCACTTTTACTGGCTGTAGTTTGTTGCATGCTGGTCCAACACGTCCTGAACAAGAATAGATATTAAATTGTTAAACAGTCCAACAATGGAAAATGAGGGTAACAATCTGAAGAATTGTATTTTTTATTCCACATATTCTTCTTCCTAATTAAAATCTGAGAGATTCTTGAGATTTGGGTGGGTTAGGT
The DNA here is from genome assembly GCF_056507025.1 of Lutjanus erythropterus. Taxonomy (NCBI): domain Eukaryota; kingdom Metazoa; phylum Chordata; class Actinopteri; order Lutjaniformes; family Lutjanidae; genus Lutjanus; species Lutjanus erythropterus. The sequence goes on along the minus strand of NC_139319.1, from coordinate 14,736,690 downwards.
CTGGTAATTATTCGTATTATTTGTGATCCTACCCAAAGCATTGTTTAATAATTTAAAAGCTGATTTTAAGTTTTATGCAATTTAAACAGTAAATATAGCTTTCAAATATTTGTAGTCAAGTAAAAAGTACAATAATTCTCTCTGAAATGTAGTGGAGTAAGTGGTAAGTGATGGAAAATAACAATACTCAAGTAAAGTTAAGTACCTTGAAAGTAAGAGGGATTTAACAAGTTTCTGTTAACATTTTGATGCTTTTTCTGGGTCACACTGGAATCCAATTAAAAACAACTCATATGAATTAAAACTGAAGAATACAGATTTCTTATGTACATCTTTGCATCCTACATGGGTGAACCCTTTGATACTCAGATTTTACTTGGATCATCACTGCACATACTGTGATCATTTGTGTAGATACAGTAAGAACTAGATTTCTTCTTCTCCTTTAACTATTAAAATGCAGACTGATAGGCAACTGGTGAGTGAAAAGCTCAGCAATCTGTCACCTAAATGGATTATCCTGATGTCAGAGATATTGCCACTAAACATCGAGACATGGAAATTTCTGCTATGGCAAATGGCCTTGAAAGGAGGCGTCACTCTCATTCCCAAGGGTTGCTCCATCAATGTCTTCTATCCCGTCTTAAATGGATGTGAAGGGGAGCATCTCAATAGGTTTGATCGCTCTATACTGCGTTGCCAATGATCAAGTGCTCATTTGTTTCTGACAAAAATGAGAACACTGCTATCCTGATTCCCTGTGATGCCTCGGGATTTTGGTTATTAAGAGGCATTTCCTCTTGTGTTTGACCTCTTTCATTATCTCCAACAGACTACACCTACAGAAGCATCTACAATGCTAATTCCGTAACATAATCCACATGTAGCACAAACAGGACCAATCCTTGACACTGAGGCTCTCCACACTGAGTAATTCTCTTTGATAACTGACCCAACATGGTCTACTGTATGCATAATGACGGGACTTGGAAACAGCTGTAGTGTGTTGACGATCAATGTCTGTCCTTTCAACGCGGTAATTGTGAGGCCAGAGAATGGCTGAGGAGCCAAGGCTGCTGCTGCTGGATGGCCACTGGAGTGAGTGGCCACTCATGTATGTCTTTTAAAGTTACACTCCATCCATCCAGACAAGACTTGGACTTAGATTTAGTTGTGTGGATGGAGGCAGCGCTGCTACAAAAAAAAAATCATTGCGGTGTGTGGTAGAATTGTAGGATTCGAGGAGGCTTCAACACCCCTCCTCTCCCGCTCCATCTCTCCCAGCTGACTGGGTATGAATAATTGACCCCATAGTCTGGGCCCCTGCTCATTACTGGGGGAAGTGTCGGCCTGGTTTGTGATGCTATGAGGGAGGGTTCGAGTGCCCACAATCCGCACGCCTGGCTTGGTTTTCCCCTCTACCTCTGACCACACACCAGTCCTTCATCTTTAATGGCCTGAGCCGTGATCGGACATCCAGCCTCTCCAACCTTCCAGCCTTGCCCACTTCATCAAGCAGGTGAACGGGTTGGCAGTAACACATCTACTGCCAGAGAGGAGTTTTTCAAGAATTCTTAAAAATTCTCCTGTGAATTTAAGGAGTTTTGGGCAGAATTATCAAAGGGTGCAAGGGGTAGATGGGGGAGCGAACACTGACATCCAGGAAAAGTTCTGTGGGAAAGTTTTCAGGTACACACTCAAACTAGAAGAAAACTATTCATGGTCTTAAGGTGAGTACTCTACTTGCATGGAGTCACGACTATTTTGATATGGAAGCTGGGAAAGTAATCCGAAGAAAAGTTGTAAGGGGTGAAGAAAGAAGTACATCGGCTAAAATACAAATTCACAGCATACCACAATAAAATTTAACTTCACAAATCTTCATGTCAAACAAAAGAAAAGTAAACCCTGCACTTTAGTTACTGCTCACAGGTTACAGGAATTCTTGGGTCACCATACAACCCATTTCTCCCTGTAGTGCCATGGATCTGACACATCTGTATCCACATAAGAGGGACAGATAAGGCTGGTGAGTGAATGCTGGCGAGGAAAACAATAGCTGACGAGACGCCCCCCAATACATCAATCAGACAAGTCTGTCAGCTCAGCTCCCTGCAGAGAGATCCATGGGAAGCAAAAGAGGGACCACACAAAACATGGAGCCTGCAAATGAGAAGCCACAGTATGGATTGCTGCGTGATGAGCAGCCAAACTAGACTGAGACATAGGGTGGATGACGAACATGTGTGGGTCATGTCTACAAGGACAGTTAAATAGTGTGTGGGCGGGTATGTGCCTTATATGTATATATTTATAGACAGACAGACAGACAGACAGACAGACAGATAGACAGATAGATAGATAGATAGATAGATAGATAGATAGATAGATAGATAGATAGATAGATTTTTCATCCTGCAACCTATTCAAATAAGTAACACACAATTTTCAACACTGAAAAGGTAAAATCAAGGTAAGAAAAACAGTAAGCTGTAAAGATAATAACATCACTCCCCACTAAATCAAAATTGCCCTACAGGCAGGATTGCTCCCCTTAGTATTTCCTATCAGCCTGTCAAAGGAGCGTCTTTCCAGCAGTATATGTTCCAGCAACCACACGGCAGTGTTGCACAGTGTTGTGCAAGTTTACACTTCAAAAGAACCAGCTCAAAGTTCAGTTCACACAAATAAAATAAACTAGTGCACATTAGTTCACGTATCTAGTTCACAATTTTTATTTTTTAACAAAGTTCACAGTTCCAAAATATTAACTAGTTCAAATGTATTTTTTTTCCTTTTTTAAATGAGCTTTTCTGAGCTATACTTAGTCAACAGAACCTCCTCCTACCCACAAACATCAACTAAATGAATTACTGTATACTACTATAATATCACAGACAGGTTTTTTTAGTCATTACCAATGTGGTCATTTAAACATGTATTTTCAGACCCAGTGGGCATTATCTGCCTAAAAAATGTGAGATTTCTTCTGTTGGAAATATGTACCGATTTGTTCATGAAACTCATGAACATGAACTTCATAAGAACTGGCTTCAGCAGTAACCTACTAGAAGCTGTGTCTGAATTAGCAGCTGCACTAGCCTTGCCAGGCCAGAATGCTGGGCTCTGCAAAACAGTATGTCCTGGGCGAAGCGGAGATGTTCATTTCACTGTTCAGCAAATACATGAGCATGTTCAATGACTGAGTGCGCTCTTTTAATGTGTTCAAGCACAGCACTGACAATAAATGTAGCATGGTTTGCACTATATTCAAAAATCATTCCTGTGTTTGTCCACACCAGAAAACAACATCAGCGGTTGGTTGTTCAAACACTAAGAACAACCTGTTTCTAGTTTTTACCCCAACCACAAAACCTGTTGGAGGTTGGGGTGGATGGTAGGGTCACAGGGTAACATGCCTTATCGTACCAACAGTCAACATTGGTTTTCTTTAACTATGACCAAGATCTTCTGCTAAATAAGTAGTTTTGATTGCCTTGACTTCAAGATGGAGTTTTTGACCACTATGGAGGAATGTTTTGTGTGTTCTTGTTTTGTCATTATCTTACACACGCACACGAAGATGCACATGTACAATCATGCCTAACAGTGTTGATAATGTACCATGAAATGCAGATTGAAATGATGCCAACAAAGACATGGAAGGAAAAGACTGCCAGCAAGCAAGCATGAATGTGAAAAATGCACGTATTAGACTTCAAGGATACACACAGTGTGTTCCTTGAATACAGAATGGAAGCATAATTTGTTTACCAAAAAAAAAAGTATTTTTCACCCAAACTTAGTCGATTCTTCTTCTTAATTTGTGTGTACAATCTGTCATTTTCAAGTGTCCATTTAAGCCTTTTCAAAGTCATTACACTTATTAAAGTCACGCAGTGACCATTTGCAGGGTCCTGTAAATGGCTGGTCCCACTGGAATAGAGACAATATGTTTCTATGAAGGAATGAAGATGATGAATGGCTTTACATTCACCATCACCAATCATTTTTTGCTCTTAAAGCTACCAAATGCTCGCTCTCAGCACCTTTTGCACTGTATCAGGGAGTTCACATCAAGCCTGAGCGATATTACTGGAAAGTCTGTCACAATAGTAAATTTTCATATCAGTAGATATAAATAATTATTGATCATGTAGCTTGCGACTGATAACTTGTGTACTCCATAGGGTGGAAGCAGCTAAGGTGATAAAATAATTTTGTTGAATTATCGCTCTTGGTCAGGAAGGTATTCCTGCAGGTTATAGTTTCCATATCCGGGGGTAGACCGAGCATGACATCCCTCTCTCCAGTAGCACTTTCCAGTTCCTCCACCTCAGCTGGCTCCTTTCAATACGAAGGAGCAGCAGCTCTACACAGAGCTCCCTCCAAACGTCCAAGCCCCTTGCTCTCCGATCGTGGCTGTTTGACTTAAAAAATCCAAAACACTGCCACCGTGGTGAACCGAGCTGTCCTGTTCTATATGTATTTGTGGTCTCATGTGTAACACCGCACTGTTTCTCACATGTTGATGGGGCAACTGAAAAACATGCCTGCAAAATCATTGGCTGTTTGCACGTCACTCATAGTTCGCTACGTTATTAAGGGATCTGACAGGCTGTTTATGAGCCATGGTGTATTTGTTTCATGCTTTCATGGTGGGTTGTATTTAATGCAATAAAGTGAAACTATTAAACATTCCATCAAACTACTCTCTTATTGTTATTCATGACATGTCTGTTGCTGATAGATATTGCTATTGTTTTATAGCCCAGGCCTAGTTCACATTATTCTGCCAGCAAAAAGCTAAATTGAGTTATTAACTGAAACATTAATTTATGAGGTTCCCAGTGACTGTGAGGCCTTCCTTTTGTTCATATGAAGCTTCCTTTGATTTTCAGCAACAACCAAGGATGTAATACTGTACTGAATGTGCACAAACATGCAACCGTGCAAACAAACAGCGCCAGTCCATAGCTCAAAAATCACTGCATTCATTTCCAAGCATCACACCCAAAATTCAGAGCACGCGCACTACAAAATGTGTGAGTGGCACAAGTTTGAGTCCACAGAAACAAAGAAGAAGAGAGAGGTGTCTTACCCACAATGTGGATGAAGGAGATTATCAGAGCTGTTCCTGGTTGTTTCATTGGTCGCAGGCAGCCAAGGATTCTGGAGGAGAATATCGCAGAGCTGTCATTGTGTTTTCTGGGAGGGGGAGAGAAGAGGGAGAGGGATTGTTTGAACTGGGAGTAAACGCTGTGAAAATGGTGGAGCTGGCATATTTACACCCAGGGTCTGCACAGGGGGATTACATGCAACGTTTTTATGTCACCCATTTGACAGCATCATCTCATGGAGGTTTTGAAGGCTCCCCCTCATTAGCTGGGCTGGGGCTGCATTTAACACAGCTTTGAGTTTATAAAGACAATGGCTGCCAAACCTCAAGGCCTTTAACAAACAACAAAGGAGAGGGTAACAATCAAAGTGCCCCTGTTCCATCTTGCCAAACTTGAGTGAAAAGTCACCAGCTCATAAAAAAATGACATTTACATGACAACTGGAGAGCCCCAAATGGATCTAAATGGATATAAGTGAAAAGTGGATTCAACCTAATTGTGCCTCAGAGGCCTTGTACCCAGAGCAAAGGCATGTCACTGATTGAATGTAACTTAAAAATTTAACTGGGTTTTCATTCTTCATCCCTCAGATGGTTTTGTTGCATTTATACTCTCTGGTCAAGGAATTGCATCACAAACCAACCTACTCTCATTCCCAGGACGTCAAATAACAATGTTTTGTCACGTCCCTCCACATCTCTTCCAGAGACACAAGGTAACCGTTTGAGACACACCTGGTTTTCAAGTAACTTCAGTATAAAATCATCTACATTAGGTAACATAAAGAGCAAGAAAGTCTGCATATGGAGGAGGTGGGATGGACAGATGGCTTAAATAAACACAGGAGGCCTGGGTTAGTGTCCTGTTTGAAGCCAAAAGTTCACATTATCTAAAGTTTTAAGTTAGACAACATAACATGTGTCACTTCACTTTCATCATGTGACTTATATAAGGTGACATAATTATTTTAACCTGAACCACTTCTCCAGAACTAGAGTTGCAATTATTAGTCAATTAATCAATTAAACAATCAAAAGAAAAATTGTTAATAAACTTTTTGATAATCGATTCATCATTTCAGTGATTTCTAAAGCAAAAATGTCGTCCCAGCTTCTTAAATTAAGGATTTGCTGCCTTTTTTTGTAATTTATGATAGTTAATAAAGAGTTTTGGACTGTTGGCCAAACGAAGCAATTTAAATATGTCATTTTGGGCTCTGGGAAATTACAGTAATCAATTAAATGTGAAAATAATCAGCAGACTAATTGATTAGAAAAAATGTTGCTTGCAGCCTCATCCTAAATCTAATAGGGCTGCAAAATTTGTGTATTTTCCTTAACTGATTTGAAAATGTTAACAGTCGATTAATTATTTAACCATTCATAATTAAGATACAAAAAAACTTCTTTTCCAGTTTAAGTTCTATTTTAACAATTCTAACAGCATATTAGTTATGTTAAACATTAATTTATAGAGAATAAAAATTTTGATGAACAGAAAAATAAAACAATAAGGCTCTTGCTCCAAACACCTGCTGCTCTTGTCTACATGTCCGCATGTCAAAAAATGGCTCCACCAAACAAATAATATCAAATGGCAAAAAGTTACTGTTACTATTTTTAGACAAACAAACCAAATCACAAGAAAACCAAGTAGTTTTGGTGCCTAAACTTAACCCAACTGCAAGCATTTCATAACTTTAACCAATTGTTTAAATGGCCTCTGGCAGTATCTCATACAGACACTAAAGATGACTTGTGTATCAGTAAGATGCACCAAGGGGCAGGACAAAACAGTGTCAGTATTTGACAACCTGGTGCCCCCCAACCCCCCCCCCCCCCCCCTTTTTTTTTTTTTTTTTTTCTTTTTTTCACTTTATTATTAGAATCGTTTAATTATGTAGCTGTTTTCTGTCTTCTGCTGTCTGGTTGCTTGTTTGTTTGAAAAATGAGGCAGGATGTCCATTGTAGTGTCTGTTTTACTACTGTGCTCTGTCTCACAATAAAAATATTTGAAACACAGTATTTGACAACCTGGGATGAGAACAGGTTGCATAATCAGATAAGAATTAGTCCATGGTGGAAAACAAATGACGGTGAAAAATAATGACAAACCCTGTTCAAACTTGGGAAAACATGAAATACATTTATAGGCTGCTCTCAAACCTCAAGCAAACAGCATATACCTCTGCAATTTGTTTCTATTTTTGTTAAGTAAATGTCACATTAGTTGTCTTTGATATCATGTTTAGTAACACAAATTATTTTTGAGAGTATCAGGGATTAAAATGTGTTTGTCCACTGCAGACAAGACGGTAAGAAAACACAGTTTACTTTCATCTGACAATTATTTTCTCAGCTAACTCATTAATCATTTAGTCTATGAAATGTCAAAAAAACAAATTTAAAGTTAAAAAGTCCTATTTAGGGGGTGTCCCTGTAGCTCAGTTGTAATGAGGCTGTCAGTCCTCTGCAGGGCCCACCGCTTCGACTCCTGCCTGCTGCCCATTTGCTGCATGTCATCTCCTCTCTCTCTGTCATATCTTCAGCTGTCACTGTCCAATAAAAGCAAAGATCCAAAACATAAAAAAGTGCTATTTAGTCTGACCAACAGTCCAAAAAAAATGTGCTGATTCCAGCTTCTCAAAAATGAGGATTTGCCACTGTTTTAATATCTTTGGGTTTTCAACTATTGGTAGGGCAAAACATTTGGAGATAGGACCCTGTGAAACTGGGATGACTCTTAGACATTTTATAGTTTAAACAAATCATCTAAAAAATTATAAGCAATCATGAAAATATGCCCCTATCAATTTACAATCTTCACATTTTAGAGGCCTAAACCAGAGAAGGCTTGGAGCTTACACTAATGTACCTTACCTGATCATTTGCGTATCAAGATAGTTGACAATTAATATTCTGTAAATCCACAAACACATCTCCAAACGGTAAGCAAGGTGTCTATAAAGTCCTGTATGCTGTTCATTTTTTTAAATACAGTAAGGTCGGGCAGTCTGATCTTGATATAAGAGAAGCCAGAAAAATAACAAATCAAAACATTTTGTTTGATGATCTGAAAGAAAATCAGGTAAAAATGCAGCTTAAATGGCTTCTCCATTTACTCTTTGTCTTTCTTTGCCTTCTCCTCAAAAGCAGCACAACAGCCTGCTCATCTTACAACCTCTCTTGCTCTGACGTTCAGTCACAGCAAAGTATTTACCCACCAATTACCCACAGATACCCTTCCTCTCGTTACAGCTGGGGCCCCATAAAAGGGAACAAACAATAACAGCAGTGAAGGCTCCTCAGTGAAAAGAGACACATTATAATCCGGGCAGACGTGAGAAAGAGGGGTGTGGAAAGAGCTTGTATTGATGGAGACGAAATTGAACTTGATTAAAAAGCAAACAAAACAAACCCCCGACAAAACACAAACACTCCGCACACTTTGTGAATGGCCCCGCACAAAGCTAATATGTAGCTATACCCGAGCACTCCTGAGGAGGCGGGATGAAAAAGACAAGTGTTTAAAAGGAGAGATCTTCCTCTGTTTGGCTGACATATTTACACAATTATGTGCAGGATCCAAAGCAGTGCAACCAGCGTTTCTCCCTCTCGACAAGTCACAAGAAGTTTTTTTTTTTTTTCCCTCTCACCTCCTTTTTTACTTTGGTGTCAAGTTGATTAAATGAGAGTGTGTGACATAGATCTGCGGGGTAATGCCATCTGGCAGAACAGTGTCATCATTTTTCCTGATGGAGTTACACTGACTTAACCAACTCTCCATCAATTAATATTAAGGCTGTTACACATTACTGCATCTAACACAGAGAAGCTCCTCCGCTGCATTTCTGTTATCTTAAAATGTGGGTTTGATTGGATGTTTTCACTGACAGCACTCAAAATTAGTGCTCGCCTAATTGCTTCATTTACATTACATGAGCTACATTAAACAAAATCTTCTCTTGAGTCTCATATTGATTGCTACAGAATGATTAAAAGCATCACACCTTGGCTTGTTCAGTGGAAGCCAACATACAGGAGGATGTGTCACAAGCTTATAATGAAAGAGTCCATGCAATAAAAGCACAATACAATACAAGGCATGACATATAATTAGGGCTGGGTCAGTTTACTCTGAAATGTGTTCAATTACTCTATACAGATTACAAGGCAAATTTTAAATGAGTAGCATAATACATAATCTTAGATTAGATTAGATTACAAAAATATCATCTAATCTGAATACTTTTGGATCAAATGTTGTACTAAAAATGGATGCAGTCACAAAAATTTGAGTTTCACAAATACTCTTTTTTCTTTTTAAACCTCATGAAACTGAAAATTGTTCAAACGATATTCTATGCCTCCAAACTTAACCCTCACATTTTTCTTTTTCTAGCTAACACTAGCTGGTTGCATTTGCTATGATAGGCTGACTGGGAAGGAAACAGAGAGCAGGGGTCTGCAACCTTTACTATCAAGAGAGCCATTTTTGACTCATCCCCCAAAAAACTGTCTGGAGCCACGACTATTAAATTCTTAAATTCTCTATTTTACTCTGAGACTTTACTTTTTGGGGATTTGAAATCTATAGGTAGCTTAGGGAGACTCAAGACTAGCCAATGTCAAAATTTAGAGAAAAAGGCCATATAGACGTACGCTTTTGTTTTTGTCTATTGGCTTCACATTTTTACAGCTGGATAATGTAAGAATCATTGTAGGCCTACAATAATTAAAATTACAATGTTAAAAAAAGAACTGTAATTCATTTCCATATAATTCTTTGTCAAAGCCACAGGGAGCCACTGGATTGGAGCAAAAGAGCTGTACGAGGCTCCAGAGCTGAAGGTTGCAGACCCTTGCTCTAAAGGCTCACTTATGCTAAATGCTAGATATGCATATGGAGCCTTCTGTCTGTACTTTTACTATGGATACAGACGAAACAGAGCAGTATCTCCGGTAGTTGTGGGGGGGCAGTGTCGCAATGTAGCCAATAGTTCGAGTGAGACACGACCACAGGACATGTCGGTTTTTAAAATCAAAAAGAACTGAAATGATGTTCGTCATCAATCAGTTGTTGACAAGAATTCTCTGTCCACATGATAAGATGTATTTGATGGCCTCACAGACGCAGCCATCTAAAATGCTGCCTCCGCTTTTGTTTCTTTCTCAAAAGGCACATTACCACAAGTACCTCCAGCATTACCGCATTTGTTATTGTCAGAAACCTTTATCTGAATTTTGTTAACTTTTTCTCTTGATTTTTGAGTGGTGCCCTTTAGTGACAGTATTACCATTTGAAATGGACAAATCTATGGTGGTACATAAAGGGGGCACAAATAAGTGTTTTTCTAAATTTGAAGCTGAGGTCTTTGCAGATGACAGCAACTTTATTTTGAGATTGCATAAATTGCACTGGACATTGATGCTCTTGCTTGTTGCAGCTGAAGTGACGGCGATATTGCCAGGAATGGAAGGCTGTTTTAAAGGGACTGCTGCTGTTGGAACCTTCCATCTTGATGTGACACCATTAATTTTCTCCCGCCAGGTCTGCCACAAAGTGGAGCACTTGTCTAAGAAACCCTGTATGTCAGACGCATTTTTCACAAGTTACATTTTAAAATGTACAATATGTAAATTCTGCTGCTAGTGGTCTCTCTCAAATTAAAACTACAACAAAATATAAAGTTTTATGGCGTCATGAAGTAGTGTGGGATCATGAGAGTTGTTATCTTCAGTATTAAAAAAAAACACCAAGATGTAAATCTATCCTATGTGTCTCAGACAGAAATCATGTTCATAGAACAGGTTATCAATTAAATGTTACTCATGTTATGTTTGGTCATGTTTGCCAACTTTCTTCCTCACCCTGACATATCCAGATGTATTCTGTATTTTCACTGAAGTTACAGCAACTAGCAACAAGCTAGCAAATGCTAGTATGCAATGGGCTGTTACCTTGAATAAATTATGGATTTCTCTGCAATTAAAGATTGCTGGAAACATTTAAAATTATGTACACAACTCAACAAAATATATAATACATGTCTAGCATCCTTAGACATTTTAATATGGAAATGTTACATATTATAGCTTTAACAGAACATTAGCTTGCGTGAAAAAGTTTCAGAATTTTAAAATTGCCATATTTTAAAGACCAGTAATCTTTGACAATGTAACTAGAATCTGATTACTTCTTCAAAAGTAGTCTGGGCTGATTATAGCTACTAATTTTTGTAATCTGATTACATAATTCTGATTACATGTAATCTGTAACTACCCAACCCTGGATATAATGCTATGGGCAATTAAATTCAACCGCACAAAAAGGACCACACAGCCCTTATACATATTCACTCTCCCACTGAAATCCATAGGAATTGCTAAGTCATCTTCCATGTCTCTGAGGCATTCACGTACAATGGCACTTTTATCATATGCTTATCAGTGGTGGCCCCTCTCTTATAGAGCTCGATCTTTTGGCCCCTCAATCACGGAGCATATTACTCCTCTGTCAGAGCAAAGCACTTCCTAACGACAGGGAGGCCAGCTGGGACTGAGGAGAGGGCAGGAGGCACATGCATTAACATAATAATCCAACCACACTCCCACAGGCCCCGGGGCCAGACAGCATATTAGGTAGGCCCCCCTCATGAAGGTCCTTGCAGAGAAATAAAGCTGCTTTATGGAGAGCCTGTCAACCTGTGGTGAAGGCGAGGCTTTACCTGTGCTAATTGTTGACTGAGCAAAGAAACACCCACGGTATTACTTTCACTCCACATGTGCAAATAAATACTGATCTTATTACATGCTCAGAAGCTACGCATTGGATAATGTGAGGTATAACTTAACCTAGTTCTGAATATCTCACGATGGATTAAAGAGAATAAGTAAGGCTGTTTCTTTCTCTCCCTCTCTGTGTGCTCTTGCTTTGTTGCCCTCTACATCACATTGCAACACAACATAACCCAGTAGCCTGACACATATTTCTGAGTATAGGAAGCATCTCCTCGCCTCCTCATACTTACTGATGTGAAATGCGGAGAGACACAGGCTTTGAGGACAAGAGAGACCGAGAGGGGAGAGAATAAGGGGGTTGGGTGTTGGTTCCGCAGCCTTCCCTGTGGCATAAACCGGGGAGCGTTAGCAGCATGCACTGAGGCCTGTGATCCTTTGGACTGAGGTCCCATGGCACCTTGTGTGGCCTGCACATCTCTAACCACATGAGACACTTGCTATCATTGCGTCAAAGCCATCATAATAAAGCCATGCTGCAATAACACGCTGCTTATGCCTGGAGACACAACAAAAAAAAAAAAAAGCCAATACACCAGCAACAAGAGAAAAGATTCAAGTTCAGCTATTCGGAGAAACTTCAGCTTCTGCCAAACCCAATTCAGCATCACATCCACTGGTAGAAGAAAAAAACTTCATATAGAGAAGAGAACCAGAGAGTTATGTATTAGGAAACCAGCAGCAAAGAGCTGTGTGGAGCATTTTCATTGGGAGGCCTGTCTAGCACAGGCTGACTGTCAGAGCACCTCTAATGTGAATGTCCCACTGACTGCTACTGTAAGGCTGTCAGTCGCTGGTTGGGGTCCTTGACTGAAGACTCTCACTAGCAGTTCACAAACAGTAATGCCTCAGTGGCGGGAGAGGAGGCAGGCAGGGAAGAAGAGAGGAGCGAGGAGAAAAAGGATCTCCACAAATCATTTTGATCAAGAGACAAGGTAGCAGTGAGGTAGACCTCCCCCCGCCCCCGCCCCCACGAGGAGCCAACTCTCTAATTGGTGGAAAGGGCAGCCTGTCCGTGGCCGCGTGCACCCTCAGATCTCTCCCAGGACAGCCAAGGCAACGTGCCAATTACTGCCAATTGTTGGCCTGTGGTTGAGATGTGGACAGTTGTCCGCATGGAATAAGAGTGAAGGCCTGGCAAACGCTTCTGCTGATGCTGATATCATACAACAGCAATATAATGTTGCACTGTTAGCCCACAAACTTTTATAAAACAGGCCATTACCATCCTTTTTAATAATTTCTGTTAAACTTACAATGTGGATTAAGTGGAAAAACTCAAAAAAATATTAAAGGGATGGTTTGGATTATTTGATGTAGGGTTGTAGGAGGTACTTAACACACTGATTACCTACAGTAGATGCTGCTTGGCACACCCCCAGTTTGGAAAACCAGTGAGGAGTACCAGTATGGAAGCTAAGCAATGTTCGTCTGTGGACAGGGTCAACAGAAAAGTCTATTTTAGCCACCTAAAAAACTGAGCATCAGTGTACACTATATTTAGAATATTTTCATCACTTTACCATCAGACAGTCATTTCTGACAGAAAACCACCATTACAAAATCCAAATCTTACTCTCTGCAAGCCATGGGCAAAATCAGTCATTTTACCTTGCAGAACGCTGGTGTTGCTGGTCTACTGCTGCCTCGATCTGTTCATTTGTTTGTGTTCTATAAAGGTGAAGTCCCTCCCCTTCCAGTGTGCCCCATGGGACCTTACTTTGGAAGAAAAATGTACGTGATCAATGGCAAGAGACAGTCCTGCTCTCTTTCCATTTCCGATAATTTTTCAAGTTAAGAAAAGTCGAAATTAGTAATAGGTTTGTCATAATTAGCTTAGTTTTTTGTGAAGGTGCTCGGTGAACTACATTTCTCGTCTCACACAATATACATCATAAACACCAACACTGTTGTAGCTAGTAATTTTATCTTATCAGAGGTGTTTTATCAGTGACTCTTGGTCTTTTTTAATCAGCCAAGAGGTGAAAGAATGAGCAAGACCTATTGGTCATGGACTACATTTCAGTATGAAAAAACACAGCTATTGTAGCTTGTGCAGTTATGGTTAGCTTTGGAGGGAGAAAGTCATGACATCACTTATGCGAGTCCTGTGTATGTGGCCTTTGTAATTATGTATCTTCATAGTCTGATACTTCAACAGTTTATGACAAACAGGGCCTCTCATAAATTGAGAAATTATCTTTTAAAGTGACAAATAACATTATTTGTCTCTGGCCGTTGACTACTATTCATATTTTTTCCTCCAAGTAAGGTCCGTTGGTGGTCTACTCGAAGGGGTGGGATGTCGCCTGTCTATTGTGTGACTTCTGTGTTTTAAAAGGGTAGGTCAGATTCTCTGAAGTCAAACAAAAACACAAACAAATGAACAGATCAAGGTAGCTATAGACCAGCAACTTCCATGTTCTGGGAGGTAAAATTGCTAATTTCACCTATAGAGTTTGGTTGATTTGCAGAGAGCAATATGTAGTTTGCCATCAGACAGCCTTTTCCATCTGACAGCCAAAGTAAAGCAGTGAAAGTATTCTAAATATAACATACACTTAAACTTTTTTAGGTGGACCTTTTTTAAGTGGCTAAAATAAATTTTGCTGCCGACTCTGTTCAAAGCTGTACACTGCTTAGCTTCTGTGCTTCTCTAAACTGGAGGCATGCCAACTGGCATCTACTGTTGGTAATGCACTGACTATTGATAAGTAACTCATACAACCACACATCAAATTATCTGAACTAGCCCTTTAAATACAATCCACGTTTCCAGACCTGCAGCCATGTGGATTGTAAGCAGCTATTTCAAGCCAAGGCAAGCACCACCTGACTCAGCCTGTGCTTTTTAAACAGACCCAAATATAGCCTGTTTGGTGGGGCCGGCGGGCCATTATAGGGGTCCTTTTGGCGGAAGTTGAACATATACTTCTTCATCCATTATCCATTATCTGCTCATCATGGTATAGGTCAGACCTAGAGCACAACCTCTCTGAGCAGTCAGACAGAAGCAGAGAATAGCAGGCCTTTACAACTCTGCTCACCCACAGCTCATAACAAGGGAGCCAGAAAGTGTAGCAGAGAGGAGGGAAAACAGTCATAATTCTTGTTCAACTAAAAATCACTATAATGCTCTTTAATTGTGTAGGCAAAAATCTTTTCAAAAGAGCATGGTAATTTTACCCCGTTAAATTATTCAGCGCACATTAATAACGGTCGGGGCCGGGGTGGATGAGAGTGGCTGTTTTAGGAGTGATGAGCTGCCGGAGCTGGGAGACAGGATCTCACTAAGGCAGTTTTAAGCCTCGTTTTAAAGTTACATTTTCAAGTAAACGACATTAAAAAATGACCCAGAGTAACCCTGAAAGGTACTGGGACTGGATGTTTGTGCAGGGCTTTAAACACTCATAAAAGACGAATTTCTGTGAAACAACTTCCCAGTGAGAGGCTTGATATGAACAAAAATTGATAATTTAATAACAAACCAATGGATATTTTGGGTTTGTCTGTAAATTGTGAGCATACTTTAACCAAAAACAAGGCTCAGCTTCAGCAAAACACTACTCATAGGCTCATTTAAGGGCTGTTTGGGCTCTCTTGTCTAAAATATGGATATACAGTGAGCAGAAATATAGAAAAGGTGAATCAAGAATCTTGAGTAAAAGCCAAAAATAATGAAACCTCAATGTGGCCGTATAGAAAATTCTCTTTGTTTTGCTAGTTGTTCATCTGTGCACTTCAAACAGTGAGAGTCACAGTAGAATAACAGACAAAAAAGAGAAAAGGTCACAATCAAGATCTGATGAAGGGCAACGTTCACTATAGACTTTAAGGGAGCCAGCCAGAAGATAGCACATTTAAGAGAGCGATGCAAATGAGAATTTGCATGAACCATGCACCAGCAAAGGTAATATACATAATTGGGGGAAGGGGTGGCGGGGTATGAGGGGGGATTCTCCATCAAATACGGACATGAAGCAACACTTTCTCTACTTAATAATTAATATAATACAGTGCACACACACATTGCATGGGATGCATATCATCCATCCGTTGAACAATGACTTTTAAGTGCACTAGAACATAGTGAGCCTGACAAAATATGCACAAATGTGTGCAAGATGAAATACGCCTCTTCCCCCCATAAAGATGAAAAAAAGCAACAAACGCCTTCCCTAGGCAGAGAGAGCTTAACTATTCTTCTCAGTTCAAAGTCAGGGGTCTACTCTAAATATTTGTGTATTAAACATAACACATAAGATGGAATAAATGGAGGACTCTAAAAGAAGTGCAGGGCCTGCAGGAGAAAACAACATGGAACTGCAATGCTTCTTAATGTCAGTCGGACTAACACAAACAACCACGGTGAAAAACAAGCCGAGGCTTCAAATCTTGTAGAAAGTATAAATCAGTATGAGTCAGAAACTTGGTGGCTACAATGCACTGGAAATATTGCTGTAACTGACATTGTCTTTAAAGAGACAGCTCACCCCAAAAAACAAAAACACATATTTTTCCTTTTACCTACAGTGCTATTTAACTATCTGGATTGTTTTGGTGTGAGTTTTAGAGATATCGGCTGTAGAGATGATTGTATATAATGGAACTAGATGGCATTTGGTTTGTGCTTGAAGCGTGAAAAGATACATTTGAAAAACTTGGCAGCAATGTCTTCTTCCAGATATCATGATCTGGTTACTCCAAATAACCTACAGACCTTGTTGTGAGCAGTTTCATGTAGATACTACTTTTCTTTCTACCAAGCTACACCTGCAATCATAGGCGCATTGAGCGAGATTCAGGAGGCTCACTGAACCAATATAGGGATCTAAATATTACAATTTTTTATATATATATATATGTAATAACAGAGAATTAACACTTTATTGGAATACCTTGCTCTACAACTATAAGTATTATTATTTAGATAAAACACTGATTCTGGTCTAATACTGTGGTAGCCTGCATGGACTCTCTTACATGCAGAACCAGGACAAGCAAAGAAGGAGAGGTTACATGTTTTTCAGTTCAACACCATTGCCTTGAAAAAACTTTTTTACCAACCCCTCAGTCTTGTAACATATATGAAAAGTTTATCAATAACCCCGCAAGGCTCATCTCTGGAGAAATGCCAGCGGGTGGGATATGTGTCCGGTTTACTAACTGTGCAAGTTTCTATGGTAATTCTCATAATATTCCATCACTCATCGGGCATATTAGTCTGGATAACCCTAACCCTTTTTTTGTGAACCCCCACCCCATCAAGTTCGAAATGTGCCTTTGCCACCAACTGTATGTGGTGTGGTGCAGAAGTAAGCGTGCATCTGCTCACGGACGAGAGGCTTGCACTTGTGACAGTGCAGGATGTAAACAGTAATGACATCATCCTTGGCTGAGCTTTGACGTAAACTAGCGCACTAAGCTAGCACAGTGTTACAACTGGCGGGTGTAGTTTGGTAGAAAGAAAATAGTTCCTACATGAAACTGCTCATAACAAGGTCTGCGGCAGAATTATCATAGTTTTCTATTTTGCGTTAGTTTTTGTTTTTATTTAATTTTTATTTTTTATTCGGTTTAGTTTCAGTTAGTTTCCAGAGTGGGGTTGCTCAATCCAGTTTTGCTTTTATTATGGAAATATGTTTAGTTTTAGTTAAATCTGTATTAGATTCAGCGTCATGTGGGGAGTATTTGGGCAAGATTAAAGAAGTCCAGAAAAGGCATTACAATACAAACACATCACTTCCACAACACCACGACACTAATTTAGTATTTTTGTTAGTATAAAATACCACTTCAGATAGTTTTATTTATTGTTTATTTTGTTTTAGTTTAGCCATAGTTTCAGGTCATGATTTCTGGAGAGAGCTTACTGTTGAGTTTTTCTGATGTATTTTCTTGGAGACCTGAGCATTACAAGTCGAGTACCATCAAGTTTCATTATATTCAAGAGAAAGCAGACATCTCTACGGCTGATATCAAATTCCAGCAGCTCACAACCAGAAAATCAAGGCTGATAAATAGCCATTCTGGTAAAAGGAAAAGTGTGTATTTTTGATTTAGGGGTGAACTGTCTCTTTAAGTATCACCTCCACAGTTTTAGAATTTAAAAAGTGAGCCAATACACTAATTACTAATTATACCTGGGTTCATCCATATCATACAGTTCATAATAATATCAGTATGAAAATAAATATGATAAAAATGGTGGAGTTACTTCTAGAACAGGGGGCTACTTCAGATGTGTGGAAGTGGTTTGGTTACAACGGACAAGAAACGACAGTAATATGTAAGAAGTACAAGAAAACTGTTACAACAGAAGGGACAATACAACAAATTTATTTCACCACCTCAAGCAGGAGCTCCTGGTTCAGTAGGAAGAGAGACAAAAATCCCAGGAGTAGAGCTCAACAGCTATTCTGAGTCCTAAACCAACTATAATCCTAAATATTCTGTGATATCATCAGGATTATCACTATTGCAGACATTCCCTGAAATATTATGATATCATTTCAGGGCCACGTCACCCACCCCTAATTACACATCATTTAAATCAGTTCAATGTCAATACTTGAAGCTTTCGAGGTACGCATCAAGGGCCAGTCTAAGGAGGCCCCATGCAGCACGATTAAATCTAAATATGCTGACTCCTCCACTGTTTGTTTGTTTATTGAGGCAAGTCAGGGGGTGTTCTGAGCCTCAGAACTGCATTTAAAGCTGATCTGGCTCCTTCAGACATTGCTGCATCCGACTTCCTGTTGTCGACTCGCAGTTGCCACGGAAAAATTGCTGCTGCAGCCTTAGACAACCTACAGCACTTTGTATGCCGAAAGAAAAGAGTTAATTAGAAATACAAATTCTCCCAGATTGTTATTAATGGGAACTGTAGAGTAAGCAACACATATTTTGTGCCCATAAGTAATTCTCAGGTATCTTTGATCTGTGGCCCACAGCGGATGCTGCTGCGTGCCGCTGTCTGGCTTCTGGGACTCTGCCAGTGCCAGACATCTGGCTACTTTGTTATCATTGGCTGATCTGCTCCCGGGAGGGCACTCTTGTGACACCAGGCAGAGAGTGTCCTGGCAAGGAAAATTATCAGCACATTTTGAGTGGATTAGAGTTCCAAAGTGGTCTTCAAATCTCTACAGGGGTCTGGTGAGCCATGCTCTACTGGGGGTTCCTCAGGGCTCTGTTTTGACAACACTGTTGATTTGAAAGGCAGCGAGGGTACAGCTCCCACTGTTGCATCACAGGTTTCAGGCAACATCTTAGGAAGTGAAAAAAAGCCCCCCAATTATGATCTGTCAGATGTAGACAGGGGAAAATGCACCAAAGACTTCCCTTGATTAGCGTGGAGATTCTGAGTAGCGGCAAATGTTTGTACTAGAGTGCTGTATGTCGTTTATACTCCAGTGTCATATCTGGCAAAAACGTATTAAGTCTGCATTTGTTTTTACTGACTAATGCAGTTTTGTTGTTCCTTCAAATTCTGCAACGGTGAGATTTTCAGTCACGTTCATAATACCTTTGCCTTGAGCTTTTTTAACTCTAAAGGAGTTAAATATGACTCCATCTCAAAGGTTGTGTCTGACAATCCATCATACAAAACACTTGTTTAGAGGTCAAAGGAAAGAATGCTGCATAAGCACTGGCTTAGTGGAAGAAAAAAAGCCATGATGTGACAATCTGAACCTTATTCACAGGATTGATTGAGGTATCGTGTCTTCTGCCTTTTTTCTCTTGGCGTTTCCATTTGTGAATACAAAGCTGCGGTGACCCATAAATATTACATGGTGTGGAGATGCAAAGCAGGAATTAATGACTGGGGTGTGTGTGTGAGAGAGCGTGTGTATGGCAGGTCCCTATGGGATTCTGCTTAGACAGGCGGGCATGGTGAGGGTGTGGTCTCTCTCTCTGTCTCGCTCTCTCTCTCTCTCTCACACACACACACACACACAATGTAGATTTTTTTTTCTACACATCTCCACTGGGCTGCATGATTTTTGGCCGGTGTGCTAACCTGCCTGTCAGTGGCTCTGTGGTCGTCCACCGTTTCAGCTCATTGTTTTCACTCAGTTTCTCACTTAACTCTCACCAGTTATTATGCACAGAAAGAGGACTGAAGCAATTTAACAGAACTGAATAGTCATTTATCAATTATCCAAATGACAGGAGTTTTTGATAACTTGTATTAATAAATTCAATCATTTAAAAAAAACATAGGTGACAAACGATTTCCAATTTCAGCTTCTCAAGTGTGAGAACTGGCTACTTTTCTCTGTTTAATAGATTATCTTTAGGTTCTGGACTGTTGGTCTGGAAACTCTTAATGGGTGTTTTTCCTTATTTTTCTGAAAGTTTACAATCAATAAGTTTATTAGTAAAATAATAAAGGGGTTAACTGATAATGAAAAATAATTGTTGGCTGAAGCCCTAATATTGATTATTATGATTGCATTGTGCAAAGTTCTGACATCTAATATCTCAAAAGTGACTTGATAACTGATTAATCAGTTAAGTCATTTTCAATTAGAAATGACAAATATTGTCTAGTTACAACTTCTCAATTATGAGGATTTGGTGATTTTCTTTGCCTTATGTGGTGGTGAACTGCATATTTTTGAGGTTTGGACTGTTGTATAGACAAAACGACCAACCTAAAACCATCTTCTTGGGCTTTAGGAAATTCTGTCAACTATTAAATGAATCACTAACTATATTGATAATTGAGTTTGGGTAAAAAAAATGATAATAATTTGATAACAAAATGCCTAAAAACAGTAGACATGTTATAAATATTGTTGAATTGTTAAGTCACATCCCATATGTTTCCAGCAATGTTCTAACGCAGCGAAATCCGTAATTAATTCAGTGTAGTGGTTCAGATACTGTGCCTTTAAGTCATTTTCAGGTTAAAAAAAAAAGCCAAATATCATCTGGTTCCAGCTACTCAGTTATGAGAATTTGCTATTTTTCATCGTCTTATCTGACTGGCACAGATTACTCAGTTAATCTATTATGTCCAAATTCTCCTATTTCAGCTTCTCAAATGTGAATGTTTTCTGGTTTCCTTAGTCGTCTATGACAGTAAATTGAATATATTTGGATTGCTGACAAAAGAGGATGTTTGAAGAAGTCACCTTGGCTTTGGGAATTGTGCTTGGGCTTTACCAAAAAACTAATCATGAACAGATTAACCATAATGAAAATAATTGTTAGTTGCAGCTCTGTTGTAAATTGAACGTTTTGGACTATTGTAAATGAGGAATCTGAAGATATAACCTTGGGCTTTAGATGATTTTTACATTCACTTAAATGGGCATTATTCACTCAAGAATATAATCAGCAGTTTAACTGGTACTGAAAACAGTCATTAGTTGCAGCACTACTCTTCATTATTCACAAACATACACACCATTTATTCATTTGTGCTCAATAAGCACATGATGCAGCATGAAGAGTATGAACCAAGTTGTGGCTCAAGTTCTAACTACATACTGCATCCCAAACGTTGTCATAAAACATAGCTAACATGTGATCAGGGCATTCTGAGGTAATGACAAAGTAGTTACTTGAGGTTACAAGAAAGAGACAGACAAAAAGAAAAGTACAAAGAAAAAAAAGACAGAGAGACAGAGAGAGAGAGACAGGGAGAGAGTGAGATCAGCTTTTCCTCTCTGCTTAGCATGATGAATCGGTTGAGGAGGGGCCACTTGACACCTGTCACCTAACCAGCCAGGCACAATTACCTCCAGGGGGAGGACGGGGGACTTGCTAGGGAGTTGTGCATAGCTCCCAGTGAAATAGACGAGCGTTTGAAGATCATTAGTGTTACAGGCCCTGTCTTCGTGGCCCTGTCCAACCTCCTGAATGGCTGGCTTTGATCACCGTGCTGCGTTTTTGTCAATAGTATGGGTACACCGCATAAATTATAAAGTTATACACACAAAGTCAGCAGGTAAAACGCCACAATCAATTTCTGTTTCGGCCACAGATGGGGCAGCTGATTGCAGGTAATGAGCGTCATCAGCGCTCCGCAGCCAATAATGTGCTGTGGCCGAGCTCTCATGTTGCTATCATGTTCAAGCCAATGGCTTGGCAGAATGGCACTCACATGTTTCAACAACAAGAAAAATTCAATGTAAAGCTATTCAGAAAAGATCTCCGTCTTGTTGACATGTGAACTCAGATCTCTTCTATTGTCTGTGGTGGAGAAATGAGTCTAATGTCACTGTTATGTACAGTATCTGATCTGTGTATTTTAAATAAACAGAATTTAAAGGTAAAACAGAGAGGCAATCCAGGCCATTAAAAAAAATAAGTGGTAACAACAAAGCAGGGAAAAACTGAACATGTCAACATGTTTTGACCACTGCAGGTCTCCATCAAGGCTTTGAACAAACAAATGCACTTACATAATAGCACCAGCAAATGAGAGGCAATCACATGACCCAGATAAACATAACAGGTGAAACAAACGAAACACAAACATGAAATGACACACAGAAAAAAATATTTTAAGGTTAATTTGAAACAAACAAACAAAAAAAAAAAATCAAGTTTTGATCACATTTTATTTAACAATTTGCTAATAAGACATACGCCTTACTTTGTACCAAATTAGACAAAGACTAAAAAACATAACGTTCTTTATTAGACAGTAGTTATATCCTAATTAGACACAATAAAAGAGAAATTATGGACACATTAGAACTGAACTGTTCTGTAAACTATAGTGTATTATCTACCACTGTTAGACCCTTATTAGGCTGTGGAGTCGCCCACAGAAAAAAAGGTTCCTCTACCTCTATTATTTTGGCCTTTACTTGGTAGATCTGATATACTCATTGTTTTTAAATGGATATGTAGCAGATATATGATTTCATTTTAATTTACTGTACAGTTCTATCGCAGTGTGTCCCTAATCAGCCTCTAATTAAGTCTAATAAGGGCTAACTGTGGGAAATAATACACTTCTATTTACAGTGCAGCTCTGTTGTCATATCTTCCTAATTACACTGTAACAAAGTCTAATAAGGGTCTAAGAGTTGGAAGTCCACTTTAATTTACAGTACAGTTCTGCTATAATGTGTACCTAATTATACTATAAGAAATGGTTTTAATGGTCTAAAGGTCCTTTTTATAAAGTCTATATCTAAAAGTCTAATTAAAAGTCTCGGACTGTCTAAAAATTGACATATTATTTCTAGATTTTCTAATTTGTTAGAAAGAACGGCTTGTTGTTTTATTGATGTAGCATTAGACTACGGTGTCTAATTAGGGTTTAACTGTCTAACAAAGGGCATATTGTTCGAGATTTTGTCTAATTAGTTTAAAGTGTGGCCTGTTACGTCTTATTAGTGTACTGTGAAATAAAGTGTGACACAAGTTTTATAGGGGGTTGAATATGCTTTTACAGTCTGACAGTGTGAGGCAGGTAAAATAATCTGAGGCTGTTAAAGAGGAAGTTAACCTTGTAATGTTTTAAAGCCTTTAAATAAAATATAATGTACTGTAAATTTTGAGTTGTGATGAATAATAAATGCTGTATATTTGCTATATATAGGTAAGAACTCTTCAAAAACGTACAGGAACATCAATTTTACTTGGTTGACCTGATGTAAATATGGGAATTTAGAGAGAGAAGGTATGAACAAAAACTTGATGTTGGAAATTTTCATATATATATATAGGTTGAAGGACAGTTCAATATGAACAGTATAGAAGAGTTCACAGATCACAAACATTCAGATGTGTCACACACTGCAGCAGCGTACGCTCTTAAGTATTGTGTTTGGCAGTGCACTGCAGCGGTTTCAGTGCAGAAAAATGATCATTATAGCTGATGAGGCAAGGGCTCCGAATGATGACAGTGTGACAGCAGTGAGCTTTTTAATTTGTCGGATCAGATTGTGACATGCTCCATCACAGGACGGAGGAAATCTTTTCATTTGTGCAGAAGAAAGGGGGAAAGGAGGTCAATTAGCATCAACCATTAGACAACCCAGTGACAAGCAATATATTACCGCGTGGGACAGTCAAACTAATGAGAGAGGCAGAAGAAATGTTCATTCAGGTTGGACAGAATCCTGCAATCATCTTGCTACATTAATCACTTGTATAGCACTTGACATACGCATTCTTTATAGTCGCACGCTCCAAAGTGTAACTCCTCGTATACGCTGCCTTCCTTGCCATCACGTTTGTTGTCATATGAGGTCAGGTTTACTCAAAGGAACGTCTGTTATGTCAAACGTTATCCTACAGAACCACGTGCATCAATGCTCTACATCAACTGCATGCAGGTTACAGTCATTCACACTTTATTGCATACATTTGAGAGTTTTTATTGTTTTGTCATTTTTCAAGGTTGATCAGTCAAATCTGGAGGATATTTTATCAGCTGTGTGAATGGCCACATTGTATTAAAGACCACAAAGGCTTCCACTAATATGATCTTTGCCAAAAGCACCACGAGAGAAAGAATCTCATTTTATCAGAAGAGACAATCTCAAAGCGAGGATTTTTTCTTTTTCTTTGCCAGCCTTTATTTGACTGGCTGTCAGGTATGGCGCGCCTGTCTTGATATTGATCTGCAGTACCTAAAGGTATGTGACATCATTATGAGGCTTGACCTTATCATCTGCTGCCCTGCAGCCCATAGGCAGGGCTGGGCCAGAATCTAATGTCTCCCCCCGCCCCAAAGGTTGGTACCTGCTGGTGCGTAATAGGGAAATTGGCGATGGTGTTATTTGTTTTCCTGACCTCATGGCACACCTCACTCTCAAGGCCTCTAATCAGTCATGGCCTGAGGTTGGCTTCACTACTAACCTAGATCAGCTGACTGCTATTGGTTATCATACTGTAGTCAACACGAGTGAGAATACTGGCATAATAGTACTGAGAAATATGGAGATACTGTCTAGTATCTCCTGACTGAATGTTCATGCTAAATATGCACGATCTTTTTCAGTTCTGTTCTGAAACCTGAATCTGGATATTTGCTGATACTGATACCAATACTGATACTATTTTTTCTTGATTATAATTAGCCTAATATTATTATTATTATTATCATCATTATTATTACAACAATCATGTTACATTACAACAGGTTCATGGTCCAGTTCAAATGCTGCTTGTAAGTCTAACTCAGATTCTTGGAGACAAAAAAATATGGGGACTATTGGATATCTTTGTATAACTGTTTAATTAACAATTAACTCATTATTTTATGCCACAACAATTAGACTATGGGCTTAAAATTGCATTATTACATACTTAAAATCCATAAAAACGTCAAACTATGAAATCTGAATCAATCCATGGATCAGTGGCATCAGTCCGATATCCAGTGAGTGAATTATGTCAGTATTAGCACCTGATACCGATCTGATCAGTCCCAGCTCTAGTTTATATTGAGCAATTGTACAAAACCCTGATTGTGTTCAGTGCCAACATTTAAAAGAAATGTTCCCTGTCTGCAAGTTTCAGCAAGCTTAAGATCATGGTTATGGGTACATAAAGTATGGTTGAGCTTTGGCAACTAAAGCACAGCTGAAAACAGAGCTGAACTAATCAATATTTCTATATGAACAACAATTAAATGGCTTTGTGTAATGTGAGAGCTGATAATTGTAGTGACTAATAGATTCTGCGGCTCTCCTCAGCTCTATGGAGCATTTTAGTTTCTTTCAGTTTATGTTTATTCAGTTTGACTTCACTGTTTCGGTTCACTCTCACCATTCTCATCAGCAGTGTGAGCAGCAAGTAGACTGATCAGGTCCAATATCGTTATCAAGTGCCGATACTGATGTAATTCACTTATCGGATACTGGACTGATGTCACTAATCCACGTACCAATCCAGATCCCATAGTCTGATATTTTAATAATTAGAAATATATAATAATACAAGTTTAGGCCACAGAAAAATACGAGCACAAATTAATTACGTAGCAACTAAACAGACGTCCAGTAATACCAATATGAATCATTAAGCTGCTGTAATGCAACATGAGACAGCAATTAAGTGAGCTAGTAATAGCTCACTAACTTAGTTTGAATATATTTTAATTTTAGTCTTGAAACACAGAAGAGAAACCTAGCACCTTGTGAATAAAGCTAACATCCTGAGGGGTGGTTGATGCATTGTAAAACGGTACCAGTTTCATTAAGCAAATAGTATCGACATTCTTACTGGCAGATATCCAAATCCAGGAATCCAATCAGAATTCAAAAAAACTTGTTTGGTGCATTTCTAGCACCAAGCAGCTGTCTTCAGACAGACAAAGCTAGCAACTAACTAGTAGCAGTTAGTAGTTAATGAAGCTTTAATATTAGGGGAACATCACAGTTGTGGTTAAAGAAGCGAAAGGCGGATGCTCCCATAGCTCTGTTGGTAGAGTGTTTGCCCCATGTACCGAGACTGTTGGTCCTCTGCAGCGGCCGCTAGTTAAATTCCCGCCTGTGACCCATTTGCTGCATGTCATTCCCCCTCTCCTGTCATATCTTCAGCTGTCCCTGTCAAAATAAAGGCAAAAGCCCAAAAAATAATCTTAAAAAAAAGAGAGAAAGGTATTACTTGTTAGACTACAAAAACTCTCTTCCTTTGCATGAGGATGGGTTGCACTTTACAAAAAAAGGTTTACTGCTTCCTACATGCTTGGAAGGGGAGGGGGAAGCGAGCAGCATTCAGATGATAGCAATCTACAGCCTCACACTAGATGCCACAAAATCCTACACACTGGTCCTTTAATCCAGCAAACTGTGACATAAGAAAGTGTGCTGTCTGATTATTATCATCATTAAGTATTGTTTGATGATTGTATATTCTCGACCTTTTCCAATGCCATTTTCTTACTATGAAATCAATTGTTATTTTAAGAGGGCTAACTGGCAACATGCAATCACAATCTGCCTCAGAACTGGACTCCTAAACATGTCAGGTCTTATTGACTGTTTTAGAAGTGGCTATAATAAAATGTTACAGACAACCAAGCAGATCTGAATCAACCTACAAAAAGTAATTAGATTATCTTGAGAACTGTTGATGTTTTTATTTAGCCCCACACAGAGATCAAACAGAAACCCATCTCACAGTTTGTATACCAGCTGAGCTGCAATTCAAGTGCAGTTTTTTGAAACCTCTTTCATTATCTCAAGTGGTGAGCCACTTGTTCCCTCTGAGAGCTGCAGTACAGTGTGTGACATTTAGTAAATCCTGGAGGCTTCTACCTTTTGTTGTATGCATTTAAACAACACATTAAAGCCAGAAATGCTCCTCGTGGAATCTGTCACATTTCCCAGGTAAAGCAGATGAATAAATAAAGCAGCGCTGTTAGTGGCTGAAACGCACCCCCACCCTTTTTTTGTGTGATTTGCTGTTGCCTTGAGTTAGATCCTGATCTCTTTGTAGACCCTCTCCCAACAAGCATTGACCTTCTGCTCCGACATGTAAAGAGCTCCACAAGATCAGAAAAGGGAGGGGGAAGCTGTGAATAAAGGCATCACCACTGCGAGCAGCCAAGAGACTTCATCCACTTCACTCCACACTTCTCTCCCTCTCCTCTCCTCTGTCTCTCAGTGTAGCTTTATCTCTGTGTTCAGTCTAGGAGCGCAGATACCTTGTTGGCGGCACAAAGGAGCGGTTCTGTAATAAAAACAGCTGTCTCTGGTGGTCTCGGTGTAATTGGGATTGTTAACGTGGAGAGCTCCTGAGGGAGACTGAGAGGAGTATGTCTTTGTGTAAAGCACACAGACACCTCTGCAGCACTCCTTGATTCGGATGTAAGTAAGAGAGTGAGGAGGAAAAAAAGCAAACAAGTCACCTGAGTTATATCAAGCCTTGCTGCATGTGCTCCCTCTATTTTACTTGGGCTTTACTTTTATTTTTAGACAGTGCAGATTTATTTGTATGTAGTAAAGCTCCTTGAAGTGAGAGAAGTCTTTTTCTTGCACAATTCTTCTGAGGGTTTGTGTTTTTAAAGGCAAGGTATGCCTGCACCTTGCAATCTTTTTATGATAGCAACATGCCTCCAATTACTGCATCGGTGTGATGAGAAATTGAGGCCACAAATATTTAAAACTGGAAGGGCGTTTAGCTGACTATACAGTAAAAATTTAAAAAGTGTAAACGAAAGCGTCCCAACCTCAATGGTGTATGTCTTTCTCATTTATATTATATATTAAAATAAATATATTACAACAATTCCAAAAGCAATGTCTTTGGCGTGGGGCGTGAACTTCCTTTGGCCTCTGGCATGCCAGAAAATATTTGTATGTATAATTATAATTATAGTACAAGTCTTTTGGCTTTTGAATCAAAGTACTGTACAGAGTTTAATCAACTCATTAAATTAAGTTTTTAAAGAAAAAATGATTAGCATGTAGCTGTTAATATCTTAAGCTCATTGGACATGTTTTCTCATGTGCAGCTAAATTAATACCAAGTTTATTTAACTAGAAAAGTTTGTCTTGCATCATTACAAAATTACCTCAACTTGTCTTTTCAAATTCAATCAACGTAAAATTTTAAGACAGCCTATACACTGACTTTTTTTTTAAGTGTTCCTGTAAGCACTGTGTTTTAGTGCTGTTGATATCTTAAGCTTCTTTAACAAGTTTTCTCAAGTGCAACTAAATTAATATCAAGTTTATTTGACTTGAATCATTACAAAATTAGCACAACTTGTCCTTTCAAATTCAACTATTAAAACAAATTGTTTTTTTACAGTGTAAGCAAATACAAATTAAATATTTAAAAATGAAAAATATGTTACATGTTATTTAAAATCATTTCTATATTAGGCAAAAAAGGGCTGTGATTGTTTCTGGAATATCCAACATTGCCATTTAATTGTGTTTTCCATGGCAGGCCCTTCACAGATAATTCTGTTAATCAGTCTGACACACTGTCCTCCCTCAAACGTGAGAAAGCTGTTGGCAGAGGAAGTAAAAAGGCTTAGGTAGTTGTACATGAACACACTCACCAAAAGTGTTGAAAACGGTACTTCAAAGTCAATTGCTTTGGAGCAGCCCGGGCTGATTTATTTGACTTAAGATATACTTTTTTTTGTGTGTGTTTCATTGTGGATGAAAATTTCATACACCATTTTAGAGGTGGTGAAATATAAATGATTTCTTTAAAGTTTCATCATAAATCAGTCTGTCGGTATATGTGAGCAGACACTGATTGCTCCTTGATGTCTCCTGAGCCTGATCTCTTGTCTCCTGGTGTCTGGAGGTGGCTCCAGCAGCGCCTGTTGTCCCGCTGGGGAGGCAGGCAACATATTTCTGCAGCTGGGTGGCTCTCCCTCCTCTCTGTTGCAATGTAAAACTGCTATGCAGCAACACCAGCATGCTTTCTGTCGCAGCCGTGGAGACATATTAAATGTCTGTGTGCATCAAAACAACAAAAACAAAACAAAAACAAAAACGTGCAGGAAGTGATATCGAGTCGCTCACAAAGACCCGACGTATTCTACCGCCACGTTAACGCTACATCGGTAGCCTCGATTAAAATGCTTACAGACTTTTATTGGAGCGGTGCGCAGGCTGTGACCACATACCGGGGCGACGATGTGTTGCCTATAATTAGGATAAGATTACACTTGATAAACTGTACAGCAATTAATATAGAATCCTTAACATTATAGCGATTTATATTATTAACATATTTAAGGTGAAGAAGGAGTCAAAACACTATCTGTCAAAGACATTGATCACTGCTTCATAACTGCTACAAGCTGTCACACCTTCCTCTGTGTGTGTGTGCAATACGTGTGTGTAAAGAGAGAAAAGTGTTATGAAAAAATAGAGCCATAGAGGAGGAAAAAAAATCTAAGTTGCATTGTTTTGCATAAGAATACCGAGAGACTTAAATCCTATCAATTATCTCATCATATAGACATATTAAATAAACCAGAAAGCCCTTGTTAATTACAACAGTGATTAAATGTTTTAATTACGTTACCGATGATGTGGCTTAATTAGAGGGAAAGATAAGATAATAGCCTGTTATGACAAGTATATAGATCTGCCATTAGATAAAGCTAATTATTTTAAAAATCAACTATTATCGTATTAGTTCATTCAGTAACGAGTCCCGTTGCTGCGTGTATAAAATGATACAAATAGTGCAAAATAGATAATAATTTTCTGACAAAGTTTGCTCTGTGATTTCTGGTATTTTTCAAGATTAATAAATTTGCCATTGCAACAAAGTACAAAAAAAATTGCTGGCGATAGAATGAAACATTTTCTATAGCTGAAATTTAGATTTAAAAAATAATAATCTGAGTGGGGATTTTTTTGTACGACTTTTATTTTTACTTTAATTGTGATCATAGTAATATATATTTGACTTCACCGATAATAACTTTGATGTATTTTCACCTAAGTATGCATAGAGTGGAGCTGTCCATGGTCCTCAATGAAATCTGTTCAACAGTAAAATAATTTCAGGTGCAATAAATCGGAATTCAAAAAGTCTCTGAACTTCATAAAGACGTGGCGGTGGTAACGAGGTGTTGCTGATAAGAAGTAGAGTCATTTGAAATAAATGCCTTGTCGCAGACTGCCCATGCGCAGAGTCCCCAGCGGCGGCGGCGGTGGTGGTGGTGGCTAATGAAGAATAATAAATCATGAAAGGGTTTTTCAGGTACAGCTGAAAAGTGTGTGTGTGTGTGTGTGCGTGTGTGTGTGAGAGAGAGAGGGTGAGAGACTGAGAGAGCTGTAGAGGGAGAGAGAGGGTGTGTGTGAAGGAAAGAGAGAGAGTGTGTGTGTGTGTGAGGGAGAGAGAGAGGCGGAGAGAGACTCAGTCTGCCCTTCGCCTCAGAGCAGAGGCAGTTCGGGTCCCCGCAGCATTCAACGTAGTCGAAGAGGTACAGTACAGAGACTGTCACCGCCATTACTGCTCACTTACGGTCATTTCAAGACGGAAACTTTTGACAAAAAACCAAACAGATCAACGAAAGCGGCGGCAGTTTGAAGTATTTTGGAAATCCTAAGAGACGGAAAGAAACTTTTTTTTAATTTTTTTTTCTTGCGTCGTCTATGAGGAGTTCTGCCAAAAAAAAACAATCCAGGGCAAAAAAATATATTTATATAATAGGCCTACAAGGTGGAGACGGTTGATGGAGAAAAGGCAGAAAGGTTTTTTATTTTTTTGAACAATCGCGCCACAAGTCCAGAAAGGAAAAACGCGCTCAGTTGCATGGCTCGTCGGTGCCTGCGATAGGCTATCTCGCTTGCCAAAAAAGACCTCCATACCTCCGCTAGTAATAATAAATAGATGTGATAACTTCAGTGTTGGACGACCGTCTTCAGCCTACACTTTATTCGACAGCGACTTGAGATTCCTGCGAAGCAATTGGGCTTCAACTCCCGACCGAGGAGGCGGAGTCTTAACTTATTAAAAGGAACTTGCCGAGGCTTGGACGCCCGCAAATATGATGATGATGTCTCTGAACAGCAAGCAGCCTTTCGCCATGGCCCACACCAGCTTGCCCGAACCCAAGTACTCGTTGCATTCCTCTTCATCCTCCACTCTGACTTCCAATGCGCCCTCGTCCTCCTGCTCGTCCTCCCGACACAGCAGCACCATCATCAGCAGCAGCGGCAGCAGCAGCAGCTCGGAGGCGATGCGCAGAGCCTGTCTCCCAACCCCACCGGTACGTATTCTGCATAATCACTGCTTAAAGGCACATTTTGACAGCCCACTTTTTTGCTTGATGTTTTTTTCATGTCTGCACAGCAAATCACCCAACACCTCCATATTTTTTTCCTCTGCTCAACTTATGTATTCAGTCGGCTTTGCCTTTCATATTAATTTTTATGACCTGGGATGTTGCATGTGTCTTGTTTTGTGTGCTCCTTTTTTAGGATTTCTTTTTTTCACATTCTGGAAATGTTTTAAACCGAGGAGTGGAGGGAGAATTCCCTGCTGACAGTTATGTGTGCATTCTATTTGCAATTGCAGAGCAATATATTCGGAGGCTTGGATGAGAGTTTGTTGGCCCGGGCTGAAGCTCTAGCGGCGGTGGATATAGTCTCGCAGACCAAGAGCCACCACCACCCTCCACATCACAGTCCCTTCAAGCCGGACGCGACCTACCACACCATGAACACTCTCCCCTGCACCTCGTCTTCCTCCTCCTCCTCCTCGGTGCCTATTTCTCATCCGTCCGCCTTGGCTGGCCACCACCACCACCACCATCACCACCACCACCACCAGCCCCACCAGGCGCTGGAGGGGGACCTGCTGGACCACATCACCCCGGGACTGGCACTAGGAGCCATGGCAGGGCCGGATGGCTCGGTGGTTTCCACGCCTGCGCACCCTGCCCACATGGCGGGCATGAACCACATGCACCAGGCAGCCATCAACATGGCTCATGCCCACGGGCTACCGCCGCACATGGGCATGAGCGACGTGGACGCCGATCCCAGGGACTTGGAAGCCTTCGCGGAGAGGTTTAAGCAGAGACGGATCAAACTCGGGGTTACCCAGGCGGATGTAGGGTCAGCTTTAGCCAGCCTGAAGATTCCTGGGGTGGGCTCCCTCAGCCAAAGCACCATCTGCCGATTCGAGTCCCTCACGCTCTCTCACAACAACATGATCGCTTTGAAGCCCATCCTGCAAGCGTGGCTGGAAGAAGCCGAGAAATCGCACAGGGAGAAACTTAATAAACCTGAGTTGTTCAACGGCGCGGAGAAAAAGAGGAAGCGCACGTCAATAGCCGCGCCGGAGAAGAGATCACTGGAGGCCTATTTTGCCATTCAGCCGCGTCCCTCCTCGGAGAAAATCGCAGCGATCGCAGAGAAGCTGGACCTGAAAAAGAACGTGGTGCGGGTCTGGTTTTGCAACCAGCGACAGAAACAGAAACGAATGAAATACTCTGCATGCGTGTAAAAAAAAAAAACAAAAATCGCTTTAAACCTGCACCACCCCACGAAAAGACTTGGAACTGTTTAGAGACGATTTGTATCATATTTCCTATCTCACACCTTTTTTTCAATCATCGATGACTTTGTGCTTTGAACTTCGAAAAATTCCTAAAAATTGAACAATGACTGAGAAAACTCGAAAAAGAATCTCCCCACAGTCACGTCTTTTACTCGCTGAGAGGGGAAGATGTGGAGTCAAGTAAAGCATCGTTTGACAGAGCAAGTAAGAACACTGTTTCCACACTTACTATGCTTCACCTTTTTAATGTCAACGCAGTCTGACTTACAGGACTCTATATGCTTTAATTTTTACTTAGCCTGTAATTAATTTCCAATGAGGACAACTATAGTTTTACCCCAATGAAAATAGCGTTGTTATTTACACACATCAGCGGGGCTAGTTTAACGCAAAGCACTTGGTTGGTGACTATTGGTGTTTATATTTTTGGCTTATAGGATAAGCTACATTTTTTCCCTCTGAGTTCATGACGATGCAGTCTGATATTTATTCAGGGTCCATGAGGGGGAATTAAGAGGACAACACACTACTTTGGTCTTGAAAGCTAATATTAGATTTACTGCCAAATAACCCTCTGTAAAAAATTAATAATTTACTTGTCACACACTTCATTTTGTGTCTAAATGTGTAATTATTAATTCCACTTATTTTGTTATCATGTGTGATCAAAAAGTCAGGGATCTATTTTCAAGATACCCGGGGTTTGGACTTATTAAGGTAGGGTTGTTTTATTATTAGGCCTCAGTATGTGCAAATGTCGAAATAGTGACTCACTTGTAAGGATTTCACTGAATTTCGCAATTAAAAAAATATGATTTCACGCCGGCTGCAATAAGTTTACAATCCAGCGTGGGCCGGTATCTTATGAAGTATTTATTGAGTGAGGTCATGTTTACTTCATTATATATTTATTGGGATTCCCCCCCTCCTCGTTTTGCTTGAGAAAATCAAATTCTGACAGCAAGTTAAGCGTGTTGTTCTGGTTTTAAAGGGAAAACGACTGTGAAATAATACAGTCACGAATTTTAATTTAACGATTTCTAACATTTGAGATGGTACAATCGAGATATATATGAGATAGTATTCTCTTTTTAAATTATTTTATGTATGTTTTCTGCTATTTATTTGTATAAATATACGCGCATCATTATGAAGTCGTTGCTTGTTAAAAAATCACCTTGTTTAAGTAATGTTTTTTCTTGAAGAGAAAAAGAAACAGCTTCATGGAAGTATACGTGTACAATGTAAATATTTCATTGGAACCAGTCGATGCACATAAATATATCCGTACAGGTTTTTGCTGTATTGCTGTTTTAGCTGAGGTAACTTATTTCTGTAATGTATGTTGCTTTTTTGGTTCCTGGTTAAATAATCTATTAATTTATTTACATCCATGTAATTTTTAATTTATTTAATTATTGAACTGCAATATGTGTTTCATTAAAGAAAAAACTTTAACATTTAATCGGACGTTTTTCCATGACTGCACTGTGTAATGTGGCTCATCCAGACATATTAATATTCTTTTATTTATGCATCTATTTATTTATTGATTAGGAGGATGGGAACGGTTTAGCTGTGGGCTGCACAGCTTTTAAAAGACATCTTGTGGACTCTTTAAGCTTATATGACAACAAATATTGCCAGTATTTTTAAAGGTAACGTGACTTTGCTGTTACCAAAAGGTGTTGATCTGAGAAACAGCCATGAGCCCTGACTGTCACAGTGCCCATGAGCAAGACGCCACCCCCATCCTGAAACCAATCTGTTCACCTACTTTCACTAAAATGAAAATGTAAAATGGATTTAGAAATTGCTTCTTTTTTTTTTTTTGCATTAACACCGTCCTCCTCCTCCAGGCCTTCTCATAAAACAGGCCTTACAGGAGCCCCCTACTCCTTCTCCTTCTTCTTTTTCTCTATTCCATCAATGTTAAAGACACACGTGGCTCCTCCACACTGACTTGCTGCCAGCTTCTGCAGCTCACTGTTGCCTTACCTGAGAGCAAATGCTAATATTCTATTAGAGTCTAATCAGGGGGTCTATGGAGAGCTGGATGGGTCCCTGGAGCGCAGACTTGCCAGATGTCAGCCCGCCAGAAAAACAGCTCGCCTGCCAACGTGCCCGTCTCTATTTAAATACACACTCAAACATGCTTTCGTTCGTGCATGCGGGCAACACAGGCTTTGATGCAAAAAAAAAAAAAAAAAGCTTTGGTTCGAAGTTATGGTTAGATATGAGGAGAAGGAGGAGGGTATAAAAGAAAAAGAAAAAAAAAAAGAGGAGAGCGTTTTGAATGTCATGTCCACAGCAGAGTTGCTGTTTGTGGGCTTCAGGGCTGACTGGCTGCCTGGCTTGTTGAGCGCTGAGCAAGCGTTTCAGCACCATGGACAGATACCTGAAACATTAGCATTTCTGAAAGCTGTCCTCCACCTTTACACTGATTATTTACAGCACCTGGAATACATTTGCATGGCATCATTCTGGGATAATTTCAAATTGATTATAATAGTAAAATTTTAGCAGCAGGAAGAAAGGTAATCTTGTAATATCTACAATGCAAAAAAATACATTTAATCAATAATTAGAGATTTTTCATGTCAGCCATATTGACATGAAGTAGTATAGGGTTACAAAAATAAACAGGTGTTACGAATGTTACTAATTAAGGTTCCGTTAATGTAGCAGAGCCTCTCCAGTGAGCCAACATGCACAATAGCATCGCTCTGACTCTCACTCACCATAATTAGCATCTTTGCTAACACCTGTGTTTACTAAAGATGATATGGTATGAAAATTTTGTATGAAGATTACAGTGACCGAAATTATCACGATTATTGTCATAGCAATTTATTGTGGTAAAGTATTGTAAGTACTTACACACATCGAAATCTTTTCACCAACTTTTAATCTGAAAACCTCTCAACAGTTGAAAAGCCATCGTGTCCTTTTCATGCGTCTGGGAGACTGTGGCTAACTTTGGCTGATGCTGAACAGCATTTATCATGAGTTTTTCAAAGCTCAATGATCACTATTATTATCACGATAATTAATATTCGAAACAGTAATAGTAATAGTTGGCAATTTATATCGTGAAACCGATTATTGTTTCATCCCTTGTGTTCAACCTACTCTTTGATGTCAAAATAGCAGCTGTAAAAATGTCTGGTAGAAGTTTTTACATTTTTAATACAGTTTTAATACAAGTGTTACTAATGATGCCATTCAATGTCCTGTTAGTGTAGCAGAGCCTTTCCAGTAAGCTAACATGTACAAGATTAACCTTTGTTAGTCCCACAATGGGGAAATTGTGTGAAACTGAAATTACAATAGCAGCATCTTGACTCTGTTTCACTTGAATGCAACAGAACCTTAGTTGAAAACACTTTGTTTACTCTACTATTTCATGTAACAATAGCTTCCGTGAAAAAGCTCTAAGTTTTCACCGTCAAAAAAAGCTGTGTCAAGTGTTTTTATATTTTTATTACCATTCAATTATTATCAGGCACCTCCAGGCTTTCCTAAAGTGTCACATGACGAGATAATCTATTTATTTTCCACCAAAAATTAGAAAATTTGAATTATTATTATTATTTATAACATTTTAATTAATACAACGTGGCACATGCATCCTTCCTCGGTATTTATCCAGCTAAAACCCCTTTAATAAGAAAAAACACCGCCTTCATAACACTGATCCATAAAGCAAACATGCTGAGCCGCCATCGTCGTGACAAATTAAGAGTATCAAAACGACCCTTATTAATGAGACAGCGGTGATGGTTCATCAATTAAAAGATGCTCCTGGTGAGTGCTTCTAATTTCCCCTAAATGAGCCATTCACTTAATACGTTAATAAGAGCGAATTATTAAATTACACATCGAATTATGAAAACCAGATAATTATGAAGAGCGAGTTAAGTAGTCATTAGCCATCCCTGTTAATTACCGCTGGTCAGGGAGGGCTGCCGAGTGAGTGTCTCATCGGGAATTGAAATTAACTTTATGCAGCAGTGGAGGCTCGCTGCTGACAAGCCGGAGCTCAGCACAGACACACAGACAGACCAGCAAGCCAACCAGACTGCTGCTGCTGCTGCTGCTGCTGCTGCCTGCTTTCACTCTCACATATTGGGAAGAAATCGATCTGGATTCTTTGATAGCGGATCAATGTGGCCCAAACACTGACACACACACACGCATGCATACATACAAGAGCAAAAAGGCCTCAGCAGCAACACAATGAAGAAAATCGAAGATCCTTTTTTTTTTTAATATAATAAATGTGTGACCCAAACAGTTTACCTTAAAGCCACAGTGCGCGCATCATGTGCTTCCATACATTGAAACGTACACAGTGAACGACACTGTGGGAGCTTTCTACAAAACGAAAAGGGCAGCGCTGTTTCCTTTTGTTATAATTACACCCTCTGTTTTATTTTTCTCTTTCCCCTGAACATTTCCCCCTCTTTCACAGGGATACTGATGAAAATTTAATGAGGCCAGGGACTGTCGGAGCTCCGCCTGGGGACCTGAGAGTAGAATATTTTAACTGTACATTTACGCCAAGTGTCTGCCTTCAAAGACGCGACTGCTGCTCTCGAATTAGACGAACTGTAAGCCATAAATTGAACTACACACTGGGTGTACTGTATAACCCCTTTATTTATCATCTGTTGGCTCCTTTGCGCACGCCAAAAAATATTGTGCAACACCACCCTGTCAGATGGGCTGCTGCTTGCTTTGGATGTTATAAGCGGCAATCGCCATTTGATATTGTCGCCAATCAGTTGTTGTTGATGCAATATTAATCAGCCATCAATAGTCATTAGTTTGTTAAGTGTTTTCCAGAAACTAATCGATGGAGCAGCACTGGATGGCTAGAAGGATTTTTGGTGGGATACTTTTTGATCCAGTAGGATGGCATGCAAAAGAGGGAAAGCCATGCACACTGGATCTGCCAATGAAATAGCTCTATCTCTCTCTCCTCTCCCTCTAGCTCTATCTAATATAACCGCGCGCGCGTACACGTAGAAGCCACGCGCGCGCTCATAAACAGACGAGTTGATGTCAGCGGTAGGTGTTCAAACACAGTATCTTCTATCTTAACGACGAAAAACAGTTTAAAATCGTCGTGTTTAAAACTGATTGAAGCTGGATCGTTAACGAAACCACACGGCCAGTTAATACTGGATAAATCCATAACCATAAGTTTGAGAGTGAACTGGAAAAATAAAAGTTTACAGAAGACGGGATACACTTTGATAGAAAATTTTAATTATGCTGGGTTTAACCAGGCGAAATATTTTTTTTCTGCAAGGTGACAGTAAAAAAACATAAACACACATTTAGCCACAAATAATACTTATCTATGTGTCTTCAGTAAAGAAAAAAACAGCAGTTTTAGAAAAAGGCCTAGTTTAACTTTTACTTTGAAATCTAGATGTGCTGCAAACGTTGGATACTGTCCACACATGCGTAGACTAGCATTCGTCCTCCTATTAAAAATTGATGAGATCTTTGTATTCGTTTTGAGCTCTGCAATTTAACATTGTATATTTTGGTCAATGCAAGAAATAAAAAGTAAGATTTTTTAGTGAATTATTTGCATGTTCCCTACAAATCAAAACATTAAGACACGAATTAATTGTTTTACCGAAATTTTAAAAAAAATTAAAGCTGCTACAATTAGTCGATGAAACGATTAGTTGTCAACTATTAAATCAATGGGCAACAATTTTGATAATCGATTGTTGAGTAAAATATGTTTTTTAAGAAAAAAAACAACAGTTTTTGGAAAAGGCCCGATTTAACCTTTACTTTGAAATGTAGATGTGCTACAAACCCTGGACACGGTCCAGCCATGGTGGACAAGATTTCGTCCCTTATTAAAAATGGATGACATCTTTGTTTTCATTTTGAGTTCTGCAATTTAACATCGCATATTTTTTTTTCAATGCAACAAAGTAAAAAAACATGGTTTTCAGGTGACGATTTTCACATTGCCTGCATCAAATCAAAACAAAGTAGATACAATAAGTTAGAGCAAAAACTAACAATATTTTCATTGTGAATTACTCTCTTGATTATTTTCTCAATTAATCAATTAAATGTCAGAAAATGGTCTCGAACAGCGTTTCCCAAAACCCACGTTGATGCTTTCAAATGTCTTGTTTTCCCCACAAACCAAAAACATTCAATTTACTGTCATAAAGGACTAAAGAAAACACTATTCACCTTCATAATCAATGAATTGTTGCAGCTCTTCCAAAAATTATGTTCAACTGAAATGTTGACATTTTTAAAGCTGCAATGATTAGTCGATCGATTAATTGTCAACTATTTTGATAATCAATTAATCATTTTGAGTCATTTTTTAAGAAAAAAAAATCTCTGATTTCAGCTTCTCAAATGTGAATAATTTCTAGTTTCTTTATTCCTCTAAAGTGAATATCTTTGGACATGATTTGGACAAGTCAGGATGTCACCTTGGGCTTAATCAACATTTTTCACCATTTGCTGCCATGTTATGATCCAAAACAATTAATTGATTAATTAAGAAAATGATCGGCAGATTAACCAATCATGAAAATAATCATAAGTTGCAGCCCTAGCCATTTCATTACAAATCAGAAATTGGATTTTCTGAAAGAAAAAAAGGTCCCTCTTAATTTAATGCCAATGGAAACCTTCACAGCCTTCATAACTAAAATAGCTCAAGGGCGTGATTAGAGGGTGGGTGCTGCGAGGCCACAGTCACCCCTGACATGTGGCTGCCACCAAAATAATGATTTGGATGCATAACTAAGTTTCTACCTTTTCCCCAGAGCGTTTTCTTGGTTTTATTTTTTTTTTTTTCTTTTACACATTTGTTGTAAATGAAATCAAAAAGTTTTGTTTAATTTCTATGAGAACCAGATTTCTAATTTTTTGTCTCTACAGTTGATGCAGTTTTGTGAATTTGTGGATTTTATTTTTCAACACAAGTATAAATGAAGATTCAAATGCTTCAGCTTGAGAGGGATGACTGTCTACACTGTTACAATGGAGCTATCTCCAACATGGCGAGTATGTTTTAGAATCTATCATGAACAGATTATGTAAATTCTGTAAATTTTACAATGTGGATGCCGGTGTGGTTTATCAATACAGATAACAGTAAATAACATAACATTAATGCCAGTCCACTGGGCTGGGGCCCACTGTGCTGCAAATTAAGGTTTATTTTAATTAAGACACTTTAAAAACTGACCTCTCTCCACCACCAATATTAATAACCTTTTGCAGTACCTTTTCTTGCAGCTAGGGGAGTGTGAGGTGCATCAGTTAAAAACAAAACCTTCATTTCATTGTTACACTACAGGAAGAAATGCCCTTCAAGGATAAAATGACTGCCCGTGAAAATAAAGAATTATGTCAGATGACATCTCCAGACTTCTCAGATGAATGAACAAGATGGTCGGTCGAGTTCATGAAAGTGACCAACATCTTTGCATAATTGATTTCCCATCTTTTCTTAAACATTTTGCTCTTTATACAATATTGTAGCTTAATGGAGAAAAACATTTTAAATTCATATCTGCAGTTATTCAGAAAGGGTAAGATGATCAGTTTTACAGGAATTAACATTTGAAAACCAAATGGTCAGTATTCAGTGGAATTTAATAACTAAATAACTTTTAATAAGTTTCAAACAGATTTTAGTCATTTTTGCCATATCTAAATGACAGAAACAGTGAACATACAGTTCCACAACTTTGTGTCAAAAAAATTCTACAATGCTTCAAAGGCAAAACCTGCAGTGTCACAGAAACACATCCAGCTGAAACATAGCTACCTTAAGACTAAAGCCCAATCAATAGTGTTTTAAAAAAAAATCACATATATTGGCTGATTTCCTTTATTTAAAATCCACAAAAAACAAGCTAAAGCTGCAATCTTGTTATTACGTCATACACTTAAATTAGTTGCATTTTAAAATGACACAATTAAATTCCTTTATGAATTGCTTGGTACTCTATTCATCACTGTTTACAACTGTATTATTATTTGTGTGAATATATGTAAAGCATATTGTCTGTCAATGTTAAGGTCATAATTACATTTCACATTAAAGAGGAAAAAAATAATTAAAAAACGCTCATAGGCTGGCTTAGATACTAATGAAAGTGTCCAATCTGAATTCAAAGTATGTACAAAGTGGATCAAATCAGCAGATCAGTGCTTTTTCATCTAGACAGAATACATGTGCATACACAGCAGGACCTTTGACACCTGAATGGCAGATCTTAATCTGTGGATTCCTCCTAATATGTATGAATACATAAGCTATTAACTAAATGTGTTCATCATTTAATTCAGTCACACTGTGTGTACTCAGTTATACATTATGACCTAATGTGTAAATTGATGGCATCAAAGTGCCGTCAGCCATCAAATATTTAACAAGATCGGATGGGTGTACACGTTTATGAACAGCGAGGTCTCCTCCTCGCACTCCCTTTTCACCTGATCTTCCTTTTTGCAACCGCCAGGCGTTAACACTCGCTCGTGCTCAGAGGCTGTTTTGGTGTTCCGAATGAGTAAGTTGTAGACCTCGTAGAGATTGGACCTTAATGAGAAGGTGGTAGAGCTGTCTAGTGGATGTGTGTTCATTGGGCTTTGACAGCCGTGCTCTGTTGCAGATCTATTAATCATACCCACAAGGAGTGCTAGTCTCTCTTTCTCTCCCTCACTCACTCTCTCAGTTTTCAGTTTATACAGAACAGAATCATTTACATAAAGTCCTTAAGGCAAATAACTGTTGGGGGCTCTAATTTATATCTGATCGAAAATTAGCCGTCATTATGCGCACCATTAGCTGCGTCTTTAATGTGCTTCTAAGCACCATTTGTCAAGCAGCTTGTTAATATCCTTCAAGTCTTTAAAGTTGAGAGCTCATTAAAGACTGCTGTGCCTGCTCTTGATGCTATTTCATAAAATTCTGTGGGAAGGGACAGAACATTTTAAAGTTTTTTTGCATTGACATTGTCCAGAAAAAAAGAGCAGACAATGTACTGTATGTGCATCCTGAACTTAAAGACCAAATGCACAGTTTTAGTGTGGAAAATGTGTTTTCAAATGATGAGCTCTAAATAAATGTATTCAAAACAATCAACTGACTAAAGTCTAATAAAACATTTGCTTACAATATGAGACACATCTATAAAAACTCCTTATTATCAGAAAAAACAATATATTTTTGACTGTGTACGACTCTGAAGTGAAAACAAATTGTTTGGAAAAGCCCACGTCAGATAAGCAAATGAACCCCTGCATGTAAACCCTGTACTGGGGAAGCTGTCTTGCCCACAGCCCATAACAGGAGACCCTCACAGGCCCAATCTTTGCCTATGGGTAATGAGAGTTATGCTGCTTTATTATTGGTTAAAACTCCAGTGTCCTTAGTCTTTTTTTTCCTCCAGTATAACAGATTCCTCCAGGCTAAAGCAATAAAGAGAGTAATTAGAATGCTAAAGACAGATGTAAATAAAGGGAATGAGACAGTGGTGAGGGATGAGGCGTCTAGGTCACACACTCTCATCAAAAACCCAGTTGGTAGCAAATGACACAACGTTCAGTGCCAGAGGCCTGGGGCTACAACTGCAAACCAGAGGACATAATGGACTAAATTATGGCCTCAATGGCTATGCATCTCAAAGCACCAATAAGGATACACACACATGAACACTCACACACACAATCTCAAACCCTCAAACACAGATCTACTGTATGATCGGACTGATTCTATCTAAAGCATTACGTAATGTATGCATATCAAAACAATATGCTGTTATTAAGCAGTGTGATTCAGTAGTCACACCCCACAGAGACTACCTTTTGATGGTCATCACTGATAATCCATTGAGGTTATTCTTGATGCTTTTGACCAGTAATATTATGAGTACTTTTTGTAAAAAATCAGGGCCTGATTTCATTCTGGCACAGTCTGGGCTTTTATGACTACTTAATCAATCAATTAATTAATTAATCTAACTAGATAAATACAAATTGGAAAATAAAAATGTGGACAATCTGATGAATCTTATTCGATCAGACTGTATTGGATGAATAAGAGGAGCTGTGTCAGTGTGTGTGTAGAGGCAGACCCCAGCAAACATCAACACTAAACACTATACACTTGAGAGTACATGCATTGAGAGGGGGTTGGGCTAATTAAAATATTTGCATTATTAAAAATACATTAACTACTAGAATGCCATCATATTTAACAACATGAGACATTAATAAATTAGCCAACTTTTAGTGATGAAATAAATCCTTCTTTACACTGGGCTTCAAGGGGAATTCCTGTGAGACACAAGAATCAGGTCAGCAAAGCAGCGAGAATATTGAATATCCAAATAAATCATTATGTATTACTAAGTTCATGAATTTGATCGATACATTCTTTTGTATTTTCATTTCTTGTCATGTCTATAAATTCTCAAAAAAAAAAAAAAACAAGACCAGACACCTGCAATTAGTAGATTCTTTAGTTTACCAGGAGGATTTCGCGTTGTTGTATGTTGTGTTTCAAAGTTGAAAACTGTGAAAAGGCACCTTGTATCAGGCGCAATGAATGTAATATTTTGGAGACGATAATTTCAGGAAATAAAAAACCGGGAGTGACCATGACTCATCAAGGAAATTTTTAAAAGTCTCTGTGGTTGGTGTAAACTCCACAGAGTTTTTATGGTACAGAAACTGAGGCTACAGAGGACAAAAATCACATACACTCAGTGTCCCATTAAACTGTTTTACACACTTTGGATCTCGCCTCGTTAATGAGACCCTCTATAAGTTTCCCAGGCTTCCCACACATGGTGCTTTATGTCTGTTCATCTCTCTTTTATGTTCTTCAGTTTGTGTGCGCCACAAATCACTACACTACACTCTGCACATTATGCAAAAACGCATACTGTACATGGATGTAGAGTAGCGTGGGTTATAAATGTTACAGATTTATGATAATGCTTTGTTAATAACAGGAGGTTGTGATTGCTATTAACTCTACCTTGACAGTTTTTTCCCTCATTGTACACTGTGTTCGTCATACATCTTGTCCTTGCCAATGCATAGAAAGCGGTGGCTTATGAATAAAACCTTCATAGTGCAATAATGGTACAAATCAATTAAATATAAAATTATGTATGTGTATCATGGTATGTTTCATACTTTTTTTGTAAATTTAATTGAAAAACCTTTCAGCGATAAATGGGAGTGTCTGTTTTTTGTGTATTCAGCAAATTAAATACCTGACAAATCAAGGTACTTTATAACAGGGATGTGCCGATCCAATAATCAGTATGGGTATCAGTGGGATACGGCCAAAATCAAGTGCAATTTATTTATTTATTCAATTATTTAAATTTCATTTTGAATATTTGGCCAATAAAAAAATTTTCTCTGTGTAAAAAAGTTTTAATATAAAGAAGTAGTGGTACTGCATAACTGATTCACATTGTCATGGTTTGAGCATGATGGTTTTTAAATGGTTAGGATAAACAAAGTACATCCATGCAAATTAAGGTGCGTATGTACTTATGTATTATTAACATCTTATCTGTTTCAGAGAAACGGCGTCTGACTTGAAAAAGTGATGGAATCATCTCTACTTTATCAAATTGGTGAATAAAAATATAATAATTGCCATAAAACAGTTTTGCTCACTTACTTGAAACATTTCCCCACCCAGAGATATGAAATGGATAGATGTTTCAGTATAAAAGGGACAAAAAGATCTCTGATGGTTGACGAACTATGAAACAAACTATGGTCTCACCCAACCTGATGCTTTATATTTACAAGGATGGAAAAATATACAATATCATGTTTTTAAGCAATTTAG
Organism: Lutjanus erythropterus; assembly: GCF_056507025.1. Taxonomy (NCBI): domain Eukaryota; kingdom Metazoa; phylum Chordata; class Actinopteri; order Lutjaniformes; family Lutjanidae; genus Lutjanus; species Lutjanus erythropterus. The sequence continues at coordinate 14,691,919 of NC_139319.1, read as the reverse complement.
GCAGGAGAATATAGAGGAGAAAATCCAAGTCATATATGTGTCAAATGTCTAAAATCACTTTTTAAGGACAAAAAGCACAGACAGATTTAACAAAAGTGAATCATAAACACACGGGCTGCAGAACAGTAACATAGGCTAATGAAATAATTAACAAAAAAAACGTACATGACCAACCCCATCTACTTAAAAGTACACAGTATTTCACCATGTCTTACAGAGAAGATCCTATTTTTTTCCAGTTCTCTGACGTTGTTGGATCATTTGTGGGCACTAAAACTATAATTGCAATATTTCTGACAGCATTTGAAGGCTGTCTTTAATGGCCTTATCCTGGGCACAGATGGTTAGCTGCCAATCATGCTGGAAATGAGCCATCACACAAATTTCAGCCAGACATTCTAATATAAGGATTGCTACTGAAAAGCCACAGACCTCATCCAAACACAGAGGACGTATAGAAAAGATAATCATGCATGTCTTTATTATACTGAAATTATTACACATCTATAATATGTAAAAAATGAAAATGTACCAAAATATGTTTGAGAAAAGTTCAACATATTTCTGCTTCATTATCAAGTCCACATTACAGGCAGTATGTCAACCACTGTAATGAAATGAGAGGTATATAGCATTTTTATTGCCTGTGACAAAAGTTACATGATCTTGCCATGCAAATACTTTGTGGGAAAAATGTCTCTGCAAAGCAAGTTGATGCCACCCACTATATTAGATTACACTGTGCTGTTGAAATGTGTGCTTCGGAGGTGCCTTTGCAAAAGGTTGATTACTTTGGATATATTTCACCTGCCGCTCTGGGCCATTATTGCTTGAGATACAGACTATAGTCAGAACCCTGATTGAGCGATCCTGAATGGTCAACGTCGCTGGAAAAACCATATAAGGTGATTCAATGCGAACATAAAGAAATGTTAACGATCGTCAAAGACCTTTGTGTTGGATGGCTTTCCTTCCAGTAACTCTCTCTCTTTCTCACTCTCTGCTGTCCTTTTTATTCTCACTTTCTGAGAGCACCGAAAGTGTGAGCATACTGTATTTTTCAGTGAGGAAAATAATAAATATGATATTGACTAAAAGAATAAGAATCATCCACAAAAACTAATTCTGTTACTGAAACCCCCCAAAGTGTATTCCATCAGCATGTTTCTTTAAAACTGCTAATATTGACAGTGAGCCTTGCCGGGGAGATGCCTGTGTATCTCAGTGGCTGTGCTGTGAAATGTGGCAGACAGACATAGTTTCTGACCTCTATATAGCAGTGTGGAAGGACCTCAACAGCTGTAAACAACACTGCAATCAGTGTCCCATCTGCTCCCATGTCCCACTTGTGTGGATGCCTTTTTGCCATTTCTTTCACCCTCTGCCAAGTGGCTGCCTCAGGACATCTAACCCAGAGAAAAGAGCTCATTTACCCAAGGAGGAAAGAAGCAAACTAGATTTCTGAGTGTGTTTGTTAACAGGGAAACTTGGTTGTGGCAGAATTTAACAGAGTTAGAGGGATTATAATGTGCAAAATATGCCATTTTACAAAAACAACAGTTCATCAAACTGCACTGAAACATAATTTCTATGATGAATCAACAGGAAAATAACCAGGGATCAACTAACATCAAACACCTAACCAGCTATCGAAGCAGCTTTTACATGTTGACTTAACCTCTCTTAACCCCTGTTCAGGCTAATGATGCTTCACAGGGATTATATGAAGTGGGCGCTTGAGCTACACCCACTCCAAAGGTAAGTGGTGCGAATCCTGTTCTGCATAAGTAATAATAGCCCATTCAGTGAATCTACAAATTTACCATCACTGATCATGGGTCCCTATTTAGTTTGTTTCATGCTGAAGTGTGCAGGAAATATGGTACACATTCCTGCCAATGGTTTCAAACTAGTCCACTGATCTACAGTGAATGGAGGGTATCAACAAAGATGACTGCTTGCAAGCACACTTGGATGTATAATGCAAGAAAATCCAATTTCCAAATGTTTGAGCGAGGAAAAGCATTTATCATATTTGTTGGGCTTCAAAGGTCTTCAACAGGGGGTCTATGACCGCTGGGGATTCCTTAGAGCTACTGCAGGGGGCGCCAAATTATGGCTTAAAAAGGTAGGGAAATGTTTTTGTTTTGTTTTTTTCAAAATTAAAATATGTCTGAAAATACACATTAACATGAATCCAACACATTAGCAAAGATAAATAAGCCTATTTGTAAAGAAAACCCCAAACATTTAACTTACACAACATTGACAAAAGCAAGGTAGCCTACTAAATCCCTGTGGCACCTTTCCATAAGGGCAAATTATGTTGAAGTTAGCTATGTGTTATTGAAAAATATAGCTTCCAGACAATCTTATGAGCCACAATGGATCGCTTTGCAACTTCCCGTCCCCGCTTCGTCTTTCTGTCAGCTAAGGGATCCAGGGCCTGAAAAATATTGAAAACCCCTGCTTTAAAGGGTAAATTGACAACCTTTGAAAGCCTTGTTTTTTGCTGACCTCCAGTGGTTTAATGTCTCACCTTGCTACTGAGCTACTGAGTGTACTAAAGGACCTCATGATATCACTGTTGAGTATGGTTAGAGATCCAACAAAGCCCACTTCTGACCAGGGCCTCGTTTCCCAGAGCCTTTGTAGTGCTACGTGCGTCGTAAGTTGTATCCCAGAGTTGGGAAACAGCCCGTAAGCTTACGGGAGACCTTAAGATACAACTTACGACACACATAGCGCTACGAAGGCTCTGGGAAACGAGGCCCAGATCAGTGATTAGAAGTGAAACAAATGAGAAACTTTCAACCAGAGAGGGCAGTGACACACTACTTTTCAGCCTGATGTTACTCTTTAAAGAAACATTTTGTAACTATTCTACCTTAAAACACTCTGCACCCCAAATACCTGTTCTTGCACTAGTAATTTGGGTTGATGGGTACAATTGTGACATAACGTTTTACGGCACAACATCATACACCACCAATTACTTCACTAGTTTTCAGGAAACTGGATCATATTTTATTGGAGAAAAGGTTTTCTGGCTCTCCCTCCAGTGTCCTCCAGCTGCTCTGCCTCAACTCCATGTGATTCACAGAGTTTCCTGATGGACAGATAGCTTTGGTTGCAGGGAATGCTGACAGGAAGTGGTGCCAAAATAGGCACCAAAACTGGAACTGGGCAAGCGGACAATAGAATCAGGCTCAGCTGTCTCTACAGACAACATGGCAGTGGCAGACAGACTCAAGAAATTGCTGATAGAGGAAGAGAAGATGAGAAAAAAGGAGACACTAACTGAGCAAGAGGCATAAGACAAAAGTAAATCTCGGACTGGCTTTTAGTTGTTGCAGAGAACTTCATAATATAACAGGTCGCAAGACAGTCATTGGTTTGGCCTTTTTGCTGTTGGAATAGTAAGTAAAATTAGCTGACTCGATGTCATGTGTTGCTGCACTTACTTGATGTTCGTCTGTGTTACCAAAGTTGTAAATTCACTATCTTATTATTTTGATATCTCTGTTGATCAACAACATGGGATGACAGCGAAGCCCCTCCCTTCTGGTCTACCTCATGGAACCTTACTTAAGAAAATATAGGAACAGTTAATAATGGCAAAAGACAAATAATTTTCTGTTTCTGTTTCAATTGTGCAACAAATTACACACATGATTTTTGTCAATTTAAAAGATAATTTCACAAGTCAAGAAAGTCTCAGTTTATTACAGGTTTGTTACAGTTTAGTTTAGTTTTGTGTGAAACTGCTCAGTGAACTACATCTCTCGTCTCAAACAATATATGTCATGGACTTCAACACTGCTGTCCCTTGTAACATTATCTTAACTGATGTGTTTTATCCAGGGACTCTTGGTCTTTCAATCAGCTGGGAAGTGACAGACCAACCAGACCCATTGCTCATGGGACTATATCCCAGTCCACACAGACATGATAGCTTCAGCAACTAAAGTGAAATTATGGAGGTCATGACATCACTCATGCAATTTTTGTTGAGCCTCTCTAATGACATATTTTGAGTCTTATACTTGTGAGTTTTAAACATCTTGACCTAAAGTTTTATTTTAAACTGACATACATCATATATGCAATTCCTGGCACAATTCAAACAGCATCAAAAAAATATTTGTCTCTGATTAACAACTGTTTCTGAAGTAAGGTCCCATGGTGATCCACTACAAGAGAAGGGACTCTATTTGGTTTTTGAATGAGGGCTATCTTCATGTATTGGGGAATGCTGGAACTATTAAGTTCAGAAGTCATTTTAAAAAATAAGGGACCAAAATTGTTTATTAAATTCTGTTGGTCTAGACCAGGGGTGTGTGGGTGATTAGTCGACTATACGATTAAACATCACCACCCTCGCTGGTCAGCACCAGAAATACTAGTCAGTTAAACTATCTATCAATATTTTACTCATATAGTCAGGGCTGCAACTAGTGGCTTTGTTATCAGCAAAGTCGGCCAGATGACAGCTCGTAAAACATCCACGCTTTGGCAGTGTTTTAATCTAGAAAATGAAAATAAGGTTGAATATAGGCTGTGTCAGAATAAACTGGTATTAATCACTCAACTGAAGCAATGTGTAACCACATTCTGCACACACTGGACATTAATCTGCAAGTAGAGCTGCTGCTAGCACGGCTAATGTTAGCTACACTGTGTGGCGGCTAACATCAGTTAACAATGTTGTTTACCCCAAGACACTTGCGTTGTGTTGGCCTTCCCCAACACAACGCAATGTAAGAGTTACACAAACATCCTTTATGCCTTTTAGTTCAACAGTCTACTAAAACAACAAACAGTGCTCGTTGCCAGCTAGCTACCAACAGGTCGGGGTAACTGAACTATGGGTTTACTAGACCTACTCAAACTGCTAATGCAATCCTTACAGAAGAACCACAAACACAAAAGGTGGATTATGAAAAAACAAAACAGCAACGAAACAGGAATTTAAGTGGCTAAAATATGACACATCTAAGTACTTCACGTACCACAGTATTGTGACATCAGTTAGCTCAACTAGCCAAAAATTCTAGCTTCAGAAAACACCATATCACAATTTATGGGAAAAGCGGACAACAACACACTGTGACAAGTGTCACAATTAAGGACGGCTACATTAAGTTGCATTAAACTGCAATTTCTATGTTGTTTTTACACAACTTTACATTTGGTTCACTAAAAATGAGGAGATTTAGTAGGTCCATGGGGCCAGTGCTTAATAATATTAGCGTACACATACCTACAGTATGGCATGCATTTTCTAATATATGCCACAACATAAACTCTTCATTTTCAGACACCCACGTATGGACATGCAGACAGACAACTACAAAGCAGGCTTACCGCACTTAGCAGTTAGCTCTGTGTGATATTCTACATATATTCTATCTGTAGATCAATTACGAGAGAGAGAGAGAGAAAAGTGGAAAATTAATTAATAAAAAATTAATGGTTTGGAGCTGCTCTGAGTGAGACATCATGAGTTATCATGTATCAGCGTGTTCCCATCTGTACTCAAGATTGCATTATTGGCATCTGGGGTCAGGGAGTACTAGCAGTCTGCCCATACAGCTCCACTGTACCTGGCAAGAGACCAAGCCTGTGATACTATGGAAGGGCTGTGGCCCCCACCTTTATGCTGCCAGTGCCCTCAGTGAAGCTTGTATGTATGCACAGGGTGTCGGGGGAGTTGCATAAAGGCAGGCTTCTGTCTAACACAGCTTTCTGGACTAATGACTTACTGCTAGCTCATTCGTTAAAGCCACAGTATTGAGTGAATGTTGACCGAAGGTAGCCAATTACTTAAATTAGGCTGAGGTTAAAATAAATATGGAAGTCCCATTCTTGCCTAATGCAGCCACAACACGTTGTATGGTTTATGTGGTAAATATGCATGATGATGAAGATGATCAAGAATACATGCCGCCCTTGTCAGCTTGATGCAGAGAGGTCATAGTGCCTCAATCAATCCGTGTTTCTCTGTTCTCCAAATAATTGCCTTATGTTTCTATAATGAAAGTATAACATCTTTACCAGCTCTTTATTCAGGGGTGGGCTAAGGCAAACTTTGTATTCTGTATGCATAATCCATGTATAAATATGCCCCACACCAGAGCCCTGTGTGTTATGTGATTTGAGTGGGGGTCAGAGCCACTTGTATTCCTGTGGGTGGGATTGTGGAATTGCAGGAGATTTGATTGGAGCATTATCCCTACACGAGGGCCCTCCAGAACTCCTATCTGTTGTTCCCCCCACTCATTTACTTTATCAGTGCACTGCTGTAATATACATAATTCAGACAACCGGGGAATGTCTTTGGGCTCCGAACCACCTGCTGGCTTTTATTAGCTAATTAATGGTGATTTATCAGAGCTGCTAATTTGAGTGGGGCCGCTTGCCTTCAGGAGTCTCAGAACACCGTATGAATTCTGATGGTAATTATGCTTATTTGATGGGCAGTTTGCTAAAACAAAAAGTTCTGTCTTTTCTGCCCCACAGGGATGGAATTTCTGTTCTTACGAAAGACGACCTTGTGTGATTTTTTTTTTCTGTCTCATTAAGGTCTCACACACAGTTCATTTTAATACTTAAATTCAAAACAGCTTTTTTACCTTTTTACCTGTAGATGTGCGTCCTTGGGAAGGTCTTTTTTGATGTCCTTATGTTTCAAGTATATTTACTGTTCAAGGACCACAAATTCACCTAAGGTTCAAGACTGGATATTTGGGCAGCCTTAAAGGAGAATATTAATATCAATAAGTCCAATTTACTTCTGCTTATGTATTTAAAAAATACACTCAACATTTACAATGCATCTAAAATTTTAACATTTACTCGTGTTCGTTTGTTGTTAATATAAACTTGACAGTTTTAAATGTTAAAATCAAACATCTCAATGAACAAAGAAATACAGAAAAAGACTGATATGATTGTTACAATGTGGGAGGTAATACGGGTTTTCAGGAGTTGTTTCCTGAAACAGAGAATTGTATTTCTTCTCGTGGGTGACAGGTGATTGACAATAAGAAAAGAATAACTGTGCATGAAATGATATGCAAACAAAGGTTCTACAGTGTGTGGTAATGGACTGTCAAACAGGTAATTGTCAAGTTTGCAATTCATGTCAAGCAAAATCAAACGGCAAAAACTGGTTTCTCAGATCATATGAAAAGCCAAAAGTCCTGATACCCTCTGAAATACTGTCATTATCCTAATGTATCTTCTGGAAGATAATGTTATACATTTTTATGAAAGATTTTACCTAAATTTAATGTCAGCTTTTAAACCTATCCAAGTTTTTCTAATCTGTGAAAACATTTTCATTGTCTGGTGTCAGCATTGTAGGAGCTTTTGTCAGAAGCCAGTTCTTTATTAAAGTGAAATAAAATGATTATAAATTAAGTCTTACTTTTTTATCAGAGCATGTGTCCGCTGCTTCGTCTTGGTATAGTTTTTCTTCATAATTGATATGAATAACTGGAGGCAAACCTTGAGAGGTAAGTTTTTGGTTTTGTTTTGGTTGTAATCGTTCAGTATTTATGATTTACAGGAATCTATTGGCAGAATATGGCAAAATCGGAATCAATCAGCAAGCTCACTGCTAAAAGGTAAAGCAGGTAAAGCAGGAAATATCAGAACTGTGTCAGACCAACTAAGATCAAGCATCAACACATTAGCATTAAAAAACAAAAAATATTTGTTTGTTATTATTTCACAATAAATGTAAACAATGCTGTGTGGCTCCTTCCAGAAACTTACTCAGAAAGGTGACATGTTGCGATAATTATTGAACATTTAACACCAAAAATAAACAAGCAAATGACTCAAGGTTAAAGTTATAAAGCATAATATGAAGTATTTACAAATTGTTATTAAGTTTCATGACTACATTCTTAATGGTGGTCCTCAACAAGTCACTACAATGCTAATTAGAAAAATGTTTTTCTAAAAAGTGCTGTAGTTGGTTTTACTCCTGATCGCCTTCTCACCAGTTGTTTGGAGATCCTAAAAATATAAGTGGGAGGAACTGGATCGGAGCTAAGGATAAGCAAGCAGCTTTCACATAACCAAAACTTAACATTAATCTAAATATTAGTTTATTACACTGTTTTCAGTTTGGATTGATGACTCATATTATATCTAATTTAGAAGAACAATATTCACATAATTTGTTTCCACAACATGTTATCTGTTGCCAGAGCTTGCTGGTTTCATAGTATTTTTAGACAAGCTGCCCGCTGAAAAGACTGGACACTCTCTCTCTCAAACAAACACACAGTGGACCACTAAGTCCACTAAGTAACTAATACTTAATACTTAAGTCAAATTTGCCAGTTACATTAGCTGTGTTAACATTCCTCCAAACACTTAAGATCAATGTCTAACTCAATTGTTAACATTACTAACCAGCAGCATTTTTAAAACAACTTTTTTTTATTATTATTGAGAAGACATTAATTAGATAGATGAAATAAGGGAAAGATGGAAGTGAAGATTGACGGATAACACATCCAAGCACTATATGTACTATACTATATGTTTTGCTGTCTCATGTTTCACTTTATTTATTATGTTAAATGGTTTACTTTTACTCCAACAATGAAATATTTAAAAAACAAACTTGAATTTCTCGGAAGATTGTTAGACTGGCAGTTTTAGGTAAGCAAAACCTTTACCATGCCAGCATTATAGTACTATTTTGTAAACACTCACACAGTGGTGGTGATGTCTTCTCTTTTAAAAATGTGCCTATTTTGCTTAAACAAGCTAGTGATTTCCTCAGACTACCAACACAAGACATGTTGTCTCTGGGAGCTGACACATCGTCTGAACAGGCAACAAGCTCAACTCTTTTTATTGCAGGGGAGACAGGTTTCATACTGCAGCCCTTCAGAGGGCCTAAAGGACTGCAGGGCCTGGGCTTCTCCCATGTAGGGCAATTAAGGGGTCACATTTTTATTATATTGAACTGTAAATCACAAAAAGCGTTTTTATTTGTTTGGATTTTGTTCCGTGACTAACAGGAGTGTATGACATAGCAGTTTCAGGCCCTGTTTATCCTGAAAAACATTAATCTGTGACAATGCTCCTCAACAGAGTGATACTGTATGTTGACCAAATCACCACAGTACCATAACAGACTAAGAGTCAATGACCATGCTCAGGCACAGGGGTGACACCAACATCTGCATGCTAACATGCTCACATCCTGATGTTTAGCAGGTGTAATGTATACCATGTTAACCATCTTGGTTTAGAGTAAAGGAATGCTAACATTTTCTGATGTCAATACTTTGCAGGTATTAAGTCATAAACCAAAGTACAAGACAAAGTGAAATCTTCACCTCATGGTGGCACTAGAGGAAAGGTCAGAGGATCACCAAAGTCAGAAGGCTTCATCCTCTGAGAACCATGAATGTCTGTACAAAATGTGCCAATTCATCTTGGAAATGTTCAGATATTTCATAGGACAAATGACAACTCTGACCTGCTGGAAAAGCTGGAGGGGATCACCAAAATCCTTTGGATTCATCCTCTGGAAACCCTGAACGTCTTTACAACATTTCATGGCAACCAATTAAAGAATAGCTGAAATATTGGTAAAATGGCGGGCAGACCAACTGATATTACCATCTCTTGAACTATGTTGCTAGCATTGCCAACCATGTAGTTGTAGTTTACATCCATGTCTGTCTAGAGTCATATATTAATCTATATGTAGTGAAGACTCTGAAGAAATCTGGCAAAAAGTGTGTTTTATTAGCAAAACTGAAATTACCACTTTATTTATAAGCTGTCTTCATTTGAATTTTTTACAGAGGAGAACGGAGGATTGATAGATATCTTAACATCATTATGTCACAGTGAAGATCACCCTTGTCCTTTTGGATATGAAGTTTAATCACCTCTTCATTTCATCTAATTGGACATTTGGGTGATTTTTTTTTCATAATTAGTGTATGAAAGCTTGAGTTATGGCCAAAAACCTGTTTTGTGAGGTCACAGTGACTTTGATTTTTGACCTCCAAAGTCTAATCAGTTCATTCTTGAGTCCAAGTGGATGTTTGTGTTGCACTCTTGAGACAGCAATCACAAGAACAGGACGGATGGAGCGGAAACAAGACACTGCTGCAAGTCTTATGATAAGGATTACACATTAAGTTGGAAATCAGAATTTTGGTTCATAAAATTTGTCACGCTCACTGATTATCTTGATAAATGCATCTTGAAAATCTGACAACGCCAAAATATTGAAACCAGAATGAGCTCCTCTTTTCTAGAGAACGCCTCACTTCATTCAGTTCTCTTACGATTCAAAACAGTTGACAAGCCCTTGTCATATCAACAAAGACCTTCTGTGTAAGATATGGCTGATTGATGTTTTCTGCCCTCTGCATGCATATCCTTGGGGAAATACTGTAGACTCTCTCCCTTTGCCATAGCAGAATAAATCCCAAAAGGCACGTGGAAGTATCGAAGTATAAAACACTATGTCAAGTCATTTGGCATGTCTTAAATTAGAGCGTAGAAGGAGAAAAAAAAACTGGGGTTAAGATATGTCTGGCAGCGAACACCTTTTCCTGATCTTTTCATCCCAATTCAAATAAAATTCAAAACAGCAGGTAAATGGTAATATCACACAAGCAAGCAGTGGTGCCTCCAGCAACATGCTCCATTAAAAGAGTTTGCCGCGCAAGGTGCTGCAGCTCTCCCTGCACAAACTGAAGTGTTTGCTCAGTGGGAATTGAACAAGAATCCTGAAAACGCACTTTAATGTTGAAAATCTCACAACGCCTGCTCAACACACAGGTTTTCAACACAAAACACGTAAATGTAACCCTATTATGTGCCTGTCACAATGTTAAAACTATGATTTGTACATACATGTGTCGGATCACATCAAAGCACAATTACACACTGAGAGCTGCGCTCAATTTGTAAGCAGAGGTGGATGTTTAGTGCAAAGACCAAATAGCGCCTGTTGATTGTATTCATTTGACACTGCTTGGAGAGTCAATTAAGATGCCAGTCGAGATCTACACATCAAAGGTGGGATCTGTCTATGTAATTCCAGCGATGACCCAGAGAGGTCACAGTGTTCGTGTTTGTGCGTCTGTTTCTGTTTGCGTGTACACAATGGGACCTCTGATGGAGACGGGCCACCCCAGTCCCTCTGGGGAGACAACCTGGAGTATAAAGACACACTTTGCACAGGAACCCCAGCAATTGTACCGTGAGGAGAAAAGGACCAATCCTTCCCCCTTCACCACAACACACACACACACACTCAAAACTGAGACTAGGTTTGATGGGGAAATGGAAATAAGCGCCTCTGTGCCCATGAATGCTATCATTTCATTCCTCTACTCTGAATGCTCCAGGGATCTCTGAGAAGGAGTCGGAGCAATAAGTTCACTTTGCTGAATTAATGCTGTAATTCTTTATCAGGAGAGCCTTGGCATTACCTTGAACCGGGCTGGTTTTATACAAAATGGTTTCAAGCCTATTTTTTTTTAAATGATGGTCCTAATTTGTTGGCTCACTTTAAATTATTAATCTCTTTTATATTCAAGTAGTTATTACGTGTCATAACTGTGTATCTATGGGGTGAGATTTAATAGCATCTGCTGGACCTTAGGAAAGGAGCCACTGCAGAAATACCATTAAATATTGATAATTAGCTAAATATTTGCCTTGCCACCTGCTTTGAGCCACTGTGCTAATTGGCATGGGAACGGCTGCAGTAGTCACTGAAGACACAATGAAATAGAAACTCAGCAGAGGCAAACAAATCAATTTGGAAAGGAAGACTATTGGCTGTTAACATCTGAATATTGTTTAATCTTTAAAGTTATCAGAAGTACCTCTCCTCCTCTAACTTTGGGTAAAGTTCCTTTTTCGGGGGCCTATAAAATGAGGTGTGAGTAGGACTGGGTATCAAACCACAGTGCTTTTTTGGTACCAACCAATATTTGTCTGTACCGCTGAGTATCAAAAACTGTGAAAGTACAGAAAGCTGGCTTGAATGCTTGCTCAAATTTGGTTCTCTTCTTTGATAAAACAGACTGATTTAAATCATTCATTGCCAATTTATATTGAATTTTCAAAGCCAAAGATCTTGCACAGCCACTTGTGGGTTTTTTTTTGTGTTTTTACTTTTGATATGTTTTGTCTCCTTTTGTTAAATGAACAAAGACTTTTGTAGGAAAACGTTTATATTTCTTAAAGGAGAAATCTGTAATATAATTACTGTATTAAATAATAAAATTATCATAATATGTCATCAGAGATTAAGGAAACGTGCTAAGATGAAAGCAGTTTCTCAAAAGCCAGTATATTCTTCTTAGAAATGTCTAGTCCAGTGCAGAATGTCTGTTTTTGTTTTGGCCTGTGTGTCTCTGCACATTGCCCATTTCACACTTAGTCACTTTATATGGAGGTAAGATTAACATTTATAACATTATGAGTTATAAAAAAGTATTAATCATCTTTAAGAAGGAGTAGATGTTTAGAACTGTTAAAATGAGCAATATGTATAATATATAAGTTGACAGTCACTGAATTCCAACTCAAGAGTGTGTATTTTCGGAGCAGTGGGCTTTTGTTTTCTGGATAACAGGTTTAACCATACACTGACAGACAACTGACAGGCTTATAAAAAGCCAAGTGACAATGACAAACGACAAAGAGTCTTACACTGTAAGTATAATGTTGCACTCGTGTTGCACTCATGTAGTTTCAGTGTCCCTGTAGCCTGCAGACAACCTGCCTGAGCTTCGAGTCCAAGGAGGAGAAAGCAGGGGAAACAAGTTGCTCCTATACTTTGAATTTGGACTGCAGTACTCATTTTTGAACATTAAAGTGTCACATATTTTATAGTTAAAGCTATAAAATGTAACACTTCCGCATTTAAATGCCTACAACAACTAGACATATGTTATAGTTTTGTTTTTGTTTTATTGAGTTGTGTACTTACATAAAGCCAAATGTTTCCAGCAGCTTCAAATGCAGAAAAAATGCTAGCTAGTTGCTACTGTGAGGAAGGAAGTCGACGAACATGAGGAAAACTTTGATATGATACGATATGTCAGATAAATTTTCATTAGCTATAGTGGTTGTTTAAAAGAAAACAACTCCATGATCCTACACCACTTCACAACATCAACAAACTACATCTTTTATTATTGTTTTAATGTGAAGCAAAGCAGCAAAATTTACTTATTGTACATTTATATTAAAACATGGAATAAAGTTTTGTTTTTGCAACAAAGAGAACAAGAAGAGCCTATCTTACAAGGAGTTGAGTACAATGGATTGCTGCACTAAGAATTTTGAGCATGATTCATTGTTGACATACTGAATTACAGATCAAATATAAAAACAACTTGCCATGTTTGAATAGTCATTTGAATAAAACGTGGCAGCCCTGGTCTGGATGATTTCCTATGAAAGGTTACCCTCGTGTTTATTGTTGTGTCAAGGAGCTAAGGATGAGAACATGCCAAAAGAGACATGGCAGTCCATGTAAATGTCATACAAAAGGACTTCTGTAGAGATGGTGACCGTATACACAACAGAGGAACGGCAGAGTCAGCGCTATGCATCCATCCATCAGTCAGTCCGTCAGACATACCACTGAACCATCTGCCAGCCTCCCCCATCCCAAGCTGAACCCCCACAGCCACCAGCCAGGAGGAGGCTCTCTCCCGGGGCCTGATGTGCTAATGTGAACCTTTGTGGTGCCGAGCTAAAAGGATAGCTAGGTGGTTTAACTGGGTCTGTAGCTTAGCTGTTGTGTACTGCTAAGATATCACAAAGTAAAATTCATTACACAGTTCATCTTGTATAATTCCTAAGTGTATCATTATGGTCACAAATCTGTTTTTCATTTTATTTGACAAAAGGATTCAGGGAATGTCACTAAAGCTAACATATATTTTTTACATCTTCATTTTAATTTTTGAAAAACCTTTTGTTTAAACCTCAAAAACAAATCTGAAACTGTGCAACAGTGCTCTGCATGGCGTCCTCTGCAAAATTCAATTAGACATAATGTTGCACTGCAATCTATTCATTTGAGGAACCCAGTGAGCCAGCCAGTGGGAGTGTATTGATTGGAGTGTGTCATGTGTGGAAGCGAGAGAGGGGTGGCCACAGTTTTTTGCTTAATGGACTGAAATAAAAGAGGCGGGAATGGGCTTTAATTAGGGAACAGTGGCAGGGGCATCTAGTTTCCCCTCCCATTAGTTACCCGGCACCCCCTCTGCAGAACACACTCGTCCACCCAAGCATTTTCACATGTAGATGCTCTCAAACACACACACACACACACACACACAGTTGCATTCACACATACAACAACAAATGTCCACACTTGCAGTCTATCACCCATGCACACACACACACACACACACACACACACACACACACACACACACACACACACACTAACACACACACTGAGACACACAGGAGGAGGGCAGAGGAGAATGGAGGGGGTGATGGAGGAAAGGATGAAAAAAAAGAGAGGGAGTGCTGGGCTCCCGGGGTCTCAGCTGCTGCTAGGGTGCTGCCTGCTCCTCGCAATGAGTTGCAACTGTCAGTTTATTTTATCTCAGGCTTTTCATCATCGCACAGAGCCTGGTTGGAGGAAGCCACCTGAGAGTCTTAGGAATTTGTTGGCTACAAGTCATTAGCAAAGACTGCTGAGATGCGCCGGGGCCAGAGATGTGTGCAGGGTACTGCTGCAGACAAGTGTGTCCCTTTAACCCTTGATAGGCTGATTGGCACAGCAGCTTGGCTTTGATGGCTGGATAATTACATGCAGCCTACATGACACAGGGCAGGTCATAGAAGCTTAGCAGTGCAGGTAAAGAAACAAGGAAAAGGGAGATGTGAATGAAGGTGTGTGGAGTGCATTAAAAAGTGAATGCAGGTCTTTCTCTTTCCCTCCCAGTGTGAATCTATTGTATCTCTACAACTAGATAACTGCTGTATTAGAGAATGCAGTAAATCTCAGATAGTGAACATCATTGTAGGGTAGTGGAGATGTTTCACTTGGTTGCATGTCCACAGTGAGAAGAACATGACTTGAACAGATAAGTAGGTAACTATTAAGATATGAAGTAGGCAGATAGTAGGACTTTAGGAGAACAGTCCTATTAGTTCCTGGACTGGGAGCTCCCAAAAGCTAAGTCAGCTAGCTGCACAGCTAACCAAGCTAACTGCAGTTAGTGGTTACCTAATTTAGCAACAAGTAAAACATCAAGAAACTCTGTACTCAGGACTGTATTCCCTGTCCAGCCCTGTCAAGCAATGTTGACTGGAAAGCTGATGAGCATTGTTCTGTTGCCCACTAACAGGAACAGTAACAGTTAGCTACTTTACTAAACCTATCTGTCTTTTAGGAAACTGTAAATCACAGAGATTTAATTGCAATTTCCGATTTTTTAAAACATTTTTGCAACTTTTCTTGTAAAAATTAAATTTGATGTTCATAATAAAACACTGGCTATTAAATATTAATTAAATATTATTTTACATTTTTTCCAAAGTCCTCCAGGTTACAGCCAGGCCTTATTATAGCTTTATATTAACATTATGAGTGGGGGACGTGATCTTGCGAGGAAGCAGATGTACATAAACAAGTGACTGATGCGGTGCAACAGTTTGCTGCAGTAAACCTTTGCCATGAGAAAAACAGACGCAGAAGTTAAACGAGTCTGGATGAGAAAATGTTTGAGGAGACACATCAACACAGGCTGTTTATTCTTCAAAAACAGGAGGTGAGATTTTAACTGTCAGTCTGTGAACAGCAGTCTGCTGCTGGCTAACATTAGCCTGAGGAACTACAAAGTTTACAGCTGTTTTGTGACATTGTCAGCTGCTCTGTCTCATTGTAGACTGTCTGTCTTCCCTTTATCTTACTCTTGGAATCTGTTGCTGACACCAACTTCATGCAAGCAGCTGTGTGAGTGTGTGTAGCTATGATCAGTGCTGTGGTGGGTGTGACATCAAGGTCAGTTTGTCTGTTGCATGCATGACGTGACCATCGTGCAGAACACGTGTGTGACAATGATGGGCACAGAATCGGACATGTGACGCTGACTGGTCTCTGACCAGTCGACTGGGACATCCCTACAAAAAACTTATACTTGTTTGTACATATGAAAAGTGCCAAAACTTGTGTGAAGAACAAAAAGAGAGTGTGAGAGATGCTCAAACCATGCTTCCTTTATGGATTCCACACACCTGGCCAATCACTGAGGAAAGTGGATGTGCTTTCAGATCGCTGCTTTTAGAAAGTTACAAAAATCTGTTAGACGCAGCAATTCCAGGAGGAGGAGATTTCCAAGGCTGTTAGAACATTCAACAGGCACTCTTGTTGAAGCATACTCATGCCTTATGACAGGATCAGACAATGAGTAAATAAGATGATCTAAACCACAATTTGTAGGTAAAACCAAACATGAGCTTGCCTGTAATATTGATAAGATTCACTTACTGCACTGGAAAAATGTAATCGACTATTTTAAGCATGGTAGGGCAAAGCTCAGTCAGGAAGAAACATTGTGATGGATGTTTATAGAAGACGCTGTGGATAATAATAATAATAAAAATTCAAATAAGTTTCATGTTTCTTGCCCACATGAACTTCCTTTTGGAAATCTTGCCATGGGTTCAGATCTCAGTAATAAGTTTTATTAAGACAGAATTACCCTTTAATATACAATAGCAAAGGCAGCAATATGTGGGCAGTAAAGAGCAGCACTAATGTGTTCTATGACCGCTGACTTCCTGGATGAGTTTGGATCATTGAACATGTCATTTCCACTTCGCTTACATGCCTGCCGACTGCAGGTACAATGGACCTGTCTGTGTGACCACTGTGTGCCAAGCTAACAGTAGTCTACCATTTGTTTCTGTAATCTGTGTGATTCCACCACAGATTTACATTTATTTACAAAGGATACCAGCTCATCTCTGATGCCAGAATGCCTTGGTCAAAGAGAGCAAAGTCTCTGTAGCTTCTTTTATGCTGACTTGAAAGCGTACATGTCCAAGTGGGAACACAGTATTAAATATGGATTCTGTTTGGGTCCCACTTCAGTTGCCTCCTCGCCCCCACCAAACTCCCACTACCAGTGTCAATGTCTCTCCATGTATGAATCCATGTAAGTGGATGTTTTTGTAAAGTGAAGGGTCCAGAGTGGAGGGAGGCTTACTTTGGAAATGCTGTATGATTACCCAACAAACACAAATAGTGGTGGTAACCTTGACCACACAGAATTATTCTTTGGAATGGATGAAGGGTGAGAAGGAGTAAAATGTGAAATTCCAGAGGGTGTCTCCGTGTGTATCTAACCTTGTGAAAACACAGAGACGTGAGTTTGATAGAGTTATTACACGTCTGTGCTTCTACCATTTGTGCGGCTGAATCTATTATCATGAGGGAGACGGGGCTAAGCTGAGATTCTGTTGGGACATCTCATCACCTCTGTGTCACGGGTCAGGCAATTTCAGCAGCCAGTGTTTGCTTTTCATTACTAAAATACAAACTTTAAGGAAGTCTTTTTGTTTTTCTTAACAGAACAGTGTTTACTCTAGCAATGATTAGAGTGTTATTATTTCTACTGTGCCTCTGAAAATGTAATTTTAGAATCTGGGAGATGGTATTTTGGCTTGGTGAGGCAGCTTTTGTTCCAACAACGTGCAGCCAGTTTATTGTGGTTATAAGCATTCAGGAAAATAATTAGCCAAGCACATGTTGTGTATATTAAGTACAAGGCGCCTCTGTCTGCTCTCTGGAGTCTATTTTTTTTTCTCTTAATGTACGGTAGTTCAAAGAAACAGCACTGCGTTCCACACTGTATGGTAGTGATGCATCATCACTCCCACATCAGTCAAAAACTGGTGTATTTCATAATCGAAGCAATTGGTAAATACATTTCATGTTGAGATCAACATCACTACACTAGTATCATTGTTATCTCAGTGTGTATGTTGCTTTACATTGTTAGCGCCATTTAGCTGACATATTTATCTTTCCTTACATAAGGCACATGATCATTTTCAAGGTGTGTCATATATCCATCAGGGAGGGGAAATAAGACGCTGGTTATCACTGCCAGACCTCCCTTGACAACTGTCCAATTATGTATATCACACTCTGCCTACTGTTTGCACTAGAAGTAATCAATAAAGGATGTGGCTGAGTGCGCATACATTTTGGTGGAACCAAATGCATGAAAACTTAATCATTCGCTCAGGCTGGCGGGGAATCAAATATCGGTAGGGAACAAGTAGGCATTGGTTCTTCGCGAGGGGAGGAACTGATTAGTGATTGTAGCTCCAAGTTTGATGGGGTGTGGTGGGGGTAAAGGGGGAGTGGGGTTCTCTCCTGACGCGGCAAATGGAATGGGTGACAGGTGGAAATGGGGATGAAAAGGCGGTCCTCCGTTTCATGAATAAATGTAAACACAGCGCCATGCAATTACTGCGGCTGGTCATCTCTTTTAGGTTGGGGTGGGGGTAAACATGCGGCTCCATCCCTGCAGGTCCAATCTAATGAAAACGCGCAGGTTACTGGGGCGTTTAATTGTATATACGGTAAAGCTAAGAGTGAAGACTGTAGGGGCTTGTTGCGGATGAAAGCCCAACCCTACAAGTGGAAAATTTGATTCAGTTTAAACATAGCGTTTCGTTTATTGATCCGCCGTGGAAGGTGAGATCATCACAGGAACACGACCTGAGCAGATGGATTCATTTGAACATGTCATGAGAACACATGGGTCTTGTTGCTCCGGAGAATAACTTGTTACACGGGGATGGCAGCCCAAATGAAATTTTTAAAGGCAGTGATCATCCAAATATTTCTGCTTCACATTTTTCTAAGAAGTTCACTATCTGTGATTCTGTATTTTGTCACAACAAATATGTTCAATAGATAATGACTTACCAGTTATACAAAAAATATCTAAAAGTTCAAAATCATCCTTTGCCAATGGATCCTGTGGTTGAGATCTTACAGAGCAAATGGTGGAAGTGGCCTTATTTCATGGATACATAAAAAGATGCAACACAAATTACTTGGATAAATTGGCATTACTACAGCATAGAATGCAGATTTTAAAAACTATGGACAGGATATAGACCCTTTTTGGGTAACGTCATGATTACATCATAGTGTTAGCTGGAGACAAAACAAAGGAAAAACCGGAGGCAAACAAAGTTTTATCACATACCAGCTGCCACTGCCAATCAAACAAACAACAAACTAAATGATTATGGTTTAACATAATAAGACAAAAGCTATGAAATGTGTGCAAGTCATGACAAAATAAACAAAGGCAACTCACAAAATGCCAAGAAAGGAAATATTCTCATACCTAATTCTCAGCCATTGTTGAGAAGCAAGTTAACAAAACTTGCTAGCTAGCGTTAACTACCACACACAAAAAATGTCAAAATGTTTTCCAACAGAAAACAGGTCTATTGATTGGAAGATAATTTGGAGCAACATTTCTCTAACACCACCAATTCATGCAGTACAAATTGACAGATACAACACTCAAATGTGACTCAAATGTGTCTTTTTAATAATTAGACGAGAAAGGTTGTTAAATACATTTTTATGTATTCTCTAGTCCAACAGCAATCATACAGACAAGTGCTAATCTTAATCCTATTTGAAATAAAACTTATGCAATCATCTACATGCATATGCATATCTGTTTGGTATTAACACTTCTCCACCACAGAAGAGGCAGGTCAAAGCATACCACAGTTATATCTTTTCTATTACCAAAGTTAATCAATAATTCATGGGTCACAATAGCAGGCGGTGCGAGTCGGGGGGAGGGGGGGACACCCTGAGATCTTCTCCCTAAGCAGGATCCCCCTCAAAAACAGGAAGAGGAAATCAGAGCCTAAAACCACTCTGCACAGAAAAAAAATAAAAACATCAAGATGCTTCCTTCACACCCAACCGCAGCTTTGGCGAAAGGTAGACCATATTCATGATCATCATCACTGACACCACGGCGCCCGTTCAGGCATTCCTTAGTGAGGCGATAACCTTTTTCTTTCCCCTCTTTCCCTGCACTGGTCTCTGAGTAGTACTCACACCATCACTTAGAGCATTAATCAAAAAGCATGTGCCTAATGGCTCCTGACAGGCAGCGCCCATAATGGGCTGCAGTCCAAGCCTGCATCTTCCTCACGCATCTGGTAACACTAACAGCAGCAGCCCGAGTACAGCTGCCTGCCCGGCCACCACTAGATTGTTAATGACAGTGGGTGATACGGTCTCACTCACCATAAAACACTTAGGGCCCTGAGATGTTACCGCATCATGCATGAAGAAAGCTTTTTGATAGTATGCTAATCTCAGCCATTACTGTGGGATGATTTACAATCACTTAAACAGCACATGAGCCGGCTGCAGAGACACAGGCTGGCTGGCTGGCTGGCTGGGATAATAAAGACGCTGGCGCATGTTGATCATTAGAGAGCTCTCTCTCTCTCACTCTCTCTCTCTCTGCCTTTTGTGTGTGTGTGTGTGTGTGTGTGTGTGTGTGTGTGTGTGTGTGTGTGTGTGTGTGTGTGTGTGTGTGTGTAAGCATGCACTCTCGATGCAGTGGCATTTGGCTTAATTAGTAAGCGATTTTAACATGAAAGAGACAAAAGACAAAAGGAAGAAAGCGTGTTGGGCCTTACAGTGGTGCAGCGTTGTTTACTACCTGTATGTGTGTTGATGCTGAAGCATTTACAGAGAATTGTATGAGGCGCAACACCTTTTTTTCATTATTAAAATGCCAATTAATTGTGTTTTTGACTTCAACATCTAACAGCAAACACTTGTCTATACTCTGAAGTGAAGTATAATGGAATAACCACCAAGATGCTATCAATTAAAAAGAAAGAAACCTTTAACAATGAATGTGGCCTTTAGAAATGAATATACTGCATATACTGGAAGTGGATGACAAATGCCAAGTCAGTTCAAACACATTAAGGTGTAGAACCCCACTGATAAATTGGTCAGCCAACACTGGCCTATCACAATCATATCGGTATCATCATTGAAACATAATGCAGATTATTCTGTTGTGTTTTATAGGCAGCATTTTATTATATTTTATGGTTCAGGGTTTCCCTATTGTAATGCAAGTCTGGTGGCCCACTGGACAAGTTCACCCCCCCCCCCCCCCCCCCACCCACCAGGCCTAAGCAGGGAGGGAAGGGAATTTTATTTTCTGAGGATGAATTTTAATTAATTGAATTGATTTAAAGATGTTTTTATGCAACAGTTACAGTGGTCAGCTCAGTTGGAAAAAATCTGTGGGGTAAAACTTGAATGCTATATAGAGAGGTGAAATCCCTCCCCTTCTGGTGTCCCTCACAGGACTGTTTTTTAAGAAAAAACAAGTATGATCATCAAGTGGCCAGAGACATAAGTTTTTGGTTCCATTTGAATTGTGCCGTGAATTACACATATGATGTTTGTCAATTTAAAAGATAATTTTTCAAGTCTTAGTCTCGTAAAGACCTGTCTCCACAGTGTTAAGTGCTATAGTGGGAGAAACGTCCCACCTTGTTTGTATTTCTCTAAACTAATCACAATCTTCTTGGGCGATGCTAAGTCCAGGATGCAGCGACAGTGCTGCTCTGGCATCAAAATGACTACATCACTGCAAAAGAAAAGGTAACAGCTGTTAGCTTATTTACTTTAGTACCATTAACCCACGTGTTAATTTGCTATTTTCAGCGTGTAGGTTGCTATCTCAGAGGTTGTTGTTTCCTAGGGAATTGGAAAAAGCAGATAGCCGATGCCACAAAGCCAACTGACACAAGTCAACCACTTGCAGGCTTATACCCACAGAGTACATGTGGCGAGTGTACAATTTCAGATTCAATGATTTGATTTTTTTAATAATGTGTGTTGAATAAATTATTTATTTATAACAACACATTTCATAGCAGTATTTTCAAAGTTACAGTCAGCTTAATGCAGGGCCCTATGAAATCTGTGTTATGGCTTTTCTCACTTCACTTCCATAGGACCCTTCCTAAATGCTGCTATCAGTTTGACACTGGCCCATGTCTGGCCACGCCAGGTCATGCTAGCCCCATCAAAAAAAAAAAAAACTGCCACCGTCGCCCCATTAAAAGATTCTTGCCACCAGGCCAAACATCTTTGCTGGGGGGAAACCCTGCAGTTTGTCTTAAATTCATATTTAACTGATATATCTCATCCTATTTGTGTTTTTTATATTTATAGTAAAAATACCACTGAACGTTTACTGTTTTAGTGACCAGTAACAAGTTTAACAAGTTAATTGTTAAAATGTAAAATATCCCACCTCCATTACAAATCTTTATCACAAGTGTTTGATAACCATATTTGAGGGATCAGTGCAAAAACTGTTTATACATCAACTAATATGTTGATATAACATTTTTTTCCTCCCTAATATAAGTATCAGCCTAGAAAAATCCAGTATCAGTCATGCTGCATTAATATTGCAAGCCGTGTTTGCTAATAGGCCTTCAATTTAATCGAAACAAAACCGATCTTTTTAAACAATACAATACACTTTAACTCAAAACTAAGACATGATTTAATTCCACTGTAATCTAATATTATTTTAGCTCATATTTTACAGGATTTGATATTTTTGTTTATGAATTAAAATGTTCATAAATATGTTTTTAATAAAATTACACAATCTTTATTTTAAGAAAAGAAAAAAATGTTTATTGTTACTCCACAACAAACATGAGTAGGGATACACTGGTTCTCAAAGGGGATGATTTTTTTTGACTGAAGCACTGCTAAATGACTGGGTGCTATGATCAATGTAATATTTTATTTATATTATTATGACAGAAAAAGAAATGAATTAAAATAAAATGCATTAATATCCACAGATATTTTTGGAATTCACAGACTGGCCTCTGTTCAAATAACAATATGTCGTCCAATAAACATGAGAACATGCCCAGCTGACCTGCAGCTTACAGCATGATGGCTTGTTTTACCAGTGTCTCACCAGTGTTTTGCTGTGTCTGACAATTTATGTTACCAGGCGACATGCCATTCAGCAACCTGCTGCCAGTGTGTAACACCTAGTTTTTCGATTGCTTTTTCTACATGTTAAGCTAGAAAATTGCATCAATATTTCATAGGAGGCAGCATTTTGTTGTGCACAGATTCAATGGGCAAGGAGATAAACAGTGGGGTATTAATAATGCAGTGCGGTGACACTGACCTTATTTTGTGCCTTTCAACCTGCACTGATATTTTGATGCACAGTGCCCCGCTACTCTCGAGCACACAGGAGGTTTTCACGCTCTTTGTTCAAAGCCTGGAAAAAAAGACACTTCCTGTTTGACAGAGGTTACATCACTGCCTAACCCACCTAAAGACATTAACGAAAATGCTGGGGCTTCGTGCTGGTTTTCTGGAGACTCTGTGGAAATACTGTACATATCTTCATTTTTACAGAAACAATGTGAATGCTAAGTGGCGGTTTGACAACTGGTGTTGACAGCTGAGCAGATGCCTTGAAGGTGAACTGTGAGAGGCTTTGACAGGGGACTAAAAAGGCAGTGCAGCAACCTCTTCTTCACTGCACTACGGGGAAGATACTAAGCAGCCAAGAAAAGCCTGTTAGTCCAAGTTCAGGTCATCTGAACAAATAAAAATGTCTAAGAATAAATTTTGTTTGTAGGAGGGAAGATTCAATATGGCTGTGCTGCATTAAGTAATGCTATGCTCTCTTACTGTATAACACGTCAAATTTTGAAAGGGAAAGGCATGAAGCATGAACAAAAAACAACTTTAAAGAGTCTGTAAAATGTATTGAAATCATTATTTCCTGTCATAATTATGCCATAATTCAACATTGTTGTTTATCAGTGTAACAATATATGGAAAATCGCAATACCACAATAAAAAAATGTCTCAGTACCACACCAGATGGTGGCGATGTAATCTCCACTGTAAGATTACATGGTTAATTATGGTTTGTTTGTTTATTATAATTTTAATGAAAGAACTGTTTCTGGATGCTGCTTGTTTTTGTTTTGCAACTGTACAAACATAATTCAAACATTCATTGCCAAAGACAATTCATGCCAATTTTTTTTTTTGCAAATATTTACATCACAACTGGCTACTTTTGTTTTATACCATTAGAAAAAAGAGAAAAAAAACACTTTACACATCAGATTTATTATTTCAATAAAGGACATTTTATTCAAGTCATAATCTCTGTTTTTGCATATTGACATATTAATATCATGACATTGATATGAACCATGTCTTCCAGCTCCTGGCTTTTATTCATGACTGCACTCTTTCTAATGGACAAGTACAAACACCCTGGCATTAATGTGTAATAGGAAACAGAGTTTAGCTGTATGATTATTTCTCTCTATCTAAGAAACTGCCTGTTCTGACATGTGTATGTGTTTGATTAATCAGTTACATTTTCACTACTTTTTCAATGTTTAAAGACTCAACTACAATTCGACCATAAACAATTGTTTAACTGTGATAGTTTTGCTGACTAATAATTTTCTGCATAGTTTCCCTGAACACTATTTTTTCACTGACTATAACTAAATAGAAACTAATTTGTGATGTCAAAAACTATGACAAATTCTATTGACACCTTTGTCAACAAATGAGACAAAATGTTGTCAGAAGAGTCTACCTAAAATTTTTTCGGTAAAAACTTGAAATACATTACAATCTAGAAGAAATCACTACCATCCTGTACTGATTAGAGAAATGTATGACCCTGAGTTGACTGATTGGTATGCTAAAGAGTCAAGTGTAAAGTTTCACTGTCCTCAAAAATAAACAAATATATATCCAGCAGAGGAAGGCACATTCAAAGAAATGTGTTCAGTCATAAGTATATTTTCATTAGTGTATAACCACCTGAAAATAAGAATTGTTGTGTTTTTGTTGCCGACTGACTGATGACTGATTTTATCTACAGACACCCCGGGTCCTCCTTCATAGAGCCTACTATGTTGGACCACCATACTCCTACAGCAGCCCAGAATGGACAAATTAAACAATGGCTCTAGATAGAGCCTTTCAAATTTAGCACGAGTTTCATGGCCACCGTAGTTTCTTCTGTGCGCTTGGCAGAAAAGCTGGTCTGCTATACCACCACTAGATGCCACAAAATCCTACCTGTGCTTTAATGTTAGAGGTACGATGAGAGAAAGAAGAAGAAGAAGAAGAACTTTTCTGCTGATAACAAATTAATAGTTTCCTCACAAAGTATATAATGAGTTTGGAAATTCTAGAGAAACATTTAAATAAACTTAACTAAACCCGTTAGACTTTAGTTGACTAAAATGTTATGATATTTAGTCAACTAAAACTAGATGAAAATTAGGAAAATTTAGATTATTAAAATATGACTAAAACTAATGACCTTTATTCAAAAGACTAAAACTAAATCCCAATTTGCTTTGAAATTTATCGCTGCTGTAAAAGAACAGATTATCCTGCCTTCAGACTTAACAATGAGAGTGGCAGTACATGTAATATGACACTGACATGATATTACAGGATAAAACTGAAATTCCTCCTTGAGAGTATTGGAAGATTTTGTGGAACAACTTGAGGCACAGGTCATGCATCACATCACACTAATCCTTATTTAGCACAACTGCTGCCCACTTCCCCCATTTCCATCTATTACTTAAATACGATGCCAGTGTTACATATTCTGCCAGAAGATATCCATTTAAAATCTATAATTCATGTGTTAAACATTTTATTTGCCGTGTTTTAAAAATAAATAACCTAAATGTGTTTTTAAATATCTCCCTGACCCCTGAGACTGTGTGTGTGTGTGTGTGTGTGTGTGTGTGTGTGTGTGTGTGTGTGTGTGTGTGTGTGTGTGTGTGTGTCCATGAGCTTGTTCTCTCAATCATTAGTGGTTAAGCAGTCATCATTCCTCTATGCAAAGACTTGTCCCAGTACAAAGTTCCTTTAGAGGCAAGCTTCTGTGTGTATGTGTGTGTGTAATGTGTGCTTGGCCTCTGGTTCACACATTTACAAAGGTGACAAACAATGACTAAGCCCCATCTGCCAGTAGCTTTTACCATGAGTGTTATAACAACCAGTAATAAGTATAAATAATGAATGGCCCATATCTTACCATGAGGGGGCCTCTGCAGCGCTGCTAAACTATTTAAGGTGCCTTGTTGATGGGAGTTATTTTTTGCTGTGGGGTTGTAGAAATTCTCTGGCTTCCCAGTAGAGTTTTGGCCTGACAATAAACAACAGTTTAATACTTTATCTAATCCCTGCCAGGAGGTGAGTCCAACAGCAAGCTCTTGCAGATGTTCACATCCAATAATCTATCCATAATTGATGAAACAGGGAGGTCAGTTGTAATGGCTGCTGCCATTCCAGCAACAAATAAATGGTTATTGACAAAACAAGCCAGTGTGGCACTGAGTGGGCTGTGAGATGACAGGCACGGAGCGGAGCGGAGCGCAAAGAGACATGGAGACAGGAGGCAGGAGAGGGAGGCTGAACTCTGGACCACTGCTTCTCAGATGGGCCAGCCGGGGCCTAGACAGGAGCCCAGAGAGCGGAGATGATCCCCTGGTGGAAAGTGGTGGACACACCCCCGAGGAGCCGTCAGGAGAGCGTAAACAGGAGGAGAATGAGAGCGAAAAGAGGAGGTGGGGGGGGGGGGGGGTGGGGGACACAAAGGGGGGGCAAGCGGCATGGCGAGGTGAGTGCAACTGCATGGAGTGAGCTGAGTGCAGTGGGCCAGCTGTCCGCTCTTCTTTCATCTCTGGGCTTTATGTCAGATACAATCTACCTGGCTGTCAAGCCTCAGCAACCATCTCACAGCCCCACAACCCTCTCTCCCTCATCCTCCCGCTTAGATTCTATAACTAGTACACCCCCCCTCTTTCTCACTGCCTCTCTCTCTCTCATTCTCTCTCCATGTCTCTGGTGGCTGTACAGAGGCGTCCACCTCTGTGTCCTCTGCTTCTTCTGGCTAAATCTCTGAATGGTCTGCAGCATGCTTTATTCTCTGACTTCAAAGTGTCTGTCTTTTAAAAACATACAGTAAGTGCATTTTTCACACATAACGGGACATTTTGCAAAGAGATGTCAATGTTTCGACACAAAATTTATTCCCTAAAATAGATTTCGGATGTATTAGCAATTTATGTATTATCTCGTAGTGTTAAACAATTTTTGTTAAATTGTGTTGGAATTGTATATCCATGAAAGAAAAATCAACACTTTAAAAATGTAATATCTTGTGTAGAGACAGATATATCAGTCAGCTGACATTATCAGGCCGATACCGGCCTAGCACAGCTACATGGGTCTGTCTGATATCGTCTTATAGAACATAATGTAGGTTGTCTTTTTAATTTGTTTTTTTAGTTTTATAGGCAGCATTTTCTGTATATTTGTTCCTTTTTCTTAATTCGAGTTGTTAACTATTTAATTTTTTTGTTTTTTAAGTTGGTTATAATTATCAAAAACACCAGTTCAGGTTTACTGTTTCAGTGCCTTGACGTCACTTTGGATTTTATATATAAATAAAGAATATCAGCGATATATCGATACTGGAATTTCTTACTCCCTAATATCTGTATCAGCTCCAAAAATACACAAATAGTTGGGCCTTAATCTTGCGTAAATGTTAAAGGTATAGTATGCAGTATTTTCTTTAGAAACAATGTATAGACTCTAGAATCCCTTTCAATCATCATTTAATACTGACTAGAAGAGTGGGGTGGTGCCTGCATCTGTGGAGACTCTGCCCTCTGCCTGTATTTTCTGATTTTTCTCATTAGTTTGCTGCTTTACCAACCTGAGATGTCAGTATTTGACATCCTGGTATCTTTCTGGTGCATTTGCAAAAAGTTCAGACAAATCCCACTGATTCTACCTTTAAATATTGCATCCAAAGATGGATTGCATGAATGGTGAAATATCCTCCTGAAATAAATGTCCAGGAGAAACAGAAAATAAAAAATAGCAGATATTATTGTGCTTAGACATATATGAATTATATTGATATGAATAACATCTGGGGTTATAGTGTAAATTATGGGTAATTCACATTTTTTATTAATATGAACTATTATAAAACATCAGTGTTATACATGATTGAAGTTTCAGCCCAAAGTTCCTTAAAGAAATCTTAAACTGAAAATATTCTAATCAAAAACTCAGCTTAATATGTTGCTCAGCAGGTGGCTGCCACCACTTATAAGTTTTAAAATAGTGTGAAGGAAGAGATTCTCTAATTCTATTGCAGTAATATCATCGAAGAATTTCACAAGTTTCAGTGTTGCATGGAAAAATAGTAAAGTGGTAATTACTGATAGACATGGTGCACAGAAAAATGGAGAAAAAGAGTCCTGATGTCACACTGTGGTTTCTCTTTGGCACTTAGCTGGATTTAACACACTAAACAAAAACTGCTCTTCTTTTAAGCCTCATTAACTCTTACATGCTAAGTGGCTCTGTGTTGCACAACAGCGCACGCGACAAGGAAAATGCTTCGAAGAATTACTGAGAAAGCGGAGGACAACATGCTTTTTAGTGCGGGAGGAGAAAAAAAAAGGCCATTTTTAACTCCAGCAGAGGGGTAGTGACTCTCCCTCGTAGAGTTCCCTTCTCCACCGCTTAATTACTGCGTGCGATCATGAATATTTCAGGCATATGCTTTCCCACTTTGTCACTGGAGTTCAGAACTAAGAGAAACAAGTTCATATGCATATTAATAGGGGGTTTGTGGGTGGAGGGGGACAGGAGGGCTAAGGGTTGCCAGTGTGCTGGTGACAGCAGGAGGAAATGGCACTCATTCCCCAGCAGCTGCTCTTTTTAGATCCCCCTCAGAGGGAACTGCCCGAGGAGGGCCTCCGCCACAAAGGGGATAAAGGAGATGAGGGCTCTTGATGGAAAACAGGCAAACAACCACTGGGACCCCATCCTACCCCCCTTCAAACACTAATGCGAGCATGCACTCGCACACACAGAAACCCTTGGCCCACACTTAGCCGACCCCCAGGAGTTGTCAGGACCTCTTTAGCATTTTCCGCGGTGGCTGCTAAACTGTGCATTAGCACCAGGCTAACGGGAGCGCTCTAATGACAGACTGAGACTGAGGAGACATTTCTTCCTAGCTATGTATAATGACAAATGGGATGCAGTCCTGAGGGAGGGGGAATGAGCTGGGGCCCTGGAAGCATCTGAGGCCCCTATCGGTTGAAGAGGGTCGTACTATTAAAATGACAATATAAATGTAAATCCTAAGTAATAATTCTTAAAAATGGCTGACGCGACCCTCCCCTGGATCACGTGCGTCACTGCACTAACATGGTCTAGGGGCAGCATTAAACATTGTCTAATTGAATTTATGGACCTTTAAATACCACTTAGCACCCAGTAGAGCATAATGATATGCTTTATTTAACATATCTAAACAAAGACGATTACGGCATTGTGCAGGTTTAATGGTGCACAAAGTGTTCTCTTTCCACTTGATAAAGAGGCCTATTTGCACATGTTAATGTTACCAAAGCCTCTGCAAACAAAGCCTCCTCAAAAAGTTGATTTTTGCTGCATATAGGACAACTCTTGATTAATTTGAACTCTGTCAAGTCTGCATGGAGACATCAGGAACTTTTAATGGCAAGTTCAAAGAGAGCGTTAATTAGTTTGACCTTTCCTGTCATAATTAGCATGCCCATTCAACCTCCCACAATTTAGCAGCAAGAACAAAAGGGCTAACAATCAAGCTGTGTTTCTGAATGGAAAACATTCTCTTAATTGATGTTTTCAAACAATACATGACACTATGTTTTGTTCGACATGCCCCTCATTTGCACAATTCTTAAAACGGCCACAGATCTTAAACACACACGCAGAAGTGCTCACAACTTGGGCGAGTGTCTTAAAATGTAAGACAGGAGCACAAAGACGAGGCATGCAGGGCGAGGCAATTAGAGCTCTGGCAGCTATATCACTTCTTCTAACATGTCAGCGGTACTAAATGTGATTTATAGTGGGAGTTCCTGCTGGGCACTCTTAAAGGGGAAAGAACTGAGAGGCATTCGAGATGAGTGTAATGGCTTAATACTACTATATTAACAAATATTTTGTTTTTGTCATTTTTTTTCTTTTGGTTTCCTTTTTTTGGTTAAAGGTCCAGTGTGCAAGATTTACAGAGATTTATTGGCAGAAGATGGTTGACATGGAATATAACATTTATAAGTATGTTTTCATTAGTGCATAATCACCTATAAATAAGAATCCTAGCCCAGATTGGACAAAACAAAAACTGGATGATTAGGGAGTAAAAAAAAAAAAAAATCTGACACTGATATTTCAGTCTATATAGCAATGATCCTTCAAATGTAGTTATTCAACACTGATAAAAATATGTAATGGATGTAGAACATTTTTAGGGCTAGAAATAATTATTTTCATTCATTTCATTTCATCTTCATTAATCTGCCAATCATTTTCTTGATTAATAATTAATCAATTAGTTGTTTGGTCCATAAAATGCCAGAAAATGTTGGAAAATATTGGATCTCCTATATGTTTGAAATGGGAGGGAGAGATGAGGTGCTTGCAATCTACAAGCTCGCTGCTAGATGCCACAAAATCCTACACACTAGTCCTTTAATTTTTTTGAATGGCAGAAAAATAAATTCACCATAGCCAAAGATAAGACAAAGCTCATAAAAGCCCAGATAACACAATCACCACTACTACATTCTGCTTGGGCACAAATGTGTGTTAAGTAATCTTACAACTGCAAAGCCCATTGCTTATGGTACTCAAAGTATTATTAACCATTTATCTGCAGCCAGGGTGAGCCTATGACAGCCTATGGACAGGATTAGAGTACAAGTCTAATGCTTATATCTGCAAACACATCAGAATGACTACCACAGCGACAATAAACCCTTGTGATCTGTTTCAGATCTTGTTCCACTTTCCCATCAGTCGTCATCACAGCCCCTGTAATTCCCTTTTTTAGCGCCAAGATTTCTCTGTCTTTTTTCCTTTAGATAGGAGGCACAAAGAGAACAGGACAGAGAGGGGTGGCTTTTGTTTTGGTACCTCTGTGTCTTCCCCCACTCTTTCTCTTTCTCTTCCCTTCCCTCTGTGGGGCTCTGGTGTGATTATTACACTTTCAGTGGAGGATTTAACCACGGGCCAGTTGGGCCATCGCCTCGGGGAGGCCCCGATTTCAATGCGCGTGTGCTACTTTTTCCCCCAGTTTATTGCCTTGCCTTTTATTCTGCCAGACAGTCCCACTGACATCAGGGGGCTCTTAGAATAACTCGCCCGAGGCAATCAGATCCCTGAACCTTAAATCAGCCACCGTATACTGGTATAGGTTCCAGATCTGAAAATGAGCTAGTGCTAATAGACACAGATAACTCATGTGATGTTAAGGATAAAGTGATTTTTTTATTGTTTTAATATTTGTGTAGTCTGTCGACCAAGTAAGTGTTCATGCGCTCACCTTTAACAACCTTTGGCTAAGATGAAGATGATAAAACAAATTGTGATTAAAAAACTTAATTAGGACACATTTTTATTTGATTGAGCATTTCAGGTACTAGACACTAGATACAACCATGCCATCACACTTCTCAGGACTCTCATATACAATACATATAATTGCAACCTGCATCAGAATTTAGTTTTAGGAATATACAATAAGGATATTTTTTCAGACGATATCAATAAACTGTAATTACCTGCCTCTCATGGCTGATAGAGATAAGATAACCAATAACTTCACACTTTTGTATGTTCCAAAAAATGCATATAACTTAACACGTGAGGGTAATATTATTATTATTATTATTATTATTATTATTATCATTATTATTATTATTATTAGCATTAACTAATCTGCATTAGCAACAGCAAATATGTTCTGAGGAAAATGCAAAGCTGACCGAAATCTGTTTTCTATTAACATAATGGAAAGTCGCAAAAATGTTGATACTGAACATATCAGTAAATGAATGAGCACTGAATACAAAACATTATTCAAAAGTCAGCAGTGACTTCAGAAATTAGATTTATTACCAATATTTAACTAAAATGATGACCTTTCCATAAGCTTAACCAAAGTGCTTTTGTTGCCAAAATCTACCCAAAATCACAATATTTCTTGACCTGTCGCAGGGGTCTGGATGCGAACCCATCCATGCGGATTATGGTGTTCAAGTCCTGTATACGCTCGCCATCCACCTGAAGAACCTTGCAAATCTAGCACATTATATAAAGTTAGATATTTTTTCTAGTAAAGTCCATCAAAAAACTTCACAAACTTTGGCTTCGATAGGGTATTTTGACAAAGAATTCAAATGAAATACTTTGACTTTATCTGTCAATGTCAATATTTGATCGATCACCGTAGGAATACAAATAATAACATAAATTTCCCATTATAGGCTGAAAATTTATCAGCTCCAATATTTATCCCACATCCCTGTTTAGTTTAATATCTTCCCATAGCTGCACTGCAAAAGCTTCACTCACACCACTTCCCATTTTTGTACAGCAGAATGAAAATTATATTTTGTTAATGCTATTCCTCATTCTGAAGTACATCTAGGTTTGTGCTCCATCTAGCATCTAGTTTTACATGAATATCTAAAACATAAACATCTTTACCGCTACAAGATATCACAGTTTAATAACTACTGTTAAAAGATATTGGTCTTACAAAATATCTGGTATATATGATCTTTGTTTTCTCTTATCTCTCAACAAGTCTCCTAAAATCTTTTGGAGGTGCAGATCACTGAGAGAAAAACCTATCGTGGTTTGGATGTGAGGGGTGGATAGCAGCAAAAAAATCGATCTGTGACAGTTTTTTAGTCTACTAATTGGTCTATATGAGAGTTTAGGCATAATTAGCTGTTGGCAAAGTCAACAGGGACCCTCTTTTGTATTGATGGGCTTGGCCTCTCTCTCCTCTGGTCAGTATAGACCATGTGTGGATCAATGTCACAAGTCAAGTGCAGGTCAAGCTTCTGTGAAAAATTCAGAACAGCTATGATAAATGAAAGGAGATCAATATTCTTTTGTGCTGTGTGAATAAACAGCCCTTATATCCAACATTGTCAAGCTGATGAGAAGTGAATAATAATAATAATGCTGTATTAGACCTTAGAGTGCTGCATAATGCAACCCCTGACTGTTTCACAGCCTCTTTCCATGCTGGACTGTAACAAAAACACGAAGTAGTGGGGCCGTAAAAATTAAATTCTTTGTCATATATTCACAATTTTACGGCTAGAAAGTTTCATAGAAGCTAGTGTAAAAAAGCGCAATAGACTTAATAATTCAATAATAACTCAATATAAAACAATGTACAAAGCATATGAAGCTTGTATAAAACAATGTAAATATTTGCAAATAACAACTATTTTTATCATCAATGAGTCCACCAATTATTAACAGTCATTTAGTCAATCACATGTCAAAAAATAGTGAAAAATGCTCATCATGTGACTTTCGTCATGTGACTTTCATTTTGCAAGTTGCTTCAGTGATGTCGCGTGACATATGTAATGATATGTAAATATTGTAACCCCAAAAACGGTCTTATCCTGAACCAGAAGTCAGCCACCTTTACTATCAAAAGAGGCAACAAAAATCTGTCTGGAGCCACTGAATTAAAACATTCTGTATTCTCTGGGACTTTTCCTTATTTGGATTTGGCATTCAAACCTAGCCAAGGGAGACCTCCGGCTAACCACCAGCAAAATTTAGGGGAAAGGGCACTGAGCTGTAAACACAGGCTATGATGCACATTGTAGTTGATGAAATATTTAAACTTTTTTTTTTTTTACTCCATGTATAGGCTGCATATTTTTACCACTGGAGAATGCAAAAATCACTTCATATTAAAAAAAATGAACTCTTACCCATTTCCAGATATTTTTTGTCAGAGCCACAGGGAGCTATTGGAAAGGGTCGAAAGCGCCACGTGCAGCATCAACCTACCCAAGTAGCTTTTGTGTCTAAATCTACCTAAATTGATAATTAACAGTTAATCACATGGCAAAAAGGCTTTCTGGCTGCGTCCGATACAGACACTAAAGGGTACCTTGTGCTTCAGTATCAGATGTAGAGGGCCGGTGACAAATTGTCAGTATGTGGCAAATTGAGATGTCTGAGATGATTAGACTCAGAATTTTGTTAGTCAAATCAGATTTGGCTGTTCAATTTCAGTTGATAAACTCCTATTTATCAACCTACATGGGCCTCATGATTTAGCCTGCTTCATATTCTAATGCCTGTCTTTGTCATCTGTGATGTGACAACATTAGATTGCCACACAGTTACAGAAAGTAAGTGTGTGTCCAACTCATAGTTCAGGTCTAAAATATCTGCACACAACATAGTGTCTGCATTGCTCTGTGAACAACGATGCAGCCAGAGAGAAGAGCCGACACTTGTTTGACAACCACTCCATCTCAGTTTTCACTACTGCAAGTTATAAGCAACTGTGCTCACATATAAAAATATATTTATGATTTCCCTTATTTATAATTAATCATTGAAATGTTCTCCCTGCCCATTTTTGTAGACTTCAGTCAGTTTTATACGGTTATTAGGCAGCCGTAGAAAAAGACCCACATGGGCAGACAATCTCGAAGTTTACCTTCAATTAATCACATTTGTTTTTCTGATTTAAAAAAAAACACTCTTTATAAGAGCAGGTACACCCATAATCAATCAAGAAAAAAGAAAAAACAACTTGGTGAAAATGCAAACCAAGACATGATTAATTCACACTAAGTAAACACTTAATAATCTCTTAATGTAGAACTGTCAAAAGACCTGATTTGTTGCAGGCTGATCTGTAATTAAGACATACTGTAATTTTTGTCCAGCGTGTGCGTGCGCATGCATGTGTGTATGTGCTTCAGTGTGTGAATGACAGCTCAGAGAGCCCATGTAGTGGGTAAATGTTGCAGAAGGCCAGAGTCTCACGAGTGAGCACTGTGGATCTGTGATCTCTGATCTGTGCGGGAGCTCAGCAGGACACTACCACTGCCTCTACTATCATATCAGCCATAGACATAAACTCACATTTGGTGGGCTCCCCTGTCTCCTGCTACAAGAGGTTTAGCATGTCTAAAATTGATGGCTCGCCCCTCCTAGTAGATGTGTATCAGGAGTCAGAGCTCTAATAAGAAGTAATTGCACCCTTGCTTTGCCGTGGCCCCCTGCGAGGGATACAGGTCAACAGAGCAGCTGGAATTTAGAGAATGTTAAAAACAAACACAGTAGCTTGGGGTTTATTTGTAGATTGGCTTAAACATAAAATAAAAAGCATAGCTGATTTCTTCTTGGCTGTAAAAGGGTTCTTCACAGGAAAAGTCGCAGCTTTAAAAGGCTAATTGCAGTTGGAACCAAGCAGCTGAAGCAATGCGTGAAAAGGAATGCATAGTTGTAGCTTAAAAACAAGAAAAGTGCTTTAAACTGAAAAGAGCAAACATTGAATCATTGTTAAAACGATGTTAAGTTAAATTCATTAATATTGAGGCCTTGGCTTTGTTGAGACGGTTTTAAGTCAGATCGTATCAGCCTTTAAGATCTGAGTTTAAGATTTTATATGCAGTTTATGCAAGCAAAATGGGCCACCGCCACATCGAGCTCTCGCCTCACTCGTTATTGAAAGCTTTCTTAAAAACGACTGATAAAAGCCAAGGGCATCTTTAAGAATTGACACACTCTTTAAAACATACATCTCATGAAAAAGACTTAAAGAGGGCCAGTTGCAAATTTAATATAACTTGGGGGATGCAGCAGTGAAATACCATCAGTGTGCGAGCAGCGGCTGTTCACAAAGTAACTGCCTGGGTCTGAGAGAATACTACGCTCACATCACATCTAAAAGCCAAACACACTGGCAGACAGAGGCGAGGCAGGCAAGGCTGATGAAGAGTGAGGAGAAAAGGCAGGCTCAATTGAGCTGGAGAGATATACCCCGATTTCACCTTTTTGCATCACTTGCTTTTGTACTATATGTCCATTCAGACAAGAGCCTTTTATGGCATGAAAGTAAGGGTTTGATGAGTTCATCTAAGTAAATAAGCAAAAAAGAGAATGAAAAAAAAAAGTTTCATGACATGTCTGATTCCTCCCACACCCTCCAAGACCCAAAAAAAAACAAAGAAACCTGGACAAAAGAACTTTCAGTAGTCAGAACAATACAAGTCAAGAGCTCTCAACACATGAGAAACTTAAGTGTAATTCTGTTCACTCCTATTTTGATGCACTTTTTTTTTTTTACCCCCATAAATATTTGATGAAATGGGTCCAAACCAAAGCTATATAACACTCGTGCATAACTGATGCTCACACCCGTGAGCCATCAACATTAGGGGCATGATTGAGTGCATTCAAATGAATTCAAATTGCACATTGATTACTTGATGGAATAAATTGGTCCTTCCCACTGCATTCCCCGTCATTCTTCAGCTCTGCTTACATGCAATAGATCCCAGAGAAAGCAGCATTTGCAAGACAGAGGCAAGAGAAAGGGACGGATAAGACCTTGGCAAATGTTCGTTTTTATTTCCCATATATTTCAAAATGATGTGTTGATTTGATCTCTGTGGGAAGTTAATTAGGTTCACAGATTGCTCCAGGTATTCTTCAGGTAATTCAGAGTGTCATGATCTCCAGCGAAAAAAACCCTGAGACCTCACTCTGCTCCAAACACACTGCTGCATTATTGGGAGTAGCTAATTATTTTTACTGTGTCAGGGGTGTGCATTTTTGCCCAGTAGTAACACAGCGAAAAGGAATAATAATTGGAAAATATAATGAGATGAGGCTAGCAGCCACAAAGAACCTAGCCTACATTGTAAAAAGTTAATGCAATTTACAGAAGTTACTGTGATCCTCTGAGGCTGACGTTGAGACCTCAACCCTTCGAGAACCTTTTCTCTTTCTTTAAATCATCATTATTAGCTGCCATTGGCCAGTAAGGAATAACTAATAATTCTTTCAGTAGTGCCTCTCCATGTTAATATTAATACTGTCAATCAGGACTATAAAGGCATGCAGGATCAGGACAAACAGCGTCACTGACATTGCATTGCAATTAATGGAAGATTGCAGAAACCCAAGCCTTAATTTCTGCAGCAGCTCTGCTCTCAAAAACTGAGGTAGTAGCTCCAGGATGAGCCTTAGGCGTCTCCCAGCTGTCAAAGTTGGGAGGATATACAATGAGGCCACTCATTTTCCGCTGAACAAGTTGTTCAGCTCTGAGCAGGTACAGGACCTGCAGGGTGGTTTGCATATTGGCACTGTGAAGGTTGAGAGAAGCAGAACCTCTCATTAAAACCTTCAGATAACATTAGTTCTTCTATCAACACTTTACACCAGCAAGTTCTTCTCCATCTCCTGTGCAGCTTTTGCCTCTGTGGAGCAGCTGTCTTAAGAATACAGAAACCTAACATAAACATGAATAAATAAATTTCCCATCTAATTACTTGCTTGAAAAGATTCATTCACACTCCCACCTTTCAGCTATATTTTATTTAAACAAAGGACATCAATCCTTGAATCATAAATAACGGGGCCGCTCCACGCCAATTGTTTTAAAATGTTAAGCTATAACTAAAACCTCATAATGAAGCTGATCCGCAGAGACCAAGGTCAAAAGTAAAAATCATTTTGGTAATCCGATGTACAACAGTTCCCTCACACGGTGGCATAATTAACTTGAATATATTAATTCTTTAGTACATTGCTTATTGAATTATACATCCTCAATTTGCCTTCGACAATACAGTATATTGAGCAATGAGGGTGAATAAGGAGTAGTAGATAAGACCTGTTGGCATATCTGGAGCCCCTGAGCATGAATTATTATCTCCGTCTCACTGAAGGACATTCTGTTGGGTTCAGGGAAATCATGAACCCCTCCTGAATAGGCCTATTTGTCTGAGTAAGCTGTAATTGCTTTCTCAGGACATGTGGAAAAGTTTCAATATTTTAAGTAACATTGTTAAACCAAAGTACACTGAGGCTACAGGAAAGGGAAGTGACTGCCTTAAAAAAAAGTTGCGCACAATGTTCTCCATATGACACCTAGGGATGTGCACGATTAGTTGACTACACGGTTAAACACTGCTAATGTTAACCACGCTGTCTAGCAAGCTGGCAGCTAACAGCAGGTATGGGTCGCTAACCTGCAGACATTGTGATCCTCTTTGGTCTGAAAAGGTAACTGGTAAAGCACTAAGTGAGTTGTTGTCATGTAACACACATTTCAGCTGCATTTAAAACAGGATTTGGCAATTGAAGACTGTGATTAATGGCTTCAAATGGACTTTATTGTTTCAGAAAAATTTCCAATTTTCAAAAAATATCATGAAAGTTTTACCTCAGTTGGTGCGCACCCCTGTCACCTAAGTCATTAGGATTAGGGCTCTATTATAACCACAAACGGATGCATACGCTGATGGCAGTGGACACCACTGACACCTAGTAGTTCTGTTTACACTTCTGTCTGGAGTTTGCTCAGAGGAAGCGCTCCACACATGCACAGTTATTAACAATAATTGGGGGGTACTTGGATGTTGGAACAGAGCCTACCCATACACCCTCTGATGACAAAATTTATGTCACACGAACCCTAGCAGACCCTCACACACTTGCAGAAAGCATAATACCAGTTTTACCCCGATAACCTAATCCTAAACCAACTCCAAGGAGAGAAATGGACCTGTGGAGCAGTGGAAATTTGTTTTGAGGATAACAGGCTGCTGGGCTTTCAGTCCAATGGAGCATTTTTCGGGGTTTCAGAATAATGGACCATCGGAACACAGGACAGTCTCCACCAAAGATACTGTATGTAACCACATTTTACAACTGAAAAATTAAATTGACAGCGATCTCCAGTGGACAAACCGTGTCAGTGTGACATTGTTTCTAAATAACAATTTCTGTATTGCAATTTATTGTCACTTAAAGGATCAAGCATATAAGAGAACACACAGTGTCTCTGAAACTCATGAGAAACATAAAAGCCTTCTTCTAGAGCCGGAGTTTTGTTTGTCCATTCTGGACTACTGTAAAACCATGGCGGTGTAACATGGCAGCCGCCATGGAAGAAAAACTTGTCACTGGACACATGAAATTATACAGGCCCCCTAAAAAATGCATTTAAACGTTTTTTAGCAATATCTAATTTGGACATTGTTTGGCAGATAATCACTAACTAATCAAATGCAATGACTGTACATCATGCCTATTGCTACAGTATGATTGATCCTACCCAGAAATCAGCTGATATCAGCAAAAACACAAATACAACTAGATGTGCCTGCTATTTATCTGAACATGCATGTGAGTGTATGATTTTTTAAAAATAATTATCGCACAAGTGCTAGGGCATTTATGTGTGGTAGCGATCACTTTACTGGGGTTATTCTTTAATACTGAAACAAGATATATATATATATATATACATATATATAAAAAAATCATATTTTTATTCATTTCTATTATGTGCCCCGCATTTAACCCATAATCCCTTCTGCTTGAATGCTTGTTAAATATCAATTTGACAAAGGCTGCAACACTGTAAAACTTTCCTATTGTCTTGTCAGTCATGCCTGAAGAACTCACATTCACATCTCTTATTCTCACATTTTGATCCACAAAAAATGGCAAAGATTCTTTTATATTCAAATGAGAACATTAACATTAGACATCCGGCATCACAAAGTCCCTCTCTGTTAGCATCTCATTTGAATATCTCATATCTTCAAGACACAGCTCAGTTAGAGTCATCTGGGCTTTTGTCCCCAGCACGGGAGACCACAGGCAAGTCAGAGAGGTGTCACACATCCAGCCTAGTAATTTGTCATGAAAGAACCCTTTCCTGGGATGAAGGTAACGAGCTGTCAAGGTTATAATGGCTAGCATAAACATAGCTAATTAATTAGAAACCAGGTGAGGCAGGGTAAGGCCACACTGCTGAGAGAATCCATAATTAGCTAATATGTTACATATACTCCTCAGAATATATTGTTATGAAGGCAAAACAATTATGTTGGTGTGAATATCAACAAGGAGAGACTGATAAGGAGTCTCTCAGTGGCACCTGTAACAACCTCAAAGAGAGCATGCATTATAAATACAAAAGGCAAGCCATTCTCGATTAGAGATGAAGACCAAAAGGCACTCAGACAATAACATGTCAGCATCTCTTAAAGTGCACAGCAACTCCCTCAGACGTCTCAAAAATGCCAAACAAAATGAAAATGGCATGCTCCGGCTCAGAAACTTGGCGCCAAGTGAAAACTTTTTGACAATGCTTTTCTCAGAGGAACAAGTTGTCTCTTTTTACACTTTGATAGTAAATTGCAGCTAATCTAGCTATACTGTTCACTGGGAGGAGAAAGGCTGGCTTTTATTATGTCAGGTTTGTAATATCATTTTGATGTTGTAATTAGCGAATAAAAATAGAGATCAAGCATAGCTGTAGTTGTGAATTTAGCCCAAGCCAAACAAAAGCTG
This sequence comes from Lutjanus erythropterus, assembly GCF_056507025.1. NCBI lineage: Eukaryota > Metazoa > Chordata > Actinopteri > Lutjaniformes > Lutjanidae > Lutjanus > Lutjanus erythropterus. Next base: position 14,651,289 of record NC_139319.1, on the reverse strand, counting down.
GGTGGGAGATAAAATTCAGGTTAAAATTGTAAATTAAGGCAGAGAGGTAAAAGCAGATGGTCTGAAACCACCTATGTCTATAGCTAGGTTCAATGTGTGGCATTTAAGGTTTGCAGAATTCTATCAGTGTAATTACCACTAATTCTCATTAATACTGGGGACACAGAAAACACACAGCATACCAATTCCTCTGCCCCAGGCTATATTTCTAAAATTTGCTTTATTTGATTAATTATGAGCAAAGTTGAAAATCCTTTCATATGGCAATACATTCATACGTGATTTCTTGAGACTAGAGATTCTGGAATAAGTCTATGCAGGCTGCATATAATATTTTAGTTGACAAAACACTTTAGGTTGAAAAGGTCGCAATTTTTGAGTCTTAACAGAGTGTTTATTGGACTGTTCTTGAATCAGGGATTGTCTGCTGGGTTTGTATGCTGTCTTTGGTTGTTATAAAGCCCTGTGAGGCAAAATAAGTCTATACAAACAAGAAAAGTACTTGGATGTCCAGAGACCAGACGTCCATCAAGGTAAAATGCCCTGTCTCATAATGTTAACTTCAGAGAAAAATGATTTATATATCCGCTCCATGATTCAAATTCGCTCCAAAACGTAATGGGTCCTCCCCGGGCCTGTACAACACCCTTTCACCAAGTCTCATGAAATTGGACAGTAATCCATAATCCATCTGACAGACAGACAAACAAACTCTGTCCCGCCCACAGCACTATCTGATTGGTTACACATCACAAGTAATTTATTCTGCATCAAAGATTGAGGGAGCTATTACTTTAAAAACTACATACAATATTAAAACTGTATTTAACACTATAATGGTTATGTTTGGTCCATGCATTATATGCAGGCCGGACCGTGGTGGGCAACCCATGGTCACAGGCCAACTGCGATCTGTTGCACAACTTTCAGAGCACTTTCATCATGAAAGGGTTGAAACAGTTCTCTTAAGTAGAAGAACGACAGAAGTTTGTGTAAGGAGGTTATCAATTTGGATAGATGAATCGACAAAACATCAGACTTTAACACAGCAGACAACTTTTCGTTTTCCTTGTTGCTACCAACAGTTAGTACGTTTTTTTTTATGGCTTACTTGTAGGGTTTTCCTAAAAAAGAATGTATGTGTGACTCATAAAGATAATTCAAGTTTATCATCCTGTGACTCAACAGTAGTGTGTGATTGTGGCTTTTATCTGCAGAGACCCTGCCCTCTGCCTGTATTTTCTGATTTCCTCATATTAGGGCTGGGCAATATACTGATATTATATTGTACTGTGATATGACACTAGATATCGTGACAGATTTTGGATATCGTTATATTGTGATATGACAGAAGTGTGGTCTTTTCCTGGTTTTAAAGCCTGCATTACAGTTCAGTGGTGTCATTTTGAGAATTTACCAGACTGTTCTAGCTGATCTATTATTTGCCTTTACTCACTTAGGCATTATATCCACATTACTGATGATTATTTATAAAATAATGTCACATTTTGTAAAAGCACCAAAAGTCATACCTGCAATATTGTTGCAATGTAATACAACAAACGTATTTTATCCCCTCAGCCACTTCCACCCTTTGGACCACACAACAAATCAGTCACAACTTACACAATCAATAATTAGCGATATCGACCAATATTAAACTTCACTATTGTGATAGGTTTTTCGGCTATATCGCCCAGGCCTACCTCATATTTTGTTGCGTTTGGGAGATTTTTGGGCATCAGACTTTGGGCAGTGGTGTGTAGCCCCCAGAGAATATATCACAAATTGCCGTCCCTCTTCTCTACTCTCCATCTGTGAGAGCTGCAGACAGAGATACACACACTCAGGCAAACACAGCGACGGGATGAAATGTTCACTTCAGCTGTATTCACACAAAAACCTGGGTTGCACAAAGGTGTAGGTGTGCTTATGTGTGCTTCAGAACATCAGATAATAATGTTTTAATTCTCTGATTCACTCCTTTGCTTTCATTTCACATCTCACCAGTCCCTCACTCCAATCATTCTCTTCCTCTCTCATTCGCTGAGCTGGGGAGCAGGGGCCAACTTGAATGGAGCATTTCTAAATTGCAACTGACGATCCACAGTATTCTGTCTTTACACATAACCACAGTCATTCCCTAATCTTAACTAAATAGTAGTTTTAACTAGGGATGAACCAATACCACTTTTTTCAAACCAAGTATGAGTACAAGTACTTACATTTGAGTACTTACTGATACAGAGTACCAATACAAGTACTTAATAATGCCATTACAGTTTTTACAATGACTTAAAAAACATTATTTATTTTCATCAAATGCTCATTTTCTAATTGTAACAAATGTTGCCATTTCCCACAGCTAGTGTAACCATGGATACTGTACACACTACTTTTTTGGGTTATGTGTATTAAGCTACAGTGCTAAATTTGAGGCCCTTTCTTAAGCTGTGTGCAGTTCACTACGCACATTATATATGTCAGTCAGAATAATTCCAAAATATTATTGTGGACATGCAGAGTTAAGTTTACTGTTACACACAATAATTATTTAATTATAATTTACAGCACTTTAATTATTATTTTAACTATACATTTACATGTGACAAAGTGTGGGGCCTTGTGCAACAGTATACCACACGTGGTACTGGGTGTGGGTTATCGGAGTATGAGTACGCGAGGGCAGTATCGACCCACTGCTGTATCGCTATTGGTGCATCCCTAATTTTTTCCTAAACTCAGCCAAACTTTAACCACACCATTGACATGTCTTAAAAAGGATTTATTTTCCAAAGGTCATTCGTAACAGTTCTGAAAGCCACAGATACATGACGTCAGCTCAGAGAAGGTTTCTTTGCTATTTCATCACGCTTGAATAGTGGTGAGGAGTGAATTTGGCCGAACTGACCTTCAACCTCAAGGAGACCCACTCAAGCTAGTGTTCAGTGGTAAAAGTTTTTTTTGCACACAATATGTGTTTTGTTGAACATCACCTGTATTGTGACTATAGAAATCTATGTCACTATGTGTATGGCGGAAAAAATATTTCAATGTTAAGTTCCTGTTTCAGCCAAATGGAAACCATTTAATTAGAAGCATCATGGTGTTTATCTCCAACTCTGGCTACTCATGTTACTGGTATCTAAAATATGAGCAGTTAAGATGCTTTACACATGTTCTGTGGTGTCTCTTAGCTGACACTGCTGGTTAAAATTCAGAATCACATAAGTGCAAGTGAGCAGCAAAAGGAGAAAGGCCTTGCAGTCAGGAATGTTGAAGGGAAAGCACATTTGGAGGGAGATATGGCTACTCAGCAGCATAATATTTTCAGCCACAGGAATGCCACAATGCAAAATGTTTTATCCTATAGACTACTGCATGTACAAATCAATTCACATTTGGATTATACAGAACCCTTGGGGAAAATGCTATTATTCTCTCAAAATACAACAAAACTCCACCTTACAGACCTGTCTATTAAATACCAAAACAAAAAATAAATATTAAGAATATTAGGCATGAAAAAGAGTGTCATCTCGTTCATAATTCCTAAATGTTTCAGGCTCAGATTCAAACAACTCTGGATTTGACAATGTTTTCAAGTTCATGTCTGTCACTATCATAAACTATTTTGTGTTGTTGATATTTCTGAGGAGTGTAAGTTAGTATGAGTTACACCACATCCGCCACTAGTCTGCATCACAGAAATGCAAACCTTCTGGTTCAGTCCAAAGAATGGTACGGTCCACTCTGACAGTGGAGACTCATGTACCTGCTAGCAGACAAATGGACTGTCTGTTTCTCTCCATGTACAGGTCCTGAGGGCTTCCAGTTCTGTTGCACTGGACACATAAACCAGTTGCCAGATATAATACAACTATTCGGGTTTTCAATAATGCATTGGCCTTTTCACTGGCAATACATTTTTTGGTCCAGCAATGTTAAATCTCATCATTCAAAGCACATCTGAACAAGTCACTTTGGCACTCAAGAATAAATGCTGTATGATTATTTTCATTAACCACATAAAAGTGGTTGAATAGTATTTGTGTTTTTGTAAGGCAGTTAAGAAAGAACAAGTTCAAATATTTATTTCTGAGTGTAAAATGCTCAGTGGTATTGTTTTATTGTTGTAGCCTTGTATTAAGAGATTTTTTATATAAAAATTAAATATAAAAATATAATTTAAAATAAAATAAATAATATAAAAAAATGAGCACTCCCTGGGCTCAACCTAAGGTTTTCTAAAGTACTTCTTGGATATGGCTACACGTGTGCTAAAAAAATATATATATCATACAACACTCCAAGGCGCTCTTTTTGAAATCATTACATTTTTTCTTTATTGTCACAGTCACTGGTCATGTTGTACCTTGAAACAAACCTGGACGAGTTACAGCAGGAGGCCTTCATCAGGGAGTCCCTAAAGGTCCAACGTAACCATGCAATGACAATAAAGGCATTTTAATTATTTTTAAACGGGTGTCTTGCAGTTTCTTTTTTAATTTTAAACTTTGTTTTTTATGTTTAAAATATTTTTTGTTGTATTTTTGGTTAATGCCTCAATTTTCTACAAGTCACAGTCATATAATAATAAAGGGAAGGTAATTCTCTACAACTTTATGTTAGGTACAATCACAGTATAATCTGTTTCTTTAAATCATGGTAGAAATTCAATATCAAGCCAACACTGAAAATAAAAACAACCACAGCATTCCACAAGCTATAGTATGTTATAGGGAAGCTCAGCAGATTTAGTCTAAGTTTTACCAGCCCTGACTTTAATTTCCCTTAGCATTGCAGATGCCATGGATGAAACCATTTCCATTTCTCTGCCCTCAGGTTCCTAACGGTGCTGCTGTGGTTCCTGCTGCTGAGGGGTGGCTGCCACCACCCCCCTCGTCTACCTGCTCTGTGGTGCGGCCCGAGCCTCGGTCAGGAAGTGCTGTAGCTGATCCAGCTTATCGGGCTGGCTCCTCCGGGGGCTTCTGCCACCATATGGCTGACCCAGGCCCTGCAGCCTCCCCAGGGGTAACTCATGCCTGGATCAGAGTAACGAATCTGAGTATACAGCTCTCCACGTTACCCCTACTACCCCCAGCATGACTATACAGATGTTGTTTCAGCAAATTCCTGAAAATGTGAACTATAGTAGGTAGAAAAAGAGACAGGGGTATTGGAACCATGCAAAGAGGTTAATTTGGATTCACCAACCTTTAAATGCGCCTTATTACTAAGTTTGTCAGCTTTTTCTCCAGTTTTCTTTTTGGATGCAAAAAAACACAATTGCATAGTCTGGCAAGTGGACAGAAAGCTCTACCTGTGTCAATATTCACCACAATACTTAAACCACCATGTGGGAGATGCACTTTCCAGCTGTTTCACTTTTCCAAGCAGTGCCCTGACATTTTAAATATGCTTTCACCAGTCGTTTCAATGGTCCTGCGCCAATATTTGCATGCCTTTTGTCCCCAAAGGCAACAAAAGAGGATAGAAAAGAGATGGAGAGGAAAAAAGTCAACAGTTTTTACACCAGCCAAAAGCTGTATCTAAATGTGTCTTACATCTCTGCACCCTGCCAGGCCCCCTGTCCCTCTCATCCCTCGTTCCCCTCACCTCCTGGAGGGCAGAATGATTGAGGGGAGCTACCCCTTCCTTTTATCCTGCAAGCGAAGCTCTGCCTCGCTCCATAGTCAAAAACATCAACGGTAGAGGTGTAGTAAAGACGAGGAAAGCGAAGGGGAGGGACGTCAAGTGTCACATATTCCCCTAAAGCACAATGAGCCCCGCACAGGTTAGATGCAAGGATATGGAAAGTCATTATTTGCAGGCCTAAAGGGATGTAGTTGTTACATGGGCCAGATGGCATATCAACAACAGGCAAAAAAGGACAACCTATTACAATCCTCTGTAGTATAGTGGTTCACTATCAAAGACCTACAAAGGCCTTGTTGTGGCTACCTTGTTATCTAATTTGTGCATGTTTATTTATGTGCCATGTGCAGTGGTTGCCCGTGGGAGAGTGAAGATGTCATTTACATGTTTGAGTACACTAGGGCTGCTTATAAAGTGTAAAGTATGTGTTTGAACATGTTAACAAATAGTGGTGCATTAAGAATGAATCAGTAACTTGACTCAGAGGATTCATTCTTTGAACATTTTATTTACTACCTGAAAAAAAAGAATCTACTTATAATCCCTCTAAGAATCAAAAAGTGTTCAACATTATTATTATTATTATTATTATTATTTTCCACTCGCCTTGGTCAAGTGGGTCATAAATCTACTTGCCCAAAGTGAATTTTTACTTGCCCCTGTATAAATCGTGACAGTGACGTGTTTAAATGTCTCATTTTGTCAGTTTAAAACCTAAAGATATTCAACTTAATATGATATTAAACAAAGAAATGCAGAAAATCTCCATATGCAAGAGATATTTACAACATTTTTGACATTTAAGAGATAACTAAAAACTTTAACTAAAATGGCATTTTCTGCCACTTTGCATGAAAATTTACTTTAAAGAATGACTGATTACCAAAATAGTTTAATTCTTTGTTTTATCACTTGACCAACATGGCATTTTACTCAGCAAGTGGGCAATCCCTACTGTTGAGCCCTGATCAATAAATCCACTCACTTTGGGTATTTGACCTATATATTGTCTGATATTAGATCTTGGCTGGTTTATTCAAAAAACAGTGTAACAAACCTTGTGGAAGCATCAAAAATACTTTTAAGCAATTAATTTGAATTGAAGAAATGCATTTTTACTGAATATATGCAGTATACACAGCTAAATCCTCGATAGATACAACACATGCATGATAACAATACAATTAATATATAACACTCAGTGACAAGAGGAGCAAATCATACTGGGAGACAACTAATATTCCAATGAGGCAGAGCCACTCCATTGTCAGTATATCAGACAATAAGACATCATGAATACAATTACAGGCCAAATGTACCGGCACAGAGACAAAAACAGACTCAAGACAGTTAAAATCTATCAAAGAGCAGAGGAGACAGCACATAGAGGAACATCAGGTCTCAGTTATTGCTGGGTTATTGCTGGCTTTGGAGGCAAAAAGCAATTATCAGCGAGCACATCAGTAAAAGCATGGAGCTGTTGACATAAAAATGTCCACTTCAGTATGGCTTTGCAGCTCATTGCAGTCCCTGGGAACAGTAAATTGTAATGAGGAGAGCCTGATGGAGGCGTTAGCTCTGGGGACTGTTAACTGACGGGCAAATCGGGTGTTATAACTGACAGATGAGATTTGTAGTGCGCTTAGGTTTGTAATCTAATCTCTGCTGTCATCAAATGACACGATCAGGAGCTGTTTTATCGTCAATGTATAGGAAAATCACTTGCTATACTTATAATATAGTTGCTTGAACATTTACAGTGTGAAGAGCTTTATTTTATGGGTATGTGAACTCGGTTGTGTCTGTCTGCAAAGTTCGTTTGTAATTATCAATGGAGCAACACTGGATATCACCACCATCTTTTCATGTTTTCTGAGAAATCTGCTTCAGATAGAAGTAACTTTTCCAGCTCAAAATGTAATTTCTTGAGTGCATCCAGATTTGTTTCAAAATTCGGAGTCACTCATTTATTATTTACATGTCTTGTAAATATATGCAATAATTTAACATGAGTATTTAATCCTTCATGATATACGATCAATTCAGCCAGGGAATTCATGATCTGTTTGTATATTTGATAACTTAATCTAAAGAGATCTACGCAGAAGGTCTTCAAAGTGTCTTATTCAGTTTAACAAATACAACAGAAAGTCAAGCAATGAATATAAAAAGTTTAATTACTTTCTAATTACCAGTATTTTTGTCACTGTGGCCTCTGGTTCTTTAGTAGTGAAAGAGATGGTGATGATTGTTATGTTTGCAGTTACAACAGTGCCATGCTGCAGGCAAGACCAGCACAGTGCAGCATTTATATGGTTTGCAGGGACACCTATTGGCTAAATGTGAGCACTGCACTGCATGTTGCAGAAGCACACTAGATGAAAATGTCCCAGCAATCAAGACTGCATTGCTTTTAATTTGTGTAGCTCATCAGCGTTGAATAACAAACAGGATTTGTCATGCATAATGGATAACAATTAAAGTGCAACGCATACTCTCCTTTCCATAAAAACAGAAAAAAGGGGGCTAGAGTTTCTCCGACTTTTAATACATAGTGCAGTCACATACTGAGCAGTCAAGTCAGCCTGTTAGGAATAAAAAAAAACAGTGCTTCCTTAGGACATACTAATGAATCATGTATAAAAGATAATCATTATTGGTTTATAAACGCTAGCGTCTCACAAGCCACAAGCACACAGCTCAGTCCCAGGATATGCAACAACCAGTAATATTGTAATTAAAACCAGAAACATGAAATTCTCAGACTTCAGACAACAGAAAATCACACCAACATCGCTCAACTACATGAAATGCACAAGCGTCGGAAAACCTCAGCAGCTCCTCTACTCAAAATGTCCAAGAACACATGGATGATTTCAGCTTTTTAAACAGAACCTGGATCATAGTTTTTTATTTTATTCATCACAGATACACATTTCTATTTAAGGACACTATTATATAATATCCAAAATTAAGAGTCCACATCTTTGTTTCTAAATCAATGAGTGCTGTTTCATTTCTGTGTTCTGGGGAATATAGGACTAACAGTTAATGTGTTTTGTTTTCATTGTCTTTGTCTTAGTGGAATTATAAAAATGATAAAGTGGTGGAGAAATTACAAGTAAAACAAAAGAAGAGCAGAAAAAAATGTTAAACCAAAAGATATCTCTTTAATGTTGCACTCATTTTGCTTCTGCTCATTTCCACGGTGCTCAACAGGTGTCGTTTGCTACGGTAAGTCCTTCTTAACGGCAAAAAGACTTTCCTCTTGATTCAGTTTCACCTTTCATGGACCAGCTACCTTTGAAAGAGTGAGTGTATACAATAAATAGAATAATTCATGATTTTGTCATTAAAAATGAAAAGTTTCTTTTCCTCATACTTGGGATGTGTTTTGAAATTATACATAATGGACCGTAGATGTTCAGAAGTTTTCCAAACCTCCTCTAGCTACGTTGGGAGACGTACAAGAGTCCCCCCTTGCGTTTCACAGGAGAGGGGTACCAGGGCTTTAATTATGTGCAGAGCTCGGATCATTAGCATGGATGGGGGTGCAGTATGGAGCGTCCTCGTCTCCAGTCAAGGCACTGTGCACGGAGTCGACCACCCCCTCCTTTCTTCCTCTCATGTAACAAATGAGCCCCGGCCTTGTTACCGAGACACAGGTTAACAAGCACAGGCACAGTGAGTTCATGCTGATGAGCCGTAAATACATGTAGGGGAGAATATCAGCTGATACAGGTTACAGGGAGATAATTCTGATAATAGTGGCAACTAAATTAAATAGTTTACAGGATTTATTGTGAAGGGGGTGTATAAGTTCAAGGTTTATGTGAAGTTAATGGATTTGAAGGGCTGAAACACAATTCAAAATTTGCATTCCTGAGAAAAAAATTTCTTGTTGTGACCCTATGTGATCAATCTGCTTAATCCCACTAAAGAAACCGAGCTCTGCGCTGCAGCGCTACTGGAAACAATCCGAGCATTACCATGACACAGATACATGTAACGCTCACGCACATTTATCCCAACCCAGTTCTAAACTTTCTCAATTATTCATTAATATGAAATTGTGTTTGTCTCAAGTGGAACAGTGTGATTTCCTCCTGCGACACACAGGCATTGTTTGGCCCCTCTCCAGGGCCACTGTCACTCCTTTGCCAATTTCTCCGTTGACACATATTGTTCAGGAATCCATTTCCCTCCTGATAGTTTGGAGAGCCCTGATTTGTCCTAATCCTGAGACCATTTGTAATACAGAAGACTGGGATAAATAATAAATTGTGTATGACAGAGTCAAAGGAACAAAAAATGGAGCTCGCGAACAAATGGTTTGCTTTATGGTTGGGAAAGAAAATCTTTCTTTATGGTCGCATTATCAAATCATGATATGTATATTCACTGTTGAAATGAATAATAATAAGTGGAATGTGGGAGAAATATGTAGAACAAAAATAACTGGTATGACGGCTTTATAATTGTGCCACTCTGAGGCTGCTCGCTGTGGAAACGTCGAATTTTTGTGTATGGTTGAAAATCATGTGGCACGTGTGGATACAGCTGTATCTCAATCACAGTCTGTGGACATTATGTGGAATTTTAATATGTGAGAAAATGAAGAGTCCTAAGATTAATGTCAATATATATCAAATTATTAATCAGGAATATTACCACTACTTTATGACACATGATTAAGCTTTTAAATATCATTTAATTTGAGCTGCTGAGAATTGACGATTAAGAATGGATTTGACAGAAAAGGTATGACAGAGCCAATAAATAAAAAATAAAAAGAACTGAAAACTCAATGGAACTTACTGGAGCTTTTTTAAATATGTTTAAACTATGCAATCAAACGTATGTGTCTTAGGTAAAACATTTTCTTGGTGATTTATTTCAAATGAGTGTGTAAATAGAATAATTAAGCTGTAAATAGTGTATGAAACCGCAGACCCTGAATGAAACTTCAACAGAATGGTGGTGAGATGTTTATTTGTGCAGTGTAGCTACATTAATAAAATCTGATTTAACAGAAATGATTTTCAATAATTGTTAAAGAAAATATTTATTTTCTTTGGCTAGACCAGGAATCAGGAATTTCACTTGGGCAATTACAAACATTATTAAATAATATTATTAAAACTTAGTAATTTAGATATTCATCACAATCCTTAAACTCTTCAATGGCAGCACAATTAATCTGGTTGGCAAATAAACCAATGCTAATCATGTAGCTAATTTAGTGTGATGTTATGCTTGTACATGTTCTGAGAGCTGAGAACCTAAAGAAATATAAAGTGACCTCTTCCAGAATTTCCCAGTGGCCCTTTTTCCATGAATGCTGCACGCTGAGTATGAATTCATACATAATTTGGAAACACTGTGTCGTGTGATCCTCTGTAAGCACTGTTCATTCAAATCGTGCAAAAGGCTACTGAATAACTTTAATAAAAGATCAGTGATGCTAAAGACTCATAAAACAACACTCATCCATTTTAATGCTAAGAAATTTCCATTTCAGTTCCCTTTGTAAGTGAGATTCATTTTGCAGAAGCTAAATTAGTTTGAATAGTATAATTTGTAAATATATGTTAATTAACCCCTTTTCTTCATCTCGTTTGTTAAGAGAGAGCAGAGCCAAATGAAATTCAAACTTACCTGTAAGGCACACTCAGGACCTGTCTATGAATTAAGGCAAATAAAAACACTCCTGCACAGTTTACTTTTTTGCACACTCAGTTGTTTTTAGTTAGGCGAGGGTCTTAATTGCATTGTCGTTAGTGCGTCTAATAATCGCCACGGGACATTTGGGTTTATGAACCTATGCTGGCTTCTACTGTGTGTAAAACCTGCAGAAGGAAAACCACAGGAAAAGGATGCCCACCACTGCTCCTTAATTTAAGGAGAGATTAATAAAGTAGTTGCTAGACTTGCAGTTTGTTCTCCCTAAGGGTTGTATTAATAATCTTAGAGATACAGGGTTCATCTGTGGAGATCTGCCCTTGTAAAAGACCGACAAAACTTAAAAGGCTTGTCTTAAAAGATCACTGATGAGCTGCTGTTACTTGTCGTCTATAATTTACTGTTAGTTTCATGCAGATTAAATGTTAAAAGAGAATCTGTCTTTACTGTATAAAATACTGTACGGTCTGTCTGGTGGACTAAACCGTTAATAAAATGGCCTATAGATGAGAGACCAGGAAGGAAGTGATGTTCTATATTAAGATGTATAGTAGTGGGTGGTGAATGGGGAGGCAGAAGAAAGAGGAGAAGAAGCAGCGACAGCCTCAAATACTGAGACGCCCCAGGGTTATGTTTTCACCATGCTACTTCTGGAGTGGAGCACAGCACAGTATGGAAAAGTGTTTGCTTACTTTGACTTCGGCTTGCTTGAAAGTAATGATTAATAGCTCCAGACAGCATGCAACTATCAAGATTTTAAAATATTATTTCTCATGCAAAGTGTGTGATTTAGCTCAGTATATGCCCTCAGTCACACAAAGCATTCAAATCATTTATGAGTCATGGGAAATTATGCATCAGTAATTGATGTGGTATTGGTATAAACTTTGATGTTAATTAAAAAATTAAATAAGATGGTGACTATTTTTGAATACAATTACCACTTAACAGTTTACATCCACTTACAGATGGGAATAAGTCAAGCTGCAATGATTACTCAAGTGATCGATTAGTCGATTGACAGAAAATTAACTGCCAACTATTTTGATACTCCATTAATCCTTTCCGTCATTTTCCAAGCAAAAATATCAAACATTTGCTGATTCCAGCTTCTTATTTGTTGCTTTTCTTTGTCATTTATGATAGTAGATAAAGAGTCTTTGGGTTCTGGACTGTCGGTTAGACAAAAGAAGACAATCTGAAGATGTCACTTTGGTCTCTGGGAAATTGTGATGAGCATTTTCCTTTTTTTTATGTTTTATAGACTGAAAGATTAATTATGAAGATAATTGTCAGATTAATCGAAATGAAAATAATCATTGATTGCAGCCTTTTAATTCAAGACTGACTTACTCAGAGAGAACATTTGGTAGGGCCTTGTCACCAGTGTTTTTCTATATCCAGCCAAAGTCTGGAGGGCAAATTACGTGCAATTTACTGTCAAGGAAAATGTTGCACAATTAAGTACTGATGGTCATTCCAAACAAGTACTGGTTTGACAATAATGAGTGAAAGGTATGTGCTTTATTAAAAAAAAACAAAAACCTAATGTTGCCCTTTCCCTGAGCTTTTGCCTTCTTTTCACTGCAGTCCCATAATGGCCTTTTGTATATGACTGAATCCATGGATTCACATTAATATACAACTATCTATTGCTTAACAGACTCAGTGATTAACCTGAGGTTGATCAAGGGATCAGTCTGAAAATCTGATCCGTGCTGTTTTTGTTAAAAAATAATTTCAAGCCTTAAAATGCTCAAAAATGTGCTACAGATCTGCCAAACTCTAAATGAATAATAGTGGGTATTTGGCTTAACGGAAACAGATTGAGACATAATTTTTATATCTAAGTGACTTATAAGGCTTTTGTCATTTGTTGGTTAATTGATTAGCTGATTAGAGACTGAAAACAAAATTAACTACAGACAATTTTGAATAATGGATTAACTTCTTAAGTCATTTATCAGGAGAAAGGTTGAAACTTTAGCTGGATGTAACCCCTCAAAGCAGAGGATTTTGTGATATTCTCTCAAACATATTTGTAAATTGAAAAGCTGCTGGTCAGACAAAATAAGCAAGTCCAACTCTAGGCTCTGGAAACATTTACAGAATGTGTAAAACCAAGAGTTTTGCTCCTCTTCTGTTAGACATTGTAGTGTTGTCAAAAATACTAAAATCACATCACTAAAAAGCCGCCATTTCTGGTCAGATTCCTATACTCCTGTACTCCTCATCACTGACATCAGATGTCATAAAATGTATAACTAGCCTATAACCTTTATCTTCAAAGATAAAAACTGATTACATTTGTATTAAAATACATATTCTATGGTAAAATTGAGGTAAAATTATTATTTATTTCTTGTGGTGCAACCATGAAGTAAAATATGGTTTGGGGTAGAATGCGTTAGGGAACATTGATAATATGTGTGCAGACCCAAAAAGGAGCTATTCATATTCAGGTTTATTCACAGAAACACTTCAGTCCCTTTGCAGGTTTATCGGTTTATAATTTATCAATTTAATTCCCAAAACCTATTCAAATTGATTGCGTTCTCAAAACTCAAATGTGGCTCACTGGAGCAGTATTTTACCAGTGTTTCTTTTTGAAGCACGACTGATTTTCATTTACATAATGTGTAAGCATGAAAAACTCTTGTATTACTGCAAGAAGTGTGTACTCTGAGAGGCAACAGCTTCTTGTTGATATTGGAAGTCAATATAAACGTAACTGAATTGCAGCTCAGGGCTTTTTAAAAATAACAAATATTCTATTCTGTGTAAAAAAGAAAAAGAGTCACATCTTGTCAGACATGAATACGGTTGTTTGAATTCTTGTTGGGAATGACTTTATACCGTTCAATGCACTTCACAGGATTTGGCCTCTAATTCTTTTACAGGTATTGGCTGGATGATATACCAGTGGCATTCATATTTTCCTTGGTTTGTAGTGATGTTTAGTTGAGCACCATACTTTCAGTGGGCATGTGCACTGCACACAAAAAGACACGAGTTAATTTACAGTATACAGCATTAAAAGTGATGTTTTGTTGACGTAAAAATGTTTTTATTTTTATGTCTTGTTGTCTACAGTTTTTACAATTATTCTACAACAATGATATAGTTTCTGCTTTTAATTCTTACGGCCTAGTTGTTATTTAATTACCTCTCAGGACAATCTAATTTTGTGCTGCATTTTTTGGTTATCGCATACATATCATTTTTCTTTTTCAATTATGAGAAAACAAATAAACTAAATTCTATAAATACAAGCATCATCCATTATAAATGGAAATGAAACCATAGCCTTATGCACTCTTGACCACCTGTTGGGACCTCGTACTAAATATTTCACAGCTTTTCTCCTTTTTTACCCCTTCTTCTATGGCCCTTTGATGTTTTTGTTCCACGTTCTTTCCTCCGTTTTCATCCTCCCTGGAATAGCTGTGGAATAATCCTACAGTTTTCGCCTTTCATGCCTGAAACTTTGCATTGCATTTTAACATTTGTCTGGAGAGCATCCTTTTCCTTCTGTGTGAAAGATCATCTTTAATAAAAGTGGCGGGCTGAGAAGAGCTGTAAATCTGTACTAACCACACAGCGCTGAGGTCTCTGGGAGACTGATTAGCATCTGGGAGCTGGTGCATGGCTTCTTAATAATGAGAGGAAGTGCTGGTTGGCTGCCATGTGACTCGACTCGGCCTTGATGCCATTTCCCTGGTCGGTCAGGAAATACTACAGCCTACATTTTTTCTGTCCAACATGGCAGGCAGCCATTCAAAGAACTTTTCACTTGAAAGGTTTGTTAATTTCTAACAATCTCGTCACCACAGTGGAGATATGACTGGGCCTCCCTTCAGATTTGAGGATGCTCCTGTGTGGTCACAACTATGGTATAACTCTGCCATCACAAATCCAAAGCAAAGTTTACGAAAGTGGCTCTCTGCTTTCATCTGAAAGTAGCAGAAATAAGAATGTGATTCTCAGCTTATTTAACAACAAATCGCTGGTAAAAATTTAGAGATATTCAAAATCATAACTGTCCAAGAAAAGATCCTTCAGCGCGCTCCATGTATGTATCTTTTGCCCATTTTTAATGGTGAAAGGTGTACATGTAAGTAATAAAGAGAAATAGCAGTTAGCTTAAAGTTATTTATAGTAATGGAATAAAATAACTGCATTTGATTTATATTTGTTGAGTTGATTCAATTTTAATCAAGCAGAAAATTGTTTAAACGTTAAACAGGAATTAAAGACTTAATAATAAATGTAATAATTATCCACATGTATTGATATTTTTTCTGCTCCAAATAAATTCTTTCTATGGCATCTGGCTGTCATTTTCGCAAGCTCAGAGTACTATGTAAACTAAATAAACTAATAGATGTATGACTAAAAGAGTAAGAATAGACGTTATATTAAAAAGATCAGTAAAATATATTGGCAATTCGTAAACTATATTTGTAGCACCTTTCTGTGTGGAAATCAAAAGCATTAATAACCAAGTGCTAAAGTCACTGCCTGTGGAGCTGGCAGCAACCAAAGTCAAGTCATAAAGGCCAAAGTACATTTGCTGCTTTTCTTTGCCATTTATGATACTAAATGAATGGTCTTAAGGTTTTGGGCTGTTGATCGGACAAAACACTTAATATGAAGACGTCACTCTGGGCTGTGGGATTAATCATTAAATAATCTGCACATTGATTGAAAATTAAAATAATTGTTGGTTGCAGCCCTACCAGCATCATCAATGTAGACAAATATATTAACTGCCACAGTAGAAATCTTATAGAAATATATGACAGTATACTGCAGTCACTACGGCAACCACCTCCTTTTACCATCTACTGCAGCAGGATCCATATGAACAGTTTTTACACACTCAGTATAGAGTGTCAAAATATGTCAGTGGTGGATGCTACTGTAGTTTTAGAAAATCACATATTCACATATGGCAAGTTTCAGATACCTCATCACGCTGCCACATGTCAACCAGCATCACCTTTTAGAAAGTAAAGAACTTTGAGGGAAGTCGCTTTCACCCTGTAGATACAAACATGTTGCTGTCACCACTTGAATATGAGGAAAGTTAGCAAGATGTCTACAACAGACAAGTTTAAGCTATGACTTTCAGTTGTCTGTATAATGTCTGTCTGGTGGAACAGATACTCAGAGTCACTTGCACTGGTGTACTGTTGAGCCAAATGTTTAGATTTAAAATCTATTTTCCCCAATTTAACATCGTAACCGCATTGATTGTGCACTGGGCTGTGAGCTCTGTAACAGTTCACAACAGTTCACAGCAGTGCTGTGGCTGGACAACCTTGATTTTATTTTTCTTTCCAACTTACTAAGGCTCTTCAGTTACTTAGAAAAAAAATTAAAAACAGCAGCAGATAAAACAAGGCAAAAAGGATTTGCTGAGGTTGTGGTTACAGCACAATAAGAGACACGGCAAACATTCTCACATCAGACTGGTGACAAGGCCTCATTCGCTTGTTCTCGAGTACTTGACTTAAGTCCCACTTGAACTAGAGCTACAACAATTAGTAAAATAAACGTAAAATAATAAAATAATAATAAGTGGTAAACTATTCAAGTGATCACAGACAATTTCACTAATCAATTAATTGTTTAGAGTAATTTCTTTAAGAAAAAATGTCAAAATTCTTTGATTTCAGTGTCTCAAATGTGATTATTTTTTAACTTCTTTAGTCCTCTAAGAAAGTAAATTGAATATCTTTGGGAAACAGTGATCAACATTTTTCATCATTTTCTGATATTTCATGGACCAAACAACTAATTGATTAATAGAGAAAAAGGTTGAGAGATTAATCTATAATGTAAGTAAACGTTATCTGCAGCCCCAACTTGAACCTGTCTTGACCGTCTTAAGTTGGTGCTCACTTCAAGTGTTAATTGTTTTCAGAAACCGTCACCGGCACACATAAATCCTTCAAATAACTCCTAAGTTTACACTTAAAAATCAGCATCAATGTCGCATCAACTACCATAAATTATAATAATTATAATTCACATTAAAATAACCTGAGTAGCTATATGATGCAATATGATGCAGTTCCATTTTTTTGTCCTTTGTCATTTGGCCTCTTTTGGTTCATAGTTGGAGGTGTTTCTGAGCAAGTGAACATGTCTGAACAAGTGGAAAGCTGCACTTCTTGTGGATATGTGTACAATCATTGAGCCTAAATGAATAACTGTTACACTGTTCATAATGTTTCTACTGAATACTATTTAAAATTTGTAACCTCTAATTTTCTAATTTTCTTGTCATCATTATTTCCTGTATTGTTTGAAAGAAACATTGAGTGATACAAAAAATACAATATGCATACAGTATAACTATGATGATGACAGTGATTGTGATGCACTGTAACATATTCTTAATGAAATTCTTAACTCTTCTGCCCTGGTGTCAGGTTTGACTCGATGATGTGGTAGATCCATGATTTTTCTTTTTTGTCTATTCCCTGGACAAAAAAGGAAAAGATCTAAACCTTTTCTTTTCGACTGAATTTACATCTTCTGCTCATTTCTGCTGCTTTCTTACCAAGAGAATTCTAATGAAGGGCAGAGTCAGATATCTACAGGGATACAAGAGGACCTGGAGACAGGAGAGAATGCAGCCACTGATGGCAAGAAATTTCCATAAAAGTACAATCAGGTTGGAATTTTAAAAGTGAATGTTTAAGTAGTCTAAGAGATGGGCTTTGATTCACACTCTGATCAAACCCAAGACATCTCATTCAGAGAATAATGATTTTTCCCCCTTAATTTTTCTCTGTTTCTGTCTCATCTGTGAGCTTACAGGTAGAGCAAAGCCCAGTGGTATTGTTTTCCCTCCAGTGCTTGAGCACAGGAGCCTTTCTTCTGCCGGATTAGACATGGCCAAAAAGAATGGCAAATGCAGATATGCCACGATATTAGTGGTTGGCTACACAGTGAAGACTCAGGCCCAATCCACTGAATGCATTTCATGTTCCCTGCAACACTGGATGGCAAGTAAATAAATATGTATTTTTTATATTTTTTCATTTGAATGAAGAAGAAAACAGTCTTCCCTTTGTGCATATGTTCCCATGCATGAGGATGTGACTGAATATATTGTTGTTGTTCACAGGAATGATGGACAATACAGTGGTGTGAAGAAAAAGAAGTTTCCATATGAGCAAAGCAGCCACTGTATTTGGGCCATTGCTTTAACCAGGCCATAACCCTCTGTTATGATAACAGGCAGAAACAGAAAGCAACCGAATACAACTACTGTTAGTTTTAAAGTACCTTTATCTGAGTATTTTCATTTAGTGAGACTCTTTTCAAAAGATAAATACAAATGTCATTCTTTTTGCTCCTTTGTGCTTCGCTGAGTTATTCATCTCTTTGCAGACTAAGGTTTTGTATATCAAATGCATGATAAGTTCATGAGGCATCAAAGGTCAAGTCACCCAGCCGAAAGGAGAAACAGTGCTACCGTAGCTCATCTAATCCAGCAGGTACTTTAACAAAAGCCTCACAGAAACTGCAAAAATGTGTGACAATGTACTCATTTGGAGGCTATTTTTACTTTAAGACAATTAAACATATCCCATCATTTAATACTGTAACTTAATCAGAACACTGTTCAACATTCAATTAAACACACAGTATGTAATTTCTGCGGCTAGGGGTCTCTCTCACATCAAATAACAACAGACATAGTTTGATGATGTCATTAAGTAGCATGGAAACATGGGAACTGTAAACAACCACTATTGCCAATGAAAATCTATCTGGCATGACTCAGGCAGGTGACGTATTTAAGTTTGTTATGATTAGTCACACTCGCCGACTTCCTTCCTCATTCTCGGACACATCCTGTGTTTGAATCAGAAGCTACCACAGGCAACCAAATGAAACCCACCATTACCTTAAAGAAATTTCTGGTAGGGATGTCACAATACTAGAAATGTAGTAGTTGATACCAATACCAGCAAATTTCCACAATTCTCTATACCCAATTCGATACCACGATAAAAAACAAAAGCAATGATAAAATTCAGTAATTACTGTTTTTCTCTTCTGAGGTTTTAGCACAAAAGACTGAGGAGAATTTTTACTAAGCTTGAGGCAAATCACTGTCAAAGGATTATGGTGCCCATGTCTGGAAAGAAATGCAATAGTGAAAAAGTGATTTCTGCTCCTGCACAAATATGCATTAATCAACAAACTACATCTAACCCAACCAGCAAATCATACATTATAGCACAGTTGTCAGGTCACACTGCGAGTGTTACGATCCTGCAGCTGATAACAGAGAGTTTGTGCCCTGTTTCTCCCCTACAGTAGTGAGAAAACGTTTGTCTAGTTTGTTGCACTTTGAGCACCTATCAACTGAGCTGACAGAGCACATATGCTATGAGCACTGCTGCAGCTAGCATGTGTGCGTTGGAGAGAGAAAGAGACAGAGAGGGGCAGTGTAAGGTAGAAAGAGGACTGCTGCACTTGTTTCTGGAAGTGACTAATACTTACTCCCTGATGCAATCATTGAAACTTGTGGCATTTACTAGAGAGTCGACCCATATCCACCTGCCACACAGGTCGCCCCACAACCTGACCCGCGTGTCATTATTTCTATTTGACGAGTTGAAACGGAGCTGTTGCTGCAACTGCCCATGTTGTTGTCCTATAAATATAACTGTTGCTGTTCAGTGACTGACATTTTTCTTCTTCCCATAATGGCAGTCATTTAACAGCATGTGTAGGCGTATATGCTGTCGCTGTCATGTCCAGAAGAACTGCATCTCAGCTACCTACGGTATTGAACAAAAAAACAATTACCACCACATTTTCAAATTTACTAGTAATATAAATTATTTGAACATGGTTGGAAACATTTGGGATAATGTAAGTACACATCTCAACAAAATATATAAGATAGATCAGGTGATTTTAGACATTTTACTGCAGAAATGTAATTATAATATATATTATAAAATGTAATATATTTTCACTTTGGAATGAATGGTTAATCATTTACAATAGAGAACTGGGGCCACATTAAGGGAAAATGTGTAATTTTGCATTTTGAGTATGAAGTCAAAATGGTATTTCAACTTTATTCTCAACAATATAACTTTATTCTCATAATTTTTACTTCTAGTACCAAAATGCACAATAAAGTTAAAAAGAAATCCTCCTCTCATTTATTTTTTCTTAAAGCAGGCACTAATACTGAAACTTTATTCTCCATTTCCATATTTGAAATTTATTCTAAAAATACAAAATAAAGATAAAAAACTTTCTCCTCTCATGTTTTTTACCATATACCTGGCCCTAGTACTATTCTGTACTTATTTTATTATTTGATGTTGTCTGTTATTGAAAAAGGAAATAAGACAGATTTACTCATAAATAAACTCTAATAAACTGCATATTGGATACTCTTTTGAGTCCTAAATTGTATGCTAAGAAGCCCCTCTGCAAACATATGTTCAATTATACTGACCCTACATTTTCCATCTCAGTAGTGTTGATAAAGTAAAGGAAACTTTGTTTAAACTAGGTATGGGGTTTGTTGTGCTCATAGTGTAGGTCTATACATTCTTAGTTTCAAATGTGATCTGTCAGACATGCGTGTTTTTGCTGCAAGCTATTACTCTTTCATGCCCCCTTTTTGGAAAGAAGGTTCCTGACCAATTATTTTCAGACAGATGCAGGGATGCAGAATGACTAGAAGCATCAATTTTTTTTCAGGTGATGCCTAAGGTAAGGGGAGAATGGCCAGAGGCTACAGCAGCCCTCTAGGGACACAAGGGGCTTATAAACTGTGAAACTGACATCTCTCATCTATTACTTTTGCTAAGTAAACCTTTAAAAACCTTGACAGACCTCTACATGCTTTTCCCAACCTGTATATATTTAGCATTTTATGAATTTGAAGTCATTTTTGAAGTATCGACTCTGTATAATCTTGTGAATAATCACTGATCCAAGGATGAATAAAAGCACTCTAACTTAGTGTACCTCCTCATCTGCAAGCTTTCATATTTCTTTTAACACACCTTATGTTACTTTTATGTAGTACAACTTTCAAAAATCAATACACGGTACACTTTCAGGATGAAATATGTTTTATCATATCAATATACACTTCCTTCACAAGCCAGTTTTCACCATGCCATACCTATCAAAGCCTGGCCAGAAAAAGCTGGTTGTGTGGTTGAAGTGAGTGTGTTGATGTGGTGCTGTTGGCAGCACGTAAGAACTAAAAACTAAAAAAGCTACTCTTATTTCCGACAAGCCGGCTCCCTTGATGATAGGCCCTCACAAATGAAAAAGCCTTGCAGGGTGCCTCCAGAAATGTTCCTTCAGTCACAGGGAAGCCCGTCACAGGTCCCCTTTGCAAGGTCACAATGTTTGAATGCTGTCACCTCCACTTAGAGCCAGCCAAAGCAACAGACGTCTCCCTGTAGCTTCCTCCTAACCTTTCACACAAACTATATGCTCTATATTCCCAGCAAAGCTATAATATAAATATAACAATGGCAAACTACATCATACTTAATATTCTTAGATTAGTTAATATAAGACACAAGATTTCTAAGAGACTATTCTAAGAGACTATCCTGTTGGACAATTAGTGCTTTGATTTAAATTTTTTTTTTTCGCCTTTAAATTTCTTAACATTCTTCGTTTTTTTAATGTTAAATCTTACCATGATACATTTGCAACATCTGCAGGATTTTCTTACCAATAATTGTTGGATACTGACTAATATTACATAACAGCGGCTCAAGCCACCTAATGATGAAGTTTTTTCTTTCTGTTTTTCAACCATCATTGTGCACATCTGTCCAATACTAATTTTATGTGGCTCATTGAATGTGTAGCTGTTTTTGGCAGCAGTACAGAAAAAAACCAAAGAACTCTGTGCCATGAAAAAAATATTATCACCATCCCTATAAACTGAGACGCAAAAGCAAAAGCCAACTAATTTTTCACAAAATATACCGAGAGTTCTCTTTCTGTGACAAAAGTATTTATTTTACTAGGAGAGTATAAAACTTATATTTGCCCATAGCTCCTTAAAAGCAGAACATGACTTTTAGGATGTTAACTGTTCAAATCAATTAGTCACATCTGACATTTAACCAATGGCAGTTTTCTTAAAAAGAGCATATTAACATGATTAAGCTTTGGTGCCTCACTAGCCATACAGAAACATATCACTTAATGTTTACAACCTCCTATAACATCTACTCCTCTCCTCGCAAGTCATCAATGCTTTACAAAAATCAAACTTCCCTTACTCTGCATGTTACAGTTATGACAAAACAGTAGATGTAACGAGTAAGTGATAATGTACAGTGAGCAGGTCATTATTGTAAAATAAATCCCGACAGGAGGATGCAGAACCGCTTTGCGTCAGGGTCTTATACCATCCTGTCATTTATTTCACAATAGTGACATGCTCACTGTACATCATCCAGCTTATTTACAAAAATATTTGTCACACATTTATTTCACACAAAATATTAGTTTTAAAATTATTTTATGGCTTAATTTCACAATAATGACCTACTCTATGCACATTATCCTGCTTGTTACGTGGTTATAATTTGACACAAAATATTACAGTCTGTTATACATAGCAACAATCTCCTATAAAGAAATAACAGACCTTAGAATAACATCCAGGGTTTTGTGGGCCAGCGGGGTATTTGTATTAGGGAAGAGGGGCTGTCGTCTGACGGTGCCGCAGCCCCAACTAGTGGTAGGCAGCTGCATAACATCTTAGAGGCAACAGTTAACTGGCATTATACATGAACTAAATATTGATAAATAGTTTAACAGACCAGTATTTCTGGTGCCGACTACACTACAACACTTACAACATTTAATTGCATAGTCAACTAATTACACTGTTCCTATTATACATCCAGCAGGCACACTGACACTCAAAATGGAGAGTGAAGAGAGTATCTATTGTAGTTTAGAGACAGTCCTTGTATTATTGTGTTCAAAAGTAACGAGACATCTTCAAACATGCAAGAAATATCAGAAGAAAGTCTGCGTTCATCCAAGGGAAAATTGCTGAGATGACACATGATTCAGTTCTTTTTTGAGTCCCACAGTTCTACTAAGGAGCTCTTGCAAAATGAAGGCATTTCAGCAAACAAATACACACAATAACAACAAATACATAGATGGTCCAGTGAATTCTGAGTCATGTTATTGCTAAACAAGACAAGGACTAGAGACAAGCCAACTCCATGTTTGGGCAAGTGGAGCGCTTCATGCAGTTGTCCGATTGGGCAAATGAAAAATAAACATGATGTCTTTATCTATTTTCCAATATTTCTGACTGCGTGGCAGCTCTGATCTCAAACGCACTGCACAGTGGAATAATGAGTAACCATCTTGGCTTGGCTTTTGGCTTGCAATGTTCCTCCAGCCACTTAAAACTGGCCAGTGTTTCTGAATATTGTTATATTGCTGTTTCAGTGGCAATTACATGACCCTACGGGGCTATCCACTCCACTGTACTCAAAGCTAGCTAGTTAGAAGCTACAAGTCATTGCTATTTTTTTGCCATGGTGAAAAACATCTTTAGAGAAAACGTGATCAATCATCTGATCCCTGCAGCTTCCAGCTCCACAGCCCTGAAAACTATTTAGGAGACCTCCAGTTTTAGGCTATATTAGTTGTCTTTAACCTAACTCAAAAACAAGAAAACCTTGTAGTAATGTTACATAAACAGGGACTAACTAAAACATTTCAGCTACTTGCTGGAAGGGCAAGTGGCTGAAAGAGCTGAATATCAAGCCCTGCCAAACATCTGTGATTTTCTGTTTGTTAGGGAATGTTTGATTGGTTTGCCATGGCCTGTTACTCGAGAATGTAACCTTGTTAAATTGCATTGGGAAGGTCATCAACCAAATTATAGAGGGATTGCAAATCACAGATCTCCCTGACATGTTTTTTCACTTGGGAACCAGCCAAGGTAAGACATGTCTTTCTCTGTTCTTGATTACAATACAGACAAATTGTAGTAGTGTTTGGTAGGAAAATTTAGGCTTTAGATTTTATGATGATGAGTATTTATATAAACATAAAATGAGAAGTAAAGGAGAAGTGAACCACAGAGTGAATGTGGAAGCTCTAAAAACCAAGTTAGAGGATAAAACATTCCATATTGTAGTCCTGCAGTGTTGGTTCACTATTAAAAGCAACCCCTTTCACATTATATGCAGTGATTTTAATAATATTGATTAATGAAGCTATAAATAACAGAAGTTAAATAAGGGGCTTAACTGTACATAGTGTCACCAATTTGGATTTTCAACTCAAATGCTAGATCAGTCTTCCAGGGTCAAATGTAAATAGATTTATAGTTCAAAGTGATCATCAAAAAAAGATCAATGTTTTTAAGGTCATTCTTATATCTAGGACTCCAGTTGTCATTAGGGCACCATTAATGATTCAACACACCCTAAGGTATACACAGACTGTCTTGAGTGAAACTAAAGCGCAAAAACAGGACCATACCACTCCCCGGGAGCCAGAATGAAGGACTGAATTTCACTTGCCAGTTGTTCTCATTTGGACAACCATCAATCATTGTTTGGAGGACGAAACAGTTCCCCAGTCTGTCCACTTAAATCTGTTGTCCTTTTTTGTTTTGGTCTTTTCAGTTACAAGCAGTATTAATCCAAATAGAGGTAAACAGACTTCAGCAATTCAAATTGACCTCTAGTACTCAGGAGACAATTTCTAATCAATATTACTACTCTGGGTGCCTTTAGAAAAGCCCTGGGGCTCTAACAGGCATTATGATTAGCATCCATGAGAATACTGCAGCACAATGAGAAAGGACATACATTACAATGGGCACTACACAAAAAGCACACCAGGACTCTGCATGATGTAGCTGCGATGCCAAGAAGCATTTCCAAAATACTGTACTGCATGTTATCCAAGCATTATTTACTACCAAACTACCTCTGGATTCAAGCCTTATGTTGTTAGTCAAAACATCAGAGTTTTTTCGTCTGCATCAATGTGCAGAGAGCACGACAGATTAATAGTGTGAAAGGTTACAGTGATTTGTAAACCTGGTCTAAAACCCTAATTGCAAACTTAAATGACCAGTGTGTGTACTCTCCTTTTCCAAGCGTGTAGGAGAAACTACAGTGTCCATGAAATTCAGCAACCTCTAAGGAAGAGGACTTACAACATCTTCTGTAGAGATAAATGGCTCATTCTAAGGTAATGAAAATGCAACAATTCTAATTTTCAGGTGATTATAAACTACTGAATTCATACTTACGAATATCATATTCACTTTCTGACATATTCTGCCAATAATTCCCTATAAATGTTAGACAATGGTTGTTTAACTGCAATGGAAATTGAGAGAAGTCAAACATAATAAAGGAACATGGAGCAGAGCAGTGCTCTCAGTCCATTTCTGAATATAAGATCAACTAAACCACTCCTGAACCAGAATAATTGTTACACTTGTGTTCAACTTAATATTAATCACACAATGGTGTTAACTTATGAATTTTGTTTTTTCTCACTTCATGTGCTTAAGTTCTCACCTTGCTGAATTGATACAGGTGCAATGGAACACACTTCTGACTACATCGAAAAATCCTTGTTTGCTGTGGACGGGTGCAACAGGTGTGAAACTGTAAACCAGAATAGATGAATAAAACGGTGCTTTTCAGGAATGGTCGACCAATATGAGGAAGATTATAAAAAACACTGCTGTGATTAAAGATTGAGATTATCCCACCATTATTGATTTCTAAACTCTTCCTAAATCAAAATATTAGTGTTGTGTTGTTTAAAAATGAATATGAATGTGTTTTCTTTGCATTATTCAAGGTCTGAAAACATATTTTTTGTTATTTTGACCAGTTGTCATTTCCTGTCAATAAATGCACTAAATGGCAATATTTTAATTTCAAATTTGAGGGAAATGTTGTCAGCAGTTTATAGAATAAAACAAAAATGTTCATTTTACTCAAACACATACCTATAAATAGTAAAACCAGAGAAACTGATCATTTTGCAGTGGTCTCTTAATTTTTTCCAGAGCTGTATATACTCAATACTAGCCAGTAACAGTTTTAGATTAATTTTGCTGTCCTTTACAAGAATAGAAATGAGTTAAAATTTAGAAAATGTGGCGGTGACTAAGGAAATTTAGGCAGACATTTACACCAGGATAAATGACAGTTATAGTACAGGGCTAAAAAAAATAACTTTTTCACCACTTTCATAAAACTCTCAAGGGGTAGTGCTAACATCACTCCACAGCAGCTACACTGACATGGCTGCCTCCAGAACATTTTTCTGTTATTGGCCCTGTGAGTGCAGCCATCAGCCAATGCCCAATTATTTCAAAAGGCCAGATAATCAGCCACTGCAAACCAAAGTACCCTAGAAAAAGTGTACTTTGACACCTTTGCTGTCAAGTTTACACACAGTATTATAACACATTTCTTGGGGGTGGATTATTTGGACAGATAAGTCTACATCCCGAGTCTTAATTTCCTTATCGGCACATCCTGTGAAAACACGATTTAATTAGCATGCAACTGAACTCTTTCGGGGGAATCGCAGAGGTGGTGAGTTTGAACACACAAGGGATGTCTGCAACAATCCCTGGTGTAAACTTTAGCAGACAAAGCATAATATTCTTGATTTAAAAGGAGGATAAAAACTCGCAGCTTTGAAAACTAATTAGTTCACGTAGAAATGCCTACAGATGAACAAGAATCTTCATTCTTACTTTTTGTTGATATAGTAATGATGTTTAAAAACACACACACACTAAACTACATAAAACTTCAACTGATATAGCAACCAAGGTCTGACAATCATAAATTACTCCATATCATGGCGCAACATGTCTCATTTCTGTTCTTTTCAGCTATACATCATTATTTTTTACAAAACAAGGTCAATTTGCAGTTTCAACTAATCTGAATAATGTCCAACAAATAAAGTCCACACTTTCCAGTTAACTCATCGAACAGTTGGTTTTGCAGTTCAGTTTGTGCGACATGTTTACAACTTTTGGTTCATTTGGAACAAGTCAGCAAGAAGTAAAAGTTTTTCTTTTTCTTTCATCTAGACAAAACTACAGCCTAAGATAAACAAACATATTTTGTTTGGTAAATAAATTTGAGGGGACAGTGTAAGTATTTACTGTCAAGAGAGAAAAATTAAGTAAAAATGATTGTTACTAAATCTGTCATCCTTAGTGTATGTGAGAAGAGAGTCTAGCAGTGAAACATAGCCCTTAACAAAGCTGGACAGTGTGTTTGAGTTGCACTGAGTATGGGCAGCTCCATCAATATTTAGCTTCTCCACCACCTCACCTCTTCTACAGATAAAAGCAAGTGGAGGCCAGAGTACGAGGAGACGCCACCTCTCCCAGTGATGCTAATTATCCCTGTTTGCTATCTGGGTAGCTTGCAGGCATTCTGATTGGATTTACTTGACAAAATAAATAAATGATCATCATAAAAATGTAATGCCACCTCTCTGACCTTTCCCCATACTCAGGCCATGTTAGCAACAGTATAGTGGAGCAAACATCGTTAGAATCTTTTGTTCTTATGTTAGATACTTTCTCACTCTTAAACCATTCCTGATACCTGTCAGGGAAAAGCCTGTGTGTGTTCCTCACTCAGATTTTGACCACTGCTTCTTCTGTCTTTGATGATAGTTGACAGGAGCTAAGATAAGATAAATATGACACGCTTTATATACCAGACCAGAGTTTGGCTGGGAGCTTGTGAGTATTCACACGGTACTGTGTGGAGGATAGAGCTAAATCTAGTTAATACAACAAACCTACAAAAACTGACTTTTGGGCCACTTGAGAGCAGCAGAAACAAACTAAAAAGAAAATGCTGACATGTTAGTATTATGCAAATAGTTTACACATCCTGCAGATACAGAGCAGCATTTGGAGTTGTATTTGCATCCACCTGATGAATGCAAATCCAATATGGAGTCTCCTTTCAGCTTTGTTTTGGTCTCCATCAACTCCTGTGGGATTTATGTGACTCCTTAGCTGCTAAATGCTCCACCATGTTCACCAGATGGTTGCTAACTTTGTTTATCTGCCGTTTGGTGCTGGGCCTGTAGCATAGAGTTGTCTTTTAAAGTGTTTTCACTGAAAAAAGCTGTGGCTGAAAATCTATCTTTTCAGTATCAAACAGTCAGCCCCTGTAGGCTTGAAAGCCTGTGCTCATGCACACAGAAGCAGTACTAAAATGTTGGTAGGGATATTTTAGGCTTCCTGAAAGTTGGTATAAATGTATCCATATCACCCCCACATAAATCTAAACCTATGCCTTAAACACACCATAGGGCTTTTTCACAACATACATTCAGATTTGTACAGTAAAAACTGAACATGTTGCTCATATCATTAACAATGGCTCAGTTCTGTTCAAGTGTTGCAGTAAGGCATGACAGTGTAACAGTGAATCTTAGGCAGTTAATAATAATAATTTTAACATTTACACCTGTTACATGTCAAAATGTCTACTGTAAGAAAAGGCCTATTGATGCAGTATGATAGTACTCACCAGTTGGTGGAGGTTTCCCACAGGGACATGAAGTGTTGGTAGCTTGAGCAATGGAATAATGGCAGAACAGGCGACAAATCCTAGGAAACATCTTTTCCTTCCAGGGCCCAAGAACAGCTTCTTGGTCTTCTGTCTGATTAACATAAATGTCCGTCTTAGTCAAATCAGCTACAGCACGCAACACACATTCAAGGTCCTGCAGAGACATCACCATGTCATAACACAAGCCATACCGAAAGGATGAACAATGATGGATGAACATTTATTGTATTTTCATGAATTAGTTATTAACATGATAGTGCAGATTTTGTGAGGGGGTTGTATGAGGTACTTTTCCATTATGAGTTTAGCTATGTTGGAGAAGCAGCTGGAGTACCCTTGTAAGAAGCTAAGCAATGTACTGCTGTGGACAGGGTCAGCAGCAAAATGAATTTTAACCACCTAAAAAGGCCTATTTAAGTGTACACTATATTTAGAATATTTCTACCACTTTACATTGCCATCACACATCCTCCAATGGGAAACCACTGTTATTTAAGTTGTTATACAGTTCTTCCCGAAGCAGCCAGACTCCTTTGACAAAAAGTCAAAGAGTTGTTTTTGGTCTATCGCTGCCACAATCTGTTGGTTTGTTTGTGTTATTGTATGACTTTGGTGAATCTGAACTTACCCTTTAAAACACAAAATAATGCAAACAAACTAAAAAAAATCAAGGCAGAGGTAGACCAGCAACTCCTGTGCTGTGCAAGGTGAAAATACTATTTTTGCCAGAGGAGTAGGGTTACTTTGGATAAAGCTATATGTGGCTTATACAACAATAGTTTACCATTAGAAAAGGCTGTGTGACAGCAAGGTAAAACAGTGAAAATATTCCAAATACACTCACTCTGATACTGATTTTTTTTAGGTGGGCCTTTTTTTAGATAGCTTAAATATGTTTTGCTGCTTAGCTACCAACACAAATTATCCTGCCGCATTTCCAGGAGGTGTGCCAACCACCATCTACTGTCAGTAATACAGCAACTATGGATACAACCCTACTTCAAAAACCTGAATTATCCCTTTAAGTGGGACCAGTTTCCATCCTCTAACTATCTGACTCATCTCCACTGTGACAGGCTAGGAAGATACAGTGATTCAATAAAGGAATGTTTTCATTTCTGTTTATCGATTAGTAGTAAGTAGTAAGATTTTCTCTAGATGTCACATTTATGCCTTAATTACAGGGTCCAACATTATCGGTTGCCCGAATGCCTGGGGCAACTAAAAATGACCGGTGTGCAAGCAAACCCTGCCCAGACATGCCCGATCAGTCAAGCACCAACTCGGATCATTTTTTATTATCATCAATATGTTTTTTCTCTTTCGTTTCTGTTACTACAGAAAGGAGTGTCAAAGGAGTGACCAGTTACAGCATGCCGCTGCCTCCATTGGCTGAGTGTCTCTGCTAACGTGCAGACATCAGACGTTCATTCAAACATAATGGCGGAAGGCTCGCAGCCAAAGTTAGCTAGATTAGCTTATGAGAGAGAAAAGAAAATATATCCACAGATGGAGTACGATGCCACAATACCGGCTATGCACTGCACTGTCTGCAGAAAGTTCCTCCAATAAAATTGGCTAATTTTTCCATGATGATGGGCTGAATCCATCGCCAAGTGCTTTTTGGACGATTTCTGCTAGTCCACAGAGTGACAGCCTCAGCTGTGCACCACGCAAAACATCTGGAGTTAAGATTGAGTATGAAAGCCATCAGTAATATAGCTCTAATTATCACTGCAAAAGCCTTATGAATTCTGTGGGCTCCCAACGTTTATCAAGGTTCACCAAAACAATGACTCGTCTACACTACCCTGCCCACTTTCATTTCTTTTGTCCATGGATTTAAGTCATGTTTACTGAAAGGAATGCAATGAAATATTAAGCTACTTAAGTACATAGCTACCACAACACACACCAGCAGCACCAGCAGTGACGTGCTTCAGTGACAGTTATGCTAACCGTTAACCTAGTTTAGCTAACTGTTAGCTAGTTCCATGTAACTTCTAACCACGTAGACTACTTCTGTAAGCATTAATTAACACACAGACTGCCGTACCTTTGACACAACACATGTTGGTATGCGGCAAACAATTTAAAAGCAATTCTATCAACTGCTAACAATAATAAAGCTAGCATTTTAGTTTCACTGTGACGACTTCGCACGCCTGTTTTTACCTTTTAGCATCGTCACGATCCTTAACCGAAGAAATCCTTAACCGAAGTCATTGAAATATTTTGTCCCAGCAAACACACACATCCGTGGTCATTTGTTTGCAGTTCTCCAACGTTTACCTTCGAAGGTGGGTGAAGGCGTGTCCTCCTCTTCCTCCTCTTCCTACTCCTTCTTCTTCTTCTGCTTCTTCTGTTTTTTCCCCCATCTTCTTCTACGGCAGTTTTCCGAGTGTGGATCATGATTTCATGGTAAATCTAACTTTCATAAATAAATAAATAAATAAATTCACATCCTTAAGTTGTAAAAAGTACTAATATTTATGGTTTAATGAAGAACAAGCTGACGCTATTAACAAAATATAACTTGCAACAGTTAGCACAGTACTAGATAGAGCTGTGGTAGAGCCCAATCATCATTCATTTAATTCAATTAGATTCAAGAAAACTACTATATTAATGATCCCAATAAAAAAAATGGATTAATTAAAAAACAGTAACATGTTACTGTACATACAGCCTCACACCACCAACAACAACAAAATATGTCCTATGATTTTGCAATAATATTGTTTTAATTTGCATTCAGTTTATTAATACATTAATGTAATACACAACCATACCAAAATAATTGCCTTAGCTCCAATATTCCTACTTTGCTCGTGAGGATAATTAACTGAAAATGTAAAACAAATGGTTCCTATTGCCATGGCTGTATTAAAATCTAATTAATATGGATAAAATACACATAATAAAACTGAAAATCAGTACAAAAATGTGAAGTTCAATTGCAGTTACATACTTTTGCTAATGTTTAATATCATATTTAGATTCTCTACAAAAATAGCTTATGTTTAATTATTGTGATACAATCATATTTCCTTCTACTTTGCTACTTTCAAGACAGGTGCTAATAGTGTCAGGTAAATAACATACAATATGAATAGTGAAACAGGTGTTTTGAAACTGCTCACTTTGTGGCACATTCAATCCATAACACAGTAACAATACCAGTAAAATTGACTAATTATATAAAAAGCATGAACATGTTCCCAACCTTTTGCAGCCCCACCCCATCACCAACAACAGAACATTTTCTGTGATTTTGCAATAATAATGTTAATTTGCATTCAGTTTATTAATACACTAATGTAATACACAACCATACCAGAATAATTGCCTTTGCTCCAATATTCCTACTTTGCTCGTGAGGATAATTAACAGAAAAATGTAAAACAAATGGTTACAATTGCCATGGCTATATTAAAATCTTATTAGTGTGGATAAAAAACACATAATAAAATAAAAATTAAAAAAATAGGTCCAATTGTAGTTACATACTTTTGCTTATGTTTTATGTAATATTTGGAGCCTCTACAAATGTTTCTTATGTTTATTTACTATTAAACTACTACACTTGTACAAAGTGTGAAGAGTGAAATGTCTAGTATTATAAGGATTGTTTAGCACAAACACTGGCATGTGAATAGTCCAGTCCAGATAGAATAATTGCCTTAGCTTCCAAATTCCTACCTTGCTTGTGAGGATAATTAACAGAATAATGGTTACTATTGCCATGGCTGTATTAAAACATTATTTGCTTGGAAAAAATACACATAATATAACTGAAAATCATACAGAATTTTGAAGTCCAAGTGCAGTGACATACTGTTTCTAATGTAATTTTTCTTATATATTATCTGGACACTCTAGAAATGCTTTTGTTTATTTTTATACTATCTATCCACTTCATCCACCTAAACACTGCCTCTGAATAGTCCAGTTGCTGTGATGTGAAACAGGTGTTTTGAAATTGAAGTCAAGATTATGAATTTTTAGGATTAGCCGCACCCTCTCTCCACAGTAATCCATCATCAGATGGGATGGTCGGGGCTTTGGCAAGGACTGGGGAAACTTCCCTCAGTGACTGGGACAGTGCAGTTTGCCTATAGGCCACAGGACAGCCCCTAGAAGCCAGCTTTTTTTTTTTTTTTTTCACCTCACCTGCCTGTCTGTCACTCTCTTTCTCTCTGGCTCAGAGGCTCACTTTATTGTCTGTGTCAGTTGTGAGCCGGTGGTTTGCCTCCACTCACTGTCACCCCTCTGTCAGGCCCTGACCGATAAAGCTAGCACCAGCGCCAATCTCCCTTCTTCAGCTCCGTTGGCTGTTCCTGGACTCCATTCCACCACTAATTAGCTCTTCAGAGATTTCTCTTCATGGAAGCAGGGGGCTGGTGGTGGTGGTGGTGGGGTGTTGGGGGGGCTTGAGGAGGGGTGGGGTAGGGGTAAGGAGAGGAGAGGAAAGGAGGATATATGCGAAGGACTAAGTCTTATTGGATATCATGGCTCCAGTGACAGTGCATAGATAGATAGATAGATAGATAGATAGATAGATAGATAGATAGATAGATAGATAGATAGATAGATAGACTGGAAAATGTCTTGAGGCTATGGTCAAATAGGGTGCAATGAGGTGCAGAGGCATCTCACTAATGTCCTGCCTCTGCCGGGCCGGCATGACCACTGCAGGTCTTCAGGTGATTAACATGTTGGCAGGGGTTCCTACATGAAAAGACCCCTGTTTCTTTGTCTTCTGGTGTGTAAATATTGTGCTAGCGGAATATGAAAGTAGTGCAACTATAAGGTACAAAAACATAGGGAAAAAAGATCAAGAGTGGGTCTCACATCAAGGAGGACCCTGAGGATGTCTTTGTTGTCAACTTCAGAAGGGGGAAGAGAGGAGCAGAGGAGGAAACTGGCAGAAGGGGGAAAGATGCCAGAGAGAGCTCAAAGGATTCGGTCTGGGCAAGGTGATCGGTATTCCTCGGCAGTCTGCCTTCTGGCTCAGATCAGTGGGAGTAAGCTGGCAGCCAAGCCAGAGGGCATAACAGCACAAACACACCTTCAGCACTACACTGCTAGAGGCTTGGCTTCACAATCTGGAGGGGCGGGAGTTGGAGGGAGAGACAGAGGGAAGAGCAGGAGAAAATAAATACACTGTAATTACCTTCAAATCGTCAACCCCTGACATCCATTGTAAATATGTACATGTGTGTGTGTGCAGATATTCCAGTGAAAAGCCATAATGCATCACCTACTGTTGTGTCAAAGCAGCACTTTATTAGATGGGATTGAGCAGTGGGTTATGTGTGGTGAAGAGGTCACCAGTCAGGCAGACTCATCCTCAGGCCAGCCGTGTCTCATCCACTCACATCATCATCTCTCTCTTGGATGAAATCCAAAAACCCTCAATGTGTGACGCGTGCAGAGGCTGCACGCCTCTTCAAGGACTTCCTGCCGCCATGCTGGGACACAAGCCTGACACACTCCTTGCGTTAGACACCTACATGGCCCTTGCTGATGTTGTGTTACAGCCCTGACTAAAGGTCTAACCAGGTACCTGATGGGTGGGCAGAACTGGGCAGGGCACACCGATGAAGTGCTCATACACACACACATGAAGTGCTGTGACAGGTACCAGATGTCCTGGCAAAGGCCAGACGTCTCCACGGACCACCACTTCCCACACATACACACACACATGCGGACATGCAGACACATGCACACACCCTGCATTTGGCTGTGATGTGCATGCAGTGCACGTCCCATCTGAATAAGTGGATTGTCCGTTCTGCCTCCACGCTAATGTCCTGCTACACACGTTTAGCTTCATAACTAAACAACAACAAAACAAATGTCTGTCTTTATTTTGAAGGTTTGATCCACCTGATGATGAAAAAATGAAAAACAATATTCTCACACAAATCAATTAGATTTTTTTCGGTGCTGACATCATAAGTAACATCCTGACAAATACAGGACAACAGAGCTTCTCTTGACAGTTCAGAGCCGACACAATCACTTTAACACAGAAGTCAGTTATGATTATTCTTAAACTCCTGCAGTCACCTTCACCAGCATGGTTATATATCTGCAATTTGTAAATCCAACATTTTTAGTTGTCTCTTTCTTTTATTTTACATTCTGAAACCTATTCTTATAACACATTTCACGTCATGGGTTCACATGACACAGCCCATCAAACTGATCCCTCCTGGAATTTAAATAGCATTAAATAAAATAAATAGCATCAACTTAACAATATAGTGTATGTATATCATGATTTCAAGTCATAGCAATTTATTGCCACTTAAAAAGGTCAGAAAAAAGGCCAATTAGTATTCACACTGCACTGCATTTGTTTGGCTACTTTTATTTTCATTTTATTAAAGAGGGAAAACAAGTAAAGAGGAAAAACAAATTTTATGAAACAAATTTGATTGATCAGATTTATTATTTAACAAAGGATATGTTTTTATTTGGTTTTTTTTATGTAAGTTTTGTTTGTCTTATTTGTGGACTTAATTGTGGTTCTATAACAGTTCTTGAGTTTTTGATATATTCCTATGTTTTCATAAGTGTATAATCAACTGAAAATAAGAATTTATATTGTTATATTGTTTTCTTACTTTAAAATGAGCCATTTTATGTTGCCATGTTCCTACAGTAGCCCAGAAGGGACAAACCAAACATTGGTTCTAGATACGACGGTTCATATGGTCCATGTGAGTTTCATGGCCACCGTATGTTCTGCTGCCACTTGGAAGGGGAGACTGAGGCGAAGTGTTTGCAGCCTGCAAGTTCACTGATCGATATCACCAAATCCGACGCACTGCTTCTTTTAAAGGAATGTTATGTTGGTTGTCCTCCTGAAGACTTTTGGCCTCCAGATAAGTTACTTAACAAAAGCACTGTGTTGATTTCAAGGTATTCCAATTTGATATAGTGTCATATAGATATAGTGTGTATAGAAATGTTCATTGTGCTTGGCATAAATATGGTTATATTTCAATAAATATGTCTGTGATATAAATGTATAGATTAAATCTGTGTAGACTCTTAACTTGGATTCTGGCCACAAGCATAACAAACTTGGTTTAAGTTAACATTAAATTCTAAAAGTATTTCTAAAGTATTTCTAATTTATCCCAAATATAATTACATTCTCATGAAGTTAGACCTTGAGTTTCTGTTAGGACTGATGTAGAGAAACTAATTTCAGAGATATGAATACATTTTTGATGCGCTAAATCCAATAAACCCTTAATGATGAATAATCTTCATTATTATTCTATATCTTAGATAATGTAGCACGGTAATTGATCAATATGATGCCATCTTGAACCTTCAGTAATGTCCTCCGAGATTCTCAAGAACATCACTCTTCAAGGCTGCGGTGAAGAAGAAACTAAAGTATCGGCTGATGTTGTCTCGTCTCAAATTGCCATTCTGCTTGTGCTTTTCAAACTCATGAACAGATCATCACCAAGTTCTCTCCTTTAGATGGAAAAGAGAAAAAGTCCTTGCTGTTTTAAGGTTTTAAGTGGAATCTTAATGTGTGTTTTTCCTCTTCTGAACAACCCTTATATTTCCTGCTGCACAAGGTCAACACATTCACATGGCCAGAGATGGAATTAAATAAATAACTGCAAGAAACAATTAGCAATGCATCAATAGTCGGATCAATAGTGATGTTGGTAATTATCACTTTTGGGATACGGGAGATGGTCTTTCCTTATTGATGCTCTCTAATTCACGGGTATAACCTCAGGGCCTGCAGAATAAATCAAAACACATCAAGGTAAACCACATTCCCAATTCCTTTATGACAGATGTGAATAAATATTGCCCCGTAACTTAAAATATTAAAACCTGAACTTCGCTTGCATGAACGCAGTGTGATGGTCGTCATGAACTCTTTTCTATTTTGACTCCAGCTTTGATGAGGTCTTTATGCTTCAAACAGTGAGTGCTGATTAATGCTCATTAAAGCTGGTGAAACACAGTCTGTCAATTTAAATTTTTTGTTAAAAATAATATTGACGAAAGGAATAATATGTTTTGTGTTACTACAAAATAAAAGTTTGTCATTTTTGTTGTATGTAATATCACTGTTTAAAAAGAAAGAAGCTAATCCACTGTTTTTTGTGCTTAAATTTGCCTTGTATTTCTTACTGAATCAACATTTCTCATATCAAATACAACTGCTACTGTATATTGTATTAATTGGATACAACAAATTGTTTGTTTGTAATTTAATCCATATTTATTTAATGTCCCCCTGTCTTATTTTTTCCCGCTCAGGCATGATATCTAATGAAATGTGACACTTTATTTAATTTCAGGCAATTTATTTGAGGCTGAATGAAAAAGCAGATGCCAAATTAACTCTGACCCAGCTAGCTTCTGGAGCCAATTACAGTCGATCACATTAACCCCTATCACTGTGAGAAAAAAAGTGGACACTGCTCTGCACCAGAACAAAAAGCCATGCTCCCAGAGCATTTAACCAATCAGTTATGCTACATCTAATTAATAGAGTGTTTCACAGAACCGAGCTTCAATTAAAATGTAGTCCTGGAAGGCTGGAAGGCCTGGAAAGAATTGAAAAACTCAAAGTCTGGCTAGGTTATTCATTTGGCAGCACAGAATTCAAACAGTTCACGCAACCACAAAAGAAAAAGAAAAACTGAAGTAGGATGTGCATAACCTCTCTTTACAGGATAGTTTCTAAAGTGCGGCCTGCAGGCCAAGCATTATGTGCGGCCCCTGAACATGACATTAAATGCATGCATTATGTATGAGATAATGTACAGTGAGCGGGTCATTATTGCAAAATAAACCCCAAAAGGGTGATGCAGGGCCCTGACATGAAGCCGAAAGATCTTGAATCGCTGCTTATTAGACGACTGCTTAATACCACTAATATATTGAATTAAATAAAATTCTTTTGTTGATTTAAAAATGACTTTCAAATCCTCCAGAGTCTATTAGAGCTGCGTCCATAGCAACTGTCTCTTAGAGTCTTCAGCAAAGCTGTGTAATAAATTTTAATAATCCACAGTACATTTTGTGCTCAAAGAATTAAATGTTAAATGTCATTATAAGGCAACAAATCCTGTGGCATGACTATGAAGTTCATGGGTTTTCCCGTGTGGTTCACAATCATATGCTAACTCACTAAAGGGGCACTCATCAAAACTTTCAGATCTCAGAGTTTAGACGTGGGTTTTATTAATGTATAGTAAACAATTATCAGTTATTTCTGTGTTCTGTCAATCAGTGTATCGCAACACTGATCATATAGAGAAGTATATACTGGGGCTACGAATAACAGTTTTCATTATTGATTAATCAGCTATTATTCTCTTGATGAATCAATTAATTACTTGGTCAGTAATATATCAGAAAATATAACACTTTTTGGCTTTAAAAATGATATACACAATTAATCGATTCTCAAAATAGCTGCTGGTTAGTTCTTGGTTAGCTGATGATAATGTGTATATTCTCATTGATACTAATTTGCTTCAAATTAAGAATAGGACCTGTACGCCTCCAGGACCCCGAGGCAGAAGTTCTAATTTTTTCTCGGCCAAGGACCTCTTATAAGGTAAAATAAATAATAAATAAATTAAGATAAAAAATAATGATAAAATAAAAGGTAAAATAAATCCAGGACCCCTCATGTATGTCCTTTGGAATATCAATTATATAATAAGGAATAAGTAGGCTTTTTTCACACTTCTACTCAGATATATGAAAGAACAACACAAGAGAAATATACCTGAAGGTAATTACACTATTGGAAATGCTTCCTCAATTTCAATACAGAATCCCCATGACATATATTTATTTCACTCTAAGTGCACACATAAAATAAAATGTGGATTCTAGTTAATATACAAAAAAAAAAAACCCACAGATATTAGTATATATAAAATTGGCCTGATAAAAAGCAGAAAAAGAACAATGCCTCGCCTGTGTCTTGAATATGATAAATCTGTAAAATTGTTTGTGGAAAGCAAGTTTGTGAAAATAAGTAATGATTGCTAAAAGTCTAATCACAAAATAAATACAGGCCAAAATGAATCTTTTTTTATAATAAATCAATCGATCAATCAATCAATCAATCAATAATAAGTAAATAGAAAAATATTTTTTTAAAAATCAGGATACTTGAAATGAATGAAAATGAAAAACCCCTGGCAGAGCGCTACAGACCCTTGAGGTTCCCCAGACCCTGATTTGAGAACCACTGACCTGAAGCGTCTAAGATGGTGGTCGACCCCTCCCACCCTTCACGCCATAAGGACAGTTTTTTCCCATCTGCAGCTGATCTCATCAATAAAGATGGAGTCCCCCACTGAGACTGTCTTTTATACACCAGTCCACACACTACCTGTTACATTAATGTTAAGTCTACACGCCTGACCTGATGTGTTACATGAACACACTTCTGTTCAACTCTACCTTGTAAATGGCAAACGTCCTTCAAATTAATATTGTGAACTTCTCACATTCCTGGGCCCGTATTTTGCACAATCCTGCATCAAAATGTGCAGCTCTTCCTTTTAAACAACAGTCATATTCGCTTGATTGTTTTGATAATATATATTTGTTTTTAATTTGTTATTTACAATTTCCTCTTCATACGTTTTTGACTTTCAGTACTTGTTATATATATATATATATATGTATGTTTTTGTTGTTATACACCAATAAACCAGGGCAAAGAAAACTTACTAGATAAAGATAAAGATAGAAAAAGAGCACACAGTTGTTAAAAATGGTAAAAAGAGCAGTAATATAAGCAGATGAGCAGGCCCTACACAATGCACAGAATCCATACATATATGCACACAGAACAAGTTTGCTGACAAGTATTGCAAACAAGCAGAACAGCTTGAATATTAGCAGAAAAAAGAGAGTTTAGCACTGACATATATATGTGTGTTAATCTTCCAGTGTTTTAATTGATTACTGCAAGATCTATAAGTGTTTTTATCATCTAATAAGGTTTGGAATTATATTATATAATGTAAAATCTAATGCTCAAACTACATGATGAGATCCATATTTATTTTATACTGTCAACTATTGACAAGATACGCTTAAAAGATGCTGGAAATTTTGGAGCTGTCCATATAAACGCGATTGCCCATTGCTGCTGTGTCTTGTTCTCCATGCAGCATGCTCTCCTTTTCCCTCTCCATCACTCTCCTGTGTTGTTATATAAAATGCTACAGTGCAATCCCTGACCATCGACCCTCCCACGAGAGGCTTTGCTACCATTTATTTCCAGTTAAACCAGAATAAGTTGGCTCAGGTTTTCAGCTCGAGGCCTAATTTTAGTTTTGTCCTAACTTACCTCTGAGCTCTCACAAGAACCAGACTCTCTCCAGACACACAGGAGAACATTGTGAGCCTGTGCACCATCTGAGCCTGGGCCCCTCAGGCCCCTGCTGTATCAATAATGCAGACATGACCACACTGATTGGAGGAGACAACTGGTGTTTAGAAGGAGCAAACCCAAAAGAGTGCTCTGTCTCTACACAAGTTAAAGCCCTGCTCTCCGTTTGCCGCTGATTTAGACGTACAACTGCAACTGGAGTGATTGAAAAGAGGAGCTTTGCCGACATAGACGTGCGAGTGCTTCTACTGTATGTACAAAGACATGCATGTGCACGTGCTCACACACGCATCTAAGTACATGCACACACTCAGTCACCCAGGTGAGGGAAGGCACACACAACAGCTAGCCTTGTTGATGGGTCCATTGATTTTTGAAGGCCTCACTCCTTCTTCCTCTTTTTCTTTGATTATTAATTCACAGAAGCAAAAGAGAACTGCCCAGTGCTTTTAAATCTTAACTGCTCACTGAAGTACCATCTATGGGAAAGATGTGCCCTACAGTGGCTGTACAAATGTGTTTGATACAGGCAATTCATAACAAAGAGGTGATTTCTTTTCTTCATGTGTTTATGATATTGTATAGGTACACAGTTAAAACAAAACAATTTGTTTCAGCTTAAAAAAAAAAAAAGTTAATACCTGGGCTGCCTTAACATTTTAAATTTGGCTTAGAATAAAAGCAGACCGTCAAGAATCACAAGCATGGCATGGCATTCAGACTGAAATCATGGCCATTATTGTTACGTGCACCGTGCGTGTTCTGTTATTATTGAGTGTATTGGAATTTGTTATGATGTGTTTTAAGCCACCTGTGAAGTCAAAGTTGACTGAATTTGGAAATTCAAGTTTAAAATTTTGTAATCCTTCAAGACAAATACATTTACCAGTCAAATAAATTTGATATTGGTGGCCTGGTAGCTCAGTTAGTAGAGCGTTGGCCCAGTGTCCTCTGCAGCGGCCGTGGGTTTGACTCCTGCCTATGGCCATTTGCTGCATGTTATTCCCCAACTCTCTCCCCCTTTCCTGTTATATCTTCAGCTGTCCTGTAAAATTAAAGACATGAAATCCCCCCAGTATTGATCAGTATTGTCATATTATATACAGTATACTACATAAAACCCAAATAAAAAAGGAAGATTAAAAGAGGATACATATTTAGTAAAATTCTATGTCTATAGGATACATCGGCATAAAAAATGACTCCCTCAACAGTTTGAAATTTCCCTATTAAGTCCAGTATGATGATGAAATCAAAGTGTAAGTGCTGGGTGCTGGGTTATGGCCAAAGGGTAAGAAGTGCTGGGTGTTGGGAAATAGCCACGCTGACCAACTGGGAATTAAGATTTGCTCTGGCTGAAGGGATTTTGAAAGTTTTATATCAAGAGACTACAGTGTAATAGTGCATATTTAGCTATTTATTTTGTTAATATATGGAAATAATTCTACTTAAGAAGACGTGTGCAAGAATATGGTCTATCCAGAAATTACCTTTTACATTTTTTTTCAGATTAAAGATTATATAAAGACATAAAACATCTTTATTAACTAATTTTAATGTCACTGATATTGAAAAGGAGATACATCAGTCAGTGTCTTATAAAATATTCTGGAAAAATATCCTGCTGTTGGAGCTGGGACAGACCGGGGAGAAGGAACTGGATGTAGAGATTACAGAAGATATGTGGAAAAATACCTGGAACAATACAAAAAAATAACAATCTGTAAGTGAACCAGGGCATTACAGCTCAAAATACTGCACAGAGCCTGATCACCTCTCTAGATTTAAGTCCACCATCTCTTCACTATGTCTTACATGCAAAATAAATACTGGCAGCCTTAAAAATTGTCCCAAAACAAAAAATATTGGCAAACTGAAATGCAGAACATGTTAGAAACCAAGCTTTAACTGGAGCCAGTATCACTTCTCCTTGATCTTTATGCACATTACTGAAGTACATCGTAGGAAATTGTTTAATGTTTTGACATTCTGTGGAAGGAAATATATATTACCTCAATGGATCTCCTCTGGTTGGTATCGGACAGGGGTGTCAAACAGAACTGACACATGAAAGAGACCAGTTTTAATTCCGATAAAATTCACTGCTATTCCTGACTTTTCCACTGGGAGTCATACAGATGATAAGAGTGGCAGGCCCCGTGCTTGATGCGTAACTATAGATCCTTACGTACAGGGGATGTGACACAACACGGTCAGTCGTGGGCTACTGTTCATGCAGGAGCTGCTGGTAAAAATGCCTTTGTCAAAAAGGAAAAAAGAGGACACAGAGTGTCGGGTTTTCCAATAAAAATGTTCTAATTCCCATTTCTTCACATGTAAGAACGGCAGAGTGAGTGAACGTGGAAAAACTGACACATATTATTGAAATCTCATGCTGTTCATCATCTGTTTTGTAACTGAATGCCTAATTACCTGAATGTTTTCAGAATGTATTTGTACTTCTTTACCCTAAAAAAGAGACCATTTTATTTAAAGGTTATTATGCTAGGTTTCAGTAGTACGGCCCACCCGAGACTGTATTTAGCTGAACTGAAATGACTTTGACACCCCTGGTGAAGGATAATAACAATTTCAATAGACCCCCTGACTTGAAGACAGCTAACTTAACCAAAATGTGAGTTATAAGAGATGTCAAGACCCAGCTATGGTGGTTATTGTGGTGACAATAACAGTGCCTGATGAGCTGCACAGATGCTCACACGTCATTATCTGTATCATCAGTTCAACCAACAAAATGATTTTTGTCTCTGTCTGTCTGTTACTCTATCTGTATCTGGATTGTGGGCACGATTTATACTGGAAGTCATATTAAAATCAGGCAAATGTTGTATTTTATAAATGAATATGCATTGGCAATGTGACTGTGTTAATTATGAAATACATTTCCATATCTTCATACTGCGCTTTTCATTTCTCTCTCTATTTTTTTACTTTCATTTTTAACTAAACCAGGTGAATCGAACCTCACCACCACACTCCATTAACTGAGACTGAACAATCAGAAACTGAAAAAAATGTTTTATAAATTGAAATATTTTGGTTTGTACTGGAAATAGAATCTCTTTACAGTAAACATGTTTTTTAAAAATATCCTTCAGTTGAAGGAAATCATCTTAAATTACAACACTGCTGAGTTCATGTTTCTTAATTTTATAAACTTACTACAACGCACAGTGCCAGAATATTATACATATATAAATGTTATGCTATTATATTGTATTAAAATTAAGTATTAGTATAAAAATTGACTTGGATAAAAGTAGAAACTACTCTGAACTTTACTTTACATTTTGAAAATAATAGTTTCCTAAATAATAACAAGCATGCTCGTATGGAAGAAATGTTTGTTTCCGTTGCATTATTTGGGCTTTCCTGAATAACATATTAGGTTACAGGTGAATCTCTGGTGGTGACACTGTGGTAACTGACTCAAAATAATGTTCAGGGCTTGATATACAGTATTACTTACTATATACTTGTAGAGAATGACGTGTCTTGTGTCTTTTCTCCTTTTTTTCTTTATTATCTATGCTGAGCCATACGGTGTTATATTTTAAAATGTTGTTATCCTTCTATCTCTTTCGTTTGTTAATAAGAAAACAGAAAATCCAAATTAAAAAAAGAAGAGGACAGCATGTAAAATAAATGCAGGCAAAGGTGTAAGAGACTGTGTCTGGTCTTCCTGTTCTCCTTTTATGTTCAAGTGTCCAGTTTGTCATTTCCAAAATTATTCACTAGAGGGAGCAAATAGAAAGCACTTCATTCTTTCCACACTCGAAAGACAAAAGTGGACAAAACACACTGCAGGTTGTTTATTCATTTACTTATTTTCCATTCATATCTAAAATCATATACTGTACACAGCAAATATAGCACAAATTGTATTTCAAACTCTGTATATTATGGAAAGGCAGTTTACATATTTCTAAACATACTTTCTTTTTGACAAATTGTTCGTGCTGAGAAGCTTTGACACTTTGGAAACTTTTCATTTTGGATGATTCACAAATGGCGGGGGAGATAATAAGGCTTTCTCCACAGCAAAGTCACTGAATGTTTGCACGTCCCAAAGATGATGCCGCAGAGGGAGTGCAGCTCAATACTGCATGCTGGGATCTTTTTGATCAGTTTGATTTAGCCATGTTTGTTTGTCCGATGTTGTGACGCCGCTGATTAGTGAAGACGGATTAATGAATCATAAAAAGACACGTTAGAAGTGTCTTCTCTGAGGGACACATCCGCTCGTCTGCGGAGGAGCTCATGATGCATTTTTCACTTTTTCGTTGCATAATTAGACGTATTGATGAATATTAACAATTAAGTCTTTCAAACGTCTTATTTTATCTGACGCCAGATAAAGACTGCTGCTCTTAGTGAATTAAAGCCTGAGAAGCTCCTCGCTGAAAC
The DNA here is from genome assembly GCF_056507025.1 of Lutjanus erythropterus. Classification (NCBI taxonomy): domain Eukaryota; kingdom Metazoa; phylum Chordata; class Actinopteri; order Lutjaniformes; family Lutjanidae; genus Lutjanus; species Lutjanus erythropterus. The sequence goes on along the minus strand of NC_139319.1, from coordinate 14,606,442 downwards.
ATCTAAGATTTACCCAGAAGGCTGTGCTCTGCTTGCTCCACGCTAGTTGCTCTGGGCTCCCTGTACGCCCCCCCACGCCTGCATCCCTCAACCAGCACCCTTCCACTCTTCCTTTTTTCCCTTTTACCCTCTCCATGATTTTTTTTTTTCGCTTTTTGCTTGTTTGATATATTTCTTTCCACCCCACCACCACCGTATTCAAAGACTTATACAATATACATGCTCCATCTGGTCAAACTTGGTGAACTTAAATATACCTGTCAAGTGCAACTTTAAAGTTTCCCTCGCAACCTCTACTAAGTCTCGCCCAATCCACCAAGGCTTTAATTAAAAAGCAGCCCCAGTTCCAGGATGTGCTTCTAAATGAGGGAGTTTGTGCTGGCAGACGAGGAGCTGGGGTCTTGCAGTGGGACCCGGCTTGTGGCTTTCATCACTTCCACTCCACAGCTCTGAAGTTCCGGAGAGGCATCTGTCTGACTTGAATTGGAAAGATGGAGAGATGCACAGTGAGAGAAATTTAGACAGAGGAGAAATTGAAGAAGCAAGACAGGGAGGAGGAGGAGGAGGAGGGAGGAGGAAGGAGGAGGATGGGGGAGAAGGAGAATATCATGTGGGGGCTGATACCCTCCTTTTGTTCTGACTCTGCAGATGGAAAGTGAAATGTTAAAGGTAGACTTTTTTTTCAGCATTATAGTGCAGGACGTTTGGACACAAGTTTGAATGATTGCTTGTTAGTCTGAAATTTATTTTACTGGAATTCTATCTAATTTTTCATAAAGGTTAAATGTAACACTTTTGGTATTTTTAAACAAGACTTTGAAATACAATTTATGAAGTTTACATATCGTTTAAAAACACACAAATCACTGAAATGATTAGAAATGTTGAATTCAGATGCATTTATGCTGCCTTTGTGGCCATTCATGGGTTGACATATTTGGAAAAGTCTGATAAAAAAATGTTGACATAATCCATAAATCAGTCTAATAAACATGCATCATGTAAGTGTAATATTGGAAATATCTGGATTTTGCAATCCCATTTGCAAAAATACAAAAAGTGGATGGAAAAAAAACGTTCTTTCCACATCAGTGTTTTTCTCAGCATAGTTGAAGGTCTGTACAGATTAGTAACCCTGGATTTTCCTGAAAACCGAGCAACTATGACATCTAGTGGTGATTTCCCTAAAACACAGAATTACTGTATGAAACTTTTAACTATCCTGGAGCTCCCATAAACAACTTGTTGAATTTGAAACTTAAAATTACGAAGCTGTAAGATATTCAGCATCCAGGAATTAACATCACTGGACAAAAGATTTAAGCCCCCCAAAGGCTCTATGACAAAAAATAACAAGAGCAAGTACCGACACTTTGTACAAAGAAAGAAAAATGACAAAATGTACAATATTTGCCCATATTGTATAAAACAGTTTATAGCCATCAATGGGAAGAGCTGAGGTGATACCACAGCAGGGTGTCTGCTGGCCTTCGGACAACTTTCTAATTCACAATGACAATAAATTCTTTCACACTGGTTTTCCAAGGAAGGAGGGACAAATATGGCAGATGGAAGATATTAGGCTGTTAGCAGTTCAGTTCGATCAGACGGTGAACTCTGCAAGAGAAGACAGCTGTTGGAGACGAGGAAAAAAGTTACACTGAAATTAGTTTAATTCTGACCGCACTAATGTGTATTTCATTTTAAAAGAGATTTCATACTTTCATACATGTTTACCGTTTATGTTTGTGAATGATTCCAACATTTCACTAATTGCATGATGGAAGAAGTTCTGGCTGTTTAATGTTGCATAAATTTTTTTATATGTTACCAAAGCATTTTAACTAAAATGCAGTTGCATTTATCAGTTAAATATTTTTGATGATCTATCTGTTGATCTTTGTACTTTATTTTTTTTTGTTTTTAATCCTTATCAATGATGAATAATATTATTAATGTTTCTTTGTTACCTGCCCTCTAACCTCCTGTCATTTTGCTAATGTGGCCCCTGGTCAAAACAAGTTGAGAATACCTGGTTTAGACCAATGGATCCCAACCTGGAGTTTAGGACATCTTCTAAGAAGTCACAAAAGATATATAAGACACAGAGAAACAAACAAACAAACAAAAAACTCTGATGTAATATTCACTGAAAAAAACATCTCAAATTCATCCAAATTGCTTGTTTTACACAAACTTTCTGTAGTTACTGTTTTCATTATTTAGGTTAATTCTACAGTTTATCAGTTATTCTTCGCTGTTACTGCTATACATTGATTATAATATGAGGTTGTCAGTTTACTCAGCACTATAAGGCTGGGAACCACTGCTCTACATATTATTTGTTTACAGTTTATCTTCAAGAGGCTGACGGGATAGTTTTATTTCTTTAGGCCTGTTACCATAACTCTTTGCTTTAAGTGCTCATAGCTCATAAAAATATATAGAACTCTTAACAAGGGGTCATGATTTGAGGGTCAAAAGCCAAAGAGGTTGAGAACCACTAGTTTAGACATTTATATTCTATAATAACTCTAATTTAAATGTAGTTAAATGTTAAAAACACTTCTCTAATTTTACAGTTTGTTTCATTACTGTTTATAGAAGCTGTCCTTTTACATTTTAGGAATCAAAAAGCTCCGGACATCATCCAGAGTTTGACGATTCTAGGCAGAGAGCCAAAGCCCACTGAACCCTGCGAGAGGTTAGAAACTTCTCACGCATGTCTCAAGCTGGTCTCCAAGCATGCTTTAAGTCCGTGCCTCAGTAATTTATTGCCAATAAAGCACAAGGGCATTTCCAAAAGCTTACAGTATATCTGTTGTTGTGCAACTATAAGTTCAAGGTACTGTGGGACAATACAGGCTGGTCCGAAAGGATTACCCAAAGTATGGTTACACAACTGATGTGATATCACTTTGAAAAACACGATGACGGACATGATTATAAATATACTTTGGACATTTTTGTCCTTTAACACACAGACAACTGGTAACAGAGTGCATATCTGTTGCCCCTACAGTGTCATTACACATCAGCTGTTGTTATCTGATGAGGGGCATCAAAGGAGGCTTCAAATATCAGATACCTCAGACAGTCATGTGGACATATGGAGGTAGTCAGTGCCATTATAGAATCAGTCCCGGTGCTATTTATTGCAGATTTTTCTTCATCAGGATTGTTTACTGGGCAGCCAGTGGAGGCATTTTGTCGCTTCTTCTCAGTTTTAGCAGCAACACAAACACACAAATACACAAATACACAGATCGTATGCAAAAGGATTTGACCCTCTTCTCAAAGGAGGTTCAGTGGAAGAAGAAAATTTGTTTCAGATGGCAAGTTTACCCTGCTGTGGATTTTCCATATTAGCCCTTTTGGTGCAACATTATCTTCACAGACACTGAGATAACCAGCTTTATTGTGCTGAATTATGGTCAATTATTTGTTTCCAACAAAGCTAATAAATCATCAACTTTAGACAAAAACAAACGCTGAAAAAGTTAATCAGCATCTGTAAATAACAAAATAAACTAATTTCAAGCAGATTAAATATTTGCAAACCAAGAGAAGGTCATTTATTTTTATTTAAGCCAATACTTTTGACTTGAAGTGATGAGTTGAATGGATGTGTTTAAAAAATTCAATTAAGTTTCTAAAGAAACATGATCAGCACATTAGCAGACTTCCCACAATACATTGTTTAAAATGTTCCTATGGCCATTCCTTGTTATAGAAGAAGAAAACATATATGATGAAAACTTGTGTCTCTAATACACTTTGATTTAAGTGCTTGTTTTCATTTTGCGAACCTTGATTTAGGTTAGTATTGAATTCAGTCTCTTTGTCATTAGACTTTATGCAAATGCTGGGACACAGTAGCTCCAGTGTGAGCATCTGCAGCTGTAAGTTATTTGTCTGGGAACAAAAGAACACTTTGCGCATCTGTTTGGGGCGAGTGCACCAAAATGTTGCAAAAGAACAATGTCTAACTTATATAATATAACATTTATTTGCAATGTTTCGGTACTCAACTTTCATCATTTCATGCTTAAAAGTAAATGCAATTCTGCTTGGAGAGCAGAATGTTGTACATTTGCATTTGCTTGCATCAAGTCAGACGAGAGTTAACCTCCTCTTTCCAACTGATCTTTTATTTTTTAATCCTTTTTTCTGTGACCAAACTCGGTCGTGCCATCGACCCACCAAGGAACCGTTCCAGCCTTGAAGCCTTTACCAATTAAGTGCTACCATATGGAAGGTACACATGTTTGTGATTATGCACCACAGAAGCAATCACAAAAGCCATCAAGGCATTAAGGTTTTAGTTTTATTAGCGTATGTTAATGAGTAACAAAAAAGCTAAACTATGGGAAAACAAAACATTGTATGCTGAGAGAAAGTGAAAAGCCTTATCTGTACTATGTATGTACAATAACTATGTTTTTCAGACATTAACACTAATTTTCAGGGTAAAATGGTGGGACCTTCACATGCTTATAAATGGATGTGATTAGTGACAAAAAAATAAAAATAAAGAAAAAATAAAGAAAAGAAAAGCTGGAAAAAATGTTAAGTTTATCAGTGCCTGCACTCTTCAACCTGTGTCAGTCACCCTGTAGCGGTCTGTTTTCATTTTTATAAACTCTGGGACTCACTGTATGTAAATAAATCATAACAGTCACGAGAATAACTCTGTTTCTTGTCAGACTGGTCAGTAAGTGTACATTCTTTCAACCATGTCAGAGTTTTCAAGCATCTGTACCTTACTTAAGTATTTATTTCTCTGACAACTTTTTACTTTTACCCCCTACATTTCAACACAAGTATCTGTACTTTCTACTTCTTACATTTTCAAAACTTACTTTGGTTTTAATGCATATGAATTATGCATTAAAACATAAATGCATAAGGAATTATTAACCATTTTTGGGACGACAACACACAGAAATGACGACTCAGTGGTGTATCCGTCAGTGCAGGAGTGGATCTAGACGAGTGGCATGGGGTGGCAGCTGCTGCCCCAAGAAGATGCCTTGCTACCTGAGTTGCCAGCTCATTTTCTAGCTCAGTATACATACATATATATATATATATATATATATATATATATATATATATATATATATATATATATATATATATATACACATATATATATGTATATATATGAAATGTTGTGGCTGGTAGGAAATTGGAAAAAGACTCTGAAGTGAGAGTGCAAGTGAACACAACAAGCGATGACACTGTAACACATAATTTAATGATCTGTTCTGGCCACACTTTGGGCTAAGTGATGGGCTTATAATCAATAAAAAGCATTCCAATGTATTTGGGAAAATATCTGAAAATGTCTGGAAAGAAAACAGTTCATTGATTTCTAATGTCACCTTTCTATGCGATATGCTTTTGCATTGCCACCCATGAAAGTGTTCATGCCAGCCCCATAAATATTTCTCTAGATCTGCCCCTGGACAGACGAAAAAAACACCGTAACTACTTACTTACTTTATACATAGTACATTTCAGAACCTGTACTTTTTCACTTTTACTTAGGTAAAGAAGTTGAATCAGAGTCCGTTTTTACACAATGCCCAACTTCTTAAGTTAATATTGTGTGTGCCTGTGCTTTTGCCACCTCTGCTGCTGAGTTTGTTTGCTAAGTTTTGTTTTGATTTAATCCCCCATGATTTTTTTTCTTTTTTTTTTTTAAGCCCTTGTTCCTTGTTTGCCGTTTTAATGTTTATAGTTCTGTATGGGGAGGTTTTGTTGATGAAAGGGATCATTTGAACTTAAGTGCAGTGTGGGGACTACTTTGGAAGCAAAAGTGTCCCAGCTGATTTTAAAGTTCTTATTCCAAATTGTCGGTGGCGTCATGAGTAGCATTGTGGATATGGTACAGTAACACTTTTAATAAAAATTTTTGGATACACGATATGCTGTTGATACATCATGACCAAGCTGTTTTATTTTATATATTACATGCATAATAAAACAGAGCAAAAGAAACACATCAATATCAGAAAGAAAAGAAGCAAATGGTGCTGGTGAAATTAAAAAAAAAAAAAAAGCTTGGAGGTTTACAGAAGGAATTCAAATAACCTTAATAATCATTGCACGCAAATACAAAAGTCATGTGATTCACAAATCTAAACAAACAAAGATCAGAATGCAAATATAAAGTTGAAACAAGCAAAATCCTAAAATAAATGTAGTGAGTGTGTGTGTGCATCAGCGTGTATGTGAACGTGTGTGTGTGTGAGTGTTTACACACATGCATGTGGTTGTGTGCGAATGTGTGCAGGGGCACAGTTGTGTTTAGTCAACTCTGGAAGAAAGAGCAAGAGAAAGGTCAATCACAGTCATCAGACAGGGTCCTGAGTGACGTAGATTGAAATACAATTTTAATATCTGACCCTGTTCATATCTAACAGAGAACTGTCAGAGCTCAGTACAGAACACTGGGAGGTGTAACCAGCTGGCATGTCCTTAACAGTTATACTCGTCACAATTCGCTGGAAAAATACCTCAGTGCATGGGAAGTGAAGCAGCCTGATACAAAATCTTGTAAATAAAGACACAAACCACAATCAGATTTGATTAGATAAGATTTAGAATCGTTATCATATGCAGGATTTTTCAACAGGGTGTAAAATCTTAGTTATTGTGCATACCATTAGTATTACATAGTGTGAGAGTACATCTGTAGTAAAGTAAATCATATGTTTCAGACTAAAAAACTCTATTTTTATCCCATTAAAGGTAGAATCGGTGGGATTTGTCACTTGTTTGTTTCTGTTTTTGTCAATGATTTGGGTTGGTGAAGCACCCTGAGCACAGGAAGGTAATGAGAAATACAGGCAGAGGGCAGGATCTCTGCAGATACCGACCCACCACACACTGACAGTGTGATGACTGAAAGGGATCATTTTTATATGACGGTATAGATTTTTTTTTTTTCATTTTTTGGAAAATGTTGCATATTATACCTTTAATATAAAACATAACACAGCTATTCGCCTCTCCGTGTCACAGTGAGATACTTCCACAATTTCATTTGCAGAGTGGAGGCCATAAAGAGAACAACCAGAGGGAGCACAGGACTCGTAAAGCGACGACATTTTAACCAGATCAAAACCTGTTTTGATCTTATCTGGGTCCCCTATCGCTGAAAAACATTTCTACGTCCAGTAAATACACACCACCGGCCCGCCACAAACGCCACAACATACTCGCACACATGATCCTTGGCTGTTTGTTTCCGTCTACACTCCAGGCTTTCTTCTGTTCCCATCATTCACGTCTGTCAGTGGACTTGTTGGACGTTAGAACAAACATGAAAGAAAGAAATAACTTGTGGTTCAATCAGTCCTTGATGCCGTGGTGTACACAGAGAGTTAAGCCAAGTAAGGGAAGCAAAACACAGCTATACATACACACACACACACATACACACACACACACACTGTTTTCCTAGTGTAATTAAATCATCTCATGCTCGGCCCATGGGATCTCCCTTGAGGATTTAGAGGCCCACACCGACGGTCCCCGCAGGTCACGGGGGTGCCTGTTTTCCTTGGACATGTTTCATGAGACTGCATGTGTTCTCTCTGGGAATACGGTCCTTCAGTGGTGATCTGGATTCTGAACATCAGAACAATTGTTGAGCACAGACTCGTCTCAGCACTGCACCCTAACACAGGTCTTTGATTGAAGCGCCTCCCAGTGGGTGGCCTCGCATCCACAATATGCTGGAGGTCATCTCAGGTTGTCGAATGTTTGCTCTGTTTATGTTTTATTAAGGAACTCGCAACGGCTGTGTTCACAGGACATGTGAGTGTTGCGGTTCTTGGATTTGTCTACCTCTTACTCCTTGTGTGTGTCACAGGGGTGGAGGAGGAAGAAGGGGAAAGGAGAATATTCCTGTTTATTATAGTCTCAGGTAAGCTGAGGGTACAATTTAGTGGAGAAAAAACACAGGAAGACAACAAACACCTGACAGATTTGAAAGTGACATTTCTCCTGTTTCACATAAAAAGTCAGATTAGGCTCTAGGTTATTCTACAGTCTCTGCCCCTGCATCAGAATTGTTGAAATACACCTTCCAGCCACCAGTGGCAGACTTGAGCACAATGCTGCTGAGAGACACTCCAGTCCAGTGTTTTCTGGGGTCACACTTTTTAAAAATGACATAAAACATTGCAACTCTATTCACAATAGGCATTATAAATAAATGATAACATTCCTGAGTATTTTTACTACAAGTTCTGCATCACCTTGATGCATGTTACTGAAAAAATATAAGCATGTTGAATGTTGCATAAATAAGAAATGACATTTCGAGTTAACAGGCCATCTCATTGTTTTTATTTCCTCTCGCCAGGAAAAATACAGGACATTTTAAGTCTCCTTCATAAATGAGACAAACTAAGTGGGCTCTCATTTTTTCTTCTCATCAATACAACAATACACATATTTTAAAGGCTTTATAAAAGGTGTATTGCAGATAAAAATCTTAAATTGAATTTCTTTCATAGTCATAGTCAACCAAAGTAAAATCCAAGTCTCCAAGTTCCAAAACCAAGTCTCCGGGAATGACTGCTCTGGTCTATGAGCAAGACAGAAACCATGTGGCATATTAAGCTTTTCAAGAGTTGTACTGGCCTCATTCAAAATCACCTCTTGGATTAAGTTGTTTTTTAATCAGTAGGATCCCTGAAAGTCAGTGAGAAATTCATCTTACCTCTGGTGTCAAGATATAGACAAAATATATCTGATTTTGACAATGTTCCTCAAGTGGTGAAAACAATTTTAGCACCTAATGGTGCAGAATATTTACAAGATTTCAGCAGCCTTATAAATGTAATGCTAGCATCGCTGCGCCACATGGATCTGATAAACTTGAAGAAGAGAGTGTGCATGGTCTATTTGTGCTGCTATCACGGTAAACAATGAAGCTAAGCAAGAATCGAACCTTTGCAATAGTGATGTTTAAGATCCAAGGAAGAGGACGAGGAGGATGTGGACCTGGTCCTGACTTGGGAAAAGAGGCCAACTTGGGATGCCAATTTTGCAAAGAGAGCTTGAGGTTACATTCATTTGATCTGTTTTTGGTCACTGACACACACAACATTTGTATTGGTTGGTTAGTAGACATTGCTCGTATCAGCAGTCACACTGTGAGATGTTTATAAGTTTCTGGCACTGTCAAAATTTTGCCACAGGCTATCTTTGGTCGCAAGACCATAATCATGACCATCTTTGAACCTCTTTCATAGTGCATCAACCAAAGATTGCTGTTTCTTTCACATTGGTCATCTCTCCTCAGGGGCAGATCAAAATCACACAGCGTATACCCGGCTTAACAAACAAAGGAAAGCTCAAAGTAGATACCAGAAATATGTTTGACAAAATGTTCTTGGAGCTGGTAAACTGCATTTTGGAGGTTCAAAAAACTGCATTACAGAGAGTGTAGAAAGTTATTTTAATGCCTGACATAAAGCATAACATTTGAAAAACAGGCAAGATCACATACTGGATGTCTGTGGAATATAGGTAAGTATAATTTGCACAGTATAAATGGCTGTGGTTACAAGTAAATTGAAAATAATAAAGAACCTGAGGAACACCACAGGAACGGGAGGAAGGAAAGGAAGACATTGTCCTTATTACAGACAAAACTTTTATTGTAAATGATCAAAAGCTATCAAAAGTCTGAAATGCAAACTCATTCACATGTAGATGAGCGATTTAATTTGTGCAGTTAGCTGTGTCGAAACCTGAGCACAGAACAAGAAATAAAATAATCACCAGGGACAACAGGGAGGAATAAAGTATGTGTAACCCTGATGAGGGCCATTTTAGTGTCATTTACGGTTTGTAAACCTGAATAAACTTCTATTTAATAACACAAATACATTTATTAAATATACTTCCTTAAAGTAAAGATGTTAGAGTTCCATGAACAAATCCTAATGCTGTCTGTTGTGAGAAAAGCTCTGAAAATGGACTTGAAGAACAGTGGACCTCCTGCTGATGTGGGGCTTCAAGTCCATCCTCAGGTTAGACATATTGATGACTAGCCCATTTGAGCAGAGAGCCAGCAGGCTCAGGTCATTAGCCCGGCCGCTGTGGCTACGACACCAGATGGAAGCGGAGGTATGGCTGTAGGCAGTACTGTGATCCAAGACTTCTAAACATGTAATCCACTCTCCTCTGAGGGTCCCTAACCACAGGAAGCCTCTCATGCTGCTCCACTGATCTCTACCTCATGGCCTCAGTGCACCCTAACACGCTCCACCCGGTTTCACAGATAAATAAATAAATAAATAAATGTATGACATCATGTTTTATATGGCAATAAAGGTGTGGTGAAATGACTTCCAAAGCATTGATCCAGCTCGGCTGCTTGTTGTTTATGATGTCTGTGTTGTTTGTTCGATAAGAAAGACTGGAGTCAGTGTATGGATTTTTTGATGTTGTTAGTTCAACAAGAATAGATATAATCGGATTGTCTTCACCGGGACTGCGTAACACGAGAGATTTATGAGGTTAACGGTGTCTTTCGGGAGTATGATCTCAATTGTAAACCAGACCAATAGAGAACAATTAGCTCAAAGGGTCAGTTATTATGTGGCTGTTTTGTCCAGGTACTAAGATGTAATGATTGGTTTGTTTTCACAGGATTGTTTCAACATTCTCGAAATGGTTTGGATGTTTTTTAAAAAAAACCTACAGCTACATCTATTAGTACATTAAATATACAACGTCACTAGTGACTGCATACTTCTCATGACATTTAATTGAGACAGAACAAAGTGAGCAATCATGGCTGTTTCTAACTTTTTGGGGCCTTATGCAAAATGTTTGGACGACCCCATTGTGTGAAACTACAGTTGGGGGATTCAAACCCTCTGAGGTGGTCCAGCTGTACTTTTTGCATTAATCTGCTGCATTTCAAGAGGATGAGAAATTCAGCACATTACATATTGTAATATCGCTACTGATCATTAAAATATTTTAATAAGATGTAAAAATGTGGAGATTAAAGTAGCAGATATTTTAATACTCACAATTAATTGTACTGATTCTTATATTTGCTTCATTTTATTGTTGTTCTTTTCGGGTGTCTTGGGATTATGTTTTACACATATTTTTTTAAAAAATACAATTTTTTCCCCCCATTTTCCCAGAAATAATTAAATAAATTCTAAAAAAAATCCCTGGAAGATTGTCTTCAGTGGTATTGATCAAGAAACTAACACTGCAGTTTTATTTTGTAATTAAATAAAGCTTTGGGCTTTGGTGCATACACTACGCTGTCTAGACTAAATAAACTTGCAGAGTGACTAATGAAACTGTCGTATCTTGGCACAGCCCTGTATGAAATTTAGGCCATGAACAGACATTTTTAAAAGTCTTTGACATTTCTGATAATCACAGTTTCTCACACAGCAGCCACGTCTTCTGGAGGAAAAGTCAGTGTAAACAAACACAGGAAATGATAATGGTGATGATGTCAGAACATGGTCATGGTTTTTCGGGAATCCTATTTTCTTGCAATGCTTGTGTAACTCATGTGTAAAATTAAGTTCTGATATGCTAAATGGCCATCTGAAATCTTCATCTATCTATCTACATCTTCATCTTTTTTGTCACATTCTCCAAAAATATTCTGAGCTTCCTCACATACGCACGTGGTTTAAGTTGCATAGACATGTCCATCATCAGTCTTTATCTACCCAGTGCATGACCTCAACAAACATCTGTTAGAGCAACAGACCCAACAAAAACAGGGCAGCATCAGAAAAGCATGGAGCCTGCACTTAATAACCCGTATCCCCAAACTGTCTTGGTAGCCCTGCCCTGACATGCCTGGCAGTGCCCATTTCCTTCGCTTTGATTGTCAAGCACAGGAAACACCAGTCAGTGTGAGAGGCTTGGTCAGTTTTACTCTTTCTACGCTGAGACTGATTCCGTGAGTGATAAGTAAACAAGGAGGGAACCAATTCTCAGAAATTCTGGTACCAGGGCAGGAAAACACTGGACACAAAAGGACACAGTATAGAAAACACAGTATGTTGCATATATGGTTCCTTAGTGCCTGCTATTACAAGTCAGTGAATCAGTACATTTTTTAAATAAGCATCGTCTTGTAAAAGTTTTGCAATTTGCAACTAATGATTCATTTAACAGTTTATAAATCATTTATTAATGATGAACAGATCAAAGGGATACTTTTTTGTGTTGCCAGGCTGTGAGCCCACATTGTAGTAAGAGTCGAAACATTGTTGTTTGCTTGTAATTTCTTTTTAGCTAGTTTTTACGAAGGGACAGTTCACCCCAAAATCAAAAATACATACTTTTCCTCTGGTCTGTAGTGCTATTTATCTATGTAGATTTTTTTGGACGTGAGTTGGAGAGTTTTGGATAAATCGGTTGTGGGGATGTCTGCCTTACCTCTCAAAAATTATCTAAAAAAAATTAAAAACTAGGGTCTCTTTTGCGGTTACTCAAGATAATCCACAGACCTTGTTGTGAGCAGCTTGATGTAAAAACAGCCATGTAATCTGAAAGCATCCAGTGAAGTTACAGGAGAGAACCATGAAGAACTAATGTTACTTTACTGAGCTCCTGTTGGAAAAAATAATACAGAAGATAATTTGTTCATGTACAAAAACTATGCATCATCAACAAGAAATTGATTGCAGTGTGCAAAAATTACAGATAGAGAAGCAATTTGAGTCTCTGTTGTTTAAATTGCATCACATTTAGTGAAGAACACATTGTGACTTGTTTAGGACTTGAAACTCAAAGTTTAGGAGTTGGAACATAACCCAATACTTGCCTGTCTTGACTTAGGACTTGACATGGGACTTGCCTGTCTTTTCTTGGGATTTGACTCAGGACTTGCCTGTGTTGTCTTGGAAGTTGACTCGGCTGCCTTGACTTTGGACTTGACATGGAACTTGCCTGATTTGACTTGGGACTTGTCAATTTTTACTTGGGACTTGACTTTGGACTTGTCAGTTTTGACTTGGGCCTTGACTTGAGACTTAGCAGTTTCTACATAGGACTTGTAAGTGTTGACTTAGGATTATACCCACAACTTGCCTGTCTTGACTAGGGACAAAACTTGTCAGTATTGATTAAGGATTACATTCAGGACTTGCCTGTCTTGACTTGGGACTTGTCAGTTTTTACTTGGGACTTGGGACTTGCTAAAACTGATTTAGGACTATATTTGGGACTTGCCTGTCTTGACTTGGGGCTTACTTTTCCTGGCTTGGGACTTGAACATAAAGACTTGAGACTTACTTGCAACCTGCAAATTTATGACTTATTCCAACCTCTATAAGTGTATATTTAGTGTTTTTCAGCTCATTGTTTTGGTTTTCCGGCTTATATAACCTTAATGTTTTGGTTTATTCTCATCAGTGTCGTCCCTCTGTACGCTACATGTTCATCATCAAACTGCAGGCAGACAAAGTTAGCAGTTAGCTCATGAACACACTGGAAAATTTAGCAACTAAAGAATTAGATGTTTTCTCTAAAGTGGTCTGTGAAGGTTGAAGCAGAGCAAAAACTGAGTGAAGCTTGGAAACATGAATCCAAATAAATGCTAATGTGGTTCTGCGTCTGCTGGATGTCTGCTTCCACTGCTTCAGGTGGCCAAAAAATCTATTAATAGAGCTTTAATAAAAGTACATCATCCAGAATGAAAAAACAAACATTTCCTAATGACTTATTACTGTTTACAACCGCTGTCTTGATGGTTTATTGTAAGGTACTAAACACACAATCTATTATTAATGATGTCCTAACACTTCACCCTGTGACTTAATGAGTTATTGAAAACTGTAAAAACCCACAACCTTTTTTAAGTCATCAGGTTCACAGTAATGTTGGAAAGTCATGAATATTGATGTTTTAAAGTTAGTGAAACCTGAAGCTTAGCAGGCAATGTGAGCTCATAACCTGGCGATGCAAAGGGTTTTTTTTAATGTGCGCATTATAACCACTTATTGCAAATGTGTAAAGCATTATAAATGATTAATAATAATAATAACCATTAACTCAGTCAACATAGAGATCATTAAACCATTTAAAAGCATGCCATAATGCAAAGTATTACCACAAAATCATATAAATATATAAACAATTATCACATATTTTCCCATCAGGTGCTGCTGCGTTTTAAAATGATCTTTTCGGCGTTGTGTTTCCGTTTGAAAACAAGCTTTCTGTTTTAATTGTCTACACAGGTGGGCCTCTAAATGTCCTTTGACCCCCAGGAGCCGAAAGAGGGCTCCATTATACAAGTCAAAGGTCAGTTTAGCGCTCGAGGCGAGTTGATCTGAGGGGTGCTTAGATATGCATATCCCACGAATCACAGCAATCACAGCTAATCAGTGTGATTATCCATGAATTTTAACATGCAAGGCCACTGAAGGTATTATTGTTTATTTAACATTATAGATTTTGTGTCAACTGTTTTTTAGCCTCATGCTTACTCATTTAGTGTATTAAGAAAATTGCAACTAAATGTGATTTCTTTTAGCACAGACCTTTATTAAGAATGAAAAGTGGATAAATTAAGATTAAAATTAAAACATAAAATAAGAATAAAAGCAAGTTGTTCTGTAAACACAGACCACATTCAAGATACATCACATATGATATCTCCGCCTGTCATCAGAGACATAATCACTGCCAGATGGCGTCTTCTCCCCTCTAACCTTTGACAACCCCTTCTCTTTGTCTCTTCCTCATAACCACCAGGGAGAACGATAAGATCCGGGGAGTCGTTGCCCAGTCTGCTGGAGGAGGAGAACTCAGGAGGAGGTCATACAGTATGAAGGGCCAGATGAGGCCAGGAAATCCCTCTGGTCTCTTAATCAACATCGAGGATAAACAAAATAAAACCGAGAAAGGTAATGTATCATGCATGAAGGTCTTGATGAGATAACCGCAGTCTGCAACACCGCAGCTGTTTGACAGCGTGATGACATGAGACGTCAGTAAACATCTAGATTATCATCGCAGCACAGTCTGTGGATTCATGTTCTGTGTTTTCAAGAAAAACGTGGTGAATTTGCGTTATCTGTGCTACAAGTGAATGGTCATAAAAGGATAAGGATGGCTTTTTAAAAATGTTTTTCTTACTGTTAACAAATTCCATGAAACCAAACCAAAAGCATTTAAGTCCATCTATCTGCTGAAGAAGAAAATTCTTTAAAAACAGGCAGCAGCAACTGCAGTTCTTAGCAACCGTTACACAAAAGCAATGCTTTTTTTTGTGTGTGTGTGTGTGTGTGTGTGTGTGTGTGTGTGTGGGGTGGGTGGGGGGGACTATTTTCAGCCATGGACTAATACACTCTAGAAAGTATTTGCAACAGCATGGTGTGTGTGGGATCAACTCAAAATAAACTACAGTGCCCAAGTTAATTGAAATAAAGGAAAATGTCACCCAGTGCAGCAGTGTGGCTCACTGATGTGTTTTTAACTGCGTTGTGTACGCTGTCAGTACTTGTTAGTACGATCAATTCATTGGTGGTTTTAGTTGAAATGACAGCGAAAGAGCGAAATCAAGCTGAATGAATATGATCTGTGTTGGAGAAATAAACAAACAAGAGCTTGCTGATAGGCTCCTGCAAACCTTTATTTAACTAAAGTTCAACTTTTGAATCCTCCCCCGCGACCCTTTAAGAATAAGTGGTTACAAACGAATGAATGAATGACGTGACTTGTGTTCGTTTTTACTGTGTCCAAATAAATTTGTTAAATGTTCAGCTTCTTTGCTGGTTGTTCCAATAATCATTACTGCTTTTGCCATCAGCACTTACAGACAGTTTGCTTCATGCCTTTGTGAATATCATAAACATTCAACGACTAGCTGACTAATGACAATTAGTCAGCTCGGAAAATCTTTAGTCGGGGGCAGTCATAGACTAAAGAGTGAGAAAGTCCACATATTCAGGAAGTGGGGTGGATGGATGAGTCAAACACAAACACTGGACTTTCACAGAGGAATCTGGGGTTCATGTTCCCTGTGAAACCAGTGGTTAACTTCTTTTCTTTCTTTATTTCAACTACTTTTAGTTTCTTCTTTTTTACTTATGTAACACACATACGTTGCGTTTGTGATGTGCGTAAGTTATCTTTGTAACACATGTAAGTTATGTAACATACATACGTACCTCAACTTATGTACCAATATACTTATTTGAAACCAGACCACCATATTTTCCTAAACCTAACCGAAGAATTTTTGTTCTTTAATTCTGAAAGTCTACCAGAGCGTTGCATTATTATTAACTTGACTGTGAAGCCCTGTATGTGCAAAACTGAAACTACATAGGGAATGAGAACATGTTATTTTATCAACAATTAGAAAAATGTGGAACATCACTCACTTAATCTTTTAAAATTTTTAAATGCACAATGTTATTGTTTTGTGAGTAAAGAAAAAAAAAGCAAATGCAACATATTTTAAACTGGCTTCTTTGTTGAAAAAAAAAAGCTCACAAACATACAGCATAGCTTCCAATTGTGCGTCTGACTCTGACAGGTGCAAGCTGGGACACAATGAACATGCGTGTATGTGTGTGCATGTGTTAAAAATAGACTTAAATAGCTCTAATTGTCATTAACCTATTATAACACAAAAATAGAAACTGAATTATCTTTGTGTATGTATATGGCAGGACTACGGTGACACTATTTGTGGGAGTTCATCATTCTATGTCACCTGTTGGTTCAGACTTGCTAAAGAACCACAGCAGTATCAGTTCTGCTTCAGAAGTCAAGTAATCAGATATTTAATGTTATAAGTCCAATAAGTATCCCATATTGCCATGTTGGAGTCATAGTAGGAATTGAAGAATTAAAGTTGCTCTTGTTGAGACCCCATTAGTTCCATTTCACTGTTTTATGATAAAATAGTTTGGACCAGATCACAGTCTTGATTTTAACATACAAACCACAGTTCATTAGCTTTTATAAATGTGTTGAGCAGTTTCATAAGGCAGTTAAAGAGAGGAATACAAATGGGCCAAATGCTCATACATCAAAGCAGCAAAAACACTGTTAGCAATCAAGGGAAATAAGTGGAGGGATTAAGTGTTCTAGAGGGAGGAGGAGGGAAAGAGGCAGGAGGTTGGTCCAATCAAAATAGCAACTGGATATGATGGACAGTTGGGAACAGACTCAGGGGAAAGCATGCAGAGCACTGGTGGACAGGAGGGCACCCTGTTACAAACTGCTGCACACATCAACTTATAGCCAAGGAGGCTTTTTTTTTTTTGAATCCCTCCATAAACTGTAGCTAAAAATGGGGCAATTTCATCCAACAGTGATGCTTAATCTCCACAATGCTTTCTTTTCTGCCAAAACGGATGCAGTAATATGGTGAAATCCATAAAAACTGCTGTCAAATTTCAGATCTTGATCAGGTAACAAGCTCTAACTGAGCAACATCTGGAAGTTCAACCAGGAAACCCCATCAGTCTCACTTGACTTGAGGTTTGTTATCCTCAGTTTTGGCCACTTGGTCTTTCACAGCTGTGTTTACAAGTAGCATGCCATGTTCAAATTGTCCGCAGATGTTTTTCAAATGTAACCTACCTGAAGAAAAAGTGTTGATGACGGCTTTGGTGGGAGTTTATGTTTTGGCGAGACTTTACAACACAACAGCATCACAACGTCCTCACACTGTTTAAAAGTTTAGACAGAATATACACAGATACCTATGTTTAAAAAATACCACAGCACAAAATGTCTAAAAGCTAATTTTCTGTCAGACATGGAGTTATAATTATGTCCCGGACATTTTGAGCATGCACTCATGGGCATTCTGATAGGGGAAAGCAAAGTGCGATGGGCTCAGACTCCTGCGTTTATCAGCACGTTTAGCGTCTGTCCGACAAGAGCCAGATTGTAAGCAGGAATGTGTCCAGGCTGTAAGTGCCATGTTAAAGACTCCACTATCAGTTACTCTGTCGACTGAGAGCTCTGTGTTTATCATGTGAATAGTAGAGGAAGTCTGTACATCATAGCAACAATTTTGAAAAGTAATGCTTAATAGAAGTGTTTTTATATTGAGCCTGGGAACCAGACAAATCTGCTAAGCTCAAGTTTTCATTCGCTCCAAAATTTTCTAGCATGCTATCATCACTTTAATTAATACTTTTCTTCCCACATCGTTACTTAATTATTTGGTCATTAAAGATCATTCTGAATTAACAACATTTCTTTGATGAATTTGTGCTCAGGCTGTTTGAGGGACACAAAAAGGGCACCAGCTGCATGCAGGTGGGTCATACTTGCTCACCTTAACACCTCAAAGATGGAGAGGATTTTGAAACCAAAGTCAGGGGTATGGGAGCTTTATAGACTTTGTTTCTTGCATTCTAATAACTCTGAAAGAATTTTTTTGCAGATCCAAACAGCTGACCTAACTGATATTTATTGGTTGGAAAACACAATGGGACCACAGCATTAAGGGTACTTAGAAAGGGAACACCACATTCTCTCCACTGGAAGAGCAACCTGGAGGGCATTTTATCGTGTTTTATTGACCCGCATTTTGTGAACATGGGCACAGCGCATGTTAAGTATGTTAGCTACTACAAAAATGTCTTCTGAATGTAATTATTAATCTGGTAACATTAAATTAAAAGAATACTCTGGACATTTTGGAAAATGTGCTTGCTCACTAATCCACTCTCTCGGATAAAAGGATCAACAATCAATTTCATCTCAGTGCCTTCAGTTTGGGAGCGTGATCCATTTAGCCACAGCAGCCTACAAAGAGTGGAAGCAGCAGAAAGCAGCTAGCTCTGACTGCTAATAAAACTACACTGACATCATTTATATTTCCACAGTGTTGATACACAAGATAGAACTTTTGATGACAACTTTGACAGAGCTCGGCTATCACTTTTCCTTGCCTTCCCATGTTTGTTCTAACATTGAACACAGTGTGCTGCCTTCCAGTGAAACTTGCTGGACTTGCTGTTGAGGTTGTGGTTGTGATGACCTGAGTTGTGTACATGATATGCTTGGTGTTCAAGTAGTTAAGCTGTGAAAACACTGCTTCAAGGCAATAACAACATGGACGCCAAAAACGTTCACACACGTTCTACAGAGTAAAATCACAATATATTTACTTAGCATTCACTGAAAAATGAGCTTCCATGGCTTCCACCGTTTCTGAAAACATCAGTAAACATGTCACAACTTGTGAACTCAGAGCATTCATAAAACTTCCACTAAGGAGGCTGAGAACACCACATATGAACTCTTCTAACAACTGTTACAATCCAATTTGAAGGCAGCAGCCGATGACACTGATAAGCTGCCTTCTCATATTTCCCAGTAAGAAAGAAAACAAGCATTTTTTCCCCAAAAAATCTAATCACAGTAATCTTTTGACAAGAGCACCACACACTTCTGAATATACTACAAGAGCTGCTCCTGCAAAGTATATCCATGTTCAATGAATATAGATAAGAATAATGTTATAGAGGGGATGTTGAATATATGGCAGTGCATGAAAACACAATTGGCCTGTAATTTGATGGCAGTGAATGTGAACAATCAGCAGCTGCCTTTTAAAATCTGACACATGGTTAACTTGGTACTGTCGGCGATAGTGAATTTAAATTCTGGGGCTCATTAAAAATAACTGTGGGATAGTTGAGCTGTATAATTGTTGGCTGTAATCTACAGATGCCATGATCTTTTATTACAGCTTAACATCATATTGTATTTCATATCCAAGAGCCTTTGGCTGCATCAAATTACAGTAGTACCTTTGTGCACAGTGCTGCTGGATATTCCCATCTCCTGGCAATAATGTTACTTACACCCCAAAGAGAACCTATAGCATTTGTTTTCCTACAAACACATAATAGCAAAATTCCTGTCTCTCATGTTTGAATTAATTACTTCCTGGCTCAGTAATTATCTAAACTTATATACTTCATATTTGGTATGTTTCATGCAATGATGCAATGATGTTAAGCTTGAGCAAAGTAAAGCCTTTCAACCTATGGCATTCAGCAAAAAGTCACCAAATTACACAAGCACCCCGTAACTGCAATTCTTTAATCCCCTACAAACTATTGCTTTTATTCAACACAGTGATGTTCAAATTGGCAATCACACATTCTTCCATTTATGCACAGCCTCACCTCCTCCCTGATTGCAGTTGCTGACGGTAACACTGAGTCATCCCTCAGGAGTGGAGGGTTTGGGAATTGTAAGGTGCTGTCTGGTAGGAATGCAGTTCTGAGATATGAAGCAGCAGCAAAACACAGTGACACCATACAACGCACTTCAGGACAGCCGAACCGTTTACTCTCCACTTTCACCGTTTACACTATATTTTTGAACAACATTTTATTCACAGTAAACATGTCAATTTTTTATAAAGTGTAAACAGTAATCGGTAAACAGTAACCAGTTAACTCCTCTCTCGCCTGCAGAGAAAGTCACCAGACTCATGTAAAGTCCATCCTCAGTCATGTTTTAAACTACACAAAATGCTCTGTAAGAACTAATAAATTACATCTGACACATAAAAACAAAAAAACAAAACTAGAGGCAAACACAAATCACCTCAGAGTAGTGGGCCACATTGGGTGCCAGAATCGAAGTAATAATAGCTCAAAATTTAAGTTTTATCACATACCAGCTGCCAACACCAGTCAAAAAAAAGAAGACAGCAATGGTTAAATGTGATAAGATGAAAGCTGGGAGAAAATAAACATAATTAACTCACAAAATGCCAAGAAAGGAAATATTTGCACACCCATTTACCTTGTTAAACAGAAAAATACGGATCACCTTCTAAATTCAAGTTTCCCTCGAACTAAGACAAGCTATACTTGCCTTGTCTTGTAAATCTTTCTACTGTTATAACAACCAGCAACTCTGGTTTGATAAAAATAAATCCTTAATTCACTGCATTAGAAGTGAGTGGTGCCCATTACTCATGCAAACCTTTAAGGTAGCAAAATTAAATGACAAAAATCACCCTAAAACCCGACCACAGATGGACTCAGGCAGTCGCAGATGTCCGATATATTCATCCCATCACCCGACCCGCAATTGTAGAAAGATGGTCCATTCATTAAGTGAGCAGTCTGGTCCTATTGATCAGCGTGAACTTGCAGTCCTCGAGAGTGAGTGACCGTATGAAAAGCTTGTATCATCATCAGCCATTGTTAAGAAACAAGACAACAAAATGTATTAGCTACTGTAAACTGATGTGTTTAGGGAATTGTTTTGCCTCCACGTAAGCTCCGCCCACTTCCTAAAGTTTACCAACAGAAAAGGTCAGACTGAAAATGTGAAGTGACAGCCAACTGTTGGTGCAACAAGCCCCAGGTCAGCTTTTTAAATTTAGTTTATTTGTTAAACATTATGTTGTTAATGTGCCATGAGCTAAAGAAAACCTCAGCACAAATTCTCTTTTCAGCTCTGAGTAATATTCAAGTCTTTTAAAGCAATGACATGTTGTGCATTGCTCGAAACTGACATTTTGTTGTACCTCAAAACTTTGCTCTCTAATGAGATGGGAAAGAACAGGAGAAATTATGACTGCCAACAGTTTGGTTTGTTGTCGTGCTTTATGTTTCATGACTTATGGTCTCGAGGAAAAACACAGTTCCCAAGACAATCAGCTGAGAGCTCCGAGAGCCCCGAATTAGCTGTTTCTGCAGACTTATCGAGATGAAGTGGTACAAAAGATAACCCCCTGTCAGTTACCATTAACCACACACCTTCAGACAGCTCGCAGCCACGAGGAGAGAAAGTTGCAGCAACTTTACGACAGCCATATCTTCTTGTTCTTCTCCACAGGCTCTTTTCATCAGATATCATCATCACAGCTCTGACAAAGCTTCCCTCCTTCTAATTAAGATCGTCTGTTAATATTATATTGATTAATTTCAGATGAAGTCGAGCGCTGGCGCTAATCAGGCTATTATGAAGATTCCTCCATCAAGATCTTTCTTCTTCTCTCACGCTGTAACTTTTTGTTTGTGAGAACCATATGTCCCAAATTAATAAAGCCAGGCGGTATACTGAACCCTCTTCACTCTGTCACTGCTTGTCACAGTAGAATTGGCCTCAAACTTATTCTCTCCTTCCTTCTCTCTATCCCTGTATCTCTCCCTCTGTTCTTTCTGTTTTCGCGCAAGTGTCCCAGTTAAGAAATTGCTTACATCCCACTCAGTCTGGGGCTGGATTGAAATTTCCCATAGGGTATGTACCAATATGCAGAGAGCACACTTCGACAGATGCCATCAGAGAACAAGCATATGAATTACCAGGCAGCCTGCCATCTTTGAGTTCAGACAGAATGGCATTAATACCTG
Source organism: Lutjanus erythropterus (assembly GCF_056507025.1). Taxonomy (NCBI): domain Eukaryota; kingdom Metazoa; phylum Chordata; class Actinopteri; order Lutjaniformes; family Lutjanidae; genus Lutjanus; species Lutjanus erythropterus. The sequence continues at coordinate 14,584,060 of NC_139319.1, read as the reverse complement.
ATTACGATCCAAACAACAACACAACAACAACATGAAAGCCAAAGCAACTGGGAGCAGGTAAAGGTTTCATCATTTATATATTAATGGATTTACTAACAAAGACTCTACTACCCCCTCAAAAGTTAAAATGTCATCGAAGCTGCCAACAACCAGGGGACTTTGGAGCAAAAAATAATAATAATAAAAAAGGGGGGGGTAAGAAATCAGATGCCGTCAGCAAATCACGTTCCAATAAATTAAATATTCGCCACTGCTGACCATAACTAATTCAGAAGCCATGATAAATTCATGACTACAATTAAAGAAAACACGATCCTTTTAATTTTAAATGGCTGTAAATATTGGCATTACCCAATTAAGTCACATTTAACTGTAGGAAAAGTACCTGCAAATGAACCATAAACACTCAGCCTTTATATTCAGGGAGGAAGTATAAAAGTTTCATTCAAAGTAACAAAAAAAATCAAACCTTTAGGCATGGCAGAGTTTTATAGGAGACGTTTTATATAATTCTTACATTTTATGTGTAGTCAAAGCATGATAAACACAGAATATAGAAAAATATTTCTATTTTGCAAAATGTTTCCTCAGGGTTTTGAATTTAACTGTAAGTGAAATGGCATATATAAGGAAATAAATAACAAAATAATTATTAATAAAGCAATTGGTTGATGTAATTCTGGCTATATGGTTCAAGCTATATTATTTCTATATCTTATTTTGATTATTATTATTATTATTTTTTGTAGTACATTTTTCCTTGCACAGCTACTTTTTTCCCCCTAATGCTGTTGTGTCAAATTGAATTCCCCCCTACAGAAGATCAATAAAGCTACATGTGATCTCAACTCAAAACAAAGCTTACCATAACAGATAAGTATGTTTTTACTGACATGTAACTTTAAACCACTGACTACGTTCCATATTTCTACACTCACCACACGTCATTCAACACCATCACTCCATATCTCTCACACTGCACCTTATTCTGCATTTTCTTCTGATTGATTTTTCACCCGCATTAGTCATATGTTATACTTGATATTGCTTATCTTTTGTACTTTTTATCACTGATATTTTATCTCATTCCTGTCTATTTATCCTTAGTAAATATATGTGAGTCTTCAATACAGAGCACCATTTGAGGATGACTCAAATGCAATTTGATTCTGCCTGCACCATGACAACAAAAATTCTTGAATTTTGAATCTTGAGTAAGAAAACTGTACACATTTGGGGATACAGTGATGAATAATGGGGCAGCAGATCAGATAAATGTTAATACTGTGTGTTCATATGTCTTTGAATAGTTGACAAACTGCATATTTTGTAGTTTGAATGACTTGATGGGCAAGAAGGATGACTATAACGAAAGCCGAATGTGATAGTTCACATCAGCAGTGATGAAAATAACAAATATCTCAGTGGTTAAAGAAATAAAGGATTGTAAACATTCAGTGAAGCCATGTCAGCGGATCAATAACACCCTTTGACACTGACGGTGTGTTTGTATACGTGTTTGTGTGAACTATGTATGCATGTATGAACGTGTTTCCACCTTCACCCGATTTCTCTGTCTTTCATCATATAGTGTTTCAGTTGAAGATGCATATTTGCATAAATCAGCTCTATAGATAATATTCTTTCTCGTGAGTAAAAAGAGCCCAGATGTAATTATAATGCTTTGGTGCTATAGAAATAAAATTCACCTGACATAACTTGAATAGCTTTATTATGAACACTGTAAAAAATATATTGATGATTGCATTTAAAACAACAACAACAACAACAAAATGAACAGGAAACACATACAGCACATTTATATTAACAACAAAATATTGTCTGTCCAAAATGGTCTCACTTCTTTTCTATACTTAATCAATTAACTTAATCATAAATAGTCCTCATTCACAACTTACATAGATTAGTTTTCTAGATGTTCATCCTCTCTTTATACATTATGTTCATTCTCTTTATACATATATCTCTATGTAAATCCTCTTTATATATCAATAATCAATCATCTTTGTGATGCACAATTGATATTTGTCCCTTACAAACATCCATCTCTATTCTTACATTCATAATCGATGTATAGATTTAACATCAGCATCAGCAAGCCTCATCTCATCTTCTTGAGTCCAACAAGGCTCCGTCCTTTCCTGTATGTAGTTACCTATGCACTTTCTATAGCCGGAATTTCCAGCAGTCGACATCTAGAAATAATCACACCAGTGTAACAATTTACAGGAAATGAACTGTAAACTTGACATTTTAATTTTGTAATTTCAAACTAAAATTCCAGTTTAACTTTATGAAAGTTCAGTTTGATGTAAAAGACCACAAACTCACAAAATCAAAAATAAAATAACCTTTTTATCGTCAGTGAACCATGTCAAGCACTATTTTTCTGAGGAACTTATCCATTTGTTTATTTAATTTGTTCAGTGGAGAATTTTTAACCAATATGCACTGAATTATGCCAGGCAAGAGGAATAGCATATGAATTTTTTAATTGAGTGTTTTTCCCCTTTAAGCGGCTGCTGTGTCAGCTCTTTGGCGGTGGGAAAGACAGATTGTGGTGACTTTGATAGGCCTCTTCCTGCTCTCAGCACACATCATGATAAATGGTCCATTTTGGAATCCATAATGGACACTGATGTAGAAGCACTCTTCTCTCTCCTGACATTGAACTGTCTGTCTTCTTCGTTCAGTCATCTCTCACAGCAGTCCGTTTGGAAAGTGCTGTTTGTTTTGTTTTATGCATGCAAGGAAAACCAAGTTAGTGGATTTTGTAATTTGGCTGTTTGGTTTATTTAAAGACTTAGACACTTTTTCCCTCCGTATAATTACCACACACTCATTATGCACATTTTATAGCTAATATAAAGCTTTATTAGATCTGAAATTCACGTCCAGCAGGAGCAAAGAAAGCGTGATGTGGTCCAGCCACCCACATAGAGGTTAGTCTGTAAAAGTAAAGGCAGGGCTGAAGGTTTGCTCCCACTTAACGTCTCAGTTTCTCCCCCTCAAATTAGGGAAGCACAACATCACAACATGGACACTGACTTCCTCGTGCCTTCCTCACTCCCTCTCTAATCTCTGCTGCCTCTCTCGTGCGAGGAAACAGTTGCATGTAATGTATACAAGATATAATGTGAAGCAGAAGGGAATTGAAAGAGAAGGCAGGAGGAGGGATTTAAGGAAAGGGGCAGATTGGAGGGGCGTTGGGCTCCCAGATGCCCCTGTCCCTGTGTCTATGTGTGTGTGTGTGTGTGTGTGTGTGTGTGTGTGTGTGTGTGTGTGTGTGTGTGTGCTGCTGTGCCTTGGAGATGACTGTCAGCAGGCGGTGCCTCTGAGAGAGAGGAGAGAGGGGAGAGAGGGGGGCGATGTTTCCAAAGGGGGGCCCAGTCTGTTACCAAAGGGAGGTGGAGATTTACTATCCCACCCAGTCAAAGTGTCTCACTGGTGCTCTGACACACACACACACACACATGCAGAGATACACACGCACACACATAGTCACACACACACTCAGACATACTGCAAACTCTCCACAGGAAACTCTGAGCCATAATGCGAAGGCACCTCAGAGCAGACGGGTGCATTGCTCAAACCAAGTGGGATACGGTGCGGCTTTGATAGTGCGTTAATTACTCATGTGATGTGATACAGATGTCTGGGGGCTTCAGCCGAAAGTTTGCCTGACGCTTTCCAAGGGGGCCAGGCAGACATTTTAGAAGAGGTAGGTGAAAACCAAACGTATTTATTATTTATGGACAGATCAGTTTGCGTGCTGTCACAGATCCCAGCAGTGTCATGCTGATGCTAAACTGTGATGCTACTTGAAGGGCTGGCTGCTAAATAGTTCTTTGTGTACTTGGTGACAGCTGGGACTTTGAACAGGAAGAACTCTGGGCTATAAGAGTTGCCTGTGCTGTGACATGATGAAAAGGGCTTCACTATCGATCTGACAGTTTGAAACTTTATCTGCTCTTTAGACCAGGAGTTTCGGGGGAATGAATTACTGTGATTTTGTCCAGAAAGTTTGGTGTTTTTTCCTGTGAAGAGGTAGCAAAGGTGACGATAACTCAGTATAAAAAAAAGACATACAGAATTTAGTGAACTCAACTGATCTTTTCTCATTTGTGTAAGGTCTCTTTTATTTATTTAGGTTAATTAAACCTAAAATAACCAGTAGTTATTTTCAGAACACGAGTTCTTCAAACCTGAAGTCTGATGAGTTAAATTAATGTACTGTACAGGTGAGGTCCAAGACACATGATCAGCATATTAGCAGACCTCCCAGCATGCTGTAGTTATAAAATATATAATAAAAACTTGCTGTGAGTTTTTAAAACACTTTGAGATAAGTCACAGTTGCTTGTTTTCACAATAATAAAAACAGTGTGAAACATGATGAAGGTTAGTATTAAAATTGCATAATAAGATCTTTATCTAAAATGAAGAGATTACTTTTTAAACTAAGAAAATGTAAAAAGAAGTCAACTTTGTATGTAAAGTTTGTCGGACTGAAGAGTAGCTGGTTCAACTTAGTATATTAAGCTTAATCAACATGTTTTCTCAAGTACAACTTAATTAAAAGTATCTATTTTCAAAGTACCACAGAACTTGTAAACAGTTCTTCTAACTGAAATACTTTGTCTTGAAATGTTGAATTGAATGAATGTACTGTACAGAGTTCAATCAACTCATTAAATTGAGTTTCTCAGGAAACATAATCAGCATGCTAGCAAACTTCTTATTTATAGTTTAAAGAAATCATATATTATGAAAACTGTGTCTCTGAATTAATATCAAGCTTTTGTCATTACAACATTACCTGAACTTGTTTTTTGCACATTCAGTCAACTTAAATTCTAAGACAGCTCTAACACTAACTTTTTGTAAGAAAAAACAGTTTATTTTTACAGCAAGCAGTCAATATTTAGTGATATCTGCTAGATTCATTTTAGAAAGGAAATGCAGCTCTGTTTATAGAGTAGAATGTTGTATATTTGCATCAGCTTGCATCAAGTCAGACCAGTGTTTAGCATTCTCTTCCTATTTGATCTTTTTTTCTTGCTTGTTGTCACGGTCATAAACTAGAAACCATGAAGGTCCATACTGAATTTGGTCTGACAACCTCTACACTCAAAATTGAATAAATTTAAACTCTTTGTCTGCAATTAAAACTGAGTTTTCAAAGGAAATCAAATTTGTTTGTAAAATTCAGTCTGAACAGTTGTTAAACGTGTTTTCTCAAGTAAAACGGAATTGGTGTCAAATCTATTTGAGAGGAAAGGTTTGTTTTGAATCATTGCAAAATTACCTCATCTTGTTCTCTAATTCAGTCAATATAAAATCTTAAAGCAGCCTGGACACTTACAATTTATTTTGAAGCTACTTCAAGGACCTTTTATATTTTGTTGATTTTGGAGGCCCCTGTGGACAAAAGCAGTAGTGTCTCATATATATATATATATATATAATATGTACATTAGCTTAAGAAAAATCTCTCACAGGCTCGTTCATGGCAGGCATGAAGAAGAACTAGTAACCAATCTTTTTGCAGATGGTCTCATTAAGTTACATAGGTCATGTGGAAGCATCAGTAATAAAATGAGATTGTTTCATAATTCAAAAGTCCTTGTAGTAGCTTTAAGTTAAAACAAAGTGTAATATTAATATAAAATAAGGATTTGAACAAGAATCCAAGGTGTAACTAGGCCTATATATTTTGATTTTGTTTTCTTGCTTTGAGAAAAAAATCAACCCTGCAGCACTTCTACTATGTTAATAAACAAAAAAGTTCTTTGTTTTGTAACCATGTTTAAACCTTTCTAAATTAGAAACAGAGGGAGAATGCAAAACTAAGGAAATCATTCAGCTGCGAACCCACGCAAGGGGCTCACTGTGAAGACGAAGTAAATCCTCGCTGTGTAGCTGCAGCATTATTGACACAAAGACATAACCGACAGCTCCTTCTTCCAGGAACGACTCGGAGCAAAAGAGATGCCCGATGCGCTCTGCCTCTGCCTCATCCGTAAATGTCTGACTGTAACCAGCCCTGGCATCTTCCATCTGTGCCCCTCTGGCAAAACCTTTTTGAAGTCTTGAAGAAGTTGTTTAACTTCCTCACAGCTTTTGAAAGGACAGTAATGCTGTTTAACTTTCCTGTAACTGATGCATAATATTCCACTTTGGTTGGATTTTAAGGGGAAGCAAAATGTGATACAACCTGTTTTTTATGTATTTATTTATTTTACTAAATTTGTTGTCTGAAAGCTAACCAAAGTTTCCTTGTTTCCTCACCAGTGATATATTGGGACAGTATTTCAATCAACAAAATCAAAGCGCCGAGTGTGTTCCATAATGGGCATCCCAGCTGTGCATATGTTGGTGCTAATGGCCTGTATGGCAGCCAGAGGAATGTGCCAGAGAAACAGCGCTGAAGCAGACAAGGCTTCTCTCCCAGGCTCCCTCGTCCACTCCACCCTCCAGTCTACAGCTTTCTCCAGCACCGTCCGTCCCGGTACATCGGGGCCTGGCCTTCCTCTCCCAGCGGTCGGTGCACAAGCTGTGGGATCTCAAAATGCATCTGTTGTAAAGAGGCCAATCCCACCTCCAATGTGCACTGGTCGCACCTCCATTAACAACTATTTTAAGTACATCAACACCGTAATTTCCATTTTAGTGTTTGTGGTCGGTCTGGTCGGCAACGCCACCCTGTTGAAGATTATATACCAGCACAAGTGCATGAGGAACGGGCCTAATGCCCTCATTGCCAGTCTGGCATTAGGGGACCTCATCTCCATAATCATTGGTTTACCCATCAATACATACAAGGTACATTTTTCACTCTGTTTGTGCATGTTTAATTGAAGTTTAAACCTTATTTTTCAAATCTAAGCTCCTGACTGACAGGTCTCTGTGTTGATATGATGAAATGCAGCAACAATGGAGGTGATATGCAGAGATAAAGTGGAATACTACAGACGGGAAAAGGGGGGAGGGGTTTAAGGGAGTGTGCAAATAGACGGGAAAGTGTAATCAGTCGGACTTGGTTATCTTCCACGTGTGAGCAGATTAGTGATGAGAGGAGCAGGGATATCGCTGGCTTGAATAAACATGGGACTCAGGCTGTAGTCACACATGGCAGTGGCCTTGTATTGACCTGAGACATTAGTCACTGACCCTTATCTAGAAGTTTTATTTTTCCCCAAAAAAGTACTCAGTGCTACTCAAGTAATAAATCACTTGTGGAGTTTTGAACTCAGTTCTTCATTAAAGCCCCATCTATAATGTTTTATCCAAATATATGTGAGGGGAATAAGTCTGACTAATACTGTAGTGTAAATAAAAATCTTAACATTTATGGTGGTTTATTTATGGTTCATAATTAAAAGCACTGGCTTTATTCCTGTGTTTATGATCATTATTGATGTAAACAAACCTTTTATCTGTGTCAGAAAACATTCAAAATGTCATAATGTATCAGTGAGTTTCCAGCCTCTTTTATTTCCGTTAGCTAAGAATTAGCTCACTATGTTAATATTGCATTTAGTAGTTGTCTAATAATTATGAACAAACATGGACCAATTTGTTGTTTTGCAAGTTCCAACTAAGTCTCAAGTCTTTGCACTCAAGTCCTGAGTAAAGTCCTGAGTTCTAAACTTTGAGTTTTGAGTCTGAGGCGAGTCATAATGTAACAGTGAGATTCCAGCCCTCAAAAAATTTAGAAAGTTACTTAGCTGTTAAGCTAACATTAGCCAAGAATAAGCTCACAAGCTGTGTTACTTTTACATTTAGTAGTTGTCTTTTGTTTTTACTAGCAGAGGTGGGTCAAGTCTTTGCTTTGCAAGTCCCAACTAAGTCTCAAGTCTTTGCATTCAAGTCCTGAGTCTCAAACTTTGAGTTTGGGACTAGTGATTACTAGCAGTGGAAGACCAAATCTCTGTTTTATAAGTCACAAGAAAGTCTCAACTTTTTGGACTCAAATCCCAAGTCAAATCACATCAAGCAGCTTCTTGGCACAAGTCCGAGTGAAGTCACACATCTGATGATTCATTTATACAAAAGACCTGTTAATCGGTCAGAGAGCGATAGCTGGTTTCAGTTTTGTGTTTTGATTTTTGATGACTCACTAACACACTTTTGTTTACTTTTGGATTACGGATTGTGCCTTTAAAATACGAAGCATTTAATGATGATAGATCACGGTTAGGGATGCTGTCCTGGGTTGATTTACAGCAATAAATAATGTCATCGCTTGTATAATAATAAAGAATAATGTAAAAACGGAGTGATCAGTCAGCCTGATCTTCTCAGTGCATCATGGGTCACCACTTTACAAGTGAAAAATGAGAAAGCCACCTGGTTAGAATTAACTTGGGACTTTGAGGGCACAGCGACTTTGTTGTCTGAGCAGCACATGTGCAGAAAGGGAAACAGAAATCTTACGGGGGGAACAGTTTATGGCACAAACAAAGAAAGAGCCACGTCTACAGTGCTGAAACCATGTTGAAGCCCTTTGTTCACTTCCTTGAGGCTGTTTCCAAAAATAATCAGGTACTTGTACCCTAAAAACAGTGACGTGGGCTCCTTTCCTCTCTGCTGCTCTTCTGCGCTCCTGGGAAACTTAAACGGCACAAGGAAACAATAGAGGGCCAGGATGCGCCGTGAAGCTCTTCCTCTAGCTTCAGCTTGTTTAATGCGGGTTGTATCGTACTGACGGAAAAGTGCCAAAAGACCACTTTGATGGAGACAAAGGTCTCAACACACATGACCCTGACTTATTTTCCCAGAGGAAGAAATACTGTACGAGGTTGTGGAAGTGGATCTGAGATACTAGTGACAACAGTGACTTATTATTAACGCTTGGATGAGTTTTGAGAGGTTGCATGTTTGCAGGAGATGTGAAGGTTTAGCAAAAATGTTATCAGCTGATGAGCTCCATATGGTCCGTGTCAGACTAAACTCACTCTGACGTTAACATGACGTTGAGGAGTCTTTGATGTGCCTCGGCCTGCAGTCAAATTGCCTTAGATAGATTTTAATGATGGTCAGCTTGAAAAGTGAGATTAATATTTCCCTTCTCACTCCAGAGACAATTTATTTTAATAACATAATTTACTTACTGATACACTGACCATGCCAAACAGTGATTTAATGACAAATTATGTTAGTGTGTATGTGATAAATGTTAACAATGATACAAATGTGATTGAATTCCCCTAAAGCTTAAGTTAATGTGTGCTTTTTCCACCAGATCCTGATGACAGAATGGCCTTTTAGTTATAATAACTTTGGCGTGTTCCTGTGTAAGCTGGTGCCCTTCCTGCAGAAAGCCTCTGTGGGCATCACCGTTCTTAACCTGTGCGCCCTCAGTGTGGACAGGTCAGTTCTTTCACTCTCCACACACACAAGGGTCATTGGTAAACCAGCAAAAGGTCTTCAATATAACACTCATTGAGAAGTGGAACAAATCATGTCGTACCCCAAAAAAACTTAATACTAACACTCTAATTCATTTTTTGTGAAAGTTTAACCATAACCCTTTAAAGGAATTTCTAAAAAAAAAAAAAAAAAAAAAAAAATTCTAAATGTGCTCTGTGCCAACTTAAAACAATGAAAAAATGTTTAAACACCTACTGATACCTGTAGGTGTTTAAACTGTTGGTCCTTTAAAGTTGTGTACCAGATTTCCATCAACTCCATCAGATTTGTACAAAAACATGATTTAATCAGGCAAAAAAAAGATTTAGCTAAACCCCAAAGACCCCTGTCTCACTTCCTGGTTTAAAAAAGGCAAGAATACTGCGCAAGCACTGAAACTCTCTATTTTTCAACAAATTCAATAAATAACATTGCTGTTGTTTTTGTCTCAGCCATAACATATCAACTCTAACCCTTTTAAATCAAAGCTAAATAAGACACAAACTTTGTGAAATTAAAAATTGTAACATTTTGTCATTGTCATAATTACATTATGTTGTAACTAACAATTATTTTCATTATGGTCTATAAAATGTCAGAAAATATTTACATATAAGAAGCTGAAATCACAGAATTATGACTTTAAAAAATACTCAAACTGATTAATTGATTATCAAAATAGTTTTTAATTAAATTAATAATTGATTAATAATTGATTAAACCATCAGTTGTTGGGACTCTAAAAAAATTAATCACAAGGAGCTTGGCCTGGTACAAGGTTTAATAGCCAAGAGTTTGATCTTTTCCAATACATGTTCCCAGCATAATTCAAGAGTAAAAATCAAAGTTTTGTCCCCTGTAGAAACATATGAGAGCAGCTGTGTTCCTCTACAGTTACATGATCTTGTAAATCAAGCACCATGTTTGTGCACATCCTAAAATCTGAAAGAATCACAATTATTCCAGATATGTTTTTCATGGCTGAAAAAGCAGACACTGTTGCACACAATTTGAAGAGGCAGACAAATGATCGGAAAGAAAATTAAACAAATTCGATTTGTTTTCCAAAATGCATTAATATTTTGATTTGATTTGATTCTAGTTTAACAACATGAAGATGTGGTTAGTTGAGGTGATGATCACATTTCAGGAAATTACTCAGTCAGTCAATACTGATTCTCAGTGGGATGTTATTCATCTCTCTGCTCTTCTGTTTGTTGCCTCAGTGCTCAAAACTTTTTGTGAAGAGCTCTTTTACAAGACGCTCTAATGGAATTAGTTGGAGTCATTTATTTTCTCTGCAACATTAAGTGTGTGATTCATGCACTGTAAACTCTACATATGCTGTTATTATTAAAAACATGATCGCAAACATCCTGACAGGTTCTTTTATAATACTGCCTTAATAGAAATTCCCTGATGAATAAATGATGATCATGAAGTGCTGAAGCTCGGTGTCATCTCACTTCTTGCACCAGACACAACTTGAGAGATAAGAGGCTCTCCTGCCTGCTCTGCCCAGGCTCCAAGGTTCAACTAGGCAGACGTTTTATTAATGACCTCTATTATGAGAAAAAGAAAGGCTGCAGTGCTGCACAGTTGTGTTCAAGAGCAGATGCTCTCCATTTGTTTCCAGGAAATGTGTAGCATATCTTTGTGTGTGTGTGTGTGTGTGTGTGTGTGTACTTCAGACTCTTTTGTATCTTTTCAATGTTGGAGGAAGAGAAAAAGGTGGATACATTACCACTTAGTAAAATATAAATGCCGCCATGTTGTTCAACAGAGAAATTCAAATGTGTCATGAAAAATATATTGTTTTTGCCATAAAATCTTGATGCAGGATTTTACTAAAACATTTCGACAAGTGGTTTCCATTAATGAAACAAACAAGCAAACAAGTATTCAGTGCACAGGAAACACAAGCCAACAGACAGACCTCTCTGCCAACATGGGCCAGTCTGTTTGGAGGCTTCACAAAAATATAAATATTAGATATTTAAAATAAACAATTGATCATCTCTCCTCATTAATTCTTAACATTTTGATATTCTTTGCTGACTGAGCAGTTTGTTGTGTTTGGTGTGCTGCCATGCATAAAGAAAACACTGTTAGCTTTGTCAGTCAGGAGAGACAAAGAAAATGATGACTTTACTGATTTCTATTTAATGATGGAGCAGTGAGTGAAAACAACTGAACTGCTGCAGCCTTGTTTCAATTAATAAATGGGCTTTTTAATGTCATGGTTATTGTGTTACATTTTATACTTTCTCATTTCAGTTTTCTTATTTGTATCCAAGCAGTGCTTTATTATTTCTGCTGCAGTAACTCACTATCCTCTAATCATATTTTAGATTTAAAGAAAAGCAGAACTCTGTTGCATAATTAAAAACTGTTTGTTTACTAAATCCAAGTTCATTGATGGAAACCAAAACTAAATAGAGTTTAAGTAGTATGGAGATGCTCGCTTAACCCAAATAAAATAAACAAATTAACAAAAACTGCACTGTAATCCTTAAGAAAACATTGTATTGTTTCATAGTTGGCTAAAAACTAAACAAAATTTGACAAAATATTTGAGTTTCAGAGATTTTATTTCCTGCATTCTGGTGACTTTTAAAGGATGAAAATAACAAAACAATAAGCACACTGCAACAGCATTTTTGTGTTGAATACCTTTAATTCTTAGCAAAGAATATAGAATGATAAGTCCCTCTAGTGTGAACTTGTGTAAATCTCTAGCAGAAACTAATATTCATTAGTTCATTAGCATTTATTTATTTATTTAGTTATTTTTGCCCCTGTCCCTAAAAGAGGAGTGCAGCTGTATTGCTAAGAGTCGGCACGCTGTACAGTGTCAGAAAAAGGGGAAAAGTTGTGAAAGAAAAGCGCACCTAGCTAAAAAGTTAACAAAACCTTACACTGTTTGCTAACTAGATAAAAAATAGTTAGTTAGCCTACTCATAATTGTGTGCAAAAGTTTCATGAAAAAATACAAAACACATAACTTATGGTGCTAGCAAAAGGGCAAACAAAGGCAACCAACAAACCCAAAATGAAAGACATAAAAAAAAAAAATCAAAGTCCAGAATCCAGAATCCATATACCAAATTCAAAAGTACACAGAAACAATGCAAAGCAAAAATCCACCTGATAAGACACAGGGAGCTCATACAAACCGACAAGGACGAACTAGCAACTAAGGAAGTAAAGACAGGTTTAGATACACTAGGGAGGATATCAAGACACATGTGAAGGCAATCAGGAACAGGTGAAAATAATCAGTGATCAGAAAGAATGGGAGACAAAGACAGGAAATAAAAAAAAAAAAAAGACACACAAGGGACATACCAAAATAAAACAGGAAGTGACTAAAAAAATGGCATGGACCATAACAAATGGTACACTTAAAGAACAGGCAACAGCAGAGGAAAAAATATTAGTTACACCAATACTGGACCACATAATAAATTGGAGTTTTGAATTTTGGCGCAACAGATTTAGAGTAAAAAAAAAATTTTAAAGGCAAGTTTATAAGTTTAATAAAACAGTTTTTAAAGTTAAAACATGATTTAATCTGGTTTTAAAAATGAATCCTTGTGGTGCAACCCAGTCAATATGTCTGATCCATCCTTTACACCTGGACCCTGACTCTGTGCCTGCCCTTCACAGGTACAGGGCCGTGGCATCCTGGAGCCGAGTTCAGGGAGTGGGCATCCCTCTGTTGACCGTCATTGAGATTGTGACTATTTGGGTGCTGTCACACATCCTGGCAGTGCCAGAGGCTATCGGCTTCGACATTGTCCGCTATGACTACAGAAATCAAAGCATGCGCACCTGCATGCTCAACCCCCAGAGTCAGTTCATGGTGGTAGGTTGTCATCCTTCTCTTATCATTTTTGGATAAGAATTTTGCTTTTAAGGGTTTTTTTTCTGTCCCAGTGTTTTGCTTGTTATGAGGCCAAGATGTGTTGTATAGTACATTCTGTCAAAGTGCTGATACAGATGTGTAGTGGAACTTTGTCATAAAGAGACAAAACATTTCTGAACTAATATAGATAGGAAACCCACCTGCAGGAGGAATACTCAAAGTGAAAGTGCAAGTCCAGCCTAATATTTCCTTTATCTTAAAAGCATGCGTTGTTTGTTTGGACTTAATAAGTGTTTTGAATGTCCAGTTGGCACGCCAATGTGCTATTTTGGTTATAGGGAGATATATTTTAAGAGCAACCGTAAAATCACTCACCTATAATATTTCCTGGCAATAAATAATTAAAGAGATAACTAGAATACCAACCCACTGATTCTTATGTCTCCATCCAAATTCACACTTCAAGCCAGGATAGTGAGTATTTGACAGAGCTGGGACCAAGACATTGTTTTGTAAGTCACAAGTAAGTCTCAAGTCTTTGTATTCAAATCCGAGTCATGAGTCAAGTTCCCAGTCAAGACTGACAAGTCTCATTCAGTTCTAAATTGTGAGTTTTAAGACATAAACAAGTCTTTCTGCTCTTCGTGCAACTTCACTTTTTTCCCAAGACTGTTCTACCTAGTCCTGCCTTGCTGTGCTGTGAAAGGTTACTACTACTGAGCTCGACAACATGTCCGTGTGATTGGCAGAGACCCTTTCTAATGTGGTGAAACGGTTTATTTTAAACATAAACCATGTTTTTTTGTTCCTAAACCTACCCAAGTAAACAAACAAACAAAAGTGGATTTGGAGAATTACTGAGAATGAATAATGACATAGTTGATTTAGGAAATGAAGGGAAATTAATTGATTTGTGACACTTTTTAAATAACTTTTTAATCTTTGGATTTTGGGGAAGCTATGAAGTATTTTCAAGTCTATTTAATACTAAAAATATTTTTAATACAGTATCACTTTAAGAAATAAGCCTGGTCCACTCACTCTCTCCAAGCGATTGTGGCCTTTTTCACATCCTTGAAGCACATAATTGATTGCAGGCCAAGAGTAATTACTGAAGCCTGAAATCTGGGGCCTCAAACTGAGCCACATGTGTGCATCTATTCCATATGCTTAAAACTGGGGTAATCTCTCTCAGATATCAGCAATACAATGCTGAGGTCTGAGCAAACTGAACCCCTTAACAGCATTATTTGAATAGCAATGAAATAGTACATTTTCTCCTTTAAAAGACTTTCTTAACAAACTTTGCTTTGTTCGTTCTCAGTGTGTATATGGGCCAAAGTTTGGAGTAGATTCACAAAGATTACATTTTGTTTTTGTTTTTCGTATAAATTGCGTAATGCGTTTTGGTCAAGTTGATAGGATTTTGAAATTGTGGTATTTTTAAAGAGCATACTTGCCATGGTTTTTAGAACCACGGCGAGCCAGATGGGCCAGAAGTGGTTTGTTTTCAGGCTTCCTTCACGGCATTGACCACACATGTAGCACTGCTGTGGCGTTGGAGTGCAGGGTTAGTCTGGTGGTGGTTTAGGTCTGGGTCAGGTTCAGTTACAATGACATTGATTCTTATAACTAGGGTTGAATGAAATCATTCCCATTTTACTTCTATAGTGGAGAAGAATATCCCACATGATGTTAAAGGTCCAGATGAAACAGCACTTCAAGATATCTGGCATCCATTTTTTTGTTGTATTTCTGAGTGAAACAGGATGAGCAGGAGGAACATAACGCTGGGAGGAATTTAATTTGAACACTGAAAGGTGGTTGTGTCGTATCCTGACAAACAAGCTCCTGCTAACAAATGAATCTTAGTTCTGCTAAAAGATTGGATGATGAGTGGCATGATATTAAGGGTGAAACGGCTCCAGATCATAAGATACACACACAGCTCTTCTCAGCTCACTAGAACAGCTGTAGTCTGCCTGTCTGTGACACAAAGTTCAATAGTGATTGGCCATTACTCATGAAGTATGACCAATCAGATAATGCTGTGAGCGTGACATTGAGCGAGGCTACAGAGATACAATCGAAAAGTTTTGTTATCTGTTGCACCCATGCTGTACATATTATTGGTTGAAATTGACTGAGTCAAGCCAAGCACACACCATAGTTTGTTTCATGGGAAAACATGATTTGGTTTTGATATAAGAGTACAAAAAAGATTTTGGGCTATTAAATTGGTGCAAAACATGACCAGAGATATGATCTACAATTTGGTATTGACTTTATAAGAGATATCCTCAGTCTGGAGGGAGGTGTAATAGGAGTCTTTGGTGAGAAATATGCAATTACAGAAAATGAACAGAGAGTTGTAATAGGTCCTAGGAGGTTTTACACCAATTTAGATTGTATGTGAGATGACCAGAAAGAATTATGGGTTGCACGGTCCCTCATAGGGTAGGACAGTTCGAATGATGTGTGTGCAAGATGTCAATGGAGCAGCTGGAAAATTATGGCTTAAAAAAAACATCAAATATTCTTTTGTTTAAAATAATAGTAATAATTCATGCATTTATTTGAAGTATATCTCACTGTTTCATATGTGCTTACTTATTTGTAGTTCTATACGAATGCAAAGGACTGGTGGCTGTTCGGCTTCTACTTTTGTGTGCCACTGCTCTGCACAGCTGTGTTCTACACTCTGATGACCTGCGAGATGCTCAACCACAGGAATGGCAGCCTTCGGATAGCGCTCAGTGAGCACCTCAAACAGGTTGGACAATACGTGTTTGTTTCACTAAAAGTAAGATCCGTAATGACTTAAGTGACGTGGCTCACATTGGCTCAGGCAGCAGTTTTTATTACATTGTTTTAACCTCTAACCCTCAGTTACACAAACTTAGTCATCTGCTGTCTAATGGAGGGAAATTCATTGTTTCTTTCTGCAGAGGAGGGAAGTGGCCAAAGCCGTCTTCTGCCTCGTCCTCATCTTTGCCCTGTGTTGGTTCCCACTGCACCTCAGCAGGATCCTGAAGAAGATGATTTACTACTCAAAGGAAGAGAAGCGCTGTGAGCTGCTCAAGTGAGTTAAAACAACCCTCTTACACAAAAGTTTCTCTAAGGTAAAGAGTGGCACTGTTATTTTGTGACTTTTTTAAAAAATATTAATTTGGGATCTCACCTGATTTCCTTGTGGATTGAGAAAATGTCAGTAACCTTTCCAGTAGGGTTGGGTACCGTTCAAATTTGGATCAATACAGTACCAGCACCTGGTGGTACCTTTTTTTCAGTACTTTACTCTCTCTGTAATAAAAAAAAATGATAATAAATATGCTAAGCCAACCAAGGCAGTGAAAACCAGTTATCTCCAACAAAAACGTATCCTATGAGCTAATTAATAACTTGAAAATGTTGATGAAGCTTTTGTTGACTGACTTACAGTTTTGTTGTCCGTGGATGGTTATGTTTTGCAGCTGTTAAGATGGGGGCTTAACTTTAAGGCTATGAAAATGGTGCATTGTTCAGCATTTTGTGTTTGTTGGACGTGTCGCCCTCACCAGCTTTGCATTTCACGTTACATATTCTGCAGCAAGTGTTGTCTGTGACAATTTTAACCACACTTGCAGCTACTTCCAGTGTGCTATTGTCCAGGATCACTGCAACTTGAACAAGCTGCTGCTTGCCCTAACATTACTCTGTCTCTGTCTCTATACTCTGTATTGTTCTCTCACCCAAACGCAGTCCCAGGTATCCAAATCTGGCACCAATTGATTTAATGTTAATTGGTACTCTGTAGGACCAAAGTAATTCAGTCGATACACTTAAGAGTACAGAGTTTGTTACCCAAACCTAATTTTCCACTCACCCACTGAAACGATTTTTATAAAAATGTTTCCCGGTCAATATGAAAACAAATTTGCATCTTTTTACTTTTAAAAAAGTTAACAGAAACAAGGCAGATTCCACCAGAAGTGTTCACTGTTAAACGCAAATGAAATAGCATCCAAAAAGGTTTAAATGCCCTCATTGGTGAATCGTGTCTCAGTCTTTCTACTGTTTTCTCTTTTCAGTTTCCTGTTGGTCCTGGATTATCTTGGTCTCAACCTTGCAACAATCAACTCCTGCATAAACCCCATTATCCTCTACTTTGTCAGCAAGAAGTTTAAAAACTGCTTCAAGGTATAGTAGCTCCCCACAACAGATGGATATTAATGCATGCAACACTCTCAAGTGCACGCTTGTTATCTCTTTCTTTCACATACACACACACGCACACACATATACGCACATACACAAGCATGCACACACAATATTTAGTCTGGCCAGTAAAGCAAACAGTGAACTGGGGCCTTTGTCCATGACACAGAGGCTGTGACGGTGATGACATTCCATGAGTAACATGTAAAAGCAGTCTGGTGATTTATGTATTCACTTTGTATAGCTGAGGTCACACACTGCAAACGTCTGTCAAAGGGACCTGAGCTGGAGATAAACCATGCCTCAAGTTTGCACGTTAACAGAGTTGTGGGAGGGAGGGGCATGGGGGAGCAAACGAGAGAATAGCTGAACACGTGTTAAAGGAACAGTTTGAGATATCAAGGCTACCGTCAGGATCTGGTTAGCTTAGCTTAGCATAAATATTGGATACAGGGGAAACAGCTAACGTGGCTCTATTCAAAGACAGAAAGACTTGTCTACCAGCACATCTAAAGCAGGCTAAATAACATGTGATATCAACCAGTGGCGACTCGAGGAAGCTTCAGCCTATGATGCTGTAGATACTCCTTTAGCGTAATTTCTGTTGTATGTTAGTCACATACTTATTTTTTAACTCAGACCATGATCTTTTGCTGATCTCAACCAATTAGTTTCTGTGCCTTTATTTGGAAAGTCTTCCCAGATGTCACATATTTATCTTTCCTAGCTTGACTTCCCCTGCTGTTCTGCATAGAGGGCAACCACTGATTTACAAAACTCATGAGATTTGTATACGGTGTTTAATCATTGTGCATTGTACAAACTAAATATATTTCATAATGTGACAACACTGAGCTGAACAAAAAACACTTGGTTAGTGTTAGAAAGATCATAGCTTGGGTTAAAATGATCATTCTTGCAACATCTTTTGCAGGTCTGGGGTTCCCTTCTAGACACGACTTAGCCCTGCACATGCAAACCTGATGCTAGTGGGTCATACTTTGAAGTGTAGGCCAACTGACACACCTGCCATATCTGACAAGTCAGGAGAGAGAACATGTTGCTCTCTGCCAAGAAATACCCCGGCATAAAGCCACTCATAACTTTGCAACTTGTTGATTTCATACTTTGGGTTTGTACAGATTAAACAAACAAGATACAGCATGTTGTCAGTTTTAGAGGTACTGTTAGGTGGAATATTAAGCTATGGACAAAGCTAGGCTAGTTGTTTTCCCCAATTTAAGTCTTAATGCTAAGCTAAGCTAACCATATCCTGGCTGTAGCTTCACATTTATCATACAGATATACAACTGCTATCAATCTTCTCATTTAGCTTTGCAAAAATTAGAAAAGTATTCTCTGAAATATTTATCTTCTTCTAATGTTTCTCTCTTTTTCTTCTCTTCACATGTTCTTCCAGTCGTGTTTGTGCTGTTGGTGTTACTCTGACAACCAGCTGAGCAGCATTGGGCCCATGAATGGTACCAGTATCCAGTGTAAGAGCCCAGAGCCCAACAACCTCCATACTGATCGCAGCATGAGGAAAGACAGCGACTGATCTCTCACCTGAGGAATATTTTCAAGCTCTTAAATATACCCAACAGCTTGTAAAACGCAACCGAGGCTAAGCAAACAATGTATACATCAAAAAGTACTTTTTCAGACAATAAATGCACATCCTTGGAACCCCTGAGGCGAAAAAATGAACCTGGCAGAGGATGGATGGATCCGGAAAGGAACAAACAACACACTTGGTTTACAGCACTCTGACGTTGTCCAATCCTCTCAGCGGGAGAAACTTCTTAAAACAAACTCCTTGTATTCCCACACCCACAGACAGTGATGCTGTAGCGTGAGACAGAGGGGGGGAGAGTGGGATGAGGAAGAGGAGGAGGAGAACTCTTTAACAGGATGCAGCTGAAGAGTGACTATAAATTACTCTCAATCAGTAGCTGAGTGTGCTATTCCTGTAAAGGGCAACACTACTGGGAAGGATGCACCAAGCTACAGGAAGGAAAAAGCAGACTTCATGCTGTCAGAGGGAATGATGGGAGACGAGAGTGCGCCGTCCCCAGGAGTTCACTACCCACTGATGGTGGAAAACAGGAAAGCATGTTAGCGACTCGAGCAACGGTTAATTTTCCATTAAACATGCGAGTGGTTGTACAGTGTATTTGACTCACACTCATTAGACAATGAGCTATTTTGTGACATAATTAGAAAAATGTTTTCAAGTTCATTTGCTTCATGTTTGACTCCCACTGCGTGAAAAAAAAACTTTGTCTGACTTAATGAGGAAAAGAGGGGGAAATGTCAGACAAAAAGATGCATCCCTACATCGGAAAAAAAATAATTCTGTTTTATGTAATCATAATTCACAGACCTTCAGAGTTCTGGTCAGTGATCCAGGATGAAAGATTTTGCAACAGAGTCACGTCAGGTAATAGAATAAGCCAAAATACACTGGCACAAAATCTAGTACAGGGTTGTAGGCTTTAGAGCGGATAAGGTAGCAAATGATAAATATGAAGTAATGCATTATGACAGGTCTGATATCACCATAGACCAAAAATAGACAGGAATGAACTTTTTTTTGTAAACACTGTGAATTTTACTAAACATAATCAACAATAATTGTGACTTTTATGCTCGTATAACCCATAGAATATATAGGCCTATACATATATAGTGTCCACTTTTATAAAGTGTTATATTGCAGTAACAATAAGTGTATCTTACTCAGACTACATTACCTGTGTAATGACAGAGGCAAACGAGTTTTAACGGTGGTAGTAAACACTCTAAATATTAAAGGGAAAATTCAACACTTTTTTGCATACATGTCAGTGTTGATGGTAAACGTAGTCAGTTGAAGCAATAAATTCTTCAGTCTGTGCCGGCATTGCTGGCAAGGGTCCACGAGAAGGAGAGCGCAGCTTTCTCGGCCAATAAAGCATGCACTGAGGAATTTATTACTTCAATTGACTACATTTAATATTAACTCTGACGGGATAGTCACATAAAAAGTGATTAATTCTCCCTCAAAAGGTATAGTTTGACATTTTGGAAAATATGCTTACTGGCTTTCTTTCCAAGTGTTTGATGAAAAGACTGATACCACTCTCTTGTCTGCACAATAAATATTAAGCAACATCCACAGATGGTTGGCTTAGTTAGGCATGTAAGCATCTAACAAAATACACCTGCCTGCACTTCTGAACTGACTGATTAATATATTATATGTGGTTGATTTAATCTGTATGAAAACTGAGGTGTTAAAGTGACAATTTGTGTTTTTTGTTGGTTAGCTACATTAGCCTATTGTGTATACAGCAGCTAAGAGGCTGAAGGCTGTAGCTAAACAGAGGAAAATGGAGATAAAATGAAAAATAAGACGTGCTGGCAGGTGGGTTTTATTACATTGCGGACAGAGGAAGGCTAGCTGTTTGCTCCTGCTTCTAGTCTTTATGCTAAGCTAACTGTCTGCTGCCTATAGCTTCATATTTAAAGATCCCCTCCACTCAAAAATGAGTTTTTCTTACATTCATGTCCCCTAAAATGTCTGACCTTGACTACACTGACTTGTATCAGTGCAAAGTCACTAGAGAAGCATTTTCACATTCTTCTATTGAAGGGAGAGATGTGCACTTCCCTAAAATCTGAGATTCACATGTACCCTGGGCAAACTAAATTTGGCACATAACAAATAGCAAGCCAATCGCTGTCTAACATGCAAATGGCGACAAGGAAACCCGAAACACTTATCACTCTGATACGTCTGCTAGTCACTAGTTTTGGTGAGCAACAGACTCCTTACCTGAGTCTGGGTCTGACTGATGCTCAAACATGTATGTCTGAATCTCTCTGATGCTTCCTCTACAGCGAACACTAGCTATCTTAACGTGCACTATACTCTTTCACCGGTGAAACTTTCGTAGAGTTTCTCTGACTTTTCACACTGTGCACCACCACACATGATATAAGTACCACCATTGTGACAGGAGGCAGGTTTACTCCTAATTACAGGATTTTTTTTGTTAACTGTTCTTACACTGTCATCATGGTAACTAACTGTGGATGACGTACGCATGTACTACGTACATAAACATAAATAGCAGGCTGATACTGAAACACAAATAATACAAGAAAGACAAAACCTATAGTAAACTACATTTCAGTGAAGTATTTTCATTCATTTTTTGCAGTATTTTGATTAATGTTTTTAAATTATTTTTTTAATTTTAAAAAGTTTAGGAGATTCCTCAGTGTACCACTAGAGGGACCTCGAGTTTTATCAATTATATTAGTACCATAGTTTGAAAATAGAGGACCTGGTGCAAGCAGCGATGGTGAGCAGAATGTGAGTTTTAAAATACTTCTTATGTGGGAAAACTATGTTAAACAAAATATTAAAGGTGCAGGAAGCAGCTCAGAGAATCAAATATCTATCTTAATGACCAATGATTGCCCAAAGTTCCTGTCACGGGGTAGATTTTCTACAGCCTGAAAACAGAGTTAAGAGCAGGAGCAGAAGTCTAGTTTTCTCTCAGACTACTTGAATTACTTTATGTTTAAAGGTTATTGTGGAACTTTTGTCCAGTGATACCAAGAATAACCTTCCTGCCCCATCCTTAATTACACAGAAGGCTTTAAAACATGTCTGGAGGGGTACTTTAACAGACTCATGTGAGAGAGGTATCAATTTTCTCATTTAACTCTCTGCAAGAAAGCGAAAAACGGCACTTCCCCAACTGTTATAACTATTTGTTTTAATGTGGAAATCATATTTAGCTACCAAACAACCATACTGCCTTACTATTTGATATGTGAATACATGTAAACCTGCGTGTGTTTGAGCGTGTGTTAGCGTGTGTGAGTGCTGTGTGTATAATTTCTTGCACTTCTTTACTTGGAGTGTTTTGCACACTTGTGTACGGAAGAAGAGGCGCCGTCTGTACAGTATTATTTTACCACTATTCATCGAAGCATGTGAGAAATTGGAATTCATATGTTTGTTGTCATTGATTTAACATGTTAACCTCATGTTAATGCTGCTGCTTACACCAATAAATCAATTTCCATCTCCACTGTATGGAACGAGTGGGGTTTATTTCACCATCGCACTAATATCGGTTTCTCCAGGAAGTCAGAGGGGGCCCCTTCTGTTTTTCATCTGCGTCTGTGAGAAAGAGGCGTCTGGGAGTGATTTGAAGCGCACTGTGACCTGGTTGGCAACTGAGCCCTTAGGGTTGCTAATGTCAGCGGAGAGGATGTGAACGGCTTGGATGGTGGGAATCTGATACATATAACTCAATTCTCATCTGTGTTGCCAAAAGAGGGTAGAGGAAAATGAAGTTTCACCATTACTTATCCACGCTTTAGTCATATGTTAGCTTTGATATTGCAGGATTATATATTTTCTGCTTATAAACAATGTCATAATGGCCATAAAGAATAAGAATTTGCCGAAAACTGCAAGTTCTATTTAATGCAGCACTAATGTAAAGCACTCGTATCAAGACTGTGGCAGCTTCTTACAAGTGAGTGTTGTTGTGACCAAAAGTCTCATTAACTCAGGATTAGGCTCTCCATACCACTCAAAAAGAGACAATTACCAGAGCCATACATAAAGTTGAAAAACACCCAAGACCAACAAAGCCCTGTAGCAGCCATGGCTTTATCGGACGCTGGCCTGTTATTTGTTTCAGCGGGTTGGTGATAAGTCTCAGCCGGGTCATAAACTTTATGAAACTGGTCCATATTCCTCACATGAAATCATGTTCTAGTAACCCTGAAGAAATACAGAATTAATCAAAACCTTGGTTGCTAAGATAAAATGTTTCTGTGAAGGAGAGGAGAAAAAAGAAACAGAAAACATTACAAAAAATATTGTTAAGATGAAACATATTGGAGTATGTTTGTGCTTTTCCAGGAAATGAAAGAGAGAAATCAGAGGGTGTGAGGGAAAAGTGAGGGAGAGTGAAACAGAGCTCTGTGGAATTTGGTGGGAACCTTGTTTCTTGCCAGCAGTAAATTGAATAAAGCTCAAAAACAAATAATAAAGGTCTCAAAGGTCCAAAGTGGTTCCCCACTTTGCAAACTTTAGTCAGTGTTGGTTGTTGTAACAGTAAATATGTTCAAGATTAGCCAATGGAAACCCGCTTTACAAGATATTCTCTGTTTGAAAATGAAAGAAATGATGAAAAATGATTTCAACTTAATAATTTTTATTAATGTTCATTCTCCACAAGATACTTACAATATAATATTAAATCTTGTCCATTACTTTGGTTATGAGAGAAATCATTACCATCTTTTTAAAAATGATTTTTTTAATTTGAAATCAGCGTAGTGATAGACAAATACTGCTTCTCCCCCCTTTTATCTCATTTTTCCCACTCATAAACCAAAACAAAATAAGAAAATAAAAACACAAAATAAATGACTAAAAGCAACAAAAGAAACAAAAATTGCTTTAAAAAGACGAGGTTCTGGATAGCATGCTGGTTGATTGCATTATAATGTTCTCACACCTCGGGACAACACCATAACCACCACAACTCCCAGCAAGACAAGTTATCAATATTGTGATTACTGTGATTTTTTTCTAAATGTTTTTTCAGTTCTTGATGTGTTTCTAATGCACTGTGGATATCATATAGACTATTTGAGGTAATCATCATATATGCATATGATGAGCAATCATTAAAATACTTGATCAACACAAAATCAGACAGTCAGTCAGTGAATTACGGATTCAATTTTAATTGTTAATCCAGTGAATTGGAAAAAAAAAATGCTGCTACAACATAAGACAAGCTATAATATTCTGATTCATGGTATCCAAGGAAGTGAAATCTCTCTTGCTCAAGTCCATATAAAAATGTAATATCAAGCACTCGGCCCACACACGGGTAATAGGAAATATGAGTTCAATGAACTGCAGATCATTTGAATGTACAGCGTGTTTCACTGTTGCTGTGTCACATAATAAGTTATCAGAGTTTACTGAACATTTTTAGAGTACAGTGAGGGAGTTTAATGTCACCATGGTTGGATTACCAACCAGGCAAAGTGGATTACTGTTTTTAACTGGATTGAGCTAAATTAACTAAAACTTTATTTGGATGGAGCAGTAAAGCAAAATATTAACTGACATAAAAAGGGGCCTGTTTGAGGCCCTGTCTTAAAGAAAGCCCACATGAGAAAATCTTATTTTAAAGACCCTCATTATTTCGGTTTTGTGCTTATATTTTCATAGCCTGCCTCTCAGATTTTGGCTAAAACTGGAGCATACTGGATAATAAAGTAAACTTTTTTTTTTTTTTTTTTTTACAACAATTTAATTAGAAGACAGATAGGTCTATTGAATCTAATATCAGTGGTGCAGAGTGAATAAATGAGAGTAAG
The DNA here is from genome assembly GCF_056507025.1 of Lutjanus erythropterus. Taxonomy (NCBI): domain Eukaryota; kingdom Metazoa; phylum Chordata; class Actinopteri; order Lutjaniformes; family Lutjanidae; genus Lutjanus; species Lutjanus erythropterus. The sequence continues at coordinate 14,559,147 of NC_139319.1, read as the reverse complement.
CAGCAAGGGTGTTGTATTGCAAAAGAAAAAAAAAATTACAAAGCTAAAGAGTAGTGTAGTGTAGGAAGAGGAAGGTTAACTGGACTAGTTGCTCTGGCCTTCATGCCTGGGGGACATTAGACCTGCAGGTCCAGCCACTACATTAGGAAAAACAGAGTTGCAAACAATGCAAGCGAGCAGAGGGGTGAACGCAATGCGCTGCATTTTCCTGAATTAATCATTTCTTTACTTCAAATTAGCAAATATAATTGCTCAGGTAATATTTCAGCATAGAAAAATTGAACACAAAGAAGATAGTGAGAGGACATGGGGGCTAATAAGGATCCAGGAGCTCGTTTTTACCATGGAGCCATTAACCTAACAAGTTAATCTGGCCATGGGTGCCACCCAGTGTGACTCAGGGAAATCCAGATAGGGTTGATGACATTCTGAATGGTCATTATTGTCAACAAAACCGCATCGCTCATGTGTCAGAAACTTTCATCTTTTACGAAATGGCTAAATAATTTCCTGTAACGTCTGCATTTACTGGTAGGGGTGCAGGAAGTGATTCTGATTCAAAGTGATTGATTGTTGAGGTTAATTCCCAGTTAGTCAAATGACAGACTTTGGATCGGTGGCTCAAAAATAGTTTATTGTTAAGTCTCATTCCTAGGTTGTGAAATACTTGGCCAAAGTCTCCCATCATGGGATCAATTTTCTAAAGCATGAAAACAGAGCCAAGGGGAAGAGGAGAAGTCTAGCTTTCTCTCAGATCAGTTGAACGACATTATGTTGAAATGTTATTCTAGAAACTTTTCTCCAATGACACCAAAAATAAACTGCCCACCCCAGCTTTAACGTTAGCCAAACAGGAGTAAATATACTGTATATGCTGGGGAATATTTTCAGGCTCAGATTTGGTGCTGTGGGATGTAGGACAGGGTACTGAAAATATATCGTATTCATGGTAATGTGGGAACATGGGCTCAGTGTGTGTCTTTAATAGTTTTTTATCAGGCTTTACAGTATATCAGGCTTTGGATAAGTAGGCAGTACTTGTCAATTAAATGTTGGTTTTGCTCTTTTGATGGGATTTGTTGGTAATGATAAAAAAAAAAAAAGACTTTAAAGACACTTGGAGTAACATAAAGTAAAGCTACAGTTCTTAATTTTTATATGCATCTTTTCATGTAACATATTTTTATGCAACATATGAAAGGACAAACAGAAAAAAACACAAAACACAGTGTGGGGCATATCAGCTAATCACAGGAATCATAGGATAGTAGCAGCCTCTTCCACTGTAACGTAAGCAGTCCATTTCCTCCATTTTCTGAGGAACGTTGCTCCTCTAGATCTCAGATAAAAAGTAATCCTTTCTATTAGAAAGATTTCCTTGACCATGTCTATCCACTGCTTGAGGCTTGGAGGCACATATTTGTACCAATTCAGTGTGGTTACTTTTTTTTTAAATGAGGAATAAACATTATTTTCAAAAAATACCAGTCTTTTAGCATAATTACATCTTCTCTTATTGCATCAAAGTACAGGAACTTAACATTACTTGGAAATCTTTCTTAGAGCTATGCATATATTCCCCAAAAATATTTGAATTTTTGGATTCAGACATGTCCGAAAGATGTAGGAGTCGTGAGGACTGTCTCCAGCGCGGCTGTTGTGACTGGGATAATTTACTTTTAATATGGGGCGTGATGAAGAAACAGCCCATTTTCTCCACTTCTTTACAACTCTTGTTTTTAAATAACTTCTGATCACGTAGTATGACTTTGGGCTTCTTCGACTCCATCTTTCATCACTTATGTTGTTGTTCAGGAACAGATGAACTGAAGTGAACACCCTCAGTGAGTTTGAACATTTCCTGACACAAAAGCCTATGGCAGACGTATTAAGATAAATAAGTAATTGTTGAACAATTGCAGACTTGTGTATTCCTCTGACAAAGGAGGTGCACTTTGGCTGATACATTATATCTCAGGAATCAGACAGTATGTCTCCTCCTTTGTTGTGCATTGATTATTATTATTATTCCTCAGACCTATCCTTTCTGCTTATCCCTTCTCTGTGTTTTTCCTGCAAGGCACGAACTGTACAAGTTACTTCAGCCTATAGTTATGGCTATGATTCAGTGAGACATAATGGACGCCACATCCTTTATGCTAAAATATGTTTTGGGTCTGATCAAACACAGCATATGTTTATCTACCCTGCCCTTACATGGCTGTACCCTGTATGCCACTTTGCATGGCAATCCCTCCAAGCTATCCACCATGGCACTCGCTCGCACGACTTGTGGCAAAGACTATTTCTAATTCATAAAAGCCAAAAGGATCAATTCAAAATTCATGAACAATCTGTCCCGCTACAACCAGTGATTTCTGTGACTGTGGGGCAGTGGAGACATGGTGCAACAGAAAGGAAAGTTATGCCTCCCCTCATTTTACAGGAAGACACACAGATTCAAATACACATGTGCACATACACGTGCACGTGAGAGCAAAAGGTAAGAAGGTTCTGACGGGTATTTTTTAACTTCTTCGTTAACGCAGGCGTTAGATTAAACAAAGAATATAACCTTTAAAAATGGGGCAAATTTCAAATGGAGTTCTGCATTCATGAGATGAATGCTTTCCTAAAACGTGAACAAAGGGATGATGCTTGTTTTGCTTCAGCAGCCGGCAAATCTGACAATTGACCGCATCATTAAGAGGTTCGTAATTGTCTTTTATATTTAATATTATATGTAATTATTTATTTAATATTTAACATAATTTTCAAAACAAGAATACTTTGAAAACAACACCAAAATAAAATTAATTCCACACCAATAATAATGTATATGACATATTAGAATTACAACGATAAACTAATGTTTTGTGATATATTTGACTGATATGACCTTTTCTTGATTTTGGAGATGGTTCAGACCTTGTTGTCTGGCTCTGATGGGCCTTTCTCACTCAAGACATTTTGTCATGTCACAGTAGGAAAAGCACACATGTAAGTAATAGTACGAAAATGTTCTGGTTTTAAGATCCTGCTCATGGTATTGTGCATGTTGGCTGTCTGTCACATTGTCCATCCATCCATAAGACTTTTCTGTTTGCCTTGTGCCTTTCATTTAACCAAACCATATTTTTATTTTCTATTAATCTTAACTTAATTAATATTAACTATCTTTTAATTGTATTTAAATGTATCTTTATAATGTCTAATGGTCTTTTTACATTTTGTTTGATGCATTTTATGTTTGATGTACAGCACTTTGAATTGCCTTGTTTTTTAAATGTGCTATACAAATAAACTCGCCTTGCCTTAATGTTATAAGTAACGCTTAGTTTTTACTATAAAGAGGTCAAAATGTCTGCTGTGGAGAAAGACTATGTGGCTGCAGTTTTGCTGACTTCAAACTGTATAATTGAGTATTTGTACCTCAACAAATTGCACATCACACACAGCGATTCATAGAGTACACAGAGTCATTTAGATGTCAGACATAATAAACAGATGTATTTTCATCAAAGAACACATTTTTGTATTTGTTTTTAAACACTGGGTTTAAGAGAAAGATATTCCTTTGTAAGCCTGTCATTTCAGTGAAAATGTGAATAAAAAACACTATATTTATTTGAAAAAGGGTTTTTCATGTAGTAACCCAACAACTGCATAAATATCCAAACAAAAGTTCATACGTTCACAGGGTTTGGATAGCATAAATGTGACCCATAAAATAGTTTAGGAAAGAACATGATGGAAAGAGCATTCTTTATGCAATGTTAAAAAGGGATAAAATAAACACACACACACAGGAGGCCTACAATTAGTACGAACAAAAGAACAACAAGGACTACATTTAAATTAAATAGAGGCTTATAATGTATTGTGGATAACCATAGCAATGGTTTTCTGATTTGTCAGTCCTTTCAGTGTTTCAAAGTAAAGATTTCAAGATTTCATGCTTGAACTGGTGAATATGGTGTCTTTTCAGTGCATTTGCATTTATGGATATAGAATTTAACATTTATAATTACAAGATTTATATTAAATTCATGACTTCTGTCCAGATCATTATATACCATATCTTTTTTAAATTAATCTTAATCCCACATACATTTCAAAAACATGTACAGCATCAGTCCAGTAGAATTTAAGATAATTCACTGATAAAATAAATGTATAACTGTTTCTGTGCCAGTATTACAAACAATACAGCATTCAGCATTCATTTCTATTTTGGAAAGTGGTTTGTTGGGTAGATTGTATAATTTTCACCAGTTCTATTGCTGACAAAATATTTGTTGACTAGTCTCAGTCTTATCATTTTCAGATTACTGAACTGGTCCTACAGTAATTTTAAATCTTGTATCCTTGTAATTGTTAATTCACATTGCCATCTGCTGGAGAAAGCACAGATTATATGGTCAATGAAAATGCAGAGCAACCAAACTAGGAACAAGTAACGTCAAAGTGGATAACTAACCCTCTATATTGATTGGCTAATTTCCTCGACTGCACCAATCAGATTCCAGATAGTAGGCGGGACATCTGAAGACAACAACAGGAAGTACACCCTCTACAGCAACTACTTTTTTGAAACTTTTACCAACGCAAACCTATTAGAAATATGTTTAAGTGTTTACTAATATAGACAATAGATTGTTATGTCAGCAGAGAGTCGTATTTTATTGCGTCAGACGCTGAAATACGTTTAAAGGTTCATATCAGAATCATCTGCTTTGTTTGTTTACATGGTGAAACAGATGACAAGCTAACGTTAGCATCCCAGCTCGGTAATATCAGTCATATGAGCTCGTAATTATACACGACCGTTGTCCTCATGAATGAAACTTAACATTAGTGAAAGAGCTAACGTACATGAAGACCGCTGGAGGGTTGTCGTTGGTCGCAGCGAGGCGTCGTACGTGTAAAAATGCGAAGCTAACGTTGGTTAAATGTGTCGAGCATTAGCAACGTTTGTTGGCCGAGTGAAATTGTTTTGTCACTGAACCTGCGGCCAGTCTTAAAAGGCCTTTAGGCGTCTTCATGTCAAGATGCCTTGTTCCTGTGGGAACTGGAGAAGATGGATTCGGCCGCTGGTCGTTGTGCTGTACATACTGTTGCTGTTAGTTGTCCTGCCCTTGTGTATTTGGGAACTGCAGAAGTCTGAGGTCAGTTCGAACAAATGATTAATCTGATTGACATGTGGCTTAATTTTGATTCTGGGAGCAGGGTTGGTTTAGCTAACACTGTAACTCAATGTTGAAGTAGCTACTTGTACTTTACTTGAGCGCATACATTCATTTTATACTAATGCAGAGATATACACATCTGCATTTCAGAAGAGAATATTAAACTTTGTACTCCACTGCATTTAGCTACAATAGTAGTTACTAATTGCATATGAGTGGTATATGACTAACTCTGTAAATACGGTGTATTGCCCACTGCAAAACACTCATAATGCATTATGATCACTTTTTTAGTGTTATAAGGATATTATATTGTATGAATAGTCTTACAGATTCATTAATGTATGTTTGAATAGTATTTTACAGTTGATCAAGGACTTGCCTGTCTAAAATTCACTCCTGTCAGCGTTATTTTCTTAAGATGTGAAAGAAATCTGTCAGAGCAGTAAGATTATTTCAAAGTCCTTTTGTTTATAACTGAAATTGAGAAGGTTTTTATGGCAGATTGATGGATTTTAGTGACTATTTGAAATGAGATGATTAAAAAAAACTATTTGAAATATTTTTACTGCATTTAAAATTAAATTAAGACTTAAAGGACTCAGTTACAGACTAAAAGACCTTGATGAGGAGATGCTGATACCACTTTAAAATAAGGGTGCAAATCATACACTTCAGTAATGCTTAACTAATGCATGACTCATGATCATTTACTGCATCAATTAATGCAGGATGCTTTATGAATTCCTCTTGCTCACCACTAACAAATGATCAAATTACTTTGACTTTTTAATATTGGTTTACACTTACAAGATCATCAGTCAGGGAATGTTAATGCACCGTTATTTCATACATGACTTAACATGTGATCAAGTTAGCAGGATTTCAGTTACACAGATTTATTAATATAACTGTATTTATTATATTTATTATTTAAGTGCCTGCATCTGATGCCCAGTTTGATTAAAAAATATAGGTATATTTCTATGAGAACAGAAACTGTTTACTTTCAGAGTTACTATTCAGAGAAGTTTTATTTCACTGCAATCCAGCTAATTTGGTGTGATGATAACATCTCCTTCTCAAGATTTTCAGTCTGTAACTTAGTCCTTGAAATCTTATTTTTGTTTTAAATGAGATTTGTAGTACTTTGTAAAGGATCTGACTCCTGTTTCCATCCCATATTTTATATTAAGTGTAGAAAGATTTCATTTTACATAGCCAAAATGCTAGTTTCGCAGTCCTAAATACATAGATGAGTTTAATGTTGATTTTTTTTTCCACGTATGACAGGTTGGCACTCATAATAAAGCATGGTTCATCGCTGGGATATTTGTCTTCATGACCATACCCATATCATTATGGGGCATCCTCCAGCATCTAGTTCACTACACCCAGCCAGAACTTCAGAAACCTATCATCAGGTACAGATGATACCTATCATGTCATTGATTAACAATAGTCTGAAACTGTTTTTTATTCATTTATTCATTTATTTTATTGTGTTTTTTAAGGATATTATGGATGGTCCCAATCTACAGTTTGGACAGTGTGAGTTGTCTGTTTAATCCACAAGCCATTTTCAAACATAATGTGAATCCATGTGTGATTGAAAGAATGTTTTTGCGTTTTTTAAAATTCATATATCCTCACTTTCCCTGTAATCCTCCTCTGTTTTTTTAAATCTGGCAGTGGATTGCATTAAAATACCCCAATATAGCCATTTACGTGGACACATGCAGAGAGTGCTACGAGGCATATGTCATCTACAACTTCATGACCTTCTTGCTGAACTACCTGGAAAATCAGTACCCCAGCCTGGTGTTGATGCTGGAGGTCCAGGAGCAGCAGAAACACCTGCCCCCTCTTTGCTGCTGCCCACCCTGGCCAATGGGAGAGTAAGTTTATGTGCCACTTTTACAACAGACATGTAAACATACAATTCATATTGGACCTTCTTACACCAAACCCGATGCTGCCCAATTTCCTCTTATCAAACTGGTACTTTGTCACAGGTAGACTCTGCAATGTGGCAGCCAACACATCGTACAAATGTACACACAGATGTTTAGTCTGCATCCAACACAGTAAAGAATTTGGTGTGAAATTAATCTTTGCCTTGCATACTTTCATACATCAAACGTGTTAGCGTTATTGGTCATACTCATAATTTCTTGCATAAATGAAGGCATGCACGTGATCCCTTGGATATTATTTGATTGCAGTTATTTCAATGAGGTGTTTACAGTTTTTGAAGAAAAGAAACGATGAAAATAACTAATAGGTGAAAGATTTGTTTCTTACACTTGCAGTCTGTTTCAGTTTGTCTTATGGCTTTGAAAGTTTGAGACGGAAGTGTTTTTTTCCCAGCAAACAAAGTAAACAAGTCAATGACAGTCACAAGCTTCAAATTGGCTTCAGTCAGGCAACATCTGTAATTGTTTAACATGCCTATGCGCAGTCAATTTTGTCTGGTTCTTTTTTTGTTGTTGTTGTTGTTTGTTTGTTTCAAATATTTTTATTGGAGTCATTTGTGCAAAAAGCTTGACATGTATTACAGAACAGGAAACTGCTTCAGCTGCTTCAAATTTTCACAAACACAACTTAAAACAAAAGAGAAAAGGCAGAAATGATGATCATATTTAAAAAAAAAAATCTTCGGTCCAGTTCTGTGATCCACAGCTTTACTCGAGGAACTTCAGCTTTTTTCAGAATTTAAGAATAGTTGTATTCAATTTCTTTAGCCTTTAAAAGCCCACAGTAGACAAAGTGTTACTGAGAAGTAGTCAATTTTTGTAAAGCCTCTGCTATTCCTAATATAATTGCTTGAACAGATCTTTTTTTTTTGTTTTGGTGATCAGTTTTTGTTTATATTATGTTTTCTCCTTCAAAATTAAATTATCCTCCAAAACTGAGGGAGAACAAATTGATTACCATTTGTATTTGCCTGAAAGTCAACCGTGTCAGTCTTGTTGATTAACTTTGTATTTCATTATACTGCTCTCTTAAATGTTTTAGCCCTTGGCAGTACTGTTGCATAGACCAGATCCGGTAGTTGTTGCAGGAAATTAAGAAGTTGTGTGTTAAAATACTGTCATTACATTTGTTTCAAGGATCCACTCACTATATGTCTTATGACTGTTTGTCTGCGATTGGATTTGATTTTAAATTCAAGCGATTTTACTTTCTAATTCAAATCATAAATCTCGTCTGCAGGGTTTTACTATTGAGATGCAAACTGGGAGTGTTGCAGTACACAGTTGTAAGACCCGTTACAACAGTGATTGCCTTGTAAGTCAGCTCCGCTCTTCACACACTTAATTTATTCTTTGATAACGATCACAGCTTTTGTTCACTGCTTTTGTTGACTGTTGTTGGTTATGGCTGTTTGCTTCTTCTTCCAAGGATCTGTCAGCTGTGTGACGTCTATGATGAAGGCAATTTTAGTTCAAAAAATGCATGGACATACCTGGTCATCTTCAACAATATATCCCAGCTGGTAATTCTGCCACTTTTTCTTTTTTTTTTTTTAAGCCGTCTAAATTTAATTTTCCTCAAGTAAGGACTGTGTTATACATCAGGGCCTGGGAGCATGTCAAGAGATAAGATGTAATAATCCATTAAGTACTGGATGTAAATTGTGAACTATTTTCTGCTCTGTCTGTCTTCTCTTGCTCTAGTTTGCCATGTACTGCCTGGTGCTGTTCTACAGGGCTCTGAGAGAGGAACTGAGTCCAATCAAGCCAGTGGGCAAATTCCTGTGTGTCAAAATGGTGGTGTTTGTCTCTTTCTGGTAATTTTCAGTGTTTTCAAACTTGATGACATGCCACATTTCTGAAAATATGCTTTGTATGAGTTGTTTTTACTTTGCTTGCATGCACTGTTAATGTTAGTAAAGTATGCTCTCTTGATTTACACAGACAGTAGCATCAGGATTGTGTGTTAGACATGATGATTATTTCTTAAACTCTTCTAGGCAAGCTGTGTTCATTGCTTTGCTGGTGAAAGTGGGCATAATCTCTGAGGAACGTACCTGGGACTGGCAAAGTGTGGAGGCTGTAGCTACTGGCTTACAGGTGAGCTGAAGTGAATCTAATTAAGATTTACTTATGTGTTGGGTTAGGCATTGAAAACTGGTATCAATATGACCGATATCCACCAGACAGATTCACAACACAGACTCTGTGCCTCATTTCAGTGCTACTTCAATGCGTGAGCTGTTGAAAACTGCCTGATGGTACTCTGCTGCAGGCAACAGAGGCATCACCACATGTCCTAGTTATTACACTACATTACACTTGCTCTGATGGCAGCAGGTAGCCTACTGTTAGCTATTAGCTACCTTAAATGTGGCTAAAATGCCCAAAGCGAAAGTCTGGCTGTATTTCACTTGAAAAGGATTCCAACACTGGGACAGTTCAGACACAGTTTAGGCACCAGTATGGTTTTAAGCTGGAGATATACTTGCTGTCTAACTATGCCGGCATCACCACAAATGTGTGAAAATAACTTGAAAATAGTAATAAGAATAATAATGATAATAATGTGCTGAGTTTGATGTTTCCTGCAGGATTTCATCATCTGCGTGGAGATGTTTCTGGCAGCCATCGCCCATCATTTCAGCTTCACCTACAAGCCTTACATCCAGGAAGCTGAGGAGGGTTCCTGCTTCGACTCTTTCATGGCAATGTGGGACATCTCTGATGTCAGAGCAGACATTTCTGAACAAGTCCGCAATGTTGGTAGGTGCCAACTGTTGGTACGACTTGGTATTATTGAAAAAATTACAATACCAGTATTCTTACGGTGATACTGATACCAATGGAGAGCTTCATTCCATACCTGTTTTCAAAGGTTCTTTATAAATAACGCTTGTGGTGATCGGAGCGAGGAAAACCATATAGTTATATGGTTGTTTGCTAGTAATTTTTATTAATTTTTTCTACACCTGGGTGCAAAAAGGATCGGTTAGAGGTATCGTTTGACTGCAGAAATTTCAATACTAATTGGTACAGGGTTATCGATACCTTAACAGTATAGTACCAGACAGTACCTGCAGCGCTTGCACAGTTGGGTATTGCAAGTGTCTCTGGCATGTTTCTCCAACATCGAAGAATCCGTAAAGCATTATTTCTGTCCTCATTGACAGGGAGAACAGTTATGGGTCGTCCAAGAAAGTCCTACTTTGGCGAGGCGGAGAACGATGGTGAGCGATCTGGCCTGCTGTCGTCATCTTCCCAAGATGCCATCACAGAGGCGGCATCCAATCCCGTGTCACCCAAAGGTCAATACCAGGGCCTGGGCAGAACCCCCGCACCGCACTCTTTGTCGGCCCCCGCCGGGCTCAGCTCGGCCCCGTGGGATGAAGGTCATGAGGCTCAACCTGAAGAAACCCAGGAAGAAGACAGGACCAACCAAACCAAAGAACCAACAGAAGCAGATCTCATCGTGATCACCTAGCCTATCGTTAAGGCTGACGTCACCACCAGACTCTACCAGACATGGTTGGACAGGACCTAATTACATCCTCGCCATGTTCCTTCAGACATTACTGTACGGATGCAACATTAGACAAAACTGATGTTTAAAAGGGCACAGCCAAGTAACAGTAGAAATTTGCCAACAAATGCAAAACCAGATGGACCTCTCTGCCGGTGACAGCTCCAAGAATGTTCAGTAAAGTTATGGTACTAATTGATCTGCAGATAACATGTATTTTATTCTGTTTTTGTTGTACTGGTGAGTTATATGGCCCAGTAGGCTCTGCCAGAGTTGGTTTTTAGTTCATTGCAATTGGAGAAAACCTCCAGTCAGTTTTAACGTGCATCCCAAAGAGCGTACTCAAAGAACCCATTGAGTTTTCTTGTCACACAAAGCAAAGCTCAAAGGTCAGAGCAAAGCATGCACATGTATCATTTCCAAATGGGAAATGATAGCCGTTTCCACCCAAAGTACAAGGAACTGTTAGTCCCAAGAACTACTTTTCAAGAACTAAAAGTTGCAGTGTTGTCTGCATTTCCATCAAGGTCTAAAACCCCTGAAGATCAGGCAGTTTGCTGACGTATGAAAAAGTGACGGCAGCTGAGCTGAGACTCATGGTGTCTGACAGATAAAGTTACATGACTAACTAGTAAAAAAGAAAAATGCCTCTGCCCCTGCTTGGAGTATTTTGGGTTTAGTCCGGATGATTAAGGTGAGCTGGATAACACTGCAGACTACTGACTGGTCAGAGTAGCGTATTGTAGTGAGTGCGTAGCTTTAGTGGAGCGAGTGTGAGAGAACGAGTGGCAGAGGGTGACTATGAATGTGAGCTGAGCAATGGAAAATGTGAGCAGTGAAGTTGTCTAAAAGCAATAAAGGCTGCAGCTTCCCAAGGCCGAGGCAAAGCTCCTGAGTGATGATTCCCAACTGTGGGAATAGCGTTACTATGACGATCGGTTCCACATATTTTGAGGGAGTAATATCTGCAGTGGAGTAGAGTTGAGTTAAGCTGTTTTACTCAAAGTACCATACTACTCCCTGAGCAGGGACTTTTTGGGGCGTAAAGTTATGTTCCTGCAACTTGATTTAGTTCCTCCAAAGGTTCCTAGTTCCTGTGGAGGAAACATGTTTAATTACACACTTGTGTGTCATCTCACACATATCATGATCTCAGATGTTAGAGAAAAGAAATATGCAACCTTTAAATAACCAAATGTTTTCTTTGTATCTTGGTTTTTGGACATCGATTGAAATGAGTAATCGTAAATCTACCACACTAAAGCACATTAGATGTCCAGAATCATCTGTTTTTTTCATTTTAGCTTGTAAAATCCCAGAGGGATGGGATGAAAAGAGCAGAAGCAACAAATGTTTGGGATGCACAGTTAAGAGAAGGTTAGAGCTGTGCCTGTTGAAAGATGTGTCCAGACTGGCAGTGTGACATCACTACAGAATCAATATTAATACGATGTATTTCTTAAGAGTTTTGGTAGATAATATAAGTACAGTCCAAGTATTAAAACAACATAACTCAGTTTGAAACTGTACAATCAGCACATTCTCATTCATAGCTCACTCAATAGTGTTTAATTCACTAGTGTTCTCAGATGCCTTGTTCTATGTGCCGTGGAACTAGTCCATCCACTCCATCAATTTATATTCCAGGTCAGAATAATTTGTTTTATTATTATTAGCTATTATTAATTTTCTTTGATGAGATGTTTTGTTGGTTTTAGCCTTTAAGATGGAATAAGTGTGCAGCTGCTGCACCTAAGCCATTTACTTTTCCCCATAGATTTTCAGAGCTCTTTTTGTTGTCGTGACTTCCATGGATTTGTGCAGGGATATCGACATGTTTAATGTACAGCGTAGGTAAGATATCAGTTTGTGTCCGAAAATGCATAAATGTATCAGATCGACAGCATAATCTGCATCATGTCCAGCTAGACTATGTTGCATTGCCTTACTGGATTTTATTTTTCTAAAAAATAAAACTGACAGGATTATATCAGAGCTGATGTAAATGATCCACGTTTTAATTTCATTCCATCTCTGACAGTCTCTTCAATAAATCAAATCAACTACATTTTCACCGATTGCTTTTTTTCTTTTACAATGAACTGTCACTCGTTTGTTGTTGAAATGTTTTTATTAATACCAACAAACATCTTTACAAAAACAACTGTGCCGATAATCAAAGGACACCTATAATATTTATATCATATACTTACAAATATATTCATAAGTACAAATTATAAACGTCCTATGATCTTAAAGCTCACTTTAGAAATAAAAACACAATTTTAAGGTTCATTGTTACAAAGTCTTTATTATCGTGATTACCCAGCATCCCACTGGTGTTTACAAGGGTGTGGGTCATGCAGGCTTCTACTAAATCTCAAAAATAGAGATCGAATGTGTCTGGGAAAACTTGAAAATTTGAAGAATAGTATTACATTTAGGAAAAATGACAGGAGATAAATCTTTAAATACCAGAATCCATAGAATTTAATAGATTTCCCTGTGTGTCCACAGCTTCTGACTGAGGCATTAAATATATGGAACTAATTGTAAAACTATAGTGTAGGAGATTACTGCTCCATTGGCCTGGGGGCGTTCTCTATATGGGCTGATATGGAGATGGTGCTCTTGTGAAGCTTCACAGCGAGGCGGACCCAGTCTCCGGCTTGTACCTCCAGGGGCTGCTGCAGCACCGCGGCCGCCTGCTTCCAGTGAGAGTTCTGGCTGAGGGTGCTGACACTGATGTCCTGGTCCAGGTAGATGTGGTACCAGAAGGGAATTGCAGTTATTCTGCCTGCAGACGTAGCCTGGACCTGGGATTAGGAAACGGGGATTATGTCTTAACAAGATACTTAACAGTACATTAAGAACAGTCAGCTACTTATGCTTAGAGTACTCTGAGCCAATTACATGTGTATCAGTAGCCATGGTTCCTTCTGTTGAAAATTATTTTTACCCACACAAAAAGTAAAATCATGTTTCTTTTTAGTTCTATCCCGACCAGTAAGTTATTTCCAGTTGTGATGAGTGCCTCAAAACATTCAAAACTAAACTATTTCAAACTTTCATGGCACAAAGTTTTCTCTGAAAATTCAAACTTTGTTTTTGTGCTGAATTTATTCAAAGTAGGAGCAAAAATACAAAGTTAGGAGGTGAAGTAAAGTTAGAACTTAAGACATTTTTTTAAGACTGTTTAATTACATTAATTCCAGTCATGTCGGTAGCTCTCATTGGACTAATGTACAGAAGCCCTGAGAGGCAAGTGAGAAAAGAATTGTAGAAAAACAACTTTTTTTTCAATCATGTTTCAGTTAGGCGAGTTAATTTCTCCATGCACTCTAAACACAGGTTACGTATATTGCGTATGAGCAAGGTATGTAACATGACTGTCATGTCTTTCTTTCCACAGGAAGTGTATTTTAATGGCCACTGCATGCTTTTAGTCCTATTAAAATGATGGGGTTAGTGGCACACTTCAGCCTGTTCTTGCCAAAATGAGCATTACAACAACAAACACTTAAGAACTAGTCCTGACAAAAAAGAGAAAACAAAAAAAATCACAGATGACAGCTCAGGTGTTTAACAATTCAGTCTGATATCAGGCCAACTTAGAAAGATTATCCGGGCAAAACTTTTTTTAAAATCTGTTTTTCCTCACTTGGCTCTCAGGGCTTTCGTACTAATGTACTCCTTACCTTAACTTCTCTGTTAGTGTAGTTTGCGGTTGCATCCATCAGGTCCAGAACAAAGAGCTCCACACACTCACTGAGATGCCTGCACTCCAGAGTGGAAAAGTCCAAGAACACATGGACCGGCACCTAAAGGGCATAAAAGATAAACAAGATCATGACAAAATGTTAGTGAGTTGTTTGCAGCAGATAAAAGAAAGAACTATGTGGTGAAATTATCAATAAGGAACAACATATTAAACCCATAAAGCCCAGAGGAGAAGAGCTGCTTAGATCTGACAGCGATCTAACACAAAACAGGTGCTCCTGATGCACAGGTTGGCAACCACTGTCCACAAGAGATGGAATGGATTTCCCCCAAAAAGATCACAGAACATTGTTTCATTCAAGTGCACAAGTGGAAAAAATTATTTTGGCTACATGATTTTTACAAAAGGAGTATATTAGCAATCACAGAGAAAAGGACTCACACCACAGACAGAACAATATCATCCACTTTAAGTTTTAATCTGTAGTGCCAGTGGACAATCATCCAATCCCTGATTAATGCTTGGAAACTAATCTTCCACCTCAAACTCTTCAAAAGTCGACAAACAGGCTGCGGCTGCAGGGCAGCAGGCATAAACCTGAGGGGGAAAACCAAAGTGGCGGCACAGAAAGTGTCACTGTTTCCTTTAGCGCAGAACAAAAGAATCTTTCCTCCTCCCTGTCACAGTTGTGTAGACCTCAGAGCCCGCTGTTTGATGTGCTTGATGTAATGTGTACTGATGGATTCAGGTAGGAATGTCTTGGGCCAAGCTGTGTGTTGTGTCTTGTGTGACAGTTGTGCTAGAAAAGTGCCCTCCGCTGAGGGCTTCAAAGACGACATCTGTTAAAACAAACGACCGTCCCGCGTGGGGCCTGTGGAATTAGAGCACAAACACGATGCTGGAAACAAAAAGGGAAAAAAAAAATAATAATTTCCAGACCAAATGAAGAAAAAGAATTCAAAGGGATTTCACAGTTTCTTTAATGCAGCTGGGAAGCACACATCAAAGAGGAGTGCACAACAGAAAACACAGTCCTGGACCTTAGTATTCCAACTGAAAAAACCGTGTTCAACAGACAGCCCAGACACGGCAGGAAACAAAACAACGGGATGCACGGTCTGTCTGATTAACTCAGGCACGTCAAATTTGTTCTGAGAATGTTTTCTGTACCTTTATAGTATTGCACAATATGTCAATCATATTGACCCACAGGCAGCACATTTGCACTTAATGGGCGAACTTTGAATGTGAATGATGCAAGCTTACAAACACAGCATACTGTATGTGAAAACTGTCAATATTGACTGTTGCATCAGGAACATGAGACAGAATGCGTGATATGAGTTGCCTGAGATGTACAAAAAGAGGATTTTGCAACTTTATGAAGACTGAAGAAGTTTTAACTTGATAATATTCTTTTCATGCATTTAAGTGAAATGACTGAACATTTTATTGAGTCATTTTCTACAGTGTCTCTGACTGATGCATATTGCTCTTGTTTTATCGCCCAGGCCTGATTAAAATGATTAACTTCATAAACCAACAAAAGTTTTGTAGATATCATCAGTTGCGTGTTCATGTTATTCTACACCTCACATCGTTTGAGACGGTAATTCATTTTTGAAAAGATTGGCCAAGGTTCTCCGCACTGAAAAGATATTCTGGAATCTGGTATATTAATATTACACAAAGTTTGAGAAAGTGAAGTCTGCAAGAATACAAACTGTTATATAGTCTATATTCATGTATAAACTGCAACCCCTGCTGATACTGGACTTGTGAGCCAACACCTATAATGATATATTGGCTGACATTACAAGAAAAATAATAAGAAAAAGATATTATTATTAAGGCAGTACACCAGAGGTTACAGACAAAAACATAAATATAGTGTATCTCCTTAGGAGATCATTGCATCACCAATCCATCTTGCCAGGATTTCTCTGTTAAATGTAAAATATATGTTTTATTGACTTTATTTTTTGTAAAGTCAAAACACTGAACTTCCTCTCGCTTCACAGATATGACAACATAAGTCTGACATATTAGAGTTAATTTTTTCAGCTTCTGTGGAGTTATTCATATTTGGTAAAAACACATTTTGACATGGATATTGTATGCCACAAGTAGTAAGTGTTTTTCCACATCACATTCCTATTGTTATTAAATTTTAATTCATGTGGGGAGAGAAATAAGTCCAGAAAAGTCTGGGTTCTGTGTCTCTATTTGTTACAGTCTCCTTCAATGTATCATCTGTCATCTGGCCAGTGTAATACCTTGATATATGAGTTCCTACAATTAAAAAAGCAAAACAAAAGAAAGAACAAATAATTAAAATCTAAATTAGCTTTAAGCTTGTGAAATCTCAATATTCACTCCTTGCTTTACCGTTTGTCCCAAATTCCTCACATTATGACTTTTCCACTCCTTATTAATAGGAGTCTTCCCTCCAGCAGTAAATGGTTTCTCCCATTGACTATTTCAGAGAAACCAACATGATTCTTATTTTTTTTTCAATATAAACACTTAGCATTTTTGATCAGGATCCCATTCATATAGTTATTAAATAATTATAACCATAATATGTTCGGGCGGGACATTTTACAGTACACTAACAGTAAACTTTAGTGCTCCCTGGTGGACAAACTATGTAATGGCGCTTGAATTGTCAAACACCCTGAAACCCAATATATCTGTGATGAGCTACAATCAAGCCCTGCCAATATCACCTAACTCTGTCACATGACAACTTGTAATACCAAACTTAGCACTGACTGGTTAGTCACTGTCAGCTATATTTAGTTACTAACAGATAAAACTATAAAACTGTGCAGTTTTATTGGATGAAACATGCAAAGTTCATCACAGTGGAGGCAGCAGGTCAGATCAGATCAGATCAGATCAGATGCTTGTTTGAATTGGTCACCGACAACTTCCTGTTAAAATGACTTGAGCACTTAACATGTAGTACATCACATTTTATACAGTATTTTCAAGGGCTCCTAAGTAGATTTGTCCCTGCCCAGCAAAGACTTTTGAAATGCTGAATTAATTTAAACATCATGCTTAACATAAAGGCATGACATTGTGGTTCGACTGCCGTTTCCTGATCTGCACCATCATCTTTCTTTTTTTTGCTTTGTTGCTCAAGATGTAACCTGAGAAGAAAGTAAGATGTGATTTGGCACATTTTGCTTGTTTGCATTATTTAAGGTGGCCTACATTTTTTTGTTTCTCCAAGTCCAAGTCCAAGATATATAAAAAATACTAAAAAAAGTTGAGTTGGCATGGCACAGCCCACAGCAAACCCTACGGTTACCGTTACTAGAGTAAAAATAGAGGTAAGTAATAGAACTGCAGTGATTAATGATGATTAATCAATTAGTCGGCTGAAAGAAAATATACAGCCAACTATTTTGATAACAAATTCATGTTTTTGGTCCTTTTTCTAACAAAAATGTCAAACCTTTGCTGGGCCCAGCTCCTTAAATGTGTTTATAGACTAAGCAATTAATTGTGAAAATAATTGGCAGATGATGAAAGGATGATGATGAAAATAAATAAGGTAACCGTGATACGTGGTAGCTTATTTAGGTCTACTTACAGTGAACTGGTTGATGAAGGGAGCAATATTGAATCCCAGTGTTGGCTCCTGACCCTGAACAGCACTTTCCAGCAGCAGCGTGTCGGACTCCACCAGCATCCCGAGCACCACAATCTTTTCTGGGAAAATACGTCCTCCTTCCTCCAGCAGACACCTGTTATCGATCACAGAGACATACTTTACTCTAAAACATCTATAAGTAGAGCACTAAAATGATAATCAAACACTTCTGCACTCTGCCTTCTTCCTCTTACCTGGCCAGTGAAGCTTTCTCCATTAACTTCTGTCTGATGAGTCCACACGTCTCCACACAGTCCAGAATGATGGCGCTCCACAGCTTCTCTCTGGACGGCCGCTGCAGCATCCCCTGCTCGTCCTCCACATGGTTGAGCCAGAACTCCAGATGCTGTTCTGGGATGTTGTTGGAGCGAGCCAGTCTCTTTAAGACTTCCTGTTGCTTGTTTTTTTCCACTGAGCTGTACGCCTTCACATGACCGTGGCTGGCGGCGATGAGGGAGAGCAGAGAGAAGCCCTCTGACACGTCGAGGACATAGAGCAGGTCGCTACAGTCTGTGGGGTCTGATCCTCGCACCTGGTGCTGCGATTTAACCTTCAGCTGGGAGATGAGTTTGTCGAGTGCGCCGCAGAAGCTCTGATGGTAATCATGATTGTTCAGGAGCGCCATTTCTGAGCACTCCAGCATGTTGAAGTCTTTAGTTTGATTCTGGTCGGTCTGAAGGCCGGCCAGTGCGCTACACAGTTCTGCCTCTGGGTTCTGATTTGAAACGGGATTTCCAGAGTGCTGCGAATCCAGACGCTTGTCCAGATGGATTTCATGGCCATCTCTCACCACAGCGACACCGCAGAGTCTCAGGTAGGCGTCTCGGCAGGTGACTTCAACTATCAGCTCGTCTTGAGGTTTCAGGAGAAAACCTGGGGACAAACAAAAGAAGAAATCAGCGACACAACCTGATTATACACGAGCTGCGTTGGTATCAACTGAGATGTTATGTAGCACGGAGAAGTCAAAACTCTCAAGTACTGAAAATGCAGTCAGGTCAATTTTCTTCTAATCTTGTTTGCTTGTTTTCAGTGACTAACTGAGATCAAAAAATACGGCGCTGGCATCTGCAATAGACCGGCCCTATTTTCAAACTCAATACTATACCCAGCCAAATTTTAACTTAAAAAATCTGAGTTAAAACCAAATAGACCGACCAGAATACAGAAACTTTTCTCTGCAACCTTGTCGATCACGCCTTCAGAGTCCAGACTCATCAGGATCTCTTTCTCCGTCTCTAATAAATCTGTTATTTTTACACATTTTTTCACACTCAGTCAGCAGAACTTTTGGATGTTTGGTTCGAAGATTAATTTTCCTTTATCCTGACAGCTGCTTACTATAGAAAAACATCTCATTATCTCTCAAAGTGTCAAAAACAATAAATTACAAGTTTCATAAGTGGTCAACGCTACAATAGTTGCTGATATCACTAAGTCTGCGAATATACAATTTTAATTCAATTCAATTCAGGCATCTGTGATTGATATTAGATGCCCACTTGATTGAGGTTTTGATAATTTTATGACAGACATTTTGGACAGACAATAATTGGAAGGTGTACCTTAAAGATGACAAAATAGACTGATATTTTTACTTTGCATCTATATCAGATTGTTGAACACTGAATTGATAGCCATCTGGATCAATTTATCGTTAAACCCCTAATCACTAAGTCAAATTCACTCTTAGATCTTTGTAAATGAAAGGCTTTATCTTGATTCATTATCTTGATTCAGATTCTGCTTCATAGCTTAAATGTTATATATATTTCATAATTTATTACATCAGAAACTTTGTTAGCAAAGTACGCAGTGAATGTGATTTTGTAGCCCGTCTGCCGCGGGTCCCCATGGTGGAGAGGAAGTCATATGACTCAGGTCCAACAGGTGACACCTGAAGTTGTTCAAAGTCCTCCTGGATCCACATTCTTCACAAATATATTTGTCATCAGGAATTCTGTCATCAAATTCAGTATTTAATGTGGTTTTGCTGTTCTTTTCTGTACACGCAACATCTATTGCACGCCTGTCCACCCTGGAGGGAGGATCCCTCTGTGGCTCTCCCTGAGGTTCCTTCCATTTTTTTCCCTGTTAAAATGTCTTTTCTTTACTCTGTTGAGGGTCTATAGGACAAGCGGATGTAGCACACTGTACAGATTGAACAGCCCCCTGAGGCAAATTGTAATTTGTGATTTTGAGCTATAGAAATAAAAACTTGACTATCTGAACCTGCTGTAAACAAGAAAACTTACAAAACAATTGAAGTGACAAACAGATAAACAATGAAATTGTTTTTGGTAATTTCATGCTTGTGATTTTATGAATGCTGAGGTTACAGGGGTCTAAAGACAGAGGGTGTCATATTCCTGGACAGATTGTAAAGCCCTTTGAGACAAATTCATGATTTTGGGCTTTATAAATAAAACTGACCTGACTTGACCTGGGAAAAGCATGACTGAAAACATTTTAAAGGGTGAAAAAAGGGTTGAAAGAGACAGAGCGTGAAGAAAAAGCAGAAGCTGTTCGAACGGGAAAAGGGAGAGCGAGCCCAGCAGAGAAATGAGATTCAGGGGAGCGGGTGCACAGAGGGAGGGGAAGAGGCACAGAAAGGATTCCTGTAGGAATAACATCTGTTCATGTCTTCATGTCAGCGCGCCGCTCGTCAGAGGCATTTGGGAAAAATGCATATTTATTGCCTATAAGAATTTCATGAACACTAAAGAGTGTCACAGGCGATCACGGCGCACACGTCACAGCGACCGGGAAACGGATGTTGGTGATCACCGGGAAAGGTGGCGGCTCCCCTGACGCTGCCTTCGCCAATTAGCGGCGCAGTGAGACGCCGTTGAGCCCCGTCTGAAAGATGATGTACTGCGATGCCAACTGGAACATGTCACCTCATGTCAGGACCTGTTAGGTTCACAGTGGCCTGGCATAATAGGAAAGTACAGAATATAAAGTGCACTTAGGGACACTCGCTTCAAACTTTTTTTCAGTGCTTGACAGCTTAAAGGGATAGTTCAGATTATTTGAAGGAAATCTGTGTAAGGTCATAGTCAGTGTCTTACCCACAGTGGATGGCGGTCAACACGTCTCCACTTTGGAGAAGCAGAGACGCTTGAATAGCCAAATGTTGCTCTCTTTAAACCACTAAACCCCATAGAAAAAATCAGTCATTTTACCTCACAGAACACAGGAGTTGGTGGTCTACTGCTGCCTATATCAGTTACTGTGTCTGTATTACTGTGTGACGTTGGTGAATCCAAACTATCCTTTTAAAACACTGAAGGCGCACAATAACGCAAACAAACTAACAGACCGAGACAGTGGCAGACCAGCAACTCTGTGTGCTTTGTCAGGTAAAATGACTGATTTCATCTATGGAGTCTGAAATATTTGGAGAGAGCCATATTTGGCTTTTATAAAGCCAGTTTCCTGTCAGAGAAGACAGTCTCAAGGCAAGTAAAGCACCAAATATATTCTGGAAATAGTGCACAATTAAATTGATATTGATTTTTTTAGTTGAGCCTTTTAAGTGTCTTTATGTACCACAGTATCATCCTGTCATTACACTAAATTATTCTCAACATTTTCACGTGGAGATCAACTAAAAAATGTCCAAAACTTTGGTCAAAATCAATTGAAGCCTGTAGTAAAGTAGAGATGATGTTTACAGGCTGAAATATTTCCTGCAAGTATCCCTGTCATTATCCAACAAAGATAAAATTATTAAATAGTGTCACACACTTCCGTCCTCTGATGAAACATTGAAATGCATGCTAAATAGTGGGAGTAGAGAATACAAGCTGCGCAGAAAATAAAATAAACTGTATTACATGTATTCTAAACATGCTAAAGTCATGAGAATTTAAAGCAACATGTGATGATTAAAGGACAATTCCCTGGACACACTGTGACAGGACTGGACAGATGGACAATGCTGACCAAACTGACATCTAAAACTAGAAAAAAAAAATCAGTGTGAAATATTGCGTGTCATACCCTTGATGCTGTGGACAGGGTAGATGGCTTGCTCCCAGCAGGTGTCCTCCTGCGGTCCAGTGGACAGACTGCTCTCCTCATCCAGGTGGAGTTGGAACCACACAGCCAGAGCGTCCAACTCCCCCTCCTGAGTGACAGGCAGGCGGATCCTCTGAACCTCCCTGGAGCTCAGCCCCTCCAGTTCCTGCAGGTTAATCAATACAAAACAGTTAAAGCAGAACTGCAGAATTGCTACAGGGATACTGGCTAAAACTGCAAAAACCACATCAAGTCAGGCTGTAAAAATAGGTGCAAAAGGTGCAGTATGAGTATAAAAATGTAATCAAATTTCATACGGTTTCATTCTTGGAAGGAAGAGAGTTTAACCACCACATCATCAGGTCACATGTGCGCATCATAAAAGCAATTTCTCTCTTTTTTTTTGAACAAAATGATTCTGCACATTCATGAAAATGATCTTGTGCAATTGTCTGCCGTTTCCTCCATCATCAATTGGTTAGATAAGAGATAAGATAAAAATTACATTAATTGGTCCACCATAGGTCATAATCTACCAAGCATATTTTTAATAAATTTGTCTCAGACTTTTTTTTTTTTACAGCACTCAATAGCACAAAGGAAAAAATTACACAATTTGAAATGGAAACACTCTTACTTAGGCAGAAGTGTAGCTGCAGCACTGAATGAGGAATTGCAGCGACTTCTTTCTACATCTCTTTGCGGACACGTTCTTGTCTATCGCCTCACAGATTTAAACCACATCACATCAGACAGGCTTTCTCCACTCGCAATGCAGCAGAGAAACAGCCTTTTGGAATATCTTACCCAGCCTCTGCAGGTGTCTGCTGTGATTTTCCTTTGTGCTATGCAGCGCCGTAAAACACTCGTCCTTTTTCTTTTCAGTATCGCTATGACATGGTCTGACAAAAACATTACAGTACAAACAGTAAATGTGTAAATGTGAATCCTGTCCAGTTTCTTTTAATCAATATCGCCGCACATACAATAATGTTTAACTTTGTACTGCTGAAATTTACACATGATACAGAACAAGTGCAGCCTTGTACCTTTTCAATCATCAGAACCTTCAATCCATAGTTTACATCAGAAAATACAGAGTATAGTGTTATACTGACAACATGGCTAAACACTTTGAATATCTTGTTTGCAAACACTAACATAAAGACTTGTCATTCTGATGGATGATGTGTTCATTGACATAAATATTTACTTCTGAGAGATAAACTGAGGATTTTGAGCAAGTTATGGACTTTGGCCAGTAATCTGTTATGTTTATATGACTTGTTTCACTTGTCGTTTTGCAAAAGTTAAAGATGATTTGAGAAATGTGAGGAAAACTATCAATATGGCCTGCCTTGCTACTAGCAGGCAGCAAGACTACATATCTTTGTAACAACAGTATGATATGTAATACTGCAAGCATGATTACAAATGCTTCTTATAGTAGCTTGTGGCACTTTGAATGTCAGCCTGGGGCTCTTTTAATATAATTCAAAATCACAAAAAAATGAAATGTCAATACTCACTGCAGAAAATGAAAAAGTCTCCTGATATTCTATAAGAAAAATCCTTTGAAGGCTGAGGATTAAAGGTGGTAATGCAAACAGGACTGCTGCATGTCATAATATCTCACCCCTTTAACACAAAAACTTTTCTTATTATGTTCCAGTTTTGCTTACTTTTACATTCATGGGGTTGAGACACAAACTAAATGCACTAAGAGCTGAGTTCACCGTTCTTATTTTTTACCAATTTAAAGCTGATGTGGAGTGTATGCCAGAGTGCTACATAACTCAATTACAATGCAGTGCTCTTAAGTCTGAGTATCAATCTGCTGAAGTAAGTTTGCCTCACTGATTCCAGACACATTATCGCAGGTCAGGCTAAGTTTGTCTGAAAGACTCGACTGCAAATGTGTGGATAAATATTCTCAGCAATGAACGAATATCGACAAATGGTCCTACAGGTACTGTCTGGCAGATAAACACTGTCTCTTCCTTCTGCCCAGTGTGCACTGGGAGCTAATAAATCAGGCAACAATCCCTGCAGGCCTATAAGTAAATATTAAGAGGCCGCTGATGTGCAATATTTTAGCCCGTGAGGCAGCCAATGTGTCAGCTTCATGGGACCAATAAACATATGGTTAGGTAAATTCATTATTCTCCTCAGAGTTACGTTATCCTGCTTGACTCGAGGCAACAAATACACGTTGCATATTTCTCACACGGCTTCACGTCAGACACGAGGAACCTGCAAAATCTGAATGAATTCAAATGAAATATATATGAAAATATATGTTGAGCTGAATGTAGCGACACAGGCTGGGTCTCACCAACAAGGATAATTTTTAAACCTGATAAAATCATGCTTTAACTTTATTATTATGACCTGGAATTATTATGAACTTTAACTCCAGTTTAAACTGTGATCCAGTGTTAACTTTAGACTTACACTTGAGGAGGTTTAACTTTTAAAATGGCTGCCTTTTTTAAGACAGATTGAGCAAAATAACCAAGTTCCTCAAAGGAAGTTAAGGGACAAACCAGCCGAGTTTCATGATGCATCTCTTTCTTTCACTCCAGTTGATAATTCGGCCAACAAGTTTCTCTTACAGGAGAAATCAGAGCTTCTCTGCCGAGCAGGGATGTAACCATATGTTCATTTAAAAAAAAATGTCTCAATATCATACGGGTCTGTGATGATATCTACTGTTATATTACATGGTTATTTATTTTATTCTATTATCTTTAATCTATTAAATAAAAGGACTGCTACTGACTACTGCATTGTTTTTGTTTTCTAATTACACACAGGTCTAAGTAATTCAACCAATGTTTTTTTTTTACTTTTTAGCTAGCTAGCAACCAATGCAACATTTTGTTAAAGAATAATTTGGGGTATGAAATCGTCTTTGTACTGATTAAACTCTATTTAATATCAGTTTAAATCACTAAACAGATTGACAAAACCGACATTAGTTTTTAAATGTGTAACAGAGTGAGTTCTGTTTAATTTCAAATCTGAATTTACTCATTTTAAACCTACTTTTGCTAAACTCTGATTACAGCTAATCTACAACTGTTGTCTTCCCTGTTTCTGCTCACCTGCACGTTGTTGAAATCGATGTTGAGGGCAGTGAACGGCTCTGTGAGAGGTTTATATCCGCCCGGCAGTCTGCTCAGTCTCTCTGTCGTGTACGGCTCCATGGAGTCATCCGGCTCAGAGCTGCAGCTCACTGGACTGCGGAGCTCTCCGGCTGCAGCCATGGACAGACTGCCCACCTCTGACACACAAAGCCTGTGTGAAAAACAAACAGTGATCTCATGATAGATCCTGACACCCTGAGCTGCTGTTTCAAAAACACCATCCTCTGTTTGTCTTATTTGTCTCTATAAGTGTTTTTAAAATCTAAGAATGTAAGAAATGGGTGGAAAGCGGTGGGAAAACATATTCGCACATTCACAGGTTTTCAGACAGACTGCAGGGCCTACTTACCTGTGATGCCTGCGAATCTCAAGGCACTCAACAGCCATGCCAAACACTGTGGCTCCAGCGGGAATGACCCGTCCTGTTGCAGACTGTTCCTGGAACTCATTCTCACCTCTCTTTAGGGGGGTTAAGGTTAAAGAAACACATGCTTTTAACGAAACTACTCATCACAGCTGTGAAATGTCACCTTGTATTGTAAACTCAGGTATCATGGAACTTTCCCCAGTTTGCCAATGGGATCTGCACTTCACTGGATGTTTAAAAAGCAACTTCCTGGGGATAAACTTAATTTATTTTACTTTACAGGTTGGCAAGGAGCGCCTTGAAGCCGACACTTGCTCTCTGTGAGGCTGAAACACATCATTGCCTGCAAGCACACACCTGAATTGTTACACGTCTCAGGCATCATTATTTAAAGCTCCATGTGTTTTTCAGATTCCCGAAAATTTTAAACAAAAAGATCTTCACCCCTCCAGCGACAATTGGCAATAGATTTCTGGTGCCAAGAACTCACAGACATGTTAATATTGCACCGTGGCAACTGGAGAACAAAGTTTTGCTTCCTGTTTGTGTTTAATAATGTATGTTACCTGTGGAGGCAGCAGCAGGTGGTGCCAGGCGTGAATGAGGCTCTCTATGATACCCTCTCCAAACAGTCCTGCATCCACCGTTTCAGTCACCACCAGGGACACCCTGAGAAAAAACAAGACGCTGAATATTTAAAACATGAGAAATACTACTTAACTCTTAAAGGGTTCAGATTATTTGAAGTGAGGATGTATGAGGTACTTCAGTAGTCAGTGTATTACCTACACTAGATGCTGGTTAACACAGCCTAAATTTGGAGAGGCAGCTGGGAGCACCAGCACAGAAGCTAAACAACGTACTGCTGTGGACAGGGTTAGCAACAAAACATACTTTAGCAGCATAAAAAAAGACCCACCGAAAAACAACAACATCAATACCAGTTTAAGTGAATATTTTCAACACTTTAACATGCCATCAGACAACCTTTTCTAACAGGAAACAGTTGTTATATAAGTCAAATGTCGGTCTGTCTGAACCAACCAGACTCCGTTAGCAAAAATATTAATTTTATCTTGCAGAACATGGGAGTTGCTGGTCTAACGCTGCCTTGACCTGTTAGTTTATTTGTGTTATTGTGTTATTGTGTGACTGGCAGCAGCAACTCCCGTGTTCTGCAAGGTAAAGTTTCTGTTTTTGCCTAAGGAGTCTGAGTACTTTGGAGAGTCTTTAGGCTGGTCAAACAAACATTATACTATTGACCCCGTACCCAGCAGTATATTGTTTATGAACCTCATATAACCCCACTTCAAATGATTAATACAGTTTACCACAGTGCTGTATGTTTTATCACTGGGGATGGCTGACTGAACTCGGTAAAGTAGCTTTTACTTTTTTTTGTACCAAATAAATGGAACAAATTACACAAGGTATTAAAATTGGACAGGAATGTTTCAGTAGATCATTCTGAGTGGCTGCTGGATAATATGGTGTTTGTGATTTGGTTGATTGTAGACATGGTTGCTATTTATTGTTTTTCATTGACTTTTACTGCATTTTATTGCTTTTTATTGATGCATGTTTGGTATTTATTTTTGTTTATTTATTATTTCCCTTTTTCATTATATGTTTGCTGCTTTTATTGCTGGATATCATTCTTTCCAGACATGTCAGCTCGGTATTTATTTTATTTGACTTATTCGTAATTTTATTGTTATTACTGATGTTGTGATTATCATATGTTTTATATCTTTTCCTCCTGTTTAAACATGAACTCAGGACATTTCTATAAAAGAACCACTTTCCTCTGACTAAACAATAGTTCATGTAAAGGATAATCAACAAGTGGGTGTGCGTTCATCATCATTTTTGAAGATATTCCTATGAAAAGGCTGCTGTGGTTCGTATAAAAGATGCTGCTTCTTCTCAGCCACATTAATTAGCCTCTCACCCTCCCTGTTGACTGCTTTAATGAGGGGAAACAGAAACGTTAAGGATGTCACATCGATTTTAATCAGATAAAGTAGGTTGGAGGTGCGTGAAGCCAAGGGGGAGCGATTTTTCAAGCAAGCGACACGTCGCTTAGCCTGTTCAGCGGGTCAGAACATCCTCATTTAGGAAAACTGAAGCAATCAGCTGCTCGCTCACTCGCTTTTTCACATCACATCCAGTTAGAAAGTGGTGTGAGCTTTGACAGCTGTGCTCTTTCATACCGCTATGGTTACAGGTTGGGTAGCGGATTAAAAAACAGTTTTAATGCACGCCTTCCAGCCAATCAGAAAAGAGCATTCACCCAGACCATGGAAAAGGCGAAATAATCTGAACTATATCTTTAACATCAATGTCATAACATCACAAAAGCTGCTGTGCCTGCAGGATCACTGTGCGACAGTTCTGGTTTGACTTGTACCTGTGTGGGATGTCTTTTGGCACTTCCATCTCCAGAGATTTCATATGGAGGATCTTGATGCTTCCATCCATCCCGTTAGCGGTCACCACCTCACAGGCCAGTTCATACATCGTCTTGGACAGTTCGCAGGCGTACACCTCGGCGGCCCCTGCCTTCTTGGCACACATACTTAACAGAGAGAACCAGGAAATCAGGACAATGATTTAAAACACAGGTCATAAGAAGCAGGGTGTGGGGGGTTGGGTTGATAAGGATCGAGTTCTAACTTATAATTAAAAAGTTCACTCCATAAAGATTTAAAAAATTCTAAATTCTCATGGAAAATATCTCACCCAAGGATCCCAGTGCCAGTACCTATGTCAAGTACAGTGTTGCAGCCGCTCTGAACAGCCTTCTGAATGGCCTGCTGGTACTTCCGGTTCCTTCCGTGGTCGTTGAGCATTAAGAAATGCCAGCGCTCCACCAGCCAGTTGGCCACACGGTAGAAGTTCTCCCTGGCTTCAGGGTAGTCTGGTCTCAGCTTCAAGGCCTTGTGGAAATGGCCCGCGGCTTCGTCTCTAAAGCCCATTCTGGAGGAGAAAAAGACGGCCACAGTATGAGCAGATAATTCGTCTTAATAATGTGACACTACATTACGACCTGTAATTACAGGAGGGGTGACGCAGGTGAGGATAATACCTGAACAAGTGTTCACCCATGCTGTTCAGGATGACCTCATCAGAAGGAAACAGCTCCAGCGCTTGTTCATAACAGTCAAAGAGCTCCTGGATGCGTCCCACAGAGTCCAGCTCCTCCGTCCATTTGAAGAGAGTGAACCTGAAGGACTCCTAAACGGGAGAGGACACAAACTTGAGTTCCAAAACTGAACACCTTTCTGCCCTGCAGCAGCAAAGACAGGCTGCCGCGCATTCAGTGTAACTGTGGCTGGTTGTGTGTGCACAGTGTCTGGCAGTGAATGTACGCAGACGGGTTTTCAGAGTAAACAGTCATTACCCTCGCAAAGTCCTTAAACACAGGTGCAAGGTTGAGGACAAGAAGATAGTGCACAAACGCGGTCCCATAATCCTGGTTGAACAGGCACTGCTGGGCACTTTCCAGGGAGCTGGAGACCAGCTCGTTCCTGGCGGGGTCCTCTCTGCGTCGCCTTCGGGCCCTCCTGCCGTGCTTCGGCCGTGCACTGGCATTATTAGGCATCCCTTGAAAAAAGCAGAGTTGAGTGGGGAGTGTGTTAGGAAATTATAATGTTTAACGATACAATATACAGATTAATGCCACTTTTAACAGGACAACACATTTATATATGAGCCTTTACTGTACTGTATGGATCATATACTAACTAAGTAAGCCTATTTCTGCAAGGAACAGGCAAACACACATTTCTATTTGTGAGATAAGTCAATTATTGTATTTTTTAGTCAAAACTTTGGGATGACAAGTCCAAACTTTGCCTTACAAAGTAGCCAAAATCCTGAGATAAGAATCCCCCCCGAAACCCTTTAAAGCCCCTTTAAAGACCCACCTCTGCTCTTTAGCCTCTTAATTTTCATAATTAAAATATACCAGACCACATTCTGGTTTTTATTTGTATTTTTGAGTTTGTCCTATGCTGCCTGTGTCATGATTCGATAAAGCTACTCTACGGTTTCATTAATTTACTTAAATCTTCTTACCTATGTCTGTAGTTTAACTTGATCAGTTCTGTGTTTTTATTTGTTCTTACTTTTATTTTGTTTTGAGCGGCTTTATAAAGCACATTGGTCAACGTTTGTTCTTTTTAAATGTGCCCCAAAAATAGACTTCACATTACATTAAGTCAAATTTTGACTTTTCATTAAATGTTGACTCATGAGATCTCATAGTTTTTATTTTGTTTTATTTTGTTATTATTTTCAATCCCTTTGGGCTACACAGGCTTCCATAAATGCCAAAAGTTTCATTAATAATAATTTAATAACGTCAACGTGAATAGTACTAAAAACAACTGTAGAAAAAAAAACGTTAACAAAGATACTTTAAACATATTACTACAATTGCGGGAATCAATGATTATTTAAGTTGACTTACCAAAATATTAATCAAATTATGTGGGCTAATAAGCTTCCATACATGCCCAAATTTAATTAGTAATATTTATTATAACGTGAATAGGAAATGTTGCACCAAAAGTAAGCTAGTGTTAATAATAAAATATAAAAAAAAAATTAAAAAAAATTTAAAAACACAATCTGGCATTTCTTGTTAACTTACTGTGTGTTGTTTCAGATCACAGACCGTAGTATGGAACAGAAAAGATCACTGCACTTCAGTTAAAGTGGTTACTAATTTTGCAAACACGCAGACGTTAATATTTAAGGGTATTATGTGAAATAAAGTCGTCGTTAGCATCGTTGTGAGCTGTCCTTCCTCTGGCCGCAGACCAACGTTAGCTAGTTCACACGATAAAACCTCGTCTGACAGTCGCTATGAGAAGTTGGCTGCATGTCAAAAAAATACCGAATCTGTATGTATTCAAATTAAAACGGCTAGGTTTTAATTAAAACTACGAATCACATTTCTGCTAAACATCATGTATCATCTACCGTTCAACGAAACATTTGTTGTCCGCACGATAAACAGCTCGGAAAGAAACATGTGGCGGTACAAGGTTCCTCCACGGGCGCAATTGTAACGAACGTTATAACAGTTGAAGTTACAAGCAGCATTTAATAACCGCAGAAAACATAGTGTATAATTATATCCGTGTTTATTTACAAATTACGCTGCAGTAAATGTTACCGCCTCGGATTTGTCTCTGATGGAACCAATGACAGACGAATCTTGAAGCACAATCAAAGAGTACAGAACATCCAGATAGTTCCCACCCGTGAAAACCACAATCAAAATCAGAAACACTGTCCTGATCCTCAGAGGGAAGCGGGTCACATTACAAACGCTCTCATTCAAGAGCAGAAATACATGTAAGCATTGAGAAATTTTAAGAAAACGGAAAATAGAAACATGTAAAATATATGTGCAGAAAAGTAGAGTATATGAAAAGTCTAGAAATGTGTTAAATATAGATGCAAAAATAGTAGAAATACAAAATAAATAAAACTATTACTACTACTATTAGTTGAGATATACAATGATATACAATATACAATTACTGCACCAAATAACTGTATTGATGTGTCTCTAATTCTGGGTGTACAGCTTTTTAATGTTCATTTTTTTTCAGGAAGTGGTAGCTCCACCTCGCAGCCATGTCCATTGTTTGTGATGATCTGACTGAGGAGGTTGAAGATTATACAGGAGCATATATATGAATATGTAACCTATATATGCAGCACTGTTTGGAGACCTGTGATTGGATGTCGGCAGACCTTGGCCAGCCTTTACTGTGCAGTCCCCAGGGCTTCTCTTGTGTAGTGTATATTTGATGAATAATAAATGATTAATTTAAATGGTCAGTTATGTTTGAATATCACCAGTCCAATCATTTTTTTGGTCATTTTTTCACATTTATCTGGGAAATCAGATGTGGGCCTTCAGTTACAAAATGTTGGGAGCCCCAGCAGTAATTAACATATGTCCTGTCTACATTCCCTCCATCCACTTAGCCCTCTTCATGTAGCATCCTGCTTCACTTCAAAGTAAATCCTGCTAAAGCAAGTATGTGTGTAACCAACATGTCTAAAAACTTTTAGCCAAGTTTAGTTTCAACATAGTTTTCTAAGTGGTGGACATGACTACTGTACTTAAGTACAATTCTGAGGTACTTCTCTTAAGAATTTGTATTTTGTGCACTTACTATACTGCACTTTATTGTAGTACTTACTCTACTTTACAAATTAAGATTTTATAAATAAATCCTGATTGGATTTTATGCATTGACTGAATGATCAAGCAGTCTATAAAGCAGTTTAAGTTTAATGCCACTTCTACCAGCTACAAGTGTAAAATTCTACTTATATATTAAAGCATCGCATATAATATATAATAACACAACACACTTACTGTCCAATCAAATATTTAATTTTATTTGTTTGTTTGTTTTTTATTGCACATATATTTAAGAACATACAGGAACTCCTGAAGGACACAGACATATTCTGCAAGTTAAATATTAATGTTTGTCAAGACAAAATAAAATATTTCTATGTTTACACAAAAATAGAAATACATAAAAATGAAATAAAGAAAAAAAATAATCACCTAGCATAGATGAAAAAAAACAACCCCAAATGAACTACAAAAAGAAACCAAAAACGTCACAAAGGAGCAAAGACTTACAATATAAATCAGAAATGAGAAATATCCCCACAAATGTTTTCGCTATTTTGTTTTTATATTCGTCCACGAGAAAAATTGAAAGGTTTTGAAATCATTTATGAAACAAACAAAAGTGAGCTGTTTCTTCATTTGATACAATAAATATGATATTTACCCATAAAAATTATGAAATAAATAATGTCAGATATAGATGAGTTTAAATTTTCCATGTCAAAAAAGTCAAGATGATATATTGTCACTTAAGGTTAATTTTTCTACCAGTCGCCTATTTCTTTACATTTACTCAAACTCATACTTTTAAATAAAGACTTTAACTTGTAATAGAGTATTTTCAGACTGCCACCGTTACTCTTACGAAGGTTAGGTAAAATATCCGATTACTTTCTCACTTGCAAATAACCAAATCCGTGCTGACTGTGCGGCGAAGCGAAAGCGGAAGTAGATATGGCGTGTTCATCTTTCCGAAGCTCGCTACTCTTTGGCTAAAGTTTGCTACACGCACGCAGATGTCAGCAGAGTTTCTCAATCTGTCACTTTGCTAGGTGGAGTGCGTTTGATGGAGGAAGGAAAAATCGGATACAGCAACCATGATTTTCTGACAACCTTCTGTGAACCGGCTTCCTCTGAACACTTCACCTGATAACGTACTGTTTTCACCTTTTAACCGTTATTAATGCCAGTCAGTTAGCTGCTCTTTTCGTGATTTGACAACTGTGGAACAACACCCATGCGCCTGTGTCAGAAGTTACCATGCTAACCACCGTTAGCCGCTGCTGCTACTTTACGTAGCTATGTTTGCTCTGCAGGACTTGAAAAGAGCGGTGTTTTGATTGTATAGGCTGTTGTTTTTTTTAGCTGCAAAGTTAAGCGTCATTTTGGACCAGTTTTCCGTTGTTATAAGACGAAGCTATCAGTCTTGTCACAGACATGGGACTACACCCGCTGGAGTTCAGTGAATGCTATCTGGACAGCCCCTGCTTCAGGGAGAAAATCAAGGCACATGAAGCAGAGCTGGACAAAACCAACAGGTTTATCAAAGAACTGTACAAAGATGGGAAGAACCTCATCAATGCGACAAAGCGTAAGTTCATTTTAGTGTTTGCAAACTCTGCAACTTTATTCTGAAAGAAAAGTGTGTGTGTTCAGTCAGAAAAGTCGTGCACTTGACTTGGGAAGAGCTGTTGATGTGTTCACTGAAGTTTTCCAGTATTTGTCTTTTCTATTTGCTTCTTATGACTGGGGAAAAAAAACAGCTTAAATAGATAAACCAACTGTCAAATAACATGAAAAAAACTGTCCTGATAACCAGACCAAGGCGTTGTCTTTCTAATCTGTTTAAATAATACTGTCTTTTATTTTGTTTTTATGAGGCTTACAGTAGAGAAATATAAGGCCCTGACCTCTTTCAGTAACTACCTGCTCTGCTGTGTTTGCCCTCAGTCACACACCTCAGCTGGGCTGAAATTATTAGATTGTTATCTCTTTGAACTCTAGTCTTGTGGGTTGGGTTTGCCTCAAGGTGCCCGGTGGTAACAGCCACACTTTCAACACATAGTCATCAGAAAATCATGGCCTGCTGTCATGTCTTGTTGGAAAATCCCTTTGCCTCTTTACATAATGTGTCATAGTTCTATTAAATCCAAAAGTGCTATGAAACAACATGTCCAGCAGCTGAGTCTAACAGTATTTTGGGGTCCTTATAAAAGTAGCTGAAAAAGTTCAGCCCTGTGTGAATGTGAATATTTTAGCATGAATATTTTGATATAGTGTAGTGCTGCAATGATTAATCAATTAATCCATTAGTTATCAACTGTTAAATGAATCCCCAACTGTGTTGACAATCGATTCATTGTTTGAGTTATTTTTAAGGAAAAAAAAAGTTGAATTTCTCAGATTTCAGCCTCTTGAATATGAACTTTTTCTGATTTATTTTCTCCACCGTGACAGTAAACTAAATGTTTAAGACAAGACATTTGAGGATGTTGTCATCAACAACATTTTTCACCACTGTTTGACAGAGAAAACGATAGACGGCTTGACTGACAGTTAAAATAATTGTTAGTTGTAACGGCTGCAAGATAATGTCTGTCATAAACGAACATATCTTCTTTGATTTGAAGAACAAGATTTTTAGGCCAGAGCATCTCTGTGGCGCTGCAGTACCTCCTCAAATTGCTGTCCTCTCACATATATTTCCTGTATATCCATAATTGCTGTTTGATTCTGGTTCTGCAGTTTGGATTTTGCACTTTGCCATATTGCTGTTTCAATAATGTTGTCATTAATTGTGCAGCCCTAGTTTCAGCCCTACTGTAGTGTTGACAGATAAGCTAGGACTGCAGGATCTAGTAAAAATAAAGTGATGCTTTTGACAGGTAGTGCAATTACAGTATGATTTATGATCAGCTGGAATGATCTTTTTTGCATCATAATTTTCATTTTCACTGAACTAAACTATTAGTCATGATATTGTGACATTTGCTGGAATCTTTACCAAACAAACATATTTTCTTACATCTGGAGAAACAAGATTTGAAGGCCGGAACATCTCTGCAGCACTAGAGTACTTCATTATGACGCTGTTTTGTTACACATTTTTCCTTTATCAAAAGATTTCAGCTTCTGCGATTTGGATATTGCTCTTGGTCATGTTTCAATTTCGATTAACTGTGCAGCCCAACTATCAAACAACTCAAGTTGCTGAGAGATTTATCGCTGAACTTAGCCTAACAATATTTATAAAGTCTTTT
Organism: Lutjanus erythropterus; assembly: GCF_056507025.1. NCBI lineage: Eukaryota > Metazoa > Chordata > Actinopteri > Lutjaniformes > Lutjanidae > Lutjanus > Lutjanus erythropterus. The sequence continues at coordinate 14,524,103 of NC_139319.1, read as the reverse complement.
CAAAGTATCTTTAAAACAACAGAACAGAAAATGGCAAAGAATTTAAGTCCTGTATATTTTTTGACTCTAATATTGTGTTATTTTTAAAACATTGCCTTACTAATGTAGAATCAGTGCTGTAGTGTTGACAGACAAGCTTTAAACATGATCCAGCAGCAGCAGTGCTACAATTGTTTAGTGTTTGGACTGTAACACAACTTGTTTTTCTACTCTAAAACCTTCAGACAGACTTACTTCATCATGTGTTTCAATGCTGCTAGTTAGCTGCAGGTATGTCTTTCATTTCGCCGTCCGGACAGCTGAAATTCCTCGAGGCACAGATCCAGCAAGGTGCTGCTTTCAAGCTTGCACAGAGATCTGAGTTTAAGATGACTTCTTAGTGTCTTAACAGGTTTTTATCAAGCAGATTTTTAGTGGAGTCTGGAAACAAGTTAATAATCATCCATTCATTAGGGTCCAAGCCACACGTCAAAATGCACTGGTCCGACAGTAAAACTGTTCTTTTTTTACTACAAGTGTTGCTGGAGTTTTGACCTCTTCAGACTTTTTGCTTCTCTGTGCACCTTGGAAGCAGGTGAGGTTGTCGTTTGTCAGCTCATTTATTATCGTGTCATGAGGACACAATGACATTATGTTTATTATTATCACTTTACAAGATTGGGTTGTCCAAATGAATAATTTTGGGCAAATTGTAGTGAAGTTTTTTTTAAGTTTCTTTTACACATTATATAGGTTTAGTCTGATGCAATGCACAGCAGCAGGACACATTTTATTGTACAGAACTCGTGACAAGTCTAAAATTTACATTGCCATGATGATTTCAGCAATAATTCCCAGGATGAGGTAAATTCATACACGCTACAGCTTCACCCTGAAGTTACTTTTTGTGAGTAAGGCTAAGGACTTTGCTGGTTTCTGGAGTGAATTTAAATCACTGTCAGTCTTTATAAGCCTCTTAAAACAGCAGGTGCTCCATGATTTGGTGCAAAGTATGCACTTGACACTGGGTCAAAAGGTCACGAAATCTGCTGAGGTACGATGTAGCAGTGGTGTTTATTTCCTTACGCGTGTCAAGGGAACTTCTGCACAGTGTTGCAACGTCACCAGCAAAGCTGTACAGTTCACACCAGGTGTTGTGGATCTATAAGCAGTCGGTGCATATAACAAGAGAAGCGATTTTTCTTTCTTCTCAGAGTCAGTGTTGTTCTTGTTGTGGCTCCTTCTGCTTCACACTGTACATTACCGTCATGCTAAGCTGTAATTTGCATACTTGCGGTCTGTTGTACCTGCTAGCCTGATCGAGTCTTGCTATTCTTCTCTGACCTCATCACGGTGAATATTTCCTTTATCACACATCGCTTGCACTCAGGATCACTTAATTTTTGTGAAAAATACAGTGGAGGACAGTTGTTTTTAAGCTAAGTGATCGTACCACGTGTTCAGCATCGCCTGAATAACACGTGTAACCTTTAAGTAAACAGTAATTTAGCATCCTACTCAGTGTTTCATTTACCTGCTGTGACTTACAGTTTAGATATTACACGTTGCATTCCTCTGCTTTTGCAGCCACGTGGAGTTGCCAGGCATATTTCCTCAGAGCAGTAAGGTGAACTCTGGTATTCACTGTTTCTCACAGATGAGTTGATACTGATGCTGTGCTGTGCTGTGTTGGTGTAAACTAAGGCACAGTATCTCCTTTCAGGAAGACATGTCATGTCTTGTATTTCATGCCTTTAATGACGGTGCGTCACCTTTTTTTTTTAAGTTGATAAGTTTGTCCAGTTTAGTCAGTCACAGATATCAAATACCAAGTCTGTTAACCCTCCTTAGGTTTGTGGTAGCCTCTTGCTTATGAGAACATGAAGAGGAACGGGGGACCCTGGCGACAACTGCAAAGCCAGTTGAGGTTTCAGGAAGGAAATGATTGACTATGTTCATATGTACTGACATAAATTAACCGCTCTCCGCTTATTTTGCTCAGCCTCTGCTACAGACACTTATGGAGACCATTTTTGAACATGTGGACTGTCCCGTCCACCAATAATAAAATGACTGTTTTGACATTGTTTGATTGCTGTAGTCATCTGTTTGCTAAAAGCAGTCATGGCCACTTAAACACTGTCACACCAAAATGTTAAAATAATAATCCCTATGGCCTGACAGTCTTAATGTAATAGGCTACACATTTTACAAAGGGTGTTTCCCTCCTTTATATTTAATCAAAGGCGAGGCTGATTAATCCACACTGGGCTGAGAGGCCAGTATCAGCCGTCTCTGTATGATAACACTTGTGCTACGGGGAGGGCGGGAACGATAAGTCGATCAATAGAAAATAAATCGGCATCAAGGCAAAAAAAGCCTAAAATCTGCTGTTTCTGCTGGACAGTAAACTTAAAATATGGGGGCTTTATTGTTTGAACAGTTATTTTAAATAAGTCATCTTCAGCACATGACCAAACAATAGACTGACAAAGTATTGTGCAGAATAATTGATAACGAAAATAATCATTAGTTGCCGTCTTTCTCCATGATTCCACTGGGCATGTCGTGTCTGCGCCACAGTTTTGTGTGTCCCACCAGCAGCATATCAGAAGCATTTTTGTCCATGTGATTATGTTGACTTGCTCAGATTTTGTCAATTTGGTCATTTCCCATGATTTTCGTGCTTCTACCATGGGTTAGTAGGATGCATGGTTAAATTCTTTTATGTGGTTTATATGTTCAGGAGTCTGCAGACAGTGTTTTATTATGAACACTAACCAGATTCTCTATGCTGTTTCTGTGTCTGACTTCCTGCTGGCTCCAGGCAGATTGCTGTGCCCACTGGAATCAAGCCATCAGCTAGTGATCTTGCAGACTGCAAAGACCTTATCTCACCCTCCCCTTCCAAGCTTGTGGGAGTGCCTACGGTGGCTGAAAAACTCAAAATGCAAAAGGCCACATATAGAACCAGTGCTTGGTTTGTCCATTCAGGGCTACTGTAGAAACATGGTGGTGCAACATGGAAAAGGACTTGTTTCCTCTGTAGATATAAGTGGGTCACTCTAAGATAATGAAAACACAGTTATTATTTTCAGGTGATTATATATGGGATAACGGGCAGTGAGCAGGTCAATATTGTGAATTAAACCCTCTTAGCGTGGTGTAAGACACCAACATGAAGCGGAGGAGTTTTGAATTAACCTGAAGGGGTTTATTTCATAAATGACCTGCTCACTGTACATTATCCTGCTTATTACACCGTTACTTACCAAAAAAATCAATAATTTGACACAAAATATTGATTTAAAATGATTTTATTGTTCCTCCAGGGTCTATGATCAGAACTGGATCCATAGCAATGGTCTGTTCTCCATAGCAACGGTCTGTTTTACAGAAATAACAGACCTCAGAATGCGTTCATGGACCAATCAAAATTGAGTATTTAACAAAGCTGTGCGTTAACCACTAATGAAAACATACTTATGAATATCATATATAAGTTCTGCGATATTCTGCCAATAAATCCCTGTAAATCTTGCGCACTGGGCCTTTAAAGGCTACATCTGCAGTCTTTCATCCTGCTCTCAGACTTTGTCTAAGCACAGTGGCATGCTCAAGTTCACAGTAGTTTTAGCCGTAGCTCAAGTATAAATAAGTCATAAAGTAATCGCGTTGTTAATTTACACTCTCGGTGTGGAACTCAGCGCCAGCCTGGCTCTTATTACTTGGACATTACTCTGATAATCTCGTCTCAGGAGAATGTGACCCTTCTTCTCTTCATAGAGATCATACAAAATAGCCCAGAAAGTCTTTTTTTTCCCCTTCTGTATCTGCCTTGATTGTGGTCTGCAGCTTTGAAGTCGATGCAGTAGCCTCGCCAGACGAACTTGTGAGGTCAGACGGTTGTTTTTGATGGTACGAGTTGATTTGGGGAGGCTAAGCTGTCTAATCCTCTGTGTTTATGATTGTCACCACCAGCCTCACCACAAAATCCAGCACTTGTTGTAAAATGGTTGATCTAGCATTCTGTAGTAAACACTGACAGTAAATGATAGTAAATGTTGTGGATTAAAGTGTTAAAAGATAAAATACTCCGTATATTGTCTATATTTGACCTCAGAATGATCCAATCCAAAAGACAATAGTTGATCTCTGTATCCCAGGCTCCTCTCAGCCTTTCGGTGACTCCCTCCTCTTGTATGGCTGGGAGGATGTCCCACTACGGAAAGACCTTGGTTCTGGGAGGAAACTTTATAGCTCGCCGCGGGGACAGAGAGCCATGACATGGAAGTGCCCACTAGAGGAGCAACATGCAGATGTGCTTCTGTTTCAGAGGGTTTCCTCCACAGGAACTGTGTCCTGTCTGTACCCTCTCAACCCCCTCACTGTTGTCCTCAGCAAAATGCATTGATTCTTGGTTTATATCAGAAAACATGAACTCTGTGTTTCACAAGAGCTTCTTCTTTGTGTGTTAGCTTGTCAGTGTCCGTCACCCAGCCATGTGAGCGGCTCTCGCGTGTTCTGTTATTGCTGCAATCCCCTGAAACATGACGTTGGACAGAGTTGCGGCGGGGTCACTCATAGTCATTTCCACAGCTGGACTTCCTCTGATGAAGTGACCAATTGGCTAATAAAGCAAAATGATTTTTTTCTCCTCACTTTCAGTTCTGCTTTGAAGACGCAGCCATGTGAAGGTCTTTTTCTCATTGGCAGACAGGTTTGACAAGAGGAGCCTGCCATGGTGTGCCTTGGCTCACTGCTGCTCTCTGTAATCACATTACTGACTCTGCCAAAGACCCACATCACAATCTTTCATTAAAATTGCATTAGCACAAGACGTGAAGTCATGTGGGAGGAACGCTTTTTCATCTCTAGAAAGACTCAAGACCTACTATAAAACTGATAGTGTATTGCTTGATGGCATAACTATGCTTTTGGGGCTCCTTTTTTGGTGCAAGAAGCAAATGTGGAGCTATTTGAAGCATCTTTGACGGCATGATGTGTTCTAACTTACATAACAGAACATCTTGATGTTTGATTAGCCGCTCGGTCATTATTGACAGGATGGTGTTCAGCGCAGCCTCGCCCTACAGACTTGTGTTGAGGATCAGGAAGTCATGAATGAAGTAATGCTTTGCGGGCAGGGAGCTTGGGGGAAGAGGGATTGTGGGAGGGGATGGGTGGGCAGGCTCAGTCGAGGGCAAAGGTGGGAGTTGAGTGCGGAGCAGGGATTCAGACTGGAAAAGATGGGAGAGTGGAACAGGAAGGACTGTGGAAAGGCACAGCATGTAAATACTGGCTGCTCTTTGAGGGCCTGGACCAGGCGAGCTCTGACCTAAGTGGCACATCTGATGAGACCGTAGAAATCATAACAAACAACACTCCAACAGACGCCAGTGAATACACTGTGGACATCTTCAGCAGCTGAACTTTGACAGATACATACCTTGTCTGCGTTGTTATGTGGGAAACTCTTGCAGCCAGAATATGAAATAGTAAGTTTCCTGCATTAATACACACAGTAAGTGGAAAACAAGTTGAGGTAACTTGTGTTAATTATCTTAGGTGCACTCATTTTTGTAATATGGAAATAACTACGCACTTCTAGTGATGTTTTGCAGCACGGTGAAACTTTCACACAAATTTAGTTGTTTGAAAATTGCAAATGAGATGCATGGCGTAAAGGCTTCTGCAATTCACGTGAAACTTATGTGAAACTCAGCAGCAACAGTCGCAAAACTCAACTTTTTGAAAGAAGTTTAATGCAACAGCCAACATTTCAACTGATTGATTTCAATGACAAAGGCTTGTCACCAAAATAAACAGAAAAATAAAACAGAAGGTGGTCTGTTGGATGGAAACATTGTCATAGACCTCAGTGCAAGGTTGGTGGCAATGTTTTAATATGAAATTTTGATGAGAATCAAAACTGTTGTATAAAATATAATTAAGGTGGCAACAAAGAGCTATTTATTCATTTATTGTCCTTGAATCGAATGGCTAATGCACTCACTGGAGGCTCATTGGATTTAGCTCGCTGAATTGAATGTGAAATGATTCATCAGTGTCTCTTTTGAGTAGCCAGGAGGTCATGTTTTTCCTCCAGCATATCAATAAGCATTAATGCACCTCTAGTTCTCTTTCTATTCTCTGTAACGGTCATTATGAAACTAAGTAGGCCACCAGTGCCAGAAGAAAACGTGATACAGTACATCCAGATTAGTAATATCCAGAAAGGAAATGACACGAAATAAGATATAAAGATGCAAATTTTACAATGACACCTTCCACTTCATATAATCTGCTGTGGAAAACCAGCCTAAGTAAACATTGTGGAAATGTTGAAAAGACAAAAAATGTGTATATCATGTGCAGCCCAACGTCAGCAGCCTGAGGTTGTAAACATAGAAAAGGAAAATTCACCTCAGAAGGATTGACAGTAAAAACAAAAACTGGCACTGTACATTGGAAGCCTATAGATTATTAACTTCCTATAGTTATCCCACGCCGTAGGCTACTTAAATTACAGGTGAATCAAACATTTTTGAACCTGTGATCATGTGTTGTATTTTAAGCAATTCTTAAATGTAAACTTTTTTTCTTTCATAATGGGAGAATTTTGTGCATTCATGCAGAAACAAGGGGGTTAACTCAATTTTGGGGAGACTCAAACAAAATGTTAGTGAGTGTCCTGCAATCAGCATGCAGTTTTTAATGAGCGTATCAGTGTCTTTCCAGACAATCAGACAGTTGGAGATCTCGAGGCCCCACTGATTGACAGGGGATTTTGAAATGCATGTTAGTAGTTAACAGAATGGCAGCAAATGCAGCTGCTAACAAACATATGGTCCTTCAGTTTTTTCAAACACATGTCTTACTGTACACAATGCTCTCCTCTCATTCTCCTCAGTATGTAGCGCAGGACGGACCGCCCTAAAGACTTTGGATTACTTCAGCAATGGATTTTTTTTAAAGAAAGTTTGTAGTTGTTAGAGTCTATGAGATCACATTATTAAGGCACCAACACTGCACAAAAACATAACTAGAATTGGAAGAGTCAATTAATCAATTACCTCAACAGAAAATGAATTGATGACATACAGTCTAGTGAACTAAAATACCAGGTGATGGCGTGCTGTCTGTTTCTGTTTATGTCTTTAATGATAAAACAATTAGATTAATTAACAATAATCAGCAAGGGCCTTATTGGTTGCACCTGTTTTAATTGTTAAATTTACATGATCTTTTGGGCACAGATGTTCATTATTGGCCGTGTGTTTTTATTGAATGATGTTAACTGAAATGTGGACTCACTAGCTTTTAAAAAGTTAAAACTTAAAGCTAGGATGCGTGAGTCTGAGATAAGATTATTGCGTCACACATACGTGACTTATGTCTTTTTGTGACAGCAGAGTCTGCTTTATTCTCCATAATAACTGCTGCCCTGTCATTCAGTACCCTCCCCATTGTGTCGTCTTTGTTTTTCTTCCCACCTCTTCTGAACAGGGGCACCAATGTTTATGCCACTGAACTAGGGATTTTTTTTTTTTACCCATGTTTTTCCTGTTACAGAACAATCCAGCCTGTAATATCAGATAGCTCTAAGGTGGGGTCTGTATGACTCACACGCCGAAGCCAGCAGACTGGGGTCTCTGGCTTTCTGCAGAGAAACTAGCCAAGTTTGACAGTTCCCAGGTTTGCTCTGAAATGCCTTTCTTTAAAAGGCAAAAAGCAGGAGAAGCTTTTGCCTCAGACTCTTGCGTGCCCTTGTGTGTGTGTGAGGTATTTCTATCTTGTGATGGTTCTTTCCTCCAGGACAGCGGCTATCATTTCAATCTGTTACGCAGACCTCTCATCTGACACTTTTGTTTATTGCCCCACTGATTGTATCCAGTTGATCTATGCTGTTTTAACTTCAATTGACAGTGCGCAGGGACACAAATGCTTGCTGCTATTTTTTGCTCCTCTGAATGTTGCCTGACGTCGAGCTTCATGTAACCGGATAACATTCATTCTTCATGTTTTATGTAATGAAGTCCACACAGCTCGGCCTCATGTATTCTCATATTAACTGTCCACCCTGCAGTGAGTTAAACATGCATGCAGCTTGTGTAATCAGATTGTGGATGGGTGTGATTTGTGCATCATGCTCACATATGGCTCCAATAGAGAGCCTGCAAATCTATCCATTGACATCATTGTTCTTGGAGTACACACTAATTGTCTACAGTGACCTGAGCCTGGGTGCTGTCTTTGCTGAGAGAACGGATACTCTTAACATCCTAATAAAAGGCTTTAGTAAAATGTATGTATGTACGACCCAAATTCCCTTCAGATATATACAGTCTGTGCATAACAAAAGTTTGCAACTAATCTATTGCAGTCCTTGTTCGAGGTGTGGCCATCTGGAGTGTGTCCCCGTTTGGAACGGGCTCGTTTCTTGGCCCCCCAGTATCTTTGCCTGCAGTGCTGTGGGGGGCGTGCCTATTCAGAACGCATGCCCGTTCGCATGCTCCTCTGCCTTTTCCTCACAATTCATGTCCTGAACACATTCATTATGATAGCAGCTATAAAAGCACTAAAGCATTTCACAGTAAGATTTTAGCGTTGTTCTGAACTGCTCACGCTCGACAGGGCACTCCTGTGGAGTCTCAGCAATGCTTTCGCCAAATGTGAAGTCAATCGAATGAACAGTTCTCGAGAGATGTTAAGGTCAGCTATACACACGTACGTATACTGTTTATGTGTATATAGACAGAGATTCCTTCCTTGATAGTTAGAATATGCTGCTGCAGCGCCACCTGTTGGCTAAATTGCACCAAAGTTGCCATGATCACTCAGACCTCATATCTACACTTGTTCATAGTTGTTCAGAATTTGGAGGAAGGGTAGCAACAAAAAAAAAAAAAAAAAAGATTTGGACAAAATTCGAAATCATAGAAAGTCTTTGTAGATGCAAATGGGCGTTGCTTATATGGAGAGATTTGTCTGGAATTTTGTTTCTTAGTTACAGGCAACAACATAAAGTTTGTTGTTATCGCTCTGCTATCTGGCCACATTGCACTATGACACTGCTCTGTACTCCCTTGGGTCCACAACAATACACCCGCCAAATGTGAAGCAGATCTGATGAATGCTTCACAAGACACGCAAAGGACAGACATACAGACATACAGACATACAGACAGACGCCCTTCAGTTAGATAGATAGATTAGACTAGATTAGATTACACAAGAGATGGTAAAGCAATGCCCGCATTACTGGCAGCAGTCAACAACTCTATTAAGTTCCTCCATTTATTATATTCTCCAATGGAGCAGTAAAAATCATAGGGTACTTATCACACCTTGAAGACCGAGTGAATGGTATTGATTTTTATTGTCACAATACAATCAGCTCTCCATTGTCTTTTACACCTGATACTGTCCTGACCTTATTTCAGACACAGTATAGTGTGTTGAGGCCGTGTTGAGGTGTGTCAAGGTTCAGTGTAATGTTGCCAAAACATGTTTTTACTATCCGAGGGAGCAGCTGAACTTTCCACTCTACATTCATGTGTTTTGTCATTATTTGAGCAATGCAGTTGATCAACAATGACAAACAGTGGTACCAGCAGATTACAACACGTACTTTTTGTTTATAACATAAACACATGTTGTAGCTCAACTTTGTTCTTGTCTTGCATGCAGGTGGAAAATATGTAAAAGTTAAAGAAAAAGCCAATAAAGCCAAACAAAAGCAGAGCCAAAATCGTTAGAAAAACCCTGAGCGGTAGAAACACAGTATGAGCATCAAATAAAACAACACAAAACCTCTAAAACTGCTTTTCTATAAAATGTTTAAAGCAGGGATTTAAAGGACGACAAACTCATCTTCCCCCATGTTCCTCAGGCAGACTGCTTCAAAGCAGAGCCGCAGGCTACAGAGACCTGTTCACTCTTAGTTTCAAGCCTGGATTTGAGGATCATTAGAAAGGCAAACAAAGAGTATTCAGTTACAGCAGTTACAGTAAATGCTATGTTTTCAAAATGATGTCACTCTCATGGGGTATAGTGGTGGAAAACACCAAGAGGCCTGTGATGAAGCTTTAAATAAATCCATAATTGAAAGACACCTGGAGCAGAGGCAGAAACATTGACAATCCCAACAAAAGCATTTTTCAGAGATAATAAGCAGTGGTAATTGTTTTTTTTTTTTGTTTTTGTTTTTTTGATCAATCAGCCTCTTGGGGGCAGTGAAACAGAGCTGCAGTAATTATTTGATTAATTGATTAGTTGATTGAAATAAAATTAGTTGCCAACTATTTTTGTAATGATTAATAGTTTCAGTTATTTTTCATCAAAACTGTTGAACATTTGTTGGTACAGTCTTCTGGAATATAAGGTTTTGCTGCTTTTACTGGCCATTTATGACAGTAATTGAGGAGTCTTTGGGTTTTGGACTGTTGGATGGATGAAAGAAGCAATTTGAAGAGTCAGTAGTTGCAGCCCTTTAAGCAGAAAGACTCAACCAATGCCATTAAACCAATACAATGTGCTGAAAAGATGCTCTGTGGAGCTGAGTGGAGCCCTGGGGGTGGTGATAATTCTCCAGGGGTTTGTCACTACAAGTGACCCCTGTCACATGTAGACATTTGACCCATTGGTATACATTGAAGTACTGATTAGTGCAGCTTCAAATAAAGTGGTATTGTGCAGGGTTCAACATTAAACACAACACATGACCACAAAAAGTAGTCACAACTCAAAGTTTTGAAAATGTGATTGCTGGTAAGTGTTTGTATGTGGGTATTTAGAATTATGGAATTTCACTGGTATTGCGATTGATGACTGAATTTCTGGTATTGCCACAGAAGTAAAATATTAACGTCTATCCCTTTAATGATGCTCAACCCATAATGCCATTATTAAAAATGTCTAGCAGCAGTCAGCTGTTTTAGCAGGGATGAAGAGGCTTGTGGTTTACATGGCTAGATTATCACATTAATGTGGTGGGCTATAAAATAAGGTTCATACAGGATTTGATATGATTAAAGGAATATTCTTTTGGATATGCTGTTAGTGGCCCCTTTCCATGCTGATAAAGCTACGTTGTTTTCATGCCAATGCCAACAGCTAGTAAAAATAGATAATCAAAACAAAGTAGAGTACTAGAGAGAAGAAAAGTGGAAAGACGAGTTCATGGCGAGACGGTGCTTCAGTGTTGGTGAGTGAAGTAACCAGTATTAGTCAGATTTTCGTCACTCGAGGGCTGTACCTTACAGTACCCTTATTACATTTGATAAGTGGGTAATAAAAATATGAGCAGTGATGAAACATGATCACAGCGGCGCAGTCAGCTCAAGAGGACTGCATCCAGTCATGCATCCATAGATACAGCCGAACAGTTTAAATCTAGTAAGATGCTAAATCCACTGAAATTTCTGCTCTATTTGTCCTGCCTCCGTCCTGCTTACTGGACTTATCAGATCATACAGTTTGTTTTATACCAGGACTTTCTGTGTTGTATTCAGTCATTCCATGTGCTGCAAAGTGAGGACTATTGCCTTGACCAGAGTGACCAGAGTCACCTTTTATGGACTTGCGCACCCTGGTCTGGATTTAAGCTGCCTGTCTGTGTGGTTTAGACTCCTTCAAGATTTTACAGTCACTTCAAAGAAAATTACTACGTTCAGTGTTTGCTCCCAAAATAATGACCTGACAGGCTTATATTTGCCATACCTTTATTTTGAAAATAATGCCCGTAACCTGTACTTAAATACTCCCACGTAGCAGTTCATCAGGTTGTGTTTACAGCAGCTACAGGTCACCTCTGTGACAGAAACATTCTGGCCAAAAAGTGAAAAGCTTTTAGTGTTGTGGTCACATATGAGTCGTATGAACTCTAAAGTTATTGGGTGTGGTTGACACGAGTTTATGATATAAATTTTCTACTCTAAACCATTGTCTAATGAATTCTTGCAGTAACTCAAATCTGGTTATAGGCTGACAATAATAAGGCCTCCCATAATACTCGTCCCTCCCAGTCCCATCCCTTCTGACCTCACCAAAATACTGTCTTTAAAGCCTGAGCCGGAGGATTTGACACCCTGCTGTGATTGTTTTCAGAGTGTCGTAAAGTTGCTTGGGCAGTGGCCTTTTTTTGTTTACCATGTCTATGTGGTATCTAACGAAAGGACCAATGAAGACATTCTCCAGTCTTGATTAATGTCCTAAAGTTAGGTCTGTGCCGTGTCTTGCAGAAGTTCATCAGCCAAGAAATGAGCTATTACAACCATAAACAAGCCATGAATCCTTTTGTTTTGCTTTGCTTACTGTCATTAGAATATATTTGCTACCTTCCTGTGGATAAAAAGCTATATTTGATCTGGAATTTTACTGGTGAGGGAACTTACTTTTTATGTACTCACGCACATTTCATTTGCCGTTTAAACTTTTAATTTCTTTAAGAAATTACCTCACCCACAAGAAAAGAAAGAACATTTCCTTTAAGTGCTATATAAAGACCGCCTCAAAGAACACACAATTGTAAATACTCCGATACACAAGCTGTCCCATTGTCTGGTTTGCATCCCTGTGCTTCCTGTAGTTTGATGACTTGGACAAATTAGCCAATGGCATTGACTGCAGGTGTTTGGTTTGCCCATATTTCCTTGTGTGCTCTGAGGAATTGCAAAGACTTGAGATGGACTGTTTGAAATAAACAGTTGAGGCAGAAGCTATGCCCTCTGTGCCAGGCTCAGGCAGACATTGTCCAACACCTCTCACATGTTTGGGCTTTGGGCCCTGCTGCAGATTTAATCCATAGCATGTGTACACACACTGCCCCGGGAACCTGGAGCGCGAAAGCAGCAGGAGAGCCATGGATAGAAATTAATGAGACATAGCAGACAGCTCAAATAAATGAATCCTGTAGATGTGTGGATTGTTGTTGTGACATTTTATTATGAACTATACAACAAAACATATACAATAAAAAACAAAGGGTAAAGGTCAGCTTCATTGTCATATATGCAATTCAGTTTCTGCACACATCTTAAGCGTCTGAGCAAGAATACTGAGTGACTTCTTCTGTCTTCACCAAAACTTGAGGGTCATAGCCTTGTACACTAAGACGTACTACGTTATTACAACATCCTTATTTTAGATCCAGCTGGGGACTTTTATTGCCCTGTAGGCGCAGTATGCACAATACGATTGCCCCTTGAATTGGCCAAATTAAACTGGGCTGCAGCCATTACTATTGTTTTTAATCACACCTTTGCTTTTCCAGCTATTGTGTCTGAAGTCTGCTGTAAAAAAAGGTCCATGAACATTACTAACAAAGATATTGTACATTTTTGTGGTCGGTAGAGCTGCAACAATTAATTCAAAACTTTCTTTAGTCGTCTGTGACAAGACATTTTAGGACATTTGAGAGCATTAGGAAACACTGATCTACATTTTTCATCATTTTCTGACATTTTGCAGACCAAACAACTAATCCGCTAATTGAGAAAATTGGGGGATCTATTTGCAGAATATGGTAGAAATATTAGCCAATAATCAGCTGAAATTAAGCACCGTTGTGTTTCTCTTATCTTAGAGTGGGCCATTTATGTATCTACAGAGAGCACAGATCCTCTTCCAGGGAGGACGCCATGTTGAACCACTATGTTTCTACAGTAGCCCAGAACGGAGGGGCACTGCAGGCACTGTAGTTTCTCTTAGGGAGGGTGCACCGAGGTGTTAAGCACCACTAAATGCAACTAAATGTGACAGTCTTGTCTTAATTGTAGACATTCCTGTTGCAGTTTGCATGTTAACATGTATGTTAGGTAAGTATTGATCTTAATGTGCTGATCTTCTCCTTTTAAAAAATTACAGTGAACAAATGATATATGTTTATTACCAATGTGTGCATCCTCTGTCACGTACCACTGTGCTGTTTTTTTTTAAACATCACAATGGCTCCAGAAAATAGTGATGCATACTTAGTAGTATTACTAGCTTTTTTTGACCAAAAAAAGTAAAATATTTCCTGAAATGACTAATGAAAAAAAAATAACTATTAGGTTCAGCTCTGCATTCCTTTGTTGCAGTTACAGATGCTCAGCAGGGTCAGCGCTCTGTTCAGTGGTGTTGTTCAGTTGATTGTTCCCTATAGGGTTCCAGCTTTCTGCCAAACGTAATGACACTGCTCCTCAGTATACTGCTCATAGCTCCCGTCTTAAAATACCCTCGCTGCATTCTGTCGTGCTTCCCCATTGGGACTGCCATGGGTCAGAGATCCCATCTCGGGGAATCTCTGCTCTGTTTGGAAATAGATTTGGTTTGCTGTGTTTACTGATATGCCGGGGTGTAGCAGAGGGTGGACGAAATCTGCAAGTGTTTTAATGCAGATGCAGGCGCAGTTAAGCAGGGTTTACATGGGTGACTGCAACTGAGATAGCAAGAGAATAGCCACCGATTTTAAGGCCAGCCAGATGTTAGGCTTGACATTTACATCCTTATAGCTGCCATTTATTAGAGACGTTAATAGCAGCAAGATTAAAGGGGTGTTTATTTATTTATTTATTTATTGTTCCAGATTATTCTGTAGTTTTCAGCCTATTTTGTTTTGAAATCAGGCAAATCTCATGACACCATGAGGGGTTTTCAGGAAGGGTGTAACGTTGCTTTGTGTTTCCTCCTGATTAATGAGAGGTTTATGCTGTTTCAAGATATTAGTTCTTGGCAATACATTGTAATAGGAGATTTCAATCAAGTTTTCATTTCATCAAATTTGGAATGCTGTTGCGTTTTCATCTGTCACCAGTGCTGTGGACGTATACTTACACACTGTAAATTACATATTGCATTGACAATGAGATGACATTTGTGGTTGACCAAATAAGAATAGACTAGTTCAGAAACATATCATTATTGTTGCTAATGTAATGTTTTCGATTTAAAGAGGCACTCGGATAAGACATTAAATTACATTTCATTACTGTTAGTGTGGCTGAAAAAGCTAAACACTATCCTGAAAATTAAAAACTGAAGAGATGTTTTGCCTCATTGAACAACCTTAGTGTATACCATTAATTAATTTCTGTGGCTGTCCAACATTTGGGTTGTTTATTTGAAAGGACAGTTACATTAGTGACCAGTACAGGTGCAATTTAAAGAGCATCAAGACAACAAAATACAGTCACAGGACTTGTTTCTCTTGTGGTCCTTATTGTAAGATGTGTGTGTGTGCGGTAATGTGTGTAGAAATAGTGGTGTACGGCATATAAAAGCACAAAAACATGTAGAAAATATTCACATGAGCATAAACAGGAATTATTCTGACAACAGGCTGAAATACACACCTAATATTATACTAAAACAAATCCATTAAATGAGATACATACAGCCCTGTCTATGTTATTGTCATTTATACATATTATGTCTCATATCTTTACTTGTCTGACCCTGTGGCTTGCAAACAGATAATTAAAATAACTCAATATTTACATGTGTTAACTGGTGGTGCCTGCCCTTCTGGCACGCTGAGGTTAAGCGTGCAACAGGATGTAACAGACTGTAGACAAACAGGATGTCTGCAAAGTGGTAACTGTGTGATGCTGCACCAGACCTACTTTTTTAATGATGATTTATGCTGTGTTACTTTTATAGTATTTGTTCCTTAGGGCAGTGTTTTTATAATGAAGATGATGTAATTATTGTTTGTGTTGGGTGATTTCTACCAAACTGGCATATATGTCCACAGTGAAACATTGTGATGGACGATGACATTATTGTTGGGTCTTACAGGGCATTTGTCTCTGTACTGTCCATAACTTAGTCGCGTTTAAAAAAAATAGTTAACACGACATGGAGACACCTCTGGAGACAACTCTATGGCAACTCTTAGGGGACACACCACCTCAAATAGAGAGGGCTTTTTAACTGATGATGTTACGATGGTAGAGGGTAAAGATGTGGTTGACGACCGTCAGCCATCGACAGTGGGTGTTGCCATCATCCATCAGCTCAACCCTAGTGTGTGTGGTTTAAATGTTTTATTCTGGAGCTGCAACATTTAGATTGATAGAAAATTAGTTGTAAACTATTTTGATAATCAGTTAATTGTTTCAGTTATTTTTCAAGCAACAATGTCAAACATTTGCCACTTAAATGTGAGGATTCGCTGCTTTTCTTTGTCATTAATGACTGTAAATTAAAAAAAAAATCTTTGGGGTTTGGACTGTTGGTTGGACAAAATAAGCAACTGAAGATGTCACTTTGGGCATGTGGAAATTGTGATGAGCATTTGTCACAATTTTCATTACATTTTGTAGACTAAATGATTAAACAATTAATCTTGATAAAATCGGCAGATTCATTGATGATGAAAATAACTGTTAGTTGCACCCTTTTTTTATTTTGTTTATTTGGAAGATCTTGACAACATACAGTGTAATCATATTAAGCATTCTACCTCCTTTTACATGCATTGTTTTTTGTTTTTTTTCCTTTCATTTTTCTTTTTCTTTCAGAGCTTGGTATGGCGCAACGAAAGTTTGCCCAGTGCCTGGGAGAGTTTCAGTTTGAGTACATCGGAGATGCAAAGACAGATGATGAAAAATGTATTGGTAAGTGTGGGTTTGTCCTCTCACATGATGGAAACTAACCACTAGTTGTGTTACCACCATGCAGACATGCAGTGTAAATGTTTGTTTATGGTTCTTTCTCTAGCAGCACATTAAGGGCAGGTTGTGGTGTGCACCTGTGATGGAACAACTGATGTAGGCTATTTTAGGCTGTGTGCGTGTGAGCAAGAGTGAGATTGCATCTATTACCGTGTTGAATTTTTTATTTATTTTTTTCCTCCAGATGAGTCTTTGCAAGAGTTCTCCTCATTCCTCAGGAACTTAGAAGACCAAAGAGAGCTGATGGTGAGAGCAACTAGTCAGAACCTGTTTGAAAGCTAGAGAAAATACCTGTGTGTGTGTGTCTGTCTGTCTGTCTGTCTGCGTGGTGTATTTCACTTGAATTGTTTTACTGTGTACTCCTGCACGGTCTGCATTTCCAACCAGCCTACACCTAATACTGCCCATATTTGGTACTTGCATCTATTAATGTCTGACTCTGTCATCCACCAGAGATCCAGACAGGCACTCATAATATAATTTTCTCCAACATGCAGACAGTACAGACACACCATCCAGTAGGGAGAGCAAACCTACGAGTGGATAAGTACTGATAATGTTCATGCAGTTCCTCCCGTTGTGCCTGTCTAAGGGTCACTGTCACAGCACCTGCCTGGGAGTGGCTGCAGAGACGACAGCAGTACATATCCACATTATTACACCCGAGCTTTAAATACCAAGACTTCAGATTCACATGAGCTACTACTGGCAACAAGGTCCACATAACAATATAGCCCATTACAACATATCACTATAAAACCAACTTCTGCTTCAGGCAGCGTTGTTAAGGTTGATAATTTATAAACCACCAAAAATCACACATTCAGTGTGACGGAAGTTTCGACATTCTTACAGCCATGTCTTTAGTGGTGACAGCGGGTTGTGAGTTGCTACACTGAAGTGTTAAAAGTGTCTCACAATGTGATATACTCTGGTATTTTTAGAGATGGTGACCTTGCCCTGTGGTTTATTTGTGACCTGTAAAAGTTTTGTAGGGGATATAACTGTCAAAACTACTTATTTGAAGACTTCTGTTAATTTAAGCTGTAGGCTCGATGAGGACATACACTCAACAAAAATAGAAATGCAGAACGTTTGTTTTTGCTTCCAGAGTTGAAGTGAAATATCTCAGATTTCTTCTGTGCACACAAAAGTTTTTTGTTTTTTTGTTCAGAAATCTGTTGAAATTGGTGTTTGTGAGTACATCTCCTTTGACAAGGTCTTTGTCCACCTGACAGGTGTGACATGTAGAGATGCTCATTAAACAGATTGTTTATTACACAGCTGTGCCTTGAACTGGTCATAATAAAAGACCCCTCTAAAATGTGCAATTTTATCCTGGAAAAAAAGACATTTATTAGGCACTGAAGTAGTGCTAAGGAGGGCGCAGTCATGGCCTGTCGTACTCTGCCTCTGATTGGCTAGCATTAGTTTCCTTTGTAAAATGGGTTGGTTTAAATTTAGGCATGACGAGGGATTGGTTAGGTTTAGGGTAAGAATATCAGGGTAAGCCAATCAGAGACAGAGTAGGGCCAAATCAATAATTTTATTTACATAGCCCAATATCATTCATTCATTCATTTTCTGTAACCGCTTATTCCGTAAGGGTCGCGTGCTGCTGGAGCCTATCCCAGCTGACATTGGGCGAGAGGCGGGGTACACCCTGGACGAGTCGCCAGTTCATCGCAGGGCTGACACATAGAGACAGACAACCACTCACACTCACATTCACACCTACGCATAGCCCAATATCACAAATCACAATAAATATGCCTCTTTACAATCTGTACAGTGTAGAGTACAGAAAAACAGCCTTCAAAACACCCCTTTAACAAGGAAAAAAAGGGAGGAAACTTCAGGGAGAGCCACAGAGGAGAGATCCCCCTCCCAGGACGGACAGATGTGCAATAGATGTTGCGTGTGCAGACCATCATTTGACAACAGAAAGTAGAATAAATAATTTAATGATAATGAATAAATAATAAAATATGTGTAAAGGATGTGGAGGGTGGGTCATGATTTTGCCCTCTTGGGAAAAAAATGGTATCTGTAGCTCGATGTCCAATAGCAATAGGTTAGTGTCTAATCTTATTTTAAACTAAGATTTGTGAAATTTGTGACCAAAATTTTTGAGAAACAAACTTTTTATGTGTGCAAAGTCCTGGATCTTTTACTTCAAGTCATGAAAAATGGGAGTAAAAACAAGACTGTTGGGTTTATACTTTTGTTAGGTGTATTTTAAAAAAAAAAAACATCTTAAACCTTCCCCGGCTTTGGACAGGGATGCACAATTTAGCGCCTGCGATGTTCTTCTATAAACAGCCATTGTCTTGTAATGTCTGTGTGTAGTGTCTGTGGTTAGGGAGTGGGCCCGTCATCAGTAGCTGACTGAGATGACTGTTTTAGCGCCAGGCTCAGACCGTAATGGTAAACACACTGCTCAGCACAGCACCGCTCAGCAGAGAGGGGGGATGACATCACAGTGCAAAGTAAGGAGAAGTAGGATGGGCACGCAGGCACAGACATGTCCTGCAGCCAACAGAGCAGAAGCACTGGAGCAATGAGGGAAAATACATTGACTTTATTGATCCATTACTGGAATACGGACACTTTTAGAATAATCGTTACGTAATTTCAGTTATGTAATTTAGTGTATCGAGGCCAGTAGGGCATCAATCACCATGCAGCACCCCTAGAGGCCAAAAAACTGTATACAGCTGCCACTCTTTACTCAGGTCAGCAAACACTGACTTGAGTATTGTTGTGTCATATGAAGCATTAATGTGCTTTGTCACTGAGTTGAACAATAATGAAGGCTCTCTGTCTCTGTCCAGATGAGAAACATCACAGAAACCTTAATGAAACCCCTGGAGAAGTTCAGGAAAGACCATCTTGGTACAGTAAGGGTAACGTATGATGGTTTATTTCCTCCTCCCAATACATTTTGCAGCTCTCAGTCCATGTGTTTGTATTCGTGGTGTGCTCTAACGATTGTTTAAAATTCTCTATTTTACTGTGGGGTGTCAATAGCATATAAATAGTGCTATGATTCCTTTGTTCCCACAAATAATCTAGTATTTTGTTCTCCTCATGTGCCTCTACTCCTTCCACTTGTACCTTCTTCAGGCAGAAAGAAAGAAGTATGAAAAAGAAACAGAGAAGTACTACAGCTCCTTGGAAAAGCTTCTGAATATGTCAGCAAAGAAGAAAGAGCCACAGCTACAAGAGGTATTTATCCTTGCCTGAACTCTTCTACAGATATGAAACATGCAGAATGGCAATTCATAATGACAGCAGAACGGATGGAAAGAGGTATTTTGTTTAGTTTGAGAATCTCTGTTTTTGGTTTTTGTCTTTGGTGCCTTGGGGGGGCGGGGCTCGCTGCAAAGCCTGTTGGACCGTGTGAGTTTCCACTGACGTGCCTCGCAGCAACAGTTTTCCTGGCTTGTTTGGAAAGGAAATGTGCACTCACTTGTGCTGTACGACCAAGGTCAAATCTGGCTGCTTTACTGTAATTTGGGAAACAATCCACGCTGCAGCACCATGACATGAACATTGTGGAGAATTCACAGCCTCACACTAAATCATGTCTTCTCCTCTTTGCAATGCCATGAAGCCATGTAAGGCTTACCCATATGTTGTATACACCGCGCAGAGGGGACACTTGAAACTGTTGACATTATGGCTACAGGCTGTTCTGTTCCCTGTGACACAAGGGTCTGTGGTACCAACACTGATTCCTATCAGACTTGAATAAATAGACCCTGTGATTCGTTCACAGGCACAGGAGTCATGAACTTCATCAACACTGCAACTGTTGTTTAAGAGCTCAGTGAACAGTAACTTTTATTATGAAAAAACAGTGTGTGAACTTTAATCTTACTCATTTCACAGGGAATAAAAATACAATTACCAGTCGTTGATATTGAGTAGGCCACGATATTAGCCAGTAATCCAAGTTTTATCACTTATTACACTTACAGATGCTTTGCAAACATATATTTAAAGCCACATATTGCTTACACAAGTCCTCTGTGGTGTGTTTATATAATTCCAGTTGTGTTACTTTGCATATCTTGGTTGTATAAGAGAGTATACATCTAAAAACCTTTTGTGTATGCATGCTGTGGATCTGGGATGGCACAGTTAGCTTTGTCGCCTCACAATAAGAAGGAAATCTCCTTGACTGACTGCAGCTTTCTGTGTGTAAATCTTCCCCTTGGGTGCTCTGGTTCCCTCCCACGGTCCTCAGACATGCAGATTACTGTAGATTAACTGGTTAATCTAAATTGTTTGAGTGTGTTATCTGCCTATACATGTTAGCCGAATGACATCAAAGGAACTATATGCTCAGTGTGCCCCGCCTCTCAACCAAAAGCGAGCTGCGGTGCGTTCCAGCCTGCCCTCATTTATGATTAAGACAAGCAACACACGCTCACGCTCACACTCACAGACAGAGTGAGAGTGTGTTATCAAATGACTGTGCATTCTTACTGTAGACTTGTGATATGCTAGCTTTACCTCTGTTACCATAGTTGGGAGCGAACTGATTTCTTCAGTCTAATTTAGCCTAGCTTGTAGCTGGTAACTAGCCTTAGCGGTAGGGTAGTAGTAGGGGGGTGGTGGTAGGTAGTTCCTTCGATACTGCCTACAATGCTGGAATCAGTATCGGCAAGTATGCCAGTCTATGCACAGATGAGATACTGTGTAGTTTATTAACCCCGAAATTGGACCCTGCTACTTCCTGTGTGTCTTTTCTGGATAAAAAGCCCTAAAACCTTTACTTCTTATCCAGTATAAGTAAGTGGTGTTACATTCAAGTGGTCATGATCTATGTGTGGTAGGTAACCCAATTCATTGCGATCGGTTGAGAAAAAAAGGTTATAGTTCTTTTTATCCAGAAAAAAAGCAGCCCCCCTAGTTGACATGTATTTGTTCTTTACCTAACAAAAGTGGCGGTGATGCAGACGATGTACAATCCAAAGGCTGATGCGGCGTCTGCGTATATATTTATGTTTTTTTTTCCCCCTATTTCCCCCTATGGTAATGTATGCAGCCAGACCTTTTTGCAGCGCTGACACAGAGCCGTGCCGGTAGCTCTGGCTGAATATGCAAGACCAGTATTTAATAGAGCACTAACCAACTTCAGTATTCCCTTTGTAAGAATATAATGTCATAACAAGAGAAACCTCAAATTGCACTGTATCATAAAAAACATTCTTCTTTGCTTCCATGCGTGTGTTGGTCCCTGTAATCATCATGGTGTGTGTTCTCCACAGGCAGACTTTCAGGTGGAAACCATGAGGCAGCACTTTCAGGAGGAGTCGCTGGACTATGTGTGCAAACTGCAGGAGATCCAAGAGAGAAAGAAGTTTGAGTGTGTGGAGCCGGTGAGTGACTGACCTCAGTGGTATGTCAGCACTGACGTGGCCTTTCTGTGTCTTTCACATTAATGAAAGCATAGGGCAATAAAGGATGTGTCACATGGGGTCGAGTTCCTGGCTTACTTGAAGATGACTGAACAGTCCTATCATAATCTGAGATAGTATTTTTGGCCATTATGTTTTGTCATTAGTTTCTCTTTCACTTCCTGACTCTTAATAGATTAACCTGTCTTATCTGTGTTGTGATCCTTTTAGATGCTGGCCTTCTTTCAGACTGTCTTCACCTTTTATCACCAGGGCTTCGAGCTCGCCAAGGACTTTGACCATTATAAACGAGCACTGCAGATCAATATTCAGAATGTAAGACATATTCATGTTTTATTATTATATGCATAAATTATACTTACAATACTTTTGTACTATTTGTGTGTTCTTGATCTACCCAAAGAACAGAAAACGTCTTGAGCGTAATAAATTCCTGAGCAGGGTTATTATTGTTAAAGCTACAACTGCTAATCAAACAGTCGACCTACACAAGTTAACAAGACCATCTGCTGGAGGCTCTGCTTTTTCTGTATAGTAGTTCTCCATGCCCGCCACTGGTTCAGATTCTCTATGAAATCAAATGAAATGAGCCTGCGATCAAATTTTCCCAGCCGAAGTTACAGTGAGTGGTATGTTAGCCAGCTGAAAAGAAGATTTTTATTTAGATAATTTTCTTTTTGACATTAATATTGTGGCAGTGCTGCTGCTTTTGTCCACAGGGTCCTCCAGCTGTCTCCTCTATGATCCTCGACTCACCCTTCCTTGTGTGACAGTACATAATATTCACAAAGGAGTACTAATGATAAATAAATAACAATATAGGCGTGCAATGGAAGAAACAATTGAAAAAATAAATAAATAAAATGACATAAAATCAGTAAGTAAATACTTGTATAGAGTTGCCAAGTTATTATTAGATTTTTCCCTTGTCAAATACCCCCATAATATAATGAAACAAAAACTAAAACTGATACAGAAAGTAATAAAAACTAAACATGTTTAAACAATTTAAACTAAACTGAAACAAACAAACCCTGTCTGGAAAACAACTGAAGAAATTAAAATAAAATATAAATAAAACACTAATGAAAAATTCAAAGCTATCATGACTTTTTCAGAGTGAAATGAAAGAAGGTTTGACCACTAACAGGCAAAAAGGCTGGAACAAAACCTTCATATACTATCGGCTTATCAAGTTTCTATGGATTACCTTTAGCAAATCATTTCTTACCACACAGCCACTAAAGCACCGTGGGCCATATGAGTATCTCTCTGTGTCGATCTGTCAGATGCAAAACCAATATTGATTTGTGCTGTGACTCAGAAGAAAAATATCTGACTTTGCTTCATGTTTTACTTTTTCAGCCACTTGGAAACTGCATCGGTTTATTTTCCCCTTGTACAGTGCCATTACAATCTTGCCTTTTTCATTTTTAGTTTTAGCTTACCACATCACCATTCAACTATTTTCATGGAGATAAGAGGGATTTCCAGGGGAAGCTCATAAGTTTTGATTTGCAGCGACCTCTCATTAGGAGAGTCTTCCTACCTAACCTCTGAGTGTCAGGAAGTGACTTCCTGGAGTATGTGTTTGCTTTCTGTCTCTTCCCTCTTCAGACAAGGAGTCGATTTGAGGGCACACGTTCAGAGGTGTACGAACTGATGAAGAGGATCCGGGAGGCACCTCAGGAATACAGACAGACCAGTCCCATCAGCTGTGAAGGCTACCTCTACGTACAAGAAAAACGTAAGATCTTTATATAGTTCAAATGTGATTTTAATATGCAGAGTCATGTTGCACTCATTCATGACACACACCGAAGCGAGTAAACATAGTCAAGACGAGAATGCATGACAACGTCTCCAAATATACAGTCAGTGTCAACGTCAGAAGGGAGGCTTTATAGCTTTCCCTCAACTCCTGTGAAAGTTTAACAAGTGGAGTAATTTTGCGTCATATTAAGGCATAACTTGATGTTTTCTGCACCTTCGGTAGATTGCCTGTGACATTATCTATAACAGCCATTCCCAAATTTAAGGAAGCCACGACCCAGTTTGAAATCTGAAAATCTTCTGCAACCCACAAAAGCCTTCAATAACAACTCTAATCAAGTGCACCAATGACGAGATGTGAGATATGTTCAAGTGTTAACCGGTCAGATAAATGGAGAATAATAATGTAATTGAAATTTTATTGGTCCTGTTTATTTTTTTTAATTAAACATATTTTAGGTTATTTCAGATTTATACTACTGAAACTTAAAAACTTTTTTTCTATATATATCTTTATTTTTCATGGCCTCTCGGGGCCAACCTGCAAGGCCTTCCCGCACTTTGAGAATCACTGATCTAAAGTGTTGTTGTTTGGACATACTAGTAATTCTCTTTCATCTGTATTTTGAACAAAACACGGAGGTTCAAATGTATTTTATAACCAGCAACATCAGTGATTCTCCTGCAAAATGTTGCTGAAATAAAAGTGAGACTTTTCAAGAGTGATATACAGCACCTTAAGATATTTTCAGATGTCATGTGCCCATGGAGAGAAAGACCATGTTTTTTAACTTGTATCTCAAGAATGATCGAAAAGAGATAAATATTTATTAAATATATTGCATGCATTTTCATGCTAGGTTTATTATATAATGCCCGTAGGCCAGACTTTATTTTTACAAGTTTATGATTTTAATGTATGATAAGTAAAAGGACACTTCCTAACTGTACATAGTTTCACTTTTTGTTTTTATTTTCCCTTTTGTTTCTTGGAAATCCCCAACTAGGGCATTTCAGACAAACATTAATGGATGGCATATGCATACAATATTTGAAACTCACTTTATGGAAAAGTATTTGCTGAATGTCAATAAAAAAATATTAGAAATAAAGACAAAGTAACTGTTTTTGTGGCTCCACTCGCTGGCACACATTCTCACTGCAGACGTCTTCCTTTGCAGCAGTGAGCAGTACTGATTGTTATGACCCAAATAGTGTTGATTATCTGTGTCAAATCTGTGTCTTGTTTCTCCAGGGCCGCCTCCCTTTGGTTCAAGTTGGGTCAAACGCTACTGCACGTTCGTTAAAGAGCAGAAGATCCTGCACATGGTGACCTTTGACCACAGATCTGGAGGGAAGATTGTGAGTACTCATAGAACACAGGGAGCAGTAGGTTATTAATGCCACAAAAGTTTTATGATATCTCAACCATGCAATCGTTTACTTTTCAGACTTAGATGCACTATTTGTGGTTTGTTTTTGCCTCTAAAACATTCTGTACATTAAAATTAAAATTTTGTTTTATGTTTTCTTTTTTTTTCAGGGTGAGACAGAGTCTGTCACACTCAAATCCTGCGTCCGTAAAACAACAGACATGTTGGACAGGAGGTTCTGCTTAGAACTCGACATAACGGATCGGTACATCATCACCTAACACTGTTTCTCACCTGTAAATATATTGTGTTTGTGGCTGCAGGTATCATTTTATATCACGTCACAAGTGCAAGATTATTATAGTTAACTGAAATAAAAATTAAAAAAAAATTAAAAAACTAAAACTAACTGAAACAATATCGAATGCTCACAAAACCAACTAAAATTAAATAAAAATAAAGAAGAAATGTAGTAAGTTTTACTCGTGCATATCTAGAATTAACAGAACAAGAGTGAATCTCCTCATGACTAAATACTCGAAGCTCCTCAGAGACTCATTTTCATTTTCATTGTAGGGGGATTTTAACAGATTGGATTACATCATAGAAAGAAGGCACCACCATGGCAATCTTTCTGCTTACTGCTATGGTTCTGATTAATAGGACTTTCAAAACATTACTTCTCAGAAATCCATGTTTTTCTTTCACCTAAGCAACAGCCCCGCTCAGGTACAGGTCATCGGCAGTGCATAAATCAAAGTCAGTGTTGGTAGAAACCACTATGAGCTCAGGATGGTGAGAATGATGGATATCAAGACATGCAAAGAAGGAATGACAATGTTCTCAGCCTGCAGTAAATGTTAATTTAAAGTTCACAGTGTGTATAATACAGTAATAAAACAGAATAATGATGCTCTGGCTTGATCATTGCAAGGTTATTGAAACTAAAGTTAAACTAGGTGTGAAAAAACTTTTTAGTTAACTAGACTTAAGAAAAAAACAAACTATATTGTGCACTAACAAAACCCACTAAACAAAATAAATAAGATATATACAAGATGTCTTTAGTTTTAGTCTTTATTGGTTTGGTCAAATTTGTCAACAAGCATGAAGAGACAGTACAGATGGTTTATTGAGACTGGGATGTCTACATGGCTGAGAGTCTACAGCTTTCATAAGTGTTACGTCACAATACTTGTTCTGAATTTCTTTTTCCCCTGAGAAATCCCCCACAAATTCTAAATGATGTAATAAAAACAAAAGTGAAAGAAAACACACCCACTCTGGTTCAATCCCCCAACTGGCAGGATACATTTCGGTAGGGAAAGTGAAAGAGCGGTGCTTGCCCCCCTCTCTCATTACCACCACTGGGGTGCTCAGTGGCCAGCAGATCAGACAGTGGTTGTACTGGGCGGGTTCCAGGTGTGAATGTGTGTAACTTGGTGAATATGATCAGGGCGTGCCTGCAAACGGGTACATCACTCTCTGTGAACTCTTCCTGAATAAACAAAGGTTAATGAAAAAACTATGCTGTCCACAGTGCGCAGTAGATTATCATCTGTGATATTCCACATGAACAGTTTTTGCTTAAGATCTTAGATGCACACGCTAGCTGATAAGTTTGCTGCTCTATATGTTCTGGATCGCAGCGGGCAGGACGACAGGATTTGTATGGGAGGGTTGACCTCATGCACTGCTTAGCAGGATCAGGATTTGTCACACCCTGCTGTGTCGTCCCGTAATAGATATCTCATTTTGTCACACAACTTATCGCTGCCCTGCCCCTTTTCTGTAGTATTAATAGACGAGCAATATCCCAGATTTAGTATGGAAATTCGAGTCCACACGTCCGTTCTGATTGGGATGAGTAACTTGATATCCATCTGGTCCCACATGATTGTAGGCCTCATAAACCAGCTGGGATGACTAAGAGGGCTCATATTTGTAGTTACTGCAAACCCAAGGTGCAAGTGCTCTTGGCAGAGGGTGTTTTTTTTTTTTTTTTTTTTAAAGATTGCTAAGCACATTTGATGTTTTATATTGACACAGACTTCCACTAATGCCTTACTCTCAATCTTTGCCTAATGCTGCTGTGGTGTGGCTCTTCCCCAGGCCAGGGACGGTGCTAACAGTACAGGCTCTGTCAGAGGATGACCACAAGTTCTGGATGCAGGCCATGGGTGGGAAGGAACCTGTGAGTCAGCCGCCTGCACTATGTCATCATCTACCACTCACTCTTGCTGCTCATGTCGTCCCACTGTATTCTGTTTAACTGCCATAGAAAACAATTCTCATCCTGGGTATACTTCTATATACCTGCACTTTACTGTATATGACAAGGCTTAAGTGTACTCGATAAACTATAAGAAACCATGATACATGTTTTTTGTTTGCTTCGTAGCAAGGGTTGTCGTAGATAACTGGACTTGATCGAGTTCTTGAAGACGTTTCGCCTCTCATCCAAGAAGCACTGAAGAAGCTGAACTGGATGAGAGGCGAAATGTCTTCAAGAACTCAGTCAAGTCCAGTTGCCTATGACAACCTTTGCCATGAATGAATGTCATGACGTGGATGACTGAGAATCATCACACTGTTTGCTTTTTATAACAGATTGGACACTATCTTGGGAGGACTTTTTCTAAAGAAAGAGGAAGTAAGTATTCAATCTGTACAGGACTTTCAATAAGGACCTGGAGTAGCCAGCTAGAGGGGTCTGAGTCAGAGATGAAACAGTATGAAAATTTCATATCACAATTATAAAGTATCATAAGTATCATAGTTATCATTATTATCACAGTATTGTTAAAATTTGCTAAACATGTTCAAACAGTACTTATACACACTAACACAATTTCACCAAGTTTGATATGAAAAACATTTCAGCAGTTTGAAATGGCATCATGTCCTTTGCAATATCTTTTTTTTTTACTGATGAAAAATAAAACAAAAGCACGTTGCACTCTACTTCTTCTACTTCTGGAAGACTTTTGCTAGCTCCATGATCAACAGTTATCACAATAATTAAGAACTGAAACGGTAATACTAATCACAGTGGATTTTATCAGAGTTTATCATGAAACCGATTATCATTTTATCTGCAGTCTGGTGGCATGTCCAGAGAGAAATTTTGGCTGTAAATGCCCAAATGTGGTGACCTCTGGCACTTTTTAATACCGCTATTCCATCATATACAATGTAAATTCATGAGTTTTCCTATGAGCAGTAACCAGGTATGATTTAATTGTGAACATTCGTTTCTCTAGTTTTGGACAATCATGACACCTCTACTGGATATACTTGATCGTAGAAGTTCTCGGACATCGCATTGTTTTTTTAAAACATTATTTGGGGAATCTGTCATTAGTTTGCATAACTGGTCGATGGCAAAACAATACAAAAGTGCTTAGGACATTTTAAACTGTAAAATTAATGTGTGAGGCTGAGGCAGAGCCTGCGTTTTCCTCACAGGCCTGTTACTTTGACAACATTATCTGTTTCAGTGTGTGCTTGCAACACATCTTAGAGACGGCTCTGCTGTAAAAGGAGCAATGTAAACAAAGATAACTCATTCATTTATTAAACCCATAAAAGTCTGTGTGGTGTATTTGGAAAATGCAGAGCTTTCAGTGGACTATTTAATGCTTATTGCACAATCGTCAGTTTGCTGCCACCTGTGTTTTCCGAAGTAGCTGGTCTAATAAGGATATATCTTGTCTCTGCAATCAATGCATTTCTTCATGTCTTTTTTTCATCATTTATTTTGCTACATTCATACAGAGCACGTGGGGGCGGGACTGCTACAGACACATAGGCATATTTCTCTATCATCATGCTCGTATTGTTATGAAACGTAGACCAGTGGTCATAAAATGTGCACGCATAAAGAATTGCAACTTATTAATCAGACCTATTTCATAAGAATTGAAATTAATAAATGAGTAGTCGGCTGTTTGGCAGATAGCCGGCGCTTATGGAAAGCTCTGCTGCGCTGGACCTTGTATCTGTAAAAGAGTATGATTAAGAGTCATGAGTGTGTTCACTACATTTGAAGGTTGGTTTGTTTTTTTTTCTCCCACCTGCAGTTGATGCCCAGCTGGATGATGTGGGTTTCGGTTTTGTGAAGAACTCCATCAGCGCCATAGAGACGAGAGGTGAGCTTCAAATGTGTAAATATTGAGAAGCTCAGTTGAGAGAATTACAAGATCTAAATGTATTATTTGGGGGGTTATGTTTAATTATAGAAAACAAAATGATATATAGAAACAAATCATTTCATCAGGTTTATGTATATGTTGGAACAAAGCATGAAGTTTTGTAAATTCTTCTGTTTGTATGTGTTTCTATGATCACACCATGTTTTACATTGACACACACTGTAACCCTTCCCCCACTCTCTTCCCTCTGATCTGTCTGGTCTTTATAAGAGCCAGTGCCCCTGTATTGTCTTACTGTTATTCTTGTGTGTCTGTTTGTTATGGAAAATCTATAATAAAACATGAATAAGGAAAATAGTTAACATGAGAACTGGTGGATTGAACAGGTAAAATGCGTGCAGTATCTTTATCTCTGCACAAGGGGGCAGACTTGCTCCAATATTGAAACGAGGCTGACTGGCAGATACTGCAGGCAGCCTGTACTGTAGATAATACTAATGCCTTTCATTGCGTAGCATTAAAGTTCTTATTAATTTACTTTAGTCTTTCCTTGCTTATCTGACCTCTTTTTTCAGTCCAAAAATCAAGTCCAGTCTGTCTCAACAAGCCCAATATTTCTTTATATTTTGTGTGTTTTTCCCTCTAAAGCACTTTGCAACTTTATTAAGAAAAATGCCAAACAAATAAAGTTTCATTATTGTTATTACTTATCAGGTATTAATGACCAAGGCCTGTACAGAGTTGTTGGCGTAAGCTCCAAGGTCCAGAAGCTCCTCTCATTAATGATTGGTGAGTTAACGTCTATTATTTTCTTTCTGCTCTGGAAATGTATTTGCATGGAGAGTTGCTGGTAAGAGCTGAATAAAGTAAAATTTTTAATTTATATGCCACTGCACTATCTCCATGATATTAGGTTGCCCCTAGTTAGTAGAATGTGCTGACGTAATGGATGTGTCTGTCAGGGCGATATTAAAAAGATAGTGAATGAGCTTTATATCCCCCAGACAACCAGACAGGGTCCCTCCCATCCACGTCCTTGCACTTTTTGGCTTTTGCTTCATTAACACGCCACGGAGACGGCCTCTCATCTCGTGCTCGTGCCTGGTTTAGTCTGTCGTTCGCCTTTCTCGATTTCCTTTATGCCTCTCACTTGTCTTCAGTCCCGTTTCACTCAACTCCTTTTCTATAGAGCTTGTCCTCTGTCCTTTCCATTGCTCCCTGTCTGCTCTCTGGTTTCCTGCCGTCTCCAGCAGACACCAGCTCACTTTCAGCTCTGTGTTCAGAATGACAACAAACTCAGGCAGCCGCCAGCCTGTCTCAGCTTCCCCTCCAAAACCTTCCAGCCTCCCAACCTGCCGACTCATGCTGTAGACTCCATTAACACTCGGCTGCGGCACTCTATGAAGTTTCTTTAAGCTGTGAATTCAGTAAAAGAAATGTTTGTGGTCTTGACATTCCACATATTATTGTGAATGAGGAGGGATATGCAGATATTACTTGCACTTTAAAGGGATAGTTTGGATTATTTGAAGTTGGACTGTGTGAGGTACTTACTGATTGTCAGTGTATTGCCTGCAGTAGACATGGTCAACAAGCTCTCAGTTTGGAGATGCAGCAGGAGTACCAGCACAGAAGCTAAGCAATGCACTGCTGTGGACGGGGTCAGGATCAAAATGTATTTTAGTCACTTAGAAAAGGCCCAACTCAAAATATCAATATCAGTTTAAGTGTAGATTCTATTTAGAATATTTTCACTGCTTTTCCTCTCTGTCAGACAGAAGAGAAGGTGGTGTTATGTAAGCCAAATATCATTCTCTCTCTCAAGAGAGTTGGTAAAAATGGTATAGCCCCTTTTACACTGAACAAAAAAACGACTTAACAACCATTAACATGCACTAGCATCTGGCTTTTGTCTTCAGTGGGAAAGGGTACAATCGGCATTCACTCCCGGGTCAAATGACTTTGCAGTAGACAGATACTTATCTGCTGCAGCTCCCATCGGCAGTGATGTAAACATTCCACACTAATTTTTTATCCCTTTTAGGCAGAGGCGATATAGACTTGGTGCCTCTGTCTGTACCTTCTCTGATTCTTTTGCTCCTTTTGCATGCACATGCTGGCTTGGCTTAACTCGGTGCATCAGCCGAGCACAGCAGAGTTTGCACCAGCTTAAGGTGTGTATTTACTAATGAAGTGCTTGTTTAGTGAAGTGGCTGAACTTTGGATAAGCATTTTAATTTCTATAAATTCTTCACAATAAAAGTCCCCTGTTATTTTTTTTAATCTAAAAGCTGTTATTATGAAGACCCAAAATCAGGAAATGTTGGGTTTTTATTTGCTGTAACTTAAAACATCTACTCTGCAGCTGAAAGCGGACATGAAATAGTAAAATAAAACACATACCTGAAAGTACAAACAGCGACACAGGAGAGGAACTACAAAGGCTACAAATTTATGAGAACAGAGAACAGATACTATTAAAACCTCCTTCTCTCTGCTGTCCTGCACAGAAATCAACTGAGTCTCAGCTTGTCAGCACACATCAGAAGAAAGCAAAGGCAAACCTGTCTGCAGGCAGTGGGAAAAGGGTTAATCGTCTATTTTTTGCAGGTTACCTGCATTAAAAAACCTGCATGTATATGCAAATTTTTGTGTAAAACTGTATCATTTTAACCTCGCAGAACATGGGAGATGCTGGTCTACTGCTGCCTCAGTCAGTTAGCTTGTTTGTGTTATCATGCGACTGCTGTGAATTCAAACTAACACCAAAGTCACACAATTACACAAACAAACTAACCAACTGAGTCAGGGGTAGACCAGCAGCTCCTGTGTTCTGTGAGGTAAACTGACTGATTTGGATTATACAATTGCAGTCTCCTATTGGAAAAGGCTGTTTGATGCAAAGGTTAAGCGACAAAAATATCCTGAATGTACCATGAATTTAAACTACTATTGATGTTAAGTGGGCCTTTTTTAGGTGGCTAAGATACATGTTGCTGTGCAGTGCTTGCTATCCACTGTAGGTAATCCACTGTGACTGTGGATAAGTAAATCAAGTACCTCATAAAAACCCATTTCAAAGAAATACAAACTATCCCTTTAATGTTTACAAAATGTTGGCATACTAGATGATCATATGGAACACATGGGTTATTTTCATGAGTCTGCCCAGAACGTGAGTTACATTTCATCCCTGAAATGACTAATATGTATGACAGTGGTAGTACTACTTCTACACAGACCAACACATTCACAAACATTTCGTGCATACAACAGTTCACAGTGAGTGGGTGAAGCAAGCTTTAAACCCTGAAGAAAAGACTTCGGATCCTCCCACTCCTCCTCCTTTTCATCTCTCACCCACCGACATGGCCAGGGTCCAATCAGAGAGGACAGAGTGATAGAAAACGAGTCTCCCATCATATTACAGTACAAACAAAGAGAGCGGCACCTATTGAATGTCAGGCAACAATATAACAGGAAGAAGACTGTAAAAGTGAGCTCTCATTCTGTCTCTGACCTGTCTGTTGTACAGTATGAGGCAGAGGAGTGTATGATGTTGCTGAGTTGGACTTCTTCGTTCTATAGATATAATTGCAGAGTGAGGCAAATTTGAGGAATGCTGGGAGATGTTTCCGAAGAACCATTCAATATGTTCCACATTTTCATGGTTTAAGGTGGAAATGACTGTTAATGTATTAAACGCTGGATGATGCGTCCAGACACGGTGGACCATTTAGAACTGACAAGATGAAAAAATGGATACTGCTTCCTACTTCTGTTAAAGGAGAAATCTGTACTATATTTACTTAATTTATCAGAAAATGATGATGATTTGTCATCAGGGATTAAGGAAACAATTGCTATATTTTGCTCCTTTAAATGATACCAGGTCAAAACAGTAATTTGAAACAACTCTGGATTATTTTAAAGGGTTAGTTCACTTAAATTAGAAAAAACATTTCTTACGTTTCCTGCTGTGGCGCCACTCACACAGTGTCTAGTCGATTGTGTGAGTTCAGGAAGCGAATATGTGACCCAGTCAGTCTAGGACGTTCAGGTCAGTAGTTTCCAACCTGAGGGTCAGGACTCCCACAGAGGGTTGCAAGACAAATCTAAAGGTCAGGTTATGCTCAAACAGAACCAGTTCGTACATGGTGTCAATCAGAAGTGTTTATATTTGTTCTGCACTTTTGAAGGAGGAGTGAAGAGCTGGCCGTTGAGAGAGAGAGAGAGAGAGAGAGAGGGGAGACGCAATATCATTTAAATATAACAGCGCACATTTTCAGTCTCTCCTGGAAGGCATTCATAGTGTTGCATTCGGTTGTTCACATGAAAAGTGACAGAAATAGTTGTGTAAAGAAGGGAAAAAGGGCGACTGAGAAAGAAGTTCAAACCCTGGCTCCTCTCTCACATTCACACTGCTGGCCAATCATGGCGTGAAGTGGGTGTGAATGTCAGATTGTTGGTTTCGGAAAGTTGCAGAAATGATTGGACACCGACCATCTAATCTGACGTCAGAAAGGTGTGGGGAGAGGGGGTTTCTGGAGCTCTTTATCCATCTGACAAGCACTTCTGAAGAATCATACTGGCATACATAATAGTAATTTCAGCAATAAAATATAACTCATGTTCTGGGCAGGCTCTTGAAAATATCCCATGTTCCCGTATTCCATGTCTATATAGTTATCCAGTAAGACCAATATTTACATTTAAAGGGATAGTTTAGATTTTTGTGTGGTTGTATGAGGTATAGTCACTTTATTACCTACAGTAGATGGCGATGAACATGGTGCCAGTTTGGCGAAGCAGCAGGAGTATGAGTGTAGGAATCTAAGAAATATACTGCTGTGGGCAGGGTCAGCAACAAAATGTATTAGCCATCTAAAAAATCAATATTGGTTTAAGTGTAGGCTATATTTAGAATATTTTCACCACTTTACCTTGCTGTCAGGAAGCCTTTTCTGATGGGAAACCACTGTTATATAAGCCAAATATTGCTCTATCCAAAGCAACCAGACTCCTTTAACAAAAACAGTAATTTTAGCTTGCAGAACACAGGAGTTACTGCTCTACTGCTGCCTCTATTAGTTAGTTAGTTTGTGTTACTGTGTGACTTAGGTGTTTTAAAGGATTAGTTTTGATTCACCGAAGTCAGACGGT
Source organism: Lutjanus erythropterus (assembly GCF_056507025.1). Taxonomy (NCBI): domain Eukaryota; kingdom Metazoa; phylum Chordata; class Actinopteri; order Lutjaniformes; family Lutjanidae; genus Lutjanus; species Lutjanus erythropterus. The sequence goes on along the minus strand of NC_139319.1, from coordinate 14,489,571 downwards.
AACACAAACAAACTAAAGCTGAGATCATCGACTCATGTATTCTGCAAGGTAAAATTACATTTTTTACTAAAGGAGCCTGGTGGCATTAGAGAGAGCGATATTTGGCTTATATAATGGTGATTTTCTGTCAGAAAAGGCTGTTTGATTGCAAGGTAAAGTGGTGAAAATATTCTAAATATAGCGTACAGTCAAACTGACAAAATGTGTATTTGCTGCTGATGCCATCCACAGCAGCTCATTGCTTTGCTTCCTGCACCAATAATCCAGCTGCCTCTCCTAACAGAAGGCGTGCTTACCGCTATTTACTGTAGGTATGCACTGACTATGGAGAAGTACCACATACAACCCCCATTATATCTTTAAGAGGTCACGAGATAATTAAAAAGATAGGAAGGAGAAAAAAACTTGAACTGGTCGAACTTGATGAGGCTTGCAAGTAGACATTGCTTCTGCTTAAGGAGTCAGCAGCCAAAACTATTGGGAGTCACTGCACCAGTGCAGCTTCACCTTCATCCTTTTAGCAGTTGTCATTCTCCCTGCATCGTCTCAATTTTTTTTTAAATTCTACACCTACAGCACAGCGTTGCTTTCACTGGTTTCAGTGTAAATTTCTACATATGTACATGTAAAAACAAAAAAAAAGAAAGTTTTATCTTGGACTTACTTTCATACTCAACAAAGTTTGTCAGTTAGGTTCTCTTTAAGTTTGTTTTGTAATGGTCAGTTTAACAGAACGTTTCTTTTGGAAATGGGTTTGTGTGGCAAAGTGTTTTTTCTAACGGTGTTATGGGAGCTGCAGTTCCAACTGTAGCTACCATGCATGTGTATGTAATGTCCTCAGGGGCTTAATTTAGATAATTAATGTAAAACAGACAAAGACTTACACCTCTGAACTTGCTGCTGCTTTGTGGCTAGCAGTTTCATAATCAATACTGCGCCAACTGCTACTGCCAAACTTGTGTTTTTGCGTCCTTGAACTAACCAAGTCGAAGCCTGTTTGTGTTAGACTGCGGAGTCTGTGCAGACCCCGTCAATCTCGTCTTACATACTTACAGAGGCACAGCTTTGGCTACAAACACTCAACGAAAACATTTGCTTACAGAAGTTGATATTGGACAGGCCATCTTGTGGACTGAGCGGGCGGGGAAGCACACAAACTCGTCCTCGCTGCAGCTGCTTTGATGAAATCAAAAAAATAAATTTCCCAAACCACCCCGCCACCCACGACGCTAAAGTCTGTGTGGTGACCCGAGCCCTGTGCAGTACATGTGTTGAACTCACACCACTTCACTGACACTTCCCCGTCCTCTGTAATTCATCAGAGGTTACTTAAGGTGTGACTAAAGCCCCCTGAATTTTCAGCACAACACAGCCCTGGAGTCCCTGTGGAGCCGATGAAGTAGTAAGGGATTAATTAAACTTGTAATGAGTATAGAACCAGCAGCCCTCTACAGAAGCTGTAACTTCCTTCCATATCCACTGGGGCTAGACTCGACCCCCAAGGCTAGTAGCACTGCTTTTATCCTCACATGGCTAATTACAAGTTACATATTTATATTGCATATTTGGACTTTCTAGGCTGCCCACGAAATCACAGAGTCTGTGGCTGCTTAATGTGGAGAAGAATAGTTAGTTGGTGCTTTGTGTTGTTAACCCAGTCTGTGAATTTTCCATGAAGAATACGTGTTTATGGTTGTGATTCATTCAGATGAGAAGAGCAACGAAGTGGATCTGTCTACCAGCGAGGACTGGGACATTAAGACTATAACGAGCGCACTGAAGCTTTATCTGAGGTAAGAGTCAGTGGCATGGAAGAGACACACACACACACACACACACACACACACACACACACACACACACACACACACACACACACACACACAAAAAAAAAAAAAAATTATTTAAACCATCGGGAGCTGCAACAGTTAGTCGATTAAATAGTTAGTCAGTTGACAGAAAATTAATTGTTAACTAAATAACTGCTTCTCATATATGATCATAAACTCACTGTGTTTGGGTTTGAGTTGACTTAATGAAACACATTAGATCTACACCATGTGTGGCAAATCTTCGCTGTGCAGTAACATTGTTCAGTATTGTGATGACAAAATAAACAAATATTGAAGTGTGCATATTAGTATGTTTTCTGTGACTGTTGCTACAACTGTTCAGCATCTTCTACACAGTATCTGTGTTTGTAACACGTCTTCTCTCTTGAATCCAAAATAATTCCAACCACAAGGTCTTTATAAAACACGTTTTCCTAACTCTTTTTTTCCTTTGTCAGCCACCGTGCTAGCTAACCTCAGAGTTGCCTCCAAACTGATGCCAATTAATCTAAAGGCATTCGATGGCTTTGAGTCTTCATCTGATTGGCCAAATGGTATGAATGCTCGACCAGTGTATCCAGGGCTTCATCTGATAGGTCAAATGTTCACATGCCGAGTGTGAATACATGGTGCATGTAAATAAAATGATTTTTCTTATTCATTGCATTTCAGGCAGCCTTTTGCAATGTGATTATCGCACATGTTCATATATCTCGACGATGAAAGTCAGATTCATCAGTCAGCAACACAACATGTCACCTTGGACCGTCTTAAGTTACAGCTGTCATTTTACTGACATTTTATAGTCAAAACAAAAAAATGCAGGCTCTTGGACCTCTTGTGATTGCACTGATTTTAAAACGGTTTTTGAAAACCGTTGTAAACCCTGTACCAACTGCTGACTCCTCACCACAAGTCATCACCAACCGCTAGGCTAAAAAAAGGCTTACCTACAAACAGTGTTGGAGAATAAATAGTTGCATGTAATTGAATAACAAAATACAGGTAATCCTTTACAGTTACTGATTAAAAAATATGCAATTAGATTAAAGTTACCTATCAAAATGCTGCTTTATTGTTCTTTCACTGCTGCTTTCAACAAAACTATTGGGTTGAACTTACACATTTTGAGTAATGTGACCCCAGAGGCCGGTATGTCAAAAATCTATATCAGAATGATTTTCTAATCCCTTCATGCTGGTTTTTCAAAGAATTTTCAGATGGGATCATTCCAGGATTACAGAAACTAGATTTGCAGTCTTTGAATAGGCCTCCATCTGTTGGTTAAAGCAACATTGCATTAACACAGACATGTGAAAATGTTGGGAAGGAGGGCTAATCAGTTTGCATATTATTCACATTCACTTACCTGCATTAGTAAACTTTACAGGCCAGAACTTCAGAATTTGCTGGGGCTGGATAGCATACATAACTGTCACTGTATTTATTAATAATTGCAGTGTATTATCATTAAAAGTATTCACGCTATTCTCAAATTCTCAACACCTAACTGATTTGTCAGCATGCTACTTTTTTATTGATCCGGCTGGTCCATGTAGTTGCAGTACTGGTATGTCAGGGCCGTCTGTTTGGGGCTGTAAGTGATCACTATGTCCACTGAAGTGAGGAACCTTGTGTCGTTCAGTGATATTATGAAGCATGACACAGATAAGAATCATGGTGGTGCTCATAGCAGGTTTGTAGGTCGTTCAGGCATTCACAGCGTCTTTTCAACACCCCATTTAAGCGTTTAATTGTTCTTTTAGTTCTTCCAAGAACGATTAAATATGTTCCATGTGTCCTACGGGTCACTACATCCACCTTGAATCCTGTTGAATCCACCCATCAAGTGGGATCAGGATTATCGTAATTTTTACCATCAAAACTGTCCTAATCTGCACCTTGGAGTTTTGAAATACTCAAAAACAACAGTTGATCTGGATTCTGGGTAGGATTAGAATCCATATTCCAGTTTTGTAGGTTCCAAATCCCATTTCCTGGTTTTGAATCACCCAATTCTGAGATTTAATCCTATCTGGATAACTCTGATCTAGAATAAAAGTGTACGGGCCCCTGAACACATTTTGAGGTAATTTTGTTGTCCTTGTATTGGTGCATTCAAACAAACAATATGTTACGACTCGACTAGTCCAGAGACACCTGTGCTTGGTGCCTAACTCATCATTTTGATTCATTTTATAAGCCAGAAAACTGCATCATTCAGAGTCGCTATGTGTCGAAGCAAATCCACCTCTGACCTACGACCCCACTGCTTAATGGTAGATTCTTTTATATGTCTCTCTTTTGACAAACATGAGAGAGGCTCTGTTCACTTGAATATGAAACATTTCATCCATTGTCGACTGTCTTTTTTAAAAAATGGCTACAGAGTTAATTATGCTAAGTGCCTTGGTATAATTAACTCGTTGCGAGGTCACATTGCTTACTGTATGCCTGTTCCACATTCAGCACCTCCTTCCAGGTTGACAGATACTGTAGTGTGGGTGAAGTTCAAAGATTAAAAATGTGGTTTAGTTGCAAGAAGCTGAGACGGTTTCATTTAAATGCCAATTTGTTTTTGTAAACGTGCAGTTAGCAGCAAATTGAGTTGGCTTTGCTTATTTAAATCAAAGCAGAGTTGTACTTTCTGAGTTTGGAATTTGCCTGTTTTCCTAACAAACCCAGTGAAAATCACAAGAAGCTGATACTTATTGTGTGTTTAAACAATTAAGGTTTCAGGTCTGTTATCAATCAGCATTGTCAGGCACTACCAAACACTGTGTTTAAGGATTACCAGATTTGATTTATCTGATATTTCATTTGTACAAATAAATCATGTATGAACATGATTTATTTGTACAAATGAAATATCAAGTCAGATGGGGCCAAATCATAAAATTAGATTATTTGAAGAAATTATACTCATGTGACCTGCTGAAACATTGATTATATTGAATTCAGACTCTTACTTATTTTGCTATAAAATGTCATTGTGAAAATAATCAGATATAAATGTCTAATTGAAAAAGCAAAACATTAATCATGATTCAGATATAGTCAGTAATTGGTAGCAGTTAAATTGACAAAAAAGTCAAAGATGTCAAAGCTCTTGACACTCATTTAATTTTTCTCTTATTTTTACTACTCTTAACTAAACTGTTTAAATAAAAATCATAATAGAGCCTCGCCGGTAATGGATTTTGGGACCATAACTGATATTTTTCAATATCTACACATGGGCATATTTTCTTTATCTCTCAAAAGTGTTTATGAAATGTTTGTTACAAAGATATTAAATAGATATGTGATATTTTACAGTTTAGCAGCTCATTTTATTGTCTAGAATGACATCAGGGCACTGAAACAGTGAAATTCACTGGTATATTTAATAATCATAGACAATACTATTTTATAACTACAAATAAAAAAAACACAATAGAACAAAAAAGTAAAGGGATCAAATATACATGACATGCTAAACTACTAGAAAAAGAAACAAAACAATCTGCACTATGTTCTGTAAAACAAAAAAAGTATTCATATTGGTGCATATTGGACAACACGTGCGCAGATACTGATATGGACTGATATAGCCGTGACAGGCCAATATCAGCCAATCGGCTAACAAATATAATTAGTCAGGCTCTAAATCGTAATTGTGTTTTTTCATTTAATTTTAATTGGCCACTGCCGTAAAACAGCATCGGAGCAAGACCCGTCATCCGTGAACAAGTATTCTGTTCCCGATGTAAATGACGAGTCCTATATTAAGATTGTGTTGGAAGCAGTTTGATGTAATGAGCTCTGGGTCGTGTGATTCTCACTCACAGCTTCAACCCCCAGAGTAAACGAGAGCTTTGCTGGGATTGGTCATGCAACACACACCACGACGTTTAGTATTTTTTTAATTACCGCTAATATAGTATATTTGTATTGCTAGGCTGTATTAAACCATGCTGAGTGTTTTCTCTGACTTGTCTTTTACTTTGTGTCTGGCCTACTGGAATAAAGCAGGGTCAATCTCCTCAGTTTCCTCTGAGGCTAAGTACCTTTGGCCACTGGCCAGCTGCAGTGTGAAAGTACCTTCAGATGAACTTGGTTATCTCAATGCGTGCGCCATCTAATTCCATCCCCTGGCCCGGCCACATTAATCATTGCTGTGTGCAGACCCTATAAAACAGTGTGCCGGCTATTTCTGTCCCCCCTCGCTCACTTCAACTCTCACTTCTCCATCCAACCCCCCCACCCTTCTCTCTTTCTCTCACTATCTCTTTGAAGGAGCCTTCCTGAGCCGTTGATGACCTACGGACTTTACAAAGAGTTTATTAGCCCGGCAAGTAAGTTTGATCGCCTCTTATGCCATCACTTAATTTGAGTGCAGACCATAAGCAAACAACAGTTTATACATGTGGATCAGTCTGAAATGGTCATTTAATCAGTTTAGGTACCGGAGGCCAGTGGTTTGTTCTTCTTCAGTGAGTTATTGAAAATGTGCAGTCAGTTGAAAACAGTTAAATTACCTTTTTTACTAACTTTCTGCAAACTTTTTATCAATTCTTTCAAAGGCCCCCTGTGTAAGATTTAGGGGGATGTATTGGTTTCTTTCAAGCATGTAGGAGAAACGATGCTGACTGTGAACCTCGTGACAAACGGACACATGTAGATGTAAAGGGCTCATTCTAATGTAACAAAAACACATTTCTTATTCTCAGGTGATTATGCTACAATGAAAACATTCTTATGAATATGACGTCCCATCCCTGTCATATTTTGCAAATAGCTCCCTAAATCCTAAATTCTAATTGATCCTTTTCTTGTCCCGCCCCTTTTTGGTCAGGGCTCTAATCTAAGCCCTCGTCTTATGTTAGATAATGTTACCAGAACACTAGCTAACTAGCTAGCTAATCTACATCAGTCATTAGCTTGATAGTTAGTTCGTGTTTTACTAACATTAGCTAATGCTAGCATAACTAGCTAGTTAATCTTCATAATTGTTTGCAAACTAGTTAGTTAGTGTTTTGCTAACTGATTAGCTAATGTAAGATATAACTATTAAGCCAGTGTTTTTATATCATCCAATAACTACTCAATACCAAACTGACCAGAAAAATGAACACTTGATCAAATGTCAGCATGATAAGGACTACCTGAGACGACAGACACCGTCTTTGGGGAACATTTATTCGATTTGTACTCTGATGCCCCACCTGTTAACACTGGGAAAGCAGGATTTATGACCTGTACTGCAGCCTGCCACCAGGGGGTGATCGAGATGCTTTGGCTTCACTTTTTGGGGGCTCTGATATTGTCCATTTCTATATATACAGTCTACGGGTGGGGATGCGTTACTAACACGATAAATTACCCAGAACTAAGTTTTTATTAGCTGCTGAACTGAAAAGCTGAGCCTTATAAGAAGACAAAAGTGGATATAGATGTGAGAGAATGGAGGAAGCTGTGGGATCCCGACATTCAGTATAACTAGCTTATAGTTGCTTATTTGGCCATACAAACTGTAGAAATTGAAGCTAACTATGCTATCAAGGGCCTGGTTTTAAGCTTTCTTTTGGGACACCGAGATAGACAATACTGAGTTTGTCAATATAACTTTTTTTTTTCTCTGGTATAATGCTTTGACTGGCTGCATTACAATGTTTTACCATCATGTTGTTAGCATGTCAGCCCATGGTTACATACGGTGGTGGTGATCGTTTTCCCCGCCGGTGGGCATTATTTTCAGTTATATATAACGTTCCAATGGAGGTACCAAACTTGCCAAAACTTTATTGGAGCACAGAGAAAATAGGGACGGGACTTAGGAAGTGTTAATTAACATGTATCAACAGTAGTCCTCATCTTTTCTCTTGACAGGAGTCTCTAAAAAATGGAATGTTTTATGTCGTACCTTCATGTCATCCTATTTGGTTTCAGAAAAGTGTTACTCTGTGCTCTCACTAATGTGTGTGGTATTAAATCCAACCATTTGAGGACAGTCTTGCCCTGTTTTCTTGTGTAAAATGTGAATATATTTGTTGCTGACTTCCAGTAAATACAGGTGACCCACTCTAGTTGACCAAAAAGGCCTTTCAGCCGACTTATGCTCAGACACTTCAGGGCGTTTTTATAACACTGTGTTTCTGCTTCTACTATCTGTCTGTTTTAACTTGCTACCGAAAATTTGTGGCCATTAAAGGTTAAAGCTAAAAGGTTTAAAATGATAAATAAGCTGTAATTTGCATGGCCTCAAATGGTCCAGCAAGTGACCTTGAACAGCAAAGAGACACTTTTTTTTCGCCCACATAACATCATTTATGTATGAAATGTTTTTAAAGCAAGCCAAACTTGAATCTTATTACAACAAGTGCTATAATTGGATCAGGTTGACATTTTTATCAGGCGCTCGCAATGCCCTCATAACGAGGGGGAAAAAATGGATTAGCAATGAATATTTTTTTGATGGATGACAGCATCCATAAGAAGCTTTTTCCATGTTTAAATCCTTGTCGTTCCCATAGTAATGATATTTTGTGTGTCTGTGTTTGTGTGTGTGCGCGTGTTTGTGTGTGGGCGGTCAGATGCCCATGTGTGAGGAAATGTTTAAGAGATGATCTTGGGGGTTTTAACACAACCCTTTTATACGGTAGCGACAGTAACGTAAAGCTATCTCCCTCGCCAGCATAGTGGTCCCTGCTGCCAAATTCTGGGAGGCTTCAGACCATATATCACTATCACACCTCTTCTTCACTTACTCAAACTGGAATGTATCCTCCTCTAACCCTTAATACGTGAGGGTGATAGCCTCTGATTATTGTGTCCTTAAAGGTCCACTAACTTTTGCTCAATTTTTGATTTTCCAGTAAGTAATAGAGAGTTGAATTGTCCCACTAAATGTCTTTTATTTGGTGTTTCTGTACCTTAAACTCCAGCTGATCAAACCAACTGCGTATGCAGTGTTTTATCATGTCTTTAAATTTGCAGATTTTGTTAATGTTGCACAGTATTCGATTGCAGCTGCTTTGGCTCTTTGCCACCTGAGGAGCACAGAGAAACGCTTGTAGTTTAATGTGAGTGCATGGGCTGCTTCTGCGTTTGAACAGAGGGCGGTAGTCCAGAGTCTCGCATCCAAGCCGTCCACTGCCTGGTCCACAAACTACCGGAGAGGAATCGACAAGTCCTCGGGCTGCTTATGAAGCATCTGGCCAAGTGAGTGTGTTCATAGTTCCTTGGTCATAGTTCACCCAATCTCCACCCCCTCTCCTCTCTCAGTTCTCTCTTTCTGCTCTTCCTGTCTGTCTCCTCATTCTCACTCCACATGCTTTTTCTCTCTATCTCCCTCACTCCCACTCTCTTCACTCCCCCTTCCCTGCTGTCACTCCATCTCCTCTCTGTCTACTCAGTGGCTGCTGGGTAAGAAATTTGATGCTGCTAGCATAACATTTTTTATGCCTTTTTCTTAGGTCATATTGGTGTACATTTAAAGTTGTTGAAGGAAGGATTGTGTAGCCTAGCCTACCTGTTCAGCATGCCGTCGTGCAGCCCACCAGTGAAGTGAAATGAAATGGACCTCTCAAATTAAGCCCTCTCTTGAGATTACTCCATACAGCCCTGGATGGACCACTATTGTGCATCACTCCATTTGTGAGATTAGATAGGAAGAAAGATTTAAGAAATAATGTTAGCTAACATTACAAGGTTTTACCTCAGCAAGCTTTTTATAAACTAAATATGAGCAAATTGAAGATAAGTAAATAATCCCTCTTCCCTGAGGCAGTGAAAGTCTGGTGGATCTTATTTCATAGAAACCCGCTGCAGAATCAGGCTCTGGTAAAAAGGCAGCGCTATTGAAATTGAATTTGGATTATCCAGCGTGAAATTCTCCAGACTGGAGAGACTCGAATATTTTTCTGAAGTTGGCGTGTGTGCATGTCCTGCAGGGGAAGGAAGCAAAGCCAGAATTTCACACTGCTATCTGAAATGGTTTCAGAGATGTTATAAATGTGAGTTGTCACCAATGTTTTTGTCTTCAAAGGCATCCTTTGAAGCTATTTAAACTGTCTCTCTGCAGATGCACTGCATATCATCATATTCTGAGTGTGAAATCTCTTCACCTGTCCGTATAACTTTCTCTTCAAATAAAGGTTTTTTTCCCTCTACACTTTTTTTGACCTCCTAAGATAAAGTTTCATCTACTGAACATGTCCAGATTTGAAAACTGATCAAGAAGACATTAATAAAACATATCATCCTTTCATGTCAAATGTCACTACTATGTTGTTGTTGTTGAAATAATCAGAATGGACACTGCTTGAATGATTCATAGCTGTTACTGGACAGCCTTATCAGTAGCATGTGTTTAACTTTAAAAATTCTTGATGCACAAATGCTCTTTTTTTAATTTAATATTATTTTCGGTGTAGAGAATTGTTTAGGCTAAACTGTACGTTAGGGAGGGGTATCGATAACTGGTGCTGATTCCTGACTGGTCAGTACTGAAATATAAATAAACTCCTGGGCAAACAATACTGTTATCGGTTCTTATGTAACGTTACATAAACATCTGACAGGGCAAAACGTCCAAAAGTGTGGATTCACTACTCAATTTAATGAAAATGCAGCTAAATGCAATAACTCAGGGAGTAATTTAACTTAAAAGCCATAATGAAATAACTTGAATCTTTTCACATCTTTTAATGTCATGTCCTTATTTTTTGCACCAATTATGGTGAGTATGTATCAATAAAAGTATAGATAAGTATCCATATCAGTATTAATAAAGTCCTAACAATATGCATCCCTACTGTACATGCAGGACAAGTTGGATTTAAGAGTACTGGCGAGGATTCACTGCAGCTTACTGTTGTTGGCAAAAATGTGAAATGCCATAAGATGTGCTAAAATCCCCCTTTTTTTTATTTGTCATTTTATCTCAAAATGCAGTGGCTGCGTTATATGTATTCACAGTTTTCAGTGCCTGTATGATGTGTGAAAAAAAGCAATTTAATAAAGACAACATTCTTCTCTAGATGCAAAAAACTACAATTAATATACAGAAAGAAAAAGGTCAACAGAAGGTTAATACTAATCCATCAAGACAGCGACATTTCACTGTATTTTCACTGATGCATGCAGCTGTTTCCCAACCCACCACTATTTCCTAACTTTCATCAGTATGCTCCTTACTGTTTACCCATGCATGCTCCTGTTGTCTTGCTGTTGTTGTTGCTTTGCCTGTTTGTCTTTCTGCTTGTGTATGCTACTCTTGTTTTGTTGATGCTGTTGTCTGTTTGCTTCCTGCCCATGTTTGTGTGTTAAGACATGTCATTTATGTAGCGCTTGTTTTGATTGTATGTTGTGGGTGTGTGTGTTGAAATGTTCTTGGGAATGTGCTGCTGTCTTTTAACTTTTGAAACCTTCTTTTTTTAGCCCCTATCCACTTTCCTCAAGAGGCTTTGGCTTTTGCCAGCATGCCATTGTAAATTAGAATTTCATTTTAATGATTTTCCCAGTAAAATGAAGGTAAAACAAATAAAAGTATTGCATTAGTCATGTTAAACATTTGATATGCTTGCCTATTGTGAAATAAAGCATTTTAAGATGAAGTAATAGGTACTTGAAGGTTTCCTGCAGTGCTTTTTAGCAGGAGGTGGTCTGCTTTTCCTTAAACAAATACCACCTCTCTCTGTTAACATCATAATAACTGTTGCAATTTTAGGTAATGAAACATTAACCTTCAGGAGAAAAGAGCTGAGATGCAACTTTACAAAGAAAATACCTTATATTAAAAGATTGTGGCTGTTGTTTAGGCTGTTTTCTACTAAAGAAACTGGTCATGAGATGAGATGCTCCAAGATCTGATTACCACCTCTTCTAAAACAGTAAAAGGTGTTTTTCAGGCAGTAGCCAGGCCATAGTTGGCTTCATTTTCTTGTTTTCTCATTGAATTAACTTTTCGTTTCATTTTCTAAAGCATAAAAAAACAGTTCATTACAAACAGTGACTATTCAGCCCACCAGTAATGAAAGCCCAAAGTATTAGTTGGCAGTCTAGAAAAATCTATGGCACTCTGTGAATACAAAAATCCTTTATTAACCCATGGATTAGGAAATTTAATAAAGGATTTTTATATTCACAAGTGCCTGAGTGCCTCAGATTTTTCTAGACCAATACCTTTGACTTCCATCATGAGTAAGCTGGACAGTCATTGTTTGTTTTATTTTCATCTAACTGCTGTCTCTATCCTTGAAGAAAACGTGATTTTTTCATTTTTATATCACCAACACTGCTTTTGCTGCACTCACAGTTTTTTCTGCAGCGATACATTGCAATTAAGTCTGAACCAGAACATCAACACTGAGGTAGAATCTGAGGTTTTTGTTTCTCACTTAAGAAAGGTTGTTTTTTTTAGGACAGAATAAGACTGTGCTTAACAGTGAAGTTTAAAAAAGTTGGAGTAAAACATGTATAATGTGAGTTGTTATCTTCCTCAGTGTGGCGGCTCACAGTAAACAGAATCTGATGACCATAGCCAACCTGGGAGTGGTGTTTGGCCCCACATTAATGAGGCCGCAGGAGGAGACTGTTGCTGCCATCATGGATCTGAAGTTCCAGAACATTGTGGTGGAGATCCTCATTGAACACCATGAAAAGGTAACGCTCGAAAACTTGGGATTTGCCAGACACGCTGTACACTATCAGCTGTAATACACTTGAAACTGAGCACTCCCTGAAAACAGCATTATATCTTCCAGTGGAAGTAATTACTATAATTTCTTTCTTATGTTCCTTTTTCTTTCCAAATGTCTGATTTAGATTGGTCCAATCTCTGCTGCTCTGACTGTACTTGCATGATTTATTCTCTCTGTGAATCATTTTGTTTATAATTGTGTTTCCACTTGCCATCCAGAACTATATTTACTAATAGCTAGGCATCCTAGGCAACACAAGGTGAAATGATAGCACCAAATGAAATTTGAATCAGGTGACATGACATCAGTAAGCTGCACGCAGCACCTTTGTGTTTACCAACCCTGGGTGGCGTGTAATTACTTGATACCGAAGGATAATAAATGTGCAAGCGAAGCAAAAGATCCAATGTTTGTAATTCCTGGTTTCTTGGCACTGAGCGCTTTCTTACTATTGTTTTGAAGTTTTGTATTTTGCTCTTAAGTTTCGATTTGGCAGTTTCTGTTGGCACATGCTGTACTGTACCTGACACCAGAATTTCATTTGGGCAGAGTAAGAATCTCAATTAGGGTGGATGTGATGCTCCTGTCCTCTGTAGTTCCTGTTTTTTTTTTTTCAGGCTGTTTGTGTATATTCACTGAAAAATCTCTCCTAATCCACCTTTAAGTCAGCTTCTTTGTGCAAATGTTCCAGCAATGAAAATGCATCATATTAAATAATGGGTACTTTGTGGTCTGTTTGGATATATGCGTGTTGCATTTATTGCTTGCACTACAAAATAATGAGCAGGAATAAAGTTCTCAGATAATGTACCAACTTAAACCCTTGGGACAGCATAACCTTCACCCAGTTATTAATGTACAGAGGTGTTAGACAGCAGTTTTAAATTCAGAATTGTTTAAATCTTACCAATAGGGGGAGCCCCAAGTGCTCCTACCAGGATTAAACACATGGTATTCTCTTCATTTTCAGTATCTTGATCACTCTGTAGATTATCATATACATTTTATTATATTTGGAAGGTCCTTTGCCTGCCTAAATACATTTATTTTGGTTGGGAGTTGTTTCATAACCTGCAGTTCATGGGATCATGTAATCTCCCTAGAATGTCATTAATCAGTGTCAATCCTCAAAGGGGGATAATTGTCTGTGTCAAAAGAGAAAAAGGTTTGAGATTAGTTTTCTAATCTGTGCGGCACAGCTCTGCACTCTGCGTTAGAATCAGATGAAACCCGGAGCTTTTAGTGATTTTATTTTTCCTCCAGCTTCATTAAATGGATGATGATGTGTTGTTGTTGTCTCCACCCAAAGCTCACAAATCTAAAATAGAGTGTGAGCGAATGCAGCGGCCTGGTGAAAATCAGCGGGGTGTACATATGTGCTAAAACAACACCAGCAGCGCAGTGTATACTGAGACTACCCAGAGGTATCCAACACCGTCCAGGTGATAAAGGATGTAGTGTTAGAATGCAGCAAGAGCATTTTGGAAAGTACAGCGTGTTAGAGCAGGGGAAAAGTTGAGCAGACAGACAGACAGGCATTAACTTCCCTCACAGCTTAGTCCCACTCTAGACTGTTGATACCCCCAGATACCAACAGTAGACTCTGTTTTACATTCACCTCCATCTGCAGAGGGAGGCGAGAGGGAGAGAAGGGAGGCAGCAGAAACTCTCAGCCATATCAGATTTCTCACTTTTTCTATCCGCCTTTCTCCTACAAACTTTCTCTCTCATGCCCCCCTCCTCTGTGTGTCTGCCTCTCTCCCGTTCTCACTTTTTCTGCCACTTTCTCTCTCTCCTCCTCCTCCTCCCATCCCTTCCCTTCCCTGCCTCCCTCCTCTCCTCGTCTGTGATCCTTTTCGGAGGCTCTGCTGAGACTTCCTCTCCTCTGCAGCCCTATTCTCTTTTAACTCCACATCTGAAGTTTATATGTAAACACGGCCCGGTGTAAACAGGCTGCGCCAGTTGGCCAGCCCTCCTCGAGTCCAAATCCTGTTTATTTTACTCTCCACTCTTTTCAGAGAGTGGGTCAGTTTCTCTGAGGAGAAATGTCACCTTAACTTAGACCCAGATTTCTGGATGGGATGTGATTGCGTTACATGTGGAGCTGCTCTTGTTTTTTTTGGCACAAACAAAATCTCCTCACATGCAGTTTTTAGGGTCCAATCAATGAGCTGCTCAGCTTTCCCCAGGAGCACATGCAGTGGCTGCAAATGGCCTTTTTCCATTCATCTCCCACTATGGTAAAGCCTTTCAAAACCCGTTCACTAAAGTGAGGTCAGTTGAGGACATGCTGCTGCTACTGCTGCTGCTGCTCAGCGCTCTCCAAGTATCTGCACTGTGACTTTTTGTCTTCCTAGAGACTTATTCGCATTGTGTATTCAGATCTTTGCAGATGCTCCCGAGTCGTGCCCTCTTTCACCTGCTGCCCCAGTATTCTCTGCTCCCACGAGGCAGTCCAAGAAGCTGAGTCGGCAGAATCGGCCCCTGGCTGTCTACAACCCACAAGCCCTAGACATTCAGAATGGTAAGAGACATATACGCATGTGCACCTGTATATTTTCCCATCTTTGACTATATTAAAGGAACTGAGTGCGGTATGACTGTCATAAGATCACAAAGAATTAAATCTTTGAGTTGTATGCACAAAATAGTAATATCTGTTCTTGAACTATTAGTGTGCACAACTGAACAGAACATGAACCATCTGTTATTCTGATTCCTGTAAAATACGTCAAGGAAATGTCAAAGATTACATAACGTCAGGAGGTATATTAACCTGATAATTGCCCTCACTATTTCATTCTGACATTGTGTTCCTGTTAGCAGATTCCTGTTGGTATTCTGTTTTGTTTTGTCCTAATCAGTCAGTATCGAGGGACATATCCATCCCACAGATGTCAATATCAGTTGATGCAGAAGCTGCAGTAGTAATTTCAAGAAGCACTTAGCATTTTTTAAAGAAATTTGTGGACTTGAAAGTTGTTATTTCAGTTTTTTTTCAAGTTGATTTACAAGAAATTATATGTCATACTCAGTTTTTTTTATGGATGTAGCTGTGTAGTTTGAGAATTATGAGGCTAGCTACCTGGCTACCCAACTTACCTTGAACCAAGATGAAAATATATTCACTCATTTCAGTCTGACTTCAAAATTCATTAAACCCAGTCTGTCCATTTAAATTGTCCATGACTTGACAAAGTTTATTTTGCATAGTATGTATTGCTTTCTGCTATAGTGTCTTTTTTATGATACTACTAGTGGAAGGAACCAAAGTATAAGACTTTCAAATCCTACACATAAAAAGTGTAAAGTATATTGAGAGTACAAATCAGGAAAATTCAGAGGTTTGCAGGGTTCATACAAAGTCTTGAAAGTTTGGGAAAAACGTGCTTAGTTTTAAGCGTTTTTTTAAACCGTTTTTCAAGGCTAGGGTTATGATTTGATTTGAATGTACGCCTTGAAAAATGCTTGATTTTCAACATAATGTGGTGGTTCATCTACATAATCATTCATATAAACCAAAAATCTTTTAATTTTTAATTGAAATTACATCCCCTGTCATCATATCTGTCATACACATTGTCACAATATTGGAATTTTAAACATCACTACAGTGCTAGTATAAAAAACAATACTCAAAACCTCCATCGATACCACAGCAAAAAGAAAAATAAGTTGTAAACACAGAAAAAAAGCGTTGGTACTTTTGATACTATCAAATGTTAGTATTATATTGTTTTCAAACGTGATAATGAAAAAATATTGATACTGAGATACTTCTTGACAACCTTAATCGCCATATAAGTTATCTGTTGATCCCTTACTAATTAACAAGCATCAAGTAATAATCATCAAAACATACAATCAAAGGTAATGTAAATAGAAAAATAAAAATAAAGAGACAAAATACAGTACTAGTCAAAGGTTTGGACACACTTCTCAATCAATGTTTTTTTTTCTTTATTTTTATAAGAAATGGTTCTGATCATACCAACAGTGTGCAAAGCTGTCTTCAAAGCCAGCAGTGGCTAATTTAAAATATTTAAAACATCAAAGAACAAAAAAACGTTGCACGCTTGTAGGTCGACAGGTCTGTAGGAGAAGAACATGGGTCAACAATGGAAAGCAAAAAAAAAACCTTGCACACTCTGCAGTTGCCATCAAAGATTTAATAACAGTGTTATTAAATCTTTGATTCCAAGTGCAGAAAACAGTGTGTGAGAGTCTTTTATATTTTAGATTCTACAAAAGCAAAAACATACTTTGACTTATTTTCACATTTTTGGTTTACTAGGTAATTCCATATGTCTCCAGAATTAATTTACAGTGTAGAAAAATAACAAAAATAAAGAAAAGGAGATGTGTCCAAACTTTTGACTGGTACTATATATCGATTGTTGTGGTGATTAAAGGAATTTGCAGTCACATTTATACTAAGAATTTAGATGTGATGATAAAGGCTTTGAGAGTCTGGAGATTTTTCGTCCAAGTACCTTGAGAATGCTTTAACATTTACTCTACAAAAAGCTGAAAGAACCCTGGATTTAAGTAGTTCGTTGATGAACACAAGTTGTTAATTTTAGATCTTAGATGACAAACTTTTGTCACAATATACTCAGAGTCCAGGGTGGCATGGTGGTGCTTTGGTTAGCGCTGTCGCCTCACAGCAAGAAGATTCTGAGTTTGAATCTCCCAGACGGCCAAGGGGGTTGGGGAGTTTATGGCAGGGGCGGGACCCTTCTGTGCGAAGTTTTCATGTTCTCCTTGTATCCACGTTGGTTCTCGTAGTACTCCGGCTTCATCCTGCAGTCCAAATGCATGCAGCATAATAAGTTAGCTGACAACTCTAAACTGCCCGTAGGTGTGAATGTGAGAGTGAGTGGTTGTTTGTCTCTATGTGTCAGTCCTGCGATGATTTGGCAACTTGTCCAGGGTGTACCCCGCCTCTCGCCCAATGTCAGCTGGAATAGGCTCCCAGCCCCATCAGGATAAGCGGTTACAGACAATGGATGGACGGACTTTGCAACCATTTTATTAAGAACACCTCATTTATATCAATATCAATAGGCAAAATAACAGAACCATGTCTCTGTAGACACAAATTACATCCTGCAAAACGATCATACAGTTGAATCAACTGAACATTATAATCATCATGAAGACTGGATGTATTGCAGGGCTGTTGAATCAGACTGCATTGCTGTAGTCTTAGCTTGGTATGCCTGCTAAAATGGCAACCGAGTGTATTTACTTTTGGTTCCTCTGAATGGGCTCTGAATTCACACTGTTCTCTGGTAATCACCTCTGCGGTGTCTACAGATGACACACTGAACTCAGTGTCCTCTCTGTAATACTGTGGAGAGATTTGCCTCTGACTTTGTGTGCCCTTGTTTACTTTTTTAAAATGCTTAAAATTCACTTCAGTTTCCTCTGATACTTGACGAAATGGGAGACAGTGATAGGGGTCCTTCAGGTGAACTGATCACCTGACCTGGTGACCCAAACAATCGAACTCCAGAAATTTGTGATCCGGGTCCTAGCCAAATCCCTTCCCTTGCACAATACTAGAGGAATCTAAATCTGCTTACCAGATTGCCTCTCTTTACCTCCCTCGCAGCGGCTTTTACCATGGGGTATTTTAATATCAGGGATGAAAGGCGTAATCCATTTTTAACCTTTGTGTCTTTTATATGAGTCCCACGTAATGGTTTTAAAGTAAGTTGTCTCAGTATTCAGAGGGTGAAAGCAAATTTAAGGACGATGAAGGGGGGACGAGAGAAGAGTAGTTATGTATGCAAGTCTTCTTGTGAGTCTACCTGTGACGCTGCATGTATTTAATACCCCAGCCGATGTGGAAAGAGTGTTTGTGTCAGGAAGCCTTAGAACAGTGCAGACAAAATCATATATTTGAGGGGATGACTTCTAGATCAGTTGTATATTTGTTATTTGTTTACGGACCGGATGGATCAGGAACAAAACAGCCTCCAAGATCAAGGGAGGCCAGTTTGGCAACAGGGAATAAAGTACCAAGGTGTTTTTTTCTCCAGGTTTGGCCTCAGGCGCCCTGAGTTACTAAGGGCTGTGTGCTGGCAAGAATCTGACGATACAATATGAATCACGATACAGGGGTTACAATTCAATATATTGATGCTGTAAGCAAGGTGATGTATTGCTACTGTTGCATGCATGGTCAGTGTATGATGTATAAATATTCTTACATTTGGTAATATTTATGCTATAAGCACCAGGACCAGTTTATTTCAGTCGTAATTAAATGTGGGCTTTTGGTTGCAGTGCTTTGATGCGTGTTTGCTGGGGAAAAAGAGAAGAAATGCTCCAAACAAACTACTTTTTAACATTAACAGTTGCTTGTGTGCTTTTGCCGTCTCCCAAAAGAAGGATCTTTACTTGACAGTAAAATTGAAATAAAAGAGCTTAGATCTCCCTTGTGTTTCTCAGGTTCCTGTCTGTGACTGCAGAAATGTATTATTATGAACAATACAAACTTGGTTGTAAGTCTCGCCTGTTTTGACAGCAGTTTGATTTATAAAGTCCCCTGTTGATGCAGCATTGCCTTATGTATTGATAAATTATTCAGCTGTTTTATCAGGCGAGCTATCATCAGTAAGCTGGAGCAGGCTGAATGTTTTACAGTAGCATAAAATTAATGAAATGATGTAATTAATTATAACAAACACTGTTTTCTTTTTTTTTTTTTTTAATTGTCAGCAGTGGGAGATAGCTCCAGCCTTACTACAGATGAGACCTCAATGGGCAGCAACGAGTCTGTGTCGTCCCAGTCGTCGTCAGCCTCGACCTCAGAGACGACCACGGAGAAGAGTGACCATGCCCCACTTAGCAGCAGCCTCAGCTCGGGCAGCAACTCCAAGTGAGTAGTTCACTTTGCTTAAATCCCAAATCAATATGCAACTGTGCTCCACTGAAAATGCAGTAGATCCACAGTAAACGGAGTCATAAATGAGTAGACATTCAAATGAGGACTCAGTGCACTGCATGGACTGCAAATGATTGGAAATTAATGATTTTTTAAAAATATTTTGATCACTATTTTTGCACAGTTCAAGTTTCTCCGATGCTACGTTGACAGTTTACATGCAGCAGTCTTCTCTCTGGTGCATTAATTGATTTAGGTAAACTGACAACAATCATTAGTGTTTGATTTGAGCGTGCTGTAATTAATTGGTCTCTGCTTACAAAACACGGTTGTCAGCCTGATAAACAGACAGTTACCATTTAGTTTCACTTCATTCAATCATTATATGAATCGCTGAACGTGTCACAGATGTATGGGGGGGGGGTTCATAAGTTTTGTGGCTCCGGCTGTGCAAGCAAGAGCGCCTTCACCGCACAGGCAAACTGCAAGTGTAATGTAAAGCCTAGTGTTATTGGGGATTGAAATATTTGGAAATTTGTTTCAAGTCAGAATAAATTCTTGATTCAATAGGACTATTTTTACTTTTTAGATTATAAGTATTTTAGTATATTAGATATAGTATATTTTGTTTCTGCTTTCGTCCTTTAATGAGATAAAATTAATATAAAATAAATAAATAAAGTAGATAAAAAGTAGCCAGCCGTGACCTAAGCATGTTCAAAAAATTGGCATGAATTGTCTATCGGCAATGAATGTTCGAATCATGCACGTACGGTTGCAAAACAGAAGCCATGCAACTGTCAGTAGCAGCCCTTTTATAAAATAAAATAAAAATCTGTTACATTTTTGAGGCAGTTTTATGGCAGTATTGCATCATTCAGTATATTATTAAATCCCTATTATTTTATGATTATTTTGTAAGAAAAGGGAAACAATTGTCTCAGGGTTATATCATTCATCCTAATCTACCCTAAACTAAAAAAAACTTTGGAATTCCTGATCTCCCAGTAATGTGTCATATTGAAGCAGAATAAAATGATGAATAAATCCTTCCTATATTAACATGCAGCCCACTTCAATAACAGGCTGAAAATAGTGTCTCTTAAATCTTGTCCCCTCTTCCCCGGGACATTATTAAATTGGAAATGCATCTTGCTTTCATTGTAGATTGACCAGTTGAATAAATTCTTAGCAGTTACACTTGCAGTTACTGCACCCTGTGGTTACAGTTCTGTCCTTTGTGCTTTAATAAAAAGAGCATTTAGCAAGAAGAAACCATTTTAACATTATTTTTGGACTTTATGAATTGACTCAGAATTGTAGTAAATAAACATCTCAGTTCGTATGTGAGTAATTTTTGGTAACCTGTGCCGGGCATTAGTCATTTTTGACGCTGAATACGCTAAATTATTCATGAGTCGATCAAAAATGAAACTATAGACAAATCTATAGTGAAATCTATTTCTAGTTTCAGATTTGATGTTTATGCTATTAGTTAAATGTCAATTGTTTGTCTCTGTTTCTTGCACTACTACTCGATGTGAAACGCTTCAGTAGTCGATGCTTTGCCTCTCTCTGGCTTTTCCTCTCTGTCCTCACTCTCTCAGCTAAGTCCTTGGTCCTTTTTGTTGTTTCCAGCCCCATGGCTTGTCTTGAATGCTGATGTGAGAGATGAATTATTGGGTTATGCTGCAGATGTTAGACTCTCTGCTGTGCCATGTCTACAGATTCACCTTGAAATAGACTTTTTCTCATTCACTGTCCCCTTCTCCTTCTCCATCAGCTGAAAAGAGCTGTAAAATAAAAACAAAACCGCCTCACAACTTGACAGAGGACAGTGTGATTGCTGCCTTATTTTGACCTGTAGGGCTGTGTGTGTGTGTAGGCATGTTTGTATCGAGCATTTTCTCTAAGTTTGCAGAATTAGACAGACAAGGCTGTATATTACTTATGTAACCAACTCTTTTTTTCCTGTGGGTATTTTTTTTTTGTGTTTTCCCACATATGTGGCATCATGTTGGAGGACGGAAGGAGCGACCAGGAGGAGGTCGTAAATCTCAGCTCTTATTTGTTTGGGAGACAGGTGGCCGAGCGTTGGCCGTGTAAATCGTATTGACATTGGGGAGATATTCATCTTGTTTACCCTTATAGCCGCAGCCCCTGTCCCTTTATGAAGACTTGCGCCATATGTCACAGGGTGTCGCCCTGGCTTTGTTCACTCATAAATCTTAGCGTGTGAGATGGTGGAGACCTGTTAGCACAGCACCTCTCTGGCCTAGAACCCAGGGTTTCGGCTTCAGTCGTTGCCAAAAAGACCGGTGGGGAGGGCAATTGCGAGACTTCATCCAGCCACTCTCAAAAATGTATTATCTGCATGTCTGGCGTGCTCAGGAGTGCACCTGGAAAACAGCATATATTAGTCGGTTTCCTGCAGGATAGCTGCAGCAAAATCTGCCTGGTCATACACAAATGCATCCTGACTCACTATATCATGCAGTAACTCTTTGTGGACCATGGCATGATTTATCATCTCCGTCATTTTCGATGTCTTGCCTCATTTCTCCTCTTCTCCCTAAATTCAGTCACAGCTCCTCCCAGTGGAGCTGTTGCCCCGAGTCCTGCCCGATGAGGTTACATTTTTTTGGACACTTTTCCTCCTTCTTCCCTGCCTTACCCTCCATGCCTCTCCATACTGGCAGACAGCTGTGATTCATAAAATGGTGGATCAGAGGTTATTTCCTGCCCACCCAAACTGGCGATGGCTGGGCGGGCATCTTGGCTGTAGGTTTGATCCCAGTTTCTACTAGAAACACTACAAAATCCCGCCGCTGCCCTTCTTCTTTTTAGTAGAAAGACAGTTGATAGCCCCGCTCATCCCTGTGTTACTTCCATGCCAGGATCGACGAGGCCTGAATGCTGCAGGGAGAAATTCCTGCAGTAATGAGAAGCAGCAGTCCACTTCTGTTGATGAATTTCTCCCTCCTACTTACCTGGCAGCATGTGACAATGTGATAACCCTGATGGTTGAAACAAAAAACCAAACCAATTCACTTCTTAGTTTGATGTAGAATGATATCAGGCAGTGGTTCCCAAACTTTTTCTGGCGTGCCTCCCTTCTGAAAAAGCCCACTTTTACCAATAACTCACAATACTTTGGGAAGCAAATGATTAAAAAGGATTGAATATAGAGATTGAATTTTAGTGAAATAAAGGTTAGCATGATAGCACCGCCAAAATCTTGTTTGAATATGTTTTATGTGTGAGAAACAAACAATCAACTTTGTTTCTCTATATTTCTCCCCTGGTCCTCCACGCCCTCTCTTAAGTGACTCTACACCTCCACAGTTCGGGAAACACTGATAACTGAACCACGGTAGCTCTTCATTTGAAGGGGTGTAAGTATGACATCACACTGTCATAACCATTATGTCATGACACCTGTAATAAATGTGAAGGAGTCTTTCTAAAAGCTTGTAACTGTTGTCATTAAGTGCCATCTTAATTGAAAGTTTACATTGTTTGAGATGTTACAATAAGTTGACCTTACCCAAACCCCCCTAAAACTCAAACTAATTTTGGACTTGTCATAAAGATTTCATCAAGTTTTATTACACTGTCAAATGCTTTTATCGTGGTGCCATGAATAATGTCCTGGACTTCAACTAAAGTGGTACCATTTGGAGTTGACATAAAGATATCATTAAATCTTATGAAGCCACTTTGACAAACAGAGTACAGTAGAAGTGTTAGCTTACAGAGTTAGCAGATGGACAAATAGCGGTTATCTAGGTCAGTGTTTCTCAACCCTGGTCCTCAGGGATCCACCGCCCTGCATGTTTTAGATGTTTCCCCGCTCCAACACACCTGATCAGCTCGTCATCGAGCCTCTGCAGAAGCCTGACAACAACCTCATCATTTGAATCAGGTGTGTTGGAGCAGGGAAACATCTAAAGTACGCAGGGCAGTGGATCCCTGAGGACCAGGGTTGGGAAACACTGATCTTGGTTACTTGTTGCTGAAGTATGCTAACTGCTCTTTGTCCATCAGCTAACTCTGTAAGCTAAATCACCTCAGTACTGTTCTCTGTCAAACTGGCCTTAAAACATTCAATGACATCTTTACGGCAAGTCCAAAATGTACCACTTTACTTGAGGTCAAGGAAAATTCTGTGTATCTCTTCCCCCTTGTGCAGGAAGAACAGCTGAAATGTCATATACTGAGAACAGTAATATAATATATTCTGTCAAGTGTTACCTTTTAAACATCATATGCAATTTTACTTTTAATTATTATTATTATTATGTATAATATTACATTTAATATCATGTGCAATTTACGTTCATTATGTGGTGCAGTATCACTTTTTTTTACCTCACAATGTCACTGTCAATATTACTTTAAATGTCATTGCCAATACTTTTTCTGTTTTTGTTTATTTTAGTTTTACATTCTACTGTTTCTTGGCATTTACCCCACATACTTTATATTTTTATATTTCAATTTATGTTTAATATTCTAATGTTTTTATTATTATGTTACTGTAAGTTTGGTGCAACCTCTGGCACAATCATTTCCTTTGGGATTAATAAAGTTCCCTCTCATCTTATCTTAAATATTCGTGACACTCTTATAATGGTCTCATGACAGCCCCCGTCACAACCAACTACATATGACAATGTAATGTAATGTTAGAACATTAAACTAAACCAAGTTTAATCATGTCAAGTTGTCATGACAAAGACACTGACAGGTTATGTTGTCTTGGTTTATATCAAGTTGTTGTAACAAACACATCTCAAACAATGTCAGCTTTGAATTAAAAATGACATAATTGACCGAATCAAAACCTAATGAGTTATTCATGATGGGTGTTATGACATGGTTATAATGACAGTCTTATGCACACACCTTCAAATAAAGTGTTACCTGATATAATATGTAACTCATATCATGATATGTATGCCTATAAAAAAATCCTCACAACTTCAAACTCGGTATTCTTAAACTCTTATGAACATTTCCAACATCTGGAGAGGGATTTTCATGTGAGCCTCACATACAGTGCATTTTCACGAGTCCCCATTTACTGTATTTAATCATGTTTACAGAAGAAGCTTAGCTAGGCCTGTGATGGGTAGAAACAACGGATGAGCAATTCAAAGCTTGATGCTATTTTTGTTGAAGAGAAATGGCAAACGATTTCCCTCGGTTTGGCTTAGCTATAATTGTGAAAGCAATTTTGGGATGAATCCATTTACCTCTGGTACATTTAACAAGTTTCTAGGGCAGCCATGTGGCATTCACTGATTCTCCCTAACTGTTTATTCTATAATTATTTAGATATCTGTTTATTTTAAAGATCTTCACAGATCTGTGTAATCCTCTTCCAACTGAAATAAGCAGTTGGATATGTTAACTTTTCTTAAATGTGCGTGTGTGTGCGCATGCTGTTGTTAATTTAAGTGTATCTGTGGGTTTTGTGCATATCTGAGTGGGTTCACCTGCAGGTGGGTGAAGTGTTGGTGCTCCTCTGCTCTCCCTTCTCTTGGCTGTGACCCAGGCAGACAGTGGTTGTGCCTGGGCCCAGGTTAATGAGTGGATTTGCTGCACTGCAGCGCACTATCCCCCCATGCTGATGTGGAGCAGCTGAGCACCACAGTGGCCCCACACTGCTGCAGAGCTATAAATCACCCACAGTCAGGCCAGGCCCGAACGGAACAGCCACCGCTGGGGATGGACAAGCGCACTGAGAGGGAGGCAGGGGAAGAAATGGAGGGAGGAAGTGATAGAGAGGGGGGGGGGGGATGAAAGCGTGAGCCCAGTACCGTGTGTTCACCTCCACCTATGTCCACATAAGATCCCCTACCATGTTCCCCCTTTAAGGCCGCCTCGCTCTCTCCCCTCCACCAGTGCCAGCGTAACCACTATTCACAACATCCTCTCAACCTCCAGCCCCTCCCCAGCTGCTCCCTCTAATTGCCTTTATTAACGTCTCTATGGGAGCGGCAGCTAGGAGCAATTTGCTCATTATGTACTGTATTAGCACTGGCCCTGGGGCAGGCATGGAACACAGAGGGATGCCTGGCTTAGACTCTGCTCTCCTCTGCCCCACTCTGCCTTTACCAGGACCCCTACCTCCATCCTGTAGGTTGGCCATAGACTCATTGGCCCCAACACCACCAGCCAGTGTAAAGTAGACATGCTACTGTAGCACAGATAAAGCTTGTGGTTCGATAGTTGGGTATTGTTGTCTGACTTAACACAGACAGAAGTTATGGACAGTGCCATGAGCCTCCAGAACAGTTTCATTGCAACTTTGCATTCATCTGTATAAACAGCATATGAATGCAGAATCTGTCTGAAATGGACAAGATTTTGTTATCACCAGCATTCTGGTTTCCATTTGTAGTCCATTTGTTGTCTGAGTAGTATAGACCAATCACATTTGAGTGGGCTTTGGTTGTATGCAGGCAAACAGTTGGTGTGGAGAGCAGAAGAAGTATTGTCCTGAATGCAATCTTGAAGCTAGAGCTGCAGTGATATATCAGTTAATCGATTATTATTATGAATTATGAATCTGGTTATGAAACTATTTTGATAATCGATTGATCGCTTTATGTAATTATTTAAAGGAAAAAAGATAAGATTCTCTTATTCCATCTTCTTAAATGAATGTTTTCTGGTTTCTTAACTTGACAGTAAACTGAATAGCTTCGGGTTGTGGGCAAAACGAGACATTTGAGGACGTCACCTTGGCCTTGACAACACAGTGATCAACATTTTTCACAATTTTTTGACATTTTATGAACAAAACAACTAATCGATTTAATCGAGGAAATACTGAACAACAGTGAAAATAATCATTAGTTGTAGTCTTATTAGCTTTTTTCTAAATTTATATGTATTCATAGAGAGAGTTGGGGGATGACATGCAGCAGAGGACGCACAGCCTCAGAACATGGGGCACACACTCTACCAAGTGAGCTACCTGGCCGTCGACCGCTTGTTCAGATTTTTACTTTAGTTTATCACTTGCCTGTGTAGTGTTAAAAGAATTGATGATATTGACAGTGGTAGTCATTTATCTTTTATCTGTCTGGATGGCCTTTAATGTTCAGCTTCAAGTAACTCTCCTCTGCAGTCAAGAGTATAATTGCTGTATCAACAGGGTTCATTCTTTTGAAGCCCCTCAGTGGAGGTTGCACACAAGTTTGAATTACAACTTTACTTTTGGCTGTTCTCTTAACAGAAAAGCTTCTGACCAGTGTATGAATATTCCCTCTGAATTCAAATATTATGTTTAATTCATGACTGTTTGCATCTTTTATTGTGAAATACCCCCCCTTGGGGTTTTTTACAGATACATCCAATCCAGATGATTTCAGACCGTGAATTTTGTTAGTCTGTTCTGTTTACTTTAGACAAGCTGACAGGTTGAAGCTGAGAATCAGTCGAGGTCAGTTACTCTTGGAATAATATTACTAGCTGGATTGAGTTATTGAGCACAAGAAGTTTTGAAAGCGTGACACAGAGGGTCAAATACATTCTTTGTATTACTTTAAAATTTCAGACCTTGAGATAAATATATACGAGTTGCTCTTGATGCTTACCTTTCAGGTTAATGTGGACTACTATCGAGAGTCAGTCCTTTTGAAGAGGCTTTTTGGCAGATGGAATGGAATGGATTATTTAATTTAGTTGTCCTTGTTATTGAGGTGAATGTACAGCCTGCACACAATGAGAATTCAAAGTGAGAGTCCCTCTCTATGCAGCTGGGAGTACTGTTTCTTTGTCAACTGTGAACTTTAAAAAATCCCCAGATTTAAAAATCTAACTTCATCATAGTAATCATGTTTAAAAATTCTGTGCTGTGTATTAATATTTTATCAATACTTATGAATTCAACTCTCTAATGACTCGCAAGTGACCTTAACGCCTCTCATTCACACCTTTAATCAGGTAACCCTGACTGTTCACTTGATGGAGGGGTGGATACATGAGTCATTTACCTCTCAAGGTGTTAACAACCCCACAGAGGTTTTCAATATCTGAACCTCCCCACCAGTCAGTTAGAACTGAGGAAGCCTCTTGAATAAGAGGTGAAACATTTTCAAGAATCCAACCAAGTCCAGGTGGCTATAACCCCTCTATGAAGTTAGGACTTCAATGGACCCAAATTTGCAGTGATTATGTGATTATTTGACTCGACAGTTTCCTCATGACCTGAATGTGACAGAGGTGGCAGAACGTCTGGAGTCAGCCGGTTGAAATTATGCTTTTATAGACGGTGTTGAAAACCACCACTGACAAAGCTACACCCCGCTGCAATTTTTGGTTTGAATTCCCACCCTCCCAGTGCTCTGGATTGGTGCAGAAATGTATTCTCACCTTGTCTCCATAACAACAGGTTGCTCAGTTTAACTGTTTCCACCACTTACAGAACAATTTAACAGTGTATGCAAACACAGCATCTGTTTGTCTTGGTGACAAAGATGCTCACAAGTCATTTTTTGCAAGTCCAAATAAAGTCTCAAGTCTCCTATCGTTGTAATGATCATTCTACCATCTGCTGCATGATATCCAGTCTGCATAAAACACTGCATAGATATATTCTGAGGAATTTTAAGCATGCACTGTATTATTTATTAGCATACATTATCAGAATTAATTAGTTGTTTAGTATATGTATCAATCTTTTTTATGAACACAGAGAGAGAGTGACTAAAAATGGATATAAACTAACATTACTCTGGATAACAGGACAATATCGGTAGCATTATTCGGTGTGCAATAATTGCTGTAACCTATTTTCAATACAGTTAAAGTACAACCGTATAGTATAATTACACTGTGTTTCTAACACTGTGACAGTTTATCTGCTGTAAATAAACACACACATGTAGTCTCTCAGGCCCAGTGTAACAGTGGCCTGATAAATCTGTAACATTACTTGGTCAGTAATAAACCCGTAACCCGCCTGTAGTCAACATTAACAATTAACTTCTCTCAGTTTCGAGTTAGCAAATGTGGATTATTAAATTACCCATAGTAGGAATGTAATTCTATGCATATCACATAGGTGTAAAACTATTAAAACATTGTCTTTTTTCTAATCTGTTATTATTTTTGTATTATAAAATGTTTGAATGAAGGTTGTGTAGATTTTCCATTTATGAGATAATGAATTTAATGTTTTCTTATGTTTAAAAATTTTGAAGCATGGCTTTTGTATTACAGTTTTTTTTCTGAATATTATTTCAGTGTAACTTTCTGCCTAATTTGTTGATTTATGGATGCTTTTTTTATGTTATCACCCCGTTTTGAATGGTTAACCACATGTTGTCACACGGCTTGTTGGCCTGTTGAGGTGGAAAAAAAAAAAAAAAAAGAGTGTTAGTTTGTTTGTTAACCTCCCTTAGTGACAAAGGTAGTAGCATGCTAATGCTAGATAGCTGACGCTGAGCTTAACATGTTTGCTAACCATCCATAAGCACTAATTTAACATTAACTTTCACATTACAAAGCGATTCACTTATCCAGGTGCGTTTTCAGGTGCCTGATAAAGTTTGATGATCCAGCATGCTTTTTTCTGATAACCCTGACGTTGCATTTAGCAGTTCTTTTGTTAGGGGACAGCTGCAGATGTTCTCACCACTCTCACTGCTGCAGCTTACAGTCATCTGTGGTCACACACTCCAGATGCATAGTCAGAGATCAGACATGTAGGAAAATTAGACATGTATCCAGAATATCTGCCTCATGTCAACACAGAATACCCATGTAGAGAGCTGCTTTCTACCACTAGTTGGTGATGCATGCTTGACTTGCAGGAGGAAGAAGATATATATTTATTAAGAAGTGTAGATTGTTAAATTAGAACATAATCTATAAAATAAAATATTTGTTGAACTATGAAGCCTTTTGTAAGTACATAAATGTTTTTATATCGTGACAATGTAAAAGAATGAATCTGAAACCTTTTCACTGACCCCCAGGTAGAGTGCAAACGGACCCTTGGAAGGTCCCCAGTTCTTAATGTAATTGTCCCAAAATATAAAATAAAGATTGTTCATGAGTCTCAAATCTCACGTCTGAATCAATTCTTTTGATTCTTTTGAGGATGAGTCTTAAGTCACTGTGTGTGTGACTACAGTCCCCATATCTGCTTGGTGACTTTCTGAAAAGCCAGCGGGCCAAACATTTTTTAACATGAGGCCTCATTCTTACTGCCTTCTTTGTAACTTTGTTCATTTTTCTATCCTAATGGGAAAAAATGCCACGCTATGGTCTTTAGAGCAAACATGCCATGCTTTCAGTCAATAGACACCATAGCATCTTTTGGGACTAAGGTTTGTTCTTTTTTTTTTTTTTTTTTTTTTATCTGCAGAGACCCCACAACAGGAGCCTCCTGGTCCAGTGCTGGAGCGCCAGGAGAGAGTCAGCCTGCTGCCACCACAGCTGCTTCTGAGAAAGAAAAGCCAGACGAGAGGTAAGACAGGGTTCCCTCACTTTTGGAGTCTTTGCATGTTTTTCTCCCAACTGTGTTAATAATATAATTGCAGTTGACTACTTTTTTTCCTGCCTTTATTTCTGTTTTGTTAAGTCATTTTCACATTCACATGCCGCTTAAATGTCACACTTTGAGTTTCTCTTCACTCTCTCAGTTTTCGCTCACTCGCTCCATTACTCGCTTACTCGTCTTATCTTGCATGTTCACTCAACAGAATCCCTGGCTTCTCGAACATCTACTCACACATCAATATTTTCTCTGACTTTCTCATATATTCACTCACCTTTAACTTGGTTTACCTTTGAGGCATCTTAATGCAACACAAGTAGCAGGAGGCAGCCACCTTCTCCCCCTTCTGTCAAAAAACCCAGAAACACACACGGGTATCTGAGCGAACTGTGGTACTGTGTGCAGTCTGCCCATTACACTCATCTATTGCTCTGCTTCCTCGAAAAAATAAATGATGAATTCATTTTCAGCGCTTTCAGATATTACAGAGGAAATTGCAAACAGCTCGGTCATTCTATGGGCAATCCATTAATGTTATTTTCGCATAAATACAAATCCTCATTTTTCCAAATGTGGTTCCACGAGAGTGCATTCTTCCAAAATTCTGAATTCAAGAACTCGGCTGAACATTGTTGTATTGACAACTCTGTGACCACAAACTTTTTTTTTTTTCAGTTTGTATATCCTCTTTCTCCTCTCTCATCCTACATTGTTGCTGCTCTGCAGAAAGAATATGAAATATTTATCAGGGCATCGTGTGTTGAAGGCACAACTTCCACATGGTAATGTTGCTGGCATTCGAGATAACGGTTTGCAATGGTGAGCAAAACAACCTTTCTGTGGAAACGGTTTTTATGTTTTCGGGAAACGCAATGGCATAAATACGGCTTTTTACTAACCTTTGCAGAGCAATGAATATGGTTTCTTTGACGGCGCTCTTTTACATCAAACTGATTTAAAATGCGGCTTCTAAGCTCACAAATGTGAATTTAAAAGCTGAAGCACAGTGGAGAGAGATTTCTATTCTACCTCTGTTTGTGTGCAAACCTACTTTAGAATCCCCCCGCCACTTTTTAATTATCTCACCATAGATGGTTGTCTGCTGTGCGGACCTGATGTGTGCCTGCCTTTTCGGCTGTACAAAACCTGCTACAAACAGCGCTGCATCTCATTGTGTCGGTGCACGCACACGGGTGCATGTGGGTGTGTTTTGACTCGCTCGCTAGTCTGTCTAGACTGGAGATAGGACAGAGCAAGAGTGTGTAGTGGCCCGGCTCCTCTCTTGGTGCTTTTGCTTATTTTCCAGCCTGGCCCATTTCTGCTGTTTCAGGCTAGTGAGTGAATGAACAAGCAGGCCCCGGGCCCAGATTGAACTGTGCGGTAATCCTCCCCAAAGCTCCGCCAGCTCACTGATTGCCTTCATTTTTCAGTGTCACCAGCAGGAAAGCCAAGGCAGTGTACCCATGTGAGGCTGAGCACGACTCTGAGCTCTCCTTCCAGGTCGGTGCAATATTCAACGCCGGTAAGTGTTATCGCCTACACCAGTCGCTCACTCAGAACCAGCCTTGGCATATTGGATTTGGAGGAAAACCGAACACCCAATCTGATCTTCAATCGAACAGAGAGATGAGACGAGGAGCGGGAGAGCGGGGAGGGGAGGAGGGGGGGCAGGAGACACAGATTTGCTCTTCAGTGTGTCTGGAAGAGGCTCGACTGAGCTTTAATCACTCTCAGAGGAAATGAGGATTTTGTAGTTCCTATTTTTTGTCAAAACCCTCTTTTGTGAGAGCCAGACACTATAGGGATACTATAGTCTTTACAGGAAAACATGTGGTGATGTCTTTGATAAGACCCCACAATGCTTTGCAGTTTATTGGTTGTTATGGTCAGTTTTTTTTCTTTCTTCTTGAAAAGATGAGAACACATCTTTTTTTGACGTCGTCAGCCTCCGTTGTCCCGCTGTTTTAAGTAAACCATCTCTCAACGTCAAAATTTGACATATGCCTTTAATATATATAGATAAGACAACTGAAACCTCATTTTAATTATATTTCTATAAACTCCATATACAGTATACCCTGTTTTGATGCCTGTGCATTAAAGCCCTCAGTGTTTCATTGTTGGTTGAAAGGGTTCGCGTCAGGATTTTGCCTACAACTGCAAAATTAAATTAAACACAAGGTGGTTTTCCAACTCATAAATATAAACTCATTTTCTGAATGATAATAAACACGAATGAATGAAGTATCACATTTTCATAAATCAAATTAAGTTCTGTTCAATCTCAGACCCTTTTTCTGAAATTTCATTTGGGGATTAACCGTTTTGTTTAGTAAAATTATGACTGAATGATGATGTGTGTTTCTTTTGGATCCCAACTTAAGTCTCCAGTTACCTCGATAGAGAGTCTGGATAATTTTAGTTTAGTTTTGCTTTCATTGTGTCTGTCCTTCAACACTTTATCAGGCTTCAAATGAAGTGATTGACATGTTACATAAACATTACATGATGAGTTTTTTTTTATTAACTAAACATCTACTGTATCTTGAGGACCCTTGACATGTTGCATATTTTGCAGCACTATTCAGTTACTTCTAAATGTATTTGTGACTTTTTGCAGTCTCTGCTGTGTGCATACAAATGTGCAAAAGGTCAAAAGGGCTGAATGCTTGAGCAAGTCACTGTACACAGTGTCTAAAGAAAAATCAGCATAATGTATGTTGATGTTTTCTCACCCTTAAAACCAAAAGGACAACTTTGTCTCATTTATTTATTGTCTTAAAGACATAATCTGTAATTGCCTGACTGTGTAGATTTAAAGGTGCAGTAGGAAAGAATTTTAGTTTAAAATTTTCAAAAATTAATTAAAATGATCAATAGAATGTTAAGAAATAACAGTTTTGACATTATGTCAAAGATGTCTGTGTGTTGTGTTGCAGAGATATCTACTGAGGTTAGCATGCTAACCAGCTAGCCCACGCCCATCCTGTCTTACAACAGCACTTTGTACCTCAGAAGGTACCCTGATTTTTCTGGGTGTGCACATGGTTCATGATAATATAATTATTGCTTTTTTCACAATTGAAAAAAATAATGGCATAAAATGGCAAAATTCTGACTCATTGACAGAATGACATCATACCTTTACACACAATAACAAACATGGCTGGAAGTGAAAGTAAGGGTCCTACCGTCTCCACGGAGGAAAAGTTGGGTACATAAAGGAGAGTGACTTCAGTATTGTTGACGGGGGTCGGTTAGACAGTAATATTGTGATATTGTAGTGCAAGATGTAACAACAGAAGGGGTCAGTGCATCAAACTAATTTCACCACCTCACCAGAAGCTGAGTAGGAGGAGAGCTCAACAGTTATTGTGAGATATAAACCACAATTTTTGTTTTATTTAATTTTTTTGTCATTGTCAAGAATATTGTTATTGCAGAAATACCCTGAAATATCGATATATTATTTGAGGGACATATTGACCTCCCCTACTGATAGTCCCATAGTTTCAGCCAAAATGTAAGTGAATGCTGAGTTCTTTACAGTCCACAAGCTTTCTCAGCTTTCTTTGACTCTAACAAATAAACAAAATAAAGTCACAAAATGTCAAGAAAGGAAATATTCTTACACATATTTTCACATAAGTTACACTTCAGTATCTCTCTTTTACTAGACTACCTAAATTGCTTTGTTAATCTTCTCATGTTAATCATCTTAAAACACACCATTCAAACTTGACATGAACAAAATAAAACTCACCAAAACGGTCTTGGCTCATCTTTCCTCTGCTCCAACAATCACCAGTTCTGGTATGGTTGAAATAAACCCTTAATTAATTGCGTCTGATGTGAAAATATTCTGGCTGTACACGCTATTCTTCCTGCTGCTTCTCTAACAAACAAAAAACAAAATAAAACTCACCAAATCCATCTTGATTAGTCTTCCTCCTCCTCGCTCCTCTCTCGGTTCACACCTCTCCTGTCCCTGCCTGCCATGTCTTCTTTGGCCCCTGGAGTCAGAGAGCTGGTTGAAGTTGCTGTAAATCAATTTCATACTGTATCCCCTGTCGTCAAATTGCTCTTTGAGGCTGTTTATGGTCCTGATCCGGCCACGTTCACTGGAAGGCTGGCGAGCCCTTCTCCCTCGCTCACTCACCTGGCCCTGGTCTGGTCTGGTTTGCCGACACTCCCCGCTCAGCTAATAGGAC
The DNA here is from genome assembly GCF_056507025.1 of Lutjanus erythropterus. NCBI lineage: Eukaryota > Metazoa > Chordata > Actinopteri > Lutjaniformes > Lutjanidae > Lutjanus > Lutjanus erythropterus. The sequence continues at coordinate 14,455,429 of NC_139319.1, read as the reverse complement.
TGCTGGTTACCCGCACAGCTAACTGAACTAACTAGCTAATGGAAGCTACAGTTAGCAGCATTTAACAGTAGCTCTGATGGTATGCTGTCCCGTCTTTGTATGGAATGAATTCCTGGTCTTACATGTTGCATCTTTAACGTGTATTACAAATGGCAGTGGAAATGATCCTGTAGCGGCAGGATAACGATGATTGTGGCTACTGCTTTGCGTGTTCTGCCATCTAGCAGTGCCGTCGTTGCTGCAGTGGCACGTTGTGGCGTCTGTCGCTCAGTGTCTGCTGGTCGTGTCTAGAGGGGATCCCATGATTTGAAAAGCTCTCGCAAGATTTTGTCATGGTTTCAGTTAAAATGATCACTTTCATGAGAGTTTTCACAGTTCTGGGGTTCCCTTATATACACTGTGTCTGCTGTTGCCTGCCAACAGCAACAGCGTGAATAATTGGATTGATGACGTTAGACAGCGGCCCTCAGTAACTGATAAAGGTTCCTTTTTGAATGGCGATATTAACATTTTTTCAAATTTACATGGGAGTTAGATGTTGTTTGTGACAATATCCAGAAATAGATAATGGAAAAACAAAGAAAATACTGATCACCTCCACCACATTTAAGGGATGAGGTACTGTGTAATATATATATTTTTTTAAATATATGAATTCATATTTTTATAGGCATTTAAGACTGTTTATTCAAGCTTTGGATGTTTGACACCACTGTTGGAGCAGCCAGACTGCACAGCCTCTTCCCGACTTCCGAGACCTCGTTGTCAAAAGTAACGTTACATACAAAGTAGGTGTAAAAGTAGAAAACCGTAAACTTCTTATGACAGCTCGCATTCGATTGCGTGCATACTGGAGGGAGCTGCCACCACAGCAATGATGGCTTCTTTTGATTAACTTACTTTGCTGGATTTGTCTGTAAAATTGCAAGTTTGTTATTGTACTCTGTGGATGTGCAAACAGAGGTGGGGATGATTGTCTCTCAGTTGATCATAATTAAACTACAATACTCTAATGGGAACAAACTGATTTAAAAACGCCTGTAATGACACTAGAAAGCATTAATAATGCACAATGAGTTGTATTTTTGTGGTGGCCCCTGTATTTGAAATTCTGTCAGTCAATTTGGGAGTTAAAGCAGGTTCAAATCCTGTGCTTTGAATTTTTTGTGGCGGGTCAACTCTTTTGTCTACACCTGTATAAAAGACTGGGCTTTTATGTTCCTTGTCCTTTGTGTGTTCAGTAGGCACACAAGAGCCCCGCCGGACTTGTAAACACATTTCTTTGTGGCCTGAGGCAGACTGAGACATGTTACGAGAGAAAAAAAATGAATTATGATGTCTTGAATTAGTTTATATCTCCACTTCCCTCTTTGAAGTTCTCACTGACAATTTATCCATGCAATTGTTGCCTGGCAAATGCACTCAAAATTTTAAATTGGCTCACTTTGTTGACAAATCAAGAATCCAGGGAGTATTTTTGAGGAGGCACGCCACAAAAATGTTCCACGTTCTGACACATCCGTCATACTAAACATTTTGTGAGAGCTCCTGACACTTAGCTCGTGGTGAAATTCCAGCGAAACTGAATCCAAAAGCAGACATGAGATGTACAGTAGACAAAAATGAGTCCAAGTGGAGTTTAGCGTACCTGCATCATTACCGTGTCCTCTTCAGATCTGTACTCTGCTCACACTGACACACTCTGTATACTCACTGGAGGCTCTGCGTCCTCTGCCTGTCCCCCACCCTCACCCTCCCTGTGGTGCTGTCCCCCCCCCACTGACGCTGTGTCCTCTCCCGCAGTGACCCAGTCGAGGGAGCCGGGCTGGCTGGAGGGCGAGCTGGAGGGGAAGAGGGGCCTCATCCCTGAAAACTATGTGGAGATGCTGTAGCCCCAAATGGAAATATTTATGGACAAGTTATCACCTCCACCAGGAGAAAAAAAAAATCTGCGGAGATGCATGTGCCTCAACTCTGACATTCACAGTAGAGCCTTGTTTATCCAAATCCCTGAATTCTCTCAAGCAAGTGACAATATGTTAATACTGGTGGACTTTTCTTGATACACAAGTGTATGCATTTTTGGCTGGCAAGTATACTTTTGTGATGCATGTGCGAGCGTGTTTCTTAGTTTGAACTTATTTTGGTCGAGAATCCACATGAACTTCAGCGTTGCACTTAAAACACACTGCTGTACACAAAGATGCTGTAGCCTCTAAACATCCAGGTAACTTTGTTAGCAGCACCAGAGGATGAGCGTCTGCCTGTTAAACGCCTCACTCTCTCCCACAGTTATACATGGTATCCATGAGCTCCCCAAGTCAAAGAACGATCCTCAGAAAGTGTAAGGATCAGCGAATGTCAGAACTCAGATCACTGTAATCCGTTTTTTTAAGATGTTTTGCACCAAATCCAGCAGCTCTAGCCCCTCCTGACAATGTTTGTTTTCAGCTTTTAAAAGATTAGAGATGCTTTACCTATCGTGCCTTTAAAAGGGATAGTTTTAATTATTTGAAGAGGGGTTGTATGAAGTACTTATCAATAGCCTGTGTATTACCTACAGGAGAAGCAGAGAGGGGCAGCAGTGAACTACTGTGGACTGGGTCAACAGCAAAACATATTTTAGCTTTATAAGAAACGTCCCACCTAAAAAACAGTTAATAGCAGTTTAAGTGTACGTTACATAACAACTTATATATAAGCTTAAGATTGCTCTCTCTAAAGCCACCTGACTCCTTAAGCAAAACAGTTTTACCTTGCAGAATATGGGAGTTGCTGGTCTACCTCTTCTTAGATTGGTTAGTTTGTTTGTGTTATTGTGTGACTTTTGTAAATCTGTATTATCCTTTTTAAAACTCACACAATTACACAAGTGAACTGACCAATCAAGAGCACGATATTGGGCTTATATAATGCTGGCAGCTGGTCAGTAAAAGGTATCTGACGGTACATTAAGAGGTAAAAAAAATAATAATCATTCTGCCCTACATTCTGTTCTGACGCAGTCCCAGGCATTGAATTTTGTTATTTTAGGGGCAAGTCCACTTTGTCGTTGGTGTTGTCAGTTTTTAAGGGCACAAAGGCCAAATGCCAGGCCATAAAAATATATATATAATCTGAAGAAATAATGAATCAAAGGTTAAGGACGATTTTAGTTTTATATTCTATATTTTTTTAGATGCTATCTCAAAATAATGACCTGTTAACTAAGTCAGCGTTCCCAAATCTGGGTCCTCAGGCCCAACACACCTGATTCAAACGATCAGGTTGTTATCAGGCTTCTGCAGAGGCTTGATGACAAGCTGATGATCTGAATATGGTGTGTTGAAGCAGGCAAACGTCTAAGACATGCAGGACAGTGGGCCCTGAGGACCAGGATTGGGAAACACTTATCTAAGTCATTATTTTGAAATACCAAGTCAAGTTTCTCATTAAAATTACTTGAAGAAAATGACTCAAAGAAAGTTTATATCACGTTGACACTTAAGTCCATATTCACATTTATATATCAGACTCATCAGCATGAGTACTTTCTCTCTCACTCTCACTCCTAAGACCTGATCGCCTGGCTCTCCAGCCGTTCACACCGGCCTCAAAATCGACCCCAACACTGGTTATATTTGCAGCGTTTCTTCTGATGTTGCCCACGGTGTGTCCATGACAGTACAATGCTGAGCTTCTTACACCAGTACTCCTGCTGCTTCTCCAAACTGGGTGCATGTCAGCTACCATCTACTGCTGGTAATACACTGACCATCAGTGAGTACCTCATACAATCCCACTTGAAATGATCCGAACTGCCCTTTTAATCAATCAGAACACCAAGTGTAAATGTGCGTACGGGTATGTATGAACATGAATTGGAGTGTTACTGCTTTAGCTTTTAAAAATGTTGCAGTTTTCTGTCATTTTAAGAATATTTGGATATTCAAAATGAGGCACATCACTATTATAATTTTATTTTATTTAATTGGCACATTGATTGCATGACTTTTGAATTTTAAACACACTCTGTACTTGTTATGTTCTTGGTGCACTCCTTCACGGAAACACAGCGAAACGCCTCTTTGATGCATAATGGACCTCTTTGTGTTGAACACTAGCATCAGACAGAGTCAGCAGAGGTACATTTAGATAGGCGATGATTGAAACCAAGTGTTTTTCCTGTTAAATGTTAAAAATCCGTTTTGTTTGTTTTTAAAGCTTATTTTGAACGTTGCTCGGTTTCCTCTGAGCAGAGAAATGAGACACTCCCACAAAGTTGAAAATTTAGTTTAGTATTATTTTATCTTCAACTTCAGTGGAATAAGTGATTAGAAATCAAAGTTTTATTATCAATAACACCACAAAATGCAGTATTCCCAAGTTTTACATGCGTTCAGTGTATATAATCTTAATTATTCAAAGAGTTATAACTGCCAAGTATGTTTTACACACTGTCTCCGTAATGTGATGGACAGGTTTTAAGTTTTCATTGGGTTTGGTTTTAGCATGAGCACATGTCCCATTACAATTCATCCCTCAGCTGTTCAACAGGACACTTTAATTTGTCTGAGAGCTTTGGTTCAGCAGACTGTGTTTTCAATGGCAATAATTTAAGACATTGATTTATGACGTTTGTAAAGGGCCTTGACTTCTTCTTTTTATACCTTTGGGTATCCTCTTGATCAATGTTAAGCAAATAAAGATTGTTTTGTTCTTTACTGTATTATGTATTCTTGTCAAAAAATAAATGTGATTTAAAGTTTAACAGATGGAAGTCTTATTAACGGTTGTGTGTGTTTTTTTTTTTTTTTTAATAATCAGATTATCTGAAAACATCATCTCAAGCACTGATTTACAGTTTCAGCAAACTTATTATGCGGTAAGACATTGAATTTCCAACATAAGGCACCGTGCACTCAAGAAAATTAAAGGGTAACTTAGGTATTTTCAGCTTGGACCCTATTTCAAGTGACTAATGGGGACACAGTTTTTGAAACTGGACAAGTGTTGAGTGAAACCGCTGCAGTCATTAGCAATGAAACAGGCTGCAGTGGAGTCCTTATGGGCAGTTGTGAACTGTCAAAGTTTTGCTTGTTTTGCCACAGACAGACACAGTTTGATCTCCCAAGTCTCTGACAACATTATGGAAAGGATCGCTCCTTTTTTGTTGAAGCAGAAACAGCGGATTTATCGCTCTCGCCAAAGCCACCAGACTTCATTTATAGAAACTGTAATTTTATCATCGTAAAACACACTTCATTCAAACTCAACAGAAACAAAATAAAAATCACCAAAACCACCTTGGTTTGTCTTTCTGCTGTTCCAACAATCACCAACTCTGGTTTGGTCAAAATAAACCCTTAATTCACAGCACGGAAGATGTGAAAATATCAGGAGCGTGACGGAGGTCAGATGTGAGAGAAACGGTGTGGAGAAGTGGCGTCTAGAAGCAGAATATTTTCACATCTAACACTGTGAATTAAGGGTTTATTTCAACCGAACCAGGGCTAGTAATTGATGGAGTAGTGAAAAAACGAACCAAGACTTTTTTGATGAGTTTCATTTTGTTTCTGTTGAGCTGGAAAGAAGTGTGATTTACAATGATAAAATTACTGTTTGCATAAATGGAGTCTGGTGGCTTGGGTGCAAGTGATAGATGAGGTGTTTCTGGTGAAACAAAAAGGATGTTACTCTTAAAAAAAAAAAGGTTTGTCTTTGTGGGGATTCTTTGCATAATGTTGCCAGACACTTGGAATAAATCTGACCCTGTCGGTGGCAAAAAGAAGCACTTTTAGTGGGAATACTTTGACAGTTCATAGTTACCCAGGATTACATTGCAGCCCATTTTGCAGCTGACAGCTGGGCTCTTGCTCATACTGGACCAAAAATTGACCCCTCCCAAGTCCCGCCCCTTTTTGCTCTGTACTTCAATATCAGTTAAGCAAGCTTGGTACCCACTGGAACCTCTGTCAAATTCCTCCTTTCCTGTTTCCTGTACTTTTGGAGCATCCCGTCTAAACTGGGAAGTCGGACTTACCAAGTTTCATTTGGGAAATTTTAACTGGAATGCCTGCTGAAGTCCCCACTCTGAAAGTTGGAGGAACCTCACCAACCCCGACCTCAAAATCCAAGATGGCTGCTCCGTGCATCAACAGTAGTTACAGCTGTTAATCAGCACTTCTGTAAGCTGTCTTTTGTGTCTCATTAAACCAGTCGCACATGCAGAACTGTCCAAGCTCTATCTGTGGATAGTGTTTTTATGCTAATACACTGTAAACAAGCACAAAAAAAAGTTGTACTCGTTGTTACTGGAACGTGGTCAACTCTGATGTGACGTCTTACCCTGCTCTGATTTCTGGCTTCCAGGGTAAATATAACTTATTATCTATGCTACATGCTAGGCTTGTCGACATTGGAAAAAGACATGTTTGAAGATGGTTAAAAGATGTAGCTGGTGAATCTGTAAAACCAACATGTAGTCACTTCTATCTTAGCCTATGTTAGCAAAACACTAGCAAGCTAGCAACGATTGATGTACACCCTACTCTGACTCTGAATGGCTAGTACTCGTAGCTTATGTTGGGTAGGTTTAGGTATTAAAAGTGTGACTGGGTAGGGTAAGGTTAAGAATATCAGGGTAAGCCAATGAGAGGCCACGTATTATCACATTTAAGTCTGCTAATTTTCACAATATGCTATCTAACTAGTTATATAAAGATTCATGTACATTAGCTAGCTAGTTGACTATCATTTTTGCTAATATTAGCTATTAGATATAACTAGTTTTTTGCAACAGAGCAAAATGCGAGTTCACGATTGCTGTAGATTAGAATATAATTGTGACTGGAGCACAGAGCAAAAAGGAGCAGGACTTATGAAGGACCAATTGTTGTCCCCTTTAGTCATTTAGACACAAAAACAAGGGAAAATAGGGTCCAGGTTGAGAAATACCAAAGTTACCCTTTAATGAAAGCACTCTAGCCACTTTTATGGCCACATTTTGTTGACTAAGAGTTATAATAACTGTCTGTAGCTTAAATTTACATTTGGGGAAATGTGTCTAGTTTTACCCATGTGAAATGTATCGGTATGTGTAATTTTGTGATGACTCATCTATTGTGTCAGTGAGAAGGCCCACAGTTTCCCACAGAGTCTAAGAATAAAGTGACTGGTGGTGAAATGAGGATTCATCCTGCAGCCTTGTTACTGTTACAGTGAGCCTGTGTAGTGTAATATAACCCTTCCTCTTTATATTGACCTGTCCATCTGACTAAAAGCTACTTCCAAAATAACTTTACAAAAGGAGATTAAAAATAGATGGTAATCTTTCATAGAGGAAAACACACTAATCCAACCTCCACCTCTCTGATCCATTAACATCAGAGCCTCACGCATGTTAATTCTTAGACTACATCTGTGTAATTAACACACCAAATGGCCTCCAGACCCGATCCTTTGGCTTCGGTTGCATAATTACCATCAGTCCACCACCACACTTAGACCTCCTGTAAGTGGGCTGATGCATTTATTTAGAAGCGTAAACACACACACACACACACACACTTGGTCCACTTTGAAAATACCAGAGGTTGGAGCTCCGTGGTCTCAGTGCGACAGATATGTCCGCCAGCTTCCTGAGGCAACCGCAGACGTGATGATTACATAATAAAATGAGGCAGAGCTAATGAGATGGGTAAAATATTCCCCCACTATTACCCCACCACCACCCACCCCCGGGGCCCTTCATCATCATCTTCCTTCTGCCAGAATACTGCTGAATCATAGAGACATCCACCCTGCCTGCCTCTCATTCTGCTTTGGACTGTCTGTCAGAAAGCGTGCCATGTTGCTCTATCTGCCTTCCCTTTTTCTTTTGCCTACCTGTCTGTGTCTCAGGAGCATTTAAATCTCCTCTTGCTGTCTCTCTGCTCCCTTTTCTTTTTACTCTTACCCTCAGCCATTGCTCCTATTTCTCTGGTGTTCTGATAGTATTTTTTAATGAATGTTTTCTCTTAAAGGGACAGTTCACCGCTGTAGCAAAACCACATATTATTCTATTTATTAATTTAGATTGTTTTGGTGTGAGTTGCTGTCTTTTGGAGATATCGGCCAGAGAGATATATATCTTCTCTCGAATATAATGGAACTAGACAGCACTCAGGTTGTGGTGCTCAAAGTGCTAAAAAAAAATTATTTGAAAAACTCAGCAGCAGCGTCTTTTTTCCAGAAACCATGACCCAGTTACTCAAGATAATCCACAGACCTTGCTGTGAGCAGTTTCATGCAGGAACTATTTTCTTTCTGGCGCACTACATCCACTAACCGCATCACTGCACATAAAGAAGTGCGCATCTACTCATGGATGTGAGGCTTGTGCTTGTGACAGCGCAGGATGTAAACGTTAATGGTGTTCTCCTCAGCTGAGCTGTAACCAGGGCTTGACTTTATATTAATAAACTTTATTTATATAGCACTTTCCATAACAAGGTTACAAAGTTCCTCACAGAAAAAAGAACAATAAAAACAGCCAATACAATAAAAAAAAAACAGCAGATAAAAACAACAGATAAAAAAAAAATACAGTAGACAAAGAGGAGCCAAATAAAAACAACACAAGCATCCCAAAAGATTGAAGGACAGAATCAGTTAACAACATAAAAATGGTCAGAGCAGAGTGATAAAACCCACTGACTGATGGTTTTAAGAGAAGATTTTAAAGAAGCTAATGACGTAGCCTGTCTGATTTCCATAGAGAGACTCAACTCAAGAGCAACAGCAAAGGCCCAGTCACCTTTAGTCACGAGCCGGGATCTGAGAACAACCAGCAGCCCAGACGCATTTGGAGTAAATTTGTCTTTTATATAATTTGGAGCAAGGCCAAACCAGGAATAAACAATAATGTTTTTAGGATTTTTTTTTTTGTGCCTGTTAAAATTCAAGCGGCAGCATTCAGTACCAGTTGGAGTCAATGGAGATTCTGGCTGATACTGGCATAAAGTACATTACAATTATCTAAGCAGGAAAAAAATAAAATAGAAATAAAAGCGCCTGCCAGCTTGCCCGTGGCAGGTAAACTCTGTGTTTGGGCAAGTGGAATCTGACATGCAGTTGTCTGACAGAGAAGTTAAAAATAAATGTTAAACCTCTTTTCCTGCGTTTCTGACCGTGTGGCAGCTCTGATCCCAAACGCTCTGTGCAGTTGAATAACAAGTCACCGTCTTGTCTTTGGCTTACAGTGTTCCTCCAGCCAGTGTTTGTTAAATAAAATTATATCTGTTGCCGCCACTGCTTCAGAGCTTTATCAAATGTCATGACTGAAGTCAAAGCTAGCTAATTAGCAGCTACAAGACATTGCTATTATTTTATCACTGGTGGAAAAAAAAAATCATAGGAGAAAACGCAAGCAATCATCTGATATTTTGTCTTTTGCATAACTCGTAGCTGCTAACTAGCTTTTCAAAGTCTGGACCAACTCTGCTGTTAATAAAAGATGAGATAGTAACGGACTTTTTTAAATTTCTTTTCTGTGACAGCAAACACAACACCTCTCAGTGACTATTATGCTTCAGACTAAACTTACCCACACACTTTGAGGCCAAGTAAAGTAACGTAACTAACCCTCAGACACCGGAAAAGCTTCCATTAACAACAAACCGACTAAACTCTGTTACGCACACAGACTACCCACAATCAACTGCTTCATAAAGCCTGAAACACACGAGTGCAGTTGTGCTAACAGTGGAGGAAATATTTGGCTCCAATGCTTGAACAAAAGCGCTAATACCAACCCCACTGTGGAAATACTCCACTGCAAGTAAAAATTCTGCATTTTAAACATTACTAAGGTAAAGATCCAAGTAATATACATAATACACATGTAATATATGAACCATCTAAATCCCTCCTGATTTGTATTTATTTTTAATAGTTTGGCTGTCAACATCTCTGCTACTTGCCACATGTCAAGCTTGGAGTAACATGAACACCACTGAGTCAGCTAACGCAATGATACGTTGGTGGTGTAGTTCAGCAGAAAAAATAGTACCTTCATGACACCAAAGTTCCCCAAAACTCAGCAGGATAAATGTGTATTTTTGATTTGGGGGTGAACTGTCCCTTTAAACATGTGCACATGATGCAGTGAACAACATTGCTAAAATCTGTGTGGGTCAGACTCGTATTTGAGACATTTGAGCCGCCTTAATTTCGGTTGAGATTGAGGCGGTGGTACCTGTGGTGATTTCTGTGTCTCTGCATGCATTATGCATCACTGTCTATCACTCGGGGAATGATGTATACATCAGCGTGACCGCGTCGATTTGGACTGGATGTAGGTGTGTTTGAGTAAAAATCCAGATGGACGTTTTCATTTCTCATGTCCCAGAGTCGTGGCTGCGTGCCAGCTGTCCTCTGCCTCCCATGACGCAGTGTCCTTCAGCCCTGTAACATAGTCCCACACCATGACTCAGCTTAGATCAAAGCCTACAGCAGTTTACTTCTAACTATGAGAGAATGACATAATGTATCTGAATTTCCCAAAATGTGCATGACTGGAAGCACCACTCCTGTGTCTTTATCGGATTCCTTCAGAGTGCAAAGCTTCTGAAACATAATCATAATAAGACTTGATGTATTATTGGGGGTGAAACTGAGTGGGAATTTGTAGAAAAGTGAGTTTCAAACATAAAGGAGAGAGTGTGGAGGGGGGAAAAAAAAAACCCTCAGCTCAGAGAGTGGGCCACAGAAGCCGCCATGTGCGCGGGCGCAGCCGTGAAATCAGCCTGATCCAATAGATTCTGTTTATCTGGCACGACTACAAGTGAAAGCAATTGGAAATCTGGGGGAGATTTGGAGAGGGCTGTGGATTCGAAGAGAGAAAAAAAAAATGAGCAAAAAAGTAATACTGTCTGCTCTACAGTCTGGCAAAGCAGGCGTGTTTTCAGATCAGCTTTTAACAAGGTTAATGGTGATTTTTCTCCACAGGCGCCGTTTTACTGTAAAAGTCTCATCCTTGCATGCTTTATCTCTGTCATTTTTTACTCTCTTCTCTTTTCCGTTTGTCTTTGTTCTCTTCATCTCCTCTCCCTGTGAGTGCTGTACCTGCTGCTGCTCCACATCATTTCTGTTTTTCCATGCTAACGCTGTGTTTTTTGGCTCATTATCCTCCCCAGCCACCAAATGCAGCTGTTTCGAATTCATCCAGATCAAACAGCACATTTTTTTAGGGCACGTTTCCTAGCTCCTGTCTCGTGGTACAATTTTCATCTCACACACACACACACATACACACCATACATACACATACACAAAAGTTAAATCACATCAAATTATAAGTTTAACAGTTTTATTAGAATCTTGCAATAGTTTTGCAAACACAAGTATGGCAATATCTGCATCAAGATATACAGTAGTAACTGGTTTCAAAGATGTTTTATTGGTTTATGTTGAAGGATGTCTACTGTATGTTTGCTGGATAGTTGCTGAGAAATATTGTACAAAGCATCTTGAGTAAAAAGTCATTTTTGGAATTGGAAAAAAAAAAAAGCATTTGTATATATTTATATATTAATAAGAAATGCACTGCCATGGCTGTGGAGATATGGCTTAGTCTCTCTACACCCGATTCATCACCGTGAACAGAAAATGGCAATGACGTGACTCCACATACAGTGACGCGATAGTGTGTACTGTGAAACAGCAGCTGAACACATTCTGAGTCATTCATGCCTAAAAGGAGTTCATTTAGAAGGAGACAGCTCGAGAGATAACGTTTCTCCTTCCAGTGGGGGAAAGAGTTTTTATTTTCTTGTTTGCGGTGGGCAGTGATTGATTAACAGTTCATTCAATTTGATCCTTTAAAGGAAAAGTTCAAGATTTTGGGAAACACTTTCTTGCCAAGGATTAGATTAGACTGATACTACAAAAGACTACCAGGGCCAGGCTTTAAAGAAAGTAAATCTGAAGAGTAAGATCTGTTTATTTGTCGATGTTGCCTTTTGTGAATAAAGTAAAAATGCAGAGAATAAAGTTGAAATGTCCAGAATAAAGTGGAGCTTTCAGTATTAGTGCCAAGTATAAGATAAAATAAACCCAAGGGGGAAGATCTATTAATTAATTATTTATTTATTTAGTATTTCTAGAATGAAGTTAAACTTTCAGTATTAGTATGGTACATAAGAAAAAATAAATCAAGAGGAAAAGTGTTTTCCTTGAAATGTTGAGAAACTTTATTCTAGAAATTTCAACATTATTCTTAACATTTTGACTTAATTCTTAAAATCCCTCCCAAAAAACAAAAGCCTTTCCCTCTGAGTCGTTTTTTTGTTTGAATTTATTCTCAACATTTTGACTTTTTTCTTCACATTTGAACTTTATTATTGACATTTCAGCCTCATTCTCGAAATGCAAAACTGCTTCTCTTTTTCCCCTTATGCCTCGTCTTCTGTAAATACCACTTTCATGCCCATATGGTAAATATGAAGATACAGTCAGAGGCAGGTTAGCTTAGCTTAGCATAAAGACTGGAAACGATGACGTTCATTTTTATTAACATGTTTCACCTTGGTTAATTCATATAAACACATAAGTGAAAATGAATAGTTTTGCAGGAGGTTATGTGCTGGACTATTTTTCGGGGGTTTTCTGTGGATTAAACAAAATATATGTTAATTATTGAACTTAAGAGGTCCTCTTAGGTGGGTCTTTTTTACCTTGGTTCCAGCCTTTATGCTAGGCTAGGCTAACAGTTTCCTGGTAGTAGCTTCCTATTTTCTGTACAGACATGAGTCGTATCAATCTACCTGTCTAACTCTTAACAAGAAAGCGAAAGTGTATTTCCTAAACTGTTGTTGCAGGTAAACAATTGAGTCCAATAAAGCCAACAGTCAAAGCCTACAGTATATTTCTGAAGTGCAGGAGGGTCATACAGGGGCTTGATAACATCACCTACTGTGTAGATTTTAATATTTTTACATGAACATTCTTTGGGACAAATTTGTTTCTTTAACGATCAAAACTTATTTTGTCAGCTAGTGCAATAAATCCAGTTAAACTGGTCAAAAACAGACAAATTTAAATTGGCTAAACTTCGGTTCTACAGTCTTTACATCCATCCTTTAAATTAAAGTGTGTGCACAAAGTTTCTATTTTACAGTCAAGAACTTTCTTTCACGTATCCCAGTTTCAATAGTTTGTGACTTCTTGATTTTATTGTGGTGCTCATCAACAATACCGCCATGGGTTAGGAAATCATTTCAACAGCAACAACTCAAGGATCCATCACTTGATACATCTTGTTACAAAATAAGAAATACTTTTTGATTATTTTTTTTTTTTTTTTTGTTTGAGCCACTTGAACAATGATGCAAAAAGTAAAAAAAAAAAAAAAAAAGATGCGAAATCAAATAACTTTACTTAATAAGAAGATAATAAATGTACTCTCTCTAACATTCAGGTAGTAAGTTCCATAAGTCTCTCACAATGTATGATACATTCATTTCTCTATTTGGCCCTTTCTGGCGCCAACCTTTACTGTAAATTCTTCTCTGTGATCCAACACACAGAACATGGCGAGTGGGAAACACACATTTTTCCAATATTCCAACAAGATGGTTAAAGTAGAAATGTTTTATACTATACTCAACATAAGGACTTGCTGTATTATTTACAATATATACTGTAAAATTGTAAATCAGGTGAGATAAAAAGGCACAAGTTTCCCTTTTTTAAATACAATGTAAACATCTCATCAAAAAGCATGCATTAACATTTCATTTTACAAAAAGGATATCATTTTTAGACAAAGTACTTAAATATTGTTTTCCAGCAAAATATAATTCTCTCAAAAATACTTTCCCATTCATCCTATGAACCTTTAGACAGTTTGTATTCCTTTTAAAAAGGACAAAAAGGGGCAAAATAAAGAAACGGTGCGAGATTAGCTCAAGGGTCCTTCACAACTCGAACACAATAATGCTCAAAAAAGACGGATTGTAAAATGAGGCCTTTCTGACAAGGGACTGTATGAAAATTACTGGGCAGGGTTACGTTTTATTTGTTAAAAGAGCAACACCCAGCACAACATCTTTAATATTTTGTGTGGCCCTACCCTGCAATATTTCAAAATCAGATTATTTATTGTAAACATAACAAAATAGTGAAAATACGGTCAGTCTCTAGTTTTGAATAAAGAGCTGGGTCTATAAAATAATGATAGACTTGAATGCTGCACTATTTTCACCCAACAATCAATTTATATATATGTATGTGTGTGTATACATATATAAGTATATGTCAACACTTTTTATGAATGGCTGTGCATAAGACTGCCGTTATACTGTTGTTACCATGTCATGACACCTGTCATGAACATGAAGGAGTCTATGTAGGTTTAACGTCCCACACCAGCAGGTGCCAGTTTGACAGGAAGTACAGTACCCAGGTGGTTTTCTCGCTGGGTTTCGTCTGAGGCACCCGGGGGCTGAGTCAGCTAATTAGAGGGCTAGCTGCACAGCTAACCAAGCTAACAGCAGCTAACAGCTGTTAGCCCACAAATAAAGTAGCTAACCGCTGTCTGTCCATGAACAAGCCCTGTAAGCTAAATTGGTACTGTACTCAAATCGTCAAACCGGCCTTATAGCATTTAATGACATCTTCATGACAAGTCAAAATGGTACCACTTTACTTGAGGCCAACGACAATATTCAAGACACACTTATAACGGTCTTGTGACAGCCCAGTCAAAACCAACCACATGACATGACAATGTAATTGTAAAACATTAAGCTTACAGTTTCTTTAAGTTTTATATGTGAAGTTGTCGTGACAAAGACATTGATAGGTTATGTTGTCTTCCTTAATGTCAAGTTGTCATAACAAGGACATTTTTGACTTGGTTGATGTCGTGCTGTCATAAAAAATACACTGTTGGCTGGATTAATGTCAAGGTGTCACAGCAAAGACGCTTTTGTCTTGGTTACTGCCAAGTTGTCAAAACAGACATTATTAGCTTGATTAGTGTTTAAGTGTCATAACCAAGACATCTCAGACATTGTCAGTGACACTTAGTGACAGTCATGAACATTAATGAAGACTCCTCAATGTTCATGACAGGTGTCAAGACAAGTTATGACAGTGTAATGACAGTCTTATGCACACCTCTTAAAATAAATTCTTACCAAATATATTTTTTGCAATGAGAAAACACCCTCCCCTCCTCTCCCAGCAAATTTTATTCTACCCTCCCTTGAGCGAAAATTAAAAATACACAACCCTGTTTTCTGAACCTGTTGAATAATTTTCTTACAGTCCCTAATGACAGTTGCGATCATGCCACCTCCATCTCTTTGTACACCAATCGTTACACTATAACCACCACAGAAGAGACCTCATAATGCAGCAAAGCGCCGTCATTACGAGAGCTGTGGCCACAAATACAGTACACCACCGCCGCCACCGCCACCACCACCACCACCCTGCTGTGCTATAGTGATGTCATGTTGTCTAACTTTAGGCTGGGGTGACCATGCAGAAAGTCTTTTCCCGCATCATCACAGTTGCTTATCAAAACAGACAATTCCTGCTAGCTGCTCTAATGCCTCATTTCACATTGTATCTCCTCTGTGCAAATCTAAATGTGGAAATAGGATACGGCTAATCCTATAACATAAATGCATAATACCCACACTGAAAGAGCAGATCAACTATGCACATGCTTGCCAGGAAAAAAAAAAAACACACAAGCACACACAAACTTAAGCCACGCTCGCTCCATTCACACATGTAAATACACACTCACAGGGCACGAAAAAAATAAATCACACGCCCCCACTGTTTTTCTTCCCCAGCGGCTCTTTTCAGTAGCATCATAGTAGTGTTCCACAACCACCCAGAAACCAGTGGGGTGTGAGACAAGTTAATGGTCCAGATGACTGGGCCTGCCATACCTAAAATAGTAGCACTTGGCCTGAAGGTAAGAGAAAGGAAATTAGGAAAGGTGATCATACCAACAGTTCTTCATCAAGCATTCATCAACATGTACCTCAAAACATCTGTACAACAGCTGAATAGAATGTGTTTAAGAAGTTGTTAATACCTGTACACATCTGCCTGGTTTTGATACATGAGCCGTTTTGCTGTAAGCACTGCAGAGTAATGCTCCATTTCGGATTATATCAACTTTACAGAGTATGTGTGTTTATTAAACTGTGTGTCCATATGTAAGTGTATTGTACATGGACTTGCCTACGAGTTAACTGTACATGTTATGTTTTGCCTGGCTTTGTAGAAATGAAGCACCTTAATGTAAAATGACTGGCTTGTCAAAAACTAAACCTTTGCAACACACTTTTATAAAACGCTTTTTATTATTTCTGGGAAGAGTAGATAAGTGTCGGTTCACAAAGGGCTGGTTTTGCTTCATTGTGAGTAAAAACAGACATTTGGACAGCTGCTCTGGAGATAACACAAAACACAATTACTATGGATGCACCTCAGTCAAATCCATTACCAGCGGACTCTACTGAAATTGTTTCCGTAAATGCATGTTTTCCATCCTATCCCGCAGCACTTTTCCTGCACAAAAAAAGGTAAAATCGCTCATCAGTGTTGTCTTAATTCTCTACACCACGATGCCTAATATAGTGACTTCATGACATGGGAGCTTCACGTGCAAGCGTTCTTTACACAAGAGAGACATTTTTATTTCAAAACAGCTCTAGCTTTGGACTTTTGCATATTAGTTTTGATTGTTTTACTACATATTTGAATTAAAAAACTCAGTATGTGGATGTTTATGATGGCTGTTATGACACCGATTGAGATTCAAACTTGGACTTTGTTAGATTTAATGTAATTATCCAGCTTATGATGACGCTTGTATAGCCCTTGGAATATATTCAAATAGACCTTTCGCCTTACAGTCGAGAATTATCTGTGCCTCCTCATAATGTCCTTTGCCCTGTAGTCTTGCAGTATGTTGCTACACTGCAAAGCAAAATCTAAAAGTATTGGCATATTTTTTTTCTTCTTAGTAGTGCTATTATTTTGAAAGACTGCATAAGCCACAGTTAATATTTGCAAAAACTTTTTTCTAATCTGATTTTAGTGCATGTGGAGTGCATCTGTGCGTTTCTGTGAAGGCATGTGGACAGCACGTGTGTCAATTTCCCTCTAAATGTGTTGTGTGCGTGTTTGTGTGTGTGGTTGTGTGTGCAGTGAATGTATCTAGCGCATCCTAAGAAATGTATGGCTTTATCTCCATAGAAAATACTGTCATCGTCTTTGGGGCAGGGAGGGGGCAACTTCGGGATGCTTTGTCACATTTGTCACAAGTCCTTCTCGGCGCGTCGTGCTCGGCTCGACCAACTATTCACAGCTCTGACCTGCTCGTGGTGACTGCAGGGTCGAATCACTCTTTCCCCCCTTTTTTTTTTTTAACTTCTGTCACCACGCCACTTTCACCACCTTCCCATCCCAGAGGAGGTCGCTGGCATACTGGGCGACAGGGTGCAGGCCAACTGGTCAGGCCTTCTTCCTTGCACGATTTCTCTTGTCTTGTCCTCGTCGTCTCTTCCAGTTCTCAATGCTGCTTCTGTCCCAAACTGTTAAGTGAGTCACTTCTTGTGGAAGTAGATTGTGTGAGTGAGGCCGGACTCCACCTTTGGTATCTGGTCACTGATGATCTCCACCAACATCTCGGGGAACTCCACCTTCAGGGCCTGGGACTCGCGAAAAGTGTAGAAGCAGAAGTCCAACAGGTTCCCCACCAGCTGGACAACACAGACACACAATCAGAGATGGACACAAATACATCAAAACTTAACTTATTATGCATTACAAATGCTTGCTCAGCAAATATATTTAAATAAAATACAAAATACTGGTATAGAAAATGTATTTAAAATGGAATAAACTTGTTTAACCCCTTCAAATCTAAAGAGGATGTCTTCTTCCCGGCCAACATAACTCTCTTTCAGAGGCTGTAGCAGCTCAGATTTAAAGTCAGATGAAGATACTGTACTGGTATTACATAAAACTAGAAGACTTAAGGAAGCCATTGGTCATGCTAGCTTGTCAGGAACACAAGCTAGGACGACCTCTCACCTCAAGATATCTGAATGAAAATGGGTTCTGTGTGTACCCAAGAGTCTCTCCTTTACAGACATGCCCACTTTATGCCAATCCAAATTCTCGAATGCAGTATAAATGTGGTTTTTTTTGCCTATTCTATTTGAATATTTCCACATACTTCCGTCTATAAACAGTACTGGACCTGCAAAAAAAATGGCTGGAAAGCTGAGATTCTTGTGGATTCAATGAGCCCAATTACATTCATGTGTGATGATGTTAGTCCCCATAGGAGACATTTCATTGTAGTGACACCATTTTTGAAACTTGACCTCACTATATAAAATGACCTCTTGTGACCAGTAGGGTAATTACAGACTCACGAAACTTCACAACCACAAACTACAGACCTGCGGCATTCAGAGGATGAATGGCTTTCTTACATATATTGACAATAAGAAGGGCTCAAGAACAGAAGTGCTCGCCATCCAACTGTACTTCAGTAGAGTTTTCAGGTATCTGTACTTTGAGTATTTATTTTTCTGACATTTTTTTTACTCCCTACATTTTAACACAGATATCTGTGCTTTCTGCTCTTTATATTTTCAAAACAGGCTTGTCACTTTAATTGTAATGCATTTGAGGGGAATGATTGATCATTTTTATTTTGCATTATTTCATGCTGCCTTACTAACATAAAGACCATTTTCAGCCTAAATGTATGAGACAATAACACACAGAAAAGACAAAGAGAAAACACTGTTTCAAGATGATACCAACAGAGAAGGAGACTTGGCTGCGGAGAAAAGGTGAGATTCAGTTAGCTTTGCACAGAAACCAGTTCTTCAGAGGGTGACTTTTTGTTTTAACACTTTGAGTTCATCTCAGAGCCTGGAACTTTTCACTTTTACTTGAGGAAATAAGCTGAATCAGTACTTTTACTTTTACTAATCTGTGCTCCTCCTTGAGTAAATAATGTGTACTTTTGCCACCTCTGAATGTTTTTGATACCAAATCACAGCACAAACTTTTCTATGCTGTTCTTCAAGGTCTTGTTTGCTTCAACAGTATAAGCCCTTATACACTCAAAATTTGAATAGGTGCTTAAAGAAAACATAATAATTATGGATTTATTACTTCACCCACAGCGCTGAGCCGCATCTCATGTTAATCTTCAAGTCCACAGGTTTCAGATGATGCATCTCACTTCTATGTGGCACAGTGTTAACATGCATTCTCCTCTAAAGTTGCCCTGCTCTCTCCTCAAAAGGAAAAAAAAGGTTTTATGGAAAATGAAATTGATTTCTGCACTCTACTGTATATTCATATAAGTGTGTTTACATTCTGTTGGGGCTATGACCTCTTTTCAGTTCTTTGCAGCTCACCACTTGGGGGCACCACTGATTTTTTTTGTGGACATCCCTCCTTTAAAGAAGGGTCATCCTTTCAGCACTAACCCCATTCACTCAGTCATTAGGGTCACTGAATTCTGTCCATTTATCTCTGTGACCTCTCGCTTGCTGACTCTCACTTCTTGGGGCTTCGCCTGCACTGTCGTTACGCCACATACCGGTTGCATAAAAATAAGAACTGTGATTTAGCACATTTGCCACAGTGACCACTGAGCACTGTGATCCAGTATACTGCGAGCTGGCATTGATCCCCTTCTGTTCCATTCACCGATACAGGCTGGTCAACGCCTCTTCCAAAATAACCTCCCCCTCGGGGAGAGATTGGGATGCAATAATCCTTATTCCAAGCCGCAGCACCATTGAACCGCTAAGTAAATGCATTATCCAAATCCACCATGCTGCCATTCTACTCCAAACATGTCCTGTGATATTAGAGGCCCAGAGTGCCATTGGACACCTCGCTCCGTGTGTGAAGGCACGGCATACCAAGAGGCTGCCAAGGGAAGCCTGTGCTGTACTGTAGGCGATTGGCATGGCAGGCTGCAGACAGAGCGAGGGTACTTACATCATGCATGGCGTCCAGTAGCTTGGTGAGCTGGAAGAAGCGCTGCCAGGTTTGGCCAGAGTTGTTGGTTGCTTTTCCCACAGAACGCCGGAGCTCCTTAATGTAATTAACCCTCATCTCCTCGAACACCGCCTGGTTCTTCAGACCCTCTTTGGGAACTGGGGAACAGACAAAATCCTCCCATCATCAACTGGATTTAATCAGTGGACAACAATACAGGTTTCAGTGTTACAGGATTTCAGCTGATATGAGACTTGATACTTACGATAACTGGGCGGATTTATTAGAATATATTTAGAATTTATTGATCTTTTAATGTGATTGGTGGGAAAGTGTCTTATATAACAAACTCAGCACTTCTGTCAGTGTCTTGTCTATATTTCCTACATTGAAGGACTATAGCATTAGATTTACATGTTGTGCACAGTTCTTGTTACAGATGAACATTTTCCAAACTTTTAGATTGACTGATTAACATTTAGAGACTGGCAGACTGTAATCTATCACATTTGATATACATAATTTGTCCAATTAGTTGACTAATCAGTTAGTTGACTGACAGAAAATTAATTAAATAGTCAACTATTTTGATAATAAATTAGTTATTTTTTTTGTAAAAAATGGCAAAAATGATATTTTCAGGCTTGTAAATATTGAGATTTCCTGCTTTTCTCAGTTTTCTATAATATTAAACTGAATATCTCTGGGTTTTGGACTAACAAAACAAGACATTTAAAGGACCAGTGTGTAGAGTGTAGTGTTATCTGGCGGTGAGCTTACGGATTGCAAACACCTTGTCTCACTCTCCCCTTCCAAGCATGAAGGAAGAATATACAATAGCAGCAAACTACTGAACAATTGTCAAAACATGACGGTGCAACATGGCGGTTTGCATGGAAGATATAATCAGCTCATTCTGAAGTGACAAAAACACAATGATTCTTCTTCTTTTCAGATGATTATTCACAAATGAAATACTTTTAATATACCATATCTGCCATATTCCATCCATAAATCCCAGTAAATCTTACTCACTGGACATTACTTTGGACTTTGAGAAAGTGGGATGAACATTTTTTCACCATTTTATGACACTTTACCATAAGAGAATAGTAGTTAATGAAAATAATTATTAGTTGCAGCCCCAGTGAACATTTTTTAGCTGTATGCTTGGCCGTGTATATTGTGAGATTATATTGCTATGTTGTTTTTTGACAAGATGGTTATCACTTTAACACCTCTGGTTGTACTCAGCCATCGTGAGTAATGTTGTAAATTAATGAGGAGCACTATTTTGGACAATCTTGATTTTTGTAATTCAATGTATTAGTTAAAAAAAATACATTTCTATTTCCATCTGGTTAAAGTATCCATGAACAGTTTTTGATTTTATCTCAATATACATCAGTAACACAATTTAAAATTAAATCTAGTGTGATAAAGGATGTCCTCCATATTTGCCACTCCTAGTTGACTGCTGTTTTTAGATGAATACCAATGTGTATTACTACAGGGCTTTGTTAAATACTTGATTCTGATTGGTCTGTTACAGGACTCTAAGGGTCATTTAATTAAAATCATACTTTAACTTAATGAATAAAATCAGTTTTAAATATATTAAATATATTACCATACATTATCCCTCACTTAATGCATTTAAGAGTGGGAGCTGGTGACTCTTTTGAATTCTATACAACTCATCTGATCCAAAAAGCATTTCTTTTAGTAGTTATGTTGTCAGGATATGAAACCTGGAGGACAATTAAAAAGCAAAGATGCTGTAGATTCACTAAGAAAAAGGCAAACATTTTATTTCAGCAGTTTTTTTTTTTAATTTAATTAATATTTTCTTTAGTCTCTTTTTGAAAAAGAGATCATGATTTTAATTAGACAACCTGATTTAGAAAAATAATATATTTAATAACAGAGTTACTGTTCTGCAGCCAACGATTAATGCTCCCCTGTAAGTGTCTGTGGATGTGGGGGAAAGGGGGGAAAAAGTCACTGAAACAGTAGTTGTTCAGAAATGCACTTAAACATTAATGACATAGAGTGACTTTGACAAAAATATCAAATTACTGAATGCTCTCTGGGATGGTTGGGCTATCTGAAGAAAGTTTCAAGTCTCTCTCTGAGTTGATTTTCCTGCCATACGTAACGGGTGAAATCCAGCAGCCACCTGGAATGTATTTATATATTTATGGTTCACTTTAGAAAATGGTCGTCAAGCGCACATTAAACCCCATTTGCAGTTAATGGGCTAAGCCATGCACAACCAGCGGTATGTTCCTTTAATGTAGAACTGTGTAACTGTGTAAAGGGTAATTAGAGGTGCTCAGTGAATTACGCTCACACTCCCACACAGGAGCCTTTTTTTGGACATTTCTCCTGTGTTGACGACCTAAGCCTATTTAACAACTCATTACAAGCACTTTCACCATTTCAAGAGGTAATTAGTTTCCATGCGTAGCCGTTGATTCATGAAAGACGACTGATACACTGGAAGGCATTGATTAAAAGTTATCTCAGCAACAGCGACAACAAAGAAGAGAACAACGGTGCTTATGTGTATTAAAGAGCTTAATTATTGTGTCAACCAGACCCCATTCATCAAGCAGTTTGTTCAATGACCAGCGTTCATTCACATTATAATGACTTGGATGGCAGCATCAATGCACTTGAAATAAAAAGGAAGTGTAATGGGAGAGATTCAGACAGATGAGAGGAATGAGATACAGTAACTGCGCCACGAGGATGCATCAAAATGTCTACAAATATCTTTTTCTTTCTCCCTCACTGTGCAGGAGAACAAAGTCACAGATACGTGGAAGTCTGCCAAAGCTCTTAAATGACATTCAGCTGCTGGCTACCAGATTAAGAAGCACCTCGCCTCTCAAAGAGCCCACCTCAAATCAGTCAGAGGGAGGGCCTTCAGTTGTCCTTCAGCCAAGACTAAGAGATGATGATATATACCGACGTGAGTTTATCTGACATCAGAGATTTACTAATACCGGTTTAGGTAGCTACACCTTAAATACATGTGGGTGTAAATCAATGAGCAGGACTGATTTTTGGCAATAAGATGATCAAATCCTGTATCTTCACTTGTCAGGTATTTAATTTGTTGGATTGGCCAATGGCGTACATTATTACATGGCTTTGTTAAATGCCCTTGTCTGATTGGTCAATTACAACATTCTAAGGTCTATAGCAGACCGTTGCTATGAAGAACAGACCGTTGCTATGGGCACAGCTCTGATCATAGACTCTGGAGGAACAAAAAAAAATCATTGTTAAATCACTAAAATCAATTTAAAATTAATATTTTTTAACAAGCAATATAATGTACAGTGAGCAGGTCGCTATTGTGAAATAAAGACATCAAATTATTTTGTGTCACATTTGTGACCATGTTGCTTCACACTGGGGTCCTGTATCATCCTGTCAGGTTTTATTTCATAATAACAAGCTACTCACTGTACATTATCCCTTACTTAATTTCTGGTTGTCTACCCGTGACACAGCATTACATATACAATGATAAAAGATTTGATCCATATCACCAACTCCTACTGCAGTATTGCTAATTATTCAGGTAAAAAATGGACAGGGATTCAATTACAACTACAAAAAGTTATTACTATTATCATTATATTAATAGATAGGTTACAAGGTTAATTATTTCTCATTTTGCTACACAGGGTTATTGATCCTCAGAAATATTGAAAAAGTCCCTGCACACCTGGATGTGTGCACAGTGTGCAGGAGTTCTTCTCATCATCCTTTAACAACACAGGGTTGTATAACGAGATGCTAGTTGTAGTTCCTCTCATGTTACCCACAAAAAAACAAAAATATATGCAAGCATTATATACAGTAAATGGGTGAATAAATAATGAGTCATAAAAAATATATATATTTTTTTAATGGTGGAGTGCTGAGCATGAATTTGAGTCTCACAGCCTGAAGGTGCTCTGCAACATACTGTATAGATTATTTTCATTATTGATTGATCTGCATTAAAATTATTTAAAATCATTCACAAGTGCTTTTGCTAAAATATTTGCAGAACATCCATACAGTACAGTTGCTCCATCACGTGCAATGGACCAGTGCAAAACTTCTCTGCTGCATTGTGGAAACAAAGCAATGGATGATTATTTTCTACCCTACCTAGTATTTGAAATAATAAAAATAAAAACATTTTTCATGGTGAAGCGCTGATGATGAACTTGCCAGCCTGAAGAAAAATAGCTGTTCCACTACGTAGTGTATGATTATTTTCATTATCAGCTGATCTGTTATTTTTTTGATTGACAGTTTAGTTTATAAAATCACTGAAGGTAGTGATTTCTTTTTTATTTCAGTCAAACGCCCGATGATATTCAGCTTACAATCGCATAATATAAAGAAACTGAAAAATGTTGACATTTGAGAAGCTGGAAAAATATGATATTTTACATTTTTGCTTCAAAAAAACTATCAATAGCTATTCATTGATTATTAAAATAGTTGTCATTTAATTCTCTGTCATTTGACTAATTGATTAAAGGGACAGTTCGGAATATTTGAAGTGGGGTTTTATAAGGTATTTATAGATAGTCAGTGTATTACCTGCAGTAGATTTGGAGAAACAGAGACATTCAAGCTGAACAATGTACTGCTGTGGACAGAGCCAGCACAAAATGTTTTTTTGTGTTTCTGTTGGCTATATTTAGAATATTGTCATCGCTATACTTTGCTGTCAGACAGTCTTTTCCACTGTCAAACCGCTTATATTAACCAGTCATCATATGCGAAATCAGTAATTTTACATTGCAGAAAACAGGAGCTGCTGATCTGCCGCTTCTTCAATCTGTGAGCATGACTTCTGTGAACCCAAACTAATGTTTTAAATCACCAAAGTCACAAAATAACACAAATATACTGACTGATCGAGGCAGTGGCAGACAAATAACTGCCATGTTCTGCGAGGTGAAATTACTTTTTTGCCAGTGGAGTCTGGTTGAGTGAGAGATGGCGCTATTTGGCTCATAAATTGGCGGTTTCCTGTCAGAAGAGGCTGTTTGATGGCAAGGCAAAGTGGTGAAAATATTCTATATATAGTGCTTTGGATGATTTTTTTTTTTTTTGGTAGCTAAAACATTCTTTTGCTGCTGACCCAGTCCACACTAGTACATTTTCCCCGCTGGTTCTCGGTGAGTCGACCGCCATCTGTTGTAAATGATACACTGACCACTTAAAATAAAGCAAAGTTTCCCTTTAATCATCACATCATCTCTAATGTGAAACATCTGAGACTGAGCTTCACGTGTGTAAAAGAAATATTCTCATTCAGCAGTGTTTCACCTCTGAATAATACCTGTTAGTCATTCATGTTTCATCAGTGAATTTAAAGACGCTCCCCGTCACGTGAACTCATGATCATCACCAGGGGCACAGTTAACAGACTCCTGTGCATTCACAGCACAGCTAGACATGTGGAGGAGAGACCGTGGTATTAATGTCTCGTAAAGTTTTATGGTGCTTTTGAAACCTTACAGAAATATCTCTGACGGCAGAGTGTGAAATTCTTAGCCTTGATGGTTCAAATGATCCCCCTTTAAAAAACTAAATCATGCCTTTTCTCCAGCGCTTTTGAGCAGCCAGAACGCCTCATGAACCAAAACCACTTGTAGCAACACTGGAAAGAAAACAGCAACTGACAGGACCTGTTTGTGCTCTGCAGAATGGATGGCCACAAGGAAAAAGCCTACGTCTTGTCATTTAGGATTGTGTCTTTTTGAGAACAGATCACTGCAGGTCAATAACTTTGGGAATATGTGTTTGTCTGCCTGCCTCTTGTCCTCCATTTCTGCCTCTTTCTATACGATTTTCTTCACTGTACTTTTGCACAATCACCTTCGAGGATGACATACATAACGCTGGAGGAGAGCAGATGTGAAAAGAGATTGTACCCTGCTGCAGAGGCTATGATTTCGGTGCTTTATTTCGTGGCTGACATGATGAGAATGTGCTAAAACCCAGGGCTGCGTTTGGAACCTTTTGTTTTTCTCCCACTGACCCACATACGCCCTGATTAGAAACTGACCTGGCATTTAGGGGCGTTACCGCGACCGGCCCCAAAATAGGGCATTTATACCACCGTAATTGGTGTCAAGCGGATTTTCGCTGCAGGTATAGAGCCTTTTCAACTAGGCCATATTTCTTTTTGCGAGTGCAGCTGCATTATTATGTGCACCAGGAAAGGAAAGCTCTTTTTCTAATTCATGTAAAAAAAAAAAAAAATAAAGAAAAAATAAAGAGGCAAACATAACTCACGCAGCTAGGAGATGCCATTAGCATGTTTGTTGTTCAAGGACATGCAGCTTCCTGCTCCAGGTTGCTGGTACATACCTTACTGACAGGGTGGCTCTCGGTTTAGATTTAATACCCGATACTGTTCATTAGGGAGTTCTACAACTAGCCCAGAGCATGACTACAGTTACAACTTAGTGAAGCAGTAGTTGTCTGACAGGAAATTTTCATTTACACATGACCCAAAAACACTGCCAAAAGGCTGGTGAGAATGTAAGTGATCACACTATTTTAAAGGAATGCATGGGTGTGTAACTTCACCTTGGTAAGCCAGGATTTTAGATATACTGATGTCAAGAGTCCCAGTTCTTCCTCTTGACCAAAAGAAAGTCAAAGTTTCTGATTATTATTAACTTTTTCACAGTTATGACATAATTTAATTACATTTTCTGTAAAATTTCATCAGCCTACCTAATGATCTAAATGGTGTGTGAGAGCCTATAAAGCCTTTTTTCTTTATTTCAATTTATTTTGTGCCATCTTTTTTGCCTATGCTGCAAGAAAATCATGTTATTAAGTAATTTATTTCTAAATTGTGCTGCAAAACCAATTTTCTTTCTTTACAAAAAGCAAAAATCCATGAATAATTTCTTCCTCCTTCCTGTAGAAATCAACTTCTCTCAAGAACTTTCCAATTTTTTTTTGTCTGTGTCTTAAAAAGAAGAAGGATGATGCAGACTGTTGCATTATAGTAAAGAAAAGATTTATTGGAAACAGGTTGAAATATTTGCACTAAACTAGCTGCATGTTTTAGGAAAAAGACAAAAATAACTCAATAAAAAGATGTTTCTGCAAATAGTCTAAAATAAATACCAGAATCAGTCATAAAAAGACACCATGTATAGTTTGTGTGTAATTATATGTTGGAAACAAAATGTGCAGAAACACTGAGGACATAACTTCAGCGTCCTCAGTCCTCACAAGTGCGGTAAATGGAATATTTATGCTAAAAATGATGAGGCTCTTTTTCATTTTTTCATCACATCACATTAGATGTTACTGTGCCATAATCCAGCTGTTCCCAAACTTTCTCATATCAAGGACCCCAACAGCAGATGCACATTGGACCACGGAGCCCAGTTTGAGAGGATTTTGTCTTAAGGAATCCCCCTTAAGTATTTTTTTTATTTTTAGGTTTGAACATATTAAAGTCTTCATAGTTAATCAATACTTAAACTGGCATCACTATAAATGACAATCAAACAAAACAGCAAACCTTATTTTTTCTGTTGTTGTTTCAACTTTTTTATTTGCTGGAGACCCCCTACAATCGACTCAAGGACCCCTGTTGGTCCACAGATCCCAGTGTGAAAGCCACTGCTATAAAAAAAACAAAATGATATTTTGTGATAGGATTCAACGGCAACAAATTCAAGGAAAACACAACAAAGTTTCATGTTTCAAAAAGTGTCACCTGTCTGTAAGCAGACCTGGCATCCTGTATAACCAGGCTGAGTGGATATAAAACAGTCACACAAAGACGTACTAGGCAAATAACTTCAAAATCCTTTTCTTTTTTTTTGTATTTTTCATTTTCAAGCCCACGCTCACTGAAGCAGCAACCTCCTGGCGTGTTGTTGTCTGTTAGCCTCAGAGGACTCACATCAACAAAGACTGACAAAGGCTCGAGCAGAGTCGTCTTCATTTAGTGCAAAAGGCAAAAACAATTAGGCTCTCTGACTTTTTTAAAATTTATTCATCAAAAAACTGAACTATTCAGTCAGAGGTTTACACTGTAAAATGTAGATTTAAATCATAAGTGAAGTAATATAAACTTTTGTTTTGAATGAGTCTCATTCAGTTTTCTGCTTTAGTGACAACAGTCTACTTTTGTAGATTAAACAACTTGAAATTACACCTCACTCTAGGGACGTTAATGATTTATCATTAACTGATTAATCGCCATTAAGAATTTAACCAATTAAAACTGTATTACATGATCATTAATCATGCGCCTCATTTGACATTGTTTTGTGTAGCGGACCCATTTGTTAAATAAGGAAACTTAAAATGAGAAAGAAAAATAGAAAAAAACTAAGAAAAAATGAAAATGAGAAAAAACATTTTGTATCTTAATTCATCTCAATTATTAATGATTAATCTATTCTTAGCGTGTTCAACTATCGGTTAAGGAAAAACCCGTTCCCTTCACCTGCCACTTTCATTTCAGTAAAAGTGTCTCAGTTTCTCTTAGTTTTGTGCGCAAGCTGTAATGGTATTAATGTCTTCCAAATTTGGTAAAATTGTGTTGTTTAAGTTTTCATAGACTCACTAAACCAAACCAGCTACTGTTAAGTCAGGCTAATATTAGAAATTATATGAATTATATTTAACAAACTAAAATAACTCATTAAAGTTACTATAAAAACTGCTTTCCCCGAACCATGTTGTTACGGAGCAGTATTGATCTGTCTTAAATTTAAGTTGCATTAATGCAAACTCTCAGATTATTAACTGCATCTGACTTGTGTTCATCTAACGTAACTTTCTGAAAAATGTAATGCATTTGTGTGCTACCAATAAAAGTAGTTTTTTTCTCTTTTCCATTTTATTATTAAAGTACTGCAATTACCTTTTCAAGCAGTTTCAAGCACTTTATCTGAAAATCTAAGCTCTTTGCAAACAATATTCAGGTATTTTCAAGGATTTCCAGCCCTCGTAAGAACCCTGGGTAAACACACTGTACACTTGCCCCAGCTGGAATGAGGCTAAACGGCCAGTTCAGAGGGAGAAAAGTGAGAATCCAGTTTGGTGACAGAACAAAGGAATGAGTTAATCGAGCAGTACGATCTACAGTGTATGTCTGTGAGTAGAGGTGAGGAGTGTAACTGGTTTGAGCAGGCCGCTGCTCCTGTGCAAAATCCAAACAGGGTCACGAGACACCGCAGGCTCAATGAAACCTTAGCCAAGGTCAGAGAGGAATAACAGCCCTCTTCTCTCTTTTCGCTTTATCCCTCCTTCCTTCTCTGCCTTTCACTCGTTCACCCTTTCTGTAACACACACACACAATTTTTCAAACCAGCCTAGAGGCACTCACACACACACACACACACACACACACACACACACACACACACACACACACACACACACACACACACACACTCAGTGGCTGCATAGTACTTGCTCAGCTGACAAGTTCTGACAACTCCTCTGTAAACATTTCTGCCACTACTCCTTCCACGAGGCCCTGACATTACCTCCAATAACTGTAACTAAGACAAATTCCTATAATGCCTCTGAAAATACAGACACGGGCTGCTTTTCATTTTTCAAATCATTCACAAGCGCTTCTGCTGAAACATTTGCTGAACATCCATAGACTGCGTTGCACCAGCAAAGATTAATTTAATCTAAGATCCATCGTAATCAGAGTTTAGCAAAACAAGGTTTAAATTGATTCAATCCAGATTAAAATTCAAGCAGAGCTCTGTGAATCTGTTTAGTGATGTAAAATGAAATTAAACAGCTGAACAAATGTATAAAAAAAATAATTTGAGGGCTGTTGGGACTCAGTAAGTATTCCTTAACAAAACTTTGCATTGTTTGCGAGCCAGCTAAAATGTTAATAAAACATTACATTGTTTGCTAGCTCGCTAAAAAGTTAATACAATGTTATATTGTTCACTAGCTAGCTACAAAGATGACAAAACATTACTGTTTACTAGCTAGCTAAAAAGTGAACAAAACATTACATTGTTTGCTAGCTAGCTAAAAAGTGAACAAAACATTACATTGTTTGCTAGCTAGCTAAAAAGTTAACACAATGTTATATTGTTTACTAGCTAGTTAAAAAGTTGACAAACATTACATTTTTTCTAGCTATTTTAAAGGTTAACACAACATTATATTGTTTGCTAGCTAGCTAAAAAGTTAAAATGTTATTGTGTTTGCTATCTAGCTGAAAAATTAACAGAATGTTACACTGTTTGCTAGCTAGCTAAAAAGATTGTAAATCTCATAAGCCTACTCATGATGGCTCAGCAGAGATTTATTATTCTTAATCCATCTCAAAAAGGCAGCTATTTTAAAAGTTTAACCTCAAACATTTAAAGTTAATACTGGATTACATTTTAAATTGGAGTTTAAAGTTATGGTGCAGCAAGTAAAAACTAAACTGAGGTTTAAAGAGAGGTTTAAATGTAATCTTACTTAATTTTAAGCTCGTTTTTAAATTTGGTGCTAAATAATTAAAGGTAGACAATGATTTAATCAAGTTTGAAAATCCTTCCTTACTTGTGCAACCAAATGAGAGCGCCTCTGAAAATCTAGACATGGACTGCTTTTTTTTTTTTTTTCGAATATTCACAAGTGCTTTTGCTGAAATATTTGCTGAATATCCGTACAGTTGCTCCATCATGTGTACTTTTGAATGGACCAGATTATTATTTTCTTCTCCTTCGCTCATATTTTAGCGCTATATTTTGACTAAATCCAATAACCAGAGCAGATATTGAAGCACCTTAAATTCCCCATCTCGATCCTGTATCCCAGCTACTTTTAATCGGCACCCTCTCCTTCAAAATTCCAGCACCGGGTTTGAAGGAAGTGAAGAAAAATAGCAGGTCTTGGAGCACTGCCTGGTGCTTGACTGGCCTTTATTAAGTACAGCAGGACTCTCTGGAAAACCTCCAGAGGACCGGCGAGAAAGAGGAGAGGGAGGCCACAGCAACAGAAGGACCAGCTCTGCCAACCCCGCCTTTGTCTTCTCCTCTTTCTTTCTCCCTATAGCTATGCACCTGTCTCTTTTTCACCAGCACAAGCCCTCACTGTCAACATTTGTCTGATTTCACTCTTTAAATCTCCCTCTTTTCCCTCTTGGTTTTCTCATCCTTTCTCTGTATTCTCTCTCTTCCCAACATCCAATAGCAGAGGTCCAGCCGGAGCTCCCCTGCTTCCAGATGACTCAACAACACGGAGTTTATATCAGGGCAATGCACCGCCTCTTCCATATGTCACTGTAGCCAAGCCAACCTTATACTATTGTTCAGGAATATATTTAAAGGGGTAGTGCAGATCTTTTTAAGTGGGGTCCATAGTCAGTATATTCCCAGCAGTAGATGGTGGTCTACATGCCCCCAGTTTAGAGAACCAGCAGGAGCCCTGGTGCCAGCGAAGCAATGTACTGCTGTGGACAGGGTCAGCAAATGTATTTTAGCCATTTGAAAATCTATATCATTTTAAGCGTACTTATAAGTTTGCTGTCAGATAGTCTTTTTCGATGGGAAACTGCTGTTATATAAGCAAAATATCACTCTTTCAAAATCAACCAGACCTTGCCGGCAAAATCAGTAATTTTACCGCACAGAACAGAGGAGTTGCCGCTCTACAGCCGCTTCAGTGTTTTTGGTTTGTTTGTGTGAATTTAATGTTTCAAAGGGTCAGTTCGGGTTTACCAAGGTCACACAATAACACAAAGTAACCAACCAATGAAGTCGGCAGTACGCCAGCCACTCTGCTAGGTAAAATCGGTGCTTTTTGCAAAGTGGTTTGGTGGATTTGGAGACTTAAAGTGATATTGATTTTTTTAGGCATGCCTTTTATAGGTGGCTGAAATACATTTTGTTGCTGACCCTGTCCACAGCAGTACATTGCTTTGCTTCCACCACTGGTACTCCTGCTGCTTCTCTGAACTGGTGGTGAGGCAACCGCCGTCTACTGTCGGTAATACACCGACTATGGATACCTCATACCACCCCACTTCAAAACAACCATAACTATCCCTTTAAACAATCCACTGAATTTTTTTTTTCTTTTCTATAATGCACACATACATAGTACTGCACAAAAAGCAAATGTTATTTAATTTTCCTCAGTTTTTAAGGATCACAACTCACAAATCATTCAAATAAACTGCATTCCAGCACAGTCGTACTGCAGTGTTGCAGTTTGAGCCCTTTCCATATTTTGGCTCAGGAACTGCAAGACTGCATTTTAAGTATGACCCTTTCTTCCTTTTAAAGTATTTATTCTAGTTTTCATAAAAGGGTCACGCATCCATTAGCCTTTGCAGTTGTTCATATAAACTAATCTGACAAGCATTGCTTCCATGAAAGTGTCATAAGTAATGATAGATGACTGATTTAAACTAAGAATAATAATGTTTCTGTAAGAACGGTACTGATTCAATGTAGAGGACTAACAATTTCTAATTATGTCAGACATACACTGTTAAAAAAAAAAAAGAAAACTAAGGGATAAGTGCTCTCTACAGTTTGTCAAACTGAGCATATATTGATGTAATTAAGTTAAAAAGAAAAACATATAACTTCTCTTGGAGTTAACTTTCTATCCTAAATCAACACAAAAATTAGCCTTTTTTTCTTTATTGTAAATTATTCTGATCAGAATTTGGGCTAAAGTAGAAGACCAAGTGGATTTTTTAACAAGATCTCAGAGGGCTTCAAATATAATTTGATTCCTCTCAACCGCAAGCTAAGTTGGGTGACAAAATTTCCGTTTTCTGTCCAAAAATTTAAATGAATTTGATTAAAATTATGTCATCACTCATCCATGATTAGTTCAAAGGGACTGAAATATCTGCTACACGGTTTGAACAGTTTTGACCTTTTAATTAATGTTAATGATACAGAACGGTGGGCTTTTTCTCTGGCTGCACTCATCGGAACTCATTTTGGATAATGGTTTCAGTTAATTGGCCAAAATATCAGATGGAAAACGGAGGAACTTGCGATGCTCGGGATGAAGCAAAGTTTACCAAGGTTGAGTTTTGCCAATGTGAGTCCAGCATTCACGCAGCACTTTGAGAGGCCTCGGTAACTGAAAAATAAATACTCTGCCAATGAATATTTCCACTGATTGGCACTGGTGTTAAAGTTCAAAGACTTTGAAGTCTGGCCAGCATGCAGACTCAAATAGCTCACCACAACCCACCCCCCTTCGTCCTCATCTCTCTCTGACTATTGAACATCTATTGACACACAGAAAGACCACACAGATAAGGCCCCCACGAGGACGTGCGCATAAAAACACCAGCGCAAGCAGGTCTCGATGTGTCCCAGTGCGAGTGGGTGTGGACGGTGAAGTTATGACACAGCTGCCATGATGGAGTCTTTAACTGTTACTATTGAACTGACAGCGGCGGCTCACAGGGTGTTGAGGTGGTGGAAAAACTGCTTTCAGTTTCCAACTGAGCAACTTGGTCCAACACATCCTCTCTGTCAGGCTGCAGCGCCCGTGGGCGCAGTTTGGCACCGCGGTGAGACCTTCTTTAGTGAGTGATAGACGTATTCTGTTTATACACAGGCAATTAAAAAAATAAAATAATATGAAACAGAGTAGCCTGCAGTCAGAATGGAAAAATGAAGACACCGCTCCCTGTCTCATTTACATATACTGCATGCTGCTACACAAACAGGTACAAGCGACATCAAGTCTATTTCCACACTTGTTATGCTTGTTAACGGATTACCAGGAATGATCTAACAAACCTTAAAAGGCATGATCGTGGATGCCAGGAAGGCAAGTAGGAGCCCCGCCAGCACTGTCTCAAAGGTGTGTGGTGGATTTAACAGAACACAAGACACCTTATCAATACATTTCCTGTGTGACAGACAGTCTTTTGGTTGAGGAATGCGGGGGATGTTTGGTGGCTCAGGCCATAACACTCCCCAGTATGGCAGATAACACGATACAATTGTGAGGAACAAGTGCTAATTTGGGAACACACAAGGCATCGCACCTTTGCCTGTGTGAGGTGTAAGAGCAGACAAACGCACAGACACCTCTCCTGTTCACTATAAACCACAGGGGACCAAGAAACTCTGCTTCCAACTGCACCATCATGATGGTGGAGTCAGGGTGCAGCACAGGCAATGCAGGTTTGAGTCTCATGAAAAGACTAGAGACTGCTCCCATGAATACTTCTAGATGAACATCTTGATTCTAGAGCAGATTCGTCCAGGAATTAGAAGATTGCACTCAGCAGAGTGCAGATCTCTGTCAGGTAACAGATGGTTAAAACTTACTGCAGAGCCGTCACAGCTGCCAGATGCAACCAGCGGAGATTTGCAAAGTTTTGATTTTTAAATTTGTTTTTGTATAATAGATTTTTATGTAAATTTTCTTATACAGATGTCTGCAGTGTTTTTAATCAAATGTTTTTGTATAGTCTCAGTTCTCTTTAAGATGCACAGAACAGTGTAATGACATTGAGATTGTTGACAGATTTCTTTTACTGTGTTTAACTTTAGTGGATCGTGATATATCAGGAATGGATTTAATCTGCAGATTCTCTGGTTCAAGATGATTGTAACTTTTCTATATATGTCAGTTTTTGAGCCAGGACAAAGGCCAAAGTGTGGCCTACAACAGACTAGGTAAGCCATGTTTTTAGCAGCCACTACCGGCCGGTTAAGAGGAGTGAGGAGTCAACCGTTAACCTGACACGCCAGATGGTTTGTTACACAGAACCATTCCTAAATTCATAAATGTGCACGAAAAACGTATTAGAGATTATCTGCAGACAAATACACACACAGATACGGACACACACGACTGAACCCTCACAGGCTTATGCCTTCAGTGAAATTATGCTAGTTCCTCGGCCATCGTGATTTCCTGATCAAAAAACATTGAATCTTCCCACTTGAACACTATTGGGATGATTTTGAATGCAGCATCTGAAGACAGAATGATCCACCTGTCAACGCTGGGAGGAAACAGACCTCTGCATGAGCTTTAACTGGGACACTACAGTTCAATCATTGCCATGAAACGTGGCAGCTGTTATCAGGGACATATGTGGTCTACAGGGTGTATAGTGGTGCGACCTCTATTAACAGGGTCCAGTCTATATGCCTTCTAGCCAGGAAATTCAACTTTTTTACATTTACAATATATTGTTTGTGATTCAGTCAGTTTGAGTTCAGGATAAGGCTGAAACTTCCAATTAATTCTCGCTTGGAATTGATTTTGACTACACAATGTTTTTTTTTTTTTTTAATAAACTGACATTTCATTATACAGTAGGTAATTTGTGCTTGAGGGGAGGTTTTTGTGACAAGGTGCAGGTAATGCTACAGAAAAAGAGCACTGTGTGCGCAGGTGGGTACAGGATGAATAAATATGCGGCATTGCAGGCCTGCAGCTCACTGCCTACCTGTGCTGAGAAGCAGAAGGACCTTCATGGAGAGGAACTCGTCGTAGGTTAGCTGCAGTCGTAGGAACTCCTGGCTCACCTGCCTCATGCCCAGACACAGGTCGTACATGGCTGACTGCTGCATGCGGTCCCTGAAGACAGCAAAGAGGGAGGGAGGAGGGAGGGGACAGTGACATAACAAAAATATTTTTAAAGCTGCAATATACAATATTCAGCCTCACTACATGTCAGCAGACAAATGTTTGCTTTGTTAAGATATAGTGGATCATGCTGTGCAGAGAATGAAGTCACACTTCCTGTGTGTGCTGGTATCCAAGCTTCTCTCTTTATTAAGGATGGCTGTGCATGCATGTTCGTTTACATCGTATTACAGCCAAACAATGCACTAAAACTGTTTCTGAAAACATGTTAGGTGAGAAACAGGCAATGTAGTAACATAATCTTGATCCATTTTTTTTTATCAGCACTGCCTCGTTTCACAGTTTCATCTGAGTTTTGGGAGTCGCCATTGGAAACCAGAACCAAAATGGCGGCTGCCTGATTACAGTCTTTCAGGTATTATGACTAAACATTACATTTAAATTATCTTTTTGAAATATGAGATGCTGTAACATAATCTTGAAATATCTTTGATCAACACTGCCTGGTTTTACTGTTTCATTTGGGTTTTGGGAGTCTCTGTGGGAAACCAGAGCCAAAATGGCAGCTGCTTGGTTACAATCTTTCTCATCTTACAGCTAAACGGTAAACTAAAATATACTTCTGAAAACATTTCAGGTGATAAATAGGCAACACAGAAACATCTTGATCGATATTTTATTGCCACTGCCTTGTTTCACTAAGTTTCAGGAGTCTCAGTTGAAAAACAGAGCCAAAATGACAGCCGGCTGGTAACAATATGTCTAAACAGTACACTAAAATATGTTTCTGATAACATTTTAGGCGAGGAACAGGCAGTGGACTAACATAATCTCGATCCATATTTGATCAGTACTGGCTAAATTGACAATTTCGACATTCAGGAGTCTCACTTGGAAACCAGAGCCAAAATGGCAGCCACCTGGTCAGAACATATCTCATATTACAGCTAAATAGTACACTAAAATATGTTTCTGAAACAAATTTTGGCAAGAAATAAGCAATGTAGTCACATAATCTTCATCCATATTTGATCAACACCACCTAGTCTCACAGTTTGATCTGAGTTTCAGGAGTCTCTGTTGGAAACCAGAGCCAAAATGGCAGTCGCCGGGTCACACCGCATCTCATACTACAGCTAAGCAGTGCACTAAAATATGTTTCTGAAAACATTTTAAGCAAGGATTAGGCAATGATCCATACTTGATAAGCACAGCCTGCTTTAACAGTTCAGTCTTAGTTTTGTGAGCAGATCCCCCCCCCCCCCAACTTTTTTGAGAGAACAAAGCATGCATTTGTTTAGGTCTGAGATGCTGGTGGTCTACTGCAACATTTAGCAGAAGTAAATGTCGTATATAGCACCTTTAATTTTCACAAACTAGTATTTTTCCAGACCTCTTGCATTAGATTCTTTTATTCATGTTATAACCCATCAT
The DNA here is from genome assembly GCF_056507025.1 of Lutjanus erythropterus. NCBI lineage: Eukaryota > Metazoa > Chordata > Actinopteri > Lutjaniformes > Lutjanidae > Lutjanus > Lutjanus erythropterus. The sequence continues at coordinate 14,418,349 of NC_139319.1, read as the reverse complement.
TGGTACTTACTCATTTATTCATTTGTTTATCCACTCATTCTGATTTTATGTCACAGTTGAGTGACTCATTCACTTCCTATCTCCACACTAGTTCAGCCCAGTGAAACAATATTTCCACACAGTGCAGAGGAGGATCCTGCTAGTCTGGGCTAAGAGCAGAATACCAAATCCCCCCAGATTGCAGAGCCCTGCGTACAGTATCACAGCACAGATGCACCACTTTTCTAAGGCCATGGCAGACTATGAAAGACCCAATATCTAACCCCAGTCACCACAGAAACATTCTTAAGAAGCATGTGTAATTTCCACCATATTTACGCTGACAGAAATGACACACACATGAACCAATGTTAACTACACACGGATGTGCATGTTTACTAAACAGGTTAATGTGCAGCGATGTGTTGAAATACACCATTAAGTCGTGCATAACACTTTCTCCCTCCCAGTCTCCATCACACACATTTTATCAGCAAAATAATCTGGGTTACGTCACAGGGTTCACAAAAACAGGAAAGAAACATTAGTAGGGATAAAGCATGAGCCAATCAGAAATGTGCTGTGCAGATGCCACAGATTCAAGGGAATCTGTGGCCTTAGATGCCACTTCTCTGCTATAAATCACCATCACATTGAGACTCCAGTAATTAAATGCAAGTGGCGTGGCTCGACATGAAAGAGGTCTGAGTTTAGCCACAATACAGTGCATCATTACATAGGCAGCGAGGGTGGAGACTTCACTCTGATAACAACTAGACTAAACATTTTGTAAAAGGAGAGCGAGAGCAGCCGATTGGAAATGAGTGCATAATGTTCCCATTAAAGAGTAAGACAGCCTAACACTTTACAATATTTACTGTACGGCTGCGTCTGTCGGCCTAAATAACTGATAAACTGTGACAACGTCTGCGAGAGTAGCAGACCTGTTTCCCTGCTGAGCAGCACCGTGTATGTGAGCAGTTTCACAAAAGTGCAGCATAACATCATTTGATACAACTTTGGGCTGGAGTTTCTAAAGTCTCCACACGTTTTCTCTCCCTCTCCCTCCACTCTCGCACTCTCTTCCTGAAATCAATTTTGCTGAATCACTGCCCAAAATGAGCTGCTGGTTTTGGGGAGGAAAGAAAAAATTGGCAGCAACGTCTCTCCTTCCCTCCTTCTTTCTCATCTCTCTATATCTCTGTGTGGAGCTCTCACTCTGTTTCTCTTTCTGTCTTTCTATCACAGTGCTTGAACTCATTTCTGTTGGTAGACGATTCGGGAAGGAGCACAGACCTGAGGAGAAAGATTCACCTTAGGCTCGGGGGAAACTAACAAAATTTGTTTGTGCAAATAAATCCCTTAAAGTCTAACTGTAGTCACGATCAGTCATTCCCTTTTACAGTCAAATATCATGTTGATATTATAAAACTTATAGTTCATATTTTTTTATAGTTAAAGGTGAAAAAAGGTTTTCAGAGATATATCAGAAATGCTCCTCTAGCCTTTAAGCCTCTGAGTGGGTGGGCCCGTGTCTGTGTTTGATTGACAGCTGAGCTGGCAGGGGAACGGTGACACCATGTAAATCATCTCACATGGGTAACTGCAGTTTTTACAAGGACAGACAGTGTTTTCTTAGCGGTGATATTGACAAATAAGGACCAAACCATATAGCATCTGAACTGACATATGACATTTGCAGGTAAAATTCAGGCTGTTTAGTGTCTTTCAGCTGACTGGCTAATTAGCTGTCAGAAGTTCACTTTTTACCAGTGGTTACCATCAGCCAATGACAGAGCAGTCGTGTCTGTAGCGGTCTTAAGCAGTGATGGAAGAAGTATTCAGATATTTTACTTTAGTATAAGTAGAAATACCGCAAAATCCTGACCTGCGTTTCAGACCTTACTTAAGTAAATGTATTATTGGCCCAATTAAGGTAAGTAAAAGAACTAATTCTGTGAGTGTTCTACTATCATATCTGATGTTTCTGGATTAATATTATTGCTGCATTAATGTGTATGTCACATTTTGAAGGTTAGGCTCATTTTACCCATTTTAACCCAGCTTTAAGAAAATACTCTCAGCCTATAAAGGAATGCACAATTCCTTGACATACATGATTTTCGATGAACAGGATGGATGTGAAAATTTGTAATAAAAAAAAAAAAAAGTCAGATTTAATGTAGTGGAGTTCAAATGTACACTATTTGTCTCTAAGATGTAGTGGAGTAGAAGCATTAAGTTGCATTAAATGGAAATACTGCAGTATACTACAAGTACCTCAAATCTGTACTTGAGTAAATGTACTTAATTAAATTCCACTACTGGTTTTGAGTATATAATACTGTTTAAAATAAAGGAAGTGATTTGCTTTATGAAAAAGTTAGCTCTCTCCACAGGCAGAAACCCAACAGCACTCTGACTGTAGGCAAAAACACAGAAAAAAAATGTTAGCATTGCTTACATTAATTAATTTCTACTTTTATATGTACTAGAAAATTTTCCCTGTCCAATATGTACATGGATTGAATCATAAACGAATGGCCAGAACCTTTAGGGGACCATCTTTGTTTTAGGACTGCAACTAATAATTAATCTGCTGATTATTTTCATGAGTCCTATAGTCTATAAAATTTTGAAAATGCTCATCACAATTTCCCATATTATATTATATCATATTATATGTCAAACCAACTGTCCAAAACTTCACTCATCTACTGTCATAAATGACAAAGTGATTTCTGAAATTTAGGAAGCTGAAACCAGTAAATGTTTGACATTTTTGCTTGAAAAATAACTGAAACAATTAATCAGTCTTCAAACGAGTTTTCAATGAATTTTCTTTCGATCGATTAATCGACTAATTGTTGCAGCTCTACTTTTTTTATCTTTCAGAAGCTTTTACCACACTTCAGAGACTAAATGGCACAGATTATGCAGGCTTACTTTGTCTTTATGTAAAATGCACATCTGTCCGTGCAGTATTTACTCTCAATCAGTGACGGATTCCACTCTAAGAGCTGAGTGAGCGGACAGTCTATTCAATAAATGCCTTAATGCCCTGGGTCAATAAGCACTAAGTAGCTATGGAAACAAGTGTACGCCATCAGGCCACTAAAGACTGACCGGACTCAGCAAAGTTATGGACCAATTTTGTCCTGATTTTTGACTGAATTATCAATGAACTAAACAACAGATAGACTACTGTACGTTAACAACAAAGTGATGCACCTTGACCTGATAACAGGCCTGAAAAGAGACAGTGGGGTCGACACTAACATCCAGGCTGCAATGACAGCAGCGAGCATGTGACCAAAATCCAGGCCACCACCATCTCCAGCAGCCGCTCTACATCTCATCTGCTCTGTCAAGCTGAATACCAGACCCATCTGTCAATGGGACAAGCCTGCTGTAAATGCATCACATGCAGAAGTAGCGGCAGCGTACTGTACAATAAAAAAATATCTTAATTTCTCTGCAAAGAATTACATAAATGCATGTGCAATTCCAATATTTTGCTCTGTTAGAACTCATTACAGACTTGCCAAATGACACAACCCATTAAGTCTCTATCACCAAATTAGATTTTCTCCAAAAAGCTGTTGTCATCCCACAGAAGGAAACACATAATTCTTAATAAACTGTGATCCACTTGGCACTAAATTGATTAAAAGGATCAGAGGATCTCTGGTGTGGCAAACTAATGCTTCACCAACTGACTAAGCTCACAGTGATACAAACAACACAGCCTCACAGAGTCTGTGTTGCACAATGGCATTTGGACTGCCGTTTGTTTATTTATTTATTTATTTATTTATTTGGGGACAAACTGACCCGCTGACATTGACTTACACAAGCTATTAGTCGGAGCTTTTAAATCCGACCCTGACTGAACCCGCTCCTCCTCGTCAGGCTGCCTACAGAGGCTGCTATTCTCATTTTTGCTTCATTCGAAAACATTCACCGCAGCTCCGACGAGGAAAAGCCCACAAACACTTCCTCCCCTGTTCAAACATATTAACACAGATCAAGTGAGCCACTGACTGCCCTCGCCAGGCTTTGATCGCCTGGGCTTGATGCAATTAAGGAACCATCAAAAAGTACAAATGCGTTTCCTTATGAACTGCCAGAAATCAGGTGCAAGATTATGACCTTGTTTTAAGTACACCATGACTTCCTGAAGGCAACGTCATTACCACAAAAACTCATTTTGTCCCTTTGAATAGTCTTCAGGTATGTTAATGGAACACTCAAAATAGTACAACAGAGAAAATACACTCCTTACTCTCCAAATTCCACTTGCAAAATTGATGTTTATGCATAAATTTGCATCAAATGAGCTGCTGAAAATAGCAGAAGCTACTAAACACTAATAGTCAAAGCCTGGCTGTTCAACCAATTACTGTATCTACTAATTATATACTCTGAAAAACAAATTATTCTGTCTCACAGTCTGTAATAGACATGTTTGTGTTTTGTGGATCCCATAGGACATCAGACAACATCAATGTATTTTATAAAGTGCTGATAAAACTTTGCTTTCTTTTTGTTACATTTTGAAAATAAGATAATGTTAAATATGCATGTCAAAAATACACTTTAAAGGGATAGTTCTGATTATTTGATGTAGGGTTTTATAAGGTATTTATTGATTTTTATTTAGACCATTTGTTACCTACAGTAGATGGTGGTCAGCACCCCCCCCGTTTAGGAGAAGCAGAGAGGAGAACCAGCACAGAAGCTAAGCAATGATCTTATGTGGACAGGGTCAGGAACAAAAGGTATTTTAGGCGCTTAAAAAAGGGCAGCCTAAAAAGTCAATACTAGTTTAATTGTATGCTGTATTTAGAACATTTTCACCACTTAAACTTGCCAAGAGAAAGCCTCTTCCGATGGGAAAATTCCATTATACAAACCAAATATCGCATTCTCCTAACCAACCAAACTACAGAGAAAAAAATCACAAATTTTACCATGCTGGAGTTTGGTTGGTTTGGAAAAAGCAATATTTGGCTTTTATAATGCTGGTTTCCAGTCAGAAAAGGCTGTAAGGTGACAAGGTAAAGCTGTGAAAATATTCTAAATATAGTGTACACTTAAACAGATTTTTTTAGGTAGACCTTTTTTAATTGGCTAAAATACCTTTTTCTCCCATGCTGGTACTCCTGTCTGCTTCCCCTAAATAGGGGTGTGCTGACTGGTATTGACTGTAGGTAATACACTGACTATTGAGGCCTCCTAAAATCCTACATCAAAAAATCAGAACAATCCCTTTAATAACATTAGCATGATGTGTGCGGTATACTGCAGATATGGAAGTGTGGACCTACTCGTTAAAGATGAGGTCAGGGGCAAAGTAGAGCATCTGTGCATTGGTGTGTTTGTAGGAGCGCCAGCTGAGGCAAAAGGAGGACAGACACATCCATGAGTACTGGATCAGGGTGATTTGGTCCTCAATGGGCAGGCCCCGGAAACCTAACACACAAAAACACACACACGGAGAACACAGACGAGGCAGATGAGAGGAAAGCACTGTTTAAATGTAACAGTCAATACTCAGGCATTGATTAAATATATTTGGACTTAAGCACCAACTCAAGAGGCATTTGTTTAACAGTACATGCATGTGTGTACCTGTGTGTTTGCTAATGTGCGCTATGTGCCGCGCATCTTTGCTAAAGTGTGCTCTTTTTTTGTGCCAATATTTGTTTAGACGTGATACCCACTGAGAAGTATTCACCCATTCTTGTTTTATACAAATCCCACAAGGCCTCCAGTTATTGGCGTGTTTTCTATTGAGCTCCAAAAATAGAGTCGAATAGGAAACTTGCCAAACTCTCAATCAAACTCTGGCAAGAAACTCCTCCTCATGCAAAACAGAGGCCAACTGAGGACATGCGAGTGACTTATCAAGGCTTAGGGACTATTTTAGTCAATGTGCATGTCAATCTGCAAAATACAATAATTAAAGAAATATATATTTGTAGAAAAGGTATGTCAGATCCCTGGCTTAAAGGGATTGTTTGGATTATTTGCAGTGGGGTTGTATGAGGTTCTTATCTGTAGTCAGTGTATCACCTGCAGTAGATAGTGGTCGGCAAGCCCCCGGTTGGGAGAAGCAGCAGGAGTACCAGTGCAGGAAGCTAAATATTGGACTGCTGTACACAGGGTCAGAAGCAAAACTTATTTTAGCCGCCTAAAATAGGGCCAACCTAAAATAACCTTGCAATCAAACAAATGGCCAAATATTGCCAATTAAATTACTATCTCCAAAGCCACCAGACGTCATTGCCAAAAACATCAATTTCACTTTGCAGAACAAGGGAGTTGTTCATCTACCATTGCCTTAATCTGTTAGTTTGTTGGTGTGACTTTAGAGTTTTAAAAGGTTACCCAGGATGAACCAAAGTCACATAATAACACAAACAAAGTAGCCAATCAAGGCAATGGTAGACCAGCAACTCTCATGTTCTCTGAGGTCAAATTACTGTTATTTCCAATGGAGTCTGGTTGAGCAATATTTCGCCTGTCTGACAGCAAGGTGAAGCAATAAAAATATTCTTAATGTAGCCCACACATAAACTGATAAAGATTTTTTTTGGGTGGGCTAAAATAAATTTTGTTGTTGACCTTGTCCACAGCAGTGCATTTCTTAGCCTCCAACACCGAGACTCCTGCTGCTTCTACAAAGTGGGAGTATCTCGACTGCCATCTAGTCTAGGAAATACACTTATTATGTACAAGTACCTCATTACAACCCCAGTTCACAAAGTCCAAACTATCCCATTAACACTTTATATTCTGCCACTAAATAAAATAAAAAAACACAGGGACAACTAAAACATAAACTAAGTAGAGTTTGATGTCTGTGCTTTTCAGGTGTCTGCTAAATATGTAGCTCCAAAACAATTGTGACTTTCTTGTGAACATATTGTTGGTGCGGATGGTATCGCTCCATGTTGCCCTGTGTGTCAGCCCTGCCACATCCAAATGTAAGCTGAATGCAGGCGGTGGCATATCTGAAAGTCGAAGGTACTCATTTTGACCCTTCTGTCTGGCTCCCCTTCTATTTATACGTCCGGATATGGCAAGCAGACACCGTGGAGGTATCAAATATTTGCAATACAGCAAATTAAACAGCCTCAAAGAGCTACCTGTGAGGCATCTTTCAATATGTCTCCCACTGACTGGCATTTTAGGGGAACTTGTTTATCCCTTTTCAAACACTTTTTTTTCTTCCTGTGCTGTGGTTTCAAGGTAAAATTAATGAGATAGACATTAGATCTTCTGTTCACCATAACATCTGACAGCGATGATGTAAATGAGCTCTGTTTGGAAATCTTAATCTTGATTCTATTAAATGGTAAAATAGGATTCCCCTCCTAATCTTGTTGAAGCTTTACGGGATCATTTCCTGACCTAATATTTAAAATTAAAAGTGTGAGCCCTGACAAAACTAGCAGTGTTGCATCGTCAAAATGTGGAGATCAAACAGGAAGATGTGGGCATGTTATCTTTATTAAAACCCCAGTTCATAATTAGGTTTATGCTCTAGACCTCCCGTGTTTTATTGGATGGATACTTTCACCACTTACCATTTTATAAATAAAACCGACTACATTTCAATTGTTTGCATCAACAATAAATTCATCATAAACATAACATGTTTATAGATGTAAAAATGCCAGAAATTTACATGATCATGGACGTTCCATTGCACTGAAAACACAAGCTATTTTAACCAAATAAACTTACTGCAGCCATTTTATGGACTTTTATTGACCCTGCAATCTAAAATGCTGTAACCATTTCCATTAAATATAACATTTAAAGGGACAGCTCACCCTAAACTCAAAAATACATATTTTTCCTTGTACCTGTAGTGCTATTAATCTAACTAGACTGTTTTTGGAGTGAGTTGCTGAGTTTTGGAGATAGTGACCGTGGACGTGTCTGCCTTCTCTCTAATCTAATAGAACTAGATGGCTTGTGGTGCTTTGAGCTAGGGTTTGGCTAATTCAAAAAATTTCAGACCAAATACTGGACCAGACCCATAATACCGACTTTTACCACTAGGTGTCCCACATGACTTTATGCTCCTGGGTGGAACATAAAGAGAACCCATGAACAAGGCCGGTTTGAGTGGAGTTGCAAGTCTGCAAGTTTACCCCAACACCTTCCTGTAAATGTTGCACAATAAAAGAAATAAGAAATAAAGGGGCTCTGTCCACTGAAATGCCAGAGGGCTTTTAATTTGAAATAGAAACAGGAACTAACAGGGCAAACAGAGCAGAACAAGGCCTCAGGCTTACCTTTCTATCGGCTAGGCTACTTTGCTAACAGAGTTATATTTAAAGGTAAAATGATGGGGTCAGTGTTTTTTTTAAATTTCCAGCAATGCATTTAACAATCTAGTTAGCAACTTAGCTCCACTCCACCTTCTGCTCAGCTGTGCTGCAGAGCCTGCCCACATTTCCCCTGATGCCTTCTAGTGCTGGAACAACTTTTGTTCAGTTTGCTGTTTTGTGCTCCAAAATGTAAATGATACTTTTTCTTAGTCTTTGTAATGTGTCTCTTCAGAACACTGTTGTTCATGTTACTAGTAAGTGTCATTTTTATGTTGGATTAAAGCACCAATTTAGCTTCACACACCAGATCGAACCAATAGAACTAATTCTACTTTGAGCACCACAACCTGAGTGCCATCTAGTCCAATTATATTTGAGAGAAGGCAGACATCTTTACAGCCGATAGATATCATCTGAACTCTGCAACTCACACCGAATAGAGAAAGGATATGTATTTTTGATTTGGGGACTAACCGTCCCTTTAAAAATATGATTTACACACCTTATTTTCACATATGAGTGTGCTGTTTCAACTCCCTTCCAATTCTGGCTTAAAAAAAACTCTTTCAAACAGACTTTAGGCCTCAGCCCACCGCTCTATTGGTCACTAACCTGGAAGTACTTTGGCCCACTTCACCATGCGTACCATCTGCTTTCCGGCCAGGCGGTTGAGACTGGACAGCAGGTGGTCAGTGGTGTCAGGCTGCGTGTTGTCATAGCCAGAGTACACCTCTTCAGGCTCGATCAGCTCCAACACGCTGCAGATGGAGGGCGGCAGAAAAGGTGTGACCACCCCGGGCCCGTGGGGCACCAGGGCATTGGCAGCGCTGGCATTCAGCTCCTTCTCTGAGGACAGGTAACCGCCTCCAACGCCACCTGTGGCAGTTTGGCCGTCCTTAGAGCCCTGCAGGTCCTCGCTGACTCCCTTCAGCTTCCCCAACTTCTTGGACTTTCGTGCTGTGGGGAACAAAACAACCCACATTAACACATTGTTGATAGAGACATTTCTGACATTCATAATTGGAAGTTATAATTGCAAAGTGACAAATCCTGTAGTGAACTGATGCTGTGGAAAAAAAACAAATTGATTTACACTGATAATACATAGTATCTGGGTGCCAAAATTCATGTCTGCTCTGTGTTTTAAGAAACGTCTACAGTTTATTACATCCCGCTCTCTTCAATCTGTGTACAAATAACATAACTTTACACCTTCAAATTGCATGCAGTGCAAATGCCAAAAACCAATTTTGCGTATCCAATCCTTCCCATTAACTTCTGTGGAGAGTGCCATCATAAACCTACCTCAGTATTTGTTGAGAATAAACCTACACATTATTACGGAAACAAGAACTAGCCAATCACAGCACAATAGGGCAGGACTAGGTGGAACAGTCGTGGGAAAAAAAATAATGTGTGGAGAGCAGATATGTCCAAATGCCACGCAGGATGGGTCTAACAAACACAGGACTTTCACCCAGGAGGCCAGTGTTCGTATTGTGTTCGTGTGAAACCAAAAGTAAACGTTGACTTGTTTTAACGTACAGCCATACATTAAGAGACTTAACGCATTTAACTTATGTCGCGTACGTAAGGTAAGTTGACATACTTATTTTAACCCAAACTGTGGTCATTTCCTAAACCTTACCATGCAAATTTGTTGCCTAAACCTGACCAAAATGTGACCATTTTACAACATGAAGCCCATTTTGTTACCATGGCGACAAAGATCATCTGACTACAGATCAGCTCTTCACAGAGGTTAATGGGAAAGCTGGAACATTAAAGCATGTCCCAGTGTATCGATAAAATATAACAGAGAGGGTAGGACTTGATAAGTATTCAGTTCTTCCTACTCATTTTCGGACATTAATTATTTATTTCTGCTGAACATTTGCTATTAAGTTAATTCATTATTCTGATTTTTTCTTACTTGCATTTTTTTTCAACATGTTCAAAATAAAATCTAATCTATTTTTTAATCTAAATCTAAAGGATTGGTGCATCACCTGTTATTTGCACGCAGACTGAAGAGACCAGGCTGGATATTAAATGCTTAATTCTAAACCAATGTATTTTCTCATTTTGCACTTCAAGGTTAAAGACATGCTTATCAAATTTCCACAGTACAGTGCTGGAGGAAATTTGTTATTTCTGTATCTGAATGAAGCTATAGCTTCTGGGAGTTGTAACTGTAAATGCTGGGGTGTGAATCAGAAATTGGAAAGAGTCCATTTGGAATGAAATTCAGTAAAACCAAGAGCACACATTAGTACAATAATCATGCTTCAGTTTCTGTGTATTGTTTGGTCATTCACAGATGGGTAAAATCTTCGAGGGACGATGAACCACAAATGACAAAAAAACATAGGTAACAAATTAAAGAAAAGATCAATATAAACCTCCAGAAAAGCTTCAATGCTCCTAAAAAATTTGTTTCTTCAAGTCTCTGTAACTCTTATGGACGACTGAAAACAATTCCCCCAAAAGATACTCCCTCATGTACTGTGTTGATGATGGTGGTGGAGCTCCACAAACAGCCTCTGCACCGACTGCTAGTCAGCTTTAAGCTAGCTAGCAATGTTAGCACCAACCGTGTGTGCATTTGTGTTCAGCTCAGCTCTCCTGTTCTCCCTGTTATTTCCCTCCAATTCTTTCTCCTTTTTCCTCAGTCTCTGTGAGACTGTGAAGCAGATTCCTAAAACCCCAGGGCCTTTCTTTTTGCTCAAGTCGAAACATTTTAATTCATGTCTCCTCTTGCCCACTTAACCGTTTGCTTTATTTTAAAGGGATAGTTCACCCTAAAATGAAAATTCAGTCATTATCTACTCACCCTCATGCCGATTGAGGGTCAGGTTTATTTCTTAGTCTGCAAAACAGCGTTGCAGAATCTCCCGAACAATGTAAAGCTTGTGTGGCATAATCCAGGTTTCTTTAAGTCCCAATATGCCACTTGGATTATACCAGACGAGCAGCATGGAGGTATTTTATTCTGTTGGGTTTTGTTTTTACATTGAAAAACTGGTCAGCATTCACTTCCATTGTTTGGGAGGTTCTGCAACTCTGTTTTCCTGTGAAACTCCAGCAGTGTTTTGTGAACTAAAAAAAACTAAACCTGACCTTCAAGCAGGATGAGGGTGAGTAGATAATGACTGAATTTTCATTTTTGAGTGAACTAGCCCTTTAAGTGTGAAAACACCTGAAATAAAGATCCGCTGCACTTTAACAAGTGCTCATGGCTGCAAGTATGTCAACACCCAGCTAGCAAGTAACTTGCTTGTTAGCAACTTCGTATTAAATGTTCTCCAATGTTTTATGTGGCTTTGTGCCAAGCAACACTTTGTTGTTTTGTTTGTAAAGAAAGAAGAGTCATACTTTTATCTTGAACAATTATCTTCTTTTTCACAGTTTAAGACTACACTGACCCTGACCCACCACTTCATCAGTCTTCAGGCAGTTTCTCGACAAATCACTACTACACTAATTTCCTTTTTTGCATTTTGTTAAATAGTTTTAGCTTGTTTTCAAAGAAATTTGTTTGTGTCTCGTAAAAAAAAAATGAATAAAGATGACATGGTTCATGGTTAACAGAGTGCTCCCATACAGTAGGTGTTCAGCTGGGCTGAGATCTGGTGACAGTTCTTCTAGTAAATGATTCACTTCATTTTATTGCTCATCATACGATTCAGTGACACCTTGTGTCCTGTATGGAACCATCTGCATTTGCTCTATTTCTACACTAATTTATTCATATATAGACTCTGTCACACATACTTGGGGATGAAATACCAAATCAAATATATTCAGTTTACTGTCAGAGAGGAGTAAAGAAACCAGAAAATATTCACATTTAAGAATCTGAAATCAGAAAGTTTTGACTTTTTTTTTCATAAATAACTCAAAACCATTGATTATCGAATATATATATATATATATATATATGTATATGTATATATATATATATATATATATATATATATATATATATATATATATATATATATATATATATACATATATATATATATATATATATACATATATATATATATATATATATATATAAAATCCTTTTAATTTGAAGTGCTTTTGCTTTCCTTCTTTAATGAAGTAAAATAGAAGTAGTAAGCCATGACCTGAGCATGTGCAAAACAATATATCATATGGCATAAATTGTCTTTGGGAATCAATGTTTAAATCATGTTTGTACAATCATAAAACAAAAATAATGCAAGAGTCAGTAGTAGTCCTCATGGAATAAAATAAAAAATAATAAAATAAAATAAAGTTTGCTGTCTGCTGTAGTGTAAAACATTCTCAAATTGTTGTAAATTGTTGCTAATAACCAAATATATAAGTAATATAAGTAATCCTGGCCATTCAATATTCATGTTTTAATACAAAAACATGAATGTTGCGCCCCATATAGTGAGATGTCATTATATAGACTCCAGTGTCCCTGGGAGGAGGAGGTTCTAGCTAAAAATATATTTTTTTAAATGAAATAAACATGACCTAGTATATTTTAACTTCTGTGAACTAAACTTTTTAAGTGTGAACCTGCACAACCCCCTGTGAAATAACCTAAATCATCTGTCCAGTATAGACCTTTTTCACATCAACCATTTTGATTTGAAATATTACGGTAAACACAGGTGTTACCAATCATACTAATTGGTTCAAGTCAAACAGAGTCGAGGTGCTGCTATTGTGCATGTTGGCTCACTGAAAAGCTTGTGCTACTAAATTGAATGAAACCTTAATTAGCACCATCAGTGACACCTGTGTTTACCCTACTATTTCCTGTCAACATGGCTGCTGTGGAAAGGCTGCTCCACTTGCTAATGTTAGCTGCTGTTGCTACCAGCACTGCCCAAATGCATTTGTTGGAAGTCTGTCTTTACTCACTGTTGTCCATGAACTCCACTTCAAGATGAAAGCTGGAGTTTTCCTGTCTGTGTTTGGAGACAGCTGTGTCACCCTTCATAAGGACTTTTCACTGCTTCACCACACCAAGGTAGGAATTCCTGCTTGCTAGCTAGCATGCTAAAGAGATGTCAGTAAGCTATGTGGCTAATGTTAGTGTGGTTTGGTGGCTGGCTAGTGAGTCAATGAACTCATTTTTCTAATGTTTTTTTGTTCTGATCTGTTTGTTTAGCCACCTTTTTCACAGCAACCATTTTGCCATGAAATATTCGAGTAAACACAGGGGTTAACAGCGATACTAATTATGGTTTTGTTTGGGTCAAACAGAGTCAGGGTGCTACTATTGTGCATGTTAGCTCACTGGAAAGCCTCTGCTACACTAAACTGAATGAGACCTTAATTAGTATCATTGGTGACACATGTTTTTACCCTACAATTTCATATCAGTATGTCTGCCACGAAAAAGGTATTACCACTGCTACACTGCTTGATTTAAAAACTGCTGCTGCTAATACTAGCTGCTCCTGCTACCACACCCCAAAGCCATTTGTTGTAAATTTGAGTTATTTTAGTTTTCCACAAATTATACTCCAAGATGGAAGCTGAGTTTTCCTGTCCTGCTGTCTTTGTTTTGGGACAGAGGAGGCCACTGTACTTGAGGACTTTTCAGTGCTAAGATGCCAGGAATCACTGCTTCACCTGACCAAGGTAAGACTTTCTGCTTGCTAGCTAAGATGCTAAAGAAAGCTATGCGGCTAATGTTGTTATTGGTGGCTGTTTTTTCAGCTGTGTTTAAGCTTGCAGTGCGTGTTAATAGTACAGGCTTGATACGGTTAATAGCCTACATTTCACAGCTCACTGGTCATGGCGTCTGTTCCTGCTCAGGCTGGTTGTTTGTGTTGGTATTAGCTAGCTGTGAATCATCAAGCTAGTGACTGAAGGAGCTCATTTTTCTGATGGCTTTTGTTTGACATGATGCTAATCTGTTGATTTACACAATAGTGATACTGATGTTTTTGTATGTAGCTATGGGCTGAATTGGTTTGACTCGCTTTACCCAGTGCCTGGTTACATAAACCACAAAGTTTGTCCCTTAAGCTAAAGACAGTGTTATGTTAACATTTGGCTAGCCAGCTGCAGAGTTACACACAACCATTAACATACACCGGTGCAGTCTAATTCTGTGCTGTCCACTTGCCTTGTGCTGCCTTGAGATGTGTATGCTTTTGTGTGTCTTATGTTGCACAAATTATTTCACTTTTAAGAGACCGATATGGGTCCTTTAACATTTTTTAAGGGAAATGGTTATCCTGCTTAGGGCCTTCTAGCAATGCAGGGGAATACTTAAGTTGCTGAGGGCAAACTTTTCCCTTAAAATATCCTAAGAAAATCTTTATGGTGTTTTTATGCAACTCATTTTTCCCTAAGGCATTCTTAGGTTATAAGGCTTCCCTTAAATTTTAATCTGAGTGGTTTTATGCAACCCGGCACAGGTCTGTAGAAGACAATATTAATATTAGTTGCTGTACTTTACACAGCTAACTATTCTAATTTATGAAATTAGTTTTCCCTTAATATTGGCAGACCTGGGGTTGGTTGTGACTCATTTTTCTCCACATACTTGATATTTAGCTAGCGTTGCGTAAATGTTTACTCTCTTACCTTTGTGAATCTGACAGCTTTCTTTACTTGTCTTCATATCATAATCACATCTAAACAGCTGAGCTCCCATTCAATGGGTTACACTGCTGCTACTCAAACATGCAGCCACACTCATTGGCAACCTTAAGCTTTTATTCATGACTCATGGTCATCTGCTGCTTCTCAACACTACGTAACATTTCACTAGAAAGATGTGTTTACTCCAAGTCATGTTTTTCTGCTTGTAATATTATCTGCTGCTAAACTGACGTGTCTATAAATGACTGACAAATCGTGGATTGTTGGGTTTAAAATAATCCATTTCAATTCAATATAACCCAGCAGTTGTTGGAGGAATATTGTCAGTGGGCACAACCATATGGTGTCCAATGTCAGGCTCTGTATCTAATGTGGTGTTGAGTCTCCGGTCTCCTCTGTGCTGAGCTTGGTTCATATTTTATGGGAGTGACAGTGTTTGACATGAGCTACTGCCGCACATCACCTTTAACCTCTCTGCTACATGTTTACCGCTCCTAACACCACCTCAGCGCTGCTGCTGCTGCACCACATATGGTATTTCATATGACCCAACTTCCTCCCTGCGTCCACCTGTAGCCTCTTATTCCTCTCTGAGTGAGTTTATTACTGTCACGTCTCTGCGTATACTTGTGGAGAATGATGTCAAGCAAAGAAATATGGACCCTTTTAATACTCTGTATTCAATCAATAATACATCATTTCCACATTAGTTTTGTTGACTGAAATATATACAAGCAAGTCAAATTGGCCATAAAAAATAACCATTCACACACTCACGGTGCAGAAAATGTATCATAAACTGCTTTTCTGGAATTGATTTTTCCCAATCAGAGCCCATTTATTTATTTTATATGAGAGGTTTGGAGTGGTTCCAGGACAAAACATTTGTCATGTGTTAGCTGTTTCAAAGGCGCAGGCCCCGAACAAAATGTAAACAAGAGAATCCTCACCACTGGAATTTTAGTACTTAGTCATTTTTGCCCTCATTGTAAGCGCTCCATTTTAAGTGGTCATACTCTTTTAGTGTAATTTATATGATTGTTGACAATAACCAAACCAAAATCGACCGCTGTCCTAGAAATCCCACCATATAAAACACATTTCTCATGCTGCACTGATCATAGCACTACTCCCATGTTTAGGACTTTGATATGTACTACATCATTAATTGAACGTGTTTTATTTTCTGTGAATATCTGCTTTTTTCTTAAACATCTAAGTGAGGCATAATGTGCATTGATCAGGTCATTTAACAAAATAAACCTTGGCTTATTGGTTTATTTCACCACCAGGTTCCAACAAACCAAAATGTGGGACAAAGAGTCTGTTTGTGTCCGACAATGAAAAGAGCTAGTCTAAAATTTTCACATAAAAAATGAATATTATATTAAAATATTTTGCTCCTTAGCTTGTAGCTCTATGCTTCGCCCTCTGGTCGATTCAGTATCACACAATAGACAACAGATAAGTCGTTTCCCAGTCTTTGTTGTATCTGCATTTCCTTTTCTTTGTGATAATTTCCATCATGTTCCTGTGAATGCCCACTGTCGCCAGTAAAAGAAAAAAATATATCCCTATGGGAAGATAAAGTCTTTATCTCATAACCATGACTCTCTATCTCATAATTTTGACTTTTTATCTTCTAATTATTACTTACCATGGGGACATTTATTTTCTTTTACTGGCAGAAATGGTCTTCCAAATATTCTGCCTAAATCTGCAGAGCTTGTGACTTTGTGGTGACTTGCAATTTTGCAAAGACAGTGACACGTGGTGAATGCCCTCCCTGTTTTCCTCACAGCCAGAATTGCAGTGGTTTGACTTTTGAAGACTAGAGCCAATCAAAATGACATGGTCTCAATATCTGGGACGTGGGACAAGGGATAAAAAGTGCTGTGCAGTCCCATACATCTACTTATTAAAAAAAAAAAAAAAAAAGTTTGACATAAAATATTAAATTATTTTTTGCTTCCCTATCACTGGTCTGTTATTCATAGCAAAGTGTGCTACACAGAAATAACAGACCTTGGAATGCCACAATTACTGTGCATCACAACAAGTGTTTAAATTATAGCCTTTTTTCATAAACTTCATCAATGTCAGTACTTTACCAGAAAAATATACAAGGTACCAAGAACACAACTACAACTTCTCTCCCACAGCTATTTACTAAACCACTGGTAAGTTCATGAAGGACTCCAGCCATAGAAACCTTGAGCTCGGTTAGGAGCCGTTGCCGTTATGGGCCTGTAAAACACATTTAGGTCTTTTATGCAATCTTGGGCTGTAGAAATAAAGTTGATTTGACATGACAGCAGACGGCTCTAGTGTCTCTCCAAATGGCAGGGTTTTCATAAACCAGTAGCTTATATACTGTACAGTACTTTAGATAAGTCAGCATCCATCCAAAGTGCTGAAATATCCCAGAGGATTTAAATATTCACTGCTTCATCACATCATCTCACTGCATACCTGAATAGATAAAAATAAAAACTGCTAAAGTGTTTAGAAGCCACAGGGTGATGAAAATAAGAGGTATGAAAATTAGGTGATCATTAATAAAAACAACTTTACACCCATTTCGGTAAATGGTTCATTTTGAAAGCAGCTCCAGGAATCATGCTCAGAAATTGTGCAGCTAGTCTGAAATATACATACATGTATATGGGGGACGAAGGGGGGGGGGGGGGGGGCATACTCCCCTCTCCATCTCCTCATAGCAGAGAAAGTGCAGGGACAGAGGAGTAGTTTAGTTGAATATGTTAGTCTAGTCTGCCTGAGTCATTGATCCTTTATCTGACTGAGGTTTGTGCAAGTTAGAATCTATGGCCCCGAATATGGCTCTGAAATATCAGCTGTGCTGTGTATTGATAAATCCATCGAGCTGTCTGTGGTGCTGAGGTAACCGACAGATTTTTGTCAGTTTAGTCTTGGATCTATGATATTGCCTTAACTACAAATACTCAATTTGATACTATATTGTTACCTCTATACCCTATAGAGTAGTGTGATTTCATTTAATCTCTTTTATAGGCATGCTTTTATGTAAATCACCCATTCTTTGCCAATCTGGAGTTTAGAATCACTTTAGGGTCTTTGTTTATATTGCATTTCTATAACTTTAAGTCTTATTTTTAATAGGTTTTTGGCACACAATTTTGTATGTATAATTGTGGCCTGCTCTGAATAGTTATTGGGTTATTGGTGTGTATTTAGTTTGTATCTTTTTACTTCAGATATTACCTTTTATCTTGTATTTTTATTATTGTTTTTGGTGGGGTGGGGATGTATGTAAAGCACTTTCCAAACCTTGTTTTCAGAAAAAGTGCTATACAAATAAAGTTATTATTAAAATGACACATAGCAACATGTGAGTCAAGTCATGGAAGAAAGGATCATAGAGAGGCACTGCTTCCTGTAACATAGAAATATATAGTATTATAGAATATATAGTATTATAGAATACTATATATTTCTATGATCATTCAATAGAGTCTGTACTGGTGAGAATACACCACCAGACAAAGCCACCTCTGTAACAACAATATTTCACGGGAGATATGACTACACTCATAGTTTATACTATAAATTAGGGCCATCCACCCATTAACAAATCAATTACTGTCCAAAGGCATTCATTAACTGCTCTCTGTATCTATTCACATATCACTTTTGATTCAATAAGCCTAAAGGATTCAACAATGTTTTTTTTTTTCAATTGTCAGGCAAGGGGGTCAGAAATCTACTTGCCCAAAGTCAATTCTTACTTGCCCCTATGTAAATTGTTTATTTATTAGCAGTTATCAAATAGCAACAAAGACTAAAGTTAACTGCCATGTTTAACCTAGAGGTGCAACTATCAGCTATTTCATTATTTATTAATAATTAGATTAACTGATGAATCATTTGGTCTGTAAAATGTTAGTAAAGTGCAAAATGTCCATCCCAGTTTCTGAAAGTCCACAGTAACATCACAAAGATGTTCAGTTTACTATGATAATAAACAAAAGCCGTATTTCCATATCTGAGAGGCCTTTCTGCAATTTCTGCACAAAATGACTTTGTTTCACTTATGATAATCAATTAATCTTTAAAGAGATTTAAGCTCTTTTTTGCAACTAACAAATTCTCAGAAAAGCAGCAAGTATCTTGGCTTTTTCAGGAAACATTCCTGCTAGTGAAGTTTCTCTGTTGTCACTGGGGTGTTATGTTTTATCTGCCTGTAATATTAACCATTATTCTAAATCTTTCATTCCCCCTGCAATCTGTCTGAATGCTCTGTAGATTTTTTTTTAAACCACTGTCATCTTTGGTATATGATCTTTTAATTGCATTTAGCAACTCTAATTCTAACTCTAATAACTCTAAAAAGCATTATTTATAGATTATAATCTGCATACCTCCTTGACATAGTGACTTATTGTTTGTATGTTACTGTGTGTGTTTATGTATAGGAGGCTGCTCCAACAAATTGTCCTTAGTGGGATTAATAAAGATGTACTGAATTGATTATTTTTGTCAATCAACTAACTGATACGGCGACTAATTGTTGCAAATCTTGTTTAATCTTTACTTAAGTAAAATCAGAATAAGTTCAGTGAGATACAAGGCAGCAAACATTGTTATTTATCAAAATTGGTATGACAATCCAATCAATTTTCAATTGTTTTCTACTACTTGCCCCAAGATTTACTAGCCCAACATGGCATTTTACTTGCCATGGGCAAGTGGTGAATCCTTACCGCTGAGCTATGCATTAGTTGACTCACAAACAGGCAAATTCTTTCAAAATCATGAAGCAGACATCTCAGGATACTCCCTGTAACAGCTGCAGCTGCATGTACAGTATGTGTTTTTTCTCCCTTAGGCCACTTTTGTTTTCTCCAGTAATTTGACAGCATTTACAAAACCCTATTATTTTTTTCTATACTGTGCTTTTATATTTAGGTTTAAATTTATCTTCCCTGAGGAGTATAAAACTGAAAATTATTAGTAATTTCAATAATTATAGGACTGAAAACCGATCAAGTGTGCTTTTAGCCACTGCAGGCCTGAACTGGAATAAGCCAGTGGCCAGAAGTGAATACATTAACCACATCCCTGTCCACTACACTACCTTTCCTCATAATAAAATACTGTAAGTTGTCTGCAGGCCTTGTCAGCTGGCGTCATATAGAGCACTGTACATCTACACCTGCTGCAGATGCATTATGCATAATGTGCTCAGATATACTATTTGCACACACATACACACAAACATCCTATGACTCAGCATCCTCCTCAGGCCCCCTGTGACGACAGCCAGACCTACTTTTCCATATCTATAATTTCCTACAAGCTGAGCAAGGCTGACTCAAATGTCACATCCAAGACACGTGACATAACTGGGCAAGTCTGTAATGAGGGTGTGACTCCTCACCTCCGAGGTTCATCCCGGCCTGGAGACACTTCCGCACGCGACATGCCGGACAGTTTTTCCTTCGGATCTTGTCGATGATGCAGTCATTTCTCCCGGCACACAGGTAGTTGTGCTGACCTGCAGGAAGACAGGAAACGGCGTCAGTACACTCTTAGAAATAAGGGTTCCAAACGGGTTCTTCCAGAAGGGCTGAGGTCCTACCCAGTACCTTTTGCTTCTGAACCCTTTGTTGAAGAAATGGTTTGTCAAGGCTTCTTTTGAAGATTAAAGCTTCCATTAAGAACCCTTTTCATTCAAAGAACCCACTTTAGAAGAAAGAGTTCTTCGAGGATGTTTAAAATTCTTGAGGGACTCTTTCATCAAGAATTTGTTGAGCCAAGTTCTTTGTAACTTAAACCCTTGGAATATAAAGGCTTCTCAGCCGGCCTTGTGGGTAGGTTAGAGATAAAACCCTTGGAATATTAACAAGTTCTCAGCAGAACCCCTGAGTGGTTCTTGTTAGCACCCTTAGAAGGTGTAAAGGTTCTGGATAGGACCAGCTAAGAGGGTTCTGAGTAGAACCATTACACCGTTGAAGGGTTCTCTGTAGAATCTTTCATAGGGGGTTATGGACAAAACCTTTGACAGATGGTTCTTGGTATAACCTTTCATGCTGGGCTCTCGGTAGAACCCTCTTGAAAGTGTTCAAAGTGGAACCTTTATAAAAGGTTCTACCAGGAACTAAAAAGGGTTCTCCTATGGGGACAAGCCAAAGAACCCTTTATGTCTGCTGCACATCGCTTTAAAAAAAATGTTGTTTTATATCAAGCTGTATCATGCACAAAGTGTTTTAAAAAAAACAATATAATGAATCATATTTTTTTACATTTTATTCCATGAAGAGAAGCAAATATTTGATTCTACTGTGGATTTTGTCTGTGGCTGTTTGTAATGTAGGTCAACACAGAAACCCGTGAAATGTCTGGCAGCATCAGAGATCTACATGTCATGATTATCGCAGTGAAAATGATAGAAATTCTGATTATTCCGCTCTCACATTCTACAACGCATGACTAATGGTGTATTTTACAGTATATGGCATGAGGGTATTAATATTCGCTGGAACCAGGACACTGGCTGCAGCTAGACTATTCCTGACAGTGATGCTAACATGGCGAGAATCCCTCCTGCCTCCTGCCTAGCCCTTAGCTAAACCCAATGATCTCCCATTTCAGAGCGCTTCCTTCCGCTCCACTAGTTCTTCACTGTACAGCTCCTCTCCTCCTCCTCCTCCTCTTCCTCCTCCACTCTTCTCCTTCTCTACGCCTGCGTCTCCATCCCTCTTTTTTTCCTTTTTTCCACACGTCCGCCAGCCTCAGAGCGCCATACGCCCACACACAGGCAGGCTCAAGCTCGTGCACACGTACAGTCATTCACTCTCTTCACTCCTGTACATACACACACACACACACATGCACGCATACACACACACATACACAACCAAAGCTGCTCCACTTGGCAATTTAAAAAAAAAAAGCTGCAAATGTTGTATCTGCTTTCACAAACAAATACACACACATGGAAATCACGACACAGATGGAGTGGTATAGAGTGGTGTAGTGACCCCAATGACCCCAGTGTATGGCTTAGCTCGATTAGAGTTGAGGTTAAAATTGTGTGTACATCTTGGACTGTGTGTATGCATGTGCATGTTTGCATGTCGGTGCATATTTTTCTGCGTGTTCTTCTTGCAATGTTTATTTTTCTAGAAGTATGTGAGATTCCTGGCACAGATTTCATGTTTAGCATGAAATCTTGTGAGTTGTTTACATGCAGTTTGCTCAAACATGTACATTCTGTGCATTGCCTTTGTTGCATCCACAGTACAGTATTTGTGTTTGTGTGTAGGACTGAGCAGAAGTTGTTTTCTGAGCTAGCAGGAGTAGTGCGCAGTGTGTCTGTCTGGCTGCTGCCAAAAGCCAAGGAACCGAGCTGCAGGAGGAGAGGCAGCAGCTGTAGCCCCACCACTATTTCTGGCTAAATCACATGACCGTTACATAAGCCCATTTTTCTTGCTCTAAAAAACAGTAAACTGCGACACAGGAAACACAACGCAGCCATCCCCCTTCCCCACCCCCCTCGTGCACATGCACACACACATACACACACTCTCGCTTGGATAGGCCGGACCAAATGGCAATTCTGAAAACTCCGGAGAGCCTTCCTGTCAACTGTTTTTGCTCATTCCCGTGAATCTTGTTAATAATTGTTAGAGTGAAATACACTTCATGAGACAGGCAAAGTTGTCGTCCGATTGTGTGTGTGTGTGTGTGTGCAAGCGCCATGTGTGTATCTGAAAGGGAGGGAAGTTGTTTATTTATGCACGGTGTGTGCATACACTCACATGCCCTCACACCGCATGTTTACCTCTGAATATGTGCATTTGCTTATCAACTCGACACGTGGCAGGCTTACTGGTGAATGATACTTTTTCAGTTTTACCTTGAAAAAAAATTTGAATATTATCACCATATTTCCATGTGCATCCTACCTTAAAATCTCTAACTCTCTGTTTTTACAGTAAAAAACATGCAGTCGTGCCAAATCCTATCGAGATATTTTCATGAAATACCCCACGAAAAAGATAAAGATTTCTCAGATACTCTATTAAATTTGACATCATTCTAAAAACTCCTGTCTGCTGCATCAATGCACTCTCCGTCAGCATTCTTCGTTTAATTGAGTCCACTCACGTCTACTTTTAGCTAATGATCTCACAATCTGGCAACAACCCGCTGAGTAGTCTCTGTTGTCTGTCAGCTCCGGCATACATCACTTATGAGGAGATTCTTCTGAAAGGGAAACACTCTTTCCTATGGGGACCCCACTTAAACAAGAGTAATCTGCCCCGCAGTCCTCCTGCCACTGGCACATCTACAGTACATCTGCTGTCCAAACAAAAGACAGACACACTTCAGGCCTTTTCTAAAACACATCCTTTAACCTGACATTTTTAAATAGCCACTAGACAAGAAGTGGTCAGACCCCTGATTATAAAAACAGCCTCTCAGATACAGAAGCTGACCCACATCAATAAAACTACTGTGACTCTCTGAGTGCCGTTTAGCAGCTGCTGCAGGTTTCTTAGTTACAAGCTGGTACAGCAGGCGCAAGAGGGCATACACACTTAGAAACACAAGCGCTAACTAGAACCATTAAGGGTTCTTCAGCTTGGGCCCATACAGGAAACCTTTTTGGCTCCTGGCAGACCCTCTTAAAAAGGTTCCACTGGAATCTTTTCAGAGAGCTCTACATAGAACCATCTGTGCCCAGTCATCACAACCCAGAACCCCCTATGAGAGATTCTACAAAGAACCCTTCTATGGTGTGATGGTCTCACCCAGAACCCTCTCTGGGGGTTGTACCCACCAAAGGGTTTCATTTTACATTCCAAGTGCTTTATCTAGAACCCACCTAGGGATTTCTACTAGGATCTTTTTATATTCCAAGGGTTTTATCTAGAACACACTCGGGGGTTCTACCAGGAGCCATTTTATATTCCCAGGGTTTTCTCTGGATGCCACCTAAGGGGTTCTACTGAGAACCCTTTTATATAATTGTACAAAGAACCCTTGATGAAAGAGTTCTTTAATTTCAACAATCCTAATCCTTAAAGAATTTTCTTCCAAAAAGGGTTCTTTGGATGAAAAAGGTTCCTGGTGCAACCCTTACTACAAAGAACAAATGGTTTCTTTAAAAAAGGATTCTTCAGAAACAAACGGTTCTGGGTAGAACCTAAGCCCTTCAGAAAGAACCTTTTGGAATTCTTATTTCTACGAGTGTAACTGAAGGATGTGCTGAAATCTCGTAGATTAATGACATTTAATTATCTGCTCGCAAAGAATTCAGTCAATTCTGTGATCGTCATTCATCGGTATTTATGCAACCTAAATTACATAGCCAAAATATACCAAACAACCAAAAAACAGGCCTCTCGGAGTGTAATTGTTGTTACCACTGGGCCAGTGGTATGCAAATCACTGCCTTGCACTAACGTTGCTACTCCAGTTCTTTGGACAACACACAAACAGCTGTGCTGGATGGGGCTCTACACAATTAAGTTTCCCTGTCTGGATCATTATAAAAGAGGGTGCACAAGTTAAAATAGGATGTAAATAGAAGCTGTTATTTTGTTTACTAATGTCTCCACTTCTATAATAACGTGCTATATCTCAGTTGTCCTGTGCATTTTCCTACTCACAATGGTTTACCCATCTGCTGCTTTTGTACATAAAGCGTTTAGTCATTATTTAGGCCTCAATATGGTATTTGAAGGTGTCAAATGTACAATAGCAGCCAGTTCTGGTAGTGTTTATGATAAAAAACAGTTGTTATTTAAATTCTATCTTACAGTACTCTCATGTACAAAGCATTACATTCCCAGTAGTAGCACTACTTTAATTGTTTGTCAAGACATTCAGATATTAATTGGTACAAATTTAAAACATAATTTGCAACCCTAGTTTTAGGAGCGGACCAATAAGCACTTTTCTTAATCAATTAGCAGTACTGTTAACAATAGGGATGGCACGATGCAACTTTTTCATGTCTGATACGGATATTGATAACCTTGGCAACCTTGATTATCTTCTGATACTGATATCATCTTTTTCCCTGTGTCAAACTAACTGTTAATATTATATTTATGTGGACGCACTCTGTTTAACCTAGTGATCTGAAAACCATCATGCTCACACTGAAACAATTATTCTACTCCCTAGGAACAAATTCATACCCACAACATTATTCAGTTACACTGCTGCTTCTTTTTATTCAGACTTTTTCACACAGAACTTCTACTTTTTAAATGGTCAGCACCATTCAAGCATTAAAGCATTACGATATCCGATCTAGTGATTTTGGCCAATATTGGACCAATACTGATACTGAGTGTCCTATTGGCACGTCCCCTAATTAATGGTCAAACAGTTAATTAATCATGATTAAAACAAAACCAAAAACATGCCTATATCAAAGCCTTATATCCACAGCAACATATTAAATATTAAGACACAGAGGCCTGAATATTAAACACACATAATTAAATACCAACTTACATGCAGAGTACGCTCATAAAAATAATCTCAGCTGTATTTCAAATCTTTATTTTATAGTAGATCGATTAAAGTTTATGTGATCAATCAAATTCTTAAAGACCTATTAATCAATCGTTGATTAATTGTGATTATTCCTGTTAAAGACACATTTGACTTTCTTCCAAATTAAATAAATCAGAGGGCTTGCTGCTAACTGTTTTTAGACTACAGAGTAAAAACGCCACCTCCTCTGCACCTCATTTCTCATCAAAGCTGTTTTGAAAACATACATTTCCAATTTTCTGTGTATTGAAATATTATTTGAAGCTTATCTAAAAGATTAAAGTCATATTTTGACATGAAAACAGTGTGGGATTAATTAACTTAATTCTACTTGTACAGTGTTGTCCACAATATGTAACAACAGTACTTTATTCTGTTTCTACTTCGATTGTGATTTTTATGTATAGAGAAAGTACATCTGACATGAACATCTACACCCTGCGACTATGAAAAAGCCAATACTGGGATCAAAGTATTGCCACAATGCTCTGTAGTACTGTATCTTTAACAAAGCAATCATCATGAAGATGCTGATAATGCCCATCAGATTGGCACTGCTTATTTGGTTGAACACAAAAGGTGTTACCCACTGACTGCTCTGTATCCATTTTGCATTGATGTCAAAGAACAAAGGTATCACCAGGGAGCAGGAAGAGATGGAAGTCAGATTATATCCACCGCAGAAACGTCAGGCCTGCAGGTCAGCCCAGGTCGGGGTAAATGAGGCCATGGAGGAAGTACTGTGTGGGCACATCATACTGTCTTATGTGTCAGTTATACTGTCACACACCTGTTACTGTCAAAATACACTTCATATGCAGGCGAAATGCTGTGCATACTGTATGTTGTAGTGCCGAAATGAATGAAACCTAAATATTTCAGAATCTGAGTCTGGTTTATTGCCAAGTAGGTTTGCACATACATGGAATTTGTCTTGGCTAGTTAGCTTAGCTTAGCATAAGGGCTGCAATCAAAGATAAAAATGATCCACCTTTAAGTAGAAAACATAAAAGACAAAGAGCAAGTACTTCGAGTAAAGAAGCACAAAGAGAAAATAGAATTTAGACAAAATCATAATAAATTTCAAATGTGTACTGGCTCCAGCTTCTCACATGCAAGAATTTGCTTAGATTTAATATCAGATTTAGGAAAACCGTGGGGCATCTTTTAATATATATTTTCTTGTATTCTACAGATTACACAACTAATGAGTTAATTGAACGAAAAACAACTAGCAGACTCGTTTTAAAACCTAACCATTCACTGCAGCCCTAACATACTAAGCTCCCTCGTGTCTATTTTTATAGCAGTGAGGAATTAAAATGCACACACACATACTGTTAGAGTAAATGTATCTGGGTTGCATTAGAGAGACCCTTCCTCAGGCTGCGTTCTCCAGCCTAAATGCCTATTAGCAATGTGGGTCACACACATGCTTACAGTAAGCTTTACAGATTAAATTTCTACCTAATGCTCTACACCTGAATTCCTTTACTACTCACTTAAGACGTGTGAGTCGAGGCTTGTGCACATGGTATGTCTGAGTTTGTCTGTAGATTGTGTGCGGTTTCTGATCATGCGTTGGGCAGTGAAACACTGCTAAATGGCTCCGTTCCAGCCGTTGTTACATGAGCCTCTCATACACAACCTGAAGCATTCCTTTATTCCCCCGGCCTGAGCTGGAAAAGTCCTGATTGGACGACAGAGCTGCCAGTCAACGCGGTAACAGTGTGAGCCGTGTCCTCAGATGACCTCTCCCACAGAGGCGGTGCCGAAGAGTAGGTTTTTAGATTGACACCAGCACCATGGAAACCACGACCCAGTCATATTACAGAACACGCTGAGGCCATAACAAGGTTGACTAATGTCTCTGTAAACCTCTCAGTTCAATAAGAGAACAGCAAAAAACAGCTAGAGAGCTAAAAGCAGCTCGGGCCTGGTATTATTACAAAGAGCAGACATGCCAAGCCACTGATGACATGTGAATAATAAGCTAGCGTTCAACTCCTCAAATGCGCTCCACATGGAGTCGTTTATTGAGTGCAGCTGTCTTGTATCAACAAACTGGTCTTTAGTGGAGTGGATGCAGGAGAGAAGCACACATGAACGCATTCAGCTATTTCCACATTTCATTAGTGGCGATAACACTTATTTATGAACCGTTGTTTTGTGTCAGAAGGCATTTTTCCCACAGCGCCGGATAAATGTTTGTACTGAAGAATTCATTCATTTCAATAGAGCCTCTGAATAATGACAGTCAAGTCAACAGTAGCGACACAGCTGCAAAACTTGTACGTTATTAAAAGTTATGACCGCTCTTCTATGTTTGTTTACTATACAAGAACATCTACAATGTGACAGGAAATAAAATGTGTGAGTATGAGAACAGCCGTGCTGTATACTAAGATGAACGGGATAACGTAGTGAACAGGAGAGCAGGTGGATGAATGTTTCTTTTATGAAATAAGTGTGTGTGCTTGGGAATGCTTAAAGGGATAGTTGGGATTATTTTATTTGGGGCTTTATGAGGTACCTATCCCCAGTCAGTATGTTACTTACAGTAGATGGCTGTCGACACACCCTCTGTTTGGAGAAGCAGAGAGAATTAACAGCAAGGAGGCTAAACAATGTACTTCTGTGGACAGGGTCAGCAACAAAACATATTTTAACCACTTTAAAAAGGCCCAACTAAGAAAAAGAATCAGTTTCAGAATACGTAATATTTAGAATATTATCGCTGCTTTACTTTCGGACAGCCTTTTCTGACAGTAAACCACCATTATATAAGCCAAATATCGCTCTCTCTAAACCAACCAAACTCCACAGGCGAAATCAGTAATTGTACCTTGCAGAACACGGGAGTAGTTGAGCTACCCCTGCCTCAATCAGTTTATTTGTGTTTCTGTGTGACTTTAGAGAATCCAAACTATCATTTTTAAAACACCAAAGTCAGGCAATAATCCTGTATTCTGTGAGTTAAAATGACTGATTTCACCTGTGGAGTTTGGTTGTTTAAGATATTTGGCTTATACAACAACGGTTTCACATTGGAAAAGGCTGCCTGATGCCCAGGTAGACTAGTAAATATATTCTAAATATAGCGTATGCTTTTTTTCAGGTGGGCCTTTTTTAGGTTCTAAAATACTGGGGCTGAAACTACTGATTATTTTCATTGTCAATTAATCTGTCAGTTATTATCTCAATTAATTGATCAATTGTTTGGTGTTTCCAAAAGCCCAATATGATATCTTGAAAAGTCTTGTTTTACCAACAACCCAAATATATTCAGTTTATTGTCATAAAGAAGTAAAGGAACCAGAAAACATTCTGGAATCAGAGAATCCTGACATTTTTTTCAGTCTATTACAGTCAATTAATCGAGTGATTATTGCAGCTCTATAAAATAGCTGCTGACCCTGTCCTTCGTAGTCATTGCTTACCTTCCTAGACCAGTACTCCTGCTTCTGCAATCTTGGGACATGCCAAACGGCATCTACTGTAGGTAATAAACTGTCAATCAGTAAGTAGGCCTATTTCCTTCAACCTCACTTCAAAAACTCTGAACTATCCCTTTAAAAAATGAATTGAGGGCATTTAAAAATGTTTCGCAGGCAGAGTACTCATAAAATAATTTAGCATTTCTATATGTTTCCTGGGACCATGGCTGTAAACTTTATAGTGTACAGTTGGCTCTGCCTTCTGGTAGATATGACAAAAATTAAGTGGAATGAGTATCCGTCCTTTAGTGGACAGATTTGGACTGTAAAAGGCCCATGTGGCCGATAAATATTCCAAACAGATGGTCCAAATGTAAACCTAAACTGTAGACTTCAAAGAACAACTGTGCCAAGCTCCGGTGATGTAAAATAAAGCTACCTAACAATGGCTCGTCTGACTTGAATAAAGGGGGAAACCAGACCCTCCACAGTCAGACGGTTTCATCTGATTTGTTGATGACTCCAGAATGCTAACTAGCTCAGTAGTAAAGGGCTGTGAGCCAGTTAGTCGTCTAATGAGCTACAGCCGACCGAAAAAGTTGTGTCCCCGGAGGCAGGCTGTGCCAAAAGAAATTAAGCATGGGCTGGATTATTCCCCTTGCACAGATGCCCACTCTCTGCAGTCTTCTTTTATATTTCACACGCCGAGTCCAAAGTTTTAACTTTGAGAGAAAAGAGGAGGAGAAGGAGGAGGAAATACTGTGAGAGGGGAGGAGTAAAACGTCTCCTCACGTCCTAACTTACACCTCTCCGGCGCGCGCTGCTGACACATCGCTTTCCATCCCCTCTCCCTGTTTCTTACTCCCTCTCTGGGCTCCTCCTCTCTTTATCTCTCTGTCTGCGTCTGACTTTTTCTTTGTCCTTCCTCCTCCCCTCCCTCCCTTGCTGTATCTGTTTCACTGTCCTCTACCTCTCTTCACTTTGCAAAATCCTTCCCTCAGTATTTTCATCCTTTTGCCTCCCTCCACCTTTCCTCTCCGTTTCCACCTCAGCAGCAGCTGTGGAGAGGTCAAGTGAGGTAACGGCTCGCTTGGCACATCAGAAGGGCGTACACGTCGCACGCAACCTTGATGACATCACACCACTGTATGGGTTGCCCTGCCCTTATTACGCTTTAATAGTTTGCAGTTGTTTGGCAGAGCAAGATCAAACGCGGAGAGGTGCTCATAAAGAGAAAGTAAAGAGGCCTGCATTAGAGTCAAAAGGCACCACACAATCAATGAGTCGATTTCGAAATAATTATATCATAATATATATAATTTTAGGGAGAAAAATGACAGGAATCAGGACAACGGCTTGTAATTTGGGACAGACTTGAATTTCTAAGGATCTCTGGAGAATATCTGTCTTAGATTCTTCAAGGTTGGCCAATGTGGTATTACAGAAACCAAAATCCTAACTCACTTTAGGAATCCTATCTTGTCTTACTCATCCTATCTTATCCCAGGTTAAGAAATCCTAAATCCAACATTGCTTATCAACTCAACTTTTATGTCTGTTACCTAGCAACTGACATACTTTTCTCAACTTGGAAAATTAAACAACTTTGTGACTGCTGTTTTTTTTTTTGTTAACATACTGAAACATACATTGAAACCTGGAGCAAAAGCAATGATGGGCACTTAACTTCAAGACTCAAGTAAGAGTTGTTGATAAGAGAAATCCTTTTTTTTTTTTTTTGGGGGGGGGGGGGGGGTTACAACACTGCTAACTTTGGAAATAAAAGAGTGGGCTAAGATAGCAGACACAGACTCTACCAATTCAGCTAGCACTACCATTAACTACTACTACAGGTGGAAATGTGAAAGTAAGGATATCTTAACGGTTATCATGAAATTGTGAAAATTTTGTTAAGATTTTGTGAGGTTAGGATGCTTGTGTAATACACTTCCTCTGTTAAGTTAGGCAAAACTGAGGCCTTATGTTTCTATCCCGAGTTTTCTCTTTGTTCTTCCTTTATATTTGTTCTTTAACAAAGCAGTAAGAGGAAAATAAGAAAATCCTACGTGGGATTCAAGAAACATGCCCTGACAGCCAAGTCTGTTCATACCCACCTGAGTCTATTGTTGAATTATGTTTGATCTTAGATTGGATGCACGTGCCAGGAAAAATGCAATTAGCATATAGGAATGCCGCAATAAATCCATGTATGGGCCATGTGTGAAAGACAAACCAACAAGCCACTGGCATTTGACAGGTAATATTAAACTCAGAGGAAAAAGAAGAAAAAAAATGTAAAGGGAAGGCAAATGCCAGCGATTGACAGCAAAAAACAAAAAAAGAAAAAACATTTAAGGGGTTTTTTTGTTTGTTTTTTGTTAACAGAAATAGATGAGTGCATTGGAGCCTTTATTGGCGCGGTTTCTCTGACTGTGTGCAGCAGGTGCAGCCAGGTCATGTGTGCACACGTTTTGAAAAATCTGTCTCAGTAACATTAAAAATGTTATACAACTCTTTATTCATTTAATAATTTTTATTCTGTGTTTTCATTGAGTAAATTAGTTTTCCGTCATGCATGCTTGTGGTCTACGGCACTGTTACATTCACTCTTAATAGCACAAACAGGGTATACCAAAGTATTGCAACATCAAATCGGTGCATATCTGTGCATGCATGAGGCCCAGTGACTAAGGAACTGTTCATCTTTTTAATGACTTTTCTTCTGAATCAGGTCCCAACCCTAATTACCATGGTTACCAAACATTTAAGACAAGCGCTTCTGTTAGGAAGTTTCTGTAATATTTGTCTGAGCTCTTCAGAGCCTCACCTGACTCTCAGCACTCTCACACAATGTCAGATCTCTAGCATCTGCCACCGGCTCTCCGCTGGCCACGCTTGAAGCAAGAACAATGGCATGTCTGATTCGATAACCCAGACACATAATCCGGTTTCAGGTCTCCGTAATGACGGTGTGTAAATATCATCAAATTAAGGCATGATTTGATTGGGAATGAGTGCAATTCCTCCAATGGTCAGGAAAACACCTAGAGGGCCTGATGGCTGCCTGGCAGGCTTGTTTCCCGCCTGCGCCAGTTCTGTAAGCGTGTGTTTTGCATTCAAACACTCATCTTAATGAGTTAGGCCAACGCCTCAGGCAACAGGCACAAAATGAAAAGCACATTATGGCTGCTGTTGATTTTCCCCAAGCTAAATATAACATAAAAGGCTGCTGCAGGAGAATTACCTACTGAATGTTTTTTTTTTCTGATGTGCCACTCAAACTTGGTCACAGTCTATAAATGTAATGCACCAAATGTTTTCTGTCCTTTTAATGATCTTTTTGAAAGCATAAATATGTAAAAGGTCTAGTGCAATTAAACAGTGGTTTGTTGCATAAAACAGGAAATGCAAATAAAACCAGCATCAACTATCGGTTAATAATTCTTACAAAAAAATTATTAGCTCTGAACAAGAACAAGCTGCTTCACTGCTTTTCATCATACACTCGCCTGAATGAACTTTTCAAACTATGTTCTATCAGGGAAAAAGCGATTATCTGAAAAAATGCGAAAATTACTGAAAGCAGAGTTATTGTATTTGCAGACATTTTCTCATTAACAGTTCCCAGTTGTAAAAGCTTGTACCATAAATTTAAACTTACTTGGCATTAGGTACTCCCCACGTACAACTGTTAATAAATTGAGCAGAACGTCTGCCAACAGTTCCGAAGACCACAGTTGTCAGTTATTGTTTGAAATTATTTGATATTGACTGAAACAATTGTGAGAACCAATTTCAGTGTAATGCAATATGAATGAAACTTGCTGAATAATAGCATAATACTGGCACAGTAGCTTTCTCCTCTTACCGTTATACAAGTGAAGTATTAGTTTTAGGATTATAGAGTTTAAACAACGTATGTCAGTCTGCTCTAAACAATAAAATAAGATGGGTTTTCTCTTTTTAAATGTTTAGTTTAAGGAAAGTACTGTGGCCAAGAGAGCTCAACACACTGTAACAAAAGAAAACACATGGGTAAATGAAAAAAACATCTTCACCACTTTGACAAAACATAGTCTGCCCTCATAAAAAAACACTGCACATAAAACACAACCATATTAAGAAACCCATTCACGACTTTAAAAACACACTACACTTACTAATATAAAAAACACAAGCAAATACAGAAGACTGCAGGTTTCTTGATAACACAAAAGCTGATATATACTATATGTACTAATAAAAAATGAGAAATATATACTTAAAATAAATACCTCTGCCAGAAACATGTGTTATAACTTATTCCATTGGTTTGAACGGCATATGGCTCTTATATTTGCAGTGTGTTTTTCTGCCGATGTGTTATTGAATTGTTTGTTTTTTTTCTGTTGGGTTGTGTCAGTGTTCATTTTGGAAGAATGTTGAATTTAGTTTCAGGCTTAGTTGCTTTCTGAAAGTTTTAGTCACATTTTAGTGTTTTGTTTTTGTTTTGTTTAAGTCAAGATTTAGTCAGTAACTGTTTCAATTTTAATCATAATTTTAGTCAATGCTTTAGTCATAGTTTTAGTCAAAATTTCAGTCTCTGATTTCATGTTTTGGTTGTAGTCTTATTCTGGCAAATTATATTGTTAACTTTATTCTTTATCCTTAAAGTTTTTTCATAAATTGGACAGTGTGGATCTTCAAATTACCTCTCATTGTTGCATCTATCTCCAGCTTGTGTTACATACAACCCATCCCAGTAATGGGGTAGGTTGTAACAATGAAACTCCTTGTATTTCACATTAACTCACATAATCTCTGATTGTGTAGCAGACGTCCAATAGAGTTTTCTTTGTTGTAGAAGACAAATATGGGTACTGTGCATCAAAGTGTGAGTCACTGATGCTCAAACCAAAATTGTTACTACCAACCCAGGTCTCCCCTATCAAACATGAATGAATGCATTAGTCTTTAGTGATGTGACATTATTGGTTATCAGACACTGACCATGTTTATTACCTGGTGAAAACATTGTTATGTATCTTACCAGGGTCTTCTGCTAAATTTGAGGTCATGTTTCACTCAGTTGACTTTTTAATAAATCGGCAGATAAAAATGTGTAAACTGCACTGTGATGCATTATCACCACATTTATTCACTCTACATAGAGCTAAAACTAATATTGAATTATGTTTAATGTTATGTTATAGGTTATCTTTTAGCAGTAATATATTTAATAGACTTTTAGTTCTAATTTAGTTTAATTAACACACAAGTTAATCAATTAACTTGTGCAACTGATATTTACCTTGACACTATGGAACTGTTTTGATGTCTTTTGTGCACGTCTTACATACGCGAGACACTCCGTCTTAATTGGGAACAATGCAGCAGTCATACTTTTTGTTTGAATATAAGAGAAAAGTGCACATAGACAGGTCGTCTCCTTTCTTTATTTTCTTTTCTTTCCACCTGACTTGCTGCTGCTGAAGATGAGGTTCACACTTTGCTAGATTTATTAGTGCTGTGAGATACTGATTACTGTGATCTAATTGGCTTGTCCACTATTTCGTCTCGTTTTTATTTGTCAAGGCGTAATGAAGAGTTTTCGTCTGAATTTTTGTTGTCACAATTTAGTCATGAAATAAAAGGACATCAGAAAATACTTATCATTAAAATTTTCATTGACAAAATTATCACTGGGTTGTGTTTTCTTGAGCTGCAGTGTGTTAAGCTCTCTGTCACCCTGGGAAGGACCTGAGCAGTGAGATCTTGTCTGATGTCTCATACCTTCCACGGCTCTTTTGAAGAAGACTTTGCAGCTTCCACACGTCACAACACCGTAATGGCATCCCGATGCTTCGTCCCCACAAACCAGGCACACTTTGGCCGTTGAGGACGGTTGTCTCAGTGGCGAGCTGAAATGACACACAGACAGACAAGGCATAAATCAACAAAGGATTTTCAAAATTTAACAACAAAGCCAAGGCAGGCTGTCCCCTTCCTGACGGTGCCACAGCCTGATACACGTTGCGTGAAACATTCTTAGGTTTATGACCACAGTACAATGGCAGTGCAATGTGGCTCACCATAAAGATGTCTGCCAACCACTAGAGGAGGGCAATGCAGTCAACTGATTTATAGCTTCAGCAAGCTTACAAAGATGACAACGACAGAATTATAGAGGAGATAATTTAAATTCAATAAGCAGAGAGACACAGAGCAGGGTGTCAAATTTAAGTAGGAAACAAAACACTTGTCTCGTATGGAAAGTATAGAGCAGCTGACAAATAATACAAACCATGATAGAGCACAAATACTACTGTGTAATAGTGTAAACTGGGTAACTAGTTCAGGGTCAAAGATAAAACGTGAAAATCAATACAGATGCGTGCTGTACTGTAAGTTTCATGGCGTGTTGTCGTAATTTACTCTGAGCCAGGCAACAGAACTGATGACAGTCTGCTGCAGTTCTGTCTGATCCAAACCATTGTTTATTCTGGCATCATTTACTTCCTTCACTACTGACTGATTTCTACAATTACATGACCATTAAAGCTCAGGATGTATGTTCTTACTGATGTGGTGCTAAAAAGGAGAATTAGTTAAGTTGCAGTAGGTGTCTGAGGTAATGGACGATGTCTGTCAGTAGTCAATCCAGGTGCAAAAGAGGGATGCTGAGAGAAGTTTACTACTGTGCTTGAAGAACTGAAAAGGACTTGCAATGCACACAAAGTAGGCCTGGACGGTGACCTAGAACCTATGCTGGATTAAATGATCAGATTCACATTTATGATCATGGAATCACAATAATAATAATGTCATTTTAAATTCCTTTTTTTTTAAAATAATCAATGGATGTATTTCTTGTCTCATATAGGCTTACTTCTGTTATGTTCTCGGGCACATAAAATATATGTAAAGCATCTGCTTTTAGAATGATGTTTGGGGTTTATTCCAAACTGCAATATGAGCTAATTTAAGTCAGTAAGGCATTCATATTGTCATTGATTTGATCAATTCTGTTCATTGTCAATACAGACTGACATGTCTGTATTACAGCGTGACTAACAAATCAGGAGGCTGATCTTTTTCCGGAGATACTGTATCAACAAGTCAGCCACTACGTAACATGAAGCTACATTACAACATTACATAGCGTGTATGAGAGCACCAACAAGTTTATTTTTGACCTATTGTACGAAACGCAAATGTCCTGCCTGCTACAGTATCTTGGCCACAATGTTTTGATTAACAAATTTGAGGGTTCCTCCTCAAAAATATTCACTTATGTGTTGCATTTATGTGAAGGAAAAAAATCTAATCCCTGAAATATCAACATAGGTATTGGCTTCAAAACTCCAGCAGCGACTAGGCTCCAGTCAGTTCTGGGCTATATGTAGATTCACTGGTAAGCTTTATATTAAGCTTTTTAAGAATTTATATCCAACGCATATGCAGACTTAATCAATCTCTCAGACTAAGTTCTGCTAAATGGAGGTATGAAGAAAAAGACTGGGGGAGGGTGACGGATAAAGGACTGTATCGTTAGGATACTAACACTGATATTGATCCTAATACTGCTTATTGATTCAGATACTTATCAATGTAAGATGTGAAAAGATTCAACAGTTATTTCGTAATAACTTTTTGCAGAGGGAACGTGTTAAATTGTTTCCTGGATTATTGCATTTAGCTGCATTTTCAACATATTTTGTAAAGTGTGCCCATGCTTGTGAACGTTTTACCATGTCAGCTGTTTATGTAACATTACGCAAATACCAAAAACAGTATTGTCTGTCCAGGAGATTATTGATGTTTTGGTACTGATCGGTCAGGAGCCAATACCATTTAAGAGGCAGATTTAAAAAAAAAAAAAACAAGACAAAAAACAAACAAACAAAAAAAAAACAGGCCGCCCAACACAGTCTGGTATAAAAACATGACATACTTCCATTAGCTTGCAGAACAAGCACGCCCTATGGATGAGGCTGCGTGCAT
Source organism: Lutjanus erythropterus (assembly GCF_056507025.1). Taxonomy (NCBI): domain Eukaryota; kingdom Metazoa; phylum Chordata; class Actinopteri; order Lutjaniformes; family Lutjanidae; genus Lutjanus; species Lutjanus erythropterus. Next base: position 14,381,439 of record NC_139319.1, on the reverse strand, counting down.
GCACATGCATACAGCTGAAATGTGTGAGTAAAATTTGAATGGGCCCATTATATCAGGGTATGCTACTTATTTATGCTACTTATTAATGGATTTACACTGAATGAGTTCTCTCTCACATATGATAAAGAAATTAACATACATTTGCCTTCTGAATAGATTAAAAGCATCATGCATTCCAGGTTAGGTTTACACACATGGAGAAATTAGTATAATTTCTGATAAAACACTTCCCTTCATGTGCATACACACACAAACACACACACAGAGGGAACACAACATGTAGATGGGTACAAAGCGAGAACACCTTGTATCAAAACATTAAAAGTGGCCTCAGCTTCCCCTTCTTTTCTGTGCTAATTACCTCTCTCCATTCTCAATCAATAACATGCAAGGTGATTGTCTGGTTAACATTCTCCTTACATCCTTCATCAAACCAGCTGCCAAGCACTCCCTCTCTCCTCCTCTCGCTGTCTCTCCACCTCGCGCCGTCTCTCTCATGCACACACATTTCCTCCAGGGGACTAGCTGGAAAGGGGTACAGCAGCAGCACACTCAGATACAATCAGGACCACTGATCTAATTCCCTCTTGTCCATCTACACACACATTCAATTTGTTAGGACGCTTAGAGGAGTCTCTGGTGAGGTGTTTGTCTGACTAGATCTTTCTGGCACCGGGCCCCACGGTTTCACCTAATGTGAGTGCGAGTGTGTGTATGTGTGCATGCACAAATCCAATCCAAGTCAAGATGTGTTTTTCAGCACGTTAATCTGCTGAATATTCCACCATACATTGGCCTTTTCACACCATTACAATGCAGTGTTAACAAGAAAACAATCCACGGCAAGAAAAACACCCCCGGAACGTTTGCGGGCCAAGAACAACACAAAGCAGCATATGAGAGTGTGCTTCTAACATCCAGTCAGTGGTCAACCCTTTAATAGTGCTGCACATTAAAACCTTGTCGCTGCGTGCCAGCCTGCCTGCCTGCTGGTCCACCAACAAGGTGACTTCCCCTCCCTCAGAGAAGTATATAGGTCATTCACTCTCTCTGCTTATGAAACCAGAGCAGACAAGGCCAGGCTGCAGTGACGGTGCACCAACGGCTGCCAGTAGCCCAAAACTAAACACAAGCTACCAGACATTCCCAAATCAGGCTGTTTCAGGAGAGATGTTCGCCTTCCAGCATGCAGGATGTGCAGAAATAATGACGGAAAGATGCTTTAATGAGTTTGGGAGAATAAGGAAATGACATGCAGCATAGGTCTCCAGTCAGAATCAAAATTGGGACGTTGCGGTTAAATGGTGTGCGTCTTTCACCACCAGTCCATGAGGACACGCCAAATGAATTTCCTTTTTGTTTGGCTTGTCATTTTCAGAGCCGAAAATATTCTGAGGTTGCAATTTCTGTCTGTTTCAATGAAGGCTTAAATGATGATGTACCACTGGGAGTAACACCGTTTTAAAGGGTATTTTTTCAACCTGGACCCTATTTTCCATTGTTTTCTGTCTGTGTGACTAATGGTGATGACAATTTTTGAAACCGATCCAGTAGTAAGTAGGGAGAGAATCTCTTGGGACCTCACAATTAGATTAGATTCCAGTTTATATTCAGAGGGATACGATGTAATTATAACTCTTTACTGGTGCATCTTTATAAAAAAAAATCTCACTGTGAATACTTACTTTTTTTTTAAAACATAGTGTAATGATGCGTAACAGAGCTGCAATGATTAATCTATTATGAATCAATTATTATATTAATTGCCAACTATTTTAATAATTAATCAAATTGATTATTAAATTAATGTACATATCTATTTTTTTACTTTATGATGGCAAACTGAATATCTTTGTCTTGTTGACAAAACAAGACATTTGAGGACGTCATCTTGGGCTTTGGGAAACAATGATCAATGTTTTTTTTTTCTGATATCTTATAGACCAAACAACTAATTAATGTGAAAATGTTCCGGCTTTCCATGCTGTCTCTCCTCGCTGCTTCTCAAATGATCCAATGACCTCCCTCTCACTCTTCTCCCAATATTTTCACATCTAGCGCAGAGAATAAAGGTTTAACTTTGACAAAACCAGAGTTGGTGATTGTTGGAACAGTGGAAAGACCAGCCAAGATGTTTTTGGTGAGTTTTATTTTTGTTTCTTTTGAGTTTGAATGACGATGATGATCATGTTAAAAGAACCCTCTCTGTAAAGGGAGTTTGGTTAGTTTGGCAAGAGCAATAAAACAGCCATTTCTGGTTAAACAAAACATACTGTAGTCTTTAAAAAAATGTCTGTCTCTGAAGCGATTCTTTTCTTAATTTTATCAGACACTCATAATAACAATGTGAGCCTGTCAGTGGCAAAAGCAAGGACTTTTAGTGAACTTACTCTTGCCCAGAGGGCTTACGTTGTAGCTTAGTTTTGCAGCGGTCTCCCTCAAAACTGGACCAGTTTCAAAGATTGTTGTCCCATTAGTCACTTAGACACAAAAACATAGGAAAATAGATTTCAGGTTGGAAAATACCAGTTACCCTTTAAAGCCAGCAGTTTAAACAGTTAATTTCTTCATGCAGAACCTTTTGTCACCCATCATCTCACATTGAAAACACAAAGCCAGAGTGCAGAAGAAGCAAATTTGTAAAGATAATGTTAATATAGTACAGATTCTCATTTTAGGAAACTGATATATAATAAAACAAACGAAAAATACTCCAAAAAAGTTCTGCAGTTTTGTGTAGGCTACTTCTGTGAAGTGAGACTGCAGGGACTTTTTTTTTCTTGACCCCTGTCTTCTCTATTTCTGGGTACAGTCTCAGACTAACTCAATGGGACTGACTGCACAGATCAAAGGTCTCATTCTTCGCTCCAGTTGTTGCTTTTTTCCCTTCCTACAGAAACCCCAGGGCAGCGGTTTCATTGTTTTCAGTGTCCTTTCATCTTTAAAGATAACACACAAAGCTAACAACTGATTTAGTTGCTGTTTATTTCCCATGAGGATACAGATGAGTGCGAGTACACAATGCCTGTTTCTTCCCACCAAAAAATGTACAAGCAGAAATTTGTATCTCTCACTAGCTCTCGCTGCCCTCTTCTTCGCTGCTTCCCAGACCAACGTGCTGCTGCGTAGGGAAGATATTAATGAAATGCCAAAGGAAAAGAAATGTGAGAGCTTCATGCCAGGACGAAGCCCACTGTGCCCACTAAAATGTGTGAGGACCGAACCACAAGACAGATGTTTGGGCTCAAATTGGCCTCATGCTTTTCGACAAGTAATTCGGATGTCACACTGGGAGCATTCTCCAAATGGTTCAAATATCTCTCCACCCTCTCTCAGCTGTGGAAGGAATGCTAAATCAGCTACGAGCAGAAAGGATGGCCAAAGATTCATCAGAATCCAGAAATATTGCACTTCTTAATCACGGCAGGGACTTGAGGGCCTGAGTTCATAATCTACATCAGGGTTTCTCCAAATCTGGACCCAGCTGGTTCCTCTTGTTATGAATACAATACGTCATGAAGTGTTTTCTATTTTTAAAAAAACTTTTTCTTGATCACTACATTGTAGTGGCAGTGAATATACATTATATAAGTAGTTCTGACTCATCTTCTAGATATTTAAGAAATGCTCAAGTCAGCATGCCACCACACCGTGCTCATCACTACAAATATTACCCCGCCCAGAGGGGATTTTTTTTTTCTAATGTTTTTGTTTTTATTCATAAACATTAATCACAAACCACAGTGGGCCTGTATAGACTAAGACTTAATGTTAGGCTATTTCTAGCAGCTGTTAAAGTAATATTTATAGAATAGTGAAATCAACTTTCTTTGAATATGATTTATGTTGCTGTTAGGCTGGTCCTACTCCACCCCTTTAATACAGGTGCAGACTCACTCGTGTGTGACATGAGCAAACAGTTGTGCGACCGCAGTGAAAATGTTTTTTTTTAAAGGCTTGATGCCAACAAATGTGAATGGAAGCAGAATTTCGTATCAGATAAAAACATTGTGAATGTTGGAAATGACAACAAAATTCATTGAAAAAAAGGACTGATGACTGTTGGACACTGTAGTTTGGATCTCACAATGTTTGGATCACACGGAAACTCTGTTTAAGCTTAAAAATACAGGTGAAGTTGGCAGAAAAATGTAAAATTCATATTTTTTTTTCCAGCAGATTTCTTAGTTACAGCAAGATTGAGCTAGCAAAGCAGTTTGTGGGATTTCCCAAACTGAATAAATGCCTCGCATACAATCTCTAGAAAGCATTAATATTAGCTTAAGTTGGCTGCCTGACTCACCAGGGACTAGAAATCATCTTTGTTGCTATGTCGTTACTAAGGGTCGGCCTTATGGTGACAGTCTGAACATTAGACTGTAACTCTGATCATTTGTTTTCAATATTATGAAGATCTGCAGACTCAGAGGATGAACCACAGTATCTGTGTTCACAAGATGCACGAACCGTTACGCACATGTGTTACAGTCATTTTAAACGCAGATAAGACCGTCATTAAGCTGTAGGAGATTACAAACCCATTTTTAGATATTCACAAATTCTTCCCGTAGTGGGGCTGCACTCTCTGTCATCTGGTTTGAAACTGGTCGAATGACATCAACAATCCATCAGTGCAACAAACAAGTAAAAACCCATGAATAATACTTTTATATAATTTACAAAAAAGAAAAAAAAAAAAATAAAGCGGGAATCATAGTCTACATGGATTCATATTATCTGTTACTAAAAAAAGTTTCTTTTTTTTGACAAAAAGGACAAAATTCTGGATTTGGGACTGTCCTGTCAGGATGTCTGATCACTTTCTGGTGTAGTAAACTGGGTGGGTTTCACAGGAGTCTACTGTCATGACTGATTATTTTCCAGTTACTAATCAGGCCCATGTGTTTCCAAGGAAACCTTTTGATTATATCTTTTTTTTTTTTTTTTTTTGGAAACGGTTGTATAATTGCAATATTACACTTGTGGGTGAGCTTTAATGTCATTACTGGCATGTCTTGATCGCACCTCTGTCTGGTTAATGATGACAGTAAAGCTAATCCTTTTGTTTAATGTTGCTTATGTGTAGATACTATGCTATGACTTCAGTTCAGTCACAATGATTCTGCTCCCAGGTGAATGTGGTTTTAATGTGGCTTACCATATTTCCCTATTGTTGAACAGAGTATTGTGTGTTGTTGCTGCCGAGTTCATGCATTAAAGTCACACCGGGGAATTTGCTTTCAACTCCTAAATCAGCTCTGTTTTCTCTAGTACACGATTTCTACATTTACTGTAAATGCAATTCTAAGCATATGTCTGAGTCAGAAATAAATGGATTAACTGTCTGAGCCCTGTCTGCCTCTGTTTCGTGCTCGCTGGTCGTGACGTTAATAAATTGCTTGTTGAATGTATATTAAAAGTTTTAAGTGAGTTGATTAAGTGTTATTTTGTTATCACAATCGTTCTGGACCTCTGACCTTGAATAAAAATCAGATGCAGACCTTGGAGGAATAAGTTTGAGAACCTCTGATCTACATTAACTGTAAACAGGTCAATATAGGCCACAAGAAAAGGTCAGAAGTCATCCAAGAGTGGCATAACTAGGACAATTAGTTGCCATAGGAACGGAGCATGTAGTCCAAAAAAAACTGGCAGAGACGCAAAGGAAGTCAAAGGGGCTGTAGTTATTCCGAGGTTATCAAGATAACATCATTATGGATGAATAATAGGCCGTGAGACGGCTGTATGATAGAGGACAGCAGTGCCCACGTGGTAAGAATGAACCCGGTGACCCACATAAGTACATTAGCATGACAGAGACAGTAAACAAGCAGCTGAACCACAGGGAGAGTTCTGTTGTATAGGAAAACAATGTCCTCATCATGCATGTACAGTAACACTGCCGGCCACAAACACACACACACACACACACTTGTGTATTTTACTGTACTGTATTTACACTGCTGTTGAGCCATCCGCCCACTGCAAAGATAAGTTTGTGTGTGTGTGTGTGTGTGTGTGTGTGTGTGTGTGTGTGTGTGTGTGTGTGTGTGTGTGTGTGTGTGTGTGTGTGTGTGTGTGTTTGAGTAGACACACGGACTCGTTCATTCTAGAGGCTGTTATCACAGGGATAGTTCAGACAAGTACCACAGCCTCCCTGAACCTGCCCCTCATGAAAGAGAAGCATCCTTGACTCTGCGAAAGAAAGGAAAAAAAAAAAAAAAACACGCACACACAGCTTCCACGGTACAGTAGCTCTCTACAGTCTGGCCTACAATATTTATGTAATACACACCTTGGCATGCTGTAAAAACCTTAAGCTAGACCCGTTCAAAGAATATTTATGTAACACACAACTTGGCATGTTGGAAAAAGGTAAAGGTAGATTAGTTTAAACAGGCTGAGGGAGATGTAGAGGAAGGGAAAGAGGACAAAATGGCTTACATAACCATGAGCAGACAGTATAAACATTAGGTTGACACCCACTCACCGCCTCTCAAAGGGAGAGAGGTCTTATGGGTAGTGTTAGAGAGCCACCAGGGATTTATTTTTCCTGGTGAAGGTGACCCTGGCATTGGGCAGAGTACCTGAGCATACAGAAATATGAGATTTCCTCTTTGTCAGGCTTGTGTTACACTTGTGTTAAGGTTACAGTATAATCTACTCTGACCGGCTGCCACTTACAGTTAAGAAAAAACATTGAAACCTTAAAGGGATAGTTTGGATTACTTGATGTGGGGTTGTATGAGATATTCATCGATAGTCAGTGTATTAGCCACAGTAGATGCCAGTCGATACAGGCCGAAACAGAGAGAGGGGCTGTCAGACAACCTTTAAGGAAATATAAACCAAACCTCACTCTTTCCAAACCAACCAAACTCCACTGGTGAAATCAGAAATTTTACCTTGCATAACACAAGAGTTGCTGGTCTGCCACTGCTTCCATCTGTATGTTTGTTTGTGTTATTGTGTGACTTTCCATGATTCTGAACTATACTTTTATAACACTGAAATCTGACAAAGCAGTGATAGAGCAGCAACTCCTGTGTTCTGCAAGATAAAATTGATTTTGTCACGGAGTTTGGTTGGTTGGAGAGAGTGATATTTGGCATATGCAACAGCAGTTTCCATAATAGTCATATGTCATAAAAGGCTTTCTGATGGCAAAGTCAAGTCGTAAAATATATTCTAAATATAATATACTATGTAGTATAATTTTTTTTTTTAGCTGGAACTGTTTGAGTGGCTAAAAAACCTTTTGTTGTTGACCCTGATAGCAGTTCATCGCTTAGCTTCTGTGCTGGTGCCCCCCTCTCTGTTCTTCCACTCTACTGCAGGTAAAACAGGACTCGGACTCCACACCAAATTAACCAAATTATCCATTTAAGATGTTGTGTGTGAGGGTTTCATTCATTCCATTTGGGAGAACTAGTCATTTTTCATCTGAAAATTCAGATTTTGCTCGAATTTTCTGGGAAACTGTAGTGGATAGAGACTTAAAATGTGGGCAAATGGGGCGATTTCACCGTCAAATAAAATGTAGTCCACTGCAGAAATGGCAAATTTGCTGTCTGATGGAATCTGGTATCCCAGCTGTGATTGCATTCCTTGTTTTAAATTCCAAGCTGTTGTGTTGTCTCCCCTCCAAGGCTTATGCCTACAAACTTTAAGTGACCTTCCCCATAACAGCAAATCATGATTATCTTTCTCCTATAAATCTACTGTTTTGAGTGCAAACACAGAAATGAGACAAGTCAGAGAAATGCACGCACACACAGACACACACTCAGCCCTCTTGAGGGAGTTGATGGAGGCTCGGTCTACGGGTGGAAACAGACTACAGTATCATTCTGATCTACACACAGTATTCAGTTTGTCCTCGGCATGTCTGAAGCTGTACCTGTCTTAAATGACATAATCTGATTTCACAGACCCCATTTGTCAAATGTTCACCTTTTTTTCAGTATGCAGCCACAGATGAATGACCTCAGAGGTTTTCCAGAGACAGTGAATCCCTTCAGGGCGGCAGAAGTGTAACTCAGCTGCTTTTAACTAACCAGACCTGTTTGACTGTTTTAACTTCTGAATCACTCACTGTCACACACAATGTATAAAATTAATTACCTGAGATATTTTGGCTAAGTGGCAAAGCGTGCAGGCATGAGTCTCTGGGAGATATGGCAGGGTGTTATTATCTTGTGGGGAGGATTATCGTGGCTGGAAACTCCCGTAATTCATGCTTGTCAAGGACGGCAAGGGCCTGATCACAGCCATACAGTATAAAAGTAGGCATGCGATGCCACTGCGTGCCCGCAGCTTCATTCGTAGTTTTTGTGCAGGACTACATAGTTAAACTCTGCTAATGAATGGTGTTGGTATGCACGTTTTTAATACTTTTCAAACTGCATATGAAAACTCAAAGTTTAGCACAGCCTTATTAAAATTCAGCTTTTTGCATTGTGCCACGACAAGAAAAATAAACAATTCCTATACAGTTTATGGGGTCAACACACCCACTCGTTCATTTCTGACCATATGCAGTGCACAGAGTTCATTTACACACAAAGCATGACCCAAGCCAAAGATCTCCAACGCTGCAAGGAACTCAATTTTGACGAATCTCGCATCTGAGCTTTGGAAATAATGTGTCTGTGGAAGGCTGAGTATGAGGTTTACAGGCATAAATCCCACACATTAGCTTGGTTAGCTCAAAAAATTTTGTCCATTTAGAGTCATTTCTCAGAGCTAGAGCCGAAAAAAACACCAAACACCTGTAAAATGTATTTAAATGCAAAACAACAACCCTGTAGTAAAAAGGCACAGGTAACATGAACAAATACATGTTAAACTAGGGGTGCTATGATCAGGATTTTTGGGGCTGATCACTGGAAGCAGATTTAACTATTCAGAGCAACACTGTATTTACTATGCATGCAAAACAACTTTTAAATTATCACAGAGATACTTGGGGACCTGTTTCACAAGATTTTTTGCTTTTTGAGTTTGCTGATAACAACCTGATAAGATTTTCTTACAGAATTTTAAAAATATGTCTATGTTATGAGTGGGACACAGTTATGATCTAATTATCAAAAAATGCTGTAGTGAAAGAACAAGGAAGTAATGGTGGATGTAGGCCTGTGTGTTAAAAAATAAAGCTCAAAGCGCTTTTCTTGTTTCTTCGCAACTTATCTCAAAGCTGACTCCACACCAATTAGTCCTACTGGCGTAGGCTACTTTGGCTTGTTCAGTTATTCCTGGATCCACTCAAGGTTTCTGCCTTTAAAAAGGAAGTTTTTCCTCACCACTGTTGCCTTACTGCTTGCTCTTAGTGGGAGCTATTGGGTCTTCATAAATAAAATGATAAAGTTTAGATTCTTGACCTGCTTTATATGAAAAGTGCCCTGAGATAACTTCTGTTACAATTTGGCACTTACTGACTTGACTTGTTTAAAACAACCTTTACGGCCATTCGACTGTAGACTTCAGAGCTTACGAGGTGCACATGAATGCATCATGAAGTCCCTGTTGGCATCTACTCGCTTTGCCACACAAAGCGATGTAGGCTTCAGTTTGCGAGCTGCACTTGAATGCACCATTAAGTCCCTGTGTGTGTGTGTGTGTGTGTGTGTGTGTGTGTGTGTGTGTGTGTGTGTGTGTGTGTGTGTGTGTGTGTGTGTGTGTCAAACTCTGACACAGACAGCAGAGAAGAGAAGCACTGTGCCCAAAGTAGTCATCTAATAAATAACTATGCTGAGAGTCTCTACCGCATTTTGGTATCATTTCCGAGCAAACATTTACTCGCCGGAAAATCTAGCCACATTTGTCGCTTGTCGGGTGTTCATTTCAGGTCCTGCCGCTTCTGCCTATGTAGAAATAAACTGAATATTGTGACAATTTTAGCATCTAATTCTTCAAAAAGCTGTAATGAATGACTAAGAAAGTAATGACAGATTTAGGTCTATGTATTCCAACAAAAGAAAATAAGAAAAAAAATAGAAACTTTGCTGCTTTAAACAACCTTCACGGCCATTTGAGTAAAGATTTTGGAGTTTATGGGTGCACTTGAAGGCACCATGAAGTCCCTGTGTGTATGTGTTGGTGTCTGTGTGCCAACCTTTGAAAACTAAAATGCGGCGGAGACTCTCCATAGTTTTTTATTACATGACTATCTTGGTACAAACATTTACCCGCTGGTGAATCCGATAGCTTTTTTTTTACCCACTAAACTTGCAACATTTGGCGCTTGGCACTGTGTCATGAGATTGGCTCTTCTGACTGGCCTTTATTAGAGGCCATCAATCAAATGGTTTAGAACAAATATCAGCGGATACCGATCATTAGGCGATCAGATGGGGCACCCAAATATAAAACAGCGCCACTACGACCTTTACTTGTCTTAACTCATCCCCATGAAAACAACCCTGCTATTCATTCATGCAGCGCTGTAGCAGCCTCAACAAATCTCTGCTTCAAGTCCTGTTTTGATCAACTGTGACAAAAGAGTCTTTGCTGCCTTAAAGAAGTTAGGTTTCTCATGTGGTCCTCACACTCATCTGTTACTGATCCCCAAAAGTTTCTGTTTTTAGCACAAAGTTTCCAAGATCCTTTGCTGAAAACAGAAACAGCCCCGGAGCAGCTGGGAACACAATTCAGCTGACATGTAGAGAAATACATTGTTGGGCATCAGGTTGATTTCCAGGCATGGGAAATCGAGAAACAATGCAAACAAGAGGCCGGCGATAAACACATGAGGGAACATGAAATACCAGCTCGGTGAATTAAATCACATTTCCCTCCTGAACATAAACCTACATGATAACAACACAAATAATCATGGTAGATGGCTTAAATCTAACTAAATACACATAAAGGAGCCTGTTTTTACCACCTTTGTGAAACATGGCTCAAAATGTGCTCTAATCTTGCTAACTGCCATGAAAATAAACACAAATGGACTGCTTCAAAGCTCTGCTGCTAAAACTGGTTTTGTTACAGACCCAGATCCTTTGATTTCAGTGGCATGGATGAACTCTAGACCTGGCCTCCCCTGGTGTTCATATTTCAACTCAATTCGCTGCTTACTCTGCTTTCTCCCACCAGCGGCTCCATGCAGTTCCTGGCTCCTTACAAATGTGTCTGGTTCGGGCCCTGTTGCCTGTGCAGCAGGTGACCTCCAAACTCAGCTTAGAGGCCCTGGGACAAATGAGAAAAACAAATCCCTAGAGAGGGAGATTATCTTTAAGGGATCAGCCCTGACCTGAGCCACCTCCATGCCACATACACCTTACCTCCGTTCTCCACTTTTTAGCAGCAGTTAGCACACCACCAACACCTGTTTACCCTCACTTTGTTAAGTACAGGAAGAGTCAATAAGATTACGGTGTACTATAAGCTGAACGTTGGCATTCAAATTCTAAAACCGAATGATTTTTCATTTGTGGGGCCAGAGAAATTAAATGTGCCAAAAAATATCTTATTCAAAAGGCGACCTTTTCCTTTCCCGTGTGATTCAAAAAGGCCTCACTCTGAATGTAGGTTAATGTACACTGGCGCTGACACATGTTGCCAGCAACCCTACGCATTAGCTGTCACATGCGATCATCCTCAACACCCACCAGTCATTTACAATTCTGCTGGGACAAACAGGGAGGAAGAGCAGGCAGGGAGTCCAGCAGCATGTGCAGAGAGGAAACACTGCATACACACAAACCATAATACATTAACATCCATACTGAGGGGAGAAATTTGGCTGTGGGGCTGCCAAGTGGATCTGCTGGAGTGTTTATTGTATGTATAGTTTTATAGGCTAGTGGCCCACTGAAGTCACAGGGTACGAAACCACAACCTCAAGAAGTGGGCTGTGTTTGGTAGCCAAAGCCAAGTCTCTGGTTGGCTGAGATCCAGGTGGTTAGCACCACGGCAGCACATTCTGCATGTTAGCTCAAGGACTGCTGAGAACTGCTCTCCAGTCAGCCTCTCTATAGCATTTGACAGGTTCAACAGCAGAAGAGCAGGCATATACCCAGCTAGTGCTCAGCCACTTAGTCCAAACTGCTGCTGACAGCATCTGTCAGGAGCCAATCAGGTGATCAACAAAAATAAGCAGACGAAACAGCAACTACACAGCAGAAATATGACTTTTTTAAAAAATAAATATTCTGCTGTTACGGTGATTCAGCTCTGCTGAATGGGAGGTTAATGGCCATCGACCCACAGCAAATACAATGAATGGTCCAACAGGATTATGACTACAGTTTGTCCAGCAGCATCAGACCTGCTCATTGTAAAGCTCAACATTATTTCCCTTAAAGGTCAACTTTAAGATTCTGACCTCAAAAGTACAAAAGGTTCGACACGTGGTACAAAATGCAAAAGAAAAAGAAGGTTAGAGGGCACACACACTAACACACACGCACACGCACACACACACAGAGTCAGGCCAAACTAAATGTGTCTGTGCAATGACCTTTTTCAAATTCAGTGTGTTCACCTCCAAAGGATTACAGGCCCAGATGGCCACTGGATGAACAATGCAACACCTGCTGAGGGACATAGCGCAATTAGGTTCTCGCAAAAAAAAAAAAAAAAAAACTACTGCAAAACTAAAAACCTCAGTTTACACAATGAACTATCAAAGGAAAACATACATGCATGTTTGACTAATCTTAACTCCCAGCTTATCTAACTCTCACCACAACCACAGAATAATTCAACACTTCAAATGCCTACTACATTGTCAGTCAATGACTGTCCTTGCAGAAAAGAAATCAGTGGTTTACTGAAATGTCTTCGTGTAAGCAGGAAAATATTGAGTTTCCATTTGCGAGAAAGGGAGTAGCGAAGTCCAAATAATGTGGCTGAGTTGTTTTTAGAATAGAAACCTAAATCTTTAGGATGCAATCCATAACTTGCTGCACTTTGTCCCTGCACTTACAGCAACAGTGACTATGTTTACATGCACAGCATATTCCAGATTTCTGACAAAAGACAATATTCCCAATAAGCTGTATACATGATAAATAAAAATGAATATTCCACTAATATTCCCCACATGTAGTTGTGCATACTCTAATTATGCAAACATGAAATGGCTGGAGCCACATGAGCCATTTTTATTTGAGTCAAAATAGTGTTTTTCAAAGTTTTCCACTTTTCATTATCATGTATAATATTAGGTTTGATATGATGTGCAATATCAGAGTCATGATAAGGTGCTATACTACGTATTTTTCGATATCACTACCAATATTACTTTCAATGTCGATACCACTTTTCTATTTTAGTTCATTTTAGCTTATGTTACTTCTGTTGTAATTCTATTAAGTACTGTTGCTATGCATTTATAGTTTTTGCATTTATTGCTTTGCACTTTATCTCATATTTCACTTTATATTTAATACATATTCTTGGACCTTTTCGACTGTGTGAACACAGCCTCCCTCTTTCATTCATTCAACCTCCTTAAAAAGGCTGTTGTTGTGCTATCTGCATCTACCCAATTCTTTCATTTTAAAGCAGGATTGTTTCTCCTTCCGACCAGAAATGTGAGCCTTTCTTTTGTGCATGCATCTCTGTCTCTCCCAGCCTTGCAAACTGTTGGCTAGTTGGTTTGTTTACAATGCACAGAGCTGACTGTAAACAAGCACGAGGATGTTTGTTGCAAACTGCAGTAAAAACCCCAGTTGAGACTTAGGATGCACGATATTATCGGCACTTTAACTATGCTCAAGTGACGTGAGCATATCTGCCATGTGAACGTTTTTTGGAGTGTCTTAACATATATCAAAGTTGCTGTTTGCAATGATTGCTCAGCGTCAGTCATGTGGTCACATGTTGAATTCTCTATCTTAAGGGCCAATATTGCGATCATTGTGAAAAACAAAGAGAAAAAGTCGTTTTCTTAATCTGGCCAGTGAAAGTCAACATTTTTGAAAAGCACTGTATTTTATTTTGGAAAGCATTGTATTTTTTTTTGACAATCATATTTTATTTTCAAAAGCACTGCACTGCATGTTGTATGTTTGCATCTGCCAGAGGCCTATCATGATAATATTTTAATTCATAATACACATGACGACTCTTGATGTTTTCTGCAATTAGGTGAACAAAATATGTGCATATATTGGTATCAGTAATCAGCCAAAATGACTTGAAAAATATCAGCATATTGGATATCGGCAAAAATCGAATATTATGGATCCCTAATTGAGACGTATATTCCGAATGTGCTGTATACATGTCCAAAGAACCCTCCAATACCTGCATATAACATGTCAGTAGAAAATGCCACATTCAATCTAATGTCTAATAGGAATATCCAAATGGAATATGCTGTGTACATGACCTGTATCAACTTCAGAATAATACAGCATTCTGTAACGGTGAAAATAATGGTGAAAATTAGTGTGCATGTAAACATAGGCAGTGTATCCAGTGCCATGTTTGTGAAGCTGTTTTACTTTGTTGCCATGGTTTGCTTCCAGTGGCATTGTCATCGGAACAGGTGCAAACCTGATTGACATTTCATACATTTCTCACTTCAGACAAAGTCACGCACACCTTGAAATTTGACCACAACGGCCTTAACAAAGAGGAAACACAAAACTGCTTTCCCGAAAGGCGATACAGAGAGCTGAATTTTTCCACAAATGCTCTCAAGTGCTACATCCTAGATGACGTGTCTGCGTCTCCCGCATGTCTACAGTTCCTCCTGCATCTCTACCGTGAGGCTTGGTCATCACCACACAATGCCCAGACTTGCCTTACACCAGTCTTTTTTTTGTGTGTGTGTGTGTGTGTGTGTGTGTGTGTGTGTGTGTGTGTGCGTGTGCGTGTGTTGCACAGACAGAGACACGTGCTGGCTACGTGCAGAGAGAATGAGAAGGAGAGAGGTAGAGTCTAGGAGAGAGAAAAAAATCAAGAGAGAGGCTTGTTTTTACCACCTCTCATCCATCCCTCTCATCATCATTGTACTAACATGTAACACACACACTGTGACCTGAAACATAATTTCCTGTTCAAAACAAGAGGTTAAAAATAACATCAGTCATCGTAACCTTGGCTCAGGTGAGCACTGCCTCACAGGTATGGCTGACTATTGATGTATATTTAATAAGGTGAAAGATTTGCAGTGGTGCATGCGGCTGCCCTTTCAGAGCGGGCGCCCATGTCACCTTTTTGGGCCGGCCAATTCCAGAGATGTCAGCAACAGTGAGGCAGACCGGGAAAGTGCAGAGAATAAAAGACGGAGTGAGACAGGACTAGAAAAGAAGCCAGAGAAAATATTTAAATTGTATTCTTACATTCACAGATACTAAATTTCTGTCCGATTCTGACAGGCTTCAAAGGATGCACTTATCTTACCCACACACAAAAACATACACACAGCAATTAACAACGACTGTTCTGGAAGTGAGTTAGTTTGAAACTGTCTGAGTTATGCTTATCTCTTGCATGTAGAACTGAGCATGAGGATGAGTAAGTCTAACAATATGGCTATGTTATTGATTAATTCGTCAATCATTTTCTTGATTAATCAATTATTTGTTTGGTGCATAAAATATCAGAAAATGCTGGAAAATGTTTATCAGTTTCCAAAAGCCCAAGATAACGTCCTCAGATGTCAAAGATATTCAGCTTACTGTCATGGAGAAGTAAAGAAACTCACAGCTGAGAAGCTGAAATCACATTTTTTTTTTCTTAAAAATAACTTAATGATCAATTATCAAAATAGTTGGCAATCAGTTTAATAATTGCAGCTGTACATCAGGTAAAGCCGTTATCAATTTGGACAGAATTTTGTTAAATAAATAAATAAATAAATAAATAAATAAATATCTTCACTTCAGTAATAAAGTTAGTCATTTTTTCATCAATTAATCATAATAAAGAAAATAAAAATGCCCAAATTTTTGAAGGTTCCAGCTTCTCCAATGTCATGATTTGCAGCTTTCCACTTTTATATATTATATATTTATATTTAATCTAAATCCCTTTGAGTTTTGACAGGAACTTGTGATGGACACAATCTTATTGATTTATTGCAAAATACACAGACATGACCAAGGTCATTTTTGCTGACCTCAAAATTGACTGTTGTGTTTACATATGTTTGTCTACATTAGGATGTCACCATCACCAACATCATAGCCACCACAAAAAGCAAAGGTTTCAAGTGTTTTTTTATTTGTGTTATTTATTTAGGATAGTTCAAATTCCAGTTCAAGTGTCTTTGCTTCTCTTGGGTGCACTTAAATTATTACACTATTACATTATCATTACATCATTGGCATAAAAGGATCTTAAAATTACAAAAACCTTTATTGCCATTTTTTCTGAGATAATATAGTGTGCAAAAAGAGTTATCATGATGGTTTTACTTATATACTTTTTGGAGTATTTTATAGATTAAACTAATCAATTATTTTTTATAATGACTGAACAATCTCACTTGTAGTCTGTATTAAATAGAGCTGTATGCACTGAATCCATGAATTACTGACTTCTTTGATAATCAGTTAATCATTTAAGTAGTTTTTCATGTTAATATGCCAAAAAGAAATCTCGTTATTGTGTCTAAATTGTGAGAATTTTCTGCTTTTCTTTATCTTGTGTGATTTTTGAGTGAATATTTTTCGGTTCTTGAGTTTTATCTGTCAAAGGGGAGAAAACAGGACATTTAAAGGCATCATGTTCAGTTTTAGGAAATTATGATTATGATATTTTTCTCTATAATGTGACATTTTACAGCCCAAATGATTAACTAGCAGATTAACTGATAATGAACTCATTTGTGTTAGTTGCAGCTTTAAAATACAGCCCTACTTGTATGCATAATGGAAATGAAATGGTATGCGCTGCTCATCATCTGACTGTACTGTCCTTGCCCTCTTTCTTCAGGCTAACAGTCACATGCGCGCAAATATATTCATCAACATACAGTTACAGGCACATATGTACCGTTTCCCACTATGTTGTAATTCCCTTCACGCTGCACTTTTAATAAATCATAACATCAGGCTCTGCCACTAAGACGCCCTTTTCAAATAAAACATTCGCCCAACCAAATACTCCTGGGGCTCAAAATATCTCCCACATTTTCCATCTGAGGGGAAATACTGTCGATTCAGAGCTTTCTCTCCTCCCTCTGACTCTCTGTCTCTGCTGCTGCTCTTCCCCTCACTGTCTTCTTGTGTATACACTCCGTCTCATTGTTTGAGCTGTATGAAACTCTGAAGATTAGGGTAAATACATGACATCTTGAGCTTATCGCATAAATATTTAAGAATGGGAGACAGGTCTCAGGTGGAGACGGGGAGGAGAGATATCTCATGTATGTAGAGAGGCGTGCGGGGGGGTGGGTTTGTTAAAAAAGAGGGAAAGTAAAGCGTATTTACCAGAGATAAATCCCTTATAATCTCGGTATCTCTAAGTTGTGGGGTTGCATGAGGTAGTTACTGAATGTCAGTCTATCAGTACTAGCTAAGTACTAGCATGTAAGCTAAGCAATGTACTGCTGTGGACAGCGTCAGCAGGAAACTGTATTTTAAAAAAAAATATCTAAAAATAACAATCTCTGTTTACATGGAAACTCCATTGAGAATATTTTCACTGCTTTGCTTTGCCATCAGATAGCCTTTTCTGATGGGAAATAGGCATTAAATAAGCCAAATATCATTCTCTCCAATTCAACCAAACTCCATTGATGAAATCAGTAATTTTACCTTACACAACACAGGAACTGCTGGTCTATAGCTGCCCCAGTTTGTTTGTTTATTTGTGATTACTGTGTGACTTCGATGAATCTGAATTATCCTTTTAGAACACTGACGTCTCATAGCAACACAAACAAACTAACAGATTTAACCAGCAACCCTTGTGTTCTGTGAGGTGAAATTACTGATTTCACCCATGAAGTTTGGTTGGTTTGGAAAGAGTGATATTTGGTTTACATAACAGCGGTTTTCTGTCAGAAAAGCATGTCTGACGGCAAGTTAAAGTGGTGAAAATATTCTAAATATAGTGTACACTTAAATGACTCAACTGTTTTATTTATTTATTTATTTTTTTTAAGTGGCTAAAATACCTTTTGTTGCTCACCCTGTCCACAGCAGTTCATTGCTTAGTTTCCATGCTTGTGCTCCTCTGACTATTGATATGTACCTCATACAACCCCACATTAAATAACCTGAACTATCCCTTTAAAGGAGACTACTTGTGGTCTAACCTTACCAGATTTTTAAAAAATATTTTAATTACATTTTATGTGAGCAGGAGTTTAGTCTCAAGTGACATTCTGAGCTCTTAAACGGAAGGCCATGGGGATTTACACAGTGAACAAAGGATTCCCTATTGAAACACAGGCTTTGTGCAGCAGAAAAGCAGCTTGTAGCTCTACATTTTCTATCTATTCACTGTTCTGCTTCATGTTGCGAAACCCGTCAGTGCTAATGAGTGGTTTTATAAGAGGAAATAGAGCGTAATTGGTTTTTCTGAGTGATACAAAGACACGGGTGGAATTGGGGAAAGATGTCTGTCAATCTCACATCAAACTTATATCTTCTACCATGACCTGACTGACATCCAGATCTCTGACACCATGTGCTGTGTGGTGTAGCACGTTGACGGGCCTCTCAGTGTGCCACTGACTCCTCTTTATGTACTCTGCCCCCAGGGTCTGTCTGTCCACAGAGGCTTTATATGAGAAAGCCTGTCATAACAGCCATGTTAGAGTGTGAGGCATGCCCATTTCACTGGGATCTCTGGCCAAAGCATACAAACTCTGGTTACTGTAAATTCAGGACAAGTGCCAGGCTGCTCTGAACGGATCTGTCACCACCAAATCCCCCTGGGGAAACAGAGGTCATAATTTCCATTTAACACCTACTGCTCCTACACATACATGTTTCGGTTTATAGCCGTGCGTGTGAAAAGCATATCTAAAAAAGACATATTTTTTCTGTGTTTTATAGCCTGAAATAATGAAGGCTTATAAATCCAGAAAGGCCCAAACCCGAAGCCTGCTGCTGCTGCTGTGCTAAATAAATCAGCAACCCCATCCAGCGTACAAAGAAACAGGGATTTGTATCGTGTTTATACTTTTTTTTTTCATGCCTGGATTTTATTTGTGTCCCTGTGTCTTCACAGTGTCTAACTTAGGATCCTCTGCAGCAGAGACAAAATGCTTTTCTGTTCAGAAAATCTACAAAATTGTGTTCTTTATAACAATATTTATAGGTTTCCTTTGGTTTAAGTTGTTTTTAATGAGGTAGCTTGCATTATTTATCCATAGCCAGTGAATTACCAGCAGCAGGTGGCGGTCGGCACGCCTCCAGTTTGGAGAAGCAGTCAGGAGTGCCAGCACAGGAGCTAAGCAATGAACTGCTGTGGACGGGGTCAGCACCAAAAAGTATTTTAACCACTGTTTAAGTGTAGATTTAGAATACACTAACAAACTATTTTTGTGAAAATATTTTTGCCTGACCTTGCTGTCAGACAACCTTTTCTGACTGTAAACCGCCATTATAATAGCCAAATATCACTCTCTCTCACTCAAGATTACTATTATAGCAGCGGTTTTCTGTCAGAATTGGTTGTCTGATGGCAAGGTAACGCAGTTAAAATATTCTCAATATAGCATAAAGGAGTCAGCAACCTGCGGTCTGGAGCCGCATGTGGTTCTTTTGCCCCTCTCTAGTGGCTCTCTGTGGCTTTGACATCCAACTAAAATGTGCAAAACTTTTGCCAGTGGCTAGTCTTTAGTTTCTGTGGGCTAGCAATGGATGTGAAATCCAAAAAAACAAAAAACAAAACAGAAATATCTCAGAGGAAAACAGAGTATTTAATAGCTGCAGCTCCTGACAGATTTTTTATTTTTACTCTTTTTTTTTTTTTGGCTCTTTTGATAGTTGCTGACCCCTGGCTTAAACTGATATTGAGGTTTTTGGATTGGCCTTTCTTTAGTTTGCTAAAATCTGTTTTTGTTTCTGCTGACCCTGTCCATAGCAGTACACTGCATTACTTCCAACACTGGTGCTCCTGCTGCTTCTCCAAATTGGGGGCCGTTACAACATGCATCTGCTGTAATCATGTAGTAATACACTAAATATGGATAAGTACCTCATACAACCCCACCGCAAATAATCCAAACTACCCCTATCAGCTCCGCAGTGGATAGTTTTTTAGTCAACACCAACCTTTTTCTCATGGTGTTTGAGCTCCTTCTTCTACCTTCTCGGCTGATTTGTTTCAACCTTCCTCTCGTGCCACCTTTTTCTTGTCGAGGGCTAACTCTGGCACACTGCTGAAAGGTCCTTACCCCAGCTGCTGCTCTTTCACCGAGCCTTTGTAAACACTCCCGCTTCCTCATCCGTCTCATCAGGGAGCTTCTCTACTCCTTCATGTCTCCCCTCTTTTCCCAAACACACACAAACACAGTCAGACACACAAACTGCGTGCATTATCCCTGTAATCTTTGCCTCCTGCTGAGCAACTTCTTCTAATTTATGTGGATTAAAGCCATTTGTTGCAGAAGGCAAAGAGTGCCATCGTGGAGCCAAACATCAACATTAGCCTCATGCTGGAGACGTACATCTTCTATTGTATACCGGAGGCATTTAAGAAAAATCCATACATGTTTAGCTGAACTGTCTCTTTAAACTCATTGCACCCCACAGCCTTTTCGTGGCTGGGTTGAACGCACAAAGGACTATTTGAAAACTTGTTTTTGTTGTGATAGTATCAGTTGTTATTAACGAGGAGCAAATGCTGCGTAAATGAATCTGTCTGAGCTCCTCGCCCTCAGCCATCAATCAGACGTAATACGCTCACTGCTGATTTAATTGGGTTAGAATGGCTGCCATGGTGCAACACAATGCTATGATGCCACATGTCATTCACTAAAAACTATTTGTTAACAGGCTCCGCTCTGTTTTCTTTTGTCCTCTTTTTTCTTACCTGCGCCTGAAACCTGACGCACAGGGAAAAGGAGTGAGAGAGTTTAGCCATCGCTTGCAGCCACAGCTTATGAAGCTGTTCCAACAGTCTGGCACCCAAGGGAGCCGTGCTAGTCACACCAAATCTATCCAGAGAGACAACAGTGGACTAACAGTAAGCATAGGTTGTTTCAGCTCTGTCTGTGCAGCATTAGCATGTATTCCCTCGGTCTCGGGCCAGGGTAACAAGAGATTCAATTTCGCCATTTCTGGTCCGCTGAAATCAATTGGTGCAGTTAGGAACAGCAGAGTGTGAATGATACAGACTAATTCTCTTGGAGAGGGAGGTTAATGTGAAGTGCACAAGGTCAGTGCATTTAGAAAGGTAACTTTGGCTTTGCCTGTGACTTTCTCTTCTGTTTCCCCCCCCCCACCTCTGTCTTTTTGCTTCTCTCACATGAACACACACACACAGCCGCAGAGTCCCTCAGTGGTTTCTTTCTCCTTCACTCGTTCACTCTCCCCTTCTCTGTCTCTTTCTCTCTCCCACATACACTCCTAGAATAAGAGTTTGAAAAGGGTTCCTCCTGAAGGGCTGAGGTTGCTTCTGAAGAACACTTTTTTAAGAAAGGGTTTGTCAAGAGTTCTTTGTACGACTAAGAACACCTTTTGGAAGAAAGAGGTTTTCAAGGATTGTTGAAACTGGGCATTTAAAGACCATCAACTCCCAACGCTCAAAGGTTTACCCACATTTCATATGGTATTTTTAAATGTAGATGTATCTGGCCCACATGTCCTATCATGCTGCTACTCTGCTGGAGTGATTTGTAACTATTTTATGCTCCAAAATGCAAACTTTATTTTTTGTTAGTGTTTGATTTAATGGCTGGGACGATACTTATGTCCAGAACTATCATGATACTAGGGGGATAATTCAATATGTGATTCGATATTACAGTTTATTGAATTTTTAGTTTGCTTCTAAGAGTAGCCCGTGGGGAAAAATTTGAATCATATATGCTTTGAGTGACCGTATATCATGATTCATATGTCCAAAAAACAATGCACATCGCATATCAGTCAGTCTTTGAGTTTTATTTCAGTAGCATATTTTCTATACCTCATATAAAAGTAAATAACATACTTTTTGTCTTTAGCTATTCCTGCAAGCTTGTGTCATAAAAATAATATTAAAAAAATAATACAAATAAGATAATAAGATTGTAGGCCAATATTTATAGAGCCCCTGAAAACGGCAAAAATCCAATATTGTGCATCCATACCAGAGTGGGTTCTGGATGGAACCTTTCACAGGTTCTTGTTATAACCCTTTATTTAGGCTTTAGGTAAAACCCTCTGAGAGGGTTTCAAGTAGAACCTTTATAAAAGGGTTCCCTTCATGGTTCTGTTTAGCACCTTTATTTCTAGGAGTGCAGGTTATCTCACACAGTCTGAGTTTTCTCTCTTCCCCTCTTTTCTTTCCATTCACCCTCTTCTCTCACTCCTCTCTCCCCGCATGCTAAGGAAGTGTCTCTTTGCACGTCGCAGGAGGCTCAGAGAAAGCTGTGCTACAATAATTGGATTATTGAGCAATCGGCAAACAAACATAAGACACAAAGCACGGGATCAATACAGAACGCTTGCATTATTTGAGGTGGTCAAAAGCAATCAAAAAGTAGTAGCAGTGAATAAAGACGTCAAACAAGTTGCTGTTCAGGATTAGCGAGTTTAAGGACAAATTGGTGGTGCAACGTCAATAATTGCTTATTAGACATCAAAGGAATCTTTCCTCCTCCACGCAGACACTCCCCGTCCTGCTCAGTCTGGTGAATTTGGATGAATGTATGTCGTGAGGCTTAAACTGAGCCCGGCAGTGAACAACACAGTCTGTCTGTGGCCAGTGAAATAGCTTTGGGTTTCTATTGTGTATTAATGTCCAGATGGACAGTTATGTTGTAATCTGCTGCACTTCCTGTTTACAGACAGGTATAAACTGGCTAAATATAACAGCAGCTTCGGTGAAAGGCGACATGAACTGTGTGGAAAAAATTATGTCAGTGATGATAGTTGGAAAACAATCTCCAAAAAAGCCCAAGGTGACTTCTTCGAATGTCTTGTTTTGTTTGGCGAATAGTCCAAATGGGTTTATTGGATTAAAGCAAGCAGTCATTACATCACCAAGCTTCTAGTACCCCATATTTTGCAAAGGCACACTGATTTATTTTGCTGTGCCACACTCGGGTGTAGAGCTGTAATGATTAGTCAATTAATCGATTAGTTGTTAACTATGAAATTTATTTATTCATTGTTTCAAATAATTTTTTAAGAAAAAAATATTATGATTTCAGTTTGTCAAATGTGAATATTTTCTCATTTCTTTACTCCTGTATGACAGTAAACTGATTATCTTTAGGTTGTGGACAAAACAAGGGATTTGGGAAAGAGTGATCAACACTTTTTTCACCATTTTCAGACAATTTATGGACCAAACAATGATCAGTTATGTGAGAAAGACGGACAGGCACTGACAGATAATGAAATAATTCATAATATTAGTTGTAGCCACACACGCAAATATTCACATTTCAAAAGCTGGAAACGGATAATTTTTGGCATTTTTGCTTAAAAAATGGCTTATGTCCATCCAACAGTCCCAGATCCAAACATATTCCATTTATAATGATATGTAACAGAGGAAGACCAAAAATCCTCACATTTCAGAAGCTGGAAGCAGAAAATATCTGGCATTTTTGCTTGAAATGTAACTCAAATAATTCTATTATTAATATTATTGCTAGTTCGTTTTCTGTCAATTGTCTAATCAGT
The DNA here is from genome assembly GCF_056507025.1 of Lutjanus erythropterus. Taxonomy (NCBI): domain Eukaryota; kingdom Metazoa; phylum Chordata; class Actinopteri; order Lutjaniformes; family Lutjanidae; genus Lutjanus; species Lutjanus erythropterus. The sequence goes on along the minus strand of NC_139319.1, from coordinate 14,357,677 downwards.
TTAATAGGTTTGCATCCGTGTACCAGTTTGACTACAAGCCGAGGACAGTTATCATACCACATACATTTATCTACTGTGTTAAATTCAACCTTTTCCATATGTTTACTTTAAGAAATGGTTTCAAGTTTTTATGTCTGTCAGGACATAATATTTTGTGAAATTATAATAAAATGTTTTTTCCAACCAAAACCTGTTTAAATCCCTTTTAAGGACCAGTATGTGGAATTTCAGTGCATCTAGCTGTGAGCTTGCAGATTGCAAACACCTATAGAGAGACAGTGGCTGCAAAACTTGCAAAAAACACAACAGCTGCATCCAGAGCCAGTGTTTGGTTTGTCCATTCTGGGCTACTGTAGAAGACATGCCCATGCAACATGCTGGCCTCCTTGGAAGAGGACCCACACCCTCTTTAGACATTAACAGTTCAGTCTAGGGTAAAGAAAACAATGAATGATTCCTGTTTTCTGCTCATTATACATTAATGAAACATACATATGAATAAATCTCATTTGGCCCGAAGTTTCAGCTCAAATCTATCACATTTTGTCTCATGAACCAGTCAGAAGAAGGTAATAATAGGTGATTAAAGTGTGCATATTTGTCATATAGATATAATGATTTTATTTGTTTTCATGCTAAAAGTACGAAGTGTTGTGCCGCTGACAGCATAAAAAATTCACAGAATAGAACCATCACCATTTCATAACATTGCCTGGTGCAGAAGCCTGCATGCAAGCCCCAAAAAAACAAACCATTTTCCCCCTGAGATCCTCTAAAACAACAGCAAATCATGCAGTAAATAGCTTATACAGTACATTGTGCATCCAGTCAGTGTATACAGTTGCACTATAAAATCAAAAAAAATTCTTGTGAATTCAGAATATTTGGGCTTTTATACTGAGAGCTTTTTCTAGGTCAAGTGAATAAACATTGCCAGTCTTGCATACTTCCTTAAGCAGCAGACGATGGGGGGGGTTTAAAAAAAAAAAAAAAAAAAGAAAGACTTCCCCCGAAAGTTTGCTGAGGGAACCTGTTTCACTAACCCTGAACTTCTGGTGTGGAACGTAAAAGTTGAGCTCCTGCCCGCCTGTCAGGTTGTGGCGAGGAGGGTGTCGATAAAAATGTTACATCGGAATTGACATGCTGGCAGTCTTTCGAACAAAAGCCCTGCACTGTCATTCTGCTTTACTGTCTCTGTGAGCACACAGTCACTGAGACCCTCTCACTGCTTTCTTTCTTCTGCTGCTTCCTCACCCTCTTTCCCTCTCTATGCCTCCCCCCCTCGTCTCCCTCTCCCTCCCCCTCACTCTCTTTCTCCTCTCTCTCTAAAACCCTTATAACATCCTCGGGATTTAAGAGCTTAAATGTCAGTCCCATGATATCAGTGCCATTCAGATTAAGCGCCTTAAATACGATGTAAATGTATAAATGTAGGCCAATGAGTGGGCACCATTCAATCCAATTAGCCGTAATGAAGGCAGTCTCAAGGAATCTCAAAAGCAATAATTTCTAATCATTTTCTGTGGCTTATTGACTATTACACTCCACAGACAGACAGCTGAATATACTCAACCTTCATGTAGAATTTTGGATTTTTATTATTTTTTTTTTGTTTATAATATGAATAACTTGGCCTGAGAGCTTAAACCATCTAATATTAGAAAGTTATGTAGCTTAAATTTATTATGTGAGGTCTAAAACTTTGCACTTTTGCCTTACCAGGAGTTCAGACTGGCTGCGTTAAAGGAACGCAATCAAAGTGTTGCATTAATGGGTGTGGGTTTTTTCCATGTACTTATGCCAAAAAACTGCACGGCAGGTGAAAATATTATGAGGAAGTTTTTAATAAGTTATCAGAGACACAATAAAATTAATTTAAGCTTCCTCTTGACAATTGCAAGGTAAACAGTGGAATTACCTGGTTCATGTTAAAATTTAATCAACAAGGAAATCATTAACATGTTACTGCAGAATCTGCAGGCAGGGAGCAGGATTTCAGTATCTGAAGCTTTCTTTGTTTTGTGCAGTAGTATTGACCAATCACATCTGAGCAGGCTCTGGTTGCATGCAGGTAAACAGTCCGAAGGCCCAAATGCAGTCTTGGTTTTAAAAAAAATTATCTGCGTTTATATTAGGGGTGGACAGTACAGTATAAACGGTAAAGAAAGAACACCAGTGTGAATTTGCCCTACAGGATGAATTTTGACCAAACTGTTATATTGTGCTGACCAGTAGAGTCCTCAAATTGTTTGACCAAAACAGTATCAAACAGATAACCAGCAGAAAACAATAATGCACAAATTATGTCAGTGGTTATGAGGGGTTGTAATACTTCATGTACTTGAGAAACGGTTTTGTATTTTTTTTGCACATATGTTCTAGTAATGGCTGTCATGCAGTTTCCAAACCAGTGTTTTACTCCTTCAGGTGCATTTTATATTTAAATCGTAAGAAAAACGAATATACCTTGATATATACTGGTACCTTCCATACTTCAAATTATACTGTGATGTAAATTTTCAGCCATATCAACCAGCCTTAATTTTTATGCTGACATCTGTTAGGAAAGATTAGCCAAAATGTTGGCTGACCCCAAAACACCTACAAAAAGAACCGATGTTTGTTTTTTGGAAGGACTTTGACTTTTGACTTGTGTAATAAAAGAAATTAATTGCTTTCAAAATTGGATTACACAACTGGCATTGTAGTGTACTGCTTTTAAACTGTGCATGAACTGCCACAGTGTCTCGAGTGCCTAATCAGGCTGTATAAAATGACTAAATCGTTATCAGGGGAGAATTTGTCAAGAGATTGCCACACATGTGCACTTAGATGGATTTGATTGCCATTGTGCTAGCTCAAAAGTCAAGCATGTTATGGTTCAAACATGATCTTTTACTCTGTCTCTCTCCTCCTGACTGTCACACAAAGACACATTTGCCAATATGCTTGATAAAACTGGAAATGCACATAGAGAGCAAGCAAATGAGAAACTAAAGGTAAACAGAAATCAAACCTAAAAAGTCAATCATTGCAGTTACTAAATGACAAAGAGCAGCAGAAAAAGAAAACTCTGCACACTTACATTTCCTGTACTATAGACTGCAGAGAGTTCACTGTTTGACAAGGCGTTGCAAGTATGTTTGATTCTGACGGGACCCACTCAAGCGACTTAAACCAGTCCCGAGCCTAAACATAAGAGATCAGATTTTGTGCCCATGCCCCAGAATCTTTGGTCAGTTCAATGCACAGACAGCAGGTAAGACCTGTCAGAGGGGGAATGTGGCAGACAACAAGGTAACCTGCCGTTTTATTGAGGAGGTCTCTCCATTCGGGATTAAAGTTGAAAGTAAATCCACCTCAACTCACTGTATTTTATACTAAACACATTTCTAAAACCAGTTAAACAAGTCAAGACAACGCAAAATGCTGGTGAATAAAGGACTGCTTCAGTCCCAAATACACAAAGTAGGATTTAATTCACTAACCACAGTGTGTTACTGTTACAACAAACTACCATTCAACAGCATGTGACGACTATACAGTCACGCACAATCACATATACTGAATCTCCCGGAAAAGATGATTCTATGCTTTGGTTAGATCTGGTTACTGTATGTCTAAAAAAAAAAATATCTCCTTATATAACATATCCTTGATACAAATGTTTAAGTTGTTGGTTTGCACTGCCTGACTGAATGTTTTTTAATCGCAAAAACACACATTTTACCATAATTCATTTTCCCCAAGGTGTACTTCAGTGATTGTCAACTGGCAACCCACATCCAGCCTGCCAAAGCGTCCCATCTGGCCTGCAAAATGGCCTCTGAAGTACTGCCGTATAAAGTTACTGTTAATGCAAAAAGAACATTTCCATCCTAGTGCTGCAACTTCACATTAAAAGCATTTAACGTGACTTTTATTATGAAGCAGTCACAGGAAATGCTATTTGTTGTCAGGGAGCTTGGCCCTGACCACTGTATTGTCCATAAAAAATGTGTCTGCAAAACAGGCCAAAAATTAAAAAGACATTTGAGTCATTTTAGACATCTTTTGGAAGCAAATGAGGTTAAAATGTTTCAGGGAGTAATGGAACAAGAAGGAGCAGCACAGTGACCTGTTAGATGATGAGCTTCAGGCAGCAGGTTACTACAGAGCTACTGGCAAAAACATTCACAATGATGGTGCAACCAGGGATGGGTACCGAGCTACGATACCTTTAATTGCTTTGCTCACATTTAGTATTGAAAAATGCCATATTGTACGTATTGTGCCATATCTGCACCAAATTTATACCTAGGGAGTAAATCTTATCAACATCTGTGGGCAAATAAGCATGCAGCAGGCTTACGGCAAGACGTAATAATGCTCGTGATTCATTACACACTGAAGAAGGATGCAGGAAAAACAACACGTTACACAGAGATAGGGGTCATTTTTTGTGTGCTTTTTTTTAACCACGAGTTACTTATCTGCACCAATGATCTGGCCTGGTAAAGCAGAGAACTAAATGCTGCTTATTAGCTAGCCAGCGCAGGTAACTTTTTAACATCGTCCCTGGTGCATCCTCTCCTCGACACAGCAGGGATGAATAACCTGGAGCTGAGGCAGAGAGCATTTTTGATAGCAAGCATGGTATCGCTTACAGACCGACTGGTAAAACTAGAGAAACATCTGAAGTTGATGGTCAGACCCGGGCAAGGTGTTCTTCAGCACAGAGAAAGTAAAATTATTTCCCAGTGCCACAAAAGTTACACACACAGTCATTCCCTTCTTCTTCTTGTTTTTCTTCTTCTTCTGTGAATTAGGCAGACTACTGTTTGTTAGATTTATATAGAGTTTAATACTGTACAGATATTCCATCAGTTTCCTCATTTTAGTCCAGTTATCACCAGTTATTTAGTACAGCATGCAGACTAAAAATCACTTTCTCCTTTGAAGTAATTGTACTGTAGTGTGTAATGTGATTTTCTTTGTCTTGAAACGGATTTTATAAAATTGGTATCAAAAAAGAATACTTCAGGAACCAGTATTGAAGTCAAGGCATTGGTAAAGGTATTAAAAATTCTAGGTGTTACTGCATAATAGCATCAAAATGTGTTCAAGCTGTTTATTTTTTCTGCCAATCGGGACTGCATCCTGCAATTGTGTATCTGGAATGACAGACTTTGACCATCACTCCTCAGTAAACTGCCTCCTTGGCAGAGGTCTGAGAGCATTCAGTTAGTTATCATTATGCAGTCCCTCCAGGATTTTGCAGGCCTTTTTGGGACTGTTGCAGCCTAAAATGCCTGATTTCACAGCAGCTTTTCTAAAAACAAAACAAAAAAACAAAAAAAACAAATTGTAATGCACGTGATGCACGTTGCAATGTTTTAAGGAATCTTTTGTAACAAAATTATGGGCGCAAGTGAAAATTGAAAATAGTGATTTCTGAAGGCAACTTGTTCCAGTGAGAGTAAAACTGCACTCTGTTCTAAGTAACCTTACAAAAAGGGCTGAGGATTACAGAAATTCTAACAAAATATGCTTTATTTGTAAATGAAGAAGTGGACTTGGGGGCTGCTCCACAAAAAAAGCAAAATGTTTTTCAAGCTCAAACTCAGTCAAAACAGCAAGAAAAAAATATATAAATATATATTGAAAATATAGTAAGTGCACAGAGGATTGATAAATGTCAAAAACAATGCCAAATCCTGTGTTCCTTTCAGTACCTGTGACAAAATAAAAACAATAAAAATACAAAAGAAAATAATAAATAGTCAATTCATTGAGACATGTATGACATCTGCGTGGGAGGAGCTATGATTGGTGGAATTCATGGGAAGCTACGACGATTGAGACAATGAATTTGTGGGAAAGTTGCGGCGATTGGACAAAATTGCAAGGTCAGGCAGAATTCACAAGGATTGGTTGAGTTTGCGTTCAGCTGTTGTAATCAAAACATTCCAATGGATTTCCTGAGTTTTAGAGAGTCTGTTCACCCTGATATAAGCCACGAGCATTAATTTTGTAAGAAAGTCAAAAGATTAATCAATGATAGGCTAATTAAGCCTAAATATATATATTTTTTTTTTTTTAAATTTGAAAGTCCGGCCCCCACAGAGTCTGCTTAGAAAAATTCTGGCCCTTGGACAAATAGTAGTTGATGACCCCTGGTGTACTCGAACAGATTAATTTGTTTTTTAGTGTTTGTGATTTCATCATTCATTCATGCAGGACACTTTTATGCACACACCAGTGCAGGCTGTGGCTATCTATCCAGCAGTGTTTGCACTTAGTGTGTGTGAGTGTGTGTGTGTGCACACCGTGTCTGCCAATGGAAGCCTCAATTTTTGGAGAATCAAATATTAGTAGGCTGCATTGATTTTGGAACAAACCTCTACGTTCTTGTGTGAGCTCAGTCCTCCTGCCAAGTTTGTCTGGTCTGTCTACTCACTCTTCCTTTCCAGGCAGTGTAGAGTCACTTCTCTGAGCTGTGTTCAATGTGCCGAGCAGCAATCGCTCTGTGTATCCGCTTACTTTCTTGCCTCCCTCTGATGATATTAGGAGAGCTCAGACTCGCTGATAAAAAATTCATCAAAATATTTAGCATTTTAACAATTGCTAACCACTCTCTGCGCAATCCTGTGCTTCTATTTGTTTGTCTGTTTTGTCATGCACTTTACACTCAACTTAAAAATGTCACAAAAAAGCTAAATCTTGGCAAGCAGCACTTCAGCTGAAGTGGCGGAGAGACAAGCATCTGGCTGAAACATGTTTAAAATCCCAGTCTGATGCATACAGTTAGTGGCAATGTCTCCCAAGTCGCTGGCCACCAGCCAATAGGAAAAGATGACAGGAAGGACAAGAGACGTTGCATTCCTCACTCCCTTCAGGCATCCACTGTAAAGGGTTATTTCCCCTTGCCTTTTAAAATAAACAGCCTACTGTACATGCCTTAATGCTCGCTGATTGGTGCTACAGTACACATGCACTCCAAGAACAGAGCAACAATTCATTCAGACTACTTGAATTGACCCTTATCTCATTAAATGTAATCATTTTGTACTCACAAGATGACACAGAAACATGCCCATGTCCCATCTCTTCAAACATAATGCTTTGATTATAAAAGAGCACGATTCATTCGCTGGATAAACCCATTTTTCCCTGATTAAAAAGACTAGGATAAGTTCAATGAGGTGTGGGTTGATGTGTGGGGATTAATTATGTTCATGTGGCACTTTGTTGAGACTTTCTCGCTCCCGAATATGTTGGCTGCGATGAACAATATAGAATAAATTGAAAGGGGGACTTAGACATGCCCTTTCCCTCTGCCCTTTTTCTTCTTCTTTCTGCTTATCTCAGATCATCGTCTTTCCCTCTCCGTCCATCCCTCTATGCAGCTCTTTATCTGCCTCTGCCTCTCTTGTCTCCATTCCTCTCGATTTTCTTTTTACTGTAAATCTCAGATTCTCAGAGGGACACTGACATAAACCAAAGGAGACACTAGCCTCGCAGTTATTTCTGTACTTCAGTTTTATGTGGCTTCAGTAATAAATAACAAAAGAGAGCTTACTTAACATTTTAGTGAGTTTAATTTTAAGCTGCATCTCTACAGAGTATATATATATATATATAGCCTACTGTACACACAGTGAGTTAGTAATAACATGAGTAATACATTTTTTATGAGACTTTATGAGACATTTTTGCTCTTTTAACTTAGAAAACCATTACTAATGAAAGACATGGCCTAATTCTGTTCATCAAGCTAATTTAAAATTTTACTTCCTCGCATTTCTCTTCGGAAAATGTCGACCGTCTCTATACATATATCAGCGCTCCCACCAAATTAAAAAAATCCCGAGAAATATGTATTTGGATAGTATAGACTTGTCTTTCATACAACATAAACAAAAAGATAATCTCAAAAATATCAGCTGCATTTGTTCCAGTGTCCACAGAAATGTTGATCCTAATAACTTCCTTGGTACAACTTATTTGTACACACTTTTATTCTTAAATTTTGGGCACCAAAGCAAAAGGGCAGGGGTTTTCCTGATTCTCTGTCTTTATTCTTCCTTATACTCGAGGTTAGAGGTGTGTTAATACACGTGAACACGCTGTAACCCTCTCCTTGGCACGCTCCTTTATGTACAAGAGCCTAATCTGATTTTAATACACTGCGGGGTTAACAGCTGCTGGAGGCAGAGCGCGCTCAATTCTATGAGGACAGATCGGATCAATTACCCGATCCATCTATAGGCTAGAAACTACCCTGTGCTGCTGGCCGTAGATTAGATGAATATATTCTGTTTTAATCAGAGTCGCCACGACCTTTCATCAATGCCATCTTCCCTCTGACCAATGAGGTGTGAAGAAAGAGGAGTTGACAGGTTTGAATGTCCTTCAGTGTCTGTCCTGTATCATTACCCATCCCTCAAAATAGATCGAAGCTCTCTAAAAAAAGAAATCCGTTGTCATGCATTCACAGCGCTCGGTGGAGCTTTGAGCCCTCCGTCCAGCAGGAGTGTGAGTTGGGGGTTTTACTTTCACTAAATTAGGAGTTTCAGGCACAAATTAATTTTTGTGTTTTGTCTCAATATAATCATTAGATTTTGTTCTTAAAAACAATAAGGACAGATTACTGGCTGTTTTAGGAACAACCCCCCAAATTATGTAAATGAGATCAGGTTGGAGCTCTTAACTCAGCCATATTCACTATTTACCCGTCCATCAAACATACATGCACAGTGCTTACAGTATGCATAGATACGGGTTCCAGAAGGGGTCTTTCTGAGGTTCTACTTTGAACCATTTGCTTCTGGAGGACCCTTTTTTTGAAGGAACGATTTGTCAAGGACATTTTCTAAGTCTTAGGGTTCCATCAAGAACCCTTGTTGTCCAAAGAACCCTTTTTGGAAGAGAGACCTCGCTAAGAACTGTTTAAGAACTCTTTAGTCAAAGGTTCTGTGCACCATAATATAAAAAGGTCCTCTATAGAACCACCTGAGTGTGTTCTAGATAAAACCCTTAGAGTACAAGAGGGTTCTTGGTAGATCACTGTGGGTGGGTCCTAGATAAAACCCTTGGAATATAAAATGGTTCTCCATTGAACCCCCTTAGAATATAAAAAGGTTCTCAGTAGAAGCTTGTGGGTGGGTTCTAGATTAAAAAAAAAATAGAATATAAAAAAGATTCAAGGTAGATCCCTCTCGGTGGGTTCTAGAGAAAATCCTTGGAATATAAAAAGGTTCCTAGTAGACCCCCTTACAATATGAGCAGGTTCTCAGTAGAATCCCCTGGGTAGGTTCTTGATAAATCACTTGGAATATAAAAAGGTTCTCGGCTAAACCATTACAGCATAGAAGGGTTCTCCATAGATCCTCTTATAGAAGGTTCTGAGTGAAAACTTCCACAAATGGCTCAAGGTACATCCCTTTATGTTAGGTTCTAAGCAGAACTATAAAAATGTTCCAAATGGATCCTTTATAAAAGGTTCTACCAAGAAACACAAAATGGTTCTTCTATGGGGACAGGCCAAAGAACCCTTTATGGTTCTAATTATCACCTTTATTTGTTGGAGAATGTTCTTCATGTTGTCTTATTTCCTCAAAAAGCCGCTGTAACAATCATTCACTTCTACGACTTACGTAAAACAAACCTCTCAGAATATTACAAAACAGCCAAAAATGAGAAGCCACACTAAAATATCAACATGTCCACTAAACAGCTGTGCTTGTTTACAAGTGTGCATGTATGTGTGTCTGTTTGTGTGTGTGTGTGTGTGTGTGTGTGTGTGTGTGTGTGTGTGTGTGTGTGTGTGTGTGTGTGTGTGTGTGTGTGTGTACACCCCAAAGGGAGCCACAAGGGGACCAAAACCAAAGGGAGCCCACTGAGGGGGAATAACTAAATCATGTAGCCCACAGATGTTTGTTAAATACCACAATGAGATGGAAAAGATGGGCCCAAAACTGTCAGATTGTTGTGTGGATGTGGTGTTCTGTCTGACCAGTGGCGAGCATGCATTAGACAAATGTGGATCTAAATCTCTGAATCCGTGTCAGCCTGCCTGTAGCACTATCAAATGTGAACGAGACAACAGGAGGCCTATAAGCCCTGCACAAACAGCACGATGAAACACTTGGCATGCTAACAACACTCATGGAAGTCGTGGAGAAAAGTTTATTGAGATGCAGCTTAAGCGGAGATGAGGGGTTATAAGCTGAAATAAATAAATTTAAATTAGGTTTTTGTAAAGTTTTAGTCGAGAAGATTTTATGAGAAGAGCTTTAAAAAGGTAACACCAACTGTTCAGTCTGCACAAACGCTTGTCAGTACGTCGTAGCACCAGAAAATTAATAATTATTCAACTAATTTAACTGCAGGGAGGAGCATCGTGAGCAGTGTACATACAGCAGCCTGTACTGTAGCTGAGCCTTCAGGCGAGCTCTGCTGAGGCCGGTGCCTCTCCCATCGCGTCAACACATGTGACGTGCCCTCATTTTCAACACCATTAATCTCAGGAGGGGAGTCGGAGAAAGGGGCGGGAGGGTTGGGGGGTGGAACGTGATGCAGTAGACTGAGCATTTGACTCAGCATTTTGTCTTGCCATTCATCTAGGGACTGTGTAAATGGTATGTGTCATCGCCTAACTGGGTGTGCAGGTGAAGAAATGTGGAGCCGAAGGTACGGGACGCTGTAGTTCATCCACCAATAAAGCTGCACACACACACACGCAGCCAGTTTTATTTCTCTGAGATTCTTTGGGGAAAACGGTACAAGATTGCGGCGGTAACACAAAATAGTCATAATGTAATAACTGTACTTCTGTTATCCAAAAGCCACAAGTGAAGTACAGGATAATGGAACTGAGTGGAAATTCCCTACATGTCTTAAGACAGCGGCTTTAATGAGTCACCATGATATGACGTGACTGACAGCAAGTTTACCAGGACTCAAAGAAAACAAATGTGTCCTCTAGTGACGGACAGTTTTGTCAGTTGCGAAACGCCACCTGAAATGTACGTATGACTGCTAATAACAGCTACTGGTCGTACTAAAACGTCCAAGATGGGACAGGTACCAAAGACCAGTCCTAAAACAGTATATGAGAGCGGTGAATTGATTGAATGTTAAAATTCTTAATTAATCATTAATATACATGTGTCCCCTTTAGTCAGATATGCTCTAAATCATCAACAGGAGAAAAAAACACGTAATTAAACCTAGCAGTTTATCTACATTTTGCAGTGATTGCAGGCAGTTAACTATATTAACATTGTCTTATGATTTTAGTAGCTGCCATTTTTTTTGCAATAAATTCAGTTGAGAGGCATTCTTTGCTGGCACGTGATTTTTTTGTATTATATTTTGTTAATTTCATATCATATCTACATTGTCAATCTGATAGATTTTTTAAACAATTCAGACTAATATATTTTTAAAAAAAATACATTTCAGAGAAACTGTGGTAATTTAACTCGACTGGATTTGAAAAAAACAAAATAATTCAATAATTTCTTTTTTTAGTTGACAACCACACTGAATTTAAAAAAAATGTAGCTGATCAAACAATTATCTTTTTTCAGTGTGGTAAACACACAAAAAATCAACCTACATAAATTCACATTTATTAATCCTGCTAATTGCTTACACTACATGCCCAATTTTATAGTTACAACAGAGGAGTAATTATTAGTACTGTAAGTACAGATACCACTTAAGTATCACAGCAGTATCTGTAAAATGCTAACAACACCCATTCCTCCTCACTCATCACTCAAGTGTTATGAACGGTGTGACTTTTCTGCACTCAACTGTTGCGAAGACTCTTGTTAGATACAGTACAAGGAAACATGCAATTATCTACTGTACTTTCCTCCTCTCTTTCTCTGTCTGTAGCACAAACGCACACATGTATACTGTACATGTACACACACACGTACACAGACGCACACAGTGTTGTACTTTTTTACCAGGTTTTCTCTCTTTTCTCTCTACTGTATGGTAATTTCCTCCTGTTCAGTTTCTGGCACCTCTCCAGTGTAATCACTAAGGGGAAATCACCCCTTGAAACCCTTGTGAGTGTTTGGCCCTTAATTCATATTGCATGAAATGAGCATGCAGCTTTGTTCACAGAGAGAAAAAAAAACACACCAAGTCTTCAGTAGACCTTGTCTAATACAACCCACAGATGGGAGCTCTAATAACTAATGCCAGGGCCGAGAAACTAAAACAACAATAAAGTGGGACCTGTACCTGATCTGAGCATTAGTTATTTTCAGATTGAGACACCTACTGATCTACTGACATGTAATGTTTCATATATGGGGCAGTAACAGCACAGCTGCCATCCTGCTGCACCTGCTGATAATCCTCACCAAATTACCCATTTATTCTCAACACTAGCATTTATATAGAGTTGTGTTCATGGCCAAAGAACAAATAAAAAGCCCAATAAAAAATAAATATATCTTCCTCTTTAGCTGTTAAATGCTACACTTTCTTCCACATCACTCACTGCCTGTCAAAGCTGAATAACTTCTTATCGTTAACTGACCCGTTCTAAGTCCTGCCCGCAGCAAACACTTGCTGCCAGACACCAGAAATCTTCAGTAAAAGTCAGGATGTAGAAACTAATTTGTATACTGATTAAACAGAAATTTAAACTTAGACTAGTCAACTAACCAGCCTGCTCTCCTTGCAGGTTAAGGTCTACGTGCCTGTGCTGAATGTGGTCATGCATTGCTCCACTGAAGTTGTTATGCCAGTTTATTCCATCACAGCTGACATTAAACCCTTATTTTCATTTTCTAGATCAAAACACAGACAAACTGGTTTAGATGTTGTCTTTGTCCCGCTCTCCACCTCGCTGGTTACATCCAGGTATTAGTGCCAGCCTTTCGGGGCTGCAGCCCTGGCTAGTGGCAGGTGACTGTGACATGCAGCAGTTAACCAGAGATTAATAATTAGTTAACCTGCTACTATTTCTGGTGCCGACTAGCAAGGGTAGCAACATTTCATCGACTAGACCAGCGGTTGCAATGAGGCAAGTCCAGGTGTGCCATGGGATTTTGTTACAACAATGCATTATTGTTGCAATAAGCAACTATAGATAATGTTATGAATGAAGTCTTAATTTTCTTTATCTTTACTTTGCACACACTTGTTGTATTCCTCAATACTCGATACAGATGCAAATTATATGCCCTTAGAAAACAAAATTTTAAAAGCCTTCCTTCAAAACAAACCTCCGGTTTTCACCACTGCACAGTCGCCAGATGGTGTGAATTCTTAGTGCGACACATCAAAGCACACATCCTCACTGACGCGTTATATGGTTAGGTAAGGTTAGTGGTAATGGCTGTATTGCTACTTTTATATGATTTTAACGTTTCAAATTAATTATGTTGTTAATAAATATTTAATGAGTAATAAAGCTGTCAATATTTGTTTTGCTTTTGTAATTAAAAATAAACATTCACAGAGTGATAGGAGTGATAACACCTGTTATACGTGTGTTTTGCATGAGTACAGGTGTGCCTGAGATTTCAGTTAACCCTTGGGTGTGCCTCGTGCACAAGAAGTCTGAAAACCACTGGACAAGATGACTAATCATTATTAAAGACGTGCCTTGTTGTGTAGTTCTGTGTCTCACACCGTAGAAACACGTTGTTGATGAAGAGATCTTCATGTGCATCAGGGTGGATAAATTCTTTGTATTTTTCTACCTCACCTCACTGACCAAGGTTAACTGATACACTGTAGATCAGATGCACAACTAGGTCATCACTGTCCTCAATTTCCTTGTCTTTTTTTCTTTCTGTGGTTATGTAACTGTGGTGCCGGCAAACTCATTCCAATTAGACTGTGACAATCAAGCCATCCACTCAACCTGTCAAACAGGCAATCCCGAAAGCTGCTGGAACGGCATCAGCATCGCACCTGAATAAGAAGCTTCCTCTCCTGGTGAGCCTGAAATACCACAAGGAGCACATGTCACCGGCACCGGAGCGAGTGGGTGTAATCATACTGGAATGAAGGAAGAACTTAAGGCATGTCAGCTACATTCACAACAAGCAGGATAACATCCTCCTCCTCCACCAGCAGCGACCCAAAAGAATCCCGGTGCAGTAGGCCTCTTCTCCTCAGAGAGAACTTTCAAAAACACATTTTACATCGGTGACAAAAGGAAGCAAACTTTTCACTGCCTTCTACCTCTAATTGTACTAAGACTGCATGATGCTCTTCTTAGTAGAGATGTACGATCCACTTTTTTCAGTTCTGATCTGATTCTGATATCCGGATTTTGATACCTGCTGATCCCGATACCATACTGACACAAGCCCTCTTTTTTAATATTTTTCTGTGACATTCACATGTGCAGCCGTTTGGATGAGTGTAAGTTTGCTGTTTTCTGTCCCAGAATGCAAATGTTTGTTAGTGTTTGTGATGTGTTTCTCAGAACACAGTGCTTTATGTTGGTAGTTTAGTAGGTAGTAGGAAAAAATCCACACACCAATAAAGCTTGATCAAGGCATGTATTAGCGTGACTTTTTGAGCTCCAGGCTCTTCGTCAGACTGATTGACTGGTTTATTGTTATAGCATGAGTGAGGAGGACATGTCTTCACTCCAGCTATATCGTAGCGTGGTAATTACTTGGTGTTACATGCAAATGCAATATGTTTCCCCTATAGAGCTGAACAGTGAGGAAAAGAAAATCCCATTCATATTCTGAACAGAGGATTTAAACTACAAGTCATAATTTTGTAACGATCCAAGTTAGACTTACCACAAGCTATGATATTTTGAAACGATGGTATATGCTCCTGTAGAAGCCACAAATCCACTGGATATCAACCTTGTTTTAGGAAAAATGAGGTGGCTAGGAAGCTACATTTCTTCACTCCAGCTGTTTCCTTGCACAGTAATTCCCTCATATACATGCAGATTTGCATGTATATACACTTTAGGTTGCATTTTATGCATGAAAGGTGCTGTATAAATAAAAGATATTGTTATTAAATGCTTGAATTGTCCCTATATTACAGGCAAATGCAGAGTATTACTGAAAAGATCATTCAAGATGCACTGCTTAGCATAGTATTTACAAATAGAAAACATTTGGCAAACACGTGGTGTTGTGGAGTCTGATACCCGATGAATGCCATATGTCAATATTGGGCTCTATTACTGATACTGGATCAGATCAGTCCCTCAGTACTTCTTAGCAGATGTTACCTATTGTTTGGGAATGGCCAGTAATAATGAGTGAAGCCACATGCAGAACATCTACAGGCATACCAAAAAGTTTAATTCTGGTTATTGCCACAGGTCGTGGTTAAAGAATTATACAAATGTCGAGAGTTCCTGGTGCAAGGCCCCAAATCAGTCACTCACTGATGAGAAAATGGGACTGTGGAAGACCGCCGATTTCTCTGACTGCTGACATCAGCAGCACCAGCCAGATGTTTGCCCTCCAGAGTCGGAGGTAGTCAGTATATCAGGACCCATCTAAGATGTGAGATGCCGTAATAACAGCAATGGCGCCCTTGACGAGGCCGCTCAGCCTCCAGTGATACCTTTCCAACATTGTTGGCACGTGTCCATAAAGGTGACCGACACAATGTACGTATTTAATAAGGCCGGAATCTAGGTCAGCGAGAGCAACCTTTCCCACAGTCAGAACAATTGCGGCGGCCTTGAGGAAGCAGCTTTAATGTTATAGCTATGTGCTACTTAAATGCAACAATTATATATGACCTTTCCAAATGTAAAGCACTAAAACGATAAATAGATAATGATCACCTGTATGTGTTCCAGTTTCCACAAATATGGATTAAGTGTTCATTTGCATTAGTCAGGTTTATTACACAACGGCTGTCACTGGCGGCATGAGAAAACATCAATACAATCACATACAATGTGGATGTTTAAGAAAGATTTCTGCTCTCATACTGGTTGTGAAGCGTGTGAAAAGATGAAAAGACCATAATCCTCACTTTGTACAAAACTTATGTTTTCTAGCATTCGTTCAAAACTGAGTCTCTTTTGAATATGAAATTCCCCGCTGAGTTTGTTGTTGAGATAAAACAATAATAAACCTACTAACTAATTCAGACCTCTGAAGCCTCATATTAGCTTAGTTTAGGCCAGGCCTATTCAATTAGTGGCCCATGGGCCCAATCCAGCTCTTTGATCATTTAACTGAGGCTGTTAGATAACATCTTCAAATAAGGTCATTTTACATTGTAATAGGGTTTAAAAATACACATGTAGATTGAAATGACTTTTTTTATTATTGTATGTACTTATTTGTGATTGGGTTGTTGTATGTTGATGCGGCATGATGTGTTTGCGTGTCTCCCGTCACAGATGTTGAATGGCTGTCTCCGTCTTGTTGTGGCGAGGACGGTTTGATGGAACATCAGGGACCAAAACAGAAATAAGTTTATTGGGTTATCTCTGATAATGTCATATTCGCTGGTATTTCTTTCAACTCGTGTATTTGAACTTGTATCAAATAAACTAAACTACACTAAAGTATGAAATTATAAGTATAAATAAATAATTTCTTCAAGTGAGAGAGAGAAAAGTTTTAACGCAGGCTGTTTAAGCAGACAGAATTTGGCAGAGTCAAACTGAGTGAAAAAATACAAGATTGTTTATTAAAAACAACAAGCGACTTCTAATCTAGGATTACAACAGTGCTTTGTTTTTTTCTGTACTTTTGTACATAATGTTTCTTTTTCAATTGTGAAAAAAATCAAAAGATGCATTGTTTTACATATTTAAATCCCTCCCTAACTTTTTTTTTTTTTTTTTTTTTTTTAATATGGCCCTTTTAAAAATTCAATTGAATTTAGGATGACAATGAACAGGAGAAATTATTAGAGCATGACATCATGATCATGAATATGATATTAAGGTAGACTTTAAAAACCCTTACCCCTCACAAGGTAGAAATATATCGAGGAACCCCCAATGTATGTCCTTTGGAATAATTTGACAAAGCCCATATTTTTACCGCAACCATTGAAAAACGCATTTATCGCTAATTAATCGATAGTCTAGTCAGTAACTGCGATTCATTTGACATTGTTTGAAGCATTTGTTAATAAGGAAACTTAAACTTAATCTTAAAACGGAATGAGGAAGGAAAAAATGAAATGAGAAAAAAAACTTTTTTATATATTATTACTTATTAATAATTAATCGTTTGTTAGCATTTTTAATTATTGGTTAAGGAATGCACAAAATATGCAACACTATTTTTATTTATTAAAAGTTATTGATTGTTAGATCTGTACATAATCTATGACCTACTTAAAATTTAGATATTAAAATATGAACTATGAAGCCTTGTGCAAAAATAAATATATATTTTTTATATCATGATAATTTAAATAAATGAATTTGAAAACTTGACTTGTCTGAAAAAGTAAATTGTCTATTTTAATAACACTGAAAACCACTAGTATTGAATGAGTTAAGTTTGGAAGCATTCACATGTATCATTACGTAACAGTTTCACTCTGATTCTAATGTTGGTTATAAACAGAGAATAAAGGAAGATAAGAAGAGGAGATAATTGGAGTCTTAAGCTTAACTACAATAAAGGAATGCACTTAATAAACCTGAATCATTAGTGACATTACATGTTCTCGCTGCCCTTCCTTTATAATCTTAATGCCACGTTAATGATACCAAACCACAACAAAGCAGACATGCATCTGTGAGTGCGCCTCTGTGTTTGACAAGGAACAAATTAATCAAGGCGTGAACGTGCACAAACTCTTCTTCTGTTCTGCTGGAAGTCCATCCTCGCAGCATAATGGTGCGTCAGCGTGTCTCGTTTTCTTCGAGGTCCAGCAGCTGAGTGAGATTGTGAATAAAAGAGAAAGCTCCTGCTTAACAGTCAAAACCCAAAAAAAGCTCCAGACTGTCTCCCTTTCGGCGCAGAGAGAGAGACACAGGCAGCTGTAGCCAAGTCAGAGGAAGGCAGGCGAAACAAAAAGCAGACACTGAACAGGGGAATGTTAGCTGGTGCCAGGTACAGTGCAGTAAACTCTACAGGGATAATGGCCAGATCGGAGTATTTCCCAGAGCTGTGGACAGTCCTGAGTTGATGCCATCATAGTGTCCTCTCAACAGTCTGACTGTGTCTTCCTGTTGAAACTGGCTAATTTCTTTAGAAACAGGCCAAGTTCCCAAACACTCATCCACATGCAAAGTCATTAGTACTCACTATGATCGCCCACCATTCATTAGAATGAATCAACAGCTGCCAAGTCACTATCTGTCTGGATCTGCTACTACCCTCAAATCATGATTCTGTCACATTGTAAAAAAGAAAAAAAGTCAGAGCAGTGCTCAGTGGTCTTAGCGAACAGATTGAAACTAGCATCACAAACTTGGGTATTGTTGCAATTTTTATTCCTGCAAAAAAGAAGTGTTTGTTTGTATTTGTTTCTTGTCTTTGTTGTTTAAACTTTGATATGTGAAGCACTTTGGGCTGCAGGCATGTATGAAAGGTGCTTTATAAATAAAGCTGAGTGGAACTGCGCTATGCCGACCTGCCTGAGTTGAATGCATGCATCTCTTGCTGCGCAATGCATTTATTAAAACATGAGTCTAGCTTTATTCAACCTTTCAGTCAACCAACTCAGCCATGACTGAGTTCCTAAACTATCAGGTGAACAGCACAACTTGTGAGTCTTGTAACAATCGCGTCAGTTTAGTAAATGTTGTGCTACAAAATGCTTTACAAGGACAGGATACTCTATCTTTACAGTAAGGCAGCCTAATAAAATGCCAAAATATATATATATAAAAAAACAGAAACGAGACCACCATCATTGTGGTTATCTAGTTAACTTTAGTTCTGGTAGTAATTAGCTATGGTAATTAGCATTTTACACAACCCTGCTGTGAAAAATGCAGGAGGAAACACAAAAAAAGAACAAAGAAACAGTTGTTAATACCCTAGTTTATAACCTGATACAAAAAACAATTCAGATTCTTTATATAAAGTCTGATACAAACTTTGTTTCTTCAGTAGAATCTACCGGAACTATTTTTTCTTTCTACTAGAAAGAAAGTTGTTCCTGTACGAAACTGCTGTCGATTATCTTGAGTAACCAGGTCATGATATCTGGAAAGAGACACTGGTGTTGAATTTTTCGAATGTATTTTTAAGCTTTGAGCGCCAGAAGCTGAGCGCCATTTTGTCCTATTATACTTGAGGGAAGGCAGACATCTCTACGGCCGATACGTCCAAATCTCTGCAACTCACAGTAGAAAAATCTAGATGGATATACAGCACTAAAGGCCCGGGGGAAAATATGTATGTTTGATTTTGGAACTGAACTGTCCCTGTAAAAGTTATGCAAATTAAGGGCGTGAGCACTTTCAGTGACAGGTGGGTGCTGTCACAGACGGCTATCCCATAGGTAGCTGTTTTGTTCGGCCGCCTCAGCCCCACGCACGATCTACCTGTTTGTCCATTTTTGTGTTACCCAGGAGTTAGATGGAGTCGAGCGCTGCCAAGGCGCTTCATAATGGCTCTTCAGTAACCTCAGGGCAACATCACAGAAGCCTGTTCACTATTTATTATACAGTCTATGGCAGCTATACAAGAGCTTTGCCTGAATAAAAGAATGTACAATCGGTCAAATTTTGATTTAAATCACAATCTGTCTGACATTCAACACAAGTTTTTGGTACTCGACAGTTTTCAATACTCTTTGCTACAGACATATTTCGGTTGGTGCCGAATATGAATGGAGGGTCAACAGTTTTCATTGTGCCTAGAAAG
This sequence comes from Lutjanus erythropterus, assembly GCF_056507025.1. NCBI lineage: Eukaryota > Metazoa > Chordata > Actinopteri > Lutjaniformes > Lutjanidae > Lutjanus > Lutjanus erythropterus. The sequence goes on along the minus strand of NC_139319.1, from coordinate 14,337,872 downwards.
TACTTTCAACGAAAAATGTTCAGAGTAATGGAGACATCCATTCTCATTTTAAGCACCACAAGCAAAATTTAATTGACCTCATTTGTATTGGAGGCAGATGTTTGAGAGAGAGAAAACCTCGACAAGTGAATCTGTAACTATTTGCGTGACTAGACCCAACCTGAGGTAAGAAAGAAAAAAATTGTTTTGTTTTTTTTCCGTGTGTGTGTGTGTGTGTGTGTAATACGAGAAAGCTGACCCTTTAATATACCTTCAATTATGACTTTTCTTCTCTCTTCCACTGAAAACAGAAATCACATTACACTTCCTGCCAAACACGTTTACCCTTCTGCAGCGTCAGGCAACGAAATGATCTCTCCACATAGGTTCAGTATGACAACGTTTTGTTTTTTTTTTTCTTCGAGCTGTCACCTGATCCTTGGAAGCCTCCTTTTACCTGCTGGGTCAGTGTGTCACGGGCTGCCGCCGCGCTACATACATGATTTGTGTGCCTGGAGAAGCCAGGTCATGAAAAACAAGAGATTCTGGGTGATGGTCTTTTATGGACTCAAATAAAGTCTTGACAAAGGACATAAATCATTTTTAACCTCACAGCAGAGCAGAAGGAGACGCCCAGTAAATGTCTGTTTTCTAGGTCACCACCATGAAGGCCATTTTAAAAAATTAATTATACATTTTCAAGGCTAAAACACGTGTGTGTGAACATTCCTGGCAGTTTCTGTGATTTTAACGTATTTAGTATGTTATCACGTATATATTTTTGAGATACAGAGTACAGTGAACATGTTAGTTTTGTTGTGTCCAGTGTAAGGTTGTCAAAAGTATCAACACTTTTTTCAATATCATGTATTTAAAGTGATAAATTATATGTTAATTATAGTATCAAAAGTACTGAATAGAAAAAAAAAAACATCTAAGTGCTCTTTTAAGACTTCAGTTTGGTCTTTATAGTCCTCGCTGGAATTGGACTGCAGCAAAACCGTACAGTGTTCAGTGACTTTTTGTTCTGTTCCAGCACCGTGTGCAGCTTGTTCATTTAAAGAAAGGAAAGAATTACCCTGTTTTGTTTGGCCGAAGATGTTTTTTCTGTGGTATTGAGTATAATTTGAAACTCTGTTATCATAACAACTTTTATCCAATGTGTCAGCTAGAACCCGACCGATAGATTGGTCAACCGATATTATCGCCCCAGTACTGGCCTATCACGGCTATATCGATCATTATTACGCAGCTTTGTTAAATACTCGATTCTGATTGGTCAAATACAGCATTCTATAAGGTCTGTTATTTCACTATAACAGACTGTTGCTATGGACGCAATTCTGATCATTGACTCTGGAGGAACAATGAAATCCTTTTTAACAACATAAAATAATTTTTAAATTAACATTTTGTATCAATTTACTTTTTTTTGGTATGTAACCATGTAATAAGCGGGATAATGCTTCATGTCGGGGTCCTGCACCATCCTGTCAGGATTAATGTCACAATAATGACCTGCTCACTGTACATTATCCCATTTATTTGGCACGCATTTATGTAACACAAAATATTAATTTTAAAATGATTTTATGGCTTTATTTTGCATTAATGACCTGCTCACTGTAGATTATCTTGCTTTCTACATGGCCATGTATCAAAAAAAATATCAATAATTCGACACAAAATATTCATTTTTTTAAATGATTTTAGTGATTTAACAATGATGTGATTGTCCATAGCAACAGTCTGTTCTTCATAGCAACGGTCTGTTATACATAGCAATTCTTATACAGAAATAACAGATCTTTGAATGCTGTAATTGACCGATCAGAATCGAGTATTTAACAAAGCCATCTAATAATGTGAAATAAACCTCTTCAGGATGATTCCATGTCTCTCCACTTCACGTCTGGATCCTGCATCACCCTGCTGGGATGTATTTCATAGTAATGACGTGCTCACTGTACATTATTCCTCACATATTGGTATCGACATATATGTTGTCCGGTACGTGCATGTATCAAATCTTTATTTTTTTTAAAGAACATGATGCAGTTTTACTTTTTTTCTATTACTACATCTGCTATTGAATTAAGATTTAAACACATACATAATTTAGGTAAAAGTATCTAATAATTTATTTGAGATAATAAATAAAAAAAAACATCTAAGCAGCAGATCAAATAGATGTATTAACTAAAAAAAGAACCTGGGAATAAATGAAATTGCTAAAACTAATATCTATGAAGGACACCGCATTAACAGCCCCTAAACCATTTAAAATCTCAAAAAGGCTGGCTTTCTCTTCAGGGTTTTCCATTCAATGACAGATAATTCTCACTGTTTGCTTTGGTTTTTCGGGCATTTCTGTTATGAATTAAATCTTTAACAAAGTTGTTGATGTTTTAAGTTGCAGGCGGCAGCGGCACATTTCTGAATCACGGGTCCTGCTGACGTAAAAATGTTGTACTTGCTGTTGTGTGTGTGTGTGTGTGTGTGTGTGTGTCCATGTTTGTGTGTTTGCGAGTCGAGAGAATGAAAAGTGTTATGTAAAACGGCCTGGAATAACCCCCCGCCCCCTCCACACACACACACACACCCTTCATTTTATTTGAGCCAACTATGCATGACCTACTTTGGAAACCTTTCAAGCTGAACAATTAACATTAACATTTTTTAAGCTTCTTCCTTTATGGCATCCTTTCCATGGAGGAACCGACAAGACAAACACTGTGTTTAATCGTAAGCACTTTGGCATCAGCGAACTCTAATTAAACATGAATGATAAAGGCATGCCTTGTTTGCTCAGTCAAGTATATCAGCATACAAGAGGAGGACAATAATACGCTGAGAGAGTCGAGATAGGCTCTCTCGGCATCCTCTCCACCAAAAATGAAATATAGATCTCATTGCTTTTTATAGCTCTGAATGAATAATGTCCACCCAATGAATTAAATGTCTGCCTGCATTTAGCTCAACAAACAATTCTTTTTTATTTACGACAATCGTGATAGGCTCTTATGACCAGTTATTCTTTGTAATTTGTGATTTATTATGTGCATATTTCCTTGTAGTCAGTCTATATTACAGATACCCAGTCATGGAAAGAGTATTAAAAATCTGTGTTCCAATACAAGTACTGGACATTACTGGAGTATTACTCAAGTACAAGTAAAAAGCACTGCTGTTAAAAATACTTAAGTAAAAGTGCAAAGTATTCTTTTCAAAATGTGAGTATTAGTTACTTTTTAACCATTTATGTTTATGGTATTATCAACAGTCATTCAGTCTTTAGTCTACATTACTCCCAACTCCTGCACTGTACTGGTCAGTGGTCACCGTCACCTCTCCAAACCTGTGCCTGCTGCAGTGTTTTTTAGGCAGATGCTATTTGCACCTGGGGTGGAATAGCCAATGTGGCTCTTTACACTTGGGTGTATATAATCTTACATGGCAGAGACAAGCAACCAGGTGTATGTAACTGATGATGCTATTGCCACCCAGAGTATAAATAGCCGATGTAGCTATTTACACCCATATGGCAGAGACAAACAATGATCTTTTCCTACACCTGGCCAAGTACTATAGTTTTAGCCAAATAGCTGATAGACTATCAATTCTTCTGTCCCTGTGTCGTGGTTTTCACTGGCCCGTTGGTGATCTGATGGCCCACTGGCTACTCAAATGCAGATGAAAGATTTGGATATTAATTGAAATTGTACTTAGTACTCAATTATGATAAAAGTAACCAAGTAGATTACATAGAGTAAATAATACTTAAGTATGAGTAAAATGTAAGACTTGCTTACTTCCAGTCCTGCAGATACCAGCATGTTGCTGTATCATCTCAGGTGTATTTCATTCAGCTTCTCCTCCTCACGAAAGCTGCCTACAAAGCAGCTCATGACTCAGGAAATCTTTAAGACTACTTGTGGAAGATCTTCAAGACTACTTGCGTGCTAGGTAAACAAAGCACCGCCATTCAGCTGCTTCACACAGCAGCACCGCTATAAAAATCAGGGCATTCATCACCAAACAGAAGCATGCACTATGCTTTGTTGCTGCTCTGGTATTCAGTTTCCGCCTCCTTTATGCAGTTTGTTAATGACCTCAACAACAGAAGGGAATGTCAGCGGTAGGTAATAGAGAGTAGATCTCCAACTACAGGACTGGCCTAGCGGAAATCTGGCCCTCTGTCACCAGACTGTGTTTCAGGAAGAAGTTCAAATGAGGACAAGACACGCATTCAAATCCCAGGAGCCTTGGCCAGCAGTAACCACACTTTTATTGGGGTGTCAAGTCCGGCCTAGAATGTGTGCTGTTGTTGTTGTTGTTGGCGGCCGTGTTGTGTGCTTGTGTGTGTGTGTGTGTGTGTGTGTGTGTGTGTGCATGGCTCTGCGTGGGAGAGGGAGAGTGGAGACTTTTAACATGGTTTCTTTACTGTGCAACAAAAGCATCCGATCACTGTGCCACACAGTATCATCTCAGCTCTTTTAGAAAAATTATGTCCACTGTAGGCATTTACTCCTACGTGCTAGTAGCACAAGGTAACACACATCCATTCATAAAGCTGGAAAACAAAGCTCGCTCTCCCTGTGCCCTCATTGCTGATGAGATAACGTCGGATATTTAGATCAGATCTGTCTTTATGTTTTGTATTTAAAGGAAGAATCAATAGGATTTGTCTTGAGTCGTTTGTAAACACATCAGGACGTAAAAATACCAACGCTTTCAGCTGGTGAAACATCCCCACTCACAGCAAAACAATGAAAAAAATAGGAGAATACAGGCAGAGGGCAGGGTCTCTGCAAATACAGCCACCACCACACACTCATAAGTGATGACTGAATTATGTAACATGAGTCTATGTTTTTTTAATTACCGAAAATGTTGCAGATTATACCTTTAGGCTTTTTGCTCTCTTTTTGGTAAAAGCAAAGAAAGAAAAATCTGACAACCACAACATTAAAATGAGTCAAAACTTTTATCTACTGTAGTTCCAGCAGCTGCAAGAACATGAATTCAATTTGACTGCATTTGATAAAGAGAGTAAGAGCACTGTGGTATTTAACAGAGCAGCTAGCAAAAACAAATCTGTTCTAAAAGTCAATTAGTTATAGTGGTGAGAGTGGCATTTTAGCACTAACATTTACTTTACCCTTTAGAAGAGTTTATACAGATTTTTGGCAAGTGGAACAAGCTGTTAACACAACATTGACATATTATCACCTTATAAAATTGTTGTGGTGAACTTGTTAGCGTAAATTGCCTATTTACACCTTCTTTTAGCTATGCTTTGGTCTCCACCAATTCCTGAGGGAAATATCTGGCTATTTTGTTAAAAGCTTCATCATGGTAACCACTAATTTTGTCTGTCTGCAATTTGGTGGTTAGCAGGTATTGTACAGTTATTTTTAGAGATGTTCCAGTACCATTTTTTCCCAGTACTGATTTCAATGCTTGAAAAATGAGTTCAGTCAATATTAAGTGCTGGCTCAGTACTAGTGCCAATTATTTTCAACGGCTGAATACTACGAAACATATATGGATGTGGTATGATTGCTATAATTGTTGTACTGCCTGGCTCAGGTTCAAAAAATGCTGGAGTACAGGATGTTGCTGGGAAACAGCTGGATCCAGTTTGGGGTCTAAAATAGCTGATAGCGGATCGTGGGGATGGGTGATTGGACAAATATATCAGCTGTCAGTTGAGACATGATGATCGATGCCCATGTTTGTCATTTTATGGGGTTCCTGCAACACTGAGTTGATTCTGAATTGATTGTTAAGGTAATCACCAATAATTTGTTAATTGATTTGTTGTTTAGAGTAATTTTTGTAAGGAAAAAAAAACTAAATTCTCTGATTCCGGCCTCTTAAATGTGAATATTTTCTGTTTTTTTAGTAACTAATGTCATTAAAATAATATCTTTTAGTTGTGAGCAAAACAAAACTCATCTTGGGCTTTGGGAAACACATTTTAGAGACCAAACAACTAACCAGTTAATTGAGAAAATCATGAACGGATTAATCAACAATGAAACTAATCGTTTGTTGCTGCTCTACGCCCAGCCCTGCTAGATCACTGCATAGACTTGCATATTTGCATCATTTCCTGCCAAAATTGGCAAGCCTTCATTAATAGAGCTGTTGAAGTGTGTGAGTCACTAAGATATGAGTTCCATCAGTGATTCTGACCAAAGTGAGAAAGTCAAAATTATCAATTCATTTGGGCTGCAAGGCCCAGCCAAAAATTAAATAAACTGCATCCCACTATGAAGCTATAGACTAGTGTTAATTGCATGATAGCATCACTGCAGGAGCAGTGTGAAAGTATCTCTAATATGAGTTCATCTTCAACCACAAATCTCTGCACAATCTAAGCAATCCAAAATGGTTTACTAAATCCCTGCTTCATGGACCCATTTAAACCTTTACCAAAGAAAACCTCCTAAGCAACGTCCATCTCTCTAATAGCATCAGGTTTGCACCTTACAACCAAGGTCTAACTATAAGCCTTTATGTTCACCAGGCATTATCCTAGGATAAATCCTTACATTTCCAAGGACAGCAGACAGTAGAATATCACCAACTCTTACTACAAATACTGCCTCACCACTCTCCTCTACACAGCCTCCAATCCACCCACACCACTGAGTGATTGGCTTCCCAGAAGATAGAAAAGAACTGCATTCTTGTGGGCTCTATGAATTCATTTTTTTTTTTTTCATTCAGGTGTTTTATTTTCATTTAGATTTTTTCCAGTAGACATTAATCTTTTTTGCCACGCCAATTCACAAAAGAGTGGAAATACAGAAAAAAATTATAATAATTTTGTTCAACTATTTGTCTGTTTTTTTTATGAAAGAGGAACGGTTTAAGGCAGCAGAGTGGTTCAGGTGCTTCAAGGCTGTCCTTGGGCATGACAAAACCTATTATGCTAAAAATGTACATAAGTAGTTTTCTTGCCTCCATGAGCCAGACAGTGTCATACTCTTGACCTGACTCACAGGTTGAAATTTTACATCTACAGCGCTGACTGTCTTTATTCTCGAGCTCAATGTGAAAACATGGCTAATTTCTGCTTGGGGGAACAAGCTAATTTTCATCACTCACTGTTGGACTGGACTGCTGCTCTGAAAGGCAAGTCTGAACTGCCAAACAGTGCCGTACGCAGACAGTGATTTATTCATGTGCTCGTCCCAGAGCTCTGACAAGACATTTTCAGCATATTTTAGTTCATGCAAAACAATATTACATGAAAAGTGCTACGCTTTGATCATTTCGCCCTGTTCAAGCACATATAGTAGTAGTGTAGTTTAAGTCTTATCTCTTCATTGACATTTACATAGCAAGTTCTACTGCATGTTGTGCCAAATCCTGTAACTAATTGGCTACGGTGTTTAACATAGATTCTGATCAATCACGCCAATTAGATCTTCTTAAAGGGGAGCCATTATGTTCATTTGCAGCTCTTTATTTTTATTCTAGGGCTCCACTAGAGTAGTTCTGCATGATTCACAGTTCTTTAAAAAAATCTTATTTATCTTATACTGACCCTTTCTGCACCCCCCCAGTTTATTATTTGTCAAAAAGGGGCCCTTTTAGCTCCTGTTTTCTTTAGGGCCCTGCTTCCGAAAAGCCCACTTTCTTCTGATTTGTTCATTTCCCGAAGCCTGCCGAGGGGCACCGCCTCATCCTCTCGGTGGTGTGCTTGACAGGATATGACAGCTACAGTAACCTAGCTTGGAAAATAATGACATAGGGTACTGAATTTGATAAATTTACCAATTCATCAGACTGCAAATAAGAAGAAGACAAGAATTTGGTTGGACACCACCACTGATTACTGTACAAAAACACAATTTTAGAACTTTCATAGAACTTTACAGCTGTGCTAACCGATTTTGGTGAAACTTGCTTATCTTGCTTATCGTCCCTCTTACAGTTTGTAGGTGCTGCTTGCTAGTAACCTCAGTTAGCTGTGCAGCTAGCAGTCCTATTACTCATTGGAGCATGGAGCAATGGGGGAGTGTTGGTGTTTACATCTCCAGTGCAAGAGCTGTGGACTGCCAGGATGGGATGGCTAGCTGCACAGCTAACTGAGGTAACTAGCACATGGCAGCTACAGTTAGTAGTAATTTGTGGTTACTTTAGCTACAAGTAAAGCTATCCGTCTATCAATAAATGCCTTAACTCACCAAGGCTAGGTGTACAGCTAACCAAGTTAAATAGTTAACGGCAGCTACAGTTAGCAGTAGTTAGCAGTTTCTTTAGCAATAAGTAAAACTATCTGTCCACCAGGAAACTCTGTTAATCAGAGTTGAGGCAAAGCAGCTGGAGGACATCAGATGGAAAACCAAGAAATATCTGTCTTTCTGTCTCAACCGAAAAAGCACTTTCAGTGAGACAATAAACAACGTCCAAAAACTTGAGGAGTAGCCTAAGACAGTCAAATAACGTCTGAGTGGGTGGATGGGTGTGTCCCTATGTTTCATGGGTGTGCTGCGTCTGAAACAGATGACCAGTTCAGAAATCTGATGAGCTCACATCAGCGTCTAGCGAAAGGAAAAACAACAAATTTTGCTTTTCACTCATGTTTACAACATTATTCTGAATTTTAGCCAAGTTTAACTTCCAACATTGTAAGATTATATGACAAAAACAAGGGAAAGCACAACAGGTCCCTGTTAATGTCACACAATTGTAATGAAGGGTACTTATAAGTTCAGATGACATTGTGTGCCGCTCTCTATATATTACACTATTGTAAATGATTTTTGGCTGTGATCAGCTATCAGCATCCTTTAGTGTGCTGTCAGTTTTTGCTGTGAACGTTTCAATTGCACTTAAAAACAGAGCCTTTTCACCCAATCTCCTATCCTACTGATAACTGAAAAAAACAAAACAAACATTTTCTTTTGAAGTGAAGTTGCAGTTCTGTAGTAAGAATCTGAGGAGTCTATTGTATACTTCATACTGAGCACATGACGACTTTAACCCTCAACTTGTTGACCCCAGTTTATTCATTAGATGTGCATAATTCTTGCCCTCTGTGCTGCATAGTTTTTTTTTTCAGTGTACATGCTGGTAGTCACATACATTCAGTAACAACAGAAACTGATTTATTATGTGTGTCTAACACACTCTTTTGTAGAGCCATCACCATATTAACTATATATCTCTTTTAAGAGAGGGCGTGACATGACTCGTCTTCATTGATCTCAAGCTCCACTTGAGATATTAAGTTTCTACACACTGAAAAGAGTAAGCTAAAGACGCTCTCGTGTTTTTCTAAAGATACCTGACAGTAATTAAATTTTATTGAATCAAGTGGGTAACAAAAATGAAAATGAAATAATGAAAAAAGAGTGACACTAATAGAAAAAACATGAACCGGTTACTTTAAGTTTGTCAGCATATGTGCTTGAGAGGAAATTCAGCACAATTAAATCATAGTATTCTTCATTTAATCACGACTGTATATTGAATTTTTTGTAGACAACACATGAGAATGCATACAATTAATATACTTGCATGCAACGTAAGTCAACATCTTTGCCAGATTATTGTGTCTGCTGGGTAGACAGCTGAGACCGGCAGCCATTCCCCAACACCTTCACCTGTAACATCCTTTTCACAACCCAAACAAGCAGCTGCCCGCTTTATAGTCAGGAACCCATAATGCACTGGGAGCCCCTGTGCATGCCTGGTGTTGGGATTTAATTGGATATTAGTATCCAGCAGTGTCTGAATTAATCAAATCATTTCCATCCATTAATTTAGTGGAGGAACATACAATTAAAGCCTTATTAGTGTGCTCTCAGGAGTATGCCTTTTCATCCCTCTGCAGAACATTGAGAGTTGGCCAGAGTCCAGTGCAAAGCATTCTCCCTGCTCAAATCTGGTACTTCCTCGTGATGGGCACTCTTGATCTACAGCAACTGCCTTCAAACTTAAAGCTAGGGAAATGTCAGTAAATGCATAGTAAGGCGCTACTTGTACCATGGCTGTAGGACAAGCTAAAAATCTTTAACGAGAGCTTATTTAAATAACAAAAATACATTGTTGGCTTCTATTTTGAGTCTTTACCATTTGTCAGATTATGAAATTATTAGGTCAGAGGGCTGACAAGTTTTAGAGTAATTCTATTTGGTGAAACATTACTGTGAAAAGCAGCACAAAAATGCCCTAAATAGGGTGAAAAGAGATTTGGAGATTTAGGCAGGGAGCAAACATAATCCAGCACACTAATGTAGGTCATTTTATGATAATTTCCATATTTATATATTTCATACAAAGCAGATTTCTTTCATAGTGGACTTCAAACCATAGTGCACACAGAGCTTTTTAAATATTAAAGAGAATAAATAAATTGTTTAAAAAACCCCAAAAACAAATAAACCTCCAGTCACATACAATGCACTAGTCTGGCCACCTCGTTTGTCTAAGCTTTAAGTTTTAATCAAACATCATATAAATACAAAAATTCTGGTTAGTGCGATTCGTTTTTTTCCCCCTTCCTCCTCTCTCTGTTGAATCTGAGTTAAAATGTTTTTTGCACAAAGTAATCCAGACTGCTCAGATGAGCAGCCATTTTTAATTAAAACCATTTACAGAGGAAACCAAAGTGAGAAAAAAAGGAGCCAAGGGATTTTACACTCTGTCATCCAAGGCTTCAGCGGATCAAAGAGTTTTAGTTGTGCTTTTTAATGGTTACGTAACATTTTTTGCCTATGAAATATTGGGCCCGGGTGCCGTGTAGTCAGTCCAAAGCTCGGCAGCACCAGGTTTCCTGCGGTGCACTTTCAGATTTCAGGCAGGATACAATAAGCCTATGTTTATGTCTAAGTATAGCTGTCAATCAATACCATACTACTGGTGTAAGAGGACGCTGAAAATAGGCAGCAACCTCTGAAAAATGTTAGATTCTTGCATTCTACCTAAGACTTTTCTGTATGTGCATATGTGAGTGTGTGTGTGCATTAATTGTATGTATATATGTATATGTGTGTTTGTGTCTGTTTGCCTCCCTGCCTGCCTGGCTGGCTGCCATGTGGCCCACCTCTTACTGTCATCCTGTCTGACATTAGGGCTAAGCTGGATCTCATTAGGACCAAGGTGGCAGTGATCCCGTCAACATCGCTTTGCCTCTTGCCATATGGGTCGCCTCCAAGGTAACGGGGCTGTATCAGTCTCCTCAGAGCTGCAAGCCTTGTTATGGCACACACACACACACAGATGCAGTCTCTACTCTCCAGACAATTGTGTACTGTACACATAAAATTGAATAAACACGTCAAACAGAGAAGATGTAAAAAATTCTGATGATAAGATAGTCAGACGCACACAGACACACATATACAAAGTGCTTACTGTACGTTTGATATAGTAATTACAAAAATATCACAAGCACAGTCAATGTAATATAGTTTTAAGAGCTATGACTTAGGAAAACAGTAAAGTTGTTATTGGACAAACAGTAGAGCCCGACTGATATATCAGTTAACCAATATTATCAGCCTGATATTGGCCTATCACAGCTACATTGGTCTATATCTGTATGAGGATTAACGTTGTCCCGTTGCAAATTTTGGGCATTTTCCTTAACCAGTAGTTGAAAACATTAACAATCGATTAATAATTAATAAGATACCAAACGTCTTTTTCTGCCTTTTTCTTATTTTCTTTTCATTTCTATTTTAAAGTTTAACTTTCATTATTTAATAAATGACTGTGGCAGACAAAACAGTGTCACAGTTACTGCCGTTTTTAGACTAGACTAGATTAACTATTGATAAATAAATTTTAAATCAGTTAAATTCTTCACACTGTTTAATCGATTAATCATTAACATCCCGAGCATATATATATAAACTTTTTTTTTTTAACAGAACATAATGAAGAATTATGCTTTATTAAGCTTAACAGGCAGCATTTTATGTACATTTTACGTTTTTCTATTTACAGTTATTAAGGATGTAACAATATATCAAATATCGTAATATCACAATAAAAACACTGTCTCAATATCATGCTGGACTGTGACGACACCTACCATGATATTATTATTAATTTTTTTTTATCTATTTTATAAAAAGACTCATACTGACTGTATATATAGTTCATGCCAATTTTTTTGCACATGCTTAGGTCATGGCTTTATTAAGGAAAGAAAGCAGAAGCACTTTAAGTTTAAAGGAAAACCAAGTTTTATACGAACACAAAATGCCGTGAGGTTTTGGTATTGTTACATAGCCCTTAGTTATTTATCATTATTAGAAATACGAGTGAAAGTTTATTTTTTCAGTGCTCTGATATCATTTTGGATAATAAAGTTAATTCCTAAACTGTAAAATAGCATTAAAATAGTCTCAAGTGTTAACCACTTTTGAGGGATCACTGCAAAAAAATGTGTTTCTGTATATATTCTATATTCTGTATGAAGAATATCAGATGATATATCAGCATCAGCCCCAAAAACCTATTATTGGTCGGGCCCTAATATACAGTATCATTCAGTGTAATAAAATCACAGTTAAAGATGACAGTAAAGTTTTTGTTTGTTAATCTTGTTGTATTATAAAGGTATAATAGATGCATTAAAGAAACAACAATCATCATAATCAGCGTTTAACATTGCATTTGTTAGCTACAGTAAATCACTCTGCAGGTGATGACCTATGTAAATATAAGCTGACTTTGTCCCAGTTCCTTCCTCCAAACTCGTCCCTGCAGTCTAAACAGACAGTGAACACAGACTGAAAACAGCAGAACAATCAGTGAGATCTGCAAAGTTCGTTTCCACAAATTCAATCAGGAAAACTTTTGATCTAATAAATCTCCATTTTGAGATTCTGTGCAACATCACTGCCCAAAGTCAGTCTGGAGCTGTCATGGTCAAGTCACAGTCGGACGCAGCGGAGCAGAACATACACATCAACATCGCAGCAGCAGCAGGAGCTCAAATACTGTACTTCTCTTACAGCAAGCATACATCCCTGCCAAGTAAACAGGAAGTCATTTATGACTTTATTTTGTGCTTCCTTGCACCAGCTCATAAAACCTGAATTTACAACATCCCATGCACAAATAGATTATACCGGTGTGTTTTATAAAAACACTAATAAATACTATTAAAATACACAAAAATGATATTACATCCAAATTCCCCAGATACACGATTACTGTAAATAAACACCAGCATCTCTAACTGTTGCATGAAAATACATACTTCTGTATTTTTAACAATGTTTCCGTGTGCTTCATGATCTAGATTATTCACTGTTATTAATGGTGTTGATAATTTACTTCCTTCAGTTTCACATGCAACTAGGACACCAGAATACATTGGAAGCAAAACAACTGTGTCAAAGTTGCACTTTGCCAGATTGGCGGCTATTATAGATTTTTTTTTTTTCCCTTTGGCCTGTTTGTTTTGTTTCAGCCCCCACCCTCACAAAAGCAACTGTTTATTTCATCAGTTTGGCAACAAAAGCATGTGATCAATCATTCATAATTTATGATACTGCCAATGGCCCAGGGCCCATAAAAAAAAGATATTTGCATTACACAAGGTCTTAGCCGGACCTACTGATAACAGACCAATAAATTTTGTTGTTGTACACACACACAGGCCCTTGATAAGAGGTAAACTTTGCCTCTGTGTTACAGTAGAGCACAGGGCAGAGCGAGCAGAGATGATGTTGTGATCACATGCTACTATAACAATGACCTGGACCCCGTCCTTTAATTCCTGTTCCCCCGGCCAGCATCCCGCTGCCTTTCCCAAGCCCTGCTGTTGTTATTATTTTTGCACTACTCAAAGCAAACGCCCTAAATCCCATGTGCAATATGAGTCCAACTGTAACAAACTGGCCCTCTATCTATCTGATCCTCTACAGAGACTCTTTTATTCAGGTATACTGACCAAAAAAAAACATTATTTAGGAAAAATGGAACCTGCCTCTCTCTGTAAATTACCACAACTCTGAAAACAGAGATCTGACAGAGACTACAAAGAGATGTCTTCATTCTCCTTACCTGTCCGTGAGGCAGTTCTGTCCCGGGTATCCCTCACCTCTGGCTGACAGTGACCCCTGTGACATGCCTGGCCGAGATTTCCACGACTCCATTAACGCGGTTACGGGCGAAATTAGATTCAACAAAGGGTTGGACTGGTCCCTCACATCATGCCGCGTGAAAGACATTGTTCCTTGCGCTCCAATCTGGTAATGGAATGAATGTCCACCGGAATTAACTCCAACAATGGCCGATGTGGGCATGCTGTTATTCTCTTGGTAATAGCTGCCATCAGTGGACTCCTGCTTAACCCCTTTAGACAGGACATTGTTGGAGAACACATCGGGCTCATAGTTCCCATTCATAGAGGAGACAGGGGATCCTAAGATACCAGAAAGACTGTACTCATCAATGTTATTCCTCAGAGACAAATAGGTGGTCTCAGCTGCAGGAAAGAGACCAAGAGATGGCGACTGTTCGCCATAGGGCTGTTGGTTCATACATCCCTCATTTTTGTTTGGCTCACTCTTAATCTGTGTGATAAAAGGTGTGCTACTTGCGTTACACTTGGAGCTGCCTAGACACATGCTCCTGAAGTCAGTCCCAGGCTCGTTCTTAATGTACTTAACCATGCCCATCTGGTCTAAGCCGACGTTGAAGACCTCGCCGTCTACCATCTCTACTTTAGGGAATTCAAAGTTCTTGAAGTCCGTGTCTCTAGGCAGACCTGCTGCTTCTGGGCTGTTGGTGTCATTCTGCACCAAACCCAGTCCGCCAGCAGGGCTGGACACAGGGAACCCACCTGAGGAGGGGTTCTGTGGGCTGCTGACCGCCATGGCGCCCCCTGTGGCCGGACTGGAGATAGAGGGCCTTACGGCGTTGCAGTTATTGGCAGTGCTGGTGCAGCTGCCGCCTGTGGGGCTCGAGACGGATGACCTAATGTTGCAGGTAGTGCTGCAGGACGGAGGCGATCTCACACTGCTCATGCTCTGGGGGCTGGACATGGGCGACCTCATGACGTTGAGCGGGCTGGTGAGAGGTGGCGAGCCCACTGTGCTGGACTCTACAGGGCTACATGTGGCTGAATTCCTGCGCTTGATGTTGGCCAGAGTTGCAGCACAAGACGTCTGGCTTACAGGACTGCTGACGGATGAGCACACTGGTCCAAAGCACGTGGGAGGACTGGTGGTTGACGACACCATATTGTTGCTGCCCCCTGGGCTGGAGATTGAGCTGGACGTCTGGGGACTGCAGGACAGAGACGAGGCCAGCATTGAAGCCGAGCTAACTGGAGTCCCAGCGGTGCATTCTCTGGGAGTGGTGCCGGGCTGCTGGAAACCAAATGGCTTTAACTTGGGGCTCTTTGTGGAACCACACTGGGTGTCCTCAAGAGACCGCCCACACACTGGATACATCTTCCCAGGGCTGGTACTGCCCCCGTGCAGTACAAAGTCTGCCTCCCTGGCAGCATTCATATACAGGCCCATAGACTCAGCGACAGTCTTGGAAAGCTCCTTGGAGTCCATTTCCTGCTTATGACCATGGAGAGAGTTGTTGAAGTGTGGGAGAACAAATGGCTGGTTCTGGCTGAGCCGAAGCATTGGCTGCTCCTGCTTCTTTGTGTTGTTGTCTTTGCAGTCGGTGGCCGGGCTTCCAGCAGGGCAGCTAACATTGACTATGTCCATCAGAATATCACTGTTGGTCAGACTTGAATCCTCTGTGGTGCAGCAGTGCTCCATGGTGCTGGGGACCTGCGACCATCTGTTCTCTGTATCGCTTCCATCAAAGAAACTTTGGTATCTTTTGGTCTCCATTGCTGGCTCATTGATTCACCTGGAAAAGAAAACGATATGAAAAAATGAGAAAAAAAAATCACAGTTGCATGTAACGCATAGGTTTCATGATAATAGTGCAGAGCTGCAACAATTATTTTATCAATCTAATAGCTGATTAAAAAATAGTTGCCAACTATTTTGATAATCAATTAATCATTTCAGTCATTTTTCAAGCAAAAATTGTAAAACATTTTCTGGTTCCAGCTTCTTAAATGTAAGGATTTGCTGCTTTTCTTTGTCATTTATGAGAGTAAATGAAGAGTCTTTGGGTTGGACAAAAGAAGCAATTTGAAGATGTCTCTTTGGGCTCTGGGAAATTGTGTTGAGCATTTTTCACAATTTTTTGTTATTTCATAAACAACTAAACTAAACAATTAATCAAGTAGTTGTGAAAATAATTATCAGTTTAACCAATAAAATGAAAAGAATTAGTTGCAACCTAGTTGCTATATTAAGGTTATTTACCTTTAGGCAGAGATTAAAGGTCTTGGATATTTAGGGATAAGCTTTTCGATCTTAAATCTGTTGTGTAAATATAGTTGTTTTGGTTTTAGATAGATGTGAAAACATTAAGTTCTGCTTCAGTGGATAAAAACTTAATGAGGCAGAGAAGACCTGCAACAATTAGTTGATTGATTGATTAATTAAACTATTAAATTAATCGCTAAACTATATTTTTAATCAATTAATCATTTTGAGTCATTTTGTAAGAAAAGGCTTGTCAAATGTGAATATTTTAGGATTTCTTTACTCCTCTATGACAGTAAACTGAATATCTTTAGATTGTGGACAAAACAAAACATTTAAGGATGTCATTTTGGGCTTTGGAAAACAGAGATCTTAATTTTTCAACATTTGCCGATATTTTATGGACCCAAACGACTAATTGATTAATTGAGAAAATGATCGACAGAGTAATTAATAATGAAAACTATTGTTAATGGCAGCCCAAGTAAAAAGTAGGGGCAAAGAAAAAAGGGCTCTATGAAGAAATATTTTATCTACAAATAACACAACAGATTTAACTTATTTTGATATTATAATGAATTACTTATACCAATTATTCTACATACAATACAGAAAATATAAATTCTGCTGTGCTAACAATAGGTTAAATCTGAAACTCCAAAGTGAGTCTGTACAGTATTTCTTCTCTCTCGCACACAAAGATAGAGCTCCTTATCACTGCCCTACAGGAGATGTACAGTCTGATAACTTGAAGAAAAACTGCACTGTAAAGGGTTAATGTATCTGTCGTGACGTCGTGTGGGCTTTTGGTTTAAATTCCCACCTCTGCCGCGCTCCTATTGGACAGCTCAGGCAGAAATCCACCAGCCTTATGAGGCCATCCATGGATTGGTCGGAAAGCTGTCACTCAATAGTTATTGCTCTTGCAGCCACAACATAGCTGCGACACAACTTGAAATGTTGCTTTTGCGGCCAGAGCAGCCTCGTCATGTGCAAAACAAACAAAAGTGCTTGCAATAAACACGCACTTCACATAACAGAATGTAATAAGAAGGCATTACTGAACGCGATGTTTGAATATTTATTTTGCGTGCTGTGGTGCACTCTTTAAAGGGCTCTGAAGTGGCAATGATTTGAGTTAAAGTTATGCAGGTTGCCTGCAAAATATCTCATGCACGTTATGTGCACATGCTTGGATATAATGAATAGAAACAAGAGATGCCAGCTTTGTAATTCCTCCTCTCTTCTTGCTCCTGCCGTAATTGTCCTGCCTCTGTAGGGCATGCAACTCTCTATCTCCATTTTGCGTTTGCGCAGAATAAATATAAGGCGATTTCTGCAATGTTGTTGCTGTTAAAGTTATTTTTTTCCGCGCGAAAGTCGTCGTGTTTGCGGATTTTTGAATGACAAGGCTGAATAAGTGCAGAAGCAGGAAAATATTAATTATTTAAGTCATATTTTTAGAAAGAATTTGACATCACTGGATATTTCTCAGCACCTCTTGACAGGTGCGCATAGAAATATAAAACTACTAATTTTAATCAAATTGTTGTGACTATTTTGTTCGCACGTTAAGTAGATAAACTTCTTGGCGACTTTTAATATGGAGCAGACACCGTAGGGCTAACGGTCCCGGTTGAAAGTTATTAGATATCTTTAACACAGCTAATGGATCCAAGTATTCAGTTTCTATCCGAGTGAACAGTGAGGAGTTTGCTTTCATTATCATGTAAGAGGCAGCGCTAAATTAAAATGTACAGTCTGAGCTCTATCTGTCCTTCCTTCTTACCTTAATTACGACATTCAGAGTTGTCAGGTGGCCGTGTTGTTGCTGGGCAGCGATAATCCAGAGGACAGAAAAAGACAACGCGAGGCAAAGTCAATAAATATCAACAAATGTGTTCAGTCTACTCTTTCCAGGACATAGTTTTCAGTTTGACAGCTAGACACAGTGGAGAAGTCTACTGCGTATTATCAGTAGTAATCCTCCTGAACAGCGGCCGGAGCGGCTGCTCCTGACAGGACGAACGGCAGCGACGGGTCGGACCACAGCGCCGGATGATCTCACATTATGGCCGCAATTTTGCAGATTAGCGATTCAGGGCCCCTGGATAAAAAAGAGTATTAAAAACAAACGAAGGAGTCGTTCGGACTGAAGTCAGAGCGACGTCATTCTGTGTGCACATGGACCCTCCTACTGCAACGAGTGCAACACAAACTCCGAGGAGGGGGGGAAGAGGAGGAGGAGGAGGAGGAGGAGGAGGAGGGAGAGAGAGAGGAGGGGAGGCAGGGAGAGGAGAGGAGAGGAGAAGAGAGGAGAGAGGGGAGGGGAGGGGCTCAGCGCAGGTAGACAGAGCCGCCTGGAAATAGGGCACCGTGCTCAGTGCGGTGCTGTTTGAAAGAAACTCTCAGGATAACGCTGTGAAGCGGTTTATTTTATTTATTTAATTACACAAAAAAAATCTCCTGCAAGTTTTGTTTCGGTTGCAGCTAAATCCTCTGCCCTCTTTCCCTGTTTTTTTTGTTTTTTTTTTGCATGTTTTCTAGTGCCACCTCTGTAAGGGTTTGCTCATGGAGCATTCATGCATTCAGATAAGAGGAGACAGAGCAGGAGCCTCATCTATTCGGTTAACATGGATCTTTTAAAAAACCCTGCAAACACTGAGTGAGGAGTCGTTCTGCTCATTCAGGCTGCTGCCTGGTGTAACACCATAACAGCTGCCTCCACTAGGTGGAGCAATATTTCTTTTGCTGTTGGAAAAGCAGGCCTATTGAGTGGTCAAGATGTCACCAAATTTACTCCATGTCAAACTATGATGAAAAATCTTTATTTCACAGCTGTAATGAAATATAACTCAGAGGCCAGTAGACCCTTTTCACAGCCTTTATATTGATATGAAATAGCAGGGTAAACATAGGTGTTACCAATGAATTAAGGTCTCTTTTTATCTATTGTATCAGGAACTTTCAAGGGAGCCAACATGCACAATAGCAGCACCCTGAATCTGTTTGACCTGATTTTAACAGAACCTTAATTAGCATTATTGGTAACATCTGTGTTTATTCAACTAATTTCATGTCAAAGTAGCTGCTGTGAAAAAGTTCTGTTGCTGAATATAAACGTTTGATGCTACCCAGCTGCATAATTTGAATTTGGACCAGGTATGAGATGTTTGTGCTACGTAGTAGACTTCCTAGGGTGCTGTGTTTATGTGTTTCTGTGCTGATTGTCTGGCTGGGTTTGAATTTTGTTGCTGGACTGCAGACTTTGTTCTTTCAGTTCTTGAAAATCCTGAAGGAAGACATTCTGTATGTCATCCATGTAATTGTAATATACTTGTTATTTCATTATAAACATCTGACCGAAAAAAGAAAAGAAGAGACGAGACTCAGACTTAATGTTGTCAAAACTTATAAATTATTTCAGTTGTTTTTCTCCTTTCGGTCAACCGAACTTAGAACTGTAGTTGTTTTTGCTCCAGGGGCATTTCCAGACTTTTCTGACCCTGACTCATGCAGCAGCGGCATGAAGTACGTGTGTGCACATGTACAAATGCACACGCACAGACACACATCCACATTAATGTGCCATTTCTCATATCTACTTTAATTACTAACATTACAGTATCTTATCTTATCATGTGTTTAACATTCTATTTAAAAGTTAAATAGTAAATAAAATGCCAATCATGATGCAACAGAGTGACACCCTATGAATGACATATAAAGCTCCCATACTTAAGTTTTTAAGTCCTCAAAAAGAAATTAAACCTCCATCCTGCCTCTATCCTCAGGCTGTTACTCCAAAATTCACCTCCACACTCCATCATGAAAAATACATTTATTTTTATGACTTCTTATTTAAGTAAAAAAAAATGGAAACAAAAAAGAAAGTAGGCTGCATTTAAAAGAAAACAATGCACATTTAAAAATCCTCATCAAACAGATGGTCAACATAAGTCCCCACTTCTCACTGGACAGATAACCAGTCATAGTTTAGGATATTGGGGATGGCACTTGGGGCAGCCCATCAGATTTCAGGGGTGGCCTGCGTTTGAAAAGGTCACTTCACCATGTTTTCTCCACTAGAAAGACACCCAGAGGACACCTTATCACATTGTCTTTGACTTTGTGCCACCCTGGAGGGCATTTATCATGTTTTATCTTCCATATGGGCATCCAAGAGGACACTTTTTCTCCATTTCTACTGAAAATCTCAAGTAGAAGTACTGTTACTTTATCCATCATAATTATTCAACTACAAGTAAAACTATTGGTTTAAAAATACTTAAGAAAAATTACAAAGTATTCTTGTCAAAAACAACTCAGACTATCAGTTGCTTTTCAGCCACTGATGTTTAATGCATTATCAATATCACTTATTCAACTGAAAAGGGTTTCTCTTTCACCAAAGTCTAAATTACTCCTGCACTGTTCTGCTCAGTGGTCACGATCACTTCTTCAAACATGTGCCTGCTGCAGAGTGTTTTTTTTGGTCCATACATCGTGGTTTTCACTGGCTCTCTTGCAATCAAATAGCCTTATTGGCTACAAAGATGCAGATCAAAGGATATTAATTTAAAGGATCAGACTGCTCGGTAGTGAATTTTAAAAGTAACTAACTAGAAAACATATTAGGCCTATAAAGCATACAAGAGTAAAATTACAGACTTGAAAAAAAATCGTAAAAGTACAAGTGGCCCCCAAAGAGATTTAACTGCAGTGATTTTAGTAGTTGTAATTCATTACTTCCACCCCTGATACCCACAGTTATTTAAAAAGCTATCAGACACATTAAAGTTGGCACACAGTAACTAGATAAGATCAGCATTGTTCACTGATAATGACAGACTATAATGTGACTGTGTTGATCTGTGGCACCACCACTTCAAAAACCTGAGCGTCCATCATTTAGATTAAGTTGTTGTTTGTATGTTTTACTGCCGATGCGTCATGGCATTGATGGGTGTAGACTATGGTTTTACTCCACAAACAGCCAATAATCAGTTTAATCTCCGGAGTTGTCAATCTGTTGAGCCGCATCCTGTACTGTTTCACGTGGCTGCATAAAAGTGTGCATGTAGGATTTAGGCGTTGAGAGTGGAGCTCTATATACAGTGGTTCGAACGTTTCTCTTCACTGCTTGCCTGGGTTTTCCGAGCCAGCCTGTAGCCATTACCCAAGCGAGGCAGCAGCAGTTAGATTAGTCAAAGCCATCCAAGCAACACTGCCCACCTCCCTGATCTGCCTGTTAATCACCCATGAATGGGGACCTGCTTCAGAAAAAAGCAGGAGAATTGAGATATAACCAATGTTTCCCACCCCCATTCATGCAGCAGCTCCCACTTGTCCACTGCACATAATGGGTGCCAGTCAAACACATCATGAGCAAATCTAATTTAGCTTTGCATCACAGATTTTTCCACAGTGACAGAGTCATAAGAATTTACAGAGTGACAGCAGAACACGGCTGATATGAAATCAGTAATAATTGCCTCCCTCACTGGAGGAAATTCAAGGCAGCTCCAGTGAATCCCACTGAGCTTTCAAGCACCGTTGTTTTAGTCAAATCAATCACATTAATCCTCAAAGTTTATATGTATATGTGTACATATACACATGGGAGCTAAATATAGCTGTCTCTGAGCGGTTCACATGAGTGATGGCTATGATAAGGAACAGATCTCATCTCCAGTTTAGACACAACTCCAGTAGCTGAGAGGACCAAAGGCATAACAGAGAGGTGTATGGTGCGCCTCATGGGGACAGGTGAATTGGAGCATGTTAACTCTGAAACAAAACACTCGTCAACTCAGCAGAAGACCCTGTCCACATCATGTGTGGTAATTACTGAGGTAGTTTTAATCAGGGAAGAAGTCCATCACAACCATCCTCCCTCAGCTGCTTATTGTTTCCCGGTTGAGCAGTTATTCTTAAGACCATTCACATCTGAAGCGATGATGTAGCTGTCTCACACGTTAGCCACTTGATTGCCATTCCCTCGTCTTTCTCTCAACTTTGATGTGACTTGTTCAGACATTTTAGTGTTGACTTTGGACCCAATAAGTCAATCTTACAACATGTTTCAACTTTTGCTGTAGGGCCACTGTGATTGTTTTGTCCCTGTGGTCCAAATCGCCCTTGTCTAACCACAAACCAAACACTGGCTCTAGATAAAGCCTTTAGCACTTTCTACAGCAATCATAGGTCCTGCTACACACTTGGAAGGAGAGGGTGAGATGAGATGGACTGCAATATGCAACTTCAGCACTCGATACAACTAAATTGTACGCACTGGTTCTTAAGTTGATACTTTACACATTCAGCTGACACAGAGCAACATTAGCATTCATGCAGAGTCATGATTCTGGACACCTGATGAATGCAAATCCAATATTCACTCTTGTTTTAGCTTTGTTTTTCCTCTCTAGGTAGTTGCCAACTCTGTCGGTCTGTCATTCAGGTAGCGTAGAGTAAGTTTAACAGCACTTTTTCTTATGTCTTGAAACAACACCAATGAGAGCAGTAAGAGTAAATCAAAACAGTTAAGATGCAGGTTGTAAAAGCAAAACAATGAGCTGAAAGATGCTAAAATGCTCTGCGGAGGTGTAGGGAATGGCAGAGTTAAGGCTCACTTATGCTCTTTTTCTGTATGAAAATAGATACGTACATTTTGAACAATGCAACTGTCATGCTTCCACTTAAGCAATATATCCACAAGTCAGCTTACCCCAAACATGAAGAAGAGGAGTCAACAGTGATGCTGATGGAGGATGTAATAATGTACCTCTTTGGAAAGAGGCAAAAGCAGAGGCATTGTAGATGGCGGCGGTCTGTGCAGCCATTAGATACATGCTCTGTTTCATCCATATCTGTAAGCTTTCAGAAAACATGCCAAAGTATGGACAAAATGAACACAGAGCGCCAACAGAAGGCGCCGTCTGTATCCCTATGAGTATCTAACATAAAGCCTAAATAAGCTTTTAGTGATAATTCTCTGTGGATTCAAAATGAACTCTTCACATACACATATTTATTTGATCAGTTCTTTCTATAAAAACATTGATTTTAGAACCCTCAACAGAAATTTTAAATCATTAGTTGTTTCATGAGTATCCCTGTTTTACTGTAAGTGCTTTTGTCCCTTAACTGTGTTGGCCAACTGTCCAGTGACATGGTAGATAGTTGGAGTGAGATCAAGACACACACATCATCAACAACCCCCCACCACGCTGGCCAGTGCTTTTTGTTGTTAGAGACTCATGCTGCATGTGGTGCATTTCATGCCTATTTGTGGCAACTTTGAGCCCATCTGTGCAAGCATCACCGGCCTGTTTTCATTAAATGTATCCGCAGCAAACCATTTTCCACTTGACATGTATTATCTGATGAGGTCTCATTGTATTTATCTGAGGCAGTCTTGAATATGGCAGGTGACGTATCTGATGGACACACAGACTGAATAACCTCACAGTTGGATGGCAGGACTCTTACCTATGAAGGTCAGAGATGAGAATGCTGTTGAATTCTACCAAGGGTTGCCATGGGAACCAGCATTTTTGACACCTGAACTCTGGTCAGTGTAAGCAGATTGTAAAAAAAAAAAAAAAAAAGCCTTGAGCTGTAGTAAATGTTAATAAAAACCTATATGAGTTATTATTTTGAATTGACTACCTCACACTTTGTCATTGACAGAAAAAAAGAGACAAAACCTCTTTTTCATATTATGACTTTTAAACATTATGAAAAGTTGAGTCTCTGATTTCTAGACGCGTTTCAATACCATTTTTTTCTTCCCAGTACCAATTCCCATACCTGAACTTTGCATATCAGTTCCAAAACAATTGCAGGGTTCCAAGAGATTCAACTTAGAACAATGTGCTTTTGAAGAAGCCTCTTTTAAAGGAAGGGTTTGAGTTCTTTGTAAGACTAGGGGTTCCATTAAGAATCTTGTTCATCCAAAGAACCATTTTTGGAAGAAACGGTTCAAGGAATGTTAAAATCCTGAAGAAATCGTTTGGCAAAGATTTGTCAAGAGTTCTTTATACCATAATATCGGGTTCCAGGAAGAGAACCCTCTGGATGGGTACTGGAGAAAACCTTTGGAAGATATAAGGGTACTCAGTGGGTTCTTGTTAGCGCCATTAGAAGGTGTGGTGGATAGAAACTTCAGGAAGGGTTCTGGGTTGAAACATTACATAGAAGGATTCTGTGTAGAACCTCTCATTGGAGGTTCTGGGTGACACCATTCACAGATGGTTCTACATATAGTTGGTTTCTGGGTAGAACTGTCCAGAAGAGTTGTAAGTGGAACCTTTAGAAAAGGTTTCTCCCATGGGGACAAGTTGAAGAACCTTTATGGTTCTAGTTAGCACCTTTATTTTTTTCAGTCTGGTCCTGTCAGTTTTGTCTTCAAGCTACAGTATTTTATAAACTACATACTATAAATACTCCATTTTATAATATATTGTAGCCTATATAGCCTGTTATATTTCTATGATATTCCCATGATCATTCATTAGCATTGATGCTCATGAAAATACACCCCAACACCAAGCCACGTCTATAACAAAATATTACATAGGAGACTAAGGGTATAGCACGCTGTATAGTTCAGTATAGGGTTAGAGCTTGTTAAAAATAAACGAAAAACACCAACTGAATATTGGCATTGGAACAACTCTACTGATTTTCATGCTTAATTAAATATTCACCCAGGGTAGAAATGAGATTACACATGCACCTGTTCATCCAAGTTAGGCAGTTAGTGCTTTATCTAATATGATAGATAAAGTTGCATTGCTGGTATCAAAAGAGCCAAACAAAGACAAAGTGTAAGAGTTACACAACCAATTTGCAAGATTTTAATTAATTCACCCCGAGGTATAATTACAGACAGAATCAGTCAAGTGTGACTGTATCAGTGTGGAAAATTTACCCTTTACAATGTTTTAAATAAGGGCACATTTAACTGATTCCAGAGCAAGAAAGAAATTTATTATCATCATAGATGGATAGATTAGTTATGTTTTACGTATTCATGCAATATTTAAAGTCATCTGTTATTTAAAGGAACAGTTTGCCCCATTTGTTTTCGTGCGAGTTGCAGAGTTTTCAACCAGAAACACAGTCGTCTAGGTTGAACGTGCAAATCCCTTGTTTTGACTCACATTTCCTTGTATTGTCAGGCAGTGACCTCTAGTGTCCATATTAATTTCATAGATAGTTCATAGATATAAAAATAAATAGCTTTGTAAATCACCATTTACAGTGTTGTTTTTTTACATTTATTTAACAATTTGGCAGTACCACTGCCACTACATGGCTAAACTTTAACCGTTTAACCAAAGTAATCCACATGTGTAATGTCATAAGACTTAGGTAAAGTAGTTAAGGTTTGAGCACCACAAGCCGAGTGCCATATAGTTCCATTTTATTCAAAAGAAGGCAGGAGTCTCTACGATGATATCTCCAAAACTCCCACCAAACATTTAAGAGGAAAACTATGTATTTTTAATTTGGAGGTGAGCTGTCCCTTTAAACTTAAAAATCCAACTTTGATAGGAAAAAAAACAGCATGTTATGCAAAGTCGTCATGTGTCTCTCGTGAGACTCCAACAACATAAACAAGGACATCTTCCAGTCCCACTTTTGACACAGATTGCTGTTCACCTTAAGTTGCCCTACTACACGGCCGGCACGTATCGTTTAAATGCTGAATGATATGCATTCAGCTGGCCTCCCTGCAGAAAGTCTCTCGTACTATGTGTTCACCACCTGGGGTTTGTTCATCCTACTTAAGCAATGACGATTGAAAACATGTTGATGATTAAATAACATGTTTATCCTCCGTGCAGTCAGAAATACATATTCAGTGGGAACACTGCGTATAGGCTACAGCCTGGCTTCAGATCAGATTATTAACATGCAGAGAATTATCACTAAATGATGTGTTGTTCAACAAAACTGTGTCAAGTACATTATGAATTGATATTCCTGGTGTCTGCTCGCAAACATTTTCTCCTCGTCCTGCAGCATTGTGAAGCCAACGCAATGCGAGTTTAAAATCAAACAACCGGGCTGCAATTTGTACATCTCAGTGTGTTTTGATGTTGAAATATGACTGCATTTTATTTTGTTGCACAAGAAATTTGGAAAGGCTTGATAGAACACTTTTATGACCGTGCTGCAGGATGTTCATTTAAACCTCTTTTAACTTCTGTCAATCCATCCTGCTCTCAGATGGCATCATCAGCGGCAGTCTGTTAAGGGTTTAAATAAAAAACTGTGTGAAAGCTACAGACTTAACTGGGCTTGAGGGGCTAAACTTCTGTAGATTATAACTAAAATCATTTCAGATCTTTGTCCAGCTAAGGAACTGATTTGAAGGAAAACAACTTGTTTCAGGAGATTCTTTATTTTTGTCAGTCGGCACCTACAGGAAACTTACTACCCTAGATTTATTTAATAGTTTTTATTTACTTTCTGATAACAATTGTTATTCAGATCGATGCATTCTTAGAGCTACTTAACAATATGTAAACATTAGCAAAGAGTTGCCTTGTTACATCTACGGCCAGCAGATCTGACAAGTCCAATATTATCAATATTCACAAAAGACATTGCAAACACTTCATAGAACTTCAAAGAACTTCATAGAACAGGTGAACTACAGAGCTGAGCTTCCTTGTAGGTTTGTCATTGGGAAAACTTGACACCAGTCATTACTTTCAGGTTATTCACACTTGATTTATTCTTATACAGCCACTTAACAATATATTAAGTCATTAAAATTTGGCCTAATCTCGACCAGTTACATCTCTAAAATACAGATTTCACATTAAAGGTCCCGTGTCTAAGATTTATGTGGATTTATTAGCATAATATCTCAAAGTATGAATATAATATTCTTTACTATGTTTTCATTAGTGTATAATCACCTGAAAATAAGAACTATTGTGCTTTCGTTACCTTAGAATGAGCTGTTTACATCTACAGAATCAGGGAGTCTTTTTCCAGATTCTCCTACAGACTTGGATGGAGGGTGAGACGAGGTGTTTGCAATCTGCTAGATGCTACTAAGTCCTCAACACTGGTCTTTTAATGCAGGGGTTCCAAGCCTTTCTTCTTCTTTTGTATACAGACTCTTGTATAAAATGTGACCTTAGTACACATGTTCAAACCTAATTTTGACAACCGCAGACCAGACCAAGCCTTGAAGACCCTCTGCGATTTTTACTGTTCCTTTAAGGGGGCCAGGACCATAAGTTGGGAGACTACTGCTTTAATGTATCAGTAAATTAATCAATTTGACAATAATTATAAATGATTTGTTAAAGTGCTCTGAAAGGGGTCATGCAAATGTTTACATCTTTAACCAATGGCAGAAGTTGTAGTTTGATCTTCTGTAAAATTCCTACATTCTGAATTTTACACAAGTGGAAATACAAATATTAGACAAACATACTTAAAATGTCTAAAATAAAAGTACTCATTAGGAAACTAAATATTGGATTATTATTGTTGATACATTAATTTATATGAAACATTCTATATTGTAGTTGGTCAACATAAAGCTAGTTTTAACTTTGCACTGTTGCATAGAGCTAAATGTTATCATATGTTACAAGCTGATCACATATTTTCTAATTACAACCTTGATCCTCAAGGTAACAAGTTCCTAAAGTGTTGGAATACATGCAGTTGAGAAGAAAACAGTACAGTATTTTCCTCTAAAATGTATTGGGGTTGAGGTATAAAGTGGCATAAAGTGGAAATACTCACGAGTACCTCACTTCCCCCAAAGTGAGAAAGGCTGTATATAGAGCCAATGTTTGGTTTATCTGTTTATCTGTTCTGGACTACTGGTGGTACAACATGGTGGCCTACATGGAAGAGAACCCACGTCCTCTGTAGATATAAACAGCTCATTCTAAGGTAACAAAAACATGACAGTTCTTATTTTCAGGTAATTATGCACCGATGGAAACATACTTATAATTATTATTTCCGCTTCTGCCATATTCCACCAATATACCCCCTAAATCTTCCACACTGCACTTCTAAGGTTAAAGTCAAAACACTTCTCCCACTGCTGGTACACAGACATTACAGTAGTGGTCCTTTTTCTTGAAGTATCCTTCAATTCTGCCAACTTGAGCTGAAGGAGGTGGGCAGGTGAAGCGCCGAGACAAACAGAACGTCACTACAGTAGCCAGAGAAACAGCCGAGCTCAATGTGTCACTCTGCCTGGGATGAAATATAGTGATACAGTAGAAAAAGAGACCAGACAACAGGAGGGGAGAGGATTAGAAAAGCCACCTTTACTCTGATGCACTGTCTAGCTGTTTGTGTGTCATTTATAAAGGTTACCTTCTGCTCCTCTGTCTGTCACATACTCTCCACACATCCGCGTGTACATGCATGAGATTTCACCAAGAGATAAAATGGATTTTTAAAAAAAAAAACAAAAAACAAATATAGAAAGTGAAGCAATATGAATCCCATCTGAAGCTTTGATCTAGTTTTAAGCGCCTGCATGGGCTCTGCATATGGAAACAACTGTGGTGTATAACAGTGGGTCTCTAGTGACTTTCAGGGTATGTGTGCCTGTGTGTGTGTACAGCGTTTGCACATATGGGTCTGTGCTGATAATTTGTGAAAACATATTCAGGCCTATTTTCTGACTCTCTTTTTTTTCTTTTTGTTTCTTTTTCCATGTGACCTTTGCTCAGACAGACTGATAAAAGTGTTTTCATGATTATTTGAATCTTTCAAAAGTTTCTTCTTCTATTGCTGCTTCCTTTTCTCTTGTTTGTTTTTCTTTTCATTTCCTGGGATGCAGGCGCAGTATATTTAGTGGATTTACAGTACATACAATATTCATAATCAACAAAATAACAATGGGGGGAGATTGTGCGATAGGTTATGTGTGTGTGTGTCACCAGTGGGGCTGGAGATACTGTCAGCAGCTAATCTCTCATACTACTCGACCCAACGTTTTTGTGCACATTTGACTGTCTGCTCAAGCACTTCTCCAGGTTGTGGCGATTCACAACTTTTAAAAGCCTATCTTATTAACTGCTGTTTTATACCGACTGCTGCCTCCTGCCTCCTCTTAACCGGTCAGTAGGTGCTGCAAGTCATCAACAACTGCTAGGCTAAAAACAAGGCCTGCCACCTGCAAAATACTTCCATACCCAAATCTAAACCTTAGTCTTTGATGCGAGACAAATCACATTTGATCCTGTTGTTATTGTGCCACAAATTACACATATGGTCTTTGTTAATTTAAAACGTAATTTTACAAGTAAAAAAAAAATCACTGATTATTGTAAAACTACTGAAGCATAAGTCTATGGTTGCATCATGACTTTCTCACTCCAAAATCTAACGCTATCAGCTGAAACTACGATATCGGTGTGTTTTCTTACCGGGATAAAGTGACACGGCAACAGGTCTTACTCATTCTCTCTCTCCACGGCTGATAAAAGGACCAGGGTAACGTTACTTTGCAAAAACAAGTACTCAAGTAGAAGTAAAAGTAGTCATCAAAATAACTTCTTGAGTAACAGTGAAAGATTCTTTACTGAAAAAAATACTTGAGTGGCAGATAACTTGAACAGGGAGAACACTGGCACACTCCTGTCTCCCTGTCTCCTTTATTTGATGTGGATGTGAGTGGACTTATTTCACAGATGGTCTTCTTCAGGTAAATGTAAAGAAATAAACTTACACCAGTATTTATTTGTGATTAAATGACAGATCGTGCCATATATACACAAGGATAGTATCCCCAGTCTGTACCTCTCGGGTGTGAAATTAATAACTAACTAAATAATATATTATTATTGTACTCTACTAAAGTACACCAACAAGTAAATTTTTTTTGATCACAGTATTTGATTATTGTCTCTAATATTATACCACTGTTACAAATAACTCACCATCCAGTGTGTGTGTGTGCATAATAAAAATAGAAGTGACCGAATCAGTCTTTTATCTTTGTGGAAATGTCTCATATCAGATTATTAAGATAACTTTTCATCATCAAGTACCTGTTTAATACAGATGTGTTCACCTGGAGGAGAACATCTGTAGTTGAAACATAATATATGTCATGTCCACATGAAATTAAAGTGGTTTATTTTCTTTCCTGTGCATGATTTGGTCTCTGGTGTCTCTTCATCATCAGGCTTCACATGACCACGATGAGTCAAATGCACACAGTCAGTCCGCTAGTAAACAAATGAGAGGCAACAAAATCAACCGGTTTTCATGAAATTTGTCATAAACCTGGAAAACTGAAAATGATAGCAGTTACTTGTTGGAATTAAAATCAGCTTCCATTGGGACATGCACTTATTTAGAATTTCAGCTTTTGTTTTTCCTGAAATGTAGATTGTTAAATTAGTTTGTTTCAACGCTGCCTGGTTGCTTGTAACAAAACTTTCTAATTAAATAATAATTATTGTTGTTTCTGTATTAAGTGTATAAAGTTAGCCGAACTAGGATGCTGTGTTACATTTCAAAACTGTGTCTACATCTTGATACTAAAACTGACACTAGACTATACAAAAAAAAAATTATAATTCTTTGCTGGTTGCATCTAACAGTTGTGATGGCATTGCAGTAGGTGCTTCACCATCTTTTGGCTGGCAGAGATCTGCACTCTAATGCACGCACTCTTCTAGTTATTATTATCATTATGACTTCCACTTTTACCAAGTCCGTGGGAACATTATAATGATGTGATATTTTGAAAAAGGAAATCAATAAAAAAGAAAGGAAAGGGGGGGACGTCCTGGTGGACTTGGAGTTTAAGACGCTGACCGTGTAATCGTGACTTCCCCGGTTAGAGACTGGCTGGGGACCTTTGTTGCATGTCCTCTCTACCCTCATTTCCTGTTATCTTGCTACTGTCTGCTATGAAAATAAAGGCAAAACGCCTGAAAAAATACGTCGAGTGAGTAAAGGAGGAAATGTTTAAATAGAAAAAGAAAACAACCTCTATTCATTACTCTCTTTCTCGGTCTGCTCCGCAGTCTCCATTTCAAAGTGCACTCAGTGACCCACCTCAGCCTCAGAGTAGTTTGGAGGATTGACTTCGGAGAAAAGCTGAAGCCAAGGTGCAAAAGTTGAAGTGGCCTGAAAGGAGGTATACATATTATACAGAGAGATCCTAAAATAGCTTAATGGTGCACTTTGCAAGGAAAGCATAAGACTCTTCTGTACCAATTAAAAAATACAGGAACCCTGATGCTATTCATAGTCTATTCTTTCAGAAAAAAAAAACAAAAAAACATGTCTCAAATGGGAAACAAGTTTTCTTTGTGTTTTCCAAATGAACAATTCAGATATATTGCACTTTGAAGCCTGCAGAAGATCAAAGCTAATCATGGCTGTGATGGAAGAAAAATACGATTCTGTGAGAGGTAAACAATATCTGAATCTGATTTTAACCAAAAAAAAAAGCGAGATGTCAAATCAATTTGCCCGCATCTTATCCCAAACTGTTTAGTATGTGATCATTTGCCACTGAGGCAGTAAAAAAAAAAAAAAAAGAAGAAGAAGAAAAACTCTAGAAATGAGCAAGCAGCTCTTGTAGTGGTTTGTGCACTGATGAATTGCATG
The DNA here is from genome assembly GCF_056507025.1 of Lutjanus erythropterus. NCBI lineage: Eukaryota > Metazoa > Chordata > Actinopteri > Lutjaniformes > Lutjanidae > Lutjanus > Lutjanus erythropterus. Next base: position 14,305,932 of record NC_139319.1, on the reverse strand, counting down.
TCACATTAATTATGCCAGATACGGGTGGGCTGTGTTTCTGGAGTCTCAGTTCATCTATTTGTAATAATAAAGTAACAGCGAGGTTTTCTGCTAACTGAAAAGCAACTGTTTATGTTATGCATGACTGGATATACTGTAAGCGCTTTCCAGTACAATGCTATGATTTATAAATAGCACTGTAGCTCAATGTGAGCTACTGTGGACCCACAGCTGTTGAGATTTTGTGTATATACTGTAGATGCTTTCATGCACCTTTTTTCATTATTTTCCGTCCCTGCAACAACCTCATGGTAATAGTTAGAAAAGAATTAAATCCCTCTGTTTTTCTCCTGCACTTACTCTCCTCCTCTTATCTCTGCTGTGTGGCACCTGGCGTTGGTTTTAAGGTGCGTGGTTATTATTAAGACATCAGTGTCAGCGTCTAATCAGTATTTGTGTGCATTTGGTTTATTAATTACATCGGCTGGTACGAACTCGGAGCACTTGGCGAAAAATATCAAAAGCTGACGCCTGTGTCATGATTAATTTCACAGTGAACAGTCTCCGCGATGTCAGTGGTAATTAGGCATCACCCATTGCATAACACACCATGTGTCAGGGTGGGTGGCATGGTGTGTGCATGTGTGTGTGAGTGTGTGTGTGTGAGTGAGAGAGAGAGAAGGAGAGAGGGAGATGAAGGTAGGGAGGGGGGTAAAGGGACAAAGAAAAAGAGATATGGCTGCAACTACTTCCGTAGCTCCAGTAAACCAAGAGGAAGTTTTAAAGTAATGTAATGTCTATAACTGAACTGATATCTGTTGTTCTGTTACTGTACAGTCAAATACAGTATCTATACTCAACAAAAATATAAACACTCTTGTATTTGATCACATTTTTCCAAGTTTAAGTAAAAGATGCAAGACTTATTGCACACAAAAGGTTTATCTCCTTCAAATTTGGTCACAAATTTGTAAAACTCTGTGTTAGTGAGCACTTCCTTGTTGCCATATAATCCGCCCACCTCACATGCTGAACAGCATAATTATTGCACAGGTGTGTCTTGGACTGGTCAAACTGGAAATAAAAGTCACTCTAAAATGTGCTGTTATAAATAGCTAGAGACATAATTTTGTTTTTGCTTTGTTTTTTTTTGGCTAGCACTCATGGCCTTTGTTGGTGCAGTTGGTTAGTTTCAGTCATGAAAACTGTGTGGTCAAGGTGAAGGTAAAAATACCAGGAGCAGCCGATCAGAGAGTTTACAGTCTTTTTAGTACCACTTTATAAGGCTACCCTTATAAATGGTTTATAATTAGGTTATTACATGGCTCTGTTAAATACTTGATTCCGATTGGTCTATTACAGCACTCTAAGGTCTGTTATTTTGGTTTGCTATGAACACCGGTCTGATCATAGACTCTGGAGGACCAAAAAAAGTCATCAACAAAATCATTTTCAAATCAATATGTTGTGTCAAATCATTGATTTTCTTTTCAGGGAGTAGCCAATAAGTGAGATAACACACAGTGCGCAGGTTATTATTGTGAAATAAACCCAGACGGGGTGATGCAGTACATTTCTCTGTACTGTTAAGCTTCAGATCTCGTCGCTTACTTACTTACTTTGTCTTGTTCATTAGCAGCATTCATACCTGTCAGCTTCATCAGATATTTGTTAAGAGGTTATCAGCACAACCATCAGCATATCGTAATAGTCAAAAACTTTCAATTGGCATCAAATTAACATGTTTTGTGTGCACAGAGAAAGTCTTAGATATTTCTTTTTACTTCAACTCCATGAAAAATGGGAGCAAAGTTATTGTTGCTTGGACAAATCCTACTGATTCTACCTTTAATGTTAGCCTGACTTAATGATAGCTGGTTTTGTTCAGTGAGTTTATGAAAACTTAAACACAGTTTAACCAATTCAGGTGGACCATTTTATATCTAACAGAGTACATTATTTGATCTCAAAATGTATTTTTTTTCTTTAACTTTCTTTTTAAGTCACCAAGAGAAAAAAGCGAATGCACTGAGAAAAATCTGGATGTCATCATGTCAGATGTACAATACTAAGAGAAACCTAACTGATGTGCTTTTACTGAAATAGCAGCTTAAGGGAAAGAGTTGTCATTTCAAGTTGTGAACATTACAAAACATTACATTACTTCACCTGCTAGTGAAATACAGTTTTTACAGTGTATATGAGTATTTCTGTTTACTTATCTATGTAGGTAAGTAGCTATCAGGATGGATATTTATATTTCTTATGTCAATTAGAGCTTCATTTCTGAGCACAGAGTGTCTTCAGAGTGATTTCTGAAAACCTGTGGAAGACTAGCTGTGATGGGGACAGTTAATGGGGATCTGAAGAAAAAACCATAAACATCAATGGAAGCCTTTGGCGGCCCAAATGTTTTCACCAGGTGGTAGAAACAAACGCAGCACAATAACTTTTATCTGCGCAGCATGATTACTGGCCTACATAGTATTCTATTTTATTTATAGAAATGTTCCATTTATGCATCCACTTTCATTTCTGCAGAAGAAGAAGTATTATTGTCTTGTAGCGATATTAAATCTTTATTTTGCCAGGTTAGACACATCTAATTTTCAGCAGTGACCTGCAGTGTGCCTGGCATGCAGCTCGTCTGCAAAAAAAACTTTTGGTACAAACTTTGCTCAGAATTAACTACAAAAGGGTTTATTAATCCTGTGAGTGAAGGCTTTTTTCCTCCTTCCTCTTCTTTTTTTTTTTCAAAAATAAACAATGGCCCTTAACACTCAAATTAACACAGATTGGGATTTGATGTGCTGTGCAGCCAGATGGCTTGCTCACTCACTCTCTGGCGGGCTGGCAGTGCAGCTGAGGACGAAGGCACTTCCAGAGCGGATTTGAAAGAATCTAGGCCAGAGAGAGCGGGGCTGCTCTCGGAGACTAGCCGCCAGAGCTGTCATGTTTTAGTGCACATTTTCTATTTGAGGAAGAAGCCGCTACATAGAGAGATGTGCAGTGTGTGTGTGTGTGTGTGTGTGTGTGTGTGTGTGTGTGTTTGTACGTGGTGTGTGTGTGAGCAGTGACTGGAAAAGGAGGAATGCCTTGATAAAAATGAAGGGAAAGAAGACTCATCTTAGAGCTGTGTAAACAAGCTTGTGAAAAAAAAAAATTTCCATCCTGCATTTTTCTCCTGTCCACCTACAGTCTACAGTATCTACAGACATCATTGTAGATTTGACACATTGATGCTTTGAGAAGTCAAAAATATTCAATTAAGTGAGGGTGACAGATGAAAGAAATAGTTCCGGTGATTTTAACATCAAAATGAGGTGAAAATAGCTGACAGAGTCCTGATTTACGGACTAAAATCCACAGTCAGTGAAATGTAAATGTGCTTGAGATTGATGTGTGAGACAGTATACTGTATGTACAGTATGCATCAATGTACAGAGACTCCAGCACCGGTGTAGGGATCAGCACTTTTGTAAACAGTGTAGCATAGACATTCAAATGCAACTTTTAGAGCTAGTCATTATTCAAAAGCCTAGCCTCCATCTGGAAAGTGGCAAACTTGGCTGTTTTCCTGGTGTTGCTGTGGAGGAAAACTGGGTCTGTGTGAAATTGCAGGACTCATGATACTTTGCTAAGGTGTAAATTTGTCTGGCTTTGATGATCATTTTCTTCACAGCCTCGCTTTTGCCAATGGGGAAGGGTTAAAGTTGTTACAAAGATTTAGAAACTTTTCAGGTTGTGAACATGAGTCTGCAGCGAGTGATTGTAAAAGAGTGAACGCCGAGAAATAGGGTAAGATTAGGAGAAGTAATATCATACTGGGCCTGCAAACTGCAGACTGCACAGAGCAAACGTAATAATTTAGACTGTTTGACCATCACACATTTCCTGATATCATATAAAATGATTTCACTAAAAGCAGCACTGAGTCGATTGAAATTTCCTGAACAGAGTTCCTCATGATTTGACAGCAGAGAATCAAACTACAGTTTTTGTTGAACATGAAAGAACTCAGGAAAGAAATAGCTAGTTTGATGTGTTATGGTTTTTTACTGCTGCCACTAACAATTGCTCTCATTATCAGTAATACTGCTGATTATTTTCTTCATTAATCAAATAATAATTTTCTCTGTAATGTTAAAATTAAAAAATGCAGATCCTTGTTTCCCAGAGGCCACAGTGTCCTCAAATTGCTTGGTTTGTCCAACAAACAGTCCAAAGATATTCAGTTTACACTGATATAAAGCTGACAAAACCTCCAAATACTCACATTTGAGATGCTTGAACGAGCAAATATTTAGCCTGTCCTCACCAGAAAAAATGTGTGTCCTGGTCATCTGTGCAAGCAGCTTTTTACAATCATAGATATGTATATATATATAGATGCTGCACTGACTGCTTCAGCCCATTGCTGCAATACGTCAGTATCACTGCCATATTGGACTGGGCAACACCGACCTGTGAACAAATACACATAAAACTAGGGAGCTGCCTTTTTTTTGGGACAAAAAGCACAATGACGTTTACATTTCTGAACTGATGTCAATGACTCATGTCTATCATGTCATGTTTTTATAATCATGGTTTTATGAAATACACGGAGTAGGAAAGAAGATTTTGTTTCTAACCTACTCCACATAGATAATGAATAATTGGATTTAAAAAAAGTTAAAGTTATGGTGCTTTTTATCCAGAAAAACAGAAACTCCAGCAGTGTTTTGTTGACTGAACCTGACCTTCAGTCGGCAGAAGGGTGAGTAGATAATGACTGAACTTCTATTTTTGGGTGAGCTGTCCCTTTAGGGTCCAGTATGCCTTTTGCCGCTGCTCCTCTCTACTGGTCATATGTTGTTTTGGTTGTCACTGGTAGTCTGTTGTGTCATTTAGGAATGAGGATGTGTTAAAATATCTGGTATTTTTTTGCTTGAAAAGTGACTCAAGCAATTAACTAATCATCAAAATAGTTGTTGATGATTTTTTTGTCTCTTTGCCAACAAAATAATCAACTTTATCATCCTACACAGTCATCTCACCATGGACACCCTACTAGAACAGGCACTTATAAACACAGGTGGTGCAAGTGTTAGATTGGAAAATTATGGCATAAAATTACCACACACAAAAAGACACATAACACGTAATGATTATAGTGAATTACAGTTACAGTTTAACTGGTTATGGTTAAACCTGTGAGAAAAGACTATATTCAAGGCCTTCTAAAAGGTGGAACTCTTAATTGTACAGAACGTGAAACTCCTGTCCTGCATGAGGTCCTTTTGTCTTCCACAGAGAATATTTCTACAACATGTCAAAATGGCTCCACTACCAAAAAACAGGGCACATTAAGCTCAACAGCAGATTCACATTAATTACAAACTGGCAAAGTTGTTAATATAACTGTGCACTCAAAGCCAGGAGTCTGTGTGAATGGCCTGAAGTGCCAGACAACACCTTCTGTTTCGATCGATGGCCATCAGCATGCACACCCCCTTACACAATCGAGGCTGCTCTGCTATATATACACACACCAGCCTCCACTGCCTGAGAGGAATCTCCTTCTCTTACAAACTAACTTTTCTTTCTTTTTTATTTTTCTATTCTTTAGCAACCTCATTATCTCTGTGTGTGCGGAGGGCTGCAGATGTGCTCCCAGCATCTCGGAGGAATTTCGTTTATTTTTGAGATTAGAATTAAGACAAAGTAAAAGGAAAGTTCTCCAGAACAAAGTAACAAAAGCAAGCCGGTATGTGTCTGTTTGTTTTTAAAGCAAATGAAATGAAACTGTGATGTAGAGGATAAATTAGGAACATATGTGTGTTCTGACAGTATGAATATCAAACACGATTGAATTGGGTTATCTGTAATGAGTAAACACGTTTCCCCCTAACACAGAACAATGCTATACTTAGCAAAACTCTAGCTGGTTGTTTTGGTGTTTCATGTAAAATAAAGAGTAGTGGTTAGGCTATAAAACTGTTCATTAGCTGACCACATCACAAGAGTCTCGCTGTTTGCACTTTATCTTAAAAAAACAACTTTGTTCAGTTTCCTGCACACAAAGTCTGTAAATATTATAAATATTATCAAAGGTTGACCGAGGAATCACAAGTCAAACTCCACTTACTAGCTTTTTTCCAGTGCTTTCACCAGTGCCACATGGTTTTCATTAGAACAGCGGGACCTGTTGACATTCAAGGCCCAGAAAAAAACAGCACTAGGCCTTCTGGTGAAGTCCAGCAGACTGAAAGTGTTGAACAAAGCTAGTAAGTGGACGTTGCATTGAAATTGCTCTGTCAAACCCTTATATACAGTGTGTTCAATGTTAAAAATATATCCTATTCTTGTAAAGCTGGGGTCTCAAACTCAAACTGCCTTGGAAACATTGATGGTATTGTCGCCTCATAAGAGGAGGGCACTTCAGCGCTCAAGTACTGCAACAATGTGCAATATTTCTGAAAATGTACTTGTTTATTTCCATGTAGATAGAAAAATTATTCTGAGTAAGCTATTCTCCTCTGGACATTGAATATCAGCAAACTGCAACATGCAGTCCTTCAGAAATATATACATTCAATTCATACTTTTTAAAAGATATTTATATCAACTGTATTCAACTGAAGAGATGGTCAGAAATAATTCCCAGTCCAGCCATATTAGAGGAAATTCTTACTGAGAGTTAGATGAATAGATCGAAACCACCCTCATGGGCATATATAGAAATATAAAGCAACAACCAGCGGGTGGTTAGCTTAGCTTAACTTAGCATAAAAACTGTAAGCAGGCGGAAACAGCTAACCCAGCTCTACCTAAAGATAACTTCCGCTCTACCTCTAAAATTCAGACATTAATATCTTATTTGTTTTAAAAACTAAAGTGTGAAAATGACAAGTTGCAGTTCCCTTTCTTGACTTCCAGAAGTGTTCTGGTTACCGTGAAGTTGCCAGGCAACCAGCAGATTGTGTTACTTTCAGACAAACGCTGCCTTCAAATGGAACCTGTGTGCTTGTGATTAAACAACACTGGAAGTTACGTACATGATACACTTCACATAGGTAAATCGTGAAAATGCTGCTGCTAGGCAACAGCAACATGGACACTAAAACAAGCGCTGTCTAGAGGCCACCAAGGCTTTTAATTTGGCAGACATATTTCCTCAAACATATTATATAATTATAAATAAAAAAATAAAAAAAATTACAATAGTATATATTAACTTACTATCAAAAAAAAAAAAGAATTTCCATGAAAACATCAGCAAGCACATCACAACCTGTTAACTCTGAGCTTTAAGAAGATTTGCACTTCATGGGTTGTGAATGCCACAAGACGGGGGCCTTTACATGCACTCTGTGTTTATGCTAAGCTAAGCTAAGCAACTGATGGTTGAAGCCTCATATTGACCATACAGACATGGTATCTTCTCATCTATGTCTCAGCAAGGAAGCAAATAGGCATTTTCCCAAAATTTGAACTGCTGTCTTTTGTATTGTTGTGAAATAATTACAATTTTGCTAAATATTGACATCAGTTACTTCATCATCACAGACATTAAGAAATCTTTCCTTTTCTTTATCACATAGGGTTTTTTTTTTTCCGTTTACCATATGACACTTAATGACGACTCATAAATCCTCCTCTTTTTAAAAACAGACTTTTGGTTTAATCCAAGTGGCTACAGTAGATGTTGACTGAGCTACATGCTTTACTAATATCGTGTTATCTGAGGATTAGAAAACTGGCAAACCCTGCCATTCTACTTTTATCATTAAGTATTTCCTTAAAGCCCCAGAACAGTCTGCTGGGTTTGTTTGATCAGACAGTGGTTAAAATGTGTGCCATAAAGAACAAAGCAGGAAGGCCTCTTTGAAAAACATTTACCCTTTTATTCTCTGCACTGCACTACCTCTGCACTGCCAGAGTCGGCAGACAGGGGAGGATGAAAGTTGTACTTTTTATGTTGATTTTTTGGTGGGTGAAATCCACAGAGGACCTGTACGGGTCTCGATGCTGATATTGAACAACTATTGTGTGCAGCGAACGAGTCTTTCATACATTAAAGAATACTTATGCAAGAAAGTTTAGAGTTCCTCCTTCGGCAGAAGCTGTCCATCTACTTCAAGCGTGTGCTCTCAGTTTAGCTCAGTTATCCTGCAGGCGGACGTTGTGGATTAAAGAAGGAGGAAACTCTGAGGGAAAAAAGGAAAACTGTACCGCTGGTGTCTATTAACAAACATAATTCACAGGGCCGGGCCCAAAAGTCCTTCCAGCAGGGAACACTTGTTGTGATTTGTGGAGTGAGTTTGCTGGAGTGAGAGTAACAGACTCATCAGTTAAAGTCAGCGCTCTGCCAGAAATGCTGGTCTTTGTCTCTTTCAAGAGTGTGTCTTGTATTGCAACTGGAATTAAATATTAACAAGTATGTTTACAATAATTACCTAAAAATGAGAATTGTGTTTTCCTTATCTTCGCAGCCACCATAGTTTCTCCAGTATATTCTTGGAAAGGGAGAGTGAGGTGAGCAGTATTCAGTTGGCTGCAACTTAACAACCTCACCACTAGATGCCACTAAATCCCGCACACTGATCCTTTAAGTGCAGTTGAATCTTATCATTTAAATTTATTTATCTTTATTAAGTGATGGAATATAAATGCTGTAAAATAATTTAGCAAATTTCCCATTGGATAACTGAGGAATTTTATTTGGTATATGTATTGTTTATTGGGCGAAAGACCAACGCTAAATGAGCTTTTCAAATATGCAGCAAAAAAGCAGGACCAAGGGCATAAATGCATTAATTAACTTATATTAATAATTTGCACAGCTAGCACTGACAGTATTATATCCATGTAGCTGCAGATCCATGCACCTCCAAAGTCTACACTAGTTGTCTGTACACTGTCAGTCACATTTTCTGTGCTTCTCCTTATCAACAACATTTAACATTTCCACCTGCAGATACAGTATACTTGTAAGTATGGATACAGTATGGAGAAACTCATTAGATTTTATTAGCTACAGTAGCTAACAAAGTCCCCATGTATTTTACACACTGCCTCTGTAGCCATGCTGATAATTTATAATGTCTCTAAGGTTTCTGCTTGTTGTACCAAAGAAAATACATTTAAAGGTCCATAGTGTAAGATTTGGGGGATTTATTGTCAAAATATGGCAGAAATGTAACAATGTATGTCTTCATTAGTGAAAACAAGAACTGTGTTTTTGTTACCTCAGAATGAGCCATTTATATTTGCAGAGGGCGAGGTTGCTCTTCTATGGAGGCCATAATAAACCGCCATGTTTCTGCAGTAGCCCAGAACAGCCAAACCAAACACTGGCTCTAGATGCAACCTTTCACTTTTTTTTTGCAAGTCTCACAGCCACCATAGGTGGAAGAGGAGGCGAGCAGTATTCAGTTGGTTGCACTCTACACCCTCACCACTAGATTCAGCAGAACAGAGTCCCAATTAATGCACAGCCCCGACCTTTTTCATTGTAACTATTTCTATCAAAGAAATAGTTGCTATCCTTGTAGAAGATGTTTCTGTTGACTTTACTGACAGAATGAAGAAAGAACGCATATAAATCTCGCAAGAGTTTTGCATATCTAGGTACCCATTTAGACATGATATACAGGAGTCATTTTTGGCTGATGCAACTGCTGCTGGGACGTACATTGCATCCCAGTGCAGGTCAACATTAATTGCTGTTTTGACAGAAGAATTGGAGTCTGAGATAACTTATACGGATATGATAAAGTGTGAGAGGAGCCGTTACGACGGTGGTGAGGAGTAAACAGAGTAACACTTTTGGTTCATGCTAATTCTGTCACAGAGGAGGAAGCTTTTCTTTTACACAATTTTACTGGGGAGCCAGCAAAATTTTGGCAATGTCTCCATATCAAGGATAAAATATATTATTTTCATGGAGAAGAAGATGGGCGCATGAGGGTAAAACCAAACTGGCAGCAGCAGCTATCCAACCTGAAACACACAAAGATGCAGGACAATTTGAGCACAACCCTGACAGGTCATCTGATGATGAGTTATGTGTTTGTTTATTGATTGATGAACTGGGATGCAGAAAATGACATTTTTTACTTGGCCTCTGGGTGGAAATGATGTTGATTGTGATGTTGTGGCCGGTGGACGTGACTGCTTGGTATTCTACTTGTTAGCTGCTAGCTAACATTATAAGTATCTGACATTATTGTTGTGGTACAGCACTAAATTTGTATGGAGAAGTTTGTTGTGCGGTTTGTCAGCTGAATGTAATCATTTGGCTAAATTTACCAGCTCTTGATCAGGAGCACCAGTGTCTCGGTTCGGACGTCCCTCAAGGAGAGCATCGACACCATGGCAACATGTCTTACTACTGAAGTTGCTTTTATTGGCTGAAAAGCACGGGCAATTGCATGTCTGACCCTGTGTGTGGGTCACTCTAACATCAAAACTCTCAAAATCCAATTTATCTATGCCCAACTAGTCTGCAGTACCCAGTTGTATTCAGCTTTCTTATCAGGCAACCATTGTACAACATAAAGACCAACTTAAAAAGGGATTTTCTGAGCAATGGCTTACTTTTCACTTTTATAATTTTCATGGCGATACATCTAATTACTTCATTGAAGTGATAAATATATCTCTTTTTTACTATTTCATTCCCACTTTAAAATGTAGTTTTTCAATGCTGTGAGCGCTACAAACAAGTTTTCATTCAACTCAATTGTGCTTCTCATTTTTGTTGCTGTGGAGGCAGAAACTTGAGAGATGGATTCTTCAAAACTTGAGCAAATAAAATCAAAACTGTCTGCCTGGTCAGATACAACTAAAAGTAGGTGAGAAAATGAATTAACCAGCCCTTTAAAGTTACCACTCTGCCAGAAATAGTCGTCTCTCTAATTCAAGAGAACACAGTTGGCTTTTGTGTGATAAATAGACTGAAGCACGTGTTGGCACAGAGCAAAGAATGCAGTACTTACAGATAGATGAGCTACTACTGCGTTTTGTTTCATGACAGATTTTGAAGTTGCAGCGTTATTTTCCTTCAAAGATTTACATTTTTATATTTTACACACCTTCTTCATCGTCTTCATTAACCCCCCCTTCCCTGTTTTGTGCATCCTCACGCGGTTCCGTTCTGACCTACAGGAGCATATTGCTACATGAATTATCTCTTTGATTGCCTGTGTAGGAGGAACATTTACAGTAACGAGGAACCTGGGAACAGGATTTACTGTTCCATATGCCCTACAATGACATTACTTCAAGTGATGATGATGACAGTCATAAATTGGTCCTGATGGCCGACAACAGATAAAACCTGCATGGGGTTTGTTTTTGCACAGTGCTGCTGGCCCAACAAGGCTTGCTTAATACACCATTTCATCACTTTCAATTAGACCACTGCTATGTGACTTCTGAGATGAAAAAAAAATTACAGTAAATTGCATCAAATGCTTTCAACGCTGATTTAGCTTCCACCCGCTGTCTGTCAGCGGCTCCACGTTGCATGTTCTCTAAATATTTGGGCGGAATATTCATGGGAATATCCTCCACTCTACTATGTTGTGTTCGGCCTGTCACTCTCCATCTCCTGTAGAGGCATCATTCCTCATCTTCACTGTCATCGCAGCACATGTTCCATTTACCACGCATTAATCTCACTCAGCTTCACATCGTTCTCTCTTGTCTCGTCCCTTGGGATACGACGGAAGGAAAACATGCCCCGCTTGCCAGAATGCGCCGTGGCTGCGGCGCTAAATGGGAACTTATAGCAGCAATCAAAATTCTGTATCACTCACAAACAGCATCAGTGGTCCAAAATTCAGTGTTAACAGGACGCTCGTACAAATGAAGGTGCTAACTGGAACCATAAAGGGTTCTTTGGCTTGTTCCCATAGTTCCATGGTAGAACTTTTTATAACAGTTCCACTTTCAGTGGACTTTCAGTTCTACTGATAACCCAACATAAAGGGTTATATGTAGAACCATCTGTGAAAACCCCTGACAAGAGGTTCTACAGAGAACCCTTCCATGGTGTAATGATTACACCCAGAACCCTCTCTGAGAGTTCTATACAGAATCTTTCCACCCTCTGAGGGTGCTAACAAGAACTCACATGGGGGTTTATATTCTAGGGGTTCTATCTGAAACCTCGCCCATGGAAAGTCTTCTGAGAACCCCTTTCATATTCCAAGGGTTTTTATCATGAACAAACCCAACAGGTTCTACTCATAATCTTTTTATATTCCATGGGTTTTATCTAGAACCCACCCAGGGGATTCTTCTTAGAACTTTTTTATATTCCCATGGTTTTATCTAGAACCCACCAGAGGGTTGTACCAAGAACCTTTTTATACTTCAGGGGTTTTATCCAAAACCCACCCAGGGGGTTCTACCAGGAACTTTTTTGTACTCTAAAGGTTTTAACAAGAACACCCCTTGGGATTTCTATCAAGAACCTTCTTATGTTACAATGGTTTTATCAAGAACAAACTCAGCAGCTTCTACCAAGAACGTTTTTATATTCCTAGGGTTTTATCTAGAACCCACCCAGAGGTTTCTATCAAGAACCTTTCTATATTGCAAGGGTTTCATCTAGAGAGCACCTAGGGGATTCTGTTAAGAACCCTTTTATATTATGATACTAATAACCCTTGACAAACCCCTGAGTTCTTCAAGGTTTTTCCTTGAAAAACTTCTTCAAGGTTTTTCCTTGAAGATCTCTTTCTTCCAAAAAGGGTTCTATGGATAAAAAGGGTTCTTAATGGAGCCCTTAGTCTTACAAAGTAACCTTGACAAACCCTTTCTGCACAAAAGGATTCTTTAGAAGCAAATGATCCGGATAGAACCTCCACCTTTCAGGAAGAACCCTTTTGGAACCCTTATTTCTAAGAGTGTTTATTCCCTGAGTCCAATGCAGCAGTGTCCCAGCAAGGCCTTTATAAACTTGTCTCAATGCTCCTGAGCTAACCTTTTGATAAGCCCTCGAGACAGTGTAAATTAAAGGCGTTAAATCATGATTTGGTGGCGTGTGAGGGTGCTCATGGAGACATCCCCTTCACAGTCTAGTGGTCAGGGGTGGAGGTGTGCGGTGGTCAGCGCAGACAGGTCATCCCACAGCAGTGACGGATGGCTTTCATCAAGGGGCCCATGGGCTCACTGGGGAAATGTACATGGAGGCCGCTGCCAAAAGAGCTGATATTTATCTCCCAGCAGCCCTCACTATAGCCAGGACACAGGAAGGGAGAAGCAAAGATGGAGAGAATAGCAAGGAGAGGCACAGAGGAGTGGTCACTTCTGCACTGTAAAAAAAAAAAAAACTGACATAAAATTTTAAGTTGACTAAATTTGAATTCTGTAATGATTCCAAACAAATAAATGTGTGATGTGATTAATTCGGTTGTATGTCCAGTCAGCTCAAGATATTAACTTTAACCAACAGCTCTTCACTCACACACTTCACTCGGTTTGAAAAGTCAGCTCTTCATTGCACACAAATAACTTACAGCTTCAACTGCTCCTGTTGGAGCTACTTTGTTCCAGCATTGACATAATGATACATAACATTATGTGAAATTACTCCAAGTGAATTTATTAAATATTAAAGGTCCTGTACACGACATTTGCTCTAGAGGGGGCATACATACACTGTTCACAAAACTCAGATCAAACTGTCAAACTAGGCAGTGCTGATAAAATATAGATCAGGATTCTGTTGCTGCATTACTTATTTCTCACTTAAAATGTTTTCAGGAACATATGTTAGTGACTGTTCAGCTGTAAGACGAGTAAGACTGTAAACTGGCGGCCACCATTTTGGCTCATGTATCTCGCAGGGAACCCCAGACCTGTGAAAGATCTCGCAAGGGTGACAGTTTTAACGTGTGATCTTCCGCTAACTCTAACCAGGTGTTTTCTGTCCCTAAATATACACATCTTAAAGCTGCCACAAGGACTTTCTAATTTTGTCGATTCTGGAGGCCATATGGACAAAACTGGTAGTGTCCACCATATTAACCACAAAATATGATGTCAAAAATAAAATTATCTAAATATCCTACAAAATCTCACCCTGCCTCTTTTAGACATTCTCACCATACTCTGCCTGGAAAAATCTAAATGCAGGCTTGTTTCATCAGATTTTGACAAACAATAAGAAGAGCTATACAGAAACAGCTGATCCTTTAGCAGATAGTCTAGTTAACGTATATGGGTCACTAGAGGCATCAGCTGCAAATTGGGACTGTTTCAAAACCAGTTAAGAACTCCTTGCAGAGGCTTTAAACAAAGCGTTGTCCATTCATAAAACGTAATTAGTTTGTACAATGTGCAAACAAACAATGCCTACAAATCTCATGAGAGCTTCACTAATCTAGGGTTCCCTTCTAGACATGACTGTTCCTAACAGCTCCTGCTCCTGAAACTCAGATCAAAATGTCAAAGCATGCAGTGATCAAATGTTTATTTAGATTATATTACTGCATTGCCTAAAACGTTTTAGAAACTGTTTAGGTGTATTAGGAGAAAATTACTCACCGGGCCACCATGTTGAAAATGGAGCACTGAGAGGGACTTGTGTGCACAAACATGCAGATGTGGCCAGATCGGATAAACAGAGAAGTTCAAATAGCAACATAAACACAGGGAGTGTGACTCCACTATATCTTAACATCGCAAATTATTCTTTTCCTGACTTCCAGTGAGGCTGAATGTTGTATTTAGCACCTTAAAGTGTGAGAGGGTGGGGAGTGAATTTAGTGCTAACCTTCACCATGTTTCACAGTGTTTTCATTATTGTTAAAACAAGCAACCAAAAAGAGTATTAGAGACACAAAGCATGTTTGCATCATATGTTTTCTTCAAACTATAAAAATGAAGGCTCTCAGGAGAGTTTTAACTCTCAAACAGTGCAAGCTGGGACGTCTGCCAATATGCTGATCATGTTTCTGAGAAATTTTGCAAAGCAATAATAAATATGTGTTGTGAGTTTGTCATACCACAGAAATAACTTATTTACCATGCAGATTTAAAAACTCGACGACTTGTGGCAGGTGAACAAAACAAACCAGGTTAAGAAGAAGGAAGAATCTGTCTTCTCATCACTCGCAATGCTAATGCTAAATGCTAATGTGCTCTAGTTTATACAACGTTAGAGGACGTACGGCTTAAGAGTGTCATCGAGATACATTTGAGATTCACTCAAAAAATCCTCAACACAGAAACAGTTTAGGGGTCTAACAACTATTTTCTAACACATATGTGTTCAGAAGGATACTTGGATTACACTTGACAAGCAGTATGGAGGATTATTATGTTTCTTTCTGTTGCTTTACTACATTTGAAAACTGGTCACCATTCTCCTAAAATGTTTGGAAGATTCTGCAACACTGTTTTCCCGTGAAAAAACTTAAAAACTAAACCCGGCCTTCAGTCAGAATGAGGGTGAGTAAATAATGACTGAATTGTTAGTCCTCAGTGAACTATCCTTTAAAAACTGAACAACTCCTGCATACTCCGTACAAACCCGTGGTTATGGAAAAATGCAATGTGTGAAGAAGATCTAATCCAAAATGTGATTTGAGCTCAGAAACACGTATTCCCACAACATGCCTCACAGCAGCCCCTCACTGCTCTAATTCAATAGCAAATGGAGACATCCTGAGATTGAAATGAAGCCAATTAGCAGAGGCACAGCTGATTTTAAAGCACTGATTAAGGCAGATGTGCCGTGCTGGTTCTAGGATCTATTCCCTCACTGCAGACCTGCCTCAGCTTGGGCTGCCATTAATATCCCATGAGGCATTGGGGCACGCTCCTGGCCAGCGGCCAGATTCCCAGTTATCTGTTTAAACAATTTTGCAGGCTATTTCAGGAAGAGGGAACTCGCTGGCCATGCCTCTCGGCGCTGTTATGGCAACAGCCCAGTTCATCTTAAACATAACATGGAGAGATGACCCAGTATCCGTCCACAGCCTCGCTCTGTCAACATTTTCTAAGAGAAATTAGGTATTTTATGTTTAATACCAGTTTATGTTATTGTGTTTGCACTATGGCCCTGAACTGGCAGAAATGACAAAGAACCCCAAAACATACATGCACTCTTGGAAATAAGGGTTCCAAAAGAGTTCTTCCTGAAAGGCTGAAGTTCTACCCAAAGCCATTTGCTTCTGAAGAACCCTTTTTTGATAAAAGGGTTTGTTAAAGGGTCTTTGTAAGTTCCATTAGGAACCCTTTTCATCCAATGAACTGCTTTTGGAAAAAAAGGATTCAAGGATTGTTGAAATCATCTTTCATCAAAGGTTCCTTGTGCCATAATAAAAGAGTTCTCTGTAGAACTTCCTGGGTGGGTTCTAGATACATCCCTTGCAATAGAAAAGGATTCTCTGCTGAACCTTCTGGGGTGGGTTCTTGTTTGCACCCTTAGAAAGTGGAAAGGTTCTGAAAAGAAGATTCTGGGTAGAACCATTACACCATCAAATGGTCCTCTGTAGAACCTTTCATAGGGGGTTCTGGGTGAAACATTTCACAAATGGTTCTATTACATTGGGTTCTAGACATGAGGGTTCCAAAATGGTTCTCCCTGAAAGGCTGAAGTTCTACCCAAAACCATTTGTCACTGAAGAACCCTTTTTTGAAGAAAGGATTAATCAAGGTTTCTAAGAACTCCATTAAAAAATATCATAAAAAGGTTCTCTGTAGAACCCCCTGGGTGGGTTCTAGCTAAACCCTTGAAATATTGAAAGGTTCTTGGTAGAACCCCCCTGGATGGGTTCTTGTTAGCACCTTTAGAAAGCAGAAAGATTCAGGATAGAGGGTTCTGGGAACGTTTATAAAAGGTTTTTACCAGAAGGGTTGTCCTATGGGGACAAACCAAAGAACCATTTATGGTTCTAGTTTGCACTTTTATTTCTAAGAGAGTAACTCATATATGACAGATAGAAAACATTTCATCTATTAGCAGCCATTAAAATGACCAAACTGTGGCTCAGTGTGATTTTTATCTCTCAGAGTGTATGCCTGTGCAACTATTTTGCTGCCAGTCTGATAAAATAGAATTATATGGTCATTAGGAGAGAAGCTTGCATGAGTGACTCTAATTTGAATTTGTTCAATCCTGAAAATAATTGCTTATCTCTGTAACCGCTCCTAAATATAGGATCCCTTAATCCTTGATAACTGTGTAATTGTTGCAGGATTGGAAATGCAGGGACTCCAATATAGAAATGCATAAGAATAATGTGATGTTAATGAATGGCACTTAGGTTAATAAGACTTTTCAGGCTGCACAGACAGCCCACAGTAGTGTAAAACTTTAAAGGAGACTGAGACTAGCTGTTATCATTTATTTCATTCATCTAACGGACTTCTGTAATTACAGGAAGTTTGTTTTTTGCATGAAAAAATGGTGATTTATGGATATAACTTTATATATAATAGATAGAGAATACTATTGGAAATTAGCCATGGTGTTCATAAAAGGTTATGTCCAATGTATCAAGCAACATATAAGCGTGAGATCCCATGTCTGGGAGCCGATTTCTGCTTTGATGTTATTCCAAACACCCTCATCTTAGTTACTATTCATTTCTTAGCCATGGTAGTGCTGTGGCTCCAGGGATCACGGTGTTGATCTGTTTGTTCAGCCTGAAACATCTCAAGAAAAATTGAATGGATTTCCTTTAAAATTTGTACAGACATTTATGATCCCCAGAGGATGACTCCTACTGACTTTGACAATCCTGTGGTTTTCCTCCAGCACCAGTGAGGCTGACCTTGGTGGTTTTCAGTGAAACGTCTTCACAACTATTTGATGGATCAGACATCCATTGTGCCCAGAGGATGAATCAAATTTTAACCAATATAATGTCTCCATATTTACTACATTGATTGGCTCAAAGGATGAATCTTATCGACTTTGATGATCTTTTGACTTTTCCTTCACCACAAGATTCACATTTGAAGTTGTGAGTGAAATGATATAATACAAATATTGGACGGGTTGCCATGGCTTTTAGTGCAAATATTCAGGTTCCCCACAAGATAAATCTCATTTCAACTTTATTTCATTCAGAGCCATCATCAGGTCAAAATGTTAACTTTTCCAGTAATTTGGTTTATGACCAAATACTCAGATAATGACGTTACCATCAGCCTCAGTCCTTAGTGCTAATTAGCATGTTAGCATGCTGTTACAGTTAAACAAAAAAGATGATGAACATGGTGAACATTATTTGTGCTAAACATGAGCATGTTAGCATTGTTATTCCAACCATGCTAGCAGCTGACATTAGCATTTAGCACAACTTTGCCTAAGTACAGCTTCAAAGAGCTACTAGTGTGGCTGTAGATTCGACATCTCGGGAGCCTACTGAAAAAAAACAACAAAAATGTGCTTAAAGCTGCAATATGTAAAAATTTTTGTTTAAAAAACCCCAAAAATTATCAACGGAATGTGAAGAAATAAAAGTTTTGTCATCAAAAATGTCTATGTATTGTATTGCAGAGATATTTGCTAAAGTTTGCATGCTAACCAGCTAGCCCCTGCCCTTCCTGTCTTGTAATACCACCTCAAGAAGTACAAGTCTAATAGTGTAGCTAGCGACAAGCTCTCTTAGTTTTTTAGTCTTGGAAATAAATAAACAAAGTAAATAATTAGAAAGGAAACATTCTTACACCTATTTTCCTTATTAAACAGAAAAAATACAACTGTATGCCTGAATGTAAGTTTTCAGATGCAAGTCAGCTAATATGGCCATTAGCTGTGTGGCTAACTGAGCCAACTACCTAACAGCACTTACAGTTAGCAGCTGTTAGCAGCTACTCTGGGGATATGCTGCCTCCCATTTGTTTGGAGAATAAATTTGATAAATGGCCAATTCTTACATATTGCACAATTAAACATATGTAATACATGTGTACATATATATAATAACCCAACCACAAATCTGGCTCTGCACAATTGAAATGAATTGATTGAACTACAATAAAGCAGTGTAGTGATGTCCATCTCTCCCTGGTTGTGAACCTTTACATGAAATGATGAATTATTCTTTGCTATTTGATAATTGAGACCCATGCTGCTTTAAATACTTTTGTAGTTCTTGTAATAGATGTGCCTGCAATTTAGGCACTGGCTCTGTGACCACTTTAGAACTCCATTAGTTGCTTCACGTTGCTTTGAAAAGTCACATAAAAGTGCCAATTGTCAGACCTCTTTTAACGCTGACCCATACGGCAATGCTAATTGACTTTTATCTTGAAGTGACACATCAGTGTAGCTGACTTTGTGATTGGTATTTATTCACTTCAAAGTCCTTTTACATTTGCTGCTTTTAATATTTTGTCTAGCAATGCATCTCATATGATCCACCATGAATGTTTCATGACAAGCCCTGAAATTAAGATGCACATTAAATAAATAAGATGTAATTGATGCCGAGCATCTTTTTCATACTCACTTAAGGAGGACTGGTAGTCTAATCATGTCAAGATGTCATTTAGATTGACTGAAGAGGGAGACAGGTCTCAGATCATTTCGGTTTGATATTCTGCACTTTGCTGATTCCTGAGGCACTGCTTACAGCTGCATATGCTCTACGCTTATTCTGCAACCAGTGTGAAAAGTTACACCTTACAAAAGCTATTAAAATGAATATGTCACTAATTAGCTCCCAGCAATCCACAACCTGTGAGCAAACAAAGTTGAGAAGTTCTGTGTAATCAGCAGATGAATATTTCAAGAAAAGTAAGAATATTGTGAACTTTAATATAAAATGCATCATTATGAAATGGGTGTCTGGTTATGCAACCTTGGAAAGATACGTGGAAGTCTGAGTGTCCTCCCCACAGCAAAAAAATAAGGTATTTAAAACAAATCCCCTGCATTTCCACAATCCTAATCTCTTACCTTCACTCAAGACCACCCCCCATCACGTCCCAAATAATAAAAAATCAACAGGGCCTAATAGTTACACTTAAAAGAACCGACCCTTTGATTTTCTACATTTTAAAGTTAAATGCATCAATCTCTACCACTTTGTGAGCAAAATTAAGAGGCTGTATCTATAAAGAACTTTGTGATCTAGTTAGCTATTTAATGATAAACACACTGACACAGTATGGATTGTGACGATATAGCAAAAAAGTCACACCCGCAAGCATGACAAACAAGACCATCCCCAGTTCTAAGAGGGTGCAAAGCCATAACTTAATCTATTATTAATCTATTATCAATTTTATCGCCAACTATTTTTTATAATCAATCAGTTTGAGTAATTTTTTAAGACAAAGAAGTCAAATTTTTAAGATTTTAGCTTCTAAAATGTGAATATTTTATGGTTTCTTTACTCCTCTCTTACTGAACAAAAATAATCGACAGATTAATCAACAATAAAATTAGTTGTTAGTTGCAGCCCTGCTTTCTTTGAATAAGGGGGTTGCATTTGCTCAACACAGAATATTTTTACAACATGTTTGAGAAATGGTTGCAAATAATAAACAAACAATGCAACAAAACAAAAATATAACTTTAGTTTAAATATAGAATTGGCTTCACAGATGAGAATGTCACTGTAATGGGAGGAGGAGGAGTAACAAGGGGGTGCATATTCTGCAAAAAATATGCATAATTATTGTACTACTAACATCAGGATCACCAAAATAGTCTGATTTTCTTTCTTTCAAGAGACACACATTGTGATTCCGCTATGCCCTTGAGAGAATTAACATGAATGCAAATGTAATGTGATGATGAATATTGTATCAGTGTCATTTTAAACCAAATGAAAATGCAAAGATGTTAACAGTGCCAGAAATCTGAGCGCAGCTACCCAGACAGTGCATGCAAAGGAATTTGAATTCACTCTCTATCACTAAAACTGAGTTCCAGCAGCCCACACATGCAGAGAAATACAGTAGTAGACACACAAACGCACACACACACACACACACACACACACACACACACACACACAACCACACACTGGTAGAGAGAACAAGAAGCTACCTAGATAGAGGGACACACAGAAAGACAGATATGGGCATTTTGTGAAGGATTGCAGACATGGTGCATATTTTCCCCCCAAAAAAAATCTCATTCCCATAGGTTTAAATGTTTGTTAGAGTCATGACTTTGTTTAAAGGCTAAGGTTAGAGTTTATAGGGTCATACAGATAGAGTGTATAGTCAATACAGTGTCCTCACAAGTATACTAGTGTTGTTGTGTGTGTGCATGTGCATACTGTGCTGGCTGGTGTGTGTACTGTATGCGTCCATGTTGGTGGGCGGCAAATTCCACATTTGAAGCCAGAGAGTCTGCATGCCCACTAACATGATCACTTGACAGGACATGCAAATTTTATCTTCAAAGGGACGTTAAGATCCTCTGAATCTCTATTAAGTCGTGTTTTTCTCCACTAATTATGTCATCAGTGCCAAAATGGTGAGGTTCAGTGTGACTCCTAAAAGACTGGAGAGAGGGTTTTTGAAACACCGGGAACTTTTCAACAAAATAGTAGACTGTGGATTTATAATTATATTCCAAACATGGTTATATATTTAATTACACTTTACTTAATGTTGACTTTACTGTATAAAATCAATTTAACTCAGTGGAAGATATAAAACACAGCATGGTTCCATATGTACAAAAAGAGGAATGAGATCTAAAGGTCTCAACTGCTCTTGTTTGAACAGTGTAGTTTCCTTAATACCCCTACAATCTGCAATGGCCTTTGGCAAATTTTGATTTTTCCTACTAAAAACCAATTATTCCCTTCTTTCCTTTCTGACTTTCTACTGTACATTTCTTCCTTTGTTCCTCGGAATAAAGGTGCACCGATGTAAGTATGATTTCCCCTTTATAAAGCAGTGACTTTAGCCAAGTTTAGCTGAAATCTTGAAATCTTGAAATCTTACCTAAACCCCTCCCCTGGACAGCAATTGTCCAATCATAGCTTGACATAACAACAGGTCTGTCGATTTGATTCCTCAGGTTTCAGGATAAGATTGAAGAGCAAGATGTTAAGCATGCATGTGGCCATCAGCTGCATATTTTACAAGATTTTGTTTTTAAAGGTGCTATCTGTAATAATTGCCCAACTTTATCCAATTCATACACTGAACAACTTGGGGGCAGCATGTCACCAGAAAGCTGGGGCATCCTATCCTAAGAAACAAAGGAAATGTGCACTCTTTCCCGTAGGTCATTACTTTCTTTCAACAAACAGCTAGCTTAGCAAACACACTAACACTGTCAGTGACATTAGACAGTTAGCTACCTTCATAAGCTATCGTTAAACAGCTAACGTTAGCATTCTAGACATACACTACCAGCCTAGAAGAAGATCTGTGAATTCTTAGAAGTCAGCAAGAGATGACGTTTTTAGGTTCATAGAGCTCATGTTAGTTCAATTTGATAGCTACCTACAACTGATGAAATTTAGTTGCTAGGACCCATTGTTTCAAAAATTGCTATGAATTTTGACATGTGCACCGTTACCATTGTAAAGAGCACAGGCTTCATGTGGGAACTTCATTTTGACAAGCATAGCAACAGTAATTAAGGGGGCAGGGCTTAGAAAACAGTCAATTTTACTCATTTACATATTGAAAAAACAAAAAACTATTGACAGTAAACATATGAATAGCCTACAGACATTTTTAGAGATGCATATAAAACTTCAACAGTTACATCGTTGGCGTTATCCTCAGCTGAAAAACTTTGCTGGTTGTTTGTTCACTTTTTGCTGACTTGTTGTCGTATAATTAATATCTATAAAGCGTGTACCGTCTAAATGTGGTTCACATCCTGTCTCCTGCCGGCAGTCAGAGGTAAACCTACAGGCAGTTCTTCCTCTCAGGCTGCGGACCACCCTCAGTTCAACATATGGATGAACGGTCAACATATGTCCAAACCGCGCACGACGACCTAAAAAATCATTAGTAAGTAGAAAAACTTTTCAAATCACTGAGAATCCCCACTGTCTATTTAAAGAACAAACATATAATCTAACAATGATACTGTCTTATTAAAATAAATCCTATCTTATCAAAAAAATAATGATCAATCTGGGGAAGTGATACCATCAGTCAGTTCAAACGCTAACAAGCTACAGCCATGTAAAGCATAAATCTAAAGTGTGTTTTGTAAGTGTCACGCACGTCTCTGATCGTCCCTTGTTTCATTATTGACTCGTATGTTACCCCTTGCTGTCTGACTGAGACCTTGAGCTGACTCTCCCAATAACAGGAGGCCATCTCCATAATTACAGTACAGAGAGAGCAGACCTGCTATGCATCAAACTCACAGCCCTCAGATTGTTAAAGCACATATGTCAGCTGTTGAATTTGACTCAGATCCAAGGCTTGCCGGTAATGAAACAGGGGGATGAGGGGTGAGTCAGCCACTGGCCTTTGTTAATTGCATGTCTCACATCGTCCTGGCTGGGACAGTTAATTGGAAAAGATCAAGGGGATTTGCAGTGTTAATGAGCTTCCCGTGAACCCAAGTCATACTTTGGATACCAGAGGAGCCTTTACTATCTCCCACACTCACCGACCCTTCTGTTAGAGCAAAACTTTTCATTTCTGGAGCAATGTGGTCGCGGCTGACTACCGCCTCATCTCCTGCGTTTGGTAGCACTGGCTCAGGAGGGAATGGACGGTCTATTATAAGCACAGCAGCACTGTTTAAACTGAAGTAATCAGTCGTCCATCTTTATGTTGATGTCACTGTCACTGCAAGATTATGTTGTATTCCAAGGTGCTTTATGGCTTCGGTTACAGGATACAGCAACACTTAAACTTTCACTTTTCACTGATCTGGTGAAAAAACATTGCCGCCTTTAACTTACAGGCTTTTTTCTAAAGCTGTACCAATCCACTTTTTTCTGGTTACAAACCAATTTCGATTTTTGAATTTGGGTATCTGCAAATATGGATACTATACTGATACCAGCACTATTTTTGTGTGATGTTAATTATTATGAGACATAGGAGTAGTTGTAGTATTAGTAGTATTACATGAGGCTGAAACTGGACTTTAGTGTGGAAAGCTTGTGTATTTTGTGTAATGTAACTTGTGTAATGGAGGGGCACTGTAGGATTCTGGCTTGTGACGTTCACATGTGCAGCTGAAGTTTGCTGTTTTATGTTCCAAAATGCAAACGTTACTGTCTGTGTGTGTTAGTAAAGTGTTTGCCCTGTGTTTGTAATGTGTTTGTTTGGTTTATGATGATTTATGTCGGTAATTTTCATTTTAGTGCTGGTTTATTGTCACACCATGGTGGCTCATGCATTTCTTCACACCAGCTGAATCTTGGCACAAGCACTTGGAACGTGTTTCCCTTGTATTACGTGTGTTTGCAGAGTGGAAGTGGACAGTGCTATTTAATTCTCAATTTGCATTACTTACTGTAGTATTTACAAGTAAAAACCACATGGAAAACATGTGGTGTTGGTTGGAATGTAGTTTGGTGTTGCAACTTTGACACCCAATGAGCACCAATGTCAATGTCAATAATAATAATAATGATAATAATTGGGCCCTGATTGGTCTCATCTCCAGCTCTTTCTACCTGTAATGACCTACCAAGCAGGTAGCTAGCATTGTGAACGTCTTGTTATAAGTACTGATGTGTCTCTTGACATTGTGCTGTTTCGCTGTCGCTACAGTCGGCCTGCAAATTTATTGCTTTCACTGTTGTGAGGAAAACTTCATCCTCTCACTCCTCACTGAAGTGCAAAGTTTTTCTTCCCACTTTCCTGCCATTTTTTGCAAGTGTTACTGGTTTTAGATTAATATGGTGACTCTCCTGCAGGTGACCAGGCGTTCGTGCACCGTGTTGGCTACTTCTGCTTTAAGAAGTGAGTAAATTTGTATGTCTACATCATCCGTCATGCTGACACGTGGGCAAGTATTTGTTTTTGGGAAACTGGAATTTATTTATTTCTTGGTTTTGAACGATGAGACTTGTGTATACTGTGTTGAAATAAATTACCAAAATGTTCAGTCATTTTGCTGGTTGTTCAGGCACATTCAGAATCATTTCAGCATTAACCTTTTTTACAGTTTGCTTCATGCCCCAAAAATGTACAGCATATTTAAATAATTAAATTAATATCACAAACGTGTGTTGGCTCATCAGCTGTTGGTTTTAACTACTGACAATTAGTTGACTAGAGAAATATTAAGTGAAAAAGCAGGAAAAGAACTAAAAAAAGAAAGGCAGATTTACTTCAGCACAATACGCAAGCTTGGAATAACAATGCTTGTCATGTTTATTCTTGTCATATAATGTTAGAAATGCCATCAAACACATATTGTGCTTTTTGTAAACCTTGATTTTAGTTTCCAATGCTGCTGTTACCATTAGGAGTCTCTGCTTGGTATGTTTTGGTCATGCCGCTGACTGCATCTGTCTAATGCTCTGATATAGATGCCACTTCATAGATAATGAACCATATCATTTCAGAGAGTGATCAGAGAGAAAATGCTTACCCATACTTTCCCAGCAAATAATTGCTCTCGTTTCTTGAACTACTTTTTGTAGAACCCTGTGTGACAGCAATTTTTTCTTGACATTCCCTGACACTTTCCAAATGAGTCTTCCTGCTAAAAAAAAAAAAAAAAAAGCTTTGCCAGAAATCACAATTATTATTCACACTGAGACACCTCAAAAAGTCTTAATTATCATGCAACACAAAATTACCAGAGGAGAAAGTTGGCACATACAGTGTAAAAATGCACCTCGTACACATGAAAATTTCAAGTGCATCTACAGTAAAACAGCTTAATGATCACTGCTATATTAATTTGATCTTCCTGTCAGAAGAATGTGTCAAATGTGACACACACACACATCACACACACACAAACAGTGCAACTACAGTTTCTCTCAGTCTAATATCTGATCTGTATGTGAGAGTTTGGCCGTAAATCCACAGTATATCCAGGTTTAAGAAAGCCGTGGCTCTATCCTGCCCCGAGGGAACTACAGTGGTGATATGGAGTTTGCCCTGTAAACCATATTGCACTCTGACTATACAGTCAATCCAGAGCTCGGTGTTTACTCAAACTATCACCTCCGCACTGCAGGTCAAGACAGTCAAACAAAGTGACAGTGAAAGTTCTGGTTAATGTTGGTGTGCACCTGAAATATTACTTCAAAATTCAAATCAGAGACCAAAACGATTTTGAATATTTCTCACAGCACTAGTACAGTGGTGAAATGTAATGTACATTTAATTATTACAAATTCCTGACACTTTAAACTTTCACTCCGCTACATTTCAAAGAGAAGTAATGTAATCTGTCATATACATAACACATGAGGAACTTGGACAAAAATTAAATGAACAGGATATTCAAGTTTGAACTTAATTTTATGATTGAAAATAAAATTAATAATAGCAATTCTTCTGATAATGGATTGTTTGAGTCTTTTCATGCAACAATGCCAATCATTTGATGCAAAATGTCATGTTTCAGCATGTCACATGACCATTTGCTGCTGTTCCTCCCCTTAAATTATAATAAACTGACAATTTTTTAGGGTTTGACTGTTGGTCACACAAAATAAGACAGCTGAAGTCTGTAATCCATACTTACATTAAATCAGTCAAATAAGTTGCAACGCTGTACTAGAATAGTGCACACAATAAAGTGCTGAAAGTAATATTTAGATGTAACCCCTTCAGAATCACAAACATTTTGATTTGTAATTACATAACACATTTCTGTCAGTAGTTATAACAGATTACAATTACATTTATTTTGTTATTTAATTACATGTAAGTAGTTACTCTCCAGCACTTCGAGTACCATATTAGACATTTGTGTAAAATTTGTTCATAAGTAGCATGTGAATTCTTGACTCTATGGCCAAAAATGAGTTTTGTGAGGTCACAGTGACCTTTGACCTCCCGAAATCCAATCAGTTCATCCTTGAGTCCAAGTTGACATTTGTGCCGAGTTTTTGAAGTGTTGCGTCCGCGATGGTGGGATGACCTGAAAACATCACGTCTCTGGCCATGGCCGTCACATGTGAGGAGGCATAAAAAGGGTTTTCTTTTGGTTTTTTTATATATTTTTCAAAAATTGTGAATCACAGAGCTCCGGCAACATACAGTCATGAATATGCACAAAAAATTTAGGCTGAGCAGTCCAGTATGCAAGATTAACTGTGGACAAAAATATATTAGAGATAGATGGATAGATTTTGGAGGATAGTATTAGTACTCTGAATTAAGTAAATGAATGAATATAAGTACAGTAATTTGACTTTGAACATTTGACTGTATGTTGAATAAAACAACTAAAATCATTTTCATGTAAAGACATAACTATTTTTAGCATTAATTGACTGCTGCATTAATGCTAGATTTGAGTTTAAGGTTCATCCTGTTGTCCATAGCTGTGTGCCAGTGTGATATTGGTAGCTATCTATGATGCAAACATTGATAAATGGTCCAAACATTTAGCAGCAATCTGTGAGGTGAAGGTCAACAAATCTAGCTTCACTGAAGCAATCCTAAATCTTGTGAGCTCAGCTTTTCGTCATGAGATTTAGGCCGGCTTTGCAAGGCTGCTGCACATTAGTCCTTGGTGTAAATAGCAATGCTCCAAGCGAGACGTGGAAATCTTTCCCTTGCGCTTCAAAATAAGATCCATAAAACTCTGGCAGCACCTTTACAAAGCTGACCATAAGTCTGTCAAACGTAAAGCTTTAATCAGCAATAGCACATCTCCTAATAAAAAACGCTCAACTCAATTTGCTTTGCATGTAAAAAACAATGCTGACCTAAGACACCAAGAAAATAACTCACAAGCACAATTACAATAACAATAACTGAGTGTTGAAATGCAGAATTTAACACCAAATTAACAGACAAACAAAATGCAATACCCAGTTACTTCAAAATATTTATTTAGCCACATTTAAAATCCCAAACAAGTATTCACATGAAGTTTTAGTTTTATCTATGGCAGTTGAACAATGTTGTAACTTGTATTGTACCTGCACACACATAAAGACACGCCATTGGCCATCATGCACGTGTTGAACAGCGGCGGTGGGAAGTAATTTAAATCAACAGTTAGGGGTGTTAATATGCTGTAAAAGGTGTCACTGCCAATTAAGGACAAAAGAATAGAGGTTGATGAAAATTATTCGGGTTGTAGGATTCACAAAAGGCTTTGCAAATGTTTTATGAAATGCAATCAGTAGGAATCATGGATGTGTTTGGGTGAAAGGCCCTGAATATTATAAAAATCCATATGTGTTAAGATGAAAAGTGTTTCACAACTGAAGTCCAAACCAGGGTTCATGCTTGATTCAGTTAGTTTTGGTTTCACATCAACTATACGTGTCTCCCTACATTCTATCTGCAGCTGACTGCTTTGCAGGCTTGTTTTCTGTTTGTTTTTCTTTCATCAAATAATTCAAGAGTATCAGAAATGTTTTCCAACTGACTGTTTATAAAGCTGTCGGACCAAATATCAATTAAACATTTGGTCTCCTCCTCCCTCCATGCTCCACACTGGCTCATTTTGTTTTGTTGAGTTGTTTTTCCTTTTTCTGGTTCTGCTCTTCCAGTGTTTTCACACAGGAAATTAACCGAACCGTGGTCCATCTCTGGGTCAGGCTAAGGTTCAGCTGTTTGGTCCAGACCGTGATCCTTGCGAGGGCTCACAACTGTAATTTTGGTTTGGATCAATCTGAAAAGTCAGAAGGTCTGAACTAAACACGCTAGGTGTGAAAGGGCTCGTAAAATAAATCTAAATCCAAGTAGGTCCTCTTAGTTAAACAATAAAATAAGGTTGTGTGTCATTGAATTGTAAAATTACCCAATGAACATTTTTCTGATGCTGCATCCTTAATTCAAGGAGTAAAACACACCATACTGTTTTGTTGCCCTGATCAGTGTTCTTAGAATAATCACAAAGATCAAATGATCACCATTAATGTGAAAGGGGTCACCCTCAGTGAATTATCACAGAGAATTATCATCCAGCTCTGCAGTTATTCTCAGTTCTACAGGGTGTTTAACCATCTTTCAGCTCCTTGTTTTAGTTTTATGAAGCAGCTTCACTGTTTTGGTTCTCACCGCAGTGTAATTTCATCATTTTCAGCTGCAGCAGGCAGCTGTTTTGGGCGAAAAATGTTCTGGTGAACCCAGTGTACATCATCTTCCCAGAACCAAACTGCAGACAGACAAAGTTAGAGAAGCAGTTAGCAAGTGAAGTCAAGTCAGTCATTAGGAGATGATGAAAACCAAAACTGGGCTATGAGGAAAGTGTCTGATGGGTGTGCTAATACACCATTGTTTGCTGACATGGGGCGGGTGACTAGTGATTTGCTTGTTGTGGCGTTCATCATAAAATCCTTGTTATTAATGACACTAGCCTTCAAAGGAACTGCAGTCAGCATCCTGTTGCTTTTACGTGGTGGTGAGTGCCAGCCGTTTGTTGATCCATATCTGAGCTACAGGTATATTATCACATTAAAATAAACACTGTTGCTGTAGGGGAGCTGAGGAGAGGCAAGGCACTTTGAAGCGGTGCTTTAAACCACCCTGAGTCCCTCACAATGAAAATCAGTCCACAGGCTGTTATAGACAAGCAACAGCTCATCTCCTAGAATGTCAGAGAAAGTCTCGTTTTTTTAAGTTACTGTCTGTTCACACGAGTAACAAGTAACTTGCCTCACATGGTACCTTCAAGTCTAACTGTAATCCCATTTAGTTTTCCCTTTCTGCAGTCAAAAATAATGTCAGCGTGTTTTTTAATAGTATTGTCAATAGTTGTTAAATGCGTGGTGCAGGACAGGATGTGTCTTCACGTTTTTACTGTTAGATAAGATAGAGACTTTAACAAGAAAGCAAATGTGGGTTGTTTCAAGTCTGTCGCTCTTGTGTTTTGTAGCAGGCTGCTGTCTGGCTCAGTGTGATCATCTGCTCTGCTTGTGATAGAGCGCTGATGTCTCTGCTTTATGCTAGATTTGATAAGTTGCATCTAAAGGCAAGGTAAGGCAAGGCAGCTTTATTTATATATCATGTTTCAAACACAGAGGCAATTCAAAGTGCTTCACATGGACAAAGTCTCCATTTATGCAGATGGATACCTAGTATCAAATTAATGCCAAACTAAAGGTCATCAGTGTGAAACAAGAGATGAATTTAGTCCCTCATTTGGACTTTAAACCACTTGGTTAATCTGATGGAAAGACTGTGTAATAAAGAAAAACATTGATCATTTTAAACTGTTTCAACACCAAAGAGCAAAACTTTTGCCATCTATAAATCTGCACTTGCAAATCCAAGATTTAGCGCCAATGTTTTGGTGCAACGTCCTTCATCAGGTTAATTTTACAAAACACAAGATAATATAAATAGTTAGAATAATCCATTTGGACCAATCAGGTCACACCAAAAGCAGACATAATTCATAGAAAAAAAATCTGAAAACTATCTAAACCAGGGGTCAGCAAACTTTATTTTTGGACTTTTTTGGAATTGGCATCCATAGCCTAAGTAGACACACGACTTGTTGAAAAAACAAACTTGTTTAAAACTGTTAATCATTTCTATTTAATTTTTTTTCAAAACAGGGAGCCACTGGAGTCGAGCATCTCTGGAGCTGCATTTTGCAAACCAATCAGGTCATACAATATGATTACATCATTTAATTGTCCTCAGACAAGACAAAAAGTAAATGAATAAGAGAAAAATACCATCAAACTAAGAATTCAAAGAATATGTAGCTTAAATAATATATCATGATACCATAGATCTACAATACAGACATGAAAAGT
Organism: Lutjanus erythropterus; assembly: GCF_056507025.1. Classification (NCBI taxonomy): domain Eukaryota; kingdom Metazoa; phylum Chordata; class Actinopteri; order Lutjaniformes; family Lutjanidae; genus Lutjanus; species Lutjanus erythropterus. The sequence continues at coordinate 14,275,132 of NC_139319.1, read as the reverse complement.
AAACTACATATTTTATATGTAGTTCAAAATTTACAGAATTGCTTTAAAGAAAGGCTACCATACCAAGGAGAATATTTTAGTTATTCATTCAAACTTGATTGAAGCTTCTGTCCCCAGACTCCTAGTCTCTAGCCCTTGTGTTTTGTAAAATTACCCTGATGAAGGTCATTGCACCAAAACGATGTTAATAGATCTTGAATTTTCAAGTGCAGAAGACAGTGTGCAGGAGTCTTTTTATTGTTAATTGTTTCAGCAAAGAACCAGTACTGTCAGTTGTGTGGTAAGGATAGTCACCTGGAACTCATTTGTGACCTTGTTTTACTTGTAGGGTTTACTTGTAGTATTGCTTTAACCAAATGACTGCTTCACTTGTGTGCTTGCTGTCTTCATTAGTCAGCGTCATATCAGCCCCAAAGAAATGTTTCTCACTTTCCCAAACTGCAGTGTCTCTGATGTTGAAGCCAACTCTTCTTTGAGAACTCACACCACTGTGTTTCCATTATTTAACAACCAAATATCCCAATGTAGACAGACAGTGTGTGTCTGTTTGCCTGCCTACGATAGAGCGGAGAGGTGAGCATCAGACAGAGAACGACACGGGAACTATTGATACAAAGCCTTTCAGAATTTGGTTCAGCTCTACCCACGGTAATACAACCCTTGGAAAGTCAGCTGCCTGTGAGGAAACACTGTCGGCTGAGATTGCCAGCACAGTACTGTACTCCGCTTGGTGCCGCTGCCCTGGGGATGGTTGTAGTGGAGAACACAGCACTAATGGATCGCAGCACACAGGCTTGGACAGTCAAACCGTACAGCCTCTCTGATTTGAAATATTCAAGCCAGCGCTCTCGCCTGTCTATTAATATTTACTTCAACAAGCACAACGCACAGTCTGCTCACAGTGCTCTGGGGATGTATGTGACTTTTACTGTTGTTGGTTCGGCTACGTTCAGACTGCAGGCAAAAGTGGCCCAAATCTGATTGTTCTGCTCAAGTGTAACTCGGTAGCAGTTTATTTTTCTTTTTAACAGTCTGAACAGCACAAATCACTGGAATCTAATCTTTCTCATTTGGGCAACATACATGTTCCTAAATCAGATACAAGTCTGATTTTTTGCCATGCGACCAACAGACATATTGGGATTCATGTGACTTTTACATGACTCTAGATCAACATTTGTCACAATTCTGCGCTGGCAGGACTCACTCTGTGAATACAAACATGATTGACTTTGTCAGTGGACGGACAGTGATGTGTTACGCTTACAATCAAGTCGCAATCCCGCAGCTTTGTGGCTCCGACTCCACATCCACTCAAACCTCCATACAGAAGTAGCGGCTGTTGTTCCAACAACGACAACACACAAAAAAAAACATAATTTAAAATTTGTTGCTCTTTCTCCTCATGTTTGTCATCTTTTCAGAAATTCCTGGCTTCTGCTGCACATCTACTTCTAAATGAAACCCTAAATGGCGACTTCAGTGGCCTCCGTGTTTACTTTCATAGAACAGCGTGCAGCGTGTGAGGTATTTGCTATTGCTCTTTTGCAAGTGTGGGTCATTTCGGGACCGCGACCAGATCACGCTGGAATTTGATATGTGCCACATTTTAAAAACAGTTAAACAAAAACATGCGCTCTGAGCAGCATGGGGATGCAGTGGTTAGCACTTTTCACCTCATTGCAAGAAGGTCGGTTGTTTCAAACCCAAATTTGAATATGGCTTTTCTGTGTGTTCCCAATGTGCCTGCGTGGGATTCTACCACCATCAAAAAAAATGTGAGCTCCTGATCAGCGTGCTGGTCTAATTCCAGGATGGCTTAAGTGCAGAAATTGAATCTGACTGTATAATTATGAATTGTATATGTCACAGAAAGGTTGACCTTTAAATCTGAATTGAGCATGAAAGGCCTTTACACACCAGTGGCATTTTTTTTCGTGTGTGTGTGATATTTTTGAACTGTTGTTTTTGTCAAATGTAACATGACCAAAAAAGCATTGTAATTAGAGTTTTCACACATCAAAAAACAAACGAGAGGGACAGTGATGTGTTACGGTCAATAAAGTAGATACAGTTGTCGCTAGTCTTTATTTAGTTGCGCTGTTGTTTTCTATTATGTGTAAGACACTGGAAAACGAGACATAGAGCTTAAAAGATTAAAGGGCTGAAAAAGTGAAAAAAGTGCATTTGATAAACAGTATGTTATTATTGCATTATACAAAGACATTTGAGATGAGAGCAACTTGTTTAAAAATCATAAGAATTCAGTTTTGAGCAGTTGTAACTTGTGAAAAATGGAGGCAATGGGTTACCTGGCAGCATTTTTTGGACTGCCTTTCTCGCTCCCATTATGCTGACATGGGTGACAGATGCCAGCTCTCCTGCCAAAGGCCACATCACTCCTTGCAACCCCCCCCACCCGCCAGCCACCCATTACTGCCGCTGAAAATGCAGCATACATGAATCACGCCGCAGCTGTCACAGCTCCCTGGCCCCAACCTAATTAAACAATTAGGGCATTTGGTTAACAATCAGTCATCGTCGAAGGACAAATGTGGGCTAAACGGAGTCAGTCATATGGCAGTGCAGAGAGTGAAAAGGCTCAGATAATACAGAGTCCAGGAAAAAAAAGGAGGTCAAACACAATCTGACAAGGTGACACTGATGTTTCTGCAGAAAACAAACCTAATGGTTGAGATATCGAAAATAATATAAGCATTTGCACGTGTGAAATAAATCTTAATCTATTTGCGCACCATTTTCCAACTGCTGAGAAACTGACAAAATGAATTAGATAATGTGGGATGGCAGATTCCTGCTCAGATTTGTACTTCTGTCTGCAGGGCTGCTATACTGCTGTTTTTCAAACCACAGTTTCAAGTTGTCTGACATGAACACTAAAAAACAAGAAAGCACGCAGAGAGCCGATCTCTACCAGTGTCATTCTTCCAAGTTAGCAGATAATTTCCTATGGTGGAAAAAGTACTGAAAATCTGTAACCAAGTATTGTTACATTACTATAATATTACTCAAGTAAAACTAGTGATGTTACTTTAATTTATAAATTCTCTGCTCTCTCAAATTAAAGCAGTAAGAAAAGATGTAGTTTGATGACATGAACACTGTGGGATCATGGCAGTCGTTATCCTCACTATTTAAAAACTTCCATAGCTGATGAAAATCTATCTGACAGGACTCAGGCAGACATCATGTTCATGCACAAAATCAAAATGCATATTTTTCCCCTGACGCGTACTGCTATCCCCTGAAGTATGCTCCATCTAGATATTTTTGGTGTGAGCTGCAGAGTTCTGGAGATATCGGCCGCAGAGATGTCTGCCTTCACTCCAACACAACGCGACTGAATGGCACTCGGCTTGTGGTGCTTTCCAAATATCATGACCCGGTTCCTCAAGATAATTCACACACTTTGTGGTGAGCATGAACTATTTCCTTTTTAGTATAAAGAAAGTAGTTCTGGTTGATTTTAAAGTAGTTGTGGTGGATTCATTGCAGACACAAAGTAGTTCCTACATGAAACTGCTCACAACAAGTTTTGCAGATTATCTTGAGTAATTGGATCATGATTTCCAGGACACCATTATTGAATTTTTTTGTGTTTTGAGCACCACTTACCTAGAAGAGGTCACTCAGTAGATTGTAGATCTCCATCAGGCAGCCCAGAAAGAACACTTGGATGTAACTCCTCTATAATCACCAACATTCTCATCAGTAAATGTAATTAAATCACATATTTAATTGTAACAGATTACAGTTACATCTATTTTGCAATTAAATCGTCTGTAACTGGTAACTAGTTACTCTCCAACACTGCTACAAGTAGTAGGTAAGCCTTTAACCTGGCAGTGAGCAGAGTCGGTATAGGTAATAAACAGGTTTTGTAGAGGTTTTGCAAAAAGAGTGAATCACCTCCTTCATCATCAAGCTGACAGGTTCGGTGATAGGTAAGATTAGCTGTGGACAAACCGTCCGTTGGTCATGCACACACAAAGGGACACAAAGGACCCATCACATGATCTCCAGATAATTACAGTAATTTGAGTATTTGTAATTGATACTTGATACTTTCAGAGTCAATATTTTGTCATATAAAAGAGCGAAATAGACATTCTAAAGTAGCCCAAATTCAGCCTGGTACAGGAAAGGTCATGAGGTCTCCAAAATCATCAAGTATCGTCCCCTTGGGAACACACAGAGTCGGTGCACAGCAAAAAGTGTGTGTTTACAACTGAATGGTCAGGAGATAGACTTTTATTAAAATTGAAATGTTGACCTAGAGGGAAGGTCACCAAAATCAGTATGTTTCTTTTGTTGGATGCTTGAATGTACATGGCAAATTTTGGACCAATCATGTTGTAAGTTGTTGAAATATTTTCGTCACAGACAGACGGAGGCGATCACAGCCTCTGCTGCCTTGCAGAGGTGATGAATAAATCCAATAATGCAGACATGCCATTTGACATTAAAAAAGTGTTTACAATTATTCGGTGTGACTTGAGTTTAAGACAGTTACGAGGGTTTTAACCAGACTGTTGTCCTGACTACACAGGCTCGAACTCAGTGACCCGTGTTTCCCTTTGTGTAGGTCATTAGAGGTAGAGAGAGTGGGAGAGAAGGAGAATGGCGATGGAGGCAGAGAGGCAGACCGTGATGGTGTAGGAGGGGGAGAGAGAGACAGAAAGACAGTCAGAGACAGAGAGAGAGAGAGATTTTTACTGCAAACAGGCCTGGGGGATTTAATCACAGTAAAACACTGAACTCTTATTGGGGGTATCAAAACATTTTATGAGAGCAGCTGTGCCAAACTGTAGCACCACAACAGTGTCCCAGTCCAAGATAAATCAGCAGTAGTCCTCCAGATCACCTTATGTGCCTCATTTAAACTCCAACTACTGTGCAACTGGCAGGAGATTATTTATTAGACGTCATATGTAAAGAATCAGTTACAGCTTACACTTGGACCTCATGGGTAAACACCTCAAGGATCACTTCACCCAAATTACAAAATAACATACCGCCTCACTTAATCAAGTCAGTTTTATTCATGCAGCCCAAATCACAAATTTGCTTCAAAGACCTTTGCAGTCTGTACAGCACTATTCTTAAATGGATAGTTCAGAGTTTTTGAAGTGGGGTTGTATGAGGTACTTGTCCATAGTCAGTGTATTACCTGCTGTAGATGGTAGTCGACACGCCCCCGGTTTGGAGAAGCAGCAGGAGTACTGGTGTAGTACTGCTGTGGGCAGGGTCAGCAGGAAAACATACTTTAGCTAACTTACAAAAAGGCCCACCTAAAAAAAAGTTAATATCAGTTTAAGTGGATGCTATATTTAGAATATTTTCACCCTTTTGCCTCACTGTCAGATAGACCATTTCAAAAGGAAACTGCTGAAACTGACTCCACTCCAAAATCTGTACTTTTACCTTGCAGAAGACGGGAGCTGCTGATCTACTGCTGCCTCGATTCGTTAAATTGTTTTATCTTATTTTGTGACTTCAGTGTTTTAAAAGGCTGAGTTCAGATTCACTGACGTCACACAATAAGACGAACAAATCACTCAGATGAGGCAGCGGCAGGCCAGCAGCTCCTGTCTTCTGTGAGGTAAAAGGCATGAAAATGTTTTTGCTGACGGAGTCTGGTGGCTTTTGAGAGAGTGATATTTGGCTCATATAACAGCAGTTTCCCAATAGAAAATTCTGGCAAAATACAACACTTAAAATAATTCTAAATATAGTGTATATTTAAACTGATATAGCAGGTGTTTTTTTAAATGGCTAAAATAAGTTTTGCTGTTGATCCTGTCCACAGTAGTATATTCCTTAGCTTCCTACACCAGTACTGTTGCTTCTCCAAACTGATATTACAACTGTAGGTATTACCAACCTGTTCTCACCTCAACTTGATATTTTGTCACACCCCTCAGCGTCTCATACAGATCCACAAGGTACCCTTTAGCAGCTGTCAGCTGTTAGCTGTCAGCAAGCCTTTTAAAAATGTGGTTAATGCTGTGAAATGAGTGCAGTTAGGGCAGATTTCTACACAAAAAACGACTTTGGTAGGTTTGTGATAAAACCATGTTTAGGGTTATAATAAGTACATGAGACTACATAGGTCATGTGATGTCACTGAAGCATGACGAAAGTCACATGATGCAAATTATGTGACACAAGTAACGTTACGTACCTTATAACTTCTAATAACGTTTGGGTTTTTCACGTGGAACACAAACCCTGATCTCCTAGATGAAAGGCCTGTGTTTGTTTGAGCCATCCATCCATCCACCCACCCCACCTCCTCCAGACTCAGACTTTCTCATTTTTATACTAAGTAGAAAGACTGGTGAGTCTCATGCAGCTGTGGATGGATTTACACTGAAGTCACTTGAAAGCTCAGTCTGTCTCTTTTAGCTGCGAACTGTGCACATACGCAGGGACGCCTGCAAGCTAGCTCAGGCAGTCAACTATCTGCACCACAATCACATGTAACACCCTCCAACTTTGTTGTACATACCAAACGCACCCCTCCAATCTGGTGGTCTATTTAAACTGCTAAAACCTCCCATGTCTCCCTCTGCCTGTCAGTGCCGTTGCTACCCTGCAACAGCATCACTGCCTGCTCATTCAGCCCCACCACCACCCCAGCATCCACCTGCAGGCTCCAACAGGGGGTCTAAGAAATTTATTCATCACTCCTCTATATTTTTATGTAAACATACTTTGCAAGAAGTGATGAGGTCGGAGCCTAGACGCCAACTCTAACTATTTCTGCTGCTGTAAAAAACATTCTTAAACATGAGTTGTCTGACTGAACTGTATTAGTGGCAGAACCTCATACAACCCCACTTTAAAAAAAATCTGAACTATCCCTTTAAAGTCTTGATTGGAATATGGAAAACTCAGAACAAAGAAGAGCAATTGAGAGGGGATCCTTCTTCCAGGATAGACAGACATGCAATATATGTTGTGTGTGTAGAAGAGACTGAAATTACAATATGGAAAATCACGATGACTAGTGGCTGGTATCACATCTAAGGTTCCTACCATCCCTGCCTAAGTCAAGGCAATGCCTTGTCTAGCGAGGCGCTGAACCCTAAAGCTGCAGGCAACCCTGCGCTTTGACCTCTCTGACAAAAAGAGACTATATGTAAATGTAACTAGGATGTGCAATAAGACAATTTTCAACTGCCTCAGGACGCAGTCAAACAATTTCCAGGTGCTGCCAAAGAGGAAAAGACAATGAAACCATACACGGAAAAGAGAGAGAGACAAGGGGCTGATTCTGTTGGAGGACGAGCAGCCACAAGAGAAAGGAGGTCTTAGTGGCATCTTGCTTTGAAAATTGGCAATTAAAAACTTAAGAAACTTCAAAAAACAATCACTCACTGAGGACAATTTTCATTGGACTTTGTACCAAAGAAAAAGCCCCTATGAAAACTGTTCACAGCGTGTTCTGGAGATCATCCATCGTGACAGTTTCTGGAAAGAGGTGTTGCTGCTGAATTCATTGCTGCATGTAACTTTCTTACGCTGTGAGCACCACAGATGTGATTCTATTCTCTTCCGCAGTATAGTGCTGGCGGCAGAAGTTTCACAGACAGATATCTCAAAAACCCGGGCAAGCAAAACCAAAAATATCATGCTCGCATACCACCGGAGAAAAGTGAGAAAATATGTTTTTGTGTAGTTTGGGCAAACTAACCCTTTAAATTTGCAGGGGTACAAGCGCTTGTGCCATTTGTCTGATGTTAAATTCTGTGGCATTACTTTCCAAAAAGGTGGCATTGCTTAAAATTCTGTGATTATGGCAAACCACATTTGAAATGGATAAATGAATATTTCCAGCACTAATCCGAAGCTTCCAAACATGCAGGGTTCCAGGGCCAAACTCAGATGGACAGATATGAAATGAGCAACAGATGGCTAGAATTGATGAGGAGAGAAAAACGACACTATTGAGCAGAGCTAGAGAGGCCATCATAATAAACCATTCATTCCGCTAGTCAGAGGAGAGCACTCCTCAAAAATAAGAGCCAATATCTGCTCATCACAGAGAGATTTACTGAAGATTATATATCCTTTTACACACACACACAGTCACACAGACACTTCACACACATTAAGGACCTTTTTTAATTTCCTAATAAATGAAATTTATTTTGTATATTTAACTGGCATGTACTAATCAGTATTTTGATATGAACAATGGCTCTGATCATTGTGTAATGTGAAACCTTTTGGTCCAAGTGACGAATCAAAAGAGAATTATCACCCAGCTCTGCAGTTCCCCTCAGCGCTATGGAGCATTTTATCATCTTTCAGTAAACTTTTTTGGTTTTACGGCCTGGAAATTTACTGCTCAGTCTCGTCGCTCTCATCAACCTTTTCCATTAGTAGGCAGCTGTTTTGAATGTAAAAAAAAAAAATCTCAGCAACAAAGAGGAGCATGTAGCAGCTAAAGAGACAGATATTTCCCTCAGGAGTTGGTGAAGGTCAAAATAGGGATAAAAGAGGACATGGCTTTTGGACTTGAAGTTATACTCCCAAAGATCTTCAGCAAAAAAAAGTACTGCTGGCTATTGGCAGTGGTGGAAAGAGTACTGAAAATTTCTACTCAGGTACAAGTACTGTTACATTTCTAAAATATTACTCAATTATAAATAAAAATACTAGTGTTAGAAAACTTCTTATGCAAAAGTACAAAGTATTCATCGCAAAAACTACTCAGAGTATTAGTTACTTTTAACCGTTCTCTCCAAACAAGAGTTGCAAATTTTCTGTTTTCTTGAACAACTCAACTATGATTTTAAAAGTAACTAAGTAGATTACATGTTGTAATACATACGTAAGTACAAGTAAAAGTACAGTCTTGTACTCTTGTACTGTAAAATGTAAAACTACAAGAACCCGAAAAAACTACTTAATTACAGTAATTTGAGTATTTGTAATTAGTTACTTCCACCCCAGGGTATTGGTACTCAGTAGCTTTAAGGTATCGACTGAAATAAACCAGTACCAAGTAGTACTAAAACTTAGTTAAACAATATCTGCATTTGATTTTTTTATGCCCAGATCTAGAAAGAAAAAAAACTATTTGTATGGTTTTACACGCAGCCAATCACCACAAAATCTTCAATTGTTAAGTCACAGTCTATAACACAATGGTGATTGATCTTACGGCCCACTGATGAAAGTTTTTGGAAGCCCTTGCATACAGTATTATGAACTAGGTGTATGCGGTGACGTTCCTGGAAAAAATGCTGTATTACCACTGATGCAACCTCCAAAGAATTTACCTGGCAAGAAACAAGTTGTCTTTAAATATGAAGCAGACACCGCAACTGCAGCTTAGCTTTTACTGTTATGCTTCTACAAAAGAAGACAATGACCACTTTCTGTGTTTTCTGACAAGGGACCAGTTTGAAATATTGCAGGGAGTAATAGAAGAAGAAGGAGCAGCCACAGTTAGCTGTCAGATAAAGAAGTGCAGGCAGCAGGCTTCACACTTACCACACACTTCCCAGCAAGGTGATCAACTCGCTTCACCTTTGCTGTTCTCACACTCATGTCACTCAGATCACGGTCGCTCAGAGAATGATGAAAAAGGCCAATTACTGCCTGACATCTTTGTAAAAATGTCAATTTTTGACACTCATTAAAGCCAGTAACTACAGGTGTCGCAAAATCAACCTGGACTGAAATCTTAAGGACTCCAACTCACTCAACACTGATGGTTGCTGAACAGGTACATGAAATCAATACATTTTGAAGTATTCTGATGATACAGTTTTAATATCCCCGTTAAGTGAAAACAGCAGGCTGCACCAAAAAGGCATAAACAAAGTAGTCATGTGGAGTCATAATAATCCTCTTGAGATTAACACAAAGAAAATGGAAGAGATTGTATTTGGCTCAGCATCTGACTCTCATAAAGCTCCTATTGTTATCCATAATAAAAAAAATCAAGCAGGTGTTTTCACGCAGATACTTGAATGTCATGATTGAGCATCTGTTATTATAGAAAGATCATCTTGAATTTGTCTGCAAAAAGACAAAACAGATCATTTATTTTCTCTATTTTCCACCTTGGGACTTCTGGAGCGAGTAGATGAATTCTTGTTTTGTTTTTTCACTTCTGAAAAGGGACAGACAGATTTCAATGATTTAATAAGGTTAGACTGAAAAACTCTAGGGAACTCAGTCCTAAAACTAAATATGAAGTTTAATCCCAGATCAAATGCATGTTAAAGGGTACTTGAATATAATCTCCTGTGTTTGTATTTTAAAATGTATATTTGTCTCTCATCTTAATTTTTGTGGTTGTGTTGTTATGTGAAATATACATATTTTATTTATCTTCAGGGGACAGTTCACCCCAAAATCAAAAATTCATATTTTTTCCCTGACCCCCGTAGTGCTATTTATCCATCAGGATAGTTCTGGTGTGAGTTGCAGAGTTTTGTGGTGCTAAAATCACCCCCAAAAGACATTTGAAAAAGCTCAACAGCAATGTCATGACCTGGATCATGATAAAAAACCATGACCCGGATACTCAGGATAATCCAACATAACTGTTGCAAGCAGTTTCATGTAGGAACTACTTTCTTTGTAGAAGAAAGGAAAGTATTTCTGGTAGATTCTGAAGTAGTTCCAGTAGATTCTACTGCAGAAAGGAAAGGGAGGTTTACAACAAAGTCTATGGATTATCTTTTTTAAATGGGTCATGAGTTCTGCAAAGAGACACTGGTTTTTAATTTTTCAGTTTTTCGATTTTTCTTTCTTTTTTTTCTTTTTTTTTTTTTGAACTTTGAGCATCACAAGCTGAGTACCATCTAGTTCCATTATACTGGAGAGAAGGGAGAAATCTCCACAGCTGAGATCTCCAAAACTGTAAGCTGTCCCTTTAATGTTTTGCAAATGTGGCTGACATGACACACAAAAAAAAATCTGACTTGTTCTGACAAGACAAGAATCATCAACAAAATTCACCAGGTCACAAGTTCAAATCATCGCTAATGTTGCTACATGCCTGCTGGATGTGTAAAGAGCGACGGTTTCTTAACATGTTTCCCATATCAGCTTTAAGAAGGTGAAATGTAGAAGTGAGAACTGGTCAAACGTCCTCAAACTTCTGTATTTCCCACAATAGTTTTTTTTTTTTTTTTCCAAAGCAGATAACTTGACTTGTCTAGACATGACATGTAATAGTAGCAGTGTTGCCAATAGCACTGACAATGACTCAAGTGTCCCAGCGAGCTGGCACAGCAGGAACCTGAAATAAAAACAGTTAGATAAATGGAATTCTTTCATTAGATCACCCTGTGGTTCTCCTAACGTGACATGCGATAAAGGTCTGCATCCTGCGAGCGTTGATATATAACCCCACACATACTGAAACGCACTCACACGCACACACTGTTTCTACTGTATATGATCCACTCGTTGTCATACCTACTCCTGTATGAAGTGTAGGCAGTGATTCACTGAGCAAAGCTCGGTTCTCTGGAAGCTCACAGCGGAGACCGTGAGGAGACCCGTTACCTAGCAACCGCTGTGATTGTCTCATGCTCCAGGTGTAACTTCCGCGAAGAAGGTAGCCCCATGTGAACCAAGTGGGTGCTACGCTATTTGAAACCCTGTTATTCTTGTATTTCTTGAAAACAGTGAGGAACAAAAGGACCTGAATACGCTTCATTGTGTTTGTGCACTTCAGGCGATAAAAAAAAAAAAAAAAAAAAAAGAGAAAAAGAAACAGCTGGTGAGCTTCAAGGTTTAAGAGAGAATATCATGAGCCCAAGTGGCTTACCCCGATATCACACTGACTCATCAATCAAGCTTCTCGCCGTCTCTCGCTACACACTCTCACATTCTGTGATCAATGTTATAATTAATCAAACAGCACCGCACAGCATCCTAATTAATCTTATTCCTGACTGTAAGTTTCAAGCCAGACATCTTTGCAACATAACAGCCAATCATCTGCAAGTACATCAACTTTGTAGAAAGACAGGGGCAACGAGCCCACCAGCTGAAATGATCAGTATTTTATCTCAATGGAAAGTGGGCGCACTTTATTTTGCAGTACTCTAATAAGATGTAACAAGCTGTACTTAGTAATCAATTAGAGGAAAACTAGAAATAATATGTTTTTTATTAGTTGGGAAATAATAATTAGACACCATACACCTAACAGAACACTAATAAAATAACAAGTAACAAATAACAAGCTGAACTTTGCATTAAATTAGACAAACACAAAAAATAATATGCTCTTAATTAGACAGTATTAGACCCTTATTAGACATTCTTAGAGGATAATTTAAGGACACATTACAAAATAAATCTTGGTGCAGTCACCCATAGACAAAGTATTCCTCTACACCTATAATTTTGGCATTTACTTGATAGGTCAGGTTCTCATATTGTTGTTAAATGGAAAAGTATCAGATGTGTGATTTCAGTTTAGTTTATACTACAGTTCTGCTGTAAAGTGTCCCAAATTTTCCTCTAATAAAGTCTAATATGGGTATAATAAATGGTCCTGTTTCTGGACTTGTTTGAGGGTCAAAACTCTCCTAAGATCCTTTTGTTATAGTTATAAAATATATATAATATTCATTCATTCATTCGATCTTTATTCTAACTCAGAAATACATTGTGGTGGAGACCTCATTTACAATGTGGCTGAGTAAAATAATAAAATAAAAGCGCACAAAACACCAAAGGGAAACTTACATAAAAGTGGCAACAAGCAGTAAAAAGCAATAAAAAACCTAAAAATTTTAAAAATAAATAAATACAGTTAAAATGTAAGGCACATTGCTCAGCTAAAACTGGAATACCTAGAGGTAAAAATGTGATACAGTTAAAGATTTAAATTGCCCTACGGATAAAAATGAAGAAAGCTTTAAACTGTTCTGCATGTTGTTCCATGTTGCATGTGCACAATAAGAAAAACTGGATTTTCAAAGTTCAGTAAAAACAGCCGACACCTGCAGCATAATCCAATCACTAGACCGAGTTTGGTAAGAGACCACATTAAAATAATAAATAATTTACTTTAGATAAACTCAAATTGTAGAGTATTAGAAATCTAAAAAATATATTTTCAATTGAAACAATTTAAATGTCAGGCACCAGATAATGACATATAAAGTTCGCACCTTTTTTTTTCTGAGTCTCAACGATTCAACTTCATCTAAAGAAGAAAAGTAAAGTAAGGATTATAGCTCAGCAAAATCTTCTAAAACTTAAAAGTTAGAGTTGGGCTCAAAACTCAAAAATCTATTCCAGTAAGTTATTTAGTTCTTTGTGTGAAACAAAGAGTGTGAAAATCTAAAAGCAGCTAAGTGTGTTTGTAATCGATTCCTGTTAGTTCAACTTAGTGTCTTCAGCTTGTTGAACATGTTTTCTCAGGCGCAACTGAATTATTATCAAGTTTAATTGACTCGAAAAGTTGATTTGCTTTGAAACATAACAAAATTACTTCAGCTTGTCTTTTCAGTAGTTTATTTTCACAGTGAACCTTTAATATTGTTTCATCCTGCGCCATAGTTCTGCTTTTTAAAACATACTTTTGATTGCAATTACAAAAAAAAAAAAAAAAAAAAAGAAAATATACAAAACTGTCCGTGACAGCAGATCTGTACTGTTTTGGGCTGGATGTGGTGGTGTGACTGCAGAAAGTGACAGTTCTCTCCAGGAGTGAAAAACCAATTTAAGTCAGGATTGTAGCGATATATATACTGCACCTGGCCATACATGATATGCTGAGATTGCTGCAGATCTCTGACTGTATATAAAGAATGCATGAGTATATAGAGAAAGTGCAGAAGATGGAATATTCTGTTTACTGTGTGTTCTACATGTTTAGAAACCTGTCTTCACTGTGACATCGAACATTTGTCTTATCCCCATAAAGCAAAATCACACATTTTCCTGCAAATCTGCGTCTAATCTTCTATAGGCCTACATTTCTTATATAGTGACTCCCACCATCTGTCTCATCCCAGCTCCAGCTATCCTCAGTTATACTTTGATACAATAAGTGCAATGATGTTTGATTCCCCGGAGGATTCTGCTTGAAGTGGCTCCAGGTATACTTCGGCCAAGAGTCTGTTCAACATTTTAGTGAAGTGGGTTCTAGACAGAACAACTATAGGCTCCCAGGAGAGAGAAAGGAAAGACAGAAGGAGGAGGGAGAGAGAGAGAGATTTGAAGTGGTACGAGCTGAGGTTGAGGGCCAAGGCCTGGGAAACAGTGCCATCTATTGATTAGTCTTCCTGCTGCTGTAATGCTGCAGCGATGTGAGCTGGTGGGGTTTAACACACATATTACAGTTGTCAGCAAAGGTCTGACGGAGACAATTCTTTCCTCGCTCGTGGTCTGTATGAATATCTGTACATCCCCCTGTGTGTTTTCCCTGTCAGACACAAGGTTCACTGAACATTCAGGAACTTACTCAGAATATTGTCTTATATATTGTGTTAAACTGCAAGTTTGTTTAGCATAGGTTTATGAGAACTGATGAATATCTCAAGGTATATGTAAACAATCTGGGTCTCTATATTTCTATATTCTATAACTATGTCACAGCATTTTTAGTATTTTTTTTAATTTATTTATTGTTAATCATGTTTTGTATTACTAATCTGAATCTACAAAGTAGCTGTCAAATAAATGTAGAGGAGTTAAAAAGTATAATATTTCAGTTGAACTTTATTCATGAAGAACCTTTCATACACACAAGCAGCTCAAAGTGATTCACACAACAACACAGACAAACATAACTAAATAAATAAATACATTACCGAGTAAATAAACAGATAAATAAAGAAGAAGAAGAACAATTACTACAACAGAAGAATTAAAATTTAAAAATCAATAAATAAAGTCTGTAGAATAAAGTAAAAGAGACAGGGTAAAAAAAAAAAAAATTATAATGATTTAAAATCCAATGCTTAGAAATTAAAAAGGTCAAAGGCCGTAACATTACTCCAAATTACTTTTGAAAAACACAGAGAGAACCTTTTGAAATACCTTTAGAACCTGTAGAAATATAAAGTAGTATAAAATACTCTAAACTAAATTAAATTGTTCTTTATGCTGATGTTCTTTGTTTGTTGGTTTTTCTTTTTTACCATTTGTTCTGCAATATATTACATTTTTGTGTTTTGTATCTGGTTTGAATTTTTTTTTTTTGTAAACTACATACAGTTGCATTCTCGATTTGTCAATTTTCTGGTGAGCTTGTTCTGCTAAAAGCATTTTCCATTTGTCCTGGGTGGACAGCAAAGTTATTTTTTCAACCTTATTTTCAACCAGACAGTCATGATAGAGGTTTCCTCTAAGTCTGTAGCAGAACTTGCTTTTTGAATTTTTCAAAAACTTTGACTGAACACTTTTCACCCCCATACAAGATTTTGGTTTTAAACAACACAGACTTCAAATTCATAAGATGCAATCACCAATTCAGTAGAATTGTAATGTTATTGATATTTGCCCATGTTTACGTGTTTATCTCGGAATTGACATTAATTAATTTTGGGACTTCAGTATGAATATTAAACATTAAAGTATTTTGTTTAAAACTGTTACGTGAAAGAGAGAGGATTATTTTAGCAGGTCAGCTCTTCCCTTTAAAACCTAAGAGGCACAGAAAATGTGTCACAAAAAGCTCAGTCAAACCACACAGTGAATGGACCTCGTAGATTATTAATGTGACGATTCATTCATAAACAACTGCTACTATCCAGTGGATGATGAGGGTTACAGGGAGCCTTTCAGTCCTGCAGCAGCTGAACGTTCAGCAGCAGCAGAGACGCTCATGTGGAAGCATGAACTTACAGACTGGCTCTGACATCACAGTGGTCTGTAGGAGTTTGTGACAAGATTGGATGAGAAAGGACTTATTCACCAGCACCGTGGTTGATATTCACAGTGAAAGACATCCGTCAATGCCCAACTGCTCACAATGCTAATTTCTGACACATCTCTGTGAATTATGTGCCACATCTTTGGTGACATGCAGTGACCGGTGTAACTGTGCATCATAGTTCAAATGGGATAATTGTTATATAGAAGGTGGTAATATCGCAGTTATACTTGCAATAGAGTCATCAACATGTAAACTCTTTTCCACACATATAGTTAAATATATAATTTGTAGTTTATATACCAGGTTTGAGACTCTCTTCACGTCATGTCACTATTCTGTAAAAAAACACGTGATGTCAACTTTTCATGAGCAGCCCTGTTTTTAGCTTTTTGATGGATTTTTCAGATAAGCCAATTGATTTTTAAGATGTTTATTTAGCTTAAGAAGTATGCAAATTTTGTCAGCTTATTAAAGAACACTTAATCCTTCAATTTAGCTGAAAAAAATCCCCAGTGACTTAATGATTTTCACTGGACAGTGATTACATAAACGTTTTGATACCACTTTATTATAATGCATTATTTATTAAATATGCAGTGTGTAAAATTTACAGGGGCAGGATACGGCAGGTATGATTTCATTATTTTATCGTCACCTAAAATTCGGAATTGTTGGTTTTCATTGAGGTAGCCGTCCTCCTTCTATGGAGTCAGCCATGTTTTTACAGAAACCCAGATCAGACAAACCAAACACCGGCTCTGGATACCGGCTCTCTAGTATCGTGACTACCATCCAACATGCTTGGAAGGGGAGAGTGATTCAAGGTGTTTGCAATTTGTAAGCTCACAGCTAGATGCCACTAAATCCTCTGCACTGGTCCTTTAAGGGTTATATGTTTTTACTAGAGGTTAATAAACTATTTTCTAATGCTTTTTGTAAGAGTTATGAGCTATTAAGACAAATAATTTTAGTTTTGCCAAGCTGTGAAAGATCCTTTTTGCTGGTGTTTAACCTTCAGGATGGCACTTGCTTTCTCTTTTTAGCTCTTTAATTCATCACCAAGGTTGGTTGTAAAAGCCCTTTATTAATTGCGTATAACCTTATAACTGCAGTCTTGATGGTGTGTTGTAAAGTGAGAAACTTGTGAGTGTTTCTTAACGGTGTTTAAGTAGAAATGTTATGTGCCAAACCTGAGCTGATGTGTTTTTCATAAAAGCATGAAACTTGGTCCACTTCTGCAGCTGGGGTGGCCATTTCATGAACTTTTTGCCGTAATCCGAGCATTTATTTTGCATCATATCTCCTGTGCCAAACATGAGAACAAAGAAAAGCTGTTGCGTACCCTTATTGTTTTTGATGGTAAAGTATTACAATGATGCCTCATACAAACCGGCGATGCACAATACTGGATTTTTGACAATATCTGAAATGCTGATATTTTCTAACTCATTTTGGCCGCTTGCCAACGCCAGTACCAATATATGTACAATTTTTTCCCATCTAATTGCGGAGAACATCATGTCTCTCATGTAGTGGCACAATCATATTATTATGTCTGCTCTGTGGTGATGGCCCACTGGCAGATGCAGACATAAAATACAATGCTTTTCAAATTGTACACATTCACTAGACAAAATAAGAAAACTAATGAAGCTCAAGTTCAATCAGGAAGACCATCTTTATGCCGCACTCATTCACAGCTCTCTCTCTTACTCTCTTTCCTGCTTATTCTCATTCAGCTGATTATGAGTGTTCACTTGTCAGTTAACCAGACAGATGTAGCCGCTGTCTCCATCATGTCGTTGCCGACCACCATTTGAGGATTCCTACATTAATCACAGCTTCACTTCCTGCTTGTACATGATGATGACGTCACGAAGACTTTCCACATTTCTCATCATCAATTAAATATATTTCATACACTCAGATTTAAGTCTCTCCTGATTGAACTGCTGACGTTTTTTTTTGTTAAGCTGGTGCCTGTTTCTCTTTGTTCACATGTGCGTAATTAAAGCATCATCTTTACGGCCTGTTACAGTGGCATTTTGGGTCGACGCCGATATTTAATTTTTAAAGCCTTTATCAGCCGATACAGGTGATGTGCCTATATTATTGTGTGACTGTGGATTTTGCAATGGCTTAATTTCTGAAAATGTTCAGAGCCCCAAACTTTACAAGTGTACCAAGTTTCATGCTTTTATGAAAAACTGATTATCATCTTCACATATCACCTAGATTAAGAATAAACAACAGGAAAGGGGATTTTTCACAACCTGGCAACCCAAACCTTGTGCTCATTGATGGCTTCTCACTTACATGCAAAGCATTAGTAAATGATTTGCTAACAATTAATAAACTCATTAGTAGCTACTCTTTAGAAATGAGTGCCTTGATAGAAAGTGGAACTAACATTTTCATCTCATCACCATTTTTTGCATTTGGACCAAATATCAAATACTGTCACTCCCCATCGCCACAATAGAGCGCAATAGTGCCGTACAATAAGCCGATACCTTCTGATAGCACCAGATCAATGCCACTGTGAACACTACTTATTCCTTTGACGGGTTGGTACATGCTGCCTCTCATAGAGATAAAGCCACAGGGCCGGAGGAGCAGGATGTCTTGGATGAGATCAGGCCCGAGCGATGCCTCGCTCTGACATGTGTCAGCCTCCATTAGTTTTGACTGTTCAATGCGATGACCTCTCCAAATGTAATCTACCAGCTCTGACAGATTAACAGTGCTATTAATGTCTAGATGTTTTTTGGCCCCTGCTGAGGACTCACAGAGTATGTTACTGATCAATGATGTGTCTTTCTGCCGTCAGATCTGCTCAGCGTGAGAGAGGTGTGTGTCACGTCAGGTCAAGGCCATAAGGTGTAGTGACACATAAGAGCAGCGTGGTGCTGTGAAGGTGGGCGGTTTGATAGAATTTTGTGTGGGTGAATATACACAGAAATGTGCAATATATGCCTTGATGCAATATTACAGTTACTGCAAACAGACTGGCTTAAATAAATTAATCTTTTTTGAGATTCTTCTTTTTTGAGCAGTCGATCAGCTCTCTCTTCTCTGCAGTCTCCTCATCGCTCCATGCAGACTCAACTGTTCTCCATCCTGGTCTTTTCCCTGATGAGATTTTTTTTTTCCTCCCCAGTTATTCCCCACTTTCTTCTGGAGTCTGAAAACTCATCTCTTCAAGAAATACCTCATGTCATCCTCGCCTCACTGAATCATATCCCCTTTCTCCACACTCTACCTTCTTCCTCCTGTTCAATATAATTTGTTCTTTTACTCCCTCTTTGCTGTTTTTCTTTCTGTTCACATTGTTTCTCTCCCTTATGTTTGTTATTCTTAGGTCAGCTGCCATAAGGTAAGTATGGCTCTGAATCAAGCACACCACTCCTCTACTTCACTATATCCACTTTGTTAGTGGTAATGAAGGGGACGTAGGATTTGGTGCTCATTAAACTGATGTATCTCTTCAAAGTTAATCTGAGGAAATTGGCTGAAAAAACACATGTTGAGAACATGTTTCCTTATCTGAAATATTCAAAAAATATATTAATATATTTCAGTGGTATAGGTATTTAAACTGAAAAATAAGTCATCCAATTCCAAGTGAGTGTTGCTGCTGCAGTAAAAAAAGTAGGTGTAAGAGCCCCATCTAGTGGTCAGACATGCAAAGCAGTGTTAAAAAATATTACTATGATTATACAATATTTTAACATGATCCTATACCTTGACTTTTGTACCTTCAGTTCTGTGCAATATTTTATATTAATGTGTTTGTAATTTATTATATGTATGATGTATTATGTTGACAGACAGATAGATCCAAACTGTCAACTGCTTTCAGTTTAGTTTATTTTTACATTCATTCCTTTAACAATCTATGAGTACATCAGACATGACAAAGTTAAAACTTTTTCCTTTTTTTTTCACATAATGACAATTAAATATTGATATTTCTGAATCCCCTCCCCATCCACACCTCTCAATGTCTTGGTTCATTTACTTACCAAATAACTTACCTCGTAACACCTTAAAGGACTGTAAAATAATGCTGCGCAGTGTTATTTTTATTAATTTAAATTATACTGTTATAGCAATAGTAACAATGCTGTGTTAAAAACACACAACACTGTTAATTTCGCCCCAATCATCTATTTATATAGTTTTATTCCTAACATTTAAAATGATAAATAAATCAACCATGTGTGTGTGTGTGTGTGTGTGTGTGTGTGTGTGTGTGTGTGTGTGTGTGTGTGTGTGTGTGCGTGCGTGCGTGCGTGTGTGTGTGTGTGTGTGTGTGTGTGTGTGTGTAAAAATATGAAAATAACAGTTAACATATTCATTTCAAAAATTTCAATAAGCAACATAAATTAAAATTTCATGACCAAAAGGAAAAGGAACAGTAACTAGAGGCAACATGCTTGTCATGTCCTACTCCTATTATATACTAATCAATTAATAGGCTTCTAAGTTAATCAGTCATATAAATTACTTGTTTAAGCAAAATCAACCTCAAAATGCACAAAAAGAACAACAACCAGCTATGATTGCAATTGCTGAAAGAAAGAAAACAAATGAACCTGGAAAATATTTGTTTTGTGCAGTTTTATTTTTTATTTTAAATATATATATATATATAAAAAACATGTAATCTCTCACCATTCCCTGCCCTCACTTCAGCTGTCCTATTAATAAAATCGTAGAAAAAGTGCAAAAGAAAGAAAGAAATTAAATCTAACTCTTCATAAGAATGTTTTCATTAATGCATAATCACCTGAAAATAAGAATCGTTGTGTTTTTGTTACCTTAGAATGAGCCTTTCACAGATGTCACCATATTTTGCAGGTGCTGTAGGTTCTTCTGCACACTTGGAAAGGGAGGGTGACATGAGATGCTTGTAATCTGCAAGCTCACTGCTAGATGGTAGTAAATCCTACACACTATTCCTTTAAGCAGGTTTTTAGATTAAAATCTGTGTCAGCTGGGTCACTGAAGGACTTTTTCGTTTATACCCTGAATGCCTCACCAACATAAACTTTTTGTAATTTCCTCCCCAGCCGCCGGATTCTTCACCACACTTACACTACTACCATCCATACAAAAAGTAATCTGATTCCAATATATATGAGTCTCTAACACCATGAAATCTGAAAAAAGTTGAATGGGGGATTACTAACTCGTAATCAGCCTCCTTCCTCTTCACTTCGCCCTCTGCTCTCTTGCAGCATCATGCTAGCTGACCTGGCAGCGGTACCGACTGCTCTACCTTTAACAGAATGTGAGAGAACTGGGTCATTGTGGGAAAACACGGCCCCTCAGAGTCACTGCTGCCAAATGGTGTAAAACCTGAAGTGACCTGCTATAATTCAATTTGCCTTGGTAGAGGAAGGAGTACTGCTAGGTTCATTTCAGAAGGTTTCTAACCACGCTGTGACTGGCCCACATCGTCCTGCACCTATAACACCTTTGTCTTTGATCATGCCCCAGCTTATGAATCCCTGCTGGGTGCATGTTCTGTATTTGCTGTGTGTGATGGAAAAATGTTTCCTGGACAGTCATTTCTTTTCTGGAGAACACTTTCCGTTCATATGGCAAAAGGCTTACTTGGTGAAATTACAAAGTCAGCATGTGACTCTTATTTTTATTATCCTCATAAAAGTTGCTATGGGTCATGGGGCTTCTTTATGGCTGTTGCACTTTTCTTTTTTCTTCTTTTTTTTTTTCTTCTTTTTTTACAAAGAAATACATTCAAATTATGCCTCATGTTTCACTCTTTGTAAACCCGTTCTTAAAGAACCACTCACCAGTGACACTTTTATGCTTTTGATGCATAACAGTTTCAGTCATTTACATGTAAATACTGTACATATTTTTTTTATTACTTTTCCACCTTAACCTCTGATGAATTCTGTTTATTATTTCATGACATTATGGTCCTACATAGAGGTGGCATCTGTGTACAAAGGTGTCAAAACTTTCCGTTTTATGACAAACAAGACAAAAATTAAATCTAGGTAGAACTGGACCTTTAATTATATATTATATATATGTTATTTAGCTTTGATGATTTTTTTTGTTGTTGTTGTTGCAATATTTGTTTTAATACTTTCTATACCACCCATCTCTATAATGCATTATAATGATTTGTAAAACATACTGTGTTATACTGTGTTTACAGTAATTTTTAATTAAAGTTATAAGCACTCATAACTATTCAGACTGCTTTATAATAATAATCATAACACATTATAGGTCATTTTATAGTAACTTAGAAGGTCAAGTATCATAATACATCACAATTTCTGGTCATTCACTGACATTTTTTGGCAAGTATCAGAGTGTCGTATGATCCTCATAGTTGTAAAACATAATAAGCATTTTATAATGCATTACTATCTGGGTTAAAATGCATTATAAGGTGAATATAAGTTAATCTGAGTCGTCACTGGATGCTTAAGTAACCTAATGAAATTCCTGAGGTATAGACAGATATAATATATTACAAGCAGGTTATAAGTCACTTTAAATGGTCAGTTAAATCTTTGCTAGAACAGCAGATGTTATAATGCATTATAAAATGGTTATTATGACTTTGAGAATTATAATACACTATTATCCATATGGGAAGAAATGTCAATGAGTGACTGGTGGTTAAGCATTATGATACTTAACATTTTAAGTAATTTCATAATGACTTATAATGTGTTATAATTGCTGTTATGAATAGTAATAAGTGTTTGTATATACAATATAACACATAGAAGTATGTCTATAATGCATTATAATACTGGCACAGACATGGGCATCATAGAAAGTGTTATCATATTGTTGTATATTTGCACAGATATAAAACAAGAGCCAAAACTCTAATCAACACTCCTGGTGTGTTAAATGCTGCTAATTGGCTTTTGTCCTGTGGCTTTCTCTGCACCCCTCTGAGACCTTATTATAGTGAAGGGGTTTCCATGCCCCTGTGATCCTGGGAGCTGTGTTGTCACAGGCAACAGCTTCCTGTACAGTCCCCCAAGGCCAATTGGTCCCAGGTGAGGGGCCAGACTACAAGAACTGTGTCTTTGGAAATAAGCAACCTTGCCAGGACTTGGCATACCAGGGCCCCCTCCCGGTACCAGGCCCTGACAGGCAAGGGTACTGCTCAGGGACTCTGTTGTTGTGCTTAGGGACTTCAGCACTCATGTGGGTGACACAGAAACTTAGGAATAGGATTTTAAAAAAGGACATACAGTCACATCTTAAAGCCAGTACAAGGACTTTTCATGTGTTGATTTTGGTTGCCCCTGTGGTCAACAGTGGTCATGTTTCCAACACCAAAATCACAATACATAACATCAAACATAAAATTATCTGTAAACATGTTTACTTCTGCTGGTAAAGCTTGGCATTTTAATATGAGAGTCAGTGGGTATTGACTCACTTGTTTTGGCACTTCTGCATCGGCTTCGCTTTTCAGCTCCAGAGGTTGCTGTTTGATTACACCTAACAGCTACTGTTAGCAAAATGCTTGCTAAATAGCTAGCTAGTGTACACCAGTCATTACCAAGCTAGCATTTTGCTGACATTAGCTAACTTAAGATTTGGCCATACATATGTATCGCTACTCCCCAGTTCTTTGTGTAATTGTACCTACCAGAATGTCAAAAACAACAATCAGCTTTGTAGTTGTATATCAGATCTACAGACGTAAATCTTGAACACTTGCACAAAGAGTGGAGCATAATTGTCAACTGATCACCACCTCATGTTGAGTGTGACCACATGGTGGGAATAAGTTGCTGAGGAAATCCATATGTGCAGTGAATATGAACTGGGAACATCTGCTTCGCTGTAATGGTTGTGTGGAAGTGGAATCCCAGTTGATCGTGTGCAAAGCCTCCACTGCAGAGGTGGTTGCACTGAGTTGTGGCCAGAAAGTCCTTGGGGCTCTTGGGTCATTGATATGAGTCATCCAGTCTTGCATAACTGGACAAAAAGGTGTGTCGTTGGCACTGGCTCCAAGGTTGTTCTTTGTCACCAATTCTGTTTGTGATTTTAATGTGCAGAGTCTCAAGGTGCAGCAAAGTCACCCGCTGGGTGACCTCAGGATGTCATGTTTGCTTTGTGCCGGTGATGTAGTTTTGCTGGCAGTTTGTAGCAAAGTGTGAAGCAGCTGAGAATAGAGTTAGCACCTTTCAAATAATCTGAGGCCATGACACTCTGCCACGGTCTTTGGTTTGGGCGTTAGTTCCTGTCCCAAGTGATAAAGTTCAAGTATTTCAGGGTCTTGTTTACAGGTGAGTGTAAGACGGAGTGTGAGACTGACATTGCGGTGGCATTGGCAGTGATGTGATTATTGTACTGGACGGTTAGTGAAGAGAAAGCAGCTGAGGGGAGTTTAATCCCTTTCAGTAAATTTGGATTTTGGTAAAAGTTAAAGGTAAAATTAGTAGTGTTTTTTTTTTAGCCGTTTGTAAACACCCCAGAAAGATACCATAATGTTAAATACTGACGTTTTGTGTTGGTAAAGCATCCCAAGCACAGCAGAATAATGAGACAAATTTGGAAATACGGGCAGAGGGAAGGGTCACTGTAGATACAGACCCCACCACACACACTTTGAAAGGTATCATGTTTATATGCGTCTATACCTTGCTTTTAAAGAAAATGTTGCATATTATACCTTTAAGTAAAATACTGGGAATGTGCCCTGTTTTCCCTTCATAAACATTTATATCTTAAACTTCTTCCCCAGGGTTTTTTCATAATTTTACATTTATATTATTTATATTTTGTATCATATTTGTAGGTATGGTGTACTTCACTTACCACTGAAAGGGAAGAACACTGTCTTTTTTAACTTAATGTATATATTTAATAATTTAATAAGCTACCATATTATTTATCATCATTAAAAACTTATATATGGAATTTCACACTTGTTCACAAGAAAACATTACCTTGCATATCCCATTTATGAAAATGGAAACTGAAAGAATTTTTTAGCTTTGATCAGTTTAAGCTTCTGTTGAATGATGTTTTATATGTGGAATATTTCTGTTTTTCTTAATTTTTCTGTTTTGTCACTTTCACTGTTTTTATTTATGCATATTTTATTTTGTAAGTCATTTGTCTTTTGATTGTGTTCTACTTATGTTTTGTATAATAATGTTGATTTTACACTTTTTACAACTTTTATTGTTTAGCTAATTTTGATTATTTATTTGCAGCATACCACTGTGAATAAGACTTTTGTTCTTAATTGATTTCCTCCTGATTAGATAATGGTTATCTATTGATATTCATTATTTTGAATATTAATGGATAGTTTTAGTCAGTATGTCAGTATTGCTCTGTCACCAAAATGCACCTAAAGTAACCAGGGTCAGGCCTTTCATTGCCTCTGAATCTCTGCATTATTATATCATTCCTCATGAATAGGGGTGTCGTTGTAAATACAGAGGTGGTTAAACTCTTTATCCACATTGTTTACGCTTACTGACTGAAACCTTTGATCTGAAAATAGATGAGTAACCTCTCACATCCAGAACATAACCTTTTGAATCTTCATCCTTTTAATTGCAAATTTTCACACAGTGTCCACATCAACACTAGAGGGCGGTGGAGTATTTTTTTCTCTCTCTTTAATCTTCACTAGATCAGACAAAATGTACTTTGACCTTGACCTTATGAAAACAAAACTGACGTTTATGGATTTATAAGCTAATTAATGTACTTATACATATTAATCAGTTAAATGTCAAAAACTTTATGTTGAGGCTTCGTATTTACCATAACTCTCTTTTGTCTGCTTTTATCTTTAAAACATCTACACACAAGCTGTGGTTTAAAATGTTCATTAAAGCTATGACTGTGCACTGACCTCTCTTCAACTGCTGCTTTTCTTCTCTCTTGACCTTTGACCCCAGAGCCATGTCCTCATGGTTTTTGACACATTAATCTGAAACAGTGCAGGGGTTGTGGCACCTGGTGCCTGCCATGAGAATAACATATGCATGCTAGAGCTAGAGCACACTGTGGACTTGTTTTGTTGTGTATATTAAATTTTGGATTTCATGTGGATATATAAATGCAGAGATCACAGTTATATATTCAAAATTTAGGACATAACGAATAATTAATATTTCATTTACCTGAGCCAGAACACTGTCCTTTCAGTTCCCAAAATGAGCTTATACGTCTGAAACCAGATGAGCTTTACAAATGATCACATGCTTTGTATTGTTTCCTTAAGACTGGATTGTTTTGCTAAGTGATTTTTCATACAAATGCCTGAGGAGCATTATTCCCCAAATCCCTCATAAAATGCATTATATTAGTAGCTTACCAAAAGTACCGGAAGAAACAGTCAGAGGAGGCTTAAGCCTTATCACAAACCTGATTGTTATTTTTATTTTAGAGAGCAGGATTCTAGTCATTGAGGGATTTTCTGCTTTGTCATTCTGTACAGGATTTCCCTCTGCAGGGGAAAGAGTGCTCCTATTTGCTTTCTGCTAGGCGACTTCCTCCTTCAAAGGCTGCACAAACAATACATCTAACACAGCTGGCTTTCCATTTGAGGAATTCCTTAGATGTTTCTGCAAACACATTGATTATATTTATATAGATTTGAATGAAATGAGTGGATTAAAAAAAAAAGAATAGATTAATAAAACCTTGGCCAGCAGACAGATGAGGTCATTTACATTATTTAGTTTCTATTCATTCAAAACCTAATTTCCTTCCTCAAATACACAATGTGTGATAACAATGGTCACCCCACCACCAAAATACAAGAATTCAGCCTGCTATCTCTCCTGCACTGACTGACATATCCTTTAATGTTCAGAAACTAATTTCTCTTATTTTCTGAAATTTTAGTTATTTTACTTAATGCTAGATTTATCATGACTTTTCTTGTTTTGTTGATACTTTGTGATTTTAAGTTGTAGACCTAATTGATTTTTTATTATTGTTAGTTTGTGTGGACCCCAGAAATATAGCAAACACTTTGTGGAATTACAACTTAAAACTTAACTTTTGTTCTTTTGTGTTTATTAATCTTATATATATTTTTTTTTTGATAAATTGGGGAAGTAAGGTCCCCAAAAATGTCCCTAAAACACAAATATTGTAAGAAATTTTAAAAAAGTTTTTAAAAAAGATTTTATTTATGACTCTGTTACTTTTACTCAATATGAAATAATGGTCTTTTAAACTTACTATACAGTATATACTAATGTGAAGACTACATATTAATATACTATTTACTGTACGACACTAATTTATTCAGTTCTGTTAACTTATTGCAATGAGACAGGTGAATGCAAATCCTGAGCTGCATTTACTGAATATTTGCGTTGGCTTAATCAATTATTTTAATTCAACTGTACTCAAAGACTCCATGTAACACTAACTAAATATTTAAGCTCTGATAACCTCCAACTTTGGAGTTTATGAACTCAAGAAAACTGTGGCAAATGATAGCTTTGATTTTTTTTTGGTACTGATAACTTATTTGGGTTTACAGTGAAGAATTAACTAACAAGCAAACAGTAAAAAGTTATAACTCTGTTCTCCGATGTTGTTAAGTGTTTGTTTATCAGTTCTGTTTGTAAAAACAGGGTGAAGTGGCTTGTATTTCAAATCACAAATAAATTTAGACATAAAGTTACTGATTGGCCCTTAAAAACAAGCTTGTACCCAATTATTGCTCATGAAGTGTGACAAGGATAGATTTATTAGTTTCTGTTGCACTGGCTTCAGGAATTAGGCTACTCTAGTTGAAAAGTGGGTTAACTCATCCCCAGTCTGCCCATACTACTGTTTGCCCTGCTTTCTGACAGGCTGCAGTGACAGTGTGGCTCAGGTCTGTGCTGCGCTGCGCCAGGTGGTGACGCAAGAAGGTAAGAGCCTGGCAGGGACTGGTGGTGAGAAAACCACCAGGCGGTGACTAAAACTGGCATTGCCCTCTATAATCCAGGCTCGCTGTTTGACAGTCATAGACAGTCCATCTTAGTGTTTGCTGCACTCTGCAACACAGACATACTGTATTCATGTCCTAAGAGACTCACATAACAGTATATCTATGTATGTATCTTTCTATGTGCATGTGTGAGTCTCTATTTTTTCCTGTAGCCTACATAGAATAATAAGACTACGTAACTGGATTATGTAATTAGGATACGAAAAAGGTAACCGTATTTCAGTACAGTTCCAAAAGAATACAATATAATCAGATTACAGTTACAATTTTAAAATACAAGAACGATTTACTACCACATGTTAATACATCTGGTCGAAGTGAAACCAGCTAACCTGACGGTTGCCAAATTATTATCCCTTGAAAAACTACTTTCACTAGGTGGAGATTTTACCATTATTTTGTCTCAACATCTAATTTAAAGAAATATTTACAGGTAAGACCAACCACTAACATTAGCTACACAGACCAGCCATTAACTAAAGCTACACAGGCCAAACGCTAACTTCAGCTACACAGACCAATCACTAACATTACCTGCGCAGAACAACCGCTAATGTTAGCTACACAGACCAACATTAGAGCTAATCCAAAAGTAACAGAAAGTCACATTACTTTAATATTGTACCTGGATTAGGTTACTGACCAGGTAATTAGTAGTTGTATTGGAATACATTTTTAAAGTAACCCTTCTAAACCTGGTAGCTTATATGTATAGGTCAATAAATCATTTGGTGTAACCCATCAAACTTTGGTTGCAATTCTTCAGCTGTCATATCGGCTGACTGTTCAAAAAACAAATTTTAGTGCGGGCTATAAACTGTTTTCTTCGTTAGCTTGTGGATCTTTGAAACAGAAACATATAAAAGGATAAATAAACTATTTTTAATAATTCAATAAATAATTTCTCAGTTTTGTCACAATACTTGTAATTTGTAGATTATCAAAAAAAAAAAAAAAAAAACAGTGGAAAGACTTACCTAGACAGTTTTGGTGAGTTTAATTTTGTTTGTCGAGTTTGAATGAAGTGTGTTTTTAGATGAATTTACAAGGCAATGAAGCCAGTCTTAGTTATGTGACAAAGAGAAACTTGAATTCAGAATGTATATTTCCTTTCTTGGCATTTTGTGGATTTGTATTTTTATCTATTCGACTTAAAAAGCTAATAGAGTTTGTGAAATGTAGAGAACTTGCAGCTAGCATACATCTCTTAGCTGACATTGTTAGCTACATCCACCACAGCAGCGTGTCCAAACAAAATTGTCAAACATCTTTAATCTAGAGGATTATCAGTGAGTACTTTTTAATTATTACAGCTTTTTTGTTTGTTATTGTTGGTTTGTTCATCAAGTTTTTTTTCTGTTCCGTTTACTGCTAACCAAGCTAGCCATTACAACTAGCAAGATGTCTGAGGCTAGCAAGATGTCTGAGGCTAGTGTGCTGCTAACAAAATAAGAAAACAGTTAATTAATTAATTTTTTATAACACATTGGTTTAACTATAATTTATGCTAAGTAGTTTATCTTTTTTTTTTTTTACTTGTATTAAAAGTGTCTAATAGATGTTTTTACTGTTTTCACAGCTTCACAGTGACTTTCAGGAACATTATCAAAAACCAACTTCTTGATTTCAGCTTTAAGGGATGGGTGTTAAGAGAGAAAATTGCATATTGAACTATAGCTCCTGGACAAACTATACTGCTATCAGTATAAACAGCTGACAGGACAAAATATTCAAACGTGTGGGTTCACTTTACAAAATTTAATATGCGGCTAAATGCAATAACTCAGGAAACAATTTAACTTATTTCTGAAAAAAAAAAGTGGCAGGCTATTAAAAATAATGAATAACAAATGTAGTGAATAAGAGTATTTATTATTGGTATCAGTATTGGTTTCAATAAAATCCTATCGAATCCCATATCCAAGAAAAAACTTTCTGCGGTATTTTTACAGTTTGAACACATTTTAGGTCAGTGAGGCTGGGGTAAGCCTGTAAACTTCATTGTTTCCAGGCACGTCCTGAATTTATTATCAGAACAATAGAGAGCATTAGGACCCTGAGGCGGGGAGGCTCTCCTCCTCTCTCATTATCCATTGATTTGACAGCTTGAGCCTCCGACCGACCGACCGACCAGTCACAGAGAGGATGTGAAGCGGAGGAGGCGGCGGCCTGCGGTGTTTGGTGCGGTGCGCCGAAGTTTTGTAAAAAATTTCTTCTCCTGTTTTGAGAGCCGGCGGCAGGTCCACTGCGATGTCTGTCAAACACAGCTGCTCACTATTCGACACGTTTTCAACCGGCTAATCCCGAGGTGGCGTTTGGATTAACGCCGCTGCTCCTGCCTGCTGTGTGGTTTTTGTAGGTAGACAAATCAGTGCGTCGGATCCGTCACTTTCTGCGGACTTGAAGATTATTTCTCGTTTTGCTTCTTATTTTGGGAGCTGCGTTTTGACGTTTGGACTTAACGAGCAGCCGGTGCAGCAAGAAGTCTCACTGTGGACTGGGGGGGTGGAGGCTGGATACGCACACGTGTTATCGGACGCTTCACGCCTCTCTCTGGATAAAAGTTGTTTCCTCTCTGTGGGATTTCGCCTTAAACAGAAAGAGAAAGAGGCAGTCAACATGTCGCTAAGCAGAAGTATTGAGTTTGAACACTTTGAGGAACGAGAGAAGCCGCACCGGACACCGAGGACCAACTCTGTCTCCGGGTCCCACTCAGGCTCCAAAGGGAACGGTCTGGTCCCCAGCCCGGCGCACAGCGCGCACTGTAGTTTCTACCGCACACGCACCCTCCAGTCCCTCACGTCCGAGAAAAAGGCCCGAAAAGTGCGATTTTACCGCAATGGAGACAAATATTTTAAAGGTCTGGTGTACGCGGTCTCCAACGACCGGTTCAGGTCTCTGGATGCTCTGCTCATGGAGCTCACACGGTCCCTGTCAGACAATGTCAACCTTCCTCAAGGAGTCCGGACCTTATATGCGCTGGATGGAGGCAGGAAGATCACCAGCCTGGATGAATTAGTGGAGGGTAAGCTGGGTGATGGAGGATGTAAAAACCATCTCATGTTCCCAAATATCATAAAAGACTTGATTATATTGATGATAGTTAATGTGCATTGATTCAGACGTGTTATTGATTTTTATAAAAGCTATTTTGCCTCGAGCATTGGCTAAATGGTCCATGTAAATATGTA
Source organism: Lutjanus erythropterus (assembly GCF_056507025.1). NCBI lineage: Eukaryota > Metazoa > Chordata > Actinopteri > Lutjaniformes > Lutjanidae > Lutjanus > Lutjanus erythropterus. Next base: position 14,244,051 of record NC_139319.1, on the reverse strand, counting down.
AAACTATAGCCCCAGGCAAATTATGCCAGAGGTTTAAAAGGTCACTTAGAACATATTCACATTTTAAGAGAGGGCACCTAATGGTCAACTATCTAGGGGAGATCGGGGGCAACTGTAACATGTTTCAATTTTTCCTATATTTCCTATGCAATCTGCTTGAAATAAACTAGACATCTTTTGGCACAAGAAACATATTTATGTGCTCTAGTCAATAACACATTGTTATATTTTCATTAATAATGCCTCCTCAGTGGGGGCAATTGACCCGTCCTTAGTCCTGCCCCATTTAGAACCGCAATCGGCTTTTTCCTTTCATGTTTCCTGTACTTAGAGATGCTGTATGTGCAAGGCTTGTCTATGTTGGAAGAGAACACCAAATTCTGAAAATTGTTCGAGGATGTTGACTTGTAAAGGACACAATCACATTTTAAGTTGTCTAAGGTTAAAAAAAAATACTAGTTAATTAGATTAGCTAGCTAGTTACATCTGACAGCAAATGTTTGTAAATCGATATAAGGGTTGTAGAGGTCCCTCAGCAACGTCTGTTAACCATCCTCAAGTTTTCTTTTCAACATATACGAGCATCACACATATCATATTCCACTGGGTATCAAGTTTGCTCAACTGTTATTGGAGCACTGAGCCAAAAGGGGCGAGACTTAGGATGGTCAGTTGTGACAGGGTTTAGTTGCAATTGTAACACAAAAACAGGTCATGTTAACCCACTGTATCTCAAATAAAAGCACCCCTCAAAGTAATCACATTACTACAGTTCCTATGATTCAAATCCTTTTATATGTCAGGCATTGTATAAATTTTTTTAGTTTAGTTTAGTTTTTGTATAAGACTGGGTGACTATCTGAGTGAGAAATAGATTTTAATCATTTGAAGTGATTTAAAAGTAATTTTACATTTAAATTTAATGAAATGATCATTTTCAGACAGAAGAGTATGTCAACACAGACAAACAAGGTGCACACATTGGGGCATTTGAGTTGGGGTCACTTGTAACACTGCTACAAATTTGCATCCATGATAAATATCATGTATGCTAGCTAGCAACACCTATAAGCATAGTTTGTTCATGTTAATTTTCAACCAGTAACTTAGAGATGCAATTATAAGTTTAGACAGCAGAAGAAAAATACCGCACATCCAAAAGTAACTTCAAAATTTGTTTAACCTTTCTGCTGAGGTAAAATGATCCTGCTGCTTTTCCACAGGGAGAGAGAGAATTCTACTGAGCATGTGCAGAATAAATCTCAGTCCCTCATTCCTCCATTTGGAGGAATTTAGTGCATTACTGTTGCCCCTTGTTACAATTGTCCCCAGTCTCCCCTACAGTATGTTGTCAATCAGGGAACTTCTCTCTTCCAGACAAGAGGTTACTTTGACATCAGTTCTCTATATGCAGATATCTAATCTACTTAAATCTTTCAGTTTATCTCTGGAGAACATAATGGATGCAGTGCACAGCTTCCCTTGTATCATTCACATCATTTGCATCATTGACATAACTGCTCTGACATGTTTGACCCAGTGCCATGCAAGCAGACAAGCAGACCTCTCCTCGGTGCAGCTTTAGTACCATACAGGCTTCCGCTAATGTGCATCAGGGTCCATTGATCTCAGCTGGGCTCACTCTTTCACTCCCTCTCCTCTTTAGTATGTGTTTGAGAGCTGCGTTTGTGTGGGCTTGAAGGTGCCTTGTGTACCTCTTAAGCGCAATCCTGCGTGGGAATGAACGTGTGACGAATGTGTTTGCTGTTGTGGGGTTCATTTGTGGTCCACTGGCAATGGAAGTCTTTTAAAATGATCTCACCCTTGGGGCTTGAAAGATGGAAGTATCCCTCCCCCATCCAGTATTTGTTCATTGGCTGCAGTATAGTGGTGGGTTTAAATAAATAATGGGCTTGAATAAATGTGATAAAAGTTTGGAAGCTACTAGCAAATATCTCCATGCACTCACAGCTATAGTCATTTTACAGGAGTGCCTGAACAAGTTTTTAAGTGTTAAAACATTGTGCCAAATGCAGTCACTCGCTGCGGACATTAATGTGCCACAGTCTTCTCCTCCCCTTTCACTTTCCTGCAGTGTTATTCACCCTGAAGCGACAGTGACCTCTCAGTAATAAGTTAATCTTCATGTTCAGCCCTGCTGTGTGTCTGTCTGCGCTGTGACCTGCCTGCAATCCTCTTTTAACATTCGAGTTGAACTGCTCTGCCACACACACTCAGGATCCACTGACCTCTCACTGCAGTCAATAGTCTCATAAACTGGTCCATTTTCATCTCACATCCTCCTAAAACTTTAGACTCTCTGTGCTACACTCATTTCCTATGCCCCATCCCCTGAGTGACAGGGGAAGATTTAGGCCAGCGCCTGATCTGAATTCTGTAGCTTGTAGCACTAGTTTGGCAGTTTGAGTAAAAGTTGTTTTGGTGTCTTGGATTCGGTACAGAAAACTCTGTTGCTGCATCCCTGCACAGGACACTGGTGCTAAATGAGGATCATGGGCAAAGTCATCAGTAGTGTCCAGAGTCCTACTGATGCTTCAATCGCTCATTTAGTTACCATTTTTTGTTTGTTTTGTTTTTAAAGGATCAGTTCACCCAAATCTCCCCAAAATCACAACCGCTCGTTCCATCTAGTAATCCAGATTATTTATTCTTGCAGATGGTCTGGTAATTATATTGATTGAAGTTATTGTAATTACCAGTTTTTTTTTTACTACAGTCCTCATTATAGCAAACTTTCCCAGGAAAGTGGGAACTTGAAATGTTCTGAAGGCTTCAATATGTCCGACGTGGCACATGGTAATTAGCCTGGCATCACCAGACATATACGAATACCAGTGTACAGTGATCGTATCAAACCTGCCCCATGTTAGATGTGTGGATAGTCGGACCAGATCCAGGATGCTTAGGTCTGACCGGAAGGGGAAATATATGTACCTGCCATAGCAAATAAAACTTGAGCTTGCATCTTAGCGACATGATACTGTAAAGGTGCCTTAAAAACCAAATTAACATGTATGTTTGACATCAGCCAGTACATCCTTGCAGGTGGTTAAAACCAAATTAACTGGATATAGTCTTATATCTTCAATGCCTAATCACTTTTAACCCTCACACTACCAACTCTGCGATCACACAACTGTCTTGAGATGTCCCATGACTTGAGCTCATGAAAGTCATAAACATCCATCCCATATGACATGAACATGACTCCCTGAAGAACACTAGTAGGGTTATTTGCCAAAGGGTTGAATGAAACTTTCTTTTATAGTGCATAACAATTGAAAAATTAACTTTCAAATAATCAGCAATCTTTTTCAGAGGCTGTTTCTCTCTTCCTTTGGATAATTCACTGACCTCACTGTGGACAGTTTTTTATGCATTTTTGACCTTAATTAAAAAAAAAAAATACTTCTTTAAAAAAAGGTTCATGTATTATCCTTAGTAACCATTGTCTCTGGAAGGTCTTGTTCATACTAAGTTTTCATTGTGAGAATTTTATTTTTTTTAATACTGTGACCACCTCAATTGAAATTCCATTCAATCCAATTCTTTTGCGTTAGTGGCAGAAGTCTCAGGAACAGATATCTTAGCACATCAGCAAAAAAATAATCCAACTATCTGCATGGTTCGATAACAGGAGGGGTAAGTGGGGAAACTGTTTTTGTGATTTGGGTAAACTTAGATGAGATGTACTAGTACTACAGGGGGGCTGAGCAGTAGTGTCTTATCCCTGTGTACTCACCCATCTAATGGACAGAGAGAGGGAACATTACTGCACAGCTCAGCAGTCTGCCTACATTGATTGAAGCCTGCTGGGGCTCTTTTGTGTGGAAACCCAATAAGCACCATTCACATATGTGCCCCTTATGGCTGGATGGGATTACTGAGCCAACCAGTCAACTTGTGGGGTTTTTCCATAGTGGGGGTGGTAGATGCACCATGATTGGCTGCCAACTGTTGTCCCACTGCATAGCACAGCAAGGTAAAGTTGTTTACCTTGATGACATACTTGTAACCATGTAGGTTCGCAAAGCCAGGAGCAACACTTGTAAGACGGTGTGGAGACGGTGTAGTCCACCATCATTGCTGTTTTGCTTGAAGATAGTATTAGTGTTGCTGGGAAAATGAAGCCGCAACCAGTGACGCAATGACGTGGCTCGTAGTTGGCTCTCTTGCCCATGGGAAAACAAACTTCTTAGGAGGTTCACAATCGCAAGTTGAACCAACTCTAAACTGGCACTCGCACTAGGTTCACGTCCCTGTAATATTTAAAAAAGATCTGTTGACCAAATAGTGCAGAATATATCCATCTGGTTGATAAGTCCTGTTTTTATTGAAGAATAGCCCCACTAATAATATTCTGCTAACTCAGCGACAAACACATTGCACTTCCTGTAATTTCTTAACAATAGAAGCATCCTCCTGGTTTGCCAGTGCAGAGCTTTAAATGTGAGGTTCAGTTTGCATCAGCAGTAACTTAACACAGCTCCAATACAACAGAAAACCTCAGTAAATAAGGCCAATATCTGAAAGTACAAAGAGGAATACAAGAGTGAAACTAAACTCCGAACCACAGAGATTCAGCTAGAAGTGATTAAAGTACAGAGAGACTTTTAAAAACTTTGTTGAACTGCTGTGCTTGTGGAAAACTACACAGAGATGATGCAGATTGAATTGAGCAGGATATAGGAAGGGCTTTGTAATTTACTGTGTGGATATGTAGGGGTACATATCATGCTGACGCAGGAGTTCTAGTCGAGACAATAGTGAGTGTGCAAGTCAAGGGCCTTATTAGCACCAACTGGTGATATTAAACCTTTTAAGGCTGACAGTGGATCAATATATGAAGACAAAACATTAGAAATGTGTAATTCACGGTGTACTCAGCATTAATATGGTATGAGTACAGGTAAACTGAAAAGGAGTCCTGATCCATGAATGTTAAAAATATGAACTTGTTCCAAAGTAAACTTCTTAGTGATTTATCTGGAGAAACAGAAACACAACTTTTTCTAATATAATGCAGCCATCAGAGAGCCACTCCAGTGATTTAGAGTAGTGTAGCACTTTTCAACCTGATGACATCTAAGACTGTAAAAAGCTTCCTCTAGAGCCACAGAAGATATTACACATGAAGTGGCGTTACCCTGGTATTGTTCTCAGTGCTGCCATTAATGGTCAGAACCTATATTGCTTAAGTCTTTGCTCTTATATCGCTTTTGTTGTAATATAGCCTCCAGGGCTAGCTGACCATTGAACTCTTTAGGCTGAATTAAATACCAACTTTTTTATTGTTGCCTGGAGAATTTATTGTTAATCATTTTGAGTTCGGTTCACCCTTTGTGAAGCCCTGCTTCATTAGTTACTGTTGCTACGTCTGTCAAGTTTTCCATTCTTGCACTGAGCATATGCAATTTACAGCGATAATGGTAGCAAATTTAAAATCAAAATTGGCAGTCATTTTTTGAAAGGCTTTGATTCAGCAGAGAACAGGCCTTTCATCTCTAATGTGGATTTTGTTGGACAAAATGGTGACTCTTGCTGGGAGATTATGTAAGTGTAGCTAGCTAATGTAAGCTAATGCCAATCTTTAAACGCCTTGAGGCAGCTGAGAAGCAGTCTCCAGCTGACTTTTTATGTTTCCATCTAACACATTTGAAAAGACCCTTGTAAAAGGGTCTGAAGTATGTAAAGTTACTTAACAGCTGCATACATGATGTAGCTAATGTTAATGCTAGAAGACTGAGGCAAAAGCTACAAGCCAGTAATCATTGTTTGGATGGTGATGTACAGCACAGCATATGTATACAGGCAATAAAATGGCATTAATGTCAGAAAAAGAAGCCCCTGGGAATAAGCCATTAGTTTGGCAAATGCAGTGGTCTCATACACGTGGATGGCTTCATGGCTGGAGGTAACGTTACTGCAGGTAGTAAACTAGTTAGCTGGACGTGCTAATGTTTACAGCATATGTTAGAGCAAATAAAGACAAAGTTTAATCCATTCCTCACATATATGCTCTTGTGTTTTATGTCTTGGAAAAACTATTTAAAAAAAAACTCATGAGACAGTGAGTATCAATCTTCTTAGAGCCCCATGCACACCGCTTTCACTTAGAGAAATGCAAAGCCTGACAGGCCTGCGGTGCCTAGTTGTGCTTGCTAATCTGTGGTTGGACAGATGCTGTTCAGAGGAGGGTCAATTGTCTTTAATTAATAAATTCACATTTTTTAAAGCCACTCAGTCATGAATATTTTTAAATGTCTAATTTGTTGTGGCTTATGGGGATATGGCTCCAGGCTAATACTGAGCTGCATCGTGAATGCTTGATGGTTAGATTAGGTTGTGTCTTAGCAACGCAGTACTAGACCTGTACATTTTGTAGAATTAAAAGGAGTTTCTTGGATAGAAGAATAAACAGGACATTCAAAAATTTGAGATTTTTGCTACAAATTCTGCGTAGCACCAGATTAAGACCATTAAATATTTCACCTATAGGCTGTGGTATGTCTGAACCAGTCTGTGCTTGTCATACTGGTTCAATTTCCTTTATTACAGTGTTGAATGTTATTGCCAACAATATAGCACATGTACACGCTGAGAATATCGTTGGATCATGGAATCACTTGTTTTAGTGATGATAGGTTTTATATTGCTCTAATAATAACACTGTTTTATGGGTTCTGGATTGGTGACAGCTGTGTGACCACTGCAGCAAAATCTGCCGGACTGGCTAGACAGCTCTGCTAAGGTTGACCTCATCTGTCGTCCACATGAGGACAGCAGCCAGTGGCGGCGGGTGGCTGGGGCTTCCCTCACATCGCTGGCGGATGTTGCACCTGAGATCGCTGCACCTCAGGGAATAAACATGTCACCAGCCACCATCTGAGGGCATTACAGTATTCTGCCATTGTGGCCCCCTCCAGATGAATGACAGCCCCAGTTATATTTTGTTTTCAGCCACAGCTCAGTTCCCCCAGCTGTGGCCTAGCCTTTTAATTAGCCTTTGGTTAATTGCAAGCTTAATAAAACCAGGTATCGTGGGACACACCGTCTCATATGGCCTTCTTACGCTGCAGCTCGATCCGTTTGTCTTGACACACATCAGATAACAAAAATTTAATAGATTCGATTCTCAGTCAGTAAATTAACTATTTACCAAACAATACCGGAAGGTCTTTTTTATCTTTTAGCCCAAAAAATATCTTCACACAAAGACAGTGGATAGTCAAGACTGACAGGTTCCAAGTCAAATTCCAAGTCCTAAAATTTGAGTTTTAAGTCCTGAACAAGTTATAATGTAACAGCCTCATTTATTTAAAAAGTTAAATAGCTGGTCTATAGCTAGTCTGTAATTTTCAACCTGCACATTTTGCATACTGCAGTTTGTTTTTGTAGACTCCCTGCTATTTTCTGCATGCAAACAAAATTATCTTTCATTGACACTATCATTTTTTCCGACCTGCATGCAGTAATTAGCCATAATGTCATCTCTTCATGGCTCTGATTTTTGTCAAGTCTAAAGTCATCAAATTTGCTCACCTCTGGAATTTACAGTGTGTAGAGTATATAATGTGTTTCCTGAAGTGTCCATTAAGCGTGAGTTGATCCTCGGAGACGCTCATGTGTTTGTGGACGCTGAAATACTTTTGTGATGACTGTAGTATGAAAAGAAAGTACGTGTGACTTTCTCTCTCTTTTACTCAGCATTGAGTTTCTCCTCCGACACTCGGCCTTCACAACAATCACCAGACATTCCTGCTGTGGTTTTCATTTACCGGCCAAGCCCCTGTACTTGTCACATGACTTTGTTCTTAAGGGGAAACATTTGCGTGTTAACTGGTCGAATGGAATGCTGGCAGATAAAACAAAATGCTTTGCATTGGAGGAAGGCCAAAGCAGCAGCTCAACAGCTGAAAGGGAGAGAGGACAGTGCTACACTGGCCTGGCCTCTCAATGTGCCTTTTTGTCTCGACTGAGGAATGTTAACTCTTTGTTGTTTTGTCTAGTGTCAACACAAGATTTTATGGTACACATTCTACATGTGCCAAGTGGATTCTGGTGTATTGTGTTTGTGTGTGTTTCATTTTAAAAATCTTAAAACAGTGGTTCTACTTTTTTCAATAATGCAACTCCTTCAAAGTATTTTTTCAGTACCTCCTGACATTTTTTAGGAGAAAAATAGACTTTATGAAAGAGGTACAACACAGTGCTGCGCCATCAGTGTCAGCTCGTTGAGGTAAATCCCGTTGTCCTGATACCAGGGGTTTTTTGTTATACCTCTGTGCCAGTGACAGCCGTGTCTGGAGGCATTATGTTTCCAGGTTGTCTGTCTGTCCTTCCTGTTCATGTGAACACGATATCTCAAGAACACTGTGCCGGAATTTCTTCAAATTCACTTGGATGAACTGATTAGATTTTTTGTGGTCAAAGGTAAAAGGCTGCGCTCACTGTGACCTCATGTCTGTACCATGTAAATCAAATTTGACACAAATGCCCAGACTCAAGGATGAATTGATCTGATGATGAACTGAGGTCAAAGGTCAAGGTCGTAGTGACCTCATGTCTGTCCCATTCTCATAAATGTGATGTCGCTGCACGGAATTTCTTCAAATTTGGTTCAAACATCCACTTGGTACCGTGTCCTCAGAAAAGAGTTTTTGGCTAATATTTAAGAATTTAATGTTACAACAATATTTCATACAAATATCTAATAGGGTAAAATGATGAAGTGACCACATTTTATATTCAGAGGGTCAAAGGTCAACTTTACTTTGACATTACAATGTTCAGCTCTTCATCAGTCCTCTGTACTCATCTGAAAAACTGTTCTCTAAGTGAAGACAGCATGTTTCACACTGGAAATTATTCACTGGACTCGCTTAATACTTTTTAATGAAATTCCTTCAAAATCATCACTATATATATATTATGAGTCTGGAGAGACATGGTTGTAAAATGTAACTTGAGTGGTTGGTGGATTTTCATCTGGCATTCAATACTGAAACTGGCGTCACACTCACAATGAATGTGACTGCATTTGTTGCTTTCTTGTTCTGTGAGGGTTTTACAGCAGTTGACGGCTTTCAGCAGTTAACAGTTGCATTGAAAAAGGATTATTGAATATAAAATGTGGTTTAGTCAAACTTACATTTAGAATTTAGAAACACAGTTTTAGAATTTATTAGATGTGGAGATGGTTTGCAAGAGATCCATGTTTTTAATATCAATTCAAACCAACTTATTTCTTGTTCCAGGTGAGAGTTACGTGTGCGCCTCAAATGAACCCTTCCGACGCGTGGACTACACTAAGAACGTCAACCCCAACTGGTCAGTGGGCAGCAAGACGGGCACATCGCGCTCCCTCTCCTCCCTCATCCCACTGAAAAGCGAGCTGCAGCGCGAGTCCAAGGACTTCATCAAACCCAAGCTGGTCACAGTCATCCGCAGCGGCGTCAAACCCCGCAAGGCGGTCCGGATACTGCTCAATAAGAAGACGGCACACTCCTTCGAGCAGGTGCTCAGCGACATCACGGACGCGATCAAGTTGGACTCCGGAGCTGTGAGGAGACTGTACACTTTGGAAGGCAAGCAGGTGAGTCACTTTTGACACTTGTTTTAGTTTACAGCACAAGGCAAACTCATGCAAAACCAACCAGTGAAAGAAACTGTTCTTGTTCTTGTTCAAATATCTGCAAACTCATTGATTATATTTACATAACATGACAGTTGGAGGGAGTTAACTGTATTGTTTATGGTGAGATGAGATTGGATGAAGTGCAAATGAAAACCAGATGGAACTGCTAGGCTGAGCTTTTTAGCCAATGGTTTTATCTCCAAAAAAACGATGTGATTTATAGGCTTCAGCTGTGTCAGCAGTCTAGCTAATTACACCCCTTTTAATCATCCATACATAATTACACGCCACAATTATTTCAACAAGCCACTAATGAATACATTTTAGAGTTCAGGCCTTTTGCCATACCCATCAGTATAGTTTACTCCCTAACTCAGCCACCCCTATTAAACCATGTGAGACTGCTTTTGCTATAATCCTACCCATCTGGGACATATATATAGTAATGTTTCCATCTGAAAATCTCATTGAGGCTCCCTGGTGTTATGAGATGAGGTGCGCCTGAGCACATGGTGCCCCTAATCAGAAAGATTTATTTGATGCTGTCTCATCTGGGAGAGGTCTTATATGATAATGATTAATTATGTTGTTTTAACTCCCGTCTCACAGAATTATTTAACTTTGAATGGGTAAAGTGGTGTAAAGAAATGGGATTAAGAAAAAAACATCACAAAAAAGCAAGTGTACAGAAAGATAAATTCTATGAAGTTGCATCGGTCACCTTGCATCTTACACCTCTGGGAGGGCTGAGGTCTTGTGTGAAGCTGAAATACGCTCAGGATGTCTGCATCATATCTGTGAGTCAACCAGAATCATGTTTTGAAAACTTCAACAGTAAACCCTAAACAGATGAGTGCAGAGATGAATAAAGTATAAGATTTTCATAGTTTCAGAAGTTTAACCAAAGACATTAAAGGGACAGCTCAGCCCAGAATCAAAAATACATATTTTTCCCCTGGAGTCGAGCACCACTCGGCTTGTGGTGCTCAAAGCACCAAAAAAAAAAAAAAAAATCTGAACCAGTACTTCTTTCCAAAAATAATGACCCAGTTACTCGAGATAATTCACAGACCTTGTTGTGAGCAGTTTCATGTTGAAACTACTTTCTTCCTGGTCAACTGTACCACATGTTGAGTGTCATTTAATCCCATTATATTGGAGAGAAGGAAACTGCAACTTGCACCAAAAAAAAATCTAGATGACTTAATAGCACCACAGGCCAGGGGAAAAACTACGCATTTTTGATTTTGGGGTGAACTGTCCCTTTAAACATATTACAGGCTGATGACAGACTTAAGATTTTCAAAAATACTTTTAGTATTAGTTTGGGAATCAACCATCAACTATCTTAATGACCTGTGAATGGCTAAAGTCTCCCATCAGGGATTAGACTTTATGAAGCCTGAAAATGGAGCCAAGAGGTGGAAGAAAAGTCTAGCTGTCTCTCACATCACTTGAATTACAAATTAGAAAATTGGAACTTTTGTCCAACACTGCCAAAAATACACTGCCTACCCCGGCTGTAAGGCTGCATAAATGTCTGGCAAGAACATATAAACATGAATGACTTTGTCTCGATTAGACAAATAGTAAAATTGGTTTAAGCTGGCGTATGTCATCCAAATGACAGAAGAAAGATTATACTATTCAAAAAAGTCCAAATAAAAGATTTGTTTCTTATTGCAGGCGGCTGGCCTTAAATAACTGATGATGAGCAGTTGTTTTACTTGAGATTTAAACATTTTTGGAAACTGCTGCTTTAGTCAATCGAATCCAGGAATAATTTGTGTGTTTACAGTCAGTGTAGCAGTGAAAGCGCATGGTTATGATGTAAACAAATGTCAGAAGATAATAATGAAATCTTTTGTGTATATACAGTTTAGATATTTTGATAAGGAGGAGGCATTGGTGAGAGCTATCCCAGTGCTAATGAAGTGGCCCATTAAAATTGCAGCCATTGTCTAAAGTGTCAGAAGACTGCACTAAAATCAAACGTGTGTATACTTTGGTAACTTGTATGTTTTTTTTTTTTTTGTTTTTTTTTTTGCTGTGCCTTGCTCCAAACTCAGCTGTAATAGCACAAACAATATGGTGTTTAGTCGTAAAATCAGGGAAAGTATTTTGCAGTAGTTGGAAAGCTGGAACGTTTTATAGATTGGAAGTGAACTGCCTTGTATTTTTTTTATTATTGATAAAACATCCTATTTTAAAAAGTATAATCTGAATTAATAATTAATGAGCAATAGTAATAGTTGATAGGACCACAAGATCTCCTGTATCGTCTCTGTCAAATGTTTGAACTGAGAATTCCAAGTCTGACAGCTAAACCAGCTGATGTTTCCTTCCTGTGAGCTGACGGGAATCTTTCTAGGCCGGAAAGTCCACACAAATGACTCATGAGAATGGTGATCACCTCTGACAGAGCCAGCCCAGCAAGCTCTCTGTCACGCCAGCACCGTACAAGAGTGCAGTTTCTAATGACTTGTTAGGATTATATAACAGTATGCAGTATAGTTCCTCTTATATCCTCTTAGTTATGTTATCTCAGCAGGTTTCCTGTGGCGAATGGTCTGAAACGTCATATCTAATCAGAGGGTGTGATTGTGAAGCGGAGATCAGATAAATAAGCCTTTTGCAAATATCAGTTTTCCTCTATTCTGTGTATTTTTCTACCAAATTTTCATGTTGGTTTATAGTAAACATGGTCGGGTAGGGAGACATGCCTTTAGGTGGTCAATGATGTCAGGGATTGACATGATCAAAAACAAATATTCCCTAATGAATGGATTGTTCACAGCTGCAGTCATAAATACTTCTTGTAAGAATCCTGTCAGATTCTCCGCTGTGATGAAGCCTTGATGTGTCTCTATTTCCATCTTTTAGTAGATTCCAAGTAGATCAGCCGTGCAGACCAGCTGGTCTTTCCGGGAATTTCACTCACTGGATTGCAGTGAGGAATGCTGCATTAGACTTTATGGGTTACATTTAAATAGAGTGGGGCTTGTGATACACTTGTGATGCCCCACCCCGTCTTCCTGGCTATCCAGTTGTTGCCTAAGTTGAGAGTTGACAATTTGACTTATCGTTTGAAGTGAGAAGAGCCTGGCATATCATTAGACCTTTCCTTTAACCTCCTTGTGGGGTGTTTTCAGCCAGGCAGCTACAGTCTGTCAGACTGTGTCAGTTTGTTCAAGGTTATAAAGTCTCTGGGAACTCTGTTTGTAGAGGTGAAACCAAAACTGAGAGCTCCACATCTGCTATGATGGATTATCTTTCAGTTTTACTCTGAACCTTTCCATTGACACTCTTGCCCCTGCTCTTATGTTATGGTTGATTGATATGATCTGTCCGGGACTTGCTGAGTGATGAAGTTACACATTTAGCCGAGTTTTGGAGTTTCTCCCTGGAACATTGATCTTTCAAAACAAATAGACCTGAACACATTCAATCACGGGCAGTCCTCTAATATGTCCTCAGATGTTATTTATATATCCTAATATCACAAATCAGGGGGTTTTACAATCCCTACAGTGTATGACACCCTCTGTCCTTTAGACCCTTGGGAACCCATTGATCGTACATAGTCCAGATGTGTACAGGATGACCGTAAAAGCATCAGCAAACCCAACTCATTTAAGAAAAAGCCCAAACCACACATCAACCTGTTGTGCTTTTAGGCAATTCTAACGCTCTGTCAATTACCCACCAACATAACACCAATATTTACGCTGTTTATGAATTCAGTAAGTGATTTCTTTATAGCTATTTCTATCTTAAGTCATAAATTTGTCATTTTTAGTTGTGATTCGGGACATGAACCACACAGTCTTTTGGGATTATACATTACAGATGTCACATTACATCCGTCATGCTGACAAGTGTATCATTTAGCCTCCTCACCACAGAGTTTTTGATGATAAACACGTCAGCCATTAGTTACAGCAGTCTCTTTTAGCTTCCTTTGATAAATGATTCATTGCATCTGCAGGAGCAAAAACCCATCCGTCCATCCCTGTAAAGTTCTTCACCATCAAATGAATGTTGAAGGAGACTAGAATTCCTTATTTGACAGGGCTGGGTTACAATATGTCCTACATGGTATCATCAAATTTCCTTAAAGTCCTCTACAGCTTCTATTTTAATAATCAGTATTGGAGGTTAATGTTTCTTTGTATGAGGCAGTTATCAGCTCAGACAACAGTGTCAGTAAAGATGGTAAGATGTGGTCGATTTCTATTAAATCAACATAGAGAATACAATAAATGCAACCATCCTCAGAACGTGCATCATTATAACCACAGAAATTATGTCAGAACAAGACTTTTTTTGGTCATTAACAAGCAGTCTAGTTGTTTCCAGATGTATATTTAGTAAGTCAGAATCAGACAAAGAAAGCATTGTTTTAGATGCGCCAATTTGGAAGCATTAAGCTTTACTTGTATTGACATTTCTCCCTGCAATAATATCTTATACTTAAATGGTGTCTTTATAGGCAAAGCCAATGTAATTTGGTCTGAGCATCTTTAAGAAATCAAATTATATACTAGTATTTCTTCTGTCATAGTAAAATCCAGAACAAACTTTTACTAAAACAGCAAAATGTTGTAAAATATTATATATTTACTTGAAAGTTGCACACACAGAGAAAATTACCTCGTGGGTGAGAATATTTTTTTCAGCAGCTGTTTGTATAATCACCTAACAGCAATGGTGTTTCAGTCCCATCTGCCAGTGCAACAGCCCCATAGCAGCAACAGTAGCCAGACATTGGAAAGACAGCAAGGGTGTTCTTGCCATAATGTCTGAATCAGTACTGTTTGCTTTGGACTTGTCATACTCTCTTGGCTTCAACTAGACTGTCTCAGAATTAGATTAAGAGTCTAATTCAGAGGTTTAACCCATTAAGCCTGTAACCTGATCCTGAGACCAGAGCTGGACACCTGACAATATCCTGTCCATGATACCAGACGTCAGTTGAGTCTGAACGTCAAAGTCAGTGAGGGCTTTCTTTAAACTCCCAGGGCAAAATGAATTGTCATATCTGACAACATAATCTTTATTTCTAAATACTGACTACTCAGAGAATTAAATGGAAAATTGTTTTCGCTTTAATCTTTTCACTTTCTCTTGTCCTCTGCCCCCCTCTGTTTGAACAGGAGGTAACTCTCTCCCAGACCAAACGTGTCTCAATAATCTGACAGCTTGACTTGTTTGGAGCCCTCCGTCATGGCACCTCTCCACCCCGATAAGCCTCTTTTCACATCCTGAGTGGGGTCACACTGGTGGCCACATGGACTAAAGACTGTTTCCCATATTGTTGCTTTCCTGTAAAAATCGAGAATCTCCAAAACATCAACTTTTACAAGAGCTAAGAAAAAACTGTCCTGCAGAAAAACTGCAGCTTTGTGACAATTAATCCAGTGGCTGTTTAAATGCTTTATTTACCTTGAGAATTATGGGAATCTTCTCACCCCAGAAAAGAAGACTCAATCCTTCAGTTTATTTCACAAAATCAAATTTGGAGACATGTCGGGGCGCTTGACAGTGACATGCACCTTAACCCACAATGTGTGTCCTTAAATATTGACTGAAATGTTGTTTGTATGAATACCTTGGCTGTAGTGAAGCAGGTTGTATCCTAATGTCAGTTCCTATTAAAAAACACTGACGTTCTGGGAAGCCTGTTTGTCTTTGAACTAGTAGTTCCGACCACAGGATCGATACCAATTTCAGGTCGCAGAGTATAATTAGCATGCAGCACACTGGACTGCAGGCGAGGGAAAGTCTCCATTAAAAGTGAAAAAAATATACAGCAGCCCCTTGTTGTATTTTAAAGTGACCGTACATCAGTGTGCAGCAAGGTGTTGGAAATACATTCTGTGCATTATTCTGCGCTGATGGGCTCAACAGTTAAGAAATGTCACTGTGGACAGTGTGTGGTGTCAGTCAGAGGTTTCCAAAAGTTTTCATGTGAAGAACCCCCTCACAACAGATGCACATTAGACCATTCATCATCAACTGTTTATTCTCACATTTTTTGAAGTTGTCACATCTCTATTAGCGACGCGGGCTGGCTTTGATGTCTTATCCCTTAACTGTCATGATTTGATTATTTAAACTGTTGTCAGTTTATGAGGTACACAGAGCTGAAACCAAAGCAGTTCAGTAAAACAGCCCTGCTGTAAATCCAACCTTCATGAAGTTTATTATCAAAACTATTTTACGGATCAGTCGGGCTGTACTTGAAATACTTTGTAGTATGTTTTATTAGCAAATGTCATGTTCATCTTTGGTGTAGGTGTCACTACTTTGTTTTAGGTGTCTATTCGCAAGTGTTTAGTAATTCTTTCAATGAGCATCAAATGTTAACATACCAGTCTGAGCAAAGCCCCATAGACTCTATAAAAAGCTTTACTTTTCACTCCTAAAAAGTGGGACTCTCCACTCAGCCACTCATACACCCATCAACACACAAACACACACACACACCCACACACACACACACACACACACACACACACACGTACACACTCCAAATGCCTTCCAGCAGCATCCTGCCATCTGCTCCTCCAAAATCAAATCACAGGTCCCAGCCACCCGGTCTGCAGGCTCTGCAGCCCCCTCCCACACACACACACACACACACACACACACACACACACACGCACACACAAACAGCGTCATGCATCCACACACACACGCACACACACACACACCTCAGCATCATGCATACACAGCGTCACACACATGCACTCAGAGGCCCCCCACTGGGGCCCTGGCCACCACCGGATAATTAGACTTACAAGCTGGAAGGGCGGGTTAAAGTGCAGCTGTCAGGTGTGTGTGTTTGTGTGTGTGTGCGTGTTAAGGGCCACGCACATGTGAGTGAGCGTGATTACAAAACACATCTCTGTCCACTCTGCCTCCTCGACTCAAAGCTGCTCTTCAGCCTGAATGTTAATTGTAGATGTTGGTTATCAGAGCCAGCAGAATCAGCTGCTGCTTTACACAGAAAACCCTGTTTTACATGTCAAAGCTGACTGGGCAGGCAGAAAATAAGATTTCTCCAGTTTTTATTGTTTAATCGATGCATTCATTAGTTTCAGGGAACAGTTAGTGGCCCAGTGCTGCTAAATTGGCTTTTTTATGTAGACATCATTTAGAAAAGATTCAAGGGAGCTATAGAAATGGTGACAAAGAGGAGAGAGTCCATGTGATAAAACAGAAGAAGAGAGAAGAGAAAGAAGTCCAGCTCTTTTGTAACCTTCAAACAGCCGGCCAGTCACAGTGTAAGGTGATTGAGAATGACAGATTGTTGGTTTCAGAGAGTAACAGTAATGGTCAAACACAGCCCCTACAAATCTGATGTGGGAAAGGTGTTTGGAGAGGGGGTTTCCAAATCTATCTGACCGTCCGACGAGCATTTATGATGGTGTATTCTGACACCTTAACTCTGTCACTACAGTGGATTGTCGTTTGTCAGTGCTGACGAGCAGCAACTGGCCTGGCTGTCATTCATCACGTCAAGACAATCAGCTCGGAGTAGCTGACAAAGAAATGTGCTGACCGAAGGTGGGAAGGTTAGAAGAAGAGGGTGGTTGCTGGCACTATAGAGTGAGAGGGTGAATCGCCATCATGCTTATTTCCCAGCCCCCAGTTTAGTTATCCAGCGTCTGTTTTCTTTTACCTCCCTCCCTCCCCCCTTTACACCACTGTGACTAGTTATCCCACTGTGCAGAGCAGCTGATAACCACTGTTTGCCATAATTACCTTCAAAATCTGTTTTACACTCATGCTTCTGTTACATGATCCTTGCAGGTTTGGGAAGTGCTTTTTGGACTCAAGAATCTGATAGAAACACGGGGCCTAATTTATAAAAATGTTCTTAGATTTGTGCCTGAACTTAGTCTTAAGATTATGTCTGACAGTGTGACAATGTTCAATTCACAAAAGATACTGAGCATAAAAAAACTTTGCTTAAGCACTTTCTGAGAAAAAAATTGTAACGTAAGTACCTGTGCACCTCAGTATTTTATAAATGAGGACCCAGGACAGACAGAGTGCAACGCTGATTACTGTATTAGAGCTCGGTCCTCATTTATAAAATAGTATGACTTGCAAAGAAAACAGTGTATATGTAGTTATTTATGAAATCTTACTTTGACCTTATAAAATCTAACTGACCTTTGCATTTGTTTAACTCCCATGCTATATATTTGTCTTTGTTTGTGAATAGTTCATGTTGTCTGGCTTCAATCTCCTCCACCATCGCTGTGTTTTACTCTTCCATAAAGTGTGCTTTTCTCTGTTGGTTTAAGGCTATTCCTAACCAAACCCTCATTTGTGCTGCATGTATAGAAAAATCACTGATTATGAAACAGGTGTCGTCAAGTTAATTGAGACTTTATAAAAGAGGCCCCTGGTCTGTTTCCGAGTGGCACAGTTATGTAAATCTATTGCCTGTTCCATCAAGAAAAAGGCTATGAACAGATGATTGAGAAGGACAAATCAATGGCCATTTAGTAACCTTTCTTATTACACCAGTGCAATTTTGGGAAAAGTGGATGCAATCCATAGTTTTACCCGTGTCTTTTACCCAATGTGACCCTCACACATAAAAAGTGAGAGACAGTCAGTGCTGCTATTAAAACATTAGTGATCGATGTGAAACATAGCGGATCAGGGGAAATTCCATTTTTTCCATGGGCACATACTGAGCGGGTGGTGTGAGTGAATGATCAATTATTACATTTGATCTGACATCCGCAATGGTTGAGGGCAAAAAATGACTTGCAAATTTTAATGTAAAAGTGACTCATTACCCATCAAAAGTTTTTAAGTTAAAACGAAAGGTACTGATAAAGAATATATTAATAATAAACATGTTATTATTTAAAGTCCCCCAAAATGTGAAAGCCCAACATTAGTTTATTTCACTTTCGTTCATTTCCAAAATATTCATAGTTAATGTATTAAATAAAAAAAAAATTAAAAAAAGTTCATTCTCAAAGATCTTCAAAGTATTCGGACCATTTTTTAATAGTGTACACTTAAGGCCTAAATGTTGTAGGCGACTATCCGACATGTAGCCTCCTGAACAAACATTTAGAGGATCCAGTTCACATATCACAGATTTCTGGTCTAACAGTCTGTATGCATAAAGGATAAGATTGTGTTTGCTTCTGCTTGTTCTGCTGCAGCAGACAGTCTCCCTCTGTACTGTCTGTCTCACTTGATCATGCAAATCAGTGCCATTAGAATGTCAGTCTTTTATAAATAGTTTTAAACATGAAGTCTGTGTTTTTTGGCTTGAATTCAGCTTTTCTTACTGAATTTGGTTCTCAAATAGCCAGAGCGTACTGTATATCCACATTGATTGAAGTTATCTTTCTCAAAAATAACATAAACAGATATACCTTAGATCTTTGCTCTGTACTGGCTTTAAGAGTAAGAGAAGTTGAACATTGTTTGTCTTTCTCCCAAAACATCTGCCAGAAAATCCTGAAATACGTTTGCCTTTCACAATCCCTTTCACCCGGTGATTTTATCAGGATGACAGCCAGTCTGCCCATTAACCAGGAGCTGGAAACAGACCTGGACCATTCAGACTGCTGAGCTGTAAGGGCTGAAAAGCTTGTCTCTCTGAAAGCTTTAAAGGCTTTTTTGGTGCACGCAGCAAGCCGAGGAACAAGAGAGGAAATGGAACTCAGCACTAATAATTGGACAGTCTGCTCAGATGTAATTTGTTTACATCTCTGCAGTAGTTAGGGGGATGCACTTTTTGTCCTGTAATGAATTGAGGATGTATCCACTGTACAGTATATGTTGAGAAACTTACACAAGGTTGGTTTGCGTGCTCTTTCAGTTACATAAAATAAACTGATGGTCTTCATCTCTCTGTCTTGTCAATGCATTTGTGCGTCTGCTTTCATACAGAATGAAGGACAAAAGTTCACTTGCAGGGTCACTCGCTGGTCTCAACACTGCAGGAGTTTGAGGCCATGCTATTGGGAAAAGCAGACTGGGACTCCCAACAAACTCCACTTAAACATGCACATTTTTTCTTTCTTACTATATGTTGCTTTCAACAGACAAGTGTAGTGAATAGAAAAATGCAGACCTACATCCATTATCCATATGTGATATTTGTAATGAAATTCCCCTGTCTGTGAGCATGCAACATAATTGTGAAGACGTTATCTCACAACTTTTCACTCAATGTATTTTTTGCCTAGAAGGCCACTTGTCTGTTTGTGCTAATCTTATAAAATTTAAGAGTGATTCATGAAGCATTTTAGCATTGAAAATACCTAAAAATAATTAGGAAAAAAACCCTGACAATCTAGAGTTGGGCATCAAGTCACTTAAACCAAATTGCAAGTTGTCCTAAAAGCGACTAAAACACAAATAAATGAAGTATTCAGTTCAAAGGCAATTACTGATATATGGAGAAGCTCGCTGCCCAGGACAGCACACATATAAACACACAAAAATAATGATGAAAACAAATCAATGAGGCCATTAAAAAGCATACTGCTAAAGGTTATTAAGAAATGACTCAGTGGGCTCGTCAATTTCCTTATTTTTTGTTGTTTCCAAAGATTAGGTACTCACAGTTTTCTTTCACTTTTTAAATTCCATAAAAATATGATCATAGATGCACGTTACATGATTAGTGAATATAGCTACAGTATTTGATTTGGAGTTGTGGGGACTGGCGCCTGATTT
Source organism: Lutjanus erythropterus (assembly GCF_056507025.1). NCBI lineage: Eukaryota > Metazoa > Chordata > Actinopteri > Lutjaniformes > Lutjanidae > Lutjanus > Lutjanus erythropterus. The sequence goes on along the minus strand of NC_139319.1, from coordinate 14,223,665 downwards.
AGGCTAGTAGGGTACTGAAAATCTATACTCAGGTAAAAGTAGTTACTCCAATAAAAAAGCCACTCAAGTAAAAGTGCCTGGTTAATAATTACTCAAATGTCACTGTGTTAATGTTACACATGAAAAGCATAACTAACATTAACCTATATTTTCACATATATGTGCAGCTTACTTCAATGTGCTTGCAGAGGCAGAGGGGAGGCAAAGCAAGCACTTCATCATGTGCTGTTGTCTTTTATAGATTTTGGTGTAAAAAAAAAAAAAAACATGGCCAGATGTGGATGAGGATTGTTGCTGGAAATTGCCTCCTGTTCTGTGTTTTGCTGCATCATCATTGCATCTCAGCTAAAAGACAGGTGGTGCTTTTTTTCCAGGCAGCTAGAAACTTGTGCTCCCTACACACACACACACACATACACACACACACACACACACACACACACACACACACACCCTCCCTCACCCTACACCCAGTCCTGGCATTTAGAGCACACTAGTTGTAATGCAGGTATGAATGGCAAATGTAAGTAAAAAGTAGATTACTGGCTCAAAAATATACTTGAGTAAATGCTAGCAGTACAGTTGAAAAACAGAACACCTTTAAAAACATTTTTTATTCCCCACTACTGACATAGGAAAGCTTGTTCATGTATTTATAAGGTACTCCATGATGGCATGCTCAATCCTGCCCTTCTCCAAGGTTATAAGTTCTTCGCATTCCTCAGTGAAAGTTGTCCTCAGCAGCTTTTTGAGTTAGTCTCATTTTGGAACATTAAGTACCATGGCATACAAAGTACAGTACTCATAGTAGTGGTGAGAATGTAGTAAATACAGAGTACAGAGTAAGAGCAAATATTTGATCACTAATATTTCCTAAAGATAACAGCTAGCTGGGTCATACTGCATGGATTTTCAGATTTTGGGTGCATCCTCATGCATATGAGGGAGCGAGGGAGGTGGATTTCAGTTTGCTTGACACTGATGCACTGTGGCATCAGTTCACAACATGTTCCAAAACTCTAAATAAATCCGCCCAGGTCTCACAGTACATGTGTTAACAGAGATGCATTGCTCTGCTGTCTTGTGCCAACAGTTAAAGGGCCTACATTCATTAAGTTGACTCGGTTCTGCCCGCCCTGTTATCATACTGGTGGGGATAATATCTTGTCATTTGCACGTCCTCCTGGCAGAACAGTGAAACATGCCGGCAGTTACAGACAGATTAATAAAAGCCTCTCCCTCATTGACTAGCTGGGGTCAAGGCCGCACGAGGGCTCCATCTGAGTTTTCAGGGCCAAGTCTGGATTAAACACCATCATTTAGGTCAACAGCCATGAAATTTGCATGCCCACCTATTGTTCTGGTCTGTCATTAGCATACAGCTCCATCTGACACAGTACAATGACACCATCTAACCAGCAATACTCTGGGCTAGCTTTAGTGATATGCTATTGTTTATACAGGGCTCCCTGATGAATCAATCTTTTACGTTCTGAATTCCTGCTGTAGTAGTGTTTGATGACGTTCCAAGTAATTAGTAATAGTACAATTACCCCACTCATACCATGACCACTTGCCAAAAAAAATGCCATACAGTATGTAAGAAATATAAAAATATTTGCTCATTTAAATAATCTTGATCCATCAGCTCTGTTTTAAGTATAAGAAAACGTAGCCCTGGGCTGCGTAATTCTGGCCTTTGTGTTGCTAGGCAACATCTAGCAAAACTGGTAGGAGTTTTTGGTTGCTATTGGTGGTGGTTACACAAATAGTACTAGCTCTGAGCTTCATTTTTGCTGTCCCTACCTAGAGTTTAGAGGTCTAGTGAATAATATTTAGAGGGATATATTGGCAGAATATGGTATAAATGTAATATAAGGGCCGTGTATGTTTTCATTAGCGTATAGCCTAAAAATTATAACTGTTTTCTGTACCTTAGAATGAGCCGTTTTAGCTGCAGAGGGTCCGGGTCTTCGTCCATGGAGTCAACCATGTTGCATTATGACATTTCTACAGTTGTGCGGTGTAATGGTATTATACCAGGGTATTAAGAAATCTCAACAATATGATTTTCAATACCATAAAAAATAAATACGCATCTCTTTCTGATAAACTGATACAGAGGTCAGTCTCTTTACTGGTGGAACAGACAGTGTAGCTGAGCCGAGAAACATAAAGTTTCTCTTTTTGGGAGTATTTTCGGTATGATCACGGTGAATAAGGTAAGCCAGCAAACACTTTAGATCACTGATTGGTCAGAGTCGCATAGCGTTGCGAGTGTGTAACTTCAGTTGAGCGTGCGTGAGGGCGAATGTCAGAACGTGATGGTGAATGAGCGCTGAGCAGAGGAAAAGGTGAGCTGTGACATTGAAGTCCCGTAGTAAATGTACAGCTTTTGAGTTTGTCAGTGATAAAAGGTGGTGTAGTGGAGCAGAGCCGAGCTTAGCCTTTTTACATAAATACTGTCATAATATGAATAGTTTTGATATGAGTAATTTATTGTAATTTGTTATATGCTTTGTAGTTGTTTTCTAATGAAGTTCGTGTTGATATTAAGCTTCTCCATCTAGTCCCAGCCTGTGTTGAATCTGATTAGAGGAGGTGATTTAAGAGGATGTGAGTCTCCAGTTTGTTTGACTGTGGTGAGGATGCAGTGTGTGTCGAAAAGTTAGTGTCTTAAGATTTGATTTATATTCCTAATATTTTACTTCTTATTAAACTTATATTTAATTTCACTTTTTTAAGTTTGACTTCAGCTATTTCTGTCTGTTCTGTACATATGCCATGAATTACAATGTAATCCATCCTGGAAGAGTGAACCTCCTTCTGTTGTTACTGATGTTTTGTCCCCTTGTTTTGTGTAGCTTGTCTTTAGTCAGGGTCTAAGGGAGAACAAAGATGCCTCTATTGCAAATTGGACTCTAAACCCCTTTAAGAAAACCTTGTGATTTTGGGTTGTATAAACAAAGCTAACAAATTAAAAGCTTGACATTCAGAGACTAAATCAGTGCAAGTCAGAAAGACAGAAAGATGAAGCTTTGGCATAATGTTGTTGCTGTCTGTCCTTTGGAGATAAAACCCCAATCCAGAACCCCTCTGTCTTGTCCTAGCAGATGGCTAACATGCATGCACACACGTACACACACACACACACACACACACACACACACACACAAACCACACAAACACACACACAATCAGTGCTTTCCCCCAGTCTTGGTGGGCAACACAAGCATACTTGATTGTATTTATAAAGCCCAAAGTGGCTGCTTCAGGTCTCACAAGTGCTGGCATGATACCCTGCATCGACAAACAGGAAAACAAAAAGCCGGCAGACGACACAGAGCCGGGTGTCATGGGGGGACACGGGGCTGTCGGCTGTGCAGAACGTGTGGAGGCCACAGACGCGGAGGGCGCCCATTGTGTGCTGTGTGATCTCAACTACTTGTTTTGTCTTCTTTGTCCGAGCCCTGGCCCTCGTCCATTCTTTGCAGCGGGCCTTTCACTCTCCCAACAGGAGAGTTGACATCATGCTATGGTTAGCCAGCGCTCAAACCCCAGGCACAGCCCACACACTATTGTTTGTCTGCTTGAGTATAATCATGCTAGCAACCCCAGATTGCCTCAGCAAGTTTTGGCAGATTGATGTGATGAATATTTTTTCACAGGGCAGATCATGAGCTGTATGTCGAAGTGATCCTGACAACTGTAGCTCGTATCTGATACTGATGGTGGAGTTTCATTTGCACATCAAACGGCATCTATTCTTTTAGTTGTCTTGATGTGTATCCTGGCTTCACACTGACGTTTATGTTCGTGGACAGTTGTTTTTTTTTTATAGGCCTGCAACTACTGATTATTTTCATTAGCACTTCATTTGTTATTAATGTAATATTCTCAATTAATTCATTAGTTTGGCTCATAAGAAAATGGTGAGAAATGTTGATCAGTGTTTCCCAAAGCCCAAGGATGTGTTCTCAAATATCGTGTTTTATCCATAACCAGAATATATTCAGTTTGCTGTCATAAATGACTAAAGAAAACAGAAAATATTCACATTAGAAAGGATGACATCTAAGAATTTGGACAGTTTTTTCTTAAAAAATGACTCAAAATGATTAATCAATTATCAAAATAGATGGTGATTAATTTCATAGTGGACAACTTATCATAATTGTTGTGGCTCTCAACGATTATTTGTTTATTTGAAATGCTAGTTGCATTGTAAGACAGCCATTCTCACTTGTAACTCTCAGAGCACTATCTAGTGGGCCACAGAGACTTTAGTACTGCCAAAACAAAACAAAACAAAAACAAAGATTTTTTTATCATTTACAAGGCTAGTTTTTTTTTATATCTAAATATGCTCAAGAATGAACATAAAAAAAACATCGAATTACAATGCATAATTTCATAACCAGTTGCCACACCATGCCAATAATGACACATTCAGGTAGAGACAAATGTGTTTTGCTGCTAATAGCTTGGTAAAATTTTCTTGGATACACTGACACAAACTTAATTGTTTTTTGAAATGAAAAAGAGGGAGGGAGATCTCCAAATGTATGTCTTTTTTTTCCTCACTGATTTGCGAAGGTGCTCCTCAGAAATTTTGAAACAATCAGAGGTGGGTCTTAAGTAGGCCTTAGGTTGAGTACCCGGGTTCTAAGATATTAATGTGGGACTTTGGGGACTTCTGCTGGCACTGCAATATTATATTTGGAGCATTTATTGCCTAGTAGCCACTTTAAGTGCAGTAATATTGTTGGTTTTTAATTGCAGACCGAGTATTATGTTAATTGGCAACAAAAACCAACATTTTATGCATCTCTTGTGGATCTCTTTGCACCTCAGCAATTCTGCAAGTCTCACTTCTTAAATGAGTGGGGTAATCTTCTGAGGCTCATTTGGGCTAAAAGTTGCGTGTGCATGTTTGAGCTCATACTCCCACTCTGTTCATTCCTTCTTGCACGGCTCCATTTGAGTATCAAGAGCTCAGCGCTCATGTACATTCAGACAGCCCGAGGTTATGTACTGTAATGTCTCTCCTTCTGTGTGTGAATTTGACTTGGAGGAGCCAGACAGCTGTGTAATGTGTTAAAGGCCAACCCGCCACTGGCTGGTGTAAGGCAGAGTTCACAGCGCTGCCGTGGAGTTTCCCTGCATCGGTCTACAAATGGAAGGAAACTGTCAATTTGAATTTAAGCTTCTTTTGTTCTGAAGTGCTTTTGCCTTCAGTATCTCCAGTTAAAATGTTCCTCGTGAATTAATGGAATCCTGTTCATGTAAAGCCCAAAGAAATATACTCATCTATAATCTTCTTGAATGTTTCAGAGATCGAAAGCAACTTGAATTTGTTAAAAACGGAAATTTTTTAGCTAATGGTTAATGCAGCCAATGTAGCGAATCCACAGTAGTGAGCTAATGATCGGCTTAGATTTCTCATTGCCCATATTAGTTTCGCCACTGGCACCGCCGCCGCCTCGTCTTGGCCATTACACGTGCCTGAGATTTACCGCTCTAATCCAGAGGAATTAAACTGTCTCGGGAAACAGCCTCTGTCTGCGAGTAAGAGTTCAAATAGAGTTACTAATCTGGTTGGCTTTAGCTTAAGCATCACCCTGACAAACTTAATTGGCATCTAGCTATCTGCATGTTTAAGTAGCTTTTGCAAAGAATTCCCATTTAGTTTACCATGGAAGGTTCTGTTCCTTTGTAACAGCATGAGCGCTGTGTAGGCTGACCTTCCCCAAGGCAAGAGGCAGGGATCTCGATCTTTCTGTCTCCTTTTTTTGGTCTTTCCCTCAGGATACCACCCACCGTCTTTGCCTCTAGCTCATTTAGCTCAAGGTGATGAGCGGCAATGAGGGGTTTGGTGGTAAATGGGGTTGATGGTACCCAGTGATTATAGTGATCATTGTCCTGTCAGCCATCACAAGGAGAGCCTTTACTTTCTTGTGTGTATCTTGGTCAGCCATTTGCGGTCTTTTCTACTGCCCTAAATTCTTAACACCTGCCGTTGTGTGATTTTGCCTTTTTGGAGTCCTTAAAAACAAGAGAAGATGGTGCAGTGTATTGATTCTTTATATGTTCTCAATATGTTTAGATCATGGATGTTTTGGTGTGTTTTCATGCCTTGAAAATCAAAACCACCCTCCCATTTGTTTAAAACTCTTTGTTATTAAGGGCTATGTCACTGTGATTATGATAATGCTGTTGTGTTTGGATTCTTGAAAAATGTGCAATTACAAGAATTACACTTGAGGAAGTTTAACTCTTAAAATGGCTGCCTTTTGAGATGAGTTTAGCATAATAATCAGGTTCCTCAAGGCAAGTTAAGGGACAAACTCAACTCAGTTGAGTTTTATGATGCATCTCTTATTTGTTTCACTCCAGTTTATCCATTAACAGTTTGCTTGCTGCTGCCAGAAAGCCTATTGTTTCCCTTTGTGTGCTGTCCTCTGTTTTTTAATTTGGCCATATTACTCCATTAATTCGGCTAATACATTTTTCTCAAAGGAGGAGAAATTACAGCTTCTCTGCCAAACCATCATAAGTGGGCTGAATAACTTTTTAACCACTAGCAAACAATATAATGTTTTGTTAACTTTTCAGCGAGCTAGCAAATAGTGTAACATCTTGTTAAGGAATACAGAGCAGCCGAGACATAAATGGTTTTCTCCTTCTTTCATACTTACAAGTTCTAACAACATGCAAATTAAACTTTTGGTTTACATTAATAAACTTGAATTTACTAAACACAGATTAAGTTTTAATTGAGCAACAGACTTCTGCTTAATTTTAGATATGGGGATAGTCATTTTAAACCTAGTTTTGCTAAAAATCTGATTAGACCTATTCTTAGATTAAATTAATTGATGTTGGTGCAACCCAGTTTTAATGTTATATATGTTGTAATATTTTGTAATATAACTGGTCTAGTAAACAGAATCCTTGTGATACTTTAATGTGCACACGCATTGTAAGCCCTTGGCCTGTATTTCCTCTGTTGCCAAGCTAAGCAGGGCAGAAAGTACAGCAGGCAAGACCGAGGACACAGATGGATGGTGCAAGAGAAGGTCAGACATATGAGAGGAGGGGGGTTGTCGCATCTTGGAGGGTAAACTTCAGTTTACCCTCAAGACACGTCACCCAGCCAATACAGAACCCTGTGAACAGTTCACTTCACTGATTGGCGGAGACAAGGCCTAGCAGGACAGCGCTGGCGATGGAGTGCCATTGGCTGTTTATCCTGGCAGTGGTTGACAAGAGCAAAGAGAAACATGGACAATGCAGTCTGACGTTCATACACCCCTTTTACTTCTTTGTTCCAAATAATCTGTTGCAGAGATTTTGTTATGCTCATGGAAGACACTCTATTACATTCACATTTTTGGCATTTAAAAATGTTTTAAGTTTTAATAGCAGCATTATAATTTAATATATATAATAACATGGATCATTTACAGCAAGAATATATATACAGCTTTCATACTTTGACTTTATACAACATAATTCACATTTCAGTGAGTTACAGGCTACACAAACAAGATGCTGGCGTTGGATATTGCAATAAGAAACTAGACCAGCAGGAGACTGGGGTGGTGGAGGGAGAAATCAATCTTCACAGCCAGTACAGCAGCGAGTAGCTGGAGGGATCAAATCATAACCAACAGTGGTGACATTATGAGTGAGTGAGAGCTTGGCAGATTACCAAGACCGCCTCATCACCATCATGAGTATGATTGGTGAGTGTGGCTGGTGGTTAGCTGATGACAATCAGTTGCCAGCAGTGAAGTGCTCTCAGAGCTACTGTGTGCAAGATTATTCATGCGATTAGTTTTGCAAACCCGCCCCTGCCCATACATGTGAGAACCAGAACCGACCCATCACCTGCAAGTGTCTCGCTGTCAAATCCGCACCCGCCGGGAGGTGTGAATATACGCCCTATGACCAGATGTGCACCTGTAATTAAACACACATACAGTCACTCACTTGTGTTCTCAGCTGGTGCGGCTCCTGCGCTCCTGCAGCTGTCGATGTGTTTCCATAGTGACAAAGAGCCTAGCTTGTGCTTATCAAAAACTAATACTTTTTAAACTTTTTACAAGGAGCAAAGCATCTGACATTGTTATTCTCACAGTCTTTGAGTTCACCAAAGTCCTCCCAAATGTCCAATTTCACCTTTGACAATGTACTGTCCACAATTTAATACCTTCCACTGGTTAGTTTTGCCTTTATGTCATCGGTTTTAGCTTTCAGCTAAGCTACATCGCTGTCAGATCAAATTGGTGACATCCAATTGTTTTTAGCAGGTTGTTGAGTTAATGGTTGTGTCATAAACTTTCACAATAAAATCCTGGCAGCTTTTTAGACTTGTATAAGCATGTATTAGCAAATATAAGTATTAAAAATATAAGTGTTAAAAATACTCCAAAGTCTTTTTTCATTTATGATTTTTGCAGGGAAAAACAATTGTATTGTGTTTGTTAGACCATTGTTTTCATCTGCTGCCTGTCCGCAGTTAGTTCGTTTTCACTTGTGCCCGCACCCGTGAAGTTCTAAAAATATATTTCCTACCTGTTACACAAAGTTTTTGTGGGTCATCCATAAAGTACCTGCGGGTACCGGACCCAGTGCAGGAAAGCAAAAAAGTAAAATTTGTAACATAAAATATAAAACTTAACAAACCACTCAGTCCAGCAAGCATTAAGAGAAATGAGGGCAGTATTTTAGACTGCAGAATGGGCTTTAATTTAATTCCCTGTGCCACTGATATGACTTGCCTCAGAATAGATTTTATTAAGTGTATTGTATTAAGTGTTACATTTGGACACACACAAAAAAATGTTTCATTGTGGTGCTTTCGTGTCACAGTGTTGTGCTTGACCAAACAGCTGTAGTCAGTTTTGCAAGGTGTCACGCCGAACAACTAATATGGAGCGATGGCTTCTCAGAAAGAAATATTCCAACTCAACACTGGTCAGCTCAAGACTGAGACTCAGTAATATGGATTTTTTTGTGGGGGTTGCAAAACACCAACCTGATTATTCTGTGCGGTTGTGACTTGAGAAGGTTTAGAACCACTGTTTGAAGCATTGCTTTGTTTTTTCCTGTACATAGACTTTGCCTTAACTCTTGTTAACCCTGTCAAATAGTGGTACTGATAAGACTTACTCTTTTAACCAACATACAGTAATGTTACTCACTAAAGAAATTAATAATGATGATCAAACAACAAAAACACATTTATTGAAAGCATTTTTTCTTGCATCTCAGTTAAAACTCTAACAGACCTTGTCATTTAACATAATTTTTCAACCACTTGACCTCTTTTCATTCTTGCCTTTTAAAACCTGTGTCCATACAGGCACCATTTGTCTCCATTTCCCTGCCTTCCCCTGGGTGTCATAGGCCAGCTGAAAAGTACTTTATCACAGGCCACAGCAGTGCTAGCCTTGCAGAGAGCGAGGTGTGAGTAGGGGTGAAAGTAAATGAGAATACAGCCAGGGGCCTTCTCGACAAAGATATATAATATTCCAGCCTCGAGTTACCTTTTCTTCACAATAAGCCTGGTGCCTCAGGTGGAGCGGGGGCAAGCAAATCCTGGGGCAACAGCAAGAAAGCTCGGTGAAGGGTCATTGGAGCATGGATTCAAAATAAACGTAATTTAGGCAATGTGTGTATGCCATGGTTTGTTAGGTGTAGAAGTTGTCATTTAACAGTGTCACAAAGTTGGACATTTTGGAGAACATATTTATATTCTTTCAAGTGATAGATTGGTAGATCAGTACCACTCATATTTTGTCTATTAAAAATTGAAGTTACAGCCAGATGGTTCGCTTAGCTTAGCACAAAGGCTGGGCAGGGGGACACTCTGGCTCTGTTAGTAACAAAATCTGCCTATTAACACCTCCAACGCTCAACATATTATATCTCCTTTGTTTAATCCATAAAAAAAGAACCTGAAGCATCAACACAACAATTCAACATGTTACGGGGCGTTATGTGCTGGACTGTTTCTTATCCCAGAGCAGTTGCCAGGCAACCAGTGGAGACTGTAGGAAGTTACTGTACCTGGAGAAGAAATAGTTAGGCACATAGACCCCAATGAAAAAGGCAGATTGTTGTTTTTACACTTACAGTACACGTTTTTGTGTGACCCTTCTTAAGTCCCGCCTATTTTTGCTCTCTGCTCCTGTAACAGCTGAGCAAGCTTGATACCTGGTCAACTTTTTCCTCTCTTTTTTCTTGTATTTAAATGTGCTATGTGCTAGGCTCATCTATATTAGAAAGAAAATTAAATTTTGAACTGACGTGTATATACATATATAGTCACTTCTTAAGTTGGCTAATATTAGCAAAACACAAGCTAACTAGCCAGATAATGATTGATGTAGATTAGCTAGCTAGTTAGCCAGCATTTTGCTAACATTAGATGTATTAGATGTAACTAGCTAGCTAATGACTAATGTAGCTAGATCAGCAAACTAGTTATCTAGCATTTTGTCTAGGATTTTGCTAACATTAGCTATCAGATGTAACCATCTTAACAATGTGTTTTTTCTTTTCAACACAGACCAGCTTAGCACAAAGCATATCTAAGTACAGAAAACAGGGAAAGACAAAAGATGACCATGGTAAAGGGGCGGGACTTAGGAAGGGGCAATTGGTGAGCTTTAGGGGATTTGTAACAGTTGGACAGAACCAGGTTAAATGTTTGCCACTGTTTCTAGCAGTCATGCAAAGCTAAGACAACTGGCTGCTGGCTGTAGCCTCGTATTTAACTGAAAAATATGTCAATGGTGTCATCTAGTATCAATCTTCATATCTAACTGTCTGCCAGAAAGCAAATAAGCGTACTTCCCAAAGTGTCAAACTCTTCTTTTGACCCGACCAAGGTCCTCAGACCGCTGATGTCATCACAGTTGGTTGTTTCCCTGCCAGGGGACACTGCTCGCTCAGGCGGTTGCCGTCTTACATTGTCCTCAAACAAATGACCGATGGAAAATTACAGCACAGGGTTATCAGTTATGATGTACAAACCAGAAGAAGCAGTGGATTAAGGTCAGAGGTCAATGAGAAATATTATCTGATATCTGCATGTGTAATAGTCTCTCGCTATCATAGCTTGCACTACACCAGAGTCCATTTTTGACACATACATTGGACTATCCATGTGGGCTGTTACTATGGTGATTCTAACACCTGAGTGCTGACAGTATGGTGGTGGCGAGTTCCACAGTGAGAGCTAATCTAAAGAACGGTATCCACTCCAGCTATGTCCAACCTTTGATAATGTGCCACAGCTCAGTATAGACACATATTACAGGGAGATTTCTCATGTGCTTTCACTCATTCTTTTCATTTGTTTGCCATATAAAGAGGCCACCGGTTTCCTCAAAGATTAGACAAAGAGGGCATATTGAGGCTATGACATACTGTTTTTGGTTATTTATGAGAACGTTATGGATACTGCATCCTGTTTCATTTTTAATTCATGCTGTGTGAATGTAGGACATGCAGACGTGTCATGTGAAGTGTCTTATTTATTATTAATGAATGTGTAACTCAGACCTACTGTATGTTTACGTGTGTTAAATACAATTATAATACCACTTCTGCTATTTTAGTTGTCGAGTGTCTCACTCCTACTCCACTTCTGTGGCCTTTTCTCTCCATCTCTGCCTTTTACTGTGCAGACTGTTTGTGCTCTTTGAAAGCCATTTAGCTTTTCTGGACCACCAGTTCTTCTAATACCCATCTTACACACACACACACACACACACACAGTTATGCACACTTTCCCCCACTGTGTCAGCCCCCAATCTCCCCTAGAGGATCCATCTGCCCACAATCTTCAGCCATCCACTACTCCTCCTCCTACTCTTGTTTCTAGCGTGTGTGTGTACGTGTGCATGTACATACTGTACATAAGCCTGGCAGTGTGTGGGTGCACTTATGTGTGGTGGGGGGTAGGATAATGAACGGATCTTTTCCTCCTTTGTCTTCCTACTTGTCCACCTACAGCAACAGAGGGATAATGTGTGTGCGTGTGGGCACAACTCCTCTCTATAGTTTAAAAGTAACTCCTGTTTCCGTCTCCAGGGGTGGGTCGTGGGTGTAAAAGGAAAAGCGGTCGGATCTGCAGAGAAAATGACGATCACAGTGTGAGACAGAATAGAAAAAGCAAGACAAATGACCCTGCGGCACTGACGCTAACTGTACTGCTTTCCTCTCATGACTCTGCAGTATTCTGGACATCACCGCGTTTTGACCTTCGTCTCCGTGCTTTACAGTCAAACACGTCCAGACTCACAGTTACAACCTCTCTGTACCACACGGATCATGCAGACTGATTTTAATTGGCCTATTTGAATGAGCGCAGTGTGAAGCAATTATTTCATAACCAAAAATACCACAGTCACATGTATCACTGAAACGTGTACAGTAAAGTGACTGAAAGCCACTAGAGTCATGTAACCTAATGCAGAATCATGTGAAATCTCTGTGACTGAGAGGAACACTAATGACTTACATGAGGCTTGACTTACCTTATTGTGATTAAAACTTTACATCAAAAACATATGATCTGTTCATAAAAGATGATTATTTGCTGTAGGTTGAACCACTAGACTACTAGTCCAGTAGTCTGGTCTATATAATTGGACCAAGTATAATAAAGTTACGTTTACTTACCCAAATATGCATTTTGTATGTATTCTCTGGGCCTAACATGCACATTGAATCATTTTCCTTACTCATAATACATATGCAAACCAATAAATAAATAATGAAATTCAGAATTTGTTTGTTTGTATCCATCCATTTCCAAACTTCACTTTGAGCTCTAGAAAGTTTTGGTATTTTTCACTTTCTTTTTGACATTGTATAGACTAAACAATTAATCAGTTAATTGTGAAAATAATCAGCAGATTAATCGATTTTAGTTGTCACCCTACCATGAAGTAGTTAGACTTAGCTCTAGCAGGACCAGGTATAACAAAGTTAGATTTACTTTCAGTGCTTCAAACCAAAATATTTATTTTGTCTCTGTCTTTCATGCCTAACAAGTGCATCGAATCCATCTCTTTACTCATACAACATATGCAAAGCAGATGTTTAAAATATTTACTATTCTACATTGTTTATGTCCATGTTCGCAGTTTTCTGCCTCCTTACTTTTGCTATTTCATTGCAACGTGTCTTGTTTGTTACAGCCACAAACTGTCAGCCAGTAGAGTAGTTTGAAAACCTGTGGCAGGAATGCCATGTCTTAAAATATGGGTATGGGTCTGATTCCACAAACAGAACCTCGGCTCGTCCCAGAAGCGCCCTTCTGCTCTGCTTCAAATACACGCCAGGTCTATTTCTGATGAAAGCTGCATGTAGTTGCACAGAATAGAGCAAGGGGGCAGGAAGTCAGTCACAGAAAAACCATAGAGAATCCAGTCAATTTTCAAAGTAAAAGCCCCCCCCATGCAGAGTCGCAATCATAAAACCAGACAATAAAGAAAGGGCTAACTTAACTACTAAAAGACTAAATTAACTCCTTCTCCATTGTAGAAGCACAACAAGCTAGGGGACCAAATCAACAAGTCAACATAATCATGCCAGCAAAACGCTCTGAAAGGCTTCAGAAACACTGCTGGTATGCATGCAGCTGTGTTGAAGACAGACCAAAACTGTGGCGCAGATGTGCCATGCTCAGTACAGTCAGCTGGTTATAGAGCATTTTTTTAATTATTGTATTCTTTTCTATTCCTCCTCTGTGCCAGTGAGAGCCTGGAGTGAATTTCTTCAAACTTGGCACAAATGTCCACTTGGACTTCTTTTTCCTCTTGGATTTTAATAGTGGTTGGCAACCAGCGTAATAAGTGCATTACAGCCTCTTGGACTCAAGGTTGAACTGGTTAGATTTTGGTGATCAAAGGTTACGGTGACCTCACAAAATACATTGCTGGCCATAACTTGTGAATTCATACTCATGACACAATTTCACACTAGGGGTAGTAGGGATCAAATAAACGTAAAAAAAGTAAAGTAGTAGTAGTAAAGCAAATGAGTATTATGCCCCTCTGAATATTCTCCATTTTCCTCTTTACCTTTTTTTGTTCAGATTACCTGCCTGCAGGACTTCTTCGGGGATGATGACGTGTTCATAGCATGCGGTCCAGAGAAGTACCGCTATGCCCAGGACGACTTTGTGTTGGATCACAGCGGTAAGGCTTCCACAGCCTTTATGACTGGTAGGCCTGACTAAGACTAACTAAACATCTCCGTATGTATGTGTGTGTGTTCGCCTCCGTATCCTTCCTCACTATTCTTCTCTCACTGGTGCGTGCAGCACTCTTTTCCTTTAGGAAGTTGACAGCAGGATATGAGATTTGTGTGTGTAAAACGCTCTTTTTTTTTTCCTTATAGCATTCTCTTTCCAATTTAATTCAGTTTATTCTAAATTTGGTAGTGGAAAGTGAGCGTTTATATTTATATACATTATATTTAATAGCTAGTTCAGCATTTACAGAAAAGAGTTGGTGCCACACACACATTCTTGCTGTCACGTAAAGAAAAGAGGCTGCACACTTGTTATCTAAGTGGATTTTCTTTCTTTTGTGCTTCTGTCGATGCCTTTGTGTTCATATTCTGTACTGTATGTGCAGTACATACAAGTATATAATGCATTAAATATCTTGTAGAAAGGTTCAAGAGCAAATAAGCAGGATGTGACCTCTTTAAACCTGCAGATCCATTCACTGTCAGAGCTGTGTAGATCTTTGGACAACCCTGTGGGGAGGAAAAAGAGTCTATTATAGTAACAGTCCAAAGTATTGACATCCTGTTTAATTTTTTTGCGTTGTTTTGTCAGGTGAGCTAACAACAGGGAGCCTTAGCCTCCTCACACACACTGTGCTAAGTGCTACTGAGGATGAGTGATGGTGGAATATTCAGAGATAGTTTGGAGCTTTCGTCCCACTTACACTCTTGTGCTCCACTTTTAAGAATTAGGTCTTTGAAAGAACAAAAAAGGCACACTGTACTCTCTCCTGAAGGTGCCGAAGCTGCTCTTCCTTTTGCAAAATAGTTCATGTATACACTCTACCGTTGAAGTGTGGAAAGAATAAAGATCGTCTGCCCTGTAGATCATGCAAAAAAACCCAAAAAGAAAATGTAATCAGAAACAAATAAACTGACAATATTTTATTTTCTTGGCTCAAGCACTTTTTAATCAGAGGTAAATATCCTCTCTTCAAGGTTTGTCCCAGAAAAAAGATTTGGTTTGTTAGAGTTTTGTACACCATGGATGGAATTGTGTCACATTGAGAGCCCCTTATAATCAGTCAATGATATGTGTATCTGGTGATAAATAGCATGGGCAACACATTAGAAATGCACAGTGGGTGTGCTTCTGTGGGCGGGTTTTGTCATTACATTATTCCTCTCACCGCCCACACACCCTCATTAACACATCCCTGACAAGTTTACCACAAGCTTCATTAGTACATCTGCACACAGCTACACAGAAGCGCCACAGATTCAGCTGTGGCATGCAGCAAACACCATAAAACCTGAACCTCGTGACTTATTTTCTTCTGTTAACAGTGTGCAGGGATCATTTCAACCTAGATGTTATATTCCAGAGGAAAGCACAACCTGCTGTAACTGCTTTGCTCTGACAGTAAAATATGCATCACTGATGTACAAAATCTCGATTTAATAATAAATGCTGTAATTCATTTCTGCCAACTAGTGTAAAAATGTAGGTATTTAGGTTTAGTGAAGCTCTTAACCAGACAGGATAATGTTAGCATTTTGCTAACATTGGCTAACTTAAAATGTGACTATACTGTATGTCACTTTAACATGCCCCCACCCCATCTTTTAACCATCTTTAAAATTTGGTCAGAAGAGCTTAACACATAGCATATCTAAGTACAGGAACCCATTTTCCCCCCAAGATAGCAAAGTCATGACCCACCCTACTTGCTGCCTTCACTGGTGTGGGTCTTTTGGTTCAGATAGGCAAACAGAGACTGAATAGGGTGAGTCATGCCTTTGCCATCCTGGGAGAAAAACTCAAAAATCAAATCAAAGTCACAGTGTGAAAATGTTAACCCAGGAACACCATTTGTATCATACTTTATACAAGAGTTCCTGGGACCTCTACAACATCAACATGATCAATACTATCCTGAAAAACCCATTGTGTGCAATCTGACACGTGCCTTCTGACCTCTGGTGGATTATCAGTGTACTGCAGGCTGCAGTCAGCCTGTGAGTGCACAGTCCAACATGGCTGCCTCCATTAAGTAACTTAATGTTCTGCACATTATTGTAGAATAAAATTGAGTAAAAAATTTATTTATCTAATATGACACAGCAAGTCTTTAAGACAATTCAACTGCAAATCCTTCAGTCATTATTCTATTGAATTTCATGATGCAATGTGCAGTATGCCCACCACAAGTACAAATACAATAATAAAAGATTGAAATGTTGTCTTAAGATATAACCCAATACAAAGCCATTTATTTGTTGATATGTGCTATTTAATCTGTTTTGACTAAACACTGTTTGCTTCTGTTCTTTGCTGTGTCTCTGTCCCCATAATCACGTGTGACCAGCACTCATGAAATCATGCCACATAAATAACATTTCCAGAGCCATATTCCCCGTACAGCAGCTTGTTGGGCATAATTGTGCCACATTAACTCTGACTGAGAAGAAAGAGCAGGTTTGTTGATATAAGAAGGTTAATACATACGACTGTGACCCTGAGCGTGTTGTCTCCCCAGAATGCAGAGTGCTAAAGTCCTCCCACAGCCGCTCAGCTACTCCGAACCGGACAGGCAAGAGCCCCGGTCCGTCACGACGCAGCAAGTCTCCTGGTGCAGGTAAGGCACATGACTGTACACACATACTATACTTACACGAGTAGATATTCATGCATAGGTAACATACCAACTCCTAAGTAGATGATCCACTATGTGTGAAAATATGTTCCCTTTTTATCTGATTCCAAAGTAACACTGTAAGTATGTCTCTGGTTGACAAGCTGAGTAATAGCCTTTTTATTTAGCAGCCTCATCCTCAACCGTCAACAGCTGTGATGAATGACTAAGCAATTTGTGTGGTGCATTGAGCGATGGTGACATTATGCTGAGTAATTAGTGTTCTATAAGCCGTTACGTCACATTTAAAGACGAGGTCTTTGAGGGGTCACCGGTTTGGAGTGCCTGCAGTCTTAGATTAGCCTTGGAAGTTTAACCTGTTTTCAGGTGTCTTGTGATGTGATTATATCTAATCATATCTTCCTTTCTTCCCTCTGACGCTGCAGCAAGGCAAACTGTCCACTACTCCACCAGCCACTCTCCAATCAAATCCCCAGGTGAGGCTGCTGATGGTGTCACACCGTTTGCTTAATTAAACACCTGTCATATCAATGTGTTCTGGTAATAATGTTGAAGTACTTGAGTAAAATGAGCTTCTCACAGCTTTGAGGTTCTCTTCTTCTCTTGATGATAAAACTATTGCAGTTTAAGAGTTTCCACTGAAACACTGTGTTTGTCCAAAAGGTTCCAGAGTGAAATATCATGAAAACTGGATTGAGGATGTTTTGCTGAGATATGTGGTCCTCAGATTATGAAATGATTTTGGTTGATTTTTTTATAGTCCAACCAGTGTGTCAAACCCTCCATCTGTCTAACAGCACTTCTTTACAGTAAGCCTCTAAAACTAATGATGAATTAAGTGCAACTTGAGATAAATATTAACTTTGAATGCTAATATGGTAATATGCTAAATGTCACACATAAATGCTAGGTGTTAGCTTTGCTCACAGTATGCATGGGAGCTAGCCTACATGCTAAAAGTTCCGTGCTAATGTGAAACATTCCATACTAAACATTGGTAAGTTAACTTGCTAACTACAAACAAAGTATTTTAGCTGTTAAAAGTTGTTCATGATATTGTTCAGACTATAATGAACGCTTCCTAAGTCCCACCCTTTTTTACTTTGTGCTCCAGTAACAATCCTAGGTAGCTAATATACATCAATCGTTAGCTCGCTAGTTAGCAAATACTTTGCTCTATAACAAAATCACTGACATAAAGAACATGGACAGCACATCTTCACTTACAAACGGAAGCCAAAATATCCAAGATATGAGCGTTGCCATCTTGTGCTGTTGTCATCTGGAGTCAGAGTCTGCGGGTTGGAGGGTTGGAGCTTTTTAATTCCCACTCACACAGCCAGCCAACACAATTGCTAGCAGATCTCAGCTGTCAATCATGGTGTGAAACACGTTTTTTATGTCATAAAATAACAAATTAAAACCAAACTGATGATAAAAATGAGCATTGCAACATACAGAAGTGTGATAAGAACTACCTAGAATGACAGGAACTGTGTTTGGGGAAAAAAATTGACATGATTTCTGAGATGTTTTGGCTTTACGTTGTCCATTTCTATAAACGTCAAAGGACAAAACATCTGATAGCTAATGTTTGCTAAATGCTGACTGACAAGCCACATCAATTATTACTTAACTAGTTTTTGCTAGCTAGCATTTTGCTACCATTAGGTAACTAAAAGCTTCTACAGCACACTTAAATATTGTGTTGATTTTGGAGACCCCTATCGACTAAAGCAGTAGTGTTTCCACCATAATAACTTAGAACAAGGAGGCTGAGGTGAAAGATTTTTCCCACCTAGCTTGACTCTTCCTAAGTTCAACTAAGAGATATCAGGTGTTTTTGACTATGACAATATAAAATGTCCCAAAGGCCTTTAATTTAGGTATTGACATGACCTTTCCTCAGAGGCCACACTCAAGCTGGACTTCACATTTCTACCAAAACAGTAGTGAGGATCTGTTTCATCCATGAGCCATCCATTATGTGTTCTGGTATTAAATCACCATTATATCTCAACAGTGTCAGTTTTGTTGTCTTGCCCGGTTGGAGATGAAAGGCTGTCAATAACATGGTGCTGAGCCACAAACTCTTAAACGATCTCAGTTTCTTTATTATATAATGTTTCACATTTCCTTTTGGCTTTATTTCTTCCCTTCCTTCTTTCTTTCTCTCCCTGGCTCTGACTCAAACTAGACTAAAGGATGCCATTTATCATACACATCTATCTAATTTGAAAGCCAGCTGCTGCAGAATCCACTGATTCAAAGCCACAAACTGATTAGACTCACTCCTCAGCTGTGTTAATTAAATCCTGCTCTCGCTGAGCAATTAAATCACATTCCTCTTCACCTGCAGCAACTGAGGTGCTCAAAAGTTAAACTACTTTTACAACATTAAAAGCTAATGTCATACTGTAGTATGCTCTTAGTTTTTCTCAAATACTGCTTCAAACGCTCCTTTACAAAAAGAAGATAAATACCCAGAGGGACGTTAAGTGAGAGAAAAAAAACTCTTAAGTGCATTGTACAGTCACTTAAGATTTGAAACAGGAGTGCAGAGACACAGCCTGTAGGCAGTGTGAAATGATTTTCCTCAGCTCAGCTGGGTTTATGCAGATGAAGAGACTTTGAGTTTAAGTTTGACGCATTATGTCTCTGTATTTGTGCCAGAAAGCTAAGAGAACGGGAGGCAGAAATAGTCTGTTCTTGAGAGAATGAATCACTCAGACAATAGAAGCTCTCTCCCCTGCTGCGTATCTGTGCACCTCGTGTTACACTCTGAAGTGTATTATGGAAAATAGTTGCATAGTAGCACAGAGGAAGTCCTTTAATATTGGAATATTTATCCCAGCAACAAAACCTTTTTATGATGTTAACTGAGCCAAATCAGCTGAGGCATGTAGTGTGTTACATGCATAATTTATATTCATATTCACTCTGTGCAACAGTTGCTGAGAAAACTAACAGCAGCATCGGTTTAGGACTGTAGATGTGGCCCACTGATGTGAACCATCCACAGGCAATGAAAGTAGTAGATATTACCGCTGTGACACTGTTAGTAATTAGCGTGAGAACTTTAGGTTTTGCTTGTTTATAGCTGCAGTTAGTTTTTGTGTGGCGGTTAGTGTTTGTTGCTGCTTGTTGTGGAGGTTATTAATGTAGATGGTAAAAATGTTAAATGTTAAAAAATCAAGATCACAGAAAGCAGAAAAAAGTTCAATCATAATACCAATTGCCAGCATTTGGCGCATGTGTTGAAGTTGCAGTCAGAATTTCATTCCTTGCCAGTAAATGGCACCACGCAGCTCCCTCTTGTGGAGAATCTGTAACCTGCTAAACATGTGAGTTAGAGCCAGGGCTTTACATATAATACTCTATTTAATTAATACTTGGGTGTTCAAACAAAAGGTGCTTGCAGTGCAAAAAAAAAGAAAAGGATGAATAAAAACAGCAGCAAACTGACTATCATCAGTGCTCAACACTATTTTTTGCATTTATCTCAGCCCGTGGTGCTTTTTTGTGGCTTTCCAGCTCAACTAAATTGGTTTGCTGATATTTCTTCTGCGTCCGATGACATTGCATTTGATAAAAGCACCTGTCCTGTGAAGGACATTTTCATTTTGTAATGGGACAGTTCATCCCAAAATCAAAAATCTATATTTTGTTTCACATATTCCTGCATGAAACCACTCACAATGAGGTTTGTGGATTATCTTGAGTCCATTTAGTCCCATTATATTGGAGAGAAAGCAGATATTTCTACAGCTGATATCCAAAACTCAGCAAATCACACCAAGACAATCTAGATGAATAAATAGCACAACAGGCCAGAGCAAAAATATGTTTGATATTGGGGTGAACTCTTCCTTTATCATATGCTAGCAGTGTCTAGTAGTGTCCATTGTTGAGGATTATCTAGAAATACAAATACAAACATGAATTATAGAATAACTTGGAGTCATAGACAGAGTAAATGACTACTGCTTACTCATCTCCTTGTTGTTTGTCTCCATATAGTAAATGGTGTCTCAGGCAGCCAGATCTCAACTCCAAGATCCACCAAGTCCACCACTCCGTCTCCCACCAGCCCCCGACCCATCACCAGTTTTAAGGTAAGACAATATATCACAGTTGTATGTGTCTACATGTCACATGCTGTAGATTTTGTGCACACAAATACCTACAACTTGCAGTTGCCCTTTGTAAAACATACTATAATACATGTATTCACACTGGCAGCTTGTCTCATGCACGTGAGGGACATGTGACAGAGCAAAGAAATATTTAACAGACATGGATAGAGACTGAGAAATTGGTTAGAACTACTAATATATATGTGAACAAACTGGGTGCCATTTGTTCATTTTTTTTCACTGAAGAACTGGCAAAAGGCCTGACCTGTCAAAAAGTTGTGTGGATGAGATATAGATGATGTTAAAAGTTCCCTGTGGAGTTTCTTCTGAGCAAACAGAGTTTACTGTTACTGTTGGAGTCTTCTCCTTTTTTGGTACTTTTCTTAGCACAATACCACCATGTCTCCATCAGTGGAATAGTGCAAAGTTTTTACTGGGGATGTATATTGTGTCACCTGTGTGTGAGGTGCAAACAGGGTTCGTACAGGTGCTGGAAACACTTGAAAACACTTGGATTTTAGTGCAGGGTTTTCAAGGTTTCATGAGTGCTTTGATTTTAGATAAAGTGCTTGAAACTACTTGAAACTGTGATTGCATCACCTTCAAAATAAACAGCTAACAAACTGCATACTTGACTGTTTAGATAAAGAAATAGAATAAGGGTTCTCAGATGTAGCAACTTGACAGCCTGATCAGCAAGCTCACCAACGGTTTTGTGAAATAACCCCATAAAACTCTGCCTTTACAAATCCGAGTGTGCATTTTGTTTAATGATGAATGTGATGGAAAACAAGACCAAAGTGAGGCAAGGCAGTCGAAGCAGCTTCTGTGCCCACATGGTGAGGATGCACCTGAAGCTAGCCTGCAGAGTATTCTCAACGATCTGCAGGAGTTCAAAAGAGACAACAGGGCACAGCTGTCAGATATCAAACAAGAAGTGAAGAGAGCAAACAATGGACTGGATGAAAGCAGAGGGTAGAATGGATGAAACAAAGAAATAAAATGTCAGATTTTGGCTCAGGCAGGTTGTATAGGATCCCAAGTTTACTTACAGACAGGTGACACGTTTTGAAACATCTGATTTGATGTAAAAAAAAAAAAAAAAAACGAGTGAAATAATCATTTTGAGTGTATGTATAAATATGTAATTTTCACTAGCTTTAAGTTGCTGGAAAAGCTTGAAAATTAACCTTGAAAATTCTTGAAAATTGTTTGAATTTGACTTTGAAAAAGATGTAGGAACCCAAACAAAATGGGGACCCACTCATCAGAGCATTAATCTATACTGCTGCTTGTGGACAGAAACTCCACAGGTTACCTCAGAGGTTTTATGGTTGGACTTTAGTCAGCATCTGTCCTCTTTCAAATGTCAAACCTTCGCTGGACTTCTCTGTAATGACTCACTCAGTAAAGTGCAGGTCTGACACCTCTGAGACCCTCGAGGCATAAATTAAGGCGGTATTTAAAGGTGGGGTATAAGGCCAAATTGCACTTGACCTACTTACCACAAAATGATGAAATACTTAAAGTCTATGTCAAGTCATCAAGTCAGTGACTGTGACGTGCAGGTCTGTGTTCAGCCCATGTAGCAGCTCTGTGATGTATTTCTGGTAGAGTCCGAGATACTAATCTGATTTATTGATGGGTTCTTGTGTAAGCTGCGTGTTAGTCACAAACTACAGAGTTTCTAACTGCTCCAGCCAGCTGGCAAACCTCCTCCAGAGTGCCACTGCTCCTCTCTAAGCCCAGTCAAAGACTTATCCATCCACATTCATTTGGCAGCATATTAGAATTTTATGATTTACTGACAGCTTTAAAAATCACTGGCAAAAGAGGCTGAGTAGAAGACCATTTTTTGAAAAACTAAAATGAGGAAGCAGAATGATGTTAATGACATAGCTGCTCATTCTCTCTCTGATTCACCCTCACTGAAAACCTTCACATGTATGAAAGTGGTCAGGTAAACTAGAGCCAGGGGAAGAAAAAGAAGTTATTTATCAGAGGAAAAAGCTTTTTTATGTATCTGGCTGTGAAAGAGACCTTGAAGGTGTCCTAGTTCTATTTTGGTCCAGAGGCCTGCCCTTTTAGACTAAATAATAGATCCTTACTGTAAGGTAATGTACATGATGGCGCAGTAAAGTACAGTCAGATTTTTTTTAATGCTGGTGTCATGCCTTTATGGCCGACATTTCATAAATACAGCCAAATTACAGCTGTGCTCTGCAGAAATGGCACTCTGAGTCATTAATTTGGTGCCATAATGGTTTTATGTGCAGTGATAAGTGGATATGGAGGAGGAAATCTGTTCCAGTGACTCAGACACCTTGTACATTTTGAAGGGCAGGCTTAATTTAGACCTGGTTAACTATTTAAAAAAAAATTGAGGGTTAATGTACAGTCTGTACTGTTCACAAAATGTGTTACATGTTTGAGCAGCATGCTTTATAGATGATCTCACTATACTGTGTAACCACAGTTGGTTTTTCTATTTTATTTTTAGTTTTAAGAATAAAAAACAATGTTGAACATTTTCAAATGACAACTTTTCACTGCTTTTTATTTAGATGAATAGACATTACATATCTAAAGTATCTTAATTAACTAAGCTCCTTTTCTTGTCAGTTGAAACAAGCAACAAAGTGCCATCAATCAAAGCCACAAAAAACACCCTAAAGGGATAATTCGGATTTTTTTTTTTTTGAGGTTGTATGAGGTACTTATCCATCATCATCAATCAATATTAGTTTAAGTGTTTGCTCTGTGAAGAATATTTTGACTAGACAGCCGTTTCAGACAGGAAACCACCGTTATTAGCAAAACATCACTCTCTGTAAAACAGACTCCATTAGCAAAAACTGCAAGGCCTCGATCGGTTGGTTTTTTTGTGTTATTATGTGGCTTAAGTGAATCCAAACTAACCTTTTAAAACACAGCGGCAAAGTGAGTCAGAAAAGAGTCTTAGTGATGGTGGAAGTAAAGTTTTTACTGTGAAAAAATATGGCCCTACCATAAAACACCTGCTTTTAGAATGGAGCTTGGTTCAGCAGTACACAAACAGCAAAATAAAGTGTCTTAGCAATATAAAAAATGATAGATGTCTGAAACACATTGTCTGAAGATCCAGTTAGATAGCTGTGTATGCCAGGTTTGGCCACTTTGATGGAGACAGACTGAAAAGACCCCTATTTCTTCTTCTTTTTTCTGTCTAATGATGTTGATCATTGAACTGCAAATACATAGCATAACTGCTCACCTGACTGACCAGAGTATTTGAATTCCTAATAGCTAAACAGTGATACAGTTTTCCTATTTTATGTGTTTAAATTGTCAAAGAGCTCACAATTTGTATTGACAGACAGTCAATTAGACTGATTGTTTTCACCCAAAAAGGGGTGGGGGCATGATGCAGGAGCAAAGTACCCAGACGGTACTCATGGTTAAGTATCTCACACAACCCCACCTAAAAACTCTCCCATAAAGTATGATGTTCATTAACTAGTCTAACTACTAAATGAACCCACCAATAATAAACCATCTGTGTTTCATCCGTGTACAGCGTGTTTTGTGGGCACTTTTAAAGCCTGAGGTTGCCATGGTGATTTGTCTGTGGGTTTTGTTTTAGGCCAGGCGCTCATCTCTATTTTTGTTTGTATTTGCATCATGCAGATCCCTCCGTCACATCACATCTCTTCGCCAAATGTGAACGGCTCGTTGAACAACCACCAGGAGCAAACCAATCGGCTCAGTCCAGAGGGTATGTCCTCCCCTGTCCTCCCCTGTCCTCCCTTGTCCTCCCCTCTACTTTTTAGTCCGAGTCAGTCAGTTATGGTCTGAGCTAAAACAGCACTATTGCATGGACTCCCTCACCCTGTAGCATGTGGAGATGACATTGACTATCGCATTAAAGTCAGTCCTCATCTTTTCCCATCAGGACACATTTCAGAACTTGCTTACCCAACAAAAGTAGCAAAGAGTCGGCCTCATGTGGAGGATAAGAGAGAAATATCCCAGTGCTGTGTGAGCAGATACTTAACTAAATGATTTTAGGGCTGTGTGAGTGTGTTTTTTTTTGTGTGTGTGTGTGTGTGTAGACATAATGCTGCTGCTCTGTTCATTAATTGCCACAAGAGGAAGAGTAGAGATCGTCGTGCGTCTTGGTGCCTGTGTGTTGTTTTGTTGCACAGCATGTGGTCCCTTAATTCAGTTTGAGAACTGGTTGAAAGTCTGCCAGAGCTCCCTTAGTTTTGTTAAACAGCAACAAAACAGCTCGTTTATTGCCTGATGTAACCCCTGTCTCTCCTCACCAGTGAACGGTAACCGCCTCCCACCTGCCTCCACCATCTCGGAAAAATACAAGATCGGCAAGGTCATCGGAGACGGAAACTTCGCTGTGGTCAAAGAGTGTGTGGAGAGGTGGGTCAAATACAGTCAATAAGACTAAAAATGTTTAATGCACAGTTGGCAGCTTTCCGCAGCGATCACACATCAGGTTGTCGTGTCGTGCAGCTTAATGAGACGTACATCACGTGTGGTAACTGCTCCATCAGGGTTTTTAAGTCCTGATGACAGGCATTGTGGAGACAGAAATATCCCACGGATTAAACCCAGCGGTGAATTCACTTCATTAGCCTTTTAATCTCTGAGTCAACACACTGCCCCGGCAGACAGGGAAGATGATGAGGAAGTGTGTGTGTTCTCATAATCTGATGCAGCTTCCTGGAAAGTACTTAAAGGTTCCCTGTGGAGTATCTTGGAAACAAACACGGTTATGTTTACACTAAGTATTTCTTAACTAAATGCATTGTGTCTCTCTGTGGGGGCAAAAAAAAACATGTTGTGTTGATTTGTTTCCTCAGAAAAAACAATATTCTGAATGTCACCAAAATGATCTAAGATCCAGTAACAAGCTCTCTGAGCTTTCAAACATCCTGCAGTCTTGAATAAAGAGCCATGAGATGGGAGTTGAAAGTGTGTGTGTGCCAAATCATATCGGTCATGATAATATCAGTATCATTTGTAATATGATTTTAAAAATTCACATTTTGATAATGGTAATATTTTTGTTGATGTAATGATGTCACATAGTTTTACACAGAAACAACAAGCACTGTTGAAATCAAAAGTAACATTGCTGCCAGCTCCATGAAGGATGATTTCGGCATCACTGTAAGATGTGGTTACAGGTGCAACAGAGCTCACTTAACCACACCCATCAGTGATGCTGGATGTGGTCAGAGGTGAAACAACTTTAAACCTGAGACAGCACTGAAACGGCTGTTCTTCATCGTTGTGTTGAGTTACTCTTTAAACATGTTCTCAGATTCTTACTGAGCCAGTTTGTGTCTGCACTGTATCCCCTGCTCATTGTGTAAACTTGGCGAGTACAGCTAACATACTTGTTCAATAACTCTGTGTGCCTGCTCACTGTAACCGCGGCTCTCTTGTGAGCACTTGATTTGTATTACAGACAGAGCTGCAGCGTCTGTGCCGTTTTTAGTGTTGCCTCTAATTGCATTGTTTCTGTTCAGGTCCACAGGAAAAGAGTTCGCACTGAAGATCATCGATAAGGCCAAGTGCAGTGGAAAGGTCTCGCCGTCTTTTTGCTTCTCCCGTTTCTTCTTCTCCTCTTTGTGTGTATTAGCCTCAGATCCATGCACGCACTTGTGCGGAAGGGTCATATGTTCGTGCTCCATTATTAACACACACACACACACCACAGGATCTCCTGTGTGTGTCTCTGATCCTCTTATCCCACACAGTTTGATTAGGCTGGTAATGTTTAATTCATCACCTAACTCAAATTATCTTCACACACGCACACAATGACACACTGAATCGCACACTCTTGACACTAATTCAGATTCAATCAACAATGCAGCGTCTTTTTATTAGCATAATGGCTCTGTGTGTAAATCCTGTGCACTGGAGGATACGGTAACATGTATACTCACTCGGATTATTTGTCTTGGCTTGTGTCCAGGAGCATCTCATAGAGAATGAGGTCGCAGTGCTGCGGAAGGTGAAACACCCCAACATTATCATGTTGATAGAGGAGGTGGACACGTCCTCTGAGCTCTACCTGGTGATGGAGCTTGTCAAGGTGCAGTAGAGGCTAATCAAGGGCACAATCCTCATTTCTTGACGTGGTTTGATTTCTAACATCTTTGCTGATGTTGGCACAGGGAGGGGATTTATTTGACGCCATCACCTCCTCAGCAAAATACACCGAGAGAGACGCCACCGTCATGGTGTACAACCTCGCAGGAGCTCTGAAGTACCTGCATAGCATCAACATCGTCCACAGAGACATTAAACCAGAGAACCTGCTGGTATTTGTTTACAGTCATACACATATTTTGGCCTACAAATCAATCAGTGGGCGTTCCCTGAGCATGTATTTCTTTTTAGGTGTTCGAGTATCCAGATGGCACCAAGTCATTGAAACTCGGGGACTTTGGCCTGGCCACAGTGGTGGAAGGACCTTTATATACCGTGTGTGGAACGCCTACATATGTGGCTCCAGAAATCATTGCAGAGTCTGGGTAAGCTGGATTTTTTGGAACTTTCATATTTTCTTGATTATGGAGGCCTCTGTAGACAAAATCAGTAGTGTGTCCTCCACATAACCACAAAATATAAGGTCAAAAATGAAAGTATCTAAAGAAAAATCTCCTGCTGTGCTTTTTTTTAGATTGGCTAACCTACAACTCATTTTAACTTTGCCTGGGAAAATGTAAATACAGGCTTGTTTCATAACACTAAGTTATACCTCCTACTATTCAGTCTTATCTGCATGACAATAACTGCATTTACTTATAGGTGCTTGTTCTAGAAAAAATGCATATTTTTACTGATCTGTGATTTGGTTGAAAAAGAAACATCTGTTCTACATACAATAGTGGAGCACAAATGTGGGTCTGCAGCACCACAGTGTTGTAATGATCTTTATGAGGAGTCAAAGCAGATTTATATTAAACATATACTAAATAAAGCACATGCATTATAGTAAATTGAAATCTTTTTTCTTTCCAAAATGTCAGTATGGGTTGAGCACCTCTGCTGCCAGACCCTCTTGGTTTTGCTATGTTGTCGTCATGCATGCTACCACTTTGCAAATTTCACCAAAATGTCAGCCCAGTGATCAGAAACATTCAGATGCTTCAACCTGGCAGGAATTAATCAAAGTCCATCAACATGTGTTAGACTGCATCTTCAGACTGGTCTCCATAAATTTAAATTTAACTTTGTAACTGCATGTAGATTTTTTTTTTTTAAACCAGTCTGGTGACTGCTTGAGTCATGATATGAAGCTGTCTGTGGTTTCTCACCTGGCTGGTAGCCCAACAAGGTCATGACTTGTCCTCGATGTCTAAGGTTGGGAGTTCCAGCCCTGGGTGATGCAGCCAGCCATTTTGAAATGAAATAGTGGGTAAACACAGGTGTTACCAGTGATACATTGGCTCACTGGAAAGGCTCTGTTACACTAAATGGAATGAGAACATAATATAATTAGGTAACACCTGTGTTTAATAATTCATCAGTATGGCTACCAGGAAAAAGGTCCCAGCAGTTCTGCTAACGGACCCTCATGTATTTCTCATTTGTATTCTTCCTCTTCCTCTTTTTTCTTCCTCTTCAAAATGCCAAGCCCCGACTCACTGCTGCACAGCAGCTATAATTTGTTTTCTTGTTTCTTGTCCAGTCAGTTGTCTGTATTTGTAACACTGGGATGATGGATGATGTGAATGGTTAGCTGTAAGCCATTTAGCTGCGGTTAGTCCTTTAATGACCTTTTCTGCCTCCATGTGTCTCCTCTCTTTCCACAGTTATGGTCTGAAGGTGGATATCTGGGCTGCAGGTGTCATCACCTACATCCTCCTGTGTGGCTTCCCTCCGTTTAGAAGGTACTTGTCTTCACATCATCCAGTAAAACTCATGTTTAAACTGACTCAAACAACGTCAAGGCAACATTTACTCGTGGCACCAAACCAGAATGATCATTTTGAAAAGTTTAATGAAAGTTTTAAAGGGACAGTTCACCCCAGACAATCAAAAAAATAGTCCTTTGGCCTGTAGTGCTATGTATCCATCTAGATTGTTTTGGTGTGAGTTGCTGAGCTTTGGAGATATTGGCTGCTGAGTAGAGTCTGCCTTCTCTCGAATATAATGGAACGAGAAGACACTTGGCTTACAGTGCTCAAAGTGCCAAAAATGGACTGTCTATATTTACACCTGAGGCTCACAACAAGGTCAATGTATTATCTTGAGTAACCAGGTCATGATTCCTGGAAAGAGACACTGCTGTGGAGTTTTTCAAATATATTTTTTGGGGCTTTGAGCGCCACAAGCTGAGTGCGATCTTGTTCCATTATATTCGAGAGAAGGCAAACATCTCTACCTCCAAAACAAAAACAGTCTAGGTGGAGAAATAGCACTACAAGTAATAGGAAAAATATAGATTTTTGATTTTGGGGTGAACGGTCTCTTTAAACAATAAACACAATGTGGAGTAAAGAGTCACATTATTTGGCAATTTGTTTTTGACTGTCAATTATCTTATGCTACATAGACTAATAGTTGCTGTGATCAGTTGTTATGTTAAGGATTGTCATCCTGCAGTCACAGTGTGGGAGGGATTTGATCCCACTTTGATCTATAGCACTTCACAGTTATTAGAATAAGCACATTATTGAAGGATAGGTTATAGGTGAGGCTATTTATCATTATGCAGTGGTGCAACACAAACATTGCAGGTTTTTTTCACAATGTAGAGGTATGCTTAATAATGTATAATTAATTTGCATTTGCTGACTGTGTGTGTGTGTGTCTCTCTGTGTAGTGAGAGCAACATGCAAGAGGACCTGTTTGACCAGATCCTTCTGGGGCGACTGGATTTTCCCAGTCCTTATTGGGACAACATCACTGACTCAGCCAAGGTTGGAACCAGTTACACAAACTCTCACTCACTCACTCACTCACTCTCTCTCA
This sequence comes from Lutjanus erythropterus, assembly GCF_056507025.1. Taxonomy (NCBI): domain Eukaryota; kingdom Metazoa; phylum Chordata; class Actinopteri; order Lutjaniformes; family Lutjanidae; genus Lutjanus; species Lutjanus erythropterus. The sequence continues at coordinate 14,193,628 of NC_139319.1, read as the reverse complement.
CACACACACACACACACACACACCAATCCATGCTCATTTTTGTCATTCTTGGTTCACATTATATTAATCTGATTTATTTTCCTGGAGGTTTACACTGACCATGCAATGTCAGAAACCTTTACCTGAATGCAGTGGTAGTAGAGTCTGAAGTAGATTTATAGTTAAAACACACACACGCCCACGCCATGTGAACCCACATGTCTCACACTCTGTTAATAACTAACTGTCTGCTGAAGGACACAGAAACCCCTCCAGCCTTCTAAATTAATGTCATGTATTAAGGTGACAGCCCACGCTCAGCGTGCAAGACTAAACTGCTAATTAAACCCACTGCTGTTACAGTGTCCCTGTCACTGCAGACAAGAGCACAGTTACAGACATCACAGCATGAAACTACACACAGTCATAAAGCTGTGCTGGTGTAAAATTTAAGAAGATTAATCCATTTTTTTATTTGACCAATGTAATATGACTATAGTGTACGCTTCCTACACCTCAGTGGAGCTTTTCAGGATCTTTAAGCTCATTGCTTTGGTTTTATGGCCTGCAACTGTTCTGGTTCAGTCTCACTGCTTTCACCACTGCAAGCAGTTGTTTTCTGCACCAAACAGCAGAGAGACAAAGTTAACGACTAGCTGGTGAACACGGCAGAGCATTTAGCAGCTTAACAGCTAAGTTCTTCTGCTGTGGAATCTGTTGTTCTTCCTGCATCCAGTGGTGTCAAAGTGCTGGTGTTAAGAAGAAACTACAGGCTATTTCAGCCTGGATTTCTAGTCTTAACCTCTGGGTGGCCAAGTGGCACGCTAGATGAGTATTTTTATCACCTAACACTATGATTTGGCCAGTAAAGTAATAACTATAGGCTACTATGGTGATACACTGTGACATGGGTGTAGATGTCAGAAGCTGTAGCACAGTGCATTCTGGTACATGTAGACACAGCAGCCAGGAGGGCTTAGCTCTCTGGGTCAGTATAGCTGCTATACTGAAGAATTTTTTGCTTCAACTGACAATTACCATCAACACTGACTGGCCATCCACATGAAAAGTGGTGAATTTTCCCTTTAATATGTGTAAAACCAAAATTTAAATACCCCTCAATGTCAATAATATTGATTTATGTCTCAATCCTACATCATTATATGTGTGTCTATTGTTAAAGTAAGGTCACGATAACACAATTGATGGACACTGCTGATGTAGAGTTGTAATAAAGGTTAGCTTGTTCTAAACTGTGGTGTGTTTTGTTGCAGGAGCTGATTGGAAAGATGCTGCAGGTCAACGCTGAGGCTCGATACACAGCACAAGACATCCTCTCTCACCCCTGGGTCACGGTATCGCACTGCACTGTTTGTCTCTATTTCTATGTATTGTATATGTGCGCACACAACCTCTAAGTGTGGCGTAATGTCTGTACATTTGTAAGTCGTACATGAAGTTTCTCGTGTGGAAAGCCACTCACCTCATTGCACGTTTGTACGTATCTAGGACGACGCAGTCATTGGGAACAACATGAAGACGGAGGTCACAGGTAAACTGAAGACGCACTTTAACACTGAGCCTAAGCACAACAACACCACGGCTGGTGTGTCAGTCATCATGGTAAGAACACAAAAACATTCACAAACCAACACAAGAACAATCCATGATTTAGTAAATATCACTCTAATATTTTTGCACATTTCTGTGAGAGTAATCTTATGACCTTCATGACACTGTGAACTTTCAATGACATCTTAAAGGCACATTTTGAATTATTTGAAGTGGGATTATATGAGGAACTTAACCATAGCCAATGTGTTACTGTACCTACAGTAGATGGCGGTCGGCACCCCCAGTTTGGAGAAGCAGCAGGAGAACTTGTGCTGGAAGCTAAGCCATGTACTTTAACTACTGCAAAAAAAAACCCTGCTATATTTAGAATATTTTCTCCGCTTTACTTTACCTTTAGACAGTCTCACCGTCATAAATGTTTTTCCTTTTGTCTGAAAAACTGAAGTGAACTTGGTGAGATTGAACCTCGCAGGGCTGAGGGAGCAAGTTAACGATGGTGACTCCAAGGTGCATATCACCCATAATGCATTGCTGCCATGCATTTGGTGCAAAAAAAAAATATTCACCAGGGACAATCCATATTAATCAACATTTCATGCATGAGATAGATATATAAACCCACAGCAATAATAGTTAATGCTAATCATGATATAATGATAATCATAATGCAAATGCAGAAGATGCTTTTGCTTCTTTGAAACGAGTTTGCAGGTATTTCTCATGATTTGTAAAAAGAAGTATAACACTAAGCTACAACTGGCGGTCGATCTGTGGCAGTTTGGGCTCAAAGTGAAAAGGGACGAGTGTGTTTCATTAAAATCCGCCGATCCTCCCCTTCCACCTGCTCTCCAAGTGGCCTCCGTGTGACATAAGCTGTCAGGTTATACCGAGGGCTGAGGGGATGTGGAACTACTAATGAAACACTGCGATAACACAAGTAACGCAAACAAACTAGCCAACTGTAGCAGCAGTAGACCAGCAACTCATGTGTTGCTGGTTTGCAAGAGGTCTGCTGTTTTGGTTTATATAACAGAGATTTCCAAACAGAAAAGGCTGTCTGACAGCAAGGTAAAGCAGTGAAAACATTCAAAACATAGCATCCACTTAAACGGATGTTTTCATTTTAAAAGTGGACCTTTATTCAGGAGGCAAAAATACATTTTGTTGCTGACCCTGTCCACAGCAGTAGCTTAGCTTCCTTCACTTGTACTCCTGCTGCTCTTTCAAACTGTAGGTAATACTCTGTCTAGCTATGGATAAGTACTTCATACAACCCCACTTCAAATAATCTGAACTACCCCTTTAATACTGAGGTGTTGACATGGGTTTAATAGTAACTAACAAGGTGTCTGAAGCAGCTTGAACATGTCAGGCCCTTTTCCAAATGTTTACAACATGCTGGTGAATGTTTGACCCAAATACAAGAGATTGAACTCTTTCTAATTCACTTTATATGAATCTTGAGCCCACTTAATCACCGGCCCAAGAATATCTGACCTCAATCATCATCCAAGATGACATGAAAGACGACTTTTAAACAACTTACACTGCTGTAAACATGTCAGACAGGATTTTAGAGCTCGAACAGGGCCGACGAAGTCATTCCTGTAGGAGTCACATCCTTCCTTCCTGTGCATTTCAAGCCTCACTTGCATCATTTCCTGTTGTACAGTTCGACTTCCTCCACTCCTCATCTCATCAGGTCACAGTACCCATCAGCTCACTCTTCTTCGGTCTGTCTGTCTGAACTGAACGCAGGAAAGGGAGGGGGTGGGGAGCGTCTCGTGAGAAAATTTGATTCGATCTTTGCTGCAAAGAGCCTCATTTTTTGTTCTAAATCTCATTTGACAGTTTGAGGTGTAAGTGTGGGCCCTGGCCTCGGCCCCTCCTCCTCCTCCACCTCCTCCTCCTCCTCTCCATCTTCTTCCTCCACCCTCCTCCTCTTCACCCCTCCCTCATCACACCCGACCTAGGACCACAGGGGACGCCTGGAGCTGAGAGCCGGGTACACACTCCATCCCTCCCACCCACCCTCCTGCTGCCTCTCTTCTTCCTTTCCAGCCATCGCCCTTCCCTTCGCCTTCCCTCCTCCATGTATAACAACTCCCCACCCCACCCCTCACTCTTCCTCCCTTTCCCTTCCTTCCTGTTTCTTTCTCAGGCCCCCTGCCCCTCTTCTCCGGCCACCAGCTGCAGTAACAGCTCTCAATAACCAACTGAACTGGACTTCACTAACTCTCCTCTCTGTCTCGACTGTTTTCATACTCGTCATTCTGCTCCTCCACTCACATTTCATTCCATTTGTACTGACCGCAAACTTTTCTGGGATGTGAAAATAATGTCTGTGTTTTGAAAGATGTACGTGTTTAATCACATTGTCACTGAGGTTATTTAGCATGTTAACAGTGCTAATGCAAGCTAACGCAACAGCAGTGTAATTTGCCTCCCTCTCTGCCATTTTTTATTGTTGTTTATTAATGACCCAATCGAAATAGCTCCCTAAATCAACTTTCTGAGTCCACAAATCTGTAAGTTGTTGTTCAGCACTGTTCCATGTTTATGGTGCTCTGGTGCCACCTTGTGGAGAACATTAAGAACTGTTTTGGTGCTGTTCCAAAGTTTCAATTTGCAGAGATGGATGCAAACCAATCTGGCTTTATTGCCTTGGATACGAGACTCCCCTGCACATTTTAAAGGATATGTCTGACACTATTCTGTATTTTTCTTATCATCAACAAATTCCATGAAAAGACCAAAACCTATAATGTGTGTTAGTCCATCTGGCAATCCTTTCAGCTGCAACACAGATGGCTCCTATAGACTGACTCATCGTGACATAGCTCTAACTATAACACATAAATATATATAGTTAAACACAGTGGTTTGACATATATTTCTATCATTCCTGCTGGGCTTTTTTATGTACTGTCCTGCTTTGCAAGCATTTTTAATAAACAAAATCTACTAAACAGACATCTGGAAATCAACAGCAACATAAGGTTTCAACTGAACATTTGTCAAAGCATAAAACGAGCATTTTCGATGAATAAAATGTTTCCACTTTGAAATAAAATCACAGAAAAACATGATGCAGAAGTTATTGTAAACATTTAACTTTGTGATTTGTTCTATGAAACACAAATCTCTGTTTAGCAATATATAAACAAATATAGCTAGTTTTTTAAGCACAGTTTCTTAAATAGCTGAGCACTATTTTAGTAAATCCTCTTCCTCAAAAAAACCTGGCAATTAGTATTTGGTGTCCTAGTATTTACAGCAGCAGGATAATGTTTGTGGGACTAAAGAAACAGTGCTCATGTTTATGGTAATAAACATGTCACTGACTACATTTACATGCACGCTAATTTTCCATTATTACTGTGAATATGACAGTATTCTGAATTTGATGCGGGTTGTGTGAACACCAACACACTGGTGTTTTTAATTTTCTACACATTTTATTCCAGGAGGGGCACCTTCGCCTCTTTTTTATGGTCAGCTGTGCACTGTAAACTGGCCGACTACCCAACAGTTTGCAAGGCTGGAGTAAAGCACGCATAAAAGAAAATCCCACATTTCTGGTCAGGAAAAGAAACGCGCCTACTTTTAAACATTCTGAGAGACTTCAATCAATAGGTTGAAGGGTGACGCTGTGAGAAGTACAGTACATTGTTACATTAATCAGAGTTTGCACACCTGCATGTAAACCAGAATATTAGTGTCATATTCACTTTTTTAGCCATGTTAACAGTTCAGCAGCAATATTACTGAATAAGAGCATATTTTGTGCATGCAAACATAATCATTGTAGTATATTTAATAGTTTTTGAACAACAATCGAGCTCTACAGCACAGAAGAATAAAATGATCAATCGATTAATTGCTGCGTTTTGTCTTTTCATGGTTTTTGTTGACCATAGGAAGGATATAGAATAATGTCAGTCTTGTGTTTTAAACCAGTACATTTAACCGTACTGTGCCACTGCATTCTAATGAGTGGTATGTAAATATAGCTTAGGACTCACTGTGTTTCCACCTGAATTAGTCACTTTCAGAATGTCTTACAGTTTGTTCCAACTCAGACAGACCTCATCTGGTTTCGTCTCAATGATCTGATAAAAGCACTGAGCTGGAACAACAACTGTCCACTGGCCGTCATGCTTGTTGTGTTGACTTTTTTTGTGTGAAGCTGTGAGTAAGACTAGTCTCTGTCCCTTTTTGCTTCTCCCCTCTCCCTGCATTACGCCCCTCTGATTTAGCTCCAAGGCAATGGTATGTACTAACACTTAACGCTACGCCTCGTCTGTTCTGCTGCTGAGACTCAGCACAAGGGCAAATGAGGAGCGTGACATTTACTGGTTTTCTGTCCAACCTAAGAACACGTCATTAACAAACGCTCCATGTATAGCTGCATTTCAACGCAAGTACCCAGAATATTTATTCCCAGGAACTACTTTTCAATGAACACAAAGCTCCCTCAGCTCATTGTTGTCTGTGTTTTCCACCGTGGTCTAAAGATTATGCTAATTAGTCCACTGACGTATAGAAAAGTGTTGTTTGTTTTCTTCTGTAACTCCATGCTGATGTGTCGAAGCACCATGAACAAAATACAAACTGAATTTTTGCTGCAGATTTTTTAAAAATGGGAGCTGACATGAAATGCAACTACTCAACTAATCAGAAATCTTCAACCCACGCACATAGGAGAAGTTAACTCTCAAATCTTTCTGCCAGAAAGGGCTTTCTAATGTGGTCCTCAATTTTGCTGGTTGCTAGGCTACATATGGATGCCAAATCCAAACAAAGAAAAGTCTCTTAGGATAACGTCAGAGTTGTGGCTCCAGAAAAATTGAGAGTAGTTGCAGGCTTTAAACCACGGTATTTTCCTAAAAGTAACCAAGTAGTTTTGGTGCCTACATTTAACCAAACGGTGACAGAAAACAGAAAAGAATAAAAACAAACTGAAGATAAAATGTCAATGTAGTAGAAAATAAGCTTCACATCGGAGTCGAACCCAAGTCTTTTAGGTGGAATTCTTATGCCATTCAACCACCACAGCCTGCTTATATGGACTTTGTCTCTCTATATACTATGTCCCCTGACTTCCTGAAGCCTTTCTGACAGAAAGATTTCTTCTATGTGCAAACTGCACTCCCAAAGATCCTGGGTAAAATAAAGTCCCTGTAACTGAATTTAGACCCTGGTCCCTGTGTTGGAAATGCAGCTATGTATGTACCTGTTGAATGAAAAAGTAAAAGTTTACTTTCTCATTTGCCCTTTTCTCTGCACATAGAATAGCACGGATGATCTGATTTACCTTCTTGTGGGATCAGTTTACTATGTGAAACATACTGTCTTTTTGTTCAACCATCTTTCAGTTATTTCTGTCCATTTTCATTAGCTTGTTTCATCATGTTTGTTGTTCATTCATAGAGCTGATTAAAAAACTGGGTCAGAAGTTAATCATTGTAGATACAAAAAGAAAATTTTCACTTGATTAAATGCCAATTAGAGTATCATTCACATGAAAACACAAGGGTTATTAATTTGTCAGATTCCTGAAGATTGACCCACAATATGTCTTTCTTTCTCTGCTCTGATTGGTGCAGTTTGAGCTTTAGAGGTGTGTAAATATCAAACTAATGGTTCATCTGTCTGTTTTGCCAGAACACAGCTCTTGATAAGGAGACCATCCAGCTCACCGCCGGTCGTGGTCCAGGGCCCCAAACAGCGCCATGTCCACCGCTGTTGGCTGGCAACAAAGTCCCATCTGCCCCTCCGGTCAAACCAGCCTCGCCCACAAAGTCAGGACCAGCTTCTCCAACCAAACGGGCCAAAGAACCAAAACCTGCCACGCTGCCGTCACCCACCAAGGCACCCAAGACCGAGAGGACTGCTGTGCACGGTGCTACACCCACCTCTAACGCTCCCCGCTCTCCTCCCCCAGCTGATGGTGTTGATTTTCCTCCCTCTGCTCCGGTCAGTTCGCTTCATGTCTCACCTTCACCCTCTGCTGAACCGGTCCCCATCACCTCTTTGCCTGATTCAAACCCTCCTGAAATAAAAGCATCACCCTCCACTGCTCCCTGCTTATCTATAGAAACCTCACCCTCTGGTCCTCCTGCTCTTTTCACCTGCACAACCCCCTCTACACCCGTCTCCTGTCCCCCTCCTTCATCTCCAACCACACCAACTAAAACCTCCTCTTCTCCCACCAAACCAGCTTCTCCTCCTCCCTCTTCTCCCACTAACCCCGCCCCTTCTTCTTCTCCTACCAAAGAGGCACAGTCTCCACCTTTCTCTCCCACAAAACAAGTCTCCCCCTCCCCCGTCTCCCCCATCCAACCCGTCGTATTCTTCCCTCTGTCCTCCCCAACCAAACAAGAGCCTTCCTCCCCTTCTCCCATCCATCCCACCCTGTTTCCCTCTCCTCCTTCTACACCTCCCAGATCTGCTACCCCGCCCTCTCCCATTGGCCCTCTACCTGTTGAAGAGCTTATGGAGAAGATTTAAAGGTCAGGTCAGTTCTGAAGCCACTTTCACCGCCTCTCACTCCACCTCTTCACGTGTATGTTTTGGGATGGGGAGGCTAAAACTCCACCTTGAGAATCTCCAGTAGCTGTAAACTGAGCCAGTGACTGCTGTGTCCACATTTTTCTCTCATTCTCATCTCACTCATTTTCAGAGACGGGGGCATTTTCTAAGAGTTTGTTGATTGTATATATGTTTGTATTTATTAATGGAGGATGCGGAGAAAGGGAATGAACTGAGTATATCACTGTTCTGAGTGGTTTGTCTTTTGACAGTCATGCATTACTACAGTATATCATGTTAATGTGAATCGTTTCTTTTATTTATTATCCCATTTTGACTGCCCGTGGCTCTTTTGTAAATAGTTAATCATTACACATACACACTGTTGTGAACTCCTATTGCTTTAGCGGAGAGACAGTATGTCCACAATACAAGTATTTCAGCATAGCTCAGACGTCTGAACTTGCTAGCCTGGTAGCTACCTGTAGTGTAATCCAACGTATAACCACTATCAGTATTTCTCTGACCACGTCATCCTGATGGTAACTGCAATTTTACTGTTAAACTTAGGATCCATGTTAAGTGTTACTATATATGAGTACAGTGGGTTGACAAAATAAAGTAAACATCTACCAAAACACCAAGTTATAACGAGTTAGAGAATGGAAACCGCTTCAGCTCTACTTCTGTGCATGTATGCACCTTGAAATCATGCATGTAAAACAGGCAATAATCGACCCTGTTAAAGCTCATACAACTGGCTGTTCACATGTAGAGGGTTTGTTCATCCAAATTAGGACGGATAATCTTTCCAAGTTTTCTTATTTTTCCATCTGTGAAACAGGCAAAAAAGAAAACATTTTGGTAGGTGATTCTTTTTTTTCCAGGATCATTTTTCTTGGCCTTTTGTGGCTGAAATGAGTATTACAACAAATACCTGGCATTCATGTTTTCCTCCAGGTGAGATTTAATTAACCCATTTTGTGTTAGCAAGTTATTTACAACTACTGTTATGTATGTCTTATAGCTAGAAGAGTATTCTAATCTGCAATAATCTCCTGTTTGCATCAACTATACAAGCCAAAAGAGTACAACATGACAGTAATGTTACAACTTGCTAACATACAGTGTACAACACCTTGTGTTTAGAGTGTACAGAGAAATTAAAACTCTCCTGGAAGAATGTATAGCTATATAATCTTATAGCTGAAATGAGTATTATAATAACAAATATTTTGAAAAATAATGCTGACAAAAAGAAAACCACCTGCAGAACTTTTTTTTTTTTTTTTACCTGTTTTCACAGATGAAAAAAGTGTGCGAAAAGCATATATCAGAAATAGTTAAACACGTTTTTTTGTTGCAGGATTGTGATTTTTGTTTTCTACCTCTAAGATTTACCTTGTGGTCCCTCGGGTTGGTCCAGAAACAAACCTCAGTACCTGAGCAAATGAAACAAGAACTCTCTGCATCTCCCAAAACCTGCTCAAAGTCAGACAAAATGTTTTCTTTTTTTAAATCTAGGTGAACTGACCCTTTAACAAGACTCACAAGCCTTTGTGATTAATAAGTCAGTTTGGTGGCTTATTTTGTGCACCCACTGTGACATGTTGACACATTCATTCACACACTGTTTGTATTATTTGATGTGAGCATTAGAGGTGTACATAGTGTGAAGAACCTTAGTCGCCCACCCGAAACTTGAAGGTTTGTTTTTGCCTACGTGTGACTGTTGTACATAAAACTAGAGAAAATAGATCCAACAGACATGAAACCAAATCGCAAGACTTACTACAGCACAGAAAGGACACATGTCTACCAGTTGATATAATTCCCACTACTCAACTCTGTTCCTTCAAAATATTCACACAATGGTTTTTGATCTGTTGGATTTATATGAATGAATGTGTTGTCAAGGTGACGGGTTTGTGCCTGACCACTCGCTAACAGCTCATAGCTTAATGATGCCTTTATTATCAAAACCAGCTTGGCTGTAAAACAAACGGGGTTTCCCAATTGTGCATCGTAAAAAATAAGTTATAAGCGATTTGTTTTTGTCTAGTATGGAGGCCCCTTTCTGCCAATATGATGGGGGGGGGGGAGATTGCGTAAGTCAAAGTCATAAACTTTGTCTAAGTATTCTTTTCTAAATAATGAGTAACCGTCTCATAATTATGTTAATATTTTTAAATAATGGCTTAGTATCTCAAAATAACAAGTTAGTAATTAGAAATCATGGCCAAGTATCTCAAAATAATGAGAAACTTTGTTAAAATAATGAGATTTAAGTATTTATTTTGACCTTCATATTGTTTAATCGTTTAATTTCTTTTTCCCATAACATTGGCAGAAATGGGCTTCCATATTTTTTCCTTTACCTGTTTTAAACTCCACAGCATTTATCCCAGCTGGTGTTTGTAGGGCTAACTCCTTCAGTGGTTCAACACGCCTCTGTACCTCTTCTTCAGGACTTTGAGCTGCATGCATCCTCCTCCTCCCACTTTCTGCCTCCCTATAAGACAAAGCCCTCACACATACACGGAAGTCAAGTTGGTACATTTGGTCATTTAGATTCCCTCTTATGTATATGTAGTTCAAGTAGATTTTCATAAGCAGTTTGTAAAGGGAAATTTGTAAGAAAAGACAGTTTCAAAACAGGAGAATCATCTGTGTCAAACTGGAGTAACGGTTTTTATTAGGCATAGAGTGGCTGCTTTTAATGTCCTGTTTGAAACAGCAGTACAGCAAAAAATAAAAATGCAATGAAGACTTCAAATGACTGTTTGTGGTGAATATTTGTGTGTGTGTGTGTGTGGGTGTGAGACCAGATGTTCACCACTAGAGGGTGCTATGCAGTGTTGGTGACTCCTATTGGTGGGAAAATGTTTTTACCATCACAGTCATGTAATAAATAACTCTGCTGAGAGTTGCTGCCATTGTGGTGTCAGGCAATCCTGCTTCAGGTCCTCTGCTGTTTGTCAGAGTTTGTCATACACACACTCAGGGACTTCATGGTGCATTCAGGTGCACCTTGTAAACTCTAAACTCTACTTCTGTGTATGCTGTAATGGATATAAAGATTGTTCAAAATGGGAAACTTTCTATTTTTTCATATTTTCTTTTGAAAGTTATGGCATTCTTCTCATTCACTTTTTTCCTTTTATATTATTTATTTATTACTTATTATTTATTACTTTTTTTAAAAAAAAGGAAATGGTTCAGATTATACCAACAGTGTACTAAGCTGTCAGTGAAAAAGCTGGATACTTTGAGGAATTTAAAATGGTGCATAATAGACTACCATGGGTTTACAATAAAAAGCAAGAAGACTGTCACACTTATCGACTGTGCTTGCAATCAACGATATTACATTATTAAATCTCTGATTGCAAGCATGAGTCATTTTGCTTTTTAAGAATATAGAACATTTTGCCTTGTCTCCGCACTTTTCACATAAAGAAAAAACATTAAATGAGAAGATGTGTTCAAACTTAGATACTGATACTGTACATATGGTGATATTTGCCATTAATGTCTTGTTCTTTTGCTACAGCATTTTTAATAATTGGGTCCAAAAATCATAACAATATTCCAATTGTACATAGACAACTGTAAAAAAAAATCCTATACTAAAAAGAGGCAGATTTTGTTGTTAAAATGGCATTATATATTTGTTGAAGAGCAGATTAGGACTTCTTTAGAACTTTAGGACTGGGGACTTGCCTGTCTTGACTTGGGACTTGATTTGGGACTTGGCTGTAAGGACTTGAGACTTCCTTGTGGCTTGCAAAACAATGACTTGGTCCCACCTCTGAAAAACACACTTAATACCAAAGACAGTTCAAGTTATAAAATTCAATTTTATTGTCAGAACTCAGAACTCAGCACACAAAACACTCCAAAATGATTGCAAAAAAAAAAAAAAAAAAAAAAATATTGGTTGATAGATAACGGTAGTTCTCATAAGTGGAGATTCAAACCACATCAAAGCGCAAACTTCAAAGGAATGTTTCCTCAAAATCAAAGATACAAGTGGACGTTTATTTTACTGAAGAACAAAGGAATATGTCTCTGCAGTTTTAGTGCTAAATCACATCTTAACATAATCACTCATCCAGTGATTGAGACCACTGGAATGAAAAAAAAAGAAGAGAAGGAACCTCAGACTGAAGCAGAGTTAAGTCCTTCCTTTCATTGCACATCTCACTTTGCTGTTAGCTGCTTTGGAGACAGGACTCAAAGAAGACTTTAGAGATGCTAAAGCTGGCCAGGGCAATAGCTTTGATGATATGACGTGATTTTTGAATAAAAAGTGATCTCATACACTCAGTTTTTCCGTCACGGGCATTAAACAAGATGTTTAACTTTTTGCTTATTCAGTCACTCAGGAAAGAAACGTCAAAGGAGTAAAGTCCTTGACGTGATTTTCCTGACGTCCTCCTTTGCGTAAAGCTCATCTTAAACGTCACGGGGTGAGAATGGGAAGTGTTTTTGACGTCTGAAGTATTAAATGATAATGTGATAAGTCTGCGTTGATATGTTTTGTATGAGTTGTGAGCCATGCACAGAATCTCTTAGCAAGCACAGGAGGTACAGAGGGAATGGAAAATTTAAATATGGAGGACTACATTTAAACAGAATATATAGATATTTATATATGTATATACTTTATGTATATTCCCTCTTTGTTTATCCTTCTGTCCAATACATTTATTATTTATTCAAACATTTCATATCTACCGGCCAAAATGGCAAAAAGCTGTGAATGATAGCTTAATAATTATTCCCCACATACACACCTACAGAAAAAAAAAAGAATCACTCACCCTAAAGTACACAAATATTTGGATTTTAAAGTCAAGAGAAAAGGCTCTCACTAGCTCCCCATAAATCCCGCTTTTCTTTTTTTCTGGAGGAGATGAAAATAGACTCTTACAGCTAAAAATAGATTTGTTTTTAACCGTCATACAGTAACATAACCCCCACCCTATGATTTATATGAAAATTTTCTATCTGATCTACAAAATATAGCAATGCCCTTTTTAAAAATAGTTTTTACTATAACAGGACAGATTTTTTTTTTCTTCTTTCATTGAGATACATTCAGGATATCAGGATATAGACAGAATAGTGCTTTTGATAAAGAGTTCACACTTGAAAATGTTTGGATCTTTGTCAGGATCCAACTTAAGTCAGTCAAGCTGCTGCTGCTGCTGTGGTCAGTTCAGTACCTGGTCTGGTACTCGTGATGCCATCTGTTGAAGTCGTTGTAGAAGAGCACGATGCTTCCAGAGGCCATGCCGGTGATGATGCACCTTAGAAGATGAAGAGGGAAGAACGTCGTGAGGCAAAGTTTGTCTATTACTATTAGAGGCATCTCAACAGGTGATTAAATGTAGATGTGTTTGAGTACACAACTGTAGGAAATGAAGGAAAGTAACTGAGTATCTCATCCAACTCAAGTACTGTATGTCAGTGCAATTTTGCGATACTTGCACCACATTTCAGAGGCAAAACTACTTTTTACTCCCAATATTTATCTGACATCCTCAGTTACTTAGAAGATTAAGATTTTACATGTACAAACACAAGATCAGCTAATTGAATATCACAGATGTAACTAAGCAACAATATAAAGTCATTTTAATCTGTTTTACTTCGTGGAGACACAACATGAAAATGCTGTTGGTGTACTAATCGCAAATAAAGACAACTAGACATTTTTCTGAACTTCTATTTTTGAAACTTTTATTTAATACTTATTCTGTCAGTGGTTGATTAACACTTTTTTTAATTAGATACCAATAATTTATAACCAATTACTAATAACCAGGCTATATATGCTTATGTAGATATGAGCACCAGTATATATGTTGACTGATAAGCTAAAAAAAAAAAAGTAATTCATTAAATAGTTTTACAACCATTGGACTGAAAATTTTTCATTGATAAAATGTCCAACTCTGTACATGTTTCAGTCACACAAATTTAAGGGTTTATGTTAAAAAAGAAAAGACAATTGTCCATTAAATTGCTATCAAATCTTTTACACAAATATTTATATTGTATCAGCCTATCAAATCTATTTCCAGTCAGGCTATACTTTGTGTGTGTGTGTGTGTGTGTTCGTTACCTTTGGTCATGTGACATGGCCATGGAGCGGATTCCTGCGTCACAGCCCGGGTAGGTGAACAGCTGTTTGAGGTTGTGGACCTGCCAGACGGATACTACACCTCCATCGCCGCCTGTCAGCAGATACTGACCGTCACGGCTGAGCAGCATGGCCTGCCAAAGAAGAACGGAGAACGAGTTCATGATTAAGTTTTTAATGAGCTGGAGATCACTCTTTGGTTTGGGATGTTCTAATCATCACAGCCTTTACTTTAACAGAGCAGATTCGGTAGTTTTCCGGTGATAAAGGATACAATAGTGACCGCATTGCCTGACTTGTTTGATCATCTGTTACCTACTAAAAAAAAAAAATCCCACACAGCAAAGTTCTTCAACCTGCAACAACATGCATAAATAGTCTGTGAATAGGCCTGGTGATGTGGGACCAGTTTATCTCTTATGTCAAAGTAAAGCTCATACTGCGAGGTCATGTGATCCGACAAAAGATCCCAGGTCAACGCCACCGTCCTCGGGGGCTTTCTGTACACAGACCCTGACTCGCTACAAAGATGGCTCCCCACAGCGCGGCTCTGAGATTTACTCGTCTCATCTGCTTTTCCTGCAAACTGTAACAGCTGAACGGCTCCCGCGGGATTCAGACGTACACAAATCAGCTCGTGTGTTGGAGTCTATTATGGGCGCAGTGCATAGTGGAAGCTGAAACTGAAAGAGTCAGGAGCATCAATCAGCGAGTAACTGTAGCTGATGAAATGACGAGGCAGAATGTGAGTTCTAAAAGCAGCAAATGACACTAATTTAGAGCTTTTCTCGTTTGTGGTTTTATGACGAGGCCGAGGTCTTTCAGCTGCGGTGATTCAGCGAGAGACACTTCAATCATCAGCAGCATGTGTGTTGAATCAGGCTCACATTAAATGGAAAAATGAAACTTAAACTTCAGCTCTGAAATTGGAAGTCATTTTCAGGAACTTGACTTGGTAAGGAAAACATAAATAACCCTTCAAAAGTGGTACACAGTGGACAGAGCGGCCTAAATTAAGCAAATGTTTTGTATAAAAAACTTTTGTGGAATTTCCTACCACACTGTGAATTAAATGAGCTCTGTTTCTCATTCTCATCACTCACGCACTGGAGAAAGGCACAAAACTTGCACATGAAGGCGCTCACACACTGAGACAGGAGGATACAAACTGGGCTCACAATGATGCACTCGCATGCAGCACGCTGGCGGGACGCCTCGAGAATCAATCCAGCCTAATTGCCACGTTAGATCATCATCCAAGATGGCTGGGAATGAAGCATGACTGAGTGCAGCGCTGGTTTGATTTGTGTGGCCTGGGTCTGTTTTGTGTGTACTGTAATTGTCTTGTGTATCAACATTCAGAGTTAATCTGACAACAACGATAAAGATAATGCTCAATTCAGCCAATCATGATCCATGCACTCAAAATGAAGCGCAGTGCAAATGAGTACGTGAGAAAAAAAAATGTGATTTATTATACCTGCCAGAGGAATGACTACCTTTAATTGAAAAAACTGTCAGTTTAAAGCAGCACTGATTGGATGTTTGGCCACTTGGAGGCAGCAGACACAGCCAGAAACACAACACTGAGGTGAAACTACCTTTTTATCATACATCTTTGTTAAATTTTTAATTCTGATTGGTCAATCACTGCAGTATATGGTCTGTTATTTTGGAATAGCAGACGGCCGCTATGTATAACAAACAGTTTTTTATGGGCACAGTTTTGATCATAGAATCTGAGGGACTTAACAGAAGCACTAGAATTATTTTTAAATCAATAAAATAATTTTAAATCAACATTTTGAGTTGACTTATAGTTTATTTGGTAAGTGGCTGTGCAATAAGCAAGGTAACATACAACAGCAGGTCATTATTGTGAAATAAACCACTGTCTGGGTTTATTTTACAATAACGATTCCCTCGCTGTACATTATAACTTACATAAAGGAGTTGTCGTAGGTAACATCTTGACAAGTTGCAGACATAACATTAGCATTCATTTCAAGTCATATCTGTGTTCACCTGATAAATATAAGTTCAATACTGACTCTCCTTTTAGCTCTGCTTTGTTCTCAACCAACTCCTGGGGAAAATATCCTTGTTGGGTTGCACCAATCACTTCTCTCCATTGTTGGGGTGTGAAGTTGATGCTAGAGGCTTAGTAGTTACTAATTAGTTTGTAACTAAATCAGCTACTAAAATTGGTTGCAGTACAATTACTTGGAGCATAACCATAAATAGTTTGGACATTAAGTCCTGATAAAAGATAGAGTGCCATCACCGTGGTTACCGTGCACATTAGCTTTCTGGCTGACACGAGCCTTTTGGCATCGTAGCACACAAGTAATCTAGATCGATGTTGAAATATCGATGAAAGATCGATGTTGAAATATGATATCAATAAATTATCTATCCACTTACATTAAACACATTTAATCCAGTGGTTCCTTTTTCCATTAAGACCATGTTTTTATCTTTGAGTAAACTGATGACTCCTGACTAAGTGACATAATTTATGGATATTTCATGTTATATTCAGTGAATAACAATACAGAACAACTGATAAACAGTACAATTAACCCAAATACTGAAAGCAACAATCGACAGAATTTTGTGTAAAACAAGCAATTTGGATGAATTTTGAGCAGATTATTTCCTTTTGATATTGATCAGAGATGAGTTTTCCTGATAATTTTAGGAATTGTTTATACAATTTTCTGTCTGTATGTTTTTTTTGTTAGTTTTTTTTTAAATCAGACATACTTAAAAGGCTTCTCTTTGCACAAATTCAATGTTTTCCTCTCACTGATGCTTGACTATTATTCTATTCTCTCTCTTTTAGCTCGTTTTATAATGCAGGATGAACCAGTTTAGCAGCAATGAAGACCCTTATCCTGTAAGACTTCTAAGTTTAAAATGTTTTCATTTTCTTCACAGAAATAAATGAAATGCTGAGATACAGTTTTCTTACACCTCTATAAATCAAGAAGGCCTTGTGACCGCCTGTGAAGCTTTGGCAGTGACTTGAGGGGTTGGGAACCAGTGATTTAATCCATCGTTAATATAAAGTATTTACTAGTATAGCTTTAAATTTGATAAACTGACGTAATAAGCTTGTCTTTTCTGAGAAATATTCTGCACAAACAGTGTAGCACACTTCAAAATAAAAGTAGAAAAGAACATAATAGCTGCATATTAACCAGCGTTACCGTTTTGTATTAATGTACCTGTGTATCTACTAATGGCGGCCGTGACCTTACTGAAGCCCAGCAGGAGGCCGGAGAGCTGGCAGACATGTCAGCCGGGCCAGGTAGGAGGCTGCAGACAGACATTATAAATCAGCCCTTTGCCACTGGGCGGTCAAACAAGATGGCCGATGGCTCTGTGGGAGCTAAGATGGCTACCCGGGCTCGGATGACTAAAAAATGACTCCAGCAGAAACACATGCACTTTTAATGCCCATATTTCCTACTTCTTTTCGGGGGAACGGTGGGTGGATTTGGAGGCTGGGGAAGGTAAAAAGTTTAATTTATGGTGCTGTTAATCCCCCTGTTACACGGACGAAGGCAGTGAAAAAACTGCTGGAATGGTTACACCGCCTGAGTTATACTAGTACTTAAAAAGACTGTAATCCATTCAGTATGGCTGCTGTCACTCGATTCTGCTATTAGACGAAGATGCCGACTGTTAGCCTGTCATCTAACCTCTGACTCCAGACCCTTATAAATTCACAGAGCAAACATTCCCCTTCTTTCTCAGCCTCTCTCTCTGTTTCTGAGTGGATTCTGCAGGCCAGGACAAACACTTATTTATCCTGGAGTCATACAGCGCTGAGGCTCTGAGGGCTAAGAAGATTGATTCTGGTATGTACATGAGTGCACTAAATACAGTTGGAGTCTCAGACCACGGGGGTGGAGCTAAAGGGGAGGGGGGTCGAGACTCTCACAGCCTCACTCTGAGATGTTAGGATTTTCCTAATGCCATCTGACATGGCTGGAATTTACGGCAGCGGAGGAGAGCTGACGAGGCCGGCAGTGGCCCACACTGTTCCCAAGTTACAGCGAGGGAATTCTGGGAAAAGAATAAAACTCTACACGCGTCCATGGGTGCCTCCCTACAGTCAGAGATGGCAAAAGTCCACGTATTCTGCTCTCAAGTAGAAGTACAGATACTACAGAGTAAAAAAAAACTGATAAAAGTAGAATAACTGATTCAATTTCTTTACTCAAGTAAAACAAATAAAAGTACAGGCTCAGAAATGTACTCAAAGTATAAAAGTAAAAAGTCGCTCTATGGAGGATTTTTCTACCTGCTGTTTCTGTGCAAAGATGAATTAACCTCACCTTTTTTCTGAGGTTGAGCCTCCGTCTCTGTTTTATCTTGTTACATCTTTTACGTCATTTTCCTCTTATTACTTGCAGCGTCTTTTACATTATATTTGTCTTCATACATCTTTTATGTCATGTTCGTTTTGTTATGTATTACTACACTGTTTTCATCTTGTTACGTCATCGCTGTCCTGTTACAACTTTTACATCATTTCCGTCTTATGCTTTTGTTACATCGTTTTCATCTTGTTACGTTATTTTTGTCTTTGTTAAAACTTTTAAGTAATTTTTGTCTTATTGTTTATCGTTACACTGTTTTCATCTTGTAACATCATTTATTTCCTCTTTCGCCAACTTCGTCTTGTTACATAATTTTCATCCTGTTATGTATTGTAACATTGTTTTCATTTTTTTATATCTTTTAAGTAACTTTTGTCTTGTTACATCATATTCATGTCTTATTTGTTTTTTTCTACATTGTTTTCATCCTATTATGTATTTTATTTCATTTTCATTGTTACATCTTGTGATGTAATTTTCATCATGTTACATCTTTTATATCTTTTTGTTGTTTTCCTCTTGCATTAAAACTAAAGAAACAAGCCTGTATTGAAAAGGAACAAAAAGTACAGATATTTGTGTTAAAATTTAGAGAGTAAAAGTAAAAAGTTGACAGAAAAATAAATACTACAGTAAAGATACCTGAAAAAGTACAGTAAAGTATTTGTACTTAGTTACTTCCCATCTCTGGGGGTACAAGATTGGTATGGCAGGAAATTTTTCATTAACACCTGATACTCCCATTTCTTGTAATACAGAGCCTTCAATCATGGCCAATAAAGTTGTCCTTTCACAATAAAGTTCAGTTCACATTGTACTATTTTATATAAAAATATCAGTTTTTCATTGTGTTCTGTACTGTCAGCTGTGTGATCAGTCACAGTATACTTCTAAAACTGCATTTAGCTGGTGAGTAGCCTGATCAGCCACTGTCTGTAATCAACAGACATGTTATTATTCCATTAATCAAACCAAGAACCGAAGGCAGTCAGTGTCAGACAAACTTACCATACTTTATCAATAACCTAGTGTTTCTGTAGTCATGACAAAATGTTAAAAAATATACATATTAGCAGCTTGAATTAAGCTAAAACTCCCTGCGCTCTCCAGGAGAAATAGTACACGAAACTCCCTTTTACAAATATGAAATATCTTACCTGGCTATAAAAACATAACTCTAGAAACACTAAATAAAAGAAATTAAACCTTATATTTTAGATTCTGTTGCCTCAACTCACTACCAGCCCCTGTTGGTCACTTGCTCTTTATTAGCGGGAGAAGTCAGTGAAATTGAGATGCAAACTGCTTCAAAAATGTAATTTTCCTCACTAAACACAGACTCATAACACTGTTAATACCCCGTCTATCACGTGTGCATACAGACGACTGATTGTGGAACATTTTGTTTTATTTTCTGATTTCACTTTCTGTGAGATGTTGCCTCGGCGTAGCTCAAATCTTTAAAAATAGCAAAGTTGTATGATCGACAGGGGGGATACAAGAGCACACATTTGCTCCCCCGGGGCAAATAATGCGGATGCAGCTGCTCCATTTGCTCCATTGCTCAAACCATCATTAGTTTCTCTTAAAGACACAATAAAGTATTCTGCAAACTGAACACGAGCAACTTTCCCAGTGATGCTAACACAGTCTATCAATATTTGTCTGTGTGTGCTCATTAATCATGTCTTCTATGAGTTTTATTTGTGGCTTTGCGTAGGAGCAGGCTGGTTGGCAGGTTAGGGAGCCCGGGCACGAGAGGTTTCTTAATAGGAAACAGGCGTGCGGCTGTCTGTCAGAGCGAGCTTACATTTCCCAGGCCAAACCGGAAACGCAGGGTCGGGAAACCAAAGGCAGTAGCCGCTATCTTGTGTCACTCTAACCACGAGGGAGGAAATGTGGGAAATGGGGAATGTGTCGTCCTGCGCTGGAGGGTAGTTAATGGTGTTGGTGTCCAGAGCTGACCACTCTTCTGGAATGTTCTCCACCACCGCCGCCAACGCAATTTGACCTGACAACAGTGCTGTGGATCAAAAGGAGCGTTTCCTCTGGTGTGTGCATGTGAAAGGGAATAAAAGAGATGTGAAGCCACGGTTTCCCCTCCCCGAGGCACGCCGACCCCCTTACCTTACTCAAATCTCAGACCATAAGAAAGCCTTTAATCAGTAAGAGGACTTTCCGCACTGATGTGGTGCAGACACACATGTGCAAGTGCACTTTCACACGCATATTCACGGAGGTATTCTCCTCACCTTGATGCTGTCCTCCACCTCCATGTGTCCCAGCAGTTTGCCGTTGACACTGAAGATACAGAATTGTCCCTTGTCGTAGTAGATCATGCAGTTTCCCTCGGTGGAGGACTGGATGAGACGAGGTCGCAGGCAGCGCTCTGGGCCCTCCAGGGTCCGCAGCAGGTCTCCATTCATGGAATGGATCAGACAAGGACCCTCTGAACAAGAAACGTAAGACAACATGACGAATGGAGACGGAAAAGCTGAACCTGTAGTGGCTCTTATCAAGTGGTTAGGGATATATGATGAATACTGGGGTCAATAATGAGAAATTTATATGATTATTTATTATTCCAATAGTGAAATTATAGCTGATGAATATGAGCTGTAATAATATCTGATTTCAAAGATTACGCCAAAACATTTAATTTGAATTCTTTGGCAAAATGCTAAATAAAAGTCAAAGTATATATGAGTTTTTTCATGTACTTTGCCACAGAACTTCACAAGAAAATAATAAATTCAATTAATTCATTCAACCTTTATTTTAACTAAACAGACTGACAGAGACCTCATTTAAAATGTAGCCAAATATAGAACCTTAAAAAAAAGCTCATAGACACAATGAAATATCAATAAAAACAGTAAATAAATAAAATCCTTAATAATAGATAAAAATGAAAAAAAAAAAAAAAAAAATCAAATGAATCAATTAAAACAAGAACATCTGGAGGTGAAATGTGATGCAGTTAAAGTCTTAAATTGTCCTAAGGATAAATATGAGGTAAACTTCAGACTGTTCTGCTTGTTGCAAACATTTGATCAGAGCTGATCTTTGTTTTTATAGTAATAGTGAAGTTAGATGTGGTTGGACCGAGGTATAGAATATTAAATAATATTAAATCATTCATCTTTTCTCACTATATCTGAGCATTTCTTATCCCCAGGTGTGCATAAACTACACGTTATATGAACTTCTTGTCAAAATACAAAAATGTGAAATTATTGGTTATGTTGTCAGTATCGGCCATGAGAAGCATTTAAGTATCGATTATCTGTATCAGCTGAAAAAAATCTACACTGTGCATCTTTATTTCTTATCATACATAAATGTATAATTTGGACGTGTGAGTAAAGACAGACAGATTATCTCACCTTTGCAGCCGCTGATGACGAGTCCCAACTCAGCACACACGCTTGCACACGTCACCTCACAGTCATGGCCGGTTAAGATGGCCCGAGGTGTGGTGAACTCTGCTAGGAAGACAGACACAGGATTGTTTTAAATAAAACTGTATTATCACTTTTGGTCACTAGAGGGAGCGAAATGCAAATAAATCTAATAAAAAAGAAAAAGTTGGGCATTAGAGGATGAAGACAGTTCAGTTCAGTAAAAAATAATTGTGAAAAACCAGATAAAAACACAGATGAACAATTATGGTTGTAATTAAAAGCAAACTATGTCAAAAAGCTTGTTAATTATTTCAGCTCAAAGGAAATTAGTTTAATATTTTTTATGTGAATTCATATGTGCTGTAGCTTTGAGACCCTCATGCACTCTCCCTCTCTAGCACTTGTCACCCTCCGCCTCTCCCCATCTTTTAAACCTTCACCCCCTGACTGCCTTCACTGGATCCAGATGTTTCTGCGCTACAGACAGACAGAGAGCCAGAGGGAGCGAGAGTAACTTACGGTCCAACTCATGAAGTTTGTGTGATTTTGTTTTGGTTTGAGCTGTCAGGGGGAGCGACAAAACAAAATAGCCTTTTGCCTCTCCGTCTGTCTTCTCTGTGTGCAAGCAAACGCATGCTTACAGGGAGTCTGGACTTTGCTGCACTATTATACATCAGTGTTTTTTA
This sequence comes from Lutjanus erythropterus, assembly GCF_056507025.1. Classification (NCBI taxonomy): domain Eukaryota; kingdom Metazoa; phylum Chordata; class Actinopteri; order Lutjaniformes; family Lutjanidae; genus Lutjanus; species Lutjanus erythropterus. The sequence continues at coordinate 14,170,908 of NC_139319.1, read as the reverse complement.
AGAAAAGTAGACGGATTAATCGCAAACAGATGATGAACTCAAACATTTGGTCACTGTGTTGAGGTGGATGACAACATGTAAATGACTGTAGCCGTGCCGAGCCGTGGGTTTGTCCATGTACATATACTGACCAGAGGCTTTATTACAGAAAGTTCCTAACTTCCAAACCTTATACTAACCGTTTGGTAATGATGATGATTAGGGTTAGGACCTGATTTAGGAAAAGAAGTCATTACAGATAAACAGTCCATAAGTCAATGTTCCTATACTGACTAAAGATAGGAAATGTGTATCACACAAGCATCCTAAATTCCCCAAATCATAAATAATATCTCCTAACTTTGGGACAACTATTAAGCTGTCAACAGTTTCACTTTTCCACCTGGAGTAATAGCTAACAAGCTAACAGTAGTTTTTACTAACAGTTTATATATATATTTTTTTCAAGGACTGTAACTACAACCAGTACCAGTGAGTTAACATCCATTCCCTCCAACAAATCTGAGTAAACAGACAAACAATCAAGCAAAAGAACAAACACACAAAAAAGTTCAAAAATAACAACAAAGTACACTTAAAATCCACTAACCAAACAAAGACAAAAAAGGGGAAAAACAATGTTAGAATTAAAAGTAATGACTTAACTGTAATTTATGATGTATATACATAAAGTTTAAAAAACTGTACTCTGCAGTATTTAATGTTTGCCTACAGGAGCTAACAGTAGTGTTGGGCTGGAGATATACTTGCTGTTTAACCACATGTGTGTGTTTGTGTATGCGTAGTGTGAATTTCTGCAGCCACGATGCGTAGGGGTATGTATGCAAACGCGTAGTTAAAAGCAAGTATATCTCCAGCCTTAACGAACAGTTACAGTAGTTGATCAATTAGGATTTCCTCACCTGAGAAAAAATAGGATGAAGTAAAATAAGATTAGATTCCTGAAGGCAGTGAGGATTTGCTTCTGTAATACCAAACTGGGTAAAATATTATCTTAGACTCTTCTTATCTTCAGACTTCAGATAGGAAGTTTCTGTAACACGGCCCCAGCGGAGGGGCGGCATCCCTGAGCTGCAGGGTGGAGGTCATGAGGGTCAGGGAGGGGGTCTTGTCTTTAATGTCGACCTTTTCTTCACTGTCGAAGGTCAAGTTCAGCCCAGAAAGAGGAACACAGGACCACGGCACTCAGGGCCACACTTACAGGCTTGATGACACTAAACATTACATCAGCTCCAAAGAAAAGTAATTTAAGTAAAAGAGTTTCCAACATAATTCATTCTGAAAGTAAATGTCACTGATGTCCAATCCTTATTGTGATATCCTGCAGTAGTTTTAAGTACTTCTGTACTTTCTTGCTGACTTTGCCAAACTATTCAGAGTTCGTTAATGCAGTTTCTCTCTTTAATTCAATTATATGACATGAAACTCAACACAGGTTCACTAATAAGACAGATACTTTCCCCCAGAAAGCCACAGCTACTGTTAAACCTTAATTAGATTAAGCAGAAAGACTCTATACGAACCAAACCGCTCACTGAACCTGCTTGTAAAAAAGAAAAATAGAGGACAAGCTACACTCTGTTCACGACGACATCAGCAATGTTTCAAATCAATAGAAAAATCTAATCCATATATACAGTAATTTAAATATTATAGATTACAAGGTGATACTTCACTCAATGAAAAAATATTCAGAGTGCATGTCTTGTAATTATAATGTTGGAAAAACATAGTATTAAAATAAAGAAAAAACAACACAAAACCTACAATTTAGAATATCAAAACAAACAAACAAAGCAAGAACAACAAAACAGAAACTTTATACTAATAAAATGACCAGCTGATTATTTTAACTCCCTGCATCCAGCTCTTATTTCCAGTTTGCAAACTCGCACCAGCCGCCCAAACTCCTGTCACACACCAGCTCGGCAGCCTAAACATCTACATTTCATTTGGTTAACCGGTTAACATCCTCAGCGTCACTAAAAGCAAACTTATGACCTACAAGCATGTGGATTAAAGCATGATGTTGGATTTTGCTCAGAGAAGATCAATAAAGCTGATATATTGGTGTATCAGTTAACCTTTTGAGCCTCTGCCGCCATTTGGTTTGAATTAGCACCACATCTGATTACAATCTTATACCTGTATGTGACTGAAGCTGGGACACTGAGGAGGGTATCAGCTATCTGCACAAGTGTGGACACGGCATGTGTGTGTTTTATTTGGGATCTGGACTCAAAGTTGGTAAAATAGCAAGATGTTTTTTTATCTTCTTCCTCTTTTCTTCAAAATTATTTCAAGCAGATTAGACTACTGTGATGTTCTTTGCACTGGTCTTCAGAAACAATCTACTGATAAGCTACAATTACTTCAGAACTCTGCTGACAGGATTTTAACTAGAACAAGAAAGAAAAAGCACATCACTGCAGTTTTAGCTAACCTGCACTGGTGCCTGGTATATTTTAGGATTGATTTTATAGTTGTATTACTTGCTTATAAGGTTCTTAATGGTTTTGGGACTGGCCTACATTACCAATATATTGTTTTATAATCCCTCACGATCTCTTAGATTTTCTGCTGCTGTTTTTTTAAAAATACAAACTATCACACAAATAAGGAAATTGGTAGCTCAGCTTTTTTTTTTTAACTATGGAATATTCTACCCAAACTATAAGAGATGCAAGTTCTGTGAATATTTTTTAAAGATTGAAAACTTATTAACTCAACATTGCCTTTAACTGTTGCACTTATATCTTACATATTTTATTGCTCTTATGTCTTCAGTTGGTTTGATTTATATTTTTTTTACACATTTTATTGGCGTTGTCATACCTCTTCTCACTTTTTGCAGCCTCTTGTATTTATTATTCATTTGATATTTGCACTTGTTTTAATTTGCTTGTTTTTTTATCTATTGCTTTGAATCCTCACTTTTTTGTAAAGTACCTTGAGCTACACATCCTGTGTGAAAAATAGTAAAGTAAAACATAAAGCATTCAGATGTCAATTTAGCAAACTAGAAAATGTGTAGTATAAATCTTAAATGTTTTAATGTTCATAGTTGAGTTTTAAACATTAAATGTAAAAAAAAGTAACTGCATGTTAAAACTTCAATAAATTCAACAGAAGATTTCAGGTTGATTCAATTAAATATTATTAAACCACAAACAAAGTGTGTAGAGTTAGAATTAGGTTCAGGTTAGGGTGAGTGTAAGGGTTAAGGTTAGGCGTAGGAGGGCAACGGCTTAGGGAATGTATTGTGTCAATAACAGGAATGGTAAAACAAGTCTGTGTGTGTATCTATGTGTATGATTAATATAAAGATAAATTAATATATACATATGTATGTGTATATATGTGTGTATATCAAAATTTGAACTATTTACACCAATCCCAAGAGAACTAATTTACAGTTACTCTAAAACATCAGTGCTAATTTCACTTAATTTAAAACAAACAGAAATACAGCATATCTTTTATTTTTTTAAATAGATGTCTCATCATTTCATGTTTTTCCCTCGATGACCAGCAGATGGCGCTGGTGTCTGTGGAATCTGTCTGCAGACAACAACGTGCCTGCAGCAGGAACCAAGTGTGCATAGGTCAATGTGTACATGTGCATATCAGCCATTCAGAGGCATTTGTGTCAAGCTTATGAAGTGTGCGGGATGTTCGCAGGGCATTACGCATGCAAAGGAATGTGTGTGTGTTTGTGTGTGTATGCATGTGCTCTCATGCGAGTGTATATGGAGACTTAAGCTTGGAAAGTGTTTCTTTTTTGGAAGAGGAATAAAGAAAAAAGTCTGCTGTCTGTATGTATTTTGTGAGTATATGTGAGTGTATGTGTGTGTGTGTGTGTGTGTGTGTGTGTGTGTGTGTGTGTGTGTAGTAGAGCTTCATGTCTGGGAGAGCCTCCTGCGGTCTGGGGCAATGGAGCATCACATTGTGGTGGTGAGGGGTTGGGATGACGACTGCTTTTGTCTGCTGGTTGAGCTGCAGCGTGGTAACTGCACTGAGCAGAGTGAGGTTACACTGATACACACACACACACACACACACACACACACACACACACACACACACACACACACACACACGCTTGCAAGAACATGTACAGCACATGTGCCGGTGTGTACACACAGAACCTTCATAATTCAATCAAAATTCAGTCTATTGTTTTAGAAAAAGCAAAATTGTTTCACTTCAGACATTAAGTACAATACAGATGTTATCTGTGTCAGTTAATCTAAACTCACATATAGACCCGCAATGATTAATCAATTATGAATTGATTACTAAAGTAATCATGGACTATTTTGATAATTTATTTATCTGTTTGAGTAAATCTTTACAGAAAAAATTCTCAAAATTCTCTGATTTTAGCTTCTTAAATGTGAATACTGCCTGGTTTCTTTACTGCTTTATGACAGTAAACTGAATATTTTTGGGTTGTGAACAAAACAAGACATTTGAGGATGGGACCATTTTCTGACATTTTACAGACTGAACAACTAATTTGTTAATGAAGACCACATCGAAAGATTAAATAAACAATCAAATTATCCATCCGCCCCCACCCTCATGTAACGTTGCAACATGCATTATCTAATAAGGTCATTCAGTAAACAACTACCAGACTTTGAAGATGCTGAAATATCAGCTCAAAGAATAAAAACCTTTTATGAAAGTAAATGAAAAGTCTTTGGGTTTTAGACTGTTGATTTGGTAAAAAGAAGCGTTTTGAGGACGTCACTTTGGGTTTTGGCTAATTGTGATGAGCTTTTTCACCATTTTGGACATTCTGTAGACTAAACCAGTGGTTTTCAACATTTTTGAGTCACGACCTCTTAGAAAAATGATCCTATCCCCAGGTTGAGAACCAATGGACTAAATGATTAATCAATTAACTGGGAAAATAATCAGCAAATTCATCTCTTGCTGACCTACAGTCAGCCTTTTTGTCATGTTGTTATATTTGTTTAATGCTTAATTGAGTAAAAAGTGACCAAAAACAGAAAAACATGATATGGACTGAGCACAGAGAAGGCAAATGTGGTTGATTTTCTTCTGTATTTCCAACTTTTTTCTTTCTTTATAAAAAAAAAAAGTCTGAAAATCCTGCTGAATTAACTAGAAAAAAGAAGAAAACATTTCTTATGAAGGCAACATCCCACATCATTGTATATGAGGTAAGTGACAAACGCTCATCTACGCTCAGTCCCCTAAATCAAAAACCACTGTGGCTTATTAACCAAATCACAATTTGTCATAAATTTCAGCCCATTTGTAATGGATCACTTAACAACATGTACGCCAATCTAAGCTGACCGAATTAGCACCGAGCAGGCTGAGGGCTGAGCAATGTGTGTGCGACGCTTTGATCATGGCTAATGCCATATGTTATGGTAACGTAAGGGAGGCCCATGACATTTTTCACTTTTATCGACTGGCGTGACCCCGTGGCCCTCGGATGGTGGTGAACTTTCATGTGCTGGCCGACGACCCCCAACATCACATTTAGCGTCTCTAAGTGGCCCTCACTTTCACTCACACATTAAAGACAGATTCTCTCTCTCTCTCTCTCTCTCTCACACACACACACACACACACACACACACACACACACACGATATCTGGTCTCACAGAAACTCACACACAATCTCAAACACATTATCGAAAGCTGTTCCTGGTGCGACAGTCCTGCGAAATCCAATCTGTATGCAGGAGGCCTGGCCTGGTCAGACGAAACTAGTTGTTACTTTACAGAGGGAGGCCGTAAATCACACAGTCACAACTGTCTGGGAGAGTGAGCACTCAGAGGATACCCGTGTGTGTGTGTGTATAAGTGTGTGTGCTCACACTTTGGGCTGGTGTGTCTGTGTACTTACTGCCTGGGCTCTCTCCAATGCTGTTGTGCTTCCCGTTCCAGTACCACAGCAGCAGGGTGGCATCTCTGGAGCCTGACAGGACGTAGCAGTCCCCTCCGATGTAGGACTCAGAGCGAGCCAAACACGTCACCACGTCCCGGTGCCCGAAGACTATCTGAGTCAGTTTGCCTGCAAAAAGCACAAGAATATACACACACGTTCTTAAGAATGATTATTTATAACAACTCATAAACAAAAAAAGAGGACTTGCGCATTTATGAACAGAATGAAGAGCTGTATGAGGTACTTATCTGTAGTCGCTGTATTACCTACAGTAGAAGACAATCGACATGCCCTTGGTTTAGAGATGCAAGCAGGGGCACCAGCACAGAAGCTAAGCAATGAACTGCTGTGAACAGGGTCAGTAACACTTATTTTAGCCTCCTAAAAAGACATCTAAGAAACAATCTATATCAGTTTAAGTGTACTCTTTGTTTATAATATTCCCACCACTTTACTATGCCATCAGACTCTTTTTGTGATGGGAAACAATCATTATGTAAGTAAAATTAAAATATTGCTCTCTCCAAAGCCACCAAACTCCTTTGGCAAAAACAGTGATTTTACCTTGCAGAAAAAATGGGAGGTGTTAGTCTATTGCAGTTAGTTTGTCGGATGTCAGTGAAGCCAGACTAACCTTTTAAAACACCAAAGTCACAAAATAATGCAAAGAAACTAACCAACTGAGGTCAATGGACAACAACAAATCCCGTTTTCTGCAAAGTAAAATAAGCGAGTCTGGCTGCTTTGGACAGAGGGGTATCTGGCTTATATAACAGCGGTTTCCCATCAGAAAAGGCTGCCTGAAAGCAAGGTTTAGGTGGAGGAGAGTTTGAGACCCCTGTTTTAGGTGGCAACAATACATTTTACTGCAGACCCTGTCCAGAAAAGTACATTACTTAGCTTCTTACACTGGTGCTCCTGCTGCTTCTCCAAACTGGGGGCGTGTGTAGCTACTACACTGATTATCAATAATTACCTCATACAACTCCACTTATATTAGTCAGAATTATCCCTTTAAAACATTTGACGTAGTTCTTTGGAAGACTTTGCCATGTGTTTGTTGATCATCTGTCTGCTTGGCCAGAAATTTTACTATATCCACACGAGATCAGACGTCTGCTAATTCCCAGACAAGAATAAATATTTGTTCCAACTCTGTGTGCATGAGTGTGTGTCCATGGACATGCAGTGCACTCTGTGTGTGTGTATATATAAAGAGGCTAATTGCTGTCAGATTTCCAGACCACAGCTCCACTGTCTAGCTGTCTAATACTCATTACGCTCCTCATGGTGTGACCTCTGCAGTCAAACAGTGGGTAGTTTGCAACACATGACATTTCTGCTGCCTGAGTGTCAAAATCACTGTCCATCGGGTAATTAAGTTGTATCTCGGTGAAAAGATGAGGGTTGTTAGGAAACTGGGCGGGTTGCTGACTAAACTTCCAAAGAAGAAAGGAGACATCAAAAGATGAAAAATGTTTGACATCTTTATAAACACTGAAAATAACTAATGATGGCTGCAGCAATAATGGCTACCATGCAGCTCATACTGAACACACCAATCTGCTCAGATACACACACACTTGCATGCACACGGACAAATTAAATTGGATGTGTGTGCACGCAGGCGTATGAGGCTATGTGTTTTGTGCATGTGTACCAATCAGGCCTTGTAATTGATAAAATCCCTCAGTTCTTTAACCTGGGGGCTTCAGGGACCTCGGCGGCAGCTGTTGAGCGTGTGCGATTAAACTGTGTTCACGTTCCAGTCGCACACCCCGGTGGCAGACACACAATAGAGCTATCTCTGTCCTCCCATCCCTCCTTCCCTCCCTTCACCATTAAAGACAGGGAGGCCCTGGCCTGCTTAAATTGAATTGGAGCCTGTTGTATAGACGTGTGCAGGATTGTGAATGGGGCCGGGGAGAAGAGTCGAGGAGCGGGGTGCAGAGATGAAGCTTCAGACAGTTTCATTTAGGACCCCTGACCTGATGGCGTCTCTCTGCGTGTGTGAGTGTAAAAATGTCTGCATTGTATGTGTGTATGCAAGTATAAGTAGCAAGTCAAAGGGATTCAGGCATAAACAATACTACTGTGAAAGACTCTACACTATATATATTAAGGGAGATTAAGATTTACTGAGCTAAACAATATTTCAAGATATATAGGGTATACTGAGCTAAACATTACTCATTCTATAGATTACTTACATCATTTACAAGTACTGTCACACAGAACTCTACTAAGACAAAAACAATAAGACAAAATGGCTTAAAGGTGTAATATGTAACATTTCCGCATTTAAATGCCTAAAAACAACTATACCCATCTCCTATATTTTGTTGAATTGTGTAGTTAGTCAAGGTAACGGTGCATTTCTCATTTCTTTTTTGTAATCAGATTTTTCCTTTTGACAAATCAGCAGTAACATCAATTTCATAACACACAAGAGTAGTAAAAAATAGCGAAACAGACAGCTATTCTCATGTTGAATGTGTTACGTCATTTAGATTTTCACTGGCAGTAATGGTTGTTAAACAATGAAGACAACAATTCCCATGATGCCATGAAACTTGATGTAATCAAAGTCCTTCTTTTGTTATTGTTTTGATGCGAATGACCCCTAGCAGCAGAAATAAAAATAGAAATAAAATACTGTGCATTTAAATTTAACAAACAGAGTTTTGTTCTGCAATTTAAAGAGTGTCAAAGAGATGATTCTGTTAGTGTTTCCACTGACTTTAGGCTAAAGTGAACTGTTGACAACACACGTGCCTTGTGCCGGCAGAAAATAAGACAAAAAAATACAGATCTTTATTGTAAGAAAGAATTTGGAACATGTAAAAGAATCCCTCAGGCACAGACACAACATAATACAGCACAGTACAGTAAAGCAGAGCACACCATCTGTGGCATAACAAACAGCTGAGACTGTACAGTTTATAGTGTTGAGAATCTAAAGGCTTCCAGCGGCTACTAGAGGATGCAAAGCTTATTGCACTCAACAACACAAGAGTCTTAAACCAAAAAAAATAAAAAAAAAATAACAATGATTTTCTTTTGTCTTTCTTACAGCCTCACTAGTGGTGGGACTAAAAATGAAAAGTTTGTCCTGAGGATGGTGCTAGAGGAGAGAACATGGGGCTTATTAATATTAGGAGGTTTATGTCTTTAATAGTACGAATGTGTTCATTAAATTTAATGGCAGTGTGCTTATTTGCTCTACTACTATATGCTTTACACTGCCCTTTGCACTACTGTCTTTGTCTTACTGACCTGTCTATATTCTATATTGTTTTGCACAACAGTCTTTGTCTCTTGCGCTATTTAATTATGTAAAGATTTTTCAGTTTATTTGCCTGCATTTTTTTTTATTTTGCACCGTGTTGTGTGCTACACCATAGGCTCCTGGGAAATGTCATTTCATCCACAAGTGTGCACTTGTATATGGATGGGTTGACGAAAAAAGAGAGTGTCACTGTCTGAATGTCTGTGAGATGTATTCAGAGTTGACATTTTGGTTTGAGAGTGAAAAGAGGAAAGCTTATGTTTAAAATGTCTAAATGAGAAAGAGTTCATCATCTGAGTAGTCTGAAGGTGCTCAGGGAATTTCATGGCAATGTGCTCATTAAATTTTGATGTTTGTACATGAATTTAATTTCTATAAAAGCACATCCTGATATGGCTCACGGGGCTCATGCTATTACACTATGTAGGCAACCTAGAGACAAAGCAGTGACTTAGAGATTATCATAAAATGTATAAAAAATGATTCTGTTCCAGCCAAAAAGTGTAGCATGTCTGCACTTTATAAGCTGACTATATGTTCCAGACATAGAGGCCATATTTAAATCACAAGCGTTTGAACAATTGTATTTATGTTTTTGTCTGTTGAGACTTAAAAACACCAAAGAGAAGATCTGATGCCAAGAGTTCAGTGGCAGAGAAAATGTGCATGTTAAGACTTCAAATTATACTGTATAGTAAACAAAATGTTAAGTTAAATACGAAGCAACAAATTTACAGCATGTGATTGTAGGTCTAGGCTAATGCATGTATGTACGGGACAAAATTGTTGGGATATGACGGGGCATATTTTAAATACTGTGCTCCCAAAGTTGAGACACGACAGCTTTTTGTGATCCTGGTCATATGAGCCGGGGCGGGCTGGCATCATAATTCAGGCCAGGAATATAACATCAGAAGGCGCCAATTTCCACATTCACTGTTTATGCCAGAAGAAGTTAAAAAAAACACACCCAAAATAGTTAAAAACAGCCAACTGTTGGTCAACAGCACTTCTTTACTCAAGGCTACAGGAATAAATATTCATATATACATAATTTTTGTGCACCTTTGTAGTGTTATAGTGATTTTCACCAGACACATCAACAGAGCTCTGACTGGACTTTGTGTTTATCATTATAAAGCCCTGGTGGCTCTGAGTAACTGGAGTTACTTCCTTCTGACAGAAAAGATTACACAGCTCTTTATTTTCTACATTATTTACAAGCACACACATCTCCTGCTTTCCTGCACACACCAAGGTAGTTGTGACATGACATGCTGAGGACGGTCCTGCTAGCATGCTTTTTAGTTTAAACACCAAACAAGTCCCTCGCTTGTGAAGAAATAAATTTACAACATTTAGCAGCACTCTCCTCCTGCGCTTTTCTTCTTTTAATTCATTCCCTTTCAGCTCTGCCTTTTCTCTTTCTCTTCTTCTCTCTTTCTCCCGTATTCTCCATATTTCACCACACTGCTCGGCCACGTGTACGCAGCGCACTCCACGCACTGACTGAACATTGTGAGTACGTGTGTGTGACCAATCACGTGTGACGACCAGTGTTGAGTCAGATTACTCTGACACGTAGTCAGTGTCTGAATACAAACTACATTGTTGTAATTACATAATCCATACAGTTTCAAAAAAAAGTAATCTGAATACTTCTGATTACTTCAACAGCATTGAAAAAAATGCACTTTACACTAAAAAAAAAGTGTTTCACAAATACTGTTTCTCAAAATATGTTAGATGCAAATAAACTGCATTTTTGCACAGGGTTATTTTTGCTGTCTTCTTTCTCCTGCCAGGTCCACCCCAAAATGCAGCACTTGTTTAAGAGACGTGCTTTTCATGAGCATAGGTTATCATGAAAAAAATGTCAAATATTAAAGACATTATCAAAAATGTAATCAGGTAAACCTTGAGAATTTAACTATAATCTATTACACATTTTTCAAATCTGGTCTGATTATAGTTACTTGTTACTTATAGTTACTTTTGTAATCTTATTATGCCATCCAGATTAGATGTAATCTATTAAAACCCATCCTTGTGGATAACAGGCAGAGATCATACCATCAGGTGTGGGGGGGGGGGGGGGGGGGTTCTGAGGGACTGTGGCTGTCCTGTGTTGTATTCTCTTTGATTTACCCATCTCATTTAGCATTTTTAATACTGGCACTACGGTGTCCAATCAGCTTGTCGGGCCACCAGGAATTCTCCTGGTGCTCCCAAAGGCCAATCTGCCACTGCATAGATGGACTGGAGTGAGAGTACTATGGTTATATAGTACATTACAGTACCTGAGTCGGTGGAGTAAACCCGGAAGCTCTTGTCCCAGAAGCCGCACAGCAGGATGAAGCGGTTGTCGGCAGTGATGACGAAACACTGCGAGCTGATCTGAATGCTTTGATCCAGCAGGTCTGAGATCTGACGACGATGACTGCCCACGTTACTGGCTGGAGAGGAGAGAAGAGGAATAAAAATAAAATGAGCAAATAAAAATTTACAAGTTAAAAATCCACAGATGTGCACAGAAATATCTATGATCCAACACACACACACACACACACACACACACACACACACACACACACACACACACACACACACACACATCAGCTATTTTCAAAGAGCTCCACACTCCTGCACACCTCCACTTAAGTTTCAGCACACGGTGCATAGAAGATTTGTGAGAGAATACATAAAACATCCTGGAGGTTAAGTTTACAAGACTTCACATTTTCCGTGAGAGTCTAAGAGTCTCGTCTGAGTAATGACAGAGGGTGTACAGTCAGAACACACACCGCAGATTCATCTCGGTTGTTGGTTAGAAAGCAAATTTATCGACATTCTCTCTTCCGTAAGTGGTATCTTTTTTCTTTTCTAGAGAGATATTATCCTTCGTGAAGTATTTCTTATTTGATGGGGTCACAAGCCCTGGAGAACAGGTGTCGGAGAAGATTGTCTAGCTTGGAAAGTGAGAAAGTCCAGTATGCCTGCTACAAGTAATATTTCAACCCATTTTTAACATTTCCCAAAGCCACAGTTGGCTCAACACTCATCCTCAATTTACTGTGTTTAGCTCCGACTCCTCCTGGAATGCAAACAGTGTAAATATATTACTGACAAGCACGAAAATCCCCTCTACCTCCCCCGAAACACACACGCACAGCCACAAACATGAAAATATATTATTTAGTATGTTATTCATGCTTTAGTGTGAAAAAATCTTAGAAGGGGAAAAAAACAATGACTAGAGATAAAATAAAACAAAAATATTAAAGATTTAAAGGATAAAATTAGCCTGAAAGTGTGACTTCAGTGATGAATAACACCCACATGCTATAAAGCTCTCATAAAAGCATGCACTGAATGTATAAATACTGATGCACAGACAGAGATTTCTTTTATTCCGCCTGAACAGATGCGTGCAGATAAGGATAAATATGTGAGACTAAACCCTGGTTATTTTCAGTGGTCAAGTGAAAAAATAAAACATGTGTGGAAATGGTCTGGTGAGACTGAGAGTGACCAAAGCATTCACAGAGAAAGAACAGCCGCCCCTTGCAGATGTGCGTGAGATTGCGAGAGGCTGCAGGGGAGCCACGGAGGCGAAGGCGGAGGAGCAGATAGAAGAAGTGGCTCTTCTCTTCCCTGCTCCGCCGGTGCATCCCATACATCACCGCGGCTCGGCACTCTTCTCCTGCTCATCAACAAGTCGTGAAGGATGAGAGGCGCCCATATTGTCCTGACAGCCGTCCGCGGTGCATTCTCAATCACACATTATTACCACATTCATATTCATTTCCATTGACACGCGTCCTTTCCCTCCGCTCAAATTAAACCAAAGAGGATGCAGAAAGGGAGGGAGGGAAGGGACGAAAGAGGGGGGAGTTGATGATGAAATGCCGGCCTAGGCCACAGCTCATTGCATTCCAATTTGCATGCAAATGGTTTAGTGTGAGAGCAGGGCCTATATCATGAGGAGTGAACAGGGGCAGAGGCTGAGAAACAACTCTAATCTACTGTCCAGGGACGCGGCGCCGCTTACTGCCATGAGTCACCAAGATGCTGGCGGGATTCATACACAAATCCACACAGAAAAAAAATCATTTCATGCACATATGAGCTCACGCTCTGTGAAGAATACGCGTGTGTGTGGACTCTTTTACAGTCATGAATGACAGCATACCTATCAGAGGGTCAATTTCCACAGGAAGTTGGTACTGCTGGTCCTGCACCGTTGAGCTCTGATGACCTGACAGAGAAGAAGACAGATTGGATTAATATTGTAATCATGTGGCCTTGTGAAGTGGATGCTGCCTTTCTGTTCATTATAACCATAAAGTCACAGTGTCACCTGCCGGCCACAGAGTTCTCCTGCAAATTACACATCAATTATGTCTAAAAGCTATCAAGGCCACAGAGAATATGACTCTTTATAAAGACTACATGCCGCAAAATGTATTTCTCTGGTCTGTCACTTCACCTATAAGAAGCTGTCAAATTTTGTTAAACTGATTCAAACCACGGCACAAAGAGACTTCTCTGTGTTCAAGTGTAAAAGCAGGACATACAACAGCATTTATTTCAGCCTTTTGGCAGCCAGTGCTGCTCACACAGTTGATGGAGGGCTAAAACTCATGATTGCCGAAATATAATATAACCTCCAGGACAAAAGACGCTGCTATCGCTATTTATGTTATGTTACATAAACAGCTGACAGAGCAAAATGTTCAAAATTTGATGAACATGCATCTAAATATCAACAACTATAAATAAGGTAACAACTTAACTGTTATTTCAGTTGAATCTTTTCATCCTTTTATGTAATTTCTTTATGTTCTGCACCAAACTATGGTGAGTTATATCAATAAGACTATCTGTGTCAATAAGCAGTAGCAGTACTGATATGGGTATCAATAAAATCTGGAAGATATCCATCCCTGCTCATGATTATTTTCACAATCGATCAACAGCTTGATTATTCTTTTGATTAACCAATTCCTTGTTCAGACTATACAATGTCTGAACGTAGTACAATTTCACAGAGCCTAATTCCTCGTCTTAAATTTGCTTGTTTTGTCTGACAAACAGCACAAAGCTGAAAGACTATTTAGTTTACAATGATATAACACACAGAAATTATAGGAAAACCTCAAAAACTCCTCTGAGTAGGACTGCGACTAACATCCGCCAAAGAGGTTTTTGTTTTGGTTCGTTTGTTTGTCAGCAGGATTACGGAAAAACTACTGGTAGCACTTTGAATTACATAAACACACAACAAAACATAACAGTCACCTCCAAAATAAGTCTATTTAAATATATTGAGACGTTGGTGGTTTGGTGTGCAGATTTGCATTTTAGAGAAGACTGGGCCACTGGTCTGGGCAGAGGTTTGGCTCTCTGAGTGCCCTGCTGTTATTCATTATAGATTCATTAGACGATTATTTTTGCAATTACCTTTTTAATATCAATAAAATGTCAGAAAATACTAAAAGATGCAATTTCTCAGAGCTCAAGGTGGCTTCTTCCCTGTGCTCATTTTGTCAGATCAACAGTCCATGTGCACATGTGCATTGTTTATTAGAAACATCTATCCTAAAAGTAAAAAAATTAAATATGAATAATGTCTGCAACACTGTTACTTTCAATACACTCATGAACGAAGTTTCAGTCATTCCTCATTTTTAATGGTGGTATGTTTCCTGTGTCCTGTTAAAAAAGATTTCTCACTGTGCATATCTTTCCACTTGTATCTCTTATTTGCTTCACTACCCAGGTGTATAGGTTTTTATTATACTTCCATATCTGTAGTATATAGCAGTTTTATGGTACAGAAAGCTATATATTTTAATTACACTGTACATGTAAAAGCAAACTAGGCACAAGAGTTGAAAATTAGCAATAGCAGCACATCAGTTTCATGCTCTGTATGAACTGGTCTACCGGCCACATGAATACTTCAGTAAATCCATGCAATTAATGACCTAATACTGAACAGGACACATCTTGTTTATTACACCAGCTCACTAAACCAATTAGGTTAATCAGCCTGGTCTATGGTGCGCATGGATGAGGTTGTATCTACTGATCAGTCTTCATCCTCATAAATTCACAGATATCAAATTTAATGTTTCTTGCAGGGGCGGGATGGATGTTGAGTAAATAAGGTTTTGTGAAGTGAGAGGCTGATGTATGGAGGTGGACGTGAGACCTAATGCTGGCTGCTGCATGTGTCACATTTGATACTCCCATCCAGGAGACACAGTCAACTGTCTCCCAAATCAACGTCCATCCTTTGGAGACGAGACGGGTCAATTCTTGGCTCAGATAAATTAGACACCAAGTGTGGAGGAGAGACGTGAACCGAGGGAAGATGAAAATGATTCTGTGGTAGCAAAAGATGATCTTTATCCCCCTAAAATACCCTTAATGTGATGCAGAATCATAGAACAAACTCTCACAGATAAATGCATCTTTTAAAACACAAATCATGTACACAAATCTCACCTGCCAGGCCGTGCCACTTGTTGACAGCAAAGAGGCGGTTGGCGGTGACGGTGATGATGGCAGGTGACGTCAGACCCGGCTGGGTGTTGGCCGCTACGTGGGTCACAGGAGAGTTGGATGGGAACTTCAGCACCATGATGACATCCTGCTGCATCTGCTCCGTAAACATCAGCGGGGTCTGCAGGAGAAGATACTGTTCAGGCCCCCGGGACGGACAACGCGATGCAGGGGAGAGAGGGAAAACAGCCAAGACATGGAGCGGCAGACGAAGGGCAAAGACAAAAAGACGAGGGAGGAAGCCGCAGTCGGTGTTAGCAAGGACAAAGACAGAGGGAAGAGAGGAAGGAAAAAGAAGGACAGAGAGACGGTTAGAAAGCCTGAGCAGCAGAGCAGCAACTATAAGAAGTACAGGCAAGAAAAAGAGTTAGATATAAGTTTGCACAGAAAATGCAAAAGATCCTTTTTGAGACAGTGATGATGGAAAATTAGAAAAGGAAAAAAATCTTGAAGAGCAAGAGCATTATCAATATATTTTACAAAAGACAAGGCATTTTGTTAAAATCCCCTTTCACCCAAAATAGAGTTTTGGCACAGAAGCCTTTTTTCACATTTATTTGCTGAAGAGGGAGGTTTCTCTGGGCTTACCAGGATTAAAGTTTAAGAAGTGTACCCAACAAGCATGATATTGTTATGTCACAATTATTTGGGAGTTGAATATTATAAGATAAGAAACTTGAATCCTCAATCATACAAGCACAGAAAATGGACTTTTCTCCACAGAAAGTAAGCAGAAGACATCTTGTGTCCAGATGTTTGCAAATCAAAAATATTTGCATATTCATTGAATCTGGGTGTTGCGGAAAGAGTAGATAATTTTTTACCAGGTAAGTGAACTTTTTTGTGTAAAAGCCACGTCAGACGCAAATGATTATTTTAAGCATTCGTGTCCAGAACAGTGATTGACCGATTCATCCGTCGGCCAGTTAATCAGGACAATTATCTGAAATTTTGAGATAATCGGCATCAGCTGATGTCTGCGTCCACAAAGCTTGTCTGTAGACACATCTGCAGGCAGCCTTTTCAGTGTGGCTGCTACAAAACGATGTTAACACTCCTCATTGTGAGTTTTGGGGAGTTGGTGAAAAAGTTTATTTGGAGCTCTGTGCTAAAACTCTCATGCTCACTCTCAGTTACCATTATCTTTTCTAAATGTTAACATGTTTCTCCCACCCTAAATTACCCCAAATCGAATCTAAAATCATGAAAGTGTTACTGTCTAGCATTAAATATATTTTATTTCATAATACAATATAATGAATAATGCTTAATAATAATTTTCAGTTTTACTGATATAAAATACAGATGAATCTAAGTTGCATTAGATTAAACTTACTTCTACATATACTGTAGCAACTGCATTGCAGATATAAGAGTGATTTCATTGACTTATCAGTTTCCTTGCTTAGACAGGAGCTTATACAGAGTGTTTGTCCTAAGCAGCTCTAACACAGAGCCATTTTCCTCCTTGCGTGTAAAGAAGAGGAACATCAGTGTTAACATCAGGAATAGACCTGAGTAAATCCGGTGTGTCTGACAGCTAACCAGACGCACTGACAGTATCATTACCACCGGCATGGGCAGATGCCGACACTCTGACAACACACTCGCATGAGGGAGGATGGAGAGAAAGTCAAGAGCGAGAACACGTAAAAAGCAAAGAGAAGGGTGTTCTGAAGGAATACGGAGGAGTGGGGAGGGTTAGAAATGTGTTTGAATAATAGTGTCTGAATATTATGTTTGAAAACTAGATGTGGTGGAGTAAAAATAAAAACATTTCAGAGGAATTTGCCCATAAGCGAGACAGATTCAAAGCCCTAGCCTGAGTTTGTGTCTGTGTGTGCATGCATGTGTGCGCTGGGTGGTGGTCTACAGCCAGCTGTCAGCGCCACAGGGACACCACACTAATAGGGACTCATGGGGCCTTGGTCCATCACAAGCAGGCACACTGACTGAACTCCTTGGCCCTTAAAAAGCCGTCACTTCAGGACGGCTGTTCATTGCTCTCCTTCGCTGATCTCCTGTGCTCGCAGCTCAGGTAGAAAATCTGGCTCAGGCCCAGGTTTCCAGCACAGAGCTGTGCCTTTCCCTCAGCATACCCCCTCACTAAACACACATGCACACAAATGCTTGTGATCTCTCCCTTTCACACACACCTCTCTAATGATGAGAGAGGAGATGCTTTCAAACCCAAGACTTCATTTTCCCACAGTTGTAGATGGATAAAGAAAAGACAGGAGGCAAATGGAGGATGAAAAGAGTGAGTCAGAAATTAAAAAGGAGAGATATATGAAGCAAAGCAGAGCGCCAGAAGTCAGAGACGGCATTAAACAGGCAGAAGAACGGTTGATACTGTATCTCAGTTGGCTACTCACCCATATTATATCATGATATTTTCAGACTGAGGAATCACAGGTAGAGTGGTTTGTGTGTGTTTCTGTATGTGCGTACATCACTCACCACTTGCATGGCTGAGCTTCGGGGTGGGTGTGGCTCGATGAGCAACTGGCAGGGGGTCTGTCCAAAACTCCTAATCTGAGACTCCACAGCCTGAGGGGAAGAAAGAGAGAAAAATGTTATTGTTGCGTTGCTGTGCCTCAGAACATGACTGCATTTTGATGTAAGAACACAAAGATCGCAAAATAGGTGCACAATATGCCTGGGGATTTGATCTAAAAGGTGTGAAAAGGCATTTTTCATTTCATCTCGACTTCAAAAGGCAAATAAAAGTTGCATAAGATAACACTAAGGACCTTGCAAAGATCAGTGCTCGAAATTAAGACAAAGAAAACAGAAGCTAGCATACAAAACATCAGAGCAAATTTCCAAACAAACATTATTTAGATAAAGTGACCACATATTAGGAATCTAAATGGTTACTTTCTAGCCTGAAAAAATATCGGAATCATCCTATGAACAGTCCTACAATGAATGTAAATGACTGCTCGCTATGACCTGTATAGCTAAAGATATGACTCAACAAAAATACACAGTGTTATGTTACACTGCATCTTTTATCTTAGAGAAGGTGCATTCATTAAGCTCGCAGCAGTAGAGCTGAGGGATAACCAGTCTATTTTCCCAGTCTTGGAATCCATCAGCTATTGTCTCTTAACAATTTAGCATTCATATGTTTTCCCACACGCCTACAGATTGTGTATTCATAGGAATATATCTGTTTATAGTTATTAGAATTTTCCCCACATGTTGCATCCTGGGTAAGAGGAATGCAGTATATAACATGTGGCTCTGTGTATAAATGGTCACAAAAACTTAACACTGCAAAATCTTAATATGTTGTGCTCTTCAAGGTTCCTTTGTCATAATATTTGTACCAGAAAATCTGCACCAATGCATGCGTTTCTTAAATGTGATCTAATGTGCAAGGTGTGAAAATGTTTAAATAATAATTTCACTGTTCAAATTTATGTAATTGCGTTCAGCCCGTCTTTAAGAAAGGTTTAATGAGCAGCTATTTCAGAATGAGAAAAATAACTTTAATTTGGGACAATAGCTGTGAAGTCTGGGACAGTTCCTGGACAGTTTGAGCTCTGGTAAAGATGATTTAAAAATCCTTTAAACAAATGGAGATGTTAAAGGGATAAATATCCAACAGTAAAATAAAAATCTAATTGAAAAAAATCCATTGTCTCACAGTCTTACCTGCTACTATATTGTATCATACTGCATGATATCATAATAATTCTCAATAATCTACTGTGTCTCAACAAAAAGAAAACGGAATAAAAAGTCAATGCACTGTGAAGGAAAATGCATCCACTAGTGTTCATACAAGTCACACATATAAACATGCTTTCTCACTGCCTCACACACACACACACACACACACACACACACACACACACACACACACACACACACACACACACACACACCAATTTATCCTCCTAAACCACACACAGAATCAGAGGAGGGCCGGGACAGGCGGGCTTGTAGGCTGGTTAGGTGGTGTTAATGAAGAGGTATAGGACCATAAATGTCAGAGCAGACGCCGGCCGAGCAGCCTCTGGACATCATCACACAGCTCACTGTCAGGCCAACTAGCACGAGATGGAACACACCCACTGCAGCGTACACATGCAAAGACTTACACCAGAGTTTCTCAATACCCTATCATATTATTATTATTATTATTATTTAGGATTAGCTGCAACAATTAATCAGTCTTTAATCTACTATTAAATTAAGTGCCAACTACTTTGATGATCATTTAATTGTTTTGCGTCATTTTTTAATTAAACAAATGTCCATATATCTGATTACAGCTTCTCAAAAGTGAATATTTTCTGGGTTGTTTTCAGTCCTCTATGACAGACAATTTTCTCACATTTTATGGCTCAATTAACTAAATTCAACTAATTATTAGTTGCAGCCCTATAACTTACAATTAACTGCATTATCAATTATCTGCTTGTTTTTTATATCTGTAAAACTGTGGGAAATGATGAAAAATAACCACTACACACATCTTAACCATCTTCACAGACCAAAATGCTTGTTAAGTCGGAGCAACAGTCCAAAACCCAACGGTATTCTGTTTACAACAACATACATACAACCGAGAAAAGGAGCAAATGCTCATATTTGAGAAGCTGGCACTAGAAAATCAACAGAAGAAAATAGCTGCATGTGCAGGGGCTTGCAAAAAATTCAACACAAACAAATCAAAGAAGAAAAACGCTCCGAAACAAACAATATATAGAAAAGAAAGGAATACAAGATAAGTGTCAGTGAAAATTTGTATAACAACATTAAGCAGAAACTGCACTGAGTAAGTAAATCTATCACAGAGATGATAGATGGTTTATAAAAGGGACAGACAGAGAGAAAATGGCCAACACAAAATTATGACAGAGCCGTCAGTATGTTGGTGTGCACTGTGACTGCCTGGCTGTGTGGGAGTGACAGCTTGTGTGTGTAGGCTGAGACGTTTGAGCCTGACTTGGCGAGGCCTGTGAGAATGAGCTCATGGTTGAGGCCTGCATATGGTATTTCCATGAGAAAAAGGTTGGGGAAGTTAGCCGACTCGTACGCATTGTCTGAAACTAACCAGAGACAAGAGAGGCGTACAGAAGGAGCGATCTCAACTGTCTACTACAAGGTTTCATCAGAGTTTTGCTGCCAAGAGTTGCGCGCCGAAAAATTCTACATAGAGTATTTTTTTTTATGTGAATGTATAACTAAGACGACGAGATCATATTCATCTCACTCTTTTGCTTTACAGTCAGTTCTCTCAATTTTCTCACGTTTATGCACACTTTCCTTTCTCTGCAAGAACTTTCCTTTTGCTTTTCTCACATTCGCCTTTAATAAACTTTTTGTCTTTTTGAGCAGAAAAACAGGGTCAAATCATTCTCTGCACAAAATCATATGAATTTGACACTGGCTTTCATGGTATGCATAAAACAGAAATAAATAAATAAATAAATACAATAAAGTGGATTTAATGTCCATGTTTCATGATGTGATATGTTGCAAAAATACAAGAGGAGCACCAGCTGTCAGCTGTATGGTTTGGTATTGGCTCAAAAGATCGGAAACTTAAGAGTTTTTAAAACTACAACTGTCTCCTTGTTAGTGTCTGTGGTTCTGTGTTCAAGCCAAAATTGCATTTACTGGGACTTAGTCTGACTCACAGGAAGTGGACCATTGGAATAAGTCTGACGTTGGGCGACTATTTCAGCCTGGATTCTCATTTTCAAACACCGACAACAAAGTATGGACATAGGTCTGGCTATGCAAGACTAACTAGACCTACACACATGGATGTACGTAAGCATGGTGCAAAACGGCCAGAATGGCAGATGAATGTTCACATTTTACCATCCGCTCAATAGATTTCCACTGTTTTCTGGCTGGGACCTTGACTTGGACATTTTACCAGCATTTGGTTGGTGGCTGGTGCTAATTTTGTGCCCTGTGTGCGAGCATGCTAGTTCTGACAGAGATGCTTCCATGATCTAGTACTCTGGGTTTATTAAGACTGGTGTGTTGGCCGATTCAAAACGTTTTCAAATAAAGGCCCTCTGTTCATTCGGCGATGACACCTTTGTACATGACCTCATCACTGATCATGACTGAGAATCTTAACATTTTCCATCTCAGCCACAGTGAGTCTGTTAGTGAGAGGACATCAGTGCATCATTCAAGGTCAAAGTGCCTCCCCTCTCCTCCACCTATAGAGCGGAGCATTTTGCTTAAGCTAATGTGAGGAAGACACTCCTCAAAGCCACTCAACCTATCTTCATTAAGTTCAGCTCTGACATTTATGAGGCTGTGGAACGTTGGAAAGTGGCTGAGTCTAGGTCAGCATGTCCTATCCCTATATGCCAACGCAATGCTCAGGTGATTATATGAGGGGCCATCTGAAAGGCCAATCTCTTTTGGGGGCGCTGGCCCGTGTCTGATGAGGGTTTTCTATATTCTATACATTTAAATGGCTGAGACGCCCTCGGCTCAGATGTCCCAGCCTCCCCTTTGATTTACTCAGCCACTTGACAAGATGGATCTCCATGTAAAACATACTGCATTTATGCAAATTGAACCAACAACACTCTCTATGAATAGAATACAAAGAATAACTACAATGGCCTTGTACTGTTGACAAGAAGCGTGGTGGGATTCTCTCTATCTTTGGCTTTAGATGTCCATGCTCTAAAAAACAAAATACAGCAAAGGGCATATTCAGGGCATCTACACGCAAGTTAAATGTAAGACTTTTCAAGATTTTTCACTGAAACTGCAGGGTTCAAAGTTAATGTTTTGTTTTGGGTTTTTTTCACTTGCTTGGTTGGGCAAGTGGGTCAGAAATCTATTTGTCAGGAAATAATGAAAAATGCCCATCTTGCTTTCTCAAAGTTCAAGGTGATGTCTGTAAATCTCTCCTTTGTCACTCTGAAACCCAAAGATATTTAGTTTAATATGATAATAAAGTAAGAAAAGCAGGAAACCTCCATATTTGAGGAGCTGAAAACAGCATTTTCTGTGATTCTGTATGAAAAATTAGTTAATTAATTATCAAATTGGTTTAATAGTTTAATTTTTGTACACCACTTGCCCAAGATTTACTTACCCAACATGGCTTGAATTAAATTTAAGCCCAATTTTGTCATGAAACTAGATACCAAACGTGAAAATATAGGCATACTCTTCTGAGTAAATATATTGATTGTCAGTTCAAAATTATGAGCGAGACAGAATGACAATAACTGGTTGAGTTAAAGAACATTTGTCCAAATACGTTTATTAGTAAAACCCTAATAGACTTCAACAGGAAAAGGGGGGCATCTGAATTCAGCTCTTCATTTGGAGTGAATTTTAGACTATTTTAAATCATGATTGGAGCATTCAATAAATAAATACTTTAGAACTTCCTAAACATAATTTAAGACTAATTAATACTCTTGAAGAAAATGTGAATTTAAGACTTTTTAAGGACCTGTATTCCCCATACTGTCCAAAGAAAATAAACCAGTGGGCCTTGTGTTTGGTGAGTGACTTTGGCTGAGTGTCAAATCAGGTTCACTCGCGTGGGTTTATTTCCCCGTTTTCTGCCGAATTACGCAAACGCTGTACAATTCAGACGGGGCTCTGTGTTTTGTCGCTGGTGTGAGAGGCTGTGGGATTTTCCATAATCACATGTGAAAGAGGGGAAGCCCTGTACAACGATGAGAAGGCAACGCAGGGTGTGTTTCTCTTTATACACCGAGAGGCAACACAGATGTGCATGCATGCCATGCACATGGGTGCGTACACACACACACACACAGGCAGTTCTCTTAGAGGGAGAGGAGGTAGGCTTTGACTTGTGGCGGAGGCAGGACAGGAAGTAATCATGGTTTTGAAAAACACAGCAGTGGTCTCCACAGCATTCCCTAATCTGTGCTGAGATATTCCAAACTCTCTCCCAGAGCAGAAATGCATACATAAACATACAACCGTGTGCATTTATGCTGATGAGCACGCATAAATATACAAAGGTATACACACGCCAATGGACGCATGTATACATACACATGTGCATGTACAAACACATCAAGGTATGATCCGCACAAATCCGTCGTGTGTGTGTATGTGAGATGTTGGATAAGGGTGGGGGGAGTCAGCGGCTGCCAAACAGTGTGGCAGGAATACAGAACTCTCCAGCCCAATCTACTACCTTTTCCGACCCAAATATAAACACGCAAACGTATGTGCACACACAAACATACACACGTCTGTGACCCATCCCCCTGACAATGAACAGCCCCGGGGTCTGTCCTAATGCAGCCTACCCTGACCCAGACCACAGCTCAGGCTGAAACAGTTGTCACTCAGTAATGGCAGACTCTGGGGACGTTTTCAGACCCAAAACCCTCAGTCTCAAAGCTCCTGCAGCCCTCAGCCACCCCCAGCGCTCAGCCGTGACGAGGCCCAGGCCTGGAGCTCTGTTTCCACCTTCTGCACAGACAGGCCACGCTTCCTTCCGCACAAACACAGTTGAAGGAGAGCCTTGGCTTAGCTCACAGGTATAACACTGCTTTGGTTTATTTAACTAATTAAAGCGCTCAGACTGAGGGTGTTTTCGAAGGGTGAAAGCCAGCAGATTGGACTCACTGCATCAGAGGGGAAGTGGGAGGAGAAAACAACAACTCTCTCTTTTTTCGCTCTCTAGGGAGTGAAACAAACTTTGCTGCTTTATTCAGATTTTACACATACAGATACTGGAATCAAATTAGCAGTTTTAGGTTCAGTATAAATGTGGCATGAGTAATCTTTTAAAAATACAAACATAATTTTCAATTAAATTGTGATGTGTTTGGGAAATTAATGTAAACCAACGGGACACTTTGTTATTGGTAATGAATTCCTCAGTTTATTTTGCAAGGAAAAAAATAGCATTTTTAATTATTTGAGCTGTAAAGCAATGCAGCAGAGAAGTATCAACCCATGGGCTGTGGTTGCCTGCAGATAAACAGATTGTGGAAAGAGCAAAAGCTATGCAGTGCATTGATTCAAATGCATGATTAAAATGTATCTGCATTCATATGGAGATACTATGCAGATATCTGCAGACATCGTCTCTCAACTCCATTCTCACATCTTGAGTTACTAATCAGTGGCCACACTGAGTGGCGCATGAAAAAGGAAGTCTTGGCCAGGATGTCTTTTTTTTCCCTGTTTGGTAATTACTTGTTGCCTTTGTTTCTTTGGGCTGTTTGGGTTGGGTAGGTTTAGGTAGGAGGAGTGGGACTGAGTAGAGTTATGGTAAGAATATCAGGGTTGGCCAATCACAGGCAGAGTAGGGCGGAAGAACACCTTTGCCAAAAAATATTGCACACTTGAAGGCCCAAAACATTCACCACTGCCTGACAGCTAAACCGTCGTCAGGTGATAGACGATGGGTCATAGATGTATTATAAGACCTCAGAACTAGAACCAAACTTGGCCCCTATCCAGTCCATTGAGAATAACTTGTCTGGCGCATACGCAAAAAAAAATTTTAGCCTCTGGGTTTGCAGCACGCTGAATATGCATGGCAATGTTTCGCCCATTGGTCATGTCCATGAGTTCCCACTTGGCCCAGAGACTTTACATTGGGATGATTTCACAGAATTTTAAATGTGTTTTTTTTGGCTCAAGGAAAGTTTTACAAATATGAAAACCTCCATGAATCAAAAGTTCATAATAGAATGAGTCAAAATTGACCTTGTTTGCAGTCTGAGGTATCCTGTCAGCAGCTTTACAGAGGCCTATTTTATAATGTTGGTCTATGGGAAAAATACTTTTGGGTGGCAGGGATTTTATCTGCAACACTGTGAGTGACCACTGGGGAAAACTGGTGGCAAGGCTGATTAATAACACCGCATCAAGGTAAATCCATTTAATGGGTTCAGAGATGAACACAATATAAACATTTATCCGATCTTCTTTGCACTAGTCTAGTTTACTGATTATAATTATACTAATCATTAATGTGCTTTCTTGACAGTGAAATAAAAGCCATGTATTCTGAAGCATGCATATCCAAATTCAGAATTCCTGCAGTCATAAGCAGAAAAGTATGAGGTGGTTTTTAATACCACTGAGCGTGCCCTGTATGTATATTTATCAGCCTCATTGTCACTGGAACAGCTTGGCAGAAATGGAGGTCTACCAGTGATCCAATTTTGTGGTTGTGTGTTAACCAGAAGAACAGGTAATGGACTGAGAGTGGAAATGACCGGTGCACCCTGGTAATGAATCTGCATGAGTGTGTGTGTGTGTGTGTGTGTGTACTTGTGTGTGTAGCTAAAGGCCAAAGCACATCTGGATGGGAATTAGGGTGAATGGGGTGATAAATCAATGATCTACCCCTTGTGCCCGTGATGCTCCAGTCACTGAGCATGAAGGGCAGCAGAACAGTGGAGGCGAGAGGCTGTTCGGCCGCTTGATGTGCTCTGAACTCATCTCCATTTAGACCTCAGTGCTGTGAGGACCTCCGCTTAAAGGACAATTTTGGTTTAGTGTGAGTATGGGGTCTTATTTGTATTGTGTGTTCACCGTGCCTATTGGCAATAATGTAGTACTCCACTAACTTGTCAACTGATAAGATCTGGAAACATGGCAACACTGCTATGACAAAGTGGGAATGAAGCAAAAAACGGCAACATTCAGATAATCAGACAGGTTTTAACCTTTTGAACTCTGCAACAGGAAGGGTCTGCTAGTGCCTAGATTGGAATTTTTCCTTATTGTGATGTAATTTCTTAGGTTGTATTAAGATTTAGCAATATCACAGGAGAGGGAGTGCCGTTAGAATGACTATCATCTTGGCTGTGATTCTGTCGTGGGCAGATTATGATTTGTTTTTCTATTTACTCATTTATTTACCTCCGCCAACACAAATAGCTCTACAACTAGACTGTGACTGGGCGGTTGCCTGGCAACACATAAACATGTTCCCGCACACTAACATTAGCTTGCGAACTACTTTGTCTGGTTAACACATTACCGAAGTAGAGCCCTCCTTTATTTGTCCAGGTGGATCCTCAAAAGTGCCTCCAGGCTGTATCAGTTCACTCTTTTTAATGGACTAAATGTTGATGTTTGTTTTTTGAGATGAGGACCAAACAAACAGACCGAAACAGCTTGAAAAGGTAGGACTTGGTCTGCTTGGAAACTGACCTTGGTGCAGTTTGTTTGTGGTCTGTAAGCAAATGTACCAACCACACGATTTATGAGAGCAGATATGTGACTGTCACATGATTTCAAAAGCTGAACTGCTGATAAATTCATCTGCTGATTGTGAAATCTGTTCAGGCAGTGATTGTATAAAAGCCAAGTATATATTCATGCAAATTATTTGAGAACCATGGCGTCACATAAGCATGTAAGTACGGGAATTTTCCCTGATTAACAGAGCAAAAGCTGTTTAAATTTTGTCAGATTAAAGCGTTTGACAACAACCCCACAGCCCTGAAACATGGACAAGATGCCTCCTGTCTCCTCTGGTCTCTGTGGTCTCTATCTGTTAGTCATTGGAACGTCAATGTAGGCTAATGGTACATGTAGTTAAAAGTCCCAGTGATGCTGTACTCTGTATCAACGCTCATGGTTTGTCTCTTGTCCGATCAAATTACTTGGTCAGAACTGGCCAGTTCGGGGCAACCCACAGAATGTCCATTTTAAGAAGGTTAAACAAACCCCAAGTCACTTTCTGTTTCACTTTTTAACTCAAAGTGGTTAAGATCAGATCGTCTGGCTGCTCTTCTTTTTTGCTCCATTGTCAGACTTTGTCGTAGCAACGTCACCATGTTTACAGAGCTCCGCAGTTACTAAGTGAACTGTACTCACAGCCAACTGAAATGAAGCCAAAACCTAATAAAATTAGAAACAAGCTGTATTAAACTGGAGTTATCCTTTAGGAGAAACCCTATACTAAGTCCTGTGACTACACACTAACGAGAATATAAAAAAAGTATATGTGCTACTTTTGGCAATACAGCTTGGATGTCAAAAAGGCTGATGGGAGCAGGGTCAATTGGCCTGCTGCTGGCTTGCTGCCTCTTACAGCAGATTGGTGAAGTTGTCAGGCCAGTGTTTGGCTGTGGGCAAGCTAGCTATGTTTTTCTTTTCAGCACTGTGTTTTGTGTGGTTGCTTCCGAGCAGGCCAGTGGAGCTTGTGTGTGCAGCAGTTCAAAGTACGGGGGGGAATGAATAATGAATGAAAGCCAAGGAGGAGGCTTTAAGGCGTTAAAGTGGAACACTTGGAGGAGTGCTTTCAGAGGTATCACACAGGGGAAAGGCTTTGCTCAGCAGTACCTGCCAGTAGATTGTTAGCTTAGCTCTCCCATGCCAGTCTACAACCAATTTAACACGGCTAATGGCATCAAAAATATCCTTGAAATACAGATGCAGTGAATGGACAGATGCTTTTATAATAAAGTCAGATTAAGCATCCATTTGAGAGTGCGAAGGCTCAAGTGTACTTACTGTAATGTGGTATTTTCCCCTTACTCAGCATTATCCGCCAAGGGAGTTAAATCAGCCGTGCAGTATATATAGAAAAATTTGTATTGAAGCAAGAGGAAACCCAAATCAACAACAGCCCACCAACTGCAGTAAGTAATTTAGAGTCTACATGCACTTTTGTTTTGCTCCCATTCAAAGTAAACAATTTAAGACTTCTTATGTGCAGACAAAAGGTTTATTTCTCTCAAACTGTGCTCAAGATTTGTTCAAATCAGTGTTGGTGAGCACTTCTCCTTTCCCAAGATAATTCATATACAGATGCTGATTAATCAGCATGATTATGACAATGGTTGTAATAAAGGCCTCTCTGAAATGTGTAGTTTTATTTTGCGTCTCGATAAGCCACACTGGTCAGGTGGATGGATCACCTTATTTTACGGACAAAATTTGAGAGACATAAGTGTTGACTTCATATTTTTGTTGAGTATAAATAAAAGTAAACATCTAAAAATTACTAGAAATTAGTTTTAATTCAAATTGTTGTCATTTAAGTGTTTGTACATCTTGCTGAATTCGATGCTAATATGAAATGGCTCTAAACTGGACACGCTTATGCTCAGACATTTATTACGACAATTAATTCCACAAACCATAAAAAAATCCATGTCCCACATTGTCCTATCAAACAGGTGCAACAAAATCTCTCAGCTCCCACTTCATCCGCCTCAATCAGGTCTTTTCCACCAAAACAGATCCAGTCCGCTCAGGTTCAAGCAACATTGGGACCTTCTGAGTCTCTACACCAAAAATGAACTGGTTCAGAATCTGAAAACTTGAAAACCTCACAACAGCACAAACATACTAACTAATCGAGGCAGTAGTAGCCCAGCAACTCCTGTGTTTATTTTTGTTCAGATTTTTGTTGATGCTAAATGAGACGCTAAACTTTGATATCGCGTGCGTTTTTACTATTTCAAGCCTAATTTCAAAATGCGTCTGTGTGGATGCATGCACTGTGGCAGCCTCACCTCTCTGAGCATGGGGTCACTGATGGAGCTGAGGTTGACGGCTCCTTCGTAGGTCAGATAGTAGAAAACGTTGAGGGCTCTGGCGGCTTCAGGCCCCTGCTGCTTGTAGCCAAAGATCAGATCGATCCACTGGTGGAGCTGGCAGGACACAAACTCACTCTCCAGAGCCTGGAAATAGAGAGACGAGGACAGAGGATTATAAGTATCGTAAATGTCAACAGTTGCAGATCATTTACACACAATCCAATCAAATGCTACTCCCCAAACATGTTCCGCAACCCATTACTGAACAGCAGTTATCTGTGATGCTCCTCAAAGATGAACTCCGCAGAGAGAGCGGACTAATTGTTCCTGAGACAGAATCTGCCAATGATCTCTATAACGAGCAAAAAACACAGTGAATCCATATCTGATCATATGGGAACATCAAAACATTAGAGAAGTCTTGTAGTTCATTAGGGAGCCGTTTCAGCCTCTGTCTTTGTTCTTTTCTCTGCTGGTTGCGAGCGGATAAGAGCACCGTGTTGCTCTTCTGCAGACGTCTCTGCACCGCCATAACGCCGAGACACAAGCCGTTTTCTCTCCTCATTAGCCGGCAAAGGAGGGAAAAAACATTTATGGTTTCCTCATAAAAACAGGCAATTGTGTTAATTTGTGTAAAGCTGTCGCCTCACAAAAGCCCTCTAAACACGACCAAATTAGAATGAGGCAGCCCTTGATTGTCATTGCTGCCTTGTGTCACATTAATTTGTGACAAAACATTAGCCCGCGCTACACTTAAATGGCAATTTATATCATTTAAATTTTTACTGCGGAGGCCGACGCATCCCTCACTTAAATGTGACTTTCTGACAGCTCATTCTGCATCTAATTCTTCCAGACTCTCTTAATTACAACTTTCAATCAGGGAGGGAAGCACAGGCATAAAGAGGAGAACGTGTTCAGCTGAGGTATGATGATGTTTTTAGTACAACTTCAGTGAGAATTGAATTTTTGATGCCGTCACAAATTCCATAATCTGACCTGGTTAGAAGCTTAACAATATAAAACACTGTGTGGATAATATGAGAAAAGGAATCGTTAACATCTGTGCCTAGAAAAAAAGCCCTCAGCAGACAAAGATAAAAAAGATTTTCAGGTTCAACGTGTGCAAACAAATCAGCTAGAGTTGACTATTACATGATAAATTATTGTTATTTTTTAACCAAAATATGTAATTATGTAGAAGGTACATAATTATATGCAAATCACATGCAGGTGCAAAGTTATTGGGAGTAGGGCTATCGTGACATTTTAGTTTACAATTAATATTAACAAATAATTGTGATCTGTGTGAATGAGCAGGGTGATCTGCTCATTTTATGCCACTATTATACTATAAGCCTAATATGTTTCTGTTTGTCTTTTGGGCTTTGTAAACAAAAATGGCGCAGGGCAGATAAAACAAATTAACTTAAATACACAGAGCCTATTACTGAAATACACAAAGAAATTACTGACAGTGACACAGGCCATATCTTTGACATCCATGTAGCAAAATAATTAAACAAATTTGCAGAAAATTGGCAAAAGAAAATGCAAAGCAATTAAGGTTTCCACAGTTGGTGGCGCCAGTTCTTCACTCAGGTGCCACTGAACCATAGCAGAAGGAGGCGATTCAAAAAGCTCCAGTCACACCTCATATGGTGGAAAACGACGTGGAAACAGTGATTGAAATATGACACTTATGTCAGTTTCATCCAGGTGTTTTTATGCAGGTGAATGGAAACAGTTCTAATGATGATGCCAAATGATTGTGGTCAGCTCAGACAATGATAATGATTATGATGATTATGTATTAATTGTAACAGGCTCAACTCGGAGACAGTTATTTGTGTGAATAGGGGTCCATAATCTTGACAATAACATATGTTAGAGTAAGTGTAGTTTATGTTAATAGAAAACTATGATGCTAATTTTGTTCTAAAATATGTTCTTAATGTGCTTAGCATGCACAATATTTTAATGTTTCCTTTAACGTAAGAAATTTTATTTATTTTATATATTTGATCAACTACTCACTCTGCACTTCCAGTCCTTGGTACAGATGTAGTTTTAATTGATTATTTTATTGTTACTCTACATAACACAATAAAGAAAAAAATACACAGGCAATAAATACTTGAAATATGTGGATCCAACCATGAAATAATAATTTAATCAGACCTGTCTCTAATCCATTTTTTTGCAGTTTCAAACCTGCACACACCATCAATTTCCTCCCTGATTTTAGGTAACTTATTCTATAAGACAGCTGCTGAGTGAAAAATGTTTTCTCGCCAGCAAGTGACCTGATGACCTGAAGATCCAACTGGGAGGAAAATACTCAGATAAATAAATTTGTAGCTCAGAGTCAGTGTGTTACTGACTACCTCATTCTTCGATGAGATAGTTGTTAATATAAATCAGAATTCTGGCAGCTTTGGACTTTTTTTTTCAAGCGAAGTTCTTGTACGCCTTCTTGCCCTCAGACAATATTAAATATTTAAGTGAGTTTGGAGAAAAACATTCATATCTCTCAAAGTAAGTTATTACAGAAAGTATTGCTTTGGTATCAGTCCAGACAGTTGGGTAGTATTCAGTATTTTCTAGTCTATTATCCACAGGGCAGTCTGGTTCATAGCTTTTTTTTTTGTCATAGCAGTAGAATTTAAATCAGTGTATGCTGTTTATGGTTATTACACACATTGGTATTTTGGACAATGTCCTACTTAGATGCAATCACTGTTCTGAGAGCTGTAGACTTGACAAAATTAGCAGATGGAGAGATTCTTTTCCCCTTTGTGTGACTCACTTGACAACATTTTCAGTTAAGGGCTGAACTATGGGGTGATGTTGAAACAAAATTAACCTAACATTTTAGTAATAAGATGAAACAGAACACCCCCAGAGTCCAAGACAGTCTAGACTCTGTGTCTATCTGTCCCTCTGGCATCAGCATGTTCACACACTGTTAAGTGTGTTTAAAGGCTTGTGTCATACAGCAGTCCTTTTTATTAATGTTACATTATAAGCCAGGAAAACCCTCTTTATTCAAACTCACTTTAATAGCAGGCAGAGCGGGGTTAAAACGTGTGTTTGTGCGTGTGTGGATGTGTGTGTGTGTGTGTCTGTACGAGTGAAAGAGAGAGATCAGTTCATTATGCGCTAGGATTGACCTTTGACGGGCCCTGCTCCCCTGTTTCTAAAACTAAAGCTGGGCCTGATGGGCATTTAATGTGCACTGCAATCTACTGTCAATCAGCACGGGGAAACAAAGAGCAGCCATGTTATTGCAGCTCCCTCTCCAGAGGCCCGCCTTTATGGAAATCACTTGCATGTACCATGTGGAGCGGGAGAGAGAGACAGAATAAGTGAGAGTGTGTGGATGTGTGTGTGTGTGAGTGCTGTGTATTATTGTATTTGTTTGGTCTGTCACCGTCTGTCTGACAAAAGGTTCTGCAGAACTCTGTGACTGAAGTGTAGGTGTACAAATTTAACCTCTGTGGACTACATCTCAGAGATTCAAAGAATATCCGTCTCCGCCTGCGGGGAAACAGTAAACTGCCTTGATCATGGCTCTTCACGGCTCTTTTAAAAAGAGCACAGTGTTACTGCAGCACTCAGACAACAATCAGGTTAGGATGTAAGTGAAAACAATGAAAAAATACATCAGTGAGCCTGCTGTCGCTGAAACAGTGACATGTTCCCTCATTAGTGTGAACATGGGTACTGTAGTTTATTTAAAGTCATCACTCGCTCACCAAAAGCAGCAACAAATACACAATTCACTCCTGTTTGAGAATCATTTGTAGTCCCAAGCTGCTCAGGACATTATTTCATTTTTTTGTTTTGTAAATTACATCATCCATTTGTGACGAGAGCTGTGATGATTGGTTGATTAAAAGAATTAATTAATTAATTAATAACTATTTTTACAATTGATGATTAATTGTTTCAGTCATTTTTCAAACAAAAATGTTCTGGTTCCAGTTCCTTAAAAGAGCTCAAGGAAAGGAGAGTAAAGATTTTCTGATTTCTTTTGTCCTTTATGACAATAAATGAAGAATCTTTGGGTTTTGAACTGTTGATTGGACAAATAAGGACAAATTTTGGGGCTCTGGAAAATTGTGATGAACATTTCTCACACTCTGTCATTTTACAGACCAGTGGTTCTTAAATTATTTTCAATAATCTACCATTTGAAATATTTTTTTCATCAAAGCAGCTGCTGACCAGCAGGAGTGCAATCAGTGTCAGCTCTTTCAGGCAAATCCCATTAAAATATTCTTCCTGAATTTTGGAGTATTTTGTTGGCTGTGTTTTCACTTTCTTTTCCACTTCTTCCTCCAGGTTTTCAGCTGTATTACTGCTACATTTCAAACACAAATCCATTTGACCTGTCATTCAGAACTGAAAGTGGCTTCCTGCTCACAGTGAGCGTGATTGCATTTGGTGCTTTCAGCTTCTGTGAGGTACAGCAGTTGACAGTTTTGGCAGTTAATGAATACAAATATCAGGAAAAAAAAGGAATATTGAATCTAAAATGTGTTTTAATCAAACTTAGATTTTTATTTAACTTATTACACTTTAATTATTTTAGGAAATACGCACGACTGGTATTTTTTAAATTAACATTTTTTTTTAAACAAAAGTTTCACATACCCGCTGCATTCCTCCAAAAGTATCCCCATTTGAGAATGACTGATATAGACTAAACAATTAAATGCAAAAGAAATCGGCAATTTAATTGATAATGCAAATAATCATATTAGCAGCCCCAGTTGTGTTTTCAAAGACGTACATTTTTAGAAGGAATAAATGAGTTCGGAGCTGAGAGCCACAGACGGAGTGGAGACGTTTGAAAGTGTTGAGAGGTGAAAAAGTGCATTGTCTAATAATTATTAGCTCACAATAACATATCGTACTATATCTGCAAATGCAGGCAGCAGCATACTGATGTGATTTCAGTTATACACTTGAGAGCCTTGTGAGAAACGGGTGTAAATTTTGGGGTGTATGAAAGAAGCAGGTCCCCCTCACTATTTAACACGAACATGTGCATTTGTCACCTTCATAAAAAAACATTTAAAGTAACACAGTACATTTATCTTATTTCTAATTTTAGATAATAACTAAAATAATAAAAACTCCTAATCCTATCTTTTAAACTGAAATTTAAAATAATGATTTTACAGTTCATGGCATTTCTTGTTTACTTCTTGTATTATTTGTTTGGGTATTGCATTGTTTCACTTGAATCTGACAGTAAACAACTGGTCATTAAAAAAAAAGAAAGTAGCAGAGGACTTTTATTTTGATTAACTGCTTGCCTCAGAGGATTACTGCATTATATTTCCTTATATTTTGAATTCTTACCTGGTGCCAGATTTTTGTGTTTTCTTTTACATGAATAAAGACATTTCTACTGAAAACTGATGCAGAAAAAGTACAAATTGGTACATTAAAAATCACCAAAACTTAGGATATTAAGTGTCTGACACTCAATATTTTGCTGGGGGAGGCTCAGTATGTGTCTCCACCAGTGTTGAAACTTAAAGTAAGCATGACATCGGATTTCTGATTTAAATCTAGGAGACTGCATGTGAGGAATTTATGCTATTTGATGGACAAGCAATATAAGCAAAGTACAGAAATCAGGCGTGTACCGATAAGCCATTAACAACGTGCCAGGTGAGCAGGTGTGGAAACGTCTCTGTCTGTAGCGGCACACTGAGGCAGAAGGTTGGGACAGATAGCAGATTCCTGAGGTGGGATCTGGTGCCACTTCAGGAGAACCAGGCAGGATTATTGATGGGCCAATTAGCAGCCAGTGTGTGTGTCATCCCCGTCCACAGGGGACTCTCTGATAATTAATGAATAATTTAGCATGCCTTTATGTAAATGCTGATAGGGGGTAGAAGTCACTGGAATCCCACATTTCTATTGTTACAGATTTGACAAAGTACACCTTTGAAGCATAGGGGGAGTCCCCTTTATTGTGCGCTGTGACTTGTTTCCAATGGCAACAATAATTTGGAATATTCTCCAATGCAGGAGAACAATCATTTACCCTAATCAGTTTTTGCCCTTCAAAGCAGCCAAGTATTCAAATGGATATCACTAATTTCTCTTCTTGATTTTAATGCTTATTTTGCTTCTGTGCCAGGTTGCAGAGCTATGATGTGAATTCCAATGAAAATGTTTCCTAATGAACATGCTTTCTTTGTGGAGTCTCTGATTACTTTAATTCTTTCCTTTTTTTGTAACATCTGTAGCTGGAGTGTGAACTTTAAGCATCAAAGTACAACAGTTTGACTATGTGTCTGTCAATATGTTAGTCTTTAGATGGAGATATTCTCTGGACTGAGGACTTAAAGGCATGCAATCCTTATTTGAGACATCAGACTGGAGACACCAAGTGATTGCAATTAACCAGCTGGTGGACATTAAACCAGGATTACTCAGGAGCCCCGAGGAACAGAACTGAGAACGTCTGATCTTGACTCAGTGGCCACACAGCCTCATCTCGGAGAGCTTTTTTTGCTTGCAAGCGGCTATGATTTATTTTTTATCTCTTTTTACCTCACTTTGGACTTCTTTAAGTGATTATTTCTTTGCTCTAAAGTAAAAGTGTCCTTGCCACAGGTCTGCAGGAGTTGCACTGAGCCTATCTGTGAAATTTCTGTGCCTCGCTGTGGTTTGCGGTTAGCTTTATGGTCTGGATTGAGCTGGATTTCACTTCAGCTTTAACGAGGTGACACTGAATGCTCTCCTCCTTCCCTCATTGGCCCTAAAAAACCCTTTTAAGGACTTATGGAGAGCTGTCTGTGAGGATGTTAAAATGTCACTTAACAAATCAATGCACTCATTTGCATGCCAACGGTGATGCGAGTGTGCGTGCATGTGTCCCACGCGTGTGTGTCACTCAGCGGTGTGGGTGTGTAATCGAATGCACATGTTGCACGCAGAGTGTTGTCAGCGGCAGACTGTTTTCTTTTGTATCGATTACGGATGAATAAAGCAAACACTTGTCAGGTCTGTATATACTGAAATGACTGTTTAAGAACAAGCTGATCAAAACATCCTGAAAACCACATTCAGTATGTGTGACAGTGAGACACGGTGCCTGTTCACATGAGAAAAATTACACCGCTAAACCACAGAACCAGTAGTTCAATCCAGCTTTGTTTTGTCATATTGAATTCTGATTGTGCGTTTTATTAAATTAAACTATTAAATCTGCTTGTTTCCAAGTACAACAAACATCATCATCCTTAGCAGAAGCTGCTCTACTCTTCTTAGCTTTAAGGGAGAGTTCGGATTTTTGGAAGTGGGGATGTATGAAGTACTTACCAATAGTCAGTGTATTACCTGAATTAACCCTAGTTTGCCGTGTAGGAAACTAAACAACGTATATAAGTCTAACCTTAAAAAAACAAAAACAATATCAGTTTAAATGTATGCTATATTTAGAGTATTTTCACCACTTTATCTTGCTGTAGGACAGTCTTTTCTGGTGAGAAGCTGCCACTGTATGAGCCAAATATAGCTCTATCCAAAGCCACTAGACTCCTTCTGCAAAAACAGTAAATTTTATCTTGCAGAACACAGTAGTTGCTGGTCTACCACTGCCTCGATCGGATAGTTTGTTTGTGTTACTGTGACTTCTGTGAATCTGAATTCACCTTTTAAAATACTGAAGTCACAACACAAACAAACTAACCAGCTGTAACAGTTCTAAACCTGCAACTCCAGTGTTCTGCGAGGTTAAATTACTGATTTTGCCAATGGAGTTTGGTAGGTTTAACAGGAGCAAAATTTGGCTTATTATAATATCGGTTTCCTATTGGAAAAGACTGTCAAGCAAGCTAAAGTGGAGAAAATATTCTAAATATAGCATGCACCTATACTCATACTGATTTTTTTAGGTGGACCTTATTTCAGGTGGCTAAAATACGCCCCTGTAGCCCCACATACTGAGGTTGTCTGTCTTCTGCAGCAGCCGCCAGTTCAGCTCCAGCCTGTGGTCCTTTGCTGCATGTCATCCCCTATCTCTGTACTTTTTCCTGTCTGTTTGGTGAGAAATGTCAAAAAATAGTGGAAAATGATGATGATCACTGTTTTCCAAAGCACAAGGTGATTTCCTCAAATGTCTTGTTTTGTCCACAATCAAAAGACATTCAGTTTATTGTCATAAAGGACTAAAGAAACAAGAAAATATTCACATTTGAGAAGCTGGAATCAGAGCCTCTGGACATTATTTTAACTAAAAAAGGACTCAAAATGATTAATCTATTTTCAAAATCGATAAGTGATTAATCGTTGTTGCTAAATTTCATTGCTTAGCTTCCTACACTGACACCCCTGTTGCGTCTTTTAACTATGCTGACTGCCATCTACTATAGCTAATACACTGACTCTGGATAAGTACCTCATTCACCCCCACAAAAATCTTAACTATACCTTTAATTCCTATTCCTTTAAGGCAAATTTATTATCTCTCTTGTTTCGATTCTCTTTTCTTCATCCAAGTTCAACAGCCCTCTTTCATTTTCCCTTCTACTTATTCTCTCAGTTTTAGCACTACTCCCTTTTTTTCCTGCTGTTCTTTCTTCCAGTCATCCGATCCTTTGGATCAACTCCTCTGGAGTTGCCTTGCCCTGAGGTTGACAAGCCCTCTGATTAAAGGGCTTATTAGCTCGCTGTAAATGAGAAGCCGATTGTCATTTTGAAGCAGGCAAAGGAAGCCTGTTGCCAGCCAGCCAGGGGAGAGGGGGCCCCCAACATGGAAGAGGAAAGAAAAAAAAAAAGCAATGGATGACGTAAGGAATGAGAGCCTCGGAGCAGCCACACAGCTAACAAACCATTTCCTTTATTCTCATATTCACACACACCGACAGAACTCCAGATGGGTTGTGTGCGTTACTTCAGTTCCCCCCTCCTTCCTGCTCTACTAATTAGACAGGTCACAACTGTGAGAGTTCTGGCTATGGGTCAACGGAGGCACTCGCTGGCAAGTGGAACCTGAAACTCTAACCCCCGACTCTCTGCCGCTCACTCCTCCCATCGCTCTTATTATCCCTCAGCCACTTGAAAAGCAACAATATCATGTTATGGGGAGAAAAGAAGCAGAATGAGCAGTGATTGGGAAAGTATCTCCCCAAAACAAACATGTCATGGTGGATTTGGTCTTAGTCAGACAAACGGCGCAGTCTAGACTGGGAAAGTGCACTAAGTGGTCCAATTTACAGCAGAGACAATGGGGTAAACAATACTGATTGAGACGTAAATGGTGCTGACTCAAACTCGTAAGACAATAACGCTGCAGCTGTGTTCTCTTTTTAGTTAATGCTCGATAATGACAAATGATATGATGCAATATTTTTTATTTTTCAGGAGGAGAAATCTGTAATATATTTACTGTAATAAATCATAAAATGACCACAGTATGTCATCAGAGATCAAGAAAACAAGTTAAAATAGTCGCTTCTCTGACAACAAGGCTACAGTTGCGCTGTCTTCCTTTGAAATTTCTATTTGGGCCCGAATTTGTGTTTTTTGTTTGCCTGTTTCACCTTAATTAGACTTCAAATTAATGCTGAATGTTTGACGATGTGTCTGATTATGGGTCTTAAAGAAATCATTAATAATCAGTTATACTGAGCAATATGTTACTGGGGTCTGACAGACAGTGAGACAGGCAGACACCTAACAAAGTTTACAACTACTGATAATTTTTGGAGTCAGTAGAGAACATAAATAAAAGGGCAGGTCATGTATTATAATACAGTAATAATAATATAATACATACATACTCAGAAAGAAAAGTGTACCAGTCCATTTTACAGTTGTACAAGAATGACAAACCAACTTTCTCATACAAACTGCAATGATGTGTGTTGAAACCTGAATCAGAGACTGAATTTAACATTTTCAAAGAAGATTATTATGTATACAGAAATAAAATATCCCCATAATCAATTGCTGACATAATGTCTTTAATGCTGAACTGATTCTTTTCTCACATCAGCAAAAAAAAACAAACAAAAAACTTTTGTTTCCACATCAGAAGCAGCCATATCATAATGAACAATGATAAACTGAAAGAATAAGAGTTTTTTTTAAACTCTTCTGCCTTAATATTTTTTTAAAAAAGAAAATAAATGTTAGAAATCATAATGAAGAAAATATTTCAACTAGAAGAATCAAGAGGAAATGATTACAGTGAGAAAACAGCTAGGCCTATTTCACAACTGTCTGCGACAGTCTCAACAACAGCTAACAAGCACCTGCAGAGAGTCTAACCATCTGTCCGCCTCCGTACAGAAAGGCTAACAAGCCAGCAAATACATCACCGGCACCATAAGACACATCCACAATGGGATCAAGTGAGTAGAAGCTAAGTCAACAGTCGGAGCTGATTAAACGAAGGGCCACTGAGGAAGGCTGAGCGTGCTGGATGAGAGAATATTTGGATAGCTGTTGAGAGGAGCATTGTTGTCTCAGATGATTATAGAGCTGGCTGGACGGTCTCTCCGCCTGTCTGAAGGTGTGGAGGCCTCTCAGTGCAGAGTGGAGATGATTAGGATGAATGACTCAACTGATCAGCTTGAGAGCAGTTAGCCTTCAAGGAGAGGTTGTTACGGTGTTGGGTCGTGTCGAGCTGCAGCTTGTTAGTGTGTCCTTCTGTGTGTGTGTGTGTGTATGTGTGTGTGTGTGTGTGTGTGTGTGTGTGTGTGTGTGTGTGTGTGTGTGTGTGTGTAACAAAAGGATAATGGAAGTAAGCCTGACCCTTACAAGGCAAATGCATCCAGGATGAATAAGCACAACAGTTTAATGGGTGAAGGTTCTCAAATGTGAGAGTTTGCCACTTCCTTTTGTCTTTCATGACAGCAGAGCTGCAATGATTAATTGATTAGTTCATAGAAAAAGAATTACTAACTCTTTGATAATCAATTAATAATTTCAGTTATTAATCAAGTAAAAATGTAAAACATTTTCTGGTTCCAGCTTCTTAATTGTAAGGATTTGCTGTCTTTCTTTGTCATAATGGCAGTAAATGAAACATCTTTGGGTTTTGGACTGTGGGTTGTACAAAAGAAGATGACTAAACAATTAATTGTGAAATAATCTGCAGATTAATTGATAATGAACAACAGTTGCAGCTCTACATTACAGTAAATTTCTAATATTTTTTGGTTAAGGACAGGTCATGGAAACTAAGACATCTGATAACATCACCTTGTGCTCTTTATATAACACAAACTTTGAACTGATTAATCAAAGAAAAAAACAGAAGCACCCCCAGTAATATCACAAATGAAGTTATTTACAAATATAAACTCAAGTTAATACACAACAGAATACTGTTCTTATTTAGTTAATAGGTCTCTTGTAGAGCTGTGCAGTAATTCAATATAATGTATAAACTTTATGAATCATTTTGTAATGATATGATCATATCATGTTATCATCCTACAAATCTAAGTTGTCCAAATTAAAATTCTAAATAGGGCTGCAACTACAATCATTTCCATCATTGTCAATCCTTTTCTCAGTCCATAAAATGATAGAAAATTCCCAAAGCCCAAGATGACATCCTCAAACGTCTGTTTTGACCACACATATAAAATAATGGTTCCAGTAAAGCCTTGACTAAACACATTAGCTCTGGACGGAGCAGAGGGCAAAGACAACTGTTCCTTTAAACAGACCAAATATGACAAAACAGATTTCCAGGAGTTTGAGCAGCAGAGAGAGACAAACTGCTGGAGCAAAGGAGTCTGAAAACAGACTAATGCTGCAAAAAAAAAAAAAAAAGCATCTCAGTAGACTTTGGCAGAAGTAAAATGGGAGTGTGGAGGAGCGCAGGAAAAGGGAGAAGGACAACATTAGTGAGTGAGTATGTCAGCAGCAGTAGATCATCCCATTTCTCAGGCTCTCATCGGCCTCCTCCATTACGTCATTGAAGAGGAGGACGAAGAAGAGGAGGGGGAGAAGGACAGGCGAGAGGGGGAGGCAGGGAAGAAGGGGGGACAGCTCGTAAAACACTGAGCACACAGTAAACATGTCTGCCCTTATGCATGACAATACCCCTACAGTGAGCGCTGCCTGACATTAGCCAGATAACCCCCCTCTGCCCCACGTGCTCGTTCCCATCCAACAACAAGGCTCTCAGTGGAGACACCAGGGGAATAGATTAGCGCTAGGCTAACATGGTAAACTGTGTTCTGTTACACGGAGCCTTACCGGGCCAGACGATGTTAAGATTTTCACTCACTCAGTCATTCACAATTGCGTAAGTATATCTTAGCGGTTAGTGACTGGTCCTTGCAGTGGTTTACCTCAGCTCACACATGAGGTCCCGTGGGGTTCCTGTGAGGATAAGATGTGGGAACGGCATTATGTGCGTCCCAGCGGCTGTCTGATCAGAGAGTGCAGCACGGATGAGAGGTGAATGTAAACAGCCGTGATCTTTGACTTTGTGTAGCTGGTGGTCTGAGCCGGGGAGCTATCATGTCTTGTGGGAAAAAAGGGGGACGCATTTTTGTCTTCGGTACTGAGCTTTCCCTTTCAGTTTGTACACAGCCAATGGACAGATCTCCATAAAAATATTTAAAACTGCTTTGAGCACTGGCAACAATACTCAAGTCTTGCAAATTATCTTATCAGATGGAAAAAAAAATAGCAGCAATCCCCACCTCCCCCTTCCTCTTATTTGGTCATAAACCAGCAGGATAATGGACTTGTTGGCCATGATGACATAGTTTTTGTAAGTGTGAAGAGCTGTCAGCATATAAAACTGACAAACTTCAGAAAAAAGGGCTTTCAAAGACATTGACAGTGTGAGTATGTGGGGTTTGGAGAGTAAAGGTGATTTGGCTCATATTAATTTGACATTTGTCTGTTAGCACTGAGCAGCCATGTAGATGTTTACCTCTGCAGGCAAGATAACTGTGGGGTGACCACATTAACAGCTGTAAGGTCAAGTTTGAGGCTCTTTGAAACAGATCGCCATCATAGTTCAAAGTCAAATTAGCAGACTGAATTCTTTTTCTGACTTCCATTTTCAGTACTATGCAAAGACGGTTGAGCAAGCTCGGTATCCAGCAGAAACTTTCTTAGTCGTGTCTAGAAGGGAACCCTTGATTTGCGAAACTCTTGCAAAATTTGCATGTGTTGCTTCTTCACTGTGGAAGTTGTACAAATCAGTAATGTTTAATAAAGTGACAATGATGTGGGTAAGATCTGGGTAGGTTTGGGGATAGAAAACACTTGGTTAGAGTTTGGGAAAGATCATGAGATTCACTAAAATGATCACACTCACAAGACCTTTGCGTTCCCTTCTAGACACTACCAACTTTCTCATTTCTTGTCTCCTGTACTTAGATAAGTTGTGTACTATGTTTAAAAGTAGCTAGCTACTTTTTCTGAAGTTTGTCTAGTTGCAGCCAGCTAGCCAATGAATCATGTAGATTAGCTAATACAGTAAGCTTGCATTATCATTTCTGGCTACCTGTACTCACTTGCTATTTATCCTAGTTTGGGTTTTTAAATGTTCAAGCCACCAGTGACTTGATTAAATAAATCAGACCGCTGAGCATTTTGAGTACATTAGCTTGTGTTACTGTATTTGCTAGAAATAGCTGCCCACTATTCCATGATTTTGCATTTTAGGGGTGAGGGTGGTCTGACCACTACTGGAATTCGAAAACATATGTGTGAAGCAAAACAATAAGCAGAAACTTTGCTGACAGCTGCTGAGACTGATAAAGTTGGATGTTGATTCTTGGAAGTGATACCAGTTTCACATTGCAGGGAGTATTTGAGTCACTGTTTATTCAATGAGTCATCTGAGTCAATGCGGGTTGAATGTCAACCCCAAAAATAACTCTTAATAGAGCATTACTTGAAACCTGGGTTTCAGAATTACATCTGACAATAACACAAGAAATTGTGCATGCACTGTGTCATGCAGA
Source organism: Lutjanus erythropterus (assembly GCF_056507025.1). NCBI lineage: Eukaryota > Metazoa > Chordata > Actinopteri > Lutjaniformes > Lutjanidae > Lutjanus > Lutjanus erythropterus. Next base: position 14,127,635 of record NC_139319.1, on the reverse strand, counting down.
GGACCAGGGGAGCTCCATCTTATAATCGAGTTCAAGTCTGAGAATCAACTGTGTGTAAATTTCTGCATCCTCTGCCTTCATGTCAGAGAAACTTTTGCAGCCATAACTGAAATGATTGAATGAAAACATCCTGGTGACAGACTCTTGCTGTCGAGGTAAGCAGTGTGTAACACCTCTGTTATTCCAGTCATACAGAAAATCACAAACTACGCCTGCATTGCAGTGTGGTCAAAGCACAGCAACGACACAGTTTGTAGTGTTTCAACAACAAAGGATTTTAACCAAGTGTAAAACCATCTTGACATAACCCATTGGTTGGTACACTACTGTTCTGAAGCCTTGAGTTTGCCATTATGTCACTGCCATCTTGGGTTTTTGGAACCAGAAGTTACCATATTTGGACAAGAGCATGGAGCTGGAGAGGATACGCTTTGCTACACCTCGATCCTGATTGGATCTGACTGACAACCCGAGGACACGCCATGGTAGCAACTTGTCAATCACAAGGTAACCACGTCCTTGGGCATACAGTGCTTTATCGTCTATTTTTACTCTAAATGGGGCCATGATTTCAAAAGTTAATTCATGCTGTATTGAAGAGGACTTGAAACTAGAAATTGAGGCCACAGACTCATTAGGCAACTGTTTACTGAGGTAATAAATCAAATGAGAAGCAGGGTCATTTTCTCATAATCTTACATACAATTGGACCTCTTTTTGCAACCAGTGGAGTCGCCTGCTGCTGAGCATTTGAATGCATGAGGGTTTAAGGCACTTCTTAGTTGGCTTAATTTTTCAGACCTGGGATCCCTGTCCACTATTTACACAGTGGCACAAGCACTGCTCTCTATACATAAGGATTACTTTTAAAGTATCTAGTTACATTGGTGTCTAACGCCCACAGAGCAGAGATGTGTCAGGTATTTACAGTGTACGTGTGGTGCTGACCCGTGGCCAGCCCTCTCAGTATCAGTTTCTGACCCATCACTCAGTTGGCTTTGCCCATTCAACAAGAGGAAAGTCTCTCACTCGTTCTGTGAGGGCAGTTTAGCTGATGTCTCTGTCACTGCTTTGAGTGAGCAGATGCTTTATAATGGGAAAAAGGCCAAAAGTAATGTGCTGCCCTGCTCTCCCTTGTGTGTGGTTTGCAGGTCTGTCAGCAGCGCTACAAGAGCACAGATGACTGAAAGGAACCAAATATGTGAACTATGGAGCAGCAAACGGGCCCTGCAGAGTTCAGACGGGTTACAGGGTGATTGCACCGCATCTTTTATAGAAAAGAAATGGACAGCCTTTCTTGTCAGTCATGTTTGGACAAATCGGTGTAGGGAACGAAAGGATGCCTGATGCACAAACTCAGCCAACACAGATTAATTCAATCACAGCTCTCCAAGTTTAGAAAAACTAGGGTGAAATCAATTGTAATTTCTCTGCTGCAAAATTAAAAAGAATCTCCATTTAGTAAATACAAGCATATTTATGTAAACCGCTTGCTTACCCAAATTAGAAGAAATAATTAACAAATAAATTTAAGTGTTGTCTGGACCTAGAAAGTCTAAAAGGGAGTAAAAACATCAACTTTCAGCTGCTCCATATTCCTTAAATGTTACTCTGTTTGCTTACTAATTAAAGTTTTAGAGAAATATATGCTGTTTGCTAGTTAGCTAAAAGGATAAAGTGTTAGCTACACTGTTTACTAGCTAGATAAAAAGTTATTTAGTCTAGTTAGCTTACCCATGATTGCTCAACAGAGAAGCTCTAATTTCTCCTCATTAGAAAAACCTACTTGCTGAATTAATTGAACAATATGGTCAAATAAAAGAAGATTAAAAACAGAGAACAGCACTGTAAGGAAAAAAAGAGAGTGCCTTTCAGCAACTGGAAGAGCGTTTTAACAAATCAGCTGCATCAAAGACAGAACAGGCTCATCGTTAAACTTTGTCAGGTTGAGTCTATCCCTTTAACTTTCTTCTAGGAACTTGATTATTTTGCTCAATCCATCTGAAAAAGAAACCTTTTTAAAAGTTAAACCTCCTTAGGTCTAGATTTAAAGTTAATACCAGATAAATTTTAAATTGGAGTTTCAAGTTTTGGTGCAACAAAAATTTAATCTACATTTAGAGTAAAAACTAAACAGAGGTTTAAATGTAATCATCTTAATTTTAAGTTTGTTTAAAAGTTTGTTTCAACATAATTTGGAGTTAAAACATGATTTAATTGGGTTTAAAATTTTATTCTTGTTGGTGCAACCCAGCCTAGGCACCTACATTAGCCACCAAATGATCCAGAGCCATATTTGTTTAATTATCCATATTTCAGTTTTGAAAGTGTTAGACATGTTAAACATTTGAATTCTTGTTTCTATTAGAATGTCAGTAACCACTGTGGTGCTGTAGAGTTTAAAGAATTACATTTTGGGGATTCTGCCTGGTGTTTTAATGTGCAACTCACAGCCTCTAAAATCCTGACACAGTCTACCATTGGATTAAATACTGTAGGAGACGGCTGCTGTAACAGATGGTGGTTTAGGCTGCTCCGTATCAGTAGCTCTCGTGAAGCCTGGACACATGACAGCGCAGGTAAACACCGATGTGCACACAAATACACACACTTAACTTACACGAGCATACACACAAGCTCACCTGCTATCACACTAATGGTTAGCAGACCTGAGAAGTGAGATGTGGTCATATATAGTGGAATGTCAGAGGGGCTGACAGTGCCCAGAGACATGTAGTTATCTGGTGGAGGAGGGATCAAGTTCTTAACCTCTCCTTCGACCTTCTGGTAAAAACAACAAGCAGCCCCTGATCTCTGCGGCATGCCGCCTCAAAATCCGGGTGTCTCGTGTGTTTGTGTGTGCGGGTACGTGATGGACCAAGAAAAAGGGAGTGTGCCGTTACAAGCGAGCGTCTAAGTGTACTGGAGGCACTTCAGTAGAGCGAAGGTGCATGCTTGACTTAAGGCACTGAGGTGCTTTGTCTCCAGTGAGTCTAAAATCCAACCATTCCTCAACACGACAAACCCAGGGAGCCTTTGAGGCGTCATTGTTGTCTAAGCCAGAGGTTAAACAGCAACACTTGCAGTTCATCTGTTGCCATATGACATGCTTTTTATCACAGGTGGCAAAGTACACACATTCTGTACACAAATAGAAGTACAGATATTTGTGTAAGAAAAGACTCTGGTAAAAGTCGAAGTGCAAATTTAACTTCTTTACTCAAGAAGAAGTGAAAAGGTAAAGGCTCTGAAATGTACTTCTGTGCAACGATAAATGAACCTCACCTTTTCTCCAGCTGAGCCTCCCTCACGTGTTGGTCTGAACTTGTTATGTCTTTCTCGTCTTGATACATCGTTTTCAACTTGTTACGTTTGAGTGCTGTTACATCTTTTCTGTCTTGTTTGTTTAGTTTTCTGGGGTTTTTTGCCTTGTTACATCTTTTACATCATTATTTCTTTTTATTTCACCTTTTATGTTGTTTTTTTAACTTGGTACGTCTTTTGTCTTGTTACGTTATTTTTCGTCTCATTACATCTTTTTGTCTTATTGCTTATTTTAACATCATTTTTCATCTTGTTACATCTTCTTTGTCATTACATCTTTTACACTGTTTCTGTTTTAATACATCCCTTTCCCCTTGTTACATCTTTTTCGTCTTGTTACATCGTTTTTACTCTTGTTGCTGTGCTTGACGTGCACTGATTGTTTACACCAAGAATGAGTCTTTTCTATTTTATTGTTCAATCCATTTACTGCATGTTGAAATCAGTTTTAATATTTATGAGGCAGAAAACAATGATGTAAAACAAAAATAATCAATAATTCCACTCAAATGAATTAAAACTGTAGTAACAAGCATGTTTTGAAAATATAAGTAGTAGAAAGTACAGACATTTATGTTCAAATGTTCAAAAAAAGAGAATTGAAAAAAAAAATACTCGAGTAAAGTACACATACTGATGAAATCTACTTAAGTACAGTAACAAAGTATTTGTACTTAGTTACTCCTCACCTCTGCGTTTTACTAAACATAAGCAATGAACTATGACACTTCCAGCAGTGGAGTAATACAAACCAGGCTACAGTTTAATGTAATGTTTATATCTTCAGCTGGGTTTTTTTTTCTTTATTACCAACCATACAACTCTCACTCACAACAACAAAAACAAGCTGCCGTTTTGCACAGCAGCACAATCCTTTACTGTGAGAGGATTTTAATGGCCTTTCCAGATTGGGCCCTAATTAGCTGTTAATCATCTAGGGCTCATAACCAGAGTGGAGACAGCAGGCGTGTGTGTGTTTGTAAGCACGTGTGCACATTTGCGTGTGTTTGCGTGTTCTCTCCTGCTGTCTATCCTTGTGTTGCGAGGCCATTAGCAGCAGACAAGCTAAAGAGAGCCAAACAGCCCATTAACTCTTTCACTCTTCCTCTCTGCTCTCCACCACGCTCATCTCTCTCCCCACAGTACCACAGTTGCCAGCTGACACCCTCTAATGCCAGCTATCTGTCACGACCAGAGACCTGTCCACCCACACATCCCTCCCTCTACCTCGTCCTCTGCCTGTTCTTGCCTTTATTCTTCCTGTCCACCCTCCTGTACTCTGGCTCTCTGACTCTGCCTGTATATCCTTCGTACTACTGTGCAAATGGGTCTCTTAAAATGTTAAAATTACATGAAACAAATTGTAATCTGACAATGTAGATCAAAACCTCTATAAGTCATAATCCAAAATCTGTTTTCTCTAGGGATGCACAATGTGGATATTTTTCAGGTAATACCAATAACCAGTTATTACCTGCTTCTCATGGTCGATAAGGCTTGCCATACACTTTGATTTCGTTTCTGACCAGATTTTTCAGCCATATGACTCATTTTAGAGTTGGACCAAATTTCAGCTTTGTTGGACCTCTGGGGGGAGCCAGGTCCGATCAGCTACTCCCAAACGGTCACCAAACATTTGGATGAATATATGAAATTTTGGGTGTCCACGGTCAGGCTCTCGCACAATTGAAACAGAGCCATGACTCGATTCCCTAAGGTTAAAGCCTTTTTTTTCTTATGGTACCTGTGAACAGGACATCTGAAATTCCACAGCTCTGACCTAACCAAATATAACTGACATTACTATTACAAAAACAAAAAAATCATTCTGTGCAAATGTTCTTTTTTTCGTGAAGTACATAAAAAAACTCACAAATATACTTCGGCTTGTATGGAGTATTTTACTTAAAAATTCAATTTAAATGCTTTGATATAATCTGCCAAATCAGATATTATTATAGGCAATATATGATAATTAATGATAGAAATGTCCTATTTATAAAATACTCATCGTGCATACCTATTTTTGCACTAAATAAAAAAATACACAGTATTAATTTTGGACTACCATTAACGTGTGCAAGAAAGGATAGATCTGATTGTACTATGTAATACAACCTGAGCTTCATGGATTAGCAATGTTACAAACCTGCAGCGTGGATCTATGTGGTTATGAAGCAGATATTCAGTCCTCTTCTAAAACCTCAAAAAGCTTCATTCTGCCCGAGCTTGTTATGTTTCTGTGCACCTACACCTGCCTGCTGGGCCCGGCTGCACGCTGGATCAATATCTCAATTTGCACACAGTAGAGAAAGAAAACCGCAGACTGAAATTTTATCAGCCTGGAAGCAGTAACTAGGCAGGACCGTTTGGAGAAGTCCAAATTGCCTCTGCAGTACTAAATTGGGCACAAAGGAAAGGAGCAGAGGAAATTGAGGGAGCAGAGGTAGATGAGACTGGCATGTTTTAACGGGCAATGAAAAGCTGCTTTGTGCTTACAGGAGCACAAAGCACATTAACACACAGATGCTAACAAGTCGGTTTCTTCACTGTTAATGCTTTGACTTATTTTTAGTGTATACCATAATATTATCCAAATTAGGAATATTTTAACAATGAGCATGTTCTACTTCTGTATATAAAACAATATTTACTCAGGAGAGTCGTATTGAAGATGGAAAATTATAGCTACTGCAAAGGAAGATGCTTTAAAAAAAGTGAAAAACACACTAAATGCTACAATAACAACAGACAAAGCTGCAATTGACAAGTACTGTTATTATCAATTTATCTGTTAATTATTTTTCTACCACTAATTTATTTTGTATCAAGATGATACATACAATCTGAAATATTCCTTCACAACAAAGCTCTTAAAGCGCAATAGCCAATTATTCAAAGTTCTTAGGAAGGAAAAAATATTTCAATAAGAGGGAGGTAGAAATCATCATCGATTTTGCAACTAAGAAATACTTATCATCGTCTGACCAGCAACCCAAAGCACACGAGACTTTAATTTACAATGAAATAAAACAGAGAAAAGCTGCAAATCCTCAAAATTTATAAAGTGTATACAATGAATGTTTTGTATTTTTTTCTTTTAATAAATTAGTTAAACAAATGATCAGCTACTGTAATTAGTTCAGCACTACATGACCGCAGTCACGTCGCACAGTTTCTTTGTCGGATGATAATAAAAAATTCACGTTCGTTCCTTCTTTAGCACAAATTAACCCAATTCCCTGGCTGAGTGCAAGACTGCAAAGCCAGCAGGCCTCTGCACTACAACAAGCTTCTCCTGATACATCCACCTTGGCCTAGACCATGCTGACAGCCTGAGAGGGAGAAGTGTGTGATTAATGATAGGGGCCTGGTCATATCAGCAGGCTGGTTAACAGACCCCACCACAAGACTACACAGGTCACAGAGCACACCCAGCCTCATCAGCACCCATTACTACTGTGGGCACACATCGCACAGGAAGCTACGTCTGTTTTTACCCCAAACACTTCACTGCAAGAGAATGAGGACTGAAAGAATTCAAAAACAAGCAAGGACAGACCAAGGACTTCATCATTATCTGCATTATGACCTGGTCTTCTTTAATTTGACACTACTGATCCAGAAAACAAATTTTAATTTACAGGGAAAGACCAGCATTTGAGTGTCGGCAAAACTCTACATAAAGTAAGTTTCGAAGTTGAAGGACTAAAAGTACCAATGACAAACAACTCCAGTAACAAACAACAGGAACAGTAAATCTATCTTGTGCTTTTTGACCTTCTAGAGGAGAGCAAGGTAATCTGATCTGAAAGAGTTAGCTTAGTTTTCCAGCCGAATATATACATGTATGTGTGTGTTTGTATGTATGTATGGAAGAGGAGAGAAAATATGACAGTAAGCCTGACAACATCCGACATGCATATACACAGAATATTCCTGCTTTGGGGCTGAGCGGGCAGGAAGGGGAGATCAGAAACAGGATACCGCATCATTTCTGTGCACACAAACACACACACAGGAACATGGCCAGATGTGTGCGTGGACAGAGCGAGAGCAGAAAGAGAGATGGTGATGTGGATAGGGGACGGGAGGTGAGGCGATGTTGGATCACTTTGCCAACACAGCAATCTGAGAGCCGGGGCATGTCGGAGAAGCGGGAGGCTCAGGTAACAGGAAGAGCTGTGAGACGATCAGGAAATAACACTGTCTCTTTGAATTAGCATTTCCAGCTGAAATAGGAGGGGCAGAAACCTCTGGCAAGACTTCAGTTGCACTGGGTTGTGTGACATATGAGGCAGAGGCAGAAATGTGTGTGTATGTTTACAATCTGTTTCAGCGACTTGGAGATAATACAAATTTTAAAAAATGTCTATCTTGACCGCAGCAATAATTTAACTCCCAAAGTCTGTAAGAATTTGGTGAATTGCTCAAAGACGCTTCAGCAGAACTCATTACACTTTCCTGCTGTCCAACAAAAACGGTGTGTAATACATTTGCGTTCGTCTGTCCATGTTTCTTACCAGGCGATTGATGCGTACAAACTCCTCCGGACTCTTTGCCCAAGGTGGCAGCTCCACATCAGAGACTACAGTGCCGTCCTCCATCACTCCCAGGTTGTAATTGTTGGCGTTGACAAACATCTCGGGGAGGTAGTAGAACTCTGGGATCAGTTCCTGCATGGGTACAGCACAATTTTGGAGATACATTTGAATTCAGTTAACAGTTAACAAAAATAGCTGTCACAGGCTTAGTTTTGTGTAAGAAGAAGGAAGTTAAGTTGTTTTTGAAACTACTGAAGGCTCCCAAAAATCACTAACCAGCCTAATAAAGGGGTCGGATTTGGAAAGGTGTGAATATGTCTAAGAGTACTTAAGAAGAGGTGAAGAAGACCATTAATTAAAGTATAATTTTGCATTCACATGGAATTGGTAGCTAGCAAACGGGATATTATTTTAGTGGACAAGAGACAGACGGTAAAATTAGGTGAGGCTGGCAGTGAATATAACCTTAGTTTAAGCATTTTAACTCAACTTAACTTAATTTTTTCCCTCCTCTGCGATGGAATTTACATCCAAATGTTAGGTAGCTCCCTCACACAAGGATAAAACGGGCGATTTTGGACGAGAAGCAAATATTTGTCTTTTTCAGACAACATAAGCACAGGATATACCAAGTGCAGTTCTCTTTTCACTACTCATGCTGCAAATGAATGAATGACTTCACATTGTGGAGGGAATTTATCACAAGTTTGCAACGGAGAGAGAGCTGGATTTTATAGCTACATGCATTACTATAATAATTACATGAAATAATATACAGAATAATTTTATTTAATATGTTTTATTCCAATCTTTGTAAACAATAGTGTCACCATAGCAACATATCATCATGCGCGTTTCGTTTTGCCGTCCTGCCATTTCATCAGTCTACATCTGCCTGAATATATGTGAATGTAGCATAAGTGAAAGGGGAATAAAGGGCATATGTATACATACAAATCCACTTCAGAAATGGTTTTAAGATTCCATTGTGTGTGTCTGTTAGACAGTTAGACTGTGGTGTTTTCTAAATTGTACAATTGTTCATGGAAATTACATTTCTGACTGCTTGCCTGCTGCCCGCAGTTGTGCTTTGGCCACTATAGACGATGTCAGAAACCTCTGAGCGTTCACTCGGCTGTGGTTTTTAGCTATTCAAATGCACTGGTTTGCTTTGTCTGTATCTAAGCAGCAGAAAAAGAGTTTTCTAGTCACCCTTCACCCCCTTCTTCCACAACAAGAGAAAAAGACTCACTCAGCCAAATTCATTCCTAACTATGATGTTTTTATTTGGCTGTCCCAAACAACACAGAGTATTTTCAAACTGGCAGAAGAGTGAAGAGAAACGTAGTTTTGACAGGAGATGTAACCCCGTATGTTTAGCCATTCGTCATTCTTAACTAAGCAGAACTTGCCACAATGAGCGTAAACATTAAGATTGAGTTTGAACTTAAAAACAAGTAGATAGATCCATACTGCCCTGCAGGCCTGAACTGTAATGTTATTGTGGTGTCTCTTATGAAACACAAGGATGGACCAGAATGTCGATTTGAATGTCAATCTCAATTCTTGGCTGCTTCATGTAAATAATAAAAAGAGTAGTGTGAAGTGTGTATAGTGCTGTAAACTGTAAACATTAAAATTGATAAAGTCTCATGTTTTCCTGTTGTCTTCATATGTACTTTATGACACAAAGCAGGGCTTCATTCCTCACTGCACTGGGGAACAGCAGGGCTGCACGATTAAAATGGCAAAAAGGAAAATCATAATTATTTTGATCAATATTAACTTCGCCATTATTCACTGATTGTATGGGACAAAACATTTTTTGCTTTCACTTTCATTTCTGCTAAATTCCTGCTAATGTACAAATTTGTGCATCAAAATAAAGACTCGTCCTTATTCACCATGTATATCCTAAAAGAAAAAAACTCCTAAATAAAACCTCATGTGGCAAAACTGTTTATCCAAAATTAATTCAATTTTGCATTGTGCTATATTCATATGATGATGCAGTGTACAGGGTTGTTATTATGGAGTCGATGCTTGACAAGGATGGCGATTCAGTGAGGTAACATTAGTGACATTATTCTTCTTGGCGTTCTGCAGTTTGTGTTCGTTCGCAGTTTGTTCTTGCTTCACATCACTAGACCTAAATCCACAATACTTCCAAACAACGAATAAAGATCTGTTTCGAGGGAACAGCTCTTTGTCTTCCGCTAAAGAGATTTGATTTTTGTTTTGCCCGTCTGTTCTCTGTTAAATATTACTCTGGACTGCAGGGAGGCTTGTTGTTAGTTTAAGAAGTGCTTGATTTGATATGCAGCGAAGCACACATTTTAAATGTCAACATCATAGTCCATCATGTTTATTTAATTGTGGTAAGCCTTATCGTGATTGAGATTAAAATAAAAAATTTAAATAAAACGTGCAGCCCAAGAATAGACAAAATAAATAAATACAGGTTTCATCTGTATGTTAGCACAGGAATTTTCAGGCTGATAAAACCCTAAAACGTAGCTGTATTTCATTGTAAGATTAGTCAAACACTATAGTTTTTAAAATACAGACTAAACAAGAACATTTATTTTGGGGGTTTGATGGTAGCCCTGCTGGCTGTAGACAAAGCTTGTGTGACTACAAGTGCTGACTGGTCCTCTTGAGAAGGACAGAAAGATACAAACATGTTGACAGTCTGACATCAGAGAAGAACGGTCCACCGCCAACACCAAGCTGACATGCCCCAGTCTGTCAGGCGATGATGACGGCGTGGCTGCATGCAAATATTCCACACTACAACTTGAACTCCAGTAGCAGGTTTGGACATTTTTTTCAAACTGATTTTTCGAATGGAACTTGATCTCTAACAACTACAAACAAATAAACCTCAAATAAAAACATGACCCTTTTTTAAGATTAGCTGCTCAGTACACCCACCTCTCATCAAATGGGGTGAAAACATCCGATCAAATGAGCAAGCAAACACACAGGTTTAAAACAACACGGCACTTCCTCACTTCTGAAATCTCTTCACTCCACAAAACCTGACCTAAAACTAAAGGTCAACCTCTTAACGAGTCCTGCAGCTCACCCGGGTTCACTGGCTGCAGCCTGCTGTAAATTTGAGCTGGAGGTGGCACACACACACACACACACACACACAAACCAACAAAACCTTGAGGGCTTCGCTCCCCAACACTCAAGCCTGCCTTGCATGGACCATTATGTGCAGTGGCCCCTTTGCTCCGGCCTGGTCAGAGGCCAGCCCCTCTGATCCCCAATCCTGTCCTGTCATGGGTCACTGGAGGGGGCTCTGGCCTCTGGGCTCCTCTGCATCACTTCCACTGTTGCTACTTTCTAACCCCTCCGCTCTCCTCTCTCCCCCTCTGATGCCTTTGGGCTTAAGCTGAGGGGTCAGGGGATTGGGGACTGGAGGTCATGCTAGCGTCACCCAGGCTAGAGCCACATTGAATCTGGGTGTTGTAACCTATTATCATCCCTTCTTAACAGTGGGGTATGAAAACATTGGGGCTTTTTGCCCTCTGGCAGGGACAGAGGACTGCTATCAATGGCTCCAATGCAAAAGCTAAATGGTGTACTTAGCATAGTTAATTGATACATCTCGTCCCTAATTCCTCTTTTGCCTGGAACATGAATACGTGCGTCCAAGTGGATAAAGTCGACGGACTTTCATTCAAAATATGCTAAAGATTCAAACTGAACAAGGAAACAAAGTGATGTGGTCCAGATTTCGCCTTTATTTTGATCTGAGGTTGAGCTCTCACAGTTTGATCCACATTGACAGGTCTAGACTGAAGAGAGCAAACGAGGGCTCTTGTTGGGCTTTCGCAATCAAGCATCGGCCAGCTACGTAGTAACACAATCCATATGTTTTATCGGCGGGATGGAGGGAGGGGTGGTAAACGCAATCAAGCGTCAAAACCCCCAACACCACTGCTGTTCCCCCATCCAGTGACCCAGTGCCAGGAGACCAAGCAAAACCCGGCTTTGACATAGAATGTCTGACTGTAGTCGTAAATGTTTTAGGAGAGCAGTTAAAGTGTGCACTGGGGGTTCGAGGGCCCTCAGTATGAGAATGACCTGTGCTGTTGCAGGGCAGATCCAACAGCTCACAGCACAGTTTGGGGGCCCAACGGGCAGGGATTCAAGTCCAGGTTATAGCTGGCTGAATCTGAGACAGACGGCTGGGACAGATGAGGATTAGTCCAATGCTTTGATCAGAAGACCAGGAAGCTTTCATTGCATAAGGACAATGATTGGTAGTGACTGGACATTACTCTTTTGAAACCTTTTTCTTCTTTGTCTGTAAAGATGCTGGATGGGGATTTATTCTCCTGTAGTGCACGGTCCTTTATCTCTTTTAACTCCTAACCTTCTTACAAGTCAGCCATCTTAAAAGGAAAGAAGGTAACTTTTTTTGGAAAGCATTTTCATATCATGTGTGAGCAGTAGTGGATAGTATAAACAACATATGTAAGAACCGGGTCTATGGTATGAATTTCGGCTGTACTGTGTTGACCAGGAGAGCCCTCATTTTGCTTGGCCAAAAAAAACCTGCACCAACAAAACATGAGAGTCTATGCTGATATGCTTTGAATAAAAAAATGGCTGATAGTGCACAACTGAGCTAGCAGGGTGTGCTTATGTAAAATATAGCTGCACTAGCTACAGACAGAGCAGTTTGAAATACTTTAACTTTCTTTTTTTCTTTGGGTTAAAGCAGAAACCAGAGGGGAGGCTGCAGTGTGATCAAAAATGACACCATGAGGTTGAAAGTACCAATAAAAGAATCAATAAAGTGATAGTTTTGCCAATACCAAACTAGGATTAACACTTAGAAGAGATGTAGAGAGACAGCTTTGGTTTAGCTTGTTTGTAACAACAAAGAAGAGGAGGTGTTTTTTTCTTTTTTATACATGGATCAAATTTAAAAAGTCAGACGAGCAGAAAATAATTCTCAAATCATGTCAGACAACAGTGGTTACAAGGGCTGGCAATACTAAATATACTTAAGAAAAGGTTTTTATACATTTTTTCCTACTTATTATTCCAGTTTTGCACATCTAATGCCCTTAAATACCTCTGTACTACATGAAATATGTCTTAAAAATATAGTTAACAGTTAAAAAAGAGCAAAAGAAGATAAAATATTTTTTTATCACACAGTAGGGGTGTACACTAGAGTAAAAACATTCTGGGAAACTGTTACACTGGGTCCCTGGATAAGATTATTGGCTATACTGTTTATTGCAACCCAGCATTGTGCCTTTTGAATTACACTGCTGAAGGAACCTGGTCCAAACACAACAAACAAGTTTTAAAAACTGGATGGCTGCATGACAGCTAAGACTGATAGCAATGATCTGGAATGATGCAGATCAGCTGAAAGAGGGACTGTGGCTTCAAACATTCCTGGAGATGATTTCCATGGAAGGAGCTGCATCCAACCTTTCTTAACTTTATAATGAAGAACAACTTCTGTGGAAAGTTAGAATGGACACTATTCATAAAATGCCTACCCCAATATCTTGAGACATACTTACATTGCAACACAAATGGTCAATGTTTCCATTATTTATTACTCTATTGTATACGGCTTGAATTATACTTTTTAGCTTGTCCTCTGGACTCTCATCTCATGAAGCAACATATAATCTCTCTTTTTCCTTTGTTTTATCGTATCTTTATTTTGTTTTTCATCAGTGAAATATGGTGGCCTCTTTTTCTATTTAAATAAAATTCATGTTAAAAAAAACAGTGCAGTTCAAGCTGCCATGCAGTTGCTATACCAGTGTTTTACCTCTTCAGAAGCTCTTCACCTTAACAAAACAAATAGACTGTGATATATATACCATTACTGTCTGCCCTGTGTGTGAGCATGCATCAGCGTGCAGAGTACCTTCACATCAGATGTGTCTCTCTGGCAGTTCCTCCAGGCTCGGATCACTGAGGAGAAAGTGCGGTCAGCGTGGTCAAATTTCCCTCCTTGGAAGTTGAGGAAAAATGTGGTGAAGGGCTCCTGTTGATTAGAAAAATAAAGTCAAAATCTGAGCTCAGGACTCTGTTGCAGTAACTGGCACAGCCTATCGTCAGTGCTAAAATAGAAAACCTTGTTGTTGCAATAAAAGCATGCAACTGTGCTCACGGTTCAATACAGCCCTGTGTCAATAGAGTTGAACCTAAATCTGCTCTTTTTACACACCCTCTAACAAACTGGAGTCCAAAAATGAACAAGTAAGATAACAATAATCCCAGGGAGCTACAAAAGCCAATACACTCTTGCTACTGATGCATTTCTAATCATGTATAATCTTGTTAGGACAGATCAATAGCTGTCTCTCTGACGCAATGGCCCCCAAGTGACATAGGCACAATATGCTGGACCTAAGCTACAAACCAGTACTGTAGATGGCTAATTAAGTCCAGCCTGAAATGACGTAAGGCTCATTTGTTTAAAAAGTGAGTTTAACCACATTGTTTCTCATTACGGAGTTAAAATAACAGAACTGTAAAACCTCACAAATACACACAAAACACACAGAAATTGTTAACATTTAATGCACAAGCAGTTTTCAGTTACTCTCTGATGTTAAGTTTGGTCTTTAAGTGAGGGTTTCTGGTAAAGTGGCTTTAGAGTAAGCCCGCTAATGATGTGCAGGGATCAATGAGGTAACTCCACTGGGAGTCACTGAGACAGTGAGCTACTGGGACAATAACAGGGGAAAACTGCACGTTGGAGAAACTTAGTAACCTCCCTCTCCCCTGAGTGCAGTATGGAAAGATTGATGGCATCCATTCAACAAAAGGTACCAAAAGAGAGCACTCCACTGCAAAGAATGTACACTGCATGTAGTCTTCAAACGCACATCAAATGACACATAATATCTGCTGTTCCTCAAAAACGGTAAGATTTTGCTGCAGGTGAACACTTTTTTTCATGGCTGACATTTAATTGCACTGTCGGTTGTTGTTCTTTTTTTATTATCTGGCGACAACATTGAAAAAATAAATCATATGCAACAATAAACGAGGAGAAATATGCATGTGATGCATATTTAGCACACATTTACTCTCAATTTGATAAAAATAAATTTGTTTCTAGGAAGCAGGGGCCTAATTAAGAATGAATTAATGACAATATAAAACTCCAAAGAAAAACAATGAACATAAATTGAAAAAAAAACATAAAAAATTGTTTGTCAAATAAACCAAATATGCATATTGCTGTGCATAGCTATACTTTTAAAACTCTGTAGAGGTGGGGCCTTTTCACAGACAGTTTATAAGCTACGTTACCTATACCTTGAGGACGAATATTGTGGACTAAACATACATTTTTTTTGGGTTCATAATTAGAATTTTTATAACACTAATGAAAGCAACAACCAAGGATGTTGCAAAAGATTTTAAAGGAATAGTCTGGACTATTTGAAGGGGGGCTGTATGAGGTACTAATGGATAGTAAGTGTATTAAGTGCAGTATTATAATATTTTAGATATAGCGTTCACTTAAACTGACATTGATTTTTTTTTTTTTGGGGGGGTGAACATTTTTTAAGTGGTGAAAATACACTTTGCTGCTGACTTGTCCATAGCAGTCCATTATTAGCAGCTTCTGTGCTAGTATTCCTCTACTACTGTAGTTAATACACTGACTATCCATACATACCTCATACAACCCCACTCTAAATAATCCGAACTATCCCTTTAAATTATTAGTAATTATAAAATTATGCATCTTTCGATATTAACTGCACTTACGATACGCAGGAGCCACATCAGGGTGAAGCTGGAGGTGGAGTAGTGGGTGCCATAGTGGAACTTCGGCACCTGCTCATCCTCCCAGGACTCATATCGATCGGAAAAGAACGCTGCCCTCTTGGGGTTCAGAGCACCAATGGGCTGTAGGGAAATGAAAACATATTTTCAGACATGTTAAAAAGTGAAAATTAATCTGCAACACCCTTTAACTGCTGCTTGACGTAAAAACAAGAGATAGAGATGAAAAAATGACAAACACATGGGCGTGACAGCAAAGGGGAAGCCGGGCGGTATTACTGAATACATTCTGGGACCACTCTCTGCAGCATAACAGTTGCAAGGCAAATGAAGCTGGTAACCTTTGTGCAATCTCAAATGAATATTAGATGATGTTTCCCTTCAGACAGAGATCAATCCTTTCCCACAGAGTGCTTTTTAGAGGCTGTGAAACAGAGCCCCTGCAGCTGTAGTCTGTCAGAGAAAACTAATGTCCTCCAATGAAAGAGTGCCTACTAGGAATATCAATAGCAGGGCTGTGGGTTCCTTTAATTTCTACTTTTATTAATCTGTAACTAATACACTGGTCACCAGCCCTATTTGTAGTCTAGAAAAATGGTTAAGTTGCATTAATTTTCCATCGCTCTACAAAACCAATAACCCTGTGCTGCTCAGCTATTATTTAAATACTCATTTATAGAAATCACTTTCAGGCTGGTTCAATTTTTATTAGTCTTCTGCTGGCTGTGCCTCATTCTCTCTAACTCCCTTCATCTCTCTGCCTCACACACACACACACACACACACAACAGATCAATGGTAATGGAATGATGGCCTTTTGAGGATGAGGGGCTAGTAGGGCGTGGATCAATTGGATCTCTTTCATATCATAGGGTGCCTGTCACAGCGAGACTCATCCAGGGCCAGGCATTGATATTGATCTGCGCGATGGCTACTGTTCTGTGTAGGTGTAATGGGGCGTGCTTGTGTACATGTATTTGTGTGTGTGGGGGTAGTGATGCAAGCGGGATTTGTGCAGAATTGGTTGCTTTTGTGCATATATTTTTGTACTTTTGTAAATAGAGTTCCTGCGCGTGTGTGCAGAAAACACCTCGTGCCACCACACTGTGCAGCTCTGCGTTGACAGTGATACACTGTGGGCTTCCTCAGGGCCACTGGGGGTGGGTGAGTACACAGAGTGAATTATACATCAAGCCCATTGGTCTGATTTATAGCCCTAATAACAGTCGGCTCATTAAAAAAAGAAAAGGGAGAGGAGGCATATAAAATAAAAAAAAAGACTGAAAGTGCCACAGTGACAGAGAGAGGAGGAGAATTGTGTGTGAGTGCATGTGGGGGCTGTTGGTTTGCGCGAGCCCGACATTGTTTACTGCTGTAAATTACTGTGGAGGCTAGCGCTCTCAGCTTACAGTAGCTACAACAGAGCGGCGGTGACGGCGCCGTACATCAGAGCACAGCGCCGGGATGTGTGCTGATGGAACGCCTGCTGCCGCCCCGCCACAGATTGGCCTAATATGTCGTGGCAAAGAATAGCGCTCTGATGAGGACTCAGACAAATGAACCAATCTCATAGTTTTAATTAGACTTGAGAGGAAGCTAGAGAACAAAGATGTGCCGGTGCTTTGAAGGGGTAAACATCAGAGAATTAATCTCGGATTAGTCCTAATCAGTTCTTCATCAGGAGTGGTGACGGTGTTACGGAGCCATTAAAAGCAGCTACTGTGAGAAAAATATCACAAGAAATAATTACAGTATTTAAAACTAAAGGGCAGGTATCTCAAAACAAATCAACATGGTTTTTTGCATCATTTGTGATCAGATTCATGTTTAAAACTGTCAGGCTGGGTTGTAACAACAAGGATTTATTTTTAAAACTGATTAAATCATGAAAAGATTCCATTTAAACCTGTCTTTAAACTTCAGTTTAGTTTAAACTTAGATTAAACTGAATTCTGTTGTACCTAAACTTAAAACTCCAATTTAAAATGTGATCCATTTCCTTTAAACATACACTTGAGGAAGTTTAGTTTTTAAAATGGCTGTCTCCTTTAAGATGGATTGAGCAAAATATTCACGTTCCTTGAAGAAAGTTAAAGGACAGACTCAACCAAACAGTTTTATGATGCTGCTGAATTCCGGTCAAGATCCCGGTTCTCAAAGGAAACTGTTATGGAGCTAAACAGGAAGATTTGACCAAACATGCCACCAAGCATGGCAGTGAAAAACATGCAGCTGTACAGTCAATGCTCCCGCTCCTCGTCGTCTTGAGATTTTATGCCGCCGGATGTTTCCAGAGGGTGGATGAGGTTCTGTCAAACGGTGTAACATTTTGTTAGTTTTTTAGCTAGCTAGAAATCAATGTAATGTTTTGCTAATGTTTTAGCTAGCTAGCAAACAGTGTAATGTTTTTTATATTCTT
Source organism: Lutjanus erythropterus (assembly GCF_056507025.1). Classification (NCBI taxonomy): domain Eukaryota; kingdom Metazoa; phylum Chordata; class Actinopteri; order Lutjaniformes; family Lutjanidae; genus Lutjanus; species Lutjanus erythropterus. The sequence goes on along the minus strand of NC_139319.1, from coordinate 14,109,551 downwards.
TGCTACCTGGAACACAATGTAATGTTTTGTTAACTTGTTAGCTAGGTAGAGGAATACAGAGCAGCTGAGAGTTAATGCCCCCCTCCCCTTTTATAATTAGAAGGTCCTGACCAACACAAATTTAATTTTTATTTTAACTTGGGTAGGCAAGCATCTCCATATTGATTAAACTCAATTTAATTTTGAGTTACACCAATAAACTTGGATTTACTAAACTGCTCTGCCTAATTTTTAATCTGGATTTACTAATTTTAAAGTTTTGCTAAACTCCGATTTGAACTAATCTTTGATTAAACTAATCTTTGTTGGTACAACTCAGTCTCAGAGTATTCTGACATTCAAAAATCAAAACAGCCAGTCCATGTAGAGACGTCACGTTACTGCAACGTCAAGTCTGCATCAGAAACTGAGTGAGTGACACGGAAACAAACAGATAATTCAAATTGAACATTATGCTCCCTGTATGCCATCGACCCAAAATGTCCTACATAGTGAATTTGTTCAATAAGTAAACTTGGTAGAGTTATCCTCAGGTTGAGAACACAAATATTTTAAAAATGTGTGGATATACCCAGAGGAAAAACACATTATGGAACAACAAGAATCTTCCTGAGAACTATTATAAGAACATTACCCAGCGCTGCTTTGCTTTTAAAACAATAATAGGTCACCGGTGATGAAGTATAATGGCTTACCAACGATTTGAGCATCACTCGGGCTTTGAGTCATAAATCAAAAGAGCCTTTTGAAAGGAGTGTTTATGTATAATGTCCTATTTAAACAGTGAAAATGGTGTGGAGGGCCTGGGGGATAAACATATGGGGCGCGTATGGTGAAATCAATACACCATTAGCTGATGTGGCTGTGAGTAGTAGGTTATAGCACAAAGGTACAGGGAGCGCTCAATAAATCCTCACCATTTCTGTTGCTATGTAAATGTAGATCACCTAATCTTTGGTTTGGGGGCAAGCATTTCTTTTAATTGTTTGTTGTGCTTCATTAAAAGCAGGGACGAGCATGCTTTTGTCTTCAGGGGGACTGAATGACCCCATTGACCAATTAAAATCATCCTGCAGCTATCTTTATGTAGGACATGTGTATTTTTGTGGAGAAATGTGTGACAGTGTGTGTAAAAGGTAGAGGAATAAAAAAAACAGCGAAGAGTTATAACACTTGCAGTCAGTTCTTGTGTGTGCTTATCGTGACTACAATGTTATCTCGGGGGTCGGCGTTTGATGTCAGGTTGAGGTTAGAGTTTATGATAAGAAAGTCCCTGGGGTCAGAATGGCTCTGGCAGCGGGGAACATAAATTCTGTGTGGCCTCTGTTGTGCTGTGGATGATGACAGTGTGTGACACACACACACGTTCATAGCAATTTGGCTCCTCAATGTCACTGGAGGCTTCTCAGATGACCTGTTTCTATAAGAGACAGCCACCAACGTGACATAAAGGGGGGGATAAGAGAGATGTGGACGGTGAGAAAGAGAGACAGAGAGGCAAACAGAAGGAGGAACAAACCGAAACAATAAAAGAAGAAAAAGCAGGAGGTGGTGAATGATGCAGACGTACAGCAAAAGAACTAACTGTGAAGGTCAGAAAACATTAGGATGCAATGAAAAGAAACAGAGCACAAATGATTGCGGGTGCAGAATTGTGGGGTGGGGGTTGATTTGGGGGGCTGTGCAGTGCAGCTTGCCCTTTTCCAGACACTGCAGTCTGCCACGGTCCAGTGGCCATACACTGATATCACATGTGTGTCAACAACATGAATAAAACAGATGTAATAAAGATTGGCCCCGCTCACTCCCCTCCTTCTCTCACTGCTGCTGAGGAGAAAAGAAGCATGAGGATGGCAAATGATGTTGTTCCTCTCTTTACACTCTCTCCTCCTCTTTCTTTTGCTCTCAGATTGTCTCTCTTGTTTCTCCTCCTTTCACCCATCTCCCCCTTCATTCGCTCGGTCCCCGGGGCTGCAAGGCTTGACTGAACACAGAGGCTGAGCTGTCCAAACTCCAAGGCGGTGCAAAGGAGAAGAGCAGGAGGCAGAAACGAGCTGAGAAACTGAAGGAGGGCTGCATGTGTGTGTTACCGTGTGTGGGTGTGTGTGTTCGTGGGGCAAGTACAACTGTCACATTTCAGCCTACTGGGCAACATGAAGCCAGATAAACAGAGAAATTATGCAGCTTCATACAGTGGGGAAAGCTACACTGGGAGGGATAAAAACAGAGGATGGAGACACAGAGGAACAGATCGGAAGTGAAAGCAGGACCAGGGAGAACCTCAGGGACAAGGTGTTGACTGTTGGGGTGTTTGAGTCTATATGACAGGGTGGTGTGAAAGAATGGAAGTGTGAGTGGATGGTTCATGTGTTTGGAGTAAATGTGCAGGGCTACTGTATTGTACTGAGTTATACTGTGCAGCTATTTCCAAGGTTTAATGCATTTTAATGAATATTTAGATAAGGTCTCAGTCACAACAGAATTTGTAACACCAAAATTTCAAGTCAAGATTCATTACGTCAGTGGAATCACTGATAACAGTGCATTTGTTTGGCATTCACAGTCTTGGCATGGATCAAATGCAACAGAACCAGAGTCCAAAATGGAGGTAGCCATCATATTAGTTCTGTCACTGTATGAAAACAAGTAGAGCCGAATGAAAAGCACACCTTTGGAGCTTTACTCTTCATTTCCTTCTTTAGTCAAGCAATGCCAAGATAACAAAGCTTCTAGCACCACCTATGGTGTGACTGACTGATAATAGCACTGCATCAAAAAAAAAAAAAAAAGATGAATGTACTTCAGTAGAGTGCAGATCTTTGCCAGGCAACAAATACAGAAGCACCTCCTGCAGATGCAACCAGCAGAGATTTGCAAATGATAGTTCACCTATCTCGATAAACTTAATGAGGAAATAATAAATGGGAAGATAAATCCAAATTTATTAATGTAAACTTTGCGAATCATTTAGAAGTTTTTTTTTAACTTAAAACATTTATTTATTTAGAGCATTACAAGCAATCAGGCAGTTTTACAACAATATAATAGATAATAGAAAAATCTACAGTTTTGGAGAAAGTCACAAAAGCTGAAATACTAATAATATACATTTGTTGTTGTCTATTCACAGGTCAGAGACTGCATGTCCCAGTGGAAGTTGTGGCTCTGTAGAATTTATAACAAACCAAATTTCATGAAAATTGGTTTAGAATTAAATTAGTTACAGTTGATTTTGTACTTGTTATGTGAAGTCTGCACTTTTCAATACACACTGTATTTGTGTTTTAGTGGATGTTGGCCAAAAAGTGGCCTGCAGCAGACAGGGTAGGCCTCGTCTTTAACCTAGCAGTTGTTGATGACCTGTGGCCTCTGTTTGCTGGTTAAGAGTCAGCAGCAAGTGTAAAACAAAGCAGTCAGTACAAATTTTTTCCCCCAAAACTTATGAATCACCGCCACCACAAGAGGTGCTTGAACAGTCACAAATGCGTACAAAAATATTAGGCTGATGCGTCCAGCAGTATGTGCGATCAGCTATGAACAGTAGCTCAAGCCTCTTTTGGTCACACATGACCTATCGTGATCCAGGTTTACACCTGGTGGAAAGAATAAACTGCTGTGCAGCATTTTGACATTCAATAAACCATAAAACTATTACATAAACAACAAACAAATCTCCTAGATTGAATTTTATCATCTCACCCAAACCTACAGCAACACACACACACACGAACAAAGACATATGCATTTCTTAAAACAATGCTATTCTCGGTTTCAACCTAACTGTAAAATGTTCCACTCTGTCTCACTAGGTCAGTACTCCTCCTCTCTCCCCCCCCGGATGAACACGGGATGCTCCAAGGACCTGAACAAATGCCCTCAAGTGTAACTCTGAAATGCGTTTCCTCCAACGTATCCCCTGTCCATTAACACATGCCTTTTTGTTTCCATGGCTGATTTATTCAGTCATTTTGGTTCCAGCAGCCCGACAGTCGCTCAATCATTTCACTCTAAAACTAATCCTCTGTCCTCCCACCACTGGACAACATTACGCACAACTGATGTTTTTAGCTTTTCGTTCTGTGTGTGTATGTGTGGAAAAGACAGGGAGTTCATGCGAGTAAATAATTGCACGTCTACTTACAAGAAGGGGGAGAATCTTTTAAGCAGTTTCAGCTGCGTGAGTGTGTATTTATGTGCCAGGGAGCATCTTGGGGCAGGTTTCATTGTTTAAAGCCCAATCACTTGATGCCTGGAGCTACCAGGGAGTACTACTTCACTTCCTGGTGTGTTGCGGAAGGTCAAACTTGAAAGATTTCAATTATGAACTTTGAATTATGGACAGAAAACTGCTGCTACACCAGAAAACATGAGCCACGAGGAGAGAACATTAGCAGTTTAAATCTGATTTGACTGCAGGGAGGTAGAGCTGCCTCAGCTAACACAAGTCAACAACTAATCATACAGATTATCATAAAGTTTATCACCTACAACTTTGGGAAAAATATCATAGTATACCACCAATTTCATATATTTCCCAACATACAGCAGATTACAGTGTTGGAAAAGTTACTTTCAAAAAGGAATAAAATAATAAATTAGTGTCTGTATTGAGTTACACTGCTTTTGTGCTACTTTCACCAAAATAACTGCAGAAGAAGTGCTAAGCTTTAGTAAATGGGAGAGGGCAATGTTGTTTTATTGCCTCTATATTGCAACACTGATGGAAAAAAGATTTAATCATTCCTGACCACCCTGTCTGCAGTCTGGGCATAACACAGCCTGGAGTATTTATTTACATTCAAGTTTATTTTTTTGACAATATGTGTGTAAACCTGAGGTTGATGCCCAATAAAAAGGCATTAAACAAATATATTCATCAATATTTTGCAATATTCTGCTTCAGTTACTAATGTAGGTTAAAGTATGGTGGCCCACATTTCCCATCATGCATTTAAAGATGATCCTTTTAGATAAAATAAATGCAGCACTGGACTGAGTAGTTTGTTAAGTTTTCTTTTTTATGTTTCAAACGGAAATGTTACCTGTTGTCAGCCGTATTTTGCTATAATTTTACACACCTTTTAGCACCACTTAAAAAACACATCTGGCACTCTTGGTAGTCCCTTACTTGACATAGTAAATGTAATAATATTACTGAAATCCCATTAATAACATGGTAAATTACTTTGATACCGCTAAATGTAAATATATTAATGTGGTGTGTTACTTTTATAACACATTACCCCCTAACACTGGTAGATTAGCAGTAATTCCAAAAATAAACACAAAAATAAATGTTACATGTCTGAAAAAAAATCTAATGCTTTTGTAACTGAATTTAAACTTGAAGTCTTCTACGACACAACCACATATTTAAGTAACTAAATGAGAAGAACTGAGCTACACTTGTGTAAATACAGCAATCAGCCACCAGTAACTACAGACCTGATTTACTGTAACTACACACAAATACAGGCACAGATACAAAGATAGACCCCAAATATTTCTTTTTAACTGCCCTCTCTATCTTTGGGGATTAAAGAAAAAATGAATAAGTAGGTAATAGTAGTAATGAGTAAGGAGAAGGGGACTAAGTGTTTTACCTTGGACAGATCTCTGAAGTTGCTGGGCAGAGTGAGGTCAAGTTCCTCTGAGTCATAGTTGGTGATGACCCAGGGGAAGACCGGGTACTGGTTCAGGTCATTAAAGGTCCGACCTGGTGAATGAGAAAAGAGAAAATGATAAAGATTAAACAAAACATCGTATCAAGGACTGTCACCACAAGCTCTAAATTATTTCTGAAGCCCTTGTGCTGGTGAACATTTGTTCGTGTTCTCACCAGAGATGGTGTTGAGAAAGATGAGGTACTCAAAGTTGGATATCTCGCGGCGTTGCCAGCGTTGGGTCATGTTAGCTGCCTTGAACAGCTGCTTTGGTGTGGCCAGAGAGATGCGTCTTCAAAGAGAAAGACAGAAAATCAGACACTAAAACATTTGTACCCATTTAAGGTGTTTCTTGCTCTGGTGGGAACGGACAAATACTGTGAAACAGTACAGAGACAAAGTCAGTCACCACATCACAAGAACAGCACTTGCAGACTGGAAAAAAAGCCCCAGGCTTTTATTAGACTTTTGCAATACAAATGTCACTATATGAAAAATCTATTGAAGTTACAGTCTTGCTAATTAAGAAGACAAATATGCAATAAATTGGGTTGACTACGTATATTTGTGTGCATGTGCGCACACACACACACGCAGAGCCTGGAGCATGATGTATGCAGTAGGACAAAAAACAAATGACCCCCAATCCAATTAAAACAAAGGAAAATGATGGAATTAATCACTGTCAGGGTGTGTGATTATACTCATTAGACCACTCAAAGGTGAAAAGACATCTTTCCAAATACTAGTGTACTATAAGACGCACTATTTTTATATTCTGTTGTCACCAAGCAATAATCTGCACAAAGATACAGATGTGGGTTTCTGTATTTTCTTTTTGTCTCCCGTAGATCACATCACAATTAAATGTCAGCACTTACAGAGGAGAAAAGACAGAAGGTGTTCGATACTGGCCAAATGTATCAAAAGCAGTAGGATTATATCCAATTATGAGCACTAATATTAAATGGATAATGAAGTGTGGTTGTATAATTATTGTTGTGGCGCTGTGGTCATTAAGTAATTTGTGCTGTGCTGGCTGTATGAGCCGGTGTGTGTGCGCTGAGCTGCCCTGTACAGCTGTCCTCAGGTCAAAGAGCCAAGGTGTCCCTGGCCTGCAAACCAGCTTGATTAATGAACCCAACACAAACACACACAAATTCTCTCACCCTAACATACACACGCATGCACGCATGCGCACACACACAAACACACACACACACACACACACACACACACACACACACACACACACACACACACACACACACACACACACACACACACACACACACTCCTATATCCACACAGACTCATTACTGCATGCACTTTCTTATTCAGACTGCTTACACACTGTTGCTACGTGGAGCATTTTTTTTGTTTCCTAATATTGAGAAAACATTCCCCATAGATCCTACATCTTCCTGACTCACACGCCTAAACTCCCCAAAATATTCATGCATCTCACCTGACAACAACTGTCAGAGCTCAGACTAATGAAGACAAAAAATTCACAACATGCAGAATAAAACTGAAACAAATCCCTACTGTACACACAAAAAATATACACTTTACCATGTCTTTAGGTGTGGTTTGTGTTATTCAGTCTTGCCCGTTTTGCATTTTTTGCTTTAACTGTATTTGTACTCTCTGTTTGAAATTTAACTTACAGAAAGCTGGAGTTACCATGTATACTATTTGCACCTTTTTGAAAAATTTACCCAAAACATTGTGAAAATGTTTTATTCTTCATGAGGTTTCTTCTTTTTTTTCCACCATAAAAATTTTTTGGGGGGTCAGTTCAAGGGTCTAAGGACAGGAAGTGTTAGTTGCTGTGTATATTGTAAAGTCATTTGTGGCAAATTTGCAAATTTGCATTATACAGTATAAATAAAACTGACTTGACAATTATACCTTTACCACCATATAATGTATCAAACTGAAAACTTAAGCTGCCTGCATCACATAATTAAAATATGGCAGAAATGCAGTAAGACTTCCTGGCCACTGCTTTCATTTCTCTTGATTTCCCTGCTGGGACCACACATGCCAGCAGCTGGGTTGGTCTTGGCTTCAGCACTGCCCGGACACAGAGCAGACATGATGTGAGGCAGGGCGAGGGGAGGGCGAGGGGAGGATGGGTGGGTGTGTGCCCTGCAGGCTTACAAGCAACTATTTGCTTCACACTGATGGAAATAAATAAATGAACTGGACTGTGTTTGTGTGAAGCCAATTGTGTCTGGGAGGTGAGGAGAGAGTGGGAGGGATGGACAAATCAGTGACCAAACCCCTGTGTGCATGTGACAGCAAGGGAGGGAGGGACGATATTCAGTTCTGTGGGATACAAGTAACAACAGTAGCTGCAGTTATATGGACAGTATTTTTCCAACATGACTGAAATTATTCTGATTAGAGATTCCAACTTAACTCTTTACATGGACGCTAATAAAGTGATCTGATACGATGTGTGTTTACATACCACAAAACATGTAATGCCACTTTGAAGTACCAAACCTATCAGAAGAAAAAGAGGAAGTGGTTCCACCTCATTCAGATCACATAATAATATTGTAAGCAGTTTTATTGAGTCGCCTTTTAGTGAAATGCTCTGAGTGTATATGTCTAGGGCTTTTATTGTGGAAGGGCTTTTATTGTGTTACTCACTCTAACCAACCCTGCCTTTCTATAACTTGTGATCAAAAAAGTGGTAAAGATGTGAATGCCACAAAAAATTTATTATTGTGTATATCTGTGTGTCTCACCTGGTCTGTGGCAGACCAAAGTTCGTGCCCACCCCAACACGAGGAAGACTGTGGACCACCTTCTTGACCGTGGCTGCATCTGGGAAGTTAAACATGACCGCTGCTGTAGAGAGGCACAGAGAAACATCTAGTTATATCAAGGATCATCATATTTTTTGTATGACATAAAATCATCACAGTGCTACTAAGAATGTCTCCAGTATTATTGTGTAAATCAAAAACATTTATTCATCAGGGTTACAATCAAAAGGTGAAATGGATGCATATAGTTCGTTATCGGGTGCTGTCTTACTTCTGTTGGCCATGAAGATTTCCAGAGCAGTATTCTGCAGGAGGTAGCGTCTGGAAAAGACAGCGCGGATCTCTGTGAACAGCCATTTTCCATGAAGACCTTCTGTGTAGGCTAAAATCTGGAAGACAGGACAGGAAAAGAGTCACCAAAGGGACGGTGGTTGAATTCAAAGGGGACAATGAAAATGGAATAAGGAAAGGAAATTTTAAAAAGACAGAAACCAGAGAAGGGCAGAGGAGACCGGAGGGAAGGAGGGGAAGGGAAGAAGAGCAGACGGGAGGCTAGGTTAGTTCATTTTTCACACACTGATGGCACGACGGCCTGAACAGGACGATTAATGTCTTATATTGATCAGCCTCAATGAAAAAGAGATTCCTTCAGCAAGAGAATAGGCCCTATTCAGCTGGAAGGAGTGAAGGAAACGTTTAGTTCACTAAAAGATAATCCATATTACAGCATTCAGGTGACGAGGAATATCAGAAAGTCATGATATATATATATAAAATACAATATATAGCAATGTTTGATATGACATGGATGAGGTTAAGAGTCTATTTAGTGCTAAACATCTGATTAGACTGTTTTCTGTGTTTCCATGGAGGTAACTGACACAGGGGTCAAACAATATTATGTTAGCTAGCTTGAGATTTAAAAATGCTTCGATGAGCTGGGTTTAATCTGTCCCTTGGAGATTGTGGTAGCTGTCAGGGTATCTTGTTCTGATGCCACAGTGCCTGACAGACCCATATGCTCGGCCCTGCCCCTGTGATTCGTCCTCCTACTAATCCAGCATTTAGATTTGCTACTAACCTACTTAGCACTTCTTTGTTAACTAGGCTTTTGTTTCAACCTCTGCTTTTAGTTTCAAAAGCATCCTCTGACGGGGGGCGTACAGGGACATGGCAGAAAGGTAAAGGGGACGTTTTAAGGTTGTCACAGCATGGTTCAGAGGCTGTGTTATTAATCAAAAATATTCAAATGTGAGCAAGCGAGCTAGGCCCAGTGTTAAGTTAAAGGAGCTCATTAAAAGCAGGGGACAGCAGAGGGGACCAGCTGAGGCCTTTACCAGCCAGCTGAGGACAACCTCTCCCTTGCTGTCTCTGCGAGGAATAAGACCTGCCTGCATCGCAGACTCACTTCAAAGTCTCTGGAGTTCAATTAAATGTGGATTAGTGGCTTGGAGAAGCTCGCTGGGGCTGCATCCACCAGCCTCCCATCTTCCTTAACAGGGGCTCAAGATGACTGTACCAGTCACCGTCAGCCTGTAGCCAACTGCATCACAAAGATGGTGCAGCACTGATACACGCAAACAATAAGATTTTCATCATTAAAGAAAAAATATCGCATAAGCAAAATTAATATATATATAGGAAGTGAAGGCTGTTAATTTAATGATTGATTAATAAAAAAAAAAACTTTTATCTTCATCTATTTACATTTAATTTACATTTTAAGTTTTAATAGCACAACGCAAGAAAGCCACACTGATCAGCCATATTCAACAGCGCTGGTCACAGCCAGACACGCATATGCTAGCATGTTTTCTGGGGGAAGTTCACTCGCTTAAAACAACAAACTCGATCAGATAATAAAACACCATCACGCCTTAACATGCCTAATTTGAAGATGTTTCATTGATAATGAAAATACCAAAGCTATTACAAGGAAAATCATGGAATTTATGGCAGTGAAAGACCAGATTTTTTTAGTTGAGGATAGAGATTTCAGGCTTGTTGTATGCTGTCAATTATAGCTGTCAGAAAGAAACAAATTCAGAATTTACTAAAATCGGAACTGGCAGGTCAGACTTATAGACATTAGTGAATTTTATTTCCTCCAGACAGAGGCAGGTAAGCTGTTTCGTCATGTTTCCTGTATTTAGCTAAGTAAAGTTAACTGGCTGCTGTTGGTAAATACACACCTAGCGAACAAACATGAGACGGGTATCAATCATTTGTAAGTTGAGACAATTGAATTTTGATGACAAACGCCAAGACACCTGATTAGTTTTCCCTGCTGACAGACATGATGGTTACTGGATTACCATGTCAAGAACCCAACAGAAATCCCAGTACATGTCAACCCCTGACAAAAGAAATTTTAGTACTAGGCTGTCGCAAATACCAGTTTTGGAGGGTGGACGGACCAAGAATGCGATCATACTTTCCTCAAACTTGCGGTCATTACTTACCTATATGATTTGCTTTTATTGTAGTTATACGTCTAATGAGCGACAAGGACAGGAGGAGAGACATCAGCCTCCCTCCCCAGCCCCCATGACTCAAAAGTCAACTTGACCAGCTAGCAAGTGTTTAGCGGTTGTGAGGACATAGGGAGGGTCAAGCTCATCACAGCTCCACGCACATGGGACTGGAGAGGATGAGGAAGAAAAATGTTCTCTTGCATGGATGTTCTTCCAAACTGTTCTATGTGCTCATGTCACATACATGTGCCTGTTTTATATGTGTGTGGGTTACTATGCACATAAAAAACAGACTAATTTAATGTCATGGGGAGCTCCATTTCTTATTCTTTATCAGTTTTTACCTGTTTTTTTGCTACAGCTGATGCAATGTCGCCTTCAAACATAAACACTGGAATATTGGCGACAGTAGAAGCTTTGAAGCTTTTGGCTTTTCTGTTTTAAAAACAGCATCTCTGATCCTATTTTATCAAAAATGAAATTTCTGTCTTCAGGTGTATGATGGGTGAATGCTTGGGGAGTAACCTTTCACCCCCAAAAAGGGAGTGGTTGACTCATTTCATCCCCAAGAGTACACTCAAGTACACACAAAGACCTCCCGACGGATGTCAAGAAGATGCCCAGGGCTGACATGATAAAGTTGCAGTCTCTGATTCCTCAGATAGATATGACAGCAGCGGAGGCAGCCAGATATCATTTCTCTCTGGACCGATGAATCTCGTGGAACCCTGTAAATAGCACTCTATGTTCCCAAGATCATTGTCCCTACCGGCAGCGCCCTTTCCCTTGCAGATGAAAAAGCTGAGCGGGTGACAGGGAGCGTGACAAACTATCCTGTGCTGTAATGCTCTCGCCGTTCTGACCACGTCTGGACAAATTACAATGGTGTGGAGGTTATTGTCCGAGCTGGAATTATGGCTGCACCGGCTTCCTCTGTGATAAATAGTGATGGTGGAGCTGAATCAGTCAAGCTCAAAGAGATGATAATGCTACAGGAGCAGAAGACACACACCAAAACCAGACACATTTACATTTTACTACCTGAATAAAAAGGGTTGTCCAATTTAGGAATGATAACAATAAAAACCAAATGACAGAGGCTGAGAGAAGATTTCATAAAAAGGATCGGGAGCTTTTACGTCAACATGATTGGTTGAGTATAAAGCGCAGTTTTATCGATGTTTCATTTCATGTGGAACATTATCCATGGATCCAGGTCTCCTGCGTCCTGAGATCAATTTCAAGGCGTCACGCGGGAGGACGCAGCCAAACAGAAAACAAAGGAACTACTCTTGATTGCAATGCTTTCTTTCTCTCCGTCTCTCCCTCCTCCTCCTCTTTCAACCTGTTTGTGCGCCGGGCTGCTGCTCATTTCTGAAGCACTGTCGTTTGTCTTTGTCAGATGCCCAAAAGACTGCGGAATGAAGAGGGACACATGAAGAGGGGCCGGGTGACTGTGGCTACGGTGTGTAACCGCATACACACACAAAAACTGTCACCGCCGAATCTCGCAGACAGTCCTCGCCAGTGAACCCTCCCCGTCACCCTTTCCTCTGTAAACCCAGCTCCCTTTTACCGACCGCTGCCTCTTTAGAAACACGGGTAAAGTCGAGCAGAGGAACACGGTGACACAGATGAGATTTAATTGAAACTGAATTGCACTGAATTGTGGGAGAGTTAGAAGAGCAACAGAGCAACAATCAGCAGCGTGGTTCAAGATAGATGAGGCTCTCAACTGGCTTCGCTGTCGCCAGGCTGAGCATGTGTGTGTGTTTTTGGGCTGATAAGACCCTTGAGTTGAAGAAGACAGAAGCCACTGCCAAATCCTAATACAGTATATCCTTATTTGTCATAAAATTTGAAAAAAGTCTAATTTTAACACCTCTTTGTAAAAGAAATGCACGTAAACAGCATTTGATGAGTGGTATATGCATATTTGCTTGTTGGGTTTAATGTGCTGTGCATCCTTGAAGGAAAATGCGGTGATTGAAGTTCAATTTGTTGCCTGTTATTAAGTATTTCCGCATGGCTGCCTCAGTTAAAGGATAATGGATGAGGGATTTATTATTACCTTTTGGTCAAATGAAGTGGTGTGGGAGATAAGGTGATGAAATTAATGAGCGGGAGGAAGAGAGGTGATCCATCAACATCAAAACGGAGACGAGGGACAAGCGGTATTGGGAGAACTTGATAGAATTCATAAAAAAAACAAAAAAAAAAAAACAGAAAAACCTGTGGACTTATTATCAGCATGTAGAGTTGCTTATTGCTTTTCATTTCCCAAAAGCTGTCGACCTCCCCCTTGACACCCACTACTTCACATTTACCCACACATCACAAAATGACTTTTACATGCAAACAATGGACTGAGGCGGCAGATACTGAAGACTTGTGCCAATTAAAGGGATAGTTCGGATTTTTTGAAGTGGGGCTGTACTTATCAATTGTCAGTGTATCACCAAGAGTAGATGGCAGATGGCACACCCCCAGTTTGGAGAAGCCTGGTCCTGGTGTAGGAAGCTAAGCAATGTACTGCTGTGACAGGGTGAGCAACAAAAGGTATTTATTAAAAAAGGTCAAACTAAAAACAAATCAATATCAGTTTAAGAGTACACTACATTTAGAATATTTTCACCCCATTACCTTGTTGTCAAACAGCCTTTTCTGATGGGAACCTGCTGTTGTCTAAGCCAAATATTGCTCCTTCTAAAGCCACCAGACTCCTTAAGGAAAAACAGAAATTTTACTGCGCAGAACACAGGTGTTGCTGGACTATCACTGCCTTCATCAGATAGTTTATAGTTTATAGTTTAAGTTTGTTTGTGTTCTTTTGTGGTATTTTAACAGGTTAGTTCAGATTCACTGAAGTCACACAAAAACCCAAGCAAACTAACAGATCAAGGAGGTAGTCGACCAGTAATTCCTGTGTTCTGCACGGTAAAATTCCTGATTTTCCTTAAGGAGTCTGGCTGCTTTGGAGAGAGGAATATTTAACTTGTATAACGGCAGTTTTTATTTCAGATACTTTCACTGTTTTAACATTTTTCTGTTGGTAAACTGCTGTTACATAAGCCAAATTTTGCTCTCTCTAAAGAAACCAAACTCCATGGCTGAAAAATCAGTCATTTTACCTCACAGAACACTGGAGCTGCTGATCTATCACTGCCTCATACTGTGAATCCAAACAAACCTTTTCACTGAAGTCACACAGTAACACAAACAGACTAATTTATCAAGGCAGTGATGGACCGGTAACTCCTGTTTTACACAGCTTAAAATAACTGATTTTGCTAATAGAGTCTGGCTGGTTTGGCGAGAGCAATATTTGCCTTACATAATGGCAATTTCCTGTTTGAAAAGGCTGTCTGATGGCAAGGTTAAGTGGTGAAAATATTCTAAATATAGCATACACAAACTAATATAGATTTTTTTAGGTGGTTAAAATATGCTTGCTGCTGACCTTGTCCACAGCAGTCCTACACCTGGACTCCTGCTGCCAACTGCCATCTATGGCACCGACTATGAACAAGTACCTCATACACCCACAGTTTAAATGATCCAAACTATCCTTTTAAACAAGACTTTTAAATGAGACTCCTCTTATTCTTATACACAACTCACAAATACAAAGTAAACAGCTGCATATAGGTGCATCAGATCCATGTTGTTTGTGACTCTTCTCACTTGACTGATCACAGAATCAAACCATCTACAATAACCAGAGTTTCACCGAGCCGAGACGCTGACAGCACTTCTACCGCAGCAGCAAATGAGAAAGAAAGCTCAGACAAACACAAACTGACATTTAAGGGCTTTTTGACACTCCTCTGGTGCATCCACAAAAATACTCTTAAAATCCTACTCCCTACTCCCACTATTCCTCACCCATATTCTTGTCCACCTCCTCCCCCCACCTTGCCTTAACCCCTCCACCACCACTCTCTGTTCCACACTGGTAAACGAGGCCTTGTCACCCCCCATCAGTAAATGAGTTCATCGGACTAACGAGCAAGCAAAGGGCCCCGACACACTAACAAGGGTCTGTTGGCTGCCTGTGCCTCTGGACCAATCAGGACCCTCATCACCGTTGACACAAAG
The DNA here is from genome assembly GCF_056507025.1 of Lutjanus erythropterus. Taxonomy (NCBI): domain Eukaryota; kingdom Metazoa; phylum Chordata; class Actinopteri; order Lutjaniformes; family Lutjanidae; genus Lutjanus; species Lutjanus erythropterus. Next base: position 14,094,533 of record NC_139319.1, on the reverse strand, counting down.
CCTCCCCGAGCCCTCTGGAGCCAATTAAGACAGATTTTGCTTTTGAGATTGAGTGATAGCCAGAAAAAAAAAGATAGGAGGAGGGAGTAGGGAGGTCTGAGAGCACTGTACTGGTAAGATAAACAGAAAGATGCTTTGATACATTTTCATTGAAAAGATTTCTTTAAAGAGATTCAGGTACAAGGTGTACATTTGTTAAGGAGTTGTTCGGAGGGCTGTGTTTGGGGTAAAATAGGCAAATCATTCAAGAGGAAAACAACGCTCCCACACCATAAGAACCTGGAATCATATGACTTTAACACAGTGCAGCCACATGACTCTACTTTCACACTCCAACAGTTATCCTGTAGCCTTTGTGCCTCAGCAACAGTATGATTTAACCACCCGGCCATGACACCATCTCTGTCTAAACACGTGCTCCATGACTGTTGAACTATGGGAGTAGTGTGGCTGGGAAAGTAGAGGAAAGATGGAAATATAAAAGGTATAAAAGTGACACCAAATCCAAAGGAAATTATTTTTAAAAAAAAATTGTTCAACATTTAAGGAGGTACGCCAACCTTAACACCTCGGTCTCCATATGGATTAAATAAGATTGAACATGTTAGTTAGGCTATGTTCAGACAGCAGGCAAAAGTGGCCAAAATTTGTTTTTTTTTTTCCTTTTCTTTTTCTTATACATGACTCAGATCTTCTTTTTATAACACTGTGAACAGCACACATATTTTCAATTCTGATTTGAGTCACTTTCCTATGTGATCCTAAATCAGATTCAGGTCTGATTTTATGCAGTGTGATCAGTGATCATCAAGTCTTATCAGAATTCACATGACTTCTGCATCACTCTGGAGAACTGAACTGAGTGTTTTGCCACAAGATTTTAACCAAAATGTATGCATATATCAACTATCTCTTTGACATAATATAGAAAAAATCAAGGATAGCATGCAGCACTGTCTGTAAACGCAGCATTCAAAGTTGGCCCCTCGTTCCTCTATCAACAAATGAGAGAGAAGGGACATAGAGAGTGAATTAAGAGAGAGAAGCAGTCTGGGCAAGAACAAAGGAACACATCTTCACCCATATCACCACACAATGCTGTATTTTGTGTAAATACAGACAATACAATCCTCAGTCTGTTCTGCCAGTGAGTGTGTGCATGCATGTGTTTATATCTCTTTCTGCAGCTCTCACAGACAGAGAGCAGAAGGCTATAGACGGGGATTGAACCAACAGTCACTGCAGAGGACTCACAGCCTCTGTACATGGAGCACAACTCAGCTACCACACTACCACTGTTATGATTTACCTGAAAAGCTGCATGCTGTATTGGCTGGGCCGCACACACCACTACCAAACTGGCCGAACCCCAAACACACACCCCAAGCAAAGCTCTTTTTTGGGGGTCATTTTTGCCTTTATTTGAGAGGAATAACTGAAGATATGACAGCCTGAGTACATGGGGCATACTCTACCAACTGAGCTACAGGGGCACTGCTATATATTGTTTACTTTAGGAAAATGTTGCATAGCATGCTTTTAACAAATACAAATATCTATCAATAACGAGACAAAATATATCTGTTTTACCTTGAGTTTATGCGTAAGAAAGAACAGACAGTGCTGTTAGAAGATTGTATACATTGTCAGTAGACTTCAGTATAAGTAGTAAAGACCATTTGTGTTCACCAATGATTGATAGGGACAATTGTTCTACCATCATGTAACTAATTCAAGATGTAATCACTGGTCACACATAAAAGTCTATTTGCCTCAAGGGAAGTAAAACAAACTACAAGGTCCAAAAAAATAAACACAGCTAAGAAGCTGCACTGGAGTGTGAGAGAATTAAAGCAAAATAAACAAGCCCAGCTTGCAGCAAGTGTAAGGTTATGAAGCCTAAAGGCTCAAAGCATTCAGTCCAAAACGTCACCCAGTAAGAGTTTGCACTCCCTGAATAAAGTCCCCTTTGAAAGGATCTTTGGGGCCACTTAGTCTGAATTTAGCCTAATAAGGATTAAACCCCTTTTTGGCCCTTTTCACTGTTTGCCAACAGGTTAGCCTTTTCTCCTTCCCTTTCCTTGGCTGCTTAGCCTTTTTGAAGTGGGAACAAAAAAAAAGGTCTTGTGTGGATTTAAGGAAATGCTGCAGTGGTCTCAGGGTTAATTGGTAGAGAAGTGAAGACTTCAGCGTGGTAACTCATTAAACATTCAGCCTTTGGGCATAAGCTATGAGGATGAAAGCTTCAGAGGGGCCCTGACACATAATAAGATACTACAGCAGCACTAATGGTGGTGTATATATATATATATATATATATATATATATATATATATATATATATATATATATATATATACATGGAATTCATAATTAAAAATATGACGTCAAAACCATGTGACATATTTTTTAGCCTTTTCAACACCGAACTTTTAAGTATTTTGGTCAATTACACAGAGATAGCATTAAGGAATGCCAAAGTATAGGATAGTATGTATTTTTTAAAACTATTCAAGATCAGAGCCTACTTTTTTATCCCATCACAGCTTAGACTGGGGCCAAAAAGGGCAGAGTTCGTTGCTCAAAGGTGATAGAACAAAGGATGTATAAGGCTACAAGTGAAGAGTTGTGTGAAAAGCAGCAGACATCCAAAAATTGAGAAGATCCTCTCTAGTGTATTTGCATTATGATGATGGATATTCAAAACCATTATATTAATTCAATTCTAAATTGAGTCAAGTTTCAATCCAACTAGAACTAGAGTAAACCTAATACCTACTCTTTAATTGGACAACGATACTACAGCAACAAAAATCTGCAACAAAAACCAAGATCAGCTTTAGGATATAGTGCACATAAAATGCACACCAGCAGCTACATACATAAGACTTTAATAGTATTGCAGAGCACCTGTTGAGATTGCACTGAAAGGGTTTAAATAGGGTCCTTGATTTGTCAAGCTCATCAGTAAACACTCGCACACCAGAAAAAGAAGAAAAGGAATGTATATGCTTTTCACCGATACTCAGAAAATCAAGGAGACAGCCCTGAGCCACCACTGAAGCACAGGAGCTGTTTCAGACTCAATGCAATTGTCCCCCCCCAAAAAAAAACTCCCCCTATAAGCTGCCATGGCAAACATCAGACAGGTTAAGATCGCTGACCGGCTCCTATCGCATTCTCCCCGCTTTCCTTCAATCTCTCATTTTGCCATTTAGTGATGGATAGGCTTTTTTTGGGGCTGGTGCGAGGCTTCGCTGAAGTAAATTCTTCTCTAATCCGGCTATTGTCACCAGCTTAAGTGGGTGTGGGGTGAAAAGTACACCCCTCTTGGGGAATTCTGGGTTGGTTGTCCGAGGCGAAAGAAGAGGGAGAGAATGGGACTCGTATATAAAGGAGTGACTGTGGAGACTTTTGAGAATTTGAAGGTGACTCAATTGGAGGTACAGGTTTATCAGCGACAAGCATTTTGAGTTCCAACTGAAAGAGAGTGAGATGAATTAGTAAACATCTTCAATACTGACGAAGGCAGATAAATAATGAAGTAATTAAAATACAAAGTGCAACACATACACTTATTGTAGATGTCTGTCTATTGATGCCCTATCTGGTTTTAGGGTTGCTTTTCTTCCATTTGCTTCATCCAACTGGAGGTCTAAATATAGAAGGTGTTGAAATATATTGATACAACTGACTTGACATGATTAAGTCGGAGTTATTTGATTTTGCTGTAAGCTGTAAAAACAACTTTGACATATCATCACATTATAAAGTTGTTAAATCAAACATGTATGCAGTTATTTGCATTCGTTCATGTTCCACCTGATGAATGCATGTTCAATACTCTCTCCACTTGTAGCTCATTTTTGGTCTTCTGAAACCCTAAATAAATGTCTACAGGAAATATCTAATATGTATAATCAAATGTCTGTGATCTTTCAAGATGTTCTCATGTAAATTGACTCTCAAGCGTTGTGTCAAATGCTACTCATGTCAATTTTCTGTTTTTCTGTGAAGCATTACAGTGTAGCACCGGGCCAAAGACAAATTTCCCCTTTACTCTACTCTCTACTCTATGTGACTCTCAAACTGCTAAATGTTACACTATGTTTACCAGTTAGCCTCTCACCTTGTCTGTCTGCAGTATGGTGTTGTGCAGGTAGTGTGCGGTGTACTTATAAAATAATTATTTGCTGAAAAGAAATCTGGCTGCTGCATTCAGACTGAAGATTGATAAGAGCAGTGACAGTAGACCAAAACAGTAAAGCTGCAAGTTATTAAAGCAAAACAAAGAGCTAAAAGAAGCTTAAGTGCTCCATAGAGCTGCTGGAAACTGCAGAGGTGGTGATAATTATCTGTGGATGGTCACTTTCACATCATACATGTCTCATTTATTGTTGATATAAAAACTTAAACTAGCATAGCTTTGAAGAGAGGCAACTAATTTTTGACAGCTGTTTAGGTATTCATTTTAACTTTCCTTTTACTATAAAGTCTGACAAGGTCTTTGAGTGTTGGTGTGAAACAAAGTTAATGTACTTCATCTTTTGTTATTGGGGGGCTTTTTTCTTTTGGTTGCATCAAGTCAAACTATACACCATTAATTTGCCATTCCATTTCTAGTTTTAATGTGCCAATTTGTGCCAAGTTGCACCTGCAATGGACCATCTTCAGAGTGGGACAAAATGAGGCCCGACATGTCCCAACCGGTTGTGGTGACGTCTTGCCAACCCCACAAACAAGCATGCTTCCAAGACTCCACTCAAATCTGTGCAGCTGACCAGAGAAAGACATTTTTAAAAGTCTATGTGTGTTCAGGTCTCAGTGCTTTTGCAGCTTCTAACTTAATCTCTATGGTTTGATGTTTCAAGTATCTGCTTTCATGTTTGCACTCAGCTGCAAAAGAGTTGTGTTAAGTTACTACACATGAAAACCCAACACAATTCATAGGAAATTACATCTGTTTGTCTATCACTTTACAACCACTTGACTCAAGGTAAAGACACACCTTCAAGCAGGTGGCCCTGTTGTAATGAAGATGCAAATCCCTGTTTTTGTGTATTAGAATTGTTTTTTTCAATTTATACTCCATCTTATTCTGCAGTCTTGCTTCTACAGAGCAAAGGTAATGCTCTGTTGTGCTGATGTCTGCTAGAAAGGAGTCTTGGATGAGTAAGTAATCTGCAGAATGTCCCTATGGATGTGCCATTTCAACCAGACTGGATGGGTCATTAACCATAATGGCAATGGAGGCACCAGCATTCAGCAATGTAACATTCTGCTCTCTGGCACAGGAGATGTCTTTACACAGAGAGCACATCAGTGCTATCAGCTTACCTTAGAAAAACAAATACATCTGGTTAGAATGACTCTTGGTTTCTTTTAGGGATTAACAGCTATAATGAATATTACGTCTTCGTCAAAAGTCATTTTGTATTCATGAGGAATCCTATGATTAGAAATACAGATAAAAGGAAGCTCATCATTCTACAACATATGGATCTAGTTTTATCATCTGAAATGCAGCACAGACCTTCCTGACAAAACAAGACCGCATTTACAATTCCAATTTCCAATATGCTGGGCTGGACATCGATCTTTCAATTGGAGCCGGGTGTCTCTCTGACCTCAGCTGAATAACAGAGGCTTGTGAGAACAGCAGGTACACAGGTGCTGATTGTAATATCAGTAGCCTACCAGGCAGACTGGCATCCATAAACAGGCCTATCCATCAGGCTGGTGTGTTGCCTTTGACACGTGTGTCAGAGGCAGACGAAGGGAATAAATGATGGAGAGAGGGGATCAATCAAAGGCAGGGAGGGGAGGCACCTGCCCCCTGACTGGCCCAGTCAAGCCCAGAGATGGAACATGATGGAGGAGCTAGGCTCAGGTGCAAAGAGGGGGTGGCAGCTCTTTGTCTGGAGGTGCTTGGTTAAGTGTGAGCCAGGTCTCGGCCACAGTGGTCTGTGGTTTTGTAAAGGTCCAAAGTCAGGTCATAAGCAGAGGGACAGAGAGAGGTGAAGCATGTTTATTAGTGAAAAGAGATGGGCAAGTTGTTTATGTGGTTGTGTGTGTGTGTGTGTAGAAAAGCATTTGGCATGGAGACATTAGTCATCATTAGATGGCAAGATGACACTGTCTAATGGTTCTTTATGTGATTGCCAATGTGGCAGCCTTCTTCCCTCGACCTGTCCTACCTGGTTACCGCTCGCTGCAGAGATTCATCAGCCTGCTTTGTACAAGAGTCACGGTTTACATCTAGTCAAGGGGAGAAAAAAAATCTAATGTCTGCTAACTGAACTGAAACTGTCTGATTAGAACTGCAAATGAAAGAATGATCTGCAGTGCACAAATTTCAGACAAAGATGTTGAAACAAGACTCAGAGTCTACAGCCTTGCTATAAGCCACCCTGGTCCTCCGGAATAAATTCTGCCGCAAGCATGGTGACGTGCAATGACAAAGTTAAAATGTTCATTTTTGCCAGATATAATGATGATGTGTTCCAGACAACTCAGATGTCAAACATTTCCCACTTCCTACTCGAAAAAGTACAATTGAACATCACTAAAAGTGAGAGTACCCACTTGTGAACTCAGGTCAAATCCATTTACCCTGACTTCATGAAAAAGTAGTTGGCAATGGCAGCACCCATGGAAGTGCACATTGTAAATAGTAAACCATCGTCTACATTAAAGAATTATATTTGCCTATATTTAATGAAAATAATACATTGTGTCATATAGTTGGATGTAAACTGATGTTACAATACATCCAATAATATTAGGTAGCTGGTTATGGTTTCCTCCTCTGTTTCATTTGTACATGCAAAAGGAGGCTGCACTGCTGAGAGTTCAACTAAGTGTACACCTGCCAAAGAAATTTGTCACGGTTTTTTGTTTACATTTGGCGTTGTGCACCTGAGCGTTTGAAGGTCAGAATTTGGAAATTTCAACTGGGAAATTCCAACTTTTGACATGGACTGAAACGCAGCATATTTCCTACAGTGTGACCTGTCTAAGTTTAGCTCAGTTTGTTATTTATAACTACACGCAAAGCAATGAGGCTGAAGGGACAGTCGTCAATTTTTGTAGGAATTTTAATTAATTCAAATGTCAATGTGATGATGGCACTAGATAAAAAGTTGAGGGGTCACCAAAGTTATTACGATTCACCTTGAAGAAGACATGGATGTCTGTACTAAACGTTGTGGTTAATCCAATAGTTGTCAAGACGTTTCACTCAAAACCACAAAAGTGAACCTCAAGTTCATTTGGAACCATGAACGTCTGGTAAAAGTTTTATGCATATTCACGAATCTCCCAGAGCTAAAGAGGCATAATGTTTATTGTAAATCACCAATTACAGAGCGAATGATATATAACAATATAGTAATATATTACTTAATATTAATATTACTATAATATAGTAATAACCTGGTGTGTTTATTGTGCAACAAATGCATTGCTATGATGAAAGAATACAACCTGAAGAGGTACTACAAGTCAGAGCATGGCCAGTTTTCTGACAGTTTTCCTGAGGACTATATCTATTACCATTGTACTGTCATAGTGTATTGATTCTCAAGTGTTCTGTGTGGTCCATGGACTCGCAGTGATTTTCCTATTTGGCCCACTTGCTGAAGTTGAACAGCTCTTATTTAGGGGATCATCAAAGTCAGTATGATTCACCCTCTAGGGACTATAAATGTCTGTACAAAACATTCCAAATAATCCAATAGTTGTAGAAATATTTCATAAGTTGAGGACCAGCCAACTGACCAACTGACATTGCCCTCCCTAGAGCAATGTTGCTAGCATGGTTTAAAACAAATAACAGAAAAAAGAAATCATCTTGAATTCTGCCCAAATATTTCCCTTGATCTCATATTCTGACCTTGTCCAAAAGTACAACAGATATGATCCACAAGCCAAAGGAGTAGCCAGTATCTTGCTTTGAAGCCCATCATTAACAAGTCTTTTCTCCATCGCTCTTAAAAAACTCCACATCTGGCCAGAGGAGCGCTGACCTCATCCCTACAGAATGGGTTCATCATCGTTGATATAACCTCAGTCAAACAACTGGAGCGAAATACTAGAAAGACTAGATCAGAACCGTCGATGTGGTTTGAGACTCAGCAGTAGAGGTGGGGTGTATATGGATTTTGAATGAGGGAGACAAAGAGTAAAGAAGGTAACAAGACTTAACTGCTCTACTGGGGAACAGAAATGCATTTCAGGAAGCTTTAAACCTTTATTTGGCCTTATCTCCTCTAATTGGCCTATATCATTCGTAATTGTTTGCACATGTCTTTATGTTGGACTGTGCCTTGACACAAGCAGTGAGGCAAAACGAGAGCAGCAGCATGATAATAATTGGGTTTCCTGATGACTCGCGAGGGGATGATGCTTGAGCTGAAACTGACCCTGGATGCTGAGAATTTCAAGGACGGGGAAAATCCGAGAGGAATCACATGACAGCTGTGATGCTAACAAGTCTGCCTCTGGTGAGGAAACATCTCGTCTTCCAGGTGCTGTAATTACTGTACCTGGAACGCAGGGAGGGGCAGACGGTGAAAGAGTGAAGGAAACAGAGGAAAGGAAGAGAAAGAAGGTCATCCCAACCCATCACTCTGCCAGTTGTTGTCGTGGTGTGGGTGAGCGATTTATTGACCATCTCAGGATGCACTCTGTCAGAGCGGACGAGGCGGTGGACCGGCATGAAGGAGAGACAGAGGGAGGGGACGAAGGAGGGAAGGAGGTCAATATGAATGAGTGAGAGTGAGGGGATCCGTTTCCTTGGCCTCATTGATAATGACATACCTGCTTGGGCTGTCCGTTAGCCCTATAGCACACACTACTTAGGCTCTAACTGGAAAATCAATAAGCTCCTCTCTCAGAGACCTCTTGCTGCCATGGCTCTTTGTGATTGGCAGCTGCAGCCGAAGGTCGTCCCTAGCGACCATGAGAGTTTGGCAGAGCGAGCAGGAGGAGGAGGAGGGGGAGGGGTTCGGTCCCAGCAGTTTGACACTTTAGGGAGAGCTTAACGATATGGGACTGGTCGCTACATAACACCAGAGTGGTTTTCTTTGACTGAATGACCATCCATTCAGTCACTCCCAAGGAGCCGTCACCACCCCACTAATTAGAGTTACCAATGTCTTCTCAATGGGGGTTTTATCATTGCATAGTCCAAGGTTGGACACTGACCTTTAGGAAAAATTTACTGATATTCTTTCCAAAATACTTTCCTACAAGGCCTCTGCCTAAAACTTTCTGGAAAAATGGTGTGGATGTGTGCAGGATTTGGAAAAAGCAGCATAATTTAACTTGTCTTGTTAGCTCACAAAAATTAAACACCTCTGATACATTTTTTATTCATACACACAAGCTGAGGAGGTCAAAAGAAGGCAAAAATATCAGAATTTAAAATGAGGTGCTCTGACTTTTAATATTGTGTGTATTATTTGGTTTTCAGCACCATGTACTATACTTATGGTGTAACTTATACTGTATAACACAGAGTTCCACACAGGTCCAGTTTTGAAAACCCACAATTACTATCAGGGGTCAAAGGTTTTGTCGTACACTTTCACAATGAAAAAGAATTGCTGACAGCTGATTTAGTTGTTAAAACTACTGCACAATCATTATCATTTCTACTTTTTCCAGGAAAAAAAAAAGTTCTCACCTGCAGTCCGCCTTCATTTAACTTATTGAGGATGTCATTTTAACAAATAACTGTAACTTAACAAACATATATGGCACACAGTGTGATAATGTCGGTCACTTTTCCTTTTTAATTAATTTACAAACGCTAAATATATACTTTGTTATATACTTTGTTCTAGTAGCATGCTATACTGTAAAGTATTGATATAAATACTAATAAAGTTAGGGTTTTTATGCAATACTTTTGCAGTTAGTCAAAACACAAGCAATCACATACACATGACTATTTTGCACTGACAGGAGTGTACAAGTGGTTAGTCAACTTCAATCTGTGGCTTCGGAATTTAAAGTACAATTTTAAATGTGAGAAATCCATAAATAACAAGAAAAACTAACTTTCTGCATGTTAAAATCCATGACTAGAGCTTTCACAACATTCTTCTCAATATTTTCGCTTTTTTTTTCCTCAACGTTCAGGTTCGTCATTTATGTGTGATAGTTTGTGGAACAATGATGTCGATCAAAACCACTCAAAAAATAAAACAACTTTAATATGCATTCCAGCATTTAGTGCTGAATTACATACTCAAGCCACAGCTAGAATGAGTAAACAGTTTGCTGTCAGGACATAGAAATAGTCTATAATACGCTCCGATTGCAATAGGAATCTGAGGGAAAGTTCCTCCAATCAGGTTTTTGCTTGTATTTCCCTTGACCAATCAGCTGGAAGCAGAGTGAATTTCACTTCCTCATTCATGCAATATTAGTAGTCTCCAGGAGTGGCTCTGCAACAATAACTCCGCATGCAATATTGATGGCTTGTGTCTAAACACAGAGAGGGTGCTGCTAAACACACACACACTCATACACAGACAGGCAAACACACATCTGCTCCGTGACTTCATCAGTTCTGCTCTCTGCCGAGCAGATGCAGGGGCCTGCCAGGCAATTAGTTGCCTGCGATGATTTTCTTTGAGCCCTCTACGGAGGGAGCAGCTGGGTCCATCCGGATTTGGGAGACAGCGACAAAATGTGTGAACAAGAGCATCAAAAATCTACATGTGCAGATGTGCATGTGTGTGTGTGTGTGTGTAGTCAGGCAGTGAGCCACTTTCCCTGCACCTATCATGTTACCAGAGAAAGGAAAAAGGAAAAAAGAGCACTACCTAAAAATGCCAAGCCTTGACATCCCCCTCCCTTATCACTTGGAATTACAAAGCGCACTAACTCAAGTAGACAGAGAGGGGGAAACTGTTGCACATTCTCTTGCAAAACAAACCTGCTTTTTCTATTGCCTTCCTCAAATATCAGTACCATGCAATGCCATAAATTGCAGCCATAACATTAAGAGATGTATTGCAAGGACCAAAGTCACTGTAAATATGACTGTGCACCACTCTGCTGTAAATTACTTTAGAAGAGGGGTTTCCAAAGTCTGACACTGTAGGCCTCCCTTCACACAAAGCTTGGAAAAAGGCGCCCCCCCTCTTAGTTTACTTGCTTGGTTTTGCACAATTCCAGAATATCTATGGGATCATGATTATGTCACTTGATCCCACAGACAGTCAACAACTGAACAGTCAACATTTGAGCCAAGACACCCCGTTATTTCTGTTTCACATAACTTCAGACGACATGAAATCCATTTAAAAAGTTCTGCTATAGGGCATTTATTAGTTTCTGACTGTGAAAGTGAGAACCACAGTAAATTCTCTCAAACTACTGTCTTAACCAAATCCCACACGTGTGACTTCTATGTGAGGTCCTTTTGGTAAGTAATGTAATTTTCTGTCCATTCACTGAACCTCCCCTGAAACTGTTTGGAGCCCCCTGTGGGGACAGGACATTTTTTTGTATGTACAGTATATACTGGCAATTCAGAGTGAAGATCCAACAAGCAGATGAACCAGACTGACTAAATTATGACTGAAATGCTATTTTACGCCAAGTATCTTACGTCATTTATGAAAGTCCTTCATATACCAGGGCTGTGTATTGGCAAGAATCTAACTGTGTGAGAGTCTGTTATGACTCAACATATTGCGATATATTGCAATGCTGTAAGCAAGATGATATATTGTTTTTTTTTTAACCTAATTCTAGGAAATCAGTCATAGTATAGAGAATAGGCCACCATTTGCATAAAATATGAGTTTTAAAAAAAGTTTACTTTATATGCACTCAGAACAGGGTTGATAGATAACAGCACTACTGTCTAGATCTAAACAAACTACTGGCATGAATCCTTGCACATATTATGCTATAATGAGAGTTTTTGAGAAATAACGACCTGGGGTTACCCAACGTAATCTGGTAGAAGAAGACTAAAGCTCAGACAGTAGGAAAGGCAGACAGAGCCTTAACAGAAGAAGAGAGTGAAAGGGAAAAAAAAGAGAGAAGCAGTGAGGTTACTCATCAGCTGGCAGAGATTTGCGCAGGCATGGACACTGTTTTGTGCTCGTGAGGGGATCACTGTGGAGTCGTCACACAGCCTCAGATCAAAGAGCTTTCTGACAGGCCCCTGATCTTTTCTCCAGTCAATATAAACCAGGGGGAAACTCTTTAGGAACCACAGATAATTCTGGACATTTTCAGGAGATAAAGGGGCACAAAGAGGGAGCAAGAATAGATGAATGAGTGAGTGATATTATATATTAAGGGGGAAAATAGGAGGAAAAAATAGGAGAAAAAGAAATAAAAGTGGATATAATGAATTAAAAACTATCCCAAAAGCTCCTAAAGTTGATGATCCTCCTTCTGTTTTCCACCTAAGACTGTAATATAAAATGTTCATACACACAAGGTAAATGTTCACGCAGTTTTTTGAGATATGGCTGACCTTTCCATTCCAACTAGACAGATTTAATAAAATCCTATCCATTGTATCCAGTCCATTATACATTGCAATAAAAAATGAGCACAGTTGCTCAGAAACATGTGGTTTGGTAAGTGGGCCAAAAACGGATCCGTAATGTCTTTAGAGAAGCCTTTGTCACCATATATTTCATTAAGCTACAGTTAGCATGCCCTTCATAATATTTGGACACTTACTCCCCAAGTAGTGTCGATTAATCTCTCTGGAGATGTGAGCTTGATAATAAACAGTCGTCCTGAAATCAAACAGCCAGGCATTTTTGTCTCATTTATTTCTCAGTGTTTCTATCTTTTTCTTAATTCCAAACACTGAGATAACTATCGCTGACCTTGAGCATGGTGCTGAGGGAAGGAATGTCAAATCTTAGATTAATGTTTCCTCTAAATTTCACAATAAATCAGGGTTGCCAAGTCAACTGTTGCTCGTCTTGCCACAGTTTCTCGAAATACTCCAGTAGTTCTAGGAAGAATATCCTAATGGGTGTTAAGTGTGTTCTGTTTAGCTGCTTGTACATCAAATTCAAATGTCATGACACATCAGCAAATGCTACTCAGTAATGTTTCTCCTTGAATGTTTTTTTTTTTTTCGTGGAGGGTATGGCTGAATTTCACCTCTCCACTGAAACCAAAGTTAATTTAAGTATTCTACACGAAACTAACATAAAATTGTGCATAATTATCATCCAATAACTGTGCAATTAAAATACTGGATATTATAAAGTATATAGTTAAATAAAAACAAACACAATCCCATGTAAATCTAAATTAATGCATCTTACCTCGTACCTTTTCCGTTCTAAATTTAGAAGGTTATTTGTCACACTGACACAAGCTCAAGTATTCAGACGGTCTTGCACACTGAACGAAATACTTAATTCTGCGAATTTAATCATGACTTGCTTTGTACTCCCTACAGCCTCATCAGCACTTCAGCAAAAAGACTACATGATGAAGTCCAGAGGATGTGGCAACTACGAACAACTCATTAATCTTTGCCTTTTTCTGAAATGTTTGTGGCTTGTTTCAGAATCCTTTGCATAGTTGGCTACATCATATCAGTAAACGGTTTTCTGGAAATCATTATTGAGTCTCTATCCTGCACTATGTAAAATGACATCTGTAACAAGTGACATGAAGTTCACACATATTTTAACACACTTTATTCAGACAAAAATAGCCTGGGTTTAGTTTTTATCAGTGGTGGAAAGTAACCAAGTATAATTACTCAAGTACTATACTGAAGTGCAATTTTGAGGCACTTAACTTTACTTGAGTATTTCCATTTTCTGCTACTTTATACTTATATTGTACCGTTTATTCCTATACATTTATTTGATAGCATTAGTTACTTTCAAGATTGAGATTACTAATAATTACACAAAATGTAATTAATAAAAAAAATGATTATGAACAAATATAAGACTAAGTTGATCCCTTGGTGAAATTCACAGACTAGTCAGCAGTATATAAAGTAAGAAATAAAACCCACCGTTAACAGCTGCAGCTTTAAACTTATGTAGATATGAATGCATCAATAATTATACTTCAATAATACAATATACATTATTCTGAAACTGAGGATTCTGATTACTTTTTACTTTTTGTATTTTAAGCTAGTACTTTTGTTCTTTTAAGTCAAATTTTGAATTCAGAACTTTTACTTGTAATAAAGTATTTCTACACTACGTTATTTACTTAAATAAAAGATCTCAATACTTTTTTTTAGTTTGTGCAACAGGCATGATATACAGGTTAATTAAGGCGGGATGCAGAGAAAATATCATACCGACATTTTCCATAATGCAGCCATGCAGGAAACTGCAGTCGGCCTCATTGTGTCTGATCAACATTTCAAGAAAACCTTTCAAGACATTACAGTACAGACGGACTGCTCTCTGATTGTTGCTGTGGGCCTAATTTATTCTCAGAAATTACAGGAATACTTTGACTATACAGAACACTTGTAATGTCTACAGCTTTTAATCAAAAAATTATATAATCATTTAAAATTAAAACACTTATTTAAATTAATGACAAAAGTCTTGAAAAAGGGCGACTTGAGAAAAAAATCTAATTAACTCCGTGTTATTTCATGCCGGACGCCTCTAACGACCGCGAGCTCGTTAACTGTCACAGAGGACACGTGTTACACCACTGCACAGGTAACAAGCTGCAAAAATATTACGCAAAAAAAATACTTCACGTGGCTTAAACTGCGTGTTTTCATTTTTTTCCACCACACTTAACATGTCTAAATATGTCTCACACCGCAGCCCCTCGTCTTTAACGACTTCTTCAGTCCTCCAACATGAACTCTGCAGGGCGACAACAAGAGGACTTCAATTACAACCACGGAGACACGAGAGAGACCCCCGGGTAAATTATTCAGTATGGACAAGGTTCAACCCGATAAACCCACGGGCAAATTAACGCGCGCGCGCGCGTGTGTGTGTGTGTGTGTGTGTGTGTGAGAGAAAGAGAGAGAGAGAGCGAGAGAGAGAGAGAGAGAGAGTGTGTGTGTGTGTGTGTGTGTGTGTGTGTGTGTGTGTGTGTGTGTGTGTGTGTGTGTGTGTGTTTAGGCGCAGACACACGTCTTGTTTTAGTTTGTCTATCTGACTCCAAAAAATGGACTTAAAATAACACTAAAAGTTCAACATATTTTTTATAGTAATTGATTAGTTAACGAGCTGATCAGATGGATGAAGTGAATTCGTCTGATCTTTTTAGGTTATAGTTTGGGTCAATTCAAGCTTTTCTGACCCTATAAACTGCAGGTGCACTCGACACATTAAACGCAGCTTAACAAACCGATCATTGCTGAACAATACTCAACTGCATATAGTATTTATACTTTATAAAAAGTTTAATTTTCACGTAAGCGTGGCAAAAAACCCACACTCGTTAAAGGATTTGTCCCAGGATTAACTGAGATAAATATCCTGTTGTTTTATTTTTAAGTTTTAATTTACTTTACAAATAAAGCGACCGACTGACCATGCCTCTTGTTGGATGTCTAATTCCAAATAAAGGAGAAAATTAGACCTAAATCCGTAAAACAGATGTATAAATTGTCAAAATTAAGCCAAAAGAGGCCACCAGTTTTATGATACAAGTAGGGCATGCTGCATTAAATCGGTGGATAAGAATAAATAGATACTTGCTGTCAACGAGAGCCAAAACGCCTTTTAGAGATGAGAAAAAACAGGCAAAAACACATTCAATTAAAAGCGTAGAGAAAGTAAAACGACTTATTTCCAGAATACAAACAGGTCTAAAGTTAAAGGTTGCCACTCACACTGTCTACACTCCTAAATCATCTGAAGGCACCGAGCGAAATTACGCGCAAAGAAAGAGCAACACTTTTCTTGAACAAAAAAAATGCTTTACTGCTGGCTTGGAGAGTTTACACTGGAATTATTCCCCGTATAAACCTGCAGGTTTGTTTTCTCCTGTGTCAGACTGGGGAGCAGCGGACAGCTCCGTCCGTGCGTCCAGATGCTGCTGCCGAGGCGGACTGGAGCTCCTCTGCTCTGATTGGCTGCCGGCATTGACAGCTCCGCACATGATTGCAGGAGGAGAAGCCCGACCCCCTCTCACTCTTCCTAAAGGAACCATTCATAAAGTACACAAGTCCAGCTCACAGCTGAGTGTGGACGAAAAGTGAGCGAGGAGGCAGAGGAGGAGAGCAGAGGACGGAGGAGATGAGTGGTCACACAGACCATGTTTTTAGCCTTTAAGCGGAAGGTGACCCAACACAAGCTGAATATGAATCTGCCCAGCCGCGCTGGAAGAAGTGCTCATGACCTGGACTGATATTTTAGCTGGCTATTACGTTGCATCCCTATCCGTTTCCTCCTCCTCACACTGACGTCCATCCGCTGCAAAAAGCAAGAAAAAAAAACTTTGATTACACACTTTTCCTGCACGGGGAAGCGTTTGCCTCTGGCTTTACCGGTAAGCATTGGATCCGTCAACTTACTGCGACTCTCCGGTGTACAGCCCGGACCTCTGCCCCAACATGATCGCGACGCAGGCGAAGCTGGTCTACCAGCTCAACAAATATTACAACGAGAGATGCCAAGCGCGCAAAGCGGCCATTGCAAAGACCATCCGGGAGGTTTGTAAAGTGGTGTCGGATGTCCTGAAGGAGGTGGAGGTGCAGGAGCCGCGGTTTATCAGCTCCCTCAGTGAGATAGACGCGCGTTATGAAGGGATGGAGGTCATCTCCCCCAACGAGTTTGAGGTGGTGCTCTACCTCAACCAAATGGGGGTGTTCAACTTTGTGGATGACGGCTCCCTGCCCGGCTGCGCGGTGCTGAAGCTGAGTGATGGCCGTAAAAGGAGCATGTCGCTGTGGGTGGAGTTCATCACCGCCTCGGGCTACCTGTCAGCCAGGAAGATCCGCTCCAGGTTTCAGACTCTGGTGGCGCAGGCCGTGGATAAATGCAGCTACCGCGACGTGGTGAAGATGGTGGCGGACACCAGCGAGGTCAAACTGCGGATCAGGGAGAGGTATGTGGTGCAGATCACCCCCGCCTTCAAGTGCACTGGGATCTGGCCTAGGAGTGCAGCTCAGTGGCCCATGCCCCACATCCCCTGGCCCGGTCCTAACCGGGTAGCAGAAGTCAAAGCTGAGGGGTTTAACCTGCTCTCCAAAGAGTGTTACTCGTTAACGGGGAAGCAGAGCTCCGCGGAGAGCGACGCCTGGGTGCTGCAGTTCAGCGAGGCCGAGAACAGGCTGCTGATGGCCGGCTGCAGGAAGAAGTGTCTGTCGGTGCTGAAGACGCTGAGAGACCGACACCTGGAGCTGCCGGGACAGCCGCTCAACAACTACCACATGAAGACCCTGCTGCTGTACGAGTGCGAGAAGCACCCCAGAGAGACCGACTGGGACGAGTCTTGCCTCGGAGACCGACTGAACGGCATCCTGCTGCAGCTCATTTCGTGCCTGCAGTGCCGCAGATGTCCCCACTACTTCTTGCCAAACTTGGACTTGTTTCAGGGAAAGCCTCACTCAGCCCTGGAGGCTGCTGCGAAGCAGACGTGGAGACTAGCGAGGGAAATCCTCACCAATGCGAAAAGTTTGGACAAACTATAAAGCGATTGTCGACACAGAGCCGAGAGACATTTTTGGGATAAAAAACTTCAGAGAAGGACAAAGATGATTCTGCAACTGATTCTCCAAGCAATGTGAATAAAAAAAAAATCAGAAGAAAATAATAATGCAGCGAGCGAACCACACAAACCCTTTTTAATGGAGCAATTGGGCCACTGCCAGAGAGAAGTGAAGGTACATTTTCAGATAAATGTCAGAACTTTTAGTTGTCTTCTTTAAATGTTTTCACAAAGTGAAGAACCTTTTATTTAAATATATGCACAAAATCGTTAAGTGAAAGAATAAAATGTAGCGTGCCAAGTTCAATTTTTTTCATTATGTGACTTAAAAGGAAATGTTAATAAAATGTTGCAAATTAAATTACAACTTGGCCTCGTGTCTTGACGTGTTTTGACAGCTGCTATGACAGGCTAATCTGTTGCATTTTATTTTTTGCTATTGTCTGATGAAGAGAATCTTTAAATTATTCATTTGGACGAGAGAAAAGTTAAGACGTGGATAACACTGGAAAAACAAAAAGGAAAAAAAAACGCTTATGCAAAAATTAAAGATGAAGATGTGCACAGCCGACTTTAGGTCATAAGTTATTTTTACAGTGCGTCACAGGCTCAAAAGGATTTTCCAATGAATGTAAATCAACAGACTCATGTTAATATATAGACCTGGGAGCATCTCTGCTCTCTGTTTGAACAGCAGCACAAGCTCAGGGCCTGCAGCTAAACTCAGACTTTAATCTGATTAATGCGGTTGATTTTAGATAATGCAGTGGAGCTTACACGACACCTTTACTGTCAAGTTTATTTTGATTAAATATAATACAACACAATATTGAAACAAATGTGGATATTATTCTAATTAATTAGATTTTAATGCACAGGAACTCATATTTAAAAACAAATGTGATAATTTCACGGAGTGTTAAACTGAATAAACAACCACCTGTGGGTCAGCAGTCCTCAGTTAACATGAAGTTAGTACTACCTACTACAAAAAGTAGAATAAAAACAATTTTCCAGATTTATTTATTTTCTAATCAGAGCACCATATATTTGTGCAATTTTATTTTATTTTTTGATTTAATCTGAATTGCTCATCATAAAAAATATACCAGTGGGAAGGCCTGATCCACTTGCCTTTATGTTTTACACATAAAAATAGTTTGATCATTTATTTATTTATAACAAAAAACACATAATTTAGTATCACCACTAAGCAATATTAATAGTTGTCGTAGTGTTGAATTTGTTTTACAAAATATTAATTTAGAAAAAAAAAGACAGAGTCGTTTTAAATTAAATCCCCAAATATTGCAAAGAGAAAAACATAAATAAATACTAATAGATAAATAACAGAATATGCTGTTAATGTAATTTTCCCATTTCAATCCAAATATTGTATAGGCCTATCCACAGTATACTATAAGTTAAACGACAGACTGGCCAGACGTGAATCTCTTCTTCGACACATTATCAGACGAAAACTTGGAAACGCTGTAGCACCTTTTTAACTTATTTTAAATAATAATACAATTGTAAATAATGAGATAAGAAACATGCTGTATTCGTCAATCAGCACTGCAGGAAATTCGAGCATGGCTTCAACACGTGACAGTCTGAGCTGTGATCAATGGGAGCTCGTCGAGCCTCTTACCTTTGGATCGATGGCCTTGAAGCTCGGCTCTTCTTCATCCACCTCGAAGTAGAGCTCGGAGGCGGTGATGGACAGGGTGCCTTTCACCACCACGGCCGGAGCCACCAGCTGAACGCTGGTGCTCAAGTTTACTGGGCCTGGAGGAGAGAGTCACACTCAGGCCGGTCAGACAAACAAGCAGGGTGTCCCTTCGTCTCAGCTTTTCTTTTGTTAAAAAAAAAAAAGTTAAACTCATAAACTCAACAAGGGATTTAACTGAGCTGATGAAAGTAACTGTTGGTGGGCCTTCAGTGCTGGACGTCGTTTACTGATAAGGAAAGTTGATGAGCGGTGAAGATTAACACACGAAATTTAACGATATTTTTTGTCTATTTTAAAATCGACACTACTTATCTCAAGAACTGTGTTCACAAACAACTAGTTTGCATTTTAGTTGCATTAATATCGTTAGGCTAAAGGTTTCGGCTACTCATCTATTTTTTTTTATGTGCAACTAATCGATGAGTTCAAGATAAACTAAAAAACATGCAACAGTATAGGCTCCACAAGCGTTTAATTCCCCCAAATAAAACATTATCCTAAAACTCGCACTAAATTAATAATAAAAAGCGTCAAACTTTGCGACATAATTGTCAAAACTCGACTGTCAGTCAGTCAGGATGCATTGATTGCGGCCGGTTGGGTGCAGCTCTGTTTAATCTCTCATCAATCTTAATTTATGCCAGTATGACAATGAGAGCTGGGCTCAGGGGAGCTGTGGGTGGAAGCTCTGCCCGGCTCTGCGCATATGACGCATTGTATTTGCAGATGTGCGCTGCGGAGAAAAAGGAGGCTCGGAGCCCGGCTTGATTTCCCAGAGCGCCCTCACACTCCTGCAAACGGATGGAATAAACAGATAGATATTCATGCCTCTGCCTCTCGAGTACTGACATGTTATCCGTGGGCTGAAATAACATTTTTTTTTGTTGTTCCGTTCAGTCAAAGACATTCAATTACACCTGAAGCAGACAGCTGCTGCTTAAAGAGGAGAAGCTCGGATCTCTGCAGTGTACACATCACTTTATTAGACAGGATTCAATTTTAATCCTATTGTCATCCAGTTGCGTTATTCTAATAGCACTCTGAGCCTCATTAATGCATCTTAAGACTGCTGAAAAATGCGGATTACACTGCAATCCGATTAGCGAACTATATGATATTTAATTAAGATTATTTAAATAACATATGTATCAAAAGGAACAAAGGGCTGACAACACAGTGAGCTGAACTGAATTTAATATTAAGCCTTGTAAAGGCTCTTGCTGCTTTTCTTGAACCAGATAATGTCCCATTTCAGGGTAAACTCTGAAGCATGCTGGAATAAACTTGGCTACTGCTGGATAAAAAAAATGTTTAGAGAGTTGCTACTCAGGCCTGTGTGTGTATTTGTGAAGCAAGACCTCCAGTGGCAGACAGAAAACTGCAGATAGTGTGTTTTCATGCAGCACTCTCACAGGATAGTGGTGCCATGAAAGAGTTGTCCAGAGGTGTTATGCTGGGTAAGGCTTTGTTTAAATGCCCACTTTCCTCATACATACCAGGGCTGCAACTAAGATGATTTTCATCATTAATTAATCTGCTGATTATTGCATATATTGTGAAAAATGCTCAGCACAATTTGGGGAGGGCACGCAATACAAAAAGGAAATTCTGAGCATTAAAAACTTCCTGCATTTCCTGCATTCTGGTGATTTTTCATGCAGTAATTTGTACTCTTTCTGCATTAATTTATAGTGAAAATACCTTTATTTGTGTAAAGGAAAACAAAATTCAGGCATTTCAAAATATACTGGGGGTGGACAGGGAGAACTCTCCCCGCCATCCTCCCCCAAAATCTACACCTATGTAATTTCCCAGAGCCCAAAGGGACATTTTCATTTTCCTCTTTTGTCACACCGTGCACAGACCGGCTCAGAGACTATTTATTTACCATTATGAACAACAAAAGCAGCAAACCTTTAAATTTAAGAAGCTGGAACCAGCAATTTTTTAAATGTTTTTTTTTTTTTTTTTTGAAAAGTAACTGCAATGATAAATTCATTATCATAAGAGTCAATCATTACCGTTCTAGCACATATACAAAAACTCTGCTCTTTTAAATAATTAATGCTTGAAGATACTTAAGAAAATACTGTGATGTCAAAGCAGCAACAACATATATGGGAAAATCAGAGAAGTTATAAGACGGGACATATGGATGCTAGCACAACAGACAAAGTGCTACATAATTAATAAACAGTGGAAATGTACATGTAGGATATTAAAGTATGACCTTATTTCTTTATTTTGTCTGGGCTGCAGGACAAAAAGGGAGGAGGCGAGAATGACTGAGAGGTATGAGAGGTGAAGAGGATTTCTTTACCTGTTAAATTCTCCAAGTCCTTGTCCTCTAAAGATGACAGAGTGTCATCGTCTCCGTCGAGTAATGTCTCACTCTCAGAGTTCTGATTTCCCAGAGCCTGACTCCTGATGGACTGCTTGCCTTTGAGAATATCCTCCTCGGACGCTGCAGGGAGGGAAGAGGGGGGTCTCTTTAATACGTACATAGAGTTATAAGGTCATATACAGTGTTATGAATGGAGTTTAGTGTATTGTAGGTTAACACAATAAACATGGTTAACTTTAATTCAGTGCAGAGTTTGACGGTTCTAAAAGTTTCATGTTTGAGCAATTTTTATTTTTAACAGGAAACCCAACATTTTTCTCTGTGTGGAAAAAAATGCAATTATAAACAATCATATAAACAGTAAATAAGTTTTTTCTCATCATGACAAAGGGACAGAGAAAAAGTAGTTTTGCTCGGATATGAGCTTTTCTCGCCCACGTTGCCTTGGTTTGAGCTACAGCTCCTGGAGGTGCAGTTGTAAATAAAAAGAGGACTGTCCGTTCAAATCAGTGATTATCATAACAAGCTCACATAAGGGCTGTCATAATAACAAATTTTCACCGCGCATTATCAAGGCCAAAAGAATTCATGATAACAATGTTATTGTTATGTAGAAAGTTTGAAAAAATTCTATCTGTGAAATTCATCTTTAACTTTATTTACTGTTTTTTGTCATGTGAAAAATGAATTGGAATCAAAATATGAGTGAAGGGAGATGGAGAGAGTCTGTAACCGTAAATGTAACTGACATATGAGCATACAGTAAGAGCATGAAGCATGTTTAACAGGTGGCTAGTGTTATGTGTATTGTTTGAAAAATGCAACCATGTTAATAATACACTGATAATATCTTATATATAATCCATTTCTCTAACATACCGCGTGCTCTTCTATATGCCGTGATATCTGAAAAAATGAAATCTAATTGACAGTACCTGTGTATTGCAAAGTTTCTCCCTCACATCAAATCAAAATTCAACTATAATCTACACCTTTATTTTCAGAAGTATGTTCTTTTGGCACTTTCATAAAACACACATTGATTTTGTACTCTCTAGTAAAGGAAGCTTCCAAAAATAGTATGTGATGAATTTTTAAAATATTATGTTTCTATCTTTGTCAGCCTCTAAAGTTGGGTATAATATTTGTTTTCCTGACAGAAAGAAAAAATGAAAAAGTGGATTTACCCTCTAATAAAACTGTGTGTTGATTAACACTGCTTGAATAATCAGCTAGGGGAAATGCTGACTTGTGTTGCATTTGCAGACTTGCAGACAGGGACCAAAATTAACACCTGATAGCAGCCAAATGCTGGGAAAATATGTAAATGGCTGGTAGAACAAGTCATCTATTGAGTGGCCAGTAGAATTTGAATATTCACTAGCCATGTGGCCGGTGGACAAAAAAGTTAATTTTGGACCGTGCTTCCAGAGCTACATGCAGACAAGCTACCCCCCCAAAAAAAACAAACAAAATGAGAGACAAAACCTGACATAATCCTAACACCGCATGCATTTTGTTCTTAAGCATACATCAAATCAAAGAGGATTTCACACAAACATTATTCAAACAACAAAATGAGGGTCGCACACTGCCCATTGTGATTCCAACTGAACATGACGTGAGGTTCCAAATGGATTATTTAAGAAAAATGGTAATCTGCAAACATTTACAGAGCCCTGCATTCCCCCAGCGGTGCATGGTAAAGATCCACAGACAGCAGTGTGCGGTACAAAGACGGGCTGGCGAGTCTTCCCTCTTTGTAAACATAGCTGGCACTACAGTGAGAGCTTTCACTGCTTCTGTGTGTATGTTTTCTAATTCAGCATTCTGGTGAAAGCAACACAGGTTTAGTGTGTTAGCGAGACGCTGAACACATACCTAGTGAGTTTTTTTTTTTTTTTGTTTCTTCGTCATCACCTGAGGGGAGATCAATTGCACTTCCTGAAAATGCACCGCCGCGTCATGTGGCTATATACTTTGAAACTGCTACGAGAGCTGGGATAAAAAATCTCTTGTCATGGAAAATATGCAGCTCACTGATATTTAGAATGGTCTTCCTGTAATTAAGCCTCCCTGGAGGATTCTTTAGTTAGCAGCACTGAAATTACTACCAGCTCCTCTAATACGTACCACATGCCATTGTATTCACACCAAGGCAAGTGGACAGGGGGACTTATCATGAGCTCAGAAAAAAAGAGATGTGTTTGAGTTTCTTTGCTTTTCACTGTAAACATGCTCGGCGATTCTCACCCCAAATATACAAGTACTACTAACACACAGTATCCAGCCTGACAAATACACAGTCTGATGCAACTAAACCTCGTGACCGGGCTCCTTTTATTACCCTCATGCACAAGTTATTAATAGTTCCTACACTGAAGTAAGCGCAACAAAAATAATGAGCAGTCAGCATTATTGTTTGTCTGAGTCGATCAGAGCATCAGGAAAAAAATATTTTGACCAGATTTGTGTCACTTATCAGCAGGAATATATAAAATAAATGTGCACATTTAAGTGACAGGCTATGTGCTAATGTCTCACTCGTTCTCTTCCTGAAGTTGATACTGTTTATTTTTTTTCTTCGTTTAATTTGACAACTCTGAGGTTTTGGTGGTGTGTTTGTGTGTGTGTTTGTGTGTGTGTGTGTGTGTGTGTGTGTGTGTGTGTGTGTGTGTGTGTGTGTGTGTGTGTGTGTGTGTGCGTGCACGTGAGTGTGTGTGTGTGGGGAGAATCCTGTCGACAACTTCAGAATAGAGTTGCAATGATTAATCGATTATGAATTGATTATTAAATTAATCACCAACCATTTTGATTATTGATTACATGGTTCCAGCATTTTTTAAGGCAAAAAAGTCCAAATTCTCTGATTCCAGCTTCTAAAACATGAACATTTTCTGGTTTCTTTATTCCTCTATGACACTAAACTAATACATTTGAGCTCAGAACAAAACAAGATGTTTGAGAACGTCATCTTGGGCTTTGGCAAATACTGATCAACATTTTACACCATTTTTAAACCATTTTCTGACATTTTGTAGACCAAACAAGTAATTGATTAACTGAGAAAATGATCAGCAGCTTGATCCGACAATGAAAATAATCATTAGTTGCAGCCCTACTTCAAAATATAAACCTGTACCAGCTGGTCTTAAAATATCAAAGTATGCAACCGTAAGATATGGATTTAACTCAAATCAATTAAGTAATACCTTAAATAATAAATCATAGCAATGACAATGAAAGAAATAGAGAAAAAAAATGGAGATTTAACTCACAACAAGAATTTTTTAAATTCTAAGGTTTTACTTAAAGGTGCAATAAGCGATGCCGAAGAAAGTCGGGTGACTGTTGAGTCTCATCTCAAAAACGTCCTGGGAATGAGACTCAACAATCAACACTGGACAACGTCTCCCATCACGAGATTCTTTTAAAGCATGAAAACAAAGCCAAGTCTACTATAAGTCTAGTTTTCTCTTAGACCATTTGAATTACATTATGCTAAAAGTTACTATGGAACTTTTACCCAGTGACAGCAAAAATATACCGTCTACTCCAGCTTTAAATTTGTTTATTTATAAGATCCTCATTAGCTGCCATGGAAACCAGCAAATCTTCCTGGAAATTAAAACATAATTCGAAATAGGGCAGCAGCGAATTATTATTTTTATTACTGATTAATCTCTTTCTAATTTTACTGATGAATCGACGAGTTGTTTGGTCCATAAAATGATCAGTTGATCAGTGTTTCTCAAAGCCCAAGGTGACGTCCTCAAATGTCTTGTTTTGTCCACAACCCAAAGACATTCAGTTTATTGTAATAGATGACTAAAGAAACCAGAAAATATTCACATTTGAGAAGCTGAAATCAGCAAATTTGGACTTCTTTATTTCTTTAAAAAATAACTAAAAACAATTAATCGATTATCAAAATAACTGTCGATTAATTTAATAGTTAACAAATTGATTAATCGACTAATGACTGCAGCTCTAAAAAGATCACAATGACAAACGATCTATGCAAAGAGCAGGCGTGCCACATTTAACAAAAACCTCCACACTTCAACCTCATCACTCATCACACGGGGAGCAGAAACGTGCATAAATCCCAACAGGTTAGACTTTTTCCAGGACCCCATTTCCCCGACAGAGAGGTTCAACTACCTGCTTATACAACTCAAGGCATGCATGGTCACAGCAATTAAATTGTCAAAATTAACAAATTTGTTTTTAACGGGAGCGTAGCCAGGAGTGTGTGGTCATGAGGCGAGTATTGATTACCAGAACAGAGACATTAGTCTTCAGGTATTTACTCTGCCACCTCGGGTACACGGGCCCTGGACCAGACCAAATCAATCCCCAGAAAAGATGGTTCTTTCCAGCCGTAAATACATAAGAGCCTACTGAAGGCTACTGGCAGCCACAAACTCTCCTGTGGAAATCATCTTGGCGCAGTATGAATGATAACAGTTGTCCATATCCTTATACAGAAATGCACATTTTTCTTCATGCTTTAAAAGGAAAGGACATACATTTCCCTCTTCTTAAATATTACTATAGATCACTCAGTAAAAAATGCTAAATATTTTCCATTGCTTCTAATTTTATGATCGTTCGTGAGATTTGAAAAGCGCAGCCACAAGTAGCAAGAAAATTAGGGTAAATTCAGGGTTGATCTCATACTAAATATTTTCTTAGGGAGTGAGGCTGCATTTTCTCCTCTGCATCTGATGAATATAATTACAGCCAGATATGACCTTTGTGCTCCGCTCGAAAACTCAGCCCTGCATTCTCATCTTGAGCTGCACTTCCGTAACAAATGTCGGGTCGACTAAAACAAGACGAAAGGTTACATCAGAAAATGGATGCCGTCAGGCTTCAATGTCAGAGAGTTATTTTAATGATATATTCCCATACTTCAGCCAGGCAGTGTGTACTCTCATGAGGTAGAATACCCTTGCCACAACTGGCTGCTGGCTATTTTTACACAGACTTGACTTTGAAACCAAATGTTGTTTGCAGGAATTTATCTTTTTCCCCTTTAGTGATGAATAGATGCAGCTGAAACGGTTTTGAATAAATTGAATACCAGAAAAAAAACAAAAAAAACAGAATACCCAACTGGCCAAACACATTTTCATTAGAAAAGAAGTCAGAGACAGAACATAAGTGATGTGTCTGTTCTCTGTCATGAGCTAGCTGAAGGGAAAACGAGGAGGAATTAAGATGGGAACAAAGTAAAATTCAGACGCTTGCTGCAGAAGAACAGCGACCAGCTGGACTCGGGCCACGGTCTCCAGCTGCCGCCACACTGCAGCCATTACTGAGGACCAGAAATCTCCCAGCGTCCTGGGATCCCCAACACTTATTGCTTTTAGATCACATTCTTATTGACTCCTGTCACACCTGCCATTTATCTTTGGGAATGATGTCACACATTTAAGGGGACTTTTGCAGGTGACACACCGAGGATGTTTTCGGCGCAGAAACGGCCCTTTATTGGTGAGAGTAATTGATTGAGCTGGTTAATGTAGACCCAGCATGACGATGACTGCAAACCCTGCTGGTGGATGTGTGTGTGTGTGCGTGTGTGTGTGTGTGCTGGATCTGTGCAGAAATGAGGGATTACAGGCGCTCTATGAAAGAAATGCGACTCCTGGTGTTAATGCAGGGACATGTGTCATTTAGATATTGTGGTTATGAGTGACTGCTGGGAATGTTAAGTTGTTTTCAGACGAGGTTTATTGAAAATCAGCACCTGTCTTTATAGAGAAGTGCACAGAAACAATGAGGAATTGATTTGACCTATTCCAACACTGTAAGTAAAGTAATCAATGGTGTCATTTTTAACGACAACTCTGCACAATATCAGATTTGCACTACACAATTATTGGGGCCACAAGAATTCACAATGACGATATTATCACAATATATAGAGAGTCTGAAAAAAAATGGTGCTTTGTTTATTGTGTATTTTGAAATAACAGACTTTATTCACAGCAGTCATTCTGAGATGAAATAGTAGAAACACAGGTGTTAGGAATGATACTAACTTTACCTTACTTCAGGGTGTCTGTGGGGTCTTAAAAGTCTTAAAAATTCTAAAATCCGAAGCTGAATTTAGGCCTTAAAATGTCAAATATGATTTTGACAGGTCTTAAAAATTGATTGACCTAATGAAGTTCATGTTACTGAAAAATCTGTCTTGATCACACTGTCAGGTCAACTTTTATTTATATATCCAATGCAATATCACAAGCCACAGTTTGCCTCAGGGGGCTTTACAGTCTGTACAGTGTGTGACACTCTGTCTTGTGGATCCTCCAAAGAGGTAACAACTACAAAACCAAACCAACATAAATACTAATGTGCAGCGTACATCATATAAAAGCAGTTAAGATATGTGAGCAAACCATGTTAACCGATTCAGAAATTGCTAAAACCTTTGTACTTTTTTTCCAGTATGGGCATTTATACTGGTCTTAGAAAAGATTTAAATTTAACTTGTTGAAACCTGCAGAAACCCTGTGACATTGATAACACCGGTGTTTACGCCACTATTTCACATCAATATGGCTGCCATAAAAAAAAAACACAGTCTATTACTCTCAAAATATGAGTGCAGGGAGGCAGAGAGAGAGTTCGTAATCATAACTGCACAAAAACATACGAAAGGTGGAATTACAATGAATCCATAGTAAAAAGGTTTGTGTGGAGGCTTTGGAGGAGGGAGATAAAGCGAGAAATTATAGAGCACACAGAATGTTGAAGAGACATGGGATTATCTACATGTTATCAATACTTCATTTATTAAATAACACATTTTTCCAAAACTGCATTGAATTTTCCCACATCTTATGAACAATGTGGACTCTTTCTTCAATTAAAATGTTTGATAGACTGCAGTTTGCGTTTTACTAGCATTATATTTAACCCGAGGGACCCATAAAACTTATTTCAGTCTCGCAATATAAGTCATTAAATCAATAATTTTGTTGTAATTATACACCTCAAAATACATTTAATTTTGACTACAACATGTGTGTATTTTATCATGTTTTTCTCTGATCTTGCAAATTATCCAGAAAAGTAATTAGTCTAAGAAATAAATCCCAAAATACCATTCTGTGGAATATTCAATATTTCACACAGTTGCAGGTTCAGTTCATATCAAACTGAGCAATATCTAAATTCCCAATGTGTGCAATAGTTTTAATATAACTGCCGAGTCTGCTTCTTGTTTGTATTGTTCTTATTGTTTTATTATCTCTTATATGTTAGTTGTTAACTTATTTAATATAAGTAAACAATATCTATATTTTGTTTTTTTACTGATGAAGGAAACAGGGAAAATCATATTGTTTCAGCAGCAAAAGAGAAAACTGCAATGCAAATTTCCCTGTTGTGGGATTAATAAAGGATTATCTTATTTTATCTTTTCAAAAGCAACAATCTCTCTAAGGGTAAAAAAAAAAAAGATGAGGGAGCGTGAATGTTACTTACCACTGATATCAGCCACTGTTATGCAGCCAAGGAAAAAAAGAACGAACAAAATTTCACGTTTCAATATCATTCACAGCCACTCATTTAAAAACTGAATTTCTGAGTAAAGCATGCTAACACTCAGGTTGATTATTAGTGGAGCTTTGCATAATGGGTGGCAGAGTATGAAATTACCTTTGAGAAATTCAAATGAGGGTGCTCTTTTACTGTGTCTTGTGGTACAATAAATCTTTTATTGCAACGGGAAGACTAATTTTTATTACCTTGTACCTGGTGCTACCACCAATTGAGCTAAAAAAAAAAAAAGGAGAGCAAAACAACAGGCAGGGACTTGGCCTGGTGGATGGGACTGACCGTGTTCGGCCGCAGCTTTGAGCGTAGCCTCTGAGTGAGTGGATCCGGAGGGGTTCCTGATGAAGCGACGTCGCCGCCTTAAATCGTCCTCCCAGTAGTCCAGGCGCCAGAACTCCCTCGGCCGGCTGCAGCGAGACAGAGGTAGCACATGTGTTAGCAATTACCAGCCAGCATGGTATAGCAGCCCGGCATTAGCACTCGGTCCGAGCGAGCATACATAAAGCCGGCATTGTGTTTGGTGTTTTTTTTTTAACTCTCAGAATCACTCTTTAAAATACATTCACTTAGACACAAACCTAGACCCCAAATTATTGTATCCCTGTCCTTGACAATGACAATATCTCCACCTCAGAGAATAAGGTGTCTATTTTTCTTTCTTTCTTTCTTTTTCTTCCTTTCTCTCTGCTTGAGAAGGTGAAGTGAGCACTAAGTACATCACAGTGGAATGAGCAAATGACAGCTTGATCATTTTCCACACACTTCTGTGGCACGTGCTTCCATTCTAGGCTCATTTCGAGCCCAGCAGGATGCCTCTTGTCAGGACTCGTGGCTAGCGGGATAAGGAGAAGGCCATTACAAACAGAGAGGAGGGGGTGGATAGCATTACCAATATTAATCAATGTCTACAGCACCCATTTTTCTTCCCAATTTACATCTCCCTTTACCCGGCCCGGTCACTAAATCATCGTGCTCTCACGGAAAAGAAAGTGTTAACTTTTAATGAGGAGTCACCGCCACGTAGCATTGAGCATGTACACAGTATACCTGTCTATGATGACATATCACTTCTATCTTTCAAGGCAATTTAATTAAAATATAATCTAAAATATTCACTACTAGCTTGGAGGCTCAACAAAGTGTAAGAAATTCATTTTTCTCAGTACATAAACATTGTTCCTTTCCAGTTTAGAGGGTTTTTAATTTGAAGAACTTTTTAGAACACAGCAAAGCTGTTCATGTGTCAGTTAGACAGAAAGAAAATCCTCGTTTTTAAATGTAAAAACAGCTCATGTGTTAATGATTAACAACTCAGGTAGGGAGGGAAAAACAACACACACTTGGGTCTTCAGTGAGAGTTAATCCTGACTGACTGACTCCAGTTAAATAGTCATTTTACTTGGGCTAAATGTTCTCATGAGGAAAACACTTTAAGGAAATAAGAAAATCCTTGACTAGGCTTGGTCTGGAGTTAAGTTTTGTTGGTTTTTGTTCAACATTACATGTTCAGAAAACCCACTGCAACAATTTACCATGGCTCATGAAATACTGTAAATTCCTTTAATTCTGCTGTGTGAAAAGTGAAAATAAGACCAGCAGGATCTACAGTCTCATGAAACATACACTAAATTTAGATACGTGCTATCTACAAACCATATGGGTGCAAAATGGTGCTGTAGTCCACAGATGAAAATTTTTTGAGGCGATTAAAACTGGGAAAAAAAGGCAAAGAAAATAAAAAGTGTCACAAGAAAGACATACCAAGGTTTAATTTCCAAAATAATAAAAACAAAACCACGACCAGGTTACTCTTAAGTGGCTGCAGTCTATCCTGTGAAGGTGTAGGAAGACACAGTTTATGGTTTCAGTGGCATAAGCTATGACGGGAGAACCCCAGCATACTTTATGGGATCTACTCTTGAACGCTGCTCTGGCCGGGGGCTCCTCACAAATCTTCAGTCCAACACCAATGATCACACAGGGGCCTCTAAAAGGGAAGGGAGCTTTACGCAAGAAAATAAATACAATTTCCAAGCGGGTCCTTTAAAACCCTCTATGTCTTGGGTAATGAAAACCATTGATTATTTGATTTATCTGGAACAAAAAAAAAATCATTTTCAAGGCTGGATGACGAGCGGAGAATGGCTGCTGCTCATATCTTAAGTCTGAATATAAAACGCTCTGCAGAGTGCCTCTAATTCAGTGCAGAGAGGACAGCCACGGAGTACAACTACGATATGAAAATAGGCATGTCACGATAATTACTTTATCGACTTATTGAGGTCAGCAAAGGTCATTATTGCACATTGATGTCCGCTGTGTTTACTTAAGAATTTCACCAACATTACTACCATTATAAGACTTGTGCCTGAGCAGCGCTTGAGCCAAATGAACAACAACAACAAAAAAAACCTCTTCTGACACA
This sequence comes from Lutjanus erythropterus, assembly GCF_056507025.1. Classification (NCBI taxonomy): domain Eukaryota; kingdom Metazoa; phylum Chordata; class Actinopteri; order Lutjaniformes; family Lutjanidae; genus Lutjanus; species Lutjanus erythropterus. The sequence continues at coordinate 14,062,799 of NC_139319.1, read as the reverse complement.
TTATGTAAAGCTAAAATTCCCTCTGCTCCCTGCAGTCTTTGAAGTGGTCAGCCTGTTAAACCAAACTCCACTCTAAAAGCAGGTGTTTTATGGTAAAGCCATATTTTATCATAGTAAAAAAATTAGCTACACCATCACTAAGACCCTTCTCTGAATCGGTTTGATCTACAGGCACACCCAGTACACACATCATTTACTCAGTTCATCATTAACTAACCTGTGGTGAAGCGTTTGCCACACATACACTACATGTATTGACTGGCTACTGACTACAGCGTTTGTTTTCTCCAGACGAAAGTGATGTTTGCGGCAAAAACAAAACCTCCAAAAAGTGTTCTGTTTAAGCGTAATTTTTTTTTCCTTCCAGGATCTGCACCCATGGAACCAGGTGAAGTGAAGATATTACGTTACTCGAGGCTAATACGTGTTTTTCTCCAATGATGACTGCATAATTCCAGCCAGAAAGTTGGGAAGAATATGTCCAAATGGACTTGCTTTCAAAGCCGCAATCCACAGCTCTGGGGTGGGAACATTTTGGGCTAAAGCCACATGAGAGAGGTCAAGGATATTTTAATTTTATTTTCCACATTCCCAAAGTCTGATTATTCTTGAGAGTTAAAAGTTCATTGTTCTTTGAAAGAGTGCATTTGCATTGTTATGCTATTATATTATCATTATATCAGTGGCATAAAATGATCTTTAAGCTATAATATGTAATATTTCTCAATTAAAATGTCCAAAAGAACCGTTATATTTTGTTGAAATGTGTGCTTATATTATCTGTAATGTTTCCAATAATCTTCAAATGCAGAAAATTACGCAATTTATTCAAAGTCACACTGCATTTGTAGCTAGCTGTTGCTTGCTAGTTGCTATAAATGACGGGAAAAGACAGAATACATCAGATACAACAGAGGACGAGGGACGAAGTTGTTGAATGTGATTAATTGTGAATAACTCGTCTATGAACATGATTTGGGCCTGAGTCATGCCTGAAAGATTTCAGCAATTGTGGTAGTTCAAAAGTGAAAAAAAAAAAACAACTTCCATGATCCCACGCCATTTCACAACATCATAAAACTACATCTATGATTATTGTTTTAATGTGAGAAACCCATTGCAGCAGAATTCACACACTGTGTGTTTAAAATAACAATAACATCATTTATTGCAATTATTTCTGGGACGACATGTCGTCCAACAAAAAGCAGATATAAGAGGCCGATATGAGAAGATGTTTGAGAAATTTAGAAAATGGCATAAACAGGAATGTAGAGCTTGCGTATTCAGAGAAGTGAATCCAGAGTGTGTGTGTGTGTGTGTGTGTGTGTGCAGAATGCAAGTTGGAAGGACTCAAGGGACGCCGGTCTGTGCAGGACCAGATTTCTCGCTGGTGACAAAGACCCTGCTCCATGTTTGCATGCGATAGTCTCTGAACGCAAATGGCCACTTCATCATCCTGCCTGCAATGGTATTCATCTATGAAAATAATTATCAAGGTTGTGCATGGCGCACGGCTCAGAATCAGGACGCACTCGTCTCTCATCTCACAGCGGAGGGGGGTATGTCCCACTCACACAATGCACATTAATCCATCAGGAGGGGAGCCATTGGCTGGAGTAATTAGTCACGGCATGAGGGGACCACCTCTGCCAGTCATATTCATCCAGCGCTCCATGAACAGGCGACAATGGAGGTCCTAATGATGGGGTGCTAGAAGAGGTGGACGCACGATGAAAGATACCTCGTCATCAATCCCCAATGAGCGTGCCGCCGTAACAAGAATGGAGATGTACAGAGCTATGCGACCCCCATACCACACAGCGAGCGTGTTTCCACAAAGATGATAAATTATTCAGAGCTCATCCATCCTCCTCGGGCATCCGTGGCAGGATTTACTGAAGCGCCATTCTTCAAAATAACAACAATTAAAATAACAAAGGGCCAGCGTTGAGCTTTGGCTCACGCCAACCACTTGTGTAATTAGTAATTAGTTCGGTCATAAAAGGTGTCTGGAAGGCCGGCTCGTTAAGACTCAAGTGACTGTTGTCTGATGATGAAAGTGAGGGAAAGACAATCTGACAGACAGAGTGTGTGCTCTTTCAAAATCTGAAAAAACTCAAGTATATATCACTGCAAGACTTACAGGAGCAAGTTTGAGTTTGTGTGTATTAAGGAGAATTTGTTGAGGCTTTAATGTAGACCACATTGGCTACTGATGAAACAGGGTCCAGGAGAGTTTTATGTGAGGTAGTAAATAGTAATTATCTTTTTTTCCCCCGCTTTTTTTTTTTTTAAACATTTCTGGATGCACTTCGGGACTCTGCAGCTGTAAATTTGAGAAAGTTTACCAACACAGAGGACAAATGTGGGGAGCTCAAGTTTCTCCTTTTATGTGGCCCTGATGCTCTTTCTCCCTAATCGGTTAACAAAACTGTTATGTCTTCAATTTAATAAACCCGACATGCTGCAGGAAGATACTTTACTGGTGGGCTCTTTAAGATTTCAATGGCGCCACTAAATATTCCATTTACATCAAAACAGAGCAGGCGTCCAAGTAGATCTGGCATGGTTAGGTGACACACAAAATAAATGGTTTAATTGTGAGGAGCGTTCAGTATGAGAGCTGGTTCACGATTAATGAAATGCTTATTTGGAGAGAACAGAGTTTAGAAAAGTGACGGCCAAGTGAACTACATTAACTACGTCCTCTATAATGACACAAGACGTACATTTGTTTACAAGAACGTGCTTTACTGAATATAAGGTCAATATAGTGATCGAACAAGAATGAACAATTAGGAATAAAAATATGTTTTTTATATTAAATTTGCTTTATATTTTAACACATTAAGGGATAATTTGGATTATGTGAAGTGGGACTGCATGAGGTACTTATTCATAGTCAGTGTATTACTCACTGTAGATGCCAGTTGTTACGCCCCCAGTTTGGAGAAGCAGCAGGAGCACCAGTGTAGGAAGTTAAGCAATGTGCTGCTGTGGACAGGGTCAGCAGCAAAACTGATTATTTTTTCATTGCTTAGCTTGTGTGTCGCTACCTCTCTCTGCTTCTCCAACCTGGAGGCGTGTCGACGGCCATCCACTGTAGGTAATGGACTGACCATGGATAAGTGCTTCATACAACCTCACTTCAAATAATTTGAACTATTCCTTTAATTTTTTCAGTGAGTTTCCATTTCATTTTCTTTCCTTTGTTGTTTTGATAAATACAGTTTCCTGCGGCACCGATCCAATTTCCCTAGAGGGGGTTACTAAGGTTTAATCTTATCCTAAATACCAATTTAGCATGAAAAAACCCTAAAATTAACAATCTCAACCCCCTTCCAAGTCACCTCTATGATTGTCATATATTATTTGGATTAGTGGGTTTTTAAGTAGTTTTGTATGAGGGCCACCACTGCTGATGATTATCAAATGACCAGTTTAAACATGTTAATAGATTCTCTCTGCAGGTCCTGAAAGTTTGATAGTGCTGCTGTTTCTACAGCACAATTGTTCATTTGCTGACAAGGACAAATGATTGCCATCAATCAAGATTCAATCAGACAGGATCGTCCAGAGACAGAGGTATCTTCTTTTTTTTCCCATCATTTTCAGTCCGAAAAAGTTTCTTTTGCTTTTAAACTGAAATTAGACACTGATACTAGAGCAGGAAAAGAATTAAATTTCCTTACGTACTATTTGATTTTATTTTTTTCATGGCTTATTTGATAGAGACAGACACAGTATACATAGACAAACTGAAAACAGCTATACGATGCAAGTATTATGGTGTTTATGGTGGCGGCTGGGTTACAACAACAGTCCCTAAAAGAGCTTTCATGAAAGTAAGAGATTAAGACAGTGAAGTAAGAAGAGGGTAAAATGAGTATGCAAGATATCCTAAGTATCATAGTGTGATTGGATTCGATGATTTGATTTCATTTCGCAATTTAAACATATTTTTTTGCACTTGTGGCTCAGACATCAAGTCTTGATTTGTAAATATCAACAGATCACTGGTTCTCTGCCCTAATTCTTCGTTAAAAACACAGTCTGTATGGTATCAGGTGTGATAAAACTGCCAGTAAGCTACGCTGTGTTGTCTTTGGATTGTTTTTTGTTCTTATGCGCCAGATGTTGCAAGTAGACAGAGGTTAAGTGGAAAGAAAAAAAAAAACACTCTTCTTTTTATTCCTACAGTTGAAATTGAAATTGAAAAAACTCATTCTGATCTTTTTTTGAGTTATTATTGAAATTGTGACACCCCTGATCATAACGCTAAATAAAAACTGATTATAGAAAGATACCATAAAGCATACAGTTGAAGACTGTACATTCAAAACTAGATACTAGTGCAAGTTTATTGCTGAATTATCCAGGATTTGGTTGCTTTTATATTATTTAAATTGAATTCAGCTTTTTGGGAAAGGCAGAATTACATTAGGGTCAACATTGAGAGGTAAAAAAACATTATCATTTTTACATGGGGTTATCTTTAAAGCATTTGATATTATGTAAATAATAACATGACCTTTATCATAGCAAGCAGGACATGTGGAGTGAATATGCTTTCATATATCACTACAAGCGACTGCACTTTGGCACAAACAGTCATTCATAACCTTTCTGCTAAATTAATTTGGGTACAGTCAATGAGAGCTGCATATGCAGAAGAGATTTCTCTCCTTGCTTATTTTATATTAATGCCAGTTCCTATTGGCAGCCCTCAAATTGCTCAAACATTGCTGCTATCCCCAAGATCATTTTGCTTTGATTTGCATAAACCATGTGTTTAGAAGAAACGGGGAGAGCAGGAATAGATTGAGGATTTGTCATGTTGAGGGGACTGGTTGCTCGAGCGCTGGCTCTTTGTCAAACGATGGCAGCGATGGCTTCGCTGGTATCTCCAGACTCAAATTAAAATGAAACAGGACCAAATACCTTCCCACTGAAATTGTTTGGCATGATTAAGTCTTGCCGGAGTGATTTTCTACATGTGCATTAATGCTTATCCTTCCCGCTCCAATGAGGTCTGCAGGAGACCATCTACATGTGTGTATGTTAATTCACCTCAGCTAATGTTGTTTACAAGATTTACCAGAGGTAACGTTAGGGTCACAGACTCGCCAACATTTTCATCTTATCCCCTTAAATGACAGTCCACATGTAATTTTGTCCGTCCTTATTATTAATCACAGGATCAAGTCATTTAATTTGTCCATTTTTTTAAATATGAATTTAAATCCCGTGTAATAAGTGATTCCACACTACAGATCTGTGATGAAAAATCAAGAGTATACATTTGATTAGAGAGGAAAAAATTTAAACCTAAATCTAATTTAAATAGCTTTAGGGCTGCAACTAATGAGTATTTTTATTATTGTTTGATCTGCAATTACTTTCACAATTAATCAATAAACTGTTTAGACTATAAAATAACAAAATCCCTACACTCGTCTTCATATTGTTTCTTTTGTCCAACGAACAGTCCAAAACCCAAAAACATTTACTATCATAAATGACAAAGAAGAGCAGGAAATCTTTACATTTAGGAAGCAGACACGTTTGACATTTTTAGGGCAGCAACTAATAATTATTTTTAATTTAGATGATTATGTTCTTGATTAATAATCTATTCATAATCGATTTATTGTTGCAGCTCAAGACATTTTTGCTTGAAAAGGGACTGAAACGATTAATCAATTATCAAAATAGTTGGAAATTATTATTTTTTCCTCTGACTTATCAATTAATTGATTAATTAACTTATTGTTGTGGCTTTTAATGGCGTACATATGAGCCAAGAAATTCACTCACACTGAAACAAAGACTCCATGCACATCTACATGCTTTGCTTTTATCACTCTTGTTGACTCCCTTTTCACTGAAATCTGCTGCTAACACACAAGAGTGCACACGCTCTCATTACCAAGACAAAATAAGCACCTACCACTCCTCCCAATTAACTCCAATTTATCCAAGAGCTTTCAAAGGGAGATCTGAAAAAGAGGAGGCAGTGATATTGCATCTCTGCAACATCACCGGCTTGTGAGGATCAAAGTACTCCCATGGGTGGGAGGCAAAAGGCTTCAGACTCCCCACAATGCAGTGCAGCCAAATGAAATAATGCAAATCGAGCCCTAATTACCAGCAGCTTAGTGTGCAGCTTCCAATTAGCAGCAATTACACTCAGTGTAAATTCACCAACAAAAAGCCAGACAATTACACACTAATTATATCAGATTTCATGGGAGGTAAAAGGGAAAGTGTTGTTTTTAGTGAGGTAGTAAATATTGACCAAAGAACAAAAGCTCCACTTGAATTGACTGTTTAATATAAAAACAGCATTGCAGTTTGCTTTATTAAAATGATCTAAGCATCAACTACATAATAAATAGTATATACAGAGTCCCCTGCTATCGCTGAAGTGGTACCATCTGTATTTTTGATGAAGAGTCACATTTTTCCTGTGATTTTGACAACATGCATTTAAGGCCATTTATCACCTCTACTGCGAGGTAATGAGGGCATCCACTGGACCGGAGTTGCATAATTCTGCCATTACTGGCCCATTGTAATAATCTTCTGACCTCTAGCTTTCAGAGCTGATCTTGAATGCTATGACAAATCTGAACACACATACGCACGTTTCCAACACACCCCAAAAGAAAAACACGGTGGGGAAGGAGCTCAAGGTCAGCTGAGATTAGGAATCTGAGGAGGGTTTTTTTGTTTGTTTGTTTGTTTAAGTTCACATTTTTGACATGAACATGGGACCATGTTTTACCTTACACCTCAAACGCCAAAACCAATAAAGGGTTTCATATAAAAACATTCATTCTGAAACATAGGCCTAATATTTTACACTTTTTATGAAGCAAAATGTTGTGAGTTTTATGATTTTGAAACCACACGAAATTGGTAAAAAAAAAAATTACACTAATCTTGCTCGTAAGTTAATGACTTTTCTGACACTTTGTTGAACAATAAACAAATCAGCACTGCTCCCTCTTCCTTGAACTCTGTGTACGAGTCTGTTGTGTTTCCTGCTTCACTGTGATGCAGGACTACAAGGCTCGACAATCTCATCTAGCAAAGCTGTCTGCTATTCATGAGCACCTCCTCCCCTCTCTCCATCATACGGCTGTGCCCATTATACAACACTTATAGCACTGTGTGTGTGTGTGTGTGTGTGTGTGTGTGTGTGTGTGTGTGTGTGTGTGTGTGTGTGTGTGTGTGTGTGTGTCAAGTGCAGCAATTCCACTGCAATGGTGATTGAGATGATCACATAAACAGAAGTCTGACTAACTATAATGGCCATGTAGTTATCTCTTCATTCAAGGAAATAACCTGGAATAAAAAACAAAAAGCATCACCCCTGATAAAAGTCTGTCTTGAATTTTAAAGACTGCATTTACTTCAGTGATTTATTAATGTTGTTCATATCAGAAGTTTTGTATTGTTTAATATTGCTTCACGCCCCATAAACATCTGACATTACACCGGACCTCAGAGGTGGAATTTGAGCTTGATGATACTGCTTTACACCGATTACAGTACAATAGATTGCTGCAATTGCATTTTGCATTTTGAAGCTTTTACGTGTCTTTAAAAAAAACAAAAAACAAAACAAAACGAGGTTGCTAACAAGGCTAAATTAGACTAGAGAGGTTATTGGGGGCATTAGTTCCTTTATGGCCTAACAATCGCTTTTTACTTCTGGCGACTGCAAAAATCGTAAAAGTGGAGTTCATATGTGAAGATTATCTTGCTGAACAAACCATATTATCATGCACTTTTGTTTGTCACAGAGCTTCTTTTCTGCAGTAAGTGCCCCGAGGTACTTTTGTTATGATTTGGCACTATACAAAATGAATGAAACTGAATTTAACTGAACTGAATTGACCGAATCGAAAATCCAATGTAAAAATCTCATTGATGCTAACTGTCGGGTTGACCAACAGAACTTCAAAAATTATTCAATACTTTATTGAATAATAAATATATTCGTGCAGCATTTTTTGTTTGTATAATTTTCTTTTGACTTTTCAGGGAAAATGCTTCTGCTTGCTTTCTTCCTTTAATAAAGTAAAAATAACCAGCGAAAGGCTTCTGCATAAATTGGCATGACTTGTCTTTGGAAAGGAATGTTTGAATTATGTATGCACAAATGCAAAAAGCAGTCAGTGGCAGCCCTCTTGTGGAATAAAGCAAAAAAAATACTAAAGTTTTTAACCATGCAATAGTCACAGATATCATCTCTGTCCAGCACTGTGTCAAGACATTTTATTATTGCAATATATCGTTACATCCCTAGTACTCAGTATTGGCCCATATGCAAAATTCAGGTATTTGAATCAGTAAGTCGAAAATTATATCGGAACATTTCTGTCAAAATCAGTTCTTAACATCATAAGGCTTACACACTGAACTCCCCTGGTCTTATCCTTTATGGTGGTGCTGAACTTGAACTCACACACAGGGATGGGGGTGTAAAGAATACAAGCTGAAGATCTATGAGTAAAGGACGATCCTCAGTCTTCCACTCTCTATAGCAGGGACATTGGTTTTTTTATGTGTCCTTTTTTTCCCAGCTTTGGTTGCACACGAAAGTGCTGGATTCTAAAGATAAAGGCGATTTTTTGGCAAATGGTGAAAGTAGCAAAATAAATGACCTGCTGGTCCCATGGTGTAATTACAGTGGCTGGAAGCATACCAATCTATCACGAGGAAGAGGGGGGGCTGACACGCTGCAAAGGGGTTAGTCAAAGGAGATAGCCTTTGACTAACTACTGGCCCCGGACAATCGATACTCTGCAGATATTGCATCCAGGGAGAAAGGAGAAGAAAAGCCCTAAAAACTTCCCAAATGGTTTTTCATTCAGATATTGATCAGCACCCTTTTATCATGACCTTGCTCCACCAAGGCCATATACTTTCTTAAGGGTATATGAAACTCATAAATCTGAGAGTTGCTACAGAGTCACACTGGGCTGTGAGCAGCGAGGCAGCGAGGCAGGGAGCTAGGATGGTGTAATTGGTCTTTCTGGGATGGCGGCCTTCTTTCATACTTCATAACAAGGATTCCATTACATTTCCGAGCTGCCAGGAAGAGGAAGAACAAAACTGATGGGGTAAAAACGAAGAAAAGGATCATGAGGATGTAAATGGGTTACGGTAAATTGGACAAACCGAAAACCTCTTGTCGATTTTTCACTTCCAGTTTCAGTGACACACTATAGCAACCCATCACTAGCCACATTTCAATCCAATCGTATCACAAGCTTTAAACGAATTTCAAGTAAACTGGCAAAAGAAAATGCAAATGAATGCTTGCTTCTGTCCACAAACATTATGCAATTATTGGGAGTTAAGCAGCAGGTGGCACTAAATCTCCAGTCAGAAAACCATTATACCATTGCAGAGGAAGAAGACGCAACAAGATAGGAATTAAAACCTCAAACAGTGAAAAACAATGTTGAAATGTTGCAATTTGTTTCATAAATAAATGTGAGAAGGGTTACATCAGATCTGTTTGCCGTGATCATGGATGTATTATAGAGTGGAAACAGCTGGTGAGTCGTGACAGTTAAATGTCGGCTACATCAGCACTTATACTGAAAGTGCATTAACTCTTTTTCAAAAAAGGCAAAAACCACCTTGAACAAGTGTTGAGACTTTTTTGTAAAACTGACAAAGTTCTGTTGAATTTGGCTTTTTCCATCAACCTTTGCTAACACAATACTTCAAAATGGACATAAAAATACAGTGACGGAAACACGGCCACTGTGCACAAATGCTGAGCGTTTCATAACTGCCCATGCTTTTACGGCAGAGGGTATTTTTGTGGAAAAATGTGGAAAAAGTTGATATTATCTGATAAAAAAGTCAACACAAATTAGATTACTAATTAGTGTGAGGTTGATTTTCAGTATATTTATTGTCATAACCAAAAAATCAATTATGATAGAGAGACTGCACAGATCAAGCTCACAGTAAAAAAAGATAAAGGTTGGCTAAAAATTTTGCCACTACTGAAAACTTCCCCTGACATAGGATCAATTTTCATATTAAGAACGACTTACAGAGAAAACCATGCATAAAAAGTTATTTATAAACCTTTTCGTTGACATGTAAATGACATGTAAGCAAAGTTTAGAATTAATGCAAGTGATTTCCCTGCTGTTTATGTCGGGGTATTGCAGTTTGGGATGCATATGTGCACAAGCCTGTGGTGAACTTTGCATCCTGTGACAGGAATTATATGTTTGCCTTCGTTTCTCAACCCACTATCTAGTTTTTAGAGTAATATCTGTCGTCTGGCTTTAATCTCCTCTACCATCACTGTGACCTCATCTGCCAATCGTCTGCTTCTTTTTTGGTCCATGGCTATTCCCGACTAAACCCTCATTTGTACTGCATTATATGAGGGGAAATCACTGATTAGAAAGCAGGTGCTATCAATTTTAAGTTCATTTGAGATTTATAGATCACAGATGCGTAAGAACCTGCGTAAGAAAGGTATTTTATGCTCAGTGTCTTTTAAGAATCGAACATAAGCACAAGATCAGAAATTTTCTTAAGACCAAGTTCAAGTACAAAGCTAAGAACAGTTTTATAACTGTGGGCCCATATCGACTGAAAAAAAGAACAAACTAGCTGAAGCCTTCACAACAACACATCAGGGGTCAATGCTTTGTATCCACTGAAAGATAACTAGCTGGTTAACTTCCACCCAGTTTAAAATCTATTCAGAAGATTATATTTGTAACATGACAGGTGGTATCAAAACCAAATCATTAAATGAAGAACCATTACCAAAATAATGATTAAAAATAGCAGTCTTAACTCAACCATTTGCCGTTTTGTTGTCATTTTAAATGATCCACTGAGTGTAATTTTTTGAGTCTCGGCCTCCACTGCAACACTTAACCACGCTAACATATGGACATCATCAGCTGTTAATATGTTCCGCCATGACACTTTGTTACTATTCCTTACAGCCCCAGCCACTGTACTGTATATACATTGGAGGTAAATGTTATCATTAAGGCTATATTCTAATTCATATCCATGAGCCAGACTGCACGGTAGGGCCCTCGTGGCACGTTATTTTATGTAACTGATGGAACGCAAGTCTGTCAAACTTGAACAGTCTCCCCAGAGATTTAAGGAACATCCTTTTTGTCCCCATGACAACTTTTCTGTCCCAGACACATGTCACGGCGCGTGATTAATGAGGTGGAGGGTTTCACGTTAAACCCGTTTAAGGACTTTAGTGTTGGAGATTCCTGCGTGATACAAAGAGTCTCGTTTACAGAGATGAACATAACTGAAGGCAGGCTCGCATTGCTCCGCGCAGTGTGTTTATGCCATATGTTTATGACTGTATCAAGGCAGATGGATGACCACAACTCGAGCCCCAGCTAATTGGTTTTGAAGTAGTCGAGATCTGGACTAAAGGAAACAACTGTCTCTGCCTGGGATGAGTCGGGAGCTGCGGACTGCTGCAGCTGCCGCTGCGCAGTACATCAGGTCATGTTTGTGTTTAGACTGCAAGTATTTATAAGCAAACCAAAAGCCATTATCAGTTACAAATGATCAGTTTAGTAATGGACCTTTTTGTAACGTAAAGAAGGGCTCATTTCAGATTATCTACTGTAGATGCACTTAAACAACGATGCTGACTTCTAAAATGGGGTCCATGAAAATTTTTTAGATTAATTTCAACTATATAGAGTGCTGCAGGAATGAATCCTAAAACCTTGAATTAAGTTAGCATTTTAATACTTCTGGGTCCGTTGTCTCAAAGTCAGTGGGCTTTTTGAATGGATTTTTCAATGTCAGGTGGCTAAATGAGACTACAGAAGATGGGACAGATATTAAACGTCATCATGGCGAATACTGGTCACTTAGTCGATTCGTTTATAGCCTAACATTAGCTTTTTATATCTGTTATTGTATTTATGTGTCAAATATCATAAAGTGGTGTTATTTTGTGGCAATTATCTTGCTGAACAAAATGTTTAAGTATTATAAACTCTTTTTGCCAAAGAGCTTTTTTGCAATAATCCAAAGGAAAAATCCCTTTGGCGGCTTTTTGTGAAGGAACCAGAGCGATGCTAACTTCTGGGCTGGCCTAAAAGAAATACTTCATCCCTACATCACGTTATTGTCTTGGTATTAAAAAAAATACAGATTAAATTTATTTCTTTTTTTCTAAACAGGCTTCATAGTTCAATGAATATAGAATGAAATGAAAATGAAAAACTGTCTTAGTAAGCATATCTGTGTATGTTCTGAAATGCATTTTAAATGAACCCTTTTCTCTTTATTTGCCTTTGATATATTTTCTTTAGGTACAGTGTTAATTACAGCTAACTGAACTGATGTCAGTTGCACTGAAATGATGGGTAATCCGTGCTGAGATGGTGCAAGATATTTGTAATGCATATCTAATATCATTCTGTTACATTCTTGTGCTATTTTTTCATTTAACTAAGACTATAGATGTGTAAAAAAAAAATGGACTAAAAGAACCCCAGCATATTCTCTATCCTGTAAGGGGGTCCTTGACTGAAAAAACTGAGATCCTCTGGATTATTATACAAATAATAATCAACAGAACCATTGCAGAGATGATTCCAAATGGAGAATGTGGTGCATAAATCAGCATCAGGGGAGATTGGGGACCCAGCTACAGTGTTTATTCTGTTCACAAATACAACAAAGGCAATCTGATGGTCAGATAAGTCGGCAGCTGCAGAGTTTTCCATCCAGCAAACAAGACACGCGCTCAACCTTTTACATACAGATTTGTGCAATCACTCATCGCTATGGTTTAGAATACACTGTAGCAAGGAAAGGATGTGGAGGAAAAAAACACGTCCCTGTCTTGTCTTTGTCTCCATCTCAACTTTTGATGCTTCAGTAACAAATATCTCTCTCTCATCCTCCGTTCTATCCATCTCACGCTCTCTCTGTCTGTCTTCCTGTCCCTCTCAAGTCGTGCATTTCCGAGAGTCAGTGTACTCTAAACAGTTATGTTCTTGTTTCCTATGGTTATAATCTCCACTGACGTGCTGGAGTCCCATTTCCTTTTTCAGCTCTGCGTGCACAGTACCACAGCAGCCGTAATGTACAGTGTGTCCATAAAGCACACACGCGAGGCAGCGCAGACACTGAGCAGACCTCGGCTTTAACACATGCATTACATTCAGTATTATGTATCATAATTGTGATTTAAGTCTGGAATGAAAGCATACAAGTAGAGATGAATCTGGCTGCCGCTGTTTCTCATGCAATCATTTATTTAAAGAAAATGCTATGCGAACATGAATGTCCTCACTGTAGTGAGCACAGCCCTGCTGTATGTTCAGAGCATAATTAATTGATTACTTGGAGGGGGGTTGATACAGTTGCAAACCAGAGGAGGAGGCTCAACGAGTAGGACAAAACTAACAAGGTCACTAACTACAGGACAATGAGCAGTAGAGCTGCAATTATATGGCTGATGACTTGATAAAAAAAAATGAATAAAACCCATTTACTCAATCAGCTTCCTAATGTGTGCTGAATATTTATTTCAACTGAGAGATTTCTGCATTTATGTCTTTGTGGTATTCTTAGTCATCTGAAGTGTGTGCAGCAAAGTTGAAAAAAAAAAGATGTCACATGTCTCAGTGCACCAATCACAATTTAGGAATATATAAATCTGATTATAGTTGTGGGGTTGTTTGCTTATGTCTGATGCCACTGTCAATCAAATCTGATCAAACCACATCAACAGTCTTGATTAAGACCATTAGCTGTGGTTTGAAGTCTTAAACTCTTCATAAATTAGACCTAGATTTGTTTGCTTTTTATTCCAAACTTTAACCCTGATTGTTATTTATTTAGTCAGGAATATTTAATTTTTATAGAGAAATACTTCTGATTTAAGCCTCGTTTTTCAGGGCTTTAACAACAAATTTTAAAATCCCCAACTCGTTTAAGTCATTAACAAGCAAACATGCCATGGTTCTAGGTTTTTAAGAGTGAGGATTTTGTGCTTCTTTATGTTTTATATCATCAGAAATGTAATATCTTTGGGCAATATACTGTCAGAGATAACACACATTTTGAAGATGCTGAGTTGGTCTAGAACATTGTTTCACTATTGGACATTTCACAGACTATACCATTAATCAATTTATCCTAAAAAATTCTGGAAATATCACTTGATTTAAAAAACAGTAGTTAGTTAGCAGCCTGAATGAAAAGCACAGGTTAGCAGTGGTTCATGACGGAGAGTAGATACATTCAGTTTATGCATCATATATATTACTCTGGAGAGCTGAAACAATGACTCGCTTAATCAAACAAATCAATCACAATTTTGAAAATGTATTAAATGTTTAAGTCATTGTGAAGAAAAAATGCCACCAAACTGTCACTATAGTTTTGAGGTTTTTAATGTGAGGATTTTCAGCCTTTCTCTGTTTTGTATCAATGTAAACTGAATGTTTTCAGGCTTTGGACTGTTGGTTGGATTCAACAAATCATGTAAGTTGCAGCTTTGTGGGAAGCACAAGTGAGTTCTTCTGCATGAAGAAGAGAAGAAGAGAGTAGGTACTGGAGAACTGATACAATACATGCCCTGTACTTAGTATATTTATGCATCACATACTATGCTGAAGATGAACAATGAACAGATAATTAATTTACAACACTTTTGAAAACTGATAATTGTGTCATTATCAAAAAATGCACCTCCTAAATGTGATTACATGCCGTTTTTCTATTTTTGATCACTGTTATTAATACTTTTGGACGGCTGGTAGGAAAAAACATGCAATTTAAAGATGTTGTAGTGAGCACCTTTCACCATTTTATAATATTTTAAAGAAAAGAAAGAAATCAATTAATTGCATTAATTGTGATTACCTTGAAATACTGTTTGTAGCCCTGATGAGCAAAAGAAAACAGTATAAATATTATACAGTTGTAGTAGTATTACAGTGGTTATGATGTTTATGCATTACATAAAAGGTTGTAGGGGTATTTTGGAAAGGAAATAATATTTCTTTTTATAAAAGTGATACAAAAAACTCAAATGCTATGAAAAAAGACGTCATTTCACACCACCTTCTGTATCATTAGTGGATAAGAAGAAAAAATGTTTTCTAACTGCGGATGTTCTGCTCCGGCTTCTTTCCTTCAATAGTGCGCCGGAGAAATGACATAGCACAAGATAAAATAGTAATGCTAATATCAATAGTTTGTCCATTACAGGTCAGCTAACTGTCCAGCGGAACAGTTACAAAGCTGTTCGTTTTCGATCTCACAAGGCCGATCAATACGGGGGCATACTGTTTCAATTTTGCCGGCATTGATTTTCTCTATAACACTCCAACCCTAAAGCATTCGTCTTTCTGAAGGAAGGATGATTTGATTTACTGAAGAAAAATTGGAGTGCACATCACAAAGATTTTTTGCCGGGCGGGAGTGTGACATGCCAAAAGATGGATGTCCCTTGGCTGGGAAGCCTCTAGCCTAAGGGCGTCCATTAGAGCAGTGGTGCTGCAGAAAATGAGCTGCTCATATGAGGGAGGAGGAGCAGAGGGAGAGGAGTCGCTGCTTGAGGTGTGGTGTTTTGGGGGGACTAGCTGTAGGTGAGGATTGTTGGGATAAAACAGGAATAAAAAGGATGCTGATGCAGCTTTAAAAAGGAGAGAGTAAGTCAGGGAGTGCCAACTAAACCTCTGCATCTTCAATAATGTTTCCATTTGCCTCAAACAGCCAGGCTACATCCGACTGTCAACAACAACTCTGGATAAAAAACTGTGCACACTGCTTCATCACGCTTCAACCTTTTCTCAGCTGCCACCACCTTCCTTTTACTTCCCCCGCTTCCTGCATCCAGAGTGAATTTCCATGGTACATTAGTCAGCCTATTAGAATGCAATAAAGAGAAGGTATGAGAGGAGAAAAAAAAGAGCAGAGGAGCGCGTGTCCCCGGAGACGGTGAGTTGGCGTTCTCCATCATCTGCCCTCATCTCCCCTCTCTGTCCGTCGACTTTGTCTAGGTGTCATATACATGAAGGATGATTCCTGACCCAAATAAACACTGCAGCAGTCTGGATGCTCAGTGGACCCGAGCTCAAAGACAAGAAAAAATATAAAACTGAAAAGATGTCGAGTGAAAAAAAATGACATCTGCCAGTTGTTTCATTTGTGGCTATCTTGCTAGCTGTTCATTTACTTTTTTCCTCTTTTAAAAAGACAGCAGGTTGGCATGTTGTACACCTGAGTCTCAAGGCGCTGGGACAGAAATGTATGGATGAACAGGTAGTCGACCTATCTGTCTGGCTGTGGATCCGTCTTTGTCTTGACACTAGATGACAGACAAGGGCACAGAAACGATAGATACCACCTCTGTCTGGTGGAGGGAATCCTCCCCGGACGCCCGGTGATGCAACTGAAGCAGATAGCGAAACAAGAAAGAGTAAAAGGACGAGGAGTGAAAAAAACGAGAGAAGAAATTGTGTGTTGCGACGAAGAGAAAGACTCACAGATGAAGCAGGCGAATGGAAAAGGGAAAATCACCTAACACCTCTTTTCTCCAGAGGCCAGGGCCGCTGTAAGCTGGATATTAAGACACAAATTGCATTCAGGCGGGTCACACTGTGTCAGAAGATATTAGATGCCTGCCGTGAGGAAACAACAATTCCCATCAGCTTGTGAGAAAATAATATTTTCATTTTCAGACTCTTTATTGAATGGAAACTTTGGGGAATACAGGTTTTATGGCGTGTGAGCAGCCGAGCTTGGATTTTACACCCAAGCAACAAAAGGTCGTAATCATAGCCGCGTATTGTCTTTGTGTTCCTGGATTTCATTTTCACAGCTGGAAAAAGGTTGCAGGTTTCATTGTGTGTATCCGTCCGTCCCCTCCCGTCCCTGTTTACAGGCAGCACACGTTGCTGCCTGTAAATAATTAGACAAAGAGCATCTCTTATACCAGAGGGCGCCTGCAGGTATTCAGGTGTGCTGTGACTTTTTTTTTTCTGCGTCCACCTTTTTCTTTTCTTTTTCTGTGGCGTGCAGCACCAGATGTTTCTCCTATGCCCGCATACCACGGGCTCCGGTGCGAAGCTGCACCACCTGACCTTCACAGTAATTGACCAAAAATATTGATGTAATGGCACAGGACTGATTGTGATTTATTAAAAGAGCACTGCACTCCAAGGCCCAGTGCCAATGGCTCCCTGCTCCCATCGGCAGCCATTAGGAAAACCATCAATAGCGCAACAGCATAAAGGGCCGGTAATGGGGGACTTTTCTGGCCAGGGCTCGCAGAACACAATCTCCATAGTAAATAGCAGAGCCTTGTGTGAGTACACATGGAGAGAAAGAGAAAGAAAGGGAGGGAGATGGGATCAAGGAAAGAAAAATATGACAAATTATACTGTACACTGCATCCTGATATGAGAAAAAAAGAAAAGGGAAACAAAGGCAGCCAGAGATAGACTCCTGATCCAACAGCAAACTAACCCTCGCCAGACGAGTCTCTGGAGAGTTGCTTCAGCCTAACAAGCGTGAGCCAGCGGCCGTCTCTCCGGCTCACCATTACACACTACCTGCACAAACAGCCATCATTAGGGAATAGCTGCATTGGATTCTGCTGCCTATTTGGCGAAACAAACACAGAGGATAGGGTTCCCTCTGTTCTTAATGGGAGCCGAGCTGTTTAAATGGCTTTCATCTCTCTCCTGAGTCAATGCATCATTCAACCCACAGCTGACATTTTCACCTTTGCAAATCTAATTTAATCAAAGTCATGAGTATTGGGGGGATGAGAAAAGATTATGATGAGATTAAAACCATTACAGTGGTTGGAATAATTCGAGGCTGGGAAAATGACATGCTATGAACACGGTTCATAAAAAAAAAACAAAACAGGTGCATCCTCTTCATTAAAGGCTTTTCTATATATTGCTTCACTTCAGTAACGCTGTCACTTACTGCCCAAAATATCCTCATGTGAGGAACAAAACATAATTGTGATCAAATGTAGAATTAAAGGATTATTTGTCATTTTTACATTTACAAAAAAATATATGCAAAATCTGCCACGTAGAAAGAACTGTATTAAATATGTACATAATGTAAAATGCATTATGTGTACATATGTGAGAAGCCATGTGACTGAGCTCAGAAAACCATAACAGCAAGTAATATTCACTTCAACTACACTTCAACTACATTTTCTTTTAGTCTCAGTCCTGTGACAAATATCCTTCTTAGTTTTTAATCACATTTAGTCAACCTTAAACTGTTTTTTTTTTTTTTGACTCAACTTGTAGTTGACTAAAACTTTGGACATTTAAGTTATTATTTTAGTCTAGTTATAATCATTGAAAACTGTTGACATTTTACTCCTCTTCAGTTAGCAAATTATATCAAACATGTCAATCGATCGAGCCTAGCCAGATTTTATCTCATTAGTATCTGAAGAAAAACACAGGTTGAGTTGGCTTAATATAGCTTAAAAAAACAACCTAACATTTCATTATTCCACCTCAATTTCTTTGTGGTGAGCCTTAATGCGTCTCTTCAGATTTGTGGTATCTTAACAGCTACTTTATGGCCACACTGCTTCCGCTCTTATAAAGCAATGCATTCTGTTTTTTGTGTTTTTTAAATCTAAGCCTCACTGTAATGTAAATGGGCTGAATACCACTGTGTTTCTTTTGCCCAAGCTGTTGTCACTGTTAACTTTAACTTGCTTTCTCTAAAATACTTCTGTTACGGCGCACTCACTCATGCAGCACAGGAAAATAAAGTACTGCAAAGATAGAATTCAATACATCTTTTTTTTCTTCTTTTCCACATAAAAATGGAAGTACATTTAATTTATTTTGTTATTTTGTTACTGACTCAGGTTGTGAGGCCTGTTGGATTATCAGCTGTGATGACATATATTGTGTGTTTGTGTTTAGTAGGATTTTTAGGTCTGATTTAGGTTTGTTTAATGTGGTCCTGGTGTCGTGTTTGTATGTGATTGTTTTGTTTGTCCTTTGGTGAGTTGTGTCATGCTCTTGTTCTTAAATAAATTTACTTTTTTTTTTTTAAATGCTGCATTGAAAAAAAAAACAACAACCAAAATAACAGTCTATTTCAGTACTGTTTTCGTCAGTGAAAATAAAGAGGAGATTTTGGTTTTTATTCTTTAAACTACAATATAATCTTTTTTCATCAACAATATTACATGTTGTTATCACAGTGATTAATGATGCTGGTGCTGTTTTGTCACAGCTTTGTCTTGGGAAAAAAAGTTTGTTCACAAACATATTTCATCATCGTTCTCATTTAAATTCTAAAATATTTCACAAGCTAAAGTCAAATGAGCATCTCATTTGCATGTAAAACTTCTAAAATGGTTGGTGAGGTGTGTTTTAGTCTTGTTTTGAGACACAGGTTTTGTTTTACCTTATGGCAGAGCTTCCCCAGGCTCCATGCTTGTCAGTCAGGATGTTGACGATCTTCTGGATGAGCTGCGTGGCTGTCACATGGTCGCGGTACTTGGCTGCTCGGATCAGGTGGTCACACATTTTCTCCTCATCTCGCTTCTCAGCGGCGTACTGGGCGCAGTTAGACTGGGAAGGAAAGAGGAAAAACCCATTGCACATTCTGCAAGTGAAGGCGACACAAGTGTGTACATTGCAAACACATGCACAAATGTGCCAAGAGAACGGACTTTACAGAATATAAATCATAAAATGTGTTTGTATCTTGAAACTAACATATAGAAAAGCAGATCTATAGGAAGGGACAATACAGACACAAGCACAACAGTGTTTTCACGTACAGAAACTCTACTCTGGGTAGAACCAAATGAAAAGCATGGGGTCATTTCTGTCCTCATGTCATGTTGATTAATAACAGTGGACACGTATTTACTAATGCCCCCCGGCGCACCAAATCACACAATACCCACAATGCACAGGGAGGACATTTTTCTCTGTCGGAATTTGTTATCAGAATGGGCCTTTGAACTCTGCAGCGATGGTAAAAGTAAAACACCTCCTGAAAATAACAGCCATAATTTGAAACAGTGTTTTGATTTCCAATCTCTGTTTCAGAATCAATTTCAATTGCGAACTCACAGCTTACTTTAAAGAGTTGTTTCAAAGTTAAAATCTTATTGAAGGTGAAAATAAGGAATGGGGGGAGAAAAAAAAACACGTGCTATGTTTAGTACAGAGAGCTACACAGATCCATCAGCCTTGCAATGGTGCATTTATATTTTCCTCTGCAAGGACAGCAGCTAAAGCAAATGGCTGTGGTATTAAGAACAAAAGCTCATTCAATTATTAATGCTGCCTCGGTTGTATATGACTCTCTTTATCAAATTAACCTTAAACTAACCCATTGGTACACCAGTCATACAGTAAGTATTAACTCAGATGCACAGCTGAACAAATGCAACCTGCTTTTCCAAAGTTACCAGTAAAGCGCTTCATAATGGGTCCTCCTCTTCAATTTGAACGACAACATTTCATATCTGACAGAAAATCCATAGGTATAAATCACATTAGAGGGGCTTTTTTGCTGGCCTCTAGGCTTTAATTATCAATCTGTGTCTCTTTGTGTGGCATTAAAGTGGGCCTTGACCTTCCAGCACAATGACCTGGGAAACAGCAAAATAAAGGGAGTACGGAAAAGGAATTTCTGAGTGAGTGTTTCAAATTCTCAGCCACAGAATGCTTTGCTTTGCTGTGTGTGTGTTGCATGTCCATTAATCTTGATCAGTGGCACTGAAGGCTAGCAGAGATTGGAACAAGCAAATAGCTGGACCAAAGGAAGGGACTGAGAGTATGGTGTTCAAAGTGATACAACTCAAATTATTGCATAAGACAATGTGTTATACTTTAAAGGTAGATTGTGTAAGATTTATGGGGATTTATTGGCAGAATATGGCAGAAATGTAATATAATATTCAAATTTCACAGCCACCATAGGTTCTCTCACATGCTTGAGACAAGGTGTTTGCAATATGCAAGCTCAATGCCAGAAGTTGCATTCAGTGAATATCTTTCATCACTGGCTTTTTTTTTTTTAACAATAATGGAAAAATCTAAAGGCCTGTCATTTTGGCATATTAAAATATTGAGGGCATTTCTACCATAGACAGTGGTTGTGTCAGTAGCAAGGGGTAAGCCGCATAAAAGACAGAAAGGAAAATCTTTCGCCAAATTATTGAGAAATAGCCTCATATATCTCAAGTAAAAAGTTTTTTAATCCACGAAGGGAGGTGAGCTTGCAGAGTGCAAACATCTCACTTCACCCTCCACTTCCAAGTGTGTAAACGTGAAACTCCACATATTATCTTAAGAGTCGTATCTAGAGCCAGAGTTTGGTTTGTCCAATCTGGGCCACTGCAGAATCATGGCAGTGCAATTCTGAGGCAATGAAAGCACAACTATTCTTATTTTCAAGTGATTTTACATGAATGAAAACATACTTATGAGTATTATATTCCATTTCTGCCACATAAATCACCATTAATCTTACACACTGGACCAATAAATAGGTTATGTCTCATTAGCATTAAATAATGACAATTAAAATGACACGTAATAATAAATGACAGAATTTTTACAACCCTGTCCATCAACATTTCTGCCAACTGCTAGATGCCACTAAAACCTACATACTGATCCTTTAAACAACAATATGTTAATCTGGAACAACAGAGAAACACTTTCCAAAACATTTTTTACATGATTACAGAAATTATCCATTCTAGCAAAAAAAAAAAAAAAATGCTCATGTGGATTTCCGTCCATCTTTTTAAAGTGATGTAAGTAGCACACCTATAAAAAGTCAATTTCCATCTGCCTCTGTCTGAGACACAGCAAAGTCTGCAGTACTAATCAACAGTGCTGGGTTCAAACTCATAACCATAAACAAACACTTCATCACCTGTGTGTTGAGCCTGCCCAAACACCCAAACCCTCCATGCTGTAATGGGCTTTCCTCATATCTGAAGCCAAAGTCGACTGCAGCAGAAAAGGCCAAAAACACAGTCTCACCCCTAAAATAACAACCAAAAAAGCTGAACACATAAGTAGAGCCATTAAAACCCAAAGTTGGGTTTGCTTGTAAGTGGAAAAGACAAGTCACTGTTAATTCCGGGGGTCATTCCGTTGATGTGAAGTCAGAGAACATGCCGGGGTATTATGAAGGACTTATTATGTTATGTTATTATGAGGGTTAAAGCGAATAACTAAATCTCCCAGCTGGCAGTGTCCTCTATTCACTTCTATCCATGTCCACAAACAGAATAAAGGGCAGAAACTAAATAGGAGCATTTGGGGTATTTTAAAACAAACTGCTCTTTCTTTTC
This sequence comes from Lutjanus erythropterus, assembly GCF_056507025.1. NCBI lineage: Eukaryota > Metazoa > Chordata > Actinopteri > Lutjaniformes > Lutjanidae > Lutjanus > Lutjanus erythropterus. The sequence continues at coordinate 14,040,403 of NC_139319.1, read as the reverse complement.
TTTCAAGGAATGTTTAAGAAAGCATCAGAAGTAAATTAAAAGTATCTGTTCCCATTTGCAATTAGAAACATGCCTCTTTTGGAGTGACTGCAGCAGGCTGTGTGCATATTTTGACAAGAAAACAACAATAAATAAGACATGCCCAGAGACAAGCGCTTCCATTCACTGAGTTAAAAGAGAGCAGCTGAAGAAAAGGAATAGCAGACTATGGCTCTGTTAGCTTCCTACCCAGACAGCCACCAGGGCACAACTTGCTGGCAGTGAGACCGTTATGACTTGCGACACTGTAATCATGGGCAGCACCTTCCATTACATGGCCTGGCTGACAGGGTCGGGCCAGCGCGAGAGCCTGCTCTGCCGGAGGAGACAGCTTGGTGAAGACGAAATGATAATGGCTGGCATTAATCGAGTCAATTACACTGAGTCGTGTCTCCCACAATTCATCAACAGTTCAAATAAATAACTATGGATGTGTGTTGGGAGTTTTGGGGAGGAAATGGGCTGCTAAGGAAGTGGCTTGGGAGTGGAAAGAACATAATCATCTCTAAAATCACATAATGGCAGAAAATGGTACATACAGAAAAAAAAGCTTTGAAACACATTTTAACTGGAAGACTGCACTCAGTAAAGTGCAGATCTCTGACAGGCAACCCGAAAAGAACATTTGAATCCAACTTCTTTGTAAATCAACAACATTTTGATCAGTAACAGTTATTTAATTACATATTTTTGTTAGTAACTAGTAACCAAATTTGAAAAAATCCCTCCAAGCATTCCTGAGTTTTTGCATTCATGAGACTGGGATGGATGTGAATTTCCAGTAAAACTTGAAGACCAAAATCTAATCAGTTCAGTCTTGATTCTAAGTGGACATTTGTGCCAAGTTTGAAGACATTCCCTCGAGGTGTTCTTGAAATGTCGCATTGACAAGAATGGGACCAGTGTCGTGGAAGTTCACACTTCACAAGAGCAAACTCAAAGCTCAGTTCAGAGTTTAAAATGATCCAGTCCATGTCCAAAGTCCACAATTAAGAATTCTGACCTAAGGTCACAGTCCTAGAAATGAACTAGTTCATGTTAATTCATTCAGATTATTAAAATATTTTATTTTAAATAGAACTAGACACTATAACATAACACAACAAAGTCAGACTAAATGATGCACAATAGTCATGTCTTTTGTATTCATATCTTACATTGGATTTGTGTTTGTATCCGTGGTGTCCTGTACTATTTTGTTCTGGTATTGTTTGGATTGTTTGAAGATGGTGCACAGGAGGACACTGCATTATAGACACAGTTACCCTTATTACAATAGAAAAATTCAATATCCATATCCATAAATGTACATTTACAGGTATGAGACCATACTTTGTCATGGCCAGGATAACTTACATCCATAGTTATTAACCTTATTTGTTATTAAATTAACAATTTACCACAATTTGAGAATGTTTTACACTATAACAGACAGCAAGGCTAAGAACCAACATACTGTTGAAATTTCCAACTCAGAAATTCTGACTTTCCAGTTAAAAATGAACGCACCATGCATGCGAACTGCAAGGACATGAAAAGAGAGACGAGACACAGGAGAGGAGTCAGTTGAACATAACCCAGATCTAGCTGTCTGGAGTCTGTTACAGTAAGAAACAGTCTCCAAAGTGGTTGCAAACCAAGTTTATACATCACACTGACTGTTTTTAATCAGCCGACAATGCGAACGGCATCATCTCTCTCAGGAGTGAATGATGCTCACATTCCAAGTAGACATTTGTGCCAAGTGTGAAGACATTCACTCAAGGCTTTCTTGAGATATCACGTTCACAAGAATGGGACGGACATGAGGTCACAATGACCTTGACCTTTGACCACCACCATCTAATCAGTGCATCCTTGAGTCCAATTGGACATTTGTGCAGAGTGTGAAAGTGAAAGTGTTTTTCAAGGATCTTCAGCAATTGTGAATCACAGATGTCTTTCAACAAACAGTCATGAATGTGCACAAAATATTAGGCTGTTAGATCAAGTAGTACACAAGATCAGCTGTGGACCAGTTCCAGCCCCACTGATCATGCACACATGCACGCGCAGGCACGCACGTGTGTGCACACACACACACACACACACACACACACACACACACACACGCAAGCTTACACCTGGCAGAGATAATAACATTAATGAACCTCTTTTCCAACCAGAGAATAAACCACAAATCAGCTATTAGTTGCTAAAAGCTGTTGTTGTGGTTATCACTGCTCGTGTTTTGGCAAACTGATTCTACAAATAATAAGCAGGGGAAATGAGGAGATGAGTTTCACAGTGGTTGGTGTTGTAACAATGTCAGCCTTATCTAAATGCTGTAGTTGTTGTCAGATGATGCCTTGGCTCCCCTCCTCCTCTCCCTTGCTGGGTTGAGAGGGTTAACCAGCATAATAGGCTGCAGAATGGAGGCTCATTACAAGATATCAGCCCTATGTTTATCAATTAGAGTGACAGAGAAAGGTCTAGTGGTGGTGCCGCTGTGCCACAGCAGCCTTCAACACACCCGAATGACAAACCCAGGGGTCTCAAGGTTCTGTCGGAGAACAGGAGGAAGAAACAAAACCAGAAGAGATGTTATTAAAGCGCTTGATTTGCAATGTCTTGACATTGGTGGCACATCAGGGCTACACACACTCTCCAAGGCTGGGCTATCGCTCTGTGAGAATCTCCAATTTCTCACATCCGTCGACAAGCACTCCCACAGGGTTTCATTTACAAACGGGCAGAGAGAAACTGTCCAGAGGAAGGCGAGACATCAGGCTTGTCCTTGTCTGGTATCAGAGAATGCAAATACACTACAAATAAATTCCTCCTGGAACACAATGGAGGTCTGGGGAGACAAGAGGATGAAATGAGAAAGGAGGATGGGGGTCGCTAAACAAAAGTAGATGCTGAACCAGTCCACCAATTGGTTTCAAAGAGATTCTCTTGCACTTGATCTCTTGCCCTCGAGTTTTCAAATTGCAACATAAAATGTCACCAGGGGAATTCAGACAATGGGCTGGGGAAGAAACGAGTGAAAGGAAGAGGAGGGGGAGAAAAATGAGGGCTTAAAAGTACAATGGCGAACAAAAGTCACCAAATGACAATGCCTGACAGCCACTTCAATTCTGAAATGATGCCCCTGTCATGCCGTGCTCCCAAGTATTGATTTTTTTTTTTCTTCTCTTGGAGCACAGAAGGAAAAAAAATAATCTAATCCAGTTGAAACAGATCCCTGCTGCTGGCACCGGCCCAGTGCTAGCGGCCATCAAGGTTAACGCAGGCGCAACACTTATCAAAGTATCCCTCTCCTCCTCTTCCTCCTCCTCCTCCTCCCTTCATACTGTCTGTGCCTGATCTTTAATGGACTGGTCACCATGCTCAACTGGCAGCCTCTTCATCTCCTCTACCCAGAAACCTCTCTTCTCGGCAAAACCGCATCCTCCTCTCGCCACATCAGTCTGCGTTTGCTGCCATCTTTTTACGATGACTCCAGCTCAGCTTCAAGGTCATGCCATGTGAAAAATCATATGTGTTAAACTGTCGTCTGGCGGTGAAAAATAGTCAAATGAAGGAAGGACGCGACCGGATGAAAAATACATTGACCGTCGCCTGACATCGTGAATACAGGGTAGTGGCACTGAGCTCAGGTTACATTTGAAAATAAATTTCTATCAACAATGTGAAATTCAAGCAGCAAACATACTTAGTTCTCTCCTAAATAAATTGTGAAAAAAAGCCACATAACAACACAGCACACTACCACAAGTCTGGTCTGCATAAGCTAGAAAATTGTTGTAATATGATCCTGACTTTTATTCAAAATCATGAGCTTAACTTCAGCTGCCCAAAATGAAAAAACAAAACAAAACATAATATTCTTCCACTGACTAAAGAGACAAAGGAAACTGTGGAGGAGAGTCATATTTTGGGGTTAGCTGGTCACACATAATGATGGCAGCTGCAGAGGAGGTACCAAGGGACTTCATTATACGGACAAGTCAGTGGGACTGAGACTGCTGTTCCCCAACTATCTACCATATCCTACTTCTTCAAGTCTACCTCCTGGTGTCTTCAGTCCATGTTGTACAGTAAAAAAAAAAGCATCTACCAAGAAGGGACAGGAAGTCATGCAGAGAGATGATATGATGTTTTCGATTGTGACAACAGTGGCATTATGTATTAAAGGGATAGTTGGGATTATTTTAAGTATACTTGTGCACAGACAGTGCATTACCTACAGTGGATGGCAGACAAATGCTACCAGTTTGAGGAAGCAGCAGGAGTACAAACACACAAGCTGAGCACTTACTGCTGAGGACAGGGTCAGCGACTAAATATATTCTATCCACTAAAAAAGAAATCATGTTTTTCTTAAATATTTAGAATATTTTCACCTCTTTATTTTGATGTCAGACGGCCCTTTCCTACAGGAAAAAGCTGACATATATAAGTCAAATATCACTCTTTCTCACTCAACCGGACTCCTGACCAGAACACTAATATTACCTCACAGAACATGGGAGTTGCTGGACCACCACTGCCTTGATCCGTTTGTTTGTTGGTGTCATTGGGTGAATTTGGTGATTCTGAACTCATCTTTTAAAACATCAAAGTCACACAGTAAAACAAACAAACTAGTCAACCGAGGCAGCAATAGACCAACAACCATGTGATTTGCAAGGTAAAACTACTAATTTCGCCGAGGGATGATGATGAGAAGGTAAAGTAACCAAAATATTGGAAATATAGCACACACTTAAAATGACCACTTTTTATCACTTTTTTTAGGTGGCTAATATACTTTTGGCTGTCGTGTTTAGCTTCCGTGCTGGTACTCCTCTCTGCTTCTTCAAGCTGCGTTGACCGCTATTTACTGTAGATAATACACTGACTATTGAAAAGTTGCTCAAACAACCTCACTTCAAAAACTCTGAACTATCCCTTTTAAATAGGATGCACTGTAACAGCTAACATTAGATCAGTTCTGGACCTGAAAAAAATCCTAAACTATCTCTTTAAGAGATCTACTGCTGTTCAGACTTGGAGTTTTTTTTTTTTTGTTCTTACCACTGTATGAAAAGTTCGCCTTTTGGAAAAAGTGCCAACATCTTGATGGTTGCGCAACAACAGCATCACAAATATAGACATGTTGCTGTTTTTTTTCTCTCTCATTCTCTTGACAGCAGTTTTGCCCATAATGAGGTGTCTGGGCATCCAGCCCTGATGACATACTACATTACAGCTGCGACAACTACATGACAGCAAGCTACAGTTGGTGGCAGCTATCAGTCTGAGTGCTGCGAACGACGTGGTGTAAACAGCCTCTGGGAGTTGTGGTTCTCTGGCTCTTCCTGTGTGTGTGTGTGTGTGTGTGTGTGTGTGTGTGTTTGAGTAACCTTTGTTCAGAAGATTGCTGTGTTTCTTATAATAAAAAAATAACTGTCGCAGAACTTATCTGCTTGCTGGTCATATTTTAAAGGATAGCTGAGATTTTTTAAATGGGGTTGTATGAGGTGCTTGTCCATATTCAGTGTATGACCTACAGTAAATAGTGGATGACACAACCCCAGTGAGAACAAGCAGAGAAGAGTACCAACACCTTGATGTGTTAGTTTGTTCATGTTATCTTGTAACTTTGGTGAATCCAAGCTAACCTTTTAAAACACAGAAGTCACACATTAACACAAACGTACAAGTACTAACGATCAAGGTAGCTGTAAACTAACAACTAACACCTTAAAATGACTAATTTCAACTATGAAGTTTTGGTTTTGACAGTGTGATATTTTGCTCATGTAACATTGGTTTCCCATCAGAAAGGGCTGTCTAACATCAAAGTAAAGTGATGACGCTATTCTAAATATAGTGCACGCATAAACTCATGGTGATTTTTTTTGGGGGGTGGGCCTTATTTTAGGTGGCTAAAATACCTTTTGTTGCTGAACTCGTCCACAGCAGTACATTGCTGAGCTTCTGTGTTTTGCCACTCCCTGCTTCTGCAAACTGGGGGCGTGCCGACCTGACATTCGGTAATACACTGAGTCTCGCTAAGTATCTCAAACAACTCCACTTCAAATAATCCAATCTATCCCTTTAAATTGGGATGTACTGTAATAGCTTAAGTTAGATCAGCGTTGGACCTAACTTAAGCTATTACAGTGCGTCCTTGCCAAGGCACTCTCTGTGATACTCTGTGATGCACAAGTTTCCAGAGACCGGCGCTATGATAATAGAACATAATGAGCATCAGCTCAATGTTAATGTCATTAACGTGAGGAGAAGGACCAGATCGTTTTACAAGCTCAGCAGAGGGAAGACAATGACGCCAGGCACTAATTAGCTGCTATCGTCTGGCTTTCACGGGATCTCTCAGACAGTCAATTCAATTACTCCATATAACAGGCGAGGATGAATCAAGGGGGTATATAAAAAAAAGATTGAGCAGAAGGGAAGCGTAAGAAAGAATAGAAATGACTTGGGTCTTGCTCACTCTTCCCTATCTGGACCTTCTTATCTGCCCTTGTGCCCCTGAGCCCGCCACATTTCATCCCTAATGAACAACCCCATAAAAAGAAGGAGTTCGATTTCTCTCCCCTCCTTTCTATCTCTTGGGCTGCCCCTCCGTCCCGCTCCTCTGGAAGATATCAGAGCCTATCATTTGCTGTGCTGGGCAGCAGCATCCGATCTGCAGATCTCCTTCACATTAAGGATCCTTTTAGATAGAGAACCCTAAAAGGTAATTGGATTTCCCCCTAGTTATCTTCATCTGTTTCACCCTAAGCTCACTGTAATAACTTACTCTCAGGGCCAACGATAACTCAATTCTGTCCCACAGAGAACCAGTGAGAGTGTGAGGGAGACAGCCAGGGAGAGAAAGCATATGTTATGTCTCTGAGGCAGACGGGTATCTAAATCCTCTATCACTGCCTTCACAAGGATATGAACCTTGACAAGGAGCAAACATAAATTTGTTTTTATGTATTGAATTATTCTCTTTTTTCTGCTGCCTTGCTTGGCATTCGCTGCTGCAGTTTAACTACAACACAAGCTCTTAAATGCAGAATGCAGGGTTCCTGCGCATTTTTCAGTTGGAAATTCCAAACTTTTCCAGACTCAAATTTCCAGACTTCTTGGCAGATTTTTTTTTTACATCATCAACGTTTGACATCTGAGTACAAACAGCTTGGCGTGGGGTTTCAGTCTTAGTCTCATGGTGGTTTGGGCCAAAAGATACCTGCAGCGACTCTGATGACAGTGCTTTTGGCCTTATAATTGTCAGGTTTATCAGGTGTTTTTTTTTTCCCCATTTGGAATCCTTAGCCAACCAGGTTTTATATTCGGGGATGTCAAGCTGTTCAGTCCATACTCCTATGTCAAAGGAAGTAAACTAAATGGTGTTACTAATCTATACTTGAATTATTTTCTCTTAATGTATAGAATAAATAACTAGAATCCGACCAATACTGGATTTTGGAATCTATGCAGATATCAATATTAGCAACAAAAACCAATTCTGATATCAATACAAAAAACTCAAAAGCTTGTGCAATTAAACAATAAACTTTTAAAATAATTATAACTAACTATTAATATAAAACTAAAAAATTTAAAACAAATAAAGACAATCATTGCATCATCTTCTGATACCTATACACTAATACTAATATGAGCGAGTTTAATAATTTAATTTTCACTGCATTTGCTCAGCCTTATTTATTTATTGCATCCATGGAAACGATGATGAATGCAGCTATAAAGGTATTGTTTCCTTATGCAAAAAATAGTCTCTTTACTTTTCTAATAACCACATCATACTTATAAATTTTCAGACAACCTTAAAGGCTCAGTGTGTAATATTTACGAGAGTTCGCTGGCAGAACATGGCATAAACAGACTATAATATTTAGAAGTATGTTTTCATTAGTGTATAATCACATGGAAATAAGAATCGTTTGTTTTATTACCTTCAAATGAGGTTTTTGTCAACAGAGAGTGTGGGTTTTCTTCCATGGAGGCTGCCATGTTGCCGGCTCTAGAAACAGCCTTTTGCTTTTTGCCTAGAGCTGCACAATTAATCGAGATTTTATCGAGATCGCAATACAGCTTTCTTAAAGGCCAATTATGTGTCAAAAAACTTGGTACAGATTCACACAGTAGTTATTTCAATGCGTTTTTCAATCGAAATAAGAAAAATTATGTAAAAATGATCATTACCTCTAATATTGAAAGTCATATTGCAATTGTAATATCAGTCAAAATGATCGCAATTTGATATTTTTTCAAAATCGTTTAGCCCTAGTTTTGCGAGTTTCACAGCCACTGTTAGTTCTCCTACAAGCTTTGGAAGAAGGAAGTGACTCAAGGTATTTGCAGTCTGCAAATACATGGAAACAAAAATATTTTTCCATACACTCTTTTCTTCTTCCACACTTCTACCAGACCTGGAATTTACTAACCTCAAACTTGAGACGTTGTCATACTGTGTAGGAACACTGAGAATAGTGTCGTGAGGGAGGATGCAGATTAAGTTCTGGCAATTGATGCTGCATTACTTAGCAAACCTCCTCACTTCCAGTGTAACACAATGACATCCTAAATGAGTCATTTTTGGACGGCTATTTTCAGGTTTATTTCTTACAAAACAATAACCCAACCTATAGTGTCACCGAAACACAATACAGAGGAACAACACTTTAAAAAAAAAAAAAAAAAACTGGGACAGAGCTGAAAATTATTTCAAAACCCTCCACCCCCACCCTCAGGGGGGATGTTTCATTGGCCTGTTATTTTTATTGTGGCAGTGCAAAATGAAACCGTTGGCTCCAGCAGGCTCAAGCTGAGCTTGTATGGAGGCAAAAATCAATACAGCAATATCAGAGCAAGACTTATCAGGGGTTCACTTCTTCTCAGAGGTCACTGAGGAGCAACTGCATTTAAGTGGGGAATTCAATTGTGAAACATAGTTTGGGACGAGCTGCGGTGGGTATCTGATTAAGGACGGCTGGAAGATTGCAAAGGTGGAGTTACGTTTCAAATGAACAACACAAAAATACAACTAATGGAAAGTTATAGCTTTCCATTAGATGTATTTCTGCAGCCGACTGAGTGACAGATCATGTAACTGACAGTGCTGCTTCATTTGGAAATGGAATAAACACTGACCTTATTACACCACGCACACAGTATCGTACTAATATAGACCCACAACAGTTGCGGTTATACAGACAATACAATTAAAATTATTATGAATGGAGATTCAATCTGAACTGTCTACATGGATACTAAATAAAGTTATCCAATAATATGCAAGTTAACATGCCCCAAAGCATTTCATCAAAATATAACTTTTTTACATGCACTCAGTGGTTCTGCCCACTGTGAAGCAACTAATCAGCGGGAAATACAACAGATGTAAAGGTTTCGCCTGTTAATACAATTTTATAGATGGACCCATGCCATGCCTCGTAACATTGCAAGTCAATGTCTAACCGCTTTGCTCAATAGAAACTGAGGACAATCTAGACTACACGACTAGAGTGTGCTACTGGGGAGATCAGGGGCAGAGCCTCATTTCTGGTAAGGTGGAGTAGGTTTGTTCTCGCTGCTGTTCAAGCAACTATTTTGCATTTAGAAATCCCCAGACCATCAGTGGGCAACGAGATCTCCATTTGCCTGGTATCACAAGACTAAAAGAATATATTAATTCTAATCAGAGAGAAATTCTTAGCTTAAGCCCATATATGGTTATCAGGTGCTAATATTTTCCTTACACATTACATCAAATATTAACGCTTCCACTCTCAACTGATTGGACATTCCTTCTGATCGGTCTCTTCTGGTTGAGGTGGTTACATGAGGCATTTTTATTCTGTTTGGGTTTTATTATTAGGGTCCATGTAAACATAGCTAATGTCTTTTATATATGACAGATATAACTGCAGTATGCAGGGTGGATAAGGTTGCAGAGTGGAACAACTAAACTACAAAAAAAACAAAAAAACAGTGGAAGCTTCATCCTTGGTTGTCATTTGCATTCTGTTACCCAACATGCATCAAAGACTATTCATGTCATGTTTTCCTGCACGCTGGTAATCTGACAAATAATTGAACTCTTACAAAAACCTTATGTAAAAATAGGACTTGACTTTGTCTGTTAAATATGGCAGTATTGCATCTAACTCTTGTTATCTAGACAAAGTACACATATTAAAGGTCTTGCATTTGTACAGAAAGCTCAGCCAGAGGAAATAGTAAAGAGAATACTCAAAAACACACAAATAGGACCTTCAACAACAAAAAAAAGCAAAACAATCGATTTGATCTGGAGAGCTTGGGACAGTTGGTTTGTTACATGCAATGCCAAATTACTGTGTGCCAGGTTAGGAATCAGGGACCAATACCTGAGAGTTTGTGTAACCATGTCCCTATCCCTTCTCGATTTCTCAAAGAGCGTGTGGCCTGCGGCCACAGCGAGAGGCCAAGGCAGGGCAGGATCATTTGGGGCTGTCGTGTGCAGACTGGCTGCCAAGCCTGTCTGTTTGCCAGTCAGCAACAGACTCCGAGCCATTTTTACTCGTGCTGCTCGTATAAGATGAACACAGCTGTCTTACCAGACATACTGTACATGGATAAATAGTGGACGCTTTTTCATAAAGTGGATATGCAGTAGAATAAAAACCCTAGCAGATCAAAATCATGCTCCAGCAGTCTGTGTTGATGATGATAAGGTCAGATCATGTCAGATAATACTGTATGAATGACTGACACTTGGAGCAGAGTGAGTAATAAGGGTTCACCAGAACAGGATGCCAATTACACAGAAACACAGTCTATCCAAGAAAGAGAGCAAAACATAGCAATCACAGACAAAACTTTGATGTGTAAGAGTTGTGCCCCCGCCCCTCTGATTGACTTTCAACATTCTTCAGGGATTTCACTTCACCCGACTGTTAAGAGAGACCCTTCCTTGAACCTTAAAAAAAGCATCAACTTTTTACTGCAAAGTGGGGGCTGAGGTTTGGGGGGTGGAGGCGGCGGGTTTATACACAGTCAGCCCTTCAGGCCAGCACCTCTCAGGTCTGTCTGCAGCTTTTAGTGCTGGCAGGTTCCTGAGAAATGAGGGAGGGAGGGAAGGAGGGATGGAAGAGAGGGGAGAATGCCATATTCCTGTCACTGGCAAAATACACCCCCAGCGGGAGTATAATGGACAGGATCTCAGCAGGACAGGAAATGATTTTGGTGAGATCTCGAAAGCAGAGGAGGGGGAGTTTAGCTGAGTTGGACTGGGAAAGGGGCAGCGAAGGGTGCCCATGGGTCAGGATCGAGTTGGCCCGGCAGCTACATGTGAATGGCAACATTTGTGCTGTGAGCTGGTAGAAAGAGGAGGGGGAGAAGTTATGTTTCAGGGGCAAGGCTGCAGTTAGACGCAGAGGCACAGGGATAAATTAACACTACACAATGTTTGGTTAGTGATATGTGCCAAGCATGATCTCCAGCCTCAAACTACTTCAGTGTGTATGTGTGTTTTGTGTGTGTGTTCACCATTAGCAGTTTGAAAGGTAAACATTTATCCTCTAGGTTTGCTGTGACAGATCTTAAAAGTTGATGGACAAGTTTTAAGTAGTCATTGGATCAGGTCCTCGACGCTCTCACTGACTGGAATATCAAACTATTAAACATTTCTATCAAAGCAGCCTTAGTGCGATGGGCCTAAAGCTACAAATGGACTTTATTGTCCGAGGCTAAAGTTCCTGTGAATCTCACAGGAGGCAATTTGACAGATAAATTATGCTTGGTTAACATATTTTTCTTGGTACAGAAAAAAGTTTTGACTGGAATCCTTAGCTTAGCTTGATTTTATAATCTCTCTTTATTTTTTCTGAAATCTGACATTTTTCTTTAATAATATATATTTATAGGCATCTGTATGGTAGATTGTGGCAAAAGAAATTTGAGACACTCTTCTACTGAGAAATGGTGACCAGATTTGTCATGTCACACGTACGACTGACGATGACATTACTGTCCAACTTAATGCAACTTAATGTTTTAATGCAATACTCATAACCTGGTCTGCAGTTCACATTTTCACTGCATACCACCAAGAAGAGCTGCGTCTTTCCCCAAAGACTAAGAAACTTTGGAGGAATTCAGTGCGCTTATACCAAGGTCTAAATTAAGTCTCGGGGAACTTATTTTATTCCCCAAAAAGGCTTGCTCGGGGGGCAGTACTTTCACAAGAACAGGAACATTATTTTTTAAAAATCTATAACTGCAAACCAGTTTGTTTTTGTTCATTGTGCTTCAACACATCAAGATGGAGTTACAGAAGACGGCATAGGACGGATGGTCCAGTGATGAAAACCAGGTCTTATTGTAACATTTGTGCAATCCTGCACAAGAACCAACACCTGTGCATGTCTGTACACATTAGGATCTTTGTTGCATAGTTGCTTGCTAAAATGACAAATAAAAACAGCGTAAGCATAATACTCTCCCTAATCTTTACAGGTCTTTAGACCACAGCGGACACACAAACGGGATGAAAGAACCCTTTAAAGAATTGAAAGGTAGTTAATGGGAATGAAAGTTGCAGGTACACTGGGTGGAAACATGCAATATCATAGAACAGCATCACAAATGCAGTATTTAGTGCTCACTCATCTTTGCAGTAGTTTGAAAAGTTACAGATTTCAGCTTTAAGTTGCAGAATATTGTTTCTATTTGCATCATTCAAAATGTGCTACAGTATGTAAACTGACACCGGTAAAAATCAGTAGATTTTGGATAGATATTAATATTTTCCTACATCTAACCACAATTTAGTTTAAGAAAAATTCTGTCAGTGGTCATTTTATTCTCATAGTCTGTGCATGGGTTGCCAGAAAAGTGCAGTATCTTACCTCAAACTCTGCATGTTTATGGATGTCTTCAGCTCTCTGTCGGCTCAGGATGAATTCAGCTTCATTAGCAACGCGAACCAGGTGGTCCTTCATGGTGTGACTCAGCAGCCTGGAGAGAGAGCAAATGGACATCAGTCTTCTGGAATACTGTGTACATGTGTATACATTATTTTTATAAGAAGGTATATGGCAATCAGTCAATTTACTTCAGTCATGGAGGAGAAAATGTCAGATGTTTAGCAAAATCGTAAAATCTTGAATTTCAGAGTATTTAAAACATCTGTTCAACACTGTGATATCTGGTACCCAAGAGAAGGAACAGCCATGTAATATCCAGAAAATGCTGAAAAAGAACCGTGCAAAACAAGCAGAAAATCTAATTTGGAAACAAAACCAAACCAGATAGATCGTTTAACTAGGGTGCAGGTGCTAATTGATTTGTTAATGATATGCATCTGACAGGAGGGAGGATCTCTGCCCATGTTGCTACATATGTAGCCCACCTCCCTCCTCTTATCAGTGTTGATGAAACATGCATGTTATGTGTGTGCGTGTGTGTGTGCAGGTCGAAGAAACCCCTCTACAGCCCTAAAGGTCAGAACTGTGCAAAGTGGAACAATAACAGACCAGGGGCCAGAGAGGAGGGATGGGGCAGGCCGGGCAGACTGACTGTGGGGAGGGGGTTTAGGGGCCAGGGGCTAACTGTAACCTAAGCCTGCTGTTTCAGCACAGGGCAGCAGGGGAGCGGAGGTGCTGGGGCCTCTGCAGCCTCTATGGCCCTGTCGAGGCCCCGCTATCAATAACCGAGCCACTGCCCTTCTTTATGGCGCTCTGTGCTTAAGACTGTACATATGGACAAAACAGACTTGGGGTATTTTGAAAACTGTGTATTTTTTGCCCCTGTATTTAAACGGTCTGTTAAGACACTGGGGAAAAGGGAAGTAAAACAATCAGTAATAAGTAATATAATAGAGGGGATCTGCAAGAAGTTAGAAAATCTTTTTAACACCACATAAAACACCATTTAATACCTTTGTGAGAGTCATACTGGCCAAAAAATCAAAGTATGAAGGAACACTAATGATAGAATTAATTAAATTACTATGACCTAGAGTAAGATAAGTGGTGTAAAATGCATGAATGTATTAACCAATCCAATAATATCTAATTTAAGTTTTTGCTAAAATCTTCATTCGGCCATATGAGACAATGGGCTTCCAGCTACTGTGGTTAGCATTGATGACTGTGCTTCCTTTAGGTACGATGGTGACGGTCTGAAACTCCACAAAACCATGAGGCAACCTCCTGCTCATGCAATACAGTATATATAATAGGTTTAGTCATTTTTAGACATTTTAACACAGTAAGGCAGTTTGGAGGTGTGAAATACAGAGGTTCCTAAGGGGGTCCAAGACCCCTTTGGCGTGACCCTCCAAAAGCCTCAGCAGCAAAATTTTAATGGGGGGTTCTGGAAAACTTTTAAAATTACTTGTCACTTGCAATTTAAATATCCTTTAAAAGCTTATTATGTGCAGTATTCATTATTCAAAATGCAAAACATTTATTCACAAATATGAATACAGAACTATTTTGATGTGCACCATTGAAACCCTGGTTGTTTCTGTAAGGCCTCCTTTCATTGGTGCAAACAGGCCGCAATCAAAATATTCAGACTAAAATTATGAGTATATATCGTATTGAGTCTGTGTAAGACTTTAGCATTACGTTGGAGCACTAGGCAGGGGGACCCTCCGATTGCCAATGGGTACTTTGCACACAGAGGATTTGCATTTGCAGCTTTTACAAAACACAATCAGTGGGAACTGCCTGTGTACAGTATAAAATATGGATTTAATTAAATAAATAAAAACTAATTATGTTATTATGTACTTGCACTTGTACTGTATGACCCTGACTTGAGTTATGGTTGTGTAAGATCAGCCTCTTTAAAGTGATTTACAAATCCTGTCCTTCCCAAAGAACTCATACGACTACACTGCTCGTCTCATTAGCATTACTGTGGATTAGCTTTGGCCAATTCTTAAAGCTGACGATCAATAATGGAAAGTGTGGCCCTCTAAATGTGAAATTGATGAGAGTTTCAAGACTAAGAGGAAGTGATGTGGGAGGGAGAGTCTGATTAGGAAGAGATGAGGAGGCTCATATGTCGGGATAATTGAAAAACAGACAAAAAAAACAAAAGACAGCGGCAGACAGAGGAGATGATTACAGGCAGATAAAGAAAAGACATAACCTGACAGAGGGACAGTGAGAAATCAAGAGCGATTTCCCAAGTGTCACAGAGGAGCCAGCGATCAGAGGCCCTGTCACCTTCTTCCTAACCCCTCTCCTTTTCCCAAATCCCTCTGGGATGAGCAGGTATTGAATGGAGCCTTGAACTCAAGGATCTTCCATCCTCACTCTTCCAAGCTCCTCCTAACCCCCCCGTTCATTGATTGTTGTCGAGAACCTTGAATAGCCACCCCATCACAAGGCACTCGGGGATCATGGGGGCCCCAGGAGACTGTGAGGTGATCCAGGAATGGTGAAAATGGAAAAGTGGCTGTCGGTTAGATGTTGGAAAGATAATGAAGAAGTGCTGCTGGGAGGAGAGAGGACAGCACTTAGCAGGTCAGAGTTACCTACCTGCCTTCGTTGACCAACTCGATAAAGGCGAGTCCAGCATTCTTCTGGATGGAGTTCTGCCATTCCTGCAAGCAAACACACATTACATCACTTTACTGTAGTGCTAATAAACACAAGAGAAGCTTTCAGGGAAATCTTGCTATTTTAACCAAACTATGATATGTTTCCTTTGGCCTTTTGGAAAATATGATGAGACACTTTTTAACTGAAATATTACAGATTAGATGGAAAATACTCTGCAGATTAACAGATAATGAAAATTGTCCTAATTTGGTCAACAAAATGTTAGAAAACCCTAAACCTTAAGGTTGTGCCTTCAAATAGCTCATTTTTACCTGATCAACAGTCTAAAATGCAGACATTTTCACAATGATATGAAACAGAGAAATATGGGAAATTCTGAAAGAATATTTGGCATTTTTGCTTGAATAATTACTGTAATGATTAATTGATTTCTGAAATAGCTGCAGATTAAGTTAAAGTCATTGAGTCGTCTAGTAAAATCCTGTAAAAATGGTTGCTGTAGAAAGTTATTCTTGTGTACACTCTGATGACTCAGGCTTTCCTGCCACAACAGGCCCCTAATATCAAATGAAACATCATGTAAAAAGGTACACTGAATTTCAGCACGGGCCACATAACCAGCTGGCAAACTAGTGCAAAGGAGTGAAAGAGCTGTGTTGAGAGTGCATTTATCACAAGTAAATACACAAATTTCCTCCTCTTTGACTAACGTTATGGTTCAAGGTGTCAGTCTAAACAATCCAGCCGCAGCCGTGCGCGACTTTAAATCCTCAACTTGGAAGGGACAACGAGAGAGGAGGGAAACTCAGCGGTCATCGTCTCTCATGTTCTGTTCAATATTTCAACACCTTCAACACAACCGTCAAAAGAATAATAAAGCAACAAGGTCATGGGGCCTGTCTGAACCTCACAGCGCTTTTTCCCCTTCTTCCTCTCAGGGGAGATGGAGAAATATGCACGAAAAAAAAAAAAAACTCAGGTTAGAGACCCTAAACTACCAAACTAGTCTTTAAAAGAATCATCAATCACAGCTCGAAGTCACCACACATTCCACATTATTCAGCTTTTATTGAAAGGTGTTTGTTGATAAATGTTTAATTTCAGTAGATGTGAATCCAACCATGATAATCCAATTTCTTAGTTACTTGATGAAATTGCACCACATTTTTATTTTATTCATATTGATTTGTTTTTCTCTTTCTCAGTTGATCTGCAGGCATGAACATACACATATACACATTATATCTATATCATTATATGAGACTAAATATCATCTTAGATTTTGTGTTCTTACATTGTGATGTGGTGTGTTACAGTAGATACAAAGAGTCATTATAGCCACATTATTTATGAAAAATCTCACTGCTTATATTTTGCAAAAGCACCAATAGTCATCCCCACAATATTGTCACATTGATAAATATCAAACAGGAATTTGGTCAAAATCATTGTGATATTTTATTTGTCCAGTTCGCCTAGTCCTGCAATAAAACCATCACATGTTTGTACTATTTGAGAATGTATGGTATGTTATTTCATAGAAAATGTGTATATCAAAATATATGTGGTATATCACAGAATAGGCCAAAAAATACTTAGACAATATTTATATTTTCATTATTAATATTATCATTTTGTATAATTTTCATCAACATAAATGGCTGGGGATGAGAGGGGAGAAGAGCTTCCAAAAAATACCTAAATGTTAATGTTGGTAACAAACTCATTTTAGAAACAGCGACATATGACAGAGCCAAAGGGTCCATGAAAAGTTTTCAGATTAATTAACTGAAATTGTGTTTTTTTCTTCACAGCTAAAAGAATAATATTTTAATGTTGGATTTCGGTCTAATCTAACAATCTATAATTTAAATGACTCTCTACATGGCTCTGGCGTCAAGACGGTAAGTCAGAGATCAGCAAGATGGACAGATTTTTAAAACGGCCAGCTACCACAGCAACAAATTAATGTAATGAGGAGTATCTCCAATATGGCTTCACTGAAATGGACAGGAGGAAAAACAAAAAAACTCTAGATCAATTTATTTCAGGTGGCCTACGTAAGGGGGTCTCCATTATATTTTAACTTCTGATGGTAAAAAATAATACAAATATTTGATTTTAAAAAAAAGTTTTTAGAAATTCTCACTTGAGCAAAGTGCCAAAAACGTTTAATATTAATTGCGTTAACGAATGATTTAAGTTGTGAACAACTATGAAGTGAAGAACATGCGATGTGTATGTTTATTTAAGCCCAAACTTTTTAAACTCTGCTGTCATCGTGTCTTGAGCTGATAGAGGAAGCTGTGTGTTTATGTAGAGACTGGCCTTTCAGTAAACCTAGAGAGCCCACAGGGACGAGGATATCAGCACCACGACGAGGAAGGAAAAGATCAATTTACAAGAATCTCTAACATACATTCAAACATATTTGCGATGCGATGCTTTTCAAAACCTTACAGTTTTACCCTTTCAGCACAACAAATGTAAAAACATCAAAACCAATCATGCACCAAGCCAAGAAAAGCCATTCTTCTAAAACGCCTGCGCACCATCACTCCTTAACCAACTGCATGTCATACAGACAACAACCTAACACTTAACCTCAATTCATAACTGCTTTTTGTCCTGAAGGACCATATTGGCATTGACCGTGTTTACAATACATTCCAAATAAAGAGGGCACAGAGGGAATAAAAGTCTGGGCTCAGGAGTGGAAACAGCGTTTTGGAGTTGAGTACTGGCAGAGAGTTTCTGCGGCTGAGGCTTGCTTTAGAGGAAGTGTGTGAGAGTAGCCTTGGGGCCCTCTAGTTTAAGCATAGACTGTAGTTGAAGGACATTAAACATGAGTGTTAGCCTGTGGCTGTGGGAGTATTCCAGACCAGGCCAGACTGCGCTAGCTGGATTTCAAATAAACACCACAGGAAGTGAGGCCGTAAATAGAGTCGCACTCTCTGGAGAACCAGGAAACCAGTGACATTAAATTTGCTTTATGTGATTTCGATGCAGAACTCTTGGAATTTAAGGGGCTAGTTCGGGTTTTTAAAAGTGGGTTTGTATGAAGTACTTATCAATATCCAGTTCATTACCCATGCAATGTACTGCTGTGGACAGGGTTAGCAGAAAAATATTTTTAGCCACCTAAAAAAAGTTTACATCAGTTTAAGTGTACCTCATATTAAGAATGTTTTCACAACTTTACTTTGCCATCAGACAGCCTTAAGTACCATTAGATAAGCCAAATATCACTCTCAGCAAACCAACCAGACTGATATGACTCACAGAACACAGGGGTTATTGATATACTGCTGCCTCGACCGATTAGTTTGTTTATGTCATTGTGTGACTTTGGTCTTTTAAAAGGTGAGTTCAGATTCACTAAAGTCATACATGATAACATGAACTAACTAACTGACAGATCGAAGTAGTGGTACGCCAGTTATTCCTGTGTTCTGTCATGTGTTTTTGCCTGAGTCTGGTTGAGTGATTTTTGGCTCTTTAAGATCACTATGAACACAATGTAAGACATATTTCATGTTCTCTTTATAATTTATTTATATTAATTAAACTCTTAATGAAATCTGCCAAGCCAAACTGTGCAATATAAGACGTCTTGTTCTTTCCAATTAACCTACTGGTTATTTGCTCCATGGTGGTTTAGGTTTATAGTTTCCCAAAAACACATTTACTATTATTATTATTTTTCAGACGTGTCAAAATTGTATTTAAGGCATTTTAATGCCAAAAGTTCAGGTTATTGGATTTTAGATTTTTTAAGATTTTCTGAGGACCCGTGGAAACCTTGTATACAATGGCAGGAAATGCCGTCTGATGGCAGGGAAAAGCAGTGAAAATATTCCTAAATATAGCAAACACTTGTATAGCAAAAACTGATATTGATTTTTTAAGGTTTCTAAAACACATCTTGCAGCACGTTGCTCAGCTTTCATACTTGGAGCATGTCAACCAGCATCTGCTGTAGGTAACACGCTGACTATCGATAAGTACCTCATACAACCCTACTACAAATATAAACTATCCCTTTAGCATAGAACTAAAAGCTTCCTCAGCAGAAATAAAAAGATTATCACTGCAGCTCAGAGAGGCTTCGGTTCTTAAATTAGGTTTGACGAACGATGGAGAGGCCATTGGCATTTCGTGGACACAGACAAAGGTGATAGCGAGACTAATGGTGTCATTATGGGCTAAGAAATGGCTCTTCTAGTTGAATTAAAAAAGCAATGACCCTGATCTGAGGGACATCTCGCGGTGACAAAAAGGAAACCGGGACAGGTCAGTGATAGAATATTGGATTTTGGCTGCCCTGGTCAGCGGTGTCACTGCTTTTATGGCCGCAATAGGGGCCATGACCACAGCAGCCCTGATGAGTAGATACAAGCAGCCATTTGTGACCCCTCACCTTTAACCTGACCTCCCAACAGATGATAGGAAGGAGAGAAGCGGGCTGCCCCTTGATCCTGATCGGAAATTTGGCCAATGTTTAATATAGCTGGGGGGAGCGACTTTTTGTTACTTTTTTCTTTTGAGTCTATTCGTGGAAATGCCTGTCTCAATCTGAAGTCAATAAGACAGCTCTGTTTGGTCTGTGTTCCATGATGATGGCATTGAGTCTAAACACACATGCCATGCACTTCCGTCATTACAGCTGATTATCCATAATCAACATCTAAATATACCACTACCACTGGTGAGAAAACACAGACCTCCTCAGCAAAATCGCCTTTCAAACATCAGGCTCGCCACAACACAAGGAAAACATTTTCCAAACGCTGAAGAAAGAAAGGTCTCAGCTCTCCCGGAATAATAAATAAGTCAGTTGTGCTTTTCGGTGGCATCACTCATAATCACAAGTATTTGTTGATTTGAAAGGCTATGGGAATACAGCTTCAGATGAGATGGCAAAAGCATAAATCCTCGTGTCAAATGTGGCAGCGCAGCAGGAGCAAAATTAAAGAGGCTGAGAGCTACTGACTTTTTTCTTTTTTGGACATTCAAAAAGAGTATGTCTAGGGGTTTGATTACAAGATGACACATAAGACTACAAAAAGACAAAACGGATGGATACCACATGCACGTTTTCAACATCTTAAATGAATCTGAATACTTCTGTCACTTATTACTATAAAGTTTAAGTTCCTATCCCAGCTATTCACTCCTATTAATAGCAGGTGGTGGCATATCATGACATTTTTTAATTAAATCTTTATGTGTTGAGAACCACAAAAAAGAATGGACAAGGAAATTGGGTTTTTTTGTAGTTGTTTATGAACAGCATATCAACAATAACCAAAAAAGAGCCTGTGTGTGGATGAATAAGACCAAAACAAAAAATCACTTTTAGGAGAAACAATCTAATATGTTCTTCATCAATGTCCTTCCGATTGATTCGTGCAGAAGTTGAGCTGTTTGTTGCTTATTCATGCTGCGTCTGTGCCTGAAAAATGTGTGTCTATGTGTGTGTATATGAATAACTTAACACCGGTGTGTCTATTCGAGCTCTCGACAGTCCACATGTGCGTGTTCAGATTGTATCTGCTTAAAGAAAAACAGACACTCGTATTGGTGTTTGCGTGATCAAATTCACAACTGAGGGAATATTTACTGATGTCAAAATATTTATACTGCCGGGTCTCCAGCAGCTTCATGGACTCACACTTTCATGGCTACACTAACACAGAGTGAAAAAACAGGACGTAAACCCCCCGTACACCAAACAGACAAACCAAAAACATATTGAGCTGTGTATGAGAAGTATGCTTAAGCGGAATACAGTGCTGCACATTTAATCCGGCGGTATATCATCAGTATATACCAAACGGACCCCTTCTTAAAGAGTTTCAAACATATCTTGTAACAGATCTGGTATTTGGATCATTCAGTTTAACGTCAGTGGATTTTAATGATGTAGGAGCATAAGAATACTTAAACACTGTGCAGCTGTTTCCGTTCCAAATGGAACAGATGTTCAGTTTTAGTTTAGTTCTAAATGAAAAATGAAATCATCATCTCATTTACCAAGGTCATTTTCATGATTGGATCTCTTTTGTTATAATTTATTTATTTTTTCTAGAACTGTAAGTCTTGACTTTATGGTGCAATTTACTATAAGCGAGCATTTTGCATAATTTTGGAACACAACAAAATGTTACTGAAAACCTTGACCTATATAAAGACTAAAGACTGGTTCCTGATATTGCCAAGAGAAAATTGGCCTCTTTTTGTTTCTGATTTCAACACATCTCAACATTGGGTCAAGTTTTATCAGTTTGTGAGAGCAGGATAGACGCTCTTGTGTCTCGTCAGCTGAGTTATTAGTTGATGATGAAACTTGCTCCTGTCTCAAGTTGCTAATCAGACAGTAAACAACCAATAATCAGCACATAAAAAAGAGGAAGTCTTGGCCTAGATATCCATTATCATTTATCAGAATATCCACTGGCTACACCGGGAACCTGAAACATCGACTGCTGCTCTCAGAAACTAAATCGACATCAGACAATAGCTGATGGGTTCCAAGATTGGGACTCACCAAACATTATTATTATTATTATTAAATTATTATAAACAGTAAGACAACACTTCTGTAAAAACAGTAGTTCATAGTAAAACTAGCCTGTCAATATCACTTGCTTTCAACCATTGCTGCAAATGTGTAAAATACCTCTAGACTTGTGAGTACCTCTGTGTCCACTGAAGGATGCCAAGTACATGTCATCAACACTATGATGAAATGGCTGAAGTTACTGTATATAATGTTAAATCGCATCTTTGTGCAACTCAAAATTCTTAAATTCTTGATCGGGCCTCTGAATATGATCAGGAATGACAAGATAGAAATCTACAACCTCAACAGTTAAACTAGATCAAAAGTGGAGGGAAGTGAATTTTCTCTCCAGATCTTGATGATTTTATCAGCAGGAGAGCTCAGAGAGGATAGCAGGGGGAGAAACGTAAGAATACATTCCAAGGTCTTAAAACGTGGGATCTGTCAGGTACAAAAACATTACATTAACAGCCTCTGTCAGAAGGAGAGGGCTCCGTCAGGAAAATTCATTTATTTGAAACATGATTATATGCTGTGTGTAAATATCCAGCCATTCATGCCACTTGAGGTCCTCCAGTCCCGAACCACTTGAAGCCAGCTCGCAGTAAAGCCGACTGGGAGCCAAATTAAAAGCCACTCAATTTTTTTGAGGAGTCTCCTGTCTGATTCTCCTCTCTCAGCGAGACTTCACTTCCTGT
The DNA here is from genome assembly GCF_056507025.1 of Lutjanus erythropterus. Lineage (NCBI taxonomy): Eukaryota > Metazoa > Chordata > Actinopteri > Lutjaniformes > Lutjanidae > Lutjanus > Lutjanus erythropterus. Next base: position 14,017,535 of record NC_139319.1, on the reverse strand, counting down.
CAGGAAGCCCCCCTTGACCCCCACCCCCTCCAACACAACACACCCCGCTGCCCCCTCTCTGGCTGCATAGTTGGCAACGATAGGGAGCCTGCAGAATTAAGTGCCAGTTGGTGTTACTGTGTTTTCTCTACGTCTCGCAGGAGAATACCTTTTCAAAGAATAAACAGCGTGATATTATCCTCTGAACTACGGAGCGATGGCGGGGACACCGAGCCGCGTGGCATGGCTGTAAAGGGGCACTGGAGCAGAACACAGGGTGAGGGCGAGAAGGGAGGGAGGGAAAAATAACACTTTGATTTGCACTGATCTTGAACCTTGTGTGCCTGTTTAACTGCACAGTGGGGTGTGGGTCTGACTGTGAGGAAAATGATGGGGAAAGTATTTTTGTCCCCTGGTTTCATCACATTCCTCGCCACTTCTCTCACCTCTCTCAGCTCCCCAAGTGGTTCATACAACACGGTCTGCTCTTGATCCATCAGAGACTCACTTACAGGGGAGAAGAAGAAATATGTCCGCTGACAGATATAAATGACTTTAGCAATTTAGCAATTCAAACATCAGACCTTACTTTCACCAACATAACTTTTAAAAGAAGCAACTAACAAAGCAACATATGACTAATTCATAAAACATATAAATTAAATGTTGAGGTAAATGTAAATAAAAACAATGATTTGCAAAATCTTTTTGACCTATATTCAATTAAATACAGTACAAAGACTAGGTATTTAACCTTCAAACTGACAAACCTAAAAGTAAAAAGCAAAATCCTTTCCCATTCCTGCCTGATACGACGTCAGTTGCTCAACAGGCCGGGGTCTCCTTTCCCATCTTGCACTTCAAGGCCAGTCTTGTACCTGAACTGGTGAATGTGCCTTGGCATTGTCTTGCTCAAACAACCAGTGACGTCTCTGAAAAAGACGGCATCTGGATGCCATTGTATGTTGTTCCAAATCCTGCAAGTACCTTTCAGCATTAATGGTGCCTTCACAGATGTGCAAGTTACCCATGATGCTATGGGCATTAACACACACCCATACCATCACAGATGCTGGCTTTTGAACGTTGTACTGGTAACAATCTGGATGGTCTTTTTCCTCTTTAGCCTGGAGGACATGGTGTCCATGAATTCCATAAACAATTTGAAATGTGGACTCTTTAGATAACAAAAGTTTATCAGTTTGAACATTAAACATCTTGTCTTTGCACTGTATTTAATTGAATATAGGTTGAAACAGATTTACAAATCACTGCATTCTGTTTTTATTCATGATTTACACACTATGTTTTACTATGATTTAATTTGCTGGTTATTCTTTCTTATTTTCAGGGGTAATAACCCTCCGACTGGTTCCCTCGTTACTCAGATTATGCTATTGATTGTGAGGCGCGTGAGGACAGTGCACTCACGACCTGCTCCCTGACTGCAGGGGTTTAAACTTCTATGCCTCCACCACTCTTTCTTCTAACCTGGAGGTCAGAGGGTCAAGGGTCAGGAGGAGCCAAGTGTTTGGGGAAGTCAATGTCTTTCTCCCCGCTGACTGGGAGAGAGAGGTGCCCATCTGTTAAACAGGTTAACTCTGGTGAGACTGGCTGGGAACATATGATAATGTGGGATCACTGGATTAGCAGGTTAACATTGATGTTATTGAATTACTATTAAAAGATTATCTGGATTAGTCCCAACAAGATACTATTTGCTTAAAGCAGTAATATTGTATGTGCTAGCCAATAAACCACATACTCCAAAATAATAATGGTCAAAACACAAAAATCTGACAGTAAATGTGTCATTCTTAACATTAAGTTAAAGGCTTCATTCACCCAAAACAAAAAACACAAATTTTCTCCTTTATTCCTGGCTGTGTATATTAATGCAGCTAGCTGTGGTGACAACAAGACTAAGAGACTGTAGCCATGACAGTAACAAAGTGAGGCTGTATTTATAGGCATAGTGGCGCGAAATGTTATCTGTAGCATGCTAACAAGCTCATGGCAATGCTACACGTCTACCATACTTACTGTCTTAGTTGAGCGAGTTTGCATGTTATTACGTGCCAGTTAGCATTAAACACAAAGTGCCAGTTAGCACTAAACACTTCTGACGACTGTAAAAAAATAAAGCCAAAATATCCTGAATACAAGCGCTGCCATCTTGGGCTAGTGACATCATATGGAGCCAGAGTCTGTAATCAGGGTAACAAGATCCCATCTTATACACTGGGCCAACACAATACTAAGCAGGACTGAGCTGTCAATCATGATGTCAGAAAACCTTTTTATAGCATCAAACTATTATATAAAACCAAACTTATCAGAACAATGAAAATGAACATTGGAACAGTTTGCTAACAACTACCTGATATTTTAGTTTGGCCCGTGTCCTATCTGCTAACATGGTCTGCTAACAAGGCAAGTCTCATGACCTATACTACAGCCAGCCACCAAGGTGTGATCATCTTTGAGGAGCTGTCAGGTTGTCCATCTTTACATACAGTCAGTGGTTTGTATCAAGTTTTGTACAAATCCATCTGATAAAAGTTGAGATATTTTGCTGGATAAGTAAAAACTTTGACCTGCTGGTGATGTTAGAAAGGTAAGAAAAATCACCAAAGTACGACTCATCCTCTGGAGACCACGAATGATTGTACAAAATTTCATGGCAATCCATCCAAAAGACGTTGGGATATTTCAGTCTGGACTTCAGCGGTGGACTAACCAACAGTATGACATTACCCTGGTTAACTCACAGATTTCACTGTGAACAGCTTGCAACCTCTTACTTCTTCAGAGAGAGGTGCCCATCTGGTCTGTGATTTACTCACCATTTCTGGAAAGGCTCACCGCTGCTCAATTTCATAAATTTAATTTTCAATACTGTAAGCACCAGAAACAAAATTCCATTAATCATACTGGGGTGGAGGCAGTTATTTCAGAGGCTGATTCATCCTTACCTGGGTACAATTATCTGTATTGCTATACGCCATTGGAAGAAAGTAAAGAAACATTTTTTGTGTTTTTTTAATAGTTGAAGCATAGAAGAAATGTGGATGTTAAGAAGCATTGTTTAACGTGTATTAATACTACACTGGATGCCAAAACAGTCTAAAAAATGCTCAGAATTAGGTGTTTTGTATTTGTTGAGGTGTAAGGAAGAGTAGTCTTTCCTATCTGGGCTTGACCATCATGAAAACCAGCATGCCTACACCCCACAACTCGCTCTCTTCCTTCCTTCCACTCCATGTACAGGATGTATTTCTGATAAATGGCAGAAGGATGGATGGGCTGACAGAGGGGCCGGACAATAATGGCTGATCTACAGGACACAAATGCAGCTACTGAGGAGATTTATGGGCCTCTGCTCATCGTAGACTGTCCAGTAACCGATGAGATGATTTCTCAAAGCTCTGGTCGGACGGCAGCGAGTGCGAGGGAAAGCTTTTTCTCTTGTCCCAGCGCATTATTTATTAATCAGATGTTTTGGGTGGAAGCCACTTCAAGGAGTGCACCAAGGAAACAACACGCCGGCCGTAAACATGACAAAGACGGGAGAAAACAAGTGTGAGAGGGAGAGTGAAACTGTCAGGGCAAATCAGGAACATGTGAAGAGGGGAAAAGTGCTTCTTTACATGCAAGACCCTCAGTGATTGTGGTTCACCGGAGAAAACTTAGATGATATTCATGTAATATGCAAGAGCTACTTTGAGGAAACCATCACGTTCAATAACCTTCAAAGGCTATGATGTCTTGATATTAACCTTACAAAAATCTCTTCTCCAGTTATGTGTCATCATCTCAGTAACACCTACATCACATAATAATCTAAGATGGTCAAACAACTTGGTGGTTAATTGTTGGTTCAACAGTTCAGCAAGCTATTAGTCACCTTATGAAGAAAAATCACTATTTTTTTTTTTTTTAGGCCAAACAATTACTAACTTTTTTTTTATTTCAGCACACATATTCAACATTAATAAGATGCTCATTTGCATGCATACTAGGAGCATAGTGGCTCTTTATTATTCATTATAGCATTATTCTGCACTATATCATATCATGATCATATTATACAACAGCAAAACAATATTTCGCTTCCACTTCAGACTTAGTAAATCCATTACTACACACAACCAAGGCACTCAAGTGGATTTATTGTGTGTTTTTTTTTGGTGTGTGAAGGATCGCACAGATTTTCAATCATATCTCTATGTATTTGTTATTCTAATATATAGTGACACCTGTCGATATTCTATTTCTCAGAGGCAGTCTCCATTTAGCCACGTCTGATGACAGGCCTGACAGCTGCACCGGAGACTACAGCAGCAGTTTTCTGTCCAGCCTGCGTCATGAGGTGTAGGATTTTGGATGGTTAACAGTTTAGAGTTACTGACAAGACTAAATGATTGTATGGCATACGATAAATACTGATATTGAATTTCAGTAGTTGTGCGCTATAAGCGTGAAGAGAAGGCAACTTCAAAATATGGATGTGCGGATTAGTAAGTGTAACACTACTAGTGAACAGGTCGGTAGACAGAGTGAATTTAGAGTTATTTCTACACTATTAACACGTGTAGTTGTGTGTTTTGTTACACAAGAATAGACCATATTCATTAAATCTTATTAAGAGAGAACCACCTTATAAAGCTCATACTGAGAAAAGCATATTAAGATCATAATTTATGTCTAACAACTTACTATCAGTAAGCATTAATTAGGAGGTTAATGAGGGAATACTAGTTAATGGCCAAGTAGATGTAGAATATGGTTGTTTTGTAGAATAAAGCATTAATTCATGCTTTATGGAGCCAATATTCCACTAATATGCAGGCTAATAAGCAACTAGTTAATGTTGAATATGGACCTTTAATATAAAGTGCTACCAAATAATGAATGGAGAAAGTAATCCACTGATTAATTGAAGTCAATTATTAAAAGTTAGTTTTAGCAATTCATCATAGTGTTTCTGCACCTGGCATTGTTGTCAATTCATGGCGTGCTAAGTGGCAGCTCTTTCTACTATTTTGAGCGGTACTCTGTTGCAACTACAGTATTTGATCATTAATCCTCATTTTGTATATTCAGCAGCCCTCGAAGATCAATATTACAGCGGAGAACAAGGCGGCATGCCACCCCAACAGTTAATGTCTGATCAAAATGGTCCTTTAATTGGGAGCGCTGTTGTAGTTGTTTAGAAATGGGGCGCTATCAAACAGCGGTTTACAATCCGCTCCTCAATGCCAAGCTGATGTGGCCGCCAATGCAACTTTCATAGGATCCCTGATTAAAAACTGCTCTGCAGTCCCCAGCCTCCTGACCCTTCACCCTGGCTCCACTCCATCTCAAAGCTCGGGAAATTAATTAAAATTTCACAGAGATGGTATCGCATCGCATCGCATCTCAGATGATGGTGGGGAGGGGGGGAGAGAAAAATCAATCAAAATCATCTCCATCTACTCCCTCAACCCGCTTGGAGGCAGGAAGGAGTTGCAAGATGGCTACAGAGGCACTTCCTGTGAGAGAATTGAGAGCTTCCTGTGCTAGAGGGCCAGGCAAACTTTTCCTAAATAACGTCATCAATCACAGCAACGGCTCACTCTCACTGCCCCACAAGGAGAGCAAACACACAAATAATTATACATTGTAATTTAGCCCAGAGGAAAGTCTGTCCCTGTTTTCCTCTTTTCCCCAGCGGAAAGCAGCGTATCGCCCCCACCTTCCTGCCCCCATCCTTTTCTCCCTTTACACAACAATAAAATTACATTTGCATTAGCTGTGAGAGAATTTGGTTGGATGATTTATTGAAGCAATCAACACTACGCTGGCCAATCCCTGGTCCCCTCACAGAGACAGAGAGTGTGTGTGTGTGTGTGTGTGTGTGTGTGTGTGTGTGTGTGTGTGTGTGTGTGTGTGTGTGTGTGTGTTGTGGAGATTGGGTGGGGTAGCTTGGAGCTCAGAGAAAGGAAGAAATAGCTTGGGCTGGGGACCAAAGGGGGAAGCGAGGTATGAGCTGTGCAGCGGAGCAATCACCAAGATTCTGCCTTTGATTAGATTAGCATTAAACAACACCCTGACAGATATGACAAATAGGTGCATTAGAGCCTGTCATTCTTCTCTCTTTGCTTTTCTATCTAGCTTTCACTCCTGCTATTCCTTCCTCTCTGGACGTTAGAGGGCTCACATTCCCTCCATGTGTCCCACTGGCACAAATCTATGCGCGGCCACTGACATCCAAACAGATGTGCAATCTGACTGTATTACCTTTTTAGAGATGAAGCGAAGTGAATAATGGGAACCAAACAGGGTAGGGGTTAAAAAGGGGGAGAAGGTGGAGGGAAGAAAGCCAGATGACAGCCGCTTTTTCTTTAGGAAATAAAGCTGATAAAAAAAAGCCGAGCGCAGTGGTGAGAGAGGCGTCATTAATCAGACGTGTTTTTGTATTATTGGAGATCTTTGTGTTTTCATGAGGTGTTTTAAATGGTAAAAGACGCAAACAAACAGGGCCAGAGGGGAGTTATTATCTGTTGTCCTTGTCACTGGATGTGTGTATATGAGGGCATCTGTTTGTGTGTGTTACACTGCAAAAATAAATGTTTCTACAGGGAATAAACAGACTATTCATATGGGTTGCATTTGAAGGACCACTGTGTAGAATTTGAACCTCATTTATGCCCCCGTTACAAATGAAAATAGGTTTGTCTGTTTCAAATGTAAGTATGTATGCATCCTGTTAAGCAATACATCCACTAGAGGGCACCGCTCAGAGGCAAAAGTTACCCCAAAAAAGAAGAAGAGTTTCTGACAACAGCAAACATGGCAACGCTGGAGGAGGTTGTAATAATGTACCTCTTGAGAAAGAGGCAACGCAGACGAAGCGTTGTAGAGGGCGGCAGTCTGCATGACCATAAAATATATCACAACATGTGGACGGAGAATTTTTTCAATTGATGATGAACGCCATTTCCAATACTTTCATATTTTTAAATCTTTTTCTTCATGTCCTGTGGTCTTGTCTCACTTCAATGATTGGAAATACTGCTACACTGCCCCCATGACTACTGGTGGTACTACTCTATTTTGTCTGTATCCTTAAGTTTTCAGAAAACACAAATATAGACAAAATGAACGCCAGAAAAAGGGCTCTGTCCATATCCGTATGAGTATCCAATTTTTGGTATAAATGAGCCTTTAGTGGCATCAAGCCAAGAGCTTGCAGACTGAACTTTGTTGCACAATTCTTCTCACTCTCCCCTTCCAAACATGTAGTGGAACCGATGGTGGCTGCAAAACTTGTGCAAAACTAAGAAGGCCATATATAGAGTGTTCACTGTGGGCTACTGTAGAAACATGGCAGTGCAATATGGTGGACCATGAGGAAGAAAACCTGTGACCTCTAAAAGTATAAATGGCTAGTTCTAAGGTAACAAAAACAACAATTCATATTTAGAGGTGATTTATACACTAATGAAAACATACTTATGAATACTATATTGCTTTTCTGACATATTCTGCCAATAGATTTCTAAAAATAAATACTTCTGTATAGGTACAGTGGCACATGTAGATGGTACAACCAGGAGTTCCTTCATTTTTTTTTTCACTGTATCACCTATGGTAGAAATGCACTCTTTCAACCACCCAGCCAGATCAGCGTGATGCACCACTGTGGACAGAGGGAGTGAAGGAGAGCGGGAGCATGAGCCATGCTACAGCTGTAACTTCAGGCTGCTCGTGGCTATTGTCCTGTCAGGAAAATGAAACTGACAAAATCTGGGCTGGCCAAGCAACGGGAGTTCAGAGACTATTGTGCCCACACAGAGAGACCTGCTCCACCAAAACATCCTGGATCAAGATGTTACGCTCAACGGATGGACCGTACTCCAAGCTGACAGAACGCGACACGCAAGGCTCCACCAGGATGAGGGGAGGAGGACTTTGTGTTTACACTGATGCACAAAAACAGTCACAGTTGATGGACAATGTTTACCAGATGTGAAACTTTTTATGTGAAGATGTCGATCACATTATCATCACTATCTTGTTGCTGCAGTTTACATTCAACCTGACTCAAATTCAAAAAATGCCCTACAGCATAATTACCTGGGTGTATACATGTACACGTATATATGTTTTGTCATATATTTTATCCTGTTCTATTCTGATTTTAATTATCTGTATATATGACACGTAGCATGAAGGGACTACACCTTTCTTGTCATTGTGTAACCCTGTGTTGTTTAATGATAATAAATTACCTTGATAAATCCCCATAAATGTTACACAAGGGATTTTAAAACATAAATGTACTGTGTGTTGATCCACACACAGTAACTGAGCAGCAGTTTTGTGTCTGTTAATGCTAATCAGCCATCCTGGAGTGATCTATTGACATCCCCGATCATTGATCTGCCCACGCCTGCTTATGATCCCCGAATTAGTATTCATGAATCCGGCAGCAGCTAAATAAACTTGGCAACAAAACACCCACAAGACAACAGAGACGAGAGGGATAATCAATGCAAAGCACCATCAAATCTACATTATCCCTCCTCATCAGTTTGGCCAGGCCACAGGGGCCGCCGCTCGGGTCAGAGGTGACGCGGACAGGTCGGCCACCCTTGACCCTCAAACCAATATTTGCGGCAGAGATGCCTTCTCTCCGGTTTCTCTGTCCTCGCTCGGGGACATCGGGTGAATGTGTAAAGGTAGACGTGGTAGTGTGGAGAAGAGATAAGGCGTGGGATGGCTCACTGTCCACTCAGGGCTGTGGATTTACGGCAGTCAAGGTGAGCCTGATAAATCAGAGGCGGAGGACGGGGGTAAGTAAAGATATAGATGCCAGACTTGCCTGTGAACACAGGAGCATGACGAGTTCCACCACTGAGCTGCTGGACTTCATACACACCAGGCCTGGAGAAATATCAAAGAAACGGAGTCAGAAAAATGTATATCTGACAACAAATCCACAATAAATGTTTTTGTGCATTTTATTTAAATCTACTACAAGCAACTTACATATTTGTGTTTCTTCCACTTTCTTAACCACTCCACAAATATAAGAAAATAAAATTATCTACACAAAAATCTCCCTTTTCTTCATTTTAACTGGCCAACATATGACTCACTGTAACTTTGCCTGTCAAAATGTAAACACAGGGTTGTTTCATCTGATGTAATCTGACCCAGTGGCAGGTATCAAGAATAACTAGACAGAAATAGCCACTCGTCTCACGGGTGGTCTTGTTACCTTATGTAGGTCATATAGAGACATCAATATTGAATTGAGACCATTTCGTAACCAGTTATAAACTCCATGTACTAAGTTTTTAATAAGCCTTCCTCTGAGCGTGTGGAAATATATTCATAACAAAGTTGTCAAAAGTATCTATACTTCAATACTTTTTTGATACTACATGTTCAAAACGATACACTATCCATTACATATACAAAATACCTAAATTATTTTTTTAAAAATCTGAGTGATCATGCAAATTTCTGCCTGAAATGTGGCTTGCAGCAATGACACAGACTATTTTGAAGTCAACCAAGTGTATAAATTTTAGTGATTTGTATTTGATAGAGTGGGTTGATTGGTTCTCTATATGTGTATTTATTTACAATTCTCATGGCTCTTTTTTGAAGAATTAAAATTGGATTATTTTCCCACACTTCCACACAAGAGGTTATATTTTTATATATGGGAGTAAGAAATTTACTTGTATCGTATTTAGGATTAAAACTCTGGTATGACACACTTATTCATTCACACTCACAAATAGACAGAGATTCCCCAACCTTGTGCCATCTGCAAGGGAGCAGATAGTATTGATGGGCCTAATGAGCCGACATGATGTTACTGTAAACTAATACATATTTGGGCCTTGTATTACAGGCCTGACTTGGCCAGCATATGTCCCATTGATCCCTAATGGCGAGTTCTGGGCTTTCAGGGGGCAGGAGGCCACCAGAGTGTCCAGAGGCTGCTGCACAGGCACAGACGGGAAAAAGGCAGCAGAGTAGCCTTTGGTCTTTCAGTTGCTCTTCATATGACACATGTAGACAAATACACATGCATGCACGCACGCACACATACACACACCTCCCCCTGCCTTCTCTTCAGGCCCCCCTGCAGCTATCAATCAACTTTCCATTTTGTTTGGTGGCAGCAGACATCCCAAACACTGCTATTAGTGGCCTGGCCTCTGACCTGCCCCCCTAGAAACCTTCAGCACAACCACCAGCTTTTGGCTCAGTGCACACTCATCACAATATTGGATTAACAGATCGGAGATGTTTTTGCATTTAAATGGGAACAACAGCTAAAAGATGCCGCATCCGTGAGGTCTGCGAGAACAAAGTGAAAAATGTTTTATATCTGTGATGTTGTACTTACTTGTGCCCTCAATGAGGAGCTCTTGTCCGTGGCTGCCCAGCAGGGTCCGAGAAAGGAAGGGGGCAAAGTCCACAAAGATCTCTCTCAGCAGGGGAGCTGCCTTCTCCAGAGCATGTTCCAGACGCTCTGAGATGCTGGAGATGTAATCCAAACCACACACAAACACAAACAGAACATAACAATTAAATTACACTTGCATGCAACTCCAGGACAAGTCTTTCAAAAGCCAAATTTACAAACAAAACATTAGTAAAATATCAGTTTTTAATGTGAAGGAAAACTGAATTAGGATAAAGCAACTATTTGATTGTGTATGCTTATGTGCATAAAAAAGCTGATAGTGTATGTGCTTGTGTGTATGCGTGTGTGTGTGTGTGTGCGCGTGTGTGTATGTGAGAGCGAGAGAAAAGAAGATGAATCACCTCATATTGGGGGCTGTGTTCTGGGTCACAGGGGAGAGTGGGGGGACAGATGGCAGGCTAGCGCTGGCTGGAACCTGGCCGCCTGCTGCAGGGAGAAACCAAAGAACTCTGTTATTAGTCTGGATGTTGGACAAGAATAAGACGCTACACACACACACGCACACACACACACACACAGAGCAATACATTATAAGACCAGGGTAGCACCATAAACCTGTGTGGAAACATGCCTTTTATGAAATAATACAATGGCCCTCATTCAAATGTATAGAATAGCGGGGATTTATGGTCAAATAGGGCAAGTGGGGGTATAATTTTACGGTTAGATAGTGGATGATGTACTCTGAGCACAATATGTCTTCCTTATCAATTTACAATTCAGAGATTTTCATGATGGAAACCTCTTGTGCACTCAAAGGCAGGTAACGTTTCACTGTCAGGTGCAGTCATACAAATCATCATGTAATCATTTTTGGATGGTGTTATTTAATATATCAAACACATGCACAATATTAAAGGGATCATTTGGATTGTTTAATGACAGGTTGTATGAGCAGATGCACAGCCCCTGTTTGGAGAAGCAGAGAAGAGTTCGAGCATGGATGCTAAGCAATGTACTGATGTGGACTGAGTCAGCAACAAAACATATTTTAGCCACTTAAAAAAAAAATATTATCAGTTTAAGTGTACGCTAAATTTAGAATATTTCCACCGCTTCACCTCACAGTCAGACAGACTTTGGTGTTTTAAAACATCAGTCAAATTCATCAAAGTCGCACAATAACACAAATAAACTAACCAGCCGAGGCAGCCACAGACCAGCAACTTCTGTGTTCCGCAAGGTAAAACTACTGATTTTTCTAATGGACTCTGATTGGTTTGGAGCGAGTAATATTTTGCTTATGTAACACAGCAGTTGCCTGTCATAAAAGCCTGTCTTACAGAGAGGTAAAGCTGTGAAAATATCCTACATGTGGCAAACACTTAACTAATTACTGATTTGTTTTTTATGAGCCTTTTTTTAAGTGCCACATACAGTCCTACATTAAATAATTTGAAATCTCCCTCCCTTTAGGTACTTATTATAAATAGAAAAAGTCATACTTTCAGTGTTACACCTGTATGAATGTGAGATGTTAAAAAAAGGCCTACATTTTTTTCATTTTGTTTTTACTCGTTAAGTCATTACATACCAATTTACCCCTCTGGGCTGTTTTTGTGACTGTTTCATTACACGACTAAAAGGTGCTTTACGACTTCATTCTGGAGACAGAGGCGCACGAGGTACAAAGTCCATGTTTGATTGATCTGGCAGTAAATTCACTTCCCTGTGGCTCATAAATAAGCTAATGCCCAGCTGAATATGGAGGAGGGGGATTCCTCTGGTGTTTCAGCGGACTTGTTTTTCCAGCCAGGACAGTCTCCAAGCAGGGATAACTCTTAAGGAATGACAGACAGTGTAATGTGGGCTGGAATGTGTGTGTGAGTGTGTGTGTGTGTGTAAGGTGTTAAGCAGCGCCATGTGGGCCTGGTGAGAGTATCCCTCTCGAGCTGAAGTAGCTCCTTCAAACAAAGAGGAGTAAATGAACGTCTCCATTAGTCCTCCCACTGCCCCACTAAAAACACACACACGCTCACAAAGCATATTTACTCAACACCGCTCGCTGACACAAAGCACCCTGTGCATACAGCTTTAACACTTATCATTATTCACATGCACACACACACACACACACACTCCCCAACCTGATTTTACAGTAAATGCATCTCCTAACACACATAAAGCCCATTCTCATGTCACTCCCTCTTCTCTTACACACACACACACACACACACACACACACACACACACTCTCTCTCCTCCTCAATGAAAATAGAATACCCTTTTAGAAACACTCACACATGCAGAAGGCAGACAAAAAAAAAAATAGCTGGACTCCCAGTCACCATTTACCGTCACTGCTGAATGAAGTGAAAAAGGGAGAGCTGGTGTGCTCAGAAACTTACATTAAGAAAGATAGAACTTGAATATGTTATTTTGTTCGTTAACTTTAAGTCATCCTTCTATCAGAAATCACATATCACTTTTTCAACTAGAGACCCAAAAGAGACATTTAGTGTCTCCCCACAACCCAGCCTTACAAAAATCAATCATCATCATGTTGCTTTTTGTTTTGTAGTTAGTTACAGCAGAATAAATACTTGTATACTGTAGTTTAATCCAACTTTATGGATCAGAGCAGACACGTGTCATTTCACTCAACCTCAAAGTGACAGCGCCAACTAGAAGACTAGTGTTGTTGGCAATGTAATTAGTTTACCATAACACCACAGTGGACAGATGACTAAAGCAGCAAAACAGTCTTAAAAAGTGAAAGCTGTCAGAAAGACATGACCTGGAGATTTAGTAAGGTACTTGTTTGAGTCAGGATATACTGCCTCCAACCACTTGGCAGAGTCATTCTTCCACTCTGATGGAGGCAGACACTCATCAACCCATGTTTCTGCTATTTTTTCTACGTTATTACACCAATCGTTGATCGGCAAAGACATAGCATGATAATTCATCTGACTGCCCAAAGAATTTGGGGTCCTAATAGCGCAACATCAATGCAGTTTTTTGTTTTATGTGTAAACTAGCAAAGACTGTGGTTGTGTCATCCAAAAAGGGGAGGAGTCATGACAGAGGAGCCCAGTGGGTTGCTCTGATCTATATAGGTAACGTCTACTTGCTACATAATGTAATCACTTTTGAGACATGTCAAAATCTTACTTAAGACATTTTAAATACTAAAATTCTGATTATTTGATTTCGGACTTTTTTTGTCTTCTGTACTGAATGTTAATTAGGGACTGATGTAGCTGACAGCTGATATCTGTCTCTCATTCCACCCTGCCTCTTAATATGTAACTCTGCCATTTGGTGACCCATTAAAAACGGGTCCATGACCCATAGTTTGGGAAACACTGATGAAACCAAAACTATAGCTGCTATGGTAATTACAGCTGAGTTAGTGTGTCTCCACTGCTTGATGCTGTTTTCTCTTGGTAACTGGATTACATTGCACAAACACAGCAATATTATTCTGCCAGACACACAGAGGAGCAAAATCTCTCAATAAATATTGACTTTTTCACAGCAGCTCATCGAGGCTGTGACTTATCTGCCCTCACAGAAACACACCCTTCTAATATTCTGGTGTATCTGTGTGTGTTTGTGTGTGTGTGTGTGTGTGTGTGTGTGTGTGTGTGTGTGTGTGTGTGTGTGTGTGTGTGTGTGTGTGTGTGTGTGCGTACTCACTGGCTGCAGAGTCTGCAGACGTGCTCTGGGAGGCGTCCCCAGAAGATACTACGGCGACGCTGTCAATTGGTGTCCCTCCAGACACAGAGGCAGCAGTGGCTGCTGGGACAGGAGTGGAAGTGCCTGGAGAGGGTGTCATGCCCGCTTTCTTGGGTGCAACGATGACACTTCTGTAGAGAGACGAGATAAATTATTCATTTAATTGTCATCTTGACAGAACTATTGTAGGAAAATGCTGACGGAGCAAACTCACATCAAGCCTCCTAAGACCTTTACTGTATGTACACAACATAGGAAAACAGCAACTCTGTCATGAGTCCATTAGGCTGAAAGAGTAATTACAGGACCACTTTACTGACTCAAAATAGTTTAAAACAGTCACATTCATCTTGCCACAAACCAAGCTGCTACCTACTGTACACTACTCAATCGTTTTGTTTTGCTATTTCTAGCATTACAGCATGTACTGTGTTGGCAAAGTGCACAGTGTATTTCTATACAAAAGAAAACTTGTGCCCACATTGGGTGTGTGTTTTCCACTTCTACAACACAAATGAAAACTTTTTCTGTAATTAAAAGCAATCCCTCCAAAATGGTAAGCACATGGTAGAGCTGACATTGCTTGTCAATATGATATCTGCGTTAAGGTATGCACACCAAAAACACTAGTTTTTATCCCCCAGTACTTCCCTTTGTGTAGAAGTCTTCAATAAACTGTTTTTACTTTTTTTTATATTCTATTCCGAGGCTTTTTTTAAAAGGTATAATTAGTAGGATTTTGTTAATTGCTGATTGTAAACACACCAGACGGATAGCAGTTTATTGTTGAGTGTGATTATTTTTGTATTAGTCTATGCATTGTTTCTTGCAAAAATCCTGCATAGTTTCCTTTAAAGCAATAAGAAAAATCAACACAAATAGTCAATCAACAGCTAAACAGACATGTGCAGAGAAATAAATACACTGATTAAAATAATAGCAAAGGGATTCCAGTTGTACGAAGTGTTTAAGAGTGCTATTCATAAGATCTCAAACAAGGGCTGTGAAAAATTAGTTTCGTGAGACACTGGTCCTCTCCCAGCCTCGCCCAGTTAAGCAAGAAATGGGTCCTAGATAGTGATTTTTTTTTTTTAATTGAATTGATTCTCAAAAATCTGCATTATTTCCATCTGTATGACTGAAATCACTTTGGTGACAATCATGCGCAGCATCAAGGACTGTTGCATGACTGTGGGAAAGCATGGATTGTGAGCAGCCCAAGAGTGCAAATTCCAACTGGATGTTATTTTTTAGGCCTTCAAGTACCAATTGAATATTTTGGGCCAGTGAGTGAAGTGAAGGGCCAGAAAATGTGAGACAATAAATACCATGTCACTTGACATTTGCCACAGTGGTGATAAAGAGGGGTGAATCTTATGCAACCTGGAGTTAGAATAGTGAATACAATGAACAACTTTGAACTGGATCGGTTGGAGTCTAACGTCACCAGAGCAGGACTGTATTAAAGACGCTCTTACCCCATGCAACTTCAACCCGTTGTCCAATTCTCCTTTCCAAACCTCCCTTATTTTCACAGTAGAAACTGTAGCACAACCATCAAACAAACATACAAACTTGGAAACAAGATTCCTGGAGTCTGAAGGGTTCTTTAAGATATCAAAAACACTTTTTTCTTTTAACAAAATATGAAAATGCAAGCAGTTGTACAAAAAGTTTGTCTGCACAATTAATCAACTCGCTGACAACTCAGATTTAAAGAAAGTAAGAAAATGCTGAGAATCTGACAATTCCAGCTTTCAGTGTTGAGAATTCTCAGTACTTGATTCTACACATATTTCTACAGGTATTCAAAAAGTCTAAAACTTTCATATCTAGTACACAGGCTTTGGTTCAGATACCTTTATTTGTACCCACAGGTAGATTTGGCCAAACCTAAAACACCAACACGAGGACACAAAACTCTCACTGCCAGTGGCAGCGGGTGCATGTGCCAAAGTCAAAAGGCTTAGGTTTAGTTGAGGTTAAAACTACTAAGGAACTGTCATATTGTGTTGACTGTGGGGGCCCCTTTGGACAAAAGCAGTAGTGTTTCCACACCCCTTAACGATAAAATGTAACGTCAAAAATGAAATTATCAGAAGCAAAATTTTCTCCCGCTTCTTTTTCCGCTTGCTAACGTAACTCTGCCTAGGAAAATGTAAACACAGGCTCTTCCAGTCTGCATGCTTTAAATTATTTGATCTGATTTCAAGGAGAATCCCAGCTCATGACAGGCATTAAGAGTAATGATATAGAAATAGACAATCTTCTCACTCTCATTTGCTCATGTAGGTCATACAAAGGCATTAATATTAAATTGAAACCCTTTCATAACCAGTTAAAAACTCCTTCAAGGACATTTAAGTTTTACATTCACTATTACTAAAATTTACAACTATTTTTATCCGAGCACAAATCCCTGATCATTGACAGCTAGCTTACATTTCTAAACACAGCTATCTATGCAATGATAACGCGGCTTCTTTAGATGTCATTCCTGTAAAGCAACAGGAAGTGTTTTTCGTACCGATGTGGTACAACTGAGTGGAGTTCAATTCCCATCCGGCGAACAGCAGATGGGAGGAGAGCAGCATGCAGATAAGCTGTCAGTTTAGACCAGGGCTCTGACAGACCACTGGCCATATCAAAGGGAGCCTGGCCCTGCTTATCAGTGCTGACACGGGGGAAGCAGGGTCTAATCACTGGCTACTGCTCCCTCTCAGAAACACAAACCAATGCAAACTTACAAAGACATGCAAGCATACATAATATAAAATGTATCTGAATATGGAAAAGAAAAGAAACAGGAGAGTACAGACAAAAGAGCTAACATACATTCCTGCACGTTCCCAGAGTCGGTGTGCAAGAAGATAGTTGGGTCTGGCTCCCTGCGGTGCAGACAGATACCTGGCTGCAGTATCAAAGGCTGTTCTCGTAGATTTAATGCAGCTGATCAGATCTATTAAAAGTTACTGTGAATGTTAAACCCTGACAGTTGACCTTTGTTTCCAGTGATCTATGATTTGAGAATAATAGAGCAGCATGCGGATCCCAGTGGCCTGACAGCGGTGCTTAAAATACAAACACATACTGAGAAGGTCCAGAGTGGTACATAAAAACTGAAGTGATAGAACAGAGTGAAATCAGCACTGATAGCCAGGAAGAGAGGAGATAAAAAAAAAAAGTTTCTGGTAACTTTTTTTTTCCTGTTCTGATAGCGAGCGGGCTGGATGGTGGTATCAGGGAACAAGGGCGGCGCTGACGTGAAGCACCCCAGGTGTCAACAGCAGGAGAGAGACGGGGAGACAGAGGACCCCTGGTGTGTGGAGGCTGAGAGCGAGCGTGTCTGTCCAAAAATATTTGAATATATGCATATGAGTGTACAAATAAATGCACGAGTGCACAAGTGTGTACGAGTGTGCCAGTGAACACGTCCGTGTATGTGTTTGGCCTTCCATCTGTTCCCCGGCAAAGGCCCAGTGAATTATTCAGCAGGTCATTAGCCACACTTATCATGAGTGGGCCGCCCCAGTCGATTAATCAGCCGTCAGCGGCCCCACTCAACCCACAAACAGGAGCCCAGGGCAGCGTGTGTGTGTGTGTGTGTGTGTGTGTGTGTTCTGGGCAGAGACTGAATTATTTAAAGGCTTTAACCTACAATGGATAAGTGCAGTAAACACTGTGATTCCAGTAATCTCTGCTATTTTAGGTAAAACAAGTGTAAGAATGAGTAAGGAAGTGTCAGCAGCGTGTGTGTGTGTGTGTGTGTGTGTGTGTGTAAAAATACCTCAGTGTGGACTCATGTGAGGGAGGAGAGTGTCAGCGTACACCCCAGGAGAGCTTTGATCTCCCCTTTCACCCTCGTTTCATGCAACCATGTGCATGTGAATGTTCAAAATGTTATTCACTGGCCGTACACGCTGACACATTTGCATGTTCACACTACTTTCAAATCAACTCTAATAAAGTCTGTGGTGTCTGACAGTTTCCTGAGCTGTGATTGGATGATGATGGCTGGCGTGGGAGGGACATTAACTTGATGACATCAGTGATTAATGAGGGGGGCAACCGGGACCTAAGGGCCTCCAAAGTATGAGAATAGTAGGATGTCAATGTTTTTCATGAGTGTTTACAATTGAGTGCACACCGGGATATTGCACTTGCATGTAAGTACACCTGCAAGTGTACGCATCAGACATGTACAGGGAGTCTGAAAGCCGAGGGCAAAGGAGGTGAAAATAGATTTATTTTGTAAGTGTACGTGTTACAAAATGTGTGGATAAATGTACATTCATAAGTAAGTGTGTGGGTATATGTATTTTCACAAATAAATATCTAGTTTACGACTGAACTGTAATGCAGCCCATATCTTAAAATCTAGGGCGGCATCGTGGGATATATCTTGTCGACGGTCTTTATATGAATTCTGGATACCACTTAATGAAAAGCACATATATAGTGTGTCGTATTTTTACATATACTTTATTATAGAAATGGATTTAGGAATAGGTCAAGTTATAAAAACCTATATGGTATATTCAAAGTAAGAAAAACGCAAAATACATTTTGTCAAGCTTTATTTTCACTATAAGAGGAACTGTTATAGCATCACAGTTGATTGTTGAGGTGTGTGTAGGTGTGTAACACCCACCAGACACGCTCTAGTTTATAACTAGTTAAGAGCGTCTATAACACACCTTTAGATGTGGTCTTCAAAGAAAGCGCAACCAAATTCTGTGTGTTATTGTGAAAAAAAAGGTTATGTTTTGGAAATACAGAGTACTAATACCAAAATAATACCAACCAATATATCAGCAGGGCCAATGTTGGCTTGGTTCTTGGAGGGAGATATAGTAAAGTCGTATAATGAAAGCTTTATAAAGTGCATTTCAAATGTGCTTTAAGCCTTATTTTTTAATTCAAGTATGTTTGTAAGTAAGTCAAATTTTTATTGTAATCCTAAATTAGGGCTGCAATTAATGATTATTTCATTGTCAATTAATCTGCAGATCATTTCCTGTTTGGATCCATAAAAAATAAGAAAATGGCGATGAAAAAAAAAGTTTGTCTGTTTCTCAAAGCTCAAGGCGACATCCTCAAATGTCTTGTTTTGTCCACAACCTTAAGATGTTGAGTTTACTATGATAGAAGATCACAGAAACCAGAAAATCTGAGATGCTGAAATATGAAATTGTCATTAAAAAAAAGGCTCAAAAAAAGTCTGTCGTCAGCTTATAACATTTATCTAAGTGACATATACAGTGTCCGATTTTTCCAAAAAACAACAGCAGGTTATAAAAGAGCTGATTAGTTTGCTGCAGGATCACTGGTGAGCTTGTTTCAGGTGCATCACAGAAGGTGAATTTGTGTGAATCTCTGTTTGCACTCAAGTACTCTTTTTTTAAAGGCATGATGCAGAAGATGAAAAGGGAGGAAAATGGCCCTCACTCTCTCAGTTGTGTTTGTGTTCGACATGCTTACCCTCCTCCTAAGAAGTACATTAACAACACTTCAACATCAACAAAACTCATCTGTACATGAACTCTCACATGCATGCGGAGTCTGCTGCGAGGAATGCAAACAACTGCACCATGTATATCCCAACGTCTAACACACACACATTCTGACCGAACCATGCAGACTAAATCACCGGCTTGTACAATGACACTGTTTAGCTCTGGATAGTGTCAGCAAATATTTGCAGACTGGCTGTCATAACAGGGGCATGGCTGAGAAATGGATGGGAGAAATCCAGCAGGTCTCCACTAGTAAATAAATCAGCAGGGATACTTCACCCCCTGACCAGCCTGCAGTTTTTATCTGGGAGATCCCGGCTTCTTTCATACAGGGGTCTCGTAAATTCAGCCCCCCTGGGTAAGTGGAAAGTGGCCGTGTTTTGGCAGGAGATGTCAGTGTAGAATGTCAGCTATGGCTTGTACTGGTGTCACTGGGAGGCTTACTGGTTAGTGGGAGATGCTGAGCAGTGATAGAGTCATTACAACAAGATAATAAACACAGAGCATGTCTACATGCGTGGTAGGTAGAATTAGTAAGGTTAGGAGACAGCGGGCTGATAAAGAGCAGTAAACTGAGGAGATAAGAGAATAAATATAGGAGCAAAGCCAGTGAATGATTTGGAGAGTAGGCTAGTTTAATCAAAATACATCCAAATAATTTGGCACACTGGCAATGAGGACTGAGAATGGAGGAAATTCAGCAATCTGGGTAGAAGAAAGGCTTGAATGTGAGCATGTGTGTGTGTATGTGTTTGAGATGCAGTAACTGATTCTGGGAGAATTGGTGGCTCAAAGATGGTAAATTGTTGAGTTCCATTCCCAGGTCATGATATACTGATGTTTTAGAAATCAGACTCAACAATCAAGTATCTTATTGCAGTCTCTCATCACAGACTAGAGTTTCTAAAACCTGAAAACAGATCCAAGGGGAGGCGAGAAGTCTAGTTTTCTCTCACTCTACTTGAGCTGCATTATGCTTAAAGGAAAATTCAAGACAAGTGATATTCTATATTTTGTCTATAAATCCGGTGTCAAAACCAAAACCAACAACTGATCCAGTTTACTTCCACTTTTTTTGCTCTGTGCTCTTCTGAGATGCTAGCTTATCTACAACAACTGTTAGCTACCTAATTACAACTAAGAGCTAATATTAGCGAAGCACTAGCTAAACAGCTAGCTAATCAACTTCAACCAGTAACTAACTAGTATGCTAGCATTTTGGTAACATTAGACAATTTAAAGGACTGGTGTGCAGAATTTAGTGGCATCTAGCAGTGAAAGAGCAGATTTCAAACAACTTACCAAGCCTATAGGAGAAACTACAGTGGCGGGCAAACTTGCACAAAACATGGAGGCTGTATTAAGAGCCAGTGTTTGGTTTGTCCATTCTGGGCTACTGTAGAAACGTGTGTGTGCAACATGGCAAACTCACAGGACCCACGCCCTCTGTAAATATAAATTGCTCATTCTAGGGTAAGAAAAACACTATTCTTATCTTGTTTCTTTTAACCATCTTCAAAATCTGGTTTTCTTTTCAACAAACACAAGCCGAGCAAATACAGGATACCTAGATACAAGAGAGGAGAAAGCCGACTGAGGTTCTGCCTGGTACCAAGCTTGCTCAACTATTGGAAGGAAGACTAGGAGGAGCTGATTAATAAGTATACTGTGCATGGTATTACCTCAAGTGTCTTGCATCTGTAACTACAACAATAAATATACTTCATATTAATCCATTGCTCAAAATATTCTTTAAAAAGAAGTGTCTATAGAAGATTTAAGTCTTCTGTGGGAACCAATGAGCTCAGAGCCACAGACAGGGTTGGGAATTCAAAAAATTATTGGAAAAAATAGGCCAGTGCACTGCTCGTATTGGTGTTTTTATGGAATTTTTTGACAATAACATATATAGACTATTGCCAGCCTTACGCTTTAACTAATAATAAAATAATTATTAGTTCCAGTCCTCCAGCGTGTTAATGTGTGAACATCGTCAGAGCGACTTTTATTTCCTCTTAAACAGGGGCCAGGTTAAAGTTTGCCGTCTGTGCCTGGGCTGTATACGCTGCATCAAGAGGCTCCCCTAGGCAGCGAGCAAGCTGTTAGTCTATGTTCTCCAGCTCTCAAGACATCCTCTCTTCCTACTGAGTGTGCTCAGCGGACAGGAGCCAGTCTAATCCCCCTGATATGAGGAGCGCCCTGAGACCTGACAAAGCATTCCTCAGATAAAGACACGCGATCACAGAGATGCCGTGGAATTCCCACAGTTGGGGGTAGGCAGACTGACTGAGTGTGTTTGTGAGAGACTGAGAGAAATGGAGAAATGTTTTCTTCAGTACATGAGAACCTTGACTTGACATCACCCCCATGGAGACTTCTTTCTTTCTCCCCCTTCTCCCATCCCTCTCTCATTCTCTACCACCTTCCTCTCCCCCCTCCGCCGTTTGTGAACGTCTGTCTCAGAATCACAACGCTCCAAATGCAAACCAGACCGGTGACCATCTTCTCTCACCTGAGCCTGTCTGCGGCTTCAGTACCCGCCTCTGCTTTTGAAGGCCTGACTGTTCACCCCTGCACCTCCAGGCGTAATGCAAATTACACAGCTTTTATCCAAGAAAAAGAGGGATACCGCTTCGAACGTTAGACAGGAAGAGACGAACAGCAGGAGAGATGACAAAGAAAGTCGTTAAAAATCTGTGACGCGGCGAAAAGAAACAGCTTCCTGCCAGCATCGTCTCTTCATCCCAGACACGACTCCTGTTTTCCTCGAGACAGGTTCTTTGTGAGGCAGTTTGCTCAGGATGAGGACCTACATCGACAGCTAAAAGAGAGAACAATGGGAGTAAAGGGGAAAGAGTCGGAGACTAAGATTCCCCGGTTCAAAAGGGTTTCTGATGCAGACTGTTTTTCAAGATCCACCAAAGCCTCCTCTGAGGATACCAAGGAGAGACGTCTTCAAGGTCTGACTTTGAAAAGTCCCCTGCAGTTATGTTGGGATAAATGGTATGAAACTGTCAACTGTGAAGCCTGAGAATCACAAGCATATACACACCATATGGGCTCTTGAGAGTCTGATGAAGCCGTCAGGTCTGCAGCCGTGTCAGCACCCGAGGACTTTTAGCCCAGATTTTTCCCCCCACAATCACCAATGTGCAGAACAGAACGTGTCAATTTTGACAGCAAATTCTGATTTATTTTTAGACGCAGTTTTGTGATCTGAACTGCTTTTCTGGTTTTAGTTGACTAAATATCATAAGATTTTAGTCAACTAAATTTACAGTAGAGTAAAAATGTAGTGCATCATTTAAACGTTTCTCTAAAATTTCCAGAATAATTATATAATCCTGGAGGAAACATCTATTTACCTTTTATTAACATCAAATATATTACATTTCTCCTCCTCTCTCCCAACATATGTCTACATTAAATATACTACATGTCTTACAATGTGCGTTCTTCTTTTTGTTACCATGAAACTTTATACTTATTATCTTTAGCGTGTCAGTTGATCTTTTAATTTACAATCTAAAATTTGTATCTCTGGCTCATTCATCTCTCTAATCAGTACACGCCAGTGGTAGTTTCTTTTTGCTTGTATTGTATTTCCAGTTTAGCAAAAGCAGACCTGCTCTGGTTTGCTGATAACATAATATTAGCTTCAAAAACAAAAACATTTTGCAGTTTGGGGATGACTCATGTGCAAATGTTGATTCAAGTTCATTCTGTTTTTACCACAGATTGATGCTCCACACAGTTTAGAAAAGGTCTTTTGGACATCAAAGGTGAAATTAACCCACACGTCTGGTCTGGTCTTCTCCTTCTCCCAAACTGCACAGTGTATGAAACATGCATCAAGTGCATGATAACTGACTCTTACCTGTATACATCTTACCTCCCTCCACACAAAGAGATTGAATCTCTTCCCAATTAATCCCTCCCTGACGTTTTCGTCTTGTTTTTATTTGTTGATATAAAGTGTTAATAAATTTGATCTTACTTAGTTTCTTGTTTAGTTATCGTCAACAGTGAAAAAATTTGAAAACCAATAAATCATTAGTCAACAAATAGAGCAGAATTATTTTCTATAAATAGTATGTTAGCATATGTGTACGTCAAGTCCTGACCTGTCAAATGAGCTGAATTTCAGTGATGAGTCTCTGGACACATCGCCCACGCTTCCTATGAACGCTGGTGGCAGCAGACTTGGATCCACCATGATATCATCGGTTGGAGGGCTCACAAGGCTGCGCAGGATATCCTTCACATTCTTGCCCTTTGAGTCAGCGGGCTGAGAAGGTCTGACCTCAGATGACAGCGTAGACAAGGCCTCTGAGATGGCGTCTGGACCGTGAGTCACCCCAGAAGATGACAGGTCTGCCTCGCTCGCGGCGGCTGAGGTGTGGTCATCACCAATACCAGAATCATACCGCCGGAGAGAGACACCGTTCTCTACTTCTAGTCCGCCAGAAATGGCACCGCTATCTATGGAGACACAAATAACAATAGAAAGAAATATGAGCACTAAAGCAGTTTAATATTTAAACTTTCTCAAATCTCTGCCTTTGTTTCTTATTCTATAGTTTAAAGGAATACTTTGGATTACTTCAATGGTGGATTGTGTGACGTAATTACTGATAGTCAGAGTATTATGTGCAGTAAACGTTGGTCAATATGCCTCCAGTTTGGAGAAGGAGCAGAAGTATCAACATGGAAACTAAGCACTGTACAAAATCCAATCTAAAGAATAAAAATCAATGTAATTTATTTTTACAACTTTAACGTCGCCAGAGAACCTT
Organism: Lutjanus erythropterus; assembly: GCF_056507025.1. Classification (NCBI taxonomy): domain Eukaryota; kingdom Metazoa; phylum Chordata; class Actinopteri; order Lutjaniformes; family Lutjanidae; genus Lutjanus; species Lutjanus erythropterus. Next base: position 13,993,068 of record NC_139319.1, on the reverse strand, counting down.
TTCTGACAGGAAGCTGCTGTTATAAAAGCTAAATATTGCACACTCTCACTCAACCAGACTCCATTGGGAAACCCTCACAGAATAGTTTGTTAGTGTTATTGAGTGACCTCAGTGGTCCAAAGGGTTAGTTTGGATTCACACAAGTCACACAATAACACAAACAAACATATTGAGGCAGCGGTAGACCAGCAACCCCCGTATTGTGCAAGATAAAATCACCAATTTCACCAATTAGGTCTAGTTGGAGTGGAGAGAGTGATATTTGGGTTTCCTATCAGAATAGGCTGTCTAATGGCACGGTAAAGTGGTGAAAATATTTGAAATATAGTGTACATTTAAACTGATATTGCTTTTTTTCAGTGGCTAAAATATATTTTGCTGCTTTTCCTGTCTCCTCTCTGCTTGCAAAACTGGGCGCGTGCCGACCTCCATCTATGACAATGACGACTATGAATAAGTACATCATACAAATCCACTTCAAAGAATCCAAACTATCCTTTAAATACTGTTTACTGCAATACTGTACAGAGTATGAACACAGTATGAACTTGCAATGTAGATAAGTGTTTCAGATGATTCTTTTCTTTAGAGCTGTTGTGTACCTGTGCTCCTGGCAGACTGCGATCGTTGAGGGTGTTTCTTGTCATTGTGGGGCTCCAGGATGTCGCGGTACTTGGACACCATCAGGACTGAGATGAAGTAGACAACAGCAAGAGCCAGAAACTGAGCCTGCTTACTGTCCTCCTGAAACAAACAACATACACTAAACGGACTGTACGTGTGTCTGTGTGTGTCTTCTTCAGAAAGTAGAGATAATCGAGTTATGCACGTTACGTGAATGTGTTTTTCGTACAACTCACAATATCTCTGAAGACGACAGCCCTGAGGCGGTTAATGTCCATGTCCTGGAGAAGCCGGTCCAGGTCTCTGACTGGAGACATTCCACCTGTCACTGCGTCAACAGGACTCTGCATGCATGCATGAAAATCAAACCATTACTACATGTAAATGTATTATTGCCTCCAAGTGCAGTGCAAGCAGCAGGATGTGTACTTTTACACCAGCTGGGATGTTTATTAATCCATGTGCACTTCATGGAACGGGGTAAGGTTTCACAGTTTAGGGAAGCCATCCCTTCTGGGATCATGTCCTTAACATAATGGCTTTTCTATGGAGCCACTGCATTATAAATGAGCTTTAACACCCGGTTCAGGGAAGAACAACATGGCTTTACTGGAAGCCACTGTATCAAATCAAAGGGGCAATGACAAAAGGCCTCGTCTAGTGTCACAAATAGCAACCAGTGTGGTAATATAATAAGATATGAGCTAATACAATAACACTTGGCTGTGGGTGGTGAGCAGGACAGAGGACACTGAGCCTTCTGGTTTACTATTGAGCACGGGAAAAGGGCAAAGGAGGATGAATTTTCAAGTGCAAACCTCAAAGTGTGCAAGAGTAGGTTACTGAGATTAACTATTTTAATTTGTATCTATGTGTAAATAACTGTGAACAACGTTAAAGGATCAGTATGCAGGATTTAGTGGCATCTAGTGGTGAGCTTGCAAACAGGTCCTTTCACCATCCCCTTCGAAGTGTGTCTGAGAATCTATGGTGGCCGCAAAACACGCATTAAAAGCAAAACATCACAATTATCATGGCCAAAAGAATATACTATAGTGATATCATTACAGTATCTATACCAAATCTGAAAAAAGGGTACAAGTCAAACTAATTTTTTATTTTGATTATTGTGCATTTTGCTTCATTTTTGTTAAATGAATTGCACTCAAAAGTCAAACTTCAAAGGGACTTCAAAGTTCCCATAAACGGCTAGCGGAGTGTTTATTGCTTTCATGTTTCCTGTAAAACAATAAATAGAGAGAGACTTGTTGCAGACACTGACTGGCCTTTACAGCAGCCAACAGAGCTGTGTGATTTCAAGAAAAAGACTATTAAAACACTTGAAAATGTCTAGAAAAAAACTTTTGTTGTTTTTGTTGGGAAAGATACTGACATATAGATGAAATATAGTGCAACACACATGTGATGAAAACACGTAAACATCAATTCATGGTAACTTTAAGAGCACTGCATTATTTACAAGACATTACATTCTGTATATTATTAACAAGGTATCAATAATATTTTTTTTAAAATATCACAGTTAGCACCAATGCTACTGTATCGCAACAAGATGGCAGCCTCCATGGAGGAGGACCCATCACCTGAGATATAAATGGCCAATTCCAAGGTAACCAAAACACAACAATTCTTATTTTCAGGTGATTATACACAATGAGAACATCTTATTTAATATTATATTTTATTTCTGCCAAATTCTGCCAATATTCCCCTGTTACAAATCTTACATACAGGACCTTTTAAATAGCAGAGGAAGTGTAGAAAACGTGTAAGATACTGATGTGAGGAGGTGGTATGGGTACTTGCCTGCGCAGATGCAGACTTGGATGTTCCAATCATAGTGCTGGGCATGGCTGTATAGCTGCGTGCTGAGCCCTCTGAGCCATGCTTAAACTGGGCTTGCTGACACTCCAGACAGTTTCTCACTGCCATAGCACACACTAGGGAGGGATGGAGAAAGACATATTATATGTAATCATATAAATAAAGTCATTTTTAGAGCATTATGCTGAAGTTTAGGAAAGAAAACGAACAAAAAAATAGAAAAAAATCAGTTAAAAAAAACAGCTCATGAACTAAGAAACCCACAACAGGAGCAGCTGAGAGAGACAAAAACAAAGGAGAAAAAGTGGGGCCATGACAAGGTCAGTGCTCTGGCCAAGTCCTGGCAGCATCGTTCACTCTTCCCTGCTCCACCTCTCCTCCCAAGGTCACAGTGCAAGGGTGTGCTCTTGAATCACATCGCCCATAACAAATGACACTTGCACGGTGCACACATGCTGAGTAGGCAGAAAGATACGTCCTTTGTTGCAAAAAAAAAATCTTGTGGTCCGACAACTTCAGGCGGGTTAAAAACTGGCACACTTTACGGTTCGTAATCTAATGTGTGTAGCTCCTCTGTCGGAGACCCTCCCAACCCCCACTGCTCTGTACTTGACAACTGACAAATGTTAACTCTGAGCCATTTAGATTACGAAGGAGGGAATTATTCCGTCTGGAAATGGGCTCGCTTTTTCCATTAGGACTACTCTTTCATACGACCATTTATAAAAAAGAGAGGGGGGAGGGAGGGGTGGAGATGCTAAAACCTTGTTACAGTCTTACAAAATCAGATTAGGTGCCAGCAATGGGGAGCGCATACCTCATCAAATATTCATTTCATAACGGCTGCTTGCTAAAACAGGGCCTGTAGTACGGTGGCATCGCTTTCCTGCAAAACGCCAACAACAGCAGCAGCGGTAGTTGGATAATATCTGAGTGGTGGAGTGCTCTTTGTGAAACAAGTTTGCTTTTTGAAAGCCTTTTTGTTTGTAATGAGAATCTAAAAGCAAAAACTGATATCTGTATATGCATCATTACATATACAGAACAAAGAATGAGGAAATTATTTAAATCAGTGTAGAAAGTATGGCACTACTTCCATGCTGAGTGAGTACTGTGTTGATCTGAGTTTTCTGAAAAGGTGCACCACATAAAATGAATAATGTAAGAATTTCAATATCTTTTATTCAGCTGGAGCGCACACTTGCCTTTTGATGCTGTCAGAGGAAACTATAATAGCCTGGAACAGAAGGCTGAAAAAGGCCTCGGGCTACACTGCAGTACAGTACAGCCAAGGCCATTATGTAGAACTCACTATATCATGATAGCAGCCATTTTAGAGTGTTGCCGTGCAGTGGGGTTATAATAACAAGATAAGAGGGAGCTGATACGAGCAGAGTGAAAGAGGCGAGGGAATGAGAGCAGCGGCTGGAGATGGAGAGGAAGACGGCAGAAAAGAAAGAGAATACAGAAGGGAGGGTCAAAAAGGCTACAGGGAGCCATGACTGAGGCTAATGCAAGAGGCTACTGCCGGCTGATATGAGGTGGATCGATGAACAGGGGAGGGCAGAGGGCTTGGTAAAAAAAAAACGAGGAGATAAAAGGGAGGGGACGCAGATGAGCAGAAAGAGAGCTCTGCAATTATTTTAGGGTTCAAGAAATGTAAAAAAAAATGGACATACAAGGAAAAGAATGTATGAGACAAAAAGCAAATTAGTGGTTTTAGGAATAATGAGTCTGATTGGGAAAAGTGTGCGTACCAAGGCGAAGGCACTGTCGGAGGATGCCTCCTGATGACATGTTTTTCTCTGCTTCTATCTCAGTGAAGTTGAGCGAGCTGGCAAAGATGAGAACATCCACGAGGTTGACGAGGCGCTGTAAGAAAGTGACCGAAGCCTCCACTGCCAAGCCTTGAGACGGTTCGATGTTCTCCAGTTCATGCTGGTGGTAGAGAGAGAGGAAGATTTACACAGTGCATATGGATCGTAAGTAATCTTAGCTGTAAACAATAACACCTCTTATTTTTGTAAACGAACTATTTAGTCAGGGTTGATTTTATAAGTTAACAACTATATACCAACTAAAAGAATTTTGCTTTGATAAAAAAATACATAAAAAGAAAAACAGATATAATAATTTAGATACAGATAGATATATAATTTGCCAAAAACTGACATTATATTCAAAATCACGTTACAACTTTACACTAAGTTGCCATTAGTGTTTTCGCAATAATGAAATTTGTAAATTTGATACAATACCTAATATCAATATTCTATCAATTTTATTTTATTTTTACACTATTTTCAATACCACAGGGAAAATCTGACATTGAGGGTATGATTTAATTATAATTTAGAATGAATAATATTATATTTTTATTAAAGGATCAACATAACAAGGCTTTATTATGATAAATCTAGCCCTGTGTTTTTTTCTTTTTAAATCCTGCATTTCAAAAAAAAAATAAATTATCTTATTAACTAATTTTAGGAATTAAGTAAAGTTAATGGTACTGTGTACTGTGTGCACAATAGCATCTATGTTAATTTACTCAGTCAGAAGAGGCAGGGTCTATGTGGGCCATAGCCTTTAAATTATTCAGAGTTGATAGGTATCAATAAGAAGTTATGGATAAGAAGGAAAGTTTCCAAAAAAATATGGACATTATACAAGATTCAAACCAGCAACACTGGAACAGAGCTACCAATTAGCAAGCATCAATATTGGGAAAAAATGTGAATGTGTGAATGTATTACCATAATAATTTTTGTTACTTGCTCACTTAAATAACCTGCCAATAAAGATTTAAGTGCAAAAAAGGATATATACCAATAAATGTGAGAAATATGGTTTTAAAAAACCAAAAAAAAAACAAAAACAAAAAAAAAAAAAAACACCACGATAACAGAGCATTTTGTTACATCCAGTTTGAAATTTGGTCACAAATCACACGGAACTGAATGCAATTTAATTATAGTAGGACTGAACATAAAGCTGTCTCTTAGACAGGCGAGTAAAGTCATTGACAGAAGCCAAGAATCACACAATCACTGAGATCAGACAACACAAAAACAAACTAACAATGTTAGGAGGCAGCTAACTGTAGTCTAATGTGATTGGGAAAGGTCAATGTGGATGGATAACTTCCTGGGATTGGAGCCATCAACTATATACACAGGCACAGTACACACACATAAGATCCTTCTCACACACACACACACACACACACACACACACACACACACACACACACACACACATCAGGAGACTCACAGAGGAGGAGGTGGCAGCAGAGAGCAGAGGTAAAATGCCTCCACAAGCCATGATGAGGTTGTCCACCACCTGGGAGATGAGGTGGATACTGTTGTGGACAAACACAACGTTCTCACTGCTGTTCACAAAGTCCAGGATTGTCTTTGTGGAGTGACTGTGAGGCAGAATACAAAGAGAATGCTTCATAAGTACAGGATAACAAGTAGAATAAAACCTTTTAGAAACAGGAGGACAGTATTTTGGCAAACATAAAGTGAGAGCATGTTTATGGTGAGTAATTATATTATTAAAATAAGAAATTACACAGAATTGCCTACAGATCAGACTGTTCATACGTCTACCTAGTCACTATCAACTGCCAAAATTCAAAAGAAAAAATATCCTACATATCATACGCAAGTGTCCTCCATGGGGCATTCATTTCAAAGCATCCAGAGACTTTTAGATTAGTTTTAGACTTTTTTTTAGTTAAATGTTACCTCAAGTATTGTGTCGTGAACAGATTGTGGCCAATACAGACATTTCTTGTCTTTCTTCTCTTTTAATTAGTAAATATGCAAAGAGAAATTCCTCTTTTTGAAATATGGCAAATAAGTTAAAGGGACAGTCCAGATTATGTGAAATAAGGTTGTGTTAGGTACTTCTTTATAGTCAGTGTATCACTCACAGCAGATATGCCCCCAGTTTGGAGAGTTGAATGTACTGCTATGGAAAAAGTCTGCAACAACATATTTTTTAGCACCAACAAAAAGGCACCACCTAAAATAAAAAAAAAATCAAGTGTATGCTATATTTTGAATATTTTACAATGCTTCACCTTTGCCATCAGACAGTGTTTTTCCAATGGGAAACCGCCGTTATAAAAGCCACATATTGCTTTCTCCAAAGCAACCAGACTCCATAAGTAAAATCAGTAATTTTACCACAGGAGTTGACAATCTACTGCCGCCTCGACCCTATAGTTTGTTTGTGCCTTCTGTGATTTAAAGGGTTAGCTTGGATTCACTGAAGTCACATAACATAACACAAACAAACTAAACAACTGTGGCAGTGGTAGATGAGCAACTCCCATGTTCTACAAGCAAAAGAGCAAATTTTGCTGCTGTTTCCCATTGGAAAATACTGCCTGACAGCTAGGTAAAGCAGTGAAAATATCTTTAATATAATATACTATTGAACTGATACTGATTTTTCATGTGGCTGAAACACATTTTGCTCCTGTTCACAGCAGTTGCTTCGCTTCCAACACCAGTACTTGTGCTTTACAGTAAGAAATTCACTATTGATAGTACCTCATTGAAACCCACTTTGAATAATTTGAACTATCCCTTTAAGAACTTTCTATACACACAGAAAAATCCACTGCAAAGATTTGTGAAAGGTTCATGCAGCACTCTTCTGTCTGCTCCTCAAAGGAACAAAAAGCCAATAAAATCTTTATTCTGTTAATCAATTAACAAAATGATTGCTAGCCAAAGCACTAGTTAAGTGAGAGTCAGCGGATTGTTACTCTACCTCCTCCACATCTGGACATCTGTCTCGATAGAGAAGAGCAGGTCAGTGAGAAGGCGTTGGTGCATGTGGGACCAGCGGAACTCTGGGATACGAAACATGGTGGAACGAGGGGCCGAACTGCTGCCCTCTCTCTGCTGGCCTGAAGACCCTCCTGCTGCTGCTGCTGGCTGGGCTTGGCTTGTTTCCTACAGAGAGACACCAAATTTAGCTTTAACATAAGGGATTACAACTTAAACTGAAAGTGATCAAGTTTCAGGAACATAATTTTCTGAGAGATAAGAAGAAAAGAAAACAGAAAAAGACAAACAATGCATACTGTTGTAGAGGTCTCCTTCAGTTCAAGTCTCTCCGTGTCTAAGGCCACATTGGACACGTCCAGTCTGGCGATCTTGATCTCTTTGGTCTTGCTGACAGAGTCTGCACTTTTCTGGGTGCCAGAGTTGGAGGCAGCGGGGTTGCTGCTGTCTGCTGGACTGGATGGGGTTTCCTCTTCAGTGGTGGCAGTGGTCTCTGAAGGCTGGCTAGGTGAGGTGGAGTCTGATGCAGCTGCATCCTCCTGGGCTGTAGAGGGCGGTGTGGTGTCTGAAGGCTGCTGGTCTGCAGGAGCAGTGTCAGTTTTAGAGGAAGATTGCTCATCTTTTACTTCTTCTTTGGGTTGGTCTGTTACACTTTGATCAGGTGTTTCTGGAGCTTTAGGAGTCTCCGAACCAGACACCTGTTTCTCTTCAGTTTTTTCTTCTATTCTAACCTCCTGCGTCGCATCTTTTACTTCCTCTGTCTTCATCTCATGTCCTTCCTGATCACTTTTCTCGCCATCATCTTCACGCTTCTCTTCCTCCTTTTTCACCACATCCCCTTCCTCTTCAGCAGCAGCAGAAGCATAAGAGGACTCCTCCTGACTATCATCAGCATCACTAGGGTGGACTTGGTCACTAACAGATGACACATCAACCTGGTCTTCGTTTAAGACAGAGGCTGCAGTCTTATCTTCTTGTTCTGAAACCACTGGCGGTTCTGCATCTGCTTCATTCAAAGAGTCTTCCGTCATGGAGTTTGATGATTCATCTTTGTTAGGTTCGATCTCAGATTTTTCATCATCTGTTACAGGTGTTTTTGTATCATCACTCGTAGATGTGGTAGCAGAGTCTGTGATCACTTCCTCTGCTTTTGTGTCATCTGTTTCAGCCTGGTCGCTAACAGGTGTTTTTAGATTATCAGTGGAAGTCTCAGTCACTGTTTCCTGCTTGTTGGTCTCTTCACTCGGTTCCTCTTCAGTGTTGTCTTGTGTCACAGTAGCTTCAGTGTCTTCCTCCTTGGAAGACTCCTGAACTGCCTTCTGCTCCTCTTCTTCGGCCCTGGCCAGGATGTTGGACACCGTGATGGACGCGGGTCCCCTTTCATCGGCAGCCTCCATTGGGCTGGAGGTGATGGTAGAACTGGAGGCTGAGTCAGGAGACTTCTGCGACAGCTCGTCCACCGTGAGTTCAATGACAGTGGAGGGGGCCGTCTCCTCTGCAGAAGGCCCATTCACACTTTCCATGGTCTCCGAGCTTTGGCTGACACCAGAGACGGTTCTGATTGTGCTCAGAGAGCCTCCAGATTCCTGACGCTGGTACTGACGGAACATACGGGACAGATTCTCTTTATGCTGCTCGAAGGTCACCTGCAAACACAAAGAGGATATGTTCAAACGTATGAAACAAAACAGGTCTTGGCACCACCAATCTACATCTAAATGATTGGTCCAACCTTTAATTAAAGGATAATTCAGATTTCTGATGGCTTGGATCTTACTTTTGGTATTCATGATGTTCCAGTGGACATACAGCTGGGCAATATATTGACATTTTATCAATATCACGATATGAAACTAGATATTGTCTTAAATTCAATATGGCGTAAGTGTTTCCTGGTTTAAAGACTGCATTGCAGAAAAGTGATTTCATTTTTTGACTGTTCTATTATTGGCCCACTTAGTCATTACATCCACATTACTGACGATTACTTATCCAAAAATGCCACTGTGTTAATATTTTGTGAAAGCATCTGTAGTCATCCCTATAATACTGCTGCAATATCAATAAATCATCATATCAAGGCAGATGGGCAAAAATATCATAATAGTTGATTTCGTCCATATTGCCCAGGACTAAGTGTTTATGCATAAAAAGTCCATCCAATGCCATCATATAAATATTTCCTTCTCATCAAATAAACCCTCCCACTTTCTGACTGATATCTACTGGTTTACACTTTCAGCCTTTTAATTATCTTTAATGTGTCACATCATGGCCCTATCATCCTGTTTGATCTGGAAACATCAAATTGTGGGAGCAAGATATTCTCAAAATGCTCTTTAGCTGTGAGCTTATTACTGTATCTACCCACTGGGACCATTTTGTGGCTAACTGTGCCATATTTAAAACTTTTCCTCTCTCGTATGTGTAGCTGCCCACAGCCTATTAACCTCTATCAGTCTTCTTACATCTGATATGGGTAGACTAGACTGCTAGTCTATAACGACAACGGTCTGCAGTGGCATTTGAGGAAGAGCCCATCCATGTAAGCAGTCATAGATTAGCAGTAGATACTATTAGTGCGTGTCTGCTGGCTGTGCTGAGTGCGTGTCCAGCATCGGCAAATCCTCCCACGCCTAATTTAAGACCCTGCATTAATCACTGGGCTTGGAGGACAGAAAGTCAAAGATGGGTTTGGTGGTGGAGGGGGGGGGGGGGGGGGGGGGTTGAAACTAGACCCACTTTGCTGCTTTTTCACCTGAGGCTATTTGGACAGAAGGAGAGAAAGAAAGAAACAAAGAAAATGAGAAAGCCAGAGATCAAAAGGGAGAAAAAAAAATAAGAAATTGCAAAGGAAGAAGAGAAAGAAAGTGAGTCATTTAGAGTGGAAGAAAAGAAGGCAGAGAAAGAAGCTGATTATTTGTAATTAATTAGGCGTTATTGTTCTAAATTAGCCTGCTACACGGGTGCTCATTAATCTTCTGTAGTGGGGAGCAGTGATTGGTAATCCATAGCTGTTTTCTGAGTGCACAGCCTGTTCTAAATGCGCCAGTAGTCCGTCTCTTTCTTTCTTCCCTCCCTCTTTGCCAGTGATCACACGGCGAGACCTTCTACCCCATTAGTTTGAGCTTAATTTGACATTTAGCATTTTTAGCAATTAAAAGGCTGCATTCAGAGCGCTCTGCTATGGAAATTATGCGGCAGAGCAGCACAGAAAATAACGTCATAGATTCAGGATGCAGTCTGTACATTAAGATGATGTATGCTGGCCTTAAATGGGGCTCTGTAACAGATCCAGTTACCATTAGACAGAGGTAGTATATGTCTCTGTGGTTTTTAAAAGAGCGTTTAGCCTAGCTGCAATATATAGAAACTGCCTTTGGGTGGCTAAGACATCAGTGCTGATCTAATCTAATTTCATTCTACTGCATGAGTCGGCCTGGCCTCAGTGGGGTATGGAAAAATGTTATGGTAATGTACAAAAACATGGTGGGCTTTTCTAATGTGACAGGTAACATGGTATTAACTGGGCGAAGCACGGCCAGATCATACAGATGACATGAAATGCTTTGGAAGGAGACACACTACCATAAACAAAAACACATTGCAATGCTTCGACACAGCGAGTTTCTGTAGTTTATTGTTGCTATGTTTAAAACCTGCAGTATATATGGGTATTTGTCCACCATCTTTTTCTCTTCTCCTTGTTTCTGTGTTATCTCATGTTTGTGTCTAACCAGTTTCATCTGTTATGTGTGTCTGGGTCGTCTGATTGCCTCCAATTGGCTGGTAAAATAAAACGGAATACCTTTTTCTACCATTTGCGTGCAAAAGGCTTAAATTTGTCTTTACTTACATGTGCAGAAACACTGCTGTAATTATTACATAGGTGTGGCTAAGCCTGTTTGCTTATTTAAAGCCCTGATGAAGAGCTGCAGTGGTTGAAACAGCTGATTTTAAATGATTCAGCCGCTGTAATCAAGGCTTTTTCATTTTTTCCTTGCTCATTACTACCATTTAGTTTTTTGAGTGCCTGGTTTGCCTCATTTTGATTATTTTGCAATAGTTTTACTTTCAACAGTTTTGAAAAATGAAATGACAGTCTCACAAACAGACAAAAAATTAAAAGTGAGTTTCAAGTTAAAGCAACTACAAAGAGTTTTTAAGTGGTCATTAAACCGTCTCAATTTATTAATGATGTCTGTGAGTGGTAAATTAGCCAACTAAAAAAAGATGATGGAGATTGTTATTAAGATTGTTTGATTTTATATTTTGTGGTTATTACAGTGAGAACACTACCTCTTTTGACCACAGAGGCTTTCAAAATCAACAAATATGAAAGCTCAGTGTAGTAGCTTTAAGTTGTCTGTTTTAACTCTTTAATTTTATGTTTCAGCATCTTTCCATCGAAATCTGGTGTTGAATGACAAGGCATTTTTGCGATAATCAATAGCACTGAGGCAATTTAGTGTTATAAAAGCAAATAAGTCTATGTAAGTATAAGTAAGTATATAAGTATCAATATTCACAAAAAAAATCTCTACTTAAACGATTAAAAACAATTGAATTCATTCATTGTCATGGTATGGTTAAAAACAAACAAAATCTGACGTTTTGGCATCAAGCCTTCATGAAGAAGTCAAACATGTTGGAGTTTGTTTTAAGGTCTAACATGACAGGGCCATTACAATAAAGGTATTTTAATTCTGATTAATTTTTGAGACAAAAATGGAGTCAAACAATACCTGCGAACAAATATCCAAAACAACATAAATCTACAGAGAACCTAGAACTTCCACTGTCTCCATGTCTGTGCTGTACAACTGACCTACGCAGAGTTAACTGTTAGGTGAGGGTCGGGGTGGCGGAGCGCTGATCTTGGGGAGACCCCGGCAGTAGGAGCCTGGGAGTCCCTATTTAAGATAAATAGATAGAGACCAACCACAAAACAAAAGGGGAAATGGGGAGGGCAGCGTGGCTCTAATCCGATTAGCTAAATGCAATTCCTCCTCCAAAATCAATGTCATCTGCTGCTGCTGCACTGTGCTATGTGGTTTCACTCTTGTTCACAATATCTTACTTTCTCACTCCTTGTAAAAACATTTTTCTTCATAGTTTTCTTTCCCTGTCTGATCCAGTAATAAGCATACAGTCTTTATCTGTAATTTCTATCACAACCATAAGGAAGACAAGCTTGCACAAGGATCCTTCAGGCTACTGTACAGTAAAATAGTTTGAAGCAGTTAACATTCAGTTGGTTATTATAATTTCACCTGGAAGACTTTAATACTTATTTAAGAATTACAAGATAAAAGATGAAATACATGGACAGTAGTACTGACGATTGGCTTTTTACTGGACAGTATAGACAATGCTTGATGCATGGCTATTATCTAGAATTGGCTTTTCAATGTTCTCACTTTCTCTTTCCTTTGTCCACTTGTCAATGAATCTATCTGAAACTCTTTGCCAAGAACCACAGCTTGACTCTTGTGTGTGTAATGTATCAATAACCCAAGAGGACTAAAGCTGCATGGCTCAACTATCCTGCCATCGAGCTGAAACTGAAACAAAGCCTGAGATGACATCCTTAAGTGTCTCGTTTTGTCCACAACCCAAAGAAACAAGAAATAATTCACATTTAAGAAGCTGGAATCAGAAAATTTTGACCTTTTTTTAAATTAAAAAAATAAATACTCAAACCAATTATAGAAATAGTTGGCAATTAATTTAATAGTTGACAATTAATTGATAAAATGTTGCAGCTGTATATGCCTTCAACCATAAACTGAAAAAGGCTGATTAGCTACAATTAAACTAAATTCTTCCCAGTGTGCTCAACTTTCAAACATAATTGCAAAACGACCTGCTCATAATGTATATTTTATTTCATCAAAGATCTGTTGGCTCATTTCTGCTCATATTTTTCTTTGTGGTAAAACGTCTGACAGGTATAATGAAGTTAGCTGACAGCGGGAGTCTGAAGGACGGAGGGACCTTCACGCCCCGATCTTTCTCTTTTGGAGATCTCCTTGTTCTCAAACTGATTTGTGTGCAGAGATGGACGAGGGGCACCTTGGGTGGGTGTGTGGGCTGAGGGTGGGAGGGCTGTTGTGTCAGCGTGCCCACCTGCAGGAACATCTGTCTGTTCACAGAGACGCAATGTGCAGACACTCTTATACCGCCTAATGACTGACGCAGAGGAATATACACGTAGAAAAACACACACACTCTCACACAAACAACGTAATCCAAAGCACGCAGATTTTTTTTAATCTCAAAAATGTTAACTTTCCAGCAAATCAAAACCACATTCTCAGTGCCTCCTGCTAGTCTATGCTTTGTCAGTGGACAATATAATAAAAGATTAAGTCTCTTGGTGATCATTAAATGAGGCTGCAAAGGCTAAAATAAATGCTCACATCACAGTTTCCCAGAAACAAAACTGACAGCTTCAAATTGTTGTCCAACCAACAGTCCAAAACCCCAAAAGCTCTTCAATTATGACCATAAAGGACAAAGCAAATCATTACATTTAAGAAGCTGGAAACAGCAAATGTTCGACATTTTTGCTTAAAAAATACTGAAATGATTAATCAGTTATCAAAATAGTTGGCAGCTAATTTTCTTTCTATGACCTTACAGATTAAACACTAAATAATCATTGCAGGTCTATCAGTAAATCATCTTAATCCATGACAAGAGCAGCGTGAGCTCACTTTGAAGTTGGGTAGTGAAAAAGCAGTCGGCCAATCACGATGCAAAAAAAAAAAAAAAATCGGGCCTCTCCACACACCCCAGTGAGGCCAAAGTACACATTTTTATACCTACAGGTTGGTTCAATTTTACAAAAACTAACCAGATGCAAAAATATGGCCCATACAGTTGTTCTATTCACTACTCAATACTGCACGTCTGACAAGTACAGTTGCTCATTTTGCTTTATAACAAGGATTAAATCTAGAAAAAAATGTGAACCATGTACTGAATTAGGTATTATATGAATTTAAAACTGCTCTATTCCTGAAATCAGTGCCTGAGAACTTAAAGCTCCGTATGAGTTTCTGACAAGTCAGTGAATGAGGAGTTAAATATCTAGAGTTTTGAACGGCCAATAATATAAGCAAAGAGCCTGAATTTTGGACAGAAATATAAAACTTAAATTTAACTCTTATACTGGGAAACTTTTATTTTTGTTTCCAGCTAGATAACATATGCTTTAAAAATAAATTATAATGCATTAATGGAAAATACAGTACAAAGATTTTTCATCATGGACAAAATCTCAACCTGATTCAGTGTCTCACTAGCAAAGAAGTGAAAACATGCATTCAGCATGTAGCGTATTATCTCTATACATGCCATGCTAACAACTTTACCATGGTTGATACAAGCTAAAGACAAGCTATGACACAAACTACATCATAAAGTCTATGTCGAGGAGAAGTGGGCAAATATGTATTTGTGAATGCATATATGCAGTTATCAAGAGGCTCCCAGTGGGCTGGTTGTATTTATGAGGCCTTGTTTCTCTGATTGTTCTTGCACGGTTCTGATGAATATTCAGTGGGCTCAGAGAGAAGGGCTTCCTGGAGCCCAAGAGAAAAGGAAGGCAAAGAGAAAATGTGCCTGGTAACATTCACACAAACACAGACACACACAGACACGTGCACACGCACACACACAGAGCCCTGCAGCAGTGGGAGGAGAGAGCAACAGTGACAAACAGCTTTGGTGCTACAAAGGTGGCAGGAAATCTATCAAACGGGACAATAAAATTGCAATTGAGTTTCTTTAGCTTTTTTATAGCAGATGCATGTATCTTGGTGGCTAGCAGCCGCTGCAACTATCCAAGTCTCAGGCAGGGTCCCTGCACTGTGTGTGTGTGTGTGTGTGTGTGTGTGTGTGTGTGTGTGTGTGTGTGTGTGTGTGTGTGTGTGTGTGTGTGTGTGTGTCTTAAAGGTGCACTGGTTTATTCACACACACACTGTATGTGTGAAATTCTGTTAGAGGAGTGCTGCACTTTGTAACTGTAGCCAAGAAAAAACAGCATTAATCTTAAGCAATTATAGGGAAAAAAAGGCAATTACAGCCTGTCGTGATCAAAGAACAATAAACAGTTTCTGCACAACACCAAACTAGACACTTTGCTACGTTGCAGAGTGAGACCCCGACACACTGCAGCTTTATGGACAGATGAAATGAGAACAAAAGCTTAGGAAGAAACTAATCTTTCATGGATAAAATTAACATCATAATCTCTGCAAAATTATATTAACACTAAAAGTATTTACATTATGGCTGAAACAAATAATTATTTTCATTGTTGATTAATATGTTGATTATTTTCTTGATGAACTGATTAGTTGTTTGATCTATAAAATGTCAAAGCCCAAGCCGACGTCCTAAAATGTCTTGTTTTCTCTACAATCCAAAGATATTCAGTTTACTTTCATAGAGGAATAAAGAAACCAGAAATATTCACATTTAATAATTTGTAACAAATGCACATCTAAAAATGAATACTGCAGTCCAAATGATGAGTTGGAGCCAGAGACGGTATAATAAATGGGTTGAAGTATTTAATATATGATCTATATTTGAAGCGAGTCGTTTCCTCCTGAGACTTGAAGAAAGATCAGGCAGGCTGCAGGAACACTGCAGGAGCGCAACATGAGTACTATATTGTAATTTGACAATAAGTAACAAATGATAAGTCCTACACTGTAAGTTAATCAGCTGTTTATAACTGTCAAATGTCTGTCGATGTAAAGCTAATTACAATCTAATTACTAATCATTCAAACAAAAGCCCACTGCTCTGAAAATACACACTCTGGAGTTGGACTTCAGTGACTGTCTGCCTTCTGCCCACCAGACACATTAACATATTACTCAGTTTAACCATTATAAATATCTACTCCCTCTAAATGATTAACAATGATTCCTATGACTCATAAACAGAACAACTCTAAACAACTCTAATCAACATGAAACGGGCAAACAATAACAAGCTTTGGACTGGAATATAAGTATCAAAAGAGGACACCAGGGTTGTAGTATTGTAGTTAGAGAAGGAGTATTTCAACTTGGCATGTTTCTTTAATCTCTGATGACATATCGTGGTCATTTTATGATCTATTGGATTAGATATAGGCTTGTCATTTAAGAGGCTGGAATCAAAATTCCTCAACGGTCAATCAAGTATCAAAATAGTTGCGAATTAATTTAATAGCTGACAATTAGGATAATCGATTAATCACTGCAATCACTTTTTTCTGCCAATGTCCAACAGAAATATTATATTGCAATGGAATTACTGTATTTAAGACAAGATAAAACAATTAAATTTTCACATTATGGTTAGGTATGCAGACCTCTGCTGTTGTACATATCTTTCACTGGTTTCTCTGTGTCACAATGTGCCGTCATCTAACATCGAACACTGTCCTTGACTGCCAACATGTTAAATCTCCTTAGAGCTTCATTTGTACATGTTTTATTTTCACTGCAGGTTAGTTCTTCGGTGTCCAGAGGTGTGGAGAGCCATGGAGGGTTCAGAGCATCAAGTGTACAACACACACCTCCTCCTCCTCCTCCTCCTCCAACACACACCATCCTGCTAACTGCTGCCTTCACACTGATCATCTCCCAGGCAGTCTGTCTGTGCCCCCTACTGGCCGCCAACGCTCACAGCACCTCTGCGCTTACAGTGAAGCGTCTCATATCACAAGCACTTCTTTAACTCAACCTTCAATCTGCCAGGCTTAAAAACCCCCCAGACCACAATCTGACACCAACCTCAATTACTTCACTGCTTTGGAACAGAGCAGCGTAATGTGATATCAACAGTGAATTTTCTAAAGCACTATTTTGAATTCAGCCTTTGGAAATAAGAAGTGCCAGAAGTTTATTTTTATCTGTGCAACGTGAAAGAAAAGAGGCTCTGTACATAAATAAAGAGTGGAAGGGGCTGGTGGATTCGATCCCACTGGTTTATACTGCAACTAGCTTTTAAATTATAATCACTGCACGGCTTCTATAGCTTAATCTGATGGGCACGGAGAGGCAAGGTTCAATTACGGAGGTTCAGACGATAATGCTCTCTAATTTCTTATTTGATGAAGTGCATTATGTCAGATTCAAACTAAACACGCGGGTGACGGAGCTGTGACTGGATTCTGCTGTCTATTTAGCTGGGATCAAACTGGGGAGGAGGAGGGTTACAGTTACAGTTGTGTGGTGAATGTTTAGACTGACAATACTGAAGCAAGATGTGAGTGCAGTGTTTCTGCAGGTTTCAACAGGTTAATCTTAGGACTTTTTAAGACAATTAGGAATGCAATTTAAGACCTATTTCAACACAATAATTGCAAAAAAAGAAAAGAAAAGAAAATAGAAGGATTAAAGACAAATCCCAGAGTTACAACTGAACATGACGACACAGACCTGTGGGTACCAGTAATAACAGTAGTGATTATTAGCTCCATGTTGGTTTCATTTTGTAGTTGTTAGAGTGTGATCAGTACAGTTTTTTTCCACAAAACACATTCAAAACTAGCAGTATGTAGCAATTACATGTGCAAAAATTTAGTAAAGCAGTCCAAATATCGAGGTGGAGCCATAGACTGTATATTTAATAGGTTGAAATCCAATTTAATACACAATCTGTGATTGAAGTGAGTTGTTTTCCCCCACCCTCTTCCCCTCAGACTCATGGAGGCTTAAGCTGGCTGCAGAAACACTGCAAGAGCGCAAGACGAACACAACATCGTAAACAAGCGATGACAAGTCCTACATTGGAAGTTGATCAGTTATTTATAACTGTCAATTTTCTGTCAATGTAAAGTTAAGCCTGTTATCCTAAAACAAAAGCCCACTGAGTTTGAAGTGTCTGACTGTCTCACCATCTGCCAGACTCCATTAAAATATTGCTCAAACATCTACGCCCTCTACAAGATTCTCAGTGATTTCTTATGACTCATAAACAGACACTGACTCATTCAGTGAACATCCATCATTAATTTAAACTCTAATTAATGTGAAACTGACATACAAAAACAGTTATTCGTGCCCAGAATAGACAATTCAAAAGGAGGCTGTAGCACTGTCGTCAGAGAAGCAAGGATCTAAACGTAACATGTTTCCTTAATACTAATATCTCTTTTAAGTTAATACGAGTTTATAACTGTTAGCTTCATAATCAAATCAATTTATAAGACCTGTCAAAATCATATTAAGACATTTTAATGCCTAAAATTTAGATTATTGGATTGTAGACTTAAGGCCCAGTGGAAATCCTGTGAGTGTGTGTCCTTAGGTGTGTGTGTGTGTGTGTGTGTGTTTACTGCAGAAAGATAAAGAGTGTGTGAGGTAAAACGAAGAAATACAAATGTAACATAAAAAAAAAAACTAAAAATGAAACAGATGAGGAGATAGAAGAAGATCCACAGAGAAAGATAAACAAAGCCATGTCTAACCTGTGTGTGTGTGAGTGTGTGTGTGTCGTGCATTGATATAATGAGCGCTCTGACCTTGGAGTGGGTGATGGACAGGGTGTCCACCCAGACGCGCCAGCCGCCCCACTCGTATTTGATGGCGTGATAGAGCAGGATGCGGAAGATGGCGTACACCATCTCTGTGATTTTCTGCTCCTCGTTGTTTCGCGGGTTGATGAAACACAGAGAGAGCATCCACTCCTGCCACACCGAGCACTGCAGCAGGCTCCTGAAACAAAAAAGAAAAAGTACACGGCTATGTAGGGCTGAATGTGAATCCCACTGGCATGTAAACACTGCGTGGACTAGTTTGTGATGTAGATCTCCATCCTGTGAAGTGGTCGAACTCTTACCTGCGGTTCTCTCGGCTGTTATTGAACAGTTTGATCATGTCTGACAGGAAGACCCTGCGCACCTCCATGCTCTCGGGGGATGGAGGAGAGTTCTTCAGCAGAGCAGCTATTACCTTCAGAATTTCTAGAAATATGAACACAAACAAAACCATTCTGTTTAAGGTTTGAGGAAAAAAAAGAAGTTTATAGCTTTGCAAGAATTAATGTGCCAGAAAATATCAAAATACTTCATCTGTTCAGAATGTGTATCTGTTTTTATAAAACTCCACAAAAATATAAACACAGCACTTTTGTTTTTGCTCCCATTTTTCATGAGCTGAAATAAAAGATCTAGGACTTCTTCTGTGCAAGCAAAAGGTTTATTTCTCTTAAATTTTGTTCACACAACAAAGGAGGACTTCTCCTGTGCCAAGTATAACTGAACAGGTGAGCCTTGGACTGGTCACTCGAAAATGTGCAGTTTGATATTGAAAAAAGACGTTTATTGGACATTGATTAATGGCTATTTCACGTAGGGCTAACAGTAGTTCAGACATTCTTGTGCCTTTGGGAATGAATGAGGACCTGGATCTCAGAGAAACAAATCTGACCCCCTGTCAAATTCTTAAATAGACTTTTTACGACTGAGCTGCATTTGCACAGAAGATTTCTTCTATTATGGTATAAACTATTGGATACTTAGATGGGATTCTTGTTGTTTTGTGCGATTAGAGAGCTGGTGTGTGTGCTGCCCTTTTTTCTACTTAATAATTTGATCACTTTGATTCATCTGAGCACTTTAAAACCCCAGGTGGGCCTGTGTGTGTTTTGCTTAAGGTTATATGTAAATGGATAAATTCAAAGTTTATATACTACACATTTGGGCTATGTCTTGTATATACGTATACCACTAACTTGGATTGAATTCCTTTTTATTATTATTTTAATTTTTTCCTTTTATCTTTTCACTCTATTCAGTGGTATCAAGAGGTTTGTGTATGCTATACATTTTGATATTTGCTGTTTTTGTATGAGTGAGATATTGCAGATATTGAGATATTGACCGAAACCTCAGCAAATTTTTAATAAATTGATGCCAAAGTTATAGGTGTGTGGAGGAAACGACCTTTTTCTTTTTGAATTGGCTATTTCACATACAGCTACAAATACAAAATATTTTTTCCAGGATGGCAAAGTGTCGACCTGCCCTACTCCGCCTCTGATTGGCTTACTCCGATATTCTTACCCTAACCAATCATAGACATATATATGTAGACGCCCCATTGACCGCTTCGGCTTGTTGCTGCCTTCCGTTCGCATCGCCGCCATTTTTCTGAGGTCAACACTGACCCGTGATCACAACCATGTAAACAGGGGAGCTGCGGTTTTACTGGATAAAAGCGCTGTAATGTTAATTTCAAGGGTTTATGATCTACGTGGAATATGTCAGAAAAAAATATAAACTTTTTTTTTTTTAATCATTCCATTTAGATTATAAACCCTTGAGCAGAACTGCAGTCAGTGAGACTGGTTGAGAAATAAACATTATAGAGCTTTTTATCCAGAGACACCACAGCTCCTGCGTTCACATGGATTTGTACAAAGGTCAGCCTTGACCTTGAAAAAACGGTGGCAACGTTGACGTTCAATCCAAAAGCCAATGCAGCGTCTCCGTATATGTGTCTATGTAACCAATCACTCCTCACGCCTAAACCTAACCAATCCAATAAATGACGGCAACAAGTCCTAGCCAATCAGTGCAAAGTAGTTTGGGTCATGACTGGAAACATGACATGACATGAAAATTGTTATCTGTAGCTGTGAATTAGACAAAAACTGTGAACACAATTTAAGAGAAATAAACCTTAAATAAAGTCAGAATTTGGAAGAAGATGGAAGATGGGAGCAAAAAAGTGTTGCATTTATATTTTTGTTGAGTACAACACATTACACTGTAGCAAGTTGTATTTTTAAGGATTATAATAAAAAAAATTTGGATTTGGAAACATCCAGCATTTTTCTTGGAAATGAAACTCGTTTTATGGCACGGGGGGAGAAACTGCACAAATCAACAACTAAATCATACATTGGTCTCAACATGTGCAAATCATTGTGTCACAAACTATCTGAACTCCCGACTATACACACCTGAAAATCTGTGCCTGTGGTAAGAAAAACAGAAGAAGAAAAAAAGCAGAGGCCATTGATCTTTATCATACTGTAATGGTTTTGGTATTGTTTCAAACGAGAGAGCCAGAGTCTTGGGCCCTTCTGGAAGACTTGGCTTCGGTTAAACCGAAGAGACTGACTGTTTAGATGAATTATCTAGACAATGTCAGTGTCCATTTGCCTTGAGTAGAGAGACGGCGGGGCTTGGATTTCACTTGTCTCTTCAGACCTTGGCGCTAACCGATGCCCCCTTGCCCCGGCAGACGGTTGTGTTGTTTCTACGCCTTAGTCACTCAAATTATGAGTCGCTGAACCTTTACCGCCAGAAAATTACCCCAGCATGTACCGGGAATGAGGATGGAGGGATGGCGTATTCACTTCTTTTTTCCATTTGCTCTTGGTTCCTTTCCCTTGAGTTAATTTGAGGGAAACGGTACTTCCTCGGTTTGTTTGATTGGCTCTGACGTTACTAAAGACTGCAATCAGGGGGCCATTTTGGGAGTTTGTCGCAGATTAAATCAAGAGAATGCACGGCAAAGGAGAAACAGACCACCACTCTATGTTCCATAGGCTGTGCTCACATGTACAAACCCATACAGGGTTTCTATGATATATACCGCCTGTCTAGGACGGTTGGGTAGGAGAGTTTTTAACACAATAAAGGCTTAAGATAATCAATGTGTGACTACAGCAGGACCTTGTCAGATTAAGGCTGGTTGGACGTAAACCTTGGTTGTGATTATACCAAGTGCTTGGATTTCAAACTGATTAAAGCTGTTTTGCAAGTGTGTGCGTGAAGGTGCGCGTATGTGTGGAAGCACCGGTATAAAAGAGCGTGAGGGGGATGTTTTCTTTTCTTTGCTGAAATGAATACTTAAGATTTCAACATATGAGCTGACGTGAAATTGGAGGTAAGTAACGGCCTGAAAGTATAAGATGGGAACGCTGATCAAAGCCTGGAGTCGCTGTTTCAGCTTGTTATGTTGCCGCACATAAAAAATGAGCCTGCACTTTCTACTAGTAATGATGCACTGGGAGAAAATATATATATATATAGTGTATGTGTGTCAGCATATAGTAATACAGTACAGATACATACATTTAGGCAGTATATATGCATTTAAAGATACTTTTCTTTTATATGAAGTCATGAATAATGTGATTTAAATCTATGTTATTCCAAAAAAGTTGGGACGCAGTGTAAAACAAATAAAAACAATACATCACATTCAGAATGAGTGTGTATGTATATTTACAAAAAAAAACAAGTTTATTAGTTTAAACATTAAATATCTTGTCTAAACAGGGTTCTCCGTGCATCTTCCAGCAAAATGCAGCTGAATCAAGTGTTTCACAGTTTGAGGACATCAACCTTTCAGGGAACAAAAGGGACTGGAGCACACGGATTAATTTACAGCCCTTAAATTGTGCAAACACACAATTTGCACAATTAAAGGCTATAAATTAATCAGTGAGCTCAAGTCGCTTTTGTTCCCTGAAAATTAAATATCTTGTCTTTGTACTGCATTTAATTGATTACAGGTCAAAACGGATTTGAAAATCACTGCATTCTATTTACACAACGTCCCGACGTTTTTGCAATCAAGGCTTTATACAAATATCTAAATTATATTTTTAATTATAAAACACAAAAGGTTTGAGGGCGAATAAAGTAAAAAAGAAAAAGATAAGCAAATATTGCACGTAGGGCTGTCATGATATCAGGTTTTATTATTGAAGCCAAAAGAACTCTTTAATTTTGTTTATTGTGCATTTTGTCTCTTTTAGGCAAATGAATTATTCTC
The DNA here is from genome assembly GCF_056507025.1 of Lutjanus erythropterus. Taxonomy (NCBI): domain Eukaryota; kingdom Metazoa; phylum Chordata; class Actinopteri; order Lutjaniformes; family Lutjanidae; genus Lutjanus; species Lutjanus erythropterus. The sequence continues at coordinate 13,969,991 of NC_139319.1, read as the reverse complement.
AAAATAGTAGTTTTCTGACATTTCCTTATTAATTTTATGTCATATCTAATTTATTAAATGAATGTAATTAACTGTGTTTTTTCACGTTATTATTAATTGCATTACCCTTGATGATTTGGCAGTATTGTCATATAACTGTACAAAAGCACACAAAAAGTGCAATTACACTCAGTGATAACAAAAAGGAACGAGATGAGCTGATTAGCAAAAGATCAAAAAGTCCTAATGATATTATTATGTGTATTATTAACGTGGCATCAGTATCATTTGTTTTTTTAATATCACGGGTATTGTCAAAACTGACACCCCAAATTCCAACCTTAAATATTTACTTCATGAAGTACAGACAAATAATGTAAAAACATTATGTAATTTAAGCAAATTAATTAAAAAAATAAACTCACTTAAATGCAGCTGAATAATTCAGTAAATGTATAAGAAGCATACACAAACAAAGCACAATGCACACTGAATTTAGTAGAATTTCATTACATTTATCATTCCTTTATATGCAAATGAATCCTGACAAACATGATACAGACTTCCAATAAAACTAGCAGATGTGTGTACATTTGTCACACAAAGTGTTTGCACCATCCTCATGCTAGGTTTACATCTGACGCTCAGTTGTATGAAAATACCCTCCAGCTGCAAAATTTATGTTGTTCATTTGTTTGACTGTATATAGCGTTCGCACAGTTCCAGGGGGAATTATCCTCTGGTCCTGTGTGGAGCAATAGGTATGTAGAGGGTACGCTGCAGCGGATGATTTAGGAGAGTAGTGTGGCGCAGAGGAGGCACTTACGTGGGTTGAGAATCTTCACAGTGGAATCGGGGTCCGGATGCTGTTTATGGATCACTTGAGTGCAGATCTGCTCTGTAAGAATCTACCAGGGGACCGAGAGGGAATTCAAGTCGTAAATATCCACATCGGGCTCAACAATAACAGAGAAACAAACCGCACTATGGATACACAGAGCTATGTATATGTTTCACCGTCACGTCATATAAGGCTGAATAATTGTCAAATCAAGCCAGACAATTTATTATTTCAACAAACTCATTAAATTGTCATGTTGAATAATAAAGGGAAAAAACAGAAAAATAAACAAAGAGATGTCAGTCAAATTGCAACAAAATAAACACTGGCATGCCGTTGAAAACAGAGGTTATTATTGTGTTTAACTGTTGTCTGCGAGGATCATTTCAGAGTGGTGTAAGCACAGGTCTGGAGTGTGTACGTATGCAGAGGACTGACCTCGAAGAGCACGTTGTAGGTTGTCATGGTGAACTGGTTGGAGTGAAGCATGAGGCGTTCGGTGAGCAGGGAGAAGAGGCCGTGACTCAGCATGACTTCAGCTTTCCTCCTGATCAGGACATTAGAAGGTCAAAGGTCAGTCAGTAATCATCAGCATTTTCCAGACCATTGTTGAGGCAGAAAGCAATGCAGCACCTTTACTTTTTATTTAAAAAGTAATATCAAATCGTATTGAAAACGTCCTGGAATATCATAAATCTTGAGAAACGACAGAGACAAAGTCTGGGGTTTCTGATGAGTCAAATAACTGCAGTGGATGAAATCTGTAACAGTATAAATCAGCTGAGCTCCAGCTGACTTTTGACACGGAGGAAATGAAAAAGAGGATCCCTGCTGAGTCAGTAAGAGCAGCTCTTCACAGATAAGTCTCTGTCGCTTTCATCTCTGATTATGGATCAACTCCAATTTTAGCGTTGTAGCTCAGATAAAGAACTGTGGACTGTTTGCAGTCAGTCTTGCATCTGGATCACAAGGCTTAAAAATGCTTGCCAATACATGGCTGGAGTTGTGTCTGGTACCCTTATTTTAGCACAGTGTGCACGCAATATAACTGGTGATTATAAGCAGAAATAAAGTGATGAACAGCTTTCAATGTGACCTGAATCTAATTCATGCATTATCACCCAAATTAACACTGGGCAGTATAACAATGAAGTCCTCATCTGACTGCTTATTGGACAAAAACACAGCTTACATGTGACACATAGTGTATATGTAAGGGATAATGTACAGGGAGTTGGTGACTTTTGCCAAATAAACCCTGACAGGGTAGTGCAGGACATGTCCTGCATATCCTACATATATAATAATTTGACACGAAATATTAACTTAAAAATTATCTTATTGCTCCTCCATAGTCTATGATCAGAACTGCATCCATAGCAACGGCCTGCTGACAAATAAGGGGTGATAAAAAAGCCACGATAATTCACTTTGTCATTTTAGTTTATTTTGACAGCGAGGCCTGCAGCTGCATGGAGTGTTAACATTAACAGATCCCGTTTTGAGCTGTTTAATGACATTTTTCTGCAGACTTCAGTATCTTTCACTTGTCCTGTCACTATAAGGAACAATTAGGAATCTGACTTTGTCTTTTAAAAATTATAACGACTGCATAAAAGTTTAACAAGTAGCATAAGGAACTAAAGAGAGATTTCAAAGAGTGAAAGCTATATAAATAATAATTAACTTCAGAGCAATTTCAGACACATTTCATTCCCTTTCCGTTAACAATCATTTTATTACTACTTTAAATTGAAAATAATATATAAAAGCACACACTTCTAATGCAGACATACAGGAGATTTTCAAAGTGATTATTTTATAGCCTGGGAAACAAACAAAGATTTTAGCTTTGTGACTGTACTTACTTTGGTGGCATGTGTTTCAGGAAGTAGCCCATCACTTTCAGTGTTTGCACTCGAATTCCTTCACTTTTTGAGGCCAAAAGTTTGTAAATGACACTGGGAGGAAAAAAGCACAAAAAATTACATTAAAAAAAATAAAGTAAAATTAATTTTAAATTTCAAAAGCAATGTTTGAAGTAGGGCTTCACGATATGGTTAAAAACATACTGCAATTATTCTGACAGTTATTGCAATCATGATATAATTCACAGTTAGGGGGATTGATTGTTTTTGCCTCACAATTTTCATTTTCGATGGAAAAAAACATGTCAAATCATGATGACGTCATGTTTGTTAGGGTCTGTACCAAGCAAATATGGTTTCTTACATCTGGAGAACAGCCTTTGTAGGTCGGGACACCTCTGCAGCGCTACAGTGCTTCATTATAATGCGGTTTTGTCACGCATTTTCATTCATCATTGGCATTCACTCGAGATTTATCCAGCACATAGTATGTTCCTGCTAAAATCCCATTCTCAATATAGATAGCCTGTTTTTTCTTTTTTTATTTTAATTAAACAAAAAAACTGAGTTCAAAATGTTTTGTATAAAACTACAGTGACACCAGACTGCAGCTATGAAATTCAAAATGTTCTGCTCTAACTTTGACCATTCTTACTTTAAGCAAAAACATACTAACAAAACAATGAGTACATCTGTAAATAATAAAACAGTGATTATTACCGAATCCCGTTGCGCTGGTCGAAGGCCTGAACCATGGATCCAGGATGTTCAGACATCAGAGCGACCAACAACTGCAGCACATCCATGAGGTTGTCATCCTGTGGGATGGAGAGGAAGAGACTCGAGGCTGTTGTGGTGTTTCAAGGAGTGCAGCGGGTAAAATCCTGAATCTATTGAAGCTGAAGTAAGTCAGCTTGCAAGGGGATATCTTAAATTCTGAGGAATTCTTAGTCAGCTGTACATGTCAACACAAGAAAAAGGCAAATATGTGCATGATTTATTGTGTTTTTCTTATGATGTTTAATCGTAGCAGTAGCAATCGGAGAAGAAAATGTAGTATAAATTCAGTAGGAATAATGGAACACATCACAAGCATCTGAGGCAAAGAATTACAATATGTGCTGTATAAAATGAAGGACTACTACATGTTGGTGGCGTTTCCAGGCAATGCTGTAATCACCCTTTATTCTTTCAAGGTTCACTGCGTTCCTGACTGATCTGACTGATTCAGTTGTTACGCATCACTCCACTGTAAACAAAACCACTTCTGTCAGACCCTCTAACTGGCAGACTTGGAAAAATAACAAGGAACAGTGTTGCTGCCTTTAGCAACAGAAGTTGCTCTCGCTCTGTGTATCAGATGGTGGGAAGACAAAGTACAGTACAGCTGTGTTATGTTGCCATCTGGTGGCAACGTCTCTGCTGGTCAGTGCTACATGAACAACAGTACACATGCCTACCTCATGCATGGTAAGGAGGTAGTTGAGGATACTCTGTAGCTCATCTTCCTTCACTCCGTGATCCTGGAAAACAATAATAGCAAAGATTTAATTTCACATGAATCCATTATTGTACATTCACCACCATATATAACATTTATGCTGGACTGTGCCTTAGTTTTTGTGCACATGGAATAATTAACAACACATCCTCAATATCAACAATCTGTCTGCCCCTGGACAATTTATCTCAGTGTGCAACTGCTTGGACTGTTGTGTATTTTTCTGTATTTTGACATCATTGCAAATGAGGGAAACCTCACTGATTCTGAGACTTAGTACAGGTTTGAATGAATGAACTGAATACACAATAGTTTCACAAGGATTTACTGTTACCTTCTACATACCCCAACCCCAGAGAGTACATGTAAATCTATCACATCAGCACAAATATTTCCAAATATGATCAGATACCTTGAAATGAATAATATGACTGTATTTGGGGGTAGATTCGGTGCCTTGCAAAGATATTTTATACACAAGTAGGAAACAAAACAAACAATCATATGAATATGAATATGAATATGATATGAATATGATGATTTGACTCTCCAACATTAAGCAACACAACAGAGGCACAGCAACCAAAAGTCCCAGGCAACATCTGTTCTCACATCACAATATCCAATCAATATAACTTGCTTTTAGCTTTATGTGGTTCTACACAAAGAAAAAGCAGCGTTAACGTAAGCAGAATTTATCAGGTACTACTAGCATTTAGATTCATTTGATAAAATCTGATTTTACAAGGTTTTAAATATGTACTTTTTTTACACTTACTGGTTTAAATACTCTTTGTGAAAAGAATCAAATAGCCACTTACATCATTAACAACACAGAATATTATTTAGCAATAGACAGATGTCACCCAGCTGATATCTTAGGACAATTGTGGGTTGACCAAGAGTTAAACAGACTTGCTGTTCTATAAAGTGGCAGCTGGTTTGCTCTTAAGCTTAGTGCATACTGTTGCTGCCATCAACAATCAGACTGCAGCTCCACTGCAATCAGGGAGCACCAGCAACATACATACCACGTATGGAACCACATGTACAGATAATTTTAGCATTTAGAAGTGCCACTTTCTCATGTTTATTTTGGTTGGGGACTGGGGTTTTTTTTTCTTGGTATCATGAACTTACCTTCATTATGAGCTGCTTGACAAACAACAACAGAAAGGCTCGCAAAGAAAGGATCTCCTTCTGGTTTGGCCTTGGACCATCTGAAAACCCAAACAGCAGAGGGATAAAGCAAGAAATTTGAAGAAGATCAGTTAGTTTTTTTCCTCATAAAAGTAAAGTTTTGCACCTGATTTATCAGTTGACAGACGTGTAATTAGGGCTGTACTGAATGTCATTGTTTTTTAAATTTGAAGCTTCAATCGAGGTTTTTGAATACTGAATATTTTTGACATCATCATCATTGCCACCCTAAAAAAACTAAAATAAAATCCTCCATTTGAATAAAGTGATTAATCAGATTAAATTAGTTCATTTGTTTGATCAGCATGAATATCATTTATGTTACTGTTAAACTGCTGCAGACCGTCCTGTGAATACAAGCGCGTCTTTCTTTGTGTGCTGCACTGCAAGCAGGAAAGATAAGCTATTTCACCGCAGTGACAATGTTGTTTTTCAAAGCTAAACATCAACAAACATCGACTGAAGCACAATTGTTTTTGAACCGCTTTGAAATTTGGAAATAATTACATCTATCGCTTTTCAATAAATTTTGACTTAAGGGACTTCTCAACTCTCTGGAGTTATTGGAAATGTCTGGATCACACGAGTCAAAAACAAACCTTCGCAGCCACCACTGGAATCTAATTCTAGAAATAATCTGAAACTAATAGTATTAGTGTAGCCTAGTCACTGTGCAGACACACAGAATGAATAGACATGCAAATATATATATATATATATATATATATATATATATATATATATATATATATATATATATATATATATATATATATATATACATATAGATTTAGAATTTAAATGCCAACTATATGAATGAAGCATCAAAGGTTTGAACTCTTCAACACAGACCTACTTCTTATGATAAATTGTTAGTGCTAATGCAGTGTGTGTTTACATTTGTGCATCCATATGTCTCTGTGTGTTAAATCTAACTTTACAAGCATGATCTGCACATATCACTAAAAGGAAAGAAAGAGGAGGTATAGGAGCAGCACACATCAGTTGTATGCCATTACTGCTTTGAATTATATATAGGCTACGTTTTTGCATTTGGTGTGCAACCTCACCAAGGCCTTTGGGCACGACTCCGCTGCGGTCTTGGGGGTTGACAACCCAGTAGTAGTACTTCAGTGTGTGCATGATCTGAAGTACAGTGCCCACCCTCCGGATGGTGTTGTAGATGGTCACCGTGCTGATGAATTCTGTTGCCAGGTAAGTGTAGAGTGTCAGCTGCACCTGCAAAAGATAATGCACATATGAAAACACATGTATAAACATGCTTTATAGTTTGGGTGGAAAAAATCCAGTTTTAGTGCGTCGTAGCTTTCTGTTCCTATGAGAAGAATGAGAAGAAAGTGTCGCCCTGTGAGCCCCTCGGCACTGTAGGCAAGCCATTCTTTTTTTAATTGTCACTGAGTCACAGGTGGCAGGAAAACCTTGAACTCCGAGCTGAACTCCTGTACACTGAAAATAAAAAGTAGGGCAGGACCATACAGAGCAACAGAGGGTGGTTATGACTGTGCCAGTCTATAATTTAGTAACCAAAAGGTGTGTGTGCTCTATCTACACATGTACACACAGGTATATCTTTACAAATGTAAGCAAAAGCAAAAAATTGCATTGCTGTGTAATGTGTGTATATGTGTATGTGCGTTCATGTTACCTTGGCGGGGGCGTGGATCCAGATGGCGGGGTTGAACAGAATGTGGTCACACAGCTGCTTGAGCAGCAAGATGCCATTCTGCAAGTTGCTAAGGTATCTGGAAAAGGCCAGCACGATGTCCAGGACGGGCCGCGTCACGTGCACCTTGGAAGACTGGAGCGCAGACAGTGCCACAACGGGAGGTGGAAAAAAGGCGAGGGTGATATGTCAGTGAAAGTCGTGGAGAGAAGAAAGGGGTGAATGGGTTACAACAGAGAACGGGCAGGGAAAGGACACATGCAGAGAAAGATGAGGAGGAGCTCCTCTTCTGCCTAACAAGCACCCCAGCCAGCTGTGACCTCCAAAATACAGCTGAGAGAAAACAAAGTCTGTCTCATATTAAGTGCTGGTGTCGGGGTGTGCCTGTCTTAGTGTGTTTGTGGTGATAAGGGAATCAAGCTCGGCCTTATTACTGCACTGGGTTCATTACGTGCAGCTACTGGTACAGGAGGATGGATCTCTTGTGGATTTCTCTGCCAGCTGAGCCAATTTGTGTTGGTCTCACCTTCTCCAAAGTGTAGCCGATGACGAGAAAGCCTTTGCAGGCCAGGACCTGCTCTTGCATAGCCACTGAGTTCTTCAAGAGCTCCATCACAAAGGATAGCAAAGTGCAGCTGAGAGACGCACAGACAGACAGACGAAGAGAGAGACAGAGAGAGAGAGAGGTGTGAGTTAGACAGTGACAATAATCTACATAAGCTGCTGACAAAGCCCTGACTGTGAAGGGCATATCCTACATGAAATGTGATTGAATGAGGGTGTCGTGTCCCCATTGTGTTAGGAGGACAGATTCTAGTTAGCATCACCTTGAGGGCAGCAGACACAACAACGCTGCAATTTAGAGGCAAGATGGCCTCTCAGCTGTCAAGCTAAGCATTACAACACAAGTTGAAAACATAAAACCAACTGCTTTTAAAAACTTACAGTGCATCTCTTTTTGACAGTGGTATGGCTAAATGGAATTTACAGACTGCGCTGTTACCTGTAAAGCCAGCGGTAATGGACTGAAACTAGAAGACTGCATGAGTTGTCTGTGTAGCGTCCATAAAAGGTACTGAACAGAGCTGCAGCAATTGGTCAAGTAATCAATTAGTCAATCAAAAAACAAATCATTGCCAGCTGTTTTGACAACCAATTAATCGTTTCAGTCATTTTTTAAGAAAAATGTCAAACATTTGCTGGTTCCAGCTTCTAAAATGTGGTAATTTGTAGCTTTTCTTTGTCATTTATGAAAGTAAATTAAGAGACTTTGAGTTTTCAGCTGTTGGTTGGACAATTTGAAGACATCACTTTGGGTTCTGGGGAATAGTGAAGAGCATTTTTCACATTTTTTTGACATTTTATAGATGTGTTAAAAGGATCTGAAGATTAAATGCTAAAGAAAATAATCATTAGTTGCAGCCTTAGTAGTGATATTATAAACTTAATTTTAGCTTAATAAAATAGATTTTAGATCAGTGCATTTTCAATTCATCAACTAATCATTTATCTGAGCACAGAGCTCCTAGACAGCAATCTGAGGGGAAATGGGTCCAATATGACCTTAAAAATAAGGTTAATAATGTCCCATACACCCTGTAATTATCTATTATTTCTATTAAAACATATTTCTCAGTGCACCTCCATAAAGTCTTCAAACTCAAGAGGGATACAGAATAAAATAACAAAAGTCAGCATCAACATAAAAGCAACAGAGGCTAAGATATCCTGACTTCTAGTCTCTATGGGTAAATCTAAAAAGATTCAGACTAGACACTATATTTTACATAATGCAGCTTGATGGCATCTTTTCTTCAACCCTCCCTTGTCTGATAAATGCCTACATCTTTCAAAAACGACACCCCCAATTTGTCATGTGGGTTTGATGGCGTCATTATGACAATAGTTGGGTTATATTCTCAGATGTGCCGAAGCTCCTCTAGAGCCACCAAGGACAACTGACAAGTGTTCTGTAGTCCCCATAACAAGGATACCAGTCTTGATGTGTAAAATTAGTGGAGTATCTCTGATAAATATACTTTACATATGCATATATTAAAATCAGGTTGCTATGATAGCAAAATATTTGTAACACACCGACATCAGGAGTATCACACAATTGTAATACTTCAGCAAAACACACAACTGACCAGATGTGCCCGTTAACAGCCATCAAACTACCAACTAAAATATTTACACTTTGTATGTTATATTGTAACATAATCATCATCCTGATTTGGTGACGGATAACAAAAACTACAAATAGTGTTCCATTTAAGTGTGTGTGTGTTTACCAGACGGAGGTGTCCAGCTCGTGGCTGGAGGGCTGGCAATAATCCAGCTGTGCAAACAGAGGGAAGAGGACCTGCACGCCTCCAATGGAGTGGATGCCACTCTGGACCGAGTGAGTCACCACGGCCTTCACGTCCTGCCAAAAAACGACAAACATTTGCATTTGGTTCAAACATATATTTGCTCTTATAATCACAGTGATGAGCACTGAATTAGATGTGTTGTCATATATTAAAGAAGTTTCTAGAACTTTTTCATGTGGATGTCCAGTCAGTTTTGATGGTAAATGTAGTCACTTGTAATAATCAACCTTAACTTTTTATCCATCTCGATATTTTGGCACTAGTCCTGTGGTACTAAAAGTGCAAAAAAATACATTATAAAAAACTCAATAGCAATGTCTCTTTCCAGAATTCATGACCATGCTGTGAGCAGTTTCATGTAGGAACTATTTTCTTTCTAGTAGAAAATAGAAAGTAGTTCCGGTAGAATCTGCTGCAGAAAAAAAAAGTACTTCCAACATGAAACTGCTCACAACAAGGTTTGTGGATTATGAGTAACCAGGTCATGAGGAAAAATATATATTTTTGACTTTGGGGTGCACTGTCCCTTTAAACATGTTGAAAATGGAGGACAAGGCAAATCTGATATTTTGTTTGGCTGTGTTGTTGTATATTGTGACACAAACAACAAAACTTTTTCCCCTCTATAGGATTGGAATTCTTGAGCATGGCACAGCAAAGCAGAAAATATAGGTCACATATTCATTCATATTTCACACTGTGTGTGTGTGTGTGTGTGTGCGAGTTTGTGTGGAGGAGGGAGCATATGTTTGTGTGGCAGCAAAAGCCTCCCTCACAAAGGAAACAAAGCATTTTCTTTGATGAGAGGGCATGAGAGAAAACTCAATTAGTGCTTGAGAAAAGAAAACTCAACATGAGCGAAGAAACAGCATTGTCTGTGGTGTGTGCAGTGTGTGTGTGTGTGTGTGTGTGTGTGTGTGTGTGTGTGAGTGTGTTTGTGTGGGTGGTGTGTATTTGTGTGTATTTGTAAGCAGCATATGGAAAACTTCCACAAAGTTCACCTCCTACTTCTAACAGGAAAAATGCACAATTACTAGAATGTAGTTCCAAACTAAATTCTCAGTCCCGGAGAAGGCTAATTCCATAATTAGAGCACCAGGACGGCATTTTTCAGCAGCTGCAGCAGTCTGGCAAGCTCAACACATTTGCACCTCTGACCTAATGAGGCTATTAAAATGAAAAGATGCCAACTGGGCCACTTTCATTATCGCAGAGGAAGAAAGAAAGAGTAAAAAGAGGCACATATGGAACAGTGGGAGGGAAGGAGCAGGCATACAGGTGGTGAATGAATTTGTACCGACGTTGCTTTTATGTCGGCGCAGCGTGGTGACTTCAGGTTAATTTCAAAAAAGAAAAAAGAAAAATCCGAGCAATATAAATTCCAACTCCGAGGGGAACAGCTATAGCCTTCTATATAAGCAAAATGTTGCATTAAATTACCTGCAGCATGAGGGCATGAGGTGAGTGGACAAAAATGGAGGCGTTGTCCTTGGGGGAGGACTCAAGGCAGAGCTGGGCATCTGTGGCGCGAGGGTTATAAGCGAAGGCAATACTAGAGGACAGCTTGCCGTCATACAGTAAGGTCTTATGATGCTCCGCAAACAGCAAGTCACTCTCAGCCTTGTACTTGAAGGTGCCCTAAGGACAAGAAAGTAGAAGAAGAGACATTTTAGTGGAAGAGAGCATAATACAGTTCAGGAACAACAAAGTTCAGTTCTGTTTATTTTTTCAACTTACAAGAGACAGACTAACTAACTAGTATCACACATCACAAGTTGCCAAAGATAAGCCAAGTTATGTCTTCAATAAAACATCGTTTGTTTGATGATTTATGTGTCTCTGGTCTCTTGAGTGTGGCTCATCTGAACTAACTTATAAAATGACACTTGTCTGTCGCTGTCTGGTGACAAGATAAAGCGGTGAAATTACTCTAAAAGTAGAACACACTTAAACTGATACTGATTTTTAGATAAGGTTTTGCTGCTGACCCTGTCCACAGCAGTACATTGCTTCACTTCCTACACTGACGCTGCTCCTCCTGCCAAACTAGCGGCGTGTCAGCCTACATCAACTGTAGTTAATACTGATGGCTAAATACTTCATTCAACTCCACTTCAAATTATCCGAACTATCCCTTTAAACAACTGCAAACTTGACAGAGCACCTATTATCAAGTTTGTTCTGTTGTCTCACTTTGTCATTGATGGTATGAAACTATGGCAGAGGAAAATATCCTGGACTGAGCAGGTGAATCAAATGCAAATAATTTATTGTACCATATAATATGACAACTGATCAACACTTTTCATCAGACAATGGAAAGCTTTGTGCTTCAAAATGGTCCACCATAGGATACGTAAAGAACATTTAAGACAAATTTCTTATAGAAAGTATAAGGTAATTTTGATTATTATAATGTGTCATTTGCCTGTGTAAATAGTTATATTTATCTATTGAATGAAAGAGTTGCACAGAAATTGCTTGACAGACATTTGACACTTCCTGACCTGGTAACCTGGACCCAGCTGATAGATAGCCAGGATCTGAGCAGCACTGAGAGCCTCTCCAAACAGGTAAACTGCCCCCATCTGTCCACAGAACACACGGTTGGCATCTGCTGTCTCAGACGATCCCAGGAAACACTTGTCAAACGTCTGCAGAAGGCAGAAGACGATGGGAGAGAGATTTGAGGGACCAAGAAAGGAATAATAAAAAAAACACAGAAATAGACAGTTGAAGATGAAACAAAGGACGTGAGGGACGAAGGGTGGAAGGGAGGAAGGAAATAAGGAATTGAGACAGAAAGGACAGATAAACGAGACCAAAAATAGCCAGAAAGAACAGAGAGAAAAGGCATGTTAACACCAGCTATAAATGGCAACACACAGCCTCAAACTATAAGCATACTGTAGCTAATATGATAATGCTCCATCCTCCTCTGGTCATGGTCAGTGAGGCATCAGCAGCAAGTGTTGAGAAAGATGAGGCTACATCTCAATCAAGCTGCTAATTCGCTTTCTGACATGCTGACACATCTGGAGGATTATACTACACTGTGGAGGCATTTTCATTCCTGACTAAATTTGATTTAAGAGCTTCACATCTGAGCATGACAGAAAGCAATCCTGAGGACTGAGACGGAGTTCATAGGGTGATGCGTGAGAGGTGCAGGGTGTGTATATAAATGTAGTCATTTTCCACTGTACTGTCCATGCTAAAAGACGGAGAGAATGGTTTCACCCCCCCCAAGACCTCTGAGAGTAAAGACTGAGATTAGATATATGTCTGACCAAGGAGGGCAGTGTTTGGTACACACTCCTGTAGCAATATCTGCTTTTGAAATTGATACGTGCACCCACATGCCCAACCCCGATGTCGACGTATACAAGACTGCGGATAAATATAAAATGCTTCATGCGGTATTATTTGTGGTTTGCAAACACACACAGAACACACTCCTCCGTAGAAATGACCAACAGATACAAGGTTTAATGATTTTTACTTCTCCACTATTGCAAAGCGTTCTTGGTATGTTTAAATGAGTGGTGTGCGAGGGCAAGGGGATGAAAAAGGGAGAAAATGTAGGATGTATAAAGTTTCTTTTTTGCACTTTTTTCAGTCATTTGAGTTTGGGAAATATGCTTAGTCGTTAGATGAGAAGATAGATGTCACTTCATGTTAAACATAAAGCTAAGCAGTTTGCTTAGTTTGGCATTAAGATTGGAAACGGGGGAATCAGTAGCCTTGCTCTGTCTAAAAGTAATTGAAATTTGCCTTCTAGCACCTCTAAAAACAATAATTATCACTTACGTTGTTCATTTTATCAATACAAAAACAAAGTGTTAAACAACAAGTTATGGTTTTAACAGAGAATTTTTTTTTTAGCCAGGCGCTGTGGCTTCCCTCGTTTCAAATCTTTAGGCTACTAAACTAACAGCTGCTGGCTGTAGCTCAATAGTTACTGTGCTGTATGTTCTCATCTAATTCTCAGCAAGAAAAGCAAATATGCATAATTTCCAAAATATCAAACTATTCCTTTAACCAATTATTTATGAGAATTTGTTCAAACAGTTGATATAGCGAGTATGCACGTGATGTCACAGCAGTTACACCCACTGAGTGGTAAAAAAAAAATCAAATGAGTAGCAGAGTTAGCATTCAGCTTGACTGTTTTGAAAATATAAAAACACATCTAAAATGGGAAGAGTTGTGCCAGTGACTACACAAAGATTCAACAAAAATCAGAGCAATATTTTAACAAACTGCCAAAAGCTAAAGACAAGGGAAGCAAATGACTCACTCCAATTCACAGACAGATCTGAAATCCATGGATTTGTTGTTGCTATTTTGTGCCAGTTATTTTGGAATTTGTGGTAATATCGCTCCTTAAGTTATATACTATATTGACTAATATAATTCATCTATTAAATATTTATCATTTTTCATTCATATTCTTTGTAACTGAGCTTTTTACACACATTGCATTGTGGATCATTCAGGACATAACTCCAAACATCAACGATGCTGCATGCGAACATGTCTCTCCAGTGATGTGATAAAATAAAAATATCTGTACAGACCTGTCCACAGACAACCAGAATACCCTCTGGTGTCCTCTCCACTTTAGCTCCACCAACAAATTCCACCTTGAAATAACAACCAGTTGCAACCACTTAAGTATCCCTTAAGTATTGCCCCTGTGTCGACATCAGGTACATATAAATGTTAGGAAACCTGTTTCCTGGCTACATGTCAAAAAGCTGCTGTTTGTTTGGTGAGTTATAAGGATCACCGTAGACACACTGCCTTTAATTTAAGATGAAAATTGTTTTGCACCTGGTTTTTCAGTTTCCCCAACTAAAGGCAGCCTGACTGCAGGATATTTTGCCAACCGAGGGGGCGTAAGTGACGTCAGTGCCTACCTTCTATGAATCAAGAACTTGTGCTGCCCCCTAATTGGTGAGTCACAAACAGAAAAAAAGTTTAAAATTGTTGCTACTTACGTCACTAGTGTTGACAAACCAGGCGATGTCTCCAAACGAAGCCAGTTCCCCGTTCACATAGCAGCTAATTTCACTGTTTTTCCAGCGGTTGTAGATGTGAACAAGAGTCACCATGTACCACTGCAACAACACAAAGTAGCACACTATCACAATGGAAATCTGTTGCAGTATATCTGGAGTATCAATCACACACACACACACACACACACACACACACACACACACACACAACAAAAGATCAATAAGTCAGGATGTGTTTCGAATCTTCTTGTCTACTCAATTAACCTGATTCCATCACGTTTCAGGCATCAGTCCCCTCAAGCTACAATCCCACCTACTTAGATTTCTTGTTTTCTCCTCAGCCTTACAACCAGTGAAATAGGTTACCAATGTTACCACAGTGAAATGGGTTATTATAGTTTCCTCCGGACATGAAAGAGCAGGCATTAAAAATAGAGTGAAACATCAACTAAAATGAGTACGGAGTCCTCATGAGGTTTTATTGAGGTAAGGTGGTGCCTCTGTGCCCAGGGGAAGGAGGAGGATGTTTCAAATTGTCCACAGGCGAAGCATCGTTGTGACTGCAGCGGTCTTCAGCGTGTGCTGTGCCTGGAAGGGACTGAGAGTATTGGATAATCCTTCTCTCCCATTGCCCTCATTCCTCCTCCTTCTAGTTTTGCTTCTCCCCAGAGTCAGGTAAGACGTGACAGTTCTTTCTTACAGCGAGGTCTAGATTTATTGTGTGTTTGTGCCAATGTGATTGATTATGTGTGTGCTGACATGTGATTTCTGTGATCTATTTGCAGGATTTGTCTTTTTATGTGTATGAATATCGAGTTTGCCCGGGTTACCAAACCAGTTTGTGTTGCTTTCATACCTTCTGTGGTTTGAAGTCATACTTTACACAGTGCTGGAATCCTTTCCCCTTGGATTTTAATGAGGTCACTATCAAACAGCCGCCCACAAAGTGTGCAGAGTAACCCAGGCCTTTACTAGTGCGGAAGCTGAAAAGAAATAAAGGGAAAACACAAACTCACAGTTTTAGCTTCTGAGTGCACACTTTCAGGCTGACTACATTCAAGGGCAACATGGGTTATAGTGTCCAATATATGAAATAAACACTTTAAACGGGTCTCAAAGGGATTAAGATAGCAAACAATCATTTCTCAACTTCACAGACTCTTCCCATCATCATTCTTCGCCTTGTCCCAGCGAGACGGGCCCCCTGCATGTGATTTAGTGAATTAATCTCTTTTTAGAGGAGCACAGAGCTGAAGAGGAGCTTTTATTACAGATTCTCTCAAGCAGCTCGATGGCCATCCGGCTTGGTTATCATTTTCACTGAAGCCCAAACAGATCCCTGTTGTATAAATTAGATTTCTGACAGAAATTAATTATTGGTTGAAAAGAAGATGATCAGACGCCCTGATTTATCCGCTCCTCAGAGAGGAAGCAAAGGATGAGGGGACAGGAAAGATGGAGCGGGAAGCACGGCTGTTTTTCATCTGTGAGGCTGGAGGCTGCACTTCTGCAGCACTTTTTTGGGATTAAAATGTGTTAAAGATAAGTTTTGGTTACACTGGGGGCATGTACACAAGCATATGTTCACACTTACACAACTTGAAAGAATCTTTTGGATTATTTACTGTGGAGCTGTATGAGATACTCATTGATAGTCATTGTATTACCTACAGTAGATGCCAGTCGGCACGCCCCCATTTGAAGTAGCAGAGAGAGGAACCAGCATAGAAGCTAAGAACTGTTCTGCTGTGGACAGTCAACAAAAAGTATTTTTGTTACTTTAAAAATGTTCACCTAAAAGAATAATCAGTGTCACTTTAATTGTATACACTTACACTGATATAGACCTTTTTGTTTGTCTGTTTGTTTGTTTTTTTAAGTGGCTAAAACACGTTTTGTTGCTGACCCTGTCCACAGTAGCTCATTGCTTAGCTTCTGTGCTGGTGCTCCTCTCTGCTCGACCAAACTCGGGGTGCACCGACTGCCATCTGCTGTAGTAAAATACATAAACTATTGATAAGTACCTCATAGAACTGCACATTAAATAATCTGAATTATCCCTTTAAATTAACTTCACTGGTACAACACTATGTTTCATGTACCTCTCTTTCTATTATACAAGACAAATGTGCACTACTTCCTTTCCTTTCTATTTCTGCATTCTATACAGTATGGTCAAACACAATTAAACATTTAAATGCCAAACAAAGGTCAAAGGTTTAGGTTTACTGGTCATAGAATGGTATTGTTACCTACCAGTACAGGTAAGGCTTGTCTTTGTCTACATTGATGTTGTTGAGAGGATCCATGCGGAGCCATGTGTGAAATGTAAACCCATTCTGGTATGGCCATTTTGCTATAGGAGGCAGAGCTATAGCCTGTCAGGAAGAAAATAACAGAAGAAAAACAGAACATGGCATGAGATGTGCATTCTGGCCAACTGTGGAAATTAAAGGACCCAGTAAGCATGAATAAAACACTTTTGGCTCAGACAATAGGTCTGTCTGAAAGCAGAGAAATTCATGTCATAAGGTCCCTAAAACTGTTTAGGCAAAGAAATATCAAAGCATACAGGCTTCCCAAAGAAAAAATAGGAATGCACTGGTCTAAATAACGTTTCTGCGTGTGTCATGTGCCCTCCAAGGGCTTACTATCTCATTAGCAGGGCAAAACAGGAAGGGGAAAGTACATGTGCACTGCTGGCAAACACAAATGAATACTAATAGAGTTCAGATCAACCAAATCAGACCCAAACATACAAGGCAGACTCATAAAAGCACCATCACCATAGCAGTGGTGGGTTAAATAGAGAAGCCAGCAACCACATACATGCGCTACGTAAAGGGCAAAACACAGAGGAATAGAAGATGATTCAGAAGGTTCATTCATCTTCGGGCCACAAGTGCCAATTTGTCCTTTACTCCCACACAGATAAATCCTGAAGACATTAAACAGATTATGATCTGATTAATTCCAAAGACTTAATTACGGTTTACAATTAATGGATGATCAAAGAGTCATTGTGATGCATTAGAGTATGAGAAAATTATCCTGAAATGAACATGCTGGCATGCCCCATCATACTACTGCAGCAGGAGGACTGCACCTTTCAGTGAATGTGATGAACGATGCAGGCATGAGCAAAACAATGCATTTGTAAAGCTTCAATGACTAATAAAGGTTATTTGGGACTTGAATTAACAATTATACATCTACACAAAGACAACGAAAGGATACCAGTGTGCAGCCTGAGTTGTTATGATACAAACAAATGAGGTTGATGGCTCATGGTCATTTGAGTTGGTCCCCAATAAAATTTGTGTTTTTTGACAAATTAGTAGTGTAACATGAGCGTATACGGCATTGATAAGAGTTAATCATTTTTGACAACCATTTTTTGTTTTTTTTACAGCAAGGTTTTTTTTGTTTATTCTATTATTTGAACACAGATTTGCTGCATTATCAGGGAAAGAAACAGAGTGCCTCCTCCAAGCACATGCTAGTGACTCTTCTGTGTGCTTTCACATACCAGTTTCCAGCAACATACCTAGCAACATCACTGGAAGAGGATGACGCTGGGGTTTTGAATAAACTAATGTGCATGGAAGGTACAACCAAAATACTCAAAGCATGATTTGAATAGTCCAAATCTGAACAGCAGCAGCCACGTGTTCAGTTCAGTCTGACACACTTTCTCCACGCAGACTTACAGTTCTCACACAGTTTCAGTTTCATCAAAAAGCATGCTCTTGGACACAGATACATTTCTAGATACTCTACAACATTTCAGCAGCAGTACAATAGCCTTTGCGGGTTGAGAGGGGTTTGAGTTGTAATAGCAGACTAGAGAATAACTAAGAGAATGTGTAAAGCTTATCAGAGAAAAATTGCATGGGTCAGTGAACGGCTGCCTCACATGAAATCAGCTTAGAAAGCACTTACTATGAAAAGATTCAGGAGAGATCATCATGTAATATCTGAAGTCCTCATTCTCCTTCACATTAATATTTCTTTATAAGATGAAAGAAAATAGGACTTGTCGTAAATTTTGATAGGCAGTTCTGGTAGCTCACCATTTTTTGCACTAATATTTAGTGCAAATATGGATGAAAATCGAGACACATTGTCAGATCCATTGAAATTTTATGCCTCAGAGCTGATCAATTCCTTTTGACTAACAGCAACGTTAAACTCATGCAGCTACACCGGCGGAAACTTGCAACACCAAGGAGTCATAGCAGAGAGAAGAAACGGTCCAAAGCTTGACTTCATTGCACAAAAAAGAAAACAGTGCTCGTTGTAATGTCTGTAATATCATGAAACATCTTTCTGTGAAACATGGGCTTATATTACAGGAATGCCATGTATTGACAGTCTACACACGTGTGTCAGTGCTTACCAACCGAGCAGCACGTCTATTACCAGGAGTAAATATCTTGTTATAATAACATTAGTGATAAGGCAGATTTTTTCTTTGACTACAAAAACATAAATGAAAATGAAAGCTAAACAAATATTCTCTCGTTTAATCCATTTTAGATGAGGACAGACAAATAGGCACACCTGCCTTTTTACCCATAATGGGTAATCTTGCTGCTCACATACTAGAGTTGGGACATGTTTACTGAATTGGCATATTACGATGTCCACATTACATGTCCGTAACTTAGTTGTGTTTAAAAAGAAACTAATAAATGTGACATTGATCTTCTTATTTTCTCTCCAACATGTGAAAAACAGAAATTAGGCAACACCTCTATGGCCACTCTGAGGGGACACACTACCCAAAATACAGAAGGCTTTTAAACCACGATGTTGCGACGGTAGAGGCCTCAGTGGTCGATAATCATCAGGCATCACAATGGACACCCCGCCCTATCATGTACTGCAACAGCAGTCCAACACTAACCTTGAAAATGAATGCCAGTCAGCTCATCTTCTATGTGTTAACACACTTCAAGGGATGTTTTTTTTTTTTCATTGTGCTGTGCAGTGTTGAACATTATGTACAGTAATATACTCACAGCTGCATTTTTCCCCGGGAAGCTGAAGAAGGAGTCAGGGCCATTCCTGTGGGCCATGTACTTCAGAACTGACAGAAGCTTCACTGCATGATGAGGCTGAGAAAAGAAGACGACAAGACCATTTCAGATAACTGATAATGTTGATGTCCAGACTAGGGTTTCCTTAATCAGTCATTTGTAAAATGGCAACATTAACAATCAATTCATCGTTAGGGGAAAAAAATGTTGCTTATACCAAACAATACCAAATGCATTTTATCTTCCTCAGTAAGTTTTATTTCTACAGCAACATATTGCATATTGTTTGACAGCTTTACACCTATGAAACATATAAAGACATAAAGGCCTGTATATTAACACATATATATTGGACAACATGTGAAGCGTGCTTCTAAAAATAATTGTTCAACATCCATTAATCGCTACCTGTAGTCCAAACAGGTGTACATATGTGTACATACAGTATATGACTAACTATATTCCATTACAGTTTGAATTGGTGGTCACACAGTCACTGTGTTTAAAAATTGAAAACTTGAATTATTTTATTTGTTTTTGTTTTATTTGGTCTAAAAATCATAGAAGTCAGGCACTTCCCACAGACAGATAAAAAAAAACAGACTTTTGTCATGGAAATATACATATGGTCAAGACGGTCATCACATTATGCTTCCTGCATCAAAAGACTCAACGTCTAACGTAAAGAAGCAGTGTGAGGTAACTTTAAGTTCTTTTTTGACAAGTTAATGAAGGTCTAACATTAAGGACAGAGGGTGTTGTACACTGTACAACTCTGTAAAGCTCCCTGGTGCGATTGCCATATATTATTTTGAACTATATAACAGTAAAATTTGATTTAACTTGTTTGTTAGTTTGGCTAACTAGCTGGTTAATCACAGGTAGCTAAGCTGAACTGCCAATATGTATCACTAACCTGACAAAAATAGAATCCATTTATTCAACACATGAATACATTTATGTATTCTTTGGACATGTGCGACATGGATTAGCTGCTCCAACGTTACTGTTTTTGGCCATTATTATTCAGTAGCACTGTGTACAGGTATCTCTCCACTGAGGTCATTCCCAAAAGCAAATGTGAGCTACATTCAGGATGACCCAGTGGTCTGAGCAAGCAAAATCTGAAGTATTCTATAAGTATTTACAATAAATAACTTGACTAATCTAATGTAATCTATTTATTGCTTTACTGATTATTGTTTTGCTACTGTTGATTCTACGCATCGACTGTCTGCAGGCTTTGTTTGTATCTGCATATTTTTCACAGCTTTTATCATTTTTGTATTTTATAAAGCTTTTAATCTTGATGTTTGTGCTTTCAGCTATTACCTGCCCAGGGACTACAGATGAAAATTTGTCTTTCTGGCTAACTCTGGCATATTTTAAAAAATCTTATTGTTATGCCCCGTACCTGTCAAAATAAAGTAATACAATTAACTAACTGAATATGCAACACATTGTATTTCAGGGCATGTATTCATTAATCTGTGGTGGAATATGATTTAAAAGTAACCCTCCCAACACTGCTTACAGTTCATGCATGCAGCCACAAATAACTAAAAGCGAGTACAGCTTTGGTTCTGCTTGTTCTAAATTTACCTCTCAGACTTATCAGACTCTGACATCCACAGAGATTTACTCAGCAGCACACTGAAAATTCACTATCTTCATTTGCTCCATAATACACTGATTATTGTTGTGCACTGCAAAGTACACCCCTCAGATTCACATATCGGAGCTGAATCAGTGTTTGTGACATACGTTTCTACACATTTTTATTAGTTTGGTTATGAATTTTGTAGTTAATAATGTTCAGTCCTGAAGCACTTGATAGTTAAAAGTTCTGCACTCAGCCTATCCGCCCTGTCTCCCCGGATATTTCGCAAAAATGTAATGAATAGAGGAGCAGCGGCAAGAGTTGTTTGAAAAAGGGAGAGTGAGGTGAAATTTAGAAGCATAAAAGCAACTTGCCCTATTTCCTTGACAACTTCATTAGTGTCAGTGATCAATGGGTTACGCAGCTTCTCTTCCTCGCTTCATCTGTCTCCCCTTGTGTGCCACTGGTTCTGCCTGGATGAGCTGTAGTATCCTGTCTTCTCTACACGTATCATACATCTTAAGTTCACTGCGGCTATTCCCTCATAGCCACATGCAGCTCAGGCAGTCTATTTTAGAAAACTAATGTTCCCAAGCTAAGTCTTCTGGCTCACACCGTTTTGATGTTGTAGTTATTATAGACTGGAAAATATAACCTAAATTCAAAACGTGTGTAATCTCGTAAACCACCTAATATCAATAATGAACAGCGGCTCTGGATCCAAGACCACTGTGGAGTGGTAGTCTGGTTTCGCATGATTTATCTTGTCTATGTGACGAGAGCGTTGGCCTGTGGGACGGCAGTAGTTGAAGTGTTGCGGACACATTCCTCATGCAGGTCCCAGACAACCAAGACAGATCACCGTGGCATGACTCTGACTCACCCACTGGCCTTTCTCCCCCTGCAGCTTGCTAAAGAAAAGCTTCAGCTCTTTTACTGTGATGCTGTAGCTGGCCAGCACGCCCAACATGTCCACCAGTAGGTCTGCAAGACACACACACACAAACACACACATACACATAAGGCCAGAGGTTAAACACAGAAACATATAGAGGTGAAACATGGCATGTTACAGCAGAAAGACTGACAAAACAGAAAAATCTACTCCAAAAGTGAGAGGAAGCTCCACATGACTGCAGTTTGCTTTAAAAAAATGAAAGGATATAATCATTCATGAGGTGGTTCCTGATTTTATTTCACAGTTCTTTTTTAATAAATTTCACAATTTACATAAATTAGCAAAAAGAACACCGTTTCCCACACACAACGAACATCCCCCACCCCCTGCTGTCACTTTGTAAGTCAAACTTGCTCCACTTTATAGAGGAAGGCACAACATAAGAAGGTTTGGATGAATTTTAACTCTCAAAGACTTTAGAGAGAGCTTCAGGTTGGGAAAGAGCCAGTATGTGTGAATCAATGTTGCATCTGCAGATTTGCATCCATCACATATAGGGTTAATTTGTGGGTTTATTTTAGCTAGTTTTGATTTAGAGAGTTGTACCTTATGTACCATTGAAGCAGGGTGTGTTGAGCACACATGGAAGAATCGAAATCTTAGTCCAAATTCCTTTATCGATTGTTCTTTGCAGGTCTTGCTCCCATGTGGTTGCAATTCCAGACAAGGCAGGCTAAATTAAAGATTAGCCCAAGTATAAATGAAATTGCACCCTTGTTTTTTGTATCAGAAGACGTGATGGTATGAATCATTTTGTTAGAAGGTTTATTGGTTAACTGAGGAATAGCACCTTTGGTAAATCACTGGGTATATTCAATTTCTTTGACCACTTTCAAAAGAGACAAATTTGTTTTATATAAAGTGGTCATAGAAACATTTCAGCTCCTTCCAATGCCACACGCCGAATGCTGTGTCCTGTATTGAAGGTGGGAAAAGGTGGTTGAATGCCACTGGGCTTGAAAGGCACAGATCTTGTAAGTTAAATGTTTTCTGAATTGTGAGTAGAGAGAGTCTGTGTGACTACAGGATTAGTACTAAGCATGTAAAGGCACTGATGTGCTGCTTAGAGCTAGTAAGGAAACAAAAACACAGATGCGTGTGTCCAATTTTACCCAGGTAGGACAACTTTTATCTACATGGTGATGTCTGCTGTGCAAATTGCCCAGTGATAAAATCGGAAATTTGGAAGGGTCATACCCCTGTCATGTTTTGCTCTCTGTAGGTATTTTTTACACAAATGTGATTGATTGCCATTCCAAATATATGAGTCTATTACTGAAGGTTTTTTTTTTAATAAGTACAGGTGACAAATAGAAGTCAACAATAGAATAGGTACAACTATTCTGGGAGTATTATTTTGTATTACTAGATTTCCAAAGTTTTGTTTAAAAAAGTAAAGATCCTTGGTTAATGTAACTCCAAGATAAGTGATGTTGTCCATAAATAAAGTAACCGAAAAGTAAGTAAAAAGTAACCTGATATTCACAGGGGGTGAAGTATCCAGATTAAATGGGAACAATTCACTTTTTCGAAAAGCTTAATTTATTACCCGAGATCTCAACCATACTGTAACAGATTAAGGATTAAAGGGACAGTTTTGCTTGTGTTATAATTTTAAAAAAGATCCATTATTATCTTTATTGGCATTTTGATAATCTCAGTATTACAGTGAGGCCATATCTACCAGAAACTAAGCAGCTAAGACGAATTCAAAAGAAAAGCAGGGTGAGCAAGGCCCAAGTTGAAAAAACGGGAGACTTAAAATAGAGAGGACACTCTGGGAGTCCCAGCTACTGTGCAGCTTCTTTCATTAGTTATTACTGACTAATGATGAGGCATAGCATGACAGATCTACGACTACTGTGCACATACACTATGCTTGGTTTAATCCTCCAAATATAAGGATGAGTGGCAGTTACACGTGGCAGGTCTTTTTCCACAGAAATATTAAAGCTCAGCTGGTTCTGACCTGCAAAATCCCTTATTTAGGAATTAAAGATGTCTGAAAATGTACTGTACACTAAATGCAACAAATAGGATGAAGTCATTGAGATTATAAAGTAAAATATGAGGGATTTAATCTGTAAATGGGAATCTATTAAGAAAATCATACTTCACAAACAAACAAGGATCTGCAATGTAGTGTATATCACTATAACCATTTCTTTCAGCTGCCTAGTTACTGCTGGGCGATATCACCCCTGCTTGACTGCACAAAAGCTCCAGGCCAGCGCTGTGCTCGCTGGTAAAAGTTCACTGAGCCGAACACTGTAGGATTAATTCGTACTAATTTGCAGATGGGCAACAGACTAGACTGAGATGCGGGGGAGAGGCTGTACAGGATGATTGTGTCTGCTTTCACTGCAGTTTATCACAGTGTGTGCAACAACAATGGAGGATGAAAATGTGAGGTTCCTGTACACAAGAAGGGCAGATAGAAAGGTTAAGAACTGTTTTTTTTTTATTTGTGATACTCCTCTGATTCCTGAAGTTGGAGTAGCTCCCTCTCCACACAGAGGTGAAAGAAAAAAGGCTGAGCAACAAAACACCTCTTCTGAGGGTGGTGAGGATTCAGTGTCTCGGTCAAACACAGGCTTAAAGCTGGATAGTATTTTTTACTTACACAAACCAGCTGCCTTTAACATTTCAAAAACTAAATTAAAATAATTAGCTTGAGATGAGTTTGATTATAGTGAGGTAGGGATTGGTGACTAGATGAATATATTGGCTGTAGGTGATTACCCATCACCAGTTAGATTTTTTGGGCTATTTTTGTCATCTTATTTTGCTAATTTAATCGTCTGTCTGAGGAAGAAGAGGGAGAACCATTGCACAGTGAAAAATTCTCATCCCGTGGAAGAACAAGCTAGAGGAAAATAGCCTATAGAGACGGAATATTTTCAAGTCAAACGCAGCAAATTAAGGATTTACTTCAACCAAACTGGTGTTGCCGATTGTCGGAAAAGTGGAAAGGCCAAGACTGTTGTGGTGAGTTTTATTTTGATTCGAGTTTGAATGAATTGTGTTTAACGATGAGTTAACAAGTAAATTAAGATAGTCTCACGCCTCCTACAAAGTAACATTTCAGCAGTCTTATACATTTATTCCAAGCCACACGGTGTGACATCGATCTAATAAATTTATGTTTGTCATAGTAATTGTAATAATTATGGTAGTCTACAAGTCAATACATAAGAAAATGTCATCAACACGCGTCATCCATCTGAACCACTGCAGCAGTACACAATGAAGGCATGGAAGCATTGAGCTCTTGCAATAGTGTTATTTATGCGTATGGAAAAAAATCCAAAGAAGAAGAAGAAGAGAATGTAGACCCGGTTGTTGACGGGGGAAAAGAGGCCAACTTGGGATGCCAAATTTGCAAAGAAAACCTAAGATAACGTTATGTATTGGTAGAATGCTAAGTATGCTAAAATAGCTAACATAAACATACGTTTGTGCATTCATATTGCTTGGTTAGTAGACATAGGTTGTGGCAACGGTCACATTGTGAGATGGTTATAGCAAACTTCTGACACTGTCTGACTTTTGTCGCAAGACAGTGGGAATACCGTCTTTGAATTTCTCACATAGTGCATAGTGCGTAGGACCACGGTTTGGGAGTCCAGAGACCAAAGATATCACCACATTTCTTTCAAATTGGTCATCTTTAAAATAAAGAAAAAATAAAATAAAAATAAAGAAACTTGGTATTCAGCTGTGTTATTATATCTATTTAAGAAAACAGGCATAAGAATATTTATTTTCTTGATATTTTGAGAGTTTATTTTGTTTATTTATTACATGTAGTGTATGTGATGTAGCAAACTTGCCGCTCACACATCTCCTAGCTGAAACTGGAACACAGACACTCAAATATATCAGCAGTCACCGCTTGTTGGGCTGATGATGACGATGCCGCCAACATATTGCCCAACTTTATGGTGTGGAAACGTAATAGAAAATGCTGGGTCCTACGCTAAAATGGAAAGAAAATAAAGAGATTTTTTCCACGAGGTGTTCCTCTTAGTACCTGCAATCATGCTGTCAGTGGTGGATATACGCTGGAGCACAAGCTGGATGAGCCCCACTTCAGTGCACGCCTGCAGGTTGCGGACGCTCTTCTTGAGGATGGCGGTAAAGATGCTCCAGACCTCGGCCTGACAGGTGGGCTCACACTTGTCCAACAGCTCAACCATGCACACGATGCTCTCAGGTTCCTGGATGATGAAGTTCATCTCCAGGTCGAACTGGCCGCCAACCAGCTGGAGGAAAAATACAAAGACAGAGGTGAGGTTGAGAGTAGGGGCAAAGGAGACAAGAAAAAGGAAGCACTTTAATGAATTCCTCTTATATCACCATAGCCAAGAGGTTTGAAAAAGGCATACATACAGTATATATGCACATTACTATGTGGCTGCAGACTCTAAACAGATGATTAATCATGCAGTAGAGACGCTGCTAGCCAAGTGGATTAAAGGTCAGGGGAGAAACACGGGTCTTTGTCAGTCTGTGTCTGTTTGTCTGACAACTGATTCAACTGTTTACAGCTACAGCCTTGAGACACTGATGAACCCAGAGCAAAAAAATATCAAACAAGAAGCCATGTCAGTGAAACTAACTGAGACATTCAGCCAGACAAAAACAGTGAGAAGTGTATTTAGAGGTCTTTTGTTCCTGTAGGAGGCCCAGGAATACTAACAGCATCTGACACAGCCTGGCAGACACAGGCCTGGGTTGAAATTAATGCTAACTTATGACATACAAGAGAATACACACAGAGTATGGTGATGTGAACCTCACCCTAACATTTATATTAAAAAAGCAGTGGCTCTTAATGTGCATAATTTTAAAGACAGTGTTTTCAGTACATTATTTAGATTGAGTAACGTGTTTCAGTGTGTGTTGGAAGAACAGAATTAATATTTTTCCTACACAGCCTGTCTTTTGAACGAAAAACAAAAAAATCACTAATGACAAGAAGAAAGAAAGTGAATCATCCTTAGCAGTGATCTCCAGTTAAAGCCTGCTCAGGAGCTAGAGAGGTAGGACGCTTGTCTTATTGCACTAGAGGAGTAATGTTCTTTGCTTGTGGAAATAAATTGTATGAGCCATAAATGTCATAATTTGTCATTTCTTAATAGTTGTGATGACGTTTTTATTATTGAACCCTGCCTAATAGAAAAAGATAAGGAAAATAACAATGCTGAAGTCAAATTAATATCATGAGTAAGGCTGTCATGTTTGGGATCGAGGAGGTGTGACTGGACAAAAAAAATGAACGTGCGATAGTCGTACTGAGCCATTAGACGGGCTGTATGTGAAAACAATATGATTCGGTGCGGGGAATGGAAACTGTCCCATTAAAATGAGTGAGGTCGGATTAACTCCGTGTGTGTGTGTGTTGAGTACAAGATAGGGAAGGAGGGGAAACAGGGGTAACGCTGCTGTCACAACATCCTTAAAGACGGGGGATGAAGCGACGATAACACTGACACACACCTCACCTATTGTCCCTTTAACCTCCTCTCACAGATCTCTATTTATTTTTCATGTCAAGTATGAACATTACAACAATGATGCTATCCATAACCATCTCATACACGAGATCTTTTTTATTTATCCATTATTCATACAATATTGATTTTTAAGTTTAAATACAAAATATATATGTCAGATACTTGCATATTCTACAATAATATTCACAATTACTACAAATACAAAAAATGTACAATGCAAAACTGTATTAAGAAATATTTAGCTGTTGTATATGAGAGAAAATCCCTGCTCACCATCCCATCTTTTAATTCAAGCACATTCTGAATTAATCCGACAACTATTTTTAATTAAATGACTGACCATAAATTTAACAAAAATTCTGAAAAATGATGATTACAACTAAGCCCAATATGGTGTTTGAGGCTCTGAGAGGTTTGTTTCTTGTTTTTTTTTTGGTTTGTTTTTTTTACATTTGTCATGTTTTAGTCAGCAGGAAATAAAACCTTTACTTTGATTTGAGATTAATTAAAAGGGGTGGTTCGCCCACATTGCAAAAAAAAAAAAAAAAACACGTTTTCTCCCCGGACTGTACTGGTAGAGAGTTTTGCTTTTACAAGAAATATCTGAGATTGTTGCAGCACCTTCAGAACAATGGAGTCAAGTTTTTGTTTTTTTCTGACAGCATTTACAACTACATGCAAAACATTTAACAGGTGTTTCCAAAGCCAGTGGTACTCTGGATCTACTTTCTATCAAATAAGTCTGGTCTGTTGAATAGCCAAAGAAACGTTTTGCTGCTGAGGTTTCAATGCTATGAACACCACCAACAAAATTACCCAATAGAAATACCACTCTCTCAAACCGAGGACAGTATCTGGATGGATGATCACAATAGAAGTGAGAAAATATGCTTTTTTTGTAATTTGAAAAACCCAGCTCTTTAATAAAGTCAGAGTTTTGAAGGTGAAGGCTGGAGTTAAAGCTAATTTGTGGCAGTGAATGATCTAGTGCTGGTGGACAGTTTTATTATAAGAGATGTCAGGACTCACAGAGTGTTTTTCTGAAAAATTCAGAATCAATACATTTGGAGACATATAGATACATTAATTTGCCCGTTGCTTTAAAATGCATTTTTTGATCTTTTCTTTCTTTTCTTTCTCTTCCCTTTCTCCTGACTTGATGTTTTGTTTTGACATTTGACGTCATTATATGTATGTACACCCTATGTAACTGAAATTGAATTGAAAAACTAAAAAAAATTTTTTTAAAATACATCTACAATAACCAAATTATATGATAAAAATGCAGTACACAGTATAACAAAAAGTTTGATTTAGATGGTCAAACAAATACCAAACCAACTTTTAGCAGAAAATTAACAAAAAAATTTCAGGCGAAATATCCACTAGCCCTATCAGACAGACTGTCAACTTGTTACACTCAGTTTCCATCTCCAGTCTGAAATGGACTTTAACTGATTTCTGTGCAGAAGGGGGATTTGATTTTCCCCAACCAATCACTAGAAACTAACTGCCTGACACTGATACGCAGCCACGGCAACATACTGGTTTTAAGAGTGAAATGGAGCAAAGTAAAATCAAACTACAGTGTTGGTGATATTGAGAAGACATGCAGCTTTGTTGTTATTATCTCTCCTTGGTACTGGCACACAGCTTGACATTGGTGTTAGTCCCACCCATAGCATTGATTGTTTAATTGTTAGTCTCCCCGTGGTGCTAATTGCATTGACTGCTTTTTCAAAACACAGTTTCATGTCATTATGCCAGACAAATCAGTCAACTTTGTGAACTGGATGGATTCAAAGGTCTGGAGCCAGGCAATCAGTAGCCACCTGTTAACACAATGAGCCAGTTTTGAAATAAAACACTCAATTAATACCCTACTGGCAACTTTTCATCTTCCCTTTTTTGTCCATTAGCAAGTCACTGACAAATCACACAGCCTTCTACATCGTAAAAAAATGTATTAACTTCGGGGTGTAGATGCCTCCGACTGCAGCCAGGTCTGCCAGTAATGGATGTTGGGTGCCATTTTGCCTCAGTAAAGGTTGATTTATGAGCCTGACACTGTGTGTGAGTCATCCATCCATCAGAGTCAGTTGACAGAGGGGACGGAGAACAAATATGAGGACTGAGTGCCACACTACAGTGACATACACCTGGCACACGTGCAAGGCTAATGGGGCTGACTCTGGACCTGATTTGTCACTCCCTGCAACCAGAAAGGTTTTAGATGCATGACCTTGCTCACTCTACTCTACTGCTCTAGTCACCTGTCAATGCTAAAAGGATGAGATTCTGTTGAAGGCATAATGTAATTAGTTGCTGCTTTTAAAATAAAGGAAAAACACAAAATTTTGTTGGTTACACATTTTCACCTTTGATGATTTATCACATTTTGCTTTTTATTTGATTTATTCTAAACTAAATACTTACTACTGGGTTTTTTGACTGTTGATCAGACAAAAGAATCAACTGGAGGAAATCTGTATTTATACAATAAACTAAAACATGACAAATAGATTGACAATAAAACTAATTATTTGTTGAAACCCAAACAATGACTCACAACACTGCAGTGCGAGGTGAAAAAAAACAACTCTTTTTAATACGCAATTTTGACGTCAAGTGGGAAAGACTGATAGTCAAGCTGAATGAGTGGAGGAATTTACAAACAATAATAGAACTATGGCTGTAATCTGCTGGCGTGTGTGTTATTTAATGACTGAAAGACAAATCAAAGACCTGTGAAGTCTGGCGTTATCTGTCATTACAGAATGTTTTGGTTCGTTTAAATCAGCTGGGATTTTAAAAATCTGTGTGAAGAGCATTTTAGTCTGTAATTCACAAGACCGGTCTGAAAACTCTGCTTCTAAAGAGTGCATTTGGAGAGGCTGTTAATGATTTGTCTTTGCTGGGCCAACAACTGTATTATCCGAACATTCAAATACAGGAAGCAAGCCACAGTGCGGAGGTGGATGTTTCACCTTGTCTAAAAAGGTCAAATCCAGAGAGCAAAGACCCCAATCTGTGAGCACACATGCTAGAGTTTCTTCACTTGTGTATGTTAAGATAGAAATGCGTCTGTGGAAATAAAAAAAATTCAAATGTACTTCATCTCAGGCAGCAGTCTGTCCAAACCTGGCCACCTTTAACACCTGTGCCAGTTCAGTCAGAATACAAGTGTACTACTAGTAAGAAACCTCACAGCAGGTGGTTATCTCTGCTTTTACTAGTTAAGAAATACAGAAATAAACATTTAGTATACTTTACATACTAGACAGATTGTATTATGCCATGCCACCATTAATCAATTGTGATACTTTGAACGCTGATGTAAATTAAAAACTGCAATTTCCTATAACTGAGTGAGAACATTTAATGTGTTTATTGGTGCATGGCAAAGAGGTTTACAATATTTCAATTTCTTAAATCATCCAATTCAATCATTTACATTGCCCTATTTCAGGAACAGGTGTGAAAGGTTGCCAGCTCCAGCCTCAGCTCCAGCCAAGGAGAGCTCTGCGGCTGAGGCTGCCATAAAGCCAGTGTCTATATGGCAGCTAGACACCAGATCCCTGGCTGGGTAACCTAGCCTGGCTGTTCTCCCCCGAGGCCTGCCTGAATTAATCATGGCTGAGCAGCCGAGCAGCCACTGGGCCGTAACACAAAGCACAAACAGGCTTCTATGGTCTCCATGGAGAATAACATTAGGGGATGGCAGGGCTAAGTGGTACGCCAAAACAAGAATTTATATGTATTGCCTGAGCTAAGCTTGTATTTCAGTTTACTTGATATTCAGACCAGTGGTGTCGTTAAGATTCTTGGAAAGCTGAGATTAGAAATTCAGTGACAGCAGTGACAATGTCTGACATGAGGTTAAGATTTCTCTCACATGTAAACAACCTAATTAGAACAAAAAGCAGAGACAGAGGCTAATTTAAGCACTGGCCCCACGGGCAACCAAGTCCCCAATGTTGGAGGCCAGGGAACATTTTTGGTGGCCTGAATGTAAACTGTAAAAACAATACAGAAAAGGCAACTTAACACAGCCTTCTTAAAGTGTGACACTTGTATTGTTGTATAAAAATGAGCTAGACTTCTTAACTTGTAAAGGAAACTGATAACACAAAGCACATATTCAAGCCACTTACACTTATGCTTCCATTCACTTTTTCATTTCTGTTGCCACTTTTTCATAGTGTGTTTCTGGTTCTTCTGTAAGAATCATATTAGGAGGCTTAGCAAACCCACAATTAAGTAGTCCTAATATATCTGTAACTCCCCACTGACAAGCACTATTTGCTGTTTTCGTAGAATATTGAACTAAAAGCCATGAAGGAAATGGGACATGGAGTATCTGGTGGCCAATGAACAACTTTTGTAGCCACAGGCCATTGGCTGCAATATGGAGCACTGAAATAAAATTGTTGTCATGATCAGTAGTTTCCACCTTTTTTATGCGCATTTTTGAAATTAAGACGAGGTGGAAAAGTTGTCATCTTGAAAAAGAGAAAAGCAAAGCCTAATGGAAACTCTTTTCAAATAGACCTTGATGTTGCTGTTCATGTGTCTGGTTATTCTGCTGTGGACAGAGCTTTCATGTCTTTCTGCCACTCATTGTTTAATACCTCCATTCAATAACAAACTCCCAAAGATTAAGAATAAAAAGAGAGCAGGTATGGAGGGTGAATGCAACCACTATGTCCACATCTTAAATCAATGCAGGGGCCTTTGTTGCACGTCAGCCCCTCTCTTTTGCCCTTACCACTGATAAAAGACATCACAGGGTACACATGCTTAAACCCTGGCCAACAATTTAATGGAATAAAAGCATGTATTTGTATAAAGATTGAGTGTAATTGCAAATCATTTCCTCTCTTACTACAAACCATAGCGACCACACAATTTGGCAGTGAGCAAAAAAATGAGACTGAGAATAGAACAAGTAAAGGTTTACTAAAGGAGCAGAGCTATTTGAGGTCTGAGCTAAATAAAAACTTCTAAATCATTACAGACAGCCGTGTGATGCTGTAGATGAGAGAAAACAACAAATGATGGCCATTTTGTACCATAGGGGAGGAAATTACCCGGCTAAAAGTAAGAGGCAGAAACACTGATGCTGCCAAGCCACGGCTGCAGGGTGATGAGACCCTTGATCCATTGTGTACAGTGTGTGTGCATGTGTGTGTGTGTGTGTTTGTGTGTGTGTGTGTGTCCATGTTGACGTGTTCGTCCTTCAGTTCTCTCCCTAATGAAACTGCAATTAATTCTGTGGGTGAAATCATTTGAATATAGAGTCATTTGCCTGCAGGAGACAACAGCAGACACAAACAATAGAAGAACGCCTGTGACAAATGTGTGTTCATGTCTAACACGTCTCTAGTTTGTCAGATGGGTTATATGAGGCTACACAAACACGATACAGAACATCTATCACTTCATTTTAACTGTCAGTTTGGGATTGTTAGACATGAGATAGTCTATGGGGATATATGCATGTTCTGATGTTTGTTTGATTTAATTAAAGTGCACACAGTAGGTATCATCGCTTTAGAATGACATTTTTCATGTCAGTGTTGACAAAAATGTAATTTCAAGGGTAAATTAAATTAGCCCTTGACAAGAGGACTGTAAATGCCAGCTTATGTGTTATAACAACCCTGCTTGACTATGTTTTCAGTCCATTTTAAAGCAAATCAAGGCAACAAAATACTCAACACGCTGTCAGAATGACCATGCTTTCACCATGCATCAATGGCCCACTTTTTCAAAAGCACTTCTGACTGGATCTCTTTTAACGAGACATCTTGTCAAACCAAAGGGAGTTTGGTTTATTCTTCCATGAGAGCCCTACTCCTCACCATCCCAAACCGAAAACATCCATCACAGTGACCCCAAAACATGATTCGTGATATGACAACATCTTATAATCCTGCGCTCTTCACTGCTGATGTGAGACGTTGAAATGGCTCCAGCAGATAGGGAGGTCAACCAAATAATCTGTCCCACTCAAATCCCTCTAGTGCGCACGCTGATAGGAGGGAATGAGCTTCTGACGGAGTAGATGAGAGGACATAGTGAGGCAAAATGCATGCATCATATCATGTTCTGGTTATATATACATTCATAATGTCCTTTAAATAAACACGTATCCAGGTTTGGAGCAGATTGCAGTCAAGTATGCAAGATCACACTGATTTGGGAAACTTTTTCTGATTGTAATGTTGGTAATGAACATGGTGCATCTCTTGACTGTGCAGACAGGGAAGCACAATACAGGATTTTTGCTGATACAGTATACCAAGATTTTCCAACTTATTTTGGTCAACTGCCAATGCCAATACAAATATATGCATATATATTTTTCCGCCTACTTCCAGAGAACATCAAGACACTGGAATTAACATATTACAATATTATGCTCTTATCATTATGGCCCACTGGTAGATGCAGACATAAAATACAATGTTTTTTAATACCAGAAATCTACTGCAGATAGTTTTTTCCCACTGGTGTCTGTTTCTCCTTGTTCTTAACAAACTCACTGTAATGATCAGGATGCAAATGGGTGATTAAATTTGTAGTGTGATTTGGCTCCTCCACACATGACCGATGCTGAGTAATCATTTGATTGAACTTTGCTTTCCATTTCGAAAAAACCTCCAAAACACAGATACACTTGCATCACATGTACATAATTAAAGTGTCATCTTTCCAGCCTGTCATATCAGCAGAAATTTTCATTTCAGGCCGATACAGATATTTAAAACCTTTATCATCCAATACTGATGACATGCTAATATTTCTGTGCATCCCTACTTGTAGGTGTCAAAGTCATTTTAACAAATCTATCATTTCATTTGAACATTTGTTTATAAAAACTTTCTGTTTAAAACAAATCAATATATATTTAATAGGATCAAATTTTACCAGTAAATTGCACAGAAAAATTTCGCCAAATTCTACGTCAATTTCTAGGAATAAATGGATGGTGGAATCTCATTCCTCGGGCCAATTATGTGTCAGCAGGAAACGGACGTCTGCTGACTTCCAAAATAAACAAATGGAAACTACAGAGTAACAGAGGGCAAAGAGTGCAAGAAAAATGTGGGATTACAGCTGTGGAGTGTAGCAAACAAGTAATCTGATGACAATCTTACTGAATGTTGGTGGTTTTTCATCTTATTGCAAGACCCGACAACATCAGAGAAATCTTCCAACAACAAATTCTAACAAGTCTTGAAAGGGAGAACACATTGTGCTATTAAACAGAGCTTTCACACTGAGGAGTGCAGGAAAATTGAAGGACTCATTTTGTGTTTAATGCTAAAAAATCTGTATTTAAAGCTGCAGTTGGCAATATTATTCATCATAATTTTGGTTAAAATAGCTATTTATGAGCATTGCATGTCACTAACAATTTTTAGCTGAAGGGCTCATTTAAAAAAAAATCTGTGCCCTTTTTTTCAGTAAACTGGATCCTGAACACCTAACTAGCCGATTACATACAAACAACAGTCATCCAAGTTCTTCATTTCAGCAGTGCAAGAGCTTTGGCAACTTGTTTTGAATTCTTCCTTTGCCTACAACAGTGTTTGGTACAAAACAAGCCAAAATAAGGAAGACTTCACAGGAGAAGAGAAAAGACAACAAATGCGCTAAATAAAACCAGAGATAAGATGAAGGTCAACATCCGACAGTCACTTTCAAGATGGTGAGAACTGTGGGAATGTAACAGGCTGAAGAGTAATGCAGAGGTCGCCCTATTACTTCTTGACAGAGAAGTTCTAATGATAATCTGTGCAATGAATATATTAAAGCAAGTCATGTCTGGTGGATCATTTGGTGGGAGGGGCTTTGCGGAGTGATACGAGGCAACAGAGAGGAAGGTTTGCATTGTGTACTGCAGCTTTAACAGAAATTAGCATGTATCATGATAACTTATTATCACATAAGGAAATTTTTATCACAATTACATTTTTCTGCCATATTGCACGGCCAACAGCCTATTACAATGTTAACTAGGGGTGTAATGATACATTGATCTGGATCGATATATCGATTCAATGCTCAATGATCTACTACAATCAATTGATCTACATTGTCATCTTTAAAATACGCATTTATTTTGACATTCCAATGGCATGTCTGTGTCACAAATGTCTGGAGGACTGCCATCATAAAAATGTTGAGATCACACTTTGTCTGGCTTTTTTGAGTTCACATAAATGTAACTGAATGTGTTAAAAGCGCATATGATACCTTCTGATATTAATCGCAGTCCCCTGAATTGAATCCACTCAAAATCATATCGTGGCAAACAGCAAATATCCTGTGGTTGTCCAAAGAACAAATATCATATCTTTTCACAATAAAACTTGTGATTTAGACCCTTTCATACTACCTGCAATACACAGAATTTAAGAGGAATTATGGACTGCTGCCTGTTTTACTGTCTTATAATATGGCTTGTTACTTGAGCGTCTGTTGTTGAAAATATTCACAGAACATCACACATCATCACACAACATCCCGCCTGGTGGATGAGCCTGCCACTCTGCATTTGTCAAAGCAGGGGTAGAAGGTAAAGTGGTGACAATTATGCATGCAGTGACCATGGAATACAATGGTTTTTACCTGACTCACTCACTTCATCTACAACAAGCTGTTATTCCAAATAAACTTCATGAATATTTTACACAAGCGCCATCAAATATTCCTTTTGTTTTTTAAGCTAATAATGAGATTAATGAACAAATGGTAATTAATCAGCTCTAATTGGTAAATTATTCCTGGGTTTTTACTCATTGTTTTGAACTAATTAATTCGAAATTGGAAGGCTGATCATCTGACACCGCTGAGTACATTTTCTCTTATCAGTGCAACAACACTGCGTTCCTTACACTAAGACAAACAACGACAGACAGAGAGAGGAGAGGTACAGTAGGTGGGGAGATATTTTAATAGCTGGATTTCTAAGAATATCTTCAGAAGGGCAACCTGCCAAGCTTTTGTTTTAAACAATGTCTGGCAGTCATTTTTACATTACATTACATGTGAAAACGGCTCAGTAGAAGTCTGATCAACACATTATTTCCTTTGTTGTTTGCCTAAGGACTCGAGTTTGGTACAACATGCAGAAAACAGTCGATAACATGGATATAATTGGCCTGTTTGAGCCCATGCTGTTTTGGATTACATTAAATTGAATTCTTTTACATAATTTATCCTGCATTATACCATCTGTACTGTGGTGAAGGAAACAAAGGACAATAAACGAGAAAAAAGATAAGGAACTAGATAATCAGCACGTACAGTACATTTCCTCCAAATAGAAGAGCCAGGATTTAGATTACATAAAAATGATACCATCCGTTCTCCTACAGCTTTCTATTTCACTTGTTGACAGCGAAATGTGTAATGATATAAGTATGTTGGCATTTCTGTAGAAGGTCCCTTCTTATAACCCTACCTAGGGGTGGGAATTGATAATGGTATTGATGTCAAAAAATCTTATCAATTTTAATCAGTCTAATTCTTTATCAGTTTCCTTATTAATTCCTGATCAATCAAGCTGGCTGTAGCCTGACAGAAAAAAATTCTACTAAGCCTGTCTGCATGGTGCTAATGTTGTTGTCAGGGGATATTTACCCTCACTAATGGCTGTGCTGCTCCATTAGGAAGCGGTGTTTGGAAGTATACCAGTGCATAGTCAAAGAAATGGCATTCCTGGAATTTAAGCTCATGCTGCATAGAAATATATTTCAGCATATTGCTTGTGTTTCCACTCTTACATGAAATTGTCATTTTACAGACATTACAACCAACACTGTTGTCATTTTTCTTTGTGAAATGAAGCCACACTTTCAACAGTTTCCTCCTCTCTGTCATGACTCTTTCTCTTTGCAAGAAGGAACATAGAAGCATGAGTATGACATCATTGTTTTTACAACATACAGCTGGCAGAAAACGTGCCAGCACTGATAAAAGGAATTGATAAACTTGGAGGCATATGATTTTAGCGGACAATTTAGAACGAGTCTGCAGGTTCCACGGTTCCAGCTCTCAATTCCTATCCCTAATCAGGAATAGACGGTAAAAATTTTAAGCACTGGCCTCACGGGGAACCAAGCCCCTACAGTTGGCGGCCAAGGCACATTTTTGGTGGCCCAAATGTAAACTCGTGTAAAATAATACAGAAAAGGCAATTTAATGCAACTCAACACAGCCTTCTTTAACTTTGACACTTGTGTCGTCCAGTTTTCACATGACTTGTCATGTGGTGCTTCCTGAAGACATTATTTCCACTGAAAAACTAGAGCTAGACTTCTTGGCTAGTTGCGGAAACTGGTGACACACACCACAGTACATTACATCCTTAGATGTGTCACATTCAAGCCAGCTAAACTCCTGGTGCCAACCACTCCTAAATTTCCAATGCCATTTAGTTTTTTCACAACCCTCCTTTTGAGTCACTGCTTTCTTAGAATTTTGAACTAAAAGGCGCAAAGAAATCTGGACGGAACACTGTGTCTGTGAAGGCTGACATTTTGGTTGTTCTCATAACTAACCGACTTGGTGGCCACAGGGGCCCACCTACATGGAGCACCCTGAAAAATACTGACAATTGATACTATTTTCGATACCACAGGGAAAAAACTGACTCAACATTAAGAGGAAAAAAATAGGTCCTTATTAAAAGATAAATATAACAATGTATATAGCAAATGAGATGAGTGATGAGGAGACAGCACTGTGAGTAAGTGAGAGGAGGTGAGACTATGTGGGCACTGCAGCAATGTGTGTCTCAACTCACTGTCCAAGTGACGGGACAGCGAGTATTGTGCAGCTGCTACCAGAGTATCAATAGCATTTCAAATATTCAGTATTGATATTCATTAATATGTTGTTGTTTTTTATACTACAGAGTAACTTTTTGAGGCCACGGCCCACTGAACCATGGTTGATGTCGAATCCTATGCAACGTTACCACGCTCTAAGATATGAATAACAACTTCAAATAAAATGTTATAAAGTCTCTTCCACGTTCCACTGCAGGAAAATTAGCCCCACATGATAAGGAGTAAGTTTGTCATGTATTCATCACCCATTGCTCACAAGTGGTGTCAGCGCTTGTGATCCATGAATAACATTCACTTGGATGACTTTTTGAATTAAAGCAAGAAGATGCAGTTTGACCATTTTTTACATTAAGCAAATAAAGCACAGGCGAAGCATTAAATAAGGAGGTGTGGTGTGTAACAGACCTCTTTAAAACTTGCATCTATCAGGCAATCTCGCTTACGTTGCAGAGTGGCTGCTACTGTCAACAAAAGGAAAAGGCTTGTCAGGAAATGGTCCTCATTAAGACATCAGAGTCCAGGCTTTAGGGCAATCTTTGAGTTTTCCAGAACAACTTTGACCGACTGAAGCTGTCTGCTCTCTAGAATGAGATGTTCAAAACGAAATTTATACTCAAATATAATCTATTGACTGCACGGCTTTCTACTTCAGAAAATCTTTATGTGGCTTCTGTCTGGAATAAGATGTCAAGTATTAATAAAATTCATGGTGAAGAATGTGTTTCCTCTGTTATTGTGAGGTAGCGGCCAGATAGCAGACATGGAGAGAGGTGTTTTGATCATGAGGTAAACAAAGAATTTCATTGTTTGACACAGCAACGCCTACGATTTCAGTTTGCATAGTGGCAGTAAATAGGAAGGTCGACTCTGGTGCTACGTGTTAAAAATAGCAGCTGGTTTAGGGAGGTGAAGAAGGGAAGAGATAAACATTAGTGAGGAGTTCCAGCCTGCATGCAGCAGTAAAATGAGAATATCAACATGAGGGTCACATATTGATTACTCAAAGGTATCCTGAAGTTCATACTGGCTACTTAAAGATCCCTTCATAATGAGCTTTCAGTGTAACTGATTGGAGACTAAATCTACAGTCCTTGTTTTGTGCAAAAATGTATCTGAAGTCAACATCAGCAGACAAATCTTTCAAAATTAGTCTTTGTAATATAAAGTTCCTTCCTTGTCTTCTCAGAAAATGTTTCCCTCTTAAACTGCAGTGGAAGGATTCTGTAGTAACAAAAAGGGGGAGTTTTGTATTAAAATGATGAACTTTCTTGTCATAAATCAAGCCAACATACACAATCCGATTTTGTAAAATAGAAATGGCAGGGTTTCTCACAGCGTTACGTAGTGTTATAGCTGAGTCGTGCTTCTGCACCTGAACCACTAACATCATGAAAAATTAATATCTTTTTATCATATAAAAAATTAACCTTTAGAGAGTGGCAACGATATGCTATTTCACACAGGAAATGCCATATGTTTAAGGAGTGCAGCTACTTCTCAAAGAAGTCCAGACCAAAATCCAAATTCGGATGGTAGATTCAGCCCATTATAACCTTTTCTATTTTGAAATAAATTTTCTACTGATCAATACATTGTTAACGACACTGAATATTCAGTGTAGCTCCAATCCTGTGAATGATCTCCAGCCACTGCTCGTGTAGCACCGGCTGGAGATCATTCACAGCGATCCTGTCCCCAGAGAGTTGTGTGTTGTTGCTGCCAAGTTAAAGCATTAACATCACACAGGAGAGTTTACTATCAGCTCCTACGTCGTTTCTGTTTTCACTGATCTAGTATGAAATTTCTACAACTAATCTAAACGCTGTTGTAAGAATATGTCTGAATCAGAAATAAATTGAGTAAGTGGATGTTAATTATTGCTTGTTGAAAACATGTTGCTAAAAAGGTGAGTGAGTTGATTAAATTATTTTGTGTTATTACCAATCGTTCCAGACCTCTGACTAAAAATCAGACACCTTTGAGAAATAAGTTTGAGAGTCAGTGGTTTAAACCATCATCTTCTCAACACATGTATTAAGAGACTAGATGTGTCAAGATTTTGGCAGCTTAGCACCTCAGCTAAACAATTTCCTGAGGGAAACCTTGAATGGAGAAGCAGGAAACTGTCTGAAGCATATCCTAACACCGTTGTTCCACTCCAACCAGCTTCCTGTGGTTTGTATGAAATGGTCACTGCAGCCTCTGTCTATCCACAAACTCAACAAAGACTCATCTTAAAAGCTACTGAACACAGCACTGGATGAAAATGCAGGTATAATAAATGCCAGTGAATCATCTTGAGCACCCAAGTGTGAATTGGTTCTTTTACCCTGATGCAGAGGCAATGATTCAGACAGAAGACATATGGGTTATCTAGTTCAAGCATAGAGACAAACACATTGTGCACCACTGTATATTGTATTCTGTATATGTAGTGAAAGAGGTCCATTAAAGCAAGTGTGATTTGTATGGCTAAAACAGGCAAAAACTCCAGTTTGGTCTTTTAAAAAAGCAGCACATGGCCTGTTTTTAAATTTTTGGATGTTCTGAATATGAAGACAGCTGCCTTTGGGACACCAAAACTTTCTGCTGAACTTTGACAACTTGGGCATAATTCGATGAAACATCTGTGATGCAAGATGCCAAATTGATAACCCCAATGACGTTCTGGCATGAACACACACAACCTTTTAACATTTACTTTCAGTGGCTTGTGACCAGGTGCTGCCTGTCTGATGGTACTGCAGATGTATGATGGCACCGCCTGATGTCGCGACAGGCATTGTTTATGGGTTACTGCATCATTCTTTTGACATCTAAAAAAAAAAGTACTCCTAGGATGCAATGCTGGTTTATCTATTATGTCATACAGTTATGAAAAAACACAATAACAAAGTAAAAATGCCCCTAAAAAAAATCTGTGTGGAAACTTGTGATGGGCATTAGTTCTGAGTGAATGGGTCAGTAAATCTGATATTTTAACATCTCTAGTATTATCTAAGTGACAAGAGGAGTGGGGTCTAAAAGAAGACTGAACATTTGTCTAATTGAATATTATCAGAATAAATCCTGAGATGTGGTTGCTTATTCTACCAAAATCTTTCAGAGTCTTTGAAGTTGACAACTGGATGTCAATAGAAACCCACAGTTAAACTTCCCCCATCTGCTGGGGAAGTTTGTGAACTGATGACCCTGATAAAGACCAGAGTTGAAACATGTTGGTCTGAGAGTAAAGTTGTTCGACATACTACAAGTATTGCTTGAGTTTTGCCTCTCTGAAACCTTTTACACTATTCTTTGCACATTGCAAGTAGCTGAAGTTGTGCAAGAAACCCCTACCTGCTCCTGAAGTTTGTGATTTTAAACAGAGGTAGTCTCAACAAACAGCTTCTCCCTTAACTATGCGCAACTAACAGATCTCACAGTTAATAAGCTGAATCTCTGTTTAGCACCTACAGTGCAAGAAGCTGTTTCTAAATTACTCAGCCAGAATTAAAGGGATAGATGTCTTACAGACCTACACCTGCCAAAAGGTTGTGAATAATGCTTTAAGATATGTGCTATGTTTCAATTTAGCAGGGTGTATTCAATTTGTAAACTGATAAATCCCATCAAGCATACAGGAAGACACAAATACACACTTAACAGTGGAGGATCAGGGGAAAAATATAAAGTTTAACTAAGCTGAATGAATAATTCATGGCAGAAAAATAAACAAACAAGACTTTCCTGCTGACCTTTATTTCACTGAAATCCAACTCTCCTATCACTGTTAAGGACTGACAAAAATTATGGGATGAGTGGTTTACTTTTTTTGGCTTCTGAATGTGGATCACTGCCTTTGCCACTCCCCTTCATGTTCCCATGAACATCTTTACAATAACAGTTACTTGGCACAGGCATGAAGAATGGTGGCAACGGCTACCGCATGGACATGGCCAATTACAGGTACTTGTCAAATCAAAAGACAGTAAACCTGATTATCTGATTATCTTCAGCTGTGTCATTTACCATATGTAGCTCAATGTCCTTGAAATAGCAGATCTATCTGATTATAGAATTATGTCAACAGTGAGAAAACAAATGTGCCAAATCTCTTGATAATAAGAGAAAACAGATATTTGATAAATTATCATGCACATTTTTTTTTTTTTTTTTCAATTTTCTTCCTTTTCATTACCAGCAGAGAGAGAAATGCCTGCTCTGTGGCTCTGGCAGATGATCAACTATCTGGGTGTGGATTGCATGGCCTTCAACTCACCCTTATACCAAAACAAGTTCATTAATTTAGGCTGTGCACACACTCCTACACCTTCCACAGCCTCTCCTCCTTCTCCTCCTCCTCCTCCTCCTCCTCTTGAAGCAGAGCCTGGCACTTGAAGAGCATGCAAACAAACTAAGAGATAATCTTTCAAAGGGGGCGAAACTTTCTTATATTTTTATGTAAATAAATATGCTTGAAGAAGACATTGTTTAAATACTGTATTACAATAAGATTTAACAACTTAATGATTAATCTAATCAGCTGTTTTTCAATTTTGTAAAACAAGACATCGTAAAAATCTTAATTTCTGTTGGAAATAGCCCAGTACACCTGACAAAATCTATGTGACTGGTATTGCTGACCGATGAATCATATTTTCATCATCACAGTTATATGAACAGGTGCACAGAATGAATAAACACACTGCAAAAAACTGCCTGAAATCCAATGAATAAAGAAAAACATTTTATTTACACACACCATGCATTCACATTCAGCATGCAAACATTTGACCTATCAAATGGAGCCCCAGATACATGCACCATGCATTTGGCCAATGAGATTTAGTCATTTTGGTGGCAACTGCCAATTTAGCAAGCACGATGGCTGAGGAAGGAGAGAAGGGTGAGAAAAATGTGGACGACAAAGAAAAACAGTGCTTTTGCTAATAAGGTTGAGTGATTGGATGAATATCAGCTATCACCAGTTGATGGGCTGACAGTGGCTGGTTAGAAAATTTTAATAAATGGCCCAAACCTTTCTGACCAAGCCAGATTAGAAACATATAGTTAAACATCAGGTAAGAACAATTACAGAACTTAACTGATACCTTCAGGGTGACACTGAATGAAATCGGACTAATGAGCAACGCTTTGCTGTTTACACAGGGCTAAAAGAAGAAGCGAAGGATGCCAATAAATTACTCTGAAATCTGTTTTGGTGACTAATATTGAGTAATAGCATGTCACTCAAGAAGCGGAAAGTTTCCTTTGTGGTTTGTGACACGTTGCAGTTTAACAGGTAGTCATTATGGGTGCAGGGCAGTTTTATAAGTAACAAAAAAATTCTGAAAATTGAAAATAAAACTCAGCAACTTGCAGTATGCAACTATGTGACGTAAATGGAATAGTTTCGAGAGCCAGGCAGCACTGACTGACTACATCTGAGACAGAGGATAATGATTATTACATCAAGTCGTAATGTAAAAACCTTGTTTGATGACAAATGTCTGGTCAGAAATCCTCTCAAAGCTGCTGATACAGAACCAGAACATTTTCAGCAGTAAATAGTGTGTCACATTTGATTGCACAGTATTTATTTATGGGCTGCATCTCGTATGTGTTGCTTGTATTCCCTACAGGTTGTATGCCAGAGCTTGGCAACAGATGAGTTGCTGATGCAGAGAGTGTGGAAGCAGGTCAAGGGCAGAGGAACCATCAAGGGGTCGGCAGTCAGGTTCGGCCAAGGGCCAGTTTTGCT
The DNA here is from genome assembly GCF_056507025.1 of Lutjanus erythropterus. NCBI lineage: Eukaryota > Metazoa > Chordata > Actinopteri > Lutjaniformes > Lutjanidae > Lutjanus > Lutjanus erythropterus. Next base: position 13,925,792 of record NC_139319.1, on the reverse strand, counting down.
GTTTACTGGAGAGCCAACACAGATTTAGCGGTGCAGGGAAAATACCATTTCCATTTTTTTAGTAATAAAATAGATTCATAAGTTTGAATTCTTGTTGCCATAGCTTCACTGCAACTTCAGGCCTGTACAGCAGACTTGCCTGTACCTATATCCCTGTAACATATCTAGACTTAAAGACATACTAATTATAAGAATCGGACATTAACTTGGTCAAATATATAGGTGTGCAGCTAAACTACGCTACAGTCAAAGCCAGCATGTCAGCTCCTGAAAAAAGACTATCTCTCACAAAGCAATATAAAAACAGACAGAGATGGTCTTAAGAGTGACAATGCCTTTTGTTTGTAACAAAACTGCTGCTAGAAAAGAGATCAGTCTTGTCATTATTTGTTTTTGTGAGACACAAATTCACCTTAATCAAAATGAATTAAATGTGTTTGAATTAAAGAGAAACAGTGAAGTTATTGTTCAATGGTTTTATCTTCATCTTTTAGTTATCTGACAATTCATTTCAGCACCTTACACTGTCCATTGTATGGCCTATAAAGTAGCCTCATAAACAGTACACAGCAAGGCACGCCAAAGTTTTGATGTAGCACACTGAGGAAAATTTCAGATTACATAGTGGCCAAATAAATTTGGTAGAGGCCCAGATTTGGCTCACAGACCTCTTTCTGTCGACACTTAATCTAAGCCATCAATCAATAGGCCTTGTTCTATCTTTGCCATTCAGACTCACACAAGCTTTTACAGTCACACCCCCAAATATTCAGTCAGGGGACAAGTTTGGATGGCTGTACCGTCTGGTCTTCGATGCACATACTGTAGGTTTGAATGTAAAGCCTGCATACACTGCATGCATGCAATCGAAAGGGTGTGGTTTCCCTGCTATTGTGAGTTTCAGCAAAACCCAGTTTCACGACTGTTCTATCCCACAAGTATAGCTGAGTTATATGCATGAACAAACTAAATTGCCAAACTATTAAGGGCTGGGGAAGAGCAGCTGATTCCTTAAGAAGAGTGGAATCATGCAGTCTATCCCACGACTAATACAGAGGAATACGCCACGGGCTAAGCTGCAACCAGAGCACTTGCTTACAAGCAGGGAGGAAAAAACTAAATGGTCACTATTGTGTCAGTATTCAGCAACAGTCCTGTTAGACAAAAGTTGACTTGTTTTCAGTAAAACATAGCTGGATACCATCATCACCACCATTCCATGAAGTGGATGAAATATGGTGGAGCATAGTGGGTCATGCCTCCATCTGAACTGAGCATCTGTGAAACCTGCTGCACATTATGGACTGATGAAAGTACTAACTATTAGGCCTGGGCTATAAAACAGCACTGACATGTATAAACATCAGCACATCATCAAAAGCAATAAGAAAACCACCATGAAACCACATAACAAATATGCCCTGGCTCATAAACAATCGATCTTATCCCTTGATAGTGGAGCCTGTAATGAGTGACATGCAAACAATGTGAGGAAATTGTTAATAAAAAAGGACGGGTCATAAAAATAGGATGTGTAGGCCAAGACATCTCTGCAACATGACAATATTTATTTTTAAATAATATTTTGACACACATTTCACCTTCAAAAAACATTGCACTGGCTGTGATGCTGATGATATTTAAATTAATTGTTAAGCCCTACTTTGCAGTGCTAAAAGCTCACTGAAAACAGTGTTTTTCAGTGCAAATGTATCCTGGCCAACAGACCATCATTTCTCCTGTTAAATGCTTGTTGTAAAGATTTCATAAAGAACAGAACAAAACAAAATTGAATTATTTTGAGTAGAGGGTACAGGGGTCTGGCATCAAGCCCTACACTGAAAGAAAGTCTAGTTTAAATATCTTGTGATGCATATATTGAAAAATACAAGGATTATGGCAACAGATTGGAATTTCACTGGAAATAAAAAGCACAGTCTTCCAGGCTACACTGCATCATGCAAAGGCACTGTGCCATTTGCCATTTTATTAATTCTGTCAGAGGGAGCCTTTCAAAGCTGTTTAATAATCACAAGAGACCTCCAAATAAGGTAAATCTTCATGTAATCTATATAGAGGTGTTTAATCACAGAGCGTATACTGTATACTACAAATTAATCTGCCAAAAAGCAAGAAGAAAGGAAGACAGTGCTACAAAACACAGGAGAAGGAAAATGTGTGGCTCTCTGTATTAAACCTGTTAGAGGCTTGGTGATCTCATTTAACAATTATATTGTGTTTTCCTTTGAGAATTCTCCCCCACAGGGACTAAGGTGAGCCAACACCTTAAGGCTCCTTTTACAAAGGAACAGCATTTCATATTATGTTTTAATATTCACACCTTTCTCAGCATCCAACACTGAAACTTGGCTAGCAGGCAGGCACTATTAGCATATCATTACACCCCCTACTGTGAAGAGAAGATAGCGGGCCAGGAGGTTAATATTGCCTCCTGTTTAGCCAAAAGCTCTGCTCTAGTGTTCCAACATGTCAATTTAACCACCATGCTTAGCACATTAAGCTGGCAGCAGTTACAGTGTTTGCATGGTGTGTACATGTGTGTGACCACTATGTATTAGCCACTGTGGATTTAAAACGTGCATTTCACAGTTGACTGTTTTATACCCACTGAACACACAGTGGTGTCACGATTTCAATCCTATATCGAACACAATTGAAATGAGCTAAATCGAAAAAGAATCAAAATCAAACATGATCTGTAATTGTCCCATATATTTTTTTCTCTCAACCCCCACATGTCCAGTATGTTTCTGAAGGCAAAAAAACACCGCATTTAAACACAACACAGCATAGCTTACTGGATGCCTGCAGATGCACTTTTTACTGATGGCTTCAGAGATGTCTCCAGTTCTTTCACTGACTCTTGCTCTCAACCTTTGCTAAGGTTATCAGTTTTTCTTTTAAGAAGAATTTGAAAATGGAAATGCCAGTTGTCACGGCATGAAACCAATAATCTGTTGACCTTTCAAGACTCGGTATGGCATGGGCTGAAAAATGTTTAAACTGAAAATCAAATAGAACTGTCATCTTAAAATCAAAAGTCAGATCAGATCATGGATTTTGAGGATGGTGACACTAACTAATGCATATTATTTTGATTTCAAAAAAGGCATTAAGCTTCATGACTGCGGTCAAATATCAGTTAGTGTTGTGTTCTAGACGTACAGTGGAAAATATACTGCAATATGTCTATGAAAAAATGTGCAGTTCATATCTTGGAACATTAAGAACCTAAAGTTTAGATTTTAAGTTTCCACCAGAAGGCTTTAACAGAGAGTCAGCTAACCCTCACGAGCCAGGGAAGCCTTAATAGCTAGCCAGGTATTTCACTATAATTGTACAGGGCTGGAACAGGTGGGCCGGCAAGCCAATGGGAACCCCAGTTAGGCCAAGACAATCTCTTTGTTAATGCAAGAACAACTCCAAATACCCTTTCATTCTAAAATCAATGATTTGCTTTGATGTACTTTTCATGCACACTCTGTTCATGATGTGCTGATATGGTGCAAAAGTTGTAGGTTACACTGCTTATTTTTAAGCAATAAATGGAGTCTACATCTTAAATATACAAAGTGAACAAAAATTTGAATGTAAATACAAATTGCAGACCACCTGCTGTGCCATCTGATTGAAGCCAACCATGACATTAAGTGTCTGTTTTTGATGTGTACCAAAGGCAGACACTGTAATATCATTACAATAATAAAAAAAATATAGGGATTCTGGACAAAGAGTAGTGGCTAAGATGAAAACTGTTTTGTTATTGGGATTGCTCAACCTATGTTTATGTTAAAAGTTTATATATTAAAAATCATTGAAAGCCCACTCATTGGTGATAGCAGCATCATGGAGCTTTATCAAAACAGACTGTACATTTCAGCTCAAAATATATAAGATATATTATAAGTGACTGGCTTACAACACAAGTATTCCAGGCAGTCAGTTTTGGCAGCAGATAAGGATGTCCCCCAAGACTTTCTTTAGAGTTGGGCTGAGTGTTGGTTGGGTGGAGACTCTGGGGCATACACTGGATAAACTGGGAATAACAGCTCCTCACAGGCCTGCTATAGATGCTACGGAGCAGAAAGTAGTTGTGGGAATGAATTCACACAGAGCTGTCCCTGTTGCCATAGCTAACATGACTTGAATAAGCAGCTAGAAAATTGATGGGTGGGTGAAGGAAAGAATCATGCAAAAGCCCAGTGAGGTACAACTTGTGCATGTGTGCATAAGTGCTTAAAGCTCAACTTGCACTAGGCAAGATTATGTCAAAACAAAAATTCAAAATGGGGCTGCCAGCAGAGAAGGGCATTCAGTCTGACACAACACAGGTTTGCTCTTTTTGCAGGACATGGACGCTGGTGGGAGCTTCTGTCTCTGCACAGTCAGATGAAAAAAAATCAAAGGGAAAAGCAAAGTTGGCTGATCAACAACCATGAGAAAGCGCTCTTTCAAGAGAAATCTCTATTCACCAAGCATGGCTAAAAACAGCTCAAAAAAAAAAAACATTTTTTACCCCCCTCCAGTCAGCCACAAAGAACAAAAACATTAAGCACAAGCTAAATTCACTCATGCTGATGCCAACATGTGAATTTTTTTAAATTCTGGCTGAGGTCATCACCTCATAAGAACCCTAAAAATAAAGCTTATTTCGACTGCATACATTTAAAGACAATACTAACTGAGAATCAATCTTTTAATTTTGTTATCCTGACCAAGCATAAGTCGGGAGGGGATCATGTGATAGCTTCCCTGTGCACGCAAATGCAAACGTGAGCGCTCACCGGAACTACAGCTTGTCTGCAGCTTTTTTTTTTTCTGTGCACATTCATGACTGTATGCTGACGAACCTCTGTGATTCAGAATTCCTGAAAAACCTCAAAAAACCTTTTTTATGACTTTTAAACTGGAATATTTCAATGGCCAGAGGCATTATGTTTTCAGGTCATCCGGTTCTTGTGAACACAGTATCTCGAGAACGCTGTGAGGGAATGTCTTTAAACTTGGCACAAATGTTCACTTGGACTTAAAGATGAACTGATTAGATTTCAGTGGTCAAAGGTCACAGTGACCTCATAAGTCACAGACAAATCTCTCTTTTTAGAATCAGTGTCCCTGTCCTTTTGGATCATTACAAATCTCACTATCAAAGGTTTTAAAAGAACCGCTTCTTCAGTAGAAGTATTTATACCACACTACATGCATGACTAGCACTTAGTGAACATGGTACGGTATTAGTCAACAAACAGAAAATTAAAGAGAGCAGTTTCTAATTGCCCCTATGGCTGTTTCTGGGAATAGTTTGGTGAACAGACTTTTGATCTTTGACCGTGTACAAAAACAGTTCCTGTTGCCAGCTTCCTCCAACACACCAGTGGTGCTCTGTTAAAATGCCTTTGTGAGCTGGCACTGTTTATAGAAGAAACAATAAGAGGAGAGATGTAGGCCAAGAAGTAGACTACATCATGGCCCTGTTTCCTTAAAACTGGCCGCGACACAGCAGCAGTCACAGATGCAGAGAAATGATTTGTGACTGGTTAATCCTTTACTAAACACTCTGCAAGTCAACCATGCCTGAAATAAAACTTAAAGTTGAATTCTCTGAATGGAGAATGGGATCTAATGTTACTTGACAGGCACTAATCATCAAGGAAATGTAGCTTCATTAATTTATTGAAAGCTAACAATGATGAATAAACCAGATATTTAAAAAAACATAATAAAACAAGTCTTTGGTGTGTCCCCTCAGAATAATATGTATTTATTCAGACTTTGAAACTAAACTTTCAAGTAAACAACAGATGTGGTTTTGTTTATTGTGGCCTCACTTTTGGAAAGCACAATGTCTGATGGAAAATTATTCTGTTTCCATGTTTACCGACTCTACACACAAACCAATTAATCTACAAATAAGTGCACCAAATAATTAGTCTACAAATAAGTGCACCAAATTCAAGCAAATAATGAGAATCACGCTCATTGGGCTGAAACGTGTATAAACAATGGAGCTAACTGATTATTCTGTGCTGCATCGAAATTCTGTGACAGCCTGCACAGAATAACCCTAACCCTAAAACAATCGAGATGAACAGACAAAACAGTTCTTTGAGCTAATTAATAAGCACCAAATTGCCACATGGAATAAGCTTTCATAACGACTATATCAAAAATAACATGAAAACAAACATACTGTGATATGGGCTGTTCACAACAACAGTCAAATCAAATTTCTAATGAATTAGAACAGAGGTTTTCAAAGTGGGAGGTGGGTCTCCCCAGGGGGCTCCAAACAGTGTTAGGTAAGGCTCAGTGAACTGAAGTAAAAAACCTATGATATTGGTTATCCAAAGGAGACCACACTGAATAATCTAAATGTGTGTGATTTTGTTTTAAGAGACATTTCAGACATTTCACACCTAAAAAAACACTCTCAGTTTAAGTGTACACTATATTTACAATATTTTCACCACTTTACCTTGTTGTTAGACCGCCTTTTCTATCAGGATTATTGCTTTGTCCAAAATAACCAAACTAGATTGGCAAAATCAATAATGTTACCTTGCAGAGGACGGAATTTGCTGGTCTACCTCTATCTCAATCTGTTTGTTTGTGTTATTGTATGACTGACTGACCAATCAAGCCAGCAGTAGACTGACACCTACTGTGTCCTGCAAGGAAAAATTACAGTTTTTGCAAAAGGACTCTGGTCTTGTTGACTGAAAGAGCAATAACTGGCTTATAATGGTGGTTTTGACAAGGTTAAACATTATCAATCTTCTAAATATAGTGTAAATATAGTGTTAGCTTTCCCAGTCAGATGTCTCAAAATAGTTGCCTAAGACCTGACGGACTCTGAGTTGATACACATCTGTTTCAAATGCCATCGAATCCTCAGGCCAGAGCCTATGCCTGTTTGTCAGCACACAGCAGGTGATGAGGCATGGGTGCATTATCTGATCTGCTCGGGGGCTGAATAATGACTCGCCATTACAGGGATGTCTTCTGCTTACCTGTATAGTCAGCAGAAAATGGAAATCCCATTAATGGTCATTTAGAACCAGTTAGAATCACAAGCTGGCTGGTCAAACCTGTGTGTGCACCCCTGAGATGATCTGCGATAACTGTCAACAAGATGTTACAGCAAAAATGGTGCAAAGGCCACAAAATGCCCTGCTTTTGTTTATGGACACAACAAGCGTTGAAGGTAAAGTTGAAAATAAAACAAATCACACACTCAGGAGGACTATAAACGGAGTCTGGTCATGCTTATTTAGACAACAGCCCTCAAGGGCTTCAAACTGCTTTCTGCTACAGTTGAGAAAGAGGGAAAAGGTGTGACCGTGGAATTGGGCTGATGCGACAGATAACGGAGAGAAGCAGATAGGGTTTCATTCATGTGTCAGATTAGAGGGCTCTTTGTTACTGTCAGAGAGGGCAAAGCATGCCTGGAGAGAGGACAAGGATCGCCCTCACTCCCCTACCGCTTGTGTTATTGTGTGCAACTGAAGGGATGTTTGTGTGTGTGTGTTGCATTCCTGTCTACATCATATGCACATTGGCAGGGAATTAACTCTTGTCAGGGTCGTAACTCTAATGTTTTTGCAGCGGTTATTGATTTGAAAGGCCACAGTTTTTAACTAGAGAAGGCAATTGAAGGGGGGGAATGCTTGCTGATGCGAAACTGCACTGCTGGCTTTAAAAGTTGGAATAATACCAATAATGTGCGAATGATGTAGAACATTTTAATTCTTGTTGAAAGGCTGGCACTGGACTGAATTGCTGTTGAATAATAACAATAAAGGAGGAAAGCTGTGGAATATTTAATGTTTGTTGAAAAGCTGACCATAAACTGATTTGCTGAAAAGTTGAATGACAGCCAAGATGTATGAAAGATGTTGAATATTTTGGTGTGTGAATGAAGTTTCTAGCTGAAAATATGAATGAGTAGTTAAGAGTTGAAAAGTTATTCTGAACTGAGCTGAATATTTTGAAGTTTGAATGAGGTTTCTATGTTGAAAAATGTGGAAGGAGTTAGGTGCCAAAACCGTGGTGGAATAATAATTATAAGAACAATGTTTTTTGTATTAGAACACAACATTCACACCCTACTATTACACTTAAATCACTTGGAACTCCTACTTTCTTACTGCCTTGTTCTCAAAGAAGGAGAAGGAGTGAACACGACAATAATCGCATTGTTAAATCTTTAAAAGGTTCACCCAAATCACAAAAAACCTTGGCACATATAACCAAAACCATCTCTCGGGCTAGATAATAGGTAGGTATGAATGGGAAGATATGGTTTTAAGGTCTTTAAAGTCTTAAAAACGACTAAAGGTGGTGGTATTAAAACTCGTCTCTATGTTGGGGTTTATAACTTATCTCATCATCTAACTGCAGCCATCCTTAGTTCCTTGTTACTAAAAGGTAAAAATAGCCTACATCTGCTCACACCAAAAGTAAAGCTGGTAAAATCAATTTCACGATTTTAAAACCTGACACACTATAAATTCCAGAGCACAGCTACTTTGCATGATTGTTCCCCACAGTGGTTTGTAGGAAAAGTACTAAGTAGACTATTTAAAGAAGCACAGAGAAGGAAGATGCAGTTTAGAACAATTAATTTCAGTTGTGACAGTGTATCTCAAAGGAGGATCCTCTGTGTCAACATCAGTACGTGAGATGATTAAGTGGGCAACAACTAACCATCAAACAGATAACGTACATGTGCATCCAAAGAACAATACCTTAAAATATTACTGAACAAATCTATCAATCTATCAAATTTATCTCCGACAGAAATCCAAGACAGCAAGCCTGAAATTCATAACAAATAATGGGGTCTACTTTTTTTTACAGTTGCCCGTTACAAAAGAAACTTAATACCAGCACATGGGATGAAATATTAAGAGACCTGAAACATAAGATGACTTTTTAGCCATACCTATAACCAAATATAGATTTAATCAATTGTATTTAGACTGGCAGCACAATTTAGGCCTAAATTAGAACATAGTAAGACATTCTCCAGAATTACACATTTAACATTTGAAAATATGAAGTCAGTTCCTGCAAATGATTTCATTGTTAATGTTCTCAATAATAACCAGACTGTTATTTTAAAAACAGTCCAGTAGAAAGGAGGAATTAATTTTTAGTTCCCAAAATGGATGTATCATGAAATAAATCCATACAAAATATATAAATCGCAATGAGTTACAGGTGTGGTTGCCCTTGTGTTGCGGCGTTTGTGTGGTACTCTTGGCAGTATACATTAAAAGGAAACAGACATTGCCTTGATGTCATGTTTCAAATTTATAAAGGGACATAAACAATGATATGGATACAAATAGAGCAACTAATGATTATTTTCATTATTGATTCATCTCTCAATTATTTTCTTGATTTATGGACAAGTTGTTTGATCCAAAAAATGTCAGAAAATGGTCAAAATCTTGTGATCAAAGCCAAAGATGTCTTACTTATTGTCATAAACGAAAAATATTCACATTTGAGAATCTGAAATCAGAGATTTTTATTAAAAAAATGACCTTGTGGAAGTCAAGGATAGCTTTGGTTTCCACTGCTGTCCACAGAGCAAGCAGACAACCCTATGACCTTGCCTTCAGGTAAAGCCAAAGTTACATTCCACACCACAAACTCACCCATCTCCTGTGTCACCTAACAGACAAGCCATGAGCCTGGAAGTCTGGCAGCTTTGCATTAGTCAATGGTTTACAGAGTCCTGGAGGACCCTATGCTCTGCTCAGCGGAGGGCAGGCAGCACTGTAATGTTTGTAATGATAACTGAGGTGATATTGATGCTTAACACTAGTCGATTTTTGTTGTTGTCTGTCATCTTTAGGAAAGATATGATGATATATGAGGGGAGTTTTTCCTGCAAGTGCTTGCTCATGGTGGGAATTATTGGGGCTCTGTAAACACTGTAATAAAGAGTACAGTCTAGACTTGCTCTGTGTGCAAAGGGCCCAAACATAACTTCTGTCATGATATGGACTTATACAAATAAAACCAACTTAACTATAATGGAGGCTCAAGAGTGTTAACTGAAATATGTATGTATTGCATATAACATATGCATATAACATAGCTTGTGCAGATGATGACCTTTATTGTCAAATAAGTAATGTTTCTAAGTTCAGCAAATGTTTATTATCATTATCATTCTATAGTTACAGGGTTATTATACAGATCCTACTGCCCTAACCTTTGCTCCTTTTGTCACTGCAGAAAACTTTCTCTTTCTCATCTATAATAATCCCTAATAAGGAGGTGTCATTACAGTTTGCATCTGAAAGTTGTCTTTCAACTGCCTGTTAACTGTTCCCCCACCAGTCCCGCCTCAGTGTCAACTGAAAATGACATCAGAGTAGACGGATACATCTGTCAGTAACGTTTGTTGCAGGCAGCCCAACTGAGACACTTATTTGCAGCTCCTCGCAGCTTTCAGCATGTTGTCTCGGTTTGCCAGACTAAAACAAAAAAAAACAAAAAAAAACAATGCCGCTTCCTGTACAAGTGTGGGTTGCCACTTACAGCACAGGAGCTCACAGAAACTCACATTATGCTACATGCCTTAAATAACAAAGTGAACGTGTGACTGCCTGGTGAAGAAAGTCAAACATTTACCAGCCCAAGTTTCCCAGATACTTTCCTCAAGAGTTGGCAGACCAAACTAGGGCTAAAACACCAGTGACCATTGGACTTGGAAGTTTGACAGGCAGCCAGAAATAGGTCTCCACTGGTTTCTCTGCCATCTAGATGTTCAACTATGTTCACTGCCACCTTTTTGCAATGCAAGAGGTACGCTGTATAATCAGTTTGTGTGATCTTATGGGCTGGGAGCTGCTGCCCTGTAGGTTATCTGAACCAGTACAGTTTTGGTTTTTAGGCCCACAAGATCAACAGTGAAATCACAGTGATTAAAATCTGCACAGTGCTGTGAAGTAGGGCACTGATTCTCAGTGGGGCTGGGAGTAGACCTTTCATATTATTAGTAGTCCTTCAATTCAGTGTAGAATATATTGCTTATTGCTGCATTAAAGGGCTAAAAAGGTAAAAATGGGTGGGTGATTTAAATGTTTTGTAATATGTTGTGTATACATATTCTGACAACATAAATTGCAATTTATAACCTTTTTCAACTGAAAATTATATCACTGAAGGAAAACTTTGAACTTTTAATCACTTATTACAGAAAAACACTGTCAAGCAAACGGATATATCAATTCAATGTTCAACAATCCAATATTAAAAAATGCAAAGTGAAGATATCGATCTATGTCATCTTTAAAGACACTACTTTATTTTTTAAATTTCCATGACATGTCTGTGTCACAAATGTCTGACAGAGTTTAGTCACAAAACTGTCAAATCATTATTTGGCTGCTTTTTGTGAGTTAACATAAATATAACTTATTGTGTTAAATGGACATATAATATCATCCGATATTGATCACAGATGCCTGCATTGAATCGTATCAAAATTGTATCATGGCAGACTTGACGATTTCTGCAAATACTGTATTGATTTAATATTGTATTGTGATGAAACTTGTAATATACAACCCTGGAAGACAGACTGACCAACCCTACAAATCCCACTGATTGTGACCTCTGCCAGCCTCACCAAAAAATAAATAAATAAATAAAAACTTAGCACTACAGAGTAGACTGACAAAGAAACTGATTTCATTATGCTAGCACCAAAGAGGTTAATTTGCATTTGCAATATTTCTAATCTGTACAAGATCAGTACTTGGCATCCATGTACTGATATATTTCCACATAAAATATCAGAATACCGTGCCATATCAATTTTTTTCCTCCACCCCTAAAAACTATGTGTACCAAGAAGCTTCTTACTACCAAATGTGTGCAGCCTTATATCAATATTTTGGAAAGTAGTGTTTTCATTGAATGTTTTTAACCAACATTAATCACTAATTCTGGCTGAATAGACATCACCTCAGGTTGAAGGTGGATGGCGTTCTGCTTTGTTGTTCATACACGCCCACACAGACCTGACAAGAGGTCTAATCAGACCACATAAGTGACAACACCTGTGTGGGTGGACTGACAGAGGTGTGTAGGGGGTTTAATAACACACAACTAAAGGCCAATGTAAATAAAGTCGGGTGAAAGCTGAATTTCCGCACATTGTCCTTCTGTGCAGCAAAGATTGGGGGAGGCTGTGTGCAAACATGCCATTTAATTTAATCAGCCACTGGGGAAAAAATGTAGAAAACATGTCATATCTTAAAGTGTGACACTACTGTACTTGTGCTTGAAAAACTGAATTAGACCTAAAAAAAAAATGTTGTGAGGGTCTTTGCCTCCAGTGCACTAGCTCTGGTTAAAAAAAGACTTGTCAACCAAGACAGGTACAATCCAATAAGCCATGAGAAAGCAACCAGCACATCTCAGTGGCAGAATACAAGAGAGTTTCTACCTACAGTTCATGTGTGCTTGTGATACTCAGACCACAGACACATTAACATTTTAATTAAAAACATGAATACCGGTTTAAATATTAACTGTTCTAAAAAAAAAATGTGTGTGTGTGTGGGGGGGGTATATTCATTCTCTGGTTTACTAAACTTTTCTTTCACTTTCAACTGAAACAGATACTGTAGCACCTTAAACAGATATCAAGCTAGCACGGACGGGATGTAAGAGACAAATGTGTAAAACCCACAGAGTAGTGTACAGTTGCTTTGACTAAATGAGAATGAGATACTCTTCTTCCCTCTTTACTGACTTCAGGCAAAAACAAATCCAGCATAATGGGTTGCTTTTAAAAAAAAAAATAATAATAACACTAGTGAATCCTGGTGTTAATAACCCCAGCCCATGTGTCACGAGTCATCTCAACCACTGTTTTGGCTCACATTATTCACTTTTTTTAAGATAATTCTCTTTGGGGAAAAGTGTGTTGAATTTAACAAGATATACTGAAGGACTCGAGCACTGAGACGGCTGCAAATGAGACAAGAATCTGGCCTGTATGGTAAATCAAATTATCACCCAAGTGGAGAGCGAGCAGGGGATGTGGAGGGCATGAGAGACAGAGCGTGGAGGGTGGTAAGCATAATGAAATGCATGGTGTCATTTCTCAAAGCCCTAAAATGACACTGACCGTGGCAAACATGCAGTCCCGGAGACTCAGGCAGAGCTGCTGCACACTGATATTCCTGTCAAAACACACGACTGTTTCTCCAGCTCATATAATGACCTTTCCACACAGAAAATGCAAAAAACATTTTGTTTTTAGTTGTTCTCTCTCTCTGGATTGTGCAACTGAAAACAATACCTCCATCTGATATTTCTGCACAAATCTAAAATCACAACTAGCACCATTAAAACAGGAGTGACTATTCCAGCTCTTCCTTAGTTCTTACTGATGTACAAAATACGTCAGTAAGAAAGTACATCATCAAGTTGCAAGGAGCCCTGTTAACAGTAAAATTAATATCTCTGGGTTGTGGACATTTGAGGACATCATGTTGGAGTTGAGGACACAGTGGACAACATTTTTCACCATTTTCTGACAATGTATGGAACAAACAAACTGATCCAGAAAATGATCACCAGTTTAATTGATAATGAAAATGATCATAAGTTGCAGCCCTACTAACAAACAGAAAATTAATCTGCAATTGTTTGGATAATCAGTTCAATATTTGCTGGTTTTCACAGTCGTAGTGGCTCACTGATTGGATGATAGAGGAGCTCTGAGTTTAGCAGTGCTACAGCCTCATGAGCAGAAGTAACTCTACTACAGTTTCATTTGGCTCCACTGTGGGGGTTGGTGTTGGAGTAAATTTTGTGACTACAGACATGGTGGAAGAGCCTCCCTTTTCAAAAAAAAAAAGGACTCCATTGTGTTGCCACAGTGACAAAGCAGTTTTGCAGGTTCCACCTTCACCTCTCCTCCTCCCCCCGCCTCTCTTCCTCTCACCTAACCGGCCAAACTCTAGTTGTAGAGCGTGCTCTCTTTCCTTCACGCTGAACTTCCTCGTCACCCTTACTTTCATTCATTCTCGTGGAGGCAGGTGCTGTAAAGTCATGTTATAACTCGGGCAGCCAAAGGAGCTATCAGTGCTACAGACAGACAAATCTGGATAAGGACTTTAGGGAGGCCAACAACAGGTAGTGGACAGATAAGGCGCACACACACTCTGCCTGACCTGGATGTGTCACAAAAATCAGCGGCCGATTTACTTCAACAGCTTTTCTGCTATGATGAGTCTTCTGACCTTGGTCGTCATGTCATATTCAATTAAAAACTGAGCAACACTGTTTTTTCCTTTGATAAACCTATCATTATATAGAGAGAGAGATACCAATTTAAAACAGTATAAAACTGGCATATGAGATTATGTAAATAATAAGAAACATGCCAAATGAGAACTGTAACACAATATGTAAAGGCAATCAAGTAGTTTTGAACTGAAACTGTATCACACTGTAACTCTATAGTCTAAGCAAATAAGTATATAATTATGGCTACGACTAGCGTTTTTTTTCTTGTTATCAATTAATCTGCCAATTATTTGCACAATTAATTGTTTACTCTGTAAAATGTCCAAAAATTGTGAAAAACTGACATCACCATTTCCCAGAGGTCCAAGTGGCATCTTCAAATCTCAGCTCAAAGTAGAGTATATGTATATTAGAAAATCAATTTCTGTGTTTCTTTATTTATAGTTCTTTATATTTGTTTAAAAAACTGATTTTTTTTGTCATTCTGGGCAATAAAGTTTATTAAAAAACTGTAAAATATCCTGCCTCCATTACATGTTTCACATTTGTGCTTGAAAAATGACTAGAACTACTAATCTATTATAGAAATAGTTGGCAACTAATTTTCTTACGATCGACTAATTGTTAGAGCTATGATCCTGAAAAGGGTATAAAATTATAACAGACATGAAATTAGACAAATAATAAGAAACATGCCAAATGAGAACTGTAACACAATATGTAAAGGCAATCAAGTGGTTTTGTTCTGAAACTGTAACATGTATGTAAACTATAGTCCAATTGATCTATCAGTCGACCAACATTACTAGTCCCCTATTGGACTATCACAGCTATATTAGTCTATATGAAAATTGGAATTTATGTTGTTCGAAATGCACCTACATGAAACTATGTTCCTACAGACTTATATTTAGTTAGCTTTGTCATGCTTCAAGTTTAATATATGCATATGTTGTTTTTTATTTTTATTACTATTATTACAATTAGGAATACTTGCAAAAGATTACAGATTCAGGGCTTTGATGTCTTTTTGTACAATAAAGTTTAACGTTAAACTGCAAAATATCCTGCCTTCATGTTTGATCACATTTGAGGGATCATTGCAAAAAAATGTGTTCATCCCTATCCTGTGCATCCCTAGAAGATATCCAACTTAAAAACTGTATAAAAGTGTAATAGGCATATGAAAGTAGACACATAATAAATGTGCCAAATGAGAACTGTGCTTGAACTTAAACTGTAGCACACTGTAAACGCCGCAGGAGCAAAGAAATAATATAATATTTCAAATAAGGGCAACCAGGAAAAACAGGGCAACCAGGAAAAAAGTAATTTAGTGGACTGTATGACTCATGATAGTTTCCGCTGTGTTCTGCTCACCATACACTTACAGTAAAACAACTGGTGCAAACGTATTCCACCTAGCCTGATATTGCAAAGTGCTCAAAGATCATCAGCGCCTTTGAATGCAGATGAGGATGATGTCAGACTTTTCGAAACGTTTAGATGTCACTGTCAGTACCACAGCGTGACAGTGCTGCTATCTAAGGCCTATCCTGAGATCTCATAATCAGCTTACCAGGTTGAACACCGTCTCCACAATGTCTCGGTTGGAAACTTCACCAACTTCCACCAGGCCGGCGAGCACGGCGAATTTCATCCTTATCCCCCTGATAGGCACCCCGGGGTTGAGCGCCATGGCGCCCGCTCTCCCGTCCTTTCCATCACCTGGCTGCGCGGCGCCCGCTGCCTCCTCGCTCGCCATTGCTCCGGAAGGGAGGACGGGACAGGTGGCGTTCACAGGTAAGGCACCTGTTCACCTCCAACGGTGACAGACAGTGCAGCCGATGTCGGAGGAGAAAGAGGGATCTATCTCCCCTTCAGCTGAGTTGTTGACAGTCTACAGGCACACAAACCGAACCTCCCCATCCAAAACTGTTGAGCGAATGAGCCTCGAAAGTGGGCAAAAAAAGAGGGAGAAGGCGCAAAGAGAATTTAGCCGTTGACACAGGGAGGTTGTTAATGTCACCGCTTCACTCCACGGTGAACTACTCCTCCTCTCCCCTGGACCGTAACTTGATAGCAGACCAATGGATTAATGCTGTTAAAAGCCGTGAGGAAGAAGTGTGCTGCAGGTAACAAGGAGGAGAAGCAGGTGAAGCGGAGCTCGCCCTTAACCTGGTTTCTCCTCTGCTCGGTCAAATGGCAAACGAGGATACGGTGACTTTAATATCTCCGTACGTTACAGCAGTGAAGTTGCTATTGTCACTGAGTCCAGACACTTGACAGGTAGCGCGCTCGGCAGAGGCAAAAAAAACTCACAAACTGGAGGGGGCAAGTCCGTCAGCAGCCCCGGTAGAAGTCGACGAAGGACAGCGGTCCGCTCCGTCCTCCCCGGCAAACTCCACCGACTTGCTCAAATGTCAACGTTAACCCAGCTGCGCTGCATTCTCTTCCTGATTTACCCCGGTAGCTTCAGCTCGTCACCGCCATGACAGTGTAGCCCTTGAGTGAGCGGAGCATGCGCAGTGGAGAGCTGAGTCTATTCAGCTCAGTGGCAGGTGTGCCGCTCAGGTGGCTTTCCAGCACGACACACTGGGATTCAGTTAAAATCAACAGCGCTTCCACATGGATTCAGTTACAGCGACTCATGTTACATCATCCTGACAAAGATATAAGGGCAGTGAGGGAAAATAAAGTGCAAATACTGTGCTTTACATAAAGGAGCCACAACTGATCTGGACTTTCTATACATTCATAGAAATGTCTAGCTCATTTTATTGCTATTTATAGTTGTTTTTATTGAGAGACTTAAAACAATCACTCATTTTGCTGACTTACAACATAAGGCTTTTACAGCATGACTCTCTCTCTCTATACATATATATATATATATATACACACACACATACATATATATACACACATATACACACATACATATACACACATACATATATATATATATACATACATACATATACACATATACATACATATACACATATACATACATATACATACATATACACATATATATACATATACACACATATACATATACACATATATATACATATACACATATACATATACACATATATATACATATACACACACATATATATATATACATATACACACACACATATATATACATATACATATACACACATATACATATACACATACACATATACATATACACACACACATATACATATATATATATATATATATATATATATATATATATAAAACAAGCGAAGGACAAAAAGCATCATTAGATCTTTCATTAGTTCCCTTTAAACCTCTAACAGGGGAACTATTTTATCTAATGTTCACCTCCATGAAATAAATTATAGAAGAAAGTAACCAGGTATTAGAGTACTGTGCCCATTTGGTCCAATATAATTTAAATAAATTCTTGTACTGTAGGTGATTTGGGCTGTAGCCATTTTCTAGGTATAACTTTCATACTTTCAGCCAAAATTATTTTAAATAAATACTTGTCTTCTTAACATCATGCTTTTAGGTAATTTACTTCCATACAATAGATCAAAGGTGAATGGGATCTTACTATCAAACACAGTGTCTATTACCATATGTATATCCTGCCAAAAGGAACGAATTACACTACATTCCCAAAAAATATGATAATGATTAGCATTCACACAGCCAAAATGTCTCCAGCAACTTTTTTTTCTGAGATGGGGTAATTAAAAACGTATCACATTTTTCCAGCAAAACTCTCTCCACTTAAGAGAAGCAGTTGTTTGCCATTGGATAGCACAGATACACTCCCATTCTTCCTCTGTCAAATAAAATAAAACATTCTTGTTCCCAGCTCTCTTTAATACATGATGTGGAGATTGTTTTCTGGATTACAAATCCATTGTAGAGTCTAGAAACGATTTTGGTTAGACTTTGTGATCCATATGCTGAGAAAAATACAGTCATTAACCCTTTCCTTAGTATGTCCTCTTTATGTCCACCTTTTATTTCTTGACAGAAGTGGTGTCTCCTTTGTAGATATCGAAAGATGTCATTGTGTTCCAATCCAAACTTTTCTTTTAGGGTTTCAAAGTCTTGAAGCTCCCCGTTATTCATAAAAGTACAGTAAGCAGTAACCCCCCTTGTGGCCCAGATCTTGAACCTACAGTCCAAAGTATCAGGGGTAAATCCAGTATCGTAGGCACAACATCTCATTTTAAACTGTCCTTAACCCACACACAAACTCAGCTGTAAATCTAACATCTCATTTTCTCAAATTAATGAAAATATAAAGCTGACAGGATCCCCAAAATAGGGGAGAGTGGGGACAGTTGCAACATATGTTTTCAGTTACAGCAACTTATATTACATCATCCTTACAGGGACATAAAGACAGTGGGGGAGTTAGTTCCTATGCTTTTATAGAAATATCTTCTTTTAGCACCTTTTAAACTGTTCTTAACCCACATGCTGAGTACAGAATGTGGGTATAATAGTAATAGTAATACTGCAACATAAACAGCTCTGAGAAAGGTTTCATTCTGCATGATAAGAACTTTTACTTTTCATACTTTAGTTAAGTTTTGAATGTAACTTGGAGTATTATTGCATTATATTGCTACTTTTTTTTAACAAAACGTAGTTAAAATTTAATGTCTTTTCATATCTGACACTTAAGTCATCATTAACAGCCATAATAGAAGCTAATTAAACTAAGAGTGCTGCTTTATGCCATTAATCTTAATTAACTGCAAATACAATTTTTTTTAATGAAAACCGAGTCTATATTTTTCAGAAAGCAAAAATAGTTTTATATCAGCTGATGATGGCTGTGACTCAAATTAAAGTGCTGTATTGAGTCTTTAGAGGTCATGAGGTCTGAAGACCTTTTTAATGTGACTTTATGGTGTTATGTTGCTTTGATCTCACTGCAACAAGGAACATTAGACCCTGTGTGCACCAGTTAAGAAACTGATCATGTTAGTTTTACCTACTCCATTACAAATCTCAAAGCCATCCGAAGAAATTCAGGAAAACGTCCATGTTGCATCTTATAGTCTACAGAGCCACATGTGGCTACAGTTGCAGTGGTACATCACAGAATAACGTGTATGAAAACTGACAGTTATCATGCCGTGTGTGTTTTCATATCAACGGTATTGCAATATACAGTTTGATTTGTTTATTCAGAAAGAGAGATTCCTTTTTTGAAGGTCCAGATTATTTTCCCCCTAGTTTCTTCTTTCCAAACAGATGTACAGCTTTTTTTCATAAATGAGACTTTTTACACATTTTTTAATTTTCCAGATTTATATATGTCAAGACATACTGTAATGTTTTGTAAAATTATAATAAAACATTCAATCAAAAAGATCTGTTTTTGTTCCTTTAAGGGTCTTTCTAACTGATGATATTAGTGTAATACGGTGTACCATGATGATGTGAAACCATAATATTTTCTGTTATCAGACTATGAAACTCTCATACCATTACAACCTTACACACCCTTAACTCATGCAGTGGCATAACTTTTTGAATATATTTTCAAAAGATATTATATCAATTTAAAAATAACATGTATTGTTAATGAAATCTGTCAATGAAAATCACACCTCAGAATATAACGGATGAAAAAGTACCATAAATGAACACACTACTGTATCGTACCATGAGCCCAAGGAGGGAAACTTTTAACGCTTATTTAAAGGTGGTCTTATATGCTGAACAAGCAGCAAAACAGCTTTAAGCTGTGAAAATAACAGAAGGGAGGGTTGAAACGTATTTAGAACTTTGTTTGACTGCAGCACAGCAGCACGTTGACAGATGTCTGCATCCTGAGGCAGAGGAAACCAGACATTAAAGCAAAGTGACAGCTCTGCTTCGCTTGCCTTTTCAAATTACCACCAATAACCCCGCACCACATGAGAGGTTTACAGAGCTGAATAGACGAGAGGCCACAGTTTTATCCATGTCTATTATTGCATGAAATCCAAATTAAAATCAGCCTGGAAAGTTATAATACTTATATAGCCCACATTTTAAAGTATTAGTCTTCTTTTTGTCTCTGCTCACACGGTGAGTTCATATTTTGGTCTGTAAGATGACTGAGCATCTATGAGTGTCGTTGCCACAGAGGCAGCTGGCGTCACCGTTACCACTGACCTCCCGGTAAAGTGTAGCTGCGCCCTCAGGGACCCTGGGAGTCATGGAAGCCAGCAGCACCACCCATGAGACAGACGCAGGCCTCTGATGTAATGACCTGAAATCAGCAGACTTGTTCACTGCAGCCCAAAGGTAGACCTTCTTAAATACGCCTTTGAAAAGCTTTTACTGACCTTTGAATCCAACATCAACCATGCCTTATTATTATGTTCTAAATGGGCTCTACAGAGCTAATGAGACATTCAGTGGCATACAGACGTTTTACTGCAATCATCTTTTGTTCTTTAACTGCCTTCCTGTTTGAAAGTCTTACTATCTGTGCAGATGATTATTATTTCTGTAAATGATTTTGTGTGAAAGACTGCAGTTAAATCAATGAGCACTTTCCACGAGCTCCATTCTCAGACTGTCGAACTAAAACTTGCAAGATTCACCTTAAATGCCTGGAAAGCAGAGAAAAGTACACCGATGATGACACAAGAACACTCTGATGCTTGTTTAAAGAATACAGTGGACATTTTGGTTGAAATAAAAAAATAAATATATATAAGAGGACACTGAAAAAAACAGCTGGACAGTCACCATATTCACACTCAGGGTGGGAAGATCAAATGCTGCTCTCAAAATGTTGTTGTACTGCTGTGTTTCTGGTTTTTAGTCACATGAACATGCAAAATCTGCCATATCGTTATCATGTCACCAACTCCTGATTGATCGGGGACTGAAAAGGACCATATTTCAAGGTAAAACAACATATTTTACTTTTTTACTATCCATTGTCTTTTCAGTTCTGATCAATCGGGAGTCGTGACACGATTGCAATTTCTCAGATTTCGTATGTTTTAACACAGCAGTACAACACTATCCTTTTGATAACGGCATCTGAGCTTCCCACCCTGATGTCAGAAGAAAAATGCTGCCATGTAAATATGGTGCATAGTGTGTCTCTGCTGTAGTGCTGGCTGTCTCTCTTTTTCTATCTAATACACTAAAGATATTTTTGCATGCAGAGACAATTCATTTATCAGAATTTAGTTAATAATTAAGATACAAACATATGAATGTGTTTGCTTCACCAGTGATCAACAGTCATTTAACCGTCTGATGAATAATACTGCACATGAACACTAAGGACTATGAGTGTATGGGAGTTTTTTTTTTTTTTTTTTTTTTGTTTACTCATATTATTTTTTACCAACAGACAAAAATTCTTCCCTTTGTTACAATCACAGTTTGGGTGGATGACAAGCTACACACCTCGAAACTGGTTCTGCCTGCTTACAGATGATGAATTTTCTTTTATAATCCAAGTAATGACTGTACCATTAGTGGGCAGACCTACCTAAATTAATTGTAAAGTACACTTGAACTCAATATAAATGGTGCACTTGATATGTCGCCTAGGGAAGCATATAACAGCTGTGACAGTTTGGATTTTATACAGGAACGACTATCCACAGTAACTGTGGGATTTAGTGTTTAAGCTTTTAATTTTCCTTTGAAAACCATTGTTCTAAATATATGTGGTTTGATACATGATTTGATGATGATTTCCCCCTTTTAAATTCACAGAAGTAGATTTGTTTTTCACAGCAACCATTGTGACATGAAAGAGTGTAAACATTAATGTTCTGTTGCATTCAGGTCAAATAGAGTCAGGCTGCTGTTATTGTGCATGATGGCTCATTGGAAAGTCTCTGCTGCACTAAATGGACCTTCATTAGTATAAATGGTAAAACTTGTGCCTACCCTACTATTTCATGTCAATATAGCTGCCATGAAAAAACTTCTTAAATTTCAAAACTCTCAGAAACTAAGAGATGAAAGTATTTTTTTTAATATTTATTTTTATATTACTTGATTTCTGATCTCAGGTCAGTCACTGATATTGAGTGTTGGTCCAATATAAGTCTAAAAATTGATGGTGGAGTCATGCAAAACCTTTTTTTTCTTAATTTTTGCAAACTTTAAATAAAAGGGAATTAGTTATTTTACGATGAAAATCCCAAATTACATTTATTTGCCTCCTCAGACACCACAAATAAAGTCCTTTGTTAAGTAAATAAATTATCATGGGGGGTCTCGTAATATCTGCCTTTCACCAACAGAGGGCACCAAAGAAAATTACAAGGACTCGCGAGATCAGACAAATCTCACGATCTCGGTCTGTCTCTTTATTTCTCGCGGGATTTCCGATTTCCTCCTCTTTCACTCCCTGTAGCCAACATGGCAGTCGGCAAGAATAAGAGGCTGACCAAAGGCGGCAAAAAAGGTGCCAAAAAGAAGATGTAAGTAGCAAATTCACACGTCGTTACACGAAACAGACTTTGTCCTTTTCACTAGTGCCACTTTGGTGCAAGAAATGTGAAGGATGAAGCCGATTTTAAATAGATGTTACCAGGGCCAGTGCTAGTCTCTCCTCGTCGCCGGCCTCAGTGGCGCTGGATGGAGCTGTGACATGCTGTGTCTCTTTCACTTTACGCTGTCGTACTTTGTCGTAATTCAGTTGATTTAATCATTACTTAACTAATTTCACCGCCCGTTGATTCTGCCTAAGACAGCATAAAAATATTTTCCAGTTTGGCTGCATATGTACGTCCAGTAACGTTATTGGCGAATGGCTAAATCCATGCTAACAGTTACCAAATGTTAGCATGGATTTACCCGAGCTTACTTACGGACATGGCAGCCAAACGCCACACTTACTTGATTATTGATTAGGATAACGGTGATGTGCACAAAGTAACGATCCGAGCGTCTGAATTGTGTGGTCAACTTTTTGGGAAGTCGCTGACATTTGTGAATTGATCAGATAGGAGTAAATGATGCTTACTAGCTCGAGTAGTGTCCTATGTAGTGCATGCTTAACCGGCTAGCTAGCAGTCAGTCCCCCCTCAAGCTAGCAAGCTTACTTTGTATTTTGGTTTGTGCAGACAAGTTAACTGTCATTTCTGCTTGTTATCTCTCATTCAGTGTGGACCCTTTTTCCAAGAAGGACTGGTATGATGTCAAGGCACCAGCCATGTTCAACATCCGCAATCTTGGCAAGACCTTGGTCACCAGGACTCAGGGAACCAGTAAGTCTTAGTGTAATTTCTCAATATGTAGGTATATCTACAGTAACATTCAGGTCTCTTATACATTTAACTGTCATTGATGAAAACTATTCAATAGTTACACCAGCTCAAAACTAGAAAATAATCTGTAACTTTGTTGAAATATAGCTTCCATAACATTCTGTTCAGGCATTTTGTAAATTTTAGAATGGTAGCTTGTTGAATTTGACACATATGCCTGAATACTTTTGGCAATGCAGTGAGAATGCTTGACTACCTAATGGTAGTTGATTACTTACATCAGGCACATCCAAACTGCTCCGTGAAGGGCCATGTGGCTGCAGGTTTTCATTCCTACCAAGCCGGAGCACACCAGGCTCAGCTAATTTAATCAACTGATTTCACTCTTCAAACAGCTGATTAGTCGAATCAGGTGTGCTGTAGACTGTTTGGAACAAAAACCTACAGCCACTCTGCCCTTTATGGAATAGTTTGGACATGCCTGACTTACATCAACTGATTTCGTTACTCAGGTTACATCGGTTTTAGAGATGGACTTTGTTTACATCTGCATGAGTACCCTGGTTTTGATCTTATTTAGTATGTGATGTTTACATTGACCATTAAAAACTTGGTCATTCATATTCCTGTATACATGATTCTAACGGTATCCAGGATTCTGATCATCTGTTTGCAGTTGGATTTTACTTTCGCAGAAGTCAACAACTATGATAAATGTTCAGAAACCAGGATCAGATCTATACATGTAGCAGTCTTTTGGGCTACCCCAGGTAGCATGTCCCAGTCTCTCAAAATCAAGATGAGGTTTTGTACAGGTTTCTGAAACCAGGATGACATTTACAAAACATAACCAGGATACTTGGGCACATGTGACCACATTCATTGTTATTACTTTAAGATTTTGTTTTCTAACTTGTACACGTTTCTCACAACCTCTCAGGAATCGCCTCAGATGGTCTTAAGGGACGCGTGTTCGAGGTGAGCCTTGCTGACCTGCAGAACGATGAGGTGGCCTTCCGCAAGTTCAAGCTCATCACTGAGGATGTGCAGGGCAAGAACTGCCTCACCAACTTCCACGGCATGGACCTGACCCGTGATAAGATGTGCTCCATGGTCAAGAAGTGGCAGGTAATGATCATGTTTTTATCAACCGTATAAGAGTACAAGTGAAGTTGGGTTGTGACTGGGACGGTCACATGGTTCAGGCCAGTGATCTGAAGGAAGTTGTCAACACATCCTCTGTTAGTGGTGGTTAGACTGCTAAAAAAAATAAAAGGGCGCCTACTTTATTTTGGATTATATATGTATATAGAGTTAGTCTTGGGTTTTCACTGAACTTTCTTAATGGAGATAATTACTGTGGGAACAAATGATGACAAACTGTTTCGGTCCCATATGATCACCTGATTACTATCCAATGAGATCGGCTGATGTTCCATCACAAGATAATTGTTCTCCTGTCAAGATCATTTCAGTGATTGTTTGAACCTTTGGACTGCCTGGGTCAGGGTCTGCTTTTGGGTGCTCGATCAGTAACTCCTGGGGGTAACTGTAAAAAAAAAAACTGGTACAAATGAGCCTCACCTAAAGAGATGTTGCTAGAAAGGAGCATGGGTGGTTGAGGTTTTCTTGAGAAAAAATGTTTGTTTTTCCAGTAAGGCAAATACAGCCATATGAATGTGGCTCATTTGCTCTTTTGTAGTGAGTGGTGAATTTAAGACCATTTCATAAGATATTGAGAGTAAATGGGTGCAGTGTTTCACAAAAAGAAACTATATTACTCTAGTACTTGGACATTTTCTTGCAATTTTAGAGGAATAGATTGTTTTTTGTGAACTTTTTGGTAAGGCCTCATGAAAAGCAATTATTCATCACGAATGCATGATTTGACTGTTGTCACAACCAACAATCATTGTTCTGTGATCTACAGTTAGTTACAGAGGTCTGTATCAACACCTGATTTAAAGCTATCTATTAGGGTAAAGTTTTAATGTAATTTTTTTTAGAAGCGATGTTGAAATGATTTGGTTAGACTCCATGTTGAGTATCTTTGTTCGTATACGATGAAGATTTACAGAAAGTTTGCTCACTGTTTTAGGAAGAATAGTGCAGTGAAGCCAGAAGACTTGCATTTGAAACACCGCAAGGCTATCTTTTTATTTAACTCAAAATCTGAAGAAAACTGTTAGGTTGGTGTTATGTTGGAACTTTTAAATTCTTTGTGAAGCAAGTTGGCAAAAGTGTTCAATATTTGATTACCAGAAGAACAGCTTACTGTTACTTGAACTTTTTTTTAAGTTGCAAAAGTTTTTTGGTTTCTAAAAAATGGAGAAACACTGGTTGTATGTTTTTTACCCTTGAGTTTTCCAAACACCAGCTGAACTGAACAGCAGTCTCTAACTGAGATGGTAAAATTGTATCTTGTGTGAAGAATGAAATGTGGCAAGAAGCAGATTGGGGGGAGGTTATAGCAAAAGTTGTATTGCCACACGGGTACGGTCTTTTAATAAAGGTAATATTACAAGAGGGCGGACTGAGAGGATGAGACTGTTGGGCTGAAATCCTCCATATGAAGTCTAATCAGGACTGATTTGTTCTTTTCTTGCAGACCATGATTGAAGCTCACGTGGATGTGAAGACCACCGACGGATACCTTCTGCGTCTGTTCTGTGTGGGTTTCACAAAGAAGCGCACCAACCAGATCAGAAAGACTTCCTACGCCCAGCACCAGCAGGTCCGCCAGATCCGTAAGAAGATGATGGAGATCATGACCCGTGAGGTTCAGACCAACGACCTGAAGGAAGTCGTCAACAAGCTGTAAGTCGTGCAATTCCTCCTATTTCTGAATGAGTTTGTTCAAAGTATGTTTTGTGGCAACATATTAGTCCGAGATTTAAGTGGCTGCTTTGCCAAAATATGTATTCATTGTGTTTTCAAGTTAGTTTCTAGGGTCAGTGGTAGCTTAATTACCAAAAAACAAATGGCGCCTATTATATTAACATTGTGTGTCCATATATTAAGTTCAAGTAATGGCTTTCACATTTGAAATTTAAATTTCAGTTTCTTAATGGAGATAATTGCTGTGGGAACAAATGATGACAAACTGTTTCGGTCCCATATGATCACATGATTACTATCCATTGAGATCAGCTGATGTTCCTCCACAAGATAATTGTTCTCCTGTCAAGATAAATTGGTCAGTGGTAGTTTATTTTTTAGGAAATTAGTTATATTTCCAGGTGTTCAGTGAAACCAGTTTTTGCCATACTTGTCAGTGAAAATGATCTGTGGATCACACTTTGCCTTAATGTGTTGTGTATTGTGTTGTGTTCCAGGATCCCTGACAGTGTTGGCAAAGACATTGAGAAGGCCTGCCAGTCCATCTACCCCCTACACGACGTCTATGTCCGCAAGGTCAAGATGCTTAAGAAGCCCAAGTTTGAGTGTAAGTGATGCACACCTATAACACTGGCTTTTGCCTGTGGGGAACAAATGATGACAAACTGTTTCGGTCCCATATGATCGCCTGATTACTACCCATTTGAGATCGGCTGATGTTCCCTCACAAGATAAAATGCTAATAATTGTGTGTATATGTATGTGACTAATGAAATGTCATGTAACGCCCTCTTAGTCTTTCAGTTGAGTTAAAAACACTTTGTGTTCTGTTGCAGTGGGCAAACTGATGGAGCTCCACGGTGAGGGCGGTGCCGGCAGTGCTGCAAAGGCATCCGGTGACGACACTGGAGCCAAGGTGGAGAGGGCTGATGGCTATGAGCCCCCCATCCAGGAGACAGTCTAAAACACCCTGACAGATTTAATAAAAAATGTAAATGACCAACAAACTGTACTGTTCTCTTTTTGTCTTTTTATGCTTTAAGTAATGGGACACAAAAGAAACTTGTATAAGCAATTAAATCTAATTCAGTTGCCCTGCAAAAACTTTGCAACACTTGCTTTCAATTTAAGACACTTTACACTTTTGTTCATCCATTCAACCTTTATTTTAGGAAAACTAGCTCTGTTTCAGAACAAATAGCCAAGTTACTGTTGTAACTTGTTTGAAAGTGTAAATTGTGAAATTAAAATGTAGTAACTTAAATCCAACCAGATACCAAGATAGAGTAGGGCTGAGCAATAGGTTTTGAACATCATGATATGGCATAAGTTTTTCCCAAATGTTTAAAGGCTGCATTACATTGAAGTGATGTAATTTTCTGAGCTTGGACTATTTTGTCCCACTTAGTTATTTCCGCATGACCAAATCTTCATATTTTGTGGAAGCATCTATGATTTTGTTGCTATATAGTGTAAATAATTTAGAGGTATTTGATTTTGTCCTTTCCTTGCCCTAGTATATATACCAATGAGTTGTCTTGAGTTATAGAAATGCATAATTTGATAGCATCATAACTATTTGAGAATATACAGTACATTATTTTGGAGAAAATGTGTAATTGCAGTATCACCTAAAATTGTTGACATAAGCCACATTGCCCAGCCCTACCTCAGGAGTGTAAAAAGATGTCAACTTCACCAAATCAATAGCATAAAAAATAGCTTTTGCTTTCATCAAGGAGGATGATCATTGATTTCTACCTTGTTAGAGCTCATGGTTTGTCCCTGTCTTTGAACATCATTGATAGTTCTTTGGAGAACCAGCGGCTTAATCTATTTTTACCCCTGCAGTTTTAATTAAGAGGTGAATGTTTTATCAATGAGAGCAAGTAATGAATTTGTAAAATACTCTGATGCCAATTTTACACCTCTTATTTCAGAGCTGTGATGTAGAGTACCTGCCAAAAGCTTGGACACACTTCTCATTCAGGGTTTTTCTTTTCTTCTTCTTCTTCTTCTTTTTTTTTTTTTTTTTTTCTTATAAGAAATGGTTCAGGTTACAGCCAAAAACTTTGAACACTTGTAGGTCAACAGAGGCGTAGGAGAAAAACATGGGCCAACAATATATATAACGATATTTGATGGCAAGTCTAGGACACAGTTACTCTTTAATATTTTAGATTCTAAAAAAGGCAAAAACATTTTGACTGGTTTTTACATTTTTTCTTATCACCTAATTACATATTTCATAGTTTCAGACTCCAGTATTAATCTACAGTGTGAAAAAAAAAACATTAAATGAGAAGATGTGTCCTAACTTTAGACTGGCACTTTATATTACAGTCAGCAAGGTCACTAAGAAAAGCCTGATTATTGACATTTTTAAACTACTTTTAAGGGTTAGGTTCTCAGTTGCATTTGCACTGTATCACACCCATATTGGACTACCAGGTTATGATCTATACCAACCACTCTATGTGACGCATAAAACTCATTTTGCATTATAAATTATTTATATAGCACTCTTCAAAACAGGTGTTATAACATTCTTCAAAGAAATTAAAAGCAAGATAGTTGATGCAAGAGTACAAATGACTATTTAAACAGCAGCATTACAGGTCATCACCCTGTAACAATATTTGGTGAATCAGAGGAAAACTTGTTTAAAAGAAAAAAAAAACAAAACAGGGCTGGTAGCAATATTTTGCTTCCCTGAAGTGGTCTGACCTTTATTTGACTTGTTCCATGTCATCAATAAACCAGTGTATGAAGGAAAAGTAACATCCACAGGTATGAACCGTATGTAATGGGGATGCTGCAGTAATGGGAGGTTAATAATGAGACAAACCACTAGATGGTGCAAAAGTACAGTTGGTGAAGAATCCAGAATAACTTGTAAATCAATATCCAGGCTATTTAAACTGGCATCCAGCTTTACTCTTAATATTTATTCATAACCATGATAAATTATTCAGCAAACACTTAATTTTAAGTTAACGTAGCGGGTGAAAAAAACAACAACGTTGCACTACTTTGAGATGAAATACTGCTTTTCATTTCATTGGAGAGAGTTCACTCCTCAGAAACCTCGGTCCTCAGATCTCATTTCAGTTCCAGTCATCCAACAGTGTCTCCTTCCTGTTCTGCTGAAGGACTCGCGGTACTATCACAATACTTGTACATAGTTTTTAGGCACCAGGGCCCGTTTCCCCCTCAGATCACCCAGGAACCATTCTTCATCCACGACCTCCAGATTGGTTATAATGTCCCCAACCTGAGAGAGAGAGGAAAGGTTGTCTGAATGGCAGTGCTTTCAATAGATATGTATAATCTGTGAATCTGTGCAATTTATTGATAACAGGAAACATAGCAACCACTGTACCTGCAGAGAGAGCTCCTCGTCACAGTCTGATGCGAAGTCGTACATCGCTCTGGCTCTGCCGCCGCCACCACCACCTGCAGCAGCAGCAGCTACATTCTGCAGGTTATTCGATGACGGCTGGCCTGCTGAAGAAGACACACTAAATTAATAAACGCTAATGCTGTTGGTTGAGTAAAACTGAAACAATTAGATTGATCTGCAAGTTGATTCTTCTGGCTTCTTAGTCATCAGTATTTGGTGCTTTTCTTAGACTGAAATAGTAAACTGAATATCTTGGGAGCAGCGTCTTTATAGACCAACTAATGAATTGAGAAAATAATCAGCGTTTTCAGCCATACTGCCAGTGACATTGCTTGTCACTGTGAATGGCTTCAGTGCAACTTTAATGTTGTAAAGATAAAAGTAGCGGCAAAAAATGTGAAAAAATCCTCTTAAACTGGGGGTCTGTGATCCAGTCTTCATAGTAAATCAAAGACTAAACTAGGATCACAATAAATTACAATCAAGCATAACAACCAGCTGTAGTTCTCATGTTGTTCAAACTTCCAAAAAAAAAACAAAAAAAACATTGCAATTTAAAGGTGCGATATGTAAGAAATGGCCTGTTGAAAATTCATACTCTAAACAAGTAGCTAGTTAGCTCAGTTAGTGGAGCGTTGTTGTTTTCAGTGTTGGCACAGGCTGTTCATAATCTCAGTGGATTTTTGGCTGTTTTCAACTCAAATGTTTACATATTGTACTTTTAATACTTTATTTTCTCTACCAACCACATGTTAGCACTATAAGACACTCTAACTGATGCTCCTACATGTTTGTCCTTATTGACACACTTATAAGTGCAATCATGGCAACAGACTGGAAGTACTGGAGCAGTAATTTTGTCATTACCGGCAACATACCGCCACCGTACCGCATACCTGTGCTGCTCTCAACAAAAGCCGTGGGGAAAATGCCCTCCCTGCCGTTGAGTCGGCCGCAGCTCCACTCAGCGTCAATATGGCGGGTGATCAGGATGCAGTCGCCCTGTTGAAAGGACAGGTCGCCGTCTGAATTCCCAGCAAAGTCATACAGAGCCACCACCCACTCCACACCAGACTGAGACACCTACAGAGGGAGCAGGACAAGAGAAGAGACATGTAGGTACTGAAAAAACAAAAAATGCATTTAAAAAATGGGGGTGTGAGCATCAGTACAAAATTACATAGACCGGGAACAAACCTTTATCTCTGACTTTTTTTTTTTGTATTACATGACATATTGGGTCGGTTGCAAAACCAGCATCATCTGTACTGATGTTCTGTTTATATAAATATTGGTTACCTGAGCAGGTTTGGCAACCTCAGGGTGTGTACTCGCAGAAGCAACCATGCCTGTGGGAAAAAATGTCAAACAGGTCACTAAAAATGGAACGCATATGCCATCCACTCAACAAAAGCAACAACAACAAAAAAAACCCTGTGGCACACTTTGAGGTAATTATTTAACAGTTTGTGGTGTTTTGTGACCCAGTGGGAGTTTACTTTCAAAAGTTTAATACTGGGGATTTGTAGGCCAACAAAATAAAAATGTAGTATTTTATATTTAGAAGATTCAGTATTTGTACAGCAGAGTGTGATTTACACACAACATTTCAGATTTCATGATGAGAAATATAACTGTAATGTACTTTCACAGTAATTGTCTTGGATGGTTCCTGGAAGAAACCGTAATCTGGTATTAATCATAGGGAAAATTATAACTCTGCAACATCAGAAAGAGAAAAAGAATCACATTATAATGTGAAAACTTTGTTATGTTAAGTTGTTTTTCACAATATAACAACATACTTTCATGTGATAACAATATACTATTTATGTTGTTATTCTGTGAACTGTTTCATTTTATATGAAAACTAACTATTAGAACAAGAAACGTGTCTGTAAATATTTAATTATAAATATTTTATGGTAATTTCACCTTAGTTACAGAAATGAAAATTAAAAACCTAATTTTTGATGACCTATCACAGCCCACCTTCAGTACCTTCATAGCCCACTAGGGGGCTGCACCCCACACTGCGAATCTCTGTCTTATACTATTTATCTCGTTATAACCTGAAATGTAGCATGTTGTAACGTGATATGATGATCATTCTTATATTGTTATAACAAGAGAAAATTGTAGTTTTCACGTGATAAGTTTGCATGTCCTTACAACATGAAAATATATCATTATAACATGACAAAAAAAATTATTATAACAAACTTTATTACGTAATACTCTTTTTCTGGATTGGCAGCAATACACTTATGTAAAAAAATAAAGAAAGTTCTGTGACAGTTATTTTAGTTAGTGTCTAGTTCATTGTGTGAGTAAATTAATAAAATATGCGAAATCCAAATGAATAAAAATAGATAAATTATGGGGATTATTATGACTTTTTCTAAACTCTTGAACATGGCCCTTGTTGCTTGAATGTGTTGAAGCTTCAAGTTCACTGTTAGAGACCTTTTGTAAACAGCTATTTAGTGAAACACAAACAAAAGCACAAATTCCTGACATGCCACAGAGGGAGATGCCGGCCGTCATAGAGGGAAAGGATAGAAAAAAAGCCTTTCACTGATAGACACAGCTGCTCTTTTGTTTCAGTTCAAGGATCAAGAGGATAATATATTAGTGGAGCGTAAACACAGACTGGATTTAGTCTTCCAGGTGATCTTACCAGGCAGTGCTATCCTGGTGGGCTGTGTCTGCTTCAGACTCGGGGGTGGGGGCAGATCTTCAATGACCTCCACAAAGTTCAGAGGGAAGATACCAACAGATGTGCCGATCTGTCCCTGAGCCCACTCCTGTCCAACGAGCACCTTCAGCTGGATCACATCCCCCTCAGAGAACGACAGCTCGTCACTGTGCTCCCCCTCAAAATCGAACCTCGCCACGCATCTCGGTCCACTTTAGGGGAGACGACAACATTTCAAACATCAGGTTTGTTCATTTGCCTACTTTGTAAAGGCTAATTTATGATATAAAACATGTACCTGACTATTGCAGGTGGCTTTGCTTTCCTTTCAGGGAGGGGTTTTGGTGAATTTGACTAATTGGAGAAACAACAATTAAATTCTTTCATTAATGGAATCCATAATCATAGTGAAGACTTCTGCATCTCAAGCCTTGTTGTCTCCAAAGAGTTGATCAATGTTTTGCAATAATGGATGAAACTTACCAGGACTTTGACGTAATTGGCAGGAAAGAACCCAGCAGATCCCCTGCAGGTGCCTCGGTACCACTCAGTGTCCACCTGCTCCACCATGGTCACAACATCTCCTGCTTTCAGACCCAGCTCTCCTGGACCCTCTGTGTGTGCAGAAAAGACACACCAGCTGTTTATGGCTTCAGAAACACAGTCTAAACTCACGATTTTCAAAGTGTGGACCTCTGGGGGTCACTAGAGTAGCCTCAGCAAGAGAGACGATGATGGTAGAATGTGTGTATATTATTTTAAATCAAATATGGCATTAGAAGAAATATATTCAAAAAGTTTTGTTTTTTTTTGTTTGCTTTTATATTTGCCATCGTAGTACCATTGTTTGTTTTTTTTTAAACACTGTACAGAAGGGGGTCCCAGGCCATACTATAAAACTATGAATTTCTGTTACACTAAATAGTATCTGTTTTAAAAATTAACATGCATTAAAGGAACAGTTTGACATTTTGGAAACACACCTATTTGTATTTTTAGCCAAAAGTGAGAATATTATGCCAATCTCATATCTGTGTACTATGGATCTGGAGTCAGGAGGTGGTTATCTTAGCCTAGCATAAGGATGGGAAGCAGCCTGGGTCTCTCTAAAGTTAAAAAAAAATCACAATAGTGTTTGTGTATGAATAAATAAATGAGATATTATATGTTAAGTAGTGAGCCTCTGAGGTCTTGATAGGCATATTTTTGCATTTTGGACAGAGTCAGGTAAGCCATTTCCTCCTACTTCTGGTCGTTCTGCTAAGCTAAGCTAATAACTTCCTGGTTCCAGCATAAAGACTGCAAGCAGTTCAAAAAGTAAAAAAAAAAAATGCATTTAATGGCACACTCTGTAGTTTGTTTATGCTGTGTATGGATTATTTAACTCTGGAGAGAGCCGTTTCCCCTTGCTTTCAGTTCTTATGCTAAGTTAAGCTAACTGCCTCCATGCTCTAGCTCCATAAGCCAATGAGCTACAGCACTTTAATTAGCGAACTTCCAGGGTGTCGGTTGGCATATTTTTGATTTTCAGACAGAGCCAGCGCAGCTATTTCCTCCTATTTCTGGTTTTTCTGCTATGCTAAGCTAATTGCCTTTTGGCTCCAGCATAAAGACAGGAAGCACAGGGACAAAGCTAGCCTGGCTTTCTCCAGTGTTCGAAAATACTCCTCATAAGTTCATTTATTAGCAAACTGTATGCAGTTGGTTTAATCTGTTTTAAACTTTGGCAAGAAAAAGGCTCGCTATTGCTCCCTGCTTCCAGTTTTTATGCTAAGGTATGCTAATTACCTCCTGGCTGTAGCTCAATAAATACATAATGCAGAGATATCCATCACGTAACTCTTGGCAAGAAAGGGAACATTAATTACTAATAGTATTTCCCAAATGTCAAATTATTCTTTCAAAACAACCTTTTCACTGTCTCTTATATTTATTGTTCTTATATTTATATGTATTCTTAAACAATATTTTATTTTTATTTATTTATTATTGTATATTTTATTATCATAATCATTATCATTACTATTATTATATTTTAACTTAATTTACTGCCCTTTAGTAGTGGAGCATCCCAGCTAGATTGTGTGACAATTGATTTTGAATTTTAATATATTGTCTAATTTTATTGTTCTTGTCCAATCTCAGTCTGTTTAGATAGTCAGTCGAAAGATTATGTGTCACCTGGAACAAAGTCATGTATGGCCTGCACCTTCAGCCCGGAGCCAGCTCCACCTGAACCAGCAGGACCGGCACTCTGCAGGGGAGAGAACAAAGAAAACGTAAAGGTTAACGCATCAGAGCACACTGGGCACAAAGCAGCAAGTTAGGAATCATAAACATGTATTTACTGATACATGAAGGACAAGTCACCTGTGGCGGGGGCGCGTGTGAGACGGAGGAGAGAGGAGTTATGACCTTCATGCGAGACTTGTGGACTCGGCCTCTGGTGTCTCCGACTTGGCACTCAAACGTATTGTGGTCAATCTCGTCAAGCAGCAGAAGCACTTCATTTTTCTGTTTAAAAAGGGCAGCAAAGGTATGTTCACGGTCACCGAATTGCAGAAATTAGGCTAACAGTGCGCTTTAATCATCCAGTAAAAGTAGTTTAGACACCTGAAATGACAGCTCTCCTGTGTTACTCCCATTGTAGTCAAAGGAAGCAATGCCATGAGGAAGTTGAAGCTGGTGAAAGAAAACAAAAATTAAACAGATGCTCATTGAGTGGCATTAAAAACACGATTAGTCATGCAGTGGGATCTGTCTCACAGTGTACTTGTTGTAGAGACGGTGGCCCGGGTTGGGCCTCGGAGGTAAGACAGGTCCTTTCCTGTGGGGCTTCTTTGCCGGGGGCTTTGGTGAAGCCTCCCATGATACTGCTGACTGGGATCGACCTGTGGCCTGAAGGCTGGGTGGGGGAGGTCTTCCTGGGCCTACTTTGGCTGGAGGTGGGCGAGGTGGGAGGGTTTTGCTTTTACTCAGCCTCCTGAAGTGCAACACCATTATTGAGTTGATTACAGTAGCATCTTTACAATGGGTTTAAATTTTACAGCTTTTTTTTTTCTCCTTCACTCACCGAGGTGGAAGCGACAGCTCTGACCCAGACTGGAAAGACTCCTGCAGAAGAATCCAATTGTGCATTTTTATTAGCACTGAAACAAAACACACAGCCTATAGCACTGGAAACCATAGAAACCAGGCTACAACAGATAGCATTCAGCACACACAGCTAGCTTCAGCTCGTGTGTTCATGGGACTACAATAGTTGCTTTGTTAGTGGAAAGAGGAGGAAATGAAGCAGGTAAGCCACACAGCTGACAGACAAGATGAACCTGACTTAGAAAGGTTTTGTGGGCTCAAACTGCAACACATCATAGTTTATAAGAAGATGTACACTAAAAGCACAAAACATTTTAATTAGACTCAAAAACTATTTTGGCTAAAGGCTGAAATACATAAAAGGTTAAGGTATAAAGACAATAAAAGTCTCTCTACTGGTGTATGTTTGTGAAAACCTTTAGCTTGTCTGCGATGTTCAGAGGTTGTGTTTGCAAGGTTGATACGGTTCAGTGTGATGCAAACCCTACCTGGTGGTGGGGGAGGACGGGCACCGGGCTTTGTTTGTGGTTCACTGAGGTGTTTAGGTAGCCTACGGGCTTCTGAGCAGGGAGAGGAGGGGGACTGTCCTGAAAATTATCTGACACTGAGAAGAGATGTGCCTTTACCACAACATACTGAATACATGTGCACAAAGAAAGTGCTTTAAAAAGTAGAAAAAAGAAGTACAGTATGTGAAATATCAATAAACTATATAATATAATAATATTTTGATAGCATATAAATGGTGCACCAAAATGCACACAACAATAGATCAATTTCATAAGTCACACAAAGTTAACTGCACATCAGAGGGAGATGGACTCACAAGAATCAGATTTGCTGGGGACCCTGATGGTTGTCGGTCTCCGTGTTACACTTTGTCTCTTGAAAGAGCCTCCGTTGCTGTCCACAGTCTGCTGAGGCTTGACCGGGATGTGATCTGAATAAAGAGAGACTTCACTGTAAAGCTGTGTATTTATGTTACTCTGACTAAAGTTTGCATGCTCAGGAGGTGTAAAATATCAACACAGAGCCATCTGTAATCCAGAGCAGTAGTGCTCTGACATGGCCTGTTTGATTGTTTTTGCTTGAAAAATGAAATTCACCGGCAAGAAAAAATTATTCACCGGCAGTTAATTTTCTTTCATTCAACTAATCCAACCTATCTTATCTTCTATACAACTTAAAACAAAATGCTACTCACTCATCGGACTGTTCACATACTCATTCTCTGCCACCATGGAGGCTGAGTTGTGGTTGTTTATATTAAGGTTGGGTTTCAGGGGTTCCTTCGGAGGTTTCACTGGAGGTGTTGGGGGAACTGGTGAAGGTTCCTCTTCATAGATGCTGTTGGCTCTGGTCAGCACAGAAGGGCGCGATCTGTTTGGGATAAGGGCCACCTTGGTGGGTACAGTCTCTGCCTCCTCTTTTATGGATATTCCCACAGGTTTCTTCGGGGGCTGAGGTCTGGGGGCTGGTGTGGGGCTTTGAGGGATGGGTGGGGATGCGACATTTTGACTGTTATCATCTGTACTGGGGTTAAACTGAGGTTTAAGAGCTGCAGAGGGTTTAGCAGCAACTGGAGGTTTGACGCTCGCTTTCCTGGGTCGGGGCTCTGGTTTGACTGGTTCAGTCACATTTCCGTCCTCGGTGCCAGCCTGGCTCTCAAAGGCCTGGATCCTGGCCCGGATGTTGCGTTGATTGTGGCTCATCTCGCCACCGGCATCTTCTCCTTGTAAGGCCTCGTCTGACTGGTTAACTATGTTCTCCTCACACCCGTTATCTGCACTAAAGACCTCCAATAACTCCTTTAAATACTTGTTTGATGGCACCTCCTCTGGATCGGAGTGACTGTTATCAGAGTTTTCACTGAGCTTGACCAAAGTCTGGACTTCTTCTGCGATTGCCTGCTTTTTGGATTTTGTTCGAGGAAGTGGAACTGGCCGTTGACTGTGTTCTGAGTCTGAAGAGGAGGGGGTAGTTTCAGCAGCGGCGGTAGAAAGATGATTTGTAGGAATGTCCCAGTGTACAGTGACAGACCTGGTGCATGTGTGACAGGAACCTGCTCGGCTGGGTTGATTTACATCAGACTTGACATCACTTTGCTCTTCAGTGTTGGTTACTGTTGTATTTGCTCCAGCCTTCTTGTCAGTGGGCGTAACGCTTTCTGTTTTCGGTTCCGTGTCCACTGGTTTCGGCAGTGATGGCCTTGGAGGTTTCTTTGGCTTTTTACCTAGAAGGAAATGTAACCATCATGAAAGATTCACAATATGCAGAACAGACGTTCACTGAAATTTAAAGCTGACAGATCAGTGCCATTGACATACATAAAGACGGACACCATGTCTCCATGTCCTCCCACTCTACAAAAGTGCAGCGTGCTACACTTTCAAGTTCCTGCCCATACATACTTTTTTTATAACATCAAATAACTAATTAAAACATAACTTGAACAAACATCAGCGGGATAAGAACAACCTAAAAAAACAGAAGCCACGCTCAAGAAAAATTTATTTGACATACTCTTTGATGTTTTGGTTTGGCGTGCTAAAATGAAGGGGGTGGGGTTTGTGACCTATGCTGCAGCCAACCGCCAGAGGGTGATCCAGATGTTTTGGCTTCGCTTTAGGGGAGCTGTCATATCTCTGTACATGTCAGTGTTCAGTGCACATTTACACCATCACCAGTGGTTCTCGTGTGCCTCACCAGCAGGTCTCCTCTGTGCAGACTGCGGGACAGAGGCGGAGGCGTCCTCCCTCAGAGGGTCGGTCTGCGTGGCACTTGTGGTGGTGCAGGTGATCCTGCGGGGGGCTGCAGTGGGCTTGACGGTGTGCTCCTCCTGGGTCTTCTCTTGAATCACCTGATCATAGGATGGTGGGGGCTAAGTCATGAAAAAGAGAGTTGTTCACACGACTGCACATGTTAAACGAACTGGAAAGGAAGGAAACGTTGCTGTTTTACATAATCTTCGACTTGTGCTGGTATGACCGGTATGTATGCCTCTCCTGCGTTGCGTTTGTGTGTTTTAACTTGTGAAATTGTGTTTTTTTAATGTGAAACTGCTGCTGTTTTAACTAGGACTCCTTGGAAGAAGAGGTCATGCTTCTAAGTAGGACACTCCTGGCAAAATAAAACACATTAAAATAAAATAAAATGTCCACTATAGTGTTTCTGCTTATGGTACCTGCTGAGCATGGAGGATATTTTAGTTAGTCCTGTGCTGTATATAATTAGAATTTCCTTTAACTACTTTTGAGGATGCTGAGGTTATGTCCCTATTATCATTATTTTTTTCAACAACAGAACGGATTTGTATACCAAAAGTTTATTCCTGGCATTGTAGAAAAATGTTTTAAAACAATAATTAGACCTTCATGTTGGGAAATGAAAACATCTAGTCTCTTGTCAAACATTTCTGAAAAAGGGAACCATAAAATTCTGACTACAACTCTGCTTGGAACTTACATTTTTGTATTCAGTGTTTCATAATTTGATTTATTTAAGGATTGAGAGGAAATAATTTCGGACAGCACAGAGCTATAGTCAAAACACACCTAATCTAGATGATGGCTGAGAACCAAGCATTATTCACTCGATGAAACATCAGCCAGGTGAAATCAAACACCGTCAGTCAGATGAGTCTTACCTGGGAAACAGTCTGGATGCCTGCAGACCAGCCTGACTGATGAGGAGGAGGAGCAAAAACCACAGACGTTCCTGAGAACCAGTTGTTACTGGCCAGAGGTTCTGCTGCGACGATGGTGATCTCTGGACGCCTGAAACAGACAAACCAAAACACACGTGATTATAGACAATTTATTTCTCATTGATGACTTGGTTTCTTTTTTGGTTTACGTTATCTGACCGTTTTGTTTACATTACCTTCTTTCTCTGTTGTGGTCACTCTGGGAGTTTGTTTTGCCTGAACGAGGAAAGAAAAATAGGTGTTTTTTTCCATTTATGAGAAGATTTCACTTCTAATAGTCAAAAATGTGTACATTTCTGAGAGGAAAACAATGTTAATCCAAACTGGTTACCAACTCTCCCTTAGAAAATGTACATTTTCAAGCAAAGATTAACCCTTAATGCTGCTTTTACATGATCTCAAAATGTCACTGGGGTTCATATCTGGCAAACTCACTTCGTTTTATAGCAGCTCTTATAGAAGACAGAGGTCCTGGGCTGAAAGAGAGAAGAACAGGAAACACATTTATTTCGAAGGTGTGGGACTCAGACAAGCGGGTTCATACCTTTGTGGTGACTCAGTTGTTAAAAAGAAATCTCTGCACTCACCCCTGGGCAACATAACACAATGCACTCTGTCCATGCTGCTACTTTATACTGTTGATGCCAAGTTATGCAAAGGATTTCAAGAAGAGGAGCCCAAACTTTTTCCCTCGAAGGGACAAAACTGAAACTTAATATTGGGTCACCGGCCAAAAGCAAACACATATTATAAAGAAAAAAAAAACAGTACTTGGATCTCAGGTTCTCTATCGACTGACTTCCTGCGCAAAGTGTCACTCTGCCCGCCACGCTCTGATTATGAAAATAATTAATTCAGGATAATAATCTATATATTTAAAGAGAATTTTACCTCAGAATTTATGCTGTATAAACAGCTATCTCTCTGTTTTTTTAGATCAATTTAAAAAACAAAAATCACTTGAAAAACATCTGGCAGACCCCAGAAACTGAGGAGCGGAGTCAACTTTGGCCAGCCCTGATTTTAAGTTACATCTCTCTTCAAAGACACAATATGCAACATTCTCCTAAAAAAACAATGTCCAGACTCAAACATAATCCCTTTCAATCATCACTTATGACCCACTAGAAGTGTGCGGTGGTGTCCGTGTCTGCAGAGAACCTGCCCTCTGCCTTACTTTCCTTATTTTCTCATTTTGCTGTGCTTGGGACACTTTACCAACCCAAACATTAACGTATTTGACATCCTGGAAATGAGACTCAACAATCAACTCTCTTTCTGGTGCATTTAAGAAGAGCCTGGTCACATCCTACTGATTCTACCTTTTAAACTAAAAACTAAAAAAGTCTGAGAGCTGTCCAGAAACTGGTAAAAGAATATAACAAATACAAAAAAATGATCAGGGAGAACAAAACAAGCTAAAATTACAAAAAAGGAAACATCATAAAGAGGCCACGGATAAAAGCCTCTAGTAAATAAAATTGTTGACTGTATAATGCCTGCCATACTTTATACTTTTAAAATGCCTACAGATTGATAATTTGATGCAGTGAGTTACATAGTGTAATTTACTATTATACTACACAGTTTAATTGTTAGAGAGAAATTGTTGCTTACTGAGATGTAAAGATACAGCAGAAGTTTGCATATGTGACTAGATGCAGATGGAGTCATTAGTAAGAAAAGACCATTGTAAAATATGAAGTGGAAATGAAAAAAAAAAACACTTTTACAGTAGAAATGGATTAATGTATGCAGAAAGAACTCAAAGCTGCAAAATTAAAATCCTTGTTCAGATTTTAATTAAACCAGTTTTTGGTTTAATGCAGGAAACAACATAAGGCTTTGGTCAAGTGAATATTTGTTCACTTCTGCATTAACTTTGACATATTGATTATTTCAAACATATTCACACACACCTAACATACCTCATAGTGACTTTACGCCAGAGAAGAAAAACATCCCTGCAAATGCTGTTCGTGCACTCAGCT
Organism: Lutjanus erythropterus; assembly: GCF_056507025.1. Taxonomy (NCBI): domain Eukaryota; kingdom Metazoa; phylum Chordata; class Actinopteri; order Lutjaniformes; family Lutjanidae; genus Lutjanus; species Lutjanus erythropterus. The sequence continues at coordinate 13,884,520 of NC_139319.1, read as the reverse complement.
GAAAACCACCTACCTTACAGAAACACGGTGCCCAGAAAACATGTACCACTTCCTGGTGAATACACAACCACCTCAAGCTTGACACAGTTTGTTTACCTCTCAAAAATCTCTTTTCTAATCCTTAGATCTTATCACATTATATTGCGCTCTCCTGTCCTTGTGCTTTTCTCGTTCAAACGTGTAAAGATTAAAAACCAGTGTGACAAACTGACAAACGGTCTCTTACGGTAAATTCTCCTGACAGTGGAGGCAGGCTCATCATTAACACACATCCTGCTCATTAAAGACTGCAGGGGGGTGATGTAAACTACCAGGGGGAAAGACCACATGGTTCAACATTTCATTGATTGGCTAAGCTGTAACCACAGAGATCTTAAGGCCAAAAACATCCCTATATGATCAATCTATAAGCCGTGTATTTAAATAATTTTCCAGATCTCTATGAGCTCCACAAGTGTCAGCGAGGAGGATTTACTTTCCTTAATTTCAGTAAAGAACAACTAAAAAAAATGCAGCATGACGTGTTCGTCCCCATGTTGACCCTCTGTCAGTCAGTCAGTGAGAATAGATCAGTGCATTGTTTGCTCCATTCACAACCTCACCATCAGCAGATCTGACTGTTAAAGGGATAGAGCCCCGGGTCACAGCAGCAGATACAGTTTAGTGAAACTTAACAGCTGTTCGTTCACATTACACATAGTAATAATGCAAAAAAAAAAAAAAGGACATACCTGCAAAGTAAATGATCTGACTTGGTTCTTTCAGGATGATCTGTAGAGGAAAACAGACAGAGAGGTACCGGTTTTAGTAGCAACAAAGATAAAATCCTGGTACTTATTAATGTCATGAAGATTATTGTGATACAGTAGAAAATCTAATTGAGAAAATGTTAAAGGAAAGAATAACGGGAATAATGATTTTGTCCATCATGGTATATATACACTGCCTGGCCAATGATGGCCAGTGGATGAAGTGATGCACCTTTCATGCCTGTAGCCTACTGTACAAGCCTGTGGGGGCACTGTTGTGATCTGGGGTTGCTTCAGTTGCTCAGGTCGAGGTTCAGCAACATTATGAGCCCAAAACATGACGTCAGCTCACTACCTGGATATACTGAATGAGCAGGTTTTTCCATCAGTGGATTTTTTTCTTCCCTGATGGCACAGGCATATTCCAAGATGACAATGCCAGGATTCAGATCGTGAAAGAGTGGTTCAGGGAGCATGAGACATGACTTTCACACATGGATTGTCCACCACAGAGTCCAGACCTGAACCCCACTGAGAATCTTTGGGGATGTGCTGGAGAAGACTTTACACAGCGGCCCGACTCTACCATCATCAGTACAAGATCTTGGCGAAAAATTAATGCGACACTGGACAACTTATTGAAACCATGGCAAATGGGTGCCATAATCAAAGCCAAAGGCGAAATATTAGTGTGTGATTTTTTTTTTGGCCAGGCAGTGTGTGTATACAAAAAGCTCCTGAAAATACACACTACATCACTCTACTAAGGGCTGAATGTTAAACACGATGACTCAGAAAGATAAGAGTCACCACCAAGAGAGTCAACAGTGAGTCTGTAGTAAGGGCGTATGGATTTGAGCAGAGGCGCATTTTATTGCTTATGAATTCAGTTTTTCATTTGTAAGAAGAACAAAGTCTATCATTTCATCTTTCCGAGGCCACCTAGTTTCACTTCAAGGGGACAGTTTACCCCAAATCAAAAATACATTTTTTCCCTTTACTTGTAGCGCTATTTATCCATCTAGACTGTTTTGGTGCGACTTGCTGAGTTTCAGCTGTAGAGACGTCTGTCTTCTTTCAAATATAACTGAACTCAATGGCACTCTGTAAAGAGTAGAAGTATTCAGCAATAGCCATCATTTCATTCAAAATACTACTTGCTACTACAGACGGAAGTTTATTAACTAGAATTACAGGAACCTAACCCTTAGCCAACAGGATCAGCAATTAAATCTTGACGAACTAGTTAGTCTTGACCAAGAAGTGATGACTACATAACCATGATGCTTTGTTATTTTCCTTGATTCAAAGCACTGCACACGTTATTAGGAGCAATGCTGTTGGCTTCATTCCCTTGTTTGTACATTTAATGAGTTTATTGAGCAAGAATCCGGAAAAATCATGACTGATATATGATGAAATCCATGTGGTATCCTCTCTGATCACAGCGCTGAAGATCTGGAGCTTATCTCATCTCTGGATTGGGACCACTGTGACTCTCAGAATATGGAGTTAAGATATTTTTGCATTTTGACCATTTTGAATGTTCAGTGACAAGGAGTGATGATATGCCACAGTCATATTCTTGCCAAATAGAATTCATATATTTCAATACATTGCATGGGGCATATTTGGATATTTTATTTAATGTGTATTTTACTGAACGTGTATGCAACAATAAATTTATCTGGACATAGTACACTATGTATGGGAAAAGCTGGCTTAATAATCGACCTGATATAAAGCATATCAACAAAATCTACAAATATGATTCTTGCAAGTATTAAAAAAAGATATCTCCATATTCTGGGGTATTTTACACAGTACATAATTCACAGATAATATAACTCAAATATAACTGAGGATAACTACTCTAAATATCCTCATATAAACCCTTAAAGAGAGAGAGAGTCCTAAAAATGGCAGCAGTACGGTCAACAGATAATGTGTTAATGTGATTCTATAACAATAATGTCAGATGGCCCTCAATGTTGGGAATAGGGCTGTTCTCAGGATATACAAACCCCAATTCCAAAGAAAGTTGTGACACTGTGTAAAACGTAAATAAAAACAAAATGCAATGATTTGCAGATTTTTTTTTACCTGTATTCTGCTGAAAACCTGCAACATCTTCCAAAATAGTTTGTGCAGGGGCATGTTCACCACTGTGTTACATCACTTTTTTTTTTATATAAAAACACTCAGTAAGCGTTTGGGAACTGTGGACACGAACTTTTGAAGTTTGAAAGTGAATTTCTGTCTTATTCTTGCTTGATATACGACTTCAGGTGCTCAACAGTCCGGTGTCTCTGTTCTTGTATTTTGTGCTTCATAATGCACGACACATTTTCAACAGGAGACAGATCTGGACTGCAGGCAGGTCAGTCTAGGACCTGAAATCTGTGAGTTTACTGACAACAGTTTTCCAAAGTATTCCCAAGCCCATGTAGTATACTTTATACAGTTATATGAGTTTTAAAATGCAGTTTTTAATGCAGTGGTACCTGAGAGGTTAAAGGTCACAAGCATTAAATGTTGGTTTTCAGCCTTGCACCTTATATACAGAGATTTCTCTGAGTTCTCTAAATCTTGTAATAATATTATAAATTATAGATGGTGAAATCCCTAAATTCCTGCAGTTTTCCTGCAGAAACGTTCTCTTGACTGAGCCTTTTAATGATGCCCCTTCAACACCCAATCATGATTTTGTCACCTATCACCAATTAACCTGTTCATCTGTTGAATGATCCAAACAGATGTTTTCTGAGCATCTTACAACTTTTCCAGTCTTTTGTTTCCCCCATTCTCACTTTTTTTGGAGCGTGTTGCAGGCATTAAATTCAGAATGAGTGTACATTTATACAAAAAAACACTAGTTTTTCAGTTTGAACATTAAATATCTTGTCCCTGTACTGTTTCCAGCTGAATATAGGCAAAAGGACTTACAAATCATCACTGCATTCTGTTTTTATTTTACATTTTCAACGTTCCAACTTGTTTGGAATCGGGGTTTGTATATTATGTTGGTTTAAATGAAGGTTACTGTTAAAAAGAAAGAAATTTGTACTACAATGTTCAGTAAATTTTCAGGCAAGAGTCAAATTAACTGGTTCTTTCCAGTAGCTGCCATACACCTTCATACTATACATTTAGTTCTATTATTTCCTGTCCTACTTGGCAGTCCTGTCAAACAACAAGTTGAAAAGGAGCAAAGACTAAATTTCACGTCACACTCCGCTGGTTAACAGCGAGGCTAAGAAGCAGTATCAGTAATGCAAACAATTGAATCTTTTGAAAGATTAGATTGTTCATCATATTTGAGAGTAAACTCTTGAGAAGAATATTAAACCAGTGGTTAAAGTCTAATGCCTCCCGCCTGAAACCGTGACCTCGTTGGCAGTCAGATGCACCTGTCACACCTGCTCCTTGTTATCTGTTAGTGCCACAGTGCTACTGCCTCGAGTTACACTTTAACAACATGTGAGAGGAACGCTTTTATGAGAAACAAGTGTTTTAGCAACTGTCAGACGAAGCATTAAACTGGTACCATTTCCTTGTTATTACACAGCCTAATACATGACAGTAGTACAGTTGTCTGAGGCGTTGAACGTTACTTTCACTTTATGCATCTTGTGTGCTGTACAGAACGTGTCTCCTGTGATAGCATGAAACGAAGCTCCTACCTGTGAGTTATTAAAGGAATAAATATCAAATCCTCAGCATCAGAAGGATATTTCCACCACGATTCTCCCTCCTTCTGGTCCTTCGAGTGAGTGACTGACTTTGAATGCAGTGTCTCACACACCCACAGACAACAGAACAGAGAGGGAGGGCCCTGCAATATGTCAGCTCTCCTGTGTTTACCTGGCTGATCTGATGAACTGGAATGTGGTCATTCAGGAAGTGGTGGTTGTGCCACACGACACTGAGCCTTCACCGTCTTTTCCCTACTTAAAGTAAAAGGTCACAGGGATACTCACACCGCCATTCTTACCTGGCATTTATAGAAGGCCGTTTCCACCAATATGATGAAGTAAAGTCTTGTAAGTCATCTCAGAGTTATGAGAAACTTTATCTAAGTCATTATGTTGAGATACTAAGGAATTATTTTGAGATACTCTCATTACTTTGAGGTACTAAGTCATTATTTTAAGCAAGTTTTTTATTCTTTTACTAAGTCATTATTCTGGGACACTATATCATTATTTTGAGATAAGTCATTATTTTCAGATGCTTTAATATATATAATATAAATTATATAATATTAATATAAAATAGAGATATTTTAAGTCATTATTTTGAGATGTTATTTTGAGATGCTAACTCATTATTTGAGAAAGTTTTTATCATAATAATTTGCAGGATCTTTTTTTTTTTTTTCATCTCAATGGCAGAAATGTGCTTTGATATGCATTAGTCTAAAAGTACATGAATAATTCACTTACACAGTTTTGATATACCTTTACTAAAGTACATAAAGTCAAAGCCTATTTCTCTGGCCACAAATATAACAGCAAACTTTACACACTGCGTCTTTCATCCTGGTCAGTGGAGGCTGCTGACACTGAACAAGCAAACAACTAAATAAACTGGACAAACCTATGAAGTTGTTTGACTCATGATAAAAACACATGAAGAGATCAATTACAATCACAGAAACACTCAAAGCTAAATCTGGGCTTTTGAGCTCACCTTTTACAACATCAAACTTTAGGTTTCCCTCTGATGTTCTGCACCAAAAGCATGAAGTATCAAAGGTATTTGTTCTTTACTTTGAAACAGTCAAAAAGGCTCCCAGAGAACCTGAGGAAGCCTCTCCTGCGATACAGTTTTAAAATCGGTATGAAAACTGGCAGCTAAATGTCATTTATATGTGTTTCTTCTCAGGTTTCAATCATGCAAAAGTAGCTTTTTAGGGAAACCATATACAAGACAATTACAATATGCACGCCAGGTAGCATTAGCATTTATCTCTTTGTATTGCTTTGAGCTGGGACACTTGTGCAGTTTGGTGATACATTAGCGATGTTAAATAGCAGGTTTGGTGATATTCCAGATATGGAGTTTAAAGCAGTGTTTCCCAACCCTGGTCCTCAGGGCACGCTGCCCTGCATGTTTTAGATGTTTCCCTGCTCCAACACACCTGATTCAAATGATCAGGGCCCCGTTTCCCAGAGCCTTCGTAGCGCTACGTGCTACGGAGACCTTAAAATACAACTTACAATGCACGTAGCACTACGAAGGCTCTGGGAAACGGGGCCCTGGTTGTTATCAGGCTTCTGCAGAGGCTCGACGACGAGCTGATCACTTGATATAGTATGAACAGCTCATTCTAAGCCAAAACACACAAAAAACATAATGACTCTTATTTTCAAGTGATTATACACGAATAAAAAATGTACTTATGAGTATAATATTCAATTTCTGCCATATTCAGCCAATAAATCCCTGTAGATCTTACACACATGAACTTTAAGTCTTAAAAGTCAGTTTCTCTCTGGGCCTTTGAATCAATAGCCAGTTCTTCCTTCCTTCCAGTAGGAGTCATTGCAGACATGAATCGTGATTAATTAAATTAATATCAATATCTAAAATATTTTTTTTTTAAAAGAGTATGATCTGGAAGAAACAGAAACATAATCTTGGATATTATAAGCTCAGTTATGACAAAAGATGCAAGAAGATAACACGGTCTGGGACACTGGGAAAGCAAACTGCCTGGATTTGTACATTTTATCCAGACATAGTCTGTGGGAAGAACACAAGTTACAGGTTATATCAGATTTTTAAGTGAATGTAGGTCATTTGAGGACAGACCAGCTCTTCTTATGTGATGTTTGCCCTGGAATAGGTTTTGTCTGGTATCAGTGTTTATCTAACATATGAATCAAACGTTGCACGACATTTAAAATAGACAACAAAGAAAATCCTGATTGGGTGTGACATTCATTAAAGGCATTTCACTAAAATAATAATAATAAAAAACAGTGTATAGACTTGTAAAATAAAAATAATCTCAATAATCACTTAAATGATCCACTAGAAGTGTGTGATAGTCTCTGTCTGCAGAGACCCTGCCCTGTGCCTGTGTTTTCTAATTTTGTCATTATTTTGGTGTGTTCGGGACGCTTTACCGACCCGAACACCAAAGCTAACTCAGTATTAGGCCACCTGAGAATAAGACTCCAACTTATTCAATTAAAAAAAGAGAAAATGATAAAGTGTTGCAGTGTCTCGTGGCACACAAAGAGTGTACAGCCATGCTAGCATCTTAATTTAGCTTGTTAGCATGCTCATTTATTTTTCAGATATTGGAGAAGCTACATTTTTGACTTAAGCCTTACTTAAAACATATTAAATCTACACGGTGGTCTTCCATATTAAAAGGACTTTCTAAACCTAAACCTTGTCTATTGCAAAACCAGTTTTCAAGTAACCTTGCTATTTGTTTATGTACTTAATCATTTCATGTTCTCTGTAGTAGGAGGCGTTGATGATTGAGGATGGATATATCTTATTCTTTCCTTTTTTTACACCTCATTTTACTTGCTGTGCCACATTTTTGCTGTTTGTTCTGTGTTGTATCTGAAAAATGGAATAAATGTACTACGCAAAATGTTGAACTGATAATAGTGCTACAGGTCAGGGGATCACCAAACTCAGCAGCATTCATCCTCTGAGAACCGCGGATATCTGTACCAAATTTCATGGCAATACATCCAACTGATTGTGAGATATTTTGGTCAGAACCAACTAACCGACAACTGAACTGGCATTGCCCTCCTTTAAAAGGCATGCATAATATTTGAAGGAACAGTTGTAGCTCCCGCTGACTGTGCAAACAGTGCTAAACCCACTCATTAAGAAATTTGAGAGAATGGAAATCCCTGACAGATTACTTGATGTGTCCCATGAATACCTCAGAGAGTTCTGGATGATGGTTATAATCAGTATATATCCCTGGGTATTTGTGGACGATCGACACCTGAAATGACACCGCAAACACACGAGAAAGCTGCTGAAGTCAGCAGGAAATCCTTCCCTTCGCAGCCGCTCGCTCACTTGAACACATGCTGTCATTACTCAGCACAGCAACAGCAGGCACGGAGCAGCTGGTGGAGCGGATGGCAACAAAGGGAAGGAAAGAAAAACAATCTGCCTCTAAGTGTCGTACTACAGCAAGACAGAGATTCATGTTAGAGAAGTCTGACAAAGGCTTTAGCTTTAGTCTTTCTCCAACTTAAAGTGGCATTTTTCAACAGGCCAACAGCCGCGGGCCAGTTTTCTTATTCAGTTGTATATCATAGAGTGTCATTGTAGGCTCTTGTAACTAAGTACATTTACTCAAGTACAAATTTGAGGCACTCTGTTTGTACTTTTATTGTACCTGTATTTACATTTTATGCGACTTTATACTCCTACTCCACTACATCTCAGGGGCAAATATATATTTTTACTCTGCTACATTTGACAGCTTTAGTTACTTGTTGCTTTTCAGATTACATTTTTTCATACCTTTCATACACAGTGAAAATCTCCAAATTCAGTGATTTGTATTTGATTGTTTTTTTCTGATCCTCTTGGATTAGCCAGAAAATGCATTGTCATAAAGTTGAAAACAGGGCTACCTATTTTCCCCATTTCCTATCAATGTTCTATCCAACAGCATATAAAGCAATAAAAAAGAGCTCAACTTTAAACATCTACAACAAAAATGATCATCTACAAAAAAAAAATGCAATATACACAATGACGCTGCAATGATAATAAAAGAAAGACCATCATATATAATGGTAAACTTTACTGCACAACATGTATTTTGCATTTCCTTTTTGTAGTGTCTATATGCACCTGGGTGAGAATAGCCACACTGCATCCATTCAGCTATTTACTCCCACCCCTACCTGAACTATAAAGAGCAACAGAGTCTGTGTAGAGAGGAGGTTGTGGGGGATGAATGGGTGGAATGCGGGACTCTCCCCTGGGAGACACTTTTAAATTTTAGACTTAGCTGACTTATTATTTTCATCCTTTTCAGTTTTCAGTCACAGTTTGGTTGGGTTTAGGTTATGGACATCTGGGTACTCTGCCATGCTAGGCTATATACACCCTAGTGTAAATAGCCACATTGAATATTCCATCCCATGTGCAAATAGCATTGTTGGCTAACAACACCTGAGTGCTTGTCTCGGCCATGCTAGCCTATATACACCCAGGTGTAAATAGTCATGTTAGCTATTCCACCTTGGGTGTAAATAGCATTGTTGCCTACTGACACCTAGGTGCTAATAGTCAAGAATATTTACATACTTTAGTTAAGTAAGATTTTGTTTGCAGGACTTTGTAGTAGAGTATCTTCACAGTGTGGTGCTTACTTTCACTGCTGTGTCATATTTAACATACAGAGATAAACACAACACTTCTGCTGTTTTTAACAGACAACTGTACAAAATAGGTTTGCCCTCACTTGGAAAACAAGACAGATTATGTGGTGTCATGAGTGACTAAGAGCTGATGCGGACCTTTAGTCAGAGAAGATTAGATGTTGTCAATGCAGACGAGTGATTCACGGTGGAAAATACCCGAAATGAGTAGACGATAATGATGATGTGGATCCATAACACAGAGGACCAGTGCAAACCACTCAGGTTGGAATGCAGCGTATTAAAACATTATTCTGAAAGAATGAAAACTGCATCAAGTACAGACAAGTGCTGCTTGTTCATGACACAGCGGCCTGTCTGCTCGGAGAGGCTGATAGAAATTCCCATCCAGACAGCTGGTGGGGTCAGGGTGTGGTTTTGGGGTGGGGGGTGGTCTGAGCAGATACACTGGCTGCAGATAGCTGTGCAGGGCAGGGCACAGAGAGTTCAAGGAATAAGAGTTTGCACGCCAGGTGTTGCTAAGAAAAACAAGGAACAAAGAAAGCCAGGACAGGAGGGGAAATCCTAACCTACACTGAGACAGTTTCAATATTTGCACGAGGGGGAGCCGACTGAAAATGAAAGTTAATATTTGTTCTTTAAATTACAGGCTTAATATAAACACTACAAATCTGTGAGTGAGACGAAACTAAGAGGAACAAGAAAGTTGTTTCCTTTTCAGCAATAGATGACACCCTGTGAGGTGTCAAGGTTTCAATAACATTTAAGTTGTTGACTGAAAAGAAAAGTGATGTTACTGTAATAAGGCAACAGACGGGTTTTCAGTTCTCTTGCCCACAGCCACTTTCAACTACTGAAGGTATGCAAACATCATTTACTGACAAATACATCAGTGACTGGAAGTGTCACGGGGAAAACTACTTTAAAATTGTAGCTGGGTAACTATTTCACAATTTGAAGTAGTTAAACTACATGTTAACTACCGTATGAATGTAGCCTTTCAAACTAAAACTTCTTTCAAATCGTAGTTCAACTGCATCCGAACTACATCACGGAAAATAATCACAATCGGGACAGGATTGCAACTAATGTGACACTAAAGTGTGGGTGTGTTTGGGAGAAATTGACCTTTCTAGTAGAAAGAAACTAGTTCTAGTAGATTCTAAAGTAGTTCCAGTAAATTCTACTGCAGACAGAAAGTAGTTCCTACATGAAACTGCTTACAACAAGTGTGTGGATTATCTTGAGCACTACGAACTGATTGCTATTTCGTCCCATTATATCGGAGAGAGGGCAGACATCTCTACAGCCATCTGATGTCTCCCGAACTCTGCAACTCACACCAAAACTATCTAGTGGATAAACAGAGCTATTTTGTTAGGTTTCAATAGGCTCTGATACTAAAAAGTCATGTAGCTAATTAAAAGTGATTATGTTTGAAGTCCTAAAGAAAAAGTTCCACATTTCTGACAAACTTGGACTCAAGCACTGGGCTGCAGACACCGACTTTCCCGCCACTGAAAAGAGATGGATTATTTTGGCTCTTATGACAGCCAAACGGATACTACTGAGACCGGAGGAAGAAACACCTGCCCCATTACAAACAACAGTCTACAACAATGGCACAGTTGGCTGCTGATGACACACTGCTGGATAAACCTGATCAATACATTTGTTTGTGTGGGGCCCTTCTAACAGCTGGTTATCTGTAATTTAGTGATCAAGTTGGTAATCCAGTACCATCAAAGGAGAGTTATGCTTATCCTTACAGAGAGTGTCACTGTGTTGGTCTGTGTGTTTTTAAGTTTTACTTGATTTCCCTTCTTTATGTGTGATTTTAAGTTTTGATGGTTCTCCAGTTTTCGCTCTGTCCTCCAATGTTGAGCAAGCTGGGTACCATCTCATGCTGAGCTTGTCTATATTAAAAAAAAATCAAATTTTGAAGATGGTTAAAATATGTTGATGGGGAACCTGTTAAAGTGAAATATGGTCACATCTTAAGTTAGCTAATTTTAGCAAATAACTAGCTAAATTGCTAGCTAACCTGCATCAATCATTAGCTAGCTAGTTGGCTGGCATTTTGCTAAAATCATGCAGACTTTACACTTTTCCTGTGCAGTAATTAAAGTTTGATTATTTTCCTTCATTAATTTCCATTAATTTCTGCATGGCATGAAAATGAAATAAAAAAAACTCTTCTTTTTGTGAATGTTGCATTATTCTTAAATTACATTACAACAGAACAATAATATAACTTTGAACATGAATACAGAGTTGATGTTATCTGTTATGTATTACACAACTAAGTTTCAAGAGTTTGCTGGTTTATTTTCATACAATACATAAATGAATGGAAAACAATGGCTGCCTGGAAGCCTATGGAAAATACAATCAGGTTTCCAAAACAACAGCATGTTTAGCTGAGTGATGTTAAGTGAATTGTAGTAACTTGGTGAAAACACGCAAAATCACGGGATGCTTAAAAAAAAAAAAACCTCTAAAAATCCATCCCTCTGCTTAATTTCGGCTCCAAATGATGAACTGTCGACATGTTTGTCAAACAAATTATCCGTCAGTTGACTCAGGACACTTTCCAGCTCATCAGAGGATTATTGTCAGCCTGGTACATTCATTCCCAAACAAACATACCTGTTGTTGTTTGGTTTCTGCTCCGGACGCCCCGCAGGTCTCTGCGCCCCCCCTCCTCCTCCTCTTCACGCCGCGCTTCGGCCATCGCGATTTAAAACGATGTAGAAATAAAAAAAAAATAAAATAAAAACAAAATACAACAGGGATTCTTTACTAGAAGTTTGGTTACTTCATCTGTCTATACGGTGGGTGAAACAGGGGTTGCTGTCCCGTCCATTAGGGTGTGAGAGCGCGTCCTGTCCTCAGCAGGTCTGTCTCTGTCCTGCTGTGGATGGAGGTGGTGCCACCTCTCACTGTCAGGACCCCGACAGGCAACACGGTCCAACGTCTGCGTGTCAGAGCGGGACTATCCCAACAGGGCCATGCCCAAAACTTCACACAAAAGAAAACACCCATTTATGGAAATGTCAGAAGAACCTTTAAAGAACCAAAAGACTGTCAAATATCTGCTGAGGATGTGGACAAAAAAAAAACTAATGTGGCTTAAACTGTTTTTTATATATATTACAAATAATATTCATTCCTTGTTCACCTCAGAATTTTTAATTATTATCATTTTTATTGTTATTATTTTTTACCATATTCGTATTTTAGTTGATCGGTGAGCTGTTTAGCCATATTTTCTTGTTTAGTTTGTCTCTACCATCAAGTTCTAAATGTTTTTTCTTCTCCAAAATGCCAGGAATAAAAGTCTCATAGACCTATTTATTGATTTAAAAGTCGGCCTATAAATTATCCAACAATGTATAAGTTTTGAAGAATAACCAAAAATACTGAAAACATGACTTTTTACAAGAGAAGATATGTGCCAGGACACCACACTTCAGTTCTGTAGTTCTGATCTGTTTGAGACTTTTGCTACCAGATAATGGATTCAATATTTGTGGGATATTTAAAATCGTAATCAGTAGTTTATTTTTATTTTGATTGGTCGAACAAGCCTGGGGGAGACCTGTGATAGACCTCTTAGGATTTTGGCCTCCCTTGCATATTCTGTCATTACTCATATTACTTTTTAAATGTTCTTTTATATGTGCTATTATAAATCAAAAATCAAAGGTTTTCCACTGGGGTTTTCTACTGTTAAAAAGTCATTTGTTGTGAATTTGGTGTTATGTCCTGTATATTGTAGTCAGTCTCTTCCACATTCAGCTTTAATATTTTTACTACATGTATTTGGTATTGATGCACAGCCCTCTGAAATAATCCTTGATGAGTCGTCTTTGGTGTTGGAATGAACATGAGTACTTTTACTCAAATACTGTTCTCAGGTACTTCAAAATTATACTTTACATGAATATTTTCATTACTTCTTCCATCACTTCATCAACACTTTCTCTGAACAGGCGGAGACAGCTGTGAAAAAATGCAATTCAACATCTCTTCCAGCAGATGTCGCTACAGATCTGCTCATCTTTATAATCACAAACTTTAGGGGGAAAAAAAAAAATATGTCTTTCTCATTTGATTCAAGTCCAAGATTTTCAGTCAAATCATCACCACCAAGCAATTATATACCTTTGTTTGCTTCTAATTGTTTAACTTGTGACTTGGGCTAAATTTAATCTTCACTCAAGCATAAATGCAGCTTCTGTTTTTTTGTTCATAACTGTACAGTATAATTTCATGCTGGTAATCACAATAATCATGATCCCACTGGAACAACAGATGGAAACTCTGGGTGGATTTAGAGATACTGAAGCCTACAGTATAAAAGGCTTTATAGACTACAGAACTGATTATAAGAAGGAATACAGTATAATGTGCTGGAAGATTATTAGTTTATGGCAGTATGGTCAGCATTGACAAAATAAGCCTCAGAAGAAAATCTCAAATTCTAGATCAAGTTGTAATATATTTTTTAAGGAGACTTTTCTGTAGAGAAATTATATTTGGTTTTAAAATGAAATGTACAGAAGAATATTATTGCCAGGAAGAAGTGTAGTCTCAAAACCTTATTCTCAACATTCCAAATTTATTCTCAAAACTTTATTCTTGATATTTTATGTTATTCTCAAAACATTATTCTCAGCATTTCAGCTTTATATTCAAAACTTTATTTGTGACATTTTGACTTTATTCTTAAAACTTTATTCTCGATATTTAGACTTTATTCTCAAAACTGTATTCTCAACATTTCAAATTTATTGTCAAAACTTTATTCTTGACATTTTGACGTTAGAGTTCAAATCTTTTCTCAGAACATTTCAACTTTATTCTCAAAACTTTGTTCTTAACATTTGGACTTTATTCTCGACATTTTGGATTTATTCTCACAACTTTATGCTCGACTTTTTGACTTTGTTAAAAGTTTAATCTGGACATTTTGACTATATTCTCGTAAATTCGACTTTATTCTCAAAACTTTGTTCTCAACATGCAAAATAAATAATAAAAAAAAAATCCTCTTTTTTTTTTTTTTTACCTTATCCTTGGTCCTAATACTCTTTCATAGAAATGAGACCTAATTTGACATAAAGCAGTTATTGAGCCTGTCCTTGTAAGTCACCTTATTGTCCAACAGGTGGAGACATACTGCAGACATCCTTGTCAAAATCTGAATTTTCTCATCTTGTCACTTATTTCGATCGTGTCTTGATAAAGTAACCTGTATGGCGACTTTCTAACTGCGCAGAATCAGTAGGACTACGGCTGATGTTGTACTGCAGCAATAAGACTCAGCACTTCTCATCCAAAAGGCGGTTTTGGGAACCTGGATCCTGGAAAAAATGGTTTCCATTGAGAGCAGTGGTGCTTTTGGAGACCAAACAAACCACGTTGGACCAAAACTTCACTTAACATCTCTAATAATATAACAACCAATAATTTTATACATGCGTATAAACCACTTCTTCCAGGTTCATGAAACAAGCCACCAGTGGACGTGGGCCTGTTGCAGCTCAGTGGGAGGAGCGTCAAAGTGAGGATTAGTGCGGTGGCTTCACCTATGCGTGTGTGTGTGTTTGTGTGTCTGAGTGCGCGCTGCGGTCCAGGTTAAGTAGCTCGGTTTCATATATATAATACCTCCGCATTCTGTCATGAAAGGAGGAAACAGCTGAGCTGTGAGCAGGAGCGACTCGGTGATTCCTTCCTGAGAGGACAGAGGACATTACAGAGTGTGTTTGTGGTTAAACCTGCTGCTGATCGACGCCGCTCAAAAGTGCTCCGTGCGCTCTTTCCGTCCAACCAACCAGAGGATCCGTCCGACGGTAAGACAGAACAAGAAAGAAACACAACGTTTTCACTTGTTTGTAGTCGTGGCTTCAATTTAAGCGATGAATTATAACACGACAGAGACATTTCTGGTGTTGTTGGTCCATGTGTGCGCGTTTTGTTTTGCTTTCTGAGTCTGTGATTGACATGTGCGGGTGGGTGGGTTGGTGGAAGGGTTGGGTATCACCGAAGAAGTGCTGCCCAGGAGGGGAAAACCAGAACTCTCTGCTGGGTTTACTGGGGGACTCCCAGTAAAATGACGACTAGTTTTGCATCCTTGTAAAGTTAAATAAATGAGAAAAAAAAGACTCCCTTGCTGTGTTTCCACGTTCCTCACCGTAGAGACAAAGTAGACCCACCCTATCTCTAATCATAGCTCAGAATTTTGCAACCTCAGCCAATAAACCAGTCACTGCTTAATAACATGTTTTCAAATGGATCTGGTTTCATAATCCTGCAGTAACTTGCAGAGCTCACAGTTGTATTATATCCACGTGTAGTTGTTGATCGCTCCTGGCGAAGTTATTTTACAGCCTCCCGCAGGACAGGAGAGGTCTTCAGGTGCAGCAGCCCACCTGTCTCTGATTCACCCTCCAGCCAACCCCCATTTTTTTATGTCCTGATGATGAGCTTTGAACCCAGGTATCCATTGTGTGGCAGACAGAAAGCAGGCAGGTGGTGTTGAGTTACCAGCAAACACCATTAATGTTTCATGGCTGCCCATCTTGTGTGAGTGTCATTCCTTTACAGGTGTTCTCCTCCACCTGTTAAATCAATGTTGTCCACAATCAGCTGATGGAAACAGAGGCTTTTTGAGACTGTTTTCTGGGGGAGAAAACTGTGTTGTTTAGCTTGTTTTTCTCTCTCTACAGAGAAACAGTTCAGAGGATCCTCTGATTTATTGCTCAGCTGCAGGGAGGTTATTTTAACACCCTGTTTGTCTGTTTGTAACTTTGGTGCATATTTTGTTAGCTTGTTACTGAGGTTTTTAGAGCTGCAGCTGCCAGTTGTTTTCATTATTGACTTATCAGGTGATTTTCTCAATTAAAGCTACTACAACAAGTTTTAACTGCTTATCTTTATGTGACCTACATAAGATAAACAGACCACAGAAGACTGGTTGTTTCTATATAGTTGTTCTAAATAGCTGCCACTGGGTTGGATTCTCTTTAAATCAGGTGAAACATGTCTGTGTTTACGTTTTCCCAGGCAAAGTTACACTGAGTTGTATGTTAACCAGTTAAAAGGAATCAGGAGGACATTTTATTTAGATTAATTTTATTTTTGGTGTTATATTTTGTAGCTATGGAGGTGGAAACACTATGGCTTTTGTTCGCAGGGGCCAACAAAATCAACAAAATATGCAGTTAATTTGTTTTTGTAAATAATTGCAGAAAATAGTGACAAATTCATATCACAATTTTAGAAAGCCAAAACCTAAAAATATATATATATTTGTGTAATGTTCAACACAACAACAACAACAATATAGTAAGTAGGAATAAATAAAATGAAATGAAAATAAAGAAAATAATCTGTAGAATGAGGTAAACATTGGCATAGGAAGTAATAGTACCAAAACAAGAGGGTAGTCAATAATATAATCGCAAGAAAGAAAATATACGATATACGATACGATATACTTTATTGTCCCCATAGGGAAATTTGTTTTGGACTCAAATGCTGCACACAATATGGCTCCACAGTAATAAAGCAAACAACATAATAAATTGCACATCATCCACATTGCACATTACAAGATATTGCACATACCCTGTGGTAAAAAAAAACCATCATGAAACTATTGCACAATCCCTGCAGCCTCAAACAGCACTATTTAAAAGTTTAATGGAGGTAGGAACAAATGAATTTTTAAATCAGTTAAGTTTACAGTGGGGAACTCTGTATCGTCTGCCAGAGGGCAAGAGCTCATATTCTACATGCAGGATGTGTGATGGGTCGGTCAGTATCCTCCGAGCCTGCCGAAGAACAGACTGCTCATAAACTGACTGGAGGGGCTGGTACTCTCCCCATCACCTTCATGGTGGTGTGTACCAGACGGGCCAGCTTAGATTTTAGTTGTACAGTAAGGTTTCCAAACCATTCTGACATATCTGACCACACTTTCCAATACGGCCTGATAGAATAAAAACATAATCCACTGGTCCACACCAGACGCTCTGAGTCTACGTAAAAAGTAAAGAACACACATTTTCCACATGAGCTTTAAAACTAAAAGTGTTGTCTAAGTGCACGCCAAGGTACAATGCTTACAAAATAGTACAGCTTAAACCAAAATAGTAAATAAATATATTAAACCAGTTTGGGTGTTTTGCCTAAAATGATCAATCAGTTATCAAAAATATTTTTGTTCTGTGACAATCAGCTAATCAATCAGTTAAGTAATTGTTTCAACTCATACATTCGGTGGATTTTTCTTTTTAACGACGCAACATTAAGGCATTTTTGTTCACATTTTAAGCTTTTTTTTAACAATTGTCTCATTTGTGACTGCTGAACGTTTGTGAAGACATTTGAATGTAAAAAAAAAAAAATCTGGCACAAGTATCCCATGATTGTCTATTATTATTTATTGCCTTTTATTATCATTATAAAAGAGTACATTTGGACTAGAGATGTTCTGGTACCATTTTTACCTTTCTGATACAGATTTCGATACCTGAACTTTGCATATTGGCAAAGTAACCAGTACCGAAGTCAAAACATTACCAAAAAAAAAAAAAAAAAGCAGATTTGCATAAAATCCATTTGCAGGAAAGTTTAGAAAGGAGTTTGCCCAGTAGCCATGGAGACGGTTCAGTTGTTCTCATGTGACCTGTATGGGATTTTGGTCATGGTCTCTTTCACATTTCCCTGCTCAGCTCAGTAAACAGCCAAATGTTATCACGTGACTGAAATTCCATACTTGGGCAACGTGATAACGACTGAACCATCTTCTCTCCTTTTTTTGTGTGTGTCAAACTGTTTTTTTTTTTATTACAAGAACAAGTGTCCTCCATAAACGTCTGCATGTCATCATCAAATGTGGCTGCTGTGGTCTCTGAGCTGGTCTTTAAATGCTCTTTAAAGCCCCACAAACACAGTGACAGTGGCTCTTTTCTGCGCTCTGAGTCTGCACTGGGCTGATCTCAGGGGAAGGGATTTAAATATATCGGCATTTCTCAGCAGAATGACCACTTCAAAGGTATTTGTCGCTACAAAGGATGTGGAATTGTGGGTTTTTTATGACTGCTGGGAAGCAGTTTTATGTGATTTTGTTGTTTCGTTGTTTTATAAAGAAATCTGATACTATTTAGATGTGTTCAGTCTTCGTTATTGGTGACATGCTGCAGGTTTCTGCCTCCTGATCAGCTCCACTTCAACGTTCATATTTATAGCAAAAGTGTCAATCTTGACAAATTCCGTCACTTTTAATATCGGCATCCTAAACACGAGTGGGCTGATCAGATCATCAGACCTGCAGCAAGAATGCAAGTGAAGTTAAGATTAGTCCTTAACGGTTTCTGAGGAATGAGAGGAATGTGAGGCTAATCAGTCATCTGTATGATGACTAGTGATCTCAAGAAGGGACTCAAATCTGATGTAGTGTGAAATCTGTTTGGATAACATCAGAGTTCAGACCTGTGACCGTGACAGGATCTCTGTGAGTCTCCATGGCAGCAAGCTAGCATGAATAATGGTCATACTAATGTGATTAGATGTATAGGTCCAGGTCACAAGTTTGTGATTCAAAACAGATTTACTTTGCTTGTTGCTGCCTATAGAGAACACAGTGTTTCTGATGGATTGAAAGCAATGTTTCAGTATCAAAATTTCTTCTTTTTAAGTTTAAAATCATGAGCAGTAGAACGTTAACTATTGTTTTTTTGTAATTATTGCAAAAATGGTGCCAGAGAAGCTATTTTTGTTAAGTTACAGTATAGGTTGTGCAGAACCTGTGGGGAAAATTTAAGTGGAACAGGTGCACTAGTCAACATACTAGCAGGTGTGTGTGTGTGTGTGTGTGTGTGTGTGTGTGTGTGTGTGTGTGTGTGTGTCTGTGTCAACCTGGCTGAGACCCTTTCCCACCACAGACACAGACGGCTCAGCTTTGTCCCGTGTTTAGGATTAGCCCCACCTTCCCTGCTCATGTCCCCACACTGACCCTGAGAAGTGACTGACATCTTAAAGATTTGTGGCAATGGTGACAAACAGCATTTTGGGAAGTTCACTATTTGCCTTCTGTCTGAGAGTTTATGCCGGGTTCCTTTCAGAGGCAGAGATTGGACTTTCCCAGCTGAAAACTCCAACTTCCAGACTCAAAGTGTTTCAGGTGCACAACGCCAAACGTAAACAAAAAACAGCTGACCAAGACAAGCCGAAACGCCTTTACACTTCTGCTACAGGAACTCGTTCCTTTGGTGTTGTGTGTGTTAAATAGACAACTGTTTTAATGAAAACCAGTGACATAAATATATGTTACATATATACGGTATGTTAACTGTGTTCCCATCTATTTTTTTGGGGGGTGGTTAACATTTTCCTGAATAACTTCTGTGTAGAGAAGATGACTTTCAGAGATTGTTTACCATGACTAGCTAATAACACTGTACATATTTTGACATTAATTTACATATAGAACAGGTTTTACTATATGGTAGTTGTATGTATAAAATATAATTTACGTTGCCTTTTAGATGATGGTTTACTATTTACAATGTGCACTGTGGGTGCTGTGATTGTGTGACATCAGACGGCTGCCTCTTCATGAAGTCAGGGTAGATGGATTTACCCAGAGATCACAAATAGCAACGCCGACTTTGAGTGGCGTTCTATTGTACTTTTTCTCGCAGGAGGTCGGAAATGTTTGAGTTCCACTGCTCAGCCTGGGAGGTGATTAGCCTAGCTTAGCATAAACACTGAACGTGTGGAGAAACAGCCAGCTTGGCTCTCTTCGAGGTTCAGTACGTACACCTGCCAACACTTCCACAGCTCGCTAATTGACACATCTCATTTATTTAACACATACATGCATTACAGAAATGCTAAAATGGCTGTTTTTGGTTTGATGGGGAGATATATGCTTTTTTTTTTTTTTTTTTAGTGTAGCTTTACTGCAGCTCTTTTGCGCCTTTACAGTGGCTTCCTGTGGTTTTGACCATAAATTAAATAGAAACAAATAATTTCTCTTTTTGTTAACATTTTAATTTTCACTTATGGTTGTGGGCCTAAATTAATGCTTCCAGTTGTATAAATGAGTCGTCTATACACCAAATGAAAAAAGAAGTTTAAAGATTTTGCCAGTAGCTTTTTTTTAAGTCTCCCTAGGGTAGCTATGGATGCCAAATCCAAAAAACAGAAATATCTCTGAGGAAAATAGAGAGCTGCAGACATTTTTTTTTCCCTTTTTGAGCCAAAACTTAAAGGTAAATGAACAAAAATGAAATAGTAAAGGTTGCTGACTCCTAGCTTATTCTCATGACGTTCTGATAGCTCCATACGAAACATGCAGATATCTTTATGGTCCCCTTGGTGACATTTTCTACTGAATAATGATGTGATGTTAGACTACAAATATGAGTATTTTACGTAAAAAAAGATTCATTACAGCATCTGTGATAGTGACCCATTTGTTGGCTCGCCTGTTCCAGTTGAATACAAAGAATTGCCCTCTTTCCTCCCGCAAACTCTCTGCCGTGTCTTTAGAGCATTGTGAGCAGAATAGAGATTGTAACTGAATCAGGTTGAACCACTTCTGTTGTCCAAGAATGAACTGGAATGAAGGTTCAAGTTGTGTTTATGGAGCCTGCAGTTTGTCCTCAGTCACCAACATAAACATTATTCTGCATGCGGTTTGGACAGTGTTGAAGAGCCAACAGCATATACATTAGCTTGCATTTCTTTTGCCTTGAAAATTTATGAGGGGAAAAAAAAACACCATATAGGAGAAGTGTGCAGCCACTCGGAGGCTAAAGTAAATATTTTCCTTTTCTCAACTGAGCTTGTTTTAAAGGCGATGAAAAGTTAATCTGAAAAGGGTCAAAACACATCTGAGAAAAAAAACAGGTTCACAGTTACACACACCCAAGCAAATATTTGACACAGATGAGCCCGACAGGCATGTTGGTATGCACTGTATTCTTTATTTAAAACAAACTCCAGTTTCTGAATTATCTGCGTATCATAACTTTTTTTTTTTAAAAGGGACGTTCTGTATCAAAAACTCTCTTTTCATCCGGTTGGCTAATTACGCGAGTGCAGCGCTGCAGCTCGCTCTCATCTCTCTGATAAATATCTCTGAACATCACAGACACGCCGTATCTTCTCTCCTCTTTCCATTCCACATGCAAACATGGCTGCGTTTTTTTTATCGGCGAGTGAGACGTGATGCAAACGAGCTACAGAGGAAGTAGCAGGAGCGGAGATAGTGTATATACCCACACATTCTTATCGCTGACAGAAGCCTATTGTAGTGTGGGGGATCGGCTGAAGCCTCATACCAACATGAAAAGTAGGAGTGATGTCACCAGACCACATTGTGCACATACAATGTGGTAATTAAGCCTGTGAGGGTCAGAAAAAAAAATGTGTAGGGACCTGTGGTTCTAAGTCTCACTGATATTATATTCTCAGTAACATTTGGGTCATAATGATTTGGGAGCGTTATAGTGTTATGAAGAGGATTACAGTAAAAGACATGCTTTGTGTTTTTAAGCCATATTCTTATATTTTTAGCTTCATTAAATGGTAAGAAAACATATCCAGGCCATGGTGAAGAACCAAATAATTAATCAGTATGGCTCGGGTAGACTGTGATCTGATATTTTAGGGTCTCGTTGGGGGTGTAGCTTTCAGTAACAGGCCAGTCTGTAGTGCAACCAGTAGAAGACGCATTAATTGGAGCAAGATACCTTTTATTACATTATATTTTGGGATGTAATGAAATTTATTGTGGTATCAAAAAACAAGAAAAACTGACAACTTGTGTTAAATAAATGTTGTTGTTTTTGTGTTTTGTGAGCTAACGCATGCAAAAAATAGCCACAAATTGTCTTTTGTGGCAAGTCAAATAAAGTTTTATTGGTATAGCCCTAAAACACAAATCACAATGTTACTCAGGAGGCTTTGCAATCTGTACAGTATGCAACGCTCCCTGTCCTGTAAACCCTCTAAAGAGTGAGGAAAAAACTCCCCAAAAAACCCTTTTTAACAGTGAAAAAATGGAAGAAACCTCAGGGAGAGCCACAGAAGCAGGATCCCCCTCCCCTGTCAGGTGCTGCCTGTCATACGATCTCTTCTCCACCATCATCTTTAGCAATCAGTGTTTGAATTATGGACACACAATTGCAAAACAAAAACAATGCAACTGTGAGTAGCAGTTCTTTTATAAAATAAAATAGAAATATTAAAATAAATGTAATATCAGAGTAGATATCGTCACATCTGGTACGGTTTTGAGACATATTTTTATTGCAATATCAGGACATCAATAGTTGCATTACATTCATTTAGCTGACAGTTTTAACGAAAGTCACTCACACTAAGCGCATTGAGCCATGTGGATCTAACCAAAACCAGCATGTATAGTATTATATTGTATGTCGTCACACATGCAGGCCACTAAAATCTGTACATGCAGAATTCTTTCAGTTGTGATTACCTTAGATGTTTTGTTTTGTAAGGTTTTATCAGATGCTTTGTGGGACAGTTAACCACCACCAGTGGTAGAGATGACAAATAGATTCACATATTTAGTGAAAAAAAACTCTTGTGAGTAATAAGTCAGGGGAGGGAGACGTTCTCAGACTCAGTCAGGATCAGTCTGATTATCTGCACTGCGAGTGTTTCTGGACATATTAACCTAGTAAACTTCAAATCTGCACTGACTATAAACACAGCAGACTCTGTAATCATTATGACCTGCTGAGCGCTAAGTCCTGAATGTCAGACTTGACATAAATAAGAGTAGGATGTAGGCTGTCTGTTTTCAGCAGGTTAAAAACAAGGCCAGTGACAGTTCTAATTAGCATGTGTTACCATGCTGACATGTTAAACTAAGGTAGCATATGTACTGTGTAAGGGCAGCTGCAGAACGTACTAAGAAAAAAAGAAAAAGTATGCAGTTTGGAACGTAGCATTTATCTTCTGAACATCAGTGTGTTAGCATCGACATTGTGAGCATGTTGCTGTACTAGCATTAGCATTTAGCTTAAGGCATCACTCTGTGTAACTAAAGCCTCAGAGCACCTTTTATGGCTGTAGACTCTTTGTCTTGTTCGACTAAAAAAAAGTTAATAAATAAATGTACTTAAAATGAAATAAGATCAGTCAAACAATTATCAACAAACAAAATAAGCAATATAATAAAAATGTATTCATATTGTGGGGCAATTCGCTCTCAAAAATAAAAAATATTTAAAAAAAAACCTTTTTGCTAGTGTTATCTCCTTTTCCCTGGGTTACATGGGGTCTGACTAATAACTGGAAAACAATCAGTCACGTCAGTAGACTCCGATGTAATGAAACCTAGTTTACCACTCCAGCAAGTAGGCCAACCCTTAGTGATAACCTCGCAACAGAGACGATTTCTAGTCCCTGTTGAGCTAACTTGAGCTAACATTAATGCTCTCTAGAGATTGTTGGATATCTCAGACTGAATAACTCCACACAGATAAATGCAAAACTGGTTTGGTTGCTCAATCTTGGTATAACTAAGATATCTGCTGAAAAAAAAATTTTTTTTTTCATGGACAGATTGAGCTACTGCATCCAAAAACTTACTCAAAGCTAGTAGTGCCATATGTCAGACTATTTCAAGTCTGGTTGTGGTCTAAAAGGCATTTCAAAATTGAGAATAAAAGATCACAGTTTAGATCATAATTGTGATTAAACAGACTGTTATTTTTTTTATTTTGGCTGGATCGCCCACCCTTAACTGTCAGCACGTTCGAGAAAACATACTATGAGTTATCTTCTGTGTCAGCCTTGGATAATACAACACTGTTATCCAACACAAAAGTCTTATCCAAGGTTACATCTTTTCTCCTGGGTGGTGAAGAAAGGTCAGCGCATTCATACTGTATACACCCACAGAGTACATGCATTGACTCGTGCGCGCACAGGTAGGAGGATGACATCACACTTTGCCAATGTCAGCGGCAGGAAGCAGGATACTGTCTCCTCTGTCCTTGTCTGGACTAAAAAGCCTTTCTAAGTCTTATCTCTGTATTGGCTGAACTCTCTTTCACCAGAGTTGCAGCATGTGAAGTCGGCCACTTGTCTTTGATCTGAACAATGGGGTATAAGGGCTCCTGTATCCTCCTGTTGGCCTTTTAACGTCTTTATCAACTTCACGTATAGAGCTCAGTTTTTAGAACGGTGTGTTGTTCCCCTCCGGGTGCTGCTGTGCTTGTTGACCCACTGTTTTACCATCTCCTCCTCCTCCTCTTTCTCTTCTTCCCTCTCAGCTAAACTGAGCACCTGCGTGTGTGTTTCAACATGTTAATGAATCGTCTCTCGTGATCACTGAGCAGTATGGTAGGAACAGCCTGTTTCTGAAACCAGTTTCTGGATGAACGCAGCAGTCGGCCAACACCCTGTTAGCCTCCATGTGCGTGAGGACGCACAGACATGCAGCGTGGATCTGCTTACATAATCACAGTCTTATCTCATAAGCTAGTCGCAGTCATTATTCAGCACCTGTTGGGCTTGTGTTGTGTTGTCTAGAAACAGACTTTGTAGGGACGCCTCATCAGGAAAACTATATATATGATACAGTGAAGTTCTCTTATTTTAACAACAGCTCAACTGTTTCCGTGAAATTCTACTTAAAACTTTCTTACATCCACATCTTTTCACTGTAGGTCTAAAACACTTGTATTTGAACTATAGTCACTGTCCAGGGAAAACCATGCCTCATCAGTGTTGGTGATTTTGAATTTTTCAGAAACACTGAGGGATTAGTTTTTCTTGTACTGGCTGAGAAAATTCTCCTTCTTCTTATACTAAACAAACCATTTAAAATGGTTTATGATGCGGTGGAGGCATACTTGCTTTTTAATCATGCATTTACACTAATTTCTAAGGATGTACACAAATATCGCTTCGAACAGATGCATGATGGCAGCCATGATGCGTATATATGCATATGTGAGCACATTGTTAAAAGGAAGTATGTTTCTGGCCTTACATTATAATATTAGTTATATTACCATGGTTACATTATCCACTTTAAATGTTAGCATTTTTATTCTCCTGTTTTATTCTTATTTTTATCTTCTCTTTTGATTTTCCTTTTTAAGTCCTAGAGAAATGTGCCGGTTTATACTGCCTTGTGCTTGTTGTCTTACTACTTTTTACGTGAAGTATTTTGGAAGCTGTAATCACATCTTCCTTTTCAGTTTATACAGCAAACCTTTAGGAAAGAATGTCTTATTTAGACATTAGTGGATTCATGTTTCTGGACACTTGACAAATGTAAGTCAAATTTTCTTGTCCTTTTAGCTTTGTTTTGGTCTCCTCCACCATCCAGTGGAAATACTACGATGTGTTATAATATTATTATGTGTTAATTAAATGCTGCTAAATAAAGACTGACTCCAGCGTGGGTCTTATATTACCTCCCCTAATTTGTTTTACAGCCATTTATTGGCATTAATTTGCTGTCAGTGCTTTGGGTGGTAAGTTTGGTGAGTTAATAATTGAACATATAATAACGTTTTCTTTCCTTGTTAATTCTCCTGTTTAGGACATTTTAAGAGTGAAAATGACAACAGATGTCCAGTCATTTAAAACCATCCTTGCCTCCATTTGACATTTGGACATCTAAATCAGTCTCTCCGAAAGATAAATGGTCCGACACAGCGGTCGCTGCCCCGCTGGCTGAAGGGAATAATAGAAACAGAGATAAGAAAATGACTGGCCTTTTCCCTTCCTGCTGCGTTGTTGATTAGATGAGGATGGTGAGGACTATAAATAATCTGACCAGGCACTATCTGGCCTTTCAATGGCTTCACCTGTAGCACTAAATATTTTAACAGCTGCTATCACTTTATTGGGCCTGTCTGTCACTGACTGGGTTTCCATGGCCGCCACCTGGTCACTGAAAATGCAGGTTCAGGAGGAACGAAACTCAGAAAACTGACTTTTCTTTTGTCTGCTGCAGGTTACAGTCTAGTATTTAGCACCCAGAATGCCTCATCTTTCGGAAAAGGCAAGTTTAGACAAGAACTTTTAGTGTAATGAAATATATTTTGCAGATCATATTGACAGTTCATTGATCAAGTCTTTGGAATTGAGGTTTAAAACTCCTGTTTAGCAGGAAAGATGATCTTTATTCTGAGTAAAGGGTGTGTCTTCCCTCTGAGGTATTTGTATAGACCACGCCTGTGTGCGTGAAAACCTCTGGGGTGGCAGAAAAGCTGACAATGCCAGAAAACCAGATCAGGGAAAAAAAGAAAAGACAAGCTTTTCTCTTCCCTGTTTACACTGTTTGCTCCTTTCAGCCTGGGGCTGTTTCTGTTTTTTTAATTCCTCCTCTGAAGCTTCTTTGGCAAAACGTGGAGGTGCAACACAATAGCCAAGCTCATGTTCTCACTGTCATCATGTTTACTCTGGGAGTGGGGAGAGCCTGTTTTACTTTATGTAACACCTTTTAAAACAATTCCCTACTGGATAGGATGGGAAATTTATTGTTTCCAGCTGTATCTGTGCAGTGATAATGAGTAATTACTTAAAATGATGAAACAATTTGCAGGTGGGAAAGGCGCTGCCAAGGACCGTAACAACTCCTGGCTGTTGTCTCATTCCTTTTTCATAAGGACAAGACAAACACTTACTTTGTGGTAATGTAGAGGAGATGCAGCAGCCATTAAATGCTGCCAGAGCTATTATTAAAAATTGCACACTGCAAAGTGTGTAAAGAAACCAGGCAAAGCTTTGGGTATTGGTGCATTCACTGTGTCTGGTAATTTACATTTTAAAAGACAGGGGGATTGAATTTGGCTTTGTCACAGCTTTTGTTTTATTGTTGTTTAATTTGCCTGAGCTGAGAATTTATATTTTAATGTTGGCATTACTTTTTAGCCTGCGCTTTGCCAATCATTGAAGACCCACAGGAAAACATTTGTCATATTCCAGCACCAGTACCCGTAAAGTGATACTGATACTCCAGTACTTCATTTGATACCTTATTTCCTTCTTAAATTCATACACCTCATCTGAATTCAGGAAGTATTCCTGAAATACACATTTTATGGTTTTATGTTCATCAGCTGTCTGAGCAAAAGATGCTTCGCCAAACAATTGTCACATGAAACTGCTCTGCTGCATCTCTGCAATTTGTTGATGTGTTTACAGAGAGGCTGAGGAGCAAATCTGTTTGAACACAAGCTTTACATAATAAAAATCAGTGAAGTTTGCAAAAATTAAAATCTCATATTCACTTAAACTGCAGCAAAGATGGCTTTTTTATTTTCAAGGCCCAAATTAATCCCCAGTCCTCAACATCAACATACATTCAGGAAATAATTTCTAAATTATTACTGAAATACACTCTGAGAATTACGTAGCTGTGGCAGTGTGTGTTTCTCAAGGAAGTGACCCTGTGACGTCTAATACAGGAAATAAATAGAGTCTCGTGAGGAGTATCTGCGGGTGCAGCTAGCTGTATCTGCTCTGAGTGAAATCCCAGTCTGGATTTGTCTGCTCTGCTGATCTGATTGTGTCTCTTCGCTGCGGAGAAGTGGAAACGACAAATATGTGTAATTATCAAATTGCCGTAATTGGATAATTGGAAATTGCCAAATCAGGAGAGGCTTGTGTAGCAATGAGAGCGCTACGCCGCCAGAGACTGTAAACAGACAAATACACACACACGGCATTCTCATTTAAACATTCAGATCACAATAAAACTGTTTCAGAACCAACTCTTGGATTCACACACACACACACACACACACACACACACACACACACACACACACACTGTATTTTTAAGATGTATTTTTAACAGCCTATACTTTGGCATGTGCTCTGCTTGTCCCATTTCTGGCTATCCCGTATTTCAGGTTATTTTGAGCAAGTAGAGCAGTGTCTTCTGGGTAACTGTGGGCTCTCCCTCTGTGTGACAACATGGCAGCAGGTACTGTAAATGAGAGCATGATGTAGGTCATGACTTTCATTAATAGGCCTTCACTTGATTATTTGAAAAGGCATATTTTATTAAACAAAAACAAGTGCTCTTTGTTGTGCCGGATGGGAAATGTCATATTTCAGACCCTCAATGGTTTGTTTAGAATATTATTATGATTGAGAAGGGTGGTCAGACAATACAGCTGTGTTGTATTGAGTTGGTAGATTCAGGTCTTAACCTGTTTGGCTCTTATTTAAAGGCAGAAATTCACTTTACCAAATGGAGCATAACTGAGAGGAGGTGTTGCCAGTGTATTGTTGTCTGAGAGGAGCTAATCGCTGCTTACATCAGGCTAATCTGGCTGTCTGTTGTACCATCGAAAAAACAAAACAAAAGAACAACAAGAGCAACAAAAACCGTCAGGGGCTCTGCACAAAAAGTTTTTTGACAATCACCTGTCAACATCAATAATTCACAACACAGCAGGGCCAACAATAAGACAGCAGCAGGAAATTAACGCAAGAAGCAGAGTGAGACTGATAAACAGGTAAAAAAAAACTTCAAAAGTCTGGCCTGAGTGAACTACAGCAAACAGGCTGATAAACAGGGAAATTTAAAGTGTGACTGCAGAAAATCAGGCTTTTGATTTTTTTTTTATTATTATTTAGCACATATTAAAAACAAAGAAAACAAATAAACAAAACAAAGAGTGGAAATGGGCGATACTTTTGAAGGGTCAATTCTACAGTTTTCACTGTTAATATGTTACCAAATTATGACTGTAGGTAAATTCACTATCCTGATGTTTGTCTATCACTGTTTGCCTTACCACTGACTTTAGCCAAACCAGAAATGGATCTTTGAGACAAATCTTTTGATATTTTAGAGTGTTAAAATTCTGTTATTAACATTACAAAGACATTTGTTTCAGACATAGACATAGGTTTTCATATTTACTTGAAACCACAGGCGGGATGAAGTCTTTTTTTTTTTCAAGTCACAAGGAAGTCCAAGGTCTTTTCACTCGAGTCTTGAGACAAGTCCTGAGTACTAAACTTTGAATTTAGTGTCCTAAACAAGTCATAATGTAACAGTGAGCTTCTGACCTCATTGATACACAAAGCCAAACAACTTCACATGTTGAATGAAGCTGTAAGTTGTTTTGTCTCCGTATGTAATTTTCAACCTGTGTGTTTTGCATACTGCAATTCAGTTTTTGCTGACCACTATGTTGTGTTATCTGAAATTTTTTTTCAATTGGACTTGAGTAACGCAGCATTACTTATTCAGGTTTCTCTCCTGCAACATGATTGGATGCTGTTGGATTGATTCAAACAAGGTGGATCAGGGGAATTAAGCATTGAAAACAAAAATTAATTGATCCGTAGCACACTTTTTAAATAACACACTTTTAAAATCTTTGGGCGTGGTGGAAGGTACCAAGTATTTTCAAGGCTGCTGAAGTCATGAGTCATTGGCGTTACAAGTCTTTTTTGATTTTGCCAAGTCCAATCTAAAGTTGTCAAATTTGTGAGTCTGTTGAGTCATCTGATCGGAGTCCACACCTCTATTTGCAACATATCCTTGGCATTTCTGAGCTGCAATGTCTTCTCTTGTTTCTAGTGAAGCTGAGCCACTTGTTTTTGATTAAATTCATTTTGTAATAAAGAGAGAAACAGACGCTTGTAACATTTGTGTTCTGTATAATGTTTAATCATTCTCAATATCACTTTTTCACTGCTGACATAAGATGTATGATTACAAAGGACCATTATTAGAAAGGATTAAATCTGGCAAACTTTCTGTCAGCTCTGGCAACCAGAAGCTGATAGCTTTTTGCCAACTTTGCCATCTTTAAAACCTGCTGTCAGGCCTTAAAGGGATAGTTGGGATTATTCAAAATGGGGTTGAATGAGGTACCTATAGCCACAATAGATGATGGGAAGCTGCAGTCATATAAGCCAAATATCGCTCTGTCCAAACCAACCAAACTCCATGGGCGAAATTAGTAATTTTGCCTTGCAGAACACAGGAGTGGCCAGTTTGCAGCTGCTTCGATCAGTGAGTTTGTTTGCGTTAATATGTGACTTCAGTGTTTTATAAGGTTAGTGCGGATTCACCAATATCACTCATTAACATAAACAAACTTATAGATCGAGGCAGAGGTAGACCAACAACTCCCATGTTCTACTACGTAAAATTGCTAATTTTGCCCATGGAGTTTGGTTGGTTTGGAGAGAGCAATATTTGCTTTATGTAGGGGCAGTTTTCCGGCAGAAAAGGATGTCTGATGGCAAAGTAAAGCATTGAAAATATTCTAAATATAGCGTACCGTTAAACTGTTCCGACATCTACTGTAGGCAATGCATTGACTATCAATATGTAGTGCATACAGCCGTACTTCAAATAATCCAAACTATCCCTTTAAGTAGGGAAATTAAGTTACATTTCAGGCTGCTGTATCTTTATTGGTAGTGTGGGCCAGCCTTTAATCACAGAGTTGGTGCTTCAGTTTCTGAGCTCCTCCTGTGTGTATGCAAAAGAGCACTTACATTAAATTTACTGTACAAACGTCATTTACAAAAAGATGTAATGTAGAGCTCCATGTGTGGCTCTCGTACTGCGCTGCCTGGGGGGTGGGGAATTGCGGTGGAGTCCACAGAAAGACAGAAAACCAGGCTGAAAAACATAATGAGTGTTTGATGACTCGTCTTGAGCTCACTCACCCACACACACATCTCCATCTGTCTCCCTCTCACTCTCCAAACTGTTTACACGACATCACGCTCTTATGAAAGATTGCATGTCGATTTCCAAGAACAAACCCACATTTTTTAACTTGTTACAGGCGAAAACATCAACAGCAGAAGGAGAAAACAGAAATAGATTTGGACAGTTTTGAGCTCCCGTGATAGGATTCCCACGATGGCAGTTGTAATGTTGGTGAAGAACGGGCCTCTCGTGGTGGAGAGTTACATCACAACACTAATTGAAAGGGACAATAGTGTTATTCTCCCATGACGGAGGGATCATGAGGATGTGATATTCTTGTTGAATTCCTGCAGAAATGTTATTATTTTAGGGTTATTCTGTACTTTTTCTGCATGTGAGCACTCTTGTCATTTTTCTTGCACCTCCTCCTTTTTCTGGAGACTTTCTCTCACCCTTGTTTTTTTTCTTTCTAACTCCCTCCCCCTCCTGTTCTCTCCTCCCTCCTTTCCTCCCTGTAACCTCCTCCTCTCCATCTCCATCCAAGTGGCGTTCGGAGCAGCTTACTCATGTCCAGTCATTTCCCACCACGCCTGGCCTCTCATGCGGACGTTTGCTTTCCTAACATATCCTCATATCTCTTTTTTTTTTTCCCCTTTTTTTGTGACAACAGGACAAGAATGAGGTCCTTGTCTGCGTCCCGTCCCTGTTAAAGATGGTTCAGCAAAGGTAAGACACACACACACACACACAGAGAGAGAGAAAAACACACACGTGATCTGACACTCTCTCCACGCTGCTTTCACATTCCTTCTCAAGAATCCAAGCAGCCGGCACTCTCCTCCTAACTGAAAGCAGATGGTGAAAGTTTGACTGTGCAGTCTTGTTATGCTTAAACTCTGTGGTTGGTGGGGATGTTTCTGTGGTTCTGGGGCAAAGTGGATTCAAAAGAAGAGGGTGAGCTGTGATTGGTTGAGAGGCACGTTTAGGGGCAGGAGCTGCAGGCTCTAATTTGGTATTACTGTGGCATGCAGCTGCTGCGTGTTTTACAGTTGATCCCCTGTGGTGACAGAGTCCATATGATCCTGTGTATTGTGTAGCGAGAGTGTTTAACTTTCTCCTGACATTGTGTTGGTGCTTTGAGACAGAAAGTCCTAAACCATGTCCTGTACATTTTAGTCATGCTAGCAGCGTGGCTCTAGAGTGGTTGGTCTAGAATTAAATACCTATTTGAGGGATTTAGATGAAATGTTCCAAAACACTCATGGTCCCCTGAGGATAGGAGACAAAAAGTTAACATTTATTCAGTTAAATACCTCAACATCTGCTTAATGGATTATGCACAGACTTTCATGGTTCCCACATGATAAATTGTGATAGCTTCCTGTAACGCCATCATCAGGTATTGGATAAAATCAATAACATTCCCATCAGCCTCAGCTGTGCTCTGTGTTTAGTGTTAATTAGCAACCTTTAGCATGCTAACATTGCCAACATACTGTAAGATGGTGATCTTAGTAAACATTACACCTGACAAACAAAAGTATTTGCGGTGTCTGGCCACTGTTTTGACTTATTGATCAACTTGGAAAGGAAAAGACTGAAGGGACATCACAATCAGAATAATTATTAGACACGTCTATAAAAACAAAGGTTTGTTTAATTTGACATGAGGTCATACAGACTTGTCAAAATTGTAATTTAAAAACACGTAAATTGCATTGTTGTGTATGTGTGGCTCAGTTAGCTCAGTTAGCAAGCAGCTAGCCGTCATATTAGCTGACTCGAGTCTGTCTATTAAGGCGCACCGGGGAAGGGATGGTGTTTACACTTCTTGCACAGAAGCTCTGGACCACTAGGAGGAGGATGTTTTCAGTCCTGAGGTGGGGGGACCAAATGTGGAAGGCCAGCCAGGAGCAGTGCTGCATCTGGCACCAGAACCGGAGTAAAATAGGCATTTAGCTCAATGCAGTGCAGTCCAACTTAGCTGTTAGCATGGCTGTAGACTTTCAGTTTTGTAAAACGTTATTGAAAAGAGCATAAGATCCTAGGAATGTGACTCACACTGTAAATGTGACCTCAGTTCAATTTGTAATGATAGTCATCACAAACAGTCACTGTCTGCAGAGGAAACACAGGGAGATGAGGCCAATGACCAATCCCAACATCCTTCCTCTGGAAGTGCCGGCGTTTGCCTGGAAGCATGATACAGACAGTATAGCAAAGAACTGGATTTATCTTTGGATGTGTTTTTTTCTTCACGTTATCCTGCCGGAAAAAGCACTGCGCTCTTTTTGTTCCCAGTGTTGTCAAAGAAAACTTCTGTGTTGTTTAGCAGAATCAATCTTTCCAGTAATGTCCTCTCCAAGGGCAACAGCAAATTACTGTAGTTCCTTTCTGGGGGAAAAAGTGGGCATCTTCCAGTTTTCCACCGTGCCAGTGTGAGTGTTGGAACTGATCTGCAAAGCTACCCTAAGGCTATTTTCAACTAAAATAATACACAATTTTTTTCATAAAAACAAGCAGTGTCGACCTTATTTGCCTAAATATGTTGTAAAATATGCCATCTGGACATGAAAACACACATACCACATACCAAATTCATGCCTGATCTACAAATCTCGTCTTTTGTTTTCCCCCCATCTCAACCACATTCAGCCTGAGTTGTTCACACCCAGTTGCCGTTCGCCTTGTGATGTCAAAAAATGTTTCTGTAATGAGAGTGATGTCAGGGGGCCTGCAGGAATCCACTTTGGGCGTCTGAGATATTCCAAAAGCAATTTGACAGCTCAGTCCGAAGTCCAGAGCGCGGCAGGCAGCTCTCTGAGCCAAAGTCGAGCAAGATGTGTCTCTTTCTCTCCTCGACTGAGTCATCTGACTTTGCCTGTTATTGTTCTCTTTGCTGCATGCCTGTCATAGCTGCTGTCTAGCCATGCAGAGGCAGAGAAATGCGCTGCAGTCACCAGTCATATCATTGCATCAGTTCTGCAGCCGTATGAAGCAACTTTTTGTGTTTTTTTCTGTGTGATGATGTTTGCTTGTGTTTTTTTTTTCTGCCTCCCCAGGTCCTCTGTCATTATGCTTCCCCCTGTGGTTATGGTTGCACCCAGTAAGCAGTCAGGAATGTCCTCCTTCTCCTGCCTATGACATGGTTTAACCCACGTACGATCCGGTTGCCATGATGGCCTCCATGGTTGCCAATGGAAACCGAGATGGGCAGTCTCTGGTCCTGAAAGGGGTGGATCCAGAGACCTGCATGATTGTGTTCAAGAACCACTGGGCTCAGGTAAACGCCAACGCTGAATCAAGAGAATCCTGCAGCTTAAAGGAATAGTTTGACATTTACAGAAGTACTCTTATTTCCATACCACGGTCATAGATCACTGGAATGGTTACAGTGGACGCCATATTACCACATTATACATTATATTCAAAATAAATAAATTCAGCCAATAGATGCATGTGCATAACACTATTTCAAAATAAATCGATATTTAGTTGTTGCATATTTTAATGCAATTCAAATTGTGCATAAAGGGACTTATTTTTATAACTGGAGAGATTTAAATATGTCAGACTTAAACAGATTGTGCTGGTTAAAAACAAAACAAAATGGTAATTACCAGATGACAAAAACCCTAGTCAACAGTTCACTGAAGGCAAACATGCCTAAAAAAAAGAAAATCTAAAAAATACCAATGTGTTGCTCAAGTCTGTGCGTTAAATATAGAGATAATAGACACCACCCACCCATCACGTCCGTGCTTCATCTCTGCTTGTTACGAGAAGAAGAGCTGCTGCGTAAACTACACGTAAACCACACGGCTTGTATGCAGATTAAACTAATGAGATACATCTTGTTAATTAATGATCTTTAGAGGTGTTTGTAGGTGTATTTTTTAACTTTGGACAGAGCAAGGCTAGCCGCTTCCAGTCTTTATGGTAAGCTAAGCTAATCACCTCCTGCCTCCAGCCTAATACTTTAAGGTCGTATTAATTTGTCAAGCATTTTCCACAACTATTTTGAGTTGTTCTTTAAATTACTTTTTAATTTCTAAAAATGCTGTCCCAAAGCCTGAGCTAAACCTGTCTGTAAAAAAAGATGTTTTCAACCATTTTAGCTTGTATTTCCTTAAAGCAATGCAATGTCTTTTGATAACCCCTCATCACAGATTTCATATGTTTGAGTCAAACTGACAAGTGATTTTCTTGCAGTGGTAGGACTGTCAAGTATTTTGCAAGAAAAGACCATAGAAAAGTCTATAAAATGAACATAGTTTTGTGTTCCAGTTAAGATCCAAGGTTGGGAACCATCATGTTAACAAAAGCAAAGACTGTCAAAGTTATTTTTATAGATACATATCCAACTTTAGTTCTACCTCGCTGACAGTAGAAACTGACTGGTAAACTCCTTAACTGTCCCAACAACACTAAACTGCAGTGCAGTTGTGGCCGGTGGAATGAGTGTTGGCAGCGTGAAGCCGACTGTCTCAGACTCTTGGCTCCTTGCAGCGTTGCGTGTCCCTGTTCACCCCTGTGGGTCCTGGCAGCCTGCGAGACCTGCTCCTCCCACACTGAGAAGAACAAAACGTTACACACACTGACAAAAATATGACACTGACCAGACACTGAAGGGTTAGGAAAGTGTGTCTGTGTCAGCTGCTCGCATGTCTGAATTAGTGGCTGTCAGCGTGGGGTCTGTCACTTCTGTAAGCGAGGACGAGCTGAGGCGCTCACAGTTAATTAGCTGAATTACTCTTGAGTTTTTATTAAATCTGCACCCAGAGAAGCTTGAAGGGGCTGTGTGGTTTAATCCAGATGTGTAGCCCTTGCTGAACTTAAGTTAAAGTCTCGCCTCACTCAGAAATATGGTTTGCATATAATCACTTCATTTGGATGTTTGACCTTCACCGTGCAGAATGATTTGCAGAGTCGAATGCTAGAAATCTATTTTCACATTCATCTGCTAAAGGATGAAAAATTATCTTCTTGTCTGGGACTAATCGGACAATAATATTTGTGATTGGTCCTGTATTGAGTGAAACGGGCTGCGATGTAATCCTATGGCGCCGTGTTCGTGCCACTGACAGGCTCAGATCGTTATTCTAAGTTTCTGACAACATCATGGAAAGGATCACTGCAGAGAGAGGCCTTACTCATATCTCACAAAATGAGTAAGATCCTTTTTGTTAAACCAGAACCAGCCAATTTATCTTTCTCGTCAAAGCCACCAGAATCCATTTACCATAGAAGCAGTAATTTTATAATCATAAAATGCACTTAATTCAAACTTAACAGAAAGTAAGTAAAGTAAAGTAAAACTCACCAAAAACTTTTTTATTCATCTTTTCAGTTGTGTCCAACTCTCTTCTTTTTTTTGGCTCAAATAAAACTTTAATACACCGTGTTAATATGAGAAGATAGCAGAAGAAGCAAGCAAGAGGGAGGCAGGACATCAGAGAAGCTGCAAGGAGAAGCAGCATGAACAGCCAGAGTATTTTCATATCTTATGTGGTGAATTAAGAGCTTATTTCTATCAAACCTGCAAAGGATGAGCAGTTGTAGATAATGGATGAATATGAAAATGTCTCAACAAATGGAGTCTGGTGGTTTTGCTCATTACATTGCAGCCTGTTTCCTGGCTGACGGCTGCAGCGCTCTCCCAAAATAAATTCACCTGTTCCAGGTTGAAAAACACTCAAGTTAACCTTTAAAACATGTCTGGAGGGGATTGGAAGTGCTGTTGTTTAGAATATATTTGTTAAGCCTGAAGCTTGTGACTGATGACATGTTGTGTACTCTGCAGGGTGGAAGCGCCTGCGGTGATAAAATAAGTTTGTTGTATTACCGGTCATGGTCGGGAAGCTGTTCCTGCAGTTTACACACATCTACGTTCTGATAGTTGTTCATCCCTCCATTTTTTTTCTGCTTATCTGCGGTCTGGTCGCGGTGCCTGCAGGCTGAGCATGACGTCCCTCTACTCAGCAACATTTCCATTCTCCTCCTCCTCGTGTCGAGAAGAAGGAGAAGCGGTTTTACTTTGACCCCCTTCGACCTCTAATAGTTGTATGACTTAAAAAAACAAACAAACAAACAAACAGAAAACTGCCATACTATTGTGATGACCTGTCTTTTTTTTATCTGCACTCATTTTGCACGCCGTTTGTTGTCTCCAGTGTCACGTCATGCTGTTTCAAAAGGTCAACAACACCTGATAAATGATTTCCTGTTTGCATGTCACTCCTAGCACCCAGGGGTATGACAGGCTGTTTATGAGCCGGGGGCGTTCTCGTTTTGTACTTTTGCATTTAATGCACTGAAGTGAACTGTCATCTAGGGCTGCAAATAACTATTATTTTCATAGTCAATTAATCGGTCAATTTTTTTTGCCTTGAATTTTTCTTGATTAATAGTTGTTTGCCTATAAAATGTCAGAAAATGAAAGCGAAAGATTCAGTTTACTGTCATAAAAGAGGAAAGAAACCAGAGAATATTCACATTTAAGAAGCTGGAATCAGAAAATTTTGACTATTTTCTTATAAAATTACTCAAACCGATTTATCGATTATCAAAAAAGTTGAGGATTAATTTAATAATCAACTAATAACTGATTAATTGTTGCAGGTCTACTATCAACTATGATAGATATCACTATCATTTTATTGCCCAGGCCTAATATTTATTTTTGTTTTTTTGATGTATATTACTGAGAAATTATGTGAAGTTATTCTGTTACACTAGTTTGATAATTTGAGGTTGAAGTTTCTTTATTGACCTTGAAAATAAGAGCTGGACAAAAGATTTTACTTGCTGTAAAAGAAGTTGTATTTGGACCTTGTGCATTTTCTAAAGTAGGTGAGTTACTCCAGTGACACGCTTCATGTTGGATATATCTATTGCTATGGTTGTGTAATTCAGATTGAAGTGGAGGGATTATGCTGTAAGTGAGCTTATTGTTTTGAATACAAACCAACCTGTTATAGTTCGTTGCCAGGTTTAGCAGGCTGAACAGTAAAGCACAGACCAGTGATCAGCTTGGCACTGAATATGACGGCAGACCAACCGCTGCTTTGTTTTACAGTTTGTAGTTTGTTTTAAACACATTCATAAAGTCCTTTCAGGTAAAAGGATGTCTCTCAGGAGTCTCTTCAACCCCGCATAATCACACATTAACATATTAAAGGTTGTTAGTTTGTTTTTTAGGCTTCTGTTGGTTTAAAATGAAGAAAAACTCCTATACTTTCTGTTTTTTTTAAGGAGTTCTTATGATAAAAATACAAGAGTCTGACTAGTCGTTGCTTCTGACTGTGAGCAGAAAAAATGAGAACTCCCTGTTCCAGATTAAAGCTTGTTTTTTTCTTCAGGGAAACTGGCAGCACACAATTTCACTCCTGCAGAGTCGCATTTCCATGCTTAGTTAATCTGTAGCCAGATAAGCGAGCTCTTGACTTTGGTTTCAGTTCGGAAAACCTTGAAATCCGAGTAACGCGTTGTAAGTAATATTGGTCTTGTCCCTCTGTTAGGAGCTCTGCCTGTTTCATTGGCAGATTAGGTTTATGTTCATTTGCTGCGTCTTATCTGCCGCTCTCCAGGCCTCACAGAGCTCATTGTGTTTGTTGTGACACGCAAAGTGATCTGTCAGCTACTGTGACTGCCAACAATCTTTAACTGGAGACAGTGAAGTATGGGGCAGTTTGTTCCTCGTCACTGTGGCTCTTCAGAGGTACTGACTCATTCCATTCATGTCTAATGCCAAACTTTTATGAATGTGTTTCTGTTCGGTGTCGTGCGGCTCATGTGGAAACACTCCCATCCAGTGTACACCAGTGTGCTCTGGTATCAAACCAAACCAACCGAGTGGATCAAGTCAGACAAAACAGTAAACAGGTGTTTTGGTTAAAGTGGCTGCTCTCGTCCCCTCAGGTGAATTTTTTCTGGTTACAATAACATTTCCTTTTTGAGCATCTGTAAACTTCAAAATAAAAGCACAATGTTAAGTATGTACTTGGGATACTTTTTGCAATATTAACACCTTAAAATTGGCACTTCAGACCGCTGCCTGAATCTGACACTGCCTGTGTCATCCGGTATTAATAATGCATAAGATATGCATCAACACACCCATCTTAGTCCTGTGCTTAACAAGCTGACAAATCAGAAAAGTCCAGAAGTTTTAAGAAAAGACACAAGCATCAGCAAATTTGGCTCTGAGGTATTGTTTCAATGTCTAAAAAAGTCTTAGTCTGTTTTTCTCCCTAATTATTTGCTCTTTTTTCTGTAAAATCTGAGTTCCCTTGAGAGGAGTGCAATATTTTTCAGCATGGCCCTGCTCATACTCAAAACTTTTATAGTTAGAAACACCTGGAAACTGCCCCATGCAACCACAGTCTGTTTCACCTTATATTGTTTATTTGGATCCCTGTTAGCTTCCATGAAGTGGTCACAGGTCTTTCTGGGGTCAACAACAACAACAACAAGAATAAAAAAGACAGCACTTTAAAATCACTTAGTATGAATAAGTCAAGAAAATGCAGTATTCTTACATTTTCATTATCAATTGAGCTGACAAATGTTATTTTGATTTATGATTTTGTTTATAAAAAGGCAGAGATATATGACTGAAATCAGATATCAAAATATTTTTTACTAAAACTTTTAATACTGTTATTATGACAAATTTGTGGGGATGACAACTGAGCTTTCACAAAATATTAAGACGAGATTTTTAATAAATAATCATCAGTAACGTGGACGTAATGAATAAGCGGGTAAAGGCAGATAATAGAACAACACTTATGCCGTATCATGATATAATGATATTGTTATAATGTTGATAAATTGCCCAGACATACTATTAAATGGTTGAAATGTTTGATAAATACTCATTGCATGTTCCCAAAGTATAAAGTGAAGTCATCAATTTGCTTCTTTTGTCTCCAACAGACTTGAAAAATGACTGAAATGATTAATTGATTATCAAAATAGTTGGCAGCTGACTAATTGTTGCAGCTCTACAAGAAGCAATAAATAGCAGCAACCAGCTTCTCCTGATATTTACTGTAACTTTACTGAAGTGTGTTATTCAGCACAGTGTGGAGTTGGAGTCTGGCCATGTGATGCTACCTTCAGTTTGACATCACGGCTCGTACGTCTCATTTACCGCCTCGCCAACCTCCCACAACTCATCCTACTGATGCACCAGCAGCTTCATTCACATTCAGTTTGTACAGCTTGTCCCTTGAACTATAATAAAAAATCATGTGTACTTGCAGCTGCTGTGCGAATAACTTTAGGCATCACAGTTTAACAAACTTTAACCTTGTCTGTGACCTTGATAGTGTCAGTATTATGCCAGCAGGGAGCCCACAACCACAATCTGACTCCTCCGTATGTCCAGTCAGTAAAATCTCTCAAACCTGACCTCTTCCTGTCATCGCTGTGATGGCCAGGGAGTCTGAACTGGACCGATCGCTGAGCCTCAGGCCACTGGGCCAGGCCCCATCGGGCTTAGACGGGGATTACAGACTCTGTTCTCTTGTTTCCATCAGCCGTGCCCAGTCCTCTTGTGCACAGCCAGTTATTGTCATGGCAGCAGTGGCAGGCTGGGGACACTGGCTCCATTATTGTAACTCTGGTTTCTACGCAGCGGACACACAAGGGAGGGACTGGATACACAAAGGACTGTTTCTCTCTGTGCTAGCAAACTGAGTTTATCTGCACTTTGCTGCTGGTCTGTTTACACTCTATTATTGTACATGGTTAACCTGTCAGGAAGAAGAGATTTTTCCTGCAATGCATCAGTTTTAATTTAGCATGGTACACAAGCACTGTCTGTAAAAATAAGATTAAACCTGCTATAAAAAGTAAAGACTGATATAGTTTAATATGTTTATGTGAGTGATAAGGCTTCAGACCCTCTTTGTCAACATAAAAACAAACTGATTGAGTGTTTTTTGCACTTTTGTTTACAT
The DNA here is from genome assembly GCF_056507025.1 of Lutjanus erythropterus. NCBI lineage: Eukaryota > Metazoa > Chordata > Actinopteri > Lutjaniformes > Lutjanidae > Lutjanus > Lutjanus erythropterus. Next base: position 13,843,713 of record NC_139319.1, on the reverse strand, counting down.
CCCAGCGATCAATTTGCTTTCCCCTCGGATGTTGTTGATTGAGTTTGTGTCAATCTTTGTCTTCATGTTGTGTTTTCCAAAATAGTGGCGCTGACTAGTTATGTTAAAGGGACAGTTCAGATTATCTGAAGTGGGGTTGTATGAGGTACTCATCCATAGTCAGTGTATTACAGCAGACGGCAGCGTCGGTTTGTAGAGCAAGAGGGAGTGCCAGTGTAGGAGGCTAAGCAATTTGCTGCTGTGGACAGCCTGTTGGGAATATTTTCACCTCTTTACCTTCCTGCCAGACAAGCATTTCTAATGGGATATTTTGTTTAATAAGCCAAATATCACTCTCTCTCTTTGTTGGTGTTATTGTGTGACCACGGTGAAGCCCAGCTAAACCTTTAAAACACAGTAGTTACACAATAGCACAAACAAACTAAGCATTCAAGGCAGTGGTAGATGAACAACTCCGGTTTTCTGCAAGGTAAAATAACTGTTTTTGCAAAAGGAGTCTGGTTGCTGATTGAAAAGTCACATCAAAGTGTCTCTCTAGCAAATCTCCAACCCAAGAGTCAAAAAAAAAATTTGATTGGTGTGAATTTATTGATTTGTACATCTTCACCAAAAATGTTATTTAACTGGAATGAAAAGCCTTATACTTTGCAGTTTTACTAGGGGTGTAACAATTCTCCAAATCCATGATTCGTTCAGACCTTGATTTTTTTTTTTATTTGTTTGGCTTTTTGTTTAAATTAGTTAAACAGGTTTGGGGGTGATTCTGGGTTTTATTAAATCAACTACATTTTTATGGAATACCAAGAACACAAATGAACACTATGAAGATAGATTAACATTATAAATCAACTAAGTAAATAAAAATGAATAGATAAGCTTTGCTGAGGATAATTAAACCAGTCTACGTAGGAAATAATCTCTCAAAGCTTTATTTATTTATTTTTTTTTACATCTAATTCTACAACCTATGGCAATAATTAGAGGTTTGCTTTAAAAACTGTTGCAGCTGTTCTTGCATGAAAATCAAATACCACATAATTAAAATGTGTTCAGTTTAAGTGATATTTCTTCTTGTCTCTGTTCCTGTAGGTGGTGAAGATCCTAGAAAAGCATGACCCCCTGCGCAGCAGCTCCACCCTGCCTTCCCTCATCAACCTCAGCGCCAGCTCCAGCGGCGGCCCTCGTTTCGGCCCCATCCCCGGAGACGAGGCGAGCGCGGTGCAGAACTATGTGGAGCACATGCTGTTCCTGCTGATGGAGGAGGAGAGCGGGCAGGCCGGCTCCATGGGCCCCATCCTGGAGTTTGTGGTGATGGAGAACGTGATGGAGCGTCTCTTCGTGTGGAGCCTCCGCAGGGAGTTCACGGACGACATGAAGCTGGAGCAGCTGAAGATGTACGAGATGCTGGTGGGTCAGGCGCACCAGCCTCTGCTGCATCACAAGCCCATCCTGCGGCCGCTCATGATGCTGCTGTCGTCCTGCTCGGGCACGGCGGCGCCGCAGGTGGAAGGCGAGCTCGTGCTGCTGCTCAACCAGCTGTGCTGCGTTCTGGCGAAGGACCCTTCGATTCTGGAGCTGTTTTTCCACACCAGCGAGGATCAGGGAGCCACCAACTTCCTCATCTTCTCCCTGCTCATCCCCTTCATCCACAGGGAGGGGACGGTGGGCCAACAGGCCAGAGACGCTCTGCTGCTCATTATGTCGCTGTCCGCTGAGAACGAGCGAGTGGCCAAACACGTCGCGGAGAACACCTACTTCTGTCCGGTCAGTCCCAAATGACGAATCACATCTCCTTTTTTCTGTGTCCTGCTCTCATTTATCTGGTGCATTTTGGTATCATGGAAACTCCCCAGGCTCAGTCCTTTGCTTTTTTTTATTTTGAATACTTTATTTTCAGGTTTTAAGTTGTGCAAAAACAGCAGAACATATTCCCACCAAAAACTCATCAGTATGACAATATACAGTCAACGGAAAAACAGAATAAATAAATAAATAATTAGATAATACATTTTTAAAAAAATGGAGCCAGTTCAAAGATTACAGCGAATCAGTAATGTTTCCGTGCACAACTCAAATTCCCAACAAGCTGGAGGCTGTGTAAAATGTAAATAAAAACAGAATGCCTTTTACTTTGTTTTTTATAAACATAGACTCATTCTGAATTTGAAGCCTGCAACTCATTCCAAGAAAGTTTGGACAGGAGCTTGTTTGTCTCTGTGTTACATCACATTCAGTGAGCATTTGGGAACTGAAGACACTAATGTAGAAGTTTTGAAAGTCAGATTCTTTCCCATTCTGGTTGCTAAAACAGTCATATTTTCTGTGTTCATAATGCACCGCACATTTTCAGACACGTCTGGACTGCAGGCAGGTCAAGTCTACTACCTGAAGCCACGCTGTTGTAACAGAATGTGCAGAATGTGTCTTGGCATTGTCTTGCTAAAATAAGCAGGGACGTCTCTGAAAAGATGTTGTCTGGATGGCAGTGTCTGTACTTTAACATTAATTGTGCCCTCGCAGATGTGCAAATTACCCATGATGCCATGGGTACTAACGCACCCCCATACCATCACAGATGCTGGCTTTTGGACCTCAGTTTGGTAACAATCTGGATGGTTCTTTTTCTCTTTCGCCCGGAGGACACGACGTCCATGATTTCCAAAAACAATTTGAAATGTGGACTCGTCAGACCACAGCACAGTTTTCCACTTTGCAGACTTCTCTGGGCCCAAGCTCATCTGAAGCTGACTGACTCAGAGTTTCTTCACTTTGCATGATAGTGTTTTTTTCATTTGTAGATTCAATGACAAACTGAGTTTTCCAAAGTGTCCCTGACCCCATGTAGTGTCCTTTATGCAATCAGCCAGCCGTTTCCCAGAGCCTTCGTAGCGCTACGTGCGTCGTAAGTTGTATTTTAAGGTCTCCCGGGCTGTTTCCCAGAGTTGGGAAATCTCTAAATTCCTGCTGTTCTCTGTTGAGAAACATTGTTCTTAGACTGTTGGACTCTTTGCCCTTGCAGTTTTTCACAAAGTGATGAACCTCACCTCATCCATGCTTGTGAATGACTGAACCTTTCGAGGATGCCCCTTAAATACCCAGTCACGATACTGTCGCCTGTTACCAGTTCACCTGTTCAAGGTTCTGAACAGATGTTCTTGGAGCGTACCGCAACTTTTCCAGTCTTTGGTTTCCAAGTTTTCAGGAACATGTTGCAGGCATCAAATTCAGAATGAGTGTATATTTACAAAAAACCATAAAGATTATCAGCTTGAACATCAAACATCTTGTCTTTGTAACACACTTAATTAAATATAGGTTGAAAAGGATTTGCAAATCATTCCATTTTGTTTTTATTTATGTTTCAGACAGTGTCCTAACTGTTTTGGAATCAGTAGTTGTAGTTGAGTGAACCATCTGTTGTGACACAGGTCATCTATTGTGGCGTCCAAACCAGATTTGTGCCTCTCTGATCAATGTTCAACTCAAAAACGCAACATATATTCAATCAATAATCATGAATCCTGCTAATTAATTCAATCCTGCTAATAAAATGACTTGAACCTTTGTTAGTATGAAGCACTTCCTCCACCTTTCATCAGGTCAGGCACTGGCATTTGTCCACCCAAACTTTTTGTCAGTTTTAAAAAGAGGCGTTCATTCCCCTTCCTTTTAAATTTTCCTAACTAACTCGACCTTTCTCAACAACTTATTGTTCATTCTCATCCTCTCACAGCCGCTCTAAATTCCCAGGCTTCTCTGTGACCCTGGGCATCATAATCAGGCCAAAAATATGCAGATGAATTCATGGAGCCACTTGAAGAAAGGTTAAAACATCTCTGGCATTGAGTGTCACAAATGTCTGGCATTCAGAAGATTATGGCACGGTTGTGAGCTAATCCCATGTAAATAATGCCATTTACCCGCAGCTGCAGACGCCGCAAAGAAAAAAAAGCTTTGGATGTGATGCCAGTTTAACAACTGGAGTCTGAATTTAATTGGTTCCACTGACAGGCTACAAGGATAATCCTATAGAGGATGTATACATCAATGCAACTCTAATGATGCACTTATCTTATAGTTAAATTACACTGCGGTGCTGTAGACTCTGTTGTGGTGTGAAATCCCACTCTGTCTAAACTTAAATCATATTTATATTAACCATATGTTATATGGAAGGCCTGCTGACACTCATGCATTAATTAGCAGCCTAATTACCATATCATGATGACTATAACAGCAAAGTTATTGGCAGTAAAACTCCATGCTGCTCAAATATTTATGGCTCTGACCTGTAGGAGGCATAAATCCATATGTATGCTGCCTCTCTGTGTGAGGAGGAGCAGGCCGGCTCATATTTAGGCTGCTGCAGTGCTCTGCGCACATCTGCATTACATTATCACAAGGTGGAGAAGAAGAAATGATTTAGAAAAGTATTTTGCATTGTAGCGAGCAGTAAAACACGGTTATAAATCTGTTGTGTGAAGGTGAGAGTAAAACCGACTGCCGAGAAGCCGTGCATGTATCATTTATGGCACACGCTGACTCGTTAATGTGTAACGAAGCCCATAATATTCTCTCTGTAATTACTTTATGTCAGATTATTTTTCATTAGACTGTATATATCACACCATACTAGGTTTGCAGCACAGTGTGTTTTTTTTCTGCAGTACAGGTAAAACTTGTTTCACAGTGCAGTTTTTCTTCATATGATGCGACTGTGCTAAGGTCTGTATTAAAGGTCGTATTATCTTAATTACAACCGTGGAAAAAAAAGAGGAGGGAAGCAAAACAAAGTGACCCAGGAGACAAATAAGGCAGCTTGAGCAACAGCATAAAAGAACATCAACCTCCAATCTAATTAATGTTCTCAGACAAGCACATAGAGAGAGACGATGAGGGCGATTTAAGGTTTACCAACCAAAAATATGACCAAAATGGCAACAAGACAAGTAGGTAGTACTAGTTGTTAGTATTAAGACTTAAAAAACCCAATTATCTAATAAATAAAAACTTGAGAAATAATAATTAAACCCTTGCAAAACCTGATGTCACAGTCTTTTGCAGAAATTTCTAAATCCCTGCAGAGAAACACAGACACTCGCACGGATGATACATTTTTTTGAAAGGCATCAAATTAATACAGCAGGTTATTTCTTCTCTGGAAAAAAATAAAGGACCTTGACGCACAGGAATATGAATGAATTAATAAAACATTTAAAGAGACATTGTCAGGCGAGAATAGTTGTAATACATGAGGAGAGCAAGGACAAATCATATATCACTGCTGAATACAATAACAGCTGAGAGGGAAATTAAAATGTACTAATTTAGCATCAAAAAGCTTTTTCTAAAAGGGAGAGTTCACTCCAAAATCCAAAATGCATATTTTTCTCCTGGCCTGTAGTGCTATTTATCCATGAGGTGTGAGTTGCAGAGTTTTGGAGATATCGGACGTAGAGATGTCCGCTTTCTTTCCAATATAATGGGACTAAATGGAACTCGGCCTGTGGAGCTCAAAGCACCAGAAAAAGAAAGTTGAAAAATTGAAAAACCAGTGTTTCTTTCCAAAAATCATAACCCCTTTACTCAAGATAATCCACAGCAATCAAGAACAGTTACAAAAAGTCTTTCATGCCAAATGCAACTTTGCTAAATTTTGAAATATTCACACTGAAGCCATGCCTGTTATTGTTGCCTGCACTCTGTATGTTGTGTTGTTATTGTGTGTTTTGTAATTTATTGTGACGTTTCTAACCGACCTGTGAAGCCAAAAGCAAATTTCCACATTTGGGGACTGTAAAGATCATTATTATGATTATAGTTGTTCAAAAACAAACTTTGACCTGCAGTTAAATTGAAGATAAGTCAATAATAATGCAGAATCAGCTGCTGACATTAAATCTGACGTCGACTCCTGTCTCTGTCCTCAGGTTCTGGCCACAGGGCTGAGCGGTTTGTACTCGTCTCTGCCCACCAAGCTGGAGGTTCCCAACGAGGAGTGGCACTGCCTGCACAAAGAGGACTGGCTCCAGATGCCGTCCCTCGTCCAGTTTCTCAACTCGCTGGAGTTCTGCAACGCTGTTATTCAGGTGAAAAAACGTGCGACAAGGCTGCGCACGTGTGACCCCGCCACATTAAAAATGCATTGACACGTGGTGAATGGCTGCTGCCTTCTGCTTGACTGCACTCTTGACTGACGTGTGCCTTAACACCGACTGTCCCCAGGTGGCTCATCCTGATATCAGAGACCAGCTGGTTGGCTACATCTACAACGGATTCCTCGTGCCTGTCCTCGCACCAGCTCTTCACAAGGTTGGTACTCTTCACCCTCCTCCTCTTCACCTCCATGTAGTGCCTCATTGGGACAACTATACTGTTTATTCCAGGATGAAGTTGGTAATAAAACGTTGCTCCACAATATTTGAAACAACAGATCTTTTTCATGGCAGCCATGTTGATATGAAACTGTAGAGTAAACATGGGTTTCACTACTTAAGGGCCTGTTCCATTTAGTGTAGCAGAGGCTTTCCAGTGAGCCAACATGCAACAGAATGGAACTGTAATTAGTATCAATGGAAACACCTGTGTTTTCTCCACTATTTCATGTCAGAATAGCTGCTGTGAAAAAGATATATTAAGCATTTTTGTGAATGAAATTACTTAAAGCTCCATTTGGGCAGGAATTTCATGCATAAAGTTAGATGAGAGGATATTTCTGTCTCTCATATCTGTCCATTTAATCTGCAGCCAGGAGACAGCTAGCTTAGCCTAGCATAAATACTAGAAACAGGCATGAACAGCTAGTTTGGCTTTTGTCCAGGTAAACAATCTGTTGGGTTAAACAAGTGAGATAAAACATTTCATTTCAGCTCCTTAAGAGGTTAGCGTAGCGTAGCATAGCATTAGTTTAGTAGTTTTATCAGTTTCTTCATTGAAAGAAGAGCAAAGAACAGCGCTGTGGGTTTTTCTCTGTGGAAAAGATGTTTTTACTCTTCTCCTGACTGGCTTCAGCCAAAGTTTGACTACATCTTATGGTTAATTGATCTGATTGGCTCAAGTTAGCCAGTGATAGACAGATGGCTCATCCAATCACATGCCAAGTATTTTTTTTTAAAAATGCCTTTCCTTTTCCAAAAAGTTCTCAAGGACGACTTCCCAGATGGTTCTGTGTAGCAAACCATCTGGCACGTCAGGTTAGCTCGATGGTTCTCAGACTTTTTCTGGCATGCTCCGCTTCAGAAAAATAAAAAAAAATCACGACTCCCTACAGAAAACCACAGGGTTAGCTCATCTCCATAGTTTCATTCATAAAAGTTTTTATCTGTGCGGATCTTGAGCCAGTTAAGGTAGTAATAAACAGACAGTGTCCTGTACAAATATCCATATAAGGTCATTGCTGTGTTCTGAGGACACGGTCAACAGATCCTTCTCTGCCATGATGTTTTTATTTCTGCTGAAAGTTGACCCCATGCTGTCCTCCTCGCTCTGTGCAGCTCACCCTGGAGGAGGTGATGACCACCACGGCGTACCTCGACCTCTTCCTGAGGAGCGTGACTGAGCCGGCTCTGCTGCAGACTTTCCTCGCCTTCATCCTCCTCCACCAACACGAGAGCGTCCACATTTTAGATACTCTAGTGAGCCGCATCAACACCCCCTTCCAGGTACAGGAAAAACCTTGATGTACATGTGTTATTTAAAAAAAAAAAAAAAAAAACGCACACAGAGATACACATTGCACTCAAACACAGCATGACTCATATTTTCTAAGTCGACTCCCCAAAGGCACCTGGACCCGTGGTGAAACTTTAAATGTCAGCTCCAAAGCTGGCAGACGGTTGCTATGGAGACGCTCAGTTGCATTTTAACACAGTCCTATATGTTGGAACACCGTGTTCAAATATTTTGGCAGAACTAAATCATTAACAGGAATACGTAAGGCGTTCTTTACATTGCTGAGGGAGTTCTCTCCAGTGTTTGCCAACAGTCAGGTCTGACACACCTGCAACTCAGTGAAATATAAGAAACATGTTTGCTTTTCAAATATTTGACCTTGAGCCAACTTGACTAACATGCAAATATTCCACATTTCAGCTATTTTATTTTCCTGTTTGCTTTTACCTTTGATGTTTAGAAATAGACACTTCTTAGACAGTCATGCTCTTCATGCTGTTTGAGTTTTTAGTGCCTTTGAATTAAGGAAAAAACTTTTACACAGGATATAACTCAAACTTTATACTTAACCAAAAAAAATCCCCTCATCCTTCTAGTGGTTTGGCATAGCTAACCTATTGTTCATTCACTGACTTTGGCGCTGTTATTGCAAAATGAACAATAGTTTAGTTATGCCACTCTGCAACAACTCATGTAATAACAAAATGTAATAAATTTTCACTTCATTATGTGATAAAACCTACATTTCGTAGCAGCCTGAATGTAATGTGTAATAAATGAAATGAAAATGTAATAATATGGTGTATTATGAAATAACCAATCAAAATGGATATCTTCAGTCATAATAACTATTAGAACATTGCAACAAAAATTTTAATTTAATGCATTCTAGCATGAATCATACTGACTCAAAAATCATTTTAAAAGCTAAAATTAATAGATTAGTGGGATCTTTCTTTGGCCAAAACTATATCAAGTGTCACTGCACTCCCTGGCTTAATAACTACGTGATTATTTACTACGAACTTCGGGAAGCTATATGTGTTCAGGCTGTTTATTACAAAATGCTGCAGGTTATTACAAAATGTGAGTGCTGTTACATAATGATGTGAAAATTTGGTCCAACGGAATAAAAAAGTTTGACCGTCTGCTGGTGGTTATTTTTAAAAACGTCTCTCTTAGCCAACATTTGGTGCTTTTTGCCTGAAGGTCAAAGGTCATAATATTCAGCTCTGTCCTCACATGTAAAAAGTCTCTAAGTGAAAACATTATGTTTCTAATTATGTCAATATTAAATCCGTCAAAGTTTTCATGAGACACATTATATGACTCTGGACAGACGTGGATGTAAAATGAAACTCGACTGGTTGGCAGAGGCGTACAGTGGCGAGGCAGTAATTCTAGTCGTCCATGCAAACTGTTGGGCTCTGTGGTTTGGTTTGACAGTGTCAGTTTGTCTGTTAGTCGCTTGTTCAGTCCAGCACTTTGATCCAGAGTGACATATCAAAAAAAAAAGAAGCTCTCCTCAGTTGTTGTAATGTGTCTCATTGTGTCTTTCTCTTCCACTCTGCAGTTAGGCACTGTGTCACTGGCACTTTTCCGCACTCTCATTGGCTTATACTGTGAAGATGTGATGCTGCAGCTCGTATTGAGGTGAGTCACACATACACACACTCTTTCTCAGACTCAGACTTATCCCAGTTATGAAGCGTGCTACGTCTAATTGGTTTACGACATGATGAGCTTTTCCTCTCTGCCTCCCACCATGAAGACTCGTGTTACCATCTGTCTGCTCACTCCTCCCCCCCCGTACTCCCCCTCCCTCGACCACCCGTTGGTTCTCCTAACAGGATCCGTTCCCATCTGCCTCCCCAGGTACCTGATCCCCTGTAATCACATGATGTTGAGTCAGAGACGTGTGGTGAGGGAGCGGGACTGCTACTCGGTGTCAGCCGCCAAGATCCTGGCATTAACGCCGTCCTGCTGCTCTCCTGATCACAGCCCGCCGCCCCTCCGACAGCTGGACTCCATCCTCTTTTCCAAGGGTGCAGAGACTCCCGGCAACACCAGCGCCACGGGTAAGAGGCAGAGGACATTAAAGGAACATTTTGTCTGGTTTATTGCGGCTTGGATCTTATTTTTACGGTTTTGGACATCATTTCAGTGGGTTATGATGACATTTTACTCGCCAAAGTAATTGCTCAGATCTGGGAAGAGGGAGACGTTGCTATAATGAAGTCTGATGAGACAAGAAACACAAGGATGATCATAACAGGCTGTAAATAAGCCAACAGTTTTGCCAGATTATCTAAACCACTTTATTTGGAGGTGTAACAGAAACTCTGCAAAGCCGAAATGTTGGTAATAATCAAGGATTTTGCGGGAAAACTGCCCCAGTTAAACCAGGAAACTGATCCATAAACTATGATGGGTAATTCCAACAAATAATGACCATAATAATTTTTCTGTCTGGCCTTTGTTTTCTCTTTCAAATACGTTTGGCTGACCTGTGTGTTTGTTTACAGTCTAACTCATCGTCTGACTGTTTGTGTTTCCTTCCATGTTTGGCTCCAGCGATGTTGCCTCGTTCCCAGATCTCAGCAATTAACTTTGTCGGGACAATGTTGTTACAGATGACAATGACGACAACTACAATTTAAAATAAAGCAGACTTTAAAGGGTAATGTCAATCTTTTTCAACCTGCAGAAGCAAAACTAAGCTGCAATAAAATCCTTATGGATATTGCACATCGTCAGTGTATGACCATTAAAAGTGCTCGCTCTTGCCACTGACAGGCTCAGAGTATTATCCTAACTGTCTGAAAACATTATGAAAGAACTGCTACAGAGAGAGACCTTTTCTAAAGAATAAGATATATTAGCTTATATGCTTAAGATATATAAGCAGAGAGAGCTCTTGTCAAACAAACAGACTTTGCAGAAATGGTAATTCTATCATTGTAAAACACACTTAATTGGCATTTGAAAGAAACAAAATAAAAACTCCCCAAAAACGTCTTAGCTGGTGTTTCCACTGCTCCACAAATCCCTAATTCTTGTTCTTTGGTCGAAGTAAACCCTCCTCACTCCTCTCCTGATATTTTCACATCTGCTTTGGTGAATCAAGGCTTTATTTCGACCAAACCAGAGTCACTGGTTGTCGGAGCTGTGGAGGGATGAGCCAAGATGGTTTTGGCGTCACTTAGAATAACAATCTGAGCCTGTTGGTGGCAAAAACAGGCACTTTTATTGGACGTACTTTGATCGTGTGCAGTCGCCCGTAAGGATTACGTTGTAACTTGCTTCTCCTGGCTGCAGCTTTCTCCCTCAGTACTGGACCAGTTTCAAAATTTATTGTCCCTGTTAGTCAGTTAGACACAAAAACATGGAAAATAGGGTCTAGGTTGAAAATCCCAAAGTTACCCTTTAAGCAGTTTGTGGAATATATACAGCAAATTATTATTGCATCTGAAATGCATGGCATTTTTTAGGCCCTGTGTCAGAAAGCATCCTCACCTTGTGCATGAGACTGACAGCTACACAAGAGAGGAAAGCTGTGAGGTTTTAATAATGCTCTATGAGATGACTGAATACTTTTAATTTTTTTAAGTACTTTATGTGCTACAGATTAGCCAAGAATGACTGCTTTTCAACCACATTTGTAATCGTCTTTTATGGATGTTTTTTTAAATATAATTTTCTGCTTTCAAATCAGCTTCAGGCGAATCCATCCAACACATTTTGCTATTCATGAGCCCATTTGAGTGTGTGCATGTTATAACTTCAGTAATAGCAATGTGCTGTCAAAACAAACAGAACAAATAGAGCATAACGGAGGAAAATGGAAAATTATTCACTGCAGAAGTTAAAGTGCTAAAACCAAAAATTATCATAAAGAGTATGACTTACTGACATGACATTTTCAGAACCTGTTCAAACATGGTTTAGACTGTGATGCACTGCGAGGTGTTGATGTGCATTTATCTGGGACATGAACATATAGCAGGAATGATTATGAGTATTTTATCAAATAGTGAGATCTCCTGCTGTTTTACTGTATTACATCACTTTACCCCCTGTAGTCAAATGTCAAACTCATTTGTTCTGCTCTGTGTGAGCGCTGCACTGAGGCGCTGCACGCCAGCTTTTATCAACATTTCCTTCCTACCTGTTTCTTTTCCCAGAGGAGAACAAGAGCTTCCTAGAGGAGGATGATGGCTCAGGTAACTCCTGCACCATCGGCTCAGAAATCTACCTGGACGTCAGCTACCTTCATTACCTCTACGACGCCCGTATGAGCATCAGCAGCTGCATACGGGCGTGCCAGGTGTGGTCGGCCCTGTACGACGGCGAAGACCCCCCTCCTGAGAAATACCAGCCTGGCGTCCTCGAGGAGCCGCTGCTGAAGAGCCGGCAGACCCAGATGGCTCTCAAGAGAGTCCCCCAACTGCTGGCGCCGCGCCCTCGACCCTGCCCGCCGCCGAGTACAGAGCCGCCCTCCGTCAACCAGCTGGAGCTGGAGTGGGATGATAGTTACGACGCGTGCCCTGTGCAGCCTGCTGAGCCTCCCGTGGAGAGTAAACCATCACCGCAGCCTCCTGCTGAGCCCCCAAAGCACATCCAGGAGATGAGGAAAACAGCCATCATGTTAGTAAAAGGCTCATATATTGAAGAAAATGAGTTCCAGGACGACGTCATGGTGTACGATCTCGTCGCTAAGAAAGACAGCAGAGACGCCGAGCGCGGAAAGCCCAAATCCAAAAAGTCAGAATCAGAAGAAACCCAACCGGGCCCAGCAGAAGTTCCACTAAAGAACGGACTCAGTGTAACACTTCCAACCTCTCTGATGGCTGACAGCAGCAAGAATAGCTCGGACTCAAAGGCCAAAGGTCAGACAGATTGTAATTCCAACCTCCAAAACAACAACACGACCGCTGCTGCGGAGGTGGGCGACGACCTTTTGGCTCAGTATGAGGAGCTCATTCGTACGCTGGACACTGAAGCAGGTGGAAAACAGGTCAAAACTGATGTAGAGATGAAGAAGCCTGTCACACCTGCACCAGAGGTGGTGGTGGAGGAGGAGGAGGAGGAGGAGGAGATGGATTTCTCCTCTTTCTCTGCTGAGACACCAGAGCCAGAGAAACTGCCATCACCGTTTGGGCCTAAGTTTCTCAGCGCAAGTACAGGTCGAAGCCATACAGTGCCTTTTACTGGTAAGTTAAAGAGAAAAGCCTCATTATTTACAACCCCAGTTCCACAAAATTCTGGATAAACGTAAAAAAAAACGAATGCAATGATTTGCAAAAACTTTTCAATCTCTATTCAGTTGCACACAGTACAAAGACGAGATATTTACTGTTCCAACTGATGAACTTTGTCATTCATCATTGTGTTCTGTTTTTATTTACAATGTCCCAACTTTTTTGGAATTGGGGTTATACCAAAGTTCACTTCTGACGGCACAATTAAAAGGTTCTTTATTATCTTTCTTTCTGCAGGTCCGTTTATCAGCGTGCTGTTGTCCCGTATGGAGAACATGTTGTCTAACTCGCTTCACGTCAACCTGTTGTTGACGGGCATCCTGGCCCAGTTGGCGGCCTACCCTCAGCCCCTCCTGCGCTCGTTCCTCCTCAACACCAACCTGGTGTTTCAGCCGACTGTTCGCTCCCTTTACCAGGTAACACAAATATGTTGTTAATGTCTGCGTGTGTAGGCAGCAGTGAGCCTTGTTTTCCCTTTCTTTTCCCTTGAGGCTTGTGTATCATCAAGAAGACAAAAGGAAGAAAAACAAAGCGAAAGATCTGGGTTATCATGGCAGCGTTGAAAGACGCTGAAGCATGCATCTCTGCAGAAGTGAGATTGAAAATGAACTGTTTGAAATCTGAGCACAGTACTGTAGCTGCTCTGGATTAAGATGAAGCAAAGACGGCCCGTTTTTTCATGTAGAACTTAACAAGAGATCCTTGACTGATACAATCAGGATGCGGATTTGTTCTCATTTATTTAGCTTTGATTAAATCAGTGTAAATACTGCAGATGTGAATGTAATCCTCTGATTTTTTTTTCTCTTTGTTTCGCCTCAGGTACTCGCCACCGTGAAGCACCAGATAGAAGAGCTGTGTGCCACCAGGAAAGACTTTCCTGAGCTGATCACTACGGCCCAACACTGGCTTCTGGCCAGGGAGACGTCGTTCATGGCAGCAGGTGACAACAACACACCCACATCCTGGAGTTTTGTTTCTATGCCAGCTATGGTTGGAATATTATAGAAATGTAATTCACATTTAAGAACATGCACATTTAAAAACATGCCTGTAGAAAAAGACTAAAACTGTATCTATCATGTTTTTACAAATCCTTAATTAGTTTGAGTCGTCCTTGTTGAGGGCCTCATGGTCTATGATGCATATTTTGGCTTTCACTTATTTTTATTATATTATCATCACAGTTCTCAGTAGAATAGTTGGTTCAGAATGAGGCTTTTCATTTTGTGGAATATTTTGGTGGCGACCCGCTGACTTGAGAGAATAAACTCTGCTCTATTGTTCTTGAGTTCCTCAATCCCACTAAGTTGCTGTCAAAAATGGGTCAAGTTCAAAACAAAATCTGCATTCATTATCGGGTGTGCTTTGGCTTCTGTTGGGAATCGGAATAAATTCGACTTGATTTTGTTAAGTCATGTGTCTTTGCAGTTTAGCTGCAGCTATCCCCCGGAGTTGTGATTCTGTGTTTGAACTAGATTCCCTGCGGTTTCAGCGTTGTACACGCTACAAAAAAAACGTTGTCGGGAGTATGTTTGCGGAAAGATAAGAGCCGGAGTTTTCTAAGAGAAGAGAGAAATTTAAAGGGAATTTTATAGTTGGTTAACCAGAATACTCCCCCTTTCTTGTTCGTGTTCAGTGTTTTTCTAGAAAAGCAGCACTTAGGATCCCACTCTCTGGCTGACATGATTTATAAATGAGAAATCATTAACAGGAATATATTATGTTTACAAAATGTCTTAAATTCCAACTGCATGGCATAGAGTATATCCGTGTGAATACATCATTTGTTTCCATTTTGTCATTGTAACTTATTAAATCCTCATGTTTTCAGACAAAAGCGGCAGCGGCGGCGGCAAACACTCCACTCACGGGGAGGCGGGGAGGATCTTGCAGAGTTCACCGCCACCTAAACCCAAAGCCATCTCTCTGGATCGGACAGACGTCTTCGCTACCGTCCTCTTCACGGAGTTCCTCAAAGAACTGGCTGCCATTGCACAAGAGCACTCCATCTTATCATACATTCCTATGGAAGAGTGATTGAGTCCCAGTTGGCCTCTGTGATGAGTCCAACCTAACTCTGAAAGATTTTAAAAACTTTTATGATGGTTTTCTATTTTTTTCAGGCACTACTTGATGAAGAAAACTCTTAGATCAAGTGATTTATACAACTATTTTAAAGAAATTATAGCGTATTTATTTTTCCAGGCAAAGATAATCAACTTGATGTGCTTTTCAATCCAGTCTTTGTAGTTCTGTAAAGGGGTTTGGCAGCAAAGGATCCAGACTTTGAACAAGAAAATCTTGACCCGTTTGCTGAACTCATCATCAGTCCTCCAACCAAAGACTGCAGAGAGACGGTTTTAACAAAAGCAGCATTTTATAACAATCATCAGACCTTATCTAAACTTCAGGGTTCAACCCTCTTTCTGAATGTCTTCTACAACCAGCTCCAACCACAGCAAGATGTCCGCCGATCAGTGTGGTTCTGTAAAAGGGATAGTTAGATCATTTGAAGTAGGGTTACTTATTCATAGTCAGTGTATTACCTACAGTAGATGGCAGACAGTACGCCCCCAGTTTGGAGAAGCAGAGGAATACCAGCACGGAAGATAAGCAATGTGCTGCTGTGGACAGAGTCGGCAAGAAAATGTGTTTTAGCCACTTAAAAAATGTTTTTTTAGAGTATTTTCACCACTTTACCTTGCGATCAGACAGCTTTTTCTGTCTGGAAACTGCCGTTACATAAACCAAATATCGCTCTCTCTATACCAACCAAACTCTATTGGCAACATCAGTCATTTTAACTTGCAGAACATGGGAGTTGCTGGTCTACTGCTGCCTTGATCTGGTGAATCTGAACTAACCTTTAGAAACAATGGAATTCACAAAATAACTGACAAAGTCACGCAACACAAATAGATTAACAAACTGAAGCAGTGCTAGAACAGAAACTCACATGTTCTGTGAGATATAATTAGCGTTTTTATGAATGGAGTTTGGTTGAGCGAGACTTACGACAGCCGTTTTTGATCAGAAAAGGCTGTCTGATGGCGAGATAAAGGGATGAAAATATTCTAAATTAAAATCTAAGCTTTAATTGATTTTATAGGTGGTTACAATATATTTTTTGTCAACAGCAGCTCATTGTTTGGCTTCTGTGCTGGTGCTCCTCTTTGCTTCTCCAAACTGTGGGTGTTACGACTGAAGTTAACACACTGACTGTTGATAAGTACCTCATACAACCCCGCTTCAGATAATACAAACAATCCCTTTAAATACTCAGGTGGCCTTTCTGAATAATTGTTGCCTCTTTGCCATTGAACTACACACCGTGACTGAACACCACATGGAGCCTCTGCTGCTTTGAGAGGGGCGAGCGTTTGAATTCGCAGCATTAAAATGTCATTTGAAGATCACTGTTGAAGCCAACTGGCAGAAGGGCTGGCATCATCATCATCACACATCCTAACTCTGTTCTCTCTTCTTATGCAACTGTTACAAGACTAGATTGTTTGGTCAATCACTTTTGTCTTTAAACTTTACAAAGTGGTGTCTCCACATGATCTCTTTTTTTGTGTGTGTTAGATGTACATTTGTCTTGGTGTTTTTCTGTTAATTCATGACGGTACCTCAGGAGATTTTTAACGCTCGTTCTGTTCTTCTTAAACAGTCTTTGGGTGACGCAATTTTTCCTCCGCTGCACTAGTTTTTCTCACATTAATGGGCTCCACATGTCCTCCAAATCAGAGCACCAAAACTGTTCATGCTATATTTAATTTGCCTTACTTTAGTGATGCTTTATAATGTACATATTGTATGAAAAATGTTCTAATGAAATAGAACACTATGCAAATCAAGGATATTTTGGGTATAATTAAGTTTTGGATATTTTCAGACTGGGAAGGGGTATTTAAACTTTTATGAGAGTTTCTATTGCCATATTTTTTTCAGTGAGGTTACACTAGAGGCTAGTTATTATGGTTTGTCATCTATTTAGGGATTGTGTAGGGTGTTTTAGTTGTGATAAGTCTGAAATCTCACTGTTGGGAAAGTCGTAGTTCTGCATCTATTGAAAACCATCTCAGATTGTGACGGTTACTGAGGGCAAACCGCTGGAAATCACCTTTAATTTAGTCCAGGTATTGCACATTGTTGTTAGGATGGTTGTTGAAATGAGATAATTCAAGAGAAGCTTTTTGTTACAAACAAGCCTCTACTGTCTAAATGAATTTACCAGGACAGAAATACTTTTAATTCGGTGCCTAGATTATGATTTTAGTTCACATTATTGCCTGATTTTTGAATGGATTTACTCAGGAGTGACACAAAATTTTACAGTTTGATTTAAGAGAAAAATATTAAATTGAAGCAGTCCATTGTCGAAGTATAAAGGAAAGGCCATCGAACATCTGTGCAACACAGAAGCACTACTTAAAAAAAAAAACAAAACTAATGTATTTGTTTCTCGATAAAACTCAGTAGAAAGATACAATTAAAATGTGGACATATATGCTGGAAATAGATCATTTTTGATAATTTGGTGTATGTTACATTATATCTTGAATTTTCTATCAGAAATGATTAGAACTCTGCAGAAGTAGGGCTGCAACAATTATTCTCATAATCGATTGATTTGCCAATCATTATCTCCATTAATTGATTTGCTGATTGGTCTGTAACGTGTCAGAAAATTGTGAAAAATGTTCATCGGTGTTTCAGAGCCCAAGGTGGCGTCCTCAACCCAAAGACAATCAGTTTACTATCACAGAGGACTAAACAAACAATAAAATATTCACATTTGAGAAGCTGAAATCAGAATTTGGATTTTTTTTTTTGAATGACTCAAAACAATTAATGAATTATTAAAATAGTTAGGCCATCAATTACTTGACAACTAATCCAAGAATCTATTAATTGTTGCAGCTCTATGTGGAACAAATTTTTACAATTAAGACAAGATTCAGACTCAGACAATGGACTGCTTCAGATCTGACAAACAGCAAACATATGTTTTTAGAAACAAATTATTAGAAGTAAAACAACCAGAAGAAAGGTGATGAAAAGTCAACTGTACATCTTGTGAAAGTATACTCGGTTGATCTATGTTCTCATCTCATAAATCCAGCTAATAAGACAAAGTGTTTAACTTTAGTTTAGACTGTGTATCTTTGTTCCTATTTAAATCCATTCAGTAAATAAATTATGCAGGATCTGTTTGTACTTTGAACAAGAATGGCTTGACAATGTATATTTGTATCAATCAAAGCCATTTTCATAGCTGTAGAATAAATCTTTCTCTCTGGTAAAAGAATATTTCAGAGCACTTTATCAGCCTTTTCAAACTGCAGTGCCGCTCTGCACTGCCAACAGACTCAACCAGCACAGAGTCAGTCTGTGTAACACACCCAGCACAGTATACAGATACGATAACTGTTTCAGCAACACAAACGGGTATTGTAACCGATTATAAACCAGTTTCTGTCTCGGTAGGTTCTTTTTCCAAAGATTCATCCTCTCTGATACCGTTTGGCCTCAGTTTTCTATCCAAGATGTGATCAGTTTTCTGTTTGTTGCTGATGTCTGAGACACGAAGGCATGCCTCTTTTAATAAAGACAACTTCTGCTAAATGAAACTGGTACATACTGTGTTGTGTTCACTTTTTTTACCCCAACATTTTTAAACTTTAAAAAAGTAAGAGTTCCAAACCAGAAACTCGACAGCTTTCCCTAACAGGTTTCACCTGACACGATCAATATATTCTTTCCTTTTTTGCCAGAGGTGGTTTGTGGCTGTTTGTTCTGCAGACATTGACGTCCTCATTTAATACACATTTCCTTTCTGAGCAGGCCTTTCTCCCCCAGAGAGATTTTGTTCAAAACTAGGTCTTGTTCTTGGGTAAACACAAGCACTTACAGTCTCCATTCACATGCAATAACTATGAAATACTGCAGAGATGAAGCAAACTGTGATGGAGACACTTTTGACGTGAGCTTTTTGCAAAGTAAGCCGTGCCATGTTATGCCTGTGCATGCAAACAAGTTCTTACCTGGGTCAGAAAACAGCATGACAATAAATCAGTGCAGTATTAACTAAGGAAAATATATTCATGAGGCAAAATATGGGACACTGGATGCCTTCAACTTCTGTCACTAAGACCGACAAGGAAATACAACCATTTGAGGCTAAAACAAAACAAAAATTGAATTATTCTGTTATTATTTTCCAACTGTATTTGCACAAATGGGAATCGTTGCATAAATATTAAGAATTACTTGTTTCAAAATAAGACTATTCATACTACATTTAGATAACTGCACTGAATGTACAATTAGAGGCAAGAAGCAGCCCGATGAGGCCAGAGAACAGCCATTATTGTGTACTGAGTCCCTTTTTATATATGAACTGATCAAAAAACGGTGTAGATAAGGACATTAAAGCATTGACACAATAAAGATGAATATTGTGCAAAGGATCTGCACCTCAGTATTAGAGAAAGTCCATGTATAATAAACCATAATATAAAAAGTATTACAAGGCTAATAATAGTCTTTAACCACAAGAGGGAGCTCAGTGATCACTGTCCTGGCTGGAGGGCTGAGGGACAAGGTCTCTCTTAAATCTCTTGATAGGAGAACGTCTGTCATGTCAGCAATTTCAGCTTCTGCCTGTGTGACTTTTCAGGGCTCACAAATGACCGTAACAGCAAATATGGCACATGAGATGGTACATAAAGCTGCACTGAAAGGGTTACACTGAATTATATGTGGGGCTGTTTGAGGAATCGCTCTTGAAATCTTTACTTCCCAGCAGGACCATTTAAATGTATCTTATCTTGATTAAGTTAATTTTCCACAAGCAGATTTTACTTTTTTCACTTTACATACAAGTCTCATCAAATCATATCACCTAGTCAGGATATGAAAACATTTATTTACTGTATCTTTGGCCTTTTTTTTCTTGACAAAATAAAGCAAATGGTGATACAACTTTTACTTTCTAAACACATATATGCTGTACATAAATACAGAAGATAATGGTTGTTGTCCAGTGAAAACATTGTTCAGTATTTACAAAAATGTCAACCTCTTAGGAATTAAAGATGCTTCACTCATCAGCTTCATTTTCAGGTTGACCATCAATAGTTTTATCAACCCACAGAAGACCAAGCACCACATACTGCAGAATGACATGGGCATGATTTTTCTGCATGTCTTCATTTCCATATAGATCTACAATATCACTTTTATATTGTTTATATTTAATGAAGGTCACTCATGCCCTGATTTGACTCTCAGCCTGTGATGAACAGTCCGACCTTCATGAAGTCTTCTCTTGTAAAATTGTCCTCACCAGAACGGGGTCAGCTCGGCCTTTGGTCTCCTTCTGAACCAGCCCCATCAGCTTGTTCAGAACCTTCTTGTTTCCGTTTCGGATGGCATGAACCTACAGAGACACAACAAACACAAAACATCTCAACATGCGAACGAACGAAACATTCTGCAGTCGTATGTCCAGACTCATAATACATGTGGTGAAGACTTTAATAATGTATTAAGTAAAGTAAAATTTTTGTAAACTTTGTCATTATTACTGTATGAATTATTGAATTATGGCCAAAAACATGTTTTGTGAAGTCACAGTGACCTTTGACCTCCAAATTACAATCAGTTCATCCTTGAGTCCAAGTGAATGATTGTGCCAAAGTTGAATAAAAATTCCTTCAAGGTGTTCCTGAGATATCACGTTCACTAGAATGGGACAGACATGAGCTCCATGTGACCTTGACCTTTAACCACCAAAATCTAATTAGTTCATCCCTGAGTCCAAGTTGACATTTGTGCAAAATTTGAAGAAATTCCCTTAAAGCAATCTCGAGATATTGTGTTTACAAGAATGGGACAGATGTACGGAAAACCCAGCCTCCAGCCATGCCTGTTACCAACACAGAGGCATAAAAAAAGCCCTTGCAGGTGAGAATTTGCACGTGTCATTGCTCACCGCATCAGGATGCGAGTCCACCACCTTCTGGCAGATGCTGTGCAGCTGTGCAGTGTCACTAACAAGGCCCAAGTCCTGCTCCTGGATAATCTGCGGGGCCGTCTTGCCTGCCGACCTCCACATCTCCTGGAACACCTGAGAGCAGCGAGAGACCGGGAAGACGCAGGTGAGAACCAGAATGTAAACAAGGCCGAGCCGAGGCGTTTGTGTTGAGTGACAGAAAGAAAAGGATAATTGCACGGTCTGTGCAGCTGACTGACCTGCTTGGCAGCCGAAGAGGAGATATGTCCTGTTTCCTGAAGGTCTAGCAGCTCAGCCAGAGCAGAGGGAGAGATAGGGCTGAAATCAAATGAATGGGTAATTTAATTACAGTTTAATAGGTGTACTCAAGAATTAGCGGTTTAAATGGAGGGGGAGAAGGAGAGAGAAAGAGCAGGAGTATCAGACTGAAAGGACAAAGGAGTCTATCAACATTTGTGATTTGACTAAACGTGTTTGTCTATGTTCCCTGTGTCTTCTTGTTTATTCCCCAGGCTACCAGACAAACTGAATCAAAAAGCCTGTTCAAATATATTAAGTGGAGACACAGTTTCATTCAGTGTACTGCAGGCCAGACGGTCCATCCCAGCTAAATCCCTCCCAAAGACAATGGAGAAAACAGATGAAAAGAATCCATCTTTGCAAACACGACTTGGTTCGACTGATTGTTTATGAGTGCAATAGGGCAGCGATTCCCAAGCAGGGCACTTTGACCTCAGGGGGTATCTCTGCAGTTGAAATAGTTGGCTAAAACTAAAAAGTAAACAGTCGATATAGTTTAAAAAGCAGTGGATAAATGGTCGAAGTACGATAAGGTAGCTTCAGGTTTTAGCTAACTGGCATGATTTCAAAACTTGATATCCATCAGTAAGCTTAGCCTAAAAAAAGGTAAAATAATTAGCTATTAGTGATGAATAATCAGTGGATTGAAATAACATTAGTTAGCTAAATCGAAGTTCATGTATAAACAGTTGAAATAACACTGCTTAAAAATAATGAATACACTTTTTAAAATGTTCGCTAAAAGCACAGGATAAACAGTTGAAACAATTAGCTAAAAGTAATTAACAGTTGAAGTAGTTAGCTTAAAGTAATAGTAATTAAATAGTCTGCTAAAAGTACTGTAAGTACTGAATGAACAGTTGAAGTAGTCAGCTTAAAGTACTGAATAAACTGTTTGCTAAAAGTAATTAATGCTTTAAACATCCAGCTTCTGTCACTCCAGGCAAACTGCAAACTTAACCAAAGCAACCTGCACACTGACACTTCAATGACATTCATTTTTTGTAGTATCCACATTTTCATATAAAAGTTAAATAACATCCAGTTCATAATTCATTATTAAGGACTTATTTATGCGGATGTTGCCAGCAAACGGGGTACTTGAGGTCATCTGACTGTGGGTCACGTCAAACAAAAAAAGGCCGGAGACCACTGAAATAGAGAAACCCTCATTATTTTTGTTTTCACATGTTTAATGTGGGCCTGACATCATGTCACCACCTGCCACAAATCACCCACTGGACCCGCAGTGAGTTGCCCTAGTTAGCTGTCAGCACACCCAACAACTTTTCTGAGGGGGAAGAATGACTTGTCTCACCTGGCGGAAGCACCTGAACAACGTCTTTATGACATTTCTAGAGGTTAACCTCTCTTGCTGTCTGACCAGTATGCTTCCCTTTTCATTTATCCTATCCCATTTATCTTAGGGAGAAAAATTGTAGTTTGGGAACATTTTACGGGACAGTAAAGATAAAAAGAAAACTCTTCAAAACTTTTTAAATGGAAGTTTTTACAGATCAACACTCTCAAAAAGTATATAGCTGAGTTTGTCTGTTTCTTCTCTGCCTGCAGCTTTCGTCAGTCCTGCCGGCCACTCTTTGTTTTTCCTTAACTCTCCTCCTTTCAACCAAAGCTAATGCAACATTATGCATAAATAAACACCAGCTACTTTGTGGTTTATGCACACACAAATGCCTCACAACAGTCTGGAAATGGTAGATAAAGTAAAGCTCACAGCATCTGCACTGACGTCAATCCATTACTTGTTTCAATTTCATTTGCTCTGTAATGACTCAGAGATTTTTATTCTTAGAAATGGTCTTGTTTTTTTAAGAGGTGAGCACAGTGGAAACTAGAATTAGTATTTACAACTCAGAGCAATCTGTGTTGGACTGTGTTGGACATCCTCCTTTGTCTTTTAGCTGCAGCCACTTTGCACTGGAAATTTATAAATGTTCCAAAAACACTCGCAATTGATGTCCTCTTGATATACTTTTACAAAGAGAAGTTGACTATCAAGCCAGCATAAAGATAACACCAGTTATCTCCCACTGTTTCTGTTTTAACTACCATATAATTATTTATGTACATATATATATATATATAATTAATAATATATTAATTCATATTAATAACTAATAATATATTAATTAATATCATATTTAACATGAACAAGACTATTAATAAATGATTACTAGACACATTATTTAACCATTAATTAACCGTTATTATGCTTATTGGTGCTTTAGCGAATGTTAATTAATGCACCTTTATGGTAACATGTTACTCCACATGGAAATGAGTTGAAGAGAGTGTCTGATATTTACCGTCACAGTGTGTCATAAACAGAAACTGTGGGAGATGACTGGTGTTATTTTCTCATAGCCGGTGGCTAGATAGGCAACTTCTTTTTGTATCAACATATCAAAAAGACATCAATTGCGAGTGTTTTTGGAACATTTACAAAATCCACCATGTTCCCAGCTGACAGGCCTTCAGCAGGGAGACATCAAAACAACACCTTCTTCCAAAAAGTGATGATTTCACTAATGTAATTGGATTTGTCAAAACAGGCTTTTCCCTGATGAGCTGTCAGTCTGTCTGTCGGGGTTTTCTTCATGACAGACACTGAAAATCAGAGAATATCGGATGATTTATGAACTCACACGTGCTTTTGTTGCAAAGCGTGCGACGGTCTAATCAGTGAACACTAAGAATGTAATAATCTTTGATGTCAATCAAATCAAACCAGCATGGAGGAGAATGTTTCATGGATGAAACAGAATCATTTTATCTATCAAGGGTTGATGTGTTGTCATTTCCAACCCAGACACTGAAACTTGGAGAGAAAAAAATACTTTTTTTTTCAAGTTAAATGCTCTTTAATCCAGTGCACACCTTCTTGGGGAATAGAGAGAAGCAGTTCAATAACTTTTAATGACATCTCCTATTGAGCCAAGAACAGCTGAAGGTTTGTGTATGTTAATGTGTGTCAAGGGTGGGAATCAGCAGCAACCCAACATTAGATTGATTTTTTACAACTGAAGTGAGTTTTTTACTGTTTTTAGTTCAGTAAAATGTCACTTATTGTTCTTCCTTATTTATCAAATTGAATATATTTTTGTTTGACTATTGTTTGATTCATTTCACCCCAAAATCAAAAATACATATTTTTCCTCTAGATCCTTCTACTGAACTACATCTGCCAACCATATCACCGTGCACAAGGAAGCATGCATCAATGACTTGCACTCATGACTGTGCAGGATGTTAAACATTAATGGCGTCCTCTCTGGCTGAGATGTAACATTAGCTCTGCTGAGCTAGCTGGCTCAGTGATATTATTGGCAGGTGCAGTCCGGTAGGAAAATAGTTCCTACATGAAACTGCTCACAAGAAGATCTGCAGGGCTCAACATTAAATGTGTTTTCTTCGCTTATGCATTTGTACAAGCGGTTCAGAAATCTACTTGTCCAAAGTCAAATTTTATTTGCCCCTATAAAATTGTTTTATTTATTAGTGGTTAATAAAAATAATAAAAAACAATTAAATTGTCATGTTTAATTTAGGGCTGCAAGATCTGTAAAATGTCAGAAAACACTGAAAATTCTCCATCTCAGTTTCTCAAAGTCCAAGGTGATATCTTTAAATGACTTCTTTTGTTAGTCAAAAACCCAAAGATAGTTTATTATTCTAATAAATGGAGAAAATGGGAAAGCAGGTATTTTTTTTAGAGGCTGAAAACAGCATTTTGTGCCATATTTCTTGAAAAATTAACTTCATGATTAATTCATTATGACATTATTTTAATAGTTCAATTCTTTTTTGCCCTCTGCTACTGGTCGCAAATTTTTATCCGCCTCCTTTGCTTCAGGCAGAGTTCAATCAGACTGAACTTTGAAAGGCGACTTTTTTTGTGGCTGCACAGTGAAATAATACAAGCAGCAGAGAAGAGAAGGTGCTGTTTAGCTGCAGTGAGTGCAAGGACAGTGAAGATAATAACACCAAAATGTTCGGTAAAAATACTGTAACCGATAACAATGAGAAATCAAACCCTTTAAGACACACTTGTCTTTTTTCTATTTGGACCAGGCCTTTAATAATAATTTAATTATATAATTAAATAATCTGAGGGTGGGGTGGGCGCTGTCAAGTGAACTTTGAAGTGGTTAATTTCTGATGTGAACACCATCCGAACAAATCACAGAAGTATACATTTGTATTTGTCATTTCATAGTTAAAAGCGTTTTCTCTTCCTGTTGTAGTGACCGGTAAACCAGCAGGGTGTTTGCTATTAAGATAAGGACTGGCAAGGACAAACCTGGACTCACGACGAAGTGAGAAATGCCTGCATTAATAAATGATTTGATACCCACTGTCTTATGAGACATTTATACGCACTGCCCTCTAAAGTCTGCTGGTTTTCTGCTCCAGATAAACATCAACATGAACAGAACCTGAACAGAGCCTGTGATCCACGATGGACAATATCCAGGTAGAAACTGGGTGTTTGTTGTCTTTTAAGCAGCTGACTGTATAATATATTGTATACAAATGATAATTACTTTGTTTGGGGTTTCTGTATTGTTTGAGTTTTGTCTTGTGTCCAAACAGACCAGTTGTAAAACTGAAACCATGTATAATCCTCACATTGGTTTGAATAAGGAACCATGTTTAGTTGTGAACCTGCCCTTAGAAATTAAGCAAATATTCAATAGAAATGTGTGTTACGCTCAACAGCATGTAAGTTAATTTACACAGTCAAAGGAGACAGACAGTGCAGCAGTTTGTGTGTGTCAACTTGCTTTCAGAGAGAAGAGAGAGCAAGAGAGCGCAGCTGGTCCCTGTGTATTGATACTGTATATATTCAGAATCAAAGTGCATTGATGAATCTGTATTGTTGCTGCTGTTGTTAGCTTAGCCCATGTTTACAACCCAGCCTGCGCTATTTCCTGTTCCCCTGCTTTTGGCCAATTCATGTGAGTGAATTTCATCAGGCAAATTTTTGTCTGACTGCAACTTCACTCTGCTGATGCATGTATGCCCACATTTGCTGCTAAATTATTTATTAAACTCTAAGATCGAATGTTCATGAACAGAATGTGTTTATCAAATGATAATGGATTAGTTCTCCCGGCAGAATCCTGCTTGTTGCTGGGATTTTCTGAGAGCAGAGCTACGTATGCCAAATCTTTCTGTTTAACCATCTGCTATGAATGGCCAATTTTTTTTGTCTCACAGACTAAATTTTAGTCATGAGTTACAGTATATGGAGCACAACTTCTGATACCAGATATAATACATCACTTTTAGGTGACAATTCATTTTGACTTGAAATCACAGTATTTCACATGAGCCCTTAAAGCAGAGGTTCATGACATCCTGAAATAAAGAGAAACCAGACAGACACAGACTGAATCTAGCGAATAGTTCTTCAAATGTATTTTTGAGGATATTTTTATGACATCATTACTGGAAAGACGACAGGAAATGGGGGAGGGAGAGATGGGAGAGATGGTGCCGTACTACAGAAACTTCCAGATCCTATCTTAACTATTTAGTAACAATGGTAATTAAGGGTTGGGACTTGATTTAGGAAAAAAAAAGGCCATTATAGATGAACAATCACATCCTAACTTCAAATTGGATTACAGAAGCATCCAAACTTCCCAAAGCCTTAAATAAAATCTCCTGACAGTTGAGCTGTCCTAACTTTCTGCCTGTGGTAGCTTAGCAGCTAACTTAGCAACTAGCAAACAGAAGCTAATAGTTGTGTAGCCAACAGTAGCTAACAGTTGTGTTATCTTTCAGTAGATTACAATAGTGTTAGCTAACTTGTTTAATTTCTATGGCTGTTTTTTTATTGCTTTTATACAATGGATGCCAGATACATTAGCACTGTTGTAAATTTCCCAAAGGTACATGTTTGGATTTTTCTCCAGATGTTACCAATACCTCTAACTCACCTGTCTTGAAGTTAATTGCCCATATTTATTTTTTCTCCATGTTTGAATGTTGCAGTATATGTTTCAATGAATAATAACCAACAATTACAAAGTTGTTTAGCTCTGGGAACTCAGAAAAGTAGTGTTAGTTGCTAGGCAACAGACATAAATGTTGATAGGTGCATGTTGGATTGGAGTATTTAGGAGTTCCTAACCTGAGATAAGGTAGGATTCCTAAAGTTGGTTAGGATTTGCTTCTTTTGTGTGGCATTGTGGGTCACGGTCAGCGTCTTAACTCTTACACAAGTGAATAGTTTAACCTAGTTTTCTAACCTTTTTCTTTTCAGTTTTTTCCATTTATCAGAGGAAAAAAATCTATATTTCACAAGAAAAAAAGCTAATTCAGACAAAAGTATCTTATGACCTGCTGACTCTCAAATTGAAAGCAGCTACACTAAAGCATCTTCCCATGTGTACCTTCACCTGTACATGTTCCATTCCTCCTCCTGCCACATTTCAGATACAACATTCAAAAGGTACAAAGCAAGTGAGCCAAACACTAGAGGCTCAGAGGGGTTGTGTGCCGGGGCCTCGACATCAAACACCTGATCATTGGCAGCAGAATAGTGCTGCATTCATGAGCTACGAAGGCATTGTGTGAATACTGACATGAAGGGCTGTCTGTGTGTGTCTCACCTCTGGCTCACGCTCAGGTCTTGCTGTTTGAGGTGACCCAACAGCTCATTTGTCACCCAGCCAATCACTTTCCTCGGCTCCTTCTTGGTCGCCTTCAACACCGCCTCGAAGTACTCCACCAGCCCGTCCTCATTCTGCCACAAAATGCCATGAGAATGCTTTTTTCACTTCATATGCATGTTATCTAATTAGGATCAAATGAGCCCAGCGGAGTCCGGCAGGCCACAGCTGCCTGCTGGATCCAAGCAGGACAGCGTTCCAAAGCTGACTCTGCTTGGACTCAATCAGACAGCAATTAAAAGAGAGATGCAGGAAACAGATTTAGAGAGGGGAATCGACTCAATCCTCTCACCGGTTGCTTTCACCCACTCATAAACTCACCACCAGAGTGTAGCTGTGCTCGGGCAGGATGCCGTACGTCTGCACCAGCCTGTCTCTTTTGACGCTGGGAAGCTCTGGCAGCCCTTGCCTTATCTTCTGCACCACCACCGCCTGGCACGCTTCAGTGCCAGTGGGCAGCGATGCGTTATCCTCATACACAATCAGAGGGGGCAGGTTGGGCTCTGGCATGAACCTGAAGGGAGAGGAGGGAGGGAGGGAGACGGAGGGGGACAGAGTGGGGAGGAATGCTTTATCAGCAGTACAGATAAGCTAAGAGAAGAGAGGGTTGGCTTTTGTTGAGATACTAATAGTCCTCTTGACACCACACTTGTCACATTTCACTTACTCTCCTAATCATCTGACTCCATCAGCCTTAAACCTGTCCATCTATCACCGCCCGTCCTAAACTCTCTCTCTCTCTCACACACGTACTCTAACACACAGCTGAGGTCCAGACCTTGAGTGATGTCTGTTTATTTCCCTCCATCTAGCTGCCACTCAGAGGCTCTCATCTGCTTTCAGTCCCCACTGAGAGCAAGATCATCTCCTGATATCATAACTGCACGTCAACAAACACAAACTCCCGGGACCAAAATAAGAAGAGATATGAGGAGAGCCCATACGCTAAAACTCACCTGTAGTCCTGAAGACCCTCTTTGTCCCTCATAGGAATGGTCTCCCTGAGGAAAAACAACACAAATTATTAACATTTTGATTTATAAACCGATGTCAAAGCTTTAAAAAAGTTAAATGTACTACAAGGTGTTTTAACTGGTTATGAAACAGTTTTGATTCTTCTATATGACTGATGAGACCACCAGTGAGAAGATTTGCTTTTTCTACATATAGTATTTCTTAATGTTTGCCACCGGATCAGATTCTCTATGAAATCAAACGAAACAAGCCTCTATTTACATTTTCACAGGCAAAGATACAGTGAGTTATAGGTTGGACTGTTTAAAAAAAGAGCAAAAGGGGATATTTCTTCAGTTATTTTTATTTCTGATGTTATGTTTTGTGGTTGTTGTGGTCAAAACACGACGACTTCTGTCCACAAGCTCCTCCAAAATCAACAAAATATGAAAGTTCCTTGTAGTTGTTTTAAAATGGATACTAAAATAAATTAAAATGGAGAAGTTGTAGCCAAAATGTGAGATTATTTTAACAGCTCTGTAATGCTGCTTAGAGCTCAAACAATTAACTGATCAATAGATAATTAATCAGCAACACATCTGATACCCAATTAAGAGCTTAAATGATTCCTCAAGTACAAATACCAAAAGATTACTGGTTCCAGCATATTAAATGAGACGTTTTGCTGCTTTTCTGTAATAACAAACTGTAATCTTTGGATTGTGGACTGTTGGTCAAACCTAACAAGACATCTGAATATGTCAGCTTGCACTATGGGACATTATAATTAATTAGCAGATTAATCGATACAGAAGAGGCACCAGAAGCCCAAGAGGACTTTATCACACATTCTTTTTAAGTTGCGAATTACTGTAACCCCAAAAACAATCATTCCCATCTGCCGTGAATGTCTCGCCTGCAGTCGTGTCAGAATCAGTTTTTACTTGCAGCCTCATGCTACAGTTACACTTTCAGTTTAATCTATGGAGCTGTCTGTCTGTATCGGCCCCGAGCAGGCTCACGTCTCAGCTGTGTCTTATGAGTGTAACTGCGACCACTTCAAGTCTTTTTTCAACAATATACATGTAAAGGCAGGCCGCTGCCCAATAAAAAGGCAATTAATATTATATTTATCCACACTTTGCAACCCAGGTGGGGCAGAGGATGCTGCATTCTTCCTCTCTGCTCCAGTTTGAAATATAGGGTAAAATATTATAGTGGTGGCCCACATTTCTTCTCATGAAATGCTGGACAGAGTTTTCTGGATTAAGTTTGCTGTTTTATGTTCCAAAATGCAAATGTCACACTTTATGAGTGTTTTTTGTTAGTATTGTTGGCATTGTGTCTTTTAAGAACATGGTGGTTGATGTTGACTGTAATTTCAATGCTGGTTTGTAGTTTTAACCATTAGTGTGGCGACTGTATTTCACTAATGTTTCACACACTGTCTGCCCCCACGACTTCTGGAGTGGATCTGGCGCCCTTGGTCATAACCCACTAAGCCCCTAAAGAACCCACATTGCAAAAACACCAAACCAAAACAAAACACAACAAAACAAACTTCAATAAAAAAAAAAGAGTGGGAACATCTTCAAACCAGTGCAGGCACATCTGTAGCCACCTTCACAAGAGTGAGATGAAAGAGCCAATCACAGGCCATCACACTCTATTAAACACACTTTACCATGTACCTTGGACATGCAAGGCCTCATGGGAAGGAGGCAGAGCACCAGAAGATGATCAAGGCCTCAGCTGTGTACGAGCTGGCTCATTCTGTTGGCTCATAAGCCCTGCGAGTAGCACATAGCTCACAGATAACACAGGATGACGGCAGCATCCAAATGGCTCTATTCATCATGATTACCATGATGGTTCTTCTTCCTCAGCAGAGCTCAGGACTAATGAAGCAGGCACAAATCCCAGTCAGAGGCTGTTCTAGTGGATGAAGGCTTGGCATCACGGCCCCGCTCTTCCATCCTCTTACCCTGATTTGGAGTCATACGCCCGGGTCTCGTTTTGCACCGTCCCCCCTCTCTGCAGGACATCGATCTGTCTCTGGATCTCATAGTCTGGTGATGTAAGAGAGAACATGTACGCAAATTCAGACAGTTTATTTAATACCACCAGCATGCACAAATATAATTTTGTGGTAAATACCAAACATCTGCTGTGATGTACTGGCAATCCTGACTGCTGCCACATTATAACAGTGATAAATGATGTTTTTCTACATGACTTTTAAATACCAATTCAGCGGCAGAGTAAATGTGATACAACTTTATTGATAAATATTTCAAACAGAGCACCACGATATGTCAAAGCATGCTTTAAAACCTGCATGTAAAAAGCTGAAATTTTCTGGCCGTGGCTCTTCGTCAGCTCTTTAAGTGAAGCTCAATCAACAGCCAGTGAAGTTAGAGTTGACATAAAATCTATGCTTTTTTAAGTGAGCAGCTGCGAGAAGCCAATTCAGCTGCTATCACACAGCTAATTGTTTGTGACTGATTGTCAGTCCTAAACTTCTGCTTCACACGTCACTGTCAGTGTTAACTGTGTGCTCTGTCTTAATGTCTCTTCATAAATCCAAGCAAGCTTGTTTTCATTTAGAAAAACAAAAACAAATTCAGTCTTAAAAAGTAAAACATGTTGTTCTTACACCTGACAGATGCAGAACTGCAGGAGTGTGTATATGTATGTTTCTCTTCTGCTTCTTTGTATATGTGTGTTTCTAGTATTTGACCAACAATTTTGATCCTTTACTTAAGTAAAAATAGAAAAACCACATTGTGACTATCAACCTTTATCACAGCAGCCATTTTGACATGAACTAGTAGAGTAAACACACGTGTTACCAGTGATAATAATTGAGCTTCAGTTACATTCAGGTTAAACAGAGTCAGGGTGCTGCTATTGTGCTTAATAAGTATCTGGTAACACCTGCAGTTACTCAACTAACTCATGTCAATATAGCAGCCATGAAAAGGTCTACGCATTACTTTAGTAAAAGTACTTAAAGACGTTATTTATAAAGTGTGCTTCACAGTATCAGAAGTAATGTACTCATAATATAGAAATATGAGTGTCTGCATGCCTTGCATGCCTGCTGACACAGATACCAATCCAATACCGTCTTTACTCCTGAGCTTTTAATAATTTAGAATTTGTATGACTGCACTTTGCTTAACCTAATAATCTAATAAACATTATGCTCCAACTGTGAAACAAATATTCTACTCCCATGAAGGATGAAATACACATCCCACAAAATGACTCAGTTACTGCTGCTTCTTTTTATTTAAACGTTTTTTCACACACAGGACGTTTAGCAGCACCACTCAAACATTCAGCAACTCTTTCTTCCTTGAGCTTAAAATAACTCCACACAGCTGACATGATGACGGTGCACTGACAGGTCTCACGCACGTTCTAGCGACTGTTTAAGTGACACATGTTGCTCATCTGTGTTACTCGTGACACATCTCTCTTTACGGCCGGTCTCTCAAAGTTTGTTTAAACATTTACGTGACAGTTTGGCTAATGGCTAAAGGGTACAGAATAATACTTTGTTTCCTCCATATCTTATCCAGGGGCCAGTATTGGACCAATACTATGGATCACCACATTCATAGTAAAATCTTCTGCAATCTACAAAATAACTAAAGCTGTGGAGTGAAAAGTACAAAAGTTCCCTCTGAATTGTAGCGGAGTAGAAGTATAAATTAACATGAAAGGGCAATACTCAAGTAACTATTTCTTGGCCAGGACCAGTTGCCAGGCAACTAGTGCAGACTCCAGTTACCGGATCCCAGTTTGGTTCTCAATCACGAAACAGTCTGGTACATAATACCCTGCAAAATGGCAAATTCTGTTTTTAACACTTTGGTTTCTGTATGGAACAAACAAACAAGATAAAAAGGGTTAATTAATGAGTTTAAGACGTGCTGGTAAGCAGCTTTTGTTAACTTTGGAAAGAACCACACTGGCTGTTTCCCCCTCTTTCCAATCTATGTGCTGAGCTAAGTTGGACGACTGCTGTCAACATGTCAAATTTTTTCCTTTAGGTACAGTACTTAAATGTGCTTACAGTAGATACATTCTATCACTGAGTTTCTTACCAGTTTGACTTGTAGCACACACATAATTACACACACACAAACTAAATAAATTTTCAGGGTGAGACAGCAAATGTCAACACACAAAATGGTCTTTAATTTAAGAATGAGTGTTTGAGCAATCATGCAGCCAGTCGAGAACCATTCAGATGAAACAGTGTTCAAAGTACCTCCCTAATTATCTGTCGCAGTCCTAGAGTCGACCTGCGATCCTTTCTTGAAGTTGTGAAATTTGTATTTATTTATTTTTATATACATATATATATATATATATATATATATATTATATTTTTTTGATAGGACAGCTGAAGTGAGGACAGGAAAGATACATGGGGTGCACACTCTACCAAATGAGCCACCCAGCCACCATTGAACTTTTTATTTATGGTGATTACCTATAGCCCTGGCCAGGTACCGGATGCTGTTGATGTTCTTCACCTCGGTCCTGACGCCCAGGGGCTCGCCTGGTTTGTGGACTGACACATTGGCGTCTACCCTCAGCTGGCCCTCTGTGGAGAAAGACAAAGAAGATACACACTCAGTGGGAAATAAGTTTGGGTTTAGACGTATGGCAGCTCAGAAAAAAAAAAAAAAACAGAAGAAGGAAGGCAGAGAGACAGAGAGTGATTTCCATACCTGACATGTTGCCTTGACAGGTGCCCAGGGCTTGCAGGATGAGCTGAAGCTCTCTGACAGCTGCAGCAGCCTCCTCTCCGCAGCTCATGTCTGGCTCCATCACCAGCTCCATTAGACCTACACCTGACGCATGTGGAGACAGCTGTGTTTTACATCTCTAAGGTATCTATCTCATGGAGCTCTGCAACAAACCTCAACAGCTCTCCCTCTGCTGAACAACTCAAATCTATACAATAATGTCTGTCTGGACATTTTCCCATCTGGCACCAAAGGAGAAGTTGGTATTAAATCTTTAAAAAAGTAATTTCCAGAAACAGCTGGGCACTGTAGTATAGTGCATTTGTTGGGGAGTATTTTCAGCCACATTCATAGTAACGAACAACAAGTGCAGGTGCGCCTCACTGATGGTTTTTTCAACAGCTTTTGGACAACAGGGTCTATGGTACAGAGAAATAAGCTACATCAGACTTAACCTAGAATAAATTAGTTACCAATTTATTGGTAGAATAAATTTAATATTGCTCATCATGAGATTGTTTTTCTCTTAAACAGAATTTTATTTAGTTTTTATATCAGTGTCTCATTGTCCTACATACAGGCACATTACTGATAAGTGTATCCGTATATTACAGTCAGTTTGAACATTTCACAATTGTATAGTGATACATGAAGTCGAGTTAAAACAACACAAACAGCATTCACGCAACAAGATAGCGGGCATGGCCACTGTAACGAGTCCAATCCCCATTCAAGAAAAGGAGAACACAGTTCAGTAAATGACCTCTCATTGTCCTTCAAAACTGCATGTTTTTGTTCATGAGGAAGGACCCTGAAAATCTCCCAGTACCACAGTGTGGCAGTAGATGGCTTATCAAGGAGTCCACTGGGTTAATCAAAATACATTTTCTGGCCAGTAACAGTAATTTGTCACGTAGTTTGAACTGTAAATGGGTTAGACTCACCTCCTTTGAGGGAAGACTGAGAATGAAAAGGCCCGAGTCTCTCCTGACCCTTACCTGGAAAATGCCACTCAGTTCTCGAGAAATCTTTTAATCAGTTTGCATCACCGAAAGGAATGATAATTGGTTCCAGTCTCTCTTTGACACTTATTACAGAGAGGTGAAGCCTGACCGTCCATCTTGTTTGAGAGAGACACCGTATAAAATACTACACTGTCGACATATAAATCCCAATCTATTACATGTAAAGGAGGGCTTAAACACTTTAATGGCCTCCTGCCAGTCAACTTCGATGTACTCAGTGTCAAGATCTCTCCCATCTCTGAGGGATTCTTGTAATATTACATGGACTGTGAGAAGATAATGCAGAGAAGGCAGAAATAAAATGGTTGATACCTGTTCGGTCAATATTGAATGTCTCCACATCATTAGACATAACTGGGTCTGGAGGAGGTAAACTCTTAGATCTACACTGAAAAAAAGGAATTTCAAGGAAGTAAAACAGCTTTTTTTCTCAGAAATAAGTGTTATTGTTTTGTCTACAAAAAAAAAATATCAAGCAAGTTTTGCATTAGAAAAGTAACCTTATTTTAAGAAAATATATCTAGTTTTCTCTTCGTAAGACACTACAGCTAATATTGAGCTGTATTTAACCAATAACAACGGTTTGCACCAAGTTTTAGTTTGAGTCAGAGTTTAGCTCTCTCTCTGTTGCTCACATTTACTCCCTCCTTGAATGATCGACTCAGTGCTGTCAATATTTTTTTCATTGGAGCAGCTACTTTTTCTGTTTTAATTAAAAAAATGCCTTAATTTAACACAAAGCCACTTATTTTATAATCAGAATTGGAGATATTGTGCTTTATTGTTAGTTGTTTTGTTTTGCTAATTAACTTCAGTTTGAGGTATAGATTCTTAAAGTCAGCTCAATAAAGAAACCAAAATAATCGGTTCAAAGAAAATGTGTCTTAAAAGCTTTTTCCTAACTGTAAATCTTTCATTAAGATAGAAATCCTTAAACTCAATGAAGACATCAAATTTCTACTTTGAAGTAAGTATTTCTTAAATAAGTGAAATATGGGGCCTTTCTTTCTCCTTTTACGGCCCTTTTCAATAGATTCACAGGATAGCTTGATCATTTTAGCCAGGCAAAACTGGCTAAACGCATTGGCAGATTTCTTTTTTGCTAAAAACAAGACAATTTGATTACATTTAAGAATATTTGGCTCCTTTCTAGTCTGGCTGTTTTGCAGTGTAACAAAACGGTAGATCAGTAGAAACCCATAAAATTGTTCTTTAGTGATAATGAATTGTGACTGTAGTTGCTGAAAAGTCATTAGTGCACGATCATGGTATAAGTCTTCAATCAGATGAGCCATGTTGCTGTTATGCCACGATTATTGGGAAGGAGACGTGGGGGAAACCCCTGGTTACTCATGAGAGGGGTCAGGAACAAGACATTACTTCCTTTGCTCATGTGTTTACAGATTTCCTGCCACTCTGACTATAATCAGATTATTCTTGATATCCCTCAGTAACTTCTTTGTATTTCCCACGATCATGAGATTTGTTGACAATAACAAAACACCACCAGACTCGCCCTTTATTTAAAATGCTCTCTGATGTTACCTGCTCTGTTGAGGTCTATGAGCGTCTGGCTGTGGAGGTCGTCATGGAGGCTCTTGCCGCTGTCCTGCTCGAGCTGAATCTGTTTGATGTTGACGGCTTTTCTGATCACCTGGTTCCTCTTTTTTCCTCTGAGGAGGCTGTAAGTCAGCACGCCATCTACTGCGATGGGCCGCCGCTGCTGAGTGATCTGGTACCCAGCCTGAAATTTGAAAATGACATCAGCCTGATATGAGAAAATTCAGTGCTGTAAAAATCTGGCCTGCAAGTTTGTGAACCAAATAGAGGACCCAAAACCCAAATGTCTTTTCAGTAAGATGAAAATACTTTGCTGTTGACTGATTGGGTGTTGTGTCGTTGCTTATTGTAGCCATTTCCAGTACAGTTCACATGTACTGAAAATCCCAATATGAGTAAATTTGAGTCAGTAAACAATAAATAACGTGAGTAATTCAGCAAATTTGGTTTATTATCCACTCATACTTGAGTGGAATCATCCCTCATTTTGTGTAACCATAATGTCCTTTTTCAATGGTGAAATACATCAAATTACAGCAGTGAGATAACATTTCCTGGAGTCTTTCATTTAAATCCCACTATTTCTGTGAAATAAAAGTGATGAGTATGCTGCAGTCAGTATCATGGGTCTATGTA
This sequence comes from Lutjanus erythropterus, assembly GCF_056507025.1. Taxonomy (NCBI): domain Eukaryota; kingdom Metazoa; phylum Chordata; class Actinopteri; order Lutjaniformes; family Lutjanidae; genus Lutjanus; species Lutjanus erythropterus. The sequence continues at coordinate 13,806,816 of NC_139319.1, read as the reverse complement.
AAGGTGAAGCTCGCAGCATCAATTAAACACAGTGCCGGCTGATTGGCTGAGCTGTCATTAAAATTTTCTCTCAAGGTCTCTACTCACAAAAGCATAAGAATAATAAATATTTCACCTGCTCCTATATTCCTAAAAGAATCTGCTGCCCCAAGTATTAATTTCCCGCGTTACTATGGCAACCACATCACAAGACCTACACATTAATCATACTTATGCTAAAGAGAGCGAGGCCGTGGGAGAAGAGATTGGGGGGCTGTTAGTCACTGGCTTTCTGTACAATGTGCCTGATCGACACAATCAATCACCTCCACGCCTCCTCCTTTTTAAAACAAAGGAGAGAAAAAAATAGACTATCAAGGATTTTCTTCGACAATTTCTGTTCCTCTTGGTGGATTCAATCTTTGAATCTGCTGGCTTTTGTGAATACTGTTGCAGCTTATCAGAAATCCCCTGTTTCTTACTTAATCTTTTGTTGTTTCTGCCAGCTGTAGCATGGGCACACTATACTGTATCAGGATGCACAATATGGATTTTTTTCAGCCAGTATCATAACTGATCATTACCCGCTTGTCACAGCTAATAACCGTCAATTTCACTTTTTTGTATTTTAAAAAGAAGGCCATACAACCTTTAGCTAATGCACACCTGAAGGCAAGAAAGACTAAGATGTAGTGACAAAGATAGATGATTTAATATTCCATAGCTCTGACTAGGCCTGACCCAAAACCTCTACCCTTGCCATAGTAATTGACATCCAAATCAGTTTATGAATGTTTTGTTTTTTGGGGGGCTTTGGAAGGAGATGATGTGTCGGCTGCATGGAAATGGAAGAAAAAAAGACTGATAAAGAGCAATAAAAGGAGCTCCTCCATGAAGTTTAATTAGTCTCAAAAGCTTTGTACATAAATCAGGTGTGTGCGTGTGATACGAGAGCACAGAAAAGCATCCTCACCAGGGAGCATTTCTGCACAAGCTAAACCCTCTGAACGCCTGTAGGTGATGTCTCCCCTCCTGTCCTTGTCTCTCATTAGACTCATAATCAGTAGTTAATTACAATTAATTAACTACTATTACATAATTCTAACTGAAGCTTCAAACCCCCAATAATGGTATTCAGGACAACCTTAGCTCTGACCTAACTAAGCACAAAGAGCAATTCTGACTCTTCAAATGTTAATTTATTTCTTCTATGAAAGTACATCAAAAGCTGTGCAAACATACTTTGGCTCTTAGAGAGCATTTTTGACTGAGTATTCAAATGATATGTTTTGACATAATCTGTCAAATCCTACACGTCGCGTTGACTTCCTGTGAAGCTGCGCAGGAGTTTGAATGTGACAACAGCACGCTGTGCTTGTTCTTCTTCTCTTTCTTATATGTGTTTATTAGCAGATTGCAAACCAACTTTAAAGGTGCACCACAGCTACTGAGTCAGAGTGTGTAGATGTTGCTGAACTTTCATCTGCTTCGTCTTCCTTTCAACTGGCTAATGTATGACTCACTGCAACTTTGTCTGGGAAAATGTAAACGCAGGCTCTTTTCATCTGATTTCAAGGAGAATCTGATTCAGTGGCAGCCATTAAAAATAACTATATAGAAACAGCCAAACTTCTTCTTGATGGTTTTGTTTGCTTACGTACATCATATAGAGGCATCAGTATTAAATTGAAACTGTTTCATAACCAGTGAAAACTCTTTGTAGTCGGTTTGAGTCAATGAAAGCAATTTGGTTTTGTATTATTGGTTCAAGTGCACCTTTTATGGTCTGTTATTTATGAACGGCAAACTGTTGCTATGAATGACAGACTGTTTTATGGATGCAATTCTAATCATTGACTCTGGAGGAGCAATAAAATAATTTTTAAATCAATAAAAAATGTTTTTTGTCACATTATTGCTTTTTTAAGTAAGTGGCCATGTTATAAGTGGGTTAATTAACTTCAGGGTGATTCAAGAGTCCTATATCACACTGTCAGGGTTTATTTCACAATAATGACTCGCCCCTGTACATTATACTCTACCTGTATTGGCTATTATATCATCATAAAAATAATACATAATAATAGAAATGATCATTTAATATGGTTTGGGCAAAATATTCTTTCCAAAGACAAGTAGATGACTCAGATCATAACCAGTCCTTTAACCAGGGTATTGCTAACTTGTTTAGTGACACACTGACCTTGCAGAAGTAGGAATGTCAGTTTTGGTTAACTTTACTTTCAACAGCCTGAAACCCACTGACTGATAATTAATTAGTTAATTTTAAGAAATAAAACACAAAATGATGTGACATATGCAATTTAAACATGCAACATTTTGTGCTCTCATCTAAATTTCTCTTACTTTTTTTTCGTACAAAGGGCTCATATGAACATGCAGCATCAGATTCAGCAAACGCTCTTCACCGACTTCAGATAACTGTGTAAATGATCTGTCTGTGCATATTTGAGCGTCCGTGCATGAGACTTGTACATTAGCACAATTAACACCCCAATAATACCACATAAGTCTATGCTTAATGCCTCATATGTCAGGAAATGTTCATTCATGAAAATGGCACCAAGGAGTTAAAAGGAGAACTTTATGAGTTTGGAGATTGACGTCCTGCTTTCAGAGATCCATAAAGTAAAGTCTGTAATTTTAACAGCGTCTGCAGTGGAATTAAGGGACCTGCTAAAGCTAAGAACCTGAAAAACGAGAGCTTTTAATGCCGTGTTACCTGAGGGTCAGACTGTCACTGAAATAAAGAAGAAATGTCTCGATATGAAAATGGTTCCAAAGAAGAAAAAAAAAACAACACCTCTCTAAAGCAAGGTGAATCAAGGTGAAGTTTCCACCGCAGAGACAGAGGACTGAACAATTGAGGATGGTCCTATGGACAGTGACTTCATAAACCTGTATGTGAAGATATGCAGCAAATACACCCGATAATAGGTAATATTACATCATTACATTAAAGATGATAGGCTTTATGTGTAAAATTACAATTATATTATGATTTGAAATTATAAACAAGATAATGCTGACATAATTATGAAGTGTCATTTATTTTACAAACTCAAAATGTTTTCAAACAGTTAATAGTAAAAACCTGTAAGACTCTATGACAGGTCTGGATCACTCGTAAATTGTGTTTGTATGTGAAAGAAAATTCAAAAGATGAGGAAATTCTTAAATGTGACACGTCCTAAATCACTCATACACACCACTAAAGGAGAAAATCTGTTTGTACGAGTGGTTCTTGCATGAGGCCCAACGTCCTCGTATGTTCAGGCTCTCAGTGGATTGAGGTTCTGAGTGAAGCGCACAATAATTGGGCTCCCTAATGTACAATTACTGTACATTAGGGAGCATCTGTATAAGTGAAGGCTATTTGCATTTCCTGCATAACAGTCTAAATCAAGTACTGTTGTTGCATAATGCAGGGAAAGGCAAGTCTGCTCATTAGGGCTCAATCTGCTGTCAACTGAGTGATCTGATGACAGTGATGCTCCAAACACTTCCTGCTCACATACTGTACACACACACACACATACACACACATACACACACATAGGACTGCACACGCATACACACACACGCTCCAAACTAATTTCCGTTTCGTGAACCGCTGAGTCATTTTCTGACTAATTTCAAAGTCACTAAACAAACCAGTTGGTCATCTCATTAACTCGTCTGCACACTGATGTTCTCCTCAGCTGCCCACAAGGGTCAAAAAAACATAAATAGCTCTCATTAAACACATGTCAAAGCTTCAATAGCCAGGCCATGTCTGTTTATTTTGGAGGCTTAATATCTCAAGGAAACTGTAATTATTTGCTTTTGTGGTTAGGCTAGTGTGGAGCTGCTGACGCATGTTATTAAAGGGCTGTTAAAAACTTTATGTATGTGTCTTGCCTGCAATTTCAATTGAAAAAAAGGAAGGTTGGTTGGGCAGCAGCATTAATCATTTAATGAGCAACTGTGGTGTTTTACAAAATGCAATCAGGGATTTCTAGTGGAACATATCAATAATGTACAACGCAATTTACAAATGTATTTTTCAAGGGCAGGATAATTTCTCCCTCGGTCCTGCTTCTAGTTTGGCTTTATGAGCATAGATTACAGTCAAACTTTAGGTCGAATGTGAAATATGTCCCATCATCTGCATAATTAAAACCACTCTGACTTTTCTATCAAGCTGTTTTCACACAACACTGAGACAGATCGCTCTTTCTGAGCAGCTGATGAGACTAATACAAGCTAAATAATCATAAACAAAGCAACAGCAGGTATTGTGCACAGGCCACACAGTCGATTTAAATCACAAATAAAAGTTTGGGCTCAAACCTGCAGGCATGAGTTGTTTGGGGAAATCTCACAGGAAAATAAAAAAACTGTAATCGGGTATTATCGTCCCTGCTGTGTGTGTCAACTGGCGAGAGTTATTCCAAAGGAGGTGATGCAATCTTCGGCAAACACACAATGGAGCAAGAGGAACCCAACAGTAATCCCAGCGCTTCTGGAGGGGATTTTGCTGGAATTTCGAAATATATGGACTTTCTGGGGAGATAATGTATCCCTACCATGGTGATTAGAATATGTACTGCTGCAACTTTGTGATAACCAGTAAGTCTGTGAGATAATAAATGGGAACTCTATCTATGAAAATCTACAGAAAATTGTTCCATCAAGCCTTATCAGTCACATTTTCACAATAAAAGTCAAGTTAACCAAGAAATTAGAGCAGAAACTAATCAGAAATATCAAGTGGAATCAAAATGTCTAATTAAAGTGGAGCAATAAAAATACCAGCTAAAGCTCTTTTTCTGTATATTGGTTGCTACTTCATGGGTGTTCTCTTATTTTAAGCCACTTCTTTGGACAGTTTCTATGAAATACTACCAAAGGAAAAGAAAATGTCTCTTATGTCTCTTCTTCTTCACTCAATAATTATCCTCCTCATTACCTTGCCCAAAGCTGTGTAAGCATAATATCTCACTACGGGAAGCCTGACTTTAAAAAATTCAAAATGCAAAAATTCTCTAACACCTTCCTTCCAAGAATTTCCAGATTTATGAGAAGGTCTCTGTGGGGCAAGTCACCGCAAAGTTCCCATGACATTTTGTCTTTTTCATCTAGGCCTTAAAATGTCACTCATAATGGCAGTAAAATTACCCCGGGGCTCTGAGGGGTAGTGAAACCTCGCCATGCGAGCACTCCATTACAGAGAGCAAAGTGAACATCACTTGGGCCAGACTGTTAAATGGAAACATCAGTGTTAAAACACTTTTTATTATTCAATACCTTTGCCACTACCTTACCAGACTACTAACACTTAATTCCTCAAATACCATGTTGCTGAACATGTCTGTTCTACTTATTTGATAACAGGAGTACATTTGAAAACTGCAATAAGCTGCATTGAATATTTTTTGTCCACTTGAGAGCAGCATTAAAAAATATTACTTATTTAGTGTCTTGTTTCCAAGTGATGAATGTAAGTCTAAAATTTACTCTCATTTGGCTTTGGTCTCTACCAACTCCTGAGGGAAATATTGGTCTCTTTAGCTGCTAAATGCTCCACTATGTTTACCAGCTAGTTGCTAACTCTGACTGTCTGCTGTTTGGAGCTGAGCAGGCAGTGCACAGTGGATGTTAAGAGAATTTTTGCTGAAAACAGCTGCCTGCTGCGGTTGAATACAACCTACTACAATGCTATGAGAGAGATGATAAATAATGAAAACAGTAAAGTTCTTGTACATACAGCTAAATAAGCACGTGATCATATTTGGAAGAGAGTGTGGACCTGGGAGGATACGTTTTGCTATGCTCCTCTTCTGATTGGATCTGACTGAGAACCCAAGTGCACACTGAGCTACTAGCATTTTGTCAATCACAAGTTAGCCACGCCATAAAAGCATAGTCTTCTTTATTGTGCACTGTTTATGAAATATCCAATAAAGTGAGAAGTAGGCTCATTTTCTCATAAGCTTACATACAGTTGGACTTCTTTTTGCAACCAGAGTCCACATTGGCACGTCCACATTGGCTTCACTTTTCAGTCTTGGAAGCTCCATCCACTATTTATACTGTCCAGGGCTGTCACAGTTTCAATAACAAATCAAAAATCAATCAAAAAGAGCTTTTAGTTTCAATAACTGAAATCAATCTCAATCTCCACCCTTGCCTACTTGTAGCGTCCAGCACATGTCCGCAGAAAAAAACACTTCAAACATGACATAGTGCAGCTTACTTATGTCACAATAGATACCATATAGACTTTTTTTTTTTAAAGGAATTTGAAAATGTAATTGACAGACGTCAGTCTGTTGATCTGTACAAATCAATACTTGATAGTTTCACAACAGCATAGCTGTTAATAGTTAAAAAAAATGTTATTGTGATCTGAAAATTGAATTGTGAATTTGGAGAATCGTGACACCCCTCATACTCTCTCTGCCTGCATCTTTACTGTTTGCCATCCTTTTCAGCCACAGCAGGCAGCTATTTTCAATGAAAAAGCTCTGAAAATGTACTGAATGCTAATAACCCAGCACCAAACAGCAGACAGACACAGTTAGTGACCAGCTGGTAAACACAGTAGAGCATGTAGCAGCTAAAGAGCCAGATATTTCCCTTAGGAGTTGATGGAGATAAAAACTGAGCTAAGGGAAGAGTGAATATTAGACTTACATGCATCAGGTAGACAGAGACAAGACTCCAAATAAATGCTTATGTTGCTCCATGTCTGCTGGATGTGTAAAGGAGTTTGTTACATGTCCGATACATGTATGTATATAATTTATCAATGTTGTATTTGCAGTTTGTTCTGCTTCCCTACAAGTGGCAAAAATGTATAAATTAGTTACTTAATAGTGCTTTGAAGGAGCGTACTGAATGGTAACTACATGAGAAGTACTCAATTAAGAAGGAAATAGCCACCATCAGAAAACACCAGCGCCTACTGCAAGAAAATGACTGGTCTCTAAGTGAAGTCCATTATGGGTTACTGCAGAAGATCAGAGTCATCTTAAGATAACAAAATTGTTCATTTTAATTAGCTATTTAATTTTCATAACTTATTATTAGTTCAGACAGTCCATAATCAAACATCACACCCAGAATCGTTCAGTTAGACAGCACTACCTGAGGTTTTTATGACTACAATAATGATTCAGATTATGTGAATAAAAAGAAAGCTTTCCCTAAATTATCAGCAAAGGCATGAAGAAGGAAATGACCTGTGGATAATGTAAAAAAATAGAAGTGCGCCGAATGAAATGAGCTGGCAAGTGAGAAAAACACTGGTCATTTTCTTTAACAGCTTTCAGTGTCATTCGTCTGTACGTGGGGCAAATAGCATTTTTGCTGCTTCAGCAAGACTTGCTCACTATTTCAATTAGAGCTCATGGCCGGGAAAGTTCACCGGGAGTGCTGTGATGGAGAAGTTCGGGGCAGATGAGGACAGCTCATATCAGTGCAAAAGCAATGATGCAGCATGATGCGCAGGACAATGGAGTCTCTGCACCGCTGCTTGTCAGATAAGGTACTCCCACTGGGGCCTGTGGTATCACTGTCTCTTCTATCAAACTCTAGATGTTGTACAGAAAGTGACAACAGATAAGGGATTGAAAAACTCACAGGGAGGTCAGCGTAGAAGTAGTGTTTTCTGTCAAAAAGGGACTTCCTGTTTATTGTACAGTCGAGAGCCAATCCTGTCATCACAGCTGCCTCGACGCATCGTTTGTTCAGGACCTGAGAACACACAGGGAGGGACGTTACCTGACAAGAAAGCAATCCAAAAACAACAGGTTATCTTTGTTTGAATTACGATAAAACAACACTCACGGGTAATGTGCCAGGTAAGGATGCATCAAAGAAGGACACCAGGGAGTTTGGAGGCGCTGAGAAGCGAACCGATGAGCCGGAGAATAGCTTGGTGTTGGAGTTAATCTGGGCATGGATTTCCAGGCCCACGACTCCAACCAGCTGCTGGGGAGCACTGAGGCAGAGAGGAGCAAGACATGGAACAGACAGAACCAAATAAATGAAACTTCTACTTCTTCAGAGGTGGGCTGGGGATAACAAAACAAGGCAGAAAAGTAGCTGTGTACTGTTTCTGTCTAACTGACAGGTGCATTAAAATAAGGACTAAGGCTGCACAATATGGCAAAAAAAATCAGATGGTGATTATTTTGACAGATATTGCAATATGATTCGCAATTAGTGGGAATGATAATTTTGCATTACATTTTTCATTTTCCCTGAAAAAGTTATGATGATGTGACATTTGTTGGGGTCTATATCAAAGAAACATGTTTTCTTAAAGCTAGAGAATAAGATCTGTAGGCCAGAGCATCTCTGCCACTATACAGTACTTCATTTTAATGCTGTTTTGTCAGTTTTGCTTTTTAAAAAAAATAAAGCCTCTGTTAATTGGTTATTGAACTTGGTCACATTGCTTTTTCAATAATATTTCAATTAATTGTGCAGCCCTAATAAGGACACTTCAAACAAAAGCTGTGTCCAGACTAATTATCAGCAGGCTATGAGTTTGTAGTGTTCACAATGGCAAAGTGATAAAAATAAGTATAATGAAAAAAGTCCCTAAGTCACTGTGTACTAAAAGACAATTGATTTTCGAGTGTGGTTTTGATGTACCCCATTGAATTAGACTGACTGCAGGAAGGAAATAAAGGCACTTGTCATGTCTGCAAAAAAAGAGGAAATTGTAAATGGTGACAAGACACCTCGAGAAGTATTAAATCTTTTAAGACATTTTGCTTTCTCTTTGTGAAGTTTATGTCACTGTGACATTAATATCACAGCTCTAGTGGCACATTTGTAATATTTTACAATAGTATAAAACAGTAAAGTATATAATTTCCTGTAGACAATATTAACTGCAAAAATACTGGATGCATTACAATACAGATTATAGAGCTCCTATGTAGTATGAAACTGGGAAACAGCAACAGTCTGGTCTTGTGCCAAAGACTGTTTGCCTTTCAAATTATGTTTCTCATAGTGCTGCCCTCCTTGGTTGGGGTTAGGGTTTAATTTGGGTTAATGTGATTAGACGTGGCAGTTTAGGTTTAATTTGGAATTACGCGTTGCAGTAAACTACATGGTTAAGGCCTCGATTGACTTCAGATTAAAAAGGAAACTCCACTGATTATACACTTTTTATGGAGCACTGCTAAGTGTGTGAAAACTGTGTGTTGTATAATATCTTCTGTGGCTCTGAAGAGAGCTGTCAAAGAAAATAACCCTGACAGCCTCAAGCATGGCCTGATTAACCTACTAATAATACCAAACAATCTTGTGAATCTAACCTACCAGGGCCCCCCAAGACAAATCCGCTGTTCCTCCCTCTCTCTGTGCATGTGCACAGTATTCATATGCTGGACTAACATGGCTTCTCCTCTCATTAAAGACAAATTAATTTAGGAATATGCAACATTTAACATTAATCCTACTGACTGGGGTACCTCCTGCAGGCCATAAAGGTATACTTTTTTTTCCATATCTTACAAATGCTTTATTCTGTGGCCCCTATCATGTAATTTTATATGTAAGTGATAATATATAATAAGCAGGTCATTATTGCAAAATAAAATCAAACAGGATGATGCAGGAATTATCCTGACTGTACGTTATCCTGCTTCTTTCATGATTATGTACCAAACAAATCAATAATGTGACACAACAACAGTCTGTTATATAGAGCGTACAGAAATAACAGACCCTAAAATGCTGAAATTGACCAACGTGCTTTGCTTTAGGGATAGGGAAAGGGATGACACCTCCTTAATCAGCATGTAACCATAGCAACAGAATTGCGCGTACACGCATTCACTAAATCACCGGTACAGAGTATCACCGCTTCTAAAGCTCCAATATATTTTATTTACAAAAAAACAAACAAACTGTCTCTCGCGACTTAAAGTGTATTAACTTTATTAAGGTACAACACTAAATCACTGGATTACATATTAAGGTAAGGGGAAACACAACAGGGGATAACACACTTAAACTGACGTTCTAAATCAGTGTGCGGCAACCGTTCGTAACCATGGCAACAGCACCGTACGTTACGTGTTGCTAACTCACAAGTTTATGTGACTTTAAACCGACAAACTTTAAAACATGAATGACCACTTGAACACAGCTATATTTTCTTCAGTAAGTCAACGTGTGGCCACGAATTAAATCCGAGGACTCTGGATACATACAAAAATATTCGACTCGGCGGAAGAAAAGTCTTTACACCCACCTTATCCGCTGTTTTTAGGGCAAATATCGTTTACTACTGCATACATGCAGGTTAGTAGAGGGGCAGGTCAGGGGCACTGTAACAGAAAGTATTCCACTTTAACAGCCTCACTTACCTTTTTGTTCTCAGCTGTTGCCGGCTGTCAGATCGTGAAGCTGATGTACTTATACGTCTAATTACACACGAAAACTTTGGATACAATATTGATATTTGTTTATTCATATTATGTAGCAGCTCACTTGCTGCAACAGAGGAGGCAGCCATGTTGTGAAGTCCCAATGAACACGGGAGCTGTAGTTTTTTAAAGTGACATTTAATGTGTAGGTCTACGCAGCAAGTTTTAGATGAAAACTACAAGTCCCAGTCTCAGTGAGAGTCTGGTTTCCGACATAAGCTGCGTCATTTCCGTTTTGACAACTGGCGGGACTTCTTCGCGTGGTAGCTGCTGAGTAGTCTGTTTACAGACCCTGAAAAGTTGTTTTTATTGGCACTGCCCATAAAATCTATACAACATGATGGCTACAAACGGAAAAGACGCATGTGGAATAAACGGCGACGTCCCGACTTCAAATGGTAGTCACTCAGCTGCGGTAAACGGAGCCGCAACCGAGGTACCGTCTCACTCCAAGTTGCAGAATGGAGGGTCCAGGCGGGCTGAGAGGTTTACCTTCAGCCCCGAGCCCACCATAGAGGACATTAGACGTATGCAAGCGGAGTTCACGGACGAACGGGACTGGAACCAGTTCCACCAGCCCCGTAACCTGCTGCTGGCCATGGTCGGGGAGGTGGGCGAAGTGGCGGAGCTCTTCCAGTGGCGCGGGGAGGTGGCGGAGGGCCTGCCTGACTGGACCGAGTCGGAGCGGGAGCAGCTGGCACACGAACTCAGCGACGTGATGATCTACCTGGTGGAGCTCGCCGAGAAGTGTCACGTCGACCTTCCACAAGCGGTGCTTCGGAAAATGGCGCTGAACCGACAGAAATACCCCGCCAGCAAGGTGCACGGCTCGGCCAAAAAGTACACAGAATACAAGGACTGAGTTTGGGTGTCGAGAGGCGGATGGACGCTGGTTGCAGTGACGGCTGGAGCTGCTGTTCACTTCTCTGACAACATGCTGCAGTTTAACTGTGGACTACTACTGAACATTTATGCCCTTGGTTCAAATGGCTTTTTTTTTCTGGGTTGATTGGTTACATGACTATATGAATGCTCTTAACTTGTGTGTATTGTGCAGGATACGCGTTTGTTAGCCCATTCGCCTACATATGCTAAGTCACTTTTATTAGGCAAGGCACTTCCGGGATACTGTATGCTGGCTTTTATTGTGATTAACTTTTAAATCCTGTTTTTAGTCAGATTATTGGTGTGCCTGAGTGAATTTGAGGGAAAGCACACTCTTAATAGAAAATATTACATTTGTGCAGTGCTTTCTGGAAGTATCTAGAAAAATGTTTCTCTTTGAACAGTTTAAAAGTTATAGCTTTAGTTTGGGAGTGTGACAGAGCAGATAAGAAAATTGCTGGAGTTGAAACACAATCATTGTCCTGACCTGAATTGTTTTTGGTTTGTTTTAGGTTTTTAAATTATCCTGTTTTCCCATTAGTGTTGGCTCAACTCTTCTGTTTACATCTCATCTGTCACGTTTTTCCTCCCGAAGTAAAAGTGGTTTTAACTCTGTCCTGTGTATTTTTCACTCATTTATCAATCATTTAAAAGCAGTTGTGATTAGAGCTGCAACAATTACAAAATAATCAATTAATTACCAAGTATTTTGATAATTGAAATTATGCAATGCACAAATGAAATGGGACCTACTACTCACACCTGCAAAAATGCAAATACAATTCAAATTGTGATGAGACAACTCCAGAAGTATTAAATCATTAAGAAGACATTTTGCTTTTTCTTTATGACGTTTATGATGCTAACATCAGTTTACTTGACAATCCAATGGCAAACTTCTTATTTTACATTAGCAGAACATGGTCATATATAGACTTTTTTAACTGCAAAAAAGATTAGATTTAATACAATATCTAGGAAATTAATTGTCAACTATTTTGATAATTGGGTTAAGCAGTTCTTTCAAAATAAAAAATAGTAATCCAAGCTGCGACTAATGGTCTAATACAACACCTCTAAAGTAAATCCCAATTTCATGAAGGTTAGGAAGCTCGTTACAGACATTTTGGAGGCTATTGTCTGAAAAATATTAAAATGTATTTCACTTAAGTTCTTTCAGAGAACATCACACTCTGTAAGTCAAAGTTCATCCCAGAATCAAAAATACATTTTCTCTTTCATACGTTTAGTGCTACTTATACTTCTACATAGTTTTGGTGTGAGTTGCAGAGTGTTGGAGATAACAGCCATCGAGATGTCTGCCGAGATGGCACTCGGCTTGTGGTGCTCATGGTGCCGGAAATACATTGAAATACATTTCAAACAACAGCAATGTCTCTTTCCAGAAATTATGACCCAGTTTTTTGTGAGCAGTTTCATGTTAGAACAATTTCTTCTGTACTGCTGTAGTTGTAGTTCAGAAAATAGTTCCTGCTTGAAACTGCTCACAACGAGGTCTGAGGATAACTTGAGAAACCAGGTCATTTTTTCTGGGAACAAACATTGCTGCTGAGTTTTTCAAATGTAATTTTTCGGCGCTTTGAGTGCCATCTAGTTCCATTATGTTCAAGACAAGGCAGGCATCTCAACTCAGCAACTCACACCAAGACAATCTAGATGGAAAAATAGCACTCTAGGTTAGAAGAATATACGTATGTATATATATATATATATACATTATGAGTCCTTTTAAACTTGATCCACTTTACAGAGGAATGCACATCATGGTATTCATGTGTATCAAAGTGTACACAATGAAAGCCTATAGTTAACTGCACTTAGTTACTTGAAGTGAAACTGAGAAATGAACAGTGTTTGAGTTATATTGAGGTCATGCAGAAGCGGCACATCCAAACCAAAAACTGTATTTAAGTCCGTCAAGGGCAGAAACATCGAATGAATGATAAATATCTCCACACTCTAACAAATTTCTTTTCAGAGTCCTGTAGTCTATGAATTTCATTTTACTGAGGTATTTCTAATGCTTAATCTCCTGACTGTGTTAGAAGTGATCTGACCACAATATTAGAAATCTCTCTCAGTATAGCGCAATACAATTCAAATGTAACTCTAAAACTAATTTTCCTAACTTCTCTTGACACGATTCGACATTACCTGCCTGAAAATGGCCACAGTTAAATGTAATAGCAGATCATTACTGACTCACTCACCATGTAACTTGCAGAGTGGTAGACTGCATTTATGTATCAATTTTATTCAAAAGACTTTCAGTTTTGCCACTTATTCACTCCGTCACACACACTCGCACACACACTCACACTCTGTCTCTGCAGTGAGCTACTATGCAAGCAATCATGCCTTATGAAGGGTTTTAAAAATCTAAAACTAATTATATAAATTATTATATAACTAAATGCTTAAATAAGTTGATGAATTAAAATTATATAAGTTCATGCTTAATAAATACAGTATATGATTCTATAATAAACTGCTAAAATACATAAATTATGATTATCACTGGTGATGAACTGATCAGATATTGGTGGTCAAAGGTCAAAGTCATGGTGACGTCACTAAACACATTTTTGGCCACAGCTCAAGATTTCATATGTAAATTATGACAAAATCACACACTGATTATTTCACTGTCCAAGTTAATTAAATTATAAATAACTAAAATTCTAAACAGATACTTAAACATGAGAATAACTGAATATTTAATAGTCAGATGTGGGTATATATATAAATGAGTAAAGAAATAAAAATGAATTTAACATTTATATATTTAATGTGTCATTTCGTTATTTGTTTATGGTTATTTACTGATTAAATGCTTTATTACTGTTATCTCTTGCTTTATTATTATTTCTGTGACATTTGTGAATTACACATTTTTTATTTATTAACTTATTTAAGCATTTATCATGCAATTACACATTTACCCATTAATTAAGGTATTTAATTATATGATTATTTATGTATTTATATATATTTAGTTTTGACCCTTAAAATCCTCCATAACACTGAACCAACAGGAACAATTTTAGGGTTCAGTGTCTTGCCTAAGACACTTACAAGAGCCGCAGGTTGAACCACCAACGCGAGACGAATGTGATTAGCGAACAACCTGCTGTACCTCCGGAGCACGCTCACTGTGGTGATGTAATGATTTACTCTGAGCTTGTAACAATCTTATTTAAATCAGCAGGAGTTAGCAGGGGAAAGTAAGTAAGATGTCTAGCAGTATATTTCACCTGGAATAAAACTTTGATAAATCCTTCAGCAATGATTTGAAATGCAGAGCACATTGGTAAAACGTGTGACTCTGTGTGTGTCTGTGTGCAAGAGGGGGGGCATTTAGCATAACATAGCGATGAAAACGTCTGTCTGATTTTTCATTTGATGTGTTTCGAGACACAAACGTCGCCCTCAGCTGTACAGCCTGGTATTTACTCAGCCGCGTGAGTCATCCACAGACTGTAAAGGAGAACAGTCATGCATCACTAAAATGTTGCTGTGTGCAAGTCGAGCCTCACTTCAAAGTAAACAGTTTTTTACTTAAGCAGATATGACACAGCATGCCACATTAAGAATGAGCGATTGTCCACTTTCTTGGCGTGTCTCCAGAAACTTGGATGTGCAAACTCTCCTCCTCTTCTGGCACTGGAATGTGTAAATTCATCATTTTCATTTGAAGCTCGTGGAGTGAAGGTTAGAGGAGAACACAAGGGTTAAGCTCTTTTCGTTATTGATCAAATGGAGTAGAAGGACCACAGATTTGTTTTTCATGATCATAAATCTTTAGCTGCTACATAACTCTTCCACAAATTCTACAGTTCTGGCTCTGCAGCAGATCCTCTCCAGCAGCAGTTCGTCCAAAACATAAGCCATTCTCCTCACGCAGTTTGTAATGCACAGTGAACATCATTGCAAAGCAGCGTGCGCTGTCTTAAACGGGAGATCGTGACACTTTGTAGGTGCCATCTCAATATTCACTGTCTAAATGTGTGCCAGTCAGGTAGCAACCTGCAATTACAGCTGTCTCAGGAGAGGAAAATGTAAGCATTTCCAGCCCGCATCATTGTTCTTCCTGCAGTTTTCCATCCCACTGCTTCTCTGAGAGTACACAGGCACTGCCAAATGTTATCCTGAAGAGGTTTGGTAAGAAGTCTTCACTTTTTCAGACTGGGATATAATGAGGATGTAGCATATTTCCACGGTATGGATTGGCATCAAACTGCTGCACATATAAGGAGTCAGATATGAAGGAAGACTTTCTAAATCTGTCCCTGAACGCAGCTCTAACCTGACTGACACCAGAATCAATGTTTGTATCAATTAGATGGTTGCATGCAGCATATACAGATCCAGAGCAATACATTTCACTGGCACACTGTCACAGCTTGCTATATGTTATGTGGTCTATAAACACCTATCTTAAATTAATACAGTATAAGTGGTTAATGCAGACATATGTGACACCAATGGAATTAAACTGATATAATCAAAACATATCCCACATAAGCACAAATGTATGGAAACTAGAGGAACGTTGTTGTATTTGGCAGTGCAGAAAGAGTAAAACATTCTGGGAAGACATAAAAGTTATAATCAAGAAGATTATTTCATTTTCTGTCGGGCTTAAATCCAGAGAAACATAATTATAGTAAAAATGAATGGGCTTTTTTAGAATTCAGCTCGCCTTATGCCAGAAAATGAATTGCACTGCTATAGAAAAAGATTCACAAACCAAGAACTACTACTACTTTAAGATGGACGTTATCAACCCCTACATTAGAAAGAACAACTTGGTATTACCTGTAGTTACATGAAAACTGCACTGTAAGACAGCTGAAGCTGGTTTAACTTGGAAATGCAAGTTTACCTGCTGCATTGAGAACGCAAGTTATCTCAACTTGAAGATTACCTTTGCTTCAGTCAGTTTCACTTGTTGTTTCAACTTAATACTGCAAGTTAAAACAAATACTTTACATTATCAGTGCAAGAAGACCTACCTAGTTGACCAAACACACATTTCTGCATTATTGTAACTCACAGAACTCTTGCAGTACATCAATATTTATTTTTTTTAAAAAGGCTAATTTAACACAAGGGTCTCACAAACTTTCAAACTGCATGAGAGAAAAAAGAGATCAGGAAGGACAGAGAGAGATAAAGTAGGATGAGTTGTACGGAGGCAGAATGTGGATACTGAGAGCTTTAAATCTCTCACACAATAAACTTCATTGTCTAAAGATTCCTTAACACAGTTTTAGAGCCACAAGAAATATTCACATGCTTTAACACCTACAGTTCAGTTCAGTATTTTTCATCCACACTTGACTTACTTTGTCCATACCTGAGCTGCACTGTACCTGAGCAGGTATGCAAACCGCCATCTAACTTAGAAACAATATTCATGTTGGCTATGGAGGGAGTGATAAAGAATAACCTGATAGTCCGCCTATATAGATGGTTTCAGCATGTCCTGAGGACAAAGTAACAAAAAACATGGAAACAAAACAGAAATGGGAATTAGAAACTGATATTATTGTCACTGATGAAATGTGAGAAAAGACATGCCTTGACTGTCACAGGTTGACAAGCAGTCCTACCTGGAGAGAGTTTGAATAAAAAACCAGAATGAGAGTATTTCAGTATCTCATTAATTGGTGAGATACAGCAACACCTCAGAATTTCAGAGGAGAGAATGTGGGACGATCAGAGACCATACCCACATTTTTGATTGATTGTCCCAAATTATATAAATGTTAGAGACATTCAGGGGGTAGACCTACCTGTAGAGCCTACAATCTTTATATTCAGAAAGACTCCAGAGGATGTAGAGTCTAAAAACCAGATAGACTCACTCTGGGTGTTGCTGCTGATGTAAAAATCATTATGGTGTAATATAAAGCCCCCAACTGCACAACAGTGGAGGGAAAGGTCAAAAAAGTTTTTATTTAATGGAAAGCATAACAGCCAAACTCCAGCTAAGGACTGATGCCTTCAACATTAAATGGACACAAGTAATATTACAGCTACCAAGACTGATTATGAACACAAAGGTGCTAGATGGGTGCAGTCTACATTTAATTGGGCTCATGTCTGCAGATGTGACTGCGTGCAAAAACACAAGCTCCAGAATAAGTTAATGACAGTTTACTTCAAGTTTCAATGTGAAATAAAGAATATATACTGCTATCAATCTAAACATGCATTTATACATGACAAATGAAAGAATAGCAGTAGAAACAATTAATAAACTTCACAAAACACATTAAACATATTAGGCTAAACAGTTTGAATATAGTTGGTGCTGAGGTGAACCAAAAGTAATGGAAATTAATCAAGTTACATTACTTTAAAAAATAACTGACAAACGGGTGATGCAGGACTTGGATCATCCTGAAGGAGTTTACTTTGCAGTAATGGCCTGCTCACTGTACAGTATCCCTCTTAATACAAGGTTATTTACTAAAAGAAAAAAATAGTGATTCAAAAATTACTATATTGATTTAGAAATGCTCCAGAATCTACGACATGTCTATAGCAATGGTCTCTTATTCATATCAGATGTCTGCTTTTCAGAAATAAGACTGTAGAATATCGTCATTGAACAAACAGAATCAAGTATTCAACAAAGCTGTGAAAAAACTAATCTAATGTAGTTCGTTATCATGCACTACTTCATTTAACGCAAATGAGAGACTTTATCTCTATCTGACCATTGACGCTGTAAAATAATTTTCCATTCACAAAATCCGCCTTCATGTTTCTCCAGGCTGCGGTGATGGGGATCCTCTCAGAGATCCTTGTAAGTCTTTAAGACTTTAAGCACACTTAAGAATGAATATGTAATGGTGGATTCCATTTACTTTTGATAAGTGTACTCCATGTACTCTCTACCTGCCATGTGATGGAAGTGTTTTTTTTGTTTTTTTTTTATAGTCAGAGTGGGCAAATGGCTTGGAAACGCTACAAATACATCAAAGTTGTCTGAGAGTGGGAACCACCTCGCAAATGTCATGGTAAATTGTGTGTTTGCAGGCAGAAGTTTTATGCTTGGACCGCTCCAAAGCAAACAACAAAGAGGACTCACATCTGCAATGCGCCGATTTTTAAGGGTGCACTTATTAATATGTTGCATTTTGTTTACTTAAAAGTGAGACATAAATGTACAGCTGTTATCTTGAAGTGCAGGCTTAAGTCTCTCCGTGTGTTTATTTCACGTATTAACACTTGAAAGGATAACTTTGGTATTTCTCAACCTGGACCTGGATCTTCCCATATTTTGGGGTCTAAGTGACTAATGGAGACAATTTTTGAAATTGGTCCATTATTGAGGGAGAGCGCTGCAGCCGTCAGAAGCAAAATGCTGCAATGTAATCCTTATTTGTAACTGTGCGCCGTCAGTGTGTCCACTAAAAGTGCTTATTTTCGCCACTGACAGGCTCAGATTGTAACTATAAGTGTCTGACAACATTACGGAAAGGATTGCTAGAGAGAGACCTTTTTTCTTTTTTAAGATACATTTTCTTGAAGCAGGACCAGCTGTTTTATTGCTCTCACCAAACTTGCCAGACTCTTTTTGCAGAAATTCATTAAGTCATTTTAACATAGTCATCATCATCTTCATTGAAACTCAAAAGGTGTATATATTTCCTCATGTGGTGTTCCCCAGGGGTCAATTTTAGGCCCATGATTGTTTCATTTATACTTGTTAATCAATAATTAAAATAATTGTTAGTTGCAGAACTAAAAGTAAATATCAAAACAGAGCAGGTCATAGAAACATAAAGGGGCTGCAACAGCAAGAATACTGTATGAAGAACACACACAATCTGAACTTGTACATTACAAAGATGTAATAAGGGCAGTGGGATTATAGCAATAATCATAATCATGATTATTATGATTTATAGTGAATTCATGATTAAGCACAATTATTCAGTGATTTGAGAACATCATAAGCCTTTATTGAACTTCTTTAAACATGATGACTTTGAACTCTAATATAACTGAACTGAAGAACAAGACATAAATGAAAAAAAAAACAAAACCGAAAAAAGTGTCTGCTTAGTTCATGCAGCTCTGTGTCAACGTTGTAAAGTGTCCGCTTGTCGCCCTCCCTCTCTTTCTCTGTTACAAATATGCAGAAAAAGTTTGTAGTTTAACACAAACAGCAACGAACGTGTAACTCAACAGCATCCTGTCCCGCTGTGCCGGCTTAGTTTTACCTTTAATCTTGACTAAAGGCTGCCTTTCTGTCGTCTTCTGTAAGTTGTTTCATATTCAGTCAACACACGCTGAAACTGAAACTGGCTGGAAAGGAATTTAAATTTAAATTTGATTAAACCCAGCTCTACCAAGTATATAAATCACATAAATTGGCCAAAAAGAAAGGAATTATCACAGAGGGTACTGCAAAGAACAGATAAATATAGAAATCCATAATGTACTTTGAAATATAAACAACTGCCCCCCAAAAAACATGAGTATAAATGATGTAATGAGCCACAATTAGAGCTTCAAGGAAATAATCAAAACCATAACAGAAAAGAGTAATTTAAAAATGTACTGAGAGTATTTCAAAGTTAAAGAATTATTAGACATTATAGTCAAAGACTGTCATAATGTATAACTGTAAAAAAAAAAGCTAAAAAAAGTGTTAAAAATCAAATAAAACCTAAAACCTCTGTAACTGGGTCAACTTATCTGGAAACACAATGTGTGTGTTACCTTAATTAAGCCAATGACACACAGTTATATATTTCCCTGTCCCCCAGTGATGAGACCTATTGATAAACTATCTGAATATATCAAGGATTTTAATAACTGGATGTCAAGTAGCCAATGACAAGACAGAAATCCTGATTACTGGGGCAAAGGCTTACAGACAGGAAACCACCTGTTGTCACAGCAGTCTCAGGAAAGCAGCGAGTGTGGTAATGTCTTTCTTGTAATTAGTAAGGTTAATTTGGTATTAAAGTCCTTGTGCCATTCATTTTTTATTTTTAACTATCACTGGAGTCCCATAAATATCGGAGGAGCACAATGTATGGTGAACGTGTTGTGAGAAGTAGGGGAAGCTATTATTTAAACTCCATAGGCTCCAGTGTATCAGGCCACAGAAGTAATGGTAGAATAAAATCCATTTTAATGATGAACAGGGAGGAGCCTTAGAAAACTGCTGAAAACTAAGCTCTGTAATAGGAGGATCCTTGTTAGGTATAAAAGAAGGCTCCTGAGAGTTTCTAGTCAGCGTGCTTTCCGGCTGGACCAGCCCTCAGTTTACTGTGTTTTACCTACAATAAATCTGTTCTCACACTGAATTCTGCTGGACGTGAGTTTTATTGATTTTTCTAAAAACAATGAGAACTTTCGGCCCATCTGAAGGTTTATTCCCCCCAAACATTTAAGTCCAAAATCTTATTGTAATCTTGAATGCTGCTCTCGCTTTCACTTTTAAGAAATATTTATGAAGTCAGGAGAATTTTTTTTATCCCAGGACAACGCTGAAAAGCTTGTCTGTGCTTTTATTTCCAGTCAGTTAAACCGCCGTAACGTGCTGCTCTCAGGAATATCCAAAAAAGCCTTTTGATTGACTGCAGCTACACCAGTTACTAGAGTTTTAGCCAGAAAAGGGAAAGAAAAAGGTCACTACACTGGCTCCCAGTAAAGTTTAGGTCTGACTTTAAAATTTTATTACTCATCTTTAAGGCCCTACAACCCTGTAGCACCCTCGGACAGGCTTGTGAAACATGCTGAATGAAAATGACAGTGAAGATGGGGAGCGACGTGAAAACAAACCCTATGATGATGCTTTAAATTTCTCAAATCATGTGATGGGTATGTATCGAATGCCAAGATAATTAATTTTGTATTTGATCAATGTGCTCTGTCAATAATTGGCATGAAAACTTCCCAAAAGAAGATAGAAAGATGGTGCTTTCTCTCCTCCCCTAAAAGCTAAAATTGAACGCCTATCTTTTCTTGTTCATTAACAAAATGAAGCTGTTGCCATGGATACAGGCAGCCTTGTGTACATTTTAAACACAGATACAGGCACGACAGGACGAGCACCGATTGAAGTTTACAGCTTTAGTTGAGATAACATAAAAGGTCTGAGATACGGCAAGACACAGCCACGAGTTTAGGAATTGCTTCTGTACTATGAAGAGTGGATTTTTCCTATCTTGGAAACTTAAGTAAAGATAGGACAAGTGCTTTGGTAATGCTTTTGTAATGAGGCCCCAGGTCGCCCCCCCCAAAAAATTGGTGAATCTGCCTTTAGCTTTTATGCTGGTTAAACAGAGTGTATCTTACTATTTAAAAGCGGTCTCTCTCTGGTCTCTGATTATTTCCATAATGTTATCAGAAACTTATAACTTATAACAAGCACCGATGTTAGTTTCACTAACAGCTGCAGTCTCCCTCAATACTGGACCAGTTACAAAAACTGTTGGCGCAAAAACATGCGACAACAGGTTGAAAAATACCAAAACGACCCTTTAAGACTTTGTTTAAAAATGCTGCGTCTGGTGCCGTCGTGTTTTTATATTGCCATCTTATGAGATAGACGTTGGAAGTTTGCTGCGGTGCTATTCCTTTTCTGAAGACGACGCAGTGGGCTTAATTACATTGAAAACTTTTGATGAGTTTAAATCTTAGATTTTCCTCTACTTTATAGTGGTCAGCCCAGCAGGCTTCAAAAGGAAGTGGGACGTCTATGTCTTCATGCTCACACAGATAAGCGTTCAAAGAGACATTTTACTCCAGTGAATGTATTTATTTTGTGTGTGTGTGTGTGTGTGTGTGTGTGTGTGTGTGTGTGTGTGTGTTTGAATACGCTGCGGTTTCTCTCTTTCTTTCTGGCCACTTCCTCCTCCTTTTCACTATCTGAGTCACACACACATAGACGCTCTTTTATCCTGTCATAGAGACAGCAGTGGGAGCTGTCAGATCTCACACAGTGGGGTTACACAGCAGCAGGGGTTCACATCACATCACATCCCACACATACACGTGTACACGCACAAACACACACAGACGCTTTTATTTTGGACCATTGCTAATGGCCAGGCATGATTTCTTTCCTTTTGTGTGGTGCCGCCGCAGACAAAATCATCTTGAATACCCCAAACTGATCCAGTCTGAACATCAACTACTTGGCAGTTTTCTTCCTTTTCATAAACCTGACAGCTGAGCCAATACAGCAACATCGCACGTCAAATTCCCTGCCAATAAGTTTAAACATTTATATGAGAGTCTGTGTGGTTTACAATCAGTTCAATCTTTGTGGATTTGGTCACATGATTGCTTTTCTATAAAACGCATTTCTGAAAACTACTGTACCTGGTCTCTACATTTATGTTATAATAAATAGCATGTTGTGTGATATAAATGGCTGAAGCTTCCAAAGAAAAATATTTTTTTTGACACTTACAAGAAAAATAAAGATAAAAAAGATGTTTTTGTATCGACCTGAAGCAGCCTAGGGAAGCAATGCAAGAAAATACAATGAACTTCTTCTTCTTTTCGTCTCTCTGATCTTGTTTTTCACCTTTGACACCCGTGGTTACTCAACAAATACACGGATGCAGCACTTTTGTTTTTGCTCCGATTTTTCATGAGTTGAAGTAAAATACCTGGGACTTCTTCTGTGCACGGAAGAAGGCTTATTATTTCTTTCAAATTTTGTTCACAGATTTGTCAAAATTAGTTTGCGAGCACTTCTCTTTTGGCAACATGATCAATCCACCTGACAGGTGCAGCATATCAAGATGCTGATTTAACAGCATGATTATTACACAGGTGTGCCTTGGGCTGCTCGTGTTAGTGAGGCGAACTGCTCAATAACATGGATCTGAACAGATTTGTGCACAGAATATTTAATGTTGACACCTGGTTTAAGGCAAACAATTTGTCACACAACACAAAGAAAAGTTTACACATGATGTTTATGCCTCAAAACCTACACGCCAATAAAACATTTCCTAATGTATCTTAGAAAGGCCATAACATTTATTTTTAACAAGATGGCAGAAAAGACTGGGTTCATCTGTACGGCATCTGTTATCAAGAAAAATCGTTCTCAATGCACAGAATACAATGATCTATCCATATATCTCATATTGTAATGGGGTTAGTACCTTTAAAATCAACCTTGACTGTATTTTCTCTCCGCAAAAACGCTTTATTAAAATGTTAACATCCTCCAGTAGATTTACCAGTATTACTTCCTTGTTCCAGTCACTAAGTATCCCCTCTATCTTTGATCTAAACCACTTTCAAATTTGTGTTTTTGTTTTTAAGTGTGTTCACTTATTCCCAGCCCATTTTTCAAAATGTATTTCAGTACAGTTTCCAAATAACATCATCACAACACGAGGACAGCCAATAATCTTAATCCCACCTTCTTCAGGAGATTTTTTTTCCCCCTCAATTTTCAATTTGATTCTGAGGACCTCATTGTTGGAGCATTTTACCAAGTCACAGTAGAAAACACACTCACCTTAAGTCTTTCATGAAGCAAACCATCCATCTTTTGTTTGTTCAGTTCAGCAATGCAACATCATAAAGTGTTTCTATCATAATTTATTTACCATTCATATTTTTTAACACATTAGTGATTATGTTTTTTTTTCTGTAGCCGTCATGCAGTTTTATATTACTGTATCTGTTTGTCTTTATGTTGAATGTCTCACATTAGGAAGAACACCTGACAAGCCCCTGCTGGGTTTTTCTGACTCGTCCTGCTCATTTCAATTACTTTTTTTTTTTTTTTAAACTTCTTAATCACTTCTAAATTCTGATCTGTATGCAATAAAATAAAAAAAGGAAAGAAAAAAAAAAAGAATAAGTCTTAGATATTTTTACTTCAAGTGATGAAATGTGGGACCAAAAATTTAAGTACTGCATTTATGTTTTTGTTGAGTGTAAATCACTGGTAACAAATAGCATTAAATTGCAGCTTTGAATGTTCTTCATCTCAATTGTGGAATTCTTTGGTATCTGTAATATCTGTGTTTTTCGTGGCAGACATTTTGACGTCGTAGCAGAAAAGCACAGGTTTAGTCAGTGGCATTGATTAAAGCTGTTATCAGATCCACTTGTGCATTTTCTTATCCACTGTAAAAAAACAAAACAAAAACATTTTCTCTTTTGTTTTCTAGTGACAGACTTCAACTACACCAGACTGAGCGGATAGAAATAAATCAATAAATAATACAAACCAATAACTAAAAATTACATTAAATAAGAAGTTAACATAAATTAAAAAAAAGGTTTAACCATCGTCCCAATCACACCAGCAGCTGAAGTATAATATTGTGCATTTAGAGAGAGTAAATTCTGGTCATTCATATAAGAGAAAAGCTCTTGAATGCTGCACTTGACACTATTTTCAGTTGTGAATGAAGATCCTGGCCAAAATAACTAAATAGGCCTTTTTTCACAGAAGATATCTTGACATGTTACAGTGAGAAGAGCACAGGTTAAAAGCTTCATTTTCAGGGTACCGTGCATGCTGGCTTACTGTGACACTTGAATAGACCAGAACCATCATCAATAGGCCTAATGTGCTTTTCCTACTATGACAAGTCGAAATATCTACTGTGAAAAATGGCTCAACATGAGCAATTCAAATTTGCCATTTTCTAATATAAAGGGTGACAGGATGTCAGTTTTAGAACTACTTGAAGCAGGTTCATAAAGTCTGAATAAAACTGCAATAATACGGAAGCATTTCCGCCAATTAGATCCTGTAAGTCTTTATATTTGTTAAGGATTATCGGAGGCAACTGGACTTGCTTAGGTTTTTCAAGAACCTTGAAACCTGAAAGTCTATATAATGAGAAACTTTCTCAAAATAATTATATTGACTTAGTATCTCAAAATAATTATCACTTAAAAATAATAAGAAACCTTCTCCAAATAATGGCTAAGTATCTTAAAATAACGAGAATCATTCTCAAAATAATGGTTTCTCAAAATAATGCCTTAGTATATCAAAATAATGACAAACTTTCCCAAAATAAAATGCTGCATTTCATAATATTGACTATGTATATCAAAGTATTGAGTAAGTGTATCAAAATGATGACTTAGTATCTCAAAATAATCAGAAACCTTATCAAAACATTGACTTATTATCCCAAAATAATAAGCATCATTCTCAAAATAATGACATAGTATCTCAAAATAAATATAATAAACAAATAATTATTGTTCCCAAAACTTTGCATCTCAGAATAATGCATTTACCTGTCAATATATATATTAAAATAATGAGAAAGGTTCTCAAAATAATGACTCTAATTTAGGGTCTCAAAATATTGAGTTAGTATGGGCCTGTCAACATTATGAGAAACTAAGGGATAATTTTTTATTGAGGTTTAGTCTGAGATAGTAAGTCATTATTTCGAGAAGGTTTCTCACTTTAATAAATGTTTAAAAAAAAAAAAAAAAAAAAAAAATCGAAAACTGACACCAGCAGTTAAGTCAGCTCCAATTGGCTGCTACCTCACACGTGACACATTTTCACAGTCCAGTAAATCGAACGCACCCCGGATGAAGGGCGGTTTATTTAAGCTAGCTAACGTTATGTTCTCCGCTCTCTGCTGCCATCTGCTGCTTTGTATTTATTTATTTTTAGCTTTTTATAAATTAGTACACCTGTTCAAAAAGTCCACTCACGCGGCGTTTCCATCGCTAAGGGGGAGAATATTTGTTCATCGACTCCATTCGCAGTTTATTTTAGCTAGTTAGCTTTGTTTGTTAGCAACGACAACTGCACTTCGAGGCTGCGTCTTTACCTGCTGGACCACCGCTGTTATCAAAGGATCGCTCTGTCCAGTGGAGTTATTGACGATGCCAAGATGTTTTGACCACTGCCTCCTCATGTCACCTGTCCAAGGTACGAATTTTCTGCTTGTGTTACCAACCTGACTCCTTTATTAGCTCTGTTCAGTTGTAAGCCTTTTGCTCCTGACTGTTTTATTGCTTTTCCACATTCATCTGTGGTTTGTTGGCAACATATTGGCTCACGCTGGCTGCTAATTTCTGCTCTCACGCTGCTGCCATCTATTATGAGCAGTGTTTGCATTGGTGTTAGTTGTGAATTAATTTCTTGTAATGGCTGAGGCTTTCTTTTTGTTTCGCACTTGGATTATGATGCCTCAATGCTGCTGTTAATTTGCACAGTGGTGAAATACAGTGTGTTTCAATATTAAGAGTGTTATGAGATGAATTTGTTGTGCAGCATGTTTCCCTCCAGGTTGCTGGTGTTGTTTTTGTGGAGTTGCCAATTGGCTCACTACAAATTGAGTCTCAAGTAGAGGATGTTGCAGTGTTGTATAATAGCTTTACAGTTGTATAATGGCTTTAGAAACGTCAGCATGAATACCGTCTTGTAGTCAGCCCATTCACAATCATTTTAATGTAATAATGGCTTTAAGGGACACTCAACATGGCTATTGTGTGGCACAGTAACGTTTTCTCTACATACTTTAAATTCAGCTAAGCATTAAAGAAATATTTGAACTGTAAAGCAAGGGGTATGTGACAGCTTGCTTTACATTTCTGACATAATTTTACATAAATCAGCACAGCTGCCAACCCCAAGTTTTTTTAGAATGGGATTGTACGAGTTATTTATCCATGGTCATTGTATTATCTACAGATGATGGTGGTCAGCACAATCCCAGTTTGGGGAAGCAGCACTTCAAAAAACTTAACTATAAGACTAACTAAGTCTTATAGTAATTAAGAGACTTTATACTTTTAATATGTGAATATATTGTTACTGATATGTTTAAGCCTGCTGCCACATATGAGGTTGTCTGAGGTGCAAAGTGGGATGTAGTGAGTGTGCGGCAGTTGGAGCTCAGCCTACACGTACTTCTGCAAACACCACTTCAGCATTGCTGCTGCTGCTGCTCATCCAGCACTTTATAAAGCCCACCTCCACCCAGTATATCCACCTGAAGGCTCTGATTCCCCTGTGGAGGAGTTTATCATTGTCACTCCCCAATCTTCTCTGTGCTGAGTTCGGTGTTTGCTTGCAGGGAGTGATTGAGGTCAGTCTGTCGACACCAAATACCCTCTGTACTTATTCTGTATCCATTTAGTAATACAGCCATTCAGTTGATGACTTAATGAAGCGTCATTAAATTGTCTGCAGTGCACTAGAATATGATGTTTATCTAATACGAATCGTTAATGTAACTTTTTGAAACACTGCCTCAAGGCCACTGTTGCTCTTGTGATCCATGTGGGTTTCTTTCACAACGTAATATATGCACATTATTTTGTATTGAATGCTCTTGCCTATTGTTTTGTATTGTTCTCTAAGCTTCATGCGCACTTTGATACAAATTGGCTTCCTGGGACAAATAATAGTAACAGTGAAAGTGAATTGAACTGAACTAAGTTACAATGAATGAATAAATGAATGAGTGTCAAGTACAGGCCAGTCTTTGACTGTTAGGGATTCTCAGCCATAGCAGTTGAGTGAATATCTTTTTTTTGCTCATCTGCAGCATTGAAGCTCCTTTAAATGGAGCTTCCTGCACAGTGTTGCCCTCTCCAGCAAGGAGAGGTGATCGAAATGATGTTTAAACAAAGTCGGTGGAGTTGTTGAGGAAGGTTTTGTGAAAGCCTGCTGTTTATTTGAATCAAAGCACTGCAAAACTAGGAGAATGAGAACGGCTAGTTGAAGTGTGAAACTGATGGGCTATTGCTGTTGATTTCAATGTGTGACTGTACAAACTCGGTGTGAAAAGCATAGCTGCCAATTTGCTGCTTTAACAGACTTTATTATCATTGTCAACCAGGACAACTGTGACCCTACAAGCTGTTCAACATTTCTCAGAAAGGAGTATGGAAAACATACAGCCACAAAATATACCAGTTTCTCTGCCTCACCAAGTCTCTATCCATATTAATAAATAAATTCTGTGCACAATTGCTTTATGATTAACTACATACCTAGGGTCTCAGTGTGGGATCCTCCAGCCCTGCTGTGGTGGTTGTATTTAGTGCTTACAGTAGGTAATGGTGAATTTATTGTGCTTATATTCCTACAGACTGTATATTGTAAATTTCACTTGTTGAAAGAAGCGTAGCCCGTGAAGGATAGTTAGAGAACCTCCACTGAATGCTCTTGACTTTACATTGAGTTGACCATTGTACCAAAAATCCATACTTAATGTATGAGGTTGAGGCTTTCCATTTGATAGATTTTTTTCTATTTAGATGAATGGTTTCATCCAGTGTCTTATCAAGGCCGGCTTATACTCTGATGAAATGTTACAGTTCTGTATTTAACCTTTTGACATTATGAGAGATGAAAAGAAGCATATAAAACTAGATGGGAACTCGAAGAGTGCAGACCTCCACCAAGGCCAATAGCCCACTCTTTTATTAAATGCTGGAACATTTCTGGGACAGGCTGCATGTGTGAATGAGGTTTTAATTCTTGAGCTTTTACGACCAAGGCGTGTTTGCTGGTAAACCATCTTTCACCCAGGGCTGATGTTAGCTGCAAGCCTGCTACACAGTGTGGCTAACATTAGCAGTGCTAGCAGCAGCAGCCTGCTCTGGTTGCAGATCAGTGTTCGTGCCTGTGCTGAATGTGGTTACACATTGCTCAAGTTGAGTGGTTAAATTCCAGTTTATTCTGACACAGCCTATGTTCAACCTTATTTTTATTTTCTTCATCAAAATACTGGCAAATCACACCATTTATAAGCTGTCATCTATCCCACTTAGCTAGTGGGGTGTTGTTACAATTGTACCAGTTATCAGATCTTATATAGAACCACTGTCCCTGTGTACTTCATAACAAATGCATTCTGTATGAAATTTTATCGGCTACATGTGTCAGCTACCCCAGAGGATTACTGTAGATTGAGAAATGGAGTCATCCTATTGCTACTATCATCTGTTCTGTCACTATAGAACTTCACAACCATCTACTGGATATTAAAGACTATCTCCAGTGAAGGCTCCAGGCTTTTAGCTTTGTTACAGGTTCATGTGGTGTTTTGACGTACATATCATGAGTGAAATGAGCAGTAAACTCCATATTTGAGCATGTCCTGCTCTGAAATTGCAGTGAGCAAGGGTCGTCTCAAAAATCGGATTCAGTCAGGCTGGATATATGACGTTATAAACCTGTTAATGGAGGGGGTGGTGCTACAGCTGTGATGACCAGCCCACAGGAGAAGTTGGATGTAGCTGGTTCCTGTGATTATCTAGCAAAACAGAGGAGAATCCAGCTGCAGCTTCTTAGGGGTAGGGGCTGGAGATTGGGGGGTGTTTTGACAGGTTGGATATTCATGAATCCTTAAATACTAAATGAAACCAAGGTGTAGAGCTCTATGTAAGCCATTTTAACAAGGTATTTGAACTTATTTTGCAAAAAACATATCAGACACAATTTATTACTTCTTGTAGAGCATTCTATATTGTTTAAAACATGACCGGAGGTGGATTTAAAGCTGTATGTTTTTTGTTTTTTTTTTACCCAAGGCTACTGGCCCACCTCACAGTGTTAATGAAACTGAAAAATAATTCATGTATTCGCCCCATGATTCGGACCTGCTCCAAAATTCAGTGTGTTTAGTCCTTGGACCATGATACATCCTTCCACCAAGTTTAATGAAAATCAGGCTGCTAGTTTTTTCGTAATCTTGTGAGAAGGTAATAAGACACATCTATCCTGTATGTCCAGGATGCCACAGTGAAGTCAGCTTTAATTTGCTGGTTTGATGCACAAATTTTTAGATAACACTTCATTGTAATTGCACACAGTAAGTACCAAATGCAGTTTAGCATCCAACCAGATGCAACCAGAACAAATGTTAGCAGAACAGAAGTGCATATAGAGATATCTCAAGATGTACAGAATGAATAATAGACAATGAGAAACAAGGGATTTAAGTGTGATATATACAAAATTAAGGAAACAGTATACAAAAATGTAAAGCAGCTGTGATGTAACAGTATGTAACAATGATGAGGTTGAACAGAACTGTGTAGAATGGTATTTTAAACACGGTAAGAACAGTTTGCAGTCACGCCATATGAGTAAGGTCAGGGTTCAGTACAATCACTTAAATACCAGGGAGTGCAAAAATAGCAGGCAGTGACCTACAGCGACAGCAGTCCGTCAATGAGAGACTGTTTCTTTGTGTGTTCATGAGAGGTTGTTGTTGTCTTATGTGTACTTCTTTTAAAAATGCAGATTAATTGATTTTTCTTTTCTCTCAGATTGTATGAGCACATACCCTACAGAAAAACCTCTAAATAATTAAAAATGTGGTGTAAACAAAGCTTCACACTATTCTCCATGACTGTTAAGTTAAAGTTAGTCATTTCCCTCTACTTAACACCAGTAAGAAGTGTGACTCAACGATTGTCAGTTCAGTGGAATTTTGACATTTCTGAGTAATTGCTTCGTTATGTAATGGATGCCTGGCTTTACGTTTGAAAGTGCACGAAGAAACAAACATAAAACAGGAGAGAACATCTATACAGAGAAGACAAAGTCTGGAATTCCTCAAAACAAAGGGACCAAATCGTCTATGATAGAAAATGTCTGTTTTTCTCTACAGCTGGGGCAAAAATTCCCAAAGTGCTCACCAAGGTAGTGAAGCTATATTTCTACTGACAGAAGCATTCAGATCTCTGTTGCCTTTGACATCTTCCTATCTCTCTGTGTGTCAGAGAGACCTGGAGCGAAAATGGAAGAGAAAGCATCAGAGTATAGGAGCAACGTGAGATAAAGAATACTAGGCTGGTAGAAAGAGGTGTTGAGACTTTATATGTTTCTAAAAATTGCCTTTTGGTAGTTGTTGATGTGATGGAAAATAAGTAGGGTTGCATTAAACTACATCCTCAAAAATGATCACACGTTTCTGACACACTGTGAACAAAAGTGGAGCATTGTCTTCAAAAAGATGTGAAGCATTTGTTGCAGGGCTTCGGCACTAGATTGCATTAGATTGCACAGGTGTTGCCAGTGCTGGGTCCAACCCCTGTAGATACTTGACATTGTGATTTGCAGCAGGTACTAAATTGTGTGAAAGCATAACTGTGAAATGCATCTGACAGATGTATCTGGTGAATGGTTAATAGCATGAATGATCAAAGTGTGACAGAACAGGCACAGGTCCCATTCACATAATGGCCACAGGGAGCCAGGAGTGACAAAGCTAATATGTGACAGTGAGAGGCAGGAGGATTGTCTTTTGATTGAGCTGTGCAGCATTGAAAAGACTCACGACTAGCTGACACACAGTGCTGGTCGCACACATTTTTTCATGTGGAGTAGAGGACATAAAACACTATTCGATGCGCTCACATTTTTTTCCACATTGTGTCACCTTTTGCACTTGGAATAAACAGATTTTTTTTCATTTTCTTTCTATAAAAAGGAAATATTGTATATAGAACTGCACACAAGGTTGCAGATCTTATTTCGGCTTTGGGGGAACAGTGGCAAGGAAATTCAGTTCTGCAGATTGTCGTATGTGCTTTTTGCGTGATCTTTTACTACAAGCCAAGAGAAGTAGACAACAGGTCAGTGTTAGCCTCACCTCCTACATTATTCAGCAGTGTATGAGCTTCATAATTAGACTGTAGTTAGCTTGATTTATGTGTATTATTATCATTAAAATACCTTCTGGTCCCAGCGGTCTTCAAGTGAACAGACTGTTAAACCAAACTCCATTCTAAAAGCAGCTGTTTAATAGTAAGGGCATATGTTTTCACAGTAAAAACTTTAGTTATACTATCACTAAGACTCTTTTCTGTTGCACAGGCACAACAGGCACAATAGGCACACGTCATTTAGTCAGTAACACCATAAACTAACCTATAAGTGTTTGCCACAGATATACATGTATGAACTGGCTGGCTGGGTCCAACAGTTGACCATTTTATCCTCTTTGGAATGCCTGAGGCCACAGATCTCTTCTTTTTTTTTTTTTTTTTTTTTTTTTTTTTTTTTTTACTGTTCTTTGCTCTTTTGGGGAAGTAAAAAAAAAACATAAACTTAAAAAAAAAGATTTTAATTGTTTGACCACTTAGCAGATGTGTGTGTGTGTGTGTGTGTGAATTATTCAAAATTGAATTAGGCTTTTATTAAATATATTTTTACAATTACATAATTTAACTTTAATCTAAAAAAAAAAAAAGCTTCCTTTAACACCTTGGCACTGTAGTTTTCATAAATACTGTATGCATTGGACTGTTTTCAGTAGCTTATTTAGTGCTCTTGTGAATATTTACAGCCCTGAAACGGTGCATGTGGTCCTCAGTTAAACTATAGTTTCCTAATTGTGCTCTGTAATAAAGGAAAGTGCCACCCAGTGCAGTGGTGTGGCTCATTTATGTTTTTAATGTTTTTGTTTACAACAATGGAGGTCATTGGCACAGAGAATTAATCTACAGTACTTTATATCAAACTATATCAAGGCAATGCTTTGGCTCAATTGTTGTATTTTTCAGGGAATTTGTTGTCATTAACAAAAATATAGACTATCATTTGACTTATGCATGACTACTATTATAGTACAACTTACTATACATGACAGACGATGGAGCCAGGGCATTTTTCGACTTGACATACATCTTTGATTTGGAAGCCAGCCACCGTCTAGTATATCACCCTACTCCCGATTTCCTGGCATTTCCCAATCCCAGCATGCTCGGCTCGACTGCTCCTGGAAGGGGCTGCGTAGGAGTGATAGACAGTTAGTAGTGACATCCTAAATCAGCCGTATAGACTGATCAAAGTACTGCATTGTTGGACTGAAATTGGACTTGGGCTGGCTGCGGCAAGCTCAATATGAGGCAAGTTTCTGTCCTGTCTGGTCTCATTTCGAGCTCAGCGTTCTGAATGATTCATCATAGGGAGTGTGGAAATGACGGAGGAAAAGTTCAAATAGAGAGTGACAAATTCTTGGTTGAGATGTTTCTACCGGAGGGGGCTAAGAGGTGTTGTTATTCAAATGCAGCCCTTAAGTCTTTGAACACTCTATGCTAGCCATTTCTGTTCCGAGTAGATTTCCCTCTTTTTGCGCTACAGTTTTCTTTTCTCTGCCCCGCATAAATTGGAATTCAGCAGCTCACTTTTTTAAAATTTCACAGGCTATAGTTGGAATCTCATACTTCTACAATGTAACGGCATGAAGCCACTTGAACAAACCAGATATAAGGCAAAAGAGACCACTCTGGATTTATGCTAAGCAGCCTGTGTATGGCACAATACTCCCTTACAATGTCCTCTGTTTCTAAGGACTGGAGATACAAGATACTCTCTGAATGGCGTCCAAGGCTATCTTTATTCAAAGAGACTGTTGCTATGTAGGACTGTTGCTATGGAGGAGTCTCTCAGCCTCTCATTGAGATGGACAGCTGTAGCCTCGCCACAGGGAGGAGCCCTTTCTCTCCCTCTCTCTCTCTCCCTCTCTTTTTCCTCCTGTGATGTTTTCCTGAGGAGTCCAACCTGAGGGAGCCAGCGGGGGTTCCTTCCTCGCAATGATAAAAATAAAACAGTGACTCACTCGCACTGAGAAAGAGAGAAACTGACCAAGTTCAAGAAGTGACCGAAGTGTTCAAGTTTGCAGTGGTGCAGCGGATATTCACAGTGGCTCTCAACAGGTGAAATACGTCATTGCTGGCTTTTTACTTTCTCCTCTTTCCATTTACATTCTGAGTAGTAGCTTTATGAATATTCAATCAAATCCTTTAGTTTGAAGGCCTCTAGACATCCATGATGCCTATAAACATTAAAATTTATTTTAATAAGTTTATTCACAAGGTAGGTAAGTAGTGCTAAAATATTTTTAAAAAGTTGGGATGCTGTTTAAAACAAAAAGTAAAATGGAATCCAGTGATCTGTAAAGACATTAAGAGATTAAATGTGTTTTTTTTATACATATACCCTCTTTCTGAATTTGATGCTTGTAATACGTTTCTGAAAAGATGGGACATGGTCAGCAAAAGACTGGAAAAGATGTGGATACCCGAAAAACACATTTGAAGCATTCAGGTTAAAGTCTGTGTAGGAAAAAGATAATTTTTCTTCTAAACACATTATATATATATGTTCAAAAATAGTTGCTAAAAACATGTGAGAACACATGGGAGTTAGAACATTAAACTGTTGTTCACGATTACTGTCTTCAGGAGTTTTTGAGTGGACCTGAAACATGGTTCGGTGACATGGTCCCCCAACGACAGTGGAGTGGACATGCCTCCAGTGTTTCAGAGTAGACAAAACTGATATTTTTTTCATGATTTTGAGACCTAACTTTATATAATTAGCATTTTTTAAAATCATTACAGTTTGGCTGGGTGGTTAATACTGTTGTGTGACAAACTCAGAACAAACATTTATTATTGCTTTGCAAATACTAAATTGATAGTCTCACATAGCCAGACCTCTCTCCACAGTGCTCAGCATGCATACACATTATGCTATAAGGGAAAAAATGTCTTGCCTTGTTTGCATTTCTTTAAATCAATCATAAACATATTGGGCAGCGCCAAGAACAGGATGCAGCGATCATGCTGCTGCAAAATAGTGTTCCATGCAGGCTTTGGAACAAGATATGCTGCCATCCAGACAATGTCTTTTCAGAGACGTCCTTGCTTATTTCAGCATGACAATGCCAAGACCCTTTCTGCACGTGTTACAATAGCGTGAATTTGTAGTAAATTAGTTCAGGTACTAGACCTGAGCAAAATACTGGAACAACTGAAGTTTTATATAAAGTAAGAATGAGAAAAAAATTCACTTTCAAAACTTTAACAGTTATTGTCCTCAGTTCCCAAACACTGTGTTGGTACAATAAATGATAATGTAATGCAGTCGTAAACATGCGATTGTTTTAACATAAAATATCTTTTGTTTGTATTGTATACAGTTGATATAGGTTGAACATGATTTGCAAATCATTGGTCTCCCAACTTTTTTTTGAAATTGTGGTTGCATGGCAGAAAATTTGTTTACTTCAGTAGTAAAATGTAAAAGGTTGAGTGGCTGGTTAACAGCCTGTCTTGTCAAACTGTTTTAATGTCCGAGACACTTGCAGCTTTCACCGTATTAAATTTTACTGAGAGAGTAATGATTAACAAGATTGATGGAGCCACTGTAATATTCTGTTTCCAAACTGACAGACAAAGTTTTAAAGAGAATTCTCGCTTTATCCTCCTCTTCACTATGACAAGAGAGGTGGGATTTATAGTTATAGGGACTGGAGGTGCGTGTCTGAGGGACCCACTTCACCAGGAGGAGATGGGTGTGTCTCAGCTTTCTCATGGTTACTGTTTTATTCTGCTAACTATATCAATTTTATCACAGAACACATAAAAATATACCTATGATTTAGAGGATTTCTGGTTTGCTGTAAGGATTTAATCATCTGCGTACCCTTAACATTTTAGCTATAGTTTGATTTCACTGTCACTGAGTTTGACTTGTGCAACCCTCTCTTCTAAAAGTTATGTTTTTCCATGTACATTTCTTCCCAACAGTATATCTATTGATTTCAGAGGGTCAAACAATTGCAGATGAAAGGACATGATAAAAGTATGTCCACTCTTTTCCAATTTACTCTCAACTCAGAACACATTCTCTACTCTCCACAAAAAAACAAATGTAACAAGGGTACTCGGGCATAGTGACAAGATAATGGCAAATCAAACACTAAGACTTACATGGAGACGGACCTTGAGATCTCTTCTCCAATCCAGAAAAGCTTATAGCTTCTAAAGGGATAAATTCCACAATATTCCAAATCACAAAAAGCACAAAAAGGCAAAAACAAATGTCATGCTGAGATTCTGGTTTGCTTAAATATCTACAAATTAATTAATTTAGAATTCATTAAATACTATTTCACATTTTCTCCAAAAGTCCTTCAGGGTAGGCCTTATTATATTATTACATTAAGTTTATCTACTAGAGGAACTAAATCTTGTCGAATCTCACAGGATCTCGCAGGATGTGACTCCCTGTGATCTCATGTGGAAGCAGATGTAAACAAACCGGAGACAGATGCAGTGCAACAGTCTGCTGTAGTAAAACTTTGCAGTGAGAAGGAAAAGTTAAACAAGTCTGGATGAGAAAATGTTACGTTAGGTTAGTGTCTGCTGCGCACATGATGTGACTGTTGTGCAGAACGTGTGAATCGGATACATGATGCTGAGCAGTCAGGTTGAAAACTGGCCGGTCCTGGTCTCTGGCCGGTTGATTGGTGCATCCCTAATGAGATCTTGATGTTGTGATCTACAGGTATGTGTCGATCCAGTACTCAGAATGGGTATTGGTCTGACATTGGCCAAAATCACTGGATTGGATATTGGGAGAAAAAGAAAAATATAATCGAGACAAGCCATTAAACTAAAATATCACATAAGTACTTAACTGAACTTTGAGTGACATGGTGTAAAGAGAGAAGTGTCACAAGTAACACAGGTTAGATGTAATTAAATTTTGAATGTTCGAATGATGCTGCAAAAGTTCTGTGTGTCAAAAGTTTAAATAAATG
The DNA here is from genome assembly GCF_056507025.1 of Lutjanus erythropterus. Classification (NCBI taxonomy): domain Eukaryota; kingdom Metazoa; phylum Chordata; class Actinopteri; order Lutjaniformes; family Lutjanidae; genus Lutjanus; species Lutjanus erythropterus. The sequence continues at coordinate 13,769,906 of NC_139319.1, read as the reverse complement.
GAAGCAGCAGTATCACGTTACTGAGCCATGTTGTGGGCTGTATATTTCTTCCCTCATGGGAGAAGAATATTTGTTTCACAGTTTGAGAATGATGTGCATCCATATGCATATATTATTAACAGCTTAATTGTTTGAGAAATAATCTAGTAATATATAAATTTTAATCAGCCAACAGCTCTGTAGCAAGGCCAACAGAAAATGCTGCGTGATTATGTTACATTCAACGTCTATCGTGACCTCCACATCTTGCAATGCATTTCATAAATAAAGAAGACATATTAGATATGTGTCTAGGAAGAAGAGGGCCAATTCAGGATCAGTTTTGAATACTTAAAAATCCTGCAATTCTCTCTGTCTGCTGAATGACCAGCCAAGGTTGACTCATGTTTTCCCTTGTGCTCAATCATGGTTCCTTTTTCTCTTTGCTGATCCTGCCGCAGCGTCAGCCATAACCACAAACTATAATGCCAAAAATAAATTTCGCTGAAGAAAAAAAAACTCCTGCTTCCTTTTAACTGGACTGTACTTGGCATGGGAAAATGTGAAGATGGACTCTGATTTCAAGGGGAATTTGACCAGTGGCAGGCATTAAGAATAAGTATTACTAATAACTTGTTTGCTTATAGGTATTAAATTGAGACAGTTTCATAACCTGTTAAAAACTCCTTGTAGTGCATTTCACCAAGTTCTGTGAGTGCCTGAACATAACCATTAAAAAAACCTTAATCATGCTTTTCTTGTTACAAGCTGATATTGGAGGGAAAACTAATTAAAATCTGAACCTTACACAGGTATGTTCTGGTCTATATAAACATTTTGTGGTTTTGCAAACAGGGTCATTAAAACACTCTTCCTCATTATAAAAACCAATCAAGGTGACATTATGTTTCTTTCAAATCTATTTGCTGCTACACATTAGTAATAGAAAAAAGTAATTTCAAGGAGGCAAGTTGAAAGAGGAGAAAACTTTGGATTTGACTGCATACGATCGAGTTTGTGAGATCTGGCTGCAACTAAGATTTATTTTCATTGTTGATTAATATGTTTATCGTTGTTTGGTCTATATAATGTCAGGAAATGGTGGAATTTTTCAGTATTTTCCAAAGCTGCAGATGATGTTCTCAATTGTCTTGTTTTAGATATTCAGTTTACTGTCATAGAGAAGTGGGGATAGGTATTGTTAGGATTTTATCGATACTGATTGATACTGCTTATCAATAACAATACATGTCAATACTCTTATCAATACTACTTTCCATAATTTGATGAAAAAAAGACATATAACAGACATAACTGGTAACTGGGGTTAAAGGCCGTAGTCATCTCCTGAGCAAAGGAATAGCAGCTTGTCACTGAAATGAAAATAGCTTGGTCCACCTTAAAGGTCAGCCCACCTTAAGTAAGCCTGTGTCAGACTTGTCACTACTTTGGGGCTGACTCCCTCCAGCAGAATTCAAAACACTGGAACTTGGCTCGGATCTTGAGGAGTTGTAGCATTTATTCACTGACAAAGAGCCTGAATTGTGCAGACACACTGCACTTCACCGCAACGTTTGCTCTCTGTCTCTTGTCTCGACTGCACACTCTCAGGGCAACATTAGTACAAAGAGATGCCCAAAAAAAAAAAAAGACAGTGGCATGTGGAGGAAAACTAGACTCAGAGTAAAGTTTTAGTTGAAATGCGACCCGATCTCTCCCAGCTGTGTCCTTGCTTGTTTTATTTTGTGTACCCAGCTGTGACGTCTCTACTGGCCTCCGTTTATGCTTCAAAATGGCAACACCAAGACACTGCACAACTGCTTGGTTTGTGACATTGTGTTTGAGAGGGAGAGAGGGAAAGAGAGAGCATGTAGGGTACAGACTGATGGGCAAAGAAACCACTGAACAAAAAAAAAAAGGAATTATTTTCTGATTGTTTCACAGCGGTTATGCTGTAACCACAAATAAACACCCCCCACGCTGTCGCACAGCCCTGCAGCTGATAGCTGCAATGCCTCTGACTGTCTGAATGTGGCCTGTAGAGCAAGTTAGCATAACAGAAATACCAATAGCAGCACCGTTTGTCCAGGAGCTTATCATTACTTCAGTACCAACCAATCAACAAACGGTACCAATTTGGTATTATTTCTTGATACCCTTTTCTATAGAGAAGTGATGAAACCAGGAAATGTTCATATTTAAGATGCTGGAATCATATAATTTTGACCTTTTATAAGTTGCTCAAACTGATTAATTGATTATCAAAATAGTTGCTGATTAATTTAATACTTGACAACAGATCAACTATTTGTTGCAGCTGCATTGTGACAAAAAGTGCACTGTTTTGTAAAGTTTGACGATCAGCCAGTGGTTCAGATGTTAATGAATAAAAGGCTCATTAAAATATTTCTATTAATGCAATGAGATGTAGCACCCCATCTGCTTCACTCTTGCAGGACTCCCACACCACAAACCAAATGTCAACCAAATATCCTTTGCTCTTTCACATCATGCAAAAGTTGAAGGACTTCCTGCAGGAGGAGAAAATGTACATCAAATATTGAGGCGTTTTGAGCTTTGCAGCACTGCCCCCTCCACAGAGACCTGAAATCAGAGGACATCCTGGTCTGTAAAAACCCACTGAGAACAACCTGCTGTTGCACTTTGCCTCTGCTGCTGTGCTCAAAGATCAGGCCTCCGAGGACACTCAGCATCCCAGAGTGCCTACCTGCAGCAGCTGTTTTGACGGAGGCCGGTGCTAAGCTGTGCCAGCTGCTGGGGATACTGTTGTACCCTTCTGGAGTGAAACCGCCATCATCAAGGCAATCCTCCTCTCCATGTGGAATAACCAGAAATTGTCCACACCTGATTCACTGTTGCTTTGCTGCCAGTCGACACGGCGAGCCAACCATTGAGAATATTCACGGCCAGCCATGGCTGCAGTGTCTCAAACAATTCACCATCATCAGCCGCTATTGTTTTGTTAGAAGTGACTGCTCGTTATAGGACATTTAGGAAGATCCAAATTTCTGAAGCTTGTTGGGTGAATTTAATTCTTGCGAGCGTGAGTGCCTGTTTTAAAGATTTTTACACTGCACTGTCCTCATGTAACACTGTTGTAGAGTTTGAGTTAACCCCTGCTGTGAAGTTGTTTGAATTCTTGATCACTCTTGGAGCTGCAGCTGTGAGCAAAAACTCTTTGTATGAACACCACCCCCCTGCGTTTCACAGAACAGGCCCAGAATACAGAATAGAGACACGCAAACACCTCCCCATTAATTCCATTGGGGTAATGTGTGCTCCCCTATAGTAAAAGCCACACCTGCTATGGGTGTTTTATTCCCTGGCTCTATTCATCTTTCAGAATTAGACCTCTTTCTCTTGTTTTCTTCCTCCTTGGTCATTAGACAGTTCTCTCTTTTTGCTCCTTACCATCCTCCACTTCCTCCCCCTTTTCTCTCCATTGTTCCATGTCTCACTCTTTCTCCCTCTGCCACTTGTCTAACCCTTGAAGAGCTTCCTCACTTTGGCCTTTAACAGGGGTCATCAACTCTTTCCCTGTGTTTCCACTGGCAGGCTATCACTCAGCGCCACCGCAGGGAAAACAGACAACTACTAATACCTCACACCATCACAATTGCCACCACCAGCCACACAAAAAGGCACTAGAAGTAGTATTAGAACAATGGACCTAAAATAGAGCACACTTATTTGAAATGACTGGAACAGGGTTATGGTACCAAACAATATTGTACTTGGAGAGGGACTTTAAAAGCCCTTTATGACCGACTCAGTTGTACCACACTCCAGAGTCAAGTACCAGCTGGCTTATCACCCACGTGTGTACGTTGGCCCTGCTAGTGTGGAGTTGGCATTAAGGGTGTCTCAAACAAGTTTTGGTCCACAACCAGATCTAACTCCTTTAGCATTTAGTCTCTGCTGCTGGCTGACCTGATACTTTGATTTACCTTACTTAAATGTGGATTAAATACTGTATGTAGCCTGGTTGAGGCACTGAAGTAATAGTTGTAGTAACAAAGTTTGACAACCCTTATTTTTCAGGAGCTACTTGGTTTAAAATACTGAAGTTTCAAAACTATAAAGTAGATCAGCTTAAATTATTGATAGGCTAGATGACAATTTATCTGGGAGAATGGGACTCCTAAAGTCGACGTGAAGTGATATACTCTGTTGGGATTATTGTCTGCAAAAGCACTCGTGGTTGTACAGTGGTGTTACAGAGTGATGCTTCTTTTAATTCATGAACAGTCTTTGACAGAGTGCATTTTACACAACAAGACAACAGACTATTTTGACTTGGCATAAACTTACTTATTTTATTATTTGTTTTTAATGTTAATTACTTATGGCTAACAAGGCTGTTCATTACGATGATAAATTTCTGAATTAATTATCATATTAAACAGAATATCTTGGGGTTTTGGTTGAACCCAAGGATCTGCAACCTTTATGTTTAAAAAAAAAAAAAAAATTACAATTACAAAAATATGAAAAAATAAATATGCAAATGGCTGGTAGATTTGCTTCACTCACTAGCCAAAAATCTTTTGAGTGGGTCACACTTGAATATTCACTAGCTATTTGGCCGGTGGACAAAAAGTTAATTATGGATCCTGTGTGTGCTTCTCTATTACCATGTGTTAGGAAGCATTCACTGACTATTTACACCACATTTAAACTCTTTAGTGAAGGGTTAAATTAAGTACCTCTGATCCTGTCTTGATTTGTACTTTTAAAAAAAAAAAGTATAGAAAGTGATGTTTAACCGTATTTTATTTCTAATTATATCAAGCAGACAGTAAAATCTGGCAGAGACCAGCAGCAACGATCTTCATCTGCCACCGGCCTGTGAAATTCTACATTCACTTGGTTGTCCTGAAGCGTCAGCCACAGAGTCTGGCAGAGCAGCTGAGCAGCTCAGCTGTCCTTATCTCCATTCAAACATGGCAGCTCATAGATTATGTATGGTTCATGCGGTATGGGGCCATGTCCTCCCACTGATCATGGGGAGGCAGAATACTGAAAACACACCAAGTGCGAACCTGCAATATACATGGACCATAGTCATTATTAATGCCCCTGGATGTGTATGATGGTTATCTGCAGCACATCACGCCTCCTGGTGAGCTGGATTACAGGGCTGACAGAGGCTGTATTTGGAGCTAAATAATGTTATTATTATTGTTATTGGGGAAATTATGAAGGGAATCTTGACAGGTATACCTTATAGGCAATAAGGCTTTGATGTTATTATGATTATATGGTGTTTCTGTGCAATATCATTATATCAAATGACTTCTCAGTCTAACATTAAAGGGATAGTTCAGATTATTTGAAGTAGTAGTATGAGTAGAATCATAGATTGATAGTCGATGTGGCAACTACAGTAGATGGAGGTTGACATGCACCCCCCAGTTTGGAGAGGGGTACCAGCATAGAAGCTAAGCAATGAACTGCTGCAGACAAAATCAGCAGCAAAATGTTTGTAGCCACCTAAAAAAATCAATATTAGTTTAGGTGTATGCAATATCTAGAATATTTCTACTGCTTTATCTTGCAGTCTGACAACCTTTCTCAACAGGAAACTTTGTATAAGCCAGAAATCACTCTCTCCACGCTCCAGACTCCATAGATGAAAACAGTAATTCTCCTGCATAGAGCACATGAGTTGGTGTTCTGAGTTGCCTCCATTGATTAGTTTGTTTGTGTTATTGTTTGACTTTGATGCTTTAAAATGATAGTTTGGATTCACCCAAGTCAGACAATAACTAATAATAAATAGCCTGTTAAGAAATTAGCCTCGCCAAATGGTAAGCTAACTGGCTCGCCCATTTAGCCTACTGTGAACACAGAGAGTACACTGATCTCATTTTACAGTCCTTAAATGCTTTTGGTTAGCTATCATTAATGAGTCACATATATGCAGTAAAGAGCTAAATCTGAGATACTGACATTATTTTTAATGGACTTTTTTTAGGTGTCCACACCAGTACATTGTACGGTAGTTAACAGACTGACTATCAATAAGTATCTCATACAACCCCACTTCAAAGAAAATCTTAACTATCCCTTTAAATGGTTACAGTAAATTTAATCCAAAACATGCAAAATATGCGGCTGCACATTTGACCTATTTTGAATGCGTTTCCCTGCCCTCCTTTTTTCATTATATTCCTGTTTTCTCAATATTATATGAGATCTGACGGAGTTTTTCATTTATTCATTCATCTAAGAGCCCTCTGGCTCATTAGTGATTTCCTGTTTGAAAAGGAAGCTTTTGAAAAATAAAAAATCGTGTTTCGGCTCAGAACAAGAGCATTTCAGTCTGGCTTCATTACATCTCCAAATTGGTTTTCATATTTGACAACAAGAAGTCTGAAGTTATGATCAGTGATTTGGTTATTGGGCAGAAGGATGAAGGGAGCTGATATCACACACAAAGGCTTGAAGGCATGCTAGCACACAAATGTGATGTCTTTCTTTTTCTGTCTAACACACATAAATAAATTTTACTTCCATCCTCTTACCAGTCCATCTCCAGTGGCAGGCTCTATTGTCCGTAAATGGGTGCTGCCTAGACCCCTCCTCTCTCCATTATCCCTCTTCACTCCACTCCAGACCCCTATGGGAGGGGGCGGTATGTTGGCCAAAGTGAAAGGCCCCACAGCTCTATAGGTGGGGATAAATCAGCCCTCATCGGGACCTTAAATCACTATGGTTAATAGACTTGGTCTGTGTCAGTATGTTTTGGACCACCAGGGCCAGTGGTAAGCCCCCCAGGAAGGGGGAGAGAGGAATCTGGGCCAGGCCAGCTCAGAGTGACCAAGTCTAGCCCTCCACAATAGAGATCCCAGCCTTTGGGGGAGCCTCTCTGGAAAGCTGCCTACAAGATGACTAATTATTACACACAGGCATCTACACATCGGGGTTTCCCTTGTTTTCTACCTCTTGCTCTGATTATTCCTTTTCTGTTGCTGTGTCTGTGGGTAAAATGGCCGAGGATGCAACAGAAGGACGGCTGAAATAAAGGCGGATAAAGAAAACTAAGCAGAAAGATGAAGGCAATTACAGAAAGGCTGTGATAAGTGTGTCGATGAGGGAATAAAATAACAATATGAGAGCAAAGAGGAGGAGGAGATGTTCCAAAGCCTGTTTGCTGGCAGGCCCACTTAGGGAACGCCAAGGGGCGAAGGCCCCCTATTCAGTACGTGCCACCAAGTGGTCTGTTCCCACAGCTAAACACAGGCACAGCCAGGGGCACCACTGAGGCAGAAGAGAGGAGTATTTTCTCTCACTGAAAAGAAAATGTCCTCCAGAGCACGAGTACTTCTAATTTTCTTTTCATTTTCTTCTACTCTCATTCCTCTCTGCCACCTTCTTTTTATGTCTCGTACAAGCTCTTGTTTGAATTACCACTGTGGCTGCTTGTTCAACACCTATGGAAAACAGTGTTTTCAAGAGACCACTCTTGCACACTCTTTCATCTTGTGAAGAAATAAGAACTGTTGTATACGGTTGTAGTATTGCTGCAGTGATTTAGTACTGGACTTCCCAGAGAAGTGTTGTGGCTTTGTTGTTGGACTTTTTTTGCTGGTGAGTTTTGGATTCTGTGTAGCCTGACAAATTCTGGATTTTTTAGTTCAATACCAATATCTAGCGCTGGACAACATAGCTAAAAAAAATGATCACCCTAACATGTTTCATTTAACTTAATGTTGATGATTACTGATAATTTTTAATTAAGACCAGGAGATTGAATATAATCACTTTATTTACGTGAACACACATGCAACAGACTTAATAGACCTAAAAGACCAGTCCTTTTTTATCAACAATTCCCTGAATAACTGTCAATGTTGCAACTGAGCAACACACCTGTTAAATAATTGGCTGTTTGCGTGTCACTCATAGCACGTTCCATTATTAAAGGATATGACAGGGCATATTTGTTATGTGCTTTCATGGTGGTATGCATATTCAATGCATTTAAGTGAACAATTTTCTTATTGCTATTTAGGAAATGTATATTACTGATACATATCACTGTTGTTTTATTGCCCAAGCCTACAAATATAAATATCTTAGGTTCTTTTGTCCATGAGTGCATTTCCATATATTCATGCTATCTAAGCAGAGTGTTTCTTGGGGCCTTATTCACTGATTTGGTGGAAATTGGATCATGTTTTATGGAGAAATTATCTTCTGGTTTCTGGTTTTCCCTCTGATGTCCTTTGGCTGCGCACCTTAAACTCACTGTGTTTTAATTAGCACTCTGCTAACTGTTTCATGGGAACTTTAAAAATGTACTATTTAGTGTCTCTAATCACTACAGTTGCTTTCGGTCTGTATTATTATTATTATCATTATTGAAATTATCTAGTTGTGTTTACAGTGATATTTAGGGAGCGCAAATCATATTTTCCTCAGGATGAGGGCATCGTGTCCCTGCTGGGATTTCAGCCTATGTGTGTTAGAGTATTTACTGTGAATAAATAAAGACGTATTATATTCTGTGTGTCAGCCAACAGCCAAAGACTTTGGCTATGACACACATTTAGTTGGGTCCCTGTACGAAGTATACACCACTGTACTCTACAGCATATGCCACTGCTAAATGGTCATCTTTGTGTGTCTGCAGCCTCTTGCATTGTTTTTTTTATATATATAAATCTATTCCTGGCCTGGTTCCCTCTTATCTATCTACATACATGTGTAGAAACCAAAACCAGTGTGGCCTTCACTCTCATTATCTACAAATGCTGGTTCTGAGAGTGACTTTGTAAACATGGTAAAAAAAAAAGAAGTTTTTAAATATACTGCTCCGTCATGCTGGAATAATCTACAAACCTGAAATTAGTGGAGCTAGTCACTGTGAGGAAATTCAAGTTGATTTTAAAGGATTGAGAAAATAGCTCCCTTGATCAACGTGATTGTTCCTAAATCTTCACCGAAATCATTTTAAAAATTGTACCTGCATCATAATTGTTGTTGTCCTTGACCCTGTATTCAATGTTAAGTGGATACTGTGGTTTCACTTGTTTGTTTTGTGTGTGACAGTTGTATATGTCTGTTTGTATTGTTGTAACAGTGTTGCTGGTCTCTTGGGCAGGTCACTCTTGAAAAAGAGATTTTTAATCTCAATTAGGCTTTTATGTGGTTAAGTAAAGGATCATTATTATTAATATTTAAAATATTAAAACTTTTTTAAAAATTCTGTAACATTTAATTGGAGAATGTTAAGCATCACTTTAGACCTTTACCAATGATAAAGAAAAATGAAAATGTTAGAAAAGAACTTTTATTCATGTCCATAAACTTTTTTTTGTCCCCTGATTTAGAGGAAGTCACTTAGTATACTGATAGATAAGCAATCGTAGATAAGCAATAGACAAGTGAAGGTAGATAAGCAATCACAAATACTTCAATGATTGATTCTTCAATACAATCTACTCTATGTAGCCCTCTGATTACTGTTTTTTTCATATGAAAATATATAGTTAAGAATGTGGAGATGAAAGCAATAGATTAAATGTATGACAAGGCAGCTGAAATAAAGACAAGCAAAACCGATGTGAGCATCATTATGATAAACCAGGAAAAGAGGAAGTTTGTTCAATGAAAGAAAAACAGCGTATGGAGCAGATGGTGTGGGAATACAAGGGAATGTTCAGACTCAGACTCAGACACGGAGTTTATGTTGTCATCAAATGTCCTGTCTGTCAATGTAGTGAGCTGGAGTGGAGCTGCAATTTCACAGAAATCATTTTTGAACTCACTGGGGCCAAATATCTATTCTCAGACTGTTACATACTGTTCACAAACTCCACAGGAGTTCTAAAAGCCCAATCTGGAAGCTCCCCAAGTCCCACATACCTGTCTCCAGTCTTATAAATGTTGTCTGTGCTGATGTGCAGGAGGTACCCCAGGTCGTACACTGGGGTAGAATGCAACAGCAGTCCACTATCCCTCACTTGCCCTCAGTGCAACTTTTTTTTGATTCAGTAAAATATAATGATAAACTCAGGTTCTGCACTGTAAATGTATGTCCCTCAGAGATTCTCTTATGTCAAAGATCAAACAGGGCCTTCTGCTTCTTTGAACCACACAGTAAGTTGCTGGTGTCAGTGTTCTGTGGAGAACCAAGCTTTCCATGAACAGCTGGAAACTTTACAGTGTTTGATTGGAGAGTTCTACTTTTGGTTTTGAGGATATAGTTAAATTGAGGTGAAAGTGGTGCTGTAATCTCAAATAAAACTTTGAAGGAAAATATTAATAATAATCTTGACTTTTGAAATGACTTAAGGCAGGAGCACATAATGTGTGTGTCTGTTCCAGTCAGTGCCAGTTATTGTTGACAAGTGGAAGATTAAGTTGCACTCCTTTGCTATCATTATATGTACTACGTGCACAGCAGGCTAAATACACATCCAATAAAAGTTGAATGCAGCATATTCCTTTTTAAGTATTTACTGGAAACAATTGTGAAACTGAGAAAAAGAAACAATATCAAATGAGATAATGATATTCTGAGGTATAAACAAGTCAGAACAAAGACATTTTAAAAATTATTTAGTGCAATAACATGGAAACTAGATTGACAAAAGTATTGTCTAGGTGTTTGTAATGAAACAAAGTGTGATCAATATGGGGTTCCTATATGAAGTATACCTCAGTAATGAATCTAGTAAACATACACATGAAGTCACCAGTGGTGAAAATAAATACATAATCGTTATTTCAACAGCATTTAAACATTTCAAATACTTTAGCAACATATTAGTATAGTGGCTTGATTGGTGGTAAAATAATAATATTAAACTGTCAATATTTGCTTGCTCGCAGATCCACACTGAGTAATGACGTGCCAGTGCCATACAACTCTGGTTACTACTAGCAACAGGAGGCTTAACTGAAACCAACTGCCAGTGGTATATTAAAGCAATAAGCTCCAATAGTAGGGCTGCATGATGCTTGCTAAAATGTGAATTATTTATTATATTTACTATTTATTGCACTGTTAGATGCTCAAGTAAAAAAACACATGTGAGACAGATAGCATACACTAAGTGCTTTACTGAACCTACTAGATAGGCCATGGCTGTGTCCACTAAATCATTTTTTTCCTGGGGCCAATGTCTTTTCTGAATTGTTTGCAATGAAAGCACTGTGTATTTGTTAGGGATGTGCTGTCCAGTCACCCTGGAGGATGAGCGGGACAAATGCCACGAAGACCAACCGTCGATCCTACACATAGAAGTGCTGAACGAGTGCTGGTCTCTGAGAACCTGTGTGTAGAACAGATGACATCTCTGGACTACCACAGAAAAAATAATGCTTAGAGGAACATTTTATTCACCATGGGTCTATGGGTTTATCCTCTCTCTCCCTACGTGCCTCAGCCTTGCTTTCATCTCGAGCAAGGGCTGGAGCCAGTTCTCTCCCTTGTGCCGACATTTTTACATTCAGTTTTTGCTGATAACAGAAACTATCTGCAAAATTAAGTGCAATAGAGCTGCAGGACATGGTTAAAAAAAGAGACTGAAATTGCTACGTGCAATGTGATTAGTGGGAATGGTTATTTTTGTATTACAATTTTAATTTTTACTGAAAATGACAGTGGTAGGTGTACAGATTCAAGTTGTTTCTCTCTTATACAGTCTGTGAAGCTGTGAGGAAAAATTCTAACTTTACATTCATAACTCAATCCGTTACTCTGGTTTCAACTAGGGATGCACCGATCGACCGGCCAGAGACTGGAACTTGCCCGTTTTCAGCATGACCGGCCCTGACCGGTGACTGGCCAGTCAGTGTCACATATCTGATTCTGTGCCCGTCATTGTCACACACATGTTCTGCATGCTGGTCACGTCATGTGCGCAGCAGACAAACTGACCATGATATCACACCCACCACAGCGCTGATCACAGCTACACACACTCAGACACTTGCTTGACTGAAGTTGGTGTCAGCGACAGATTCCAAGAACAGGATCAAGAGAAGACAGGCAATCTACAACGAGACAGAGCAGCTGACAATATCGCAGGACAGCTGTAAACTCTCTAGCTCTTCATTGCTAATGTTAGCCAGCAGCAGACTGATGTTCACAAAGGGAGAGTTAAAATCTCACCTCCTGTTCTGGCTGAACAATAAACAGCCTGTGTTGAGTCTCCTCAAACATTTTCTCATCCAGACTCGTTTAACTTCTGCATCTGTTTTTCTTACGGCAAAGTTTTACTGCAGCAAACTGTTGCACTGCATCTGTCTCCTGTTTGTTTACATCTGCTTCCAGAGGAGATCACAGGAAATTGCGTCCCGTGAAATCCTGTGAGATTCCATGATCCTGCGTTCCCCCTATTCAGAATCTTAATATAAAACTATAAAAAGGCCTGGTTGTAACCTGGAAGACTGGAGAAAATTTAAATAGTATTTAATGAATATTTAATAGTCAGTGTCTTACTATTAACATCCAATTTAATTTTTACAAGAAAAGTTGCAAAAATGTTTGTGAATGCCGTCAATTACGGAAATCGGAATCAGCCAAGGAAATTGAAATTGGTGCATCTCTAGTTTTAACACTCCACAGTGACCAGCTACAGCAACATTGAAGGGTCAAAACTCAAAATACTTGGAGGAAGGAGAGGGATATAGTTTGTATTACATTTATTGTTTGCTATGTAGGCAGGAACAGCTACTGTAAATGTAGCAGTTTAAAAAGTATTTTATTTTTAATCATTCTATTGTTCATTTTATTTGGCACTTTTAGATGCAGCCAAGTCCAGGATTTGAAAGGACAGTTTTGAAGTTCAGTTTCACATATGAAGGACGCTCATTTAAATGTGCAAATTGTGGTTTGTACAGTTTCCAGAGGTTCTATTTATTTTAGCCAACATATTCTATTTATTCTCATGGCATCAGCTTGATGAGCCAGAACAGCTAAAGTTTACTTTAAAAAGTATTTAATTTACTACTACTACCACTACTGCTACTGAAAAAGCAAGCAAAAATCACAAATTATAAATCACATTATCAAATCACAATACTTGTGCAGCCTCAATACATAGCAAATAAGCCCTCAAGTATCATGACGGTATTGGACAGGGAGATAAGTATATCGTCCCAGCCCTAATGTGGACTGATCTTCATTGAAAAAGAAGTCCTTAATCAGTGCTGGATGAGCCGCTGAGCTTGCATGTCAACAGATAAATATTCATGTTAACAAGGGAGACTGTGTCATATGGTTGAAAACTCCAGGCTGTTGAGTTTGGATTCTTTTTTTTTTTAAATAAAATTTTAAACCTTCAGTTTTTACAACTGGAATCAGACTGTCAACCTCATGCCCAGCAAAAGAAATGTTAATAAAGTAAAAAATAATGAGTCATAGCCAGATGGTCTCTGGTTTAATTCTAGTCAGGGATCCTATATATGTTATAACCCTCTCTCTGTTCCTTCAACTGTCTCTGCACTCTCACTCATGACTGCATAAAAGCGAAAAAAGAATCTGAAAAAACAAACCCCACCCAAATAACCCCAAACAAATGGCAAGGAAATGATAAAAAAAGGCTTGATGTTCTTCAAGTGAGAATTATTTTATAATCCAGTTCGTCCAGGTCTTCTTTTAGAGCCTCTCACCTGAAATTCACCTCACTCTTAAAATTCACTTTCCTCCAGCTCTCTGAGTGCCTTCATCTCTCTCTACCCATCTCATCCATTTTTAGCTTCTGTGCTCTGTTTCTTTGCCTTCCCGCTGCAAATTGTAGCATAAATTAGAAAAGGCAAAATGTTTTTGATCGCTTCTGTTTTGCCACAGCAAGAAACAAGAACTTGTGCTCTCATGAGATTTCAGGGTTGATTGGCTGCACATATTAAATCGTAGGTCTCCACTGTGATGTACTCAGTATTCATTCAGTTGTTCAACATGTGCTCATTTCTGTTTGGACAAAAGGAAATCTGAGTGTGTTTGAATATCTGTTATATGTAAGGTGTCTAGGTTTCGATGATCTTCAGGTCTGTTACAGGCTTGAGGCAAAATGAGGTGATTCTTCTCACTTCAGCTTGTGAGCTTTTTAAGATCAGCCAAATTTCTCACTCTGTGTATCTGTATAAATATGTGTGGGTGGGTATTTTTGCCTCTGTTCTGGTGTCCTATATAATATGCGCCCCAAAAAATGTGCGTCACTGAAAGTAAAGTATGTCAGTGCTGTGACACTACAATATTCCCAAAGCATGTGTGGATGGATTTTCTTCACTGTCTGTTTGAAATACAGCTTGTATGAGAGTTGCCATCACTAACAAGGCCATAACATTTCTATTTACCAGAGATAGGAGGAGCTTGACCTTGGTATTTTCTGTGTGGCACTCTTGGGTGGTTTCTGATGAGAAGCAGGCACAATATTTTGACCCACAGGTCAGCAGCTATGAGAGATTGGACTTGTGTTCTGATACCGACTGTCAGTGTTTGTTAAGATGTCATGCTGGGATTCATGTTTTCCAAAGGGACCCAGGAGAATAGATAGAAGTGATGGAAACAGCAGGGAGTGGCCTACAGTATGTTGCCACTGAACTACTGAACAGATGGATTTTGTGAGTCCTCTAGTGCCTCCCATAAAATGTCTTACACAATCTTTCAAGTAAGCGTACTTACTTACTATGTACTTAGCAGATATAAGTAATGATAATTCCTGTGCCCCCACTGGGGCCTGATATTGACGTAAGTCAGTCATGGGGTATCGGACTCACACCACCGATCTGTGCTCCAAGCTATCATGTGGCAATTCCACATCCACCACATGTTTCTACTTGTAAACACTATGTTAGGCAGTGCTATTTGAGCATTTAATAGCTCTTTTCACATTTACTGTGTATTAGCATACAATACAAGGGAACTGATTTTCAAGTTGTCCCCTGCAAATAAAGCTGGAGTGAAGAAATGTGCTAGAACCAACACAAAAATGACAATTACCAACATAAGCCACCATAAAGATAAGATATAAGATAAGATATTCCTTTATTAGTCCCACAATGGGGATATTTTCAGTGTTACAGCAGCAAAGTGGATAGCAGAAATATAAATAAGCATCAATAAAAATAGAAAATAAAATATAAAAATACTGTGTAAACAAGAGGAAATATAAAAAAAGAGCAATATATACAGGGGAAATATAAAAACAGAAAATATTGATATTGCACATAGAATAATAATACATCTGCGCAAAATACTAAACCACCATGTTCTGAATAAATACATTACAAACACTGACAAAAAGTTCCGGTTACATTTTGGAACATAAAATAGCAAAGTCTCTCCATCTCTCAGTACTATCTGCAGCATGTCAGTGTTACAAGCCACAATCCTACAGTGCTCCACAATGTTTGGAGAATGCCACCAAACAAGTTAAATTACACCAACTACACAAGCTTTCCAGATGGTGAAAAGGAAGAAAATTGGTATCTACTGATATCCAAATTCAGGTATCAGATTGGAACTGAACAAAAGCGGATGTTGCATTACTGCTGTTAACTCATCGTAAAACAGTTCATTCAAATTTGACAGAAACAAAATTACATTAAATCTCACCGAAAGCATATTAGCTTGTCTTTCCACTGTTCCAACAATCACCAGCTCTGGTTTGGTTGAAATAAATCCTTAACTCACCGAGTTAAGGATGTGAAAATATTCTGTCTCTACACTCTTTTCCTTCAACTTGTTAACTGGCTCAAAGAGATTTTATTGCTGAGCAGCAGGTCTCACCCATTCTTTGAAGGCAGACCTAGAAGAGAAGAAGTAGAGTAAGAAAATAAAATTAGAAAAACTCATCCCCCTAAAAAAAACTAACCTGTAATTGGCAAGATCCATATTTGTGTGCAAAAATTTGGACAGCCAGCTAGCTCATCTAGTGCCTGTATAAAATAGCTCCTCAGTAACTCTTGTGTCATTGGTTGTTTTATAGGCATTCAGCTAAATGACTACCAGCAATACACTTATTAAAACATATGTCAAAAAGTTTTAATGAGTCAGTGTTCCCGATGTAATTTGGAGCTTTTGCGAAGTACTGTCTTCTGCAAAGTCAGTACCATCTGTGTGATGAATGATGATGATTGATTCACCTCAGCTAATATGATTCATACTCATTCTAACTTTGTTGGTACTCCACGACCATCCAAACTTCAGCAGCTTCCCTTCTCACTAATGCAGAACTCAAGGCCAAACAGGTCAGCTGAAAGCAAATTTTACTCTGAAGTTCAGAATAAGGTTTGGTATCAGGGAGGCAGTCAGAATAGCCAGCCAAAGCCAAAAGGACAACACAGCCAAAAGTCTAAAAGGTCAAAGGTGTGCTGAAACAGAAAGCAAAGCAAAATTTACCCTGACCTTTTTCCTGCAAATTTGTTTGTGCAGAATGTGTTTTTTGCCTCAAACAGCCAATGTACCAAGTTACAGTCATTAGCTGCAAGGTAGCTAGCAACATACACACTAACTGTGTGTGTTTGTGTGTGTGTGTTGAGCTCAGCCTCTGATTGAACTCAGACTCACTAGGAGCACCAGTTCTTTCTGTTTTTTCCCCTCTAGTCTCTTTTTCATCTCATCTCTGTACATGTCTCAAAACACATTCATAAAGTCCTGGAATAATCGCAATGAATTTCACTCAAGTTGTGACATTTTATCACATTTAATGTGTTTTTGAGCAGCTATAATTTAATTGCATCATGAGGTCAAAGCTCTAATATATACCAAACTTTGCAATATCAACATTTTGTTTGTGCAATTATATGAACTCAGCCACTGAGTCTGTTTTCATATTTATCATGTAATGCCTTTTTATTGATGCTTATTGCTCTTGCGCTATTCCCTTTGCTGCTGTAACACTACAAATTTCCCTGTTGTGGGATTAATAAAGGATTATCTTAACTATTAACTGAGCATTTATCCATTTCCAGGTGGAGCCTGGTGCATGTTGCATGCTAGAGCAGAATATGGATTAATAGGAAATTATCTTGTTTACACCAGATAAAAACTTAATTCTCCTTGTGTATTGTTTTTCAAACCTGAATCATCTGTTTTGTTTTTTGTTTCTTTTTTTCCTGCCTCTCTCTCCCTCCACCTCTGTGTCCCTCCCCTCTTTTTCCTCATGTTCCAAAATAGTAATTAGTACAGAATCACACTGGCGCCAGAACACAAAACCACAAAAACATGGAATCTGAGGCTTTGGGGGCAGCTGCCTCTTCAACAGCAAGCATATGGCAGACACCCTTTTTGGAATGCAAAACACTGATTTGGGGATTGATCCTGCCTCCATGTGCCCCCCCACCCTCTCACTCTGCTCTTCATCAAATTAGCCCATGTTTACATTCAGACCCATAACCATTAGCTTTTATTTATAGGATCTCGTTAGAACTAAATACGTCAAACTGTGCGTGTACGTGTGCGCGCAGGAAGGTATCAGTAGTTACATTGATGCTGCTATGCAAGAGTGCTGATATGGCACAATTTTGGACTGCAGACAGACAGACAGAAAGAGACACACACACACACACACACACACACACACACACACACACACACACACACACACACACACACACACACACACACACTTTGGTTTGTGCATTCCCCTTGGCCTGTATGATAGGGGAATGTTAATGAGTGGAGCCAGCCTTCGAGCTGAGCTGTGTGCCATATGGACCTGCCACAGGAGTGGCACAAATCCTACTGACTAATTTAACTCAGGGGCAGACACGCTTACTCATACATACATACACACACATATGTGCATCTGACAAATGAGAGAGAAGTGGGGGTTCTCATTGACATTTGCATTAATGTAGGTTTGGCACCAATTGCTCGTGTTGAAAAATATATAACCAACCTGGCAAAACATTAGTTTGCAACAAGAACTTGCATAAATATGAATGTGAATTGTATTGTGTGCCATAAATTTGATGCAGTTTTGCACACATGTACATAACCAATCATCCTGGCTTAATAACAGTTAGAATTGAAGCATAATCTATTAGCTGATCAAAAGAATATTAATTCAAGTATTTTGACCATTTTAATTCATTTTTCAACATTTGCTGGTTCCAGCTTCTTAAATGTGAGGATTTGTTGCTTTTCTGTCATGTAAAGAGTGTTTGTGTTTTTTAAAGACTATATTTTGGGCTCCGGGAAATTGAAATGAGAATTTTTCACATTTTTTGGATCTTTTGAGTAAACAAAAAAAATAAATTGGTTAATCATGAAAGTATTTGGCAGATTAATCAGTAATGAAGATAATCCTGAGTTGCAGCTGGGGCTGGGCAAAATACCTTTAATATTCATGTAATGTTATAAGACTCGATATCGTCCTAGGCTTTGGATGTTGTTATGTTGTGACACGGCGGCTGCATTACAGTGAAGTAATGTGTAATTTTCTGAACTTACCAGACTGTTCTAGCTGCTCTATTTTTTGCCTTTACCCACTTAGTCATTATATCCACAAAAGATCTGATTGTGGTAATATTTTGTTATTTTTTTGTTATACTTAACTATCCTTTGTTGTGTTATTTAATCTCAGTATTGCATCATATTCTAGAAGATCATCTTATGTTTGCACTATTTGAGAATTTACAGTAATGATACTTCAGAGAAAATATGGATATTGAAATATATATAGTGGAAAAATGGTAGTCTAAAAATAAGGGGTGCACATAAAATTTCAATATGGCTGAGTACAATATCCAAATCACAGAACCAGAAACAAATCTTTTTTGAAAAAGGAAAAATAGCATTATGATGAGGTACTGTAGTGCTGCATAGATGACCAGGCCTTAAAATCTTCGATCAATCACATTATCAAGATTTTTTTCAGTGAACATTCATTCATTCATTTTCTGTAACCGCCTATTCCAGAAGGGTCACGGGGGGCTGGAGCCTGTCCCATCTGACATTGGACGAGAGGCGGGGTTCACCCTGGACAAGTCGCCAGTTCATCGCAGGGCTGACACATACAGACAAACAACCACTCACACTCACACTCACACTCACACCTACGGGCAATTTAGAATCACCAATTAACCTAGCATGCATGTCTTTGGACTGTGAAAGGAAGCTGGAGAACCCAGAGAGAACCCACACAGACACGGGGAGAACATGCAAACTCCGCACAGAAAGGCCCTGCCCCAACCAGCTGGGGGTTTTCAGTGAACATGAAAATTGTAATGAAAAAGTGATCATTTCCACTAATTGTATCAAACATTGCAATTGCAATTTCAGTACAGAATGATCACAATATGACTTTTACACCTAATCGTGCAGCCCTACTAAAAGTATTGAGGTATTATTTATAAACCATATGGCCCAGCCCAAGTTAGAATGATTAATTTTCGTGTAATTTGCTTTTGAAATTTTTAAATCAAAGCAAATCAGCCATATCCCTGGGATGAGGAGACTTTGTCCTCTTGGATAAATAATAGAAATTCTTGCAGAGCATTTGAATTTTTATGTCTACAGCTGTTTTTTTTTAATGCAACTCCTCCTCCTCCTCCTCCTGCTTCTCCTCTTTCTTCTCCTTCCCAGTTTCTCTGTCAAAGACTTTAAGGCCTGGCAGGGGGCAGGTTTCCCCTTAGCGGAAGCCAAACTCACACGCTCCAAACGCTTGTTCACACTGACTCTTTGTGTGACACTCGCTCAGTGTGACATCCATAATGTGTTGGTGCCATTGTGATCTAACTCGGTGTAAAGATATGCTGTCAAGGGGAGCTCTAGTGTAGATCCCAAAATGTTGTTAATGTTTAAAAGTGGATGTGGGCAGAAGCGCCATAATGTACCAGTGTCATGAACTGTACTGCCAGTAAGTATTTTTAGTTGACTTTTCTCTTTTGTGTTTGCTTGACTTGTTTTTGTTTCTATACCTTAAATTAATTTTGATATTCTTGACAGATTTTTCTGATTAGATGCACACGATAAATTACAGTATTTGTCTCTGCTTGAGGTTCTTGAAAATTCAAGAACTTCAAGCCAAGTCCAGCTGGCTACGATAGATACTAGCGAATACTATCACCTGGAAGACTTCACAGACATACAGGATTTATTCCATGCAAGGAATTTCAGTGAACATTTTCTATGTTAAATGACACAATACAGTTGTTCTCATGAGACCACCGAAGATTGTCACACGTGAGTAATGTGTTTGCTCATTTAACAGACAATGAAGTGCAACCCATCCCATAAATCTTTAACTGACATCCTAAAACAGTTGACTGATTCCTACCTTCGGTTACAGTGAGCCATATGCCTACGACATGACACTCATATGAGCCTGACAGTACTTTCATGAAGTGGCTCTACAGCTAGAAGGACACAGACCTCGCTAAGGCTAGTAGTCACTAGTCACAATATCACTCTATTAAAGCGCAAACGTCACATTCAATCACGGCTGTTCTCTTGAAGATCAAAGTTGGAACATTTTTCCTTCATATCTCTGGTGTAGTTTAGTGCAGACAGTCCACATTTTGATGTAAATAAGAGTTTGTATAGTTAGCTTTAGATAAAAGTGTTGTTTTGTGACAGTGTTGTTGATGCAGCATGTCAAGCTGCATGTCATTTTAGACCAAATCTGTTCAGAACCCACAGAACTGTGTGCCCACCAACTAATGTACAACAAGTAGAGAAGTAAAGCCGGTTCTGCGGGTTCTAGAGCGGGTTAATGTTCTGTTTTAGAAAGGTGTTGATGCAGATTTGTGGCCGTTTTGGAGGCTGAAGTTTGTGGTGCTGCTGAAATGTTATGTTTTATACTGACAGTTGTTTCTATTACTGTGTTCACCCCATTTATATCATTGAGGGTAACCTAAATAACAGAAATACATCTTTGTATAAAGTAGTACAGCTCAACAGCTCCACACATCATACAGTTGAATCAGCACCTTAAAACAGTTTCAGCATAAACTAAACATTATGACTTTCATGAAGGTTGCATTTATTGCAGGACTGTTGGGGTAGACTGCATTAGTTTTAACTAGGTGACCTAATAAACTGCCAACAGAGTCTGTGTGTAATATATAAAACATATGCTCAATCTACTCAAAGTCTCATAAATACAATGTACATAAAAGTAAGTGCCTAACATAAAACTTGGTGAATATTCAGCCATCTTCACCTAAACCAATACACAGTAAAAACATAATTTCTATCACCAACCCATGACTGTAAACCTACACTTTTATACAGAAGACTCATCAGCTGGCCCATGAGCCTTTAAGAATTTGATGGCGTGGGAGATAAAGGAATTTCTTACCCTGTTAGACTTGGCCTTTAGTAGTTTAAATCTCTGTCCAGAGGGCAGAAACTGAAACTCTTGATACGGACAATGGAGAGGGCTCCTCAAAAATGATTCGAGGCTTTTGAAATTGCTCTCTTGGAAAAAATGTGAGATGTATCAGGCCGTTTAACACCACTGACCTCACTGGCCACTCTTACTACACTGTTGGGCAATAAAAAAAAACAGAACTGCAGTTTTTTTTCAGTGTAATCGTGATTGGTTTGTTTAAGCTTTTGAAAAAATATGCAACCAGTGACTTGATGGTGACAAATACACACCTGAGTTTGTAAGAAAAGTATTACTTACAGTCAGTGGTGTGTTTGTCTCTCTAAAAACACTTTAATTAAAGGATCCAAGTGCATTCATGAGTCACACAGTAGCAAACAGGAATCCACAGTTTAGTCAAATGAAACTGAGTGAAATACATAATGCTAATGCAATCAGCATAAGTAAAGTGTAAAGCTGATCATTAGGGACAGCCGCTGTTGCTGCTATTTGAAAACTGCTGAGCTCTAATCATGCATTCATCCTGATGTAACAGGTTACACAGAGCTGGGGAATACACTGCAACATTTCTGCAAGTCAAATTTCTGAAAACTACAAAAATATGCAAAACTGCGAGAGAGGATTTGGCCCTTTGAGATTCCATAATTAATTCTAATTTTCTCATTTCTGTTTTATGTTGTCAGGATATTTTGTCACTTAATTACACAGCAAGAATGCGTTTATCCTCCTGTAAAACTTTAAGATATAAAAGGATGACTTGCCGCTGCTGCACAGTATCTCAACTCCTTTTTGGTAAGAGACGCCTTTTTTTGAGGTCATACAATTTTTAAAGCCTCAACCATAAAATATGAACATTTGATCCTTCCAGAATGTCTAGGGGGAGGGAACTATGAGAATGTAAATTCTCAAGACTGCTCTTATGAGCTAGCCGGTGTTTGATTTAACCCGATGAGTTGTCTTATAATCTCTGTGTTGCTTTGTTCATCCATAATAGTTTTCACAATGTACAGAATTTAGAGCATTTAGCTGCACACACAACCTAGACATAGGGGCCACTTTATTAGATACACTTTTTAATACAGGTTAGGACCCTCTTGGCCCGAGCAAAACAGCCTGAATTCTTCAAGGCAGGGCTTTGGGTTTCTGGAAACATTCCTTGGAGATCTCTGGTCCATGATGACATGATCACCTCATAGAGTTGCTGCAGATTTGTCAGCTGCTCTTTCATGCTACAAATGTACACATGTCAAAGGTGCTGTGTTGAGTACACCGAACACACTGACATGTTGGCGGAACCAGCTTGAGTTGTCCTGTGCTTTTTTTAGGTTTGGTTACAGTCCTTTTGTGCTGGCTGCAGTTGTGCCAGTGTTAGCTGTAGTTTTCTGTGGGGGACTTTCAGACTGTCAAACATGGTACGGATTTGTGATATGTTTTGTGTTTGACTGAGTGTTTCCTCAGGTTAGTCGTGCGGCTCTCGCCAGCTTTACATGTCACATTACGAATCCTGCAATGACTGTTGTCTGCATCAGTTTTGAAAAGTGTAACCACTCTTACTCACTGTGGCCCTGACTCATTGTGACTTCAAAAATCTGCAGGAATAACTTTGCTCACTCGCTCTCTCTACTCAAAGTCAGTGTTTCTCAAAGTTTTGCCCCAAGAACCAACTCAGAAAATATTAGACTCTGCAGGCTAATATTGAAACAAAATATTACGCATGAAAGATGAAATTTATTTTAATTAACATTTCACAATCTCATAGTTTGAGTGTTTTTATTTTCAATTTTGTCAATGAGTTTATTTCATTTTTAAAATTTCAGGTGATTCCTCAGTGCGGTGCAGTGAGAGGGAGCTTTAGAAACTCTAGTGGCACTAGTACCATATTTTGAGAATTTAGCTTGTAAATTACTCTCTCACCCAGCTGTGCTCTTTATGAAAAGATGCTCAAGTGATATTAAGGGACCTAATGTGTGCCAAGAAAATATTTCCAACACCATTATACCTCCAGCAGCCTGAACCTTTAAATTCTGATTTCTGCACCCTAAACTCTGACCCTGTTGGGATGAGTTCCGTGTACTCAAATAACATCCAAAGTCACCTGACCCGATAGGGTCAGAATTGAACACAAATCAAAATTTAATGGTCAGTGTGGCAGCAGAAATCAAGATCCTTGGATGAGGCAACATTTTTCCAATCTTTCTACTGTCCATTTTTGTTTAGGGATGCACCAATTGACCAGCCAGAGCCCGGAACTGACTGGTTTTCAGCGTGACCATATCCGACTCTGTACTGGTCATATTCACACACATGCTCCACGCAATGGTCACGTTATGGGTGCGTGAGCCACACTCAATCAGACAAATGCTTGCGTGAAGGCAACATTGGCAATGGATTCAGGTACAAAAATGTTTGTGTATTCTGTCAGTTGCAGTTCGTAAAAAGACTCAAAATCGTAATCGGCAGTTCAGGCCCTTAAAAAATTTGAAATCAGAATTCGGCAAGAAAATTTCAATCAGCGCATCTCTAGATTTGATGAGTCTGCACTCTCTGTAGCCTCAGTTTCCTGTTGTGGTCTTCTGATTGCCTGGTTGTTGGAGTTACTGTAGCATTTTTGTCAACTTGAATCAGTCTGACCATTTTCTTCTGAACTCTCTCATTAACACAACGTTTTCCCCCACAGAACTGCCGCTCTCTGGATGTTTTTGTTTGTCGCTCCATTCTTTGTAAACTCAAGAGACTGTTGTGTGTGAAAATAATGACATACTCAAATCCTGTGTCTGGCACCAACAATCATTCTGGGGTCGAAGACACTTAGGTCACATTTCTTCCTGATTCTGATGTTTGTTCTGAACAACAACTGAACCTCTTGACTAAGTCTGTAGGCTTTTATGCATCGGGTTCATGTCACACGATTGACTGATTAAATTAGTGCTCAATACGGTTACTATACCAGAAAAACGGCAGACTGATGAATGAATTTATTCATGTAGTGTGTTCGTGATCTTGTGATGCCTCAGAACATGGTGTCAAGTTGGTGATTTTATTCACTACAGCTATGTATACTTCTTACGCCACACAGTGACAGTGCACTTATTTTAGCAATGATCTGACTGTGACGGAAGATGCAAAAACCTGCATTCCTTGATTCACAGGCATCGTCCTCACACTGACTCTAAACATGACACGTGCCTCGCCTTTGTTACATCTGCTTCAGTTATTTACAAGAGCCTCCTTCACTGCAGCTTCTACCTGATTTGATTTTCCTCTGTCTACACACACTGGAGGGTCTTTATATCTGAGTTGATTCCCACTGGTGGATTGTTTGCAGCCCTCCCTGCGTGTTAGCTATTGTGTGCTGTGTATTCTGTATTGCTATGCAGTACTGCCACAGCAGGGAGAGTCCCCAGGAGTGCAACCATACTGCCAAGTCAGACTGAGTTGCCCTCTCTCTTTGCTATATGATATGTGTTTCTGTATGGAGCTACAATTGTGACTCTAAAAAAAATAAGTGAACAATATTAATATTATATCTTACAGAGAGGACTTGTGTTATCTTATAACTTGATTCATTTTGTTCTGTTCTGTTTTTTTCATAAAATTCTAACAAGTTTTTTGGCTTCCATCCTGATCCCAGTCTATAAATATTGGCTATTTACTGATACTGAGTCCAATTTGATACATCTATTTACTTAAAGCAGCTATAAACACAAAAATGCATGATGTGGGTTGTTTGTAGTAATCAGCCAACGGAGAATTAGATCTTGAATCTGCATCTCTCCTTGGCTTTATGAAGCTTTATAGTGAGTTTCAGCTCATCGTGCAGCTGCCAGGTCTGTAACTTTACTGTCTTGGTTCACTATCGCCGCTCTAATTATTCCAAAACCCAAACAGTCTGAAAAATGTCCCATTGGACTGAAAGCCCATTTGTTTGATATCCCATTAACCTAAAAACAAACACCCATTGCACTGAAGGCCCATTGCTCTGAAAATGCACACTGTCCCTGCAGATGTTAGTTCCCTAATTGTTAGTCTCCTACCCCATCCTAGAACCAGAAAGATTATGAAGTGCAGTCACTGAACTAACAGCTGCTGTGAGTGTGCCTCGGAGTATCGGACCAGTGGAACAATTGTCCCTCTCATAGTAGGGCAGTTATGCAAAAAAAAAAAAAAAATCACTTTGTGATTATTTTGACTGGTGTTGCAGTTCAGATATGAGTCGCAGATTTAGTGGAAACTAATTTTTGTATTTCATTTTCACTGAAAAATATAAAACTGACACGATTTTTGCTGTGGTCTGTATGTTTCCTTATTTCTGGAGAATATGATTTGTAGGCTGAGGCATCTCTGTAGCACCACAGCGTACAATGTAACGGTGTGTTGTTACACATTTTACACTTATTATAAATTGCAATGATTTCTATATTGCACTTGGCAATATTACGATTTCAATAATATTTTGATTAGAGATGCTACAAGAAGCAATACTTTTGTATGAAGTCGATGCAAAAATTTTGAAAACGTGATGATTTTACAGTAGGAAGGTACCAGAGGTATTGGGAGATGCAGTTTTTCTAGATCTAACAGAAACAGGATATACACCTACACGTGCTGTAGTCTGACGTTAAATGCCAAAGGAAGAAGAAAACACGGTGGAACAGTAACAACTACACATGTAAGATAGTGACATGTGCAGCTGCAGCCACAGGGCCGCCTTGACTTGTCAAAAAGAAAAACAGTAAAAGCAGGCAACCATGTGTTCGAGGTGGATCCTGTGATTAAGCATTCTCCTTATTATCCTGAGATATATGTCACCATTAGTTTTGTCTGAGATAGCTGCCCTGCTGTGTTGCCAGTTATGCACCACAGTATTTGAAATGGGTAAAGTCTAAAGGCTAATGTAATGTAAACACAGCTCTGAGGATAATGTCCTGTCATTTGTCATCACAATAACAAAATTACATGAAACTGTTTTTGTGTTTTGTCTCTCACCATTTCAGTTACTTTAAACAATTGCTGCACTCGGAGTTCAACTTATATTCAGCAGCAGAAATCATTGCACTCATGTATTACCAGGCATAATACATTTTTTGGCAAAGAAAAATAATAATGGCTGAATTTTGTTCTTTTTTTTTCCCGTGGGTATTGACGATCAAAATTAGAGATGCCATGATAGTCGATACCAATGCCAGTGAATTTCCATGATTGACTGTTCAGTCCTACCTCATAGAATCGTTTTAGGCTGCAGCAGGCAGGTGTTTTCAGCAAAAAGCTCTAAAAACCCACATTAGTTGTTCCACAACAAACAGCAGACAGACACAGTGGACGTAGTGGACTAAAGAGCCAGATATTTCCTAAGGAAGTGGGGGAGACCAAAATCAAAGTTAAAAGAATACATTTTAGCTTAAAAATTACTTCAGCAGGTCACGCTGGTGGCCTGCTTGGTTGAGAGTGTGCTCCATGTGCAGTGTTGTTGCAGTGTTTGATTCCAGCATGTGGCCCTTTGCTGCATGTCATCCCCTGTCTCTCTCCCCCCTTTTCTGTCTGTCTTCAGCTGCTGCTGTCTGATAAAGTCAAGAAAGAGTTCCAAAATAATATATAAAAAGACTTCAGTGATTATTGCTGCACATTTATTTTCTGCCCATCAACTGATTAATTGACTAATCATTTCAGCTTTCCACTCAATAAGTAATTATGTCTATGAAAGCTGCTGTTTATGAATGCAATGGCACATATTTCTAAGATAATTTTTTCAAAAGTTTGTTTGTTAGAGAGCAAAACTGTTCTTTGACAGCTATTGTATAAGTGAAAGACAGGAGAGAGATAGTCGATGGGCGCAGGCGTTTCACTCAAAATTAGATAAGGAAAAATGAGAGAAGTCAGAGAAGTAGAAAATTGAAATTAGAGATAAAGAGAATCAAGGGAGGGAGCAGGTTTTGAAGTGAAGACAAATTGACTGGGAGAGATGCACTGGCACACAGCGTAAGAAACAAGAGGACAGACACAGAGAGAGGATGGAGGGAGTAAGATGATGTTCTCTCTGGCTGTCACACAACCTGGCAGTGTTGCTCGGTCACAGGCAGAGGCTGTGCACCCATAATTCAGTCTGATTTAGGGCTGCGATAGAGCGCTCAGGGATAATAAGCAGTATAATTTGCAGGAAGGTGTGACCAGACTGGATAAGGAGGATACTTGTGTTTGCAGCACGTCCCGTCCTCTCCTCATTCTCTTTCCCAATTCAAAGTCAGTTCAGTTCTGTTGCATTTAGCTCTGTGCAGTTCATTTCACTTTTTAATCAACATTTAACAGCAGTTCAGTTGAGTTCAAATCAGTTAATTTTAGTTCAGTTCATTTCAGTTCAGTTAAGCCCAGCTCAGTTCACCT
Organism: Lutjanus erythropterus; assembly: GCF_056507025.1. NCBI lineage: Eukaryota > Metazoa > Chordata > Actinopteri > Lutjaniformes > Lutjanidae > Lutjanus > Lutjanus erythropterus. Next base: position 13,742,232 of record NC_139319.1, on the reverse strand, counting down.
CAGCTCAGTTTAGTTCAGCTCGGGGCAACTGAGGTGTTTAAGATGCTCAATACACAAAACACTTGGTCCACAAAATTCAGATATTAAAAACATAAAACTGGTTGTGCAGGTAATGAGAAAAAGAGAAACAGACTGATGCATTATGTTTCTTTTTAAGTAATCCTACCAATCCCTGGAGCAGCAACATTAAAGGCTTTTATTACAGGAAATACCAAAAGTATTTCTTGTCTTATTTGTATTGATTCAGGAGGAGTGAGATAACAGTGGCTTGTGTCTCACTTCTGCATTGGTTTTAATTTAAAGTCTGCTAAGTTTCTCCTTCAAATAACGATTGTCCAATCTTAACGTAGCAGGCCTAACTAGGCACAACAGGCCCATTAAGCTTTGGGTTTTTTAACATGGCTGTATGCGTCTCTAAGTGCCGTACTTGTATTTAAAGAGTTTGTTGTCTGCTTTTGCCTTTCCAAAGTCAAAAACACAAGAGAAAAACTGTAAGGAATGGATTAACGGTGTGTTCTGCTCTTATTTAAGTAGTAATTATGAGCATGTCTGGCTAACTAGCAAGATCCAGGAACATATCATCAAGAAGTTTGTGGGGTTACATTAAAAACCCTGTTCACGACTGACACGTCCGCTGTTTAATGTCTCTACACTGTGTGGTTCCGGATGAGTGTAGGGTAAAGTTAGCGGCTTTGTCCTGATCTTTATTGGAATTTGGGAGGTTTACACTCCAGCAACTCCAGACAAACCTCAGATAGCATTAAGTTTGTCAAACACATCGATTGGTCCTCTTCCTAAGAGCTTTTTCTCTTGTTTGAAAACACAAACAAGTATGTAAGGTAAACAACCAGAGTGTTGTTTTAGACCTCAATAACAGATTGATTCAGTTTTTTCCCCTTCATATATAACACTAGAACTAACAAGCTTAACACTGCAGTAAAAAAACAGTGCTGATTCTTTATTTCCATTTCTTCTGCATGGATCATCAACTTGTGGGGATGACTTTTTGCTGGACATGCAGCTTCAGCTTCAGTCCTGTAGAATAATCTCATGTAGCCTTCAAGTTCATGTGTAACAGGATTTTTGTGTTAAAACAGGTCTTGAAACATTGAAAGTCAGACACACTAGTGGTATAGTGTTATAATTTCACATCAGGTATCAGTTTATAGTAGAGGGACAGCTGAGGGATTTCTTTCTTTCTTTCTTTTTTTTTAATATTTCATAATTTCCATTCCAGTCAAATCTAAAGCCAATGACTGACAGCATTTTCTCACCAGTCCTCTCGGGCTGCTGTATAAACGTAATGAAAATCCTCAGCGTGCATTGACGGTTACATGACATCCTCAGACACCAGCCAGGTGAATTTTCACTATATACACACTCATTTGATTATTTTGGGCCTAGAGAGGAAGAATCTCAAATAGCTCGGCTGTGCTTCCTGAAACATACTTTGGAGAAATTTCCCCTTCGCACGTTTTTCACCCTCTGAATCGTCCACACACCCCAAATTAATTTGTTGACGCATTCTTAAAATACCCCCCCCATGTGATAAACTTCCCTTGGCATGGCCTGACTGACTATCAGCACTTGCCACAGTAATTGCTGCTCGTTCAAGGATGGGACACAGCAATAAACTTGTCAGCACATATTACAATGTCAGACAGATGAGCAGGAGAGAGCCTTCCTGCCCTCTCATCTTAATGGCAGCCATCTCCTACGTGGCATGTCCCCAGACAGACAACTCATTTCATCTTACCATTAATTCTGAACAGCAAGGGTGACATTGTGTCCATCACGGCAGCTTTATGTAAAACAGGATCCTTTGTGTCGGGCCTCATAATACAGACGTCTTCACTGCTCTAGCCTGATAAAGTCATTTGGTAATGATGATTTGATGCTGCAGACATGGTAAGGTGAAGCTAAGGTATGCAATATTTGTTGTAAATGTCCATACAATTATAATACAGGTGAAAGTTGTCTGGTGGATATGACAGAATCATCTGGTGGATATTATATTTACCTCTGTATTTCATCTGCTGACCCCCTCAGGAGCACTGCTCAACTGTCCAATGAGGCTCACGCCCTCGTGTTTTATAGATGGCTCTCCCTGCCTTCAGTTAACACAGTATCAGCAGCCGGCCTCTGAGAATTCATTAGGGAGCACCTCAATCATACAGCCGAGCTACACCAAAGGGACGGGCAGAGGGGGACGAATCAATTTGGAGGCATGCAGGCGCAGGTGGAATTATCAGTCCGCGTGTGAACGGAAGGCTCGCCGGCTATCGGTACATTCTGTCACGGGCTGAACAAGGTGGTGGGAGGTGATTGAGCTTTTTGGGGGTCGGCAGATTGGAAGGCAAGCAGACAATGTCTACTGCGGAGGTGGGGAACAACTGCACATCAACATGGGGCGATGCAGTCACCCATCGCTGTCCTGCCATAAAGAGCTGAAATTGAGCTCATGGTGTAGGTGGTGTAAGGTGATGGTGCAGCACACACGCACAGCGCTGTAGGGAGAGGGCTATTCATTGCTTAAATTGTATTGCGTGTATGTGTAGTTCTAAAGGGAGATTGGTGGAAAGTGGAATAAAAGCAAGGAATTAATAAACAGCTAATTTTAACAATGAAAGAAGTGATAATTAAATTAGATTAAGTTATGACATATTTGTCAGTGTGAAATGTTGAGTGTTAATTGACTGCTTTATCGGCTGTTGTTTACTGCGGCCTCCCCAGACAAATGTAATTGTCTCTTTTTTTCTTTGATTTTTATTTTCTTTTACAAATCAAGCCTGTATCATGACCGATCCAGAATTGTTGTATATTTTAGCAGTGTGGCGCTAAGAATGGAAATGTCAGTTGGTCAGTTGATTGTTCCAAGACTTTGGTCCAGAGTGAAAGATATTGACAACCACTGTCATGAACTGCCATGAAATTTGGAACAGATATTCAAGATTGTGAAAGGATGAATATTAAATACACAGTTCTCTGGCTCAGGTTTGCCAGGCCTGTGTTTTTCCTGTGAATTTGACTACTTTTGAAGTGTAGCTGTGGGATGAATTCTTTTGTCTGCTGGTTTGGTGGACTTTTTTTGGCAAATAATTTATTTATACCTAAATCCTACCAAACTGTCTCCGGATCAGTACTTACACACTCATACCTGGCACTCACACCCATGCCCACATAAAAACACACAAATACTATGTGTCTATGCTTTCTGCCTGTCAGTGCCAGTTTTAATTGGCTATTGGCCTGGTTTTGGGCTCGTTTTGATCTACCACTGGCCTGTGTTTTTTCATACAGACCTGGCAACCCTGCCCTGGTTTTTCAACTAGTGCCATCAGCAAGTTAAAATTAGGCCTGAGTGATATGAGTAAAATCTGCAGTGTGCAATTTCAGTGTTCAAGTGAAAATATATGCTTCTTGTGTATGACTTTAGTAGTTAATGAGTTAAAAAATGCTGCTGTAAAACAACTTGAAAATGATCACAGAATTTTTTAATAGATTTTTTTATTTGCTTATGTAAAAATGAAAGGAATATTGGTATATTTTAGCATTCAATTATTAAAATTGCTGTATTGAAACAACAATTACCCATTTCAGCCAACCTTCATGGCTGTTTAAGTAAAGATTTTTGAATTTACGACGTACACCTGAATGCTGCATAAAGACCCTGTGTGTGTGTGTGTGTGTGTGTGTGCGTGCGTGCGTGCGTCTGTCTGTCTGTCTGTCTGTCTGTCTGTCTGTCTGTCTGTCTGTCTGTCTGTCTGTGGTCATGCATGTGTATCAAACTGTCAGACAGAAAGCAGAGGACAGAAGTGTGTGTAGTATAAATGTACAAACATTTGGTACAAACATTTACCCGCAAGTGTGGTGGATCACCTGAGATTTAATTGCAAAATGGAAAATTGACGATGTTAATTTCAGACCCATGTAAATAATGAAATTATATTTCAAACGTGTAAATAAGTAACGTCTTTTGCAATGACAATAAACACACAATTTGCCAGTCACACTAGGTGAAATGTAATTGGCCTATAACAAATACCTAATAACATTCTCATCAGCCCCAGCTGTACTTTGTACTTAGGGCTAATTAGCAAATATTGACATACTAAAATGCAAAATTAAGATGTGAACATGGAAAACATACCTGCTAAAGAAACGCACACAGTCTCAAAGAGCCACTTGTGTGACTGTAGACTCTTATAGTCTTGTTTTTAATTAATTTACAACATCAACAAAATGTCTAAAAGTTGTGATGACTCAGGATCCACCTTCTGTAACAGTTTCACACTACAGAAATATAGATAGAGTTTTCTGCTCGGCTTCAAGCTGCTTTAAGCTGCCTGATGTAATGCTGCCTCAAGCAAACTGTAGAACCCTGATATATCACTGCCTGTGTGTTGGCAAACATTTCACAACAGGTCAGACTGACAGATGTTTAACAACAAAAACAGAACTTTTTAACTTTTCCTTTTGCAGTCACTCAGCTTTACCAGGAAGTTAATCTGCCTCTGTGCCGAACAGCGTGCATCTGGTGTAAAATATTCAAAATCATGAAAAAACATGGTGTGTTTTGTTTATCTACAGCATCTTATATAGTTTTTAACCATTTATCATGTGAATATTCAGTAACATGGACATTCAGTCAGGTATAATGAGACAACAGCTCTGGTCAACAGTTGGTCGGTCATTGTGTGGTCGTGATGCCAGCTGGGTGTGTGTTGCTCCATGGATCATTGACAAAGAGTATTTGCACTGCAAGTACAATTGTGTTTTCTCTATAAGCAAACAAAATGGATCTGAGGATTGTTAATTCTTTCTTCTTTCAGGCGCTCTTTAAAAATCAGCCTGAAGACATTAACAGTCAATAACTATTGAAGTGTATGTATAAATAATACAGAAACCTATTACTTTCCATCGACATAAAGCCTTGGCATGCATGACAGAACCTAAACTAATGCACACAGACCAAAATGGACACACTGTGAATCTAAATTAGGGGTGTGCGATCTGATGATAATAGATCATGAAGGATTAAAATGTGTCAATGATCTGCCTTTGCAGAAAGATCATTAGTATTATGTTGCAGTGCTCATTCTATCAGTTGCAGTTCATACATGCATTCAAAGTTGTTTTCTCATCCAAACTTTATATCACACATTTTGTTTCTCCATGGTGTGACTTCCCTAGAGACCCAACGGTAAAGCAGTAATGGCGAAGAATAGAGCTGCAACGATTATGCGATTAATTGACTATTAAATTACTCAACAATTATTTTGGTAGTCAATTAATTGTTTTGAGACATTTTTAAATAAAAAAGAATCTCTGATTTCAGCTTCTTGAATGTGAATATGTTCTGGTTTCTTTACTCTTCTATGACAGTAAACTGAAAGTCTTTTTGTTACGGACAAAATAAGACTATTATATTATTTGAGGATGTCTACTTTGAGAGACATTTACCAACATTTTTTTAAACCATTTTATAGACCAAACAACTTGGAAATAATCCAAGATGGAAATAATTGTTGGCTGCAGCCCTAACAAAGACTAGATAGTGACTTGGATTTCTCCTGCTTCCTATTCTTATTTGTCAACGTAGTAACATGGGTGACAAATGTTATGGAACTGATTTGGATTTTCTAAAACTGACACAGAGCCAAAAACAGTATTTGTAAAGACTTCAAAGATAAGGTTTGCACATCAGATGGCAACATGATTAACCTTTTTACCCACCTCAAAAGAAAGCACCCAAAATAGTATGCAGACAGTCAAACAGTCAGGGTTTTTTTCCCAGTGCATCAGCTACAAACCACACAGCCAGAGGCTACAAGGCCAATACAAGCAACTTCAAAGTCATTTGATAAGTACATGCTGGGTCCACTGGGGCTTTGCTTGGGACGTTGTTTTTTTAAAATAGACTGGGCTTGGATCAGACTAAGGCTCATTTAACTTCTTTTAACTCATTTAACTTTACATATAGCATTTTATGCATGTGCATTACATGTGATAGTTAACTGTTCACTGGGAGAAGGTGGGGGGGGGGGGGGCAGTTCTTAAAAGTTTCCAATGCTTTGGAAAAAGTTCCACATTTTGGAAGAGCTTTGATTTGATTTGATTACCACAAAAACAATGGGCCAGTTGTTCATGTGCAGTGCAAAGAGAAGTAGGCCATGAATCTTTATTTACTTATTTGCTGCTGCATCATGTTGCTTTGCTTGTATTAGAGAGACGCTCTTTAGTTGTGCTGGGACTGCGCTAGGGTTAGGAAGTTTTTGGCCTGTTAGGGTCTCCAAGCACTTGAATACAAGTCTAAATCATTACAAATTCTTTTTGAATGTTCATACTTTGCAGAATTGCACACTTGATTAAAAATCTGTTTGTTTGTTACCTTGTAGAGTTACATTTTTAACAGTGACATTAGTCTTAAAAACCATGAAAAAGAATCATGATTGTAGATCGTGATCCTGCCTGACAAAAAATCGTGGTATATATTTTTGCCATATCACCCACACATAATCCAAACCCTTGTCCTAATCTGGTGCTTGAAATTTAAATAAATGACTTAACATATATTGTATCTGCATTGATTCATATATTATGGCTGCACCAGGACCTTCCTCAGCGTCATCTCTCATTACTCTCCGGCTCCTCAGCGAGGGAAGACGGCATTGCCGACTTCCCCATCCCACCAGCCCATCAGAAGACAGAGCGAGCATGGAAATGTCACTCCCAACGAGATCTTAATTAACACACTCCATCATAATGAGATTGCGGCAGCCAACACACAGATCCATGAAGAACCATTTTACTATTAAATGAAGCACACACTCAGGCATTTAAAACGCATCTTGTCATTCAAATTATATGTCAGGTCTTGCTATAACAATTTGTAGAGAGAAATCACAGGGCAGTTTAAAGTGTTACCGAAGTATCTGCCCAGAGAAATCTGCAATCCCCTTTACATATTTCTTTGCACTTTCTGTGTCTGCTCTCATTTTTAAAACATTTGGTTCGCCTCAGATGTTGAAGACGGGAAAGATGCATCATTTGAAGGCCACTGGGTCTCATTCACCCCCCGCTTACCAAGCAGAAGTCATGGGCCGACCGGGGTTGTTGGAGTATAGATGTGTTTTATATACCTGCATTATAAAAAATGTTATTCTAGATAACCGTCTTTGCTGCCTCTTCTCTTTTTTTTTCATTCTCCCTCTGAGGATTTCAACAAGACAGGAAAGATAGATGTTCAGGATGGCTGCAGGAGTGATTCGTATCCCTTTTTACGGAGCAAATGGATGGATGCAGTGTCGCCTTGAGTCATTTAGCATCAGGCAGCCTATTGTGCTGCTTATCGCATGTAATCAATCACACGTACAGTCAGGGCGAGGCGATACAGCTGAAAAATTTATCATGATAAAATGTTCATTTCTGATGATATTGATAATTATTGATCTTTTTTAATTACCTATTTTTAAGACCAAGAGAAAAAAAGGTTGAATATAACCACTTTATTTCTACTTTAACCACCTTACTTTGAATGTAACCGCTTCATTTATCAAGGCACACAAGTAATAGTATTTTGTTCATTTCAAAATTGCAATCTTACTAATAATCTCCATTTTTATTAAATGTATTTGTAATCTGATTACGTATTTTTTATCTGTAACTGCAATGGAATACAGTTACCTTTTTTTGGTGTCCAGATTATGTAATCATGTTGCATGCATCCATTACTCACCAAACCTGGTAATACACTGACTATCAATAACTGTCTCATCCAACCACACTTCAAGAAATCCGAACAGTCCCTTTAAATGATTGGCGGTCTGTGTGTCACTTGTATCATTGTCAAGGGATATGATCATACGACTATTTTATCGAACAGTTTTCTTATTGCTATTGATGAAAAACTATTGTTTTGTTCCCCCGGCCTGCATGCAGTATGGATTCTGAGTTATATATTAAAGCAACTCTAATTAAGCATTGACCATTAGTTGTAAAAACAAACTCAGAAAATCAATTTCTTTTGCTGGTGATCACAGAGTAGCGAGGAGGTGAGACAGAGACACATAAACCCCTTAGTGCTTAATGCATACAGGAGTGCTGACAGCCTATACATATATTATTTGTCACTTCTGTTCTGCAGGGCACTCTCATTAAATGTTTTATTCAGCCACGCCAATTACGCTAGACAACCCAGTTAAGGGACCTACTGCTAATGAAGCGGAGTCTTAATCTACACTGTCTGCATCAGATATCAGAAAAGTTTTCATTTCCCCCACTGCTTGTTTCTCCTCCAACTTCTCGGGTCAGTTTTAATGATATGGTGAGAGAATAAAAAATGTCTTGTGTTTTTCAATTTGTGAAAACAGGAGAGTTGCTCTTGTGGTTTGTTTCGAGATGCATTAAGACACGGACAAAAATGACAGAACGGCTCCTACAGTGTAATTTATGATAAGGGAGGGAGGACGGAAGCATGGTTATTGTTTATGATTTGATTTTCAATAATTCCAAGGTACAGTGTACTCCATGGCCTATGGCTTTAGAGCACGCTTCACAGTCTGAGAGAAAAACTAATAAAGGCTAGCTTTATGTCCTGTGAAATTAAATTCAACTTATAGCCATATATTTTTTTGTCCATTTGTTTCGCCGCCTTCCTCACTATCCCGCCTCCTGAAATACACATACATCACAATGCACCTTTTAGATTTCTTTATCTGCTGTGCATATTTTGTTTTATGATATATTCAGTGGCCTGAGAAACAGAAAGCGAGCGCAGTTAATGTTATGGTCTGGTAGTAGTTTGTTGATTTATGGGTGCACAATAGGCCTTTGTAGGAACGCAGGGGCTGTAAGATATTTGTTGTACCCCTGCTGTTGTGAGAGTCATCGTTAGCTTAGGAAGAAAGTAATCAGATGGCTGTCTCTGTGGTCTAACAAACTGTCCACAGCAGCTCTCTCTATCCTTTCCTAATTCTGCTTCTCAACAAGTATTAGGGTCTCCTAGCTGCAGGATGAGGCTCTGGTCCTGATCTCTGCCCTCCTCTCCCTCACTTTAGACCACTTTCTTTCCTGAGCTGTAGGAGAAACTTGATTGTTTCCAATAACAACCTGACATCTCCAGTGTGCAGATCAGGAACACAAGCGGTCTCTCTTGGTCTTCTGTGTTAAAGTTAAACTTTATTTTTCAACCTGGACCTCATTTTCCCATGTTTTTGTGTCTAATGACAAACGGGGACAACAAAATTTATGCCTCAATGTCAGCTGGATAATATTTTCAAGTTGTCTGTTCATTCATCCCGTGCTTTTAAATATCTCAAGAACGCCTGGAAGGAATTCAAAGTTGGTACAAGAAAGCACTTGGACTCAAAGATGAACTAATTAGACCAGCACCTGATCCTTGAGACTGGCTGTGCAGAGGGAGTTCTGTTCAATGAACTGATTAGATTTTGGTGGTCAAAGGTCGAAAGATCACTGTGACTTCATGACCGTCCCATTCTCATGAACACAATTCCTCAAAAACGTGAGGGAATTTATTCAAACTTGGAACAAACATCCATTTAAAAGAAATACTTAACAATGAGCTGATTAGATTTTTGGTGGTCAAAGGTCAATGTCTCTTTGACCTTAAAAAACATATTTTTGGCCATAACTCAAGAATACATTAATCTTGTGAATATAGCAATGAATTCAGTTTCACCAAAATTTACACCTTGTAGCTTTTTATTAAATTCCCTTGAAGTCTTTAATACATGCATTACATGAGTCTGGTCAGAGATGGACATAAACAGCATCTTGTTTGGTTGGCGGATCACTACAAAAGAGAGTGTAAGATCCTTTTTATTTAACCAGAAATGGCTGTCTTATTGTTCTTGCTAAACTCACCTGACTTATTCTCCGACACTGTAATTTTATCATCGCTATTATCTTAATTCAAGCTCAACAGACACAAAATAAAACTCACCAAAAATATCTTAGACTGTCTTTCCACTGTTCCAACAATCATCAACATTGATTTGGTTGAAATAATCCTTTAATTCAAAGTGTTAGATGTGAAAACGTCAGCAGAGAAGCTGGAGAGAGATTGGACATCCGAGAAGCAGCGGGGAGAAACGGCGTCTACAGCCACAATATTTTTACATCTACTTCTTTGAATTGAGGGTTTATTTCAACCAAACAACAAGAGCTGGTAATTGTTGGAGCGGTGGAAAAATTAACCAAGATGAGTTTTGGTGAGTTTTATTTTATTTTTTCTGTTAAGTTTGAATGAAGTGTATTTTATGATGATAAAATTACTGTTTTTGTAAAAGGACTTTGGATGAGTTTGGTGAGAGGGATAAAATTGCTGTTTCTGGTTAAAATCCCCCCCACCCCCCCAAGGATTATGTTGCAGCTCAGTTTTGTGTCTGACAGCTGCAGTGCTCTCACTCACTACTGGGCCAATTTCAAAAATTGTTGTCCCCATTAGCCACTTGGAGACAAAAACATAGGAAATAGGGTCAAGTTGAAAAATAAGAAAGTTGCCCTTTAAGTAAGTACCTTTTATTGTAGAGGTCTTCATTGGTCCACTTGGTTCCTAGCAGGGTTGTCATGATAACAGAATTTTAACTTTGACACAATAGGAGTATAAAAAAAACAGTACTCAATACCATGACAAAAGAAAGTCATGAATAAAATTAAATTAACAATCTTGCACACAGTGCTGATACAGAAAAAAATTGCTGAACACTTTCTGGATTTACTGAAAGCCAAATTTCTGGGCAAGACAATAAGGACTTAACTGAGGTCTTGAATAAGCTCTTATGTAATTTCTTTTTTATAGCTTTGCTACTTTTGGTAATACTGAGTGTTAGTATTGTTTTAAACAATGTAGTATTGAAAAGTATTGAAGTATTGACAATCTTAGTTCAATCTTAGTTCCTAGCAACTGAGGCACGACTCGAGACCTGACCAGGGACAGTCTAGTGTGAATATAATTACAGTATCAGCTGTGATCACATGGTGCATCATAATAATCCAGGCAGGAGAAAAACAAACATTTTTTTGAGGTTAGATGATGAGTATGAACTGTGAAGAGCGAGTAAAGATTAAATGTGTTGCCGCTGTGCTCATTAATTGGTAGATCTTCATGCTGCTGCCAGCGTTGGTGTTCTCTCTCTGTTTGGGTCTGTTTGGGTCGACCGCATCTTGGATCAGATCTAATTATCCTCATGTCTATTTTGGCCCGGGCCTCACTGCCCTCTTTTGGGTCAGCAGGTCTCCATTTGATAACACTAATTTATGCACATTGAGTTCTGGAAGTTTTCCACAGGCCAAAATTTTGGACCTATTTCAGACCTCTAAAGTTCACTGTACGGCTCAACCAAGGCTGGATTTATCAGCCCAACTGCTGGGAGTTAAAGATCTGATAATATATCAGCCAGTGTTTGTTTCTGTGCTTTTATATAAATACATGTTATACAGATCCCTTAAAATTAGTCAATTAGTCAAGTACTCCTGATTTTTTGTTACTTGTCTTGACAGTATCATAAATCTGTGATTAACTAATATCAGCTGAGTATATCAGGGGTCTAGGCCTCGATTTATTGTTATTTGTCAGATGTTTTTTATTTGAGCATGCTGACATATACACATATATGAGGACACACATATATCCATACAAATACACATGCAACTAGATCTCAGTATCGTCTTTTATTTTCTTGGAACCTATGTATATGATACTAAACACTAAAAATATAAAAACATCAACCTGTATAACAAAATACAAAGAAACGAAGCATCTCTAATCTCATTGTTGTGGTGACTTCTTTCTTTTCCAGTGCATGAGGAGCAGCTTATTTGCAGTGATGAGACTTTGGGATAGGAAACGTTGCTGTTTTAACATTATCAGATATTTCTAGAATAATACTGAGTGGTTCTGGTTCTGGTTGTGCTGTTCACTTGGGCACTGCTGCATCTTGTTATCTTCTTCTGTCTGCTATGTTCTCACAGTCTTTTCATGTTTACATTTACCTATTTTTATATACTAGTATTATTCTAATGCTATGTTATTGTTTGCTGCTTTTCTTCTTTATCTTTATTGCTATTGCTGACACTGGTACCTGAGTATCTCAGTTTGCCCTGTGATGTTTAACATGTTCTGTGATGACAAAGTTATTCCTATCCTTATCCTTGTAACTGGACTTGAAGTTTTAGATATTAGTTTGAAAATATTGAACCAATAGGTCTGAACTTTAAGAGAGAAGCTGTGGAGTATTGTGTCGTCTGCTGAAAGGCATCTGTCATAAGAAGGGGAAATCTCAGGGTGTATTCTGTGTAATCTCTCTTTAAAACAATGAAGAATTTCGACAGTTGTCCTCCAAGCTTTCTTTCCACTGAATGTCTGAGATCTCAGTGACCACTTCTTCCTATCGGTTTGTTTTTATTTACCAATCGATTGTAAGGTGTCATATACAGTATATAAGATATTAGTTTTTCTGAGCGTGAGGAGAGCCAGAGGCATCCATCCAGACTGGAGCCTCTAAAAGTTTCACAATTTTGCAGATGCTTTCTTATATTGTTATATTAGCAAATATTTACTGTGAGTTCATAATTTATTGCACATAAAAGAGACCTGTGACTGGGGCTGAACAATTAATCGACAAATATTGCCTGCTGCAATTTTAAATTGCAGGTGGTGAAATATTTATTAAAGGCAAAATAAGCGTCAAAGTGCCATTTTTAAATTAAATATTGACGTCCTGCAGAGAAGTCCTGGCCTATATTGTACTGAAAAGAGCTTTGTTTGATAAAATTCTCACAAAAATCACATCATAAACATTTTAATATGCTCTTCAAAAAATGTAGAATAATTATGTTATTATATTATCAGTCAAAATAATTGCAATTTGATATTTTAAATCATAATTGTTCAGCCCTACCTGTCAGTTGTTTCAAGATGAAACTAACAGTCTTTATCTCTACACTATGATGATATTTAATGATTTAATTGCTTTTTTATTGTGTAACAGAAAAACAAATGTTTCACTTTTCTGCCTTACTGATTCTCAGTAATATCATGAGAATTAATGGCACAGATTTATTCTATTCTCAGTGAAAGTTCAAGCCAAGGTGACTCTTACCACTAGGTGGTACATTAAACCCAACTCATCACACTGTACAGCACAGGTGCTCTGATGAGTGTGACTTTGCAATTTTTGTGTGATTATTTGCTGTCAGACATCAAAACGAAAACCACAAATCAGGAAATCCTTGGGAGACTTTGCTCTCTTTTTCCCTCCTCCTTCCTCTCGCTCAGCTCCAAGCTCTGATCTGACGTGTAATTCCTCAGACAACATCTTGTTAAGCTGCTCCCGGAGAACAAAAACCTATGGTGGGTCTCTGCGGTGATAACGCTCAAGTGGTGCTACCTTACAGTTGCCTACATGGAGCCTTTGAAGTTGACCAGATGTGATGAATAATGCATCGCCCTCAGTGCCTCTTCCAAAGACAATATTACCTTTGGCAAACTCCTCTGACTTCCTCCCAGAGGACAGGTGGGAGAAGTTTCACACTTTCTTTCATAAGTAAAGCAGCATTCGGCAAACACAATTATTCTTGGAAATTCTTTCGTGTAACCCTCCTTACTGAGGATCAAAGTTTTTCTTTTTTAATTTGAGCAGTTTTAACCCTCCCGCTCTCTTTGGGCCTGAGCTAATCCTCAGATGCAACTCGTGAAACTTCTCTGATTGCTCTGCTCTCAAAAGATGCTTGACAAAAACAATCTCGGGAGCAAAAAGAACGTGGTGATCAAACGCATCACCTTACACTGGAGTACTGTGCTGAACTCTGTGACTGCTGAGAGTACTTTATGAGATGCCCTTTTGTAGTATTTCACCACAGACTTGAACTTTTATTATGGTGCTCTTTCACTCCACAGCCAGAAATAAAACCCCAAAAGCATGATTCATCTTTATCTGTGCAGCACGACTAATTACGGCTTTTGCTTGGCACAGTGATGTGGAAATGTCACACCATCAATCAGTTTTAAAGACACAGACATGATTGAAAATCTGCTTATTTCTCTGCCTATTCCTGTTGTTTTGCATGAAAATTGGACAGCTCCTCTACATCATTCCCGTTGCATCATTACTACGATTCCCTTTATGCCTCTCTGACATTATTAATAGCTGCGAGTTTGTTTACTCAGCTCATCTAAACATTGCGGTTAACAAGCTTGTGTCTGTGATGTTAAAATTTGTTGTCCTTCATGGCTAATTCTCCAGCCTTTGATAGCAGATACCATTAGCACTGTCATTATGGCCCCTCTCAGTGTGAAGTGGGCATGAATGTGTGTGTGTGTGCCTGCTGAGGTATGAGTGTGTGTACTGCCAGTCTGGCCATGCCTGTCTGCAATTACTCCCCTCAGTGGAAACATTAAAAATCTACTGCCATGGAAAGATGCCACGACTGAGACATCCATGCCTGTACCCACGTACTACAAAGACCCTGGAGTGGGCTGGATTCGCCGCATATGCATGTTCCATTCATCGACTGAGAGGCTCAGCAGATGCCAAGATGGGAATTACTACTCCAATCTGAACAAGTGGTGCAAGAATTCTGGGTTGCAGTAGTGCCATGACTGCAGCTTTGGCTTCTCACAGCTCCGTGGGTTTGTGTACGCAGGGATGTGCCAGTTTAAAAAGCCCTTCAGATAAGAAGCACATGGGAGGCACATTGAGATCAGCTCGGAGATGATGAATAAGCTGTAGATATTCAAATGTTGTTGTCTCCGAGCCACAGAGGGGCCCGTTTAAGAGGCTTGATTTTGCGGAAAGAAAAACAACTTTCCATGTCAGCGAATGTGGTGACATCTCATCTGTTTGTATTAGCAGGCATCAAGTTTTTATCTGCTCCGATTCATCAGATTTCATCAAAATATTTTGGTCCGTTTCTGCGTTCACTTGAGAGAACAAAGAGGCATAAATGATGAGTCTGCTATCATTTTTATATATTCACTAGATTTGAAGCTGCCCCATTAAAAAGCCCATTTTCAGTGCAAAATATCTCAAAGTGTAGATACATATTGATTTTAAAATGTTCTTTCTGTACATCGCTCCAGGCTACAGCTGTACGAAGCACACCTGGGTGATGTTTGCTGCAGGTCTGTTTATGCAAAACCTTTTAATATAAACATATCAGAAAACACTCGTTCAGTTTGGTGTGTGGCAAATCCTCAGCTCTGAAATAATCTGCACAAACGCACAAAGGCGATTCATTTCCCTCCTCATAACACAAAAGCCTTTAAAAAAAATTATTTAACGTTAAGATGAAATAAAAAAAAAAACTCTTTAAAGGAGAAATCTGTAATGTATTTACTGTATTAAATCATAGAATGACCATGGTATGTCATCAGAGATTAAGCCTGCCTGAGCTTCCATGAGTCTGGGGAGGAGATGGCAGGGGGAAAACAACTCACCAGATTTGATATTAAATAGGATTTATATAATAGGTCTATGCACCAGGTTGCTATGGACTCTAGTACTCATTTTTGGTCATGCACTTGTTACATATTACTCCTTTAACCCTTTGAGATCAAATCCCTGATTATATTGTGCACCTATAAAGTTCATATTGAACTTTATTGTCATGTGTATTAAAAACACGAAGGAATTCTTATACTCTGGCTCTATATACATCAATATAACCTAATTTAATTTAGTGATGTATGCCAATGTCAAATCAGTCAGTCAATCAAATCAGTTTTCTCCCTGTAAAACAAAATTTGGAGTGTGCTTATGTAGGCTTGAACCAAACAGTTTTAACCAGTAATATCATGATATCCTAAGCAACACAGAGCTAAAATTCAAGACGCTTTTCTCACCCACTTTTACCCACTTTTCAAATCAGATTCCTCCACATTATGCCTTCACCTGCCTAGGTTGTTTCATGCAGAAAGATATCATGATACAGAGGCTAGATACTCTCGAAATGGTGTTTCAGCTGGACTTAAAAGCCTGCAGTGTTAATGTGCATGTTCGCTAGTTTGTAGTTTTCTTCTTCAGTGCTTCTACATGCAAATTGCTGTCTTCATACTTTATAGCCTCCAACTGTAAATAAGGACAGCTAAACGCCGAGCTGAAACTTGCTATACAGCTCCATAAAGCTGAAGGGAAGCTATATTGATAATGATTATATTCACTTTAAAGATTTGCTGCTTTTCTGATAGAAAATTGAATACATGTGTTGTTTATCGACCAAACAATTAATCAATAGAATCATCACTAATGAAAATATTCATTAGTTGCCGCCTGTCTTGTTACCTGACACTTCTAAAAAGTTGTCAGTCTAAATTCCCTTTTTCTTTCTTTCTCAGATCTTTTTGTTGATTTTCACACCAGAATTGTGGACAATAAACACCAACATATCTAAAGATGTCAGAGTGAACTTCTCCGATTCGTTACTCAGATATTCAGTAAAAGGCTTGCAGGTTTTGTCAAAGGATTTACTGAGTCTGTACATGAAAAAGGTTTGATGTGAGTCAGGATCTCCTCAGCCAGCTGAGGGGGGGGTCTGTTCTGTAAAAGCCAGAACAGACTGTTTTATCAATGAGAAACTGGGTTCATTAAGGTTCATACCATACCAGTTCTCAACTGTGTAAAAAATGTGATGCCAGAATCTTTTAACTTTGGACAGGAACAACTCTGATACTGATACCAGTATCAGAAAATGCCTCCAATACTGACGGATATGGACGAGTAGGCAACTATACACATGATCCAATAACACATAATGTAGTTGTCTCACAGTGGGATCTGGCTATTTCCCAGCAGTGTACTGTACCTCAGATTCTATATAGTCAGTGGAGGAGAGAAATACAGCTTTACCTCGGCATCAGATTGTGTAGCAAAATCTTGTGGCCAGCTCATGGTCAACAGAAACCTGTGTCAGGAGGGGGACTACTCCAGAGGATTGTGTCTTTTTCAATCAAGAGTTTCTCCAGGAGTTGACAGTTTTGGTGGAGCAAACGCTCTTGCTGCAAACCTGACTGATCAAACGTAATGTGAGCACATGGTGTATATATTGTACATGACTTTCAGCTTCACAAAAAACACAACATATCAACATACAGTGGATGATGTATGATTACCAGTTAACTTGCTAAGTTACAAACTCGCTCATCAACCACTTCATGTCCCCAGGGTCAGAGTCTGGTTGGAGACGCTGTATTGTTTAATCACTGGTGCTGGCCGCAATCGGTCTCAGAGGCTGCGTCTCAGTTTAATAGGATTGCTAACTGCGCGCAGTTAGCAGCAGTGCACTGGTGACTTCAGTGTTGTAAGAGAAAAGGTCCGTGTTGGAACAATCCCCCAGGCCTAATGATTAGGTGCAGCTCCCGAATGGAGTTTGAGGGTTTTTTTTTTTTTTTCTGCTACTAACACATAAAACAAAGACTTCTGTCAATGACTTGCACTATTTGGGTTTGTTATTTCAGTCTTTTTTCCTGATTTGTTCCTGGTTTTGTGGGGATCCAAAGTAAACCCAGAATTATCTTTCCTCTCTGAATGTGGACTGAAGTCAAGTTCGGAATCAATATTGGGAAGGAAAAAAATTATATCAGAACATCTATAACCAGAAAATGTGAGTATGGTTAGCTTTTGCTTGCCTGTTTGCACCTATTTCAAATATCACTGGTATCTGGGTAAATCTGCCAGTCAGGTGTCTGCATATGGCTGTCTGAGAGTGGACTAGATCAAGGATATGGTCCTACCAGTTGTCAGGTCTTAGCACACCAATTTCATGGTCCCATATCTGCTTCAGATAGGTTGTCAGATCAGAGTTAAGGGAGTCAACAGAGTTATAAATATTTCTCCTTTTCACTTCTCTGTCATTGCCTCTCAACAACAGCAGCAGACGAATAGATTAAAAGTGGATATAAACTTTTTTTTTCCCCTCTAGCAATCATAATTTTGAGCCTGTTCAGACACTCTGTCTGGCTCTGACATTTGTTGTCTTAATAATCTCAAGCATCTGAGTAAGAACACACAGCCTAATAAAATTATTGACTTTGATACAGTGGGTTGAAGTCGATATACCTTTTCTCAGTTTCCTGGCACTAGTCTCGGCAGAACTGTTCACCGTCTGTTACACCCATTAGAGGAAGATGTTACCTACATAAAGACAAGTGGACAGATTTACTGCCATTTATATGAACTGTTGGTTTTCCTCACAATCTAAAAGCAGAAGTAAAGGATTCTTGCTCTTTCCTTTATGGCTTAACAATATAAAACAGGCTCTTAAAAGCAGAGGAAGCATTTAAAATGGCAGTGATTGGCTGCACGGTCATCTGTTTGCTCTTGTCTGTGGTCATGGTGGCTACTTATGCTCTCAAACTCTGTCCTGCACAATTTCTTTTCTTCCATATCATAATTATAGAGTTTATCAGCAAAATGTGGCCACTCTGATGAAACAGTCTCAGTTTCAATTTATGTTTTCCTACAAACCCTATAGTCCTCTCTCAGAAGGATGTGTCTGACAGAGAAACAATTTATCCACTAATTACTCCTCTGTTACAATAATGATGACACTGTAATCCTGATGTAGTCCGATAATGGTGAGTTTACACTTTGCTTCCTTTTTCTCGACTGTGATCATCAGAAAAAGATATTGGATGAGGCAGTAACACACAGGAGACTGTGCAGATGCAGCCCTGTCTCATAGAAATTACATTTCAGCTAATTTGCAACCACAAATACGTTTTGTGGGAAATGTAATGCTGACTGAAATGTTTTCTATTAACATAATGAGGAAATCATGATAATTAATGTACCTGGCAAGAAGCAACAATGTTGATGTTGAATGCATCAGTAAAATGTTCGCAGACAATGTATTTCATTTGTTTTCAGCCAAAATCTATCCAGTTTTGGTGACTATGTCATTATTCTAAAGACATTAGAGACTTGAGATATGAATTTCTTATGTTAACATAAAAAAATGATGATCTTAATCCCTTATCCTTCACCTTGACCCAAGTGCTTTTGTTGTCTAAACCTACCCAAAAACAGCAATAGCAAAAATAGTAGTTTGCTGATGCTATAATGCTGACTTTTATTTCACTAAAATTCAACTTGAATCCTTTTTAATCAGTTGCTTCCCCTGCTATTGTTAATAATTGATAATAAGCGTGGGGTGGGGGTTTGAACTTTTTCCAACTTCTGAAGGGGGTTATCGCAGAAAACGTTTGAGAACCAGTGCCTTAACCAAACTGCTTTTGTTGTAGAAGTCTGGACTTGAACCCTGGACTCTGGTGTCACAGTCCTACAATTTGTATCCCCCCACCCCCCCATCTACCTGAGCCACCTCCTTGTGACTACAGTTCATGAGATACAGTGATTGCATCATGTCTGTGAACATAATCCAGGCAGAAAATACATTGTCACCCCAGCGTAACTATAAAACCAATTAAGTAATATACACTCAGCAGAAATATAAACACAACACTTTTTTGTTTCTGTTTTGCATGAGTTTAAGTTAAAGACTTCTCTGCACACACAAGTTTATTTCTGTTGTTAAAATCTGCGTTAGTGAGCAGTTCTCCTATACTAAGATAATCCATCCTCCTGACAGGTGTGGCATATAAAGATGCTGATTTAACAGCATGATTATTGCACAGGTGAGCCTTGGACTGGTCACAATAAAAGGCCACTTTAAAATGTGTAGTTGTATCTTAGGAAGAAGACATTTATTAGGCTCACAACTACGGCTGTTTCACACAGGGCTTCATATACCAAATTTTTCTTTTTCCAGGAGAGCAAAGTTCTTGACCTGTCCCACTCTATCTCTGTTTGGCCTACCCTGTTATTCCTACCCTAACCAATCACTCCTCGTGCCTAAACCCAACCAACCTTCACAAAGGCAATGAGTCCCAGCCAATCACTAGGCTTGAGGAGTGATTGATGAGAGTAAGGATATCAGGCAGAGCCAATCAGAGGCTGAGTAGGACGGGTCATGACTTTGCCCTCCTGGGAAGAAAACTGGTATCTTTTATTCAATAACCATGCAATAACCATGATTTTTAATTAGCATCTCTAAATGCCACACCTGTCAGGTGGATGGATTATCTTTACAAGGAGGGATGCTCACTCACACAAATTTTAACAAATTTGTGAAGAAAATCTGGGAGAAATAAACCTTTTGTGTACATAGAAGAAGTCTCAACTAATATTTTCTGTTGAGTATACAAACACATTTTCTAGGAGACAGAGTTGGCAGATGTGTTTTCTCCACACACAGTTCATAAAAACAACATGCAAATACAAATACAGGCCCATATAGCTACACAAAAACACCTGACAACATCTGTCTTGCACACTTTATCACTCTTTTCGCTGCCACAACTGACGCACTGTACAGTTAAGACCGTTGCAGTAAATAATTTATTGTGTTTGTGCTGAGCCTGATGGGATGAAGGAACCCCAAATGAGTAAATAAATATGACTCCTGCATCCCAAAGCCAGTAATTCAGTCATATATAATTTCTAACACTGCCAGTAAACCCAGTCTGTGACATTTGTGCTGCCAATATTAAATGACTAAACACTAATTGTGTTGTACCATGTACCCTGAAGATGCACTAAACTCACATTCAATTCGGCAGCTATTTTGGTAATCAATTGATGTTATTTTTTTAAGGAACAGTTCCAAATGTTTGTTGGTTTCTGATGTCGGGATGCTGCTTTTTTTTGTCATGAAACGTAAACTGAAAATGTTTGGGTTTTGGACTGTAGCTTGAATGAAACAAGACATTTGAAGACATTGCTTCAGCTTTGAGAAATTATGAAGGACATAGTTCATGATTTTCTGACATTTTGTAGAAATAAATGATAACTTTTTAATTGAGAAAATAATTGGCATATTAATCAGCAATGATCATAGTTTAGTTGCAGCTCTAATGATCATTTGAGGTTGTGTCAGTGAATTTTAGCGCTGAAACAATTAATGATCAATTAGTTCAATTATCAGTTGTCAGAAATGCCCGAAGTTACTGTTCTAGCTTCTCAAAGGTTGACTGCATTTGTCTGTTTTTATATCCTGGATTGAATCAAACAAGCAATTTAAGGATTTCTGTTTGAGCACTGACATTTTTCTCTCTCTTTTCACACTTTATAAATTATATAATTGAAAGATTACTTTGAAAATTAATTGTCAGATTAATCTAATGAAGATAACATTTAGCTGCAGAACCAATGAAGTTATTTCACACCTGATGTTATAGAGTAGTTAGAGTCATGTTATGAAACAAAGAGGTCCTTCAGCTGTAGATAATGTAATTTGACAGAGACTAGGTGTGCTGTCAACTCACTGGGTCTTTCAGTAATGCACAAGATAAATCGAAGAGAGGGGATCATTGTTTTTGTACCATCAGCCACTTACCTGCACCAATGATCTGCACAGATAACTCAATGAAGTGTTGCTTATTAACTGGACAGTTAATAAAGTTAGTTAGTTTGTTAACTTGTCAGCTCGTCTGTGAATCTGTTCATGTTTACTCAGATTGAAACCCTGTCACATCCTAACCTCGCCACCTGGATAACCTGGAGCCAAGGCGGAGAGCGTTACTGATTGCAAGCATGGTGTTTCTAATAGAGTTATGAGCGAAAGTAGAGAAATGGTCAAATCGGGGCTAGCTGCTCTTTGAGTAAGAAGTCTCACTCTGTCACTATTTTTCAGTACCACAAACGTCACCTATACTGTCATTTTCTTCTTCTTTGGATTTGTCAGACTGTTTGTAATTAATGCTCATTCATGTTTGTATATAGTTTAATACTCTACAGATATTCAATCTTCATTTCTTCATTTTAGTCCAGTTATCAAAGCTGTTTCTCCAGGTGCTCCCACATCTTTGAACAGCTTCCTCCTTTGAAGTGAGCGACAGTACACTCATGTGTTACGTAATTTTCTTTTTGTTGGAAAGGATTTTATAAAATAAACAAGTATTGTTCAGGAGCTGGTATTCCAGGTCTGAGTATCAGCATTGGTATCAAAGTTTTTCAAATGATGCTGAGCCCTATTTTTGAGTTGTAAGAATCATTGATAATCTTTTTGAAGGAGTAGATGTAACTTAACTTTACATGAACAGACATTTGACAGAGTTATAATAAGCTGATCAACTTTCAGTTAAGGACTTGTCGTTGCTTGTTAAAATATAATATTGCGCTCATCTTGCGAGTCTGGGAAGGAGGATGCAAAGGGAGAAAGAACTTGCTTCAGTATTTTGAATTTGGGCCGCATTGCCCATTTTTGAACGCTGGGGCTTTATGTATTTAACCTTCAGGATTCAACTGCCCATGTAACCAAATACTCCAGTTATCATTCTACTATCATTCTACTAACACTTAGAACATGGCAAATGAATGAATGAATGACTGAATGAATGAATAAATAAATACATTTTCTAAAGATTTATAACAGTGTTCAGTATAATTTTAATGAGGAACACTTTCGTAGCTTTAGTTGAAGCAATAGCATCAGTGAAGACATTGCATATAACTGAGGGCTGATTGGAGGCTGTGATTGAAAATGCCCCCTTACAGCAGTGACAGGGTGAAAATTGCAATCCCCATGTATGCGGCCTACACATCTATATCAATCAAGATGCACAGCTGCACTCACAATTGAGATATTCACATCCATTCTGCGCAATCACCACCCACCCTCGGTAATTTTTGAATCTGAAGTGTATAGTAAGGGGAGGGAATAAAGATGGTGATTTTGTATGAAAAATACATTTGGCTGTATAAAGGGCTGGTGATTGCTGTGGTGGATTAACAATGAAATGCATCTTTGCCCAGGTCTCTGTTGGTCCACAGCTTAATGAAGGACGTGTTTTGTGTGTGTGTGTGTCCGTGTGTGTGTGTGATGGGCACAGCTGAAGCCATTACTCGGGACAGGTTTCCTAATAAGGGCTTATCATGCCATTGTTTGTGTCAGGGAAAGGGCAAAGTGGGAAGAGGGGAGGCAGAAAAGTCATGAGGCTCTGTGTTAGAAATAAATTGTATGATGGTGGTGTCTTGAAACATTATACACATCTAGATGGCAAATGTCTCAAACTGATAAATTGCCACGCCCGTCCCTCTTTAGTTTCTGTTGTTACACCTGTCAAGCTCTCTGTTCTTGCAGGTTTACCACTCCAAATTTTCTGCAATTTTTGACAGTTTGGAACAGCGGTAGACAAAAGTAGGCCTTTTTTATTTCTAGCTGGTGATCATTGCTTTCTCATAACTTCCCTTGCCAGTTCATGAATGGTACACCCTGCAGATGTGCTGGGACGCATCATCAGTGATGAAACTTGGGCTCATCGGGTGTTTCGTGTCTTTGAATATCAGACCCCTTCACCCAGGCAACTCAGATGGGATCGATCAGATCTCAGCTCATGTCCCAGCAATATTCGCCCTGGGATCTGCCCTCTTGATCCAAAGCCACTCAGCAGTGGTAGCGGATCTGATGGCATTCTTTTTTGCTTTCCCGGTGATGTGCCATAGCATAAAAGCTTTGCAGAGTGAATGTCTCGCAAGTCATCTGCAGCCCACCACTGCAGGCTCAGAACAAGTTTACCAGCCTTGCCTTCTGCACTCTACCTTGGTGAGCTTTCTCTCATTGGCCTCATCCGTACGCTCTTCCCAGGGCACTAGGGATGTCATGAGAGCTGATACTTCCGTATCAAGTCAATGCCAAAATTCTGAAAACATGTCTGTAATCATTTTTTTTGCAGTACCCCAGGTACTGGAGGTACTGGAGATGCACTTCTGCTGGACATGACAGGGACAGCATAAGTGCTGTATTCTGCTGTCAAATACCAGCAGAAGGAGAAGAATCCCTACCAGCACTGAACAACAACTACATGTGTAAGATAGTGACATGAGCTTGTCTGGTAATGTTGGCTTGGACTGCTGGACTGTAAACTTCAAAATCCGCTAATTCAGGAATTTGACTTTAAAAAAATGTAACCAGAAATGTCAGTGACTCTTTGGCTTGGAAGCAACACTGTTACTTTTAGGTACTAAGTTAGTGAGCTGTTTTTTGAAAAGACACAATACTCGTAACATGCTGAGTACATCTGCCGCTCCAGGTTTGCTGCCTCATCATGGAGAAATCCAAAGCCTGACGTGCCAAGTTACGGTTGCTTGGCTTAATTGGACAATTGTTGTTTTGGGGAGGGGTTTAGCGAATGGTCAATTCACTGAGAAGGAATAGCCAGTGTCTTGCAGTATCCCCCTGGATGAAGTTAGAATTTGGCTTTCACGGATCATTACAGTAGTAGAACAAAGCAGATAATGAGGGAAGCATTAATGCAAAGACTGTTAGTGTGTGTTAGCGAGTGTGCAGCATATGGGTACAGGGGGGCGGTGATGGGTCCATAATCATCTTTCCTGCAGACAGGAAATGTAATATTCGATGTTTTGATTCACTGTCTAAGGTCTGTAAAAATGAGTACACAATACATTTGGCTGGGAAACGCCTGCTGCTCCGTCTCTCCACCATCCAGCAATGAACAGAAGATGAAATGATTCATCACAGCAGAGACAGCTTCCGGAGAATGAGATGAGATGAGAGTGGGAACGGTGTCATTTTATATCTCCCAGAGAAATACACAAAGCGAAGATGAATTGTAGCTGCTGGAGGGTGATAGTACAGCAAGCCTGAGCTGGCACTGAACCTGGCAGCACAGCCCACAGGTGTGATAGTGCTATGATATTCATCCAGCAGCTGTATTTAAAGAAGGACTACTCTCGCTCATGTTGCCCTCTTCCTCTCTGCTGCACAAATCCTCTGCATGGCTTTGACAAACTGAAGGTCAGCGAGGCTCAGATGGGAAACGATCTAGATTTGAGCAGGTCATCCAGTCCCACGGGTGCTGCCCCACATCTCAGTATAGGCTAACTGTACCCCTGCTAGGTCTGGCATGTTGCTGTTTACTAGAAGGACCAGGTTTGTGTTTTTTTGAAGTTTGGTCTCTTTTTCGCGATGACACGCTGAAGCAGTAAATCACACGACAGCTCCGGGCATCAACAACAAGATCAACAACAACAAGCGGCATTTATTGCTTTTCTGTTTGTTCTCAATCCGTTTGTGTCTAATGAAACAATATCACAAATGAACGGGCCTCTCCATAATGAATTGGTGCTCACAGTGTTTTGTTCTCTCGCCGTAGAAATGCAGAGATAAATTTCACATGAATCAGACTGGATTGTGGAAGGAAGGTGCCCTCTGGTCTGTTCCATTCACTAAGGCATTCCTAAAATATTTAATTTCCGTGCATGCGTGTCTTTGAGAGGATTGTGGTTAGCTGCATTTAAAAAGCTAAAGCCATAATAATTACTTTACTAATTTGCAGCATTTGTGCTAAACCGATAAGACGCCCTCTTTCATGGGATTCAGAGGCTGCCATCAATAATGTGACTGCTTGGGGTAAAAGTGATTTAAAGCCCATTTCACACTTGGCTTCAAAAAGAGAGTGATGGCTGGGCATTCTCAGATCCACACAGCTGCCATCATGACCACATCCTATCCACAAGCTCTGCATTTAATGCCAACAAACAAAGTGGAAGTTGGAGGAAATGTCACTCACAAAAGTTCTCTCTCAGTTTTTCTGTCTGTGATTCTCTTTTTTAAAGTCAGGCTGTAATTAAATATCTGCACATGTGAGCATTTCTCAGTAGTATTCTAGCACAGTATCCTGAGGAATAACATCCATATTTGACAAATCCACATGTAATAATGTATATTTAATACCAATATTCAGTGCCAATGTAGTCCGTAGATGAACATTTGTGCGACTCTTCTTTGCCATATTAGTAAACACTTCCAGTAACCGTAACTGTTGTTTAAAGTTTATTAGCTCCAACTCCAATGTGATCCTGTCCATTTAAGTCCCCATTGTTTTAAGTATATGAAGCAGCTCACCACAGTGTCATAGAGACCCCTATGCCTAACCCAAGGTAACGTTTGGGGTTTATAAAATGTATTACATCTCATCTTGAAGAGACCATGAATGTTAGTGAGCTTAAATGGATCTGTTTTCATCAGAGATATAATTCAGAGATTCAGTTGTTTTGTGGAATTTTACTGTTTTTTCCACTTTCCCGTAGTCTAACTAATAAATGCCTTGGGGCAGACCTTGGTTACGTATTTGTTGTAGTCTCAAGTTATGTAAAACAGCAATATTAGACTAACTTGGCTGAACTGTTGGGTGTCTGTGGAATGTAATAACATAATCATTATCCCTTAAACATCCAGTAACAGAGCAAAAGTAAATAAGTAAAGCTAATAGAGGGCACCTTTTTCCAAGCTTTGTCTGAGGGGAGGTCTGCAGTCTCAGAGTTTGAAAACCGCTGGTGCACATCATCTCGACACTATAAATATCTGTATCCGCTAGTAGAGCTACAAGAAAAGTCTTGGGGAACGACTGAATAATTTGGATTTGTCATCTGGGAACCATGAATGGGTGGTCCAGATTGAAATATCTCAACAACTATTAGATTAGATGTACACGTGCATCAATGAAGGACAATGTGCGGGAGTGAAAAACAGAGTGAGTGTGTCTCACTGAATGCCCATGCTCTTGTTGCCGTTAGCCAACAAGCCGGTGGGTCAGTGACTTCATTAACAGACTGATGGTACTCTGTGGAACGCTGAACACTGATCATCAACACAGAGCTCTGCTGATTAAAGTCCCATTCCCTCAGTGTAAGCACTAATTATCTAGATTGACATGCCGCTATAGCTTCTCTCTGAGCTGAGAGGTCTGGGCACTCTCTCTGTCCTCCGTCCTCTCCAGTCATGCACATAGCCAGCGCATTGATTTTCACCATGCTGCCAAACAATGGACTTAAAGAGTAGTTTCAGACTGAAATAACAGACTGTTACGGTTGTTTGGACACCTACAGTATGTTTTTGTACGCAAGAGCGGTCCTCAAAATTATATATTAGTCCACAAAAATTAAAGGGTTTGTGTGTGGGAGGGTAAAGTACTTACGCTTCATCATTAATACAGATTACTAAATATTTAGCAACTGTCGTTGAAATAGTTGATGACTTGCCCTCTATTGCAAATTTAATAATTTCCATCCTTGCTGATTTAGAAATACCTTGTTAGTCTGCCAGGCAGTTTTCTTTCCAAATCTGACCTTGAATGAATTTAGAGCTGCTGTAATAAACATTTTTATATTAACAATGAATATAATGACTATTTATGATGTGAAAAGGGTCAATCATAGTGACAAACCCCACAGAATTTTTACCCGCTCTGCAGTTCCACTCAGCTGTACTAACCAGAGTAATGTCTTCAATGTTATGTTTTATCTTACCAACAGATTAAAAATCCAAACCTATTCAGTGTGCGTATCATGGATGACAAATGTCCAGTTTGCCTGTGACTAGTATTACCTGGGATCCTCTAGTAATTTGTAATAATTGCAGACGTTGTCTGTGATCTTTGTTCTGTGCAAATCTGCTATGTTAGTAATTTGTAAAGTAAAAATTCCACCACCAATTAGCTGTAATATTTCACCAGACATAGAGGTCATAGTCCCATGCAAATCAGCATCTTGGTAATTTGAAGTCATATTTTATTTTATTTTTATTTTATTTATTTATTATATTTTATCCGCACATTTTTTCCTGCCTCTTTCCTGGTCCAGAATTATGGAGGCTGCCTTGGCAATTATAAATGAGAGTTTGACAGAATTTTTGGAGTAAATTCAGGAGGCTCATCTTGCTACAGAGCACAGAGACCCATTCACAGAGAGAGCAAGCTTAAATCTGATGAGATGGATGACATTCATGGCAGCCAGTGGCGGAGAGTAACAAGGTACATTTATTTGAGTGATTGATTTTGACTACTGACTTTCACTTGTAGTTGAGTAATGTTTGACCAAGAGTATCTATGCTTTGACTCAAGTACTGGGGTTGAGTACTTTCTCAACCAAGTATTGGCAGCATGCGTTAACATTTTCTATCTTCCAGCAGCTTGACATCATACAACAGAGCCTTCACATCATATAAGGGGGATAATGCTAGTAAATTTGTGTAAAATACAGATGTGGGCATAGTAAACTCATTGTTAGCCACTTCTTTGAAATAAGGCTGAGTTTACTCATCTATTTTGAGGTCAACTGTATCTATCAATGAGGGGAAACTGTATTTACTAGGGGTTTAACGAGTCACTCATGCATCCGATGCATCAGACTTTAATGTGTTAGATACGAATGCATTGGTTCAGACAGCCTGTATCGATAAAAAGCTGAACATGAATCTGAAACAAATCGATGTAGTACTAGCGTATCGATACATCTCATTAGGACGCGCATATGTATTTTTGCTTTTAAAAATGACAAATGATTATTTGATTATTGCAACAGATGCAGATCTATTCTCCGTTGATCAGCGAATTCAAATAATCCACCAATCAGTGTAGTTCTTTAGTATTTACAGCTTGTTCCGTTGCCCTCAAATGATCAAAAAAGAAAAGTATTTGAGTATGAAATACAAAATAACAAAATGATTTGGCAAACAGAACAATGTACAAGATGCCTTTAAAGGTTTGATTTATTGGCATCAACCTGTGAGGTTGCAACCAACTGAATTCCCATTGCCTTACTCTCCCCTTCCAAGCGTGGAGAACCTAGGCTGGCTGTGAAACTCTGTCGAAACATGGTGGTGCAACACCTGGCCTCTGTGCAAGACAATCCGCATCCTCTGTAGATTTAAACAGCCCACAAAAACTCAACAATATTTGTTTTCAGTTGATTATACATGAATGAAAACATGTTTCTGAATATCAATTTCTGTCATATTCTGCAAATAAAACCCCTGAATATTTTACACACTGGTCCTTTTTTAACTTTTGGTTGGAAAGAAAGGGGAGATTAGACAACATCTTTTTATTCTTCCCTTGGCGTTGTGTAGGAGCTCAAACAACAGCAGACATCAACCTGGGATGTTAATTGAATGACCTCAGGAATGCATTACCCCTGCCCATTAGTGTCTGTGCTGCCTTAAGCTCCATCAAGTAGACACGATATGACATCTTAAGGCAGCAATGTGTTGAAACCCACAGGAAACACTGTGACTTTATCTTAACTGGAAAGCAATAAAACCTCTTTCTAACACTGTAGATATATAAATAAAGTGGCAATCTATGCATGTATCATTTAAACGATCACACAGACCTGTAAGGAAGAGATAAATAGAAAGATACAGCACAAACACTGTCTTTGTGTAATTAGATTATGTTCACTCGGGCTGATTAAATTTGGTTCCTTCAGGCATCAGATTCATTGAACATCTTGTCGCTGAAATGTGTTTCTTTTGTGCTGTCATCACAGGACATGCAGCAGTGTGTATATAGCAGCACAATGTGGCCAGCGCTTGTGGTTTCCTAATAAGAGAAAGTTTCTTTTCATTTCCTTGAACCAGTTTCTCCCTGATGGAAAATATGTTAGCCTTTGAAGGTGCATATTTCATCAGACAATAAGATGAAAGGGCTTCAGGCCCAATGGCAGAAATGGAGAACTGCTTTTCCTGGACATGTCTAAGTCTGTTGTAGGTTGAAAGGACACAGAGACGGTTCATAATCTGATTAGACATCCATTACTCCCTTGCAGGGACATGGCAACAGCACAGGGACTCATTGTGTAACTACAACAAATACAGCCGCACATGGACTAAACTCTGCAAGAAAGTGCACGCCAAGTCATTAATTAATATTGAAGATTGCAGGATTTATAATTTCTGTCTAGCAGATGTCTCAGCTATACATTTAAAGATAAGGAGCCACACACTGTCTATTAAAACAGCACTGAGGTTTATAGTTGCAGCCTCCTCTTCTTTAGCCAATATAATCTTCAATATTAAAACACATTCTTCCATATGTTAAACATGCATAATGGATTCTGTGAGAAATAACCATTTTAATGGACCATGGAAAATATGTAAAACAAATATAAATGGCATAATGGCAATCTGGATGTGGTGTTATAGGCTATTGTGGCCCCCTTTTAACAGTAATTCCTCAATAAAACAGTAGGATATAATGATCCTTTTCCTCTTGCATTATCATTTATATTAAACCAACTCTTTCTAATAAAAAGTAAAAATGCATGTAATGAGGTATTGTATTAGTCTGGCAGTCAGTTCTATGAATGTATAAACGGAGAGAAAATAATCACTGTGTACTACAGTAAAGAAAGAAACTTGTAATATTGGACGCCCCGATCTCTCACACCTCTGTTCTCACTCAGCAGCACTGAAATGACAATCCTGTTAGACTTGATGTGAACCACTGGTACAGTACATGCTTCAACTCATTGAAGACAACCATCATTGCCAGTATTTTTATCAGCAAGGGCTGACTCTTTACTGTTTAAAAAAAAATGAACCTCACGACATACACCAAAGAGAGGGAATAATGAGAAAATCACAGAACTACATGACTGTAAATTTGTGGCATCCAGCAATTATCTTTGAAATATGTGGGTGAAAATGTAATAAGAGATCTCTTTCCTGATCTCATATTTGATCTTCAATTTGGTTTTATTGAAAGTGCTAATTAGGGCTGTAACACTGGTGTCTTAATGATGTGAAATCTAGTCAAATCGTTGTTGCTGATGTTGTTATGTAGTGTAATGTCTTTTCTGCCCAGGGACTATAGATGAAAATCAGTTTATACCTAACTCTGGTACAGCTAAAAAGCTGTGCACTCTCTCTGTTAAATAAACAAATACATATAATAATGATTATGTTCTTTATTGATTCATCTGCTAAATTATTTTTAAATGAATCATTTTTTTCAGTCTATGAGATGCCAAAAAATTGTGAAAATGCCCATCCAATATTCCCATTGCCCGAACTCGTAAAAACATCTAGAGACTCTAGTGTCAGTGTATGGTTTGTCCATTCAGGGCAACTGTAGAAACTTGGCAATTTGAAGAAGAGGAGGCAGCTGCTGCTGTTTGTGGCTGAAGAAGAAGATGCTGCCCACTATGTTGCTGAAAATGCTGCTGCCTGAAGATGCTTGTGCCTGACGAAGAAGATACTGCTGCTGCTTTTGGCTGAAGAAGACGCTGCTGCAAATTCTGCTGCTTGTAGCTGAAGAAACATAAGAAGCTGCTGCTTGTGGCTGAAGAGGATGAAGCCGCTGCTGCTTGAGGCTGAGAAGAAAGAATAATTACAACTTCCTCAACTGGAAAAAATCCTGACCTCTCCCCATTTTCCCTTGTAGATGACCATGGTGACTGGTTTTGATTTCCTCTTCTTTGAGCTTTATTGGCAGTTGGCAAACAAGTGGTTTTGTTTCCAGGTGGTGACCTGTACTTCTTCTACTCTGTTTATTAGTCATGAGTAACATAGCCTGTATCACCACCTTCTGACAAAACTATTCTTTGCATAGCCTAATGTATTTGCTCCAAACCAGTTGATTGAAACATGCAACAATTCACATTTTATTTTTTATTTTTTTGTTTCAAAAGTTCACACCCAATTTTACTTGACAATTACATGGAAACTGCTTCTGTCTATTCTAAGTACAATATTCACTCTCCTTTTAGCTCTGTTATGGTCTCTACCAACTCCCGACGCAAATGTCTGGATCTTAGTCTGCCAGTATGTTCACCACCTAGTTGCTAATTTTGTCTGCGTGTTGTTTGGTTCTGTGCATATAGTAAGATTTTCTTCCTGCTGTGGCTGAAAACGACACTGATGAGAGCAGTTAGACTGAATCAAAAGAGTGAAGTGGCAGGCCATAAAGCCAATACATGATATAAGACTCCATGGAGTTGAAAGGAGCTGCAAAACTGGATAATAATTATCGGAGGGTTAGTCACTACAAGCGGCACCTTTCAACATTAAACACAAGCACATTTGATCCATTTTTAATATAAAAAATATCGATTGGAGCAGCTTTAAACAAAAAAATATGAACAGATTGTGTTATTAAAGATTTCAGAGTGACACAGTTCACAAAAACATGCCTTTTATATTTCAGACTCAAACACAAACTCCTTCACAGCTGTGATCAAGCAGTCTTGCGTCTGCTTTTGTCTGATGTTCACGATTCTGGCACTGAATAAATGATGTGTGTGTTGTTCATCATAACAAAAAAGTAAAAACACTCAGATATATTCAGTATAACTAAACCTAAAACACTTTAGAAAACATTTTCTTCTCACAGTTTGTTCTGTGAAGCTTAGTCAAGTGAAAGATTTTCTGACTACTGAACCATCATAGCAGAGAGTGATACTCTCATGTGTCAGCGACCCTGCTGAGATGTGTATCTCTAAGTAGATGTTTCATTCATAAACATGAAGAGACAGAGATAAATTTTTCTATTACCCTTGAACATGAATGCTATGTATGTGGAGGCCTTGACCCTATCCTCCCTCTCATTTTATGAAACCCCCCTGTGATCCAGCCTGGCCAGCACCCTTACTGAGGAGGAAATATTTCAGAGGATCAGATCTGCTCTCTCTGCTCCAGCGATCATAACACAGCGAAATACACTGGCTCCAAGCCCAAGGGCCAGGAGAAATTTGTTACCCATGATTATATCATTTATTCACCTGACACAGTGTTCTTGGTTTTGTTTTTTCTCCCCCAGTCTCTCTCTCTCTGTTTTCCTTGTTCATTTGTGAGGAAATGCTTCTTCATTTGTTTTGCGTGATTGAGGAGGGAGGCGCGGGCGAGTCGCTACAGCCTTGGGTAAGAGAGAGAATCCAGTCACAGCTGGTGTGTCGCTCTGCCATAATGAGCCAACGTGACAAGATGAAAGTGTGTAGCGTCTGCCATGTGCCACAGCCCTGGGAGGCACTTTGAGGAAAAGACAATTTATAGATATTCATGTGGCTCTGTAATTGTTGGTGGACATGAGTAGATTTTTTTCTTCTCTTTTTTGTCATCTATAAGCTGAAATCAAAAGACAATTACACAGTTGACGCCATCACCAGAAGTCATATCCCCTGCCTCTCCTGTGTGAGTCATATGAGATGGTGATTCACAGGTTATTATCCAACATAGCTGGCTTTCTTGTTAGTAGACCAGAGGTGGCCAGAGGTGTTGCCAAACTGAGGTTGGGGATCCAGGAACTCGACCAATTAAACAGATGTGATGAAGCATAAAGCCTTCAACAGCCAAGGGCAGAGTCACTTCCTTGAGTAAGCAAAGAATATACATCTTACACCGATCAGGCATAACATTATGACTGATTATCCTTTCATCATGGCACCTGTTAGTGGGTGGGATATATTAGGCAGCAAGTGAACATTTTGTCCTCAAAGTTGATGTGTTAGAAGCAGGAAACATGGGCAAGCGTAAGGATTTGAGTGAGTTTGACAAAGGCCAAATTGTGATGGCTAGATGACTAGGTCAGAGCATCTCCAAAACTGCAGCTCTTATGGGGTGTTCCTGGTCTGCAGTGATCAGTATCTATCAAAAGTGGTCCGAGGAAGGAACAGTGTTGAACCGGTGACAGGGTCATGGGGAGCCAAGGGTCAGTGATGCACGTGGGGAGCGAAGGCTGGCCCGTGTGGTCCGATCCAACAGACGAGCTACTGTTGCTCAAATTGCTGAAGAAGTTAATGTTAGTTCTGATAGAAAGGTGTCAGAATACACAGTGCATCGCAGTTTGTTGCTTATGGGGCTGCATAGCCGCAGACCAATCAGGGTGCCCATGCTGACCCCTGTGCACTGCCGAAAGCGCCAACAGCGGGCACATGAGCATCAGAACTGGACCAAGGAGCAATGGAAGAAGGTGGCCTGGTCTGATGAATCACGTTTTCTTTTACATCACATGGATGGCCGGGTGCATGTGCGTCACTTACCTGGGGAACACACGGCACCAGGATGCATTATGGGAGGAAGACAAGCCGATGGAGGCAGTGTGATGCTTTGGGCAATGTTCTGCTGAGAAACCTTGGGTCCTGCTATCCATGTGGATGTTACTTTGACACGTACCACCTACTTAAGCATTGTTGCAGACCATGTACACCCTTTCATGCAAACAGTATTCCCTGATGGCTGTGGCCTCTTTCAGCAGGATAATGTGGCATGCTACAAAGCAAAAGTGGTTGAGGAGCACAACAACGAGTTTGAGGTGTTGACTTGGCCTCCAGATTCCCCAGATCTCAATCCAATTGAGCATCTGTGGTATGTGCTGGACAAACAAGTTCGATACCACAGCAGACCTTCAGGGGTCTAGTAGAGTCCATGCCTCAATGGGTCAGGGCTGTTTTGGCAGCAAAAGGGTGACCAACACAATATTAGGCAGGTGGTCATAATGTTATGCCTGATTGGTGTATATGGCCTCAGAGAATTGTGATGGTGCTCAACAGAAGAAGGTTCTGAAGTCGGTTGTTGTCTCAAGGACAATAAGACACAGGGCTTTGGATTTTATCCACTTTTAATCTTCTAGGAAAATGAGTATGTTTGAAAAAAAAGAAAAGGTTGCCTTTGTAACAGTATAGCCTAGTCACCAACATGATTGTTATTGCACTCAAAGAAACTTTAATTTGAATTCACCAAAGTCACACAATGACAAACAAACAAACTGGGCAGCAGCAGACCAGCAACTCCTCTGTTCCATGCAGTAAATTACAGATTTAGCCTGTAGAGTCTGGTTAAACAAGGGCAAGCAACATTTGCCTTATTTAACCGTAGCTTCCTGTCATATTCTAAATGTAATGTACACTTAAAATGATATTGATTTCTTTTAGGTGAACCTGTTTTTGGAGTTTAAAATTCCTTTTGCTGCTGACCCTGTTCACAGCAGTACATTTCCTTGCTTTAGTGCAGGTACTCCTCTCTGCTTCTCTTAACTGGGAGTGTGTTGGCCAGTATCAGCTGTAGGTAATACACTGACTATGGATAAGTAACTCACACAACCTCACTTTAAATAATCCAAACTATCCACGTAGAGGATGGATGGATGGATAGATACATACTTTATTGTCCACATGGGTAAATTTGATTTTGACTCTACAAACCTAGACCCATCAAAATGCATACAAGCATGTTAGACATAATAGACAAAATACAGTATAAAAAGTTAATACCTAGTTCAAAAAATACATAAATACATAATACAATGCCAATAGTTCATATGAAGTGCATAAAATGCATGAATAAATAGAGTGCATGTAGGTCAGACATACAATACAAAAAAGCACCCTGAGAATTGAATCAGTCTGTGGGTCTGCACTGCTGTAGAGTCTATATAACCTCTGATAATTTTAGGTTACTGTTTTTCCAACTGATACAGGCACAGAGGAGTTTTTAAACCAATTGAGTTTACACTGTCAAGCTCTGTACTGTCTGCCTGATGGTAACAGCTCATGCTGAGGGTACAGAATGTAAAATGGATCACAGAGGAGTCTCTTTACCTGTTAAAGTACACAGTTTTAAGAGAGATTGGATTTTAAAATGATTCTTCAGACCAATGATTTTTCTTGCTGTCTGTACCAGATGTGATAACCAGTCGTGCAGTCATTCCATATCTAATTACACCCTCCAAAACAGCCTGATAAAACAAAAAACATAATCTTTTGTTCGACTCCAAAGAGACACAGTCTGCATAAAAAATACATTCTTTGGAGAAGTGAAAAGCGTACCCATTCAATATGGATATTCCAGGTTAAACTATCTTTATTAGGGCTGCACGTTATGGTGAGAGAAGTGAGATTATGAGATTATTTTGCAATTGTGATATGCAATATGATTGATAGGAATGATCATTTTTGCATTTTTCGTTTTTCTGTTTTAAAAAAAATATGTCTTAGTTCTGGCTCTGTGATTTGGATATTGCAGTAATATACTGTATATATTCCATAATATTTCAATAATATTGCAATTAATGGTGCAGTCCTAATCGATATGTAAACCTAAATATTTATGACTGAACTTGTGTGATTTGATGGTTCTGTATAAATAGTTCTGTCTGAATACTTTCCTTATTCATTGTCGTTCCAAGAGCTGGATGAGACAGTTGCCACCACTCTCATCAGTGGCTACAGTGGGGAGCTCATTAGCCTAGCTTTACATCCAGACTGGAAGTGGATACAGCTAGCATGGGTCTCTACAATAAAATAAGTTAAATACAAGCCAGTGTATATAAAACCATGAGATGAGAAGTTAATCAGGACTCCCAAGTTGCATTTCTGTAAGAAACATCCAGTCACAGAGCCTCTATCCTATTCTATCCTTCTATCCTCACAACTGCAACAACAAAATTTTGCATCTGCTACAGCTCTTATTCTCTCCTCTGTCTGGCTTCTTCTCTGTAACAATGACAGCCAAGGCTCATGGGTATTAGATAGAAAACCCTCTACTGTACCATGCCAACATGCTGACAGAAATATTTGGATTTCCCAACAACAAAGTTGAAAAGAACCATTGAAACTGATGGTCAGACCATAAAACTACAGAGTCGTAACATTATATGAGAGCTGATTTTATGAATAAGACTTTGTGTTACATGATGTTTGTGTTTTGTAATGTTTATATTTGGTGTTTGATCATGTCTGTGTCTTTTTGTTCGTTTGTTTTGTATTTTGGTTAGGGTGTGAGTAAGTGTGTTATATTTGGGTTGTCTTCTGACAGAACCAAGCCAAACCATCATTTAGATTCAGAATGGGCAAAAATACTTCTAGGACCAGCAGCTCCCTCTACTTTGAAACTCTATAGCGCTGGTTGCCTGGCAACCTCACCGTGATGACAAGACTGTGGGAAGTCACTGCACCCAACTGTTGTTCCCAAAGAAATAGTAACGGCATGTAACTCCCCCTAAAATCACAACCTGTTATTTTTACATTGATGTGTGTGTGTGGGGGGGGATTAAACAAGAGACAATTAGTCAGCTTTAGAAGTTTTGATGATGGCAGATTGTGTACTTTGGGAGCTTTATAATTAACTCACGAGAGTGGCATTGATCTTCTCATCTAAATCTGGGAAGAAATTAACCCTTTCCTAAAATAAACATAGGTTGCATTGCACTGACAAGGATTAATGTTTGATTTCATTTTTAAACCCAATCAGATCATCCCTTTTTTTAGATTATCTTTTGAGAGAAAGGAGAGAAAGGAGATGACATGCAGCAAAAGGGTTGCAAGCTGGAGTCCAGGAGGTTTGGCTTTTTAAATGGCTGCCTATTGAGGTGGATTGAGTTCTTCCAAAGTTAAGGGCCAGCCTAAACCCAGTTGAGTTTTATGATGTGTCTCTACATTTGTCTGCCAGTTGCTGCCAGGCAGTCTCTTTTTAGCTGCAACCAGCAGCTCTATAGGTCGCTCAATGGGTCGGTGGGTCTACAAAAATTCTGCACACTTTTGTGGCCACAGTTTCCATCCTAGGTGGCTGAAATTCGGCATGGAGTTCAAGTGTTTGAAGGTGTGTGTTTGTGTTCGTGCCAGTTGGATGAAAGAGGTGCGGTAATGGGAGTGCCCTGTTGAAAATAGATGAATAACTTCCAAATGGATTCACAGACTTGCACAAGATTTCATGGAAAAGTTGATTATGAGCCAAAGGATGGGAGATTAACTGATCATGTCAACTAGTAAAAGAGGGTGTGGCAGTGGGAGTGACCTGTAAGAAAAAGGCACATTACTTTTAAATGGATTCATGTAACATGACCAAACTCATGAAGTGTTATTTATATGAGGCATCGTTGCACTCGGCATAGTTGCTTTTATAATGAATGACTTATGCTCTGTCCCCAGCATGTTTATGCCCCCTTTCTTAACCCATGTACTTTGTTGTGTGAGAGGCATCGTTGGTCTCAGCAAAGAGTTTCTATTTCAGTGGTGCCAGTTTGCCCTGCCACCTATACATTAGCCACGCCCCTTTACTGACTCATTTATAGTTTGTTTTAGGTGCTTGTTGGAAACAACATTGGATTAATCAGAGGTCATTTTCATTGGTGACGATTTACGTTGCCCCTTATGTTTCAACCATGCCCCCTTTGCCATGAACAGTTTGTCACAGAGCCTTGCAGTGGATGTCACTGGACTTTGCAGAGGCTTCTTTTTTCATTAGTGTGACTT
The DNA here is from genome assembly GCF_056507025.1 of Lutjanus erythropterus. NCBI lineage: Eukaryota > Metazoa > Chordata > Actinopteri > Lutjaniformes > Lutjanidae > Lutjanus > Lutjanus erythropterus. Next base: position 13,704,169 of record NC_139319.1, on the reverse strand, counting down.
GTTTACACTTCTTAGACTTCATAGAGGTCAAGTGGTTGTGTGTATGTGAGAATGCATGTATACTGGTCACAGCTGTTGTGTACTTGTGCTTGTTTCATTACTATGTTTTTGTCTGTTTTTCAATCTTTTATTATTCTTTTATTCTTTATCATTTCATAAATTGATTTATATTAATTTGGGTAAGCAAGCATGTCTATATTGTTTAAACTAGAAAAACTTGTATTCACTGCTTATCATTAGTAGATTGGTTTATTGTGCACCAGCGCTGTGCGTGATTTTAAATATGGATTTACTCATTTTAAACCTAGTTTTGCTAAACTGATAGAAAGTCAGATTGAATTAATCTTTGTTGGTGTAAGAAAACCCAGCATTCCTTTCTGCTGTTTGAAGCCTGCAGTTTTAAAAATCTGAAATTGTCAACCAGACATGACAGCCCTGTCTCAGCCTGTGCTGCACCAATTTCAGTTTCTTCTTTGGTGGACTGTGGCTTAAGCAAATGTGCTTTGACTTTGTCAACACGTTTTAAAATGTGTAGGAATTCAAAATGACCACTGCACGCCTGGAAATTGTGTGGCAATCCAAAATGCAGCTCTCAGCTCTGATAGCAGACTGAGCTCTGGTGAGCAGAAAGAACAAAACTGCAAAATCCCTCCTGCAGTTCTTCAACTATCTACTCTCTTCAGGCATCCAATATTCTGGCGGATGGTGGAAGTAAATTGCTACAGGTGCTACAGGTGGATAGAATAATGCAGACAAACAGCGGTGAGAAGCTGTGGACATTAGAGATATGCAAACCCTACGACTAACATGGGGAAATAAAGTTGAAAATCCACAAACTGCTCCTTTAAGCCCACCATCTGTGCACTTTAGCTCAGAATTAATCTCACCAATTTCTCTGCCTGACTATTATGAAAATTTTCTGTGAGACTTGGTAGTAACAAAGTAAGAGTTATCCTTTAAGTAATTTGCATTTTAATATTTTGCGAGGAATCTACAGTGTGAGATCAAAGTCCCACTTTAACTCATTAGTGGATATGATGGAAAATAAAATTCCCTACACTCCCGTGCGTTAGCTTTCTGTCATAGCTGCTGCAGTATTAGCATGCGGTGAAAAGGCCAACATGGAAATAATTGCTCCGTTTAATTTCTGAATGTGCTAGAATGATATAACTTTTTTTTTTTAAAGCAGACTTTCCACTATCTCTCTCCCCTGCTAACCATATATTCCTTCTCCAGTGAAATATCTGATTCAGAAGCACATAGAAAGTATATTTTTATTCAATTAATGCTGCATGTCTCGAGCTCCATTTCTACACAGTTGCCACAGAGCTGTCAAGTGACTGTGGGCTCAGAATAGCACTCGGGCTATTTCCCCAACTGTCAACCATCAGCTCAACAGTTCTAACAATGATTTTTTTTTTTTAAACTCTGGAATTAAAAGCAAATGCGATAAACCAAGATGTCACACACTTCTCTTAAATGGTAATTTTTTTAGTGGCATAGCTGTAGTTTATTCACATCTAGCGGATGCGTACTCTGATTCTGAACATCTGTCTGATTTTTTTTTTTTCCCCCTCCACAGTTTTCTCTTCTCTGCTCAAAACATCTCTCCTCCTCATGTTCTTGATGCTGCTTTCCTAGAACTAGTGCACCATGTCTCTTGTTGAGTGCTGCTATAGTCCTCATACTCACTCTCATACTTTACACCAATAAATATCTCAGGGAGTTTTACCATTAAGATCAGGTCAGTTTTCAAATATTTCCAAATACTATATCTTGTGCACATAAAGAAATCTACACAGGAAGGTAACAATGCTGTAGAGCAACAACAGCAGCAAAGCAATGTAAGAGCCGTCTATACAAGAACAATCGTACCCAGGTGGTTTTGCCATCTGATTAGGAGGCCTCCTGGACGACTTCTTTTTCAGCTTTTCCAGGTACGTCCTACTGAGAGGACACCTCAGGGTAGACCTACCATTTGCTGGCAGGATTACGTGTCCCATCTGGCCTGAGAATGCTTCAGGATCCCCTTGGAGGAGCCGGAAAGTGTTGCTGGGCATAGGGACATCTGAAATGCCCTCCTAAGCCTGCTACCACCATGAGCCAACCTCGGATAAGCAAAAGACTAGACGGGTACCTATAGTATCATAGTTTGAAGCGTGCAGAGCCACTGAGCAAGCTGCTGTATTTGACGTAGTGGGAGTCCTGAAGGTTTCCAGGTCAGCTAAAGGAAGTCTCCTTGACAATAAAATAACACTTCTTGCTGAGTCCATGAGTGACCCCCAAATGTTCAGAAATGACTACCGCCAAGCTCAGAGCTGATCCTTTAATATGGTAATAATACATTAGAGATCTCTTTGTACCATAAAGTAACAGAACGATCCATTTTAACAAAATACACTTTGTTGCCAAAAGCAATAATTTATCCAGTAGTTAAATCTCATAGAGGGAAGTGACACATCTTAAGAGAGAACCCCAACAAAAATAGCCCAGGATCTTTTATAATTCTAATTTTGAAAATACCACTAAGCTCTGTGGTTGTATATTTCCAAAAATTTAACATATACTGCATTTATGATGCCAAAAGAGATGAATAAGCTTCCCTGTTTTTTTCTCATGGTGTTTTAAGAACAGAGGAGACGAGCTTTGATCCATCGTGTTCCAAACAGATTGAGCAGAAAGTGAACCTTAAAGACCCTCGCTTGACTCCCATGGATGAAGCTGCTATTCCCACAGACATGCGTCAGCATAGAGACCAAATTTTTTCCTCTGCAAAACTGAGAAAAGAATCCCCCAAGACCTTAGCAGAATCGTAAACGCCAGAGTTTGCTTCAACTTCTTTAGTGGTCTTATGGTTTTTGCAGTTAAACAGGCCCCTAAGGAAGAGAGATGAGCAAGCCCAAGAATCTATACAGAAAGATGAATTGGAATGTGAATGAAGCCAACATCAAATTAAACAAACATGGCAAGCCCAGTTATGAAAAAAGCACAGTGGGAAGACATAGACCACCTATACCAGTTGGCATTTGACACTATTGATGTTTGTGTCCGTCTGTTCATGTAGCAGAGACTCTGTTCAGCCCAGACTCCTTCTCCATAAATCACCAGAAAGAAAATCTCCTTGCTCAGCTGTCACTGTCATGCAGTATGTGAGTGTTACTGTTCAATCATCACGTCTAGGACATGACAGAAACCTCCCCAGTACATTACTGAAACCCCCCGTGGGCAGGAAAGTTCTTTCTTGTACTTTATAGGCCCTACATTTCTCAGTGCAGCGTGGCATGCATTAATCGATAATACACCGCTTCAAATTGTAATCAGTAACCTTCAGTAACTATTCTGATGCCAGCAGTTGGTTTCAGCTGAACATTCTGTTCCTCACAGCAACTACTACGATCAGAACTCAATGGCAGTCACAGTTTTAGTTTAATTTAGTTTATTTGACAAAGGATCAAATACAATAGTAAAGGCAGTAACGTACATGACAGTGTCAGAGGTAACACAATAAGGGCCAAGGCTTATTGCCATTGTGGTCCCTGATGTTCAATCAGACTGTCCTCACCACAACAAGATGGAGCCAACCATTCAATGTCCATGACAGGAGATGCACAAACACATCATGACACATCAAAACACAATAATCCATTTTCAATAACGAATGCCAGGAAAATAATCATTTCTGTACAGCAACATGTGAATTTTCTAAACCCAGTTATAGTGTATTAAAAGAATTTTCTCTGAAGATGTTATCTAACAGACACTTTTTGACCTGAAGATGTTATCTAACAGACACTTTGTGACCTTGGTGGTTTGTGCACCTCCTTGATTACAAGAGTCAGTTTGTTCCACTCTATGGCTCCAGTGTAAATGAAGGAAATCTTACCCCTCATAGTTTAACTGACATTGTTATATCCATCATTTTGTTTGTTCTGTGACTAAGCAAATATTGACAAACATCTTCTATCAAATGCCCTTGTTGGAGTATCGTCTCTGGGTATTACAGCTGTTTTGTGATTTGTTTATTTATGATTTAGCACAATTTAGTTTTTCTTTGACCAGTTTACTGCTAAACAAGTGAGACATTTTACTGACTGTCAGAGGCTACTGTGTTGCTAGTACAGCATTTTCAGTAACTGTTTATTAACTATTGGCTAAGAGAGGTGTGGATTCATGAGTGCGCTGAGTTGGGTGACGAGTGAGAGGAAAACAGCCTGCAGAGTCAGACTCTTTACACTCTTTTCACGCGGTGAATTGAGGATTTATTTTGACCAAACCAGAGTTGGTGATTGTTAGCACAGTGGACAGACTAACAAAGACGGTTTGGGTGATTTTTACATGTTTTTTTGTCAAGTTTGAATTTAGTGTGTTTTTTCTGAGGCATTAACGAGCTAATTAAGGTTGTCTTAGTTCAGTAAAAGAGAGAAACTTGAATTCAGAAGGTGTACTGTTGTGTGTCTCCTTTTAAAATGGAAAATAAACATGAGAACATGTAATTTCTCAACACTTAGTGAGTTTATTTTGTGTACATAGTGAATGTACGCAGCATGCGTAACATAGTGAATTCGCCACTTGCTCACATCTCCCAGCTGAGACCCGCGAGGATGGGAGGAGGTTGGAGTGGGGATGATGATACCGCCAACTGATGATGATCGTTTGGAAAATTTTAACATATCGCCCAACTCTAGTTTAATAGAGCCACTTTACACAAGTTTTACATAAATACTGCCATAATATCTTTTACCCTGGTAAAGCGTCAGGATGGTATGATGGTATGAAAAAACAGATACTGCCCACGCCTATGTGGTGGTCAACAAAAACAGAACAAAATCACAATTGGAAAACTTCTAACTTTTTTTAATTTACATTTGAAGTTCACAAAGTCGAGGCTTACATTTGGTGAAGTGCATTATTACTTGTTTAGTACTTGAAACTTCATGTTCCAAATGTTTACAACATGGGACTTGACTCCAGACTTGAGTGCAGAGACTTGCTAAACAATGACTTGGTCTCACTTCTGCAAGCTGCTATGTAATATCCTCTTTTTACTACAAAGTTCCTGTAGACTCTGAGGGTCTGTTTACTAGATTGGCCACTGTGTTGTACTTCATGCAGGCTCTTAATGTTGGTGTTCTGACATGAGATAGAGCTTTTCTATAAAGAGGACGAAATCTTGACATCACTGCTGGACTAACCTCTGTTAGGCTAATGTCTATAACTCAATACAATCTCTTGTTGAGGGGTTTTTTAAAAACATTTTTAAACATGTTCCAGGGTTTTACTATCCATATTCTCAGACAAATTGCCACTTGCTATTTTGCCTGAGTCCAGACCTTCGAATCTGCCCACTCCACTGAGTCAAATGGGGTGTCGACAGTTTAGTCTGATATCAGGCCATTCCAAAGTTTTAGTATCCCTGCTATTTGAAAACCTCTCACTATATGGTCCTCTCTGTCCTGCCATTGTTAAAGACACGTCTGAACTGCAGCCCATCGACACGCATCTTTTGTTGAGCCGTGATATTTGACCCCATGACGGTCAAGGGCTCATGGGAAAGGGTGTTTTGTTAATGGCCTCTGAAAAGAGACATCAAATCAAGAACAATATTTCATTATTTTCTAGAGTTACCATTCCTATCTAGACATGTGGAATTAATCGCATGACAAAGTTGAGTAAGGCTGAATCTGTAGTTATTACCATTACAATATTAATTATTTTCATATTTTTTATTTCCTGAACAGGAGGATGGAAACAAAAAAAATGTTTTGTGTGATTTGTGTGAGATTCCTTGAACAGGACTTGGACGATCTGGTTTTGCTGTCTGTCAATACTTTAAGTTCCCTTCAGACTGTACAAACTAATTTTGCCTGTACTTAGTATTTTGGTCCAACCACTATTTAATGTATGTCATCTTCTTTTAATTTATGATTTGATTATGATAAATTGTTTATTTCTACAAGTGAGAAATCACTAAATAGATTATTATATTTAATGAGCAATTCTAATCAGTTTGATGTGCTGTAATGCAAACTGATTTATCATGATATGTGGTAATATATTTGTCTTTTGTCTTCCTTAATTATGACTCTTCTAACTACTTTTCCAAAACTCTTCAAATGTATAATTGCATCTTTAAAAATAGAGATTTATTATGTTTTTTTTGTAATACAATCACAGTAATCATGTAAATTTGTAGGCTTGTTACTTCCGACCTTTGTCCACATTATGAGGAAAGAGAGTATTATTGGACTAAGAGATAGTAAGCTGTTCAGTAAGGATGCAAGAGTGCATTTTCTTTTGTTACCTTGGAAACCAGAGTTGCAGGCTGAACTTCCTTTTATGAGCTGAATGGACACTCATGTTAAGGTTGGTCATAGTCTTTCGCGTCCTCTGACGTCAGTGTGACTCAGTTTACTTCACACCACGTTCGCACAAGCAGAGAAAATAGTCTTTTTTTTTTTTTTTCTAAATGAAACATCCATTCTGCGTGGTTTTTGTAGGTCAGTATTAATGGATGTACTTTTAGAAACAGACCTTTAAAGGTGTTACGGAGCTGTGTTAGAACAGCACGACTGAATTTGATTGGAGCTGACCAGATCTTCTTTTTTATAAGATGGTTGAAACTGACCGCTGTAATAGATTTACACTTTGGATGTTTTGCAAGTTACAAGTTAAACACACCTCCCACATGTGGACTGAGCACTATAATGTCAGAGCTCTGTAGCTGATCTGTGGAGCAGGAGGGTAGGTGCATAATACTTCATTGATAAAAATCTCTCATGCTAAGAGGAGAGAGCTTCAGCTGCTCTACACCAGAGGCAGGCAAATAACGGCCCATGGGCCAAATCTGGTCCTCCAAGCGAAAATATTTGGCCCTTGACAAATGTTGTTTACCTGACAGGGAGCTTAAGCCGCTGTGTGAATTATGACTTGTCAAGGCACAAGTAGTGTTATGTTGTGATTAGTGCTGCAAAAGCTCACAGTGAGGACTTTGGGGTGGATGGATGGATCAGTACAGTGTGTCTTTGACAGAGGAGACTGCTGTCTCTTTCACATTTGCTTCCAACAGTCAACAATGAAAAAAACAGTGATCTTTCCTTAACCATGACCAAGTACAGCAGTTTGTCTATTAACTATGACATGATCTGATGTACCTTAACCTTAACAAAATGGCTTTTAATTTTATTTGCGCCCATCCCATTCTTTTGAATGTGATATCTCAATTTGAAAAAAGATAGCAGACTCCTGCACACTGTCTCGCTTTCTAGTGATTTATTGAATATCCGACGTTTCGGTCCAAACGACCTTCATCAGGTATACTGGCCAGTGGCGACAAAATCTCTGTTCAGTATGCTCTGACCAGTAAAGACAAGATAAAATAGTTGGCTCTGTTCAGGCGGACAACCTAATTAGATCACTGTAATGAACCATCTCAGAGCTCTCATAAATCTGTCAACGTGTGTGCCTCATCTTCTCCAGCAGCCTGGCATGTGGTGAGAAAAGAAAGAGGAGAGACAACCTCTCTGTGGACACCTGTCTTTTATATTTAGCCTGGACTGTAAGTAAGACTTTATTGGTCCTAGTTTAGACAAAACATCCCTGTGGATTAAAGACGTGTAGAAAAAACACAAAAGACACCTGAAACAAAAGTGAGTTCCACTGATCAAATCTTGACTAAAACAAATCAAAAACAATGACTACACGTAACTTAAACTCACTAAAATTTCAGAAAGCGACTAAGACTAAAACTAAATTTAAAAATTCTTGTCAAAATTAACAGTGGATGACTGATTATATTTTGGTGGTCAAAGGTCAAGGTCATTGTGACCTCATGTCTGTCCAATTCTTGTGAGCACAACATCTCAAAAACACCTCGTTGGAATTTTTTCAAACTTGGCACAAATGTCCACTTGGGCTCAAAAATGAAGTGATTAGAATTTGAAAAGTCAAAGGTTAAGGTCACTGTGACCTCACTAAACGTTTAAAGTTTCACAGACATATCTAATAGGATAATAATGATGAGATGATGACATCTTATATCCATGTCAAAGGTCAACTTCACTTTTTTTCCCCTCTGTCATGGGATTGTGATGGGACAGTATTTTTGTGGGAGTGGGAATGGACAGGAGTGAAAATCCACTTATGAAAGAAAAGATCCTGTGTCAGTGTATAACGTGGTATTGTGATAGAGTAAATTTTCTAGAAAATCAATTAACAAATGGTTTGTTTTTCATTAATCCAGTAAATTAAATACCTGACAAACCAAGATACTGCAGAAATCATTATTGCACCAATCTGTCCCACTAAATGATGTGTAAAATATAATAACAACAACAAAAACAACATTCTTTATTAGTAGAGCACTTTTCTAAATCTACACTGCAAAAACAAAAGGCAACAACTTCATAACAAGCAGATCTGGAAAAACAATGAAAACATTCAGACAAGTCAAACAAATCCAATAAAACAAATAAAACTGGCAAAAGGACAAGTCAATAAAAATCAAAGCAAATAAACAAATACAACCAGCAAAAGGGCAGTCGAAGAAAATCAAGTAAAACCAGGGAAGGCTCTAAAAGTATGTTTTAAGATGAGATGTAGTAGTGCTGATACTTGAATTTACTGTGCTGTCCTGCTGATAAGGGGTGTCACATCAGAAAATGCTGGTGCAGTGGTATGGTGTGTGACATAATAACATACTAACTTCAGCGGGTGACACGGTGGTACAGGGGTCAGTACTGTTGGCTCGCAGAAAGAAGTTTCTGAGTTGGAATCCAGACTGGGAAGTTAGAAATATAAATATAAATAGGCTCCAGCCCTCTGCAACCCTTCAAGGTTAAGTGATTATGGACAATGAATGAATGAATGAACTTCAATGACTGTACCTTCATGTAATGACATCAAAATCATCCTTGAGTCAGTAAAGAGACTACAGATCACCACTGAATTACACAGAGCAGAAAACTGCTCTGGATTGACTGTGTAACTTGTTTCACATCGGGTCACACCCCAGCCAGTAATGTTCAGCTTTACCGGCCGTGACATCACCAATAGCTTTTTCAAGCCTGGAGTTTGGGTCTACTGCTCACCACTATCTTGAAAGTTGTCTGGAGCCAGGAAAGCACGTTCGAGTGGCCCAAATAATCAGCCATCCCCGTGATCAATGTGATAGGCAAAGCAATCAAGGTGACACTGCCCCCAATCAAACTCCACTTTGGATCCATTTAAAGCCTCTTAATTTAACAATGATTTTCGAAACTGACACCAAGACACATATTAGAGGAGGTGACATTAAGCCTAAATTCAAGTGAAAAAAAAGTTAATTGAATTTGTATTTCTAAAGAGATGTTGGGGGTTTTCCTTTTGACTTCAATCCAGTCACTTTTTTGGAATCACTGTGTTGCCATTTAGATAAATTGCATCTTATAACTCTCAGGCATTGGCTTCAGATTTGAGTTATGGTGAATGCGTCTTGGGAAAGTCCCGCCGTAACAAAATCTTTCCATGAAACTAATTTTAAAAAAGCAATAAAATAAGTAGCATTTTATAAAGGACTTGTTGGAACGTCATGGTGTTGTACCAGCAGGTGGCTTTAGGCTGACGTGGTCATGCGACGCCACCACCCGCAAGTTCAGATGTAGACGTTGGCAATCAGGTCACAGGTGAAGGCAGAGACTTTGGCATGCTGAGGATCTGGCCACAAAAACTGTCCCCTGGGGGACATGAGTGTCATGCCTCTGGTAGAGCTGGAGCTAATGTAGGAGGAGAGGCAGTGGAAACTAGATAGAGTTCACTGCTGCACACAGACAGTGGAACAAAACTCTTTTCTCCTTTTCACAAGTCGATCTGCTTCAGGGTTAGAGGGGGCAGGTGTGAGGATACTCATGAGCCCCTCTGAGTGCCACTACTGTGTTTGAGTTTCCACTGAACAATAAGAGGATACCCTCCATGTGACTGTACTGTGGAGGGAAACTGTGTGACTGTATGAAACAGCAGTTTTGAGTATCTTGATGGAGGCTCTGGATGATGTTGTGTTGTCTTGGCTGAAATGTGTCTCTAGTGTTTTGTGAAGATTGGCGAAGGTGTAGATTATTTTCTCCATTTAAGTTTCTTTATGTAACTGTTATGGCCCCTAGCTCATGGTGGAAAAGGGAATGGAACATAAACCAGATGTAAGTGGTAAAAGTAAAGTTATTTATTTACACAAAGCTGGTAAATTGACAAACGGTACAAAAGAGGGAGGCAAAACTACATAGGAGACAGGGCCGACAGGTGCTGCTCAACACAAAGAAAGAATATAACAAAAAGAGGACTCACCAAAGGGGAGCTAGTAACTACCTGAAAGTAACAAATAAAAAAAAGAATGTAAAACCAAAACTCTATTTGACTACCTTACTCAGATTAAAACGTAAGTACAAAGGGAGACAGTACCCCTGTGCCTAGTGTAGTCTAATACAGACAATGAACCTACAAGGTGTGTGACAACTTTATCAGTTTTTGAATCTATTTCTTGGCCCAGTCCCTTTCAACATCCACAGAGTGCCTCGTGCAACACAGAACGCATTATTCTAAGAAACAACATCAGGAGGCACATTTGGCAAGCTGCCTATCCAAGAGTCAGCCGTCCTGACTGATGCACTTGCCGAGCTTATATAGTGTTGGCCACACACAAGACCTAACATAAACAGAACTACATGACAAAAAAGGTTTGACACGAGGAGGAGGGCACAGCGGTGTCTGTAACAGTAACTTTTCGAAATCCTGTGTTATTAATGACACTGGTGGCTGTTAAATGAACTGCAGTCAACATCCTGTTGCTCATGTTCACACTTCGAAAGTGAATGCCAGCACGAAACTGCCATAAAGTATTTTTTGTGCCGAAAAATGCACAGAAACATTCACAATATACCTATGCCTATATTATGACAACGAATGAATGAATTATGGCAGGTAGCATCCATCTTAATGGTATGCAAATGCATGGTCTCTTCCTTTTTTCTTTTTTTTTTTTTTAACAAATTGCACACTGGTCACATTTGATCTGACAGGTCGTCCCACAACCAGCAAAACAACCTGCAAATAGTAAGCCAGCAAATCCTACAGCTGGATCAGCCCTGGGGCTCTGGATGAATCAGCTGAGATTATCCACTCAAGGCAGTATTTAGCTACGTTTGCTAGCTAGCAATTTGTCTGTATTAGAAAGAAATCAAAGCTAAAACCACAATAGCTAAGCTATTAGCCATTAGGTAAGCTGGGTAAAATCGGAATATCTCACATGCCTTGCAGTAATGTTAGCTGTGACTTTGGACTTTATGTTGGAATCTGTTGTGGTTGGTGCTTGTCATTAGTTTATGTTGATGGACTCCATTTCTAAGTTAATGTTAGCTAGCGCTGCACACTGTTTTGGCTGTAGGGGAGCAGAAGAGAATGCATTTGGGAGCATGCATAAAACCTTGATTTTCCAGGACAGTTTGTTCCTTCAGTCCAGGTTAAAAATCAACCCACAGGTTGTTACAGGCAACTGGAAAAGGCAAGAAAGGTCCACATTTTTGAGCTACCTTAAAGGCATTCACACATTGGTAAGACAAAGTGCTTAAAATTGCTTCTTACATGTTGTACTTTTAGTGACCAAAAATTGGTCTCTACAATGTCAGTGTTGAAAAATGGCCTTTAGAAATTCCTAAATGCCAAAACTCAAAGGTATTTAGTTCAGGATTATATAAATCTTGAGAAAAGCAAAAATTCCTCACAAGCTGGTTCCAAGAGATGTTTTGATATTTTTGCTTGAAAAACAACTTTAACAATTAATCTTATTATCAAAACAGTTGATTCAATTCCTGTCAATCAACTGGTCATAATTGACTTTCAGGTTTAATCGACACACATTCAAATATGTATCAGTGCAGTGAAGGAGAGACAGTTTGGTGTATTAATACTTGTTAAGGGGTCCAGTCTGTGACATTTACTGTATCTTTGAGGGGAAACAGATTGAACTCCCCGTGAACCTCCAATGATACTAATAGAACATAGCATTAAAAGAAAACAAAAAACACACAGGACAACAGCATTTCAGTGTTGGCACATATGCCTTTCTGTCGGTGTGTCTTCATCTTCTGTGTGTTTTACTCCAGTGTAGTTAGCAGGCTACTTTACTGCTTCGGATTCCCTCTAATCTTACTTCGAGGCTGGGTAAGCAAAGCATTCATCACAGAACTGTATTAGGATTCTCTGTACAGACTCACATCAACATTATCTTCCCCCCTGTTTGAAATAAAAGTGACACTCTCTGCACAGACAGTTCAGTTTTGAGTGATACGAGGACCCGGCGATGACATTTTTTTTTCCAGCTCAAGAGATACTGGCTGATTCTGTTTGCTCCGAAACCAATTTGCCCTCACACTGTGGAGTTCCTGTTTTAGTAGACTCTGATCCACGGCCAGCATTTCATAACACAGATATTTAATGATAATACCTCCTCACTATAAATCACAAAAAGCAAAGTGAGATTTAGAAAACAGATATACAAAACAATGTGATGGAATGGGCTAGAAAGTGATGAATGCAGGTGTTTTTGCTTAAATTTATTCAAGTTCAAGTGAGTTCAGTGGTGAACTGTTATTTTACTCAAACCCTCTGAGTCATGAATGGAAGTAAAGGAGTGTGATCATCCGTGTAGTGAGTCTTCCTCACAGGAGCTGATGGGATCTTATCTTTAGTAGCTTCCTGACTGTAGCTCAGATAGCAGCTCTCCTGGCAGTGGCCTCAGATAACTGCTGCTACAGAGCACACGCTCTCGCAGACATGAAGCTGCATAAAAGCGGCTGAAACTTAAGCAGCATGACTGTGAACATTAGTGATGGTTGAGGGTGGTGGATATGAAGGAGATGAAGGGTGTGTAGATGAGGAAGGAGGATGGAGATAAAGTGCAAAAACAATGGAGACTATTTTTGGTGCGTGGTGGGGTTAACTGGGTCAGTGAAGTGTTTTTGTCAACTATTTCCCTTGCCTGTGCATATTTGGTATGTTAGTGACTTTCTGTGGACTTTATGGATTGCTGAATTTGGATGAGAGCCATGTGGAATATGAGAGGCTGTTGCCAGGATTTTAGAAATACTGTGCGAATTCACAATAGCTGCGACTACGTACATGCTTGTTTCCACACGTACATGCATTCACACACACAGCCTCACAAACACTTGACCTCCATGGCATTCAGCCTCATAGAAAGTTGTGGTTACATGTATATGTCTGTCTGTCTGTCTGTTTGTCTGTCTGTGTGCGTGCGTGCATTTATTATACAAAGTTTTCATTTAGAAGTTACAAGCCCCTTTTTGGGTGTCCTAGTGGTTCATTTGGTGGAGTGCACGATCCATGTCTGGTGACTGATGGTCCTCGGTGGCTGCCATGGGTTCAGTCCAGTTCCTAAAGCTAAGCAGTTTCTAAAGCTGTGCTATCAAATAAAGGAAAAAAAAAGCCCCCAAAATACTCTAACTCCCACTACCACAACCAAACCCCCTTGGCATTAACAATTAACCAGCTGTCCTTTTTACAAAACCTTGTCCAAGTCTATGAATCCATTTGGAAGTTATGTGCCTTTTTGAGACAGGCCATTCCCATTATCATGCCCGCTTTTAGTCAATTAAAATGAACACACAACTTCACGCACACATGCACACACGCACACACACACACACACACACACACACACACACACACCACACACCACACACTTGATCTCCATGCCAGATTTCAGTCTCTGAGGGCAAAAACTGTGGCCAAAGGGAAGGAAATTTTTTGTTGACTGACCAGCCTATTGACTGACCAACAGAGCGAGCTATAGCTGGTCACAGCTAAAAACAAAACAAAACAGCAGAACCAAGAATTTTTTTTGACTAGCCACGAATCAAAATTTTCAATAAAAAGTTCAATGAAAATATTATGATTTTTTTTTTTATCTCCCTAAATTTTGCTCTTATTGTTTTAGAATACCCTTTTTTGTTAGAAATGAGTGAAGAGATGATCGTCATTATGAACAGGAGGGACAATTACAACAACCGACAAGTCTTTAAATGTACATATCGACACGTAAGTTTGAAAAAAGCTTCTTCTCCTTTAAGGGAGAAATTTGGAACATGTTGGGATGGAGTTGACCATGTAGTTCAAACTTCCTCCCAACCCCAAATTGTAGTTTACTGCATTCAGATCTGAGTCACTTTTTCAGCAGTTAACTACTTTAGGTCACATGTTTTAGATAGTTAATTACAAATTACATATTTATAGTATTCTCATTAGTTTTTTGCCATAATATATGCCAAAGCTTATTGGTAACTTTTGTCAGTTAATGATGATCACTGTGGTTTGATTAAAATGTGTTTTTCATCCAAGATTGCTGCGATCAAATTCTAGGAATTTCACTAGAAATTTTGCATTTTCCTGATTCCACCTCAGCAGACTCAGATTGTGATAATTACCTGTGATTTGATATTGATTTAATTGAACTACTTTTTGAAAGCTTTTTTTTTTTTTTTTGAGTAAAGTTGCAGTTTAACTACTTTTCATTGCAAATAAGCTTGTGGTTTGGTTTACTAGTAGTAGTTTCCCCAACATTTGGGAAGATATGAAGTTGTTTTTGAGGTTAATATTTGTCTGTAGAAATGCCTGTCGTAAAGTTACAGTATCATATGAACACAGATATACAATTTAAGAATGACAGTAACACCATACACCCATCCACTACACTCTGCTACCACTGGCTCACTTACAGCTGGTAAATAAATGTAATGTCATGCAAACTTATATATAATCACTGTAAAGGACAGTGAGGGTCATTGGAGAATATTAAAATCATTTAATTGTCAGTTGCAGTGATGTTGCTCTCCAAGACCCTCCAGCTGATATCAAGCCAAACATAATGATTAATTCCCTCATGAAACAACGTGGACCATTAACCATAATGAGCCCATTGTGCAGCCATCATGAAACATGCTAAATCAGCAGAGTCAGCGCCTGTCCTGTTTCTCTGACGCTGACCGACATTCCCCATCCACCGTCTTGGCGCATCAACAGCGCGCAGGCAGGACTCCAAAGCTGCGTCGTCATTTCATGGTTAACAGACCCGACAGTGATTGGCAGGCAGGTCCAATTACAGCCGCAACCAGCTGACACAAGCGGGGGTCATCAAATTCCCATTTGGACTTCCAGTTGTCAAATAGTCCCATTGATCCACGAGCTGAGGTATCTATTGAAAGCTGATGAGAAGCTGCTACTGTCCAGGTCAGGAGAGACTAGTCTGGATGGGTTCAATTAATGATGCATCTTGGGAGATGGACATGATTAGTTGAGGTAGTGAGGAAAGCCCTGTGGTTTTGCTGCACTATGCAGATTTTTGTATGTGAGAGAAAAAGAAAGAGACACGGCTCCTCCTGAGTCTTCGTATCATTTTTACACATTTAAATTAGATATTTGGAGCATAGGTATACATCACGTATACGTTTGTAATCTGAAAGGTTAAATAGCGGGCATATTTTAAGATGTGAAATAATAAGTATGTCATGATATGAGAATATATATGAATAAATTAAAGGTAATGAGCATTTTATTACATATATTGCAATTCCTCCAGATGACAGCTCATCAGGCAGCCCTGTCTAAACCCTGTGTGGACAGCGTTTTCTGATGGGATAGCGTGCCAACCACCATCTACTCTAAGCAACACATTAGAGTATGAATACCTCATACAACCCCATTTTAAAAAAAATCCAAACTATCTCTTTAATAATAACACCCTTGTCCTCTCTGTGGATTTCCAGTCCTCTGGTGAATTAAATGAAAAAAGCACCCACTGATATTAATATTCAGATTTTTCCATTTCATTGAATCCTGACGAGCTCCACAGTAAATTGGTTTGATGAGGATCAACTCTTTTGTTTCATGTTAATGACTGATATGAGCAAAATCATTTAAGCTAATCATATTTATTCCCTATTAGCTGCAGCCTTGTCATCCAAACAATTAGTCAGATGCTCTGAAATCATTGGTGCGATTCTCTCTGCGTGTGAGAGTCTGGGTACATCTGAGTGTGTCTGCTCATGCATATGTGCATAAGAGGTATTTTTTAATGAACTTTAGATTTTGTCCTTTCCAGGTCAGAAAACCACAAAGACAATACAGAAACTTAACTGCCTCAAATTCCAGCTTAATGAAATTGAAATGAGTTTGATGTAATCCACATAAACAAGATTTGGAAGCTCCTGAATACTGAGAAGTTAAAATATCTGTAAAAGATGGACACTACAAATTAAGACTTCACTAATTTGGCACCAGTTTGAGCTTCCAACTGCACTATTTCACTATGATTGATCAGTAAATATGGCTGCTGTGCCAGAGCAGCAGTTCATTAGTGAGTCTGAAAGCCATTTGCAACAAGTAATTAGCTTCACTTATTCTGAGTGAGTAGCAATAATTATAATTTCAAATCTGTTGAGTCTATACAAGATATTTTACTGTAGGATGGAGTGATATCTATCTTTGAGTAACCACACATAAGAATCTAATCTCTTTATCCGTGTCTTGCTGTAAGAGGTCAAACAAGGTAATTAATTACAGTGCTTGAGTAATCAATAATACAAGTAGACAAAAACTACAACCCAGATTTTAGAAAACTTGGGATGCTTTGTAAAACACATAAAAAGCAGAATGCAATGATATAAGATATTTACTGTCCAGTCTTTGTTTTCTGTAAATATACAGTCATTCTGAATTTGATGCCCACACTTCACAGAGAAACAGGTTAACTGGTAACAGGTGACAGTGTCATGATTGGGTATTAAAGGGGCATCCTTGAAAGGCTCAGTTGTTCCCAAGTGAGGATGAGTTGATCTTAGCCACTTGGTGAAAAACTGTGCGGGCAAATAAATTAAGCGCAATCAGCACAGCAATTGCAAAAGAAATTGGGGATTTCACCATCTACAATTCATGACATCATGAAAATATGCTGAGATATCTCTACATGTAAGGGGCAAGGCTGAAAACCAGCACTCAATGGCCGTGACCTTTGACCCCTCAGGTGGCACTGCTTTAAACACCAACATGTTAACGGACATTACTAAAAGAAAGAACACTGTTTTTGGTAAACACTGTTTGTTGCTGCATCTACAACCGCAAGTTAAGACCCTACCATGCAAAGCAAAAGCCATATATAAAATATATGTGTGTGTGTGTGTGTGTGTGTGTGTGTGTGTGTGTGTGTGTGTGTGTGTGTGTGTTTATGTATATGTGTGTGTGTGAGAGAGAGAGAGAGAGCAGAGAGCCTGTTATGATGGGTCTTAACCATATTGATTCTTAAAAGTTGGAGCCCAATCTTAATTCCAAAAAGCGGCCAGAAGAAAAGAAAAGTTGAATTTCTAGTTTGTTATAAGCCCTGCAGCTAGACAGGAGAACACAACACAAGACTGAGGTCAAAATAGAGTTTACAGTAGCCTCCAAGATGAGATGAAGGCATCGATAACCCTCTCAAAGTCTTTAAAGGACAGAAAAGATTTTATTCAGAGATGTTCACCAGCTGCAGGAGAGAGGACTGAACCCTCTCGACCTGAGCAGTGAAACAGTGCTTAGAGTTTTGTGTGATCCCCAGGTCTGTAATAGATGGTGTAACACTGTCCGACAGGCTGCCAAGATTGTCTTTTGTTGTGCTGCTAGAATTTGGTGGATCACACAGAACAAACTCAGATCCTGTGTCTCTTGTTTATTTAGAATCATTCAAGAGAATTAGTCGTACTGGTACACCATCCAGTGCTCATTTATTTTGGGCATGTGGGTGCTGCTGTCAGTGAGGAGTGATATCAAAGCATTGGCAACACATTTGAGTGCAAATCAGCCATCTGATGTTCACTTTTTGGCCTGATCACACATACATTTGTGTGTTAGTTTGTTTACAAACACATGTACTCTCTCTGGACATTTTACTGTTTTAACAGCCACTTTGCAAAAAAGTCATCACCTCCAGTGTGACCACTGTTTCCTTTAGTGTTGCTGTCAATCCCAACTGTAAATTTCTGTTGTCAGAGGCTTTCATATGTCCCTGAAGTCAAAGAGGACATGTAACTAACATGAAACTAGACCTGCCCACTAAATGTTGGTGTGCAGTGGCAGGGAAAGGACAATTCAATACATGCAGCCATTTTGGCATATTGTGTTGACAGGACCACAGGTGGGACCAAGTCATTGTTTAGCAAGTCACAAGTAAGTCTCAAGTCTTTACACTGAAGTTTTGTATCCAAACATAATGCTAGTTCTTCATGGTTCTCTTCAGTAACTTGATCAGATGCTGTCAGATTGGTTCAAACAAAATGGGTGTGAAAAATTAGGTGCTGACTTGCTGAGATTGAAAAGTGGGAAAATTAGTTCTTCATTCAGGAAATGAAGAGAAATTAATTCATGTATTTACACTTTTTAAATAACTTGCCATCAAATTTGAAGTCATAAGTCATTAGTCTTTATGTACAAGTCGAGTTGCAAGTGTTTTATTGAGTGACTGGATTTTGTCAAGTCTGAAGTCATTAAATTTGTGACTTGAGGGGCACTCCTATAGCTCAATTGGTAGCGCGTGCACCCCATGTACTGAGGGTGTTCGTCCTCTGCAGCAGCTGCCGGTTTGACTTCCGCCTGTGGCCCGTTTGCTGCATGTCATCCCCTCTCTCTACCCCTTTCCTATCATATCTTCAGCTCTCTATCAAAATAAAGGAAAAAAAGACCCAAAAAAATAATCCCAAAAAATTGTGACTTGAGTCTGACTTGAGTCCAAGTCATGTGATTTCCAGTCAACTTCTCTAGGGGGTCAAAGCGTCATTAGTGAACTGTTAGGTGTAACGTTTCTGAACTGCTCTACCTGTTGCACACCGATCCACAACATGCTCTACCGTGGAGCCACCACTTTTCATTTACAGGTTTTTCATTTGTATTCTTACTTTTACTTTAATAACATTTGGAGAAGGTGTGTTTGATTCAGTATCCTTCAGTGCCTTTGATATTCTTCAGCATGTGAACACACAGGTGCACAGAAACACACAGAGGACTTGAGGGAAAACAGACAACTTTTCAGCCCTCTAGCATTTCCAAGTGGTATTATTGTTGTGCCACTGTGGCAAAGACAATAGGTATCGTGTTAAAATCTGTCTCCCTGTTGATATTTGTTCCCCCTTACTTACTCTTCTCCACCTAACCATGACGTACCCCTCAACCACGGAGGAACACTACAGGAAACACTATCTGATGGGGGACCACACTTCAATATATCAGTGGATGGCTTTCTGTTTCCTCAGAGTCAGAGCCCAGCTCTGTGCAAAAATAGACAACACCACTTCAGAAATAAGAGAGAAGAAAGAAGTGTGTTCACTGAAGAGGCAGATTGAAATTGTCACAATTTTATATTTAATTTGGGAACAGGTAAAAGCTATTGTAACAATGTGCATTGCATAGTAATAACATAGTTGACACTGTTGCTTTGCACAAACAAGTAACTGCAGCAGAGGGTGGCATTGGAGGAAGGGGGGAAGTAACATTAGAATAAAAAAGGAGAAAGCATGAATTTGTTCATTGATTTAGTCAATAATGGAGACATCTTTTTTTCCGAGAATAATCCTGCCTGGTGGCAGACAGATTTGCATGGTGAAAGTGAGGCTCATACGGAATCAGTCTACAGTCTAGGATGGTGTCATCATCCTATAGACATTACACTTTGCAATCAACATTATTTTATTATGGTAAGTTAAATAAAAAACCACAGTCTACTTCCACTTTAAAATCCCTGGATCCCACTGGTATTTGTCCCAGGAATCAGGAGCAGATTTTGGCAAAAACTCATGGGAAATACACAGGTCTCTATTTATGGTGTTCAGTCCTATTTGCAATCCAGACCTCATTTTGTCAGTCAAATCATCAGCCGTTTTGTCCTCCACTGTGTCATTGTAGGTAGAGCAACACAGCTAAACATCTTGTGTCTTTTTTTGAAAATTTCCTGTAAACTTAAGTGGACAGTGGGTTTACCATGATGCTGCAGCTCGGCTCTGCTCCTACAAGCCTCATGAATGACTTTTTTTGGTCTGGAAGTTGTGGTGCCAGATGATGACAGACCTTTGCTTTGATTTCGCAGTCCACTAAGGCTTTCTAACAAGATTCAGCCTTTAACATTGCTAATGGCTAGCTCGGTCAAATACAGTAGCTTCTAAAGTCAACAGCCGCTCATTGATGAGTTTGAGTTTGGGTTGAGACTCAAGACTTGGAGTAATATGCCTGTGGTTGCACCAGATCGGTTGAAGATGCATGAGGAAAGATGGCTGCATGCATGGCTGTATCCTTGTGGTCAGTTTGTGGATTTAGTTGCCATTTTTTTGTGAAGCCTTAAGTCTCTCAATTGTTCTGAAATGAGGTTACAAAAAGTTAGAGAGTTATTGGGTTAAAAGGATGAAAGTTCAAAAGTTTTCAGCTCCTCTGCTGAATACGGTTGAAGTTGAGTCGTCAGCCGGACACTGTCACTGCTTTCTCTACAGCTGTCCAGCGTTTTCATCACTTTGGCTGACGGCGCTGTCAGATGCTATACAAGAGAGACCAGGGCCATGAATTGTGACCAGGAGGCACCCTTTTAACACCACAAATAGTAAAAGAATTGGCCCAAAGTTGAATTAGACTTGTCAGAACCTCTAATCACAATCATCCATTTTTAATACTGAGAGTAAAATGAATTGACCTTGTGCCACCTTTTCTTATGTTTAATACTAATGAACCAACATTCAAAGCCAAAGCTTGCTTTGAAGACATGACAAATTTGGCAACAAAGCAACATTTCTTTCGTGTGTGTTACTGAGGGTATCCTAATATAAGAAATGGAGCCAGCAGCAGCCAGCAGTTTACTCTGAGCCAGCACCTCTGTCATCTTAAACAAGATTAGATGGCAATTTGGTGTTGTTTCAACAATATCTGGTTTTTGGGACTGTCAGCCAACAAGACAAGGAAAACTTTGAATGCAGCTCCTCGATGCTGATTGATGACTGCAATAAATAAGCTCATTTGAAATAATCACCACGCTCCCACTTGTCGCCTCCAACACCTCATTGGACAGATAAATTGTTTGTTTGTCCTGTTTGCTATTTCTTCTCATTCTCTGCCAATAATGGCAGCTATTTCTTGTATTTCAACTTTTATTTTAACTTCACAGTACCTGCTGAGACACTGGCAACATTTACACAACTTGGTCCTCTTTATGCTACAGAAGTAAGCTTTTATTAGTCTTGTCTAAGAGTTAAAAAAGAGCCATGCCCAGAGAATTACATGAACTACCTCCGCTCATACAGCAGCATTTTGAAAGACCCCCCAGTGGTTAAAAGATCAAGACATGAAAGATTAGGAGATCTGTTTGAAAATACATCGTTCCAGGACTGCATGGGTTCGAATTTAAATGTCTGCTTTGGCAAATCCTCCTCATTTCATGGTTCTCCACAAAGCTGTGAAACCGTAAAAAAAAGATGGAAATGTTGGAGGTATTTGTGACATTCATAGTGTAGCTGCGAAATGAAGCTTCCACTTCTCTTTGGTGAGTAAACAACTGTATTTACATATTGATTATTATTTCTTCTTTTTGAAGCTGCCAAACCAGGAGGTGTGAGGTGCGGGGGTTAGAGAAAGAGAGATACAACAATGGTGCTTTATTATACGCCTCATATCTCATGTGTCACTTTACAATCAGAGCGGTCGGATGAAGACTGGAGATTGTTCTGTTTGTGTGTTGATGCAAACAGTGACCTTGTGCCTTGTGGTTATTTCGTTGGAACCAGACTTTTTTTTCTTGTCTGTTCCTGTTTGGCAGTTTCATAGCTCACCATAACATTTCTTATGATAAGGTGGGAGAGCTCACCAGAGGGGATTCTCAGTGAACAGTCAGAGACTGAGCAAAGTGCAGGTCTGGTTTTGAAACTTGCACCTCTCCCTTCGCCTACTCACACCACATCATGATGCAGGCGCTGTCATGGCTGCAGGTGGTCCCGGCACCCTGTAAACATCATATTATCTCTCTTCATGTTCAGGTGCTCTCTTCATTCTTTGTGCTTCCCTGCTTTAACTTCTTCAACATTTACATGCACATTTAAATATGTCTGGGACTTTTTTTGAAATTTATTGGAGGGGTCCACTGGAGGAAAACAGGGGAGGGTCAAGCTTTTTAAATTTTAGTCCAAGGGAGGGTCATGCAAAATTGAATCCATCAATAAAAAAAACAAAAAAACGTCTGTCACAGGGTTGGGCAATATGTTAAAATTTCCAACCGACCATCGTCAGCCAGTCCATCGGCAGCTCTGGTTTGGTCAAATTAAACCCTTAATTCACAGTGCGAAAAGACTGCAAAGAGGCTGTTTACCTCTCACTCCTCAGCCACTCATGGTCATGGATGTGTACTGTGTCGCTGGATGAGAGCGCGGCACAGACCAGCAGCTGTCACTCTGCAGACCATTACATTAGCAAAATAAAATGACAGATATCACCACAATATTTGGCCAAAATAAAAACCAACCCGCAACTTATTCAGCTCATCATCATGGGCAATATATTCATCTAGTTGCCCTGCCTTCTTCTGTCCCCAGCTTTGTGTGGAAATACTTCCAAATATTAAACTATGAAAATGTAAATTGTGCACTGCGCTGGAGGGTTCTTTTTTTTTTTTTTTTACAATCACTTGTGGAGGGTCAAAGAAAAATATCTTTCAATCAGAGGGAGGGTCACAGCTTTTTATTTCAGATCTCTAAAGTCCTCCAGTGATACCCCCATTCTAAATAATGTATAGTCCCTACTAGACTAGAATGCGTTTAAGGCAATAATGCCTGCAATAAATTAGTGTTTACGCTGCTAGATGACAGTAATGGCTTTGTATAGAAATGTGTCTTTTGTCTGCAGGCTGTTATTAACATCATTATAGCTGAAGAAATCCATGAAGACAACAGAGATGTATTTGTGTATGTTTTCTTCTAATTTAACCTGATTCACTCTTTTCCTCCCAACTATACACCCATTTTTGTCTTTTTTTGCGAGAAGGACAGGGGATCTTTAGGGGGAGATAGCGGGTCAACATTATATTCCACATAAAAGTGGTATACATCATTGGAAACTTGAAGATTAATTTCAGATACAGCTCAGTTTTTCTATTCATAAATCTGTAATGAAGTGTTTTCTTCAGGCGTCTATTCAAATTGTGAAGTTTAGACTGTATAGGGGCTGAGAACATTATGATGGGATTATATGAAGACCAGTCCCATCCTCAGTTATGTCTCGTAAGTTGTTGCAGCAGTTTTCGGGTTGGCACCATTCAGTTCACAGATTTGGTGCGCAGTTTAACAGTTTCCGAACACTTGAGATTCAATACACTGATAAAAATGTCAGAAATTCCTCCAGAATACCACATTAAGGCAATGAGACCTTGAGGAACATCATAGAAAATCCATGTTGTGATTTGGTATCAACACATTTGGAGATTTTTGTAAGAATTACATTTTTCTGTGATTCAGCATACTTCAATAATGGTCTCGCTACAGTGAAATGGCTACTATGGAGTCTAACATCATCCAAACACAACTGGGTCGACTGAAGAGTCTCAGCTTTCCATTTGGACCCAATTTATGCAATTCTGACACAGTTAAGGGACCCCAGCATGCAGAAATATTCAAACACAATAGGTGAAAATAACACATTTACAGTGCATGCAAAAAACAGGATGATTTTTGCCCAAAACTGCATGAGATTAGCATAAAGTGTGCTTGTGTGTCCTTAAAGGGGAGACTCTTGGGTACCACTCAAACCCATTTTCATTTAGATATTTTGAGATGGGAGGTCAAAGGACCCATTTGATCCATCCAATTTACATAACTAGTTTTGCTCAAACAGCACCTGAATGAACACAGGAATGATTCTCGTAGTTTGTGAACCAGTTGGCAATAATTCACCTCACACACAGTCAACTGCCTGTTTCGAGGACCAGGGTGGAGGAATTTGCAATATGATTAGTGACATCCTGGTGACCCTTTGAAATTTTACATGGTTCCACGAAATATAAAATGCCTAAAAGTTCTATTTCCACACTCTTCTTCGCTGCACCCCCTTAAAATGAGCTGTTCTGGACGATCCTCACTGTGTATCTGACCACTGATTTGTCTGTTGTGTCCCACCTGCATGTCCTACTCCTCTGCAGAAATTTTCCAAAACTGTCAGACTTAGTTCATAATTTAATTAAAATAAAAACACGATTACCACTGTGATTTGAAACATCTTGTCAAAAACTTTACTGTCGCGGTCCTGCTTACTTTCCAAAACTTTCAGTCAATGGTTGCCTTAAAATGTCCAAAATTACCAAGAGACCCACTTAGTTTGATATCAAAGACAGAATATCATATTTTATTCATTCAAGTTTAGTTTATTTTCTGTAAAAACATGTTTTTGTCCTATTGCTATGAAATGTCACCAAAATAATTAGCTGAGCAAGTTGGACCTTGTGTTGTTGTTTTGGTATTGTTTATTTTATTTTATTTTTTTGGTAAAGCCTCTGTCTCCCAGTTCAAGAATGAACCTTGAATGAAGCATGAAGCACATGTCTGCAGAACCATGTATGTATTTATTTTGGCAGTGGAACAAAAAACATTTTTATAGCAAAATCAAACAAGTGGTTCTCTTATAATGACTTTGTAAGTGTAGTTTTAAATTACTTTTTAAGTGTAGTTTTTAAGGTCACCACTGACTGTCTGAGAATATTTGAAGACTTCTGAGTTTTACAAACTCCAGTTAACTGACAAAATAAAGAAATCTTTTTCATTTAACTACAAAGTTGTAACTCTGAACACTGAACTATCCCTTTAATGTTCTGAAGTGGTTGAGGAGGATTTATTATTATATATTCTAATGCCTTGAATGCATATTTGCATTAACAGGCTAATCCAAATTATACCCAAAGTAAACTGAGTGCTGCTCTTGAACTATGTGTAGCACCTGCATGAGAGGTAACACTCTGAATTATCCCCCCCAGTCAGAATCACTGTATGTGCTGCTGGCATTTAGTAATAGAATTTAACACAGTAAATTAATAGTTGTTTTTTTTTCTGCCTGGAATTTTTTATTTTTAAAATATGCCTGAAGATGACTAAAATTGTGACCTATTAGCTGGAAAACACAATAAGACCAAAGCATATAGCCTAACCTAGCCTCAATTAATACCACAGAAAATTACTATTTACAAATGTTTCTCTAAGGGTATGTCAAGGTGTTCTCTAAATAAAGGTCTGTAGGAGACTTGTTACAAAAAAAACTTTGTGCATATATAAAGGCTCCAAAAGAGGTCCTGCGATGGAAAAGCAGCTCATATAACAAGTATCTTACTGTAGTAATTGTAGTAGTTGTAGTTGTTTATTTTGGCAAATCTAAGCGAAAGTGTAAACATCGTCTGGCTGGCTTTGCACATTTTTAAGGTATTAACGGATCTGATTGTGGCTTGACAAGAATATCATAATTAGGAAAATAAGAACGTCTAAGCTGGCAGAACTCTTGTTCAAACTTTAAAACCAAAAGTAGGAGTCAAATGTTAAGAAAACTGCATCATGTTGCGTTGATAATTTGCATTTTCTCAATCTTTTTATTTTTACAGTGCATGGCTACGGGGCATTTCAAAATTGAGAAGAAATTTGTGTGTTGTGGTTGCAATTAAATAGATCCTGATTTTATTTCCCATCCAGATTGCCCACCCTGACCTCCAGATACTCACTTCAGTTTTGCCTGTCACTGCCTTGGCAGAGTCTCTGGTAATGAAATGTCCAGAAAACTATTGGAAACACCCAAAATCATGAACTTTGCTCCCACAGTGTCAGTTTCCAGTCTGTTGCCTTTACACCGTCCTCTCCCAGAGCATCGATGAAAAGGTTCAATGTGTGCATACAGTAAAACTAAGCCCCTTCCTGCAACAAAACTTGGGAGAACACAATCTAAAAGTTGGAGCTGAACTTTTAGTCAATTTAGTGGCAAAGGATCACAAACGGTTCTGAAACTTCCATCTTTATTCTTAACTTCACGACAGAGCTCCATTCACTGTCGAAGCCATTCATTTTTCTATCTGTGCATCGACCTACGAAGCCATTCTGTTCGCTTGACGGCTGCATTGCTTCTTGATGCGCACATCTTTTAAAGCAGGTGATAACAGTAATTGAAATTGAGCGCTGTTGCCCGGCACTCCCGCTATAATTGACTCGCTACACCTCACAGCAAACACGGCTCGCACAATTCGCAGCAGACGTCTTGGATCGCAATTTCAAATCCATCTCATTTCAGTCAGTCAGACAGTCGCACATCAAACCAGCTGAGTGTGTTAGGTTTGTACTTGGAGCATACAAAATGTTCTCCAGAGCTTTCTTTAGTGTTGACAGAGAAATCCTGGCACATGAAAGGTCTTGCTCAGTATGCATTAAGAGCAACATTAACCACTGCAGGTCAGACAGATTTTACATAAACAGCTG
This sequence comes from Lutjanus erythropterus, assembly GCF_056507025.1. NCBI lineage: Eukaryota > Metazoa > Chordata > Actinopteri > Lutjaniformes > Lutjanidae > Lutjanus > Lutjanus erythropterus. The sequence goes on along the minus strand of NC_139319.1, from coordinate 13,677,641 downwards.
CAGAATTAAAAAAAAAATTAAAAAGTTTTCTTTAAGGTGGTAAAAGGAGACTTTCATGCTTTGAGGCTGCAGTTAAAACCTTGGCCTGCACCTAAAACCCATTAAAAGTTAGCATTTAAAGAAGTGTTTGAAGAGACAAAGGGTCATTTAACTCAATCACTTTACAAGCAGCTCCTCTGAAGAGGAGCCTGTTGACACAGAGCGAGATTATGTTCACAGAAATGGTGAAAACATTCTTTAGACTCTTAAGTAAAGAGTTAACACTTTTCTGAACAGGTTACACTTCAGTGAATCTTATATATCAATAATTATTAAATAAATTGATTATTTAGCTACTACAAGGACTGTCAAGTGTTTATGAAACAGTCTCGATTTAATACTGATGCCTCTACAGTGTTTCCTCTAGGATTTTTTTCAGCAGCGGGGGCAGGCGTTCTGTTTCTCTTCTTAGAGAAATATTTCAATAAACTCATCTGAAAAATGCAGTCAGTTGTTACATAATGGTGTGTAGATATTAACGTTAGCCTAATACTATCAATTAGTTTACTCACGTTAGCGACACTGAGTTGGCACCGGGCCAAATTAACTTAAACTAACGATAAGTTACGTAACGTTAGCTGGTCATCGACATATTGTGAACGTCTGTTTAACTTGTAAAATCTATGTCGAGTTATCTCAAGCTAATAACTTACGTCTACCTCTTCTCCGGCGGTAATTCGCTGCTTTATTGTTTATTTGTAATTCGGGAATTCGCTCCTCTGACTCTGCCCTGTCGCCTAGGTGCTTGACGTGCTTGACGACTGCGCCCCCAAACAATGCTAGCATCATGCAAATGAGCACGCGCAAGTATATTTCTATACTGAGCAAGATAGTTATCTGCAGTTTACCTTTGTGCTCGCAAGTACCCGACAGGAGTCTGTTTTGAAGGTGGAGAGATGCGGCGGTGGTGTATTTGCGTCAACAATAATAATAAAAAAAAAAAAAAAAAGTGGCGGCCCGCCACTCCTAAATGAATGTAGAGGAAACACTGCTCTATATGACCTACATAAACAAACCAGACCAAATGCTTTTTCTGTATAGTAATTCTAAATGTCTGCACGGGGTCAAATTCCTTTTGAAAACAGATGAAACAAGGCTATATTTATATTTTCCCAGGCAGAGTTAGGAGAGATTTTTATTTAGATAATTTCAGTTTTGATTTTTGACATTAAAAGACAGATATTTTTATATTTCATATTTATTCGATGAAAAAAGAAAAAGAAAAAGAAAAGATATAAAGCGGTGAGCTCTGAGCTCTATTGTTTGATTTTGGCGCATTAACTGATCATTGTTCAGTTCTTCCCTACACAGTTCACAGTTCCCTTTCAGCTGAGCATTTTTTTTTTTTGCTCCCTACAGTGTGGAGTCTTACTTAACATGGCTGAACACCCTGTGCAGTGCACTTCACAGGGAACTCACTGTTTTCACAGTCTAGACATTTACAAGAATAGCATCACAAAGTTATATCGTGAATCATGAGCTGCATTTATATTTGAAGTGAGTAGAAAGAGTTATTTTTTATTTCTCACTTGTGGAGTTTTAGATCAACAGCTGAGTATATTTCTCAGCATCTCAGTAAAAGAGAGCATTTAGCCATTTGAAGTGGTTTATTGTTATATTAAAATGGACAGAACTAATGGTTGGTGTGAAGGCCACATTAGGACAGTTTATAGATAAGTTAACTCAGTAAATCAGGGCAATTAAAGTCAGCATTAAAACTCATGGCAAGCTATTCAGGCCCAAGTGTTATTTATTATTTCTTGTTTTATTAGAGGTTCTCCCCATAAAGCGAGGAGAATTTGACTTGATAAATGCTGAAGGCACTTATTGTGGTAGATCTTGTTAAATTGCACGCTGTTAGTTTAACCTGCTGTTTCTGTGGGTTGCTGTTCTTTCTTCTTTTTGTGTGTTTTGTGTGTGTTTGTGCTTGTCTGCTTCCTGTAAATGGCACATTTCATAACATACATGCATGACGGATTAACTGAAATCTGAACATGCATGGTTTGCTCATCCGCCTGCTTAGAATCGGTGGTGGATTGTTCTCATGCACTGACGTTTTTGCTTGTGTGAGCTCTCATGAGTTCCTGTGGTATAACTCCCTAAACAACTGATTTAAAGCTTTATAAATCCTCACAAAGCATAAACAAAAATAATACCCCATTACTTGGAAGATTGCTTTTCATTTCTGCCAGGGGAGCCTGGAGGAGATCATACCATAGGTTGTGTGTGACCAATGAAGCTGGAGCTACTGTCTGTGTCTGCCGCTAATCTTGCAAATTGCTGGACCCGTTAGCTTCCTTTTTTTTTTCTGTATATATATGACTGTATCTTCAAGGACCTCTTTTGGTTTGGTTGATTCACAGTGTTTGAAAAATCTATTTTATTGACTGCTCTTGACTGTTGACTTCTCACTCCTCCTTACCAGGGACAGGGTTCATTAACAACTGCTCAGCTAAAAACAATGCTTACCTGGTAGTCTGTTGCTGTCTTTGTTGTGGTTCAAAAACAGACACCCATCAAAAAGTTTTGGTTTATCTTAAACCAGCACATCTGCAGATTAATTCAGTACCCGACATGTTATGATCTGCTAAAGTTAGGCACAATTCCACTAGTAAACACATGACAGATGCAGACATGCAGGTCCAACCTGCAGATCAAGTGTGAATTATTCAGTTGCCCTTCTTGCGGCTTGAACCCACCACTTGTGTTTGTCATTCCCCTCTTTCAAGGCTCTGCAGTTGCTCTCTGGGCTGTCATAGAACATGGCTGTAGTGTTCTTATTACACACTTTTGAGTTTTGCTGGAGTGACACTATGACCTGATGTTTTCTGTCCTGTGTTGGTCTGTACAGGCCTCTCATCTGTTTCACTTCTGTTATGAAATCATGGCCAAAGTATATTCTCTTTCCACTAAACAGGACCTCTTTCTTTGCCCATGCTGCCTGAAGAATTTTTTTATCTTGCTTGGTCTTTGCTTTCCCTGTACATGTGGAGGGCTTTAATGATGTTGAAGTCCTCAGGTGATGTCATGAAAAAGTTTGATCAAGAACTCCGTCACATCATCACTTTTACTTTTTTCGGGACTGTTGAAGATCCGTATGTTGTTTTGTCTGGACTGTACCTTCCAGGTGGTCCATCTGTACTTCAATCTCGCTCACCTTTTGCCTCAGGAGATTAATAGATTGGTGTTGAGAGATATCCAACTCCTCTCCTCCCTTCTAAACTTTGAGCTCTGTCTCATCCACTCTGGCTTCTGTTTTCTCAGTGGTTTTCTGTAGCTCAGTCATTTGCTCTATGATCTCCTTGATATTTGGTTCCGTGTCTTTGTGGTTTGTTTTGAATTCAGATGAGAAATGTTAAATCTCTATTGTGATGGAGTGTTTCAATTCCATCATTAACTATGTCATTTCATGTTTAAATTGAGAATTTTCTTACTGTTAATTGTTTCCTTATTAAGTTTATACAGTTAGGGGAACCTGAGACGCTCAGTTACAACATGATAATACTATTGTATGCATTTTACACAAAACTGACATTATACCACATAAAAACACCAAATTAAACCTTTGCAAATCTCCGCTGGTCGCATCTAGCATTTGTGGTGGCATTGCAGTAGGTGCTTCACCATCTCTTGCCTGACTCTACTGAATACAGTCTTCTAGTTGCCTTTTTTACTGGATTGATTTGTAGCTGGGAAATTATGAACTCTTGAATCTGCAGTCACAGCTTCTTGTGTCCACCAGTGCAAATTTATAATGCTTATTAGGTGTGTGTGTGTGTGTGTGTGTGTGTGTGTGTGTGTGTTAATGATATTCCACCTGCCTGGGGGGTTATTTTAAAATAAATAAACTAGAGCAGGGTGTCCCTCAGGAAGTTAGTGGAGGTGGTAAGCACTGCCCTCCATAAACTAACTTCATGTTGACGTCGACTCTGCTGGGTCTGTGTGGTGATTATCAATCTAACTTCAGCCTGTTGGAGTTTATATCTCACACATCAGCACCAGATTGTGACTGAAGAGGATTTTCTTTTTTCCCCAACACTGTTCATGTGCTGCACCATAATTAATCAGAGCAACACATCACATTGTGATTGATCAATCAGTCCCCTGCTGAGCTGAGTTACACTGATCCTGACGCATCTCATCTCATTATCAAAGTTACTAGATGACACTTTAACAGTCATCTCACTAAATGAATATGTGGCTTTTGTCTGTGAGATGTAGAGCTACTGCTCTTTTTCACTGAAACTTAAATAGCCTTAAATATTTTATTTCATAAAGATGAAATAATTTCCTCTGATGGTAGCAGAGGAGCTTTTTTAGACAACGCATTAAATACTGTGGGAAACCCTGACTGTGTTTGCTTATTAGTGGTGGATCAATAGCAGAAGTATTAATTGGCATTAATTGACGCCTGCTTATTTTTGCAAGGTCTTAATTATTGTAATTAAAAATATCCAGCCTCCCAGCTCACACTTTGCACAAATATAGAAATATATACTTCTGTTCTGCTTAATGTCAACCTTTCAACACCATTATCACCATCTACCGTCGAAGAAGTGATTTATCTCTCACCTCGCCAGTGTGAGTGAAAAAGTAGCATAATTAACTTGTTTTTCTGGCCTGTTAATGACTGTATTTGCAGGTAGGCTGAGTAGCACTTTGTCTCAAACAGAAGACTGGAAAGTTCTGTTATTCCATACGAACTCTACCATCTCTAAATCAACATTTGAGTGTTGCACATGTCTACTCATTCTGTTTAAACAGTATTTCTGCGGAATTGCAGATAAAGATTAGTCTACACTTAGTTAGTTAAGTTAAGTTATTTTGTTCGAGGATTTTTTAAGGGTGATTGAAAGTTCAATTTCCCTTACCAGGAAATTGATTTGCAACCAGGATCATACAAAAACACACAAATAAAAGAACGGGTAAAACATTTAAACACTAGTGGACAACCAGCAGACATTAAGACTTAGAATGAAGAGGGGTTCAGAACGAGATTCCACAACATCCAGATGCCATAAAATATAACAATAGACATTTAAAACTTCATTTGAAACTCCCAATAGAGGTTTCAATGTAAAATAATGATATTCATACAGCCCTGCCTTTTATCATTCCAACAGCATTCATGAATCTCCAGATTTCAACGTTATCAGTTGGTCAATTTGTTACATCTGATTGTAGTATTTATTCTAGTCATCCTTCTTCCTTATGAACTGCTCTCAGTTGTTCCACTGTCTGAAGTTACAAGCACAATTAGTCTTTAAATCAATCATTCATGGAGAATTCACTTCCTTCTCTCTTTCCACTTCAGGCTGTAGGTGTTAAAAATTTGCCAGAATAAAAGTATGAAGTTATTTCACCTCAGAACTCTAAATGAAAACACTATAAATGTACAAGGTCCTAGCTGAAGGTACCTCCTAACCTTTACTAGAGAACATTACATTTTTAGCAAAGTACAAATCTGCAAACTTGATAAAACACAGCCTGAGAAAAAATATCGCACATTGTGGTATGTGTGCAAAAAAAAAAAAAGGGTGCATTCGGTCCATTTTGTTGCGTGTATTGACCTTCAGTGTCCTTTACTGTTCTCTGTTAGAAGCCTAGAGAACACACACACTAACACACACGCACACACTCACTGTGTCACTGGAGAGAAACACTGATCTTCTGCATGAGCAGAGATGGTTATGCAATGGTCTCACCACAGCAGGTGCGACACACTGACAGTGGCGTGTTGTGAGAAGTGAGGAGGGAGAGGCGGACAGCCAGGGCTATTTTTAAAGCCACTATCAGAGCCATCAGTAAGGTCGGCTCGGATGCAGCATTATCCTGCGTGCCTGCAGACATCTAGGAGGGCTCTTTAAGTTTTTCTTTTTTTTTGCACTGGTGTTGTTTCAGCGGTGAACTCGGATGATGAAAATAAAATGCATATAGATGAATATTTGAAAAGAACTGTACTGCAGTGAAAAGGGACACACAGGGCCAGATCTGTCAGGGATGAAACACTTTGGTTTTAAGTGGTGCTCTGAAGAGAAGGACAGGATTATACTGACTATAATACTCTGCTGCAGACATTATTTTTTCAGGAACGCCACATAACAAACACTCAGGGACCATTTGTTCTAGGAATACTGCCTCCCCAGCAGGATCATTTGGTGTTTCAAGACTATTGAGCATCTGTACGTGCTGCATGTATCCATCTTATCTCACCATCGCCAAAAGCAAATCAAGCATCTCACTGAGTTATGAGATTAAACTTTCTTATTGTACCACAGAGCAGCTGATTTACTCCTGTATCCATGTTCAGACCCAGTAGCGACTCTGAGCATCCAGCATCGAATAACAAGATCAGTTACTCAGTGGGTGTATCTATGCACCATTGGCTCCTCTATCCGTGCCCAGCTTTAGTTAATCTAACCTTGGGTACCTCATGCGCTGCGAGCAGGCAACTGTGGCTAAGGACCCACTACTTTACACCCAGCACCGAATTCAATTAACTGCCCAACTGGAAAATGAGTGTTTGGGGAAATAAAGCATGGAACGAGGAAGCAAAGAAACAGGGGCATTACTGTAGATGATGTGGTCGTGCACATTTGTTATGATTTGCCAGAGCAAAGCAACCGGCAGAGTAAATGTTTTGCAACAGGAGGTTGTTGAGGGCATTCGCTCATAATGTGAAAAGCCACAAAACAACATAATAGAGTTCAATATGAGAATGGAAGTACCTGCAATATATGTTGGCGAACTCTTAACAAAACAAAGGGATAAAAAAAAAGTGTGTCGAGTCAGTGCCTCCAGGCAACAATATGTTCGGTTTAATAAGATTGTTGTATCTCATTAGGATGTTGTGCATCCAGGAACACTGCCAAACAAAAAGAGAACATTTTGAGTAACACAAATGAATCACCAGCTGGGCTCCAAAAACCTACTTCCTAGATATGATGTTCTCTGGTCTCCAGGGTAGGCGTGTAAGAGTATCATGTGTATCGGTTTATTGAACAAAAATGTCTGTTTATCAGTGTTGTTTATATCAGATGTGGGCAAGACCCAGACCAGAATTTATTCAAATCGTCTGTGTTGCTAATATGTTAAACTGTTTCTTGCTGCCAGTTATACTCCTAATATGTATCTGTGTAAGTTCGATTGCCAATAGAATACCACTATAGCGTATTATTTTAAAGGAGAAATCTGTAATATATTTAGTGTAATGATTCATGAAATGACCATGATATGTCATTAGAGATCAAGGAATGAATCAAGCTGAAATACTTAATACTCTGACATCAACGCTGCAGTCGTGGTGTCCCTGTTTGGAATTTCTATTCTGGGCTGGAGTGAGTTTTTTGTATGCCCATTTCACATTAATTAGAACTAAAATTAATGCTGAATGTTTGCTGAATAAGTAAGTGTCTGTTTATGAGTCATCATTACATTAACAATTGTCATTTGACAGCTGATCAACTTACATTGTGGGACTCGGTGTTGCTTGTTATTATCAATTTACATTGTTGTTGTATGTCTTGTACTCCTGCTGTGTTCTTGCAGACTGCCTGAGCTTTTATCTGTCTGAGAAGGAGGGGTGGTGAGAAACAATTTGCTTCAGCCATAGATCATATATTGAATAGGATTTCAACCTATTTGGTATTAAGTCTGTGGCTCCAACTCACTATTTGGACCACATTACCTATTTTTGCACATGCAATTTCTACGTATTATTCCTTTAACCATGTACTTGTTAGTCTAGTAGTAAAACATGATTTATATTTGTAAATAAATCTAAACTGTGTCTAAATAAAAGAAAATGAAAAATGTAAAACTTCAGGAGGTTTTAACAGTGTCAGTAAAAAGTCAGAAGAGCTCATTGATTTATCATGTAGGGATGCACTAAATTTTCGGTTGCACATCTGTATCGGCTGATTCGCCATCGGCTTATCGACAAAAAGGGTGACATTCACAGATGTTTTTCTGTTGTGTCACATCAATTTTGCGCTGGCTAAATGCGGTGTTGGTTATTTGTGGTCAGACACAGACAATAGTAGCTAGCATACTCATCTTCTGTTTAGGAAAAGGACACAACTCTGGCACTATGTAAGACGGCAATGGGTGCCGTGCACATGCAGGGTCTGTTTTCAAATCATCATAAAGATGGAGGAGTCTTTATGAATGTTTCATTGTTGTGTCATTGTCCCGTGTCATTGGGTCAGTTAGGCAATTTTAATACAAAGTTATAAATAACATTTATAAAGACTCCTTAATGTTCATGACACGTGTCATCTTCACCGTGTTATGTATTTATTTCTTTTTGTAGTGGCCCCTTGGATAGGCACCTGTCACTTATAGGTGGGATATTAGTAAATTTTCAGGGGAGCATTTTATAGGGTGACTCTTTTCTTTGTGTGACACATACTTCGCTCCAGCACAGAGTATTTTGTTGGGACGTGCGTGCTTTGGGACGTTTTTGCAGGACAGGTGTCATGTCGTGGTTGACAGTGTCAGGATGGTGTTGTGTCAGTCTTATACCCCTTAAAGTGAAGTGTTGCTGACTATAGTGTCATGCTGTGCAGGTTGTGGAAAAAGCAGGTTGTCACCACTAGTTAGCAGGACAAGCCACACTGTTAGACAGGGTGGAGTTACTCTTTCAAAAATGGAAGTTGTAACGGGATGAGGCTCTGATGAATGTAAAGTCAGTGTGAAGTGTTTATTATTTAGGCTGTACCATAATACCTCAGTGGGACATATTGCATATTCTAAGATCTGAAAACTCTCTGAAAATATGCATACACATTTGAAACAGTCTCTTAATTCAGCTCGTCAGTTTCTCTCCACCGCATGTCACGCAAGGTGCCAGAGGCCTCGATATCAGATTGTGAGGTAAAAATAACATCTGTGCAATATCAGTCAAGCTTTGTCTAACACTGCATAACAAATCTTCTGAAAGCTGATTAAAGGTTGTGGAGGGTGAACCAACAACTTTTGCCAAATGTCAAATGTCTGAATTGATAACTGTAGCTCATTTGTTAACAGTTTGACAAATCAACAAATGGAAAGCCATGCTGCTGTGGCTGCATCTGTTTAAATGTACTGTGTATCTGAATAATATATCAATGAATCCAATGATGATTTTCTATCCTGTGAGATAACTATGAAATGTCAGAAATCAGTGAAAATTACCCATAATGAAGTCCAAGATAATGTCATTAAATTGAGTCTTTGAGTCTTCCCTTCAGAATACACCATACGTTTGGCAAAGGCAGTGGTATCTAACACAAGTTTGGTCTGAGGTAACGTTACAGGAGGTAGTAAGCTAGCATTAGCTAGTCTGAAATGCTAACATTCATAGCTTACGTTAGAGCAGATAAAGATAAAGTTTTATCCATACATTCGGGTACAGCATGTAAAGAAATGCAGGCCTGCAGTTCACAAGTTATGGTTGCTACTCTATGATGGGACAGTACCTGTTCACAGGACGGGCTTAGTGAAGGATCAGTGCATTCATTTGTGATGATGTTAATCCCCATAGTGCCCTTTTTAAGAGCAATCTGAGCAATCCTGAGAACAGAAGTGTACACTAACAATGCAATTCTTGCAGAAATCGACACCTGTCAAAAGTTTTTGATAGCAAATCACAGAATTAATATTTCTATGGTGTTCCTTGAGGTCTTGCTGTGTTATTTTATCTGTACTTGACTGATCAGAAATGGTTAAACTTTGCACCATATCTGTGTAATAAATGCTAGGAATCCCAAAAACTGCTGTTGCAACTAATGATGGTCTTTAATAGTCACTTAATCATCCAATTATTTTTTTCTATTTATTGATGAGTAGTTGTTTGGTCCATAAAATTTTTACAGAAATTGTGTTTCCGAAAGCCTAAGAGGATGTCATCAAAGGTCCTGTCTTGATATTCAGTTTACTGTCATAAAGAGGCAAAGAAGCCAAAAATTATTCACATTTAAGAGGCTGAAATCAGAGAAGTTTGTATTTTTTTTTTCCATAAAACATGATTCAAATACATTATCAGAATTGTTGACTCAGTGAATTGATTATTAATCGATTATTAAGTCATCATTGTAGCTCCATATGAGATATAATGTTCTAAGGTCTTACACACTCTTAAATTTTCAAAATGTGAATCTGCACCTGACCAAAACTACAAAGTTTATTATAGATTTATGGCTAGAAAAACTTGATTAAAATATTTGGCAATTAATTTTCTGGCGATGAGCTAATCAACTAACTGTTTCAGCTCTAACCCACATCCCTACTGCAGGGTTAGAGAGTCTATTTTACTGATCCACTCTTATAAACTCATTTCCACTCCAGACAGCTTAACACACAGCCTTCGAGCTATTAATTAAAGTACACACCTTAGAGACAGTAAACAAGCTCTGTCCTGACAGTCCAGGTGATGCACATTACTACTGCAGGAGACAGTCGACCACATCAGTGGCTGCAGGTGCTTCAGTCCTTCCTCCTGTATCTTTCAGCAGTTTTTATCTTGTAGAGAGGTGGTAATGAAACAGGAGCGAAGTCGTTTAGAGAAAAGCTGTTGATAGTAACACTGAAAACTGAGACTGCGACACGATTCCTCTGAGGGTTGTCTGACAGTCGCCACAAGCTGGGGACAAACCGTTGTAAAGGATGCTCATGAGCAGAAATGCACTCAGAAATCGAAACTCTTTCTCCTTGTTTTTTTTCAAAACTTCCCAATCTTATATGTGTTTTCTTCTCATAAACCTTTAGAGTTTGGAAGGGCAACCAACTGTGGGCTTTTCATTGTAACCTCATGGGACGATAATGCCTCTATTTCGTCTGAACACTTCAGAAAATCTGAAAATCTCCCTCCCTCTCTCCTTTCTCAGTCTGTCTCTCTGCCTTCTTTCTTATCTGTCTTATTGCCCTCATGGTTGACCAAAAGAAAATCTCCTACTGCCAGAGGAGCCATCCTAGCTTGTCCCAAAGCAATTACAAGCCTGGCTATTTCTTACCCTCAGCTAAACATATTGCCGACTGATATTGCATGACTTCCTTCTCCTACCTCTTCTAGCCGCAGATAACAGTGAAAAGTACACTCGCACTGCAGTGAAATTGTCTGGGGAACTTCTCAGAGACTTCGCTTCTGAAGTTAAGCCTTTGGAAAACCTCCCTTTGATTGCAGTTTGAAATTAAGAGCCCTAACTGGCAGTCTGTGTGGACAATAAGAAGAACATCAGACCGTGGCCGTAATGCAAAAGTTAATAGGATTGCAGCAGCGACTATGACACCTTTCAAACATAAACTTTGCGAATTACATAAATGTGCGATTAATTTCCCATGTTGTTCTCATGGTTGTGTAAGTACCTGAGTCACTGCACGGATTTATTAGGTCAGACATCATAACATTGATGTAATACTTCAACACAAGTGTGAACTAAATGCTGTCACATTAACGAAGAGATTTAAGACTTGTGTAATAAATCATTCATTCGGTCATTTAATCACCATTTTGACAAAGATCTGTTTTCATGCAGCACCCTGGTGGCCTAAGGTTAAGGTGCCAACCAGGAACTGTAACATCCTTGATTCACATCTGGCCTGAGACCTTTGTTTAAAGTCTTTCCATATCACTGTCCACTCACTTGCTGTCATCTCTCATAAAATGGTATAAAATGCCCCCTAAAAAGACTCAACAATCAAGCTAGCAGCTCTGTGAGGCTGTCCTTTGGCACAATAGTGCTTCGGGGTAAATGCTAAGCAAGTATAATGTTTACCATATTCACCATCGTGGTCACATTCTAACATTTTTAAAATGTCCCCTCCTAAGTCCTGCCCCTTTTTGGTCTGTGCTCCAAAAAACAGTTTTGCAAGTTTAGTATCTGGCGAACCTCTGTCACCTTTCTTCTTTCCTGTTTCCACTACTTAGATATGCTACATGCTCGGCTTGTCTATGATGAAAAGAAAACAAAATGTTGAATATGGTTAAAAAATGTTGCTGAGGTACCTGTCAAAGCGAGGTAGTCACACCTTAAGTTAGCTCATTTTAGCAGCTAGCTAACTACCTACCTAATCTAAATCAATCGCTAGCCAACTAGATACATGGGATAGCTAATGTTGGCAAAATGCTAGCTAACTAGTTAGCTAATCTACATAAATCATTAGCTAGGTAGTTACATTTGATAGCTAATGTAAGCAAAATGCTAGCTAACTAGCCAGCTAGTCTACATAAGTTGTTTGCTAGCTAGTTAGTGTTTTTGCTAACATTAGCTAATTTATGACAGGACTATATGTACAGATGTCACTTTTGTAGGTCCCCAGCAATGTCTTTTAACAATATTCAAAATGTGTTTTTCTTTTCATATAGGCGAACAGTACAGTACAGTACCGGAAACAGGAAGATATCAAGGTTGCTCAAGTGTTATTGGAACACAGAGAAAAAAGGCGCAGGACTTAGGGAGGGTCATTTGGCACCAAACACAAAGTACAGCAGAGGCTAACCTGGTGATGGTGCTACAGTAGATGAAAATGATCACAAATGTGATTACAGGTCATCCTGAGGGAGACATGAATATGTCTACAAGATTTCCTTGCAATTTGTCCAATAGTTGTTCATGAAAAAAATGTCAACTTCATGGTGGTGCTAGAGGGAACATCAGGAGATCATCAAAGGTGGTACCAGCACCAGAAGTCTACAAGCCATCTAATAAATGATGACATTGATGAGAGGAGTTAAGAGATGATCTACAGGGAGAAGTTTGAGCCAGTACACCTCAAGTTCATGTTGGTCAATGAAGTCACTGTTCACCACCACCTATGATGCTGTCTGTGACAGAACTCTCCTCGTCCTTTGCATCATTCCCTCCTGCATACTGTACCTGATAGCAATCATTAAATCATTGCAGCTCCTTTCACAATGAGTAGAACTTGTCACTTTTGACAGTAGCAATTACAGAACAGTTATGTAATGGAGACTAGGACTCGAACCAAATATTCTACTATTCAGATATTTGTTTGTTGTGTATTCTTATTTCAGTAATCACAAAATACTTATCAGTACATTCTTGTACTACATTTATACTTACAAACATGCATAAAACACACCAAAACCATTTTGAAAATAAATAACAATACAAACGAGAATACTGTAGAAGAACAGCTCCTTTAAAAAAAAAATTGCCAACACTTTTGATTGCTCTGCCCCTCTCTGCTGTTCTTTTAGAGTTTCAATTCCCCCCATCCGCCTGTAGCAAAATCTGCCCCTCCACTAAACTATATATATCAGAAACATTACGACTGCTGTTTGTAATTGAAGTTTTTAAATTATGTACTCACTCCACATATTAATCAATCGTGTCTAAACAGAGAGGCCGTCAGACACACACACAGGCAGGAGAGAAGCCCCTCCCAGCAGATTACTCAAGCCGATGGTTGCAGACGTTATAATTGCATGAGGTTATTACAATGATCTGCTGCATGCGTGATTAGTGAAGAGCAAAGCAGTTGAATCGCTTGTTAAGTGGCAAGGTAAAATGTGTCTGATGTGAACTGTTTGCTAGAACAGGACAGCCCTAATGGAGATATTTATATGAAAGCTAAAAGCTGATACATAAAGACAGAAATGTTACATATTCTGTGTCTGAAATGTCTGAAAATGGTTTCTTTCGCTGTTTGAAAGATGTGGAATGTGGTAAAACATCCTTTAGCACAAAGGACCAATGACAGACACTCAGTTTTTTTCCTGCTGTTTCTCACAAACTGCGTATCAAATTCACTTGAAGGTCAGCTGACGCCACCTTTTTTTCATTTTCTCTGTGACTAAACAAACACACTGTTTTTCTTGCTACTAGGTGCTGACTTATTGTTCAGGAAGACAGTTTTCCCCCGAGGGGGACCGGGTCAGCCGCTGTGCCAAGCCTGAGAGTATGAAAATGGAGGTGACAGGATGTTGATGAGGAGGCCCAAAGCGTTACCTCCAACCGGCGTGCCCTGGAGTGCTCCACTCTGCCAGCCGGTAATGAACCTGTGAGGCTCCTCACCGCTCACCTGTCACCCAGTCACCCAGTCATTCTCCACCACCCGCATTTTCACCCCCGAGAGAAACAGAAACACACATCCGGAGTGTTCAGTATTCAGTTTTAACCGTCAGATGTGTTGTTTGTTTGCAGACAAACAACAACACATTTCGTATGCTACCTGAGTCGGTCCAACTGATTGTACGAAGCACATGAATTTAAAAGGAAATATGGAGCACAGAACAGCTGAGTGAGTGAGAAGTGAAGTGTGGAAGTTGGGAAGCGGTGGAGGGACACAGCAGAAAAATAAGTACAGGTGTGACTTGATAGAGGTAGATGAGGTGTGTGTGTGTGTGTGTGTGCGTGGCCTTACGTGTCACCCCTCTGAGTTCCTGTGCCCAGCAGACTGGATCTCTCTTTCTCCCTCCTTCCTCAATCCCTCAAACCCACTGATGGAGAACATAACCTCGATATGTAAGCTGACAGAGGATTTTCACTCTCACTCCGTCCCTGCTCCTGAATATTCTCTCCTTTTCTCATTCCATTTATTTGGTGAGCCATAAAACCTTAAATAATTCCTGTAGAGTAGCAAAGAAGGAGTTATTTTAGGTGCCAAGAGATGTGGAAGTAAAAGTCATATTCATTTCCTTGCATAGGTAATGTTAGGGGACTGGTAGTTGGATGTTCATGAAACTCCCCCGGTTGAATCATCAGTAAAGCTATCTTTCTGTCTCTGCTGTTCTTCGACAAAAAGTAACTGAAGGGTACCGACCTGTGTATAAAAACATGAGGAAAGAAGTCAAGTATGACCATGAGCAGCAAGGTTTTCAAACATTTCCTCCAACCCAAACAACCAAATACTGCCACTGACATCCAAAGCAACCTGTTAAAAGTGTTTTCCAACTGTGAACCCTCCTTCAGCAGAATGTTTGCTAATGCCAAAAACACCTGTGAACCAGGACTGGGCGATATGTTAAAAGTTTTCAGCCCATCAACCGACGATTGGCGATGTATTTTTCACACAGTCGGATAAATTAAAAGTGTGCGTCCTCTTATAGTTCAGTTATTGTGCTGAGTGCTCCCTTAGGCCGTGAAGTAAGGATTTCTTTGGACCAAATCAGAGTTGGTGATTGTTGGGACAGTGGAACGACAAATCAAGACATTTTGATGAGGTTTATTTTGTTTCCTGTAGATGCTACGTAAGCAGCAGTTGTAGTTTGGCTAATGTTAGGGGCGTTAGCTTCACCCTCTGCACTTTACTGGTGGTTTCTGAGGTGGAGGGTATGTCAGAGCCTTGTGCTTGTGAAGTGGCAAAACGATTGATCTTGTCTGTACACTTGGGATAGTAATAAAGCTGATTGGTAGGGGTGTAATGATTCACTCATGCATCTGATGCATCAGGCTGTAATGTGTAAGATACGAGTGCATCAGTTCAGATGGCGTGTATCGGTGAAAAGCTGAATGTGAATCGGAAAAAAACGATGCAGCATTAGTTTATCGATCCATCTCAGGACGCGCATATGCTTCATTTTTGGCATGAGTGACCTGCTGGTGTAACTTTCTTTCCTCCGTTTTCTGTCTCCTCCTGCTTCTGCCTGCACCACTCTCACTGGATGCCCGTTGCCTCGGTCACGCAAAACAAGCGCTCCCCCCTCCCTCTCCTGCGTCTCCTCCTCATTTCCTCAAAACGGACTGTGAAAGAATTTATGTCGCACTGTATCGCACCACCAAACTTTCGTAACACGCAAGTGTAGAACAAGTTTGGGTTTTATAAGAAAGGTGAGAGACACTGCTGCAAATAATTTCTGTAAAACATGTCTGACAGCGGAGTACAGAGACACGAGTCTGACCCACAGAGACATCATGTCACCGTGAGAGCAGGTAACACAGAGCATTACTGCTCTTTCACACTGATCAAAACCACAGCACTCAACACATGAATAGAATAGAATAGAATATCATCTTAATGCAAAAAATTTCTAAGATGTATAGTAACGTTGAACATATATTGAGATGCGCATCGAATCGTCTCAGTCAGTGAGATACACACCCCTACAAATTGGCCAATACGTTTCAAATGTTTTAATAATATATATTTTTATGTTCACTTTTATAAATAGATATGGATAGGTGATTCAGTAGGTTAGCTCACATAATTGCAGGAGAATTCATGTTTTGTTTTTTGTTTTCTTTACAAATAAGGCGCTAATATGTTGGATTCATGTTAATTTGTACTTTAATATTCATAGTGTAATTTTTGGAGAAAAAATAACATAAAAAAATCAATCAAACAATAATTTGAGGGTCCCCCTACAGTAACCCAGAGGACCCCCTAGGGGTCACGGACCCCATGTTCTAAATCTCTATATTCTGACATATTTGCCAAGCCATGTCCAGTTTCAAGTGATCCAGTCAAATATGGAGGATTAGTTCAAATCCCTCTCATACTAATGTCTGGGCCACATGTTCAGTTTCACCAGGAAACACGTCAGAACACGGAGAAGCTCATTTCAATACGACTTTAAAGCCATCAAGACAAAAGATGTGACTTCTTTTAAACCAGCTTAAAATAATTCAAACCGATGGCCTGATGACATAAACCTGTAATATTGTTAAATTATCCAGGAGATTCCTGTGCTTCTATATTGAGTAATATTGAGGAAATCATTAAAAGAAGCTTTTAATGTAAATTTGCAGGGTTTAATAATACTTCTCCTCCCCTTTTGCGGCACTATTCTTCTCTTCTTTCCTGTGTCCTTTTAACCTCATCCTGTAGACGAGGTCTCATCAATTTGAATAGAGTTGGTAATAGAGTAGAAGTTACACCGGATGGGACAGATAATCTCTGTTTTTTCACATTTCCCACCTTCATTCCCTTTGCATTTTAACACCATTCTCTTATATTTGCTGTATTAGTATCAAGGTCTGCTGGAGGCCACATTATTTTATCAGCATGGTTGCTCCTGGCAGCACTTTCACCCACCATGAAGCGATTGATGAAGGTGTTTGCGCAGGAAGCAACTCCTGGCTCGGGTGGAAATATTTGCCTTTCCATAAAACATTTTGTCCAGACAAAGTGAAATGGAATATAAATTAACAAACACACTGAGATGCAAAATATGACTGGGAGGTGATTTAGTTTCGTCTCAAGAACAGTCAAATTCACCGTCTGTGTGATTTAAAACGGCGCTATGTCTGTACTCCATCAACCGGGATAATTGAAACGTATTTTAATTAAAACATTACCCATCAATCAAATGAAATCCACCCAACAGTAAAATTGATGAAATACCATCGTGGTGTATTAGTGTCTTTCACTGAGGTCACGTGTTGTAAATAACATTACACTGTGTTATGATTCTTGAAATGGTTTGACAAAAATTAGATTGGATTTAAAGTACGTCCTATCTACTTCGTCAACATTCATACAGGCTGGTGGATACCACTGTGAGGATATATTCCCACTGGTTAACAGGGATATGTACTGAAAATCAGTGCTAAACTCGTACCAGTTCCTGATCAGTCAGTTCTGAAGTATTGATAAGTTCCTAGAAAAACTGTGCTGCTTTCGGTATTTATGTAACGCTTATTTGCTCATGTTGTACGGACGTTAAGGTAAACAACGCGTCCAAACTCACAGCTGTTCATGATTATTTGCTGCTTTCAAATGAGGTCCCATTTTACTGTGGACCCTGTCATGTGGTATTCACAACCTCATGAGTGGAAATTTTCTGAAAGCTCTGAGTTCCACACAGACAACTTTCCGTGTCGTAACTGAGGGTGTGTCTGTGCGTATGTTTTTATCAGAGGAAATTCCTTATAGTTGTTTTTACATTGCATACGCACCACAAACTCCAGGGACCCTGACTGGAAGTAGAGGCACATTTCAGTGTCAGTACCATGTTGGTGGTTGGCTGAGCGCTGGGCGATAAAATGATCTCAGTACGGGATTATGGCAATTTAGGATATAGACAGATCTAAGAGCTGAAATAACGCAACAGCAGCCAGTCAGTGCGCTGCAGCCTCTGCTCTCTTTACCTCCCTGTCTGTGTCGCTGGTCCTCCACACACACACACACGCACACACGCACACACGCACACACACAGACAGTGGACAGCAGCACAGACCACAGCGGAGTGAATGATACCGACTTTAGAATATATTTTACAACAATACTGATATTCATTATCCATCAGTGCAAAAAAAGGGAGACAGTTTGATCAAGTTATCAAGCAGAGCACAAACTCTGCCTCTCAGCTCATTATGATATAGTGCTGACAGTGAACTTGTGTCATCCTCCAAAACTGACAAATTGTTGACAGTAAAGGAAGGATTGAGCTAAGTTGTTAAACGAGCTAAAACAAGTTTGCAGTGTTAAATGTTTACATAATGTTATTCAATACATTCTTTTATCAGAAAACAAATTCTAAACTAAACCATAGCCAGACACTGTTAATTTCACTGTTATGCTATTTTTAATCTTAATAAATTATTCATATCTTAATAAATAATATCTTAAAATCTCATCAAGTTCTATATATATGATCCATACAATGTCACAAAATGGTAAAAATTGT
This sequence comes from Lutjanus erythropterus, assembly GCF_056507025.1. Taxonomy (NCBI): domain Eukaryota; kingdom Metazoa; phylum Chordata; class Actinopteri; order Lutjaniformes; family Lutjanidae; genus Lutjanus; species Lutjanus erythropterus. Next base: position 13,659,034 of record NC_139319.1, on the reverse strand, counting down.
AGATCACTGTTTCCCACAGCCCAAGGTGTCCTGTTGTGATGACAGTGAGAGGAGAGGAAGACGGCACGACTGCAGCAGAGCAGAGAATAGTAGGAGGAGAACATGTTCTTGGAAGCTGAATAATCACATCTAGCATTCATGCAATCAAAGGCAAATAATCAGTGGATCTCTGCAATATTGTTTTAAGCAACTTTAGTAGGGTTTTTTGATGTAGCTCTCATGGTATTGAGAAAAATCAATAAGAAAAAACAGAATATGAAACAGATGTCCACACACAAACCACACAGTTTAATGAAAAAACTCAAAATGAGCACAGAGACATGAAGAAACAATGGTTACACTGGCACCTGGAAACAATGCTGTTACATTTAAAAAGTGATGAACATCTGTGTTTTTAGAATCATTGTAAGCACAGTAATGGCATCATTATGTACATGTATTGGTACTCTGTATTGTTGATTGTTGTTGAGTGACATTTAAATTGTTAATATGTCTATGACCGATTATTATTTTGATCCCACGATTATTCTCGTAGACTACTGGAGTCAAAATCCTAACAGTCTTAAATATTTAGTTAAATTTCCAAAATGTAAAGATCACTTGATCACCTGCCTTGGCTTTGTTGTTTGTTGATGTTTTCCTGAACTGTTCTGTTGTTTAGACATCCTAAAGTCGGCTTAAATTGAGTATTCAGTGTGTGTAACTCATTCTGTTGTTTACATCCCAGTACCATTAGAGGATTAACTCCAAACAGCAACTTTGACCCTGGTTTACTAAAGGTGGACTGACCTTTAAGGTGGTGTAGCTGTTTATATTTTAGTGACAAGCTGCCCCTGCTTTGCGCAGGAGGTGATCACAGCACTTGACCCTATTAACCCACTTAAAGGACTGTTGAATCTTTTCACATCTTTGCATGTCATGACTTTATTTTTGCATCACCTTGTGTAAAATAGTATTGATAAGTATCTGTATCAATAAGCAGTATAAATATCTGTACTGATAAAATTTGATAACTACCCCTACCAGTTAATAAACTCACAATACCACCAGTGTTATTGATTACACTGGACATCTTACAAGAAAAAGTATGAGTGATGACGCTCAATATGTGTAACGTCATCGTGCTGCTTTTGATCTTTAGCTTTTGATCTTTAGATCTTCCTCTTACTTTGAACAAAACAAATGCCTAGAGGGTTGTTTCGTTATTAAGTTTTGAGTTGCAAGGTCTATCTTCCACACTGACCCCATCAACTGTGGCTGACATCCATAGATGAGCTGTAAAGAAACTATAATGTTAAGTGCAGACCATCTGTAATGTTAAAGCTATAATATGTCACATTTCTGCACTGAAATGTCTAAAAATGCCACACATAAGTTAGATATTTGATTGAATAGTGTACTTATGTTATCCAAAATGTTTCCAACAATGTTCAAGTGCAGAGAAATACGTAATTTATTCAAAGTAACGCGCTTTTCATGCTAGCCCTTGCCGGCTTGGTGCCTTAACTTCTGAGAAAACACAGGATACCACAGATAAGCAGGCAATGTAACGTAATGTGCTTAAAACTTTAATATTACCTCATGCATGAACATGATTTCTGCCCGAGTCATGTCAGAGAGATTTTCTGCAGTTATGGTGGTTGTTTGCAAGTTAAGGAAACTACTCCCACAATCCTACACTGCTTCACAACATCATCAAACTGTGTCTTTTGTTACTGTTTTGTTTTATGCTGTTAAACCAAGGGAGGCTTAGTTTTGACAATTTAGCACCATCCAACACCTTCATGGTGAACAACAGAATTCTCACTTTTATGCCTCTGCACACCCCACAACTATTTGGTGATGCTGGGACTTGGTATAATTTCCCTTCCAGGGGATTACAACCACATCCAGTGGTGAAGCAACCCCGTGTCAGACCGTGATTAGCCTACAGTGGTAAATTTGAAATCTGATTCCTGCTATTCATCTGTGCTGCAGCTGCAAGGAGCAGACACCCTCAGTTTTTAATTGTGGCATTCGTTATCCAACTATGTATTGATAACATGCTCAGCTGTTGGGGATAGTGGGCAAGTCATATAATCATTGTGTGCCCAAACACCATGGAAAGACTGATTTATGCCCTTTTCATGTACAAAAATAGATACAGTGCTTAACAAATTTCAAAGTTCCAGTACTCCAGATTCCTTTTTCTTAGTCAATAGTCTCTGCACAGCTTTGAAGTTTGCTTGGAGCCATTGTCTTGTTGGTATATGAAGCAACGACCAATCAGATTCAGTCCAGAAGGGATTCCATGATGCACTAAGATGTTGTGGTAGACGTTCTTGTTCATGATACCGTCGATTTTCACTAATTCGCCCACACCGTTTCCACAAATGGAACCTCATACCATAATGGAATCTCCACCGTGTTTCAATGTGAGTGCAATGCATCTGGCATCAAAACGTTCTCCAGCTTTTCTGCGGACATGAACATGACGATGCTGACCGAAGAGTTCAAACTTGGACTCATCCGTCCAGAGTACCTTCTTCCAGTCATCAACAGTCCAGTGTTTGTGCTCCCTGGCAAATCTGAGGCATTTCTGGGTGTTTGCAGGCCTCAATAATGGCTTCTTAGCAGCTAGTCTTCCCTTTAAGCCTTGTTCCATCAGTCGTCTGCTTATGGTCATTCTGGAGACTTTCTCAGACTCTGATCTAGAAGCATTTATCTCTGTTTGAAGATCAGCCATGGTCTTCCTTCTGTCTCTAGTACTTAAAATCTTGAGATGTCTCACATCTGCTTCAGTTCAGTTTTAGTTTTCGTTTCCTGCCTCTTCCTTGGCACATTTTGTAAGTACCAGTCTCTGCAATTGACTCCAAATTATACTTGACCACACTGTGAGAACACTTCCTGTCTTTACCTATTTGTCTCAGAGACCATCCAGCATCATGAAGTGCTTTAATGCGGACTCTTTCATTTTCAGTGAGCTCTCGATGTTTTACCATTTTGAACAGGAATGAGGAATTTCAAACTGAATTCACCTTTTTATACCCAAATTTGTGCTGGCTCACTGGGCTTCTCTGACAGGTCAGAAATTAGTCAAGTATAACATTCAAACACTAAAATTAAATTTTCTGTTCAGAAATGCAAGTAAATAACTATAATTTGACATCTTAATCAAGAAATAATAATGTGCTTTACTATTTTTTCTGTTTTTTGTAAAACGGTTTGAAAATTCATGGATAACAATAATAATTATACTTTAGCATTAAAAATATAATTTTGATGAAAGAGCTCCTACATACTGATGTATCAACCATTACAGAAACATAAAAAATTGTAATTGCCAATGCTGTTAGCGCAGCTGTGGCATAAACCTTACATTGGGTGGTGGTCTGTTAAATTTGTGAAGCACTGTACCTTTATTTTTAAGCTTTCAGAAAACGTCCAGAAACACAGATGAAATCAATGCAAAATACAAACAGAGAGCTCTGTTTATATTTGACTGCTTGTCTTACTTATGGTAAATGAGCCTCAACACTGGTAACACCTCCTGCTGCCTAATACGGGCTGGACTCTAATTCATAGTGACCACTTTATTAACAGTAAATGCAGACGCATCTGTAGGAATGACAGAGACTCCATCTCAGGGTCGCAGTGTCTCCCCATGGCAATACGTGGCACTAAAATGGAAAACAATACATGCATTGGGAGCCGGGCCAGGCGACGGGCTCAGTGGAACCAAAGGTCGTTGTCTTTCAATAAATCAGTGGAGGCAATAGCAGGGATGATTGTATAGGCTGGCGGCCATAGCAGAGCTATTACTTATCCCCCTGTCAGTGCACTGGGTCCAGTCATTGTGCTCAGGCCGGCAGTGGGTCGCACAGTCGTGCCAGGAAGAGCTCAGAGACATACAATAAAACAACCTCATGCACATGTGCAAAATGCATGCAAATAAGTTAAAACTGCCCATTACCACTGTGGATATTTGCAGTAGTCTGTGTGTGTGTGTGTGCGTGTTTGAGTGTGTGAATGAGTCACGTCAGTTTGCTGCAGTTCCTCCTGACCTTATAAGGCCGCAGCTAATCTGCAGTCGGCCTGTAGTGTCATTAGTTCTGTCATTTGTCACTCTCCTTGCAGCTCAGACTTTCACATATTCATCAATGACTGTCTAACAATAATGTAGGTGATTTGCAATCATAATGCAATTATGAGGCTGTATTGACGTGATTAAAATTTAATATTCCACTGCAGGACAAGGCTGCAAGTTGCTTTAACAGTGTTGACAGCAGAGAAGCCCAGAGAGGATGTTGTTGCACCTCTGACTGGATGGAAAAGAAAAGAAACCACAGGAGAGAGGAAATTAATGAAGGGCCAGACGTACAGATGAGAGGGTATTAACCTACAAGGAAGGAAGTTGTCTTCCAATATCTTGGCTCCCCGTGCTCCCACCCACCTCATGTAAACTGTCCTTCATGAGGATCTGCACTATGAGGTGGTGAAGTCAAGGTCACTTCTGCTACATCAGAGTGATTCAGGACCAATAAAAACGACCCACCCGACTGCCCCAGAACTGAACTGAGAGAGAGAACATGATTTGTTTTTCACCTGCCGATTTTGAAAATCGTTCAAAGCTCACTGGACACTATCAGCAATATATAAACCATAGCTCTCAAACAGCACTCTGCTCATAAGCAGCACCTACACCTTCAATGCTCCAGTCAATCTTCTTCTTGGCTGTGTTATTATTGATAGATTAACCTTCGAGAGCCCAGTTCAATATTGCTTTGATCTGTACAAACACAGCACTGCAGTTTATTATTTCTGTAATAATCACATACGAAAACTATGTAGAATCTTCTTTTGGACATTTCTATTGTTAGTAGTGCTGAAATGTTTGGTTCATTGATTACTCCACAAAAATTTAGATGAATGATTTATTATTGAAGTCATGTTTTGTTTTGTTTTTTTTTACATCAGAAAAACTTAATTTTCAGTTAAGATAGGAAGAGTGTACATGGGATTTTTTATCAATTTAATATTAGAAAAGTTAATCTTTAGGAATTTTATCTTATTGCTTCATCCAATCTTATCAGGTTAGGAAATCATAAATACTCAATCCAGCATCCCTTATCAAATGATACGTCTGTTACCTGGCAACCAACACTGCTTTTCTCATCTTGTTGAGCTAAACAGTTCTGTAAATGTTGTCTTTTTTTCTCATTGAAACACACTGAAACATATATAAAGTAGTGCAAAATGGGCACTTGACTCCAAGACAGATGAATTAGAGGCTTTGATATCAAATTATGTGCTTTTTGAGAAATTTCCAACAACGGGTGATAAAAGAAAGAGAGTGGGCGAAGGTAGTAGACACAGTCTCCCCCATATCCAGCATCCATTGTGTGAAAGCATCAAAAGACTGTATAACTGTTCACCTATAATGGCTTCTCTTTTCTAAATCACCCGAATTACCATGGTTACCAAGCAGTTAAGATAGGATCCCCATGTTAAAAAATTTCTGTAATATCACCTCAGCTTCTCAAATGTAATAGGGCTCATCTCATCATACAGCGCTGGGTCTGACACCAAACTCTCCTTCTGTCACAGCTGCCCCAGAGTGAGAGGCATCAAGTGGGTGTGGGGACACTTAAGAGCCCCTGAGAGAGTCGTCTCTATGTGACTATGAGTTGGAAATTTGTGCCTACGCACCAACCAGCTGTTCAGAGTATCCAGCCCTCTTAGAGTCTTTAGGTGGGGTCCTGGAGAGGATACTGAATGAGGACTCTGTAGAGTCCGCTGGGAGACTTGAGGCGGCAGACGGGTACCAGGGGACCAGAGGGGCTGTAGCTTCAGTGGTGTCAGAGTTCAGGGAGGCTATGTGGAAGGACTTTCTTGAGGCTGGTCTCAAGGAATGATACAAGCTGCCAAAACAGGTTTCCTCTGTAGTATAATGAGCTCAGACATCTGGAGGGAACTCGGGGTAGAGCTCCTTCATGTCAAAAGAAGCTGGTTGATCAGGATGCTTACTTGGCGCTTCAACTTGGATTAATTGATTAATAAATTATTTAATTAATTGTCAACTGTTTTGATAACTGATTAACCAGTTTGAGTAGTTTTTTTTAACCAAAAAAGTCAAAATTCTCTGATTTCAGCTTGTTAAATGTGAATATTTTGGGGTTTCTTTACCCCTTTATGACAGTAAAATGAATATTCTTTGGTTATGAGAAAACCACTTGAGGATGTCATCTTGGGCTTTGCGAAATACTGATTGACCTTTTTTTTCTGACATTTTATAGACCAAACAACTATTAATCAAGACAATAATCAACTATGATGATAATCATTGTTTGCAGCCCTATTGGAGAGGTTATATATGCCATCTGCAATGGATGGATGGATGGATGATAGATGGGTGGACTAAATAATTGTTCAACACAAATCAAAATCCAGTTTGTGGAAACTTTTTTTGGCTCATACTGGGGACGAACAGGAGACAGACGCGGCCTGAAGTGCTGCCTGCTTCCATTCGGCGCCCATGCGAACCAGCTGGGCTGTCCAGACAGAGTGCCACAGACAGACTGACTCGTGATCTGCAGCAATATTTTCGGCGTCTGTTCTATTTTTGTTTGTTCATGCTCTGCGAGCAAATATGGCCTCAAAACAAACTGATAATCTGCAATAAATGATATAAATGGAATTGTATAAATGATCTGATTCTGATAAATGGTAAAATATGGATCCCGTGCCTTTCAGCTCTTTTCGTTTTTCTGCCCCTCTCTCACCTGTTGAGTCTCAGTTGCCCTGATTTTTTTCCTCATATGATGAATCAAAATCTGGCCATCCACTTTAATTATTAGAAATAGTATCACCGTTGTTTGTGGATGGTTTTTTTTTACATTACGTACTTATTTCACATATTGTCGGTTGTGTCTAAACAGAGAGTGAGAGCAGACACACACACAGACAGAGAAGAATCCCCTCCTCACAGATCATACAAGGCGACGGTCCTTTTAACTACATAATTCACGAGGTTATTGTAAAGATCAGCTCTTTGTGTGATTGGAAAACGGCAGAGGAGCAGAATCACCCGTCGATCGGCACGGGCACGGCTGCCGCTCGCTCAAGAATTAACACGTTGTTGCACTTTGCGGCGTGTCCGCTTGCTGTGTGTCCCGGATGTAATAAAACTGATTCTGATTAACATTAAACTTAATACAATACAAACACACTTGGTAATCATCCATGGATTGAATTGTGGGTTACAGTAAAAAGATTTTGGAGTCAACAAGACCAACAACAGCAAATACAATTTTATTGTACCTCATTAAAATAAGTAGAACAGTGTGTTTTTATATCAGTAATGAGTTTGCACATATGTATGTTTATTTCTGCTCTAAGTTAAATAACTCATAGACCATATGTAGAGAGCTAGTTTAGTTTGAGTCATGATAAACCTTTGGCATCTCCACTAAATAATGTAAGAACACAGGATACTACATAAAACATACACAACTCGTGTTCTGCTGCAGGTGTCAGTAAATTAAAAACTAGAGTTGTGGGTGCTGTAGAGTTGTAAATATGCCGAACAAAAGGCTCACAAACTCATTTGGAAACTTTTAGATACAATCCATCATCCAGCAGAGTTGTAGTCTGTCAGTTCAAATAGTGACATTCTGGAAAAAAAAAAAGAAAACAAAATAAAAAATTATTGCACAGTGTCTTCCATGGCATCATATCACATAATGAATGTGGCACCAACTCCATTTTTTTTTTGCAATATTACAAACTTAAAATAGACCCTGCTATCGAATGTTATCACATCCATCAAAACAAAAACAACAGTGCTCCGGAGCGAGACATCTCCATAATACAATACATTATAAAAATACAGATTCAAATGCGAGAAGCATCCTGAGGACACATTGTGAGATATTCTACAAGAACCCCTCATTACTTCTGGAGCACAATCTGTCTCTGTCTCTACTTTTAAAATACTCTTCCAGAATCTATAAAAAGAGATTTCGCTGCTATTCATTTATATTAAATGAATTCGGTCAATTTGTCAAATGATTTTCATCATGGAAAATCATTATTATGGTGATTTGATGAAGGCTTGTTCACCAGCCTGATCAGAAGAATTGGCAGCAGGAGGTTACTGTGTTCCAACGTTTAGATTTCATGTTTCAGTGCCATTATTGAATTGACCACCTGTTAATATGTCCTGAATCTCAGCCTGTCTCCATTCTTTAGAAGTGCTTCTAATTTATCCTCAATAATATAGACTAGAATGGATGACGCTGGATAAGAAGAACACATATTTTACTTAATAATGTGGAGGAACACCATGTTGATATTTGGTATGAGTCAGATTCAGTGTGTCTTCACTCTGTCATGGACTCAATCGTTTTATGTTTTGTTTGTCTGTTAAATTGAAATGATAAAAACACGTAGTGTGGCAGAGGAGGCCTTTAAGTCACTGACCATGCACTGACACTAGTTATGGAATGTAACTAAATACATTTACTCAAATACTGCACTCAAGTACAAGTTATTGTACTTCACTTGATTATTTCCTTTTTATGCAGCTTTTTACTTCTACTCCACTACATCTCAGAGACAAATATTTTACTCTTTATTCCACTACATTTGTTTGACATATTTAGTTACTAGTTGCTTTTCAGATTACAATTGTTCGTACCCTTCTTGTCCAGTGAAAACTCCAACTATCTCCAACCTTGGTGATTGTGAATGTTTGTGATGAACTGAAGGACGCGTTACTTCATGGGTTGAGAAATTCTACAGAAAGCTGAAACCAGGGCTCATGACATTTCTTGAATAAATGACTTTTTAGAGATACATGTTCGTCTCAGAACAGTAACGCTAATGTATAACGCTTATACAATGTGGTGCATTGCCGTATGTGCCATTTACACTGGGGACGCTGAAGACATTTAAGGGGGGCTGATTTTGTCCCCACCTCTGTTCTGAAAAACAGCTTGTACCAGGAAATGTTAACTAATGAATGGGAAAGTTTTTAGAATTGTTTTTGCAGAATGAAAATAAAAAAGAGTCATGATTGATTTAACCTCCACTGATGCTTTGTACAGTAGATGTGATATTGACATTGTTTAATTGACTGACATGGTGTTGCAGTTGTGGATGTGATGGATGACTGCCGCTTGTGCTGCTGATGTTGTACTGCGTTGCATCCTTAGAGTTTTTGTCTTGTCACTCAATAGTAGCCTAGGCTATGCCATTTGGATGTGTGGCAATGCAGTTTTTTCCCCACGACTTGCCATAATTATCTACTTTGACCTCGTACCAATTAGGGATGTGTGTGATTAGTCAACAATATGATTAAACGTCCCCACCCTCACTAGTCGGCACCAGAAATACTAGTCGTTAAAACTATTTATCAGTGTTTCATTCATGCACGATGCCAGTTAACTGTTACCTCTAAGATGTTGCCCGCCACTAGTTGGGGCTGTAGCCCCTCTCGCCGTACACTGTAAGTGCGTCTGCCCCAATCGCCCAGGCAACCCTGGATGTTTATAGCAGCAAAGTTGGACAGATGACAGCTCATAAAACCAGCGCGGTTTGGCAGTGTTTTAATCTAGAAAATAGAAATAATGTTGAATGTAGACTGTGACAGAATTAGCTGGTATATAACCACTCGACTGGAACAACGTGACGATTTCATATGTCTCTTAATACACACAGTATTTTTTCAGACAGTGTTGAACATTACAAATCAATAAATTATGCTCAATTTTAACTGCTTTCTGAGTGTTAGACTAGTCGACTAGTCTAAATTAAATTTTGTGTTTAATCGACAAGGTAATTAGTTGCCAGGAACATCCCTAGTAACAGTTCTCCCATAATGCCGACATTGCTTTTGGAGACGTTTAAAAAATGTTTTTCTAACTACAGCAGGAAAATCCAAAATAGTACAACACTGACAGGGAACATTTTGCTGCACTTTTACTTTTCATTTTTCAGTTTAGGTGCTAATATTTACATACTTAAGTAAAAATCTGAATGCACGACTTCAACTTGTAGTAGATGTTTTTCAGAGTGTAGCACTAGTACTTTTGCTTCAGTAAAGGATCTCAGTTCTTTTTTCACCACTGACTTGCAGCATCCCTGGTAGGAGTCTGGCTGTCATTCCCCTTCTCTCCTGATACCTCTTCATTCTTTAGTTAGTGAATAAAACACCCCCAAAATAATTAAAAATATGCAGCATACAGCAAAATCACATCTACCTCTAGATATTTCTCCAAGTAGGACGATCGTGAAAGATGATCTCTGCTCAAGAAAAAGCAGGTTTCACGGTATTTGACACAATTTATATGTAAATCCTGCTAAAACACTGATCCAGTCTGTATGACTTAATCAGTCTGTATGTGGGCAGGCCACCTACATTGTACATTACAGTGCATGACGACTAAATAAATCCATCAATTGCTGAATTATACAGTCTTGGCAGGTGTAATGACTGTAAATTAATTTGCTTAATAGGGGCAAATAAATTTACAGGATACAAAGAGGATTTCCATTAGTGATCAGGATAACTGGGTTTTATTTTAATTCACAGCATTTCTGACACTGACTGTCTGTCCCTGGTGGCTAAATGATGCTGACTGGATGATGCATTGTCATATTGTGAAAAGTTATTCTGAAACTCTGTGTTCATCTCAGTGTACGGGTTGAGCAAGTGTCACTTTTTAAATTAAGATGAAGTCAGTGGTGAAAGGAATTTTAAAAACAGGGACAGGGATGACTTCTGCTGTGCTCAATGACAAACATGGATCTCCTCTTTTCTTCTCCAACTGTTGCATGAATCTTCCTCCTTAAGCTTTCTCGGGGGAGGTGGGATTGAAGTGAAATCTGTGCGTGCTTTACCTCTGCTGTCGAAGGCGGCTTCAAGATGCCGGCTTCGTGATCTGCGGTGATGCGCGCTCTCCTCCTCCCACACAACACACCCACACTCCACCTTGACTTTTAAAGGGGACACGTCAGTGGCAGCAGACAGTCCTCAGGCCACGGCTGCAGTGAGACGGGAGATCAATGATGAGACTAATGATGGCGAGCATTAACTGACTCTTTAAATAGATGGAAGACGGAGACGGTAAATGGCATTAATAAGATATCACAGAACATCACAGACGGTCAGAATTGTACAGTTAAAAACGAAATATTGGCCAAATATTAATGTCAATAAGAAAAGCAGCATCTATAAATATGATATATTATACATTGTAGTTTGTGCACACTGCAGCTAAAAATATGTGCACAACCTTAGCTTTATGTCTGAGGCAGTTTTTTATGGTTTGGTCCAGGTCAAGAGTTCCACTTAAGGGACACTGTAATGCTTCAGTATGTTGTCATATTTCAGACAGTTTTAAAAAGATACTTTCAAAACAGCAAAGCCTCTGTGCTCAAAGTGAAGTCCATAGGGAAAACTGTTTCAAGTTTGATGTGGAAGAACTTGACTGGCCTGTACATAGTCCTGACCTCAACCCCATCAAACACCTTTCCCTCACCGTGCTGGCGTCTTCAGTGTCCAGCTCAGTCTGGCTTTTTGGACTGGAGATCCCGGCCGGACCAGGATTGAACACAGCATACGAGACTGACAGTAGCCAGCGCGACAGAGAGTAGAATACCGAGGAGGTTTTCTTGCAAGTTTTGGCTCCTGGCACCTCGGGACTGAGTCAGCTAATTAGGCGGTTAACTCCATGGCTAAATGAGCTAACTAGCTAACACCAGCTCCAACTAATAGCACATCTCAGCTAGTCGACTGACATGAAACTATAGTGACATGAAATTATTCATGACACTGTTACAACAGCATTTGGCAGTGTAATAAAACTTAATGACATCTGTATGACAAGTCCAAATGTACCATTTTATTTGAGGTCAACAAAAATATTCATTACACACTTATAATGGTTTCATGACAGCAAGTGTCAAAACCAACCACACATGACAGTTTAACGTAATGTTAAAGTTCCTTTAAGTTTGATCATGTAAAGTTGTCATAACAAAGACATCTCAAACAGTGTCATCTTTGCATTTAAGATGACATTATTGACAATTTGACACAGAACAGTCATAAACATTTAAAAGAGGAACATTTAGAGATGTCATTGCATGGATATAACAGTTTTATGCAAACCCCTTCAAATAAAGTGTAACCAAATGTAGTCAGTGGTGGAAAATTTGGTTAATGCAGAAATGTTACATAATATACCTTTCAAAGCTGAGAAAACTTTTAGACTTCCCGTTTTTTTCAGAAGTAACCTGTAGCTTGAAAATTTGATGGCGTCACTCTGTTCGAGCAGCTCTGAAATAAGGAGGTGAGGACTGACACGCTTATGAACATACGTGCAGACACTCATGCTTACACACAAACACAGACACTTATTCAAAGGCAGACAGACTGACAGACAGGTGAGATCAAAGCCTGAGCAGCTGGTGGTCTCCCTCCTCTGGAGACAGACAGATGGCACGCCATTAATTACGCAGAAACCACAGTGGACTCAGCCCACCTGAGATTAACCGTCTCCCTGCTGCTCTTAAATAGAGACTTCTGCAAGGAGGAAACTCTGAGGATCTCTCTCTCTCTCTCTCTCTCACACACACACACACACATACACACATACACACACACACACACACACACACACACACACACACACACACACACACACACACACTCATACACAGAATATAAAAGAACTGAAGGCATCAAAGAGCACTAAAAACACATTCAATGGTTTATACAATTGTAAAGAGTATTAGCCACTTGCAATTCAGAAAGCATCACTGAAAATAAAGCTAGAAAATTTAAACAGCCCTGCCAAGAATGAATTAACTGATAACCGAATAAATGAATTTAATGATTGTGTTAATGCTGTGCCTCAGTTTAAGCGTGAAATATTAAATATGCCTGAATACAATCCAAGCCCTAAAGTAATGATTATTTTGGATTCCAAAGGAACATTTTAATATCCATCTTTGAAATTATATGCACTTAAAATTTTATAGTCAACCCCCACACTATGTTTGATCCTCTGATTCAGCCAATGGTGGTTGTGTGTGCCATTTTATTTATTTATTTATTTATTTATTTTGTAAATTTATTCACAGTTAGTGACAGCATGTTTGGGAGTAAGATATTATCAGCAGTATTTTTTACATTTTGAAAAACATATTTTATTTTAAATGTCTTTGTTTAATTTTGAAAAATATTGTATTTTATGTCTGCATCTGCCAATGGGCCATGATGATAACAGTAGGCAGAATGATAAGTGTATATTTACTACAGGAGAGACTTGATATTCTCAGCTGGGAAAAATATGTGCAAATATTAGTATCTGCGTCGGCAATTGGCCAGAATTACTTGGAAGATATTGACATATTGGATATCTGCAGTAGTCCAGTATCATGCGTCCCTTGTTTTTACTGTTGCTACTACAGTTGGGTATTTAAACTGATGAGATAGTCCTGTTTTGAATAATACATACTAGTTTGTCTTGACAAGAAAAGCGACATAAATTGACCAAATCTTGCTAGTTCAGGAAGATAACTTGAGTTGCACTGCTGCACTTAGAGCACAGCCTAGGCAGGTAAAATACTCTTTATTAATTACAAAATATTATTTTACTCTACATTAAATGTGTTACAGATTATTTGATGTGATTTTTATCACATTAAAGTTGAGCCAAACTTAAACCTCATATGTTATTTTCTAGATCTAGGTCTGTATATTACAAGTCTGTGTATTACAACATTGAGATACATACATAGAGAGTTGGAGCCATGGAGGGTGTAGTAATTAGGCTGAATTCCTACTGACGATGTAGGCTTGAAGTAAGTTGTGTCCCTCAGCCCTTCTACCCAGGCTGGAAGCTCAGGCAGGTTGCCTGCTTGCTGCAGGGAAACTAAACAGGTAGACCACAAGTAGAGTACAATGTTAAAATTAGACAGGCGACAACGAGTCCGACACTGTAGGTTGATCAGGTGTTTATAACTGTCAGCTGTCTGTCAATGTTAATCCTGTTGACTCCATCATAATATTGCTAAAAAAAATTAACAGTTATAAACATCTACTCCAAACAAAAGCAAAACCAACAGTTGTTCCAGCTCGGAATGGAAATTTCAACATGCTAGCTGTATCTTTGTTGTTGGATAAGTCAGCATCTTCCCTCAATCTGTGATATATTTACTGTACTAAATCATAAAATGACCATAATATATTACATATTTCTCCATTAATAATTGAGAGTTAAGTACATGTAATTACTGATATTGATAGTTAGTCTGTCAGTTAGAAATTTAATTGTCCACATTGCGGGAAAATTGTCCTCAGCTTCACTAAATGGCCTTAAAAACAACACAAGTTAACTGACAACTTGACAATGTATGAGAGCAAACAGCAGGAACACAATGAGAGCAAACAGCATGAATTAAAAACGTAACTACATAAAAAAAGTAAAAAGGGTGATGGGCTGGATGTTTGTGAAAGCATAAGTAGGCTGTGCATTTAGGATTCCCCTGTGTATTGTGTATTTGAACAGTGAAGTTCTTTCTCTCACAGACCCTGAACTCAAATGAACTTGTCAAAACTGTTAATTTAGTTAATTAACAAAAAGTCCCAGTAGCCTCATTATTTGTTTTCTCATTTCCCATCTCTAAAAAATTCTTGCCAAGGTCATGCGGAGACGTCTGTATTAAAAGTGCTTTTGTATTATTTCCATACTACTGACTAGGGCTGCACAATTTAATTGAAATATAATCAAAATTGCAATATGGCCAAGTGCAATATCTAAATCACAGGAGCTGCCATTTAAAATGTGTCACAACGTACCATTATAAATGAAGCATTGAGGTGCTACAGAGGTGTGCCAGCTTACAAATCATGTTCTCCAGACAGTAGTGAACATGTTGGTACAGACCCCAGCAAAAGTTGCATCATCATTTTTTTTCCAGTGAAAATGAAATGCAAAAATTACGATTCCCTCTAAAATAGGGACTCATCTGCCACTGCAACATCTTTTAAAATAATCAGACCTTTTTTTTTTGTTTGTTTGTTTGGTCTTTTTGCATAGTGTTCAGCCTCACTGGTGACCTGACCTCCACAGTATACATCCTGTTGGGCTGAAGACTCGGTGACAGGCAAATCCTTTGCCAACAATTTTCCTGCAGAGAAGAATTGAGGAAAATTCTAGGCACTCTACTCTCTGATTATACCAGGATCAGAGAAATGCATGGCAAAACATGGCAAAAAATATCAGAGATTTGATTGTTTACATTCTGATGTTGTCCACAGCATCCTTGTTACCTGTTTTGCGCGGCTCTTTATTCTGCACATTACTTTATGTAAACTATTCGCTCTTTGTTTTTGGTCTGTGGTTATTAGCTTGTATTTTATTTTCAGGGTTCCCATGGTCATAGAAAACCTTAAAAAAAATCAGAATTTTTAAATCTTGTTTTCAAGGCAATCGGCAAATATATTTTCTGTAGCTCTAATGTAACATATCATTTAATAATTTTCAATTTATTAATTTACCAGCATTTTGACGTGACAGTCTTGGTCAGGGTATGGCATTCTATTCTGAATACGAACAGACCTGTATAATGCAGTTCTGTTTGCATACTTTATAGGTTGTAAATGGTCATTGACGTTTCACTATGGGTCCTTCAAAAGTTACGGAAAAAGTTTTGTCAATGAAAATGTGTTAACCTTGTATTTTTAACAAGCTCCACTGTGATCTGTGCTACTGATTCTCATACAGCATTTCACTAGCTCCAACTCCACCCAGCATCCACTTGTAGTCTCTGATGGTTTTTTATGGGCTCTACACAGTCTCGTCTATTGTACGTGCACACAATAAATCTGTTCCACAAGAGTTGGCTGACTGAAATTAAAGGCTTTATAACTTAGAGTTCTTTAAGGAAATAATAATAGATCTACTAACCTTAGAAACGTCTGTTGTTGCGTAATGGTACTTGAAAAGATACATTTTTGAGTAACTCCTCTCAGAGCTGGGTCATTTCTGTCAAGTCACTGCTATTTTTAGCATCCTGTGACTACCACTTACTGCTGGCTAATGTCTTGTCTGCGCATGCTGCAATCTATCAGCTGCCCTGCTGGAGGAGCACGCCGCAGCGAGCCCCCTACCTGCTCAGGAGCTCCTGCCGTGGATTCCCCACAGACCGAGCAGGTCGACTCCCCCTCAGTTACCTACGAGAGCCTGTCTTCTTGCGTCAGCTCAGAGATGTGCAGCCCAGCTTGAAAGCTTCACCACTCGATTCCCAATAAGAGGGAGACTGTGTGTGTGTGCGCATATCTATCAGGTTGGTGTACAGAGCTGCTGTCAGGCAGTAAACAATACGTCAGGTGCCGAGACTGGACGCCGTCAGACTAGACTTGATATGAGAGCAAAGGCCATGACATGACTGAGCAGTTGTTTTGTTATCACTGAAAACAGTGTGTTTGATGTTGTATTTGAATTCTGAAAACATCTATTACACATGAAGGTGATTTATTCTTTATGTTGGGGCTCAGACACACTGGGGAATAATCTCAACCAATAAAAGTATGGTAATTTCACTATTTGAATAATGAATTCTCAAGCCAACCTTGTGAAAATGTTTTTTATTTAACCGGCCGTATAACCGTCAATTATAATCTGTCATTTGCCCTGGAATCCCTCTTTGAAACGTATCAAGTCAGTGATTTGAGCTGTCTGATTGCCAACACTTAATGAAACACTTCAAAATAATGGCGACTCCTTCAATGAAGCAACGTTAAAAAGACAGAAAGGATGACAGAAAAAAAAAAAAAAAAAAAAGACCAGGAGTGAACCAGCAGCAAATGAACTTTTAAAACGAACAGTAATTAGTTCTGCTGAACTAGAGTCCCTGTAGCTTCGACGGGGCCGGCCGCACACATCGATTCTGTCAGAAGACGTGGTGAGAGCTCCCACAGGCAGCGTGGCTCCGAGCGCTGCTGTTCTTGTCATTGCCATCATATCACAAGTGTCCCCTCAGTCCCTGTCCAATTAGAAGCCACCGTGGGCCTGAACCTCAAACAGCGACGTTGCAGAACCTGCCCTGGAGTAGGTGGTGAAGAAAACAGTGCAGAGGAGAATACATTTATAAACATTTACTGCTTTTTAAAGTGCGGTTCAGTCAGGAAGACAACATCCAATAATTGAGCATTCATAGCAAATGACTAAACTGCTAGTTTTTATGACAGTGGGTCAAAACGTGTCCGAGCAGCGAGGAGGATTTTGCTGGAAGAACTTTAATAAATGCACACAAACATTAAGAATCCACAACTTCACTCAGTTGTCACGGCACTGGTATAAATCTCTCAGCATCACCTGGTAGCCATGCAGCCAATGAATGAGTGAGTTACTGCAAAGCATAACAACGCAGCTGAACCCGCAAATGTAAGTCTGACTTCAGTGCTTAACCTTAATTATGGTTATAATCACATAAACGAGGGGTTCTCACACTTATTATTCAAAGGTCTGCATCTGATTTTTATTCAAGGGCAGAGGTCTGAAACAATTGGCAATAACAAGAAAACATTTCAAAATAAAACATTTATGACTTTACAGCTGCATCTTATTCCGTTTATTCGTTATTACACTGTTTAACCTTGCATGAAATAACTTTTACCATATTTATGATGCAATTTTTAGCCTTATTTCTAACAATTCTAGTGTTTGTTTGTTTTTTAACCAAGTCAGACCTATTTATTCACCTTCTTAACATTATTTTTATCACATTTTACTGTATTTCTAACCTGGTTAATACTTATCAACTCATGTAGATTTTTAAGAATTTTAACATTCACAATCAAGATAGTCAAAATATTTTAGAGCCGAGTGGTAGAAAAAGTGATTTATGAGCTGATAGCAAATTCTGTGGTGTAAAGTTCATGTGTGAACTTGGCAGCAACAACACACAGCAGGTCATGTTGCCATGACAAAGTTGTCAGTGATAGAGATTAAAACATTCATCTGGAGACGGGATCTCTGTGAATGAACTCCAGCTACATGTATATTCAGTGCCATTAACAATCGATTGATTAATAGGGAATTTGTTTCAAATTTAAAAAATGCTACAAGTTATAATGCATTGTGTACCTGTGTATTTATACATCTCCAGATCATAACACATAACATGTTGTATTCATAACATTAGGTATGACCTGGGTCCAGATTGACTTGCCATTCTGTCTGCATGCAGACCTCTGTCCACACTTTGATAAGTCCTAAACCTAGTCTATGGCTGCAATTATCTTCATAATCAGTGAATCTGTAAATTATTTTAATGATTAACTGATTATGCATTGGTCGATCAGTCTATAAAATGTCATAAAATAAAATGCTCAGTTTATTATCACACAAGTCAAAGAAATTCTCACATTTGAAAATCCAGAGCAGAATGTTTGTTTGAAAGATTACTTCTGTCACTCGACTAACTGATTTGTCAATTTATTGTTCAGCTCAGAGTCTGACTCTGAGTGCCAGAATCTTGCTTTACTGATGAATGTTTTAGTTCATTTATAATTTCGTTGAAAGTTTCTTGGCTAGAACTGTGTAAATCGGCATTAATTATAGGGAAAATAGAAACAACGTTCTGATACAGTACCTAATACATTTATTTGAGTTTTAAAGAATGAAACTGAGAGAGATTCATGTCAGTATGTATGCAATTATTCATCGGAAACTTTACTGGCCAGTAATTTACATTTACAAAATAAGACTAATGGAGCTGCTGTGCAGTGAAAATGGTTACTTTGGTAAAAAAGGTTATGACACCAGTGAATAGAAAGTGAACCAGTGAAACATTTTGCTCATAATTAACAATGGATTACACACACACCTTTCCAGGAGCCTGCCTAAGAAATTAGTCACATATCAGCTCCTTCCTAGGAAATTACGTGCAAAACTATGAGACCGCATCAACTTTTAAAAACAGCACTACAACATTGTGACTCAAAGGGCAAAAATCAATCAGACATGGCAGTGGGGATCCAAAATAATCAAATGTACATTCTGTGCACAAATACAGAAGTGTAGATATAAGTCAGATCTAGTGGGCAAACTCTCTCGCATGGCATGACCTTTCATGTTAAGACTCAGTCATTCACATTCCAGTGTTAAATGTCACCAAATGTCACATCAAGGCCTCACTATTCCAGCTTGTCAAGGCAGAGGGAGAGATGTGAAATATGATTATAAACCAAAAAGGTCTGTTATAATATCATTGCGTGGTTCTTCTGCAATCTGCTCTCTGCTGTAGACAACATTAAGAGCAAAACTGTCATTTTGCTCAAGACTAAAACTGCGGTTTAGCCAATTAGGGCGCTGCGATGCTGAGAGCTGTGGGGAGATGTTTAAGGAATCAATAGCAAGCTAATTTCATGCAGGGCACAGAGCATGGAGCCAAGCCTGGTGATTATGTTTGAGAACACTGAGGTAAATAAGAGTGTTTACTCGTGTATTTATACATCTCAAAAACCAAATTCCTGGCTAGGAACACAGTGGCATTATACACCCTAATTGAAAGACTTGACAAATAGGCTGTCGGCATTCACAAGCTTAGCATTGATTCAGCGGGAACGAGAATGGGACTGAAGCTTTACTGCAAAACAACGTTTTATAGAGACCATTGTTGAGGAAAAAGTCTTAAGTTCAGAGTGAGCGTCTTGAGGCCTATTCACAGTCAAGTCAGGTTTGCTGTTCAGTCTTTCGATGAGACCTTGGCTTCAGAGCCTCAGATGTTTTCACACTCCAAGACCAGCCAAGAATCTCAAGTGGTCATGAAACACATTTTGATTGACAGTGTTTTGTCACTCCATCACTTTGCATTTAAACCTCAAAACAAGGAGGAGAAACATGTCAGGGTGGCTGAAAAGAACCTGGGTGCTGAAATGTAGGACAAGAGCATTTAGAGACTACAAATGGAAACAGTCTGGAAAACGTAGAAGGCAGTTTCTTGACTGAGCTTTGCTTTTCAATGTTGTGAAACTTATTAATCAGTATTTATGTATGTAGTAGGGCTGTGACGTTATGGATTTTTTTTTTCAGGGCTGGGACGATCAGAATGCCAAGTTCTGCTAGTGCATTAATGATAAGTGCCAATATGTGTTAGCATTGAACTAATGAACAAAGCAATTATATTAAGAAAAAAAAATCAGCAATGCAAAAATTGATTCAGGGATTGTAAAAACGCAACTGCCCAAATAATTATGTTTTATTGGACTTTACTGAAGGATACTGTAATAAGCATAGGATAGCTCCTTTAAGGAGTAGGGCAGTATGTAATGTGTGTGCAATGTGCAAGTGAAGTAAAGCATGTAAACTTAGCAGTAAGCTGTCAATCTGGCAGTAAATGTACAGTACAGGTTGCAGTGTGTCAGTTAGTAAAAGCAGCAATTTCTGAAGTCCAAGAAAAGTCTTGTCTGTTGTTTGTCAACTCCTGGAAAGGTAGAGGGCGGTTAGCCCTGAAGTAAGCTGAACAGGCAAGGTTAACGATTAGCTAAGGCTAGCTAATGCTAAAGATAGTGTTGTACCTTTATGACACTGGGCCAATTCAATCATATTCCTTTCAGGATCTTTATAATCCGGCCTTGATTTGCGATGTCTCATTTAGAGACTGTATAAAATAAATCCATACATGGTCAGCATGTTGTTAGCTGTCCCTGTCAGTCAGTTTGTTGACCAATCAGAGGCTGTGTTGCAGTCTTGTTGTGTGTTTAGCTCTGGTCTCAAACACATTGCACAAAGGAATGGCATGAGATTGACCCTTCAAAATAAATTTGTGGTAATAACAGTAATGAGCCATACCATGACATGTAATATCAATGTTCACTGTAAAAGTAGCATTTGATTAGTCAAAGGTCACGGCTGTGTCTCATGTTCAAGGAGCAAAAATAGGGGCCAAGGCAAAAAATAATGAAATATTTTTTCTAAATGCATCCCCAAAAAAAGTCATCAGGCGTGCTTTCCCCACAGTTTTAAAAGATGTGCAAAAATCAAGTTTAATATGAGAGTTTTTCAAAGAAACTAACACAGCTCCACAGAGACTAAATATGTGGTGTCTGAACTGCCAGAACATAGATTTCCACGTCCTTCATCCATCAAGGAAAGAGAAGTTTCATGCTTGAAAAAACTCTTTCCTGCTGGAAATAGCTCGGGAGTTCTACAGCATTGCAGGGAGCTGCTGATGGTCCCACTCCTTATTATATATTGAGAAGAACTTATTTTATGTCAAGTGTAGTGGGTATGTTGTCCAACTTCTGTAGCCACAACAGTGGCATCAGTGTTGTGCATTACATGTAATTAATGAAGAACACTGTTTACACTGTGTTTTACAGCATGCTGACCCAGCATGGCTAGTTCAACTGCGATTCAGATGCAGCTACTGTTGCTGCTGAAGCCAGTTCATATTACTACTTGAATAAGTTCATGTTTCCAACTGAAGAAAATCTCACATTGTAATGCAAATTGTCTGGAAAAACAAGTCTGAACGTCAGTCATATCAGCAACAAATCTGATATGACACATCCACATGAAGCATCCCCTCTGTCTTGGGAGATGAAATGTGAGCAAATGGTGATCACAAGAAATTATTAAAAAAAGGGTAAGACTACAAGCCAGCAGCCACAAAGTTCTGGTCACCTTCATCTCTCAACAAGTAGTTAGAGTTTTACCAGACTACATTGTAGGAGGGAATAAACTAATTATTTTTTTAGGTCTGTAAACTTAGTTCAAAATGACATATTATCAGTGTGAGATAGTTTAATCTGTGTAAGGAGCTAGATCCTTACAACTTGCAGAACACTGTCCACAACAATATCACCTCTGCAACTTAGTGAAAAATGGTACAATATGTCTAAAATGCTGGATGACAATCAAATCTCACAGCTATTAGTCCACTAATAAGTGGACCTTTGGTTCTGTTTTTCACGAAGTGCTTGCTCATGGTGGGAACTGTTTGGTCTTTATAACAATATTAGCGTGGTCTAGACTTGGTCTAGGCTATATGAGAAGTGTCCCGAGATAACATCTGTTATGATTTGGTGCTATATAAATAAAATTCTTGACTTGTGTTGATTGTTATGCAGACTGTTTCCAAGAGTCAGGAACAAACTTGCATGCTCAAACAATAATTCACAGTCTTTAGTCTTAGAGTTTAAAACTCCTAAACAGAAGAAGAATGCACCAGTTTTGTATAACAGTTTGTTGTTGCTGAGCAGCTCATTTCAAAACCATGCATAATGATATCCGTCTACTATAGCATCCACTTTTCTGTGAAGATGTTCTTGCCTGATTTTGGAACCTGACTGCAGGGATTTGCTCCCAATCAGACACAAGAGCACTAATGCTTGGTGTTGAGGTCTGGCTCACAGTCAGCGTTCCAGTTTATCCCAAAGGTGTTTGATGGGACACACAGCTCTGTGCGGGCCAGTCAAGTTCCTCCACAACAAAGTCACAAAAGTTTTTCCCTTCCTTGCTTGGGGCATTTTACATTTATCATGTTGACACAGAAAGTGGCACTCCTCAAACTGTTGCCACGAGGTTGGAAGAACGTTACTGGAACGGAAACAAGTCGTTCGCAAATTGATGCGTTACCTGACAGAAGATTAAGTTTTGATGATCGAGCCAAAAATGTGCTGATTGCTTTGGAAGCCAGGAAGGGCCTTGCTTACGTTTTGGAAAAAATTATGCTATCTCAAGATGGCCAGTTAATTATTTTGTTATCTTGAGAAAACAAGGTTTGTTATCTTGAGATGACAAGATAATCAACCTGTTATCATGTGGAGGGAAAAAAAAGGCTGTTACCTCTCATGAGTTATAGTGTTTATTAGAGATCAGGAGAACCATACCATCATGCATAGGAGGCATCTTGACAACTGTAGCAACTGATTTATGCTGAAAATATATGATCAAGGAGCACCCATCATTGATCAATGCCTCAGACTGTACTTCAGTGTTACTTTATTATACCATTCAAACACATACCAATGTGGGTAGTGTCTTTGGTTGTTGTCCACTGGATAGTAACAAATCTGCTTTAAGTTGACCACTGTATGTAAACCTGTCCCTTACAATAATTAGCCATTATGTAAATACCCTCATATCAAATCACTAGAGAAAACATTCCCACAACAAATGGCAAAAGTCCATAAAAAATTCATATGGTTTGCTTTGAAACTCCCAAACCCACCTCTGGGAGCAGTGTGTGTATGTTATGTCTCTTATGATTCTTATGAGGTTTTTCTCTCAGGATAAATATACTTGTTATCTTGAGAAAACAAGCATTGTTATCTCAAGAGAATGAAATAATTAACTTGTGATCTTGAGATAACAGCATTAAAAAATAATTGCAAGTATGGCCCTTCTTTGCTTTGGCAGGTTCCAGCCCTTCAGATGTTATGATTTTTCTTTCGGATTTCGATTATTGTTCAAAGAAAATAAGCAATTTGAAGTTCACGTTGGGCTTCTTCATATTTTATGATATTCTCTATGACAAACAATTCGTTGATTATATAATAAGAATGTTATTAAAATATCATCAGTTTCAGCCCCACATATTATTGCCTAAAATATGACTTTATATTGTAGCCGTAAGATTAAACCAAACCTTGAAAAACAATCGCAGGTTTCGATACACAACAGTATGTGGACAGGTGCATCCATATTTTTTTGATCGTATACGTGGGCAGTAACTGAACATACCATGTAACATCATCACAAATGCACTTTATTTTATATGTAAAATCTTTGACATATATGTATATATACCCTTTCATTCGCTGCTTTAAATTCTCATTCTCACTATGTTTCTGAGTTGGAGGACTAAGAAAGGCGTCTGAATTTATTAATGGTGTTCATTCTCTCCGAGTTTGGTCCTCATGCAGCCTCTAATGGCTGTGTGTGTGTGTGTGTGTGCGTTCAAAAATGTCAACCAGGAGACTGTATGAAAATCACATCCAGCTGTAATTATGAAAAATGGCAGCGTGTTCATCCTGAAGTGAGGCGTCATTACGGGCTTGAGTCTGTGAGACAGAGCGAGAGATGAGAGAATGAGCAGAAGAGGGACTGAGAGCAGAGTGGGGAGAGAGAGATGGAGGTAAATGTGCATCCATTATATGAAGAGCGTGGCGTTATTAGCCACTGTGGCTTAGGTGCAGGCCATTATGTTTCCAGCCACTTGGAAAATATGGGACTAAATACTGGACGAGTGAAACATTAGATGCTGCTGTGCTCACCAGCAGAAAACTGATGCAGAGAAAACACACAGAGAGGCAGAGGGAAGATGTTATATTCCCAGAGCTGGCGATGTCAGGTCACCTAAAAGTGATGAGAGGCTTGTAGGTTTGGTGATGAAAAGAGCTGCTACTGTTTCAACACTGTCGTCTGTCTTGAGGGGGAAAGTCAGGCTGATGCTCCCTGAATTCAGAGCAGAAGCCTCCGGATTTTCAGTTTATTCAAGTTTGACTTTGATCTTATCCTCTTAGTGGGCCCTCGGCCAGGATCCGGAGACCTGAACTACAAATACAATTGACCATTCTCAGGCCAATGCTCTTTATTACTGTTAAGGATGGCCAGATCGATCAGCCATCAGTTGTTATTGGCTGATATTCAATAAAAATAAACAATCAAGTGATGACACAAAAAAGCCCTCTCAGCTGAGTTGGTGCAATTATCTCATGCTGTCTCACCCTATGCAAATTATTTGAATATCAATTGCTCACCCATGTTGTCTTGAATTCCTGAAGAATTTCTTTTTCCTGCATGCCAATTCCTCCACATGAATGTAGAATGAATCCAAAATATGCTGTTCAGACTTGTTTAAATTGATGCCACTCAACTTTTTAAAATAGCAAAACCATAGCAAAGCGTCTCTTTAAATCTCTCTCACAACTTGAGCAGTATAATCCAAGTCTCATTTTCAAGTCTGTGGTGTCAGTAACCTCTCTGGAGACTCTGGAGCTGCATGTGGCTCTTTTTCCCTCTCTAGTGGCTCTCTGTGGGTTCGACTAAAAATATATGCAAAAGAATTCTTTTTTAAATTGTAATTTATCATTTTTTGTAGGCCTAGCAAACATTCTGCAAATATAAAAATCTGTAGCCTATACACTTAGTGTAATAAAAAAGTTTTAATATTTTGTCAACTAAGATATGCGTCATGGCCTACGACTGTGGCTCGGCCCCTTTTCCTCTAAATTTTGCAGGTGGCTAGTCTTATGTTTCCCTGTGCTAGCTATGGGTGCCAAATCCGATAAGTCTAAGAGTTGTGGCTTCAGACGATTCTTTTGATAGTTAAGGGTGGTAAGCCCTGATCTAGTCCTATGCTCAATACCAATACCAAAAAACCTTTCTATTGAAGTCATTTCTACAGGAAAGCCCTAAAGGTAATTGACCACACACCACCACACACCTGTAGCTAGCTTGTTGATGTTTCTAACTTACTCTTTTTAACACAAAAAGTCTTTAAAAGGGCTCTTAAATATATTAAGATAAGAGAAGATAAGATGAACTTTATTGATATCACCCGGGGAAATTCACTTGTTACAGCAGCTCAGCAGTACAGACAGAGAAGTGACAATAATAAATATTAAGATAAAAAGTAAAAAATATATATATATACCTATCAGATTTAAAATGTAAAGTCTAAGAAATCTAAAATGTAAAGTACTTAAGTACAGGACTGTACACACAAGACTGTACACCTTTTACTGTAAACTTTGCTGCCTTACACTCGTTAGCTTCACACAGTATATACTGTATATGGCATCAAGAGTAAAGCTGCATGTCTTGAGCCCTGTTTGCGTGGGACTTGTATTACCTGGGGACCTCTAGTAATTTGCAATACTTGCAGAGGTCGCATGTAAGAGTTCCACTATTTGTCACCTTTTATATTTGACTGAACACAGAGGTCCTGTTGTAATATTTGTCCTGTACAAATCAGCACCTCTGTGATTTGGAGTCATTTTTTTCCTACAGTCTGTTTTCTGTTGTCAGACAACTGAATGAATATGAAATTTCATCACAGCTCGTAATATGTTGAACAGAGATCAGCTATGTTGATGTTTACGATGAACAATGATGACAGAACTAGGAGCAGCAAAAGGTTGTCGTATTCAAGTACAGCCACAAAGCATCTGCTGCTTGATCTAAATAAGCTGAAAATATGTATTTATGCTTGTAACACATGCAGAAAGTGGGCAAAACAACTCTAAACTATATTATTCATGTGGCTGCTGAGGAACAGACGCTTCGCTTCTAAAAAACTGATGTCATGCAGAAATAAATAATAAATTTCATAGTGATCTGCATGATGCATTTAAGTGAAATCATTGACCATTTTATTGGTCTGTAGGTGTCTATATATGATACATATCACCATTCTTTTATTGCTCAGGCCGGATAATACTTGTCTTGTATGAATGGCGCCTTAGACAAAAAATTTATGATCCATGTAAAAAACTTGTAAATAAAGAAACAGCAGTGTTCACGTATTACAGCATAGAGCTAGATACTCTACTATTATCTATGATAAGTAAAACTATAAGATCAGACAGTTAAAGATCCTGTCTGGATGCTCAGCTTATAAACAACTCCAATTCCAAAATTGTTGGGACACTGAATAAAACACAATTAAAAGCAGAGTGCAATGATTTGCAAAGACTTTTTTTTAATTCAGTTGAATAGCACAAAGAGAAGATGTTGTCAAAACTGATGAACTGTTGATTTTGTAAATATTGGCTCATTCTGAATTTGATGCCCGCAACACATTTCAGAAAAGTTGGGACGGGGCAACAAAACACTGAAAAAGGTGAATGAAACAAAGAAAGAATCGTCAAAAAATATCTGTGTTGAACATTTGACAGGTTAATTGGTAGCAGTCAGTATCATGATCGGGTATTAAAGGGGCATCCTCCAAAGGTGGAGGTTCACCACTTTGTGAAAAACTGCGTGGGCAAATAGTCTTAACAGGAAATTAGGGATTTCACCATCTACAATCCATTATATTAAAAGATTCAGAGAATCCAGAGAAATCTCTGCATGTAAGACTTGAAAAACTGAAAACTCTGACCTCTCAGGCACCATGGTGTTAAAAACGGCATTAAAAACCCACATAATTATATAAAGAATACTACATGGGCTCAGAAACACTTTGTCAGTAAACAATGTTTTTTGTTGCATCTACAAATGCAAGTTAAGACTCTACAGTGCAAAGCAAAGGACCATATATCAACATCATCCATGCCTTCACAAGTATCTGTGATAGTTTAGGGGGTGCGTTAGTGTCCATGGCATCATGGCTAACTGTAATGTGTGAAGACCCTATTAATGCTGAAAGGTACATACAGGTTTTTGAGCGACATATGTTGCCATCCAGACGCCGTCTTTTTCAGGGACGTCCCTGTTTCTTTCAGCAAGAGAATTCCAAGACGCATTCTGTACATGTTCCAACAGTGTGGCTTCATAGTAAGAGAGTTCAGGTACTAGACTGACCTGCCTGCAGTCCAGACCTGTCTCCCATTGAAAATGTGTGGTGCATTATGAAGTGCAAAATATGACAACAGAGACCCCAGACTGTTGAACACATGAAATCATATATCAAGCAAGAATAAGAACAAATTTCACTTGTAAAACTTAAAAATTACACAATTACTGTTTTTCTCATTTGCTTTTTCTCAATTCTCAAATGAGAATTACATTTTTCAAAACATTGAGTTCAAATCTCTGAACAACCAGTATGTTGTTCACAACAGATTGAAATTTCTTATTAATTCAATCAATTTGCACATGTTTTAGCAAGTGTTTAAAATAGCAAGTACACTTGTCAACAAATTTGCACAATAACCACTTGCACAAAGCTCATTGATCAAAACTGATGAGTTGATGCTCAGTGAAACTGTCAGACATTCTTTGATCGTTTGAGCCACATGCAAAATGATCCTTTGTTTTGGGTGAGTTACTGCCTTTTGCAAAAATGCAATAAGGTTGTGATGTTCCATGAGACAGTTGAGATGATTGCACTTACGGTTTTGAGAAAGTTAAGTTTTGAAAAATGAGCCATTGATTGAGACAATTGAGAAAAACTAAAAGAAAAACTTCTTTGGAAGATGTTGCATGCATCAAATTCAGAATAAGTATATCTTTATACATAACAAAGTTTATAAGTTTGAATATTAAATATTTTGTCTTTGCACTGTATTCAATTGCATACAAATTGAAATTTCTTTGCAAATCATTGCATTCTGTTTTTATTTACATGTTATGCACCATCCCATATCTTTTGGAATTGGGGTAGTGGGGAGTGTAAACCTCCCCAAATAAAAAGCAGGACATACCTACTAATGTTAGCCTGAACTCTAATATAGTAGAACCCAGAACCAGCTTCAGATAGATAGATAGAAGCAGAAATACATCTCTATCCATCACAGATATCATTACTTCAAGGTCATTTGCCACCTGACAAAGGGAATTGCTTTCATATTATTAGCACACCATCACTTTCTCTATTTGGAATATTCTTTATAATGAATTAATGATCATTTTTCAAATTGCTCATTATTTTCATAATACCAAATTAGATTTTATAACTCGCCATTAACCAGAGTGAATACAGTATACGGGAAAGGACTGCCACTTCAAATAAATTTGTCAGGTAAGGAAAAGCTCCAGAACAGCCCCCTCTCCCAAAGTTTGAGATCAAATATGCACAAAAAGCTTGCATATACTCAATGCCCTGGTGGATCTATTTGAATCACAAATAACATCATAAATTTGCAGAGCACCAGGAAGCCAGGGATACACAATGAACCATTGACCGGGAGCTAAAATCCCTGAGACAACATTTGCATCTCAATAAAAAGCCCTTACATAGCAGGTTAATGCCTCTGTCTATCTCAGCATGCAAAACATCAAATGATAACAAATTGTTGACAAATAATTTGTTGACTAGGGCAGCAATTATAGAGACATATGCTCATAAACACTTCACAGGAGGCTGCATATGTACATCATTACAGTTTTTATTTCTTTCTTTATGGACTTTCCTACAGTCTCAGTTTGGACAGACGAGGTGTATGTGCCTAATTTACATCAGAACAAATGTAAGAGTTGAGAAATAGAATAAAAGTAATAATAGTTGTCTGTGGTTGCTACGATTGCTCTCGGCACATTGATGCAATTTTAAAGAAAACGGAGAGGCGTAAACAGCAGGAGGTGTTCTTCCCGTGTTTCTTCTGATGTTTGAAAAAATAAATCTCACAACAAATATATTACTAACACAAAGAGCTTCGCAGTGCGAGAGAAATATATATTGATATAACCTTGTAATTAATTTTTTGGGTCCGTCTCATTTTTCTTTCTGAATTTCATATTAATTTAGTCTTGTTTTATGCTGTTTTTCTTTTGGCCACATTTCTTATGTTATTTTTCTTTTGTAACTTTTAAAGGGGCAGTTCAGATAATTTGATGTGAAGCATTTATCCATGATCAGTGCATTGTCTACAGTAGATGGCAGTCAATTTGGAGAAGTAGCAGGAATATCAATATTGACTCAGCTTTACTATCATTTCAACTGTGCAATATCAATAATCCTTTGTGCAACTGTGTAAATTCAATTGTTAAGTTTGTTTCCTGTTCGTAATGCATATATATCTGGCCGACACACCTTCAGTTTGGAGCATAAAGAGGATTACCAGCATGAAAGCTAAGCAATAAACTGCTGTGGACAGGGTCAGTAGCAAAACATATTTTATCCACCTTAAGAAATCAGTTAAAATGTGTGCTATATTTAGAATATTTTCATTGCTTTACCTTGCAGTCACCCAGCCTTTTCGACTGAAAAGCTCTGTCATAAAATTCAAGCAACCTGATTCAGTGATTTTACCTTCCAAAATTCTGGAGTTTGCTGCTGCCTGAATTGGTTAGTTCAGTGGTTCCTAAACTTTTCCTGGCATGCCCCCCTTTAGAACCCCCCCAAAAAATTCACACCCCCTTTATCCCACAATTATCACCAATAATTAACAATATTTGAGAAAGCAACTGATGAGCTACATTGGCTACCCCTGGCTGCCAGCATCAAATTCAAATCACTAATGCTAGTCTACAAAGTACTCAAAGGTTCTGCACCTACCGACTTAAATGCTGTCATTAAAGCTCATGTTACCCCTCTGCAACTCCGGCCATCAAAGGAAAGCCGCCTGGCTGTCCCAGCACCTCGCACAAGACAATCCAGACTCTTTTCATGCGTTGTGCCACGCTGGTGGAATGACCTACCAAGCGCTACCAGAGCAGGGGCGTCCCTCTCTGCCTTCAAAAAGCTCCTGAAGACCCAGCTCTTCAGAGAGCATCTCCTGTCCTGATCTAGCGATACTCTTCTAGGGCCTCTTCTATGTAGCTTGGTTGTTAATCCTCTTTTTGTAAGTCGCTTTGCATAAAGGCGTCTGCTAAATGCATAAATGTAAATGTAAATGTAAATGCATAAAATGAATAAATGTAAATGTAAGAATAATTCAAGTTTAGTAAAATAAAGGTTAGCATGATAGCATCAGTAAACTCCCCTGGTCATCATCAGAGAGCGATGTTTGGCTTATGTAACTGAGGTTTCCTGTTGGAAAAAAGCTGTCTGACGGCAAAGTAAAGCAGTGAAAATATTCTAAATATACTGTACACTTCAAACAATATTGATTTTTTTTTTTCAAGCATCGAAAATCTGTTTTGCTGCTAACCCTGTCCACAGCAGTATGTTACTTAGATTCCTACACTTGGGTGTAGCTCACACAACCCTGCTTCAAAAAACCTGAACCAACCCTTTAATGTCTGAATGTCTGTCCCATGTTATTTGTGTGTATTTATGCACAAAGACTAGAAACTGTTCTACCAGAAGCTAATCCAGATCCAGGCCCAGTAATGAAAAAATATCGTCAGCGAGCTTTACATCTTAAGTGATTTGAATCCACAGAACTCTTTCACCGTGTTTCAAAAGAGGTCCAGCAAGTCAAAGTAAGACACGATTGATCATGAAGAACGTGTGCTGGATTTGATCATAATTTTGCCCTTAGCAACAATATTTTCTCATAGGAATGAGTGAATGAGTGTGCCGATGATAAAATATTAATAGGTGAGGAGAGGTATAGCTTCCATCTCTCTCAAAGGAAACTCTGAGCACAGGCTGCAGGGGCTTCATTTCAACGCCTGCCACCGCCATTGATTTAAGGCCCAGCGTCAGCAGAAGCCTCATTTAGGAAAGTCATCTGTCTCGCCTGCCTGGGCCCACTAAAAGGTTATTTAGCTGCCCGGTGCTTAGTAGAAATAGATAGAGGCTACACAAGAACACCACCATTATGTGTTTGTGTTGCCTATTGATTGCCGTGGCTTGTTTGTGCAGAGCTGTTTTGCCAGTGCGTCCACCTCTGGTGTCAGGAGGGGAGCGGGACACAAGCTGCGACAGCAGGGCCTGATTGGATGATCAACATTAAACGGTAAACACAGTGATGATGGCGCCCATTTGCAGGGGTCGAGTCCTGATGAGGACTAGAGTGAAAACAACACAGCGTTCTGGTGTGAGCTCATTACCACTGTAATCTACAGCTGAGCTTTACAATTACTTAAAATGCAAGAAAGGCATCGCTGGCTACAGAGATGATCGTGTTAAATTATGCAGGAAGTAATACAGAAAATCCACAACAGGAAGACATTAATGTCATATAGCACAAGGAAGGAATTCATCCTCCTCTTCATTAATAAAGAAATGTATGCTGGCTGTCATAATACACTGAGTGCTAATGGATTAAGTTTTAAAGTCTCCAGAAAGTATCATTTCTCAAAAAGCAGAGGAGGATGTTCACACAGTTTGATTCAGAAATTACTACTGCATGTGTTAATGTGTTGTAAGCAGTGTAAAAAGAGAAAACTGACAAACAGTTTACACACTGAGCAGCACATAGTAACACATATAATTCATGTTTCAGTCAGTGATAGACTGGGAATAGTTACATCAACTTCTTCAGTCTTTCTCTCATCGCAAGTGAAAACAAATTGAATCTAAAACCATTACAGGATAGTGTTACATGTAGATTATGTTATAATGTGTAGAAAAATGTAGTTCAATGTCACTTCTGACATATTGTGCCCCGCTCTCCTTTAGAGGTGCAGTAACTGATGTTGGAGTCGATTGTTGAGTCACGCCCAGATTGTTAAATTGCTGATGTTTCTGGAAATGAGACTGACCTGTGATCAGCCAAAGTCTCCCGTCCCAGGCTAGATTTTCTGAAGCCTGACACAGAGGCAAAGGGAAGTGCAGATAGTTTTCTTTTGGACTGCTTGAACTATAATATGCTAAAAAATATTATTATAGACCTTTTTTGCAAAAATAAACAGCCTAACTCCACTTTAAATACCAGTCACGTTCTGAAATCTATAGCACAACTCGATGTATTTTTCTGTTTCATTGTTTACTAAATATTCCAGTAATAAACATGTTACTGCCTAAGATAAACATGTATATGAGACAGTCTGCCGCCACCATAAAAATGAGTGTCTGGGTTGTTTGTGCCAGCAGCTTATTACAACCCACATTTCCCTTGATCGTGAGGCAGTGACCTCTAATGGGCATAGAAATTCCGTATTATGTGATGTATAATGTATAAATTATGTATAAGCAGCGGTGGAGAGAGTACTGACAAGCTGTACCCAGTTACAAGTACTGTTACATTACTAAAATATTACTCAATTACAAGTAAAAATACTGGTGTTAGAAAAATACTTAAGTAAAAGTATGAAGTATTCGCTCAAAAACTACTCAGGTGTGGGTTTTTTTGGACAGTATGTCTTGGTTTTCACTGGTCAGTTTGTGATTAGATAGCCATAATCGCAGATGAATAGTTTGGATACTATTTCAAATTGCACTCAGTACTCAATTATTATTGTAAACGTAACTAAGTGGATTACATAGTAATACTACCCTTTTCCTAATCCTAAGCAAGTAGCTTTTGTGCCTAAATCTAACCAAACTGCAACCGTCCTACAGTAATGTCACATGATTTATGTCAGGCGATTTACATAATGTAGTTGAGGTCTGGTTTACCTGTCACTTCTAGTACTCTCCCAGTCGTATATGTCATTGTCAATCAACCTATTTTATCGTTTAGGTATGAGGATGAATAATCTTAGATGGTAATAAGCATTTTTTTTTATTATGTTGATATCAGTAGTATATCAGGCACCCTGCTCTCTAAATACCAGCATCAGCATCAGTCACTGAAAATCCCTTATGCTTCTGCCACTATTTTCAGTCAGAATCTGCACCACACATGAACCTGTACTCCTAATTACAAATATCTTGATTCCGTTTCTTCTTCTGATTTCTGACAACAAGATCATGCATTATTCATCAGCATCGCTTGTCGAAGCTAACTAATAACTACATTAAATATATCGTGTCAGCTCCAGGATTTTTGCTGTGTTCAGTAAGGTAATGATGAAACTGTGGTGGTTGTATGGATTAGTTCAATATCTTAGGAAATATGCCTATTTGCTTTCTATCTAAGAGTTAGATAAGAGGATTAATACCACTCTCATGTCTGTGTGTTAACTATTGCTAGAATCAAAGAGTCAAGTTTTGAGGCTAAATTATCATAAATATTTGAGGCAGGGAAAACAAAACGTTAGATTGGCACTTTGCAAAATTCAAAAACAGGCTTACCAACACCTCTAAAGCATCCCAATTATCTCATTTGTTTAACCTGTGCATTAAAAGGTAAAAAAACACAATTTGTGGGTTCAGTGTTACAAGCTGGTTGACGAACATCCACTCAGTGCTTGTGTGCAATATCTGTGACTACTGTGCTGGTTGTTATATTCGGTCAGTGAGAACAGGTGTCTGGTTATGATCTCTGTGGAGGAACATTAAAGCCAAACCTGGCAAGTCTTTAAAATGTTGTGCAGTGATGTTGTTCACTGCATAAATATAACTCTCTATAAATACAAAGGATTTCACATCTCTCTTTGTTTTGGGATTAAACGTGGATAGAAACTTTTAAAGGACCAGTCTGTAGGATTTAGTGGCACATCACGGTGAGTTTTAAGATTGCATTAACTCGCCTCACCCTCCCCTTCCAGACCCGACTCTGAGCTGGTGATGTCTCGCCGTCTGCAGCCAACCTGTCACAACCCCTCTTTTTCCCCTCAAACGTGTTAAAAGACTCAACTCATGTTTGTGCAGGAGAGCAGAGAGAAAGCCGTTTTTAAAAGTCTCTGTGTGTTCTCTCTCAGTACCTTTGTAGCTTCTAACTGAATCTCTGTGGGTTGAAGTTTAGTATTTCTCCTCTGTCACTGTTTAAACTTTAAGGTATCTGCTTTATTTTACTGTTTCTCGCTTGCTGTCAGCTGTATAGGCATCATGTTGAGTTACACCTGATGGAAACTAAACATTTCCTGATTTTGCTAAATAACAAAATAACAAGGGACTTGTGAAGAACTAAAAGTAAGAGTTTATCCACCATTTTACTGCAACTCCACTCAAGCTAAGCTCATCTTCAATTAAAAGACACACCTTCAAACGGGTAGCCTTGTTGTAATGGAGATTAGGGATGTTTCTGGCGACTAATTTCCCTGTCGATGTAACGCAAAATTTAATTTAGACTAGTCGACTAGTCTAACACTAAGAAAACACTCAGAAAGCAGAATTTATTAATTTCTAACATTAAACACTGTCCAAAAAAATACCGTGTGTATTATTGAAGCCGTTCATCACAGTCAATAGTCACCAAATCGTACTTCAGATGCCGCTGAAATGCGCGCTACTTTGCGCTGTGCAATACAAACCTTACACATTAATGTACAAAACATGACAACTCACTAAACGCTTCACCTTTTCAGACTGAAGAGGGTCACAGTGTCTGCGGGTAAAGGACCCAGAGCTAATGTTAGCTGTCAGCCTGACACACAGTGTGGCTAACGTTAGCAGTGCTAGCAGCAGCAGCTCTGCTTGCAGGTTTATGTCTGTGTATGTGCTTAATGTAACATGTTTCTCCAGCTGAGTGAATATATATCAGCTTATTCTGTCACAGTCTACATTCATCTGTCCAACTTTGCTGATATAAACATCAGGAATTGCCACGGCAATTGGTTCATATGCGCTGGGCAAGAGGGGCTGCCGTCTGACGGTACTGCAGCCCCGACTAGTGACGTTTGGCTGCATAAAATCTTAGAGGCAACATATTCCCTAAATCCCCTACATTCTACATGCTGGATTTGTAAAACAATGACAGCAAGATCATGCAATTGTCTTGGATATAACTGTAAAGCTGACCAATAATGACATGTAATATATTGTGTCAGCTTCAGAATATTTTGTATGTTCAGTGTGTTAATGATGACGCCTGTGGTGGTTGTATAGATTAGTTCAATATTTTGGTAAATATGTCTATTTACTTTATTTCCAAGAGTTAGATAAGAGGATTAATACCACTCTCATGTCTGTGTGTTTACTGTTGAGCTGGAATCAAGAGTCAAGTGTTTAGCTTGAATTACCATAAATATTTGAGTCAGGGGAAAACTATTAAACTGGCACTTTCCAAAATCAAACACATCTAAAGCTCACTAATTAGCGTGTTGTATCTCATTTGTTTAACCTGTGTATAAACAGGTAAAAATTACAACTTTTGGTTTTAGTGTTATAAACTGCAACTAGCTGTTGACAGTGCTTGTGTGCAATATCTGTGACTACAGTGTTGGTTGCCATATTCAGTCAGTGAGCACAGGTTTTTGGTTTTAGTCTCTGGAGGAACACTGAAGCCAAACTTGGCACTGTGATGACAAGTCTTTGGGATGTTGTGCAGTCGCTGCGCCCAGCTGTTGTTCACCACAGAACTCTCCATAAAAACAAAAATGATAGTTTTATCATATCTGTTTGTGTAGAGATTTAAGAGATATACAAAGTGTTAATTAATTAGATTTGTAGGTGTTGGAAGGTGTATTTGTTTCCCTATTTTCTGTCTTTATGCTAAGATGGGCTGAATCAATTCTGATCACACAGACATGAGACTAATATTATCCTTCTCATCTGAATCTCGGAGCAAATAAGCATACCTGAAACAGTTGAACTATTCTTTTAATTGCAGGTTATTGTTTTTTGCAATCAAGACAAGTAATGCATCATCGCTGCTGTCATTGAATTCGAGTTGGTGTGCATACATGTAAAATCATGTTGATGAATTCATACAAATCCAGATTCTGCTATTAGTGTAATCAAAATAATTTGTGTTAGTGTCATGACATGAAAAGGAGGCTATTAACCTATGTTTTCTCAGGAGTGTCTGGCAGCACACATCATGTTTAAAGTAGTTGAAGTTTTGCAGCACAACTGGAGGAAGAAACTGCTTGTATCCCTAGAATATCACCAAGAACAAATTTCCTAAAGTAGTAGCCACGGTGTTATGAAGTAGAGGGGTTGGCTTTGTTCAAGAGTTATGATTTAGAAAGCGATAAGTGGTGCAGCATGGAACAACTCATTTTAATATCAATCATTTTCTGTTTTTTTCCATTTATAAAATAAAAGCACCAGGACTGGCAAAAAGGGTGTGTGGCCTCATGTTAAACATCTAACAGATGATCTGCAGACATATGAACTGAATTAGAGAATATCGTTCATTCATACATATGCACTAATGTCAATACAGTGGAACCTACTACTAGGAATCTACTAGTCTTGTTCTGTAGATGTAAGAAAACAGTTTTAGTACAGACTCCAACAAATCATTCCCACTAATCATGCTGTAATCACAGTATCTGTCAACATAATCTCATTGTTTTCTTTACCACATTGTTCAGCCCTATATGTAATACAACAAAAACAGCAATGATTTGGCATTTTTACTTGAAAAATCACACCAAACATCAGTTAATAATAAAAATTTTGCCATCACATTGACTATTCATATTAGCTTTTGTGTGCATGCTGGTCATGCTGGCGTGGTATTATGTCCAGTGGTAAGAAAGAAGTAATAAGTAGTGTGCAGCTAAGACATCAATTACTTCATCATTCACTTTGCCACCTCTCTGCAGAACTACTGAACATCAATAACACAGTTGTTAATTATTAAATTGATTGGACTTCAGTGTGTTTTTGGACAGAAGGAGATATTTGTGGCAGACAAGCTGCACCTGAAGTGTTCATGAAACCTCCACCTGTTATTTTAGCTACCTCGGAGCATTAAGAAGTAAATGCTGAGCCCCTGGTGAGGTTTGTAGTTCAAGCTGCTTGTTGTAATGACCCTCTTCGCTTTGCCCCATCAGCTATAGAATCTAATCAAAGACTAATCCATCCCCCAACATCCTGAAGGAGCAGGTGTACATTCATCTGTTAGTGAAATTAAGCCTCTTGTTAAACCCCTGCTGCATTTATCTTTTAATTAAATCCTGATAGATAGGTCTCTACATTAATATCACACATGAAGTGCACGTGTGCTTCAGTTTCTGAACCTGTGTGTCCTTGTTTTGCAAGGATAAGAGGTGTCCTATTATGGTACAATTCCTGCAAAGCATGGATTTAACAGGCTTTTCTGATTTGAGAGGCTCTGTGCCTGCATGGACACTGAAATGTGCTCGCACGCGCTCGCTGTTTTGACAAAGACATTTTCTTTGTGTCTCATTTTGGCAAACAAGTCCGTCAGTGTTGCATTTACACAATGCCAGCATCCGGATGAATACTGTATGTCTCAGTAGACGGGAAACCAGGCAGCATCTTTTGATCAGCTAATCACTTACTTTGCCAAATATGAAAAGGCTAATATGATTAGATACCAGAGTGCATAACACAGCAACCACGGCAATAAAGCTATTAGTTGATTTTGCATGGATAAAGTCCTCTGTCGTGGTTAGGTTTCTAGAAGTTTTGCTGAAATACATTTATAGACAAAATAAGTGGATGAGGATGTCATTTTTTTCATTTTTGCTAATCCAGTAAATTAAATACCTGAAACATCAAGGTATTGATCCCTCTAATTGATCGCAACGCTGGCAGCAGTGTCCTGAACAAATGTTCCAAAAGGTCCACAAGATTAAACTCAAATTTTAATTTAGGCTAGTTGATTAGTCTAACAGTAATATAACTCTCAGAAATGTGTGACACTTTGCATGGTGCATTATGAACATCGCACATTATCCTTCCAAGCATGACGACTACTCACTAAATGCTTCAGTTCTACAGGCTGAACAGGATTACAGGGTCTGCAGGTAACCGGCACCGGCTAGAGGCAGGCAACTGTGTAACATCTTACAGGCAACAGTTAACTGGCATTGTGCATGAATAAAAATACTGATAAATCGTTTAACTAGCTAGTATCTCTGGTGCCGACTAGCGAGGGTAGCAACGTTTAATCGTATAATCAACTAATTGTGCACATTCCTAATTATTACAAGAAGAAATCTATGACTTCTGACCCATTTTTATATCACACAGTATATAGTTTAACATCCTAGAGTGCAGCCTAACTCAGTTTTGGAATTTAGCCAGCGTTTACCAGTACAGACTACTGGTCTTATGTTGAACTGTTTGACTTTTACACTGTGCACTGAGCTCTTGTATGCCAGTAAAGCTGATTCTGAATTGCAGTTGTTTTCCAGTCATGCTGCCATCAGCGGTTGGGGTGAAGGCTTAATTTAGGCTCAAGTCAGGCATCAAAGAGATGAATGATTGGAGTTGAAGTTTGAGTACAAGTTGGGTTAAGGTTAAAGGTCGGCTCATGCTTGAACAGAATTGATTGGTGTGACACATGATGTCATATAAATATTGGCATAACGGTGCACATTTTCTCTTCTGGAAGACGTTCACAGTATCACACTTGGTTTCATACATTAAAAAGTTACAGAAATATTGTGTATCAAATGAAAAAAAAGTGTAGCTTGAAAGAGAAGTTCAAACCCTGGCTCTTTTCTCACCTCAACACAGCTGGCCAGTCACGGCGTGAGGTGGATGTGAATGTTGGATATGTGGCTTTAGTTTCAGAAATGGTCCGTCTCAGACCCACCTCTAATCCGACATCAGAAAGGTGTGGGAGGAGGGGGTTTCCAAAGCCATCTGACAAGCAGTTCAGAGGAGAATACCAGCAGCTTAAGCATCACAGAAGTCGACAGGTTGGGGTCAGGCCGAACGTTGGGTTACAGTTTGAGGTAAGGGGAAAAACAGATAGAGGAGTTAAAAAAAGACTGACACAACTCCTGTATGTTAGGTCTAGCGAGTACTGTTACTTATTACTGAGTATAAGTGTAAGTGTTGGGCAAAATAGGCTGTGTGTTGCTTAAACTGCAAAAGTGCACAAAGACATGCATCAGTGCACAGTACAGTAATGTGGTTTAGTTCAGTTCAGGCTCCTTGCAACCCAAAAATAGTCTGTGCAGAAACTGACAGATGTACATTTTTTAGCAAAGCCGGTGGCATGACACCAGAAGGACAATGTCTGTTGTTGGGTCAGTCGGTCCACCGCTTTGGTCCTGACAAAAATATCTCGACAACATGTAGATTAGAGCTGCAGCAAACAATTATTGTCATTTTCATTTTTTATCATTATTTTTTTTTAACTAACCTTGTCATAATGTTGTCACTTGAGTAATAGGTCCAAACATAGGTCTACATGTTTGAACCTATTTTTCAACTCTTTCCTGTAACGATTATTTTCATTATCAATTAATTTGTTGATCATTTTCTGGATTAATTGATAAGTTGTTTGGTTCATAAAATATTGAAAAAAATACAATGGTGCCAAAGCCCAAGACGATGTTCTCAGAAACCAGAAAGACATAAAAGAAATCACATTTAAGAAGCTAGAATAGATACATTAGTTAGTTAATACAACTAGTTGGTAAATATATCATCAAATGATTAATAATTGATTATTCAGTTAATCACTGCAGCTCTAATGTCGATTGCTATGACATTTATTGTTCCCAGATGATGAGCTGTCTCTTATCTTGTGTATCTCAACATGTAGCTGATTGATTGGCATAAAATTTGATGATGATGATGATGAGTTCTAGAGTTGAAGGAAAATATTGAGTATTGCCATATACTGTATTGACTCTCAAAACACTGTATTGTGATACATGCAAAGATTTTGGTAGTGGTTAATTTTGTGTTGTGATCAAACCCTTGACCGCTAGATCGCAGTGATTTCACCCATCTTCCCTGTTCTTATTGCATGAAAAAGTTGATGTTTTATACTCAAAGGTTATACATACTCAAGGTTCAATAATTTATTACCATCTCAATGAAGTATTGATTGGATTTTGTTTTGGTGTGTGCTCAAACAACCCTACAAAGACAAATCAACAAAACAAAACAAATACACATGGAAAATATAAAAAAAATATATATGCGTCAAGATCAAAATCAATCAAATCAGAATAAACAACTCTATGGTGGTGTGTTCTTCATACAAAAGATTTTCTAAAATTAGACTGAAAAAATAGGAATGTATCTTGCTGACAGTATTGCAATAATTGCAATATATTGAATCATAACCCCTGTATCATGGTATCATCTCACCAGATTCTTGCCAATACACAGAACAAATGGATCCTGATGACTTTGTTGACTATCAGCTGGATTGACACAAAATTTGTTGCATACATTTACATGGGATAGATTCCAGTGACCTTTGTGTTCCCCTGACCTTTCATCATTTGCCATCATCATGTCCAAATTTCAATTTGAGCAATGCTTACGTCTTTGACCAAATACCTGTACTACTGATGGGGTCTGATTCCCGCCTGTGGTCCTTTGCTGTATGTAATCACCAAGTTAATAATTCTTCAGTACAATTTGTGCCCTCAGATGTTGTATGTACAAACTACTCAAGCTGGTAGGCAAGAGAACTTGTGCTTTTTTCTGTTACAATTCAAGTAATCTACTTTTTTCACAGAAGACCTGTTGACATAAAGTACAGCTGCAAATAATAAAATGAATTGAATTTCATGTAGCAGTTTCAGGGTCCTGGTGTTGTGCATACTGTCTCGCTGCCACAGCTTCCCAGGACACCTGAATGGAAGAGAGCCATTGTTCATGTTATTGGTAACACCTGTGCTTTTCTTACTACCTCAACTCAGAATGTCTGCTGTGAAAAATGCTGATGGCCCAACCAAAGTCGATTTCAAATTGTCAGAGAAAAAGCGCTGTAAGTGGCTCTGGTCTGTCCTATTTTCCGGCTGTCTTGTACAAAACATCTAAATCAAACTTCAAAGCCAATAAAAACAAAAGTTGCTTTATATTTACAATCAGCACTGTTCTATTTGGAGGCCAGCGCTGTAGATAGAAGCTGACTTTTGTTTCTCTGGAGGCGGATGTGGTTTGTGGTGGACAAGCCATAGCCTATGAGTTCCACTGATGGATCATGGGATAATAAGTTTAGCGTGGTGTAAACTGACAGTTATGGGGTTAGGATGAGAGAAAGGGGGATGTGACAGATCTGGGTTTTGATTGGTAGAAGTCTTCTGATGTTGTTGTTTGTCTTTGTATCTGGAAGTCTTAAGGGGATAGTTAAGATTATTTAAAGTGTGGTTATATGAGGTACTTAGATATTCAGTTTATTACTACAATACAGTGTCGGCTGGCACGCCTTTACTGTGGAGAAGCACAAAGGAGTAGCAACTTGGAAGCTAAGCAGCGTACTGCTGGAAAGGGTCAGCAGCAATAGGCTACCTTAGAAGAATTAATACCAGTTTAAGTATACGCTATATTTAGAATATTTTCTCTGCTTTTTTGCTGTCAGACAGCCTTTTCCAATGAGAAGCCATCGTTACATAAGCCAAATCTCGTTCTCACCAAACCAACCAGATCACACTAACAAAATCTGTCACTTTGCCGGGCAGAACGCAGGACTTGTTGGTCTATTGCTGCCTCGATCTGTTAACTTTTTTGTGCTATTGTGTGAGTTGGAGTGCAAGTTTTAAAAGGTTGGCTTGGATTCACCAAAGTCACACAATAACACAACCGGTAGACCAGAAACTCCTGTGGTATGTGAGGTCAAATTACTGACTTTACCAATGGAATTTTGTTGAGTGAGAGAGAGTGACGCTCTGCTTATTTAACAGCAGTCGGAAA
Organism: Lutjanus erythropterus; assembly: GCF_056507025.1. Classification (NCBI taxonomy): domain Eukaryota; kingdom Metazoa; phylum Chordata; class Actinopteri; order Lutjaniformes; family Lutjanidae; genus Lutjanus; species Lutjanus erythropterus. The sequence goes on along the minus strand of NC_139319.1, from coordinate 13,616,905 downwards.
AGGCTGACCGCACTGAAAATTCTCTAAATATAGCATACACTTAAACTTATTTTTTGACCCTGTCCACAGCAGTACGTTTCTTAGCTTCCAGGCTGGTACTCCTCTTGACTTCTCTAAACTTCATCTTCTTTAGGTAATACACTGACTATCAGTAAGTACCTCATACAACCGCACTTAAAAAAAAAAAAAGAACTATCTCTTTAAGTCTGTACCTTAACAAAACAAATATAAATGATAAAACATTACACACATGCTAAGTTTTTTGCTTCAACAAGAGTGAGAAACTGACAAGGATATAAGTCTAGCTGTGGCTCATTAGTTCGTGTGGGACCAATGTTTTCCAAAGCGATGAATATTTTATATTTTCAGCACTTGCTCAGTGAGGAAAAAGTGTAAATTGAACAGCTGTAATTAAGGGTGTGTAATAAAACACTTACAGTGCATGAAGTTTCTAACTGCAGAGACCCTAAACTTCGAAGAGAATTGGTACCACCACTCTAACGATATTAGATGGTAGGAAATTTACAGCGGATCTGGAAATAGTTCACAATTAAAGTACCAAGGGAATAAATGAATTGGGCATGAAATTGTTCGGCAGTATATCAAAAGAATTGCTTTCAACTTGGAAGGGAGCCTTGGGAGCCCACTTTTTTTTCTTTTTTTTTTAAGATATACTCAGAGATATGAAGTAGTGGCATTTTTCATTTTTGCTGCTACAGACAGGAAGTGGGAAACAAGTGAGGGAGGAGAAATAAGAAACAAAGACAGTGAGGGCGAAAACTACTGTGAGAAAAGAGAGGAAAGGGGAGCTGATGCTTCGCTCATTAAAACACGGATGCATCTCTGTATTAGACGTGACTGCCTTATGTGATTTGTCGGACTGATTTTTCTGTTGCTCACTCTCTCTGATTATAAATGTTCAGCTTTGACTAGCCCCAGTTTTTGGCTCTCATTTATTCCCTTACATTTAAGTTGCAGAGTTATGCATCTGTTCTTTAAAAAATAAATAACCAGGGATTTTTGAAAAACCCAGAATGTTTAGCAACACTTTCTGCTGTTCATCAAGTATTCCCAGAATCCTCAAAGACTTCTTTAGCTATTTGGATCAAACAATATTAAGTCTGCTACACAATACTACTAATTCTACTACTACTACTAATAATAATGATAATAATAATGATCTGGCTTCATTTTTATCTACTAAGAGGAAATGGAGACCTGTTGTCCATCTTTATGCAGTCTATGTTCTCACCATCTTATTTTAGCAAGTTTGCATGTTTCTTATTAGGACTTAGACACGAAGAACAGCTCAGGGCTGATGAGATTGTTTTTAGTTTTGCAGGTATTTGGTCATGAACTTAAGTATTGAACAAACAGAAAGTTTGACCAAAATGAGATTATTATAAATAATCCAGAGTGGAGCATGAGTGCCGGTCCCAAATACCCATATAATGATTTATCCAATACTTGTTGAGACATTTCACGAAAACAAAAAACTGTCAGCATTATGGTGGCACTGGAGGAAAAGTCAGGGTGTCACCAAAATAATGAGAATTCATTTTCTAGGGACCTCTAATATCTCTAACAAATTTCATGGCAGCCCATCCGGTATTTGTCAAGATATTTGACTCTGAACCACTGGTTTGAACCCCATGTTGGCACCAGAGGTAAAATCAGGGGATTAACAGAGTCAGTAGGATTAATGTTCTGGGGGAACATGCATGTTAAAAATGTGTTCGGTTGTGCAGCAGCTGGAATATTTTTGTCATCCAGATGATTTAGGGGGTTCAGACATTCACAACAGTAAGTATTTTGTCAAATGACCTTTTTTTTTTTTTTTTTTTTCAAAGTTTGCCAGGCAAACCAATGCTTATGTCTGTGACTGGAATCTAATGGCAACACATGAGGGGCGGAAATTGGGTCAATCTTTGACCATCTGCTGCTACAACTCAGAAACACTTCCTCCTGCAACAACAGCTACATGCAGATGTGATTGTGCGTGTGATTGAAGACACTTGTGGCCTCTTGCACACTTAATGAAATTAGCAATGCTGGATACCAGGGCTTCATGTCTTTACAGCGGCCGTCATTGCATCAGTGGAAGTGGGCTCCCATCAACAGATGGCTCAAGCAGCGGTTCAGACAGATTCATTTGTTCCCCTAAACATAGTTGTCGCCGTCAACCGCCGGACCGCTGACACCAGAACCCCATTAGTGTAGTTTAGTGGTCTGGGTGGGAGACTGAACGTGAACTGACGCAGCAAAACGAGCAAAAGGAACATCCATCTGTTCTTCCCCTCTTGCGCTACAGTGAGTGCATCCATCTATCCTTTCATCCATCTACCCTGCTTTCCATTATTTATGAGACATTAGCTCTGTATGTAATTAATTGGTGCTGTTAATAGCGAATGCATCAAGTTAATGATTTTTAATTAAGGAGATGTTTTGGTGTTGTTGATTATGCCTACAGGGCACATATCTGCTGCGGTTTATGTAAACTGTCAAGCCCTCTTTTGTCTCTGTTTAATGAGCTAAGTCATGGTTCAGGCTTCTATACTGTAGGTGATGCAGCACAGAGGGTCTATTAAAGGAATAATTCAGACTGTTTGATGTAGGGTTGTATGAGGTACTTACAGATGAAAAAGAAAGAAACCAACCAAATTCCATAAGCAAAATTAGTGATTTTACCTTGCGAAACACAGGAGTTGCTGGTCAACTGCTGCCTCAGTCTCTTAGCTTGTTTGTGTTATTGTGTGACTTTGATGTTTTTAAAAGTTTGGTTAGAGTGATATTCAGCTCATTTAACAACAATTTCCCATCAGAAAAGACTGTCTGACAACGAGGTAAAGCTGTAGAAATATTCTATGGTGCACACTTAAACTGATATTGATGTTTTTTTTAGGTGGATCTGTTTTTAAGTGTCTAAAATACCTTTTGTTGCTGACCCTGTCCACAGCAGCACATTGCTTAGCTTCCTTGGTGGTGCCGTTCTCTGTTTCTCCAAACTGGGCGGCAATACACTGACTTATAATAATAATACCCCACTTCAAATAATCTGAACTATCCCTTTAAATCTGGCTGTAGCTGTTTATGTGGGTGCCCTGTGATGTCTGGCCGCTGTGCCATATGTCTCGATTTTCTTTTGTGCCGCTCAGCAGGAGCCCTCTGACCTTTGAGCAACAGAAAACCAAATAAAGTCCTGCAGACAAACACCATGATGACTATATTTCTCTTTCTTGCATCACAAAGGATATATTCTCATTCTTTTGCCACAGATCAAAGACTCCTGTCAAATACAATCACATCCAGAAACAAATCTTTTTAACCTTTCATATCTCGTAGCACAAGGAGGTATAGAACAACAATGGGCCTGTATAGTGGACATGAAATTAACGATTTCACATGTGCAGGTCTGTTTAGCTTAGAGTGCAGCTCTGTCCTGTTTTCCTCGGGCTCAACAGAGGAGCTGGATCATAGAGTAAGCTGTGGGCTTTTCATCTATGTCTCTGTGCAGTAGCTCTGTGCCTGCCTGCCTTTTTTTTCTCCTCCAGTGCAGCAGCAGTAGTAGTAGCAGCCTATATGAGGACAGTTGGTGCATATCAATCAGGATGCAGGGTGCTTTCTGATGAGGACCACGTCCCTCTATCTCTGGCTGTCGTCAATACGTGCAGATGCATCAGAGGGACAAAGTGGGAGAGAGACTTTAGAGGTTGGTGTTGCCTTTAAAAAAAGGAGTGAAGAGCAGGAAGAATACTGTAATTTTGAGATGATAATAGCACTGTCAGCATGTGTGGGAGTAAGTATTAGGGTTAGCTGGTGCAAAAGGCACCGTCTTGTTGGTAAATGATGGTTCTGCACGGCGGCGTGGTTGCGGCCGGGAACAGTCTGTCAGCAGTTTCCATGTTCTGTGGTGTTGGTCTGTGGATGCCTCGACTCCCACCACACCCTCATGTGTGTTTGCAGGACTGTTTGTCTTTTTAGTTCAGGGGCATCAATGTTTAACTCAAAGAGAGATTTTTTTTTTCTCTTTTCTCTGAGCTTGAATGTCTGATTCTTGAATTATGCACCCGAACATTTAAAAATGAGAGCTTTCTTCGATCCTGGGAGGACGCCACAGACTTTTAAGGCGAGATGCAGACGTCATATATGCGGTCCAGTATGTGACTCAGCCTTGTTGCCAGCATGGTGGCGACTGTTTATGCCCAAAGTGGCGGCCGCGGCGGGAAGCCTTTCCATTGCTTTTGTGTCTACGTGCGTCATTCAGGGCCCTGCATCATTTATGCTGCACCTCAAATGAGAGCCTTCTCGGGCTAAATAAAGGCTACCAAGTCTTATGTAACTGAGGTCCAAGTGTGCAATAACAGTATGCTGAGTAGAAAGAAGAGACACAACTTGTTCATGTCGTTCTGAAAATATCACATGGGCGTCACTCTGACAGGCGCCGTGGCTTCACTCAGATAGGGGGTGATTTAACTTTACCTCTCACAATTTCACAGGAGCAGCTGAGTCTCATTTCTCAGGACTTTATCTTCTTGTACATCCTAACCAGAACTGTATATAAAGTTCAAAATATAAAAAAGCCACTGGAAATCCACAATCCACAATAGCAGATTAGTAAGCATCTAAGAGTATTAGAAATTCGTTTCAATCCAAATTTGAAGGATTTGTAGACTTTCCTGATATTGGGTTTGAATTTGCTCAGACATTTATTATAAAAAGTGCAAATGAAAAAATGTTTTTTTTAAATTAAAAAATACATATCATTAGTCCCACCAAACAGGTGCAACAAGCCCAGTCCCTTCCCACTCCATCTTCCTCTAATGCTGAATAGGTCTATGTATTGGTATTGGAATCTTGCAATATGATTCGTATCATGACACAGGCATTACGGTTCAATATAGTGCAGTATGTTGCGATACTTTAAGCAAGTTGATATATTGGTATTTTTAAATCTAATTGTATGTTATTTTTAAATTTTAGGAAAATAATATTGTGATACTCAAGTGTGTTGATATTTTCTTACATGCCTAAATGCTGAACCAACTCAACAAGAGAGAACAGAAGGGGTTTTACCAGACTCACCAGGCAAAATCTGTATCAGTTTCAGTGTACACTATGTTAAGAATATTTTCACAGCTTAACCGCCCTTATATAAACCAAATATTGTTCTTGCCAAACCAAACTTCATATACAAAACCTGCAGTTTTACTTTGCAGAACACAAGAGTTGCTGGCCTCCCGCTGCCTTGATCCACAGTAAGTATGTTTGGTTGGATCTGAACTAACAGGTTAAAATACACCAAAAACTAGCCAGTCGACGCAGCAGTAGTCCAGCAACTCCTGTGTTCTCAGAGGTAAAATTACTGTTTTGTCACAGGAGTCTGGTGGCTTTGAAGACAGCGTGGTGCTTCAGTTGCTCATGGACAGGGCTATCTAATGGCAAAGTAGTGACAGTATTCAGAATATAATGTACATTTGTAGGCAGAATCAGTGGGATTTGTTTCGTACATGCACCAGAAGAATAGTTTATTGTTGTGTCTCATTCTTAGGAGATGGAACGCCAATGTTTTGGATTGGAGGAGCGTCCAGAGCACAGCAAAATAATGAGAAATACAGGCAGGGGACAGGGTCTCTGATGATACAGCCACCACCACACACACTTCTAGTGGGTCATAAGCGATGATTGACAGGCAATCAAGTTGTGATCTGCCACACCTACACAGACTTGAGAAATGGTCTTCTGTAAACAGCTCTTTTAAAAACTAGGTTTTCTAATAGCTAATAGCTTTCTAATGGATGCTTAATGAGACTCTCAACTTTCATATCATATAGGCATTTTTACTATTTCAAGTCAAATTTCCAGAGGATTTGACAAATCCTGAGTAGCTGTACCCCTGACTAACAACAGAGGACATCATGACGCTAAATGCTTTTGTTTCCTTTTTGTTAGTTAGCATCTGTGCCAGTATTGGTGCTGAGAAGCTAATGCTAAGTGAGCAGATAATTGGTCTTTGAACAACAAATGTAGCTGCAGGATGCTGTTTTAATGTGGTAATTCTGTGAATGAGATAAATGAGGGGTAGCGGCCAGCAGAAACCTGACCAGATCACACAGACAACAATTACACCACTTAGCAAGACAAAAGGCCAGGAAGCAGAAGCTGAGGAGAAACAGACTGGCTGTTATATCCATGATATTATGGATATGAGGACAGACTCAGGCATCAGGCTTCAGGACAGACGGACATGTATCTCTCTTATCCATTAGTTTTTCGTGCAATTCCTTTAAGGTGTCACATTAAAGCTGTTTTTTAAAGCATTTTGTAAGGAAGTTGGATCAAATGACTCTGTAATGTGAAAAGTTACTCTCTCAGAGTAAGTGGATGTGACTGTCATAGTGATTTGAGTTGCAACAGTTAGTTGATTAATCAATTAGTTCAAAAGATCAAGAGTCAAAAGTAAATTAAGTGCCCATTATTTTGATAATGGGTTAATCATTTCTGTCATTTTTCTAACAAAAGTGTTAAACCTTTGCTGGTTTTCAACTTCTTAAATTAAGGATTTGCTGCTTTACTGCCATTTATGACAGTAAATGAAGAATCTTTGTGTTTTGGACTGTTGGTTGGACAAAAGAAGCAATTTGAAGATGTAATTTTGGGTTCTTGGAAATCGTGACAACCTTTTTCACAATACTCTGACATTTCACAGACTAAACAATTAATTGATTTATCTTGAAAATAAACAGGAGATGAATTGATAATAAAAATAATCATTAGTTGCAGCCATAATAGTGACGCTATTCCAGGAGTTGGGAAACAAAAGATCTCTTTGATCTTGAGAACTTGCAGCCGTTATTCACTGACAAACTAACCTACACTGTACATTTACTGTCAGATTGACAACTTCACTGCTCGGCTTTTCCTCAGCCACTGTCACTCTCTGCTGCTTGCTCTCTCTGTCCCTTACCACACACACAAAAAAAGGAACTACGCTCCTCTAACAGGATATAAAGGGATGGTGTTCTTCGTATGTTTGCAGCTCACCAGTAAACACTGGTGTGGGTGGTTTTGTGGGCTGGCATCAATTAGTACATTAAAAAATTGTGGTTGGCTGTTGAGTCAAGCAATGGAAATGCGGCTGTTTTTTCCATCAGTACACCTCCTGCTGAGCACCAAAGAAAAACAAAGTTAGATGGTAAACAGTGTATTCAGCTAAAAGAGACAGATATTTCCTTTATGAGTTGGTGGAGACCAAAAACAGAGCTAAAAGGAGAGTAATTTTGGACTTTACTTCACCAGATGGCACAGAAATACCAAATTCATGCTAATGGCATTCTGTGTCTGGCTGCTTGTTGCTTTATTGCTTACTAACACACTTGCCTCAACAACTTTATAAGGTTACATTATGCCGAAGTTATGTTTACAGTTTGTTGGTGGTCAGAAAATCAATTCATGCTGTTGTCAAAAGTTTCAAACAACACATTTTCAAAAAATTTCAGGCTGTTCTCTTGTAGGTGCTTTCATAAAATATTAACCAAAATATTAACATAATAAGATTTTTGATAAATAATCATCAGTAATGTGGATGTAATGACTATTGAGGTAATAGAAAATAATAGAACAACTAGAATAGTCTGGTAAGTTCAGAAAATTACTTTACTGTAATGCAGTCTTTGAAACCAGGAAGAGACAACATTTTGGCCACATCACCATATAACTATATCCAAAATCTATCACAGTACCGTATAATATTGATTTATTGCCCTCTCCTAGCACAAGGTACACTTTAGTGTCTGTATGAGACACACACACCAGACTTTCAAGGATATTCCAAAACCCATCCACAGCAGGTGACGTAGTATGAGGAGCGAGAAAGTCCAAATAAGGAAGAGGTGGGGTGGATTAACAACTCAGGCAAACACAAGACTTACACCCAGATGGCCTGCGTTCATCTGCTGTGTGAAACCAAAAACAACATTATCTAAAGTTTAACTTTCATAAAGTTACATGCATCACTTCGCTTACTGTTCCTCACTTGATGTAGTTAACATACTTATTTAACCAATTTGTTTTGGTGCTTAAATCTAACCAAACAACACTTTCACAATGTTCAACTCATACAGACGCTAAGGAGTACCATGTGCATCAGTATGAGATGAACCTGGGATTAGTACAGGTTGAAGATTTCCCTAAACCTCTTTCCTACGCCATAGAAAGCCTATAATTTTAACGTTTTGAAGTGAAATTTGGTGCTCGCCAGCTCCAATAAGAAATACTGGAGGCAATTCAAGGAATCTACGACAAAATTAAATCTTACAGGCACTTCTTTCAAGTCTTTCAACATTTGTTACGGTCCAACTCGCTTACCTTTTGATCTGTCCCTCCCTATATTGTTCAACAAGAAAGACACCATTGAAATGCCATTTCCTTCTGACTTTATACTGTCACTTTAATCCACTATCTCATTGTTGACACACTTTGTCTTCAGGCTTTGTTTCATCTTTTCCTCTTGAGCTGCTTTTCCTTTTTCGTCTTCCACTTAGTTTAAAGTATTTTTCTACATAACCTCACATGCACTTGAAGCAGAGCAATTACTTGCTTGTCCTGCCATAATAACAGTGGTTAAGACAGAAAAACAAGCCCTTTCCCCCCCACCCTGCCCGCCTTTCAGTCTCAGGATCAAAGATGGCTTGAGAGGATGTGGATGGGGCCGCCACTGACAACACCACACACATATAAAGACAGAACTAACAGCTCTGCACTGTCACCGCCTGGCGCTGCCTCACAGGGAGAATCCGGGTTCCGAGAGGAAGAACTTCAGGAGGTCTTGGAAAACTCTGTGCACCAAAAAAAAGAAAAAGAAAAAACACCTTGATGACCTCTCAACTCTTGGAATAGGCTGCTGTCACCTGGCTGGTAATTACCTGCCAATCAGGGCAGTAGATGGACCTGCAAAGAAAAAGGGGTGGCAGTCAAAGATCAGGCTCAGTCACAGAGATAGAGAGTGAGGGAAAAAAAAATATATGAGGAAGAGATCGAGGGTGAGGTAGAGGGAAAAAGCTGAGACAGAGAGGCTCATAATGAGGCCTGTGAAACAGACACAGCTGTCAGAGCAGCAGAGGGAGACGGAGACGGTCGGGCCGGAAACACACACCCTTGTTCCTCATCTATGGATGCCAATTTGGGGGCTTTTATCTGGGGATGCCATTGTGCTCCATTTTGGGGCTCTGATACTGTACGCCTGCTATTGTACAAGACAAGCTGCAAGGGATACAGCAGTGCTGTCGAGCAGATGATTAGAAAGGAAAAGAGAATACAGAAACAAGGATTGAAAACTGGGCTATGTCTTGAAATGATGTTTTTCCATTAGACGATGACCATTTTTAGAATATAAGATATTATTAATGGTCACCGATGGTTAATTGATTGCATTACGTTTTGTTTTCACCGTGTTGCCAGAAAAGACTTTTGACATCCCGTTCATGTGAAAGCAGCAACACTTCTTCTCCTGTTGGATTTATTATTTAAGCCCAACCATCAATATTGTATTGCTAGCAGTTCCTGGAGTGTTGATCCCGACTGCACATCAACTTTGACTCTCTGGCACTGTCACTGAGTTTGTGTTGGCATGTGTAGAGAACGGAGGCTCCACAGTGCGTTTTAAATCGAGGTTTTTATCGCTGCACACTGTGAATTTCAATGTCAATACTTGTCGAACACAAGATTGTGAACTTTTGCAAAATAAGGAGACTCGGAAAAAAAATACACAGAGCTTTTGTGCTTGAAATACTGACTGTTGGACCGGGGATTTACTTTCCTAGAAGTCAAACAAACAGGTGGAGTCTTTTAAAACAAGCAGATGTTGTCCCTCTTCTAAGTGACACAGGCCCAGTTCCAATACTTCCATGCTTCTGATAACCAGGCGTTCAGAGCAGAAGCTGCACAGTGGTAAAATAAACACGAGGGGCTGTGTTGCTGTGGGTGTGTTGCTTCAGTTAGCACTGAGACAGTCTCACATCTTTTTGATTTTGGAATTTGGGGAGTGCATCCAGCAATTTTTGTAACTTTCCAAATCCCAAGAATCTTCAAACATGGTCACATCCATTGACCAGGTATGCAGAGATGAGAAAGTAGGCACGAATTGAACATTTCCTCATATGCTCACTTGTTTATTCTTTAGAGCTGTTTTATAGCTGTATGTAGGCTCTACCCAGAGCATACCTTGTAGGCAACATAAACGGTCTGCGCAGTTGTCGGCATTTACACTTAATCCGAGTGGATCACGTTGGAGGTGGAGCTAATAAATGCTGATCATCAACAGTTACTGTTACTGGCAGTCTGTCTAATGTGGCAAAGAAAAGTTGTACATATTTATGGATATCCTCAGTTAACCTCTCCTCAATTTAGTCCATTTTCATTCAACTCACAAAGGAGCAGCCAGAGATGCGTGGGAGGAAATGCGATGCTACTAAGTGGAAAAGTCACTGTTGTTGTGGTCTGTATCACTGTAACGTGTGGTTACACTGACAGGGAGATGCACATCAGGCTATGGTGTAGATTAAATGCAGTAGTATAGTATAAATAGCCGATATAAACTGGCCCTTACGTATCCCCCTTTTATTCATGTAAAAACAAACGCAAACCCTTGAATGCCTTCAAGGAAAGACTTTCCTAAAGTGTGCAGCATTACTCCCTTTTCATCATCTCTCACCTCTCTCCATGATGACATGCTTTTAAACCATCCTTTCAGTGTGGCCATTTGGAACAGCTTATGTGTCCATATGTGGTCGGACAAGCTGTAGTTTGTTTCATGTGCACGTTGTGCATTGGGATGAAATGCTGACATATGAGCTGATATTTAATAACCTGGGGTTATAACAGGTTCAAGATTTCCATAAACCTCTTTCCTGCATCATACAAAACCTACAACTTCACCGTTTTTAAAATGAACAAGAAATACTGGAGGCACTACAAGGCATCCATAACAAATTAAAACTTACAGCTTAAAGTATCTTTCAATGTTTGTTACAGTCCAACCTGCTTACATTTTGATCTTTCCCTCCATATATTGTTAAACAAGAAAGGCACCATAGAAATACCATTTCCCTGTGACTTCAACTTCACTTGGACACTTATGCTGTTCCTGAAGTCTGTAAGGGTTCAGGGCTTTAGTGTGGACTCTGGAACTGGGCCACACTCTCATAAGAAGGAAAGGGAGCAGCATTTTGCCCTCTGACCTCTTATTTTGGCAGTGAGAGCAGCTTCCTGTTTGCAGTCTTGAAGGCGGACAGACAGGGAGCAGGTGGACAGACTGAGGATCGCTGACCTGTGACGGACTGTGGATACACCTGCTGAAGCTGGAGGCAAAACAGACTGAAAGGTTTAGTGGGAGCGCACAGATGAATCTGAGCCCAGAGAGGCAGACATGAAATGAGGGAACAGGGGCAGCTGGAGCAGGAAGGCTGGAAGCACAAGAATTGATTCATTTTATTTTGGTGCTCCAAATGAATAATTTCATAGCAGTGTTTCAATCGCCAAAGGCAAAAACACTCTGGAGAGAATTAGCAGCAGTGAGGTTTATTTCACCTCCCAGTTAATCACTCATCACTTCAAAACCCTGCACGCTTGTGGACGCTATTTTAATCAAATAACACGTAAAAACAAGTGTCAGTAATGTTTTTTAATTTCATCTCATCTCCAGCAGTAGTGGTAAGTGGCCATGTTTAATTCATAGTTTTCTCTAAATGATGTAGAGAGCAGCAGCACTCAATATTGCTCTGGACAAAGGCAGGCTGCTCGAGATGATGAAAAACCCGCTAATTGTCATTTCCTTCGTTTGAAATTCACAATTCCTTGTCGAAGCCGGCACTCGTGAGAAATGACGACCCCTTCATTTCAGGCCATACAGACTGTTTAGCACTTTTCACTCCGTCACTGCCATCCCTCCGTCTTCTGCTTTGTTATCGTCTATCTCATTATGACCACTGTTCCTCCTTCCTTGTTCTGCTCGGCTTGCCTGCTGACAAGCTGAGCGTAATGGAGATGGGTAGGAAAGGCTCAGAGCGTCGCCCCCGAGCACAGAGATATGAAAAAACTGAATAGCTGTGAGAATTATGGTAATAGATTCATTTGGACTTATGATAGTTTGAATTTGCTGCGTCTGTGTGCTCTTTTTCTTTTCTTTTCCTTTTTTCTTTCTTTTTTTTTTTTCATCCTCTCCGGCAGGATGCCAACAGGATATTGGAGAAGGGTTGTTCTGGAAATCAGCAACAGACAAGCAGACAAGCAATGACTCACCGTGATTTGGAAGATGTACAAGAAAACATTATGAATCCATATTGCCTGTGTTCAGGAGATGTCTCTTTGTTTTTATTAAAACGAAAGAAAAAAAAGTCCAGTAAGCTAATGGGCACTGAAGCATGAAATAATATATTAACTATATATTGGACCTGAGTGCACAGTAATAGGCTTTGCACTGAGTTTATGTAAGGATCACACACACACACAGTAGATCCTGTGAGTATTGATCAGCAGGACAGATTCACTTACAGCCTTTCCTTGAGACTGACCGGTGCCTCTCTTTAGGCCTTTAACATTTTGGCAGACTTCCTGTTTTAAAGGGATAGTTTGGATTATTTGAAGAGGAGTTGTATGAGGCACTTATTGATAGTCAGTGTATTAACGCCCTCAGTTTGGAGAAGCAGCAGGAGTATCAGTATAAGAAGAATCAAAGCACTGCTGTGGACAGGGTCAGCAACAAAATATATATTAGCCACCTAAAATAAGGTCTACCTGAAAAAATGTATGCTATATTTAGAATATTTTCGCCACTTTACCTTGCCATCAGATGGCCTTTCCTGATGGGAGATATTGCACTCTCTAAAGCTCACTTCAGACCATAGATTCACAGCAAGATTCACAACAAGATGAAACCGTTGCAGGGAAAAGTTGCAGCATGGTGAAATGGCTCAACTCGAGCCAGCTGATGTGTCACCTGCGACTCGAGTCAGTTGTCTAGTCACCAGTGGCTGTTTTTTAGTTTGTAAGAATTGTAACATCACCTGTTTCAACAGCCAGTCAGCTCGTAGCAAAGCCCACTTATCAAGTCCATTACATACTGTGATTAGTTTTGGACAAAGGAAAGAGAGGAACGCCTGATTAATTTGTTTGAGGAACGGCTGCGTCTGAATGACTGTATGAGGCTTTAGGCAGAATCAGACAGAATCGGACATTGGAGTGATCAGGCTCAGGGTTGTGCAGTGGTCTGGGGATGTTTATTTGTGCTGAGAACTTGATTGCTATGACACAATCATGAAAAAAAATTTTTACTTCCCTGATTCCCTGGCTTTCTTGCTACCAGCGGTCCCTCACTTTATTCAGTCTCTACCTTGATTGCCCACAGTACGCCCTCTTGCTTTTGCTCACTTCTCTCTGCACACACATTTTCTGTTTTTGCTCTTTAATCAGAAATGCAACTGTAGCAAGTAACTCACTATCACTGCGCCTTTGCATATTTTAAGACGCTACAAATAATATCCAGCTACAAAAAGATCCTGAACAGCCTGCAGTTAGAATGGAAGTACAGAGAGTTGGGCGCACTGGTGTAAACTGGCAGGTAGGCAGAACGTTGCAAACTTGTGCATAGCAAGTAGTTACACGTTTCAACTCACTGTGAATCTTTGGTCTAACCTGGGCTTAAAGCCACCAGATTCCTAAGTAAAAACGGTAATTTTACCTCACCGAACACAAGGGTTGCTGGTCCTCTGCTGCCTTGATTGGTTAGTTTTTATTGGTTAGATTGGTTGATTGGTTAGAAACTAATAGATTGAGGCAGCAGTAGGGCAGCAACTCCTGTGTTCTGTGAGGCAAAATTAGTGATTCTGCTTAAAGAGTCTGGTTGGTTTGGAGAGAGCGAAATTTGGCTTATATCCCATAAGAAAAAGGCTATCTGATAGCGAGGTAAATCGGTGAAAATATTGTAAATATAGCATACATCTAAACAGATACTGACCTTTGGGGGCGTGCTGACCACCTTCTACTGTAGGTAATACACTGACTGTGGACTGTGGACAGATACCTCATACAGCCCTACTCCAAAGAATCTGAACTATCCCTTTAAGTCTATGCCTCTTTTGCCCAAGAAAAATAGTTCTCAGCCTCTCTCTGCACACACACAGAGTCAAACTTCATCTCCTCTCTCCTCTTGTTTCTCCTCATCTTCTCTTGCTTTCCCTCCCTCAGTGCCCAGGGGTGCTCATTTTTCAACAAGCTATAGTTTGCTGCGGCCGGCTTGTGCATCACACGCACACACACACAGAAAAAATAAACCCACACATACACACATGTGCAGCTGCTGCAGAGTGTTTGCATTATAGATCTGCAGAGGAAAAACAGCAGCGGCGGATACCTGGAGGTAATCATTGGGAAATTAATTTGAGGCGATACGGGCGAGTGGCGATTGATTGTCTGCCTCCTGTGTCGCTGTGATGCCCACAGGAAGGCAGCCAGTCTTCATCTGAAGCACCTCTACAATAAAAAACATACATCCACGTGCACATGTATATATACCCCAAAGCTAGAGCAGCAAGATGAGACGTACGAGGAATACTAACAGAGCCTCGCTGGGGCTCGAGGTGAAAATAAAAGCATGCAGGCTGACATAGTACTCTCATTACATCAGGGATTGTAGAACTCATGCCTCGTGCATCTGGATGGGAAAAATAAGCAGATAGAAAAGGTGGTGCCAGTCCTACTGATGGATAATTCGATATATATTCTTTCTCCACTTTGTAGAAATACTTTGCAGAAAAGGATTGCTCGTTACAAGTGTCCACAGCTTTGAAAATAAGAGCTGGATTAACATTATGAGCTGTATTTATGGATCTTTGATTAATGATGCTCCTCCCCGGCCGTCTGCTCCCTAATGCAATATGTATGCATTGTTTTTCCTTCGTTTCCTCTGTGCCTCTGAATGGACTGTAACTAATTACACACGCAGCAAAATGAAAAATACAAACTGCTTTTGCGCATTCAATTTGCATTAAATCAGGCTTTAATGTCACTTCATTTTAAGCTTGATAAAAAATCTGAATAAAAACCTCTCGCAAAGATCTGTTTCCACAGTGGTTGTTTGTGTGAAAATTCAAACACCTATGTCTTCGCTTTGTTCCGGCAGATGAGGCCAACGTTGAATCGGAGTCAAGCTGGAGTGCTTTAGCTGAGCTCGGCTGAACCTCATTATAACTTTT
Source organism: Lutjanus erythropterus (assembly GCF_056507025.1). NCBI lineage: Eukaryota > Metazoa > Chordata > Actinopteri > Lutjaniformes > Lutjanidae > Lutjanus > Lutjanus erythropterus. Next base: position 13,601,660 of record NC_139319.1, on the reverse strand, counting down.
CAATTAGAGGCTGATTGAAGTCTGGGCCGACTGCAGAATCAGAAACTCTCCAACCAATCGGGGCCTTTTTAATCATTCCCTTTGGTTCAAGGGGAAACTATGAATGAGAGAGAGTAATGAATGGCCCCCATGAACTGCAGTGCCAACTGAAAATGAAGCGCTGAATTGTGTTTTTGTTGCAGAAGTTGGTGTTTTGGATAAACAGAAATTGAAGACAACAAAAGATGGAACATTGTCATTTACATCCACCCACAACAAACACATCTGTGCATCTTTAAAATGTGATTAAACATCCTGTTTTTTTATTTTGTGTTCCCTTGAAACCATCTGCTCTGTGCCTCATCTCTGTCAAAGGTGATAGGTAGTTAGCTTGTTACTATCAGGACCCATATATTAACATATCATGTGGGGAAGTCAAACAACCACAAAGAGGCATAAAATGACCACAAAGGGATGCAAAACAAAAATGAAGAGATGCAAAACAAGAGACACAGACTAAATTAAAAATTATACAAAATAACCACAAAGTAATCCAAAGTGACCTCAAACCTGAAAGTGACACAAAGAGACACAAACCAATGCAAAACAACTACAAAGAGAGGCATAAGGACTACAAAGAAACACAATACAACCACGAAGAGATGCAAAACACCCTCGAAGAGAAACAAATAAACACAAGGTGATGCAAGGCAACCACAAGCGGGCGTAAAATGACTGCAAATTGTCAGAAAACTACCACAAACAGATGGAAAAAAATACAAAGAGAGGCATAAGGACTACAAAAAGACACAAATCAACCACAAAGTGACACAAAACGACCACAGGCAGATGGAAAACAGCTACAAAGACAGGTATAAGGACTACAAGGCAACACAAAACAACTGCATAGATTCAAAACAACCAAAAGAGACAAATCACAGTGAGATGCAAAGCAACAAACAGGCACAAAACGACCACAAAGAGATGGAAAATTACCACAAAATAATTCAAAACAACCACAAAGTGAGGCAAAACGACCACCACACAACCACAAAGTGATGAATGAAAATGACCACAAAAAGACAAAAAAACACAAACTAATGTAAAACAACCCCAAACTTATGTATAAGGACCACAAAGACAGACAAAACATTTGCAAAACAACACTAAACCACATTTTTTGCATTTTCCATGTCCTAACAGAGCACCATTATCTCAAGGCTCTAGACTATTTGGAGTTACAGATATCAGCTATGTATTCTTTAAGTTGTTAATTTGGCAGTAATATATCAGGCTGAATAAATATTGTTTCTATTAATACTCTACAGTTTATTATTACCTCTCCCACTCTCACACACACATGCTTAAAAGTTTGTAAACCTGCTCCTGCCGAGTTCGGTCTTTGACAAATGATTTAAGTTGTGTGCACTTTGAGAAACAGCAAAACAGCGGAAAACCAGGACACCGTTCTGCTTCTTCTCTGATACAGACACGATACAGTATGTTTGGTGATGTCAACTCATCTCATCTGCTGGCAGATCATCTCATCCCACTCACTGTCTGACTGACTGACATCCCTCTATTCTGCTTCCTGTCTCTTTGGTAGCAGCGGGCCACATGGGGAAATCTAGCACGTTTTAAGGCAGAATGTTTTGCTGTTACACGTGGGTGTTTTTCTTTTTCTTTTCTTTCTTTCACACAAAGTGCCTCCTCCGCTCCACTCTGCCACCCTCCCCTCATCTGAAAGAGTCGTCCTCTGGTGCAGTTGGTGTAAGAGCCCGGCTCAGACAACACAAGCCTGCCAACAGTCTGCTGCAGATTCCTCCAATCCCTCTTCACAGTCGTCTTATCCCAGGCCTCATTATCCCAAGGCTCTGGCAGTCATCAGCTGCGCAGCAAACGTCCGCCGAATCTGCTCTGAACGGGCCCAGAGCATCTTCATTATAGGTTTCACGCAAACAGATCGCATACATCACGGTCCGCTGAGGAAGCCCTTATGCACGCCTTATTTCACCGGGGTTTGAAGGAGTCCTCTGTGAGAGAAAAGTGAAGAAAGGGTCTATTTCTGTAAAACGTCTGATATGCATTCATTTGCTCATTTGCTGTTTCTATGGTGAAACCAACCTCTTTTGTTTTTCTTCTTCTTCCTCTTCTCTCTCTTTATTTTTCTCTTCCTCTCTCTCATTTCAAACCTTAATCTTCACATTTCATATTTCGGGGCTTTGATCAGCTTTGTGTGGTGCGCATCATCATGCAAGTCGTTGCCACACAGCCGGGGGCTACCATCATTATTATCAATCAAAATACAGTCCAGGGCATTGCAATACGCCAACGTATAGCCACAGTTTTCTTAATTATACAACACAAACAAGGTCCTGCAGGCTTCAAAAGGTGAGCGCATGTGCTCTGTTGCTGCTCTGTGCAGTCAGTAAGTGGACTGGAGTACTCAGGTGCCTGGTTGACAAGTGTTTGAGGGCATTCGGCTTCGGTTTTAAATCCCAAACCTTTATATTCTTCTCCCTCAGACGCCCTCGTCTCAGCCCTCTCTGTGTTCTGACACGTTATGCCTGCCTGTGTTTGCCATCTTTCTCTCTTCTCATTCGCCCCTTTGAAGTCGGGCTTTCTCGACAGTCTGAGCTCTCCTACACTTGTCATTAGGAGCAGCACCCCCCTCCTCTCCCACTGCATGTCTCATCTCACCCAGGAGGTTTAAAGCCTCACCCAGCGACGGGCTGATCAACTCCCTGTGGGGGTAAAAAAAAAAAAAAGATATTGATGTGACGCAACCCTTTAGTGTCACTGTGGAGGAATGAAAGAAGCACAGTCTTCTTCATTAGTGCCTAATTACATTTCCTGCTTATAGAGTGAGACTGCTCCTTTGATGTAACACTAATTAATTGAGATTTCAAAAAAAAAAAAAAAAAAAAAACTAAAGAAAATACAACGTTTCTTCAGTAGCTTTGGAGAAGGATTAGCAGAAGCACTGACGTTATTATGGTTGTGATTATCTGCTCTCTAAAATAGTATTTTAGCAATTAAGGTGATTAGACAAAACGAGAACAATGAGAATCAATAATGATTACACAACGTTTCAGGGTAAATCGCTTGTCTCTATAATACAGCTGGAGAAATACATCACGTCCTGCAGACTGACAGAAAGCCGTTTGGTAGCAGGAATAATGTAGGAGAGCCCAGAGGTGCCGTGACTTCAGGTCACAGTTGGGGGTCATGTGAGGGTCGAGATAATTTATTGTCCTCCTGATGCTCATCTTTCATCTCCAGTCTTCAGGTAAAGTTGACCTCTGCTCCGAGATCACAGTTTCGTCACAATGAGCTGTTAAATTGAGCATGAAGGTCCATTTTTGACCTTGACAAAACAATCTTATCTCAGGGTAGCGTTACTGGATTTTTCGAGGGCTTTCTAACGCATTTCACAGTCTTAATCAACTGATGAAGTGTCTTCACTGAATGAAATTTAATGTGATAACAGGTCGTATATACAGAGAGAGACTGTAACCCCTTTGTGCATTTCGGTAATTGTTTGCCACGCCTCCCTTCACTTCCCTGACATTTCATGGCACCATAAAACCGCTTCCTAACGGCTTGATTCCACCAGGCACGGCTGTGCCACGTTATGGCTGCGTTGCGTTAAAGTTGTGCCACATCAGCTGGAGCCGATCGCTGCCATTCTACTCAGTGCTTGTGAAAAGTGGCCAGATCAACAAATCCAAGCAACACAACATAATCAGACAGGCGAGGGCAGATCAAAACCATGGCACAGACGCGACATGCCCAGTGGAATCAGGGAGTTACATACAGCGAGCGATTTGCTTAAGTCAGCCAACTTGTAACTCGAAACACTTCCCTGATTTTCTTCCAAACCTCATCCTTTTTTAGGATATCCTAAAAAAGGGGGTGCTTTGGATCAAATAAGATGCTGTTTCTCAATGTTGTAAATTAGTCTCATACATGTTGACTGCAGGCTGGAGGGGAAACGGACATGTCAAGGATACAAATAGGCGGGAGGTGAAGCAAGTGCACGAAACTTGGCAAAAATAGAAGCAGGGCAAACCCAAACAAGTCACAAGTCGCTTAGCCTATTGGCTGAAACAAGTAGCAGAAATAATCTCATGTTTGCTTGTTCACATCACTTCCAGTCAGAAAGCGGTGTTAGTCATGCCAGCTTGGATACAGTTACTATGACTCTTGTACCAATTAATTATATTTCAACTGTTTTTATTGTATTTTGCAGGTGATCTGTACAAACAGAACACAGCACATGGGCAAACAATAATATGAAAATACAAATAGCTGAAGTAAAGTTACACATAGATAACTAAAAACTAACAAAATAAATTAAAATCTGCACTGTTAGTAATAACATCAATCATAACAGTAAAAATAAATAAATAAGACGGAATAAACCACGCCTCGTAGTATTTGACTGCGATATCTCAGCTCTTCTAGTTTTAAGTGTGCTGTTACCTCTCTGACCCAGTGGACATGTGAAGGTGGAGCCCTGCCCAGGAGGATGAGACAGTGGGACAAAGAGACGCAAAATTCATGGGGTTTGTTTGTTTGTACTTTAGAGTCTTTGAAAACGATGCATGCCCACTTTTCTAAACAAAGTGGTTTAAAGCACAGAAACAAAAACGCACTGTAAAATAAAGTTTGCTAATCCACACAACACACACTGAGTAGTCCGCATTGACTCCTCCCTTCAATAGTCTCACAGAAATCCACTTGAGTTCTTTGAATATTGGAACATTACTTCACATGGTGACCAGGATTTCCACCCCCCCCAGAGGAAGTGATGGAGGACTTGTTAACACCTATTGAAATGCACCGACTGACTCTGTTCAAACAGCCCTCTGGCACTGGTTGTGGATGACTTCCCTGATCGTTCCTTGGCCGCTATTGACTCCTGGTTGATGACTTTGACCCGTTCCCAGTTGATGCTTTGACTGGTTTTGCTCTGGTGTTCACAGATAACTCCGCTCCGGTCTGTCTCTCAGTGGGGTCTTGTCTTCTTGTCTTGTGTACTGTAACAGCAAAGATCTGTGATAAGCGCTGAACCTTGTGGCTCGAGGACTGGCTAGATGCCGTCACATGAGAGAGTCCCACTGGGCTGTTCCTGACGGTCAGTGGTAATTTTACAGCTACCTTCCTGGTCTTATGTCTGGGCGGGTTTCTCACTTCATACTAAGGGAGCAGATCTCATTACGGAACTGCCGTCTATATTTTGATTGTTGTTTGTGCTCATTACATGACCTTTTTCTGTGCTCTTAGAAAGTAGAAAACAGGTTTTAGTCCCAATTCCTACGTTATTTTATGCTGTTTACGAGGTTCAAGAAAGTAAAATACCCTCTGCTCCTGGAGGCCTTTCAAGTGTTTTCAACTGTGAAACCAAACTCCATTCAAAAAGCAGGTACAATTTGATATTGATATAAGTTTTCAAAGTAAAAACCAGAGTTACAGCATCACTGAGGCTCTTTTCTGATTAATTTTGATCCACAGGTACAATCAGCACACATGTCATTTACTCAGTAACATCATTGACTAACCTGCCAGAGATGAACACATAAAGTGGCCGGTCCCAGAGTCTACGATCTTAATCCTCTCTGCAGATGGCTTGAAGCCACAGGTCTCTTCTTTTACTCTTTTGCTTTTAGAGAACTAAAGAAAATCATAAACTGGGATGTTGTTATTGTTTGACTCGCAATATGCGATGTGATGGCTTTTAGGCATGATGCCACCAGTTTTTCATTTTGGTGCCCAGTTCTTTTATGGCACCTGTTTTCACCCAGACGTGATTGTCCTTTTGACAGGACAGTGAGGTACGTATGCTCTGCAAAGGTTCAGACCACTAGGCAAGAAATGTAGGCGGGAACATGAAAAAAGCCTTAAAAAGTGTTGTGTTTTTGTTTGCCTGGGTCCAGACCTTTGAATCTGCACAATCCGCTGAGTTGATGGAGTGCAACACATCTGATATATCAGACAGTGTTTATGTATGAATTATTTCAGTACACACATATTTTTAGTTGGGGCTCTTCAGAAGTTGGGGGATCTGCACCCAAGCTCCATCCACGTACCTAAAATCGGCAATTTGTGATATTAGTTGGAGTTTCATAGTGTAACCTTTTCTATGCTTTGCTAAGCAAATTGCCTCCCAACTCCAGCTCCGCACAGACTGCAGAGTCGCATTGATCTTCTTGTTTAACTCTGCGAGAAAGCAAATAATTGTATTTCTCAAAATGTCAAACTGTTTAAGGTTTTGTCAAGTAAGTTTTTAAATGTTTAAAAATGTGATGCTTTTCATGCCATTTGGATTCTGGAGCACTTTAGATGCCTTTCATTTTTTCTGGCAAGTTTATTGCAATTTCCTTTTTGCTTGTCATCTTGTAAAAGCTCTTCAAGGCTTAAGCTCATGCAAAAAAAATGCAGCCAGTCACATCTTAATTAGGACCAAAACATTCAATCATTATCACTCCAACATCTCCAGTTGCTACCTGTTAATTACAGAATTGACTCCGTGGTCTGTGAGGCTCTTAATGGTCTGGTCCACATTATATATCTGACATGCGTCCAATTTGTCCACCCAACAGATTTCTCAGGTCACCTGACAGATGTCTCCTTCAAATTCCCAGAGCTCATTCCAAACCTGCCGATTGAGCATTGAATGTTTATACACCTAAAGCCCAGAACAGCCTGCCTGCTCATGTGAGGTTTGCACGAACACTATCTTCATCTACTCTTGTCTGAATATATGTGTTTATGTATGTTTTAACCTTTTCTATCACCCCATAAAGCACTTTGAATTGCTTTTGCATGTGATTATGTTCCTCCAATTAACTTGAACATGAGTATAAAACTAATTCAACATTGCTGTGACCTCTAACAGGATAATAATCATACTCTTACACTGCAACACTTGACAGGAGCCATTTTCAGATTTGTATTGGTCCCAAGTCGGATGGAAGCATTTCCTCCTGGGGAGAATTGTGATCATGATGAAAGCGGAGCAACACGACAGTCTTGGGAATCACTGCTGCACAATATTTTGCAGATGGTGAGTATAATTAGTGTCCTGGTATTAAAGGCACTTCCAGTTCTTGCTCCACTGCATCCTTCCTCTCTGTCTGTCTCTGGGTAATATTTAACCTACATAAAGTAAAGCTTTTTTCTTTCTCTCTTTTATTTTACTTGCACACTTGAATGATTTTTGGATCTTACTCCATCTAAGGTGGAATTGTGAACTTTACCCTTTGGTACTGCTCATTAATTCTGGTTTATTGCAACTTGTGTCTTATTTTCGTAGGTTTTGGTCATCATTTCTCGCAGTAATAACAACGTTGTTCTCACCAAGTTAATTGCTGAGTTCTGGGAATATGAGAAAACATAAAAAACACACACAGTTAGGCTCTAAGGCTCGGGACGAAAAAGATGCTTTGAAAAATCTCAGTGTGGGTATTGGAGATTTGCTTTAAAGCGATAGTTCTGATTATGTGATGTGGTTATGTGCATGTAGTCAGTGTGTTACCTGCAGTAGATGGCGGCTGACATGCCTCCAGTTTAGAGAAGCAGAGATGAGTACCAGAACAGAAGCTAAGCAATGAACTTCAATGTCAGTTTAATGTACACTGTATTTAGAATATTTGAACCACTTTATCTTGCTGTCAGCCTGCCTTTTCTGACAGGAAGCCACCGTTCTCTCCAAACCAATCACACTCCATAGGCAAAATCAGTAGTTCTACCTCTCAGAACACCGGAGTTGCTGGTCTTGTTGCTGACCCTGTCCACAGCAGTTCATTGCTTCGTCTCTGTGCTGGTACTCTTCTCTGCTTCTCCAAACCGGGGGTGTGCTGACTGGCATCTACTGTAGCCAATACACGATCAATACGTACCTCATAGATCTCCACATCAAATAATCCAAACCATCCCTTAATTTATGGTTTATTGCAATTTGTGTCTCATACTTTTGGCCATTAAAAAGAAGTGTAAAAGAGTAAGAAACACAAGCAGTTAGATGCTTAAATTGGAATAAAAATAGATGCCAGTTCTCTGAACCATTTCAGCAGGAGCTTTAGAGGTTAGCTTTAAGTTATAAGGTCGGCTGCTATGCTCGATCTCGCTGTATAAACTTGAAATTTTCTAGGGCGGCTCATTAGTGTGTAGAAGGTCAATTACCGTCCTGGTGCCGCGTTTGAAGATTTAAATAATTAATGGAAGTATCCCTACTGTGCCAGCTGTGCGGAAAATACACAGGTGTGTGCACCTCTGCCAACAAGCTGGTCTAACCTCAGTTAATACACGTGGACTCAAACACTAGAAGAGCAACAAGCTGGCACTCAGTGTGAAGGGAACCCTCAAAAAACATCCCGTCACTCCTGCTGTTGCTGATTCAAGATTCAAAAGTCACCAAGAGGCGCAACGAAGTGGAGCAGATTTTGTCGGAAGTGCAGGAGCGATAACCTATCATGTTTGTTTTGTTTCCCTCAGGAAGCTGAAGCCCAGCTGTTTTCTACACCAACTCTATTTAAAACTATTTAAAAGCAGTTTAAACAGATGTGGGGAAAGCTGATTGTCACAGTCAGTGGCTTCTCTGTTCAATATAATATAATTTGAATTTTAAACAGGTGGAGATATAGTCTGTTGAAAGCCAGACTGTTTCATTTTTAGGAAAACTTGTGTGTGCCAGCTTCACCATGGGAGATGTCAGTACATAGTACAGGTAGAAATGTTTATGTTGGCTGAGGTACAAGTACTGTGTAACAGTGAGTACTGCTCCATTCAGTCACTGAGATAGGAGATCATTCAGATTTTCAACAAATTACCGTGTTAGTCAAACCTGTTTGGAATAGAAAACAAAGATGAAAGAAAAAAAAAAGAAGAAGAAAAGAATGTGACAGCTTTAGAAGAGATTCAGCCTGAAGAAAGCCAGGCATTAAGACAACACACAACATGTGTTAATTAAAGTAAGGTAAGATGTCCAGTCTCAGCGGTCATGCAGCTCAGTTGGTAGAGCGTGCTTCCCATGTACTGAGGCTGTGGGTTCAGCTCATGCCTGCGGTCCTTCGCTGCATGTCTTCCCCCCACCTGCTCCCCCCCTTTCCTGTCATATCTTTGGCTGTCCTGTCAAAAAAGCTGCAAAAAGCCCCAAAAACACTAAAAATTTCCTGCTAAAGCAACGAAAAAGAAACACAAAGCTTTCAGTTCACTCAGGGCTGAAATCGATCTGAATGTGGCTTTACTCTCCAGGATGAGCTTGTTTCACATGGACAATCATTTGTGTAATATGGACATGAATTGTCCTTTTTGGTGACACTCAGCACAACTTTCAAGGTAATAAGGATGCAAGGAGTATTAAGAGCGAAAAACTCCACAAAGGGAGGAGGTCATGGCAGATGGGTCAAACACATACAGAGACCGAGGTTTGTTTCCAGTGACAGAGCAATAGTCATTGTTGATTGTTTTAAACTAAACTGCTTCATTTTGTGTAACCAGGCAGGCCATATTTATTATTTCTTTTTTGATGAGAACCACAGTGGATAAGCTGTGTTACAAGAAAATTGAAAACTTGTGTCCATGTACACGAATTTAGTGAAATTTTTATGAAAAAACTGCTGCATGACTGTCCCTCCATCTGCTTGACCTGAGTCAACTTGCCAACCAAATTCAGCAGCCACTGGCTGCATTCATTAAATAAAAAGGGTGGCTTGACACTTTTGTGAGTACAGTTTAATCAAAATTGATAGAAATTATGGCCTAATCTATGAAAATAAACACCTTTGCAGGGTTAAAGATTCCTGCGTTTCTCACACTCACACTGTGACAAACGTGCAGGAGGTCAGGGACATTAGGGATTCAAGTATTTTTTGTATCTTGGCTCCGTTGAGTCATAAGCGTGCTCCAGAAGGGTTTGTCATGCCTGAGCTCTGCCTGCGGCATTCTCCTGCTCAGGAGCTGTCAGTGGCAGCGTCTCCCTGCCAAGCCACAGCGGGCGGAGGCAGGCGCAGGAAAGCACCAGCAGCAACCTCCACACACACAAACATGAGCGCACAACTGCTTTAACATTTAAAAAAAAGAGCTAATACAACTGCATTTTCTTGACATCAAATCTGTTAAATCCTTGACATTTCTGTTCCATATTCATGCAAACATAATAAATCTGTCTCACTCGCACTCCGTCCTCTGTTGCAGAAAATTGACCGCATAATTAGCACTCGAGGACGACAGCACAGGTGAATTTGCTTACTCATCTTCTCTGCAGATAAATGGGAGCACACACCGTTGCACACCTTGTGCTCATCAGTTACCCGAGTGAGACAGGTGGTGCTGGATAGTCAGTGTGTATGCCCTCTCCATAGCAGTATGTGCTGGCATCCTCCCCTGCCATACTTTTGCCGCCTACGCACATGAGTGTTGCAGATGGGCTCTCGTGTAGCGTGAAGCTGAATGCTCCTTTACAGTCCTCAACGCTAGGAAAACACACTTTCACTTTCACACCCTTACGTCCTGCAAACTCAAGGTCACAGTACTAGAAGAGGTCATTCACACAACAACATGCTTTGTCCTGCTGATGAAACAATCAGTCAATCAATCTACTAGTCAATCAACAGAAAATTAATTGTCGTTCCAAACTGGCTCAAATGTGAAGATTTGCCTTAATATATTATAGAAAATTGAGTGAGTTTCAGACAGTTGTTTGAAGAAAAAAATAAACAGACTTGGGAACTGTGAGGGTAATTTTTTGCTTTTTTGTTTTATTGTTGAAAAGTAAGTTAAAGGGGTAGTTTGGATTATCTGAAGTCAGGTTGTGGACGAGGTCAGCAACTAAGGGTGTTTTAGTATTTTAGTATTTTAAGTGTTTTATGTTTATTAAGAACATTTTCACCACTTTACTTTCTCATCAGACAGCCTTTTCTGATGGGAAACTGTCGCTATATAAGCCTAATGTCACTCTCTCCAAACCAACCAAACTCCACAGACAAAATCAGCAATTTTACCTCACAGAACGCAGCAGTTTCTTTACCACTGCCTTCATCTGTTAGTTTGTTTGTGTGACTTTGTTGAATACAAAACCATCCTTTTAAAACACAAAAGTCACACAATAACACCAACAAACTAACCAATCGAGGCAGCGGTATACAAGGAACTCCCATGTTCTACAAGTTAAAATTGCTGATCTTACCTATGGGGTTTGGTTGGTGTGGAGAGAGAGATATTTGGCTTATGTAATAGCAATGACCTGTCAGAAAATGCTGTTTGATGGAAAAGTAGAGAAGTGAAAATATTCTAAATATAGTACACTTCATCTGATAATATATATTTTTTTTAGGTGGACCTTTTTGTAAGGGGCTAAAATATGTTTTGCTGCCGACCTCGTCCACAGCAGGACATTGCTTAGCTTCTGTGCTGGTTCTCCTCTCAGCCTCTTCAAACTATGGGTGTGTCAACAGGCATCTATTGAAGGTAATACACTGACTATCGACAAATACCACACACAACCCACTTCAAATAATCTGAACAGTCCCTTTAAGCAGTAGTGAATATAATTGTTCATTTCCGCTCGTCTCCACAAAACAAGCAATTTGAAGTCGCCACCTTTGGCTTTAGGGAAAGTTGTGATGGGAACTTTTTGAGTGATTAATTGGAAAAATTATAGAAAGACAAGCACATGATAAAAAAAAGCCCATTGCTTGCCACCATGCTTTAAAAGGTTTGGTTACAAGAAACATATTTTCTCACTCACTGCCGGTTTATTTTGACTTACAAATTGAGCAAATAAAACCAAAACTATCTGCATGACTAGAAACCCCAGGATAAAATGTTTTTGTTTCCTGATCCTTTAAACTACTAGTCCTTCACACTGTGCCTCACAGGTCCATCGCATCCCGCTCAGTGTCATGTCCACCGTCCGAGATAATAAGATCTTTGTAGCAATCTGTGTCTCACTGCATGATATAATGAATGTCAGAATTACAATCTAAATAGAGAAGAACTTTCAAGCAGAGACATTAACATCATTAACTCATCCATCTGTGATACTGTCATGTTTTAAAAACAGGCTGTAGCCACAGTGAGGGCACTTTTTAACTTTTTTTTTTTTTGTCAAAAGTTCATGACATATTACAACAGTTTGTAGATAAGAGTTGTAGCAGCAGTCAAACAGTGACAGTTTTAATGCAGACTGTCTTTGGACATCTGTGGACCCACAGTGTCTCACATGGTGGTGTATTATCACCGTTTTGCAGCGACAACCAGAGATTTCACCATTTTTGAATCACAACTGTCACCTTTTGTCAGGAAGCCCAAACTTACACAGCAAGTGATGTCAATTTTGATTAATTTTGCTTTTGATATCCTGACACCCAGTAACAGGTAACTAACTAGTTACTTTTAAAGAAAACAAAAAAAAAAAGCAAAATGACAAGAATCTCTGACGTGTGCAGGATGGAGAGGCTCTGAGTGAGGAGGACACTGGACTACATCTCCTTGTCAGGTAGTTGTGATGTAGCTTTCGTTTGTGAGAGCTGTTCAGCAGTAACTAACTGTTAGCTTGTCTGTCCTGGCTAGTCAAAGCGTTTTTCAGCGAGTTTAGTCGCAGTGTCATAACACATGAAACTCGGACTTGAGGTGCCAAACCAATGTTCTTTGAATCCCTCACCCCCTACGACACTGACTGGTTTAAATCACACGGTGCTGACCTCGTACTGTCACACGTCTCACTTTCTCCCCCCGGGTAGCAGTGACCTGATCTTTGGCTGCAAGCTGTCCTCGGAAACGGCGGCTGGGCGCTTGTTCATAATGTGGTACAGCGTGGTACTTGTACTACTGCTGAACTGAAGAGCAGCATCACACAGGTTATATTTAACTTTGTGGCCTTTCTGGAGCAAATGTTTCCACACTGAGCCTAATTTTTGTACCTTAGACTGCTAGCTAGTTTGAAGATGTTAGTAGAGTGTGTGTATGCAAATTAATCTTTAGACTAAAACGCATAAGAGGTTAAAAATATTCTGGTTAATCAATTTATATTAAAGAGAATCAGAAACGCCTTATTGATCCCTGGGGTGAAAGCGGGTTACACTGCAGTTACTCCCATTCAAAAATAGATATATATATATATACGTATCAATTTAGTAATTTATTGCAATATCAGCCACAGTTGACTGGAATTTGTTTCGGGAATAAATGCTGGATTGTTGCCATTTTAACCAGAGTATTGCACTGTTTAATTATAATTTTACACTTGAATTATTGCACAGAATAATTGTACTGGTCAGTAATTACTGCACAGTGGAAGACGAATAAAATGAAATGAATGAATGAAGTAATTATAAAAAATTACATACTTTTCCTCTTACCTGTAGTGCTGTTTATACATCTATTCACCCATCGGGATCTAAACATTATGGTGTTCTCCTCAGATCAGCTGTGACCTCTCCTAGAGTAGATGTGTGCGTCTTTCTGCACAAAAATAGTTCCTACATGAAACTGCTGACAATGAGGTGTGTGGATTATTGATTGAGTGACCGGGTCACAATTTCTGGAAAGAGACGCTGTTGTGGAATTTTTCAGTCGTTTTGTCATTTTGAGCTACAGCACGTATCACCAAAACACTGTAACTCACACCGTAACAATCTAGATGGATAAACAGCGCTACAATATGTGTGTTTGACTTTTGGGTGAACTGTCCCTTTAACTGTTTTACATCCCTAGTGTGAGGAGGTGTTAAGTCCTCCAGGTCACGGGATAATAGTGCTACAAGTAGTCACTCACGGATAATATCATCCTGACATCCTCTCTCCTCAGGCACTTTCACACCGATTGATGCAGTTGCTCACGTGGCTCTGATGACTCACGAGACTCACACGTGACCACAGGATTCACACGTGACCTCGACGACCCTCAGGTGAAGAAAACAGAGGTTAAAATACCTGGGACAGAAGTGAGCGGGTGAGTAACAAACATCTTTAAGGATTAACCACTTCTCTTTGATTTAGTTCTCCTTGACGTTGAAGCTCTCGACACACATTCTGCTTCAGACTTAAAAACCCGAGATGCCTTATTTGTGTTGCCGCATCATCGGATCAAACGGAAATTTTTAGACGTCTCGTACATTATTTTATACGTTTCTCTATAATTCAGCCCCTCGTGGTGGGTAATTCACTGAGACAGTGAAATCTTGACTGTCATTTAAAATAAATGTTTTGTGTTCAGAGGTGTGGGGTTGTCAGCGATATGAACGAATGACCCCTGCAGTTTTACCTCCTGCTGTCAGGCTCTTGATGCTGAAGAAGATGCAGTCAGGCGTGAATCCCATCAGGGCAGTCAAAGAAATTCAGCCGATCCGATCTCACCTGGCTGTGATTAACCGAGCCTCATTTAAAGAGAGGAGGGGGGAAAAAAAAGCTGAATGAATATTTCTGCTCCTAGCTCTCTCTCATACAGGATTATTGTACTCAAGAATGGCTCTGACACATCTCATTATGAAACACAAGATGTGATTTGGTGCGCTGCTGAGCTGTGATCAAACGCAGGAATTCATTCAAATTACCAATTTTGCCAACGACAGACCCGGCATTCCAATGGGGTTTCCAAGAACTGCAGCTTTTTGGACGCCAGACTGTAAAGGAGAAAAAGGTCAGACACGTCACATTCACACAGACGCACACTTTGAGCCACAGGGGAGGAGTCGAGTGAACATGCTGACCTCACAGGCTCAAATGTATGTGTTTCCTCAGAGGGCGACCGTCAAGATTAATGGCCGACATCAACATCAGCTCCCTGAAGGAAACAAAAGCATTTTAGAGCCACATATTTACACCGATTGGCCACAACATTAAAACCACCTGCCGAGTAGCTGAACACTGTGTATTCCCAGAGGTGGGAAGTAACAAAGTACAAATATTTTGTTAGTATACTAAAGTGTTCTGGTATCTGTACATTGAGTATTTATATTTCTGACAACTTTTAACTTTTATTCCCTACATTTTAACATAAGTATCTGTACTTTCTACTCCTTACATTTTCAAAACCGGGTCATTTCTTTAGTTTAATGCACCTGTCCAACATCAAGACTGATTTCAACTTAAATGGACGGGACAATAACACATAGAAAAGATGATTCTTTGGCGTATCCCTCAGTGCGTATCACACACAACAGACACACAACTTTCGCCACCTCTGGTAGCTCCTCCTCATGCCGCCAAAGCAGCTCTGAACCATCAAGACTCACAGACTCCACAAGCACTCTGAAGGCGTCCAGGAGTATTTGGTACCAGATCCTTTAAGTTCTATGAGTTTTGAGGTGAGGCCTCCCAAGGATTGGACCTGTTGTTCCAGGACATCCTACAGATCTTCTCTTTTGATTGGTTTGAGATCTGAGGAATTAGGAGTGAACACGGTGGTAACACCATGCTCCATGGTCCAGTTCTGACACTCACATGCCCCTTGTAGGTGCTGTCTGTGGTGGACAGGGGTCAGTATGACCGTAGTCCCATATGCAGCAAACTGCGATGCACAGTACGTTCTGACACCTTATAGCATAGGGAGAGGGTGGTGACGTTTAATCGTATAGTCAACTAATTGCGCATATCCCTACTGACTGCTCCTAAAAAGTATTAGTAAAAAAGTAGTACAATGATCAGTTCTAGTGAAAAAGTACAAAAAAAATACAATCAATAAAAGGTTAACTAATGTAGGCAGCACCAACCTGGGGGGAAGATGAAATACAACGCTGCAGGGATGATGTAGTTTTCCCTCTGCAAAAAGACAATTGGATTTTTCCACAGGGTTTTGGATTATTACAGAAAATGAGCTCTGAGGTGAACAAAGGTTTATGATGCTTAGATGTTTCGTTCAGCAAAATAATCCTCACAAATGAATACTTTTATAATTTTTGAAGCACAATTGCAATTGCCTGAAGTAAAAGTTTAATGTTAGTCTATGAACGAACTGAGTCCCTGATTGGCTCTAAGAGGCTGTTTGCAAATGGGCAGCGATCTGATTGGACTAAATATTTACTGAGTTGGAGACAGTGTTTGACTGAAGTAACGACTTGACTGCTTTCTTGGTGAAATAGTGAAAGTCTTTAAATTCTGTTTATTTAACATGGCCGACCACAGATGAATGTTTAGTCTGCAATCATGCAAAGTTTAAACCAATATGTGAAACTCCTGCTGCTCACCAAGAACAACCCACGTGACTTGATGTTTTGAGATGTTCTGACTGAGTCACCAAGCCATCACAACGAAACTCAGATCTTTACTCTTAATCATGCTTCCAGCTCATTAACCTGACTGTTCGCTTGCTGCCTGATACATCACACCTCTTGACATGTGCCATTGTAACGAGATGATCAGTGTTATTCACTTGACCTGTCAGTGGATTTAATGTTGTGGCTGATCAGTTTATGTGTTTGCACGGATCAATGGGGAGCTACAATACTATACCTCCATTCAGCATCAGCCATTGACAGCAGGTTATGGTGATTAAGTGCTTCTTTATCAGTTCTCAGGCTACAACAAAGGTCCAAAATAGGATTAAGCGGAGACGTGGAACGCTACCAGTGCTAATGCTACGGCCCTTTGAGAATGAGCTGGCAATGAGAGGAGCCACGATGCTGCAGGGCAGGATTACTGAACAAAGAGATGGAGGGATATGGAATGAGGTGTGGGAGCCCCCCTCCACCTCCTTTTATCTTGACATCCAAACCTCTTAACCCTCTATGGTACACATTATGATGCCAGTGAGGGAAAAAATGTTTGGAGTGTTTTTATGTCTCAAAATAGACTACATAAACATAATCTGAAGAAATTTTATTTTTATTTTTATTTTTGGAAGTTTTTGGGGTTTGTTGCCTGTAGGCAACATTGTACCATAATGGTGCATAAGTGAAAAAGAACGTTCCTTTTCCAATTTGAACATTGTTTATTTCATAAACATATGCAAAAATATTCAATAACATCAAGAAGTCACAATTCATTTTAAATTTTAAATTAAAAAGAATTATAAAAAGAATTTAAATATATATGTATGTATTTATGTATGTATGTATGTATGTATGTATGGTCATATATATGTATGTATGTATGTATGTATGGTCATATGTATGTATGTATGTATGTATGTATGGTCATATGTATGTATACATGGTCATATGTATGTATGTATTCTCATATGTATGTATGGTCATATGTATGTATGTATGTATATATGCTCATATGTATGTATGCTCATATGTATGTATGTATGTATGTATGGTCACATGTATGTATGTATGCATGGTCATATGTATGACCATATGTATGTATGTATGTGTGTATGTATGTATGGTTATATGAATGTATGTATGGTCATATGTATGTATGTATGTATGTATGTATGGTCATAAGTATGTATATATGTATGTATGTATGTATGCATGGTCATATGTATGACCATATGTATGTATGTATGTGTATATGTATGTATGGTCATATGAATGTATGCATGGTCATATGTATGTATGGTCATATGTATGCATGTATGATCATAAGTATGTATGAATGGTCATATGTATGTATGTATGTATATAGGAGGAGAGAGGCGGAGTAAAGGAAAGTTGTGAATGAAGGCAGCGTAATAGAAGGTCTTCCTGATTGAACTCACGCTGAGCTACATATGTATGTACGTATGTATGTATGTATGCTCATATGTATGTATGCTCATATGTATGTATGTATGTATGTATGCATGTATGGTCATATGTATGTATGTATGTATGTATGGTCATATGTATGTATGTATGCTCATATGTATGTATGCATGGTCATATGTATGTATGTATGCTCATATGTATGTATGCATGGTCATATGTATGTATGTATTCTCTAATGTTGTATGTATGTATGTATGGTCATATGTATGTATGTATATATGCTCATATGTATGTATGCTCATATGTATGTATGTATGTATGTATGTATGAATGGTCATATGTATGTATGTGTGTATGTATATAGGAGGAGAGACGCGGAGTAAAGGAAAGTTGTGAATGAAGGCAGCGTAATAGAAGGTCTTCCTGATTGAACTCACGCTGAGCTACATATGTATGTACGTATGTATGTATGTATGCTCATATGTATGTATGTATGTATGCTCATATGTATGTATGTATGTATTTATGTGTATATATGTACGGTCATATGTATGTATGTATGTATATATGTATGTATGTATGGTCATATCCCTCTATGGTACACATTATGATGCCAGTGAGGGAAATGTGTTTTTATGTCTCAAAATAGACTAAATAAACATAATCTGAAGAAATTTTATTTTTATTTTTATTTTTGGAAGTTTTTGGGGTTCGTTGCCTGTAGGCAACATTGTACCATAATGGTGCATAAGTGAAAAAGAACGTTCCTTTTCCAATTTGAACATTGTTTATTTCATAAACATATGTAAAAATATTCAATAACATCAAGAAGTCACAATTCATTTAAAATTTTAAATTAAAAAGAATTATAAAAAGAATTTATATATATATATATGTATATATGTATGTATGTATGTATGGTCATATATATGTATGTATGTATGTATGTATGTATGTATGTATGCTCATATGTATGTATGCATGGTCATATGTATGTATGTATGCTCATATGTATGTATGCATGGTCATATGTATGTATGTATTCTCATATGTATGTATGTATGTATGTATGGTCATATGTATGTATGTATATATGCTCATATGTATGTATATATGCTCATATGTATGTATGTATGGTCACGTATGTATATATGCATGGTCATATGTATGTATGCATGTATGGTCGTATGTATGTATGTATGTATGTATGTATGTATGGTCATATGTATGTATGTATGCTCATATGTATGTATGCTCATATGTATGTATGCATGGTCATATTTATGTATGTATTCTCATATGTATGTATGTATGTATGTATGTATGTATGGTCATATGTATGTATGTATATATGCTCATATGTATGTATGCTCATATGTAGTTATGTATGTATGTATGCATGGTCATATGTATGTATGTATGTATGTATGCATGCTCATATGTATGTATGTATGTATGTATGTATGGTCACATGTATGTATATATGCATGGTCATATGTATGTATGCATGTATGGTCATATGTATGTATGTATGTATGTATGCATGGTCATATGAATGTATGCATGGTCATATGTATGTATGTATGTATGTATGGTCATATGTATGCATGTATGGTCATAAGTATGTATGTATGTATGTATGGTCATATGTATGTATGTATGCATGGTCATATGTATGTATGGTCATATGTATGTATGTATGTATGTATGTATGTACGGTCATATGTATGTATGTTTGTATGCATGGTCACATGTTTGGCCATATGTATGAATGTATGCTCATATGTATAAACGTATGTATGTATGTATGGTCATATGTATGTATGCTCATATGTATGTATTTATGTATGTATGTATGTATGTATATATGTGTATGTATGTATGTATGGTCATATGTATGTATGTATGTATGTATGTATGGTCATATCCCTTTATGGTACACATTATGATGCCAGTGAGGGAAATGTGTTTTTATGTCTCAAAATAGACTAAATAAACATAATCTGAAGAAATTTTATTTTTATTTTTATTTTTATTTTTGGAAGTTTTTGGGGTTCGTTGCCTGTAGGCAACATTGTACCATAATGGTGCGTAAGTGAAAAAGAACGTTCCTTTTCCAATTTGAACATTGTTTATTTCATAAACATATGCAAAAACATTCAATAACATCAAGAAGTCACAATTCATTTTAAATTTTAAATTAAAAAAAATTATTAAAAGAATTTATATATATGTGTGTGTATGTATGTATGTATGTATGGTCATATATATGTATATATGTATGTATGTATGTATGTATGTATGGTCATATGTATGTATGTATGTATGTATGGTCATATGTATGTATGCATGGTCATATTTATGTATGTATTCTCATATGTATGTATGTATGTATGTATGGTCATATGTATGTATGTATATATGCTCATATGTATGTATGCTCATATGTGTGTATGTATGTATGCATGGTCATATGTATGTATGTATGTATGCATGGTCATATGTATGTATGTATGTATGTATGTATGCATGTATGCTCATATGTATGTATGTATGTATGCATGGTCATATGTATGACCATATGTATGTATGTATGTGTGTATGTATGTATGGTCATATGTATGTATGTATGTATGTATGCATGGTCATATGTATGTATGGTCATATGTATGTATGTATGTATGTATGTATGTATGTATGTATGTATGTATGTATGGTCATATGTATGTATGTTTGTATGCATGGTCATATGTTTGGCCATATGTATGAATGTATGTATGTATGTATGCTCATATGTATGTATGTATGTATTTATGCTCATATGTATGTATGTATGTATGCTCATATGTATGTATGTATGTATTTATGCTCATATGTATGTATGTATGTATGTATGTATGCATGTATGCATGTATGCATGCATGGTCATATGTATGTATGTATGTATGTACGGTCATATGTATGTATGTATGCATGTATGTATGTATGTATGTATGTATGTATGTATGTATGTATGTATGTATGGTCATATCCCTCTATGGTACACATTATGATGCCAGTGAGGGAAATGTGTTTTTATGTCTCAAAATAGACTAAATAAACATAATCTGAAGAAATTTTATTTTTATTTTTATTTTTGGAAGTTTTTGGGGTTCGTTGCCTGTAGGCAACATTGTACCATAATGGTGCATAAGTGAAAAAGAACGTTCCTTTTACATGGTCATATGTATGTATGCTCATATGTATGTATGTATGTATGTATGCATGTATGGTCATATGTATGTATGCATGGTCATATGTATGTATGTATGCTCATATGTATGTATGCATGGTCATATGTATGTATGTATGTATGTATGGTCATATGTATGTATGTATGTATGTATGGTCATATGTATGTATGTATGCTCATATGTATGTATGCATGGTCATATTTATGTATGTATGGTCATATGTATGTATGCATGGTCATATGTATGTATGTATTCTCATATATATGTATGTATGTATGTATGTATGTATGTATGCTCATATGTATGTATGTATGTATGTATGTATGTATGTACGGTCATATGTATGCATGTATGCATGTATGCATGTATGTATGTATGTATGTATGTATGTATGTATGTATGGTCATATCCCTCTATGGTACACATTATGATGCCAATGAGGGAAATGTGTTTTTATGTCTCAAAATAGACTAAATAAACATAATCTGAAGAAATTTTATTTTTATTTTTATTTTTGGAAGTTTTTGGGGTTTGTTGCCTGTAGGCAACATTGTACCATAATGGTGCATAAGTGAAAAAGAATGTTCCTTTTACATGGTCATATGTATGTATGCTCATATGTATGTATGTATGTATGTATGTATGCATGTATGGTCATATGTATGTATGTATGCTCATATGTATGTATGCATGGTCATATGTATGTATGTATGCTCATATGTATGTATGCATGGTCATATGTATGTATGTATGTATGTATGTATGTATGGTCATATGTATGTATGTATGCTCATATGTATGTATGCATGGTCATATGTATGTATGTATGCTCATATGTATGTATGCATGGTCATATGTATGTATGTATTCTCATATATATGTATTTTCTGTATGTATGTATGTATGTATGGTCATATGTATGTATGTATATATGTATGTATGTATGTATGAATGGTCATATGTATGTATGTGTGTATGTATATAGGAGGAGAGAGGCGGAGTAAAGGAAAGTTGTGAATGAAGGCAGCGTAATAGAAGGTCTTCCTGATTGAACTCACGCTGAGCTACATATGTATGTACGTATGTATGTATGTATGCTCATATGTATGTATGCTCATATGTATGTATGTATGCATGTATGGTCATATGTACAGTATGTATGTATGTATGCTCATATGTATGTATGTATGTATGTATGTGTATGTATGTATGTACGGTCATATGTATGTATGTATGTATGGTCATATATATGTATGTATGTATGTATGTATGTATGTATGGTCATATCCCTCTATGGTACACATTATGATGCCAGTGAGGGAAATGTGTTTTTATGTCTCAAAATAGACTAAATAAACATAATCTGAAGAAATTTTATTTTTATTTTTATTTTTGGAAGTTTTTGGGGTTCGTTGCCTGTAGGCAACATTGTACCATAATGGTGCATAAGTGAAAAAGAACGTTCCTTTTCCAATTTGAACATTGTTTATTTCATAAACATATGCAAAAATATTCAATAACATCAAGAAGTCACAATTCATTTTAAATTTTAAATTAAAAAGAATTATAAAAAGAATTTATATATATATGTATGTATGTATGTATGTATGGTCATATGTATGTATGTATGCTCATATGTATGTATGCATGGTCATATGTATGTATTTATGCTCATATGTATGTACGCATGGTCATATGTATGTATGTATTCTCATATGTATGTATGTATGTATGTATGTATGTATGTATGTATGTACGTATGTATTGTCATATGTATGTATGTATATATGCTCATATGTATGTATGCTCATATGTATGTATGTATGTATGTATGTATGTATGAATGGTCATATGTATGTATGTATGTATGAATGTATGCTCATATGTATGTATGCTCATTTCAATCAGGAGAGACTAAGAGTAAAAGATAAATGGTTTATTGGCACATACATGATATATGAAACATGAACAGTCTTTGGCGGTTAGACCTCAATGAGGTGAAACAATATGTATATATAAATGGGGGTGATGAAGCTGTAGTGAAGAGAACCCCCCGGGGTCTAGACACTGGTGGTGGTGGTGATGATGAGGTGAAGTGGCTCTGGACTCCTGCTGCCTGGACCTGAAGGCTGGAGGAGAGGGCGTCAGGGAGGATCGAGGTGAACATCTTCTGCTACCTGGGTCCAGTGACTGGAGGAGAGAGGGGTGGAGGAGGGTCGCGCGATTGACTGATTGACAACTGATGGAGCAAAGACAGAGGCGATTTAAAGATTTGGCAGCAGCAAATTGACTGGCTATCGCGACCGTGGCAAAATCTGAATGGATGGTAAAGACGAAGGTGAACGCCCACAAACAGCTGATTACAGGGAATAGGAGGAGAGAGGTGGAGTAAAGGAAAGTTGTGAATGAAGGCAGCGTAATAGAAGGTCTTCCTGATTGAACTCACGCTGAGCTACATATGTATGTATGTATGTATGTATGTATGTATGTATGCTCATATGTATGTATGCTCATATGTATGTATGTATGTATGTATGTATGTATGTATATATGCATGTATGGTCATATGTATGTATGTATGTATGCTCATATGTATGTATGTATGTATGTATGTGTATGTATGTATGTACGGTCATATGTATGTATGTATGTATGTATGTATGTATGTATGTATGGTCATATCCCTCTATGGTACACATTATGATGCCAGTGAGGGAAATGTGTTTTTATGTCTCAAAATAGACTAAATAAACATAATCTGAAGAAATTTTATTTTTATTTTTATTTTTGGAAGTTTTTGGGGTTCGTTGCCTGTAGGCAACATTGTACCATAATGGTGCATAAGTGAAAAAGAACGTTCCTTTTCCAATTTGAACATTGTTTATTTCATAAACATATGCAAAAATATTCAATAACATCAAGAAGTCACAATTCATTTTAAATTTTAAATTAAAAAGAATTATAAAAAGAATTTATATATATATGTATGTATGTATGTATGTATGTATGTATGTATGGTCATATATATGTATGTATGTATGTATGGTCATATGTATGTATGTATGTATGTATGGTCATATGTATGTATGTATGTATGTATGGTCATATGTATGTATGTATGTATGTATGGTCATATGTATGTATGTATGCTCATATGTATGTATGCATGGTCATATGTATGTATGTATGCTCATATGTATGTATGCATGGTCATATGTATGTATGTATTCTCATATGTATGTATGTATGTATGTATGGTCATATGTATGTATGTATGTATGCTCATATGTATCTATGTATGTATGTATGTATGTATGTATGAATGGTCATATGTATGTATGCATGTATGCTCATATGTATGTATGTATGTATGTATGTATGTATGCATGGTCATATGTATGACCATATGTATGTATGTATGTGTATATGTATGTATGTATGGTCATATGAATGTATGCATGGTCATATGTATATATGGTCATATGTATGCATGTATGGTCATAAGTATGTATGTATGTATGTATGGTCGTATGTATGCTCATATGTATGTATGTATGTATGCTCATATGTATGTATGTATGTATGCTCATATGTATGTTTGCATGGTCACATGTACAGTATGTATGTATGTATGCATGTATGGTCATGTGTATATATGTATGTATGTATGGTCATATGTATGTGTATGTATGGTCATATGTATGTATGTATGTATGGTCATATGCATGTATGTATGGTCATATGTATGTATGCATGGTCATATGTATGTATGTATGCTCATATGTATGTATGCATGGTCATATGTATGTATGTATTCTCATATGTATGTATGTATGTATGTATGGTCATATGTGTGTATGTATTTATGCTCATATGTATGTATGCTCATATGTATGTATGTATGTATGTATGGTCACATGTATGATACATGGTCATATGTATGTATGTATGTATGTATGCATGTATGCTCATATGTATGTATGTATGCATGGTCATATGTATGACCATATGTATGTATGTATGGTCATATGAATGTATGCATGGTCATATGTATGTATGGTCATATGTATGCATGTATGATCATAAGTATGTATGTATGTATGTATGGTCATATGTATGTATGTATGCATGGTCATATGTATATATGGTCAAATGTATGTATGTATGTATGTATGGTCATATGTATGTATGTTTGTATGCATGGTCATATGTTTGGCCATATGTATGAATGTATGCTCATATGTATGTATGCTCATTTCAATCAGGAGAGACTAAAAGAAAAATGGTTTATTGGCACATGCATGATATATGAAACATGAACAGTCTTTGGCGGTTAGACCCCAATGAGGTGAAACAATATGTATATATAAATGGGGATGATGAAGCTGTAGTGAAGAGAAGCCCTCGGGGTCTAGACACTGGTGGTGGTGGTGATGATGAGGTGCAAAGCAGAGACTGGTGAGGTGAAGTGGCTCTGGACTCCTGCTGCCTGGACCTGAAGGCTGGAGGAGAGGGCGTCAGGGAGGATCGAGGTGAACATCTTCTGCTACCTGGGTCCAGTGACTGGAGGAGAGAGGGGTGGAGGAGGGTCGTGCGATTGACTGAATGACAACTGATGGAGCAAAGACAGAGGCAATTTAAAGATTTGGCAGCAGCAAATTGACTGGCTATCGCGACCGTGGCAAAATCTGAATGGATGGTAAAGACGAAGGTGAACGCCCACAAACAGCTGATTACAGGGAATAGGAGGAGAGAGGCGGAGTAAAGGAAAGTTGTGAATGAAGGCAGCGTAATAGAAGGTCTTCCTGATTGAACTCACGCTGAGCTACATATGTATGTACGTATGTATGTATGCTCATATGTATGTATGTATGTATGTATGTATGTATGTACGGTTATATGTATGTATGTATGTATGTATGTGTATATATGTACGGTCATATGTATGTATGTATGTATATATGTATGTATATATGGTCATATCCCTCTATGGTACACATTATGATGCCAGTGAGGGAAATGTGTTTTTATGTCTCAAAATAGACTAAATAAACATAATCTGAAGAATTTTTATTTTTATTTTTATTTTTGGAAGTTTTTGGGGTTCGTTGCCTGTAGGCAACATTGTACCATAATGGTGCGTAAGTGAAAACGAACCTTCCTTTTCCAACTTGAACATTGTTTATTTCATAAACATATGCAAAAATATTCAATAACATCAAGAAGTCACAATTCATTTTAAATTTTAAATGAAAAAGAATTATAAAAAGAATTTATATATATATATGTATGTATGTATGTATGGTCATATATATGTATGTATGTATGGTCATATGTATGTATGCATGGTCATATGTATGTATGTATTCTCATATGTATGTATGTATGTGTGTATGTATGTATGTATGGTCATATGTATGTATGTATATATGCTCATATGTA
The DNA here is from genome assembly GCF_056507025.1 of Lutjanus erythropterus. Lineage (NCBI taxonomy): Eukaryota > Metazoa > Chordata > Actinopteri > Lutjaniformes > Lutjanidae > Lutjanus > Lutjanus erythropterus. The sequence goes on along the minus strand of NC_139319.1, from coordinate 13,575,365 downwards.
TGTATGCTCATATGTATGTATGTATGTATGGTCACATGTATCTATGTATGCATGGTCATATGTATGTATGTATGTATGCATGTATGCTCATATGTATGTATGTATGTATGTATGTATGTATGTATGCATGGTCATATGTATGACCATATGTATGTATGTATGTGTGTATGTATGTATGGTCATAAGAATGTATGCATGGTCATATGTATGTATGGTCATATGTATGTATGTATGTATGTATGTATGTATGTATGTATGTATGGTCATATGTATGCATGTATGGTCATAAGTATGTATGTATGTATGTATGTATGTATGTATGCTCATATGTATGTATGTATGTATGTATATATGTATGTATGTATGCTCATATGTATGTATGTATGCATGGTCACATGTATGTATGTATATATGCATGTATGGTCATATGTATGTATGTATGTATGTATGTATGTATGTATGTATGGTCATATCCCTCTATGGTACACATTATGATGCCAGTGAGGGAAATGTGTTTTTATGTCTCAAAATAGACTAAATAAACATAATCTGAAGAAATTTTATTTTTATTTTTATTTTTGGAAGTTTTTGGGGTTCGTTGCCTGTAGGCAACATTGTGCCATAATGGTGCATAAGTGAAATAGAACGTTCCTTTTCCAATTTGAACATTTTTTATTTCATAAACATATGCAAAAATATTCAATAACATCAAGAAGTCACAATTCATTTTAAATTTTAAATTAAAAAGAATTATAAAAAGAATTTATATATATATGTATGTATGTATGTATGGTCATATATATGTATGTATGGTCATATGTATGTATGCATGGTCATATGTATGTATGTATGCTCATATGTATGTATGCATGGTCATATGTATGTATGTATTCTCATATGTATGTATGTATGTGTGTATGTATGTATGTATGGTCATATGTATGTATGTATATATGCTCATATGTATGTATGCTCATATGTATGTATGTATGTATGGTCACATGTATCTATGTATGCATGGTCATATGTATGTATGTATGTATGCATGTATGCTCATATGTATGTATGTATGTATGTATGTATGTATGTATGTATGTATGCATGGTCATATGTATGACCATATGTATGTATGTATGTGTGTATGTATGTATGGTCATAAGAATGTATGCATGGTCATATGTATGTATGGTCATATGTATGTATGTATGTATGTATGTATGTATGGTCATATGTATGCATGTATGGTCATAAGTATGTATGTATGTATGTATGTATGTATGCTCATATGTATGTATGTATGTATGTATGTATATATGTATGTATGTATGCTCATATGTATGTATGTATGCATGGTCACATGTATGTATGTATATATGCATGTATGGTCATATGTATGTATGTATGTATGTATGTATGTATGTATGGTCATATCCCTCTATGGTACACATTATGATGCCAGTGAGGGAAATGTGTTTTTATGTCTCAAAATAGACTAAATAAACATAATCTGAAGAAATTTTATTTTTATTTTCATTTTTGGAAGTTTTTGGGGTTCGTTGCCTGTAGGCAACATTGTACCATAATGGTGCATAAGTGAAAAAGAACGTTCCTTTTCCAATTTGAACATTTTTTATTTCATAAACATATGCAAAAATATTCAATAACATCAAGAAGTCACAATTCATTTTAAATTTTAAATTAAAAAGAATTATAAAAAGAATTTATATATATATGTATATATGTATGCATGGTCATATATATGTATGTATGTATGTATGTATGGTTATATGTATGTATGTATGCATGTATGTATGTATGTATGGTCATATGTATGTATGTATGCTCATATGTATGTATGCATAGTCATATGTATGTATGCATGCTCATATGTATGTATGCATGGTCATATGTATGTATGTATTCTCGTATGTCTGTATGTATGTATGTGTGTATGTATGGTCATATGTATGTATGTATGTATGTATATATGCTCATATGTATGTATGTATGGTCACATGTATGTATGTATGCATGGTCATATGTATGACCATATGTATGTATGTATGTATGTGTGTATGTATGTATAGTCATATGAATGTATGCATGGTAATATGTATGTATGGTCATATGTATGTATGTATGTATGTATGTATGGTCATATGTATGCATGTATGGTCATAAGTATGTATGTATGTATGTATGTATGTATGGTCATATGTATATATGTATGTATGGTCATATGTATATATGTATGTATGGTCATATGTATGTATGTTTGTATGCATGGTCATATGTTTGGCCATATGTATGAATGTATGCTCATATATATGTATGCTCATATGTATGTATGTATGTATGTATGTATGCTCATATGTATGTATGTATGTATGTATGTATTTATGCTCATATGTATGTATGTATGTATGCTCATATGTATGTATGTATGCTCATATGTATTTATGTATGTATGTATGTATGTATGCATGTATGGTCATATGTATATATGTATGTATGTATGCATGGTCATATGAATGTATGCATGGTCATATGTATGTATGTATGTATGTATGGTCATATGTATGCATGTATGGTCATAAGTATGTATGTATGTATGTATGTATGTATGGTCATATGTATGTATGTATGCATGGTCATATGTATGTATGGTCATATGTATGTATGTATGTATGTATGTACGGTCATATGTATGTATGTTTGTATGCATGGTCACATGTTTGGCCCTATGTATGAATGTATGGTCATATGTATAAATGTATGTATGTATGTATGGTCATATGTATGTATGGTCATATGTATGTATTTATGTATGTATGTATGTACGGTCATATGTATGTATGTATGTATGTATGTATGGTCATATCCCTCTATGGTACACAGTATGATGCCAGTGAGGGAAATGTGTTTTTATGTCTCAAAATAGACTAAATAAACATAATCTGAAGAAATTTTATTTTTATTTTTATTTTTGGAAGTTTTTGGGGTTCGTTGCCTGTAGGCAACATTGTACCATAATGGTGCGTAAGTGAAAAAGAACGTTCCTTTTCCAATTTGAACATTGTTTATTTCATAAACATATGCAAAAATATTCAATAACATCAAGAAGTCACAATTCATTTTAAATTTTAAATTAAAAAGAATTATTAAAAGAATTTATATATATGTGTGTGTGTATGTATGTATGTATGTATGGTCATATATATGTATGTATGTATGTATGTATGTATGTATGTATGGTCATATGTATGTATGTATGTATGTATGTATGTATGTATGTATGGTCATATGTATGTATGTATGCTCATATGTATGTATGCATAGTCATATGTATGTATGTATGCTTGGTCATATTTATGTATGTATTCTCATATGTATGTATGTATGTATGTATGTATGTAAGTATGTATGGTCATATGTATGTATGTATATATGCTCATATGTATGTATGCTCATATGTATGTATGTATGTATGCATGGTCATATGTATGTATGTATGTATGCATGTATGCTCATATGTATGTATGTATGTATGTATGCATGGTCATATGTATGGCCATATGTATGTATGTATGTGTGTATGTATGTATGGTCATATGTATGTATGTATGTATGCATGGTCATATGTATGTATGTATGTATGTATGTATGGTCATATGTATGTATGTATGTATGTATGCATGGTCATATGTATGTATGTTTGTATGCATGGTCATATGTATGTATGGTCATATGTATGTATGTATGTATGTATGTATGTATTTATGTATGTATGTATGTATGGTCATATGTATGTGTGTATGTATGTATGGTCATATGTATGTATGTATGTATGCATGGTCATATGTATGTATGTATGTATGTATGTATGTATGGTCATATGTATGTATGTATGTATGCATGGTCATATGTATGTATGGTCATATGTATGTATGTATGTATGAATGTATGTATGTATGTATGCTCATATGTATGTATGCTCATATGTATGTATGTATGTATGTATGCTCATATGTATGTATGTATGTATGTATACTCATATGTATGTATGTTTGTATTTATGCTCATATGTATGTATGTATGTATGTATGTATGTATGTATGCATGTATGCATGTATGGTCATATGTATGTATGTATGCTCATATGTATGTATGTATGCATGGTCACATGTATGTATGTATGTATGCATGTATGGTCATATGTATGTATGTATGTATGTATGTATGTATGTATGTATGGTCATATCCCTCTATGGTACACATTATGATGCCAGTGAGGGAAATGTGTTTTTATGTCTCAAAATAGACTAAATAAACATAATCTGAAGAAATTTTATTTTTATTTTTATTTTTGGACGTTTTTGGGGTTCGTTGCCTGTAGGCAACATTGTACCATAATGGTGCATAAGTGAAAAAGAATGTTCCTTTTCCAATTTGAACATTGTTTATTTCATAAACATATGCAAAAATATTCAATAACATCAAGAAGTCACAATTCATTTTAAATTTTAAATTAAAAAGAATTTTAAAAAGAATTTAAAAAGTTCTTTGGCTGAATGTTGCTTGTAGGCAACATTGTACCATTTAGGAACAACCCATTGAAATAAATGTGTAAAGTATAAAACTTTAAACTACTTAAATCAACAAAGATAACCATTACCATAACCATTTGAAAAACAAAAACAACAAATTCCAGTGTTTGATCATCACTGCTTCATTTCAGTGCATGTTTTGTGTCAGTCCCCTGTGTCTTTCCTGACATGTGTTGCCATCACTTGTGGTGTTGCTGCTCAGTGCTTATGGAACTCCATGAAGCAGTTTTTTTCAGGAGTGAAGCACAGGCAGGTGAAACATTTTGTGCACTGTGATTTCACTATACCCTTACATCCAGGGTATCTGCATCTGCCCTTTTTCTCCACCCAAATAGGCCAGTGGTCAGTGTTGTGTTTGCTATAGTGATTCCATAATGGTTCACTGTTGCAGGCAACATTGCAACTTTCCATGATGGCACGTTGTTGCCTCAGGGCAACAGCTGCATTTTAACAAGTATCCACTATTAAATTAGTAAATAAGTTGCATGAAACTATCAAAACTTAAAGTTTAGTCACCTATTAGTGTGAAGACATTTTTTTCCAGGTGGAAAAGGGACAAAAAATAACTTTTTTTTTGCAGCAAGATAGCAGAGCTGTCTCCTTAGAAAAAGCCCGCCAAGAAGGGTTTCAAAATCGCTTCCTGGAGGTCATGTGACAACTTAAAGCATTGTTAATGGTTCCCTATGGTTTTACCTCTTTTTTAAAGTATCGCATCATTTAAAGGGATGCATTGTGGAGATGTGATAGGGCAAAAATGGGTTTGTTGCCTGAGGGCAACATGGTACCATAGAGGGTTAAATGCTTCTCATGCCATCAAATTCTGCTCGTCGAGGCAGCGTCCCTCGCTCGTTTTTCCATCCCTCACGTCTGTGGCGAGTTGTTTGTTTGTCGCTGGATGAGTTAGTGCTGAGGGGCAGCAGCAGACGTTGTTGGCTTGAGCGGTGAGAGCAGCGAGAGGGACATTCATTCATCAAGAGGAAGTGAAGTGCAATCCAGGCAGTAAGTGTAAGATAGATAAATGGCTAATAACCTCGAGGAATGAGATGATTCATCACTTCCTAAAATTAAGTTCATTAAAGGACTATCTGTGGAGATACATCAGTGTCTTCTACTCCAGATGTTTGTTACAGTTCAACTATTTCTCCAAGATAAATAGATTTTACACATTGTTTCCTCACATGAGAAAAAAAAAATCATTGCAGGGCTGCAATTAACGATGCTTTGCTAGCATTTTTTTTGCAATGGAAAGTAACGAAGTACTGTACTATACCATACGACTGAGGTATTTTTACTTTACTCAAGTATTTCGTTTTTAAGCTACATTATACTTATACTCTTCTCTTCCGCTGTACTATATCAACTGATTGCTGTAGTTACAATTCACATTAAAATTATGTATATGTATATATATATATATATATATATATATATACATATATGTATATATATACATGTATATGTGTATATATATATATATATTTTTTTTTTTTTTTTTATTATTTTCTTTAAACTTCTCCATTGGCTTCATAGCTGTGTCAGGACCAAAGATGTAAAATTACTATTATTGTAAAAAGTCAAGATTAGAGAACAGTTTTTAAAATGTAGCAAAACTCTGCTTTTAAAAAAAAAAGAGAAAAAAAAAATCTCTCCCATTAATCATCTCATGACCCTTCAGATTTATCTTGTGATCCCTTAAAGGGGCCAGGCCCTTTAGTTGGGAAGCGCTGAACTAAACCAGATATCTGTACAACTGTACTGTTACAAATATCTTCACACTGACCAGCGACAAAACAGAAAATGCTGCTTATACAATGATGCATCATTAATAATATAATGCAAGTTAGTACTTGATATTTTAACTAGATTTAACTGAAAACACTTTTGCACTTCTATAACGGTGCCAGATTCATGATAGACACTTTTTAAAGCGCAACTGTCTGTGTGCTTTTCCAGATTTTTAAAATTGAAACCGTAATCCAGGCGTTAATAAAAAGCGATGACATACGTTACAACACTGAAGCTCTCCTCTTCCTTTTCTCAACCGTTACATGTAGTAACGTCGTCATGCAAGAAAGCATCTTTAGATGGGCTTGAAAGAATAGCATTTTGATGCTGAACCATGCGTACTGTGACCGAAGTTTGAATGTTTGGATTTAAATACATAAAGACCACTACTACTGCAAAGCTACAAAATGATATAAAAACCTCAAGAAAACACAAAAAATAATTGACCTATCCTTAAAAAAAAAAAAAAAAAAAAAAAATCAGAATCAGATAGATGTTTTATTCTTAGTTAATTCTAAAACCTAATTAATTCTTCGTCCTTGTCAGAACTAGGGGCACGTTCAATCTGAAAACGTTGTGTACCATTTTTCTATAGTTTCCAGACTGAATGTTTCCTAAAAACGGCGTGCAACAAGTTTTGAAATGTTTTCTCTCATGTGGTGTAGGTGCCACAGGTGTTACCCAATCAGCAGCGACGCAGCACTGTTTCTATTTAAATAAATATTTTGCTACATTTTGTCAGAGCTGAATATGGACCAGGTGCCTACATTACCCACAATGCAAGCGCTGTTTGATGCTAGTTGCAGCCATTGTAGCTGTTAGCTGCTGAGCAGGGATGAGGAGCGAGCTACAGAGGTCTGGCAAATTCACTTCTTTCCACTTTTTTGTTTGTTTGTTTTGTTTTAGTGTTGTTGTTGTTTTTTGTTTTCAAACTTTGTCGTCTTCGTAGTCTCAAATGAAATCACTTGAGGCCATTTGTCAAATTTCACTCAGCTAGCTCTCGACCCTCAACCAGATTTTTAGAACTTCTTTTCACATATGCAAGAATTTAATGGTAATATTTTTTATATTTTGGTACTTTTACTTAAGAAAAAGATCTCAGAATTTTTTTCACCGCTTTTTCATGAGTAGTTTATCGAGAGTTTAGTCTATGCAGTGTCAAAAAATAGTGATTAAATTTCTGATGTTTTGTGGGACCAACAGTCCAAAACAAACCCAAATATATTAAATATACAGTGAAATAATAGAGACAAACAGCAAATCCTCTTACTGGAGAAGCTTGAGTCGGAATATTTGCTTTAAAAATCACTGAAATGATTCATCTTCTCATCAAAACTGGCTGATTAATGTTCCATCACAGATTTACTGAAGCATTTTGTGTCGGTGTAAGAAACCAGAAACACACGTACAAACAAATATTCTGCTCCAACAAAATCTCGATTACTGTCCTGCCTGACCAGTCAGTGGAGCGGAGCCGCTGCTTACACAACACATGAGTGGAGCCTGGGAACAAACAGGCGCTCAGAGTAACCTTGCCAACCAAAGTGGAAACTCCCCCACGCGTCCATTCATGTGAGGATGTACAGCCCTCACCGCTTCCTCACAATACCGTTTATACTGCGAGTGCACACTGAGCTCTGAGGCCCGGCCAGAGACGAGCTATCGCTAGGCAACAGGCGAGAGGGAATCCGCAGCACAGCACCGACTCTGTTACTGCTGCTACACTGAGCTGTATGGGCTCATGACAGATAACGGTCCGGATATAATTGACACTGACCAAAAACAAACCGCGCAGAGGGTCAAATTCAAATTGTCGCCTTCGTGGTGCTTTCAAAGCTGCATGAAAGCAACACGTTCTTCTGCTCTGGCTTCAGTGAGGCCAAAATTACATGAATAATCTGAAGAGACTCAAAAACAAGAATTAAATTAAGGACTAAATTGGAAAAATACCCCCTTCTCATGTTTTCAGGGGGCAGATTAATCTCCCACAATAAACAGGTTTATTGAAAACCACTGGGATTAAAAATATGATACCCAAACCTTTTGTCTGCCTCTTCAGGCTGCCTTGATTCAGATTTTATGTTTTGACGGTCACGCTGTGCTTAGAAAGCATTTGATGTTTGTGAAAGCAGCACAATAACAAAACTGGAAAACGAACAGGCAATGCATACCTTTGAACAATTCTCTAAATGCAACAAGAAAATAAAAAAATACTTTTAATCTGCAACTGGATTAGAGCTACAATGATTGATTATTAATCGACTATTAAATTAAGCACCAACTATTTTGATAATCAATTAATCCCTTTGAGTCATTTTTAAGAAAAGGTGTACAAATTCACTGATTTTAGCCTCTTTAATGTGAATATTTTCTGATTCCTTTACTCCTCTGACAGTAAACTGAATATATTTGAGTTAAGGACAGAATGAGACATTTGAGAACATAATCTTGGGCTTTAGGAAACATTTTCTGATCGTTTGGGGACCAAACAATTAATTGATTAATAGAGAGAATAATAGCACACTAATGAAGATAATCGTGAGTTGATTTGAATCATTAGGGGACAATTCTCCAAGTCCATGGTTTAATTTGACTGACAGGATTAAGGTCCCGATTTGTTTTTGAATAATTTCTTTTAAACACCCACAGCTATGACAGATTATCTAGTCTTGATTTGTAAAGATCAACAGATATTTGGATTAATGCCTTAACAACTCTCATTTATAATTTCAAATTCTTCTTAAAAAAGGTTTTAAAAATTGCAGCTGCAGGCTTCTGGTAACACAGGTAACCCTTTGTATACATGCTGGATGTGGACAAGTAGGCAGGGGTGGAGAGAAAAGAAATACTAAGAGAATCACAGATCCTTCTGATTTCAGTTGATTTTCAATATAGAACAGAAATAGTGACACCCTGAGCTGATATGATGTTTAAAATAATGATTTGGCTCATAGTCAATGACAACGTTTTGTTGTTTGTGCTGAGGAAACAAAGAAATCTTTGCTATAAAAAAACAAACAAACTACACGTTGCCCTCTTACTTCATGCCAGAGTTGTGTCCAGCCGGGTCTCTCTAAAAACTTAGTGTTTCGCCTGGATGGGCAGGGTTTTGCAGGACACAGAAGTGCATGCTTCAGTGAGCTCCATGAGCATCTCAGCCTGTTTTCTGAGTACACGAAAATAGCCGGACCTAGTGGGAAAGTGTTGAGTTATGAAATCAGTTTATTTGATGTTTGTAAGAACATTTGGGCAAAATATTACGCTGATATCAGAATGCAGATCCCTCGTCCTAGTATACTGTTGTTGTTGGACATGATTTAGTCCATCTTATTGATGTATTTTTTGCACTATTTAGTTATATTTTCCAATTTAATGTTATGATGGTTAGTTTGAGAATTCAACAGTCAGGTAAATTTGATCTGCAGGGAAGTCTGAAGTTATTTGTGGCTGCAGCCGTGCAGCAGAACAAGGAATAAAAATCTATTTTGTTCAAAGTTACAATCAGACATGAGGCCTCCTGTGGGTTCAGTCTTGGGGTTGAGACAAAGATTAGGTCAATAAGCAGATTTTTAGGTTATGGTTTTGTTAGCTTATCCACAAAGTGATACGACGACCCAAAATTAGCTGGCATGAACACGCATCGAGCACAGAAAAGTCTCGACTTCAGGCACAGCCCCTGGGTGAAGTACAAAGTTTTTTAGGGAGTCCTGTGTCCAGCTAGTGGCTTCTTCTCTGATTCAGCAGCTGGGTTTGTTAGCTAGCTGGTACTGTCTGAGTCTACCCACAAATAACCTACACAACATTTAGTGAATGTAAAATTGATTCAAGGCAACAGATAAACATCAGTGACTGCCATCTGTGAATGTCATCTTATTTGCTGCTAGGCCGATTTCAGACAACAAGGTAAATATTGGCTGATATGGTTGTTTGGCTGATGAATTGGCGCATCCCTACCATGGAGACAGTCATGAAATATTGGAGGCAGATTCCTTATTCATTTTGCCAGTAGTCCAGGCGAAAATAGTGAAAATGCTCAGAAATGTCTTTTTTTGTGTGACCAAAACCACTATGAGTCACCAGAGAAATTGGTATCAAAAAATCCAAGCTAAAAACGTAGTTCTTCTGTTTTTCCTGCATCCGGTGATGTCACAGATTTTGCAGCATTACCACTCAACTTTCTCGATCAATATATAGCACATAGTGAGGAATTTATTGCTTCAATTGACTAAATTTACGCTGACTGAACACCCATATAAAAACTGAATTTTCCCCTCAACAATGTCAAAAAATAGTCAAAAATATCTAATATCCAAAACCCAAAGTCGCATCATTAAGTTGCTTGTTTCCTCTGATCAATTGTCCAAAACTCAGAGAGATTTGATTTCAAAACAGATGAAAGCAGCAAATCCTCACATTTGGGGCACTGGAACAGAAGGATATTTGGCATTTTTTCACTTGATGAATAGCCTGATTATGAAAATTCGTGCAAACGTTGTTGTTGCACTTCCTTTAGATCAGCTCATTAACTGATTTAAAGTTAAAAAACAATGTGTTTTTTCTGTGAAACTCCGTTATTCATCTCTACACCACAACATAACCCATCTGATCAAACTGCTAATTTATTAATTATGTCAGCTGTAGTCAAAGAGTAAGGAAAATGCCAAAATGGGGCCACAGTACTGACATCTTTTTCTGTTTTTTAGAGTGTTGATATCCCAGTTCAAAAACTGTTAAGTACTGTAAGAGACAGGAGTTGCTATTTCAGACTTGTGAAGCCCAGTGAGACTTTATGTGACATATTGGCTGATTTAAATAGACTTGAGTTGACAAATGGGACTGAAAACACAACCTCTTTGGCAGAGAAAATGAAAAGCTTATGGTCTACAAAGTAAATCAACTCCTTTCTTAAGCCAGGACGCTCAGAACTGCCACTGAAGGGAACACCTGCTAAATATGGAGAATCTTACCTTATAAACATTACCTGGGTTTTACTAAATATTGAAGGTTACACAACAGGTTCTCTGGGATAAATTTGGCCTACAAAACCTGCACTGCGATAAATGTTAGAAGTATTCCCTCGTGGATTTAATTAACCAAATAATTTGCTTTATTGAACATATAAGATGCCTTCACACAGGTAACAAAAACAGACAACTGATATGCTTGAAATGAAAAAAGAAAAACCCACATTTTATTGCACTTAAGTTATAAGAAAATAAAATTCTAAGTGAATCAAACAAATACACAATCCCTTTAAGGTTTTTTCTGTCTGTTTTCTTTTTTGCCAGGCAGTTTACATGAACTGAAAAAATAAAACACCTGCAACAAATCTGATTTCTCAAACCAGATCATAAATTAAAACAGAGGGAGAAAACAACGAGAGGAGATAGAGCAAGATTGTTTTCTTTTTTTCTTTTTTAATATACAGTGTTATACCACTTTCACAGTTCAGCTTGAGTTGTGACTCTTGGAGATTGAGACGATTTTTCGTTTGGCTACAATGTTTCTGTTCACGTTTGTTGCCTTTTGTGTTTTTATTTTTCCCACTGACAAATCCACGAGTCTGCGGCCGATTTCGACTGCGACACATGTAACACTAAGACTCCCGGCAGCTCGACCTGTCAGTTGATGCTTGTGATGGTCTCCTCTGTTGCTTCAGACATCTTTGAATGGAACAACAATCACACACGGATACGGACAGTTCTCTCATTCACGTGTTAAAACCGATAACGTCTGCTAGTTTTTTTTCTTTGCCAGTCCACACAGCATTTGTACATTTCCCCAAAGAACAGGCTGAAAGAGCTTTGTCCCAAGGAATGTGTTCACAAGTTGCCCATTAACACGCTAACACACGCACTCATGCACGCACACACACGCACGCCAACAGTGTACATCCCCTTGTTTCCTCTCTGCAGGCGATCCCGTCAGTATCTGTCGGACACGCTCCCTCCTCTCAGCCTCGTAGAGGCACGTTTGGCTCAAGTTTCAGTGGCAAAAACAAACAAAAATAAAACAAAAATGTCGGATGTTATCTTTTGTCATCTTTTGTTTAAGTCCAAACATATAGAGTTCAATTTGGAATTTTGCCTGGGACTAAAACGTCGCAGCAAGTAAAAGTTCCCTCTCTCTTTTTTTCCATTCATCTAGCAGCATAAATACAGTTTGGCCACTGGGGGAAAACAGTAGAGGGGGAAGGGGGCCGGGTGGAGGTGGGGGGGTTCAGGGGCATTAATCCACAGCGCTTAGAGCAAAGAACCTTTACTTCCTTTTGTCACAGCACCGGCATTGAGGAAACCACCCCAGCTAGACTCTGAAAAATTCTGGACAGCATTGATGTTTGCGTGGAGACGGAGCTCCAAACCCAGGTATGTAGAAGACAGAAAGGAAGAACAAACAACTCAAATAAGAAGACGAATAAAAGAAAAAAAAAAACCCTTGTGACATAATGACAGCAAACCTAAACAGAGCAGCTTTCTAATACTGGGATTTGTTGCTGTTGGCAACCGCGAGGAAAGAAAACAAAAAACAAAAGAGAAACCCCTTTCATATGAAAAACCAAAAAAAAAAACGTCTTGAAATTCACAGTTGTGTTTGTGTGCGATATTGTAAAGAAATCAAACTACTGAAACCAAGTGGAGAACAATAAGAACGGAAATGGAGTGACAAGAAACGAGCCTGATTACAGGCTGAACTCTCTCCTCAACAACAAGCAGCTCGTCAGGTGGAACTGTGAGTGTGGAAATTTAGCTTTAAACCAACTTCCTCAATCTTTTCCACTTTCCGGTTGGCTGTTTTGAGTGTATGTGTGTGTGGGCGCGCACTGATGGGAGGGGTGGGGGTGGGAAGGGGGTCTTTAAAAAATAATATATCTCTGTACATCTCAAAATCTGTCAGGCTTGAGCGAAACCAAGTCTCTGTGCGAAACCGACCCCGAACCGAAAGGGTTGAGAGTCGCTTCAAAAGAGTTCAGTCGTCATTCCTTTTCTTCCACTCTTCTTTCTCCCAGCCAATCACGGGACAGACCGGTCGTGTGCCCCCCCTCGCCTCGTTTCCAGCCCAGTCCCCTCCGACTCCACCTCGTACTGGTGGGAGGGGGTCAAAAGCAGGGGCTGAACACATGTGAGGGTCTGTGGCTCTGTCGGTAACGTTTGCCCCAAGGGGGGGACGGGGGAAGATAATGGTAGAGGACAGGACAGCCCACAGGTGGCGGTGGTGGTGGTGGTTGTAGGTTTTGCGAGTTTGGGTGAAGAGTTCTGGGCTTCGGCCCTCCGGTTTCTGGGTGCCTCATCTCCCATTCCCTCTCTCTTCCTTCCTCTCCGTGGTTCGCTCTCTTCGTCCTTCCCCACCGCGTCCCTTCTCACTTCATGTCCACGTCAAAGTCCAGCACCAGCAGCTTGGTCTCCTCTGTGCCGTTGCGGCTGCCCACCGCGCACACCAGCTTGGTGTTCGAGGCCCGGATGCGCCACACCACACCGCCGCTGCCGCCACTCTCCAGAGTCACCAGGTTTCGGATGAACTCGCCCGTCTTCAGGTCCCACAGTTTGACTGTGCCATCGTCCGAGCTGGTGATGACAAAGTTCTTGTTGAACTGGAGGCACGTCACGGCGCTCTGGTGCTTGTGGGGACCTGAACACACAGAGAAAGAAACAAATGATTAGAGGGACGAAGTGTGAGGTACAGAAAGGACAAACTTTCCACCACTGCTCGGAGCTTTTATAGGAATTTGGTCCCACTAGAGGAACCCGGGTCTAAATTTAGTTCTTTATCATATTTCCTAACCTCCAAAAAGTGCCTGCTCCAGAGCTAGAAGTTTCTGATAGGCCAGGAGACATCAGGAGCAGCACTTAACTGTCTAAAACATGAAGCGTCCTGGCCGCATTAGTAGCACAACTCTCACTGTCTACTTACTGCTAGAAAATGACTCAAAACTTTCACTGTGCTCTGTATGATCAGGACCATGGGCTTTAGTGATGATTGGATTTTAAAGCGCCTAAAAAAGACAGATTGTGTGAACTAGAAATATTTTATTTGCACACAACTGGCAGATCGTGTTCTGGTGCACTCATGTGGCGCTACAGCTACGGTAGTAGTAACATGAATTAAAACTTCACAAACTCACAGCGGGAAAAAAAACATCACGACGACGGTGTTGTTGTCTTGATGCATGTAATAAATTATGTCTTGAAGAAGCAGCTGTTTTGAGTTATCATGCTAATTTATCCAACTAACCTTTAAATTCTTCAAAAGTCATAGAAATGTAAGCAGTAATGCACAAAAGAGAACTTTTAGTTGACTGATAATTCCAGCAGGGTTTTCTCCGATGTTTTACAGCAGAAGTAGACCACCCCGCCGCCAACATATAAATTAATAGTTTTATGAACAGAGTTTGTCTGTTGTTTAGTCCGTCATCATTTAACAAAACTGATCATGACAAGAGACCTTTACAGCCTCTACTGAACAAACTCATGGGAGAAACTGGGAATGCACAGTCCAATATTTCCCAACCCATTTTGGCCGATCGCTGGTGTAGACATCAATATATGAACATATATTTTTCCACCTAATTTTAAAATCGAGTCAAGTCTCTCCTACAGCATCATTAACATACTATTATCCCTACTCTTATCGCTCAATGGCAGATGCAAACATAAGATACTTTTCAAAGTAATACATTTTTTTTCCTGTGGTTTCTTTTTTCTAAACAAATTTGTCGTTATGATCGGCATGATGGCTCGTATGATGGGCAGTTACATTTGTAGTGTTGAAGGAATGTCACTGAGCATCCCTAGAGGAAACCCAGTTACCCAGCTACAGTTCCTGGTATAAACGCAGAGTAATGTAGTGGGTGGAGTTGTGGATGGGTACATTTAAAATGAACAAGTGTTGTAGCATAAGAACCCAGATAGAGACGGGAGAACTGGAAACAAATCCTCTGTGAGCCAGAGAGACGAAGGGAAAAAGCATCTCTTGTGCTCCTGAAGCCGTTGTGAGTGCAGTGAGGTGTTGAGGAGGAGCTGCAGCGACATGCCAGGACTCAGGCCTGTCGCTGTCACGTAGGCTAAGCAGCTCCAGCTACACCTCCGTCTGCCGTGTGTGTGTGTGTGTGTGTGTGTGTGTGTGTGTGTGCTGGGCTGGCAGCTGGCAGGAGGCCACAGTTAAAGTGAAGATGGCGGCTCTCCTCTCGGAGCCTTTCACTGAGGTGACTTTATTTGTGACTGTGCGTGTGCGGTGGCTTCAGATTTCCCCGAGGGCTTGAAAATGATATCTTAATTAAATCAATTAGGGCGACACAAAATACAAACAAGCGCAGAATCAAGTGCTGCCAAATGAAGTGCTTTTACTGAGGTTGCTATAGCAGCTCTTTCATTCACACACGTTTTAATTTCTTTCCGCTTTCACAATCCATTCGGAGAGAAAATTTGTCGAAATCTCACGTCAACAAGCGTTCACATTTTTTTTTTCCATTTCTGTCTCTCGGTTAGATCAAAGGCTGTGTTATTTACCCGAGTATACAATGCTGCTCTGCACCAACCCCCAACATGCCTGCCTCTCTCCGCCCTCCCTCCTCTTCCTCCATTAACACAACAAAGCCTCCTGCTCCATCATTACCTACACTCTCTTCAGCTGACAGTGGCGACCTTGTTGTCGGCCTATTGTCTTATCAAAACACACTAATGAATGGCTGAAATTGTCCGCTGACCTAATTATATGACCTACAAAGTTCCCTTGGCCCTCGTCTCCTCACTGTAGTCACCCCCTCTTCACAAGACACACACACACACACACACATCCTCCCCCTTGTTGGTCTTATCCGTCCCCTCTCTCTTCAGCCTCTCACTGGGGCATCCTTTTGTTCAGCGGGTGTGTGTGTGTCTGTGTGTGTGTTGGTGTTTGTAGGAGTAGCACACGGGGTTGTAGTTTGCTAATGAGGGCATTTAGGGGTGGGGCGCTGCTGGTTGCTGCTGCTATTCAGCAAAGGATTTCCAACATCCTGTGAGGCTCCAGCGCTGCTAATGGAGTTTAAACTATTCAAACAGACACAAAGGAAATGAGACTGTAATCGGGTCCAGCAGGCCCACAAGGTGTTGGCTCACACACACAAACAGGTCGTGTCGTCTGGGTTTTAATTGGACTCTCAGTCCCATCTTGTGTGCTTTCTGTCGTTGTTCAGGACTGGAGATGCCATTTTTCTACGTGTAGTTACATATTTACAGTTTAGTGTACATCTGAGTGGTTCTGCAGCCTGTTGCTTAAACGCTCGTCTTTGTACAGCAGCACCATTTTATACTGTAACAAAGTTGACTGTGATCTAAACATTGTTGGAGCAAGACGTGTCACCTGCTGTAGTATTTTATTCAGGTAGTTGGTGCTGCAACTAATAATTATATTCATCATACATTAATCTGTTGATTAATTGATGCATAACATGTCAGAAAAAGGTCAGAAAATGGTGAAAAATGTTTGCATACTCAGAGGACAAAAGAAACCAGAAAATGTTCACACTTTGCAGCTCTGCAGGTAACACAAAGCACAAAGACATCACCAACTAGACAGAAGTTAAGAGACCGCAGCAGACTAAAAGGAAAAACTAACAGTAGTTCCCAGTCTTTTTAGTCTGATCAGCTCAAGAACCCCTTCATCAACCTCTTGTCATGTTCCAAATGTCCTGATTGGAATTGATTTTAGACTGGATGTTATTTCTAATTTGATTGTTACAATATGTTTTTCATATAAGCACTTCTCTGCTCACTCACTAGTTGTTACTCTATTCATGTTTTTTTAATCTTATTTTTATATAACACTCTCTGTGACCTCTACTTTTGACTCTTGAGCTGCTGAAACAACTAAATTTCCCCAGTGAGGGAACATTAAAGTTCATCTTATCTTAATTTTCCCCCAGCAGTGTTCAGGTGTTAGGTGACACGGTATGAGGATGTACAGCCTGTTTATCAAAGTGTGATTCCCATTTCCAGTTTCTCAAATAAAGCATCCCCTGGCAACTGCAGAATTATCCCCTGAGCTTAAGAATCACTAATGTTTGATTTAACATGCGAAGTAGCTAACATACATACACACTGTACAATACATATAATGTGTGTTTGTGCAAACATTATGAATAATTCCCTCCTTGATTATACTCCTCATACACCGTCAGCTGCAGACACATGGACACAAAAGGGTTCTGTTTATTTTACTTGTCGTAGCATAGTGGCTTTGTGGACAAGTTTGAATGGTCACAACAAATTGGAGGTGCACAGATGTATGCACACACTCTGATGATGAAATTTATGTCACGTGGAGCCTAGCGTATTCATGGAAAGGTTTGGGGCAGCTCAGTGGTTAGCACCTTTGCCTCAGCGCATGAAGGTAGCGAGTATGAAACCCCTATTAGTCCCTGCAATTTATTTAACCTTTCTGCCACAACAAGAAGTAATGAGTGATCATCTGTTTGGTAGAGGTGTACATTTTAAGTTCTACCTCAACTCGTTTGGACAAGGCTTCATTTAAACAGAGCTGGGAGGACAGCACGCTGCGACGGTGGACTCGCTCACCTTGCAGTGTTTGCAGGCACTGGCCCGTCTTGATGTCCCAGATCTTGACAGTGGAGTCTGCGTTGCCTGAGACCAGGATGTTGTCTTTGAGCTCCATGCCGCTGGTGAGGGACTGATGCCCCGTTAGTGTGTGGATGCAGTTGCCCGTCTCCACGTCCCAGACCCTTATAGACGTGTCCAATGAGCCGCTCACCACGTGGATCCCATCAAACTAGAAGACAGAGAGGATCAAAAGTTCAGCCTCCAGTGTACTAAATATTGATGGAATTCATTTTAAATTGAAGCTCGTTCCCATCAGTAACTGTCAACCTGAGCTTGCTGCTGATGCGGTACTTGATGCCCAAATAGCATACTTTTGTTTCTATTAACAAACTTAAGATTAAACTCATTGAAATGAATGAATTTTATTGATCTGTGCAACTTTTCTTTTCTTTCCCACGTCCAACAGTAGAGCATCAACACTTTGAAAGCCTAACGATGCAGCGTGCTACAAAAACCAATCTATCAGTGCAGTAAACAGCCTCCTCTCACCTCGCTGTGTGATGGCACCAGCTAAAGTGCACTGTAATCACACAGAGTGGGTGAGAGGACATCTTAGAGGACACAGAGGAATGAACAAACAAAACAGCCGCGCACACACGTTTGGAGAGGACACATTAAAACATCATAAAAGAGAAGAAAAACATTAAGTGCAATCTGATTAGATTGACTTGTCTGTGGCTTCTTGTGAGACACAGTGGAAAAGAAACTACCTCAACACAAGCAGAGGTATTTTAAATAACAGACACTGAACAATTATATATAGGGTAAATACATATCAGTGAGGTTCACGGTCTTAGAATCAATAAATTGAATCATGTTGCACCACACAAACTAGTTTTTATGCAGAGATAAGGTGTTACTACATATTTGCACCCAGTAACTTCCTGATGTAACAGGTACTAATGAACCAACTGACAAAACATTGGCTTGCTAATGTGTTAAGTCTTAAGTGTAAAGGAGGCACTTCAGATTATGAGAGACACTTGATCTAAATTGCTGTTTATAAATGATAAAAACTCACAAAATCTAAGTGTTTATGTCATTGTTTTCAGCATGAATCTTTGAGTGCCTGGGATGCATGGTGCTAAAGAGAAAAATCACTGAAGGACTGTCCTCACCAAGAACTATAACCGTAAAAAAAAAAATATTGTTTAAAGAAATCGTTATAACTCAAGTGGATGGAGGAGTCCAGACTGCAACTTTATAGTTGTGGTGTGGACCATTCGCTTGAGTTAGAGCGAGTTTTAGAACAATATTGTTAAGTTACAGTTATAGTTCTTGGTGCGGACGGCCCTATTCTGGACTTATTCTGCAGTAAATTTTAAGAATTTATGTAACGTTATTGTGTCATAACTGCTTCTGCATGTATTTTCTTTAAATATCATTTTATGTATTTAATTTCTCTTTCTGTCATTCAGTGCACATCCTCCAGCATATGTAGATCTATTTGAGAGGTGGGAGTTGGCTTGTGTTTTGTTTATTACATGTTATGCTCACTATCACTGTGATTTATGTTACTTTTTACCAATGCATAGCGTGAACTCTAATAAACATTTGATCACAAATAAATAAATAGATGATGATGTAGGAAAGATAGAGAATAAGATTTTTTTAAATGACATTTAACTTTGCTTCTTTCCCATGTTGTTCTCTCCTGACTAGATCCTTGCTTGTGTTGTATCAGCTCTCTTTAGATAAAAATGTCTGCTAAATTAAATTGTAATAACTGTAACTAAAATAACTCTGAATGACAAAATATTACAACAGTAACTTAAGTTAAGTTAGCATAATCTGACACTTTTCTTTCATTCTGAACTGAATGAATCCTAGAAACTCTGAAACACTTCCTTGTTACTGCATACAGATACAAATCCAACAAAGATCTACCTTTGCCAGAACAGTTTAGTTCATTAGGCTGCATACAACTGTTGTTTTTGAATGTTATGTCACAGTTTGTGATGCTGCAGTGACTTCCTGTTCACATAGTTAATTGCTTTTTAGTGGAATGCACAACAGATGTTTCCTAACAATCAGTTTACACATTTTTTATGTAACTTTTATGAGGTAGGTAGGTTTGAGGTACTCTCCTTCAAACAGTCTCATTTTTCTGTAAGATTTAGTATTCCTTAACGTTTAATGGTACAGTTTTTTTTAATAGCAAATTACTAGTTTAAAAGCAGCTAGTAGGTTTGAAAAAGGTGCTGTAACCAATTCTGGCAAAACATAGTTGATCGTTGAGTCTCATACTGAGGTCGTCAGATACTGACGTTTTGGGAACAAGACTCACAAATCAGCTAGCTTACTGACATGTGAGTGGCCAAAGTCTCCCATCATGAGCTAGATTTTATCTTGAGCAGAAGTTGAATTTTCTCTTCTAGCTTTAAATTTTATCTAGGAACTGGGGATACGAGCCTCTCAATGTCGATCTCTAAACTTGGCTCCTGTATAAATGCAAAAAAAACCCCCAACCAGTGTGTCTGAAGCTGCTCACCTGTAATGAGTACACTCTGTTGGTGTGGCCCTGCAGTGTGTGGAGGCAGGTCTCCGTCTCAGGGTCCCACACTTTGACCATGAAGTCGTAGGCACCGCTGACCACCCGCCGCCCGTCGTACTGGACGCAGCGCACCGCCGCCACGTGGCCCATGAGGACGTGTAAACACTGACCTGTCTCAATGTCCCAGACGCGCAGTGTGGCATCACGAGAGCCACTGACCACCCTGAGAGGAAATCAAACACGCACAAAGAAGAGTATAAGTGTGAGTGCAGCACAAACAATTAAAATTCAACAGAAGCCTTTATGTTGAGTGTCACTGTCTGGAGCGTCTCCCATTCTCTAAGAGTGAATTCAATACTCTATACAACTCTCCCATTCATACACTGGCAGCTGCATTGACAGAATAACGAGGCAGGTATGAACATTTTCTTTCACTCCTCTGACAACGAGAAACCTACAGCATCACGTTCATGTTCAAACTTGAATGTACAAAAACACCTATTTAACTTAAAGAGCCGCCCTGCAGCAGTGTCTTCACCCAGAACGGAAAACGAAAGACAGATTACAGAAGAGGAAACTCCCTTAAGGGAGGATTGTTACTCAAGTTTCACATTTTTCAGATTATTACTGTAAGAATTGTTTGGACCAAGGATGTTATTAAAAACTGAGACACTTCTTTATGCGACTTCCACCGGATTCCCGACACTTCAATAAAGACTGACACAGACACTCCTCAATATTATGGACTGATCTCTATCACAGGCTATTCAGATTTGAAAAATATTCTGTGAATACACACAGCTCACACCCCTTATTCATAAAATGCCTGGCGGTGCAACATAGATGGAAATCACCAACATGTTATTCACTGTCTGCCTGCAGCTCACAGCATTTCCAGAGTGAGTAAGTAATCAAATGCTACACAAAAACCTTGGTGGGCCCTAAGGCGAAAAGAGCACTCTGAGTCTCCGGAGTGTAATACAGAGTGAATGAGTGAGCAGCAGTTCACTTAAGACGGCTCACAGGGTCTATTTAATCACTATGAGACCACATGCTCACTTCCATACACACACTGTCCCCTTACAGGGCTGCAGAGATGCTCTTTTTGCTGGGTGGGATCGCTGTTAAGTCAGGCGTTATGATTTTAATAATAACAGAGCAGATGGGACATTAAATGAATAGTTCAACATTCTGGGACAAACACTTTACTTGCTTTCTTGCTGACAGTTAGATGAGGAGATTTACACTTCAGTTTTTGCATGATTAAAACAGGCCGGATGTTAAGTTTATCTGGGCAGCGCCAGGCTGGCCGTTTCCCCCTGCCTCTAGTCTTTATGCTAAGCTAAGCTAGCTAGCAGACAATGATGGCAATAGCTTTGTATTTGCTGCACAGACATGAGAAATAATCTTCTCATCTAACTCTCAGCATGAAAATGAAAAAGCATTTTTAACAAAAAATCAAACTATTCCTTTAAGAAGAAGAAATAAATCTTTACATTTATGATTTATGAAACCTCCTGGATCGAAAACATAATTACTTTCATACTAGGGCAATAACTACATTTAATCCAGTGCAATAATTAAACTCATACTAGTTAAATAATTACTGAGCATTAATACACCTAATCTAGTGCAAAACTGAATTGTATTTATGTATTAATTATACTTAATATTTCAGAGCCTGTGTTGTCAGCAGTGGATGCTTCTTTGCTGAGGTTGTTTTGTGTTTGTTGGTTTTTTTTTTTTGCACTGAGCAGGAACAATTCAATTTCATTGTATTCTGTACAATGACAATCTTTTCTGGTTTCTTATTCTCTTAATTAACTTATTATTTTTTGGGTTCGTTAGTCAGAAAATAATGAATAATGGTTATTATACTTTGCTGAAGGCAAAGTGCCTTTCTTTTTTGCATTTTTTTTTTGGTTTTTATTTTGGTTACTGTTTAATACTTCTCAATGTCATTGCCAATATTCATTTTCAATTTTAATTTATTTTAGTTTACTTAAATTATTAAATTTATACACTTTCATTGTTATCCATTAGGCACTGGATATTGCATTTACTCCTGATTTTCTCCTGACACTTTCAATTGATCACTCTATTGTTTTTATTTTTATGTTCCCGTAGTTTTTGAGCAATCTGGCATGAGAATTTCCTTCGGGATTAATTAGTTCTATCTTATCTCTTAATGATGCACAAGACAAAAAGAGCAGCAAATCCTCACACACTTGAATGTTCAGTATTTGTGCTTGAAAAATCTGTCATCAAAACAGTTATAAGATTAATATTGTGTCAATCAAGTCATCAATTACTTGAGTAACACTTCCAGCTGTGGATTTATATGTGAAAACTGCATCATACTAAAAGCTCTACTGTGCCAAAATACACAAAAGATTTGTTTTTTTAAATTTACACTGGCTTATTAAGGCTTAACGGTGAGATTGCCTCATACCTTTTCTCATGTAGGTGCATGCAGCGCACTGTTGAGGTATGCCCATAGAGGGTGTGGATACATTCTCCTGTCTCTGCGTTCCAGACCTTGAGTGTGCGATCAGTGGAGCCGCTGATAATAATGTTGTCTCTCATCTGGGATGACCACACGCCCCCTGTGTGGCCCACCAACGTGCGCAGACACTGAAAAGACAACAGAAGAAGAAGAAAAGTCTTGATCAGTACAGTCACTCCTCACTGTCACTGCAGACTTTGACTGAAGTTTCAAAGACATTCAGGGTGATTTTATTCATATTTAAAACATTTGAGTTTAAGAACTTGTGAAATCACATTTGCAATTTTTCCTCCACTATGACCTCGAAATGCCTTCAGGGGAAAAAAAAGACAAGTAAAATGAGATTTGTGTGACCTTTCAGGGAAAACAGGACTTCAGTCACTCCATACCTGCTGCTGCACTGGGACAAAATCTCTCCCTGAGCTTTTATAATTGCTTTTACTTATCTGTTGGAAAAGCAGGCGATTCATTCTCTTTGCAGGGTTGACAACTGTCTTCAATAAAGGAACGCGCCCATTCATCCTCATTAGGGATGCTAGATTAGCTATTGATTACTGCAGTTATGGAAATCTTTCTGATCAATTGAAATTGCGGCTCCACAGTTTGTCTCATTTGTCCCTCGATTTAATTATCCTAAATGCATTAAATTAAAATTCTTTGGGGAGAGGAGGGAAGTGCGGAGGTGGTCGGTGGCGAGCGCTGTGGTTATGTCGGGTTCAGAGTGGAGTGTGTTGCTGAGGTGTACAACATGTGACCCCCTGACTGCAGCTGATAAGCCGCTGAGCAGTGAATGGCGGCGCAGGGCGAGAGGCTTTTATTGCGGCAAGTGAAAAAGGAAGATGATGCTGCAGCCTGTCTTCCCCCGCTCTCTGTGCTCCGATAAAGAGAATCACTTCATTAACTGGGGGCCAATGTGGCACGACCTTACAATCAACCTCACTCCACTGTTAAAAGTCTTACTTGTTTTATCACCATGGGCCTTTTTCTCAGCAGTGGAAAGAAGAATACTGCAGCTTGTCTAAATTACACTTGATTATACATTTAAAATATGGCAGGAACATGGCTTATGGGGAATATTGTGGTGCATCATCTGGATTCTGGCTGTCCACATTTGCGATAAATATTTGCCTTTGCTTTTGGAACACAGTCCTGCAGTTTATTGTGAATCATACTCTCAAGGATGCAAGGTTTTTCCTGGTGAATCGTAGCCAACGGTTGAGGTTCCAAGAACAAGAATCAGAGTGTGTGATTAGAGCCTACTCAAACACTGCGTGGGAAGACAGAATACCTGAAATGAAGGGCTTAGGCTTCTTTATCTGTCACTGAAACAAACATAAAATTCAGCTGTCCTTGAGAGTGAAAGAAGATTTGCATTCTTTTAATGAACCTGTGGAGGACCTTTTTTTTTAAGACGTGGGTTTTCACAGACTACTTAACATTGGAATTATATTTCCTGTTTATTTAAAGGACAAACAGTGGAAGGGCATCCAGTGCAGCAGCCTTACACCTCTTCCGGACATATAGAAAGCGAGCAAACTCAAGCGGATAAAGCACAAAAAAAAAAGTTCAGATATAGTACGAACAATGTCACAGTGCAAGGAGGGGGACGACTTTTATTTTGCCACCACTTGTGATTTCTACTTCTACAAATGTTCAAGTGTCCAAGTTATTTATTCAAACCAACAATGCTGAATTTAATAATTCCCTCAGCTACAAAAAATAATTTTCATTCTTTTTGAGATGTGCCACTTATTAACCTCGTGAATTAGTCTCTCATTGTCCATGTTGACTGCTGATTGGAGGGGAAACGGAAACAGCAAGGACATTAGCATCACTTCTCACCAATAAAAGTAGGCTGAAGTTGAAGCAAGTGTGTGAAACGTTGCAAAAACAGGACCAGGCTGAGCGGTTTTAAAAAGAAGTCACACATCACTTAGCCCGTCCTCTGATGCATGGAATAGGTTAGGACATTTTCACTGGGAAAAACTGAAACAATCTGATGTTTGCTTGTTTGCATCACTTCCAGTCAGGAAGCCATGTCAGAGCTCTGGACCATGAAAGTTGTTTTGTCTTTGTACTGAAAATGCTTCATTGGCCTTGGCAGGAAATATCTGAAAATAAGGATCAACTTGGCTAAAGCTGCATGCAAGAATAAACTTCCTCAGGTCAAGCCATCACATCATTACAGACTCACACTGCGTGATCAAAAGATGAACCAGGCTACAGCCTACATTATGTATTCTTAAAGTTTGCCTAATGGTTTTAATATATTTATTTTTATTTTTTGAAAGATTTCGCAGCTTGACAGTAAAGAAAGACAGAAGGACGAGAAAGAGATATTTGAGATGTCCCGTGCTGCTTTGAGTTTGTCTATAGTGCTCATGGAAAATGCACATTTTTGCTTGGCTAGCGGAGTCTACTTAACAAAACCCATGAGTAGTTCTGTTTAGAAAAGTTTCTTAATTTAGGTTAAGTTTCTAATAACCGCAGCAACAATGGCGATGATATATGCTATGTTAATGTTGAACAACGAAGTCAACCAACGATTAAAACCAACATGGTCAAAAAACTAGCCACATTTTTTAAAAAATAAGACAATTTTCATTTCTGTTTTGCGCTCTGACAAGTTGCAATTGTTATGTGCAATAATGTAGGGCTGACTGAATGCATCCAAGTTGCTAGTACTGTTGCTATGGTATGCTATAGTTTTTTTTTGTTGGCTGCAACAAAACCAGGCAGAAGACTGATAAAGAGCAAAAAAATGGAGCTCCTGTACAGCATATAACTAGTCTTAACACAAGTGCACATTAAAACCAGGAATGTGCATGTGATACACGCGCACAAAACAGCCAGTATAAAGAGAGTATTGATGTATTTAAAGCAAAGTATTTAAGTTTGAGGAATGTATGATGCTTCAAAGCCTCAAAAATGGTATTCAGCACAGGCCCACAATAATGTACTCAATGGCATCCTGAGAGATAAAGTAATTAACTCTGCTGTTGCATCCTCCATTATTTTCTATATGGAGGCTTCAGCCAACTGAGCCACCATGATGCTTCAAATGAAAACGCTGCTCTTGGCACGCTCTGTCCTGCAACTGCAAAAACTGACCATGTTCTCAGCTTCTTGAACAGACAAACGCTGGTGAAATAAGGCAGATAAATCAAAATGGTGAAGACTGAAGTTATTCTGAGCGCTGAGTGAGAAGGATTATGGCAACATGTTTGCACTTTTCCATTCGCTGAGCTGCTGATCTGATGACACGGTTCATGATTTACTGTATCACTTAAAATACTGACAGATATCACTTCACAGCTGCACTGTACTTTCCTTAACAGAAAAAAAAACATTATTATCACAGCTTCTCTTGTGCATTCTCACACATCCATGCATAAATGCTAAATGGCACTTCATTAATTTAATTTGACAAATTAAGTGGTAATTTCCCTATCTCTAATTATCTTAACAGTATCATTCTTAAGATCACAGCTATATGAGCAATCTCTAATCTCTGTTGTCTAAAAAAAAAGAGGAGGAGGTAATCTGGGTATCCATGCAGCTAAAGCATCTGGCAGAGGACACCTCTCTCTGGATATGACAGCAGTCCACAGGTCTGCCATCTTAGATCTGGCTGACAGCTGAGACTGCTGCTGACAGGCACCGCCAAGGACACGCGCCGCTCTGTTAAGCACCAGGCAGCCACCTTTGCAGCAATGAGATGTGTGCAGCTGTTTGGTGTGGAGAAGATTGACATCTTTCAGTGAAGCTGGAGGACACGCAAAGACAAAAGGTCCAGCAGGTGAAGACAGAACCTTCAAGTGTCGACTTGAGCAGGAAAACAAGCGTCCTGAAATCCCTGCAGATCAAAAATCTGAGCTGCACACTTTTAATTTCAAACTCTTGTGTTTCTTCAATCATTGACGCATTATTTTCCACCACAATCAAATCCCCATTGTCTCACCTGATCGCTAAGCAACGGCCCAGTTCTTTCAGAGGTGTGGAAGCATTTACATATAATGTGTTCATATAATAACTCCCTGATTGCCTCACAGCGAGGGTTCAATTCGCTGTGTTTTATATAACAAGGTAAATCAAGGGCAAGACAAAACTGGCTACAAAGATGAAACATTAACAATCATCTGTTTCAGTGTCTGATGAACCTTTGGAAACACTGCGCCAGAGTATCGGTATCTGATAAATATTTGTTCGAACCATTTATAATTTAAATCGTGTCCATGCAAACCCCCCTTTCATGGGACTCTTTGCTGTCTGTGCCAAAAAAGTGCCAATCGAGTTTGAAAAATACATGACTCACTAACAAATCTTTGAACAGAAAAAGCATATTGGACAGACTCATTAAACTATTGATAAAAACATCTGTTATGAGCTTGTCAGCATCATATCTGATGCACTATTTAGAGATGGGTTGGGGATTCCACGTGTAGAGAAAAATATGAGAACATTTTGAGGCTGAAAAGCAATATAACACCACTTGATTCACCCCACGTTGTCCCATCACAGGGGGAATCTTTTTGATGGCTCGAAATTGAACACAAGGTCTCCGAGTAAAAGCGGCACAAGTGGCTGAGGAGAAGTGTTAACGCCACTCTGCTCTACCTCTGGCACAACTTGTCTACGCTGTGACCAATTTCTTTTTCCGTCCTATCAATTCAAATCCTCTACCTACAGTGCAAGCCACCGGAGCTGCATTTCAAATCTCTCCTGTGAAGAAAAGGACAGGTGTAGCTGCTGATCTCTGAGAGCATGAGCCAATTTACCCTTGTAATCTATAATCGTCCACCAAAGTCATCGCTGATTTGCAGCGACTGCTTTCTCTGATGGATGAAAAACGACCTGATATCAAACATAATATCTTTTCAGAGCATGTAGGTTACGCAGCAAAGAAAACCACATCTTCAGTCTAATGCCAATGTTTAAAGACAACATCACAGCTCTTCATCTCCGTTGATCATCTCCTATTGATCCAATTCTGAGTAAGACCCGAGTTGTGGTGTTAGCGTCAGAGCTGTTGAAGGGTATCCTGAGCTTTCTTTGAAGTTGAAGGATTTATGTGAAAGATAAAAGTCGCCTCAAGGTCAAACAAATTATTTTTTAAAAGGAGGATTGAAGTAGATATTTTCTGAACAAGGTGGCTATTTGCAATATGAAGGACAAGAGGAATGGATACTTGCAGGAGCCACAAGAGCAGAGGTGCAATGGATCAAAAAATTCGCAGTTCACAGTTTTGATTCATGGATATTAATTAATTTTTTGGATCAAGAAAATTAAAAATGCACTTCTTTGGCTCTGATGTGGCTACCTCTCTCTGCCTGCAGTAACCACCGACTGCATACAAAATACAACATAAAATACAGAAAATAGATATATATACATTCTGTGGTAGTCAGCACAAGTTCATTGTTATTTTGTTATTTAAAAGTTTTTATTGTGAAGCAGCAAAATCAGAAAATGCTGGGTTTTCATTAACATTATCTTAACACGACTCCTGTACAGCATAAAGCGAACACTACACAGTAAAATAAAACAGATACCTGAGAGGACAAACAGCAACGCAGGAGAAAGTTCAAACCACAGAGATTCAGTTAGATGCTACAAAAGTGCCAAGAGCTGAACACACACTTTTAAAAATGTCTTTCTCTCTGGACTCCTGCACACACACTGAGTTCAGTCCTGTAACACATTTGTATTAGGAGTTGAGAAGGGTCAGTTGTCATGGGTTGTAGCACTTACCGAGATGTCAGTGCAAACTGTTTTGATTTGAGTCGGGTACACTTTGGCCCCAGTCAAGAGAAGGTCCATGCACGACTCGCCACAGCTCAGTCTCGTATAAAAAGTAATGGAAATGCAAATCAGCTTGGAATGGTTGAGGCCAAAAGTGCCAATGGAAAAGCCTCATGAGGTGACAGTGGTGAATAAAAACAGGCAGATATCTCAAACGGATCCAGACTCTGAGCAGCCGTGCACTTGGACCAGTTTGATTTTGAACATACAGATGAAGAAACAGTGCTGCTCTAGTAAGCAAGAGGAGCTGTGTGTCGAAGACAAGGCAGCGGATATTGCCAAGTAAAATAAGTATAAAACAAGTAAAAAGCTTTTGGGATTTCACTCAATGGAGGTGAAAGCAACAGCTTTTAAAATTAGGCGCTCTTCCAACTTTGCATCAAGATTTAGGGAATTATTACTTTAAAAAGTAACAGCACTAATAAAACTGTATTTCACACTATGTGGCGGGGTTATCCGTACGGATCCTGGCCAGCTACATTCCAGTACACCACTACACAAAAATTTGCTTGAAGCTAACGTAGGCAACTGGACTTGGCTTGAGGTGCAGTTACCCATGACAGCTCCTAAAGAATACCATAACCTGGATGACAGACACTGCATAAGAGGCATTCATCCAAGGGCCATGGCAAACTGTGTAACACCTCGAGATCCCTGATAGCCACTTTAAAGTCCTGAATCTCGGGGGACAAACTGACAGCGAGAAAAACACAGCAATCAAGTCCTCAAATACACTGGCGAAGACTATAAAGAATGTTGACAGCGGCAAGGAAAAACAAATGCAGGTGCTGGTAATCCCATTGTACTTTTACTTTATAGTTTTACCGGCATCGACAGCCACTTCACCCCGAAATGGTTGACTAGGCTTAATTGGCCATTCCTCTCGAGTGAGGGATTCTCTCCGTGGTGTTGAGAGCTAAGGAAGCAAAGAGATGAAAACCACAGAAGGGATGTGCTCTGAATGCAGCACCCAAACAGAAACAGATTTACCCTCATCTCTTCCTCATGACTAATGTAAACAAACAAGTCTGAGTCGGATTAACGTTGTAGAAACCATAGACAATATACTGTGTGTCTGTGTGACGCAAGACTGAGAGCTGGGTGGTTTTCACGGAGAAGCAGTTCAGCCTGCCGGTGATGTGACTCATCGCAGACTTCCGCCACCAATAAGGAGCCACCGCAGCTGTAACTCAACAACCTGTCATCCAGATATTAGTCTGTGGGTGAAGGAGAGCCAAATCGTGCTCCATGCCTATCGGATGACCTTGGCAAGATCTGTTCAGATCAGCAAATGCTGTGACTGATATGCGTGTAATCACTCGTGGGCTGAACGCCAACTTTACTATCTGTTAGAGCGAGTCTTTGCAGCAATGAAAAGCCAGCTCTCTGGTCTATTGTATCCAAAAGAAAGAGAAACCTACTGCAGTGTGATCATACCCAGTATCAATTTCTCTGAGGCTGTCGCATGTGTTTTCATTTTTGTGAATTGTCACAGCTCAACTGAATCTTATTTATTTGCCAAGTGAAAGTGAAAGGAATAGAGTGAAGATGAGAAATATGAAATAAGAGTTTACAGAAGATTTTTAGTAAAAAAAAAAAATCTCCTTTGAAAATGCAGTCCAACACTGAGGCATGAAAGCGCGGCGATTTACAACAATCCGTGAACCTCTCTCCAACACAACAGTACAACCACTGCCTTTCTTTTTAATACACAGCGTAAAGCTGCAGCACAAGGCCTGTGTAGCTGCACCAGCCTCAGCAATGAATACTAACACCGCCTGCGGACATGTGCTGTGTAACAAGTCTGCTAAATGTAAGAGGGAAGAAGAGACCAAGATAGTCTTGGCAGCATGTTTTTTTATGAGAGCAAATGTTACTAATTACTCACTATCAGGTTAGCAGGAGCTGTGCAGATACAGGTAGGTGTCTGATGTGAATACTGCTGTATATAGATAAATGTAAAACATTCTACATAAGATGAAAGGAAGTCATAACCATTAATGTTCCCTTCCAGACATGTATGTAAAAATATTCCGCTATGATAATTTTTTTATTGAACACAGTGTGCACATTACTCTACTCTTTCTCTCTCATTGAGAAACTCAGAATCTGGCCTCGCACCCCACCCACCACCATTTTCGCTAGGTTGACCGGTGAAAGGCTGTGCCTAACAAGATGTCTAGTGTGATAAGAAACATTGGAGAAATTCAGCCATACATATTTGAGGCTGAGTCAGTTCCAGACGCAGATGAAGAGTCTGCCATGCATCAAAACTGGTGACTCGCTCATGTATTAGGAATGGTAAGTGCAGTTCAAATCTTTAATTTGTTTATGTTCTTCGCTTGTAACTGGCAGTGGCTGCCAAAGCTAATGCCTTGTAAAGCCTTTCTGCCTTGTAATTGTGAGTCTTGAAGTTGTTGTGCTTTGCACACTATGTCCCTACTCCAATCTAACCCCTAGATCTTCCCCCTACACACTCTCACTCAGTTTGAGCGTTTGTGTTGGAGGTTCGCTGCATTGAGTGTCATACCAAACAAGTCAGCCTGAAGGGCAAGTGGGTTATAAAGACCTCAGACAGCAAGTCTGCATCGTTGCAGGCTTACAAACCACACTTCCCTCAGGTGCAGCACCTCTGCTTTGTCCAGGATGGAGGAAAACCACAAAATTTAATTCTGTACAAGCTGTGGACAAAGGACTTTGCCTGAAAATAACATCTGATACACCTGTTTTGTGTACCTATTATGGAATGACATGACAAAAAAATGTTTACCAAAACAGAGCCATGTTATTGGCACTTAGATCTTTGTCTTTGTCCTTTTAATTCTTGTTTAATTACAATATCCATCATGATTAATGTTCCTGTTTCCATCATAGAAAGGTGAGGGCATCTAAAAGCTTGCTGGAGTATTAACAACCTCCCCCTTAAGTTGCCCTCCACAACCGTGAGTGTGACTCAAGAGTCCAATTCACTAAAGAGTGGTAGGAGTCTGTAGGGTCCGGATTGGAATTATGGAACTGGGCCTATATGACTGATCAGCGACGGGAGGTTACACATTACAAGATCACACTCGGTAGAAGTGACATTGGATCATTAATAGTGAGGCACAGTTGTCTCACAAGCCAGAGAGATCTCCAGCTGAGGTGGAGCCAGTTTGAACTACTTAAGAACTTTTACTTCTACTTCATAATTACTTTTTGCTCATTATTTTTCTGTATTTGGGCTTCTGTGGTTGCTGCTCTGGTGGTCTTCCATCTCTCCCTCTCAACTTATCTCCTCCTTCAGGCCGTGTCTGCTCTTGTACTGTAGCTGTACCCTGCCTGTCCCCGATACCACCCAATATTAAACCTGTTTCCTACTTCTCTGGCATCTGGGAGGCATCAGTGAGCTCTCACAATGCCCTGGATTGTGTATTTTAACAATCACACATAGCAACTGTCACTCACAGGAGAGTATGCTGATTTGCCTCTGATCTGGGAGCATTTGTCTGCAATTTTCGAAATCTGGCTGTGTGGAAAATTAGGGCTGAAATCCTGTAGTGTGCAGTGTGAACTTAGTGCTAACTGTGGTAAAGGTTTCAGAGTTTTTTTGGGGTTTTTTTTTTTTGCATTCATAAAGCAACACAAGGTAGCAATTGGCTTTCAAATTTGCCATGTAACGAATTTGGTTTGCCCAGGGTACATTTGAATCTCAGATTTAAGTGCAAAGACATCTCACCCTAAATAGAAGAATGTGAAAACACCTCTTCTGTGACAAACTTTGCAAAGACATTTTAGGCAACATAAACATATTTTTGAATGGAGGAGAACTTCAAACAATAATTTAGATGATGTCATCTTTCACTTCCCCATCAACAAGTCAGAAAAAGTAATGAAGTTGATTTAACTTGACTCCCTTAACATATGACAACAATGCAGAAGAAAATAAATCCATTAACACTAAAGGAGAAAACAGGAAATAGAAAAGCAGTTAACCCTTACCTTTCCTGTGATGGCTGACCAGACTTTCAGCGTGTTGTCATCTGAGCCGCTGACGATGCGGTTGCCACAGAACTGGAGGCAGGTGATCACGTGGTCGTCATGACCTTTCAGCACCTTTTAGATGGGACAGATAAAAAGAGATGCAGTGAGAAGGTCGTGGAGGACAGGTGGATGTAGAAATGACAAAGCAACTGGCAAGAACTGAGTTGAACGATGATTCGTCTCTGGTGCTTTATACATCAAAGAGGAGATAAGACGAAAATGTCATCAAGTGCTGCAGGTGTACGCAGCTATTTAAGTGAAGCTCTGTGTGTGTCTGTGTGTGTAGTCTCTTCTGGCTAATATTGGGTCACAGGACTGCTAGCTCAGCAAACACTGTATATGCAAAGGAGTATGAAGAGCAGGGTAACCAAATTTACATCAGTGGCGGCCTAAAACGACCCGAGGCCTTTTGAAAAGCATACAGGGCCCATTAAGGACCAGCTCTAGCATGCTGGTCATGCTTTATGGGAAACTTCTGGCTGGGCAAAAGACAAATGGAGTCTTAAGAGTGACGGAGAGTAAGATCATCCTGTCCTCCAGCTCCATTATCATTCAACATGAATACTGTGGCACACGGAGCTGACCCATCACTAACTTTCCATCAACTCCGCGCCTCACACCCTTATTGAACCGTCTTTTTGTGGCTCAAAGCCATTTGATATGAGATCTATAAGATCATCCACCCTGCAGGGAATTTAAGTTTGAAGAAAAAAAGCTACCTTGGGTGATTTGAGGTCCCCTCTCCTCCAGTTGGTGTCTATTCTGTGCTGCCTGATGTAGGCACTCTTCCAGGGGCTGTGGGTGAAGCCTGGCTTGACGATTTTCCTCTTCTTGAGGGGCAGAGGCTCGTCGATGCCTGTTAGGAGAGAGACAAAGACAGATTGGATTTGTGTTTTTCCTCTAAAAGTTTATTTTAAAAACAGGCATGACCACATCTTTAAGCACAACGTTGACCACAGCGGTAGCTCCAGGCTGCTCCCGCTGGGCGGCTGCGTGTCGTCTCTCTGCATCTGCTGCAAAGACTCAACACTCACCTTCTTCCCTGCATTTCTCCCTCCACAGCAGGTTGTCCTCTGCCAGGATGCGCCAGTAGCGACACGTCTGTGCTGCTTGGAGGAGGTCCTTCGGTTCCAAGAATGACAGCACATACAAAGCCAGCTGTTGAAAGACAAGGACAAAGAGTAAGAGAGGTGTAAATGGAAAAGGAGACACAAAAAGGAATCATTATTCATTGCAGTGGGTGTATACAACAGTACAAACACCTCGTGGAAGAGGACTTTAAAGTTTGAAGTGACTGAATCACAGTAAGAAAAAGGCACAGCTGAGAAAACACACTTGCTGAACAAACTGTGCGCAATATTAACAGCATGAATCTAACTGACAAGGGCAGACAATCGTATTACCATAGAATCTAATCAACATGTCTATTGAAGCCCAACAAAAAAAAAAAATACAAAAGGAGCTTTACACAGCAGGTAATAATGCCACGGCTACTGTTCATTAAGCCAAAGCCTGCATATAAAGACACAAAACCTGGTATAATGAGCATAAATCTGGACCCCTGAGCAATACGAAAAAATAACATTATAGTCCGGTCTTTTTCAAACAGGCATATATTTGGACAAAGCCTTCAACACACAATGTCTGTTGCAGCTATGAGACAATGTGGTGGATTAACCATTAGGTCAAGTGATTGTTCTGAATCATCATAAAAGGGGTAAGGATTATGGGGTCATTTTGCAGGATGAGATACAACCCGTTGTGCAAATATTATTCTTTTATTATATTACAATAATCCGAGATGATAATGACCGACAGCACGCTGTGCAACAAATTCAGGCGTGGAGTGAACATCAGGATGGACTCGAATGACAAATAAGGTCAGAGCCAAAATGACCGGTGGCCGGTTTCACATAGATATTAGTCTGTTAGTTCAGTGTTCATTTAACACTAAAACTGGTTGTATACTTTAGAAAATGTGGCAAATATTTCACCTTTTTGGAAGGCTCCTGACATGGGCTAAACTCTGCAGGGAGTCACACATTTTGTGTTTAGTATCTGAAGCTATGCATGGACAAAATGTGTACTTTTCTTGTGCTTATTGGTTTTGCAATGGTTTGTTGAGTTTTATCTTATCTTTTATCTCGACTACATATGATAAAGCGCATTTATGTTGACAGCCAAGTCCAATTGTGTATCTGGTAATGATAAGTTTTGGGGTTACAGGTGGACTACTTTGAATGTACATTTTTCTGTTGCATATTACTTTGAATTTGTTAATAAATGATCAAACTAGTTACAGGTATATCTTCTTGGTAAATCTTTAATTCTGTTCATTAATTTAATTAATTCGTTGATATTGTTAACATTTGTTGCTGAATTTTTCAACTAAAACTTAGTTTTATTCTTCTTGGTCAGCTATGTTTTTTTAAGTTTGGAAAAAAAAGTCTTAATCTTAATTTATCCACAATGCACTGCAAATTAGTCCTACTTGAAGGACGAGCATGTAGGATGTAGTGCCCTCTAGTGCTGAGCTTGCAGATTTCAAACACCTCACTCCAGTGGGCGCAAAACTCACAACAGTTCATTCTTAGATAACAAAAGCACAAGGAGTCTTATTTCTAGGTGATTATACACTAATGACAACGTTATGAATATTAAATTCAATTTCTTCCATTATATTCCAATTCTTACACACTGGACCTTTAACATAGTCAAGAAGTACACAGTTTGCACAATAGATAAATTTAGATGTCCATCTGAAATCTGACTTTTAGTTAGATTTTAGTTAGTTTAGCAAGTTTATTTGATCCGTACATCCTTGTACCTTTATGAGAAGTTATTCCTCACTTCATTCCCCAAAGGTTTGTAGATGATTCCTTGTCAAATATCTGACTTAACGCAGCTCAGAACTTCTTTGATAACATTTTAAAGAGGACTGCGGGTTATTATGAAGGGTAGCCTTTATCTGATACTCGACATTCATAAGGTTTTTACAGTTTAGTTTTAGGGTTATTTCAAGTCGCTTGGCCCAGACAAGACCCACAAAGCTCGACATCCCTCAATCATCTGAAAGCCCGTCTAAGCCACTAGTCATTACCGGGCTGGAGGATATTCTAAAAGTTTTATGAATGGACTTCGACTCAGTGATTGCTTTTTAAGCCCGACACGCCGCCTTCTGCAGATTCTCTTCATAGTTTCAATTTCAGCTGTATCTACAGTGCGGCCACAGGGATTGTCCTGTTAAAATGACTTGACAGCACCACCCAATATAAATCCTGCAGCTCTGGCACAGAGGAGAGACGGGATTATCAAAAGAAGTCAGAGGGGACAGGATATGGAATAGGAGAAACAGAAAACAAAATGAAAAGAGAGGGCTCGAGTCCTGAGAACACACATGATGCTGTTGTGTGTTTGGCTTTGGAGCAAGTGGTGCTGACACCTTGAAATCTTGCATCCTATTGCCTCACTCTGTATGCTACCAACCCCCCCTTTCATCCTAACACCTGCCAGACAGAGACAAGGTGTTAAGCATTTGATCAGCTACACCAGATAACAGTGGATTGAGCCTGTTTTGTAAGAATCCCGTATGTGATCTTATCATCAGTGTGGCACTTCAGATTGTTTGTATTGTCAGTTATGATGCAGAGCAAAAACAAGACACCCACTATGGATGCCGTTAAAATGATGTGAGGGAAGCCGGTGACAGGATAAGGGGCTGGAGAGGAAGACTCGTCTCTGTCACGTACGCTCATTCAATAACAATGTCTTCCTCGAGGGATTCCCATGGGAGTTCAGGTCAGAAGGAGAAACAGACGGACAAGGACTAGATACAAAGTTGTGAATTGATAACAAAACAAAAGGAGGATTCTTGGACTCACCTCTTTGGGCAGCAGGGAGATGAAGTCTCGCTGAAACTGCGGCTCAATCACCTGCATCATATGCTTGACTTGTGTGGGCTCACAGCTGTCAATCAACTCATCCAGCGCCAGCAGCTTCTCTGGGCCGGTCCAGCTCTGGAAAACATAGGACAGAGGAACTGGTTTATAAAAATTACTCTACATTACATTTCTGTATAAAGTAGCTAACAGTTAGTAAAATGCTACACTACATGTTATCAAAAAACTTGGGGGTTAAAGGTGCAGGAAGTGATTCTGAAGAAAGAGAGAACTGTCGCCAAATTACTGATGTTTTGGATTGATGACTCGAAGATGGTTGACTGTCTTGTCTCATTTCCGGGTCATCAAGTAGTTACATTTTGGAAATGAAAGTCAACAATCAACCATCTTACTGACCCGTGATTGGCCAAAGTTTCCTATCACAAGCTAGATTTTCTAAAGCCAAGTAGAGGAGCAGAAGACTAGTCTTCTCTCAGACCACCTGAATGACACCATTTTTAAAACGATAACTCTAAAAATAAACTGTCTATCCCAAGCTCAGTAACATTAATATGGAAGCAGCATGTGTACCATTTTTTCCCATTAAATCAACAGAAAATATAGATATTGTAAACAGTAGTTCTGAACATTTGCACAAATAACTGTGAAAGGCACATAAAAAAATCAGAGAAAACAGAGTCTTTGAGATGCATTTTGATTTTGGTGGTGGAAACACTACTGCCTTTGTCCATATGAGCCTCCAAAATCAACAAAATATTAGAGTTCCTTATATACCAAGTAATGTACAAACAGTTTCTGCTGTAGCTGTTTAGAGAGTTTGTTTCTCAGTGGTTTCAGTAACAACATTATAGGGACTGTTTGACTTTTACAGTGGTGTATCTCTCTATTATCTGTACTGTGCTCTGCAAAGGTTCTCAAAATAAGTTGTCACAAGTGGAAAAACACTAGCTGAACACTCAGCAGAATATTCATTACACGTCTACATCTGGGTTGCCACACCCAACACAGCTGTAAACGTAGGTAACTGACAAACATAACAGCAGGGCATGATGGGCTGATCTATCGTTGTCAAACTAGGCGCCTCAGTGTGCTTGTGTAAGCTCTTATTTAACTTGGATTGGAGCGTCTTGGAAATATTCCGCCCTGTGCAGTGTGTCTAACACGCTAATGTTCCCTACGTGACCTCCGCTGCAGCACTGAGTTGCTTGAGGCACCTGCCTATTTCTAGCAGCCAACACATTAGTGGAAAATTTGAACATCAGGAACCAGACTCCATTAACAACTCTGTGGGGCTGTTTCTTCTGCTCGAACATTCAGTTGTTTAACGCTGCTGAATAGCACTGTACTGTAATGTTGGACCCAACAGCCGCAGTTGTTTTCCTCTGTGGAGCGCTGAAATCTAACAATGATTATAGGCTACAAGGCGGGATGGAAAATCTGGCGCACGCAAACCACCTGTAATTTGGCAGCTAAAAGCTTTAGCCAGAGGTGCTGGTTCTGCAGGTAATCAGGGGGTTCAGAGACCTCCTCCCTACCATCAGGTGGAGAGCACAACGGGTACTTATGTGTAACATCAATTTTCTGCCTTATATTGTCAGTATTATTAGAGTTTTTTCTTTTAAGTCTAAGCTAAGCCTAAAGCCTCCAGTTTATGTATTCATAAGTGTACTTGTCAATATTTCATGCTCACTGATGAGGCTTTGTGATATTTTCAGTATTTTCTCTATAATGTGGTAGAAGTTTTAACAGTGGTGACTGTTTTTCCAAAGAACTTGCAAAATGTAGAGTATTTAGAAACTGAGCTCCTTAAAAGTTTAAGTCTTTTCATTGTTCCCTGTGGGGCCGTAAACACTGCAGAATATTGTTGAGTACTTATTTCAAACTTCTGAAGAGCCTGATGTATTTCCAAGAGTTTCAAGGATAAACTCTAGTTTATCAGTTAAGTATTTTTCCCTCAACAACAACAATAACAACAACAACAACAGTAATCCCCTGAGAATCAGGAGTTAACATCTGGGATCACAGTGCTGATACTGGAACATTCAGGGAATTCATGCTGGCTCACTGTTGCACAAGCATCCTCCTTCTGATCAACTAATCATTGTGACGGGCTGCTGATAAAATACTTCAGTTCAGACATTCAGAAAAATGCTTAAGTATCCGCTGAAAAACTCCTACTTAGTTTCATAAAGACTGAATTCTCTAGCTTTCAAAAAGGCTGCAAGCAAAACACAGATTACTGAGCAACAAACACACTGAAGAGGCAATTCTTTCATCTTCTATGCCACTCATAATAATGTCCTGTGCTTTGTTATTTAGATAGTAGGAAGTATGAAACATGCATTATTAAAATTTTTCTTTAATAAATTTAGAAACAATGTATGGTATCAAGACAGATTTGCATGTATGCTGGTTTTATAAAAGGAGTAGTGTGTAAAATCACATCATGTTTTTACACCGAAGTTTTTGTACGGATTTAACAAACAAGATATCTCATGTTTGACCCATGACTTTGGGAAACACTGATCAACATTTTTCATAATTTTTTTGTCATATTAAAACAATCAACTATTGATCAGTTAATTGAGATGATAATCGACTGACTGAAAATAATTGTTAGTTGCAGCCCTTGTCAGAGGCACAGAAAGCTTTCTGGCAGACAGGCTTCAGGAAGTTAGTTTGATTCGGTTCAGGCTACAAAACGGTTCAGATTGGGGTTGGGGTTAAAACAGACCACAAACCACTTGTTGGAAAGCCCTTACTGGCAGAAATACTTCTGGCAGGAACCCCTGAAGGCTTACTTCTTCCTTGTGCAATTAGTAAGCTTTAGGGGTGGACTTTGTTAACATTAGACAGAGCCACGCTAGCTGTCTCCTGTCTAAATGCTAAGCTAATCAGCTGCTGGCTGCAGCTCTATGTTTAATGGAGAGTCATGAGTCGCATCAATCTTCTCATCCTACTCTCAGCAAAAGATGGAATGAGCCCAAAATCTCTAGCTAATCCGTTAATGTAATGTGTGACTTTGCCACGACCACATGTGTCCTTGTGTTTGTCATTTAGAGTGTAAAATCCTCGAGTAACCATCAGAAAACTCTGTTTCTAGCTGCAGTGTGCTGTACTTGTGTCTCCCTCTCTAACACGAGCTGCAGGCTGGGACTGGACTGGGGAATGTACAGAATGTAAGTCTGAGTTTCAGCTCCCAGATTAAAGGCACCGCTGCTGGTCAGGCCTGAGGACTAATATACGTAAAATAAACACTGAGGTGTTAGAGGTTCGCCCGGCTATTCAAAGATAATGAGTTTGAACTCTCTAAGGTAATGAAATCCATGGCAACCTATTACACAGGAAATCAGAGAGACCCTGTCAAGGCTAATATGTTTAAATGACGTCCTATTTCCATTAAGGTCTGGAATCATTAGAGCTGAAGTCTAACAGGAAATAAATGTCTCTATTATGTTGCATCTGTACAGAATGTGATTATATAGTAAACTTGATATAAAAAATAGGGTTAGCTATAATATGGAGAAATTAATATATTATTACCTTACATCTTTAAAAGTCAATGGGCTCTACGAGACTCTTAGGTGAGTAAAAAAACAGATCTAATTAGTAAATGTTTTCTATTCCACATTTGCTAATCATGGAGACCGAAAACCTCTCAAGGCCTAGAATCTGTATTGTGCTTGAATAATGTATTAAAAATACATTACAATAATAATAACGGTAATAATGAGATGCTTAGATGATCCTGTAGTAACTTCATTATTCCAGAGGATCATT
This sequence comes from Lutjanus erythropterus, assembly GCF_056507025.1. NCBI lineage: Eukaryota > Metazoa > Chordata > Actinopteri > Lutjaniformes > Lutjanidae > Lutjanus > Lutjanus erythropterus. The sequence goes on along the minus strand of NC_139319.1, from coordinate 13,534,878 downwards.
GAAGACAACATCTGTTCAACTTTTAATAAGTCTACAGTAGAAACTTGTGATCTTAGTCTGCTTTTTAGTCTGAACAGGTACGGCTAATTCCAATTCCACGCTACAGTGCTTATGGTAATGTGGTGGGCTAGAACAACAAGGCACCAATTATCTTTCAGACTAAGTGAACATTGATTGGGCACAACATCTGCTTTTTGATGAGCTTTTGCTCGAGGGTTAAGTGTCGCCCGTGGGGGGAAAAGAAAAAAGAAAAGAAAAGATGAGAAGAAGAAAAGAGTCCGCCGTGCTCACCTGAAATGTTCGGAGCCATTCTTGGAGACCCGTGGGTGGCTGGATTGAGGTGATACGCCGTCTCTGCTGCCCCTGACCGTTGGCTGTTCTGATGTGGCCAAATGTGGTGGGTGTGGCTGGACATGGGACGATTCCTGTCGGGCTGCAATTGACAAGAAAAGAAAAACAATTAAAAACGAATAATTAGATGAGATCTTCACGGGTAAAGAGCTATGACTGCAGACATGAGAGAGAGGATAGGAAAGCTGCTTTAAACAAGAAATATTAAGAAAAAAAATGAAACATTACAGACAAATAAATGATATACTATTAATGAGAACAACAGCAAGTTCATTTTGAGGGCATTTATTTGTTTCTGGGCGAGTCTTGCTGCAGTTTCTGCAGATATTTCCACTACAAATAATCCTGACAACAGAGAAGACCTAAAAGATGGAAAACTGGGACAGCAAATAATGTTAAATATTTAAGGCTGCACTTTAAACTAAAAGCATTTTTCCTATCGCTGATTTGATTTAGCAATAAAACCCCAGCTGAAAGCATGTGCATTCTGAGGCAAATTCAAATAAAAAATGTTTTCTATTTGTTATGCTAATATCCTAAATTAACCTCCATTCAATTTTCTTTACACAGTTTATGACCAAGTGAACAGATGTGCTGCTATAATAATAAGGGTGAAACTCTTTTATTTACACAGCAAAGAAGTCATTTATATTCTCCAGGTCCAACAGCAGCTGTAATATTATTTTATAATTTCAAAAACAGTTCTAGCCCAAAGAAAAAACTTCAGTTGGCACTCAAACATTGTGGTTTCAGAACAATATGGATATTTTTTTATGTCTTTATCACTCATTCTCTGGATTCAAACTGAATGTTATCTTGTTAGTCACAAAAGGAGAAGTAATTTGAATAATATGCAGTGTGTCAAACTCAGAAAATATTTGCCTGAAAGTACTTCCACCACAAACTTTAACTCTGAGACTTCAAAGTATGCACAGTCCAGCAGATTTCTGTTCAAGCCCAGAGTCCTGTTGTAAGAACCTGGATGTGAAAAGCAGCACAGCACTTCAAACGGCACCCATGTGCCCTCGTAATGTAAGGGCAGCAGGAGAAACCATCCAGCAGGCACCCTCAATACGCCAGATTCTGCTCGCTGACAGCAAACAGCGGAAAGCTGTGGGTCCATTTCATTATTGATTCATTTTTAATGGGAGAGGAAGCTGAGACGGAGTCGGTTACATGGCAACATTTACAGTTAAGTGGCTGTGTTCGGTCTGAATTTTAATGTGGCTACATGTGAACACATGCATTAAATATTCAGGGCGAGAGAAACATCTGGGACCGCTGGCTGGATGGATGTTGGAGAAACAACATGATGTGAAGGATAATTCTGTTTGAAGACACGTAGCGTCTTAGTCCATACCTCTTGATTTTGTTTCATCATTTCTTTTTCAAGGTAGGCTCATTTAATATGGGTACATGTAGCACAAAAATAATGAGATATGGCTCTTTAAAATGTAATTTCTACTAAAATCCTTTTGACACTAAGGTGAGGAACAAATGCAAAACACTGCAGTAAAACAAAAATTGGGAAATGGTGTAGAATGCTACTTTGAGAAACGATCAATCATTTTTTTAAAAGAAAAAAAGTCCACATTCTCAAATTTCTGCTTCTCAAATGTAAATATTTTCTGGTCTCACTAGTCCTCTCTGACAGTAAAGTGAATATCTTTGGACTGTGGACAAAACAAGACATTTGAAGATGTCTCCTTGGGCTTTGGGAAATGGTGATTATTCATTTTTCACCATTTTCTGGCACTTTATGGCCCAAGTGACTAGTTGATTACTTGAGAGAAGGACTGACAAAAGGACTGAAAAAAAAAGTTTTGTCTCTGTTGAGCAACTGGGGTTGTTTTACCTTGGATATTCCGTGCCTTTGCAGGGCTTTTTTCCTGAAGGGAAAGATCGGACCTCGGGGCCATGGTCCAACTTCCTCTTCATCTGAGACAGAAAAAGAAAGGGAAAAGAAAAACATTAGAAACAATCACAGCATAATAGTAGAGGAAAAAGCAAATTAATACATTACATCCTTCTGAGTAGTGAGTAAAAATGTGCATGTGTGCCATGAGGAATTTGGTTGGAAGGGGCAGCTCTGGCATGTGTTGTATAATCCTCCATTTTTCCGTCCCTTCTGATAACTAAGTCGAAGTCATTTTACTTTTAAGGGAGACGCCAGCTCTTGAAAAGCAAATTTAAGAAAGGACACGGTTCATGGAAGTTTTTCAAAACATGGATGGAAGTAGAAAATTGCTTTTGCAAGTTACAGACTTTGTTAACATTATGTCTGAAATTCAGCATATAAATTACAGACACCACAGTCTTGCAACAGCTTTATGCAAATAGGGAATTAAACTTTAATGCATGGGGCTGGAGATTCAATTTATTAACATGTGCCATAACAAAGCAGAGATAGCTATCTGCGGATGAAGCGGCTCCACATTATGAGATAGGAGGATACAAAGCAGGTGATTGTTTAACAATGCTGAGCTTTGTTTTGATTTTTTCTTGTGTTAGAGGTACAGGAAAAGTGACAACAGTGATCCCCGGGCAACCAGACACGCCATAATATCCAGAGGCGATCACACATTCACACCCAAAACTCTAAGTGTACAGACTGTTCATGCACAAAGCACACAACCGTATCCAAGGAGGGTACAGTGTGCATTCTTTGGCACTGAAGCTTGATTCACACTGATATTTGAGAAAGAAAAACAGAGCAAGTCAGTTCTTTATCACCCTCTATCACCTGCATGTGCACACAGTCACACCACCCAATCCCTGTTACCACCTACCCTACTGCGCAAACAAAGGAGCCTGTGTAAAGGGGCCCGGGCAAGCCAATTTTCTTCATCTCATGCCTGCCACTCTCTCTCTGGCAAGGCTTCTCACCACACATGCAAGTGATCACCGTCTCATCGCCGGTCCCAAGCGATTAACAAACTGAACACTGAATGTCTGGCCAAAATAAGATACACAATGTGACTGTCGGGACTTGTCTCTGGATTAGTTAAATATGTTTCATGTTTAAGTGAAAGCTTAGGAAGATTTGATTGTGGTCCTGCAGCAGTTTCAGCCTTGAGCAAAGCTAGTGATCCAAAAAGAGACAAAAAAAAAACTGTTCTCTGGAATTCTCTTTCTGTGCGTCACTGAAAAGGACATTTCAGATTTTTTGAAGTGTGGTTGTATGAGGTACTTGCTTAGTCCATTAACTCAATGCTAACACATAATGGTAATTCTCATTACCGTGCTAACAAAAATTAGCATCACAGTTGTGGTGACATTATTTTAACAAACAGATTCATTTTGCTTTATATTAACACTGACCAGCTACAGCAACCTTGAGGATGTTAATCCCTAACATCCAATTTATTATTTCCATGTGGCACAAGCTTGATGAATAGGAACAACTAATGTTTACTTCAAAAAGTATTTTATTTACTAATTTTATATGTAGTATACAAATTATGCTGCTGCAATAACCTCAAAGACTGACTGACATGTGCACTGTTTTCAGAAATATGACTCATAATATACAGTCTGTATGGTTCAACTGTTACCCATGGTTAAATTTTACCCAGTGTTAAAAAAAAATCAAACAAAAGTCGTGACACATCGCAATATCCTATCACAATACTTGCAGAATCACAACACATATTGAATTGCTACCACCCAAAAAGAAAAAAAGTAAATCTAAGTTTAAGCATATGCTACATTTAGAATATTTTCACTGCTATACCTCGCCATCAGTCAGCTTTTTCTAACAAGAACCCAGCCAAATATTGGTTTTTGTCACTGAACCAGACTCGTTTGGCAAAAACAGTACTTTTACCTGGCAGAACACAAGAGTTTCTGGTGTTCTGCTGCTTCGATTAGTGCCAGTGGAGTCTGGTTGGTTTGGAGAGAGTGATATTTGGCTTGTGTGACGGCACTTTCCCATTGAAAAAGACCGTTGGTATATATAGTACAGTTTTTCTAGGAGGTTAAAATACACTTTGCTGCTGACCTTATCCACAACAGTAAGTTGTGTAGCTCTCTACACCAGCACTCCTGCTGCTTCTCCAAACCGGGGGACGTGCCGACCGCCAAGGTACAGCACTTCACATAATCAGCACTATCCCTTTAGAAACAGCTATATTGTAGGAGTCGCTAGCAATACAATAGAATGTTTTGACTAAAAAAATAGACGTCATGGTGTAGATGAATGATTTACTCCTGCACTGTTACACAAAACATGTTTTTTCCCCTCTTGTGGCATAACAACTCATGCTTTACACTTTCATTTACGGTCAAAAGAATTTGTCTACAGTTTCAGTCCAGTCTGTTGTGCTGCAAGACACAACCTGTACCGAACTTCCATCTGTCTTCCTGCTATTGTAAGGAACTGATAATGGCTTTTAGAAAGCAGAAACCACATTCAAAACTTTTTTTTTCCCCTTTTGAGGCAAACAATACTTTTTTGATACATTCTGGGTATGTTATTGTAGTGTGCGCTACACCAGAAAACAGCACTGGACGTTTGACTCCATACTGTCTGGCTTTACAGTGGCATGATTACATGTCTGTCCTCAAGATGTGTGTTTTTTTGATTTTATCACTATAATTTGGTGAGTGTGTGTTTGTCCTCCCAGTGTTTCCAGCCCAAGGCGCACATTTGAGTGTTGCAATATATCAACACAATGACTAACCCCCAAAAAAACAAAAAAACAATTCAGAAAGAATGAAGGATGAGCAGGATAGCGGCAGCAGCTGCACCCATGCATTATAGGCATCACTACAGGATCTGTCCCTCAGGACACACTATGGACTACGGAACGAATCAATGCACCAAAACAACTGAACTGACACAACCAGGCAACTACAGGCATACATGACTAGCACACCAACATGTACTGCAGGTTAGATGCCCCCTCGACATTAGACTGTGATCTGACCAATGATTTGTAAAGCTGCAGCAGAAGATTGAAGGAAGAGCTCCACAAATCTTAAAGGGACAGTGCTATTCATCCACTGAAATAGTTTTGGTGTGAGTTGCAGAGTTTTTGAGATATTGGCCATAGAGGTGTCTGCCTTCTCTTGATTATATAATATAACTAGATGGCACTTGGTTTGTGATGCTCAAAGCACCAGCAAAATATATTTGGAAAAACTCAATTCTCTTTCCAGAAATTATGACATTGTTGTGAGCTCTTTTCTTTCTGCAGTAAAATCCAATGGAACTACTTTCTTCCTCCTAGAAAGAAAGTAGTTTCTACATGAAAGACATTGTTGTTAAGTAAGATAAGTGCCATCTAGTTCCATTATATTGGAGAGAAGGCATCTCTCCATAACTCAGCAACTCACACTAAAAAATCTAGATGGACAAATGGCACTACAGAAAATACAGAAAATACAGGAAATACAGGAAATACGTACTTTTGATTTGGGGGTGAATTGTCCCTTTAAGTTTTTTGTTATGGAAATGTACAGGAAAAGCAGTCAGAAAAGAAATCTAAATGGCAAAAAACATGCAAATGTAGTCTGAATGTTTTCAGAAGGTAGGTGGATGCAGCTTACGTTCCACTACATTTAAAACATCTGGGTGACAGCATGTTTTATTATTAAGGAACATCAAGGAGGGTTTATAAGATATTCCAGCTCTTAAACCCGACTGCCTTGTTCTTAAAGCAGTGATCTCACTGCAATGGCAGTTCAGTAGCCAAGGAGAGCCTGGGTGTGTGTATGCATGCATTGGATTGGGTGTGTGTGCGTATGTTTTGTGTGTGTCTGTGCTTCAGAGTGTGAGAGAGAAAAGGGGGAGCGCTGGCTGGCTGGCTGGCTTTGAGTGTGTGCGCCTCTCTGTGCACATGTAAGAAAAACCAAACTAAATGCAGGCGTGAAGAAAAAAAAAAACAGCGTGTAACCAGCCTGTTCTTGTGTTTCAGCCTGGGAAAAGGTAACCAGAGAACGCAGTGTTTGTAAATCATTACTAATCAGTCCTCCACCTCCTCCTTCCTCTCGGCTTCCCTCTTCCCTATCTGTCCAGAAGCACGACAGATGGATAACACGGAGAGTTAATGATATTTTAAAGACGGCAATCGCTCTTACATAATGTGTTGATTCATTTCAACACAGGCTACATCCTGCAGCATCAGTCACTTGAAAAATCTTCTCTCATTTTTCAAATACCCATTTCAAGCAGCCACGAAACAGTTTCATCATGTCAATCAGCTTTGCCAGAGACGCAGAAACACTTGCATCTGACTACTGGCCATTTTGGAAAGAACTGGCAAGTTGTAGAATAGAGAAGGAGCAGAACTGAGGCAGAAAATGGGTTTGAGTGTGTATTTCAAATATATCCGTCTTGATGTTTCGGTTTCTGTCAGTCCCATTAGAGAGCGGCATGAAAATATTCAAGCTCCAGGGGCTATCTTAGAATGAGCACATCCACAAAATGGATGGAGAATATAAATGAGCCACCGTTCAATTCAATAAACTACTGCCGATTGATTAAGAATGACATTTTCACTTAATTATTAGAATTAATTGAGTAAACGCTTCAACACCACGGACAAAGTGCACACGGCTACACACAAAAAAATCCCCCATTTTTTCGAAATCAGATTTTGAATGATATAAGATTTGTTTACATTACACACACTGCATAACAGGGTTCCCTTTCATATACTTCTGTTTGTACACTGCATTTTCCAACTAAGAGAGCATCATTATATGGCTGCCATCCAGCACAATACACCCAACATCCTTCAGGATATTCTACCTCGCCGCGCAGTCTGACACAGTGACCCATTATCTAGTGGTTGGGAGCCTGAGGCGAGTGCACAATGTCAGGGAATAGGGCTACTCCAACAGGCAGGCAGGCGGGCGACAGCAGACTGATCACATGCATGCATCTCAGGAAGGCAGGCAGGCAGTCACTTTGGTCAGTGCAAGAAGATAACCACTGCTGCTGCATAATGTAGAATCATAATAACCCTGCAAAGTGGGTGAGGATCGCTGCAAAATCAGCATTTTTCTCTTGGAACTGACTTATTTAGAAAAGTGGACGTCTGCATAGAATGAGGTGGTACCGGCCATCTATGTGTGATGTATATGTTATCATAAGCTAAAGCATCTAGTAGGTTATGTGGAAGGGAGGACCACAGCTGATATACAGGTGCAGAGAACATCGAGTCAACACGGAGGGAAAATGGGATCATATGCCAGCAAGAAACAGGGAAATCGGTGTGTATCAGGCTGAAATATGGGCATATTTTCATCCAGCACTGCAGAATTAAACGTGCCACAGCTGTAACCCCATTTATAAAAACAACAAATAGCTCTGAATCGGTGCAGTAGCGTTTATTTACGTGGCTGAAGTTACTACGAAGGAAAGGGTTGCCGAACCGAGACATGATGTTCCAGCATTTAACGCATCCTTAATATATCATAACATAAGATAACATATAGGCCCGGGCAATTAAAGCGGCGTCTCTGGGGGTCTGCTACACTGCTGTTCATCCTCCGCAGTGGCCAAACAATCTGCCGTCAAAGATAATGAGGGCGACAGAGCGAGTCCAACATTAAATAATCAGAGACGAGGGGACAAATACAGGCAGAAATCCTACTCACTTTGTAGAAAATCATCTTTAAAGTGCCGTAGAACCCCATCCTTGTAATCCGGTGTGTTTTCCTTTTTTCCTCTTCAGTGACAATCGGTGAAGTCCAAACGTGTGTGCGCGGTGGGGAGATGGCTGTGACAGTGTGAGGGCAGCGTACTCTCAGGTAAATCCGACGCCGTCTCTGATGTGAACATGCTCGGGCACGTCACCGGACTGGCGTGCATGCGGTAGATTCCCCCGGTAAAGGCATTAAGAGGAGAAAAAAATAATAATAATAATAAGGTAAAACAGCTCCGCCGTGCCGCGCCGACTTAACTGGGGCTCGGTCGGTGGGTGAACAATGCGATGCGACGATCCCGGAGGCGTGTGCGCCGCCGACCAGCAGCCTCACCGAGCAGGGAGTGAACAGATGAGGGAGGAAGAGGGTGACACTCGGCAGAAAAGGGGAGGAGTGGAGGGGAGAGCGTCAGAGCGCGGAGCAGTGCCCTCTTCCTCTTCACAGCCTCCTCCAAACAGGATCGGATTACAGCCTCCCCGGTGGAGACGGCAGGAATGGTGCAGTCCAACATTCAACACTGTGCGCAGCGCAGCGCATCCTTCCTCTGCGAGCAGCCAGGGGACCACCGGGGACATATGCGGAGCAGAGGAGGCAGCTCACAGAGAGGGTGGGGTACGAGCCTGTCCTTTTGCATTAAAAGGTGGACCCCCACTTGTTGCAGAATTAATCCATGCACCCCGCCCAAGGCTACTCTGCCTCCTTATTTCTACACTGGAGGAATTCTAAAATGCTCTGCATCAAATAGATTATATCGGTGCTTAAACTCAAGTAAGCAAATCTGTTTAATAATAAAGCCTGTATGCAGTGGTGGGAAGTAACGACGTACATTTTACTCAAGCACTGTTACTTAGGTACACTTTTTTTATGTACTTATTTACTTTACGGTACTTTATACTTCTATTCCAACTACTTTCAGACTAGGGCTGAGCAATATATTAGAGCTGCAATAATTAATCGAGTAATCAATTATTAATCGATTTTTCTATTCATGCAGTTTTTCACCAACAGTATTTGCCTTAATCTTTATTTATATTTTAGTACTATATTTGTTGTTATCCATCAACAAGCCAAAGCAAATTCCTTGTAAGTGAAAACCTTGGCAATATAACGGTTTCTGATTTTAATAATCGATTAATCGTTTAGAATCATATTTTCATTTTAAAAATGTCCAGATTCTCTGATTTCGGCTTCTCAAATGTGGTGTCTTTATTCCTCTTTCACAGTAAACTGAATATCTTTGAGCTGTGGACAAAACAAAACATTTGAGGACTTCAACTTGGACCATGATCAACATTTGTTGAAATTTTCTGACATTTTATGGACCAAGCAAATAATCGATTGATCGAAAAAATAATCAACAAATCAATCGATTCTGAAAATAATCGTTAGTTGCAGCCCTTCAACATACCAATATTATATCGATATTGTGATATGATACCAGATATTGTCTTTTAGATACTGTTGTATTGTGTTATGGCATAAGTGTTGTCTTTTCCTGCTTTCAAAAGCTGCATTAGAATAAAGTGATGTAATTTTTGGATGTTATGACACTGTACTTTAATACTTTGACACTGTACTACATTACTGATTATTATTTATCAAAAATCTCATTGTGTTAATATTTCGTGAATGCATCACCAGTGACACAAACATAAAAATATGTAGTATGTAAAAATCAGTTACTATCAGCATCACCTCAACTAATTACAATATTAAACAACTACTTACATATTAATGTATCGACAGTAATGATGCAATGGTATAATAATATAGCACTGACAAACTGAAGATGCACATTGAACATTCTGCATTAAAGTGCTGCATTTAAGACTGTCAACATCCCAGCCAACAGATCAGATGACAGAAAATAGTCGGCCATTACAGTCTATCAAGCCACAGCATGAATGGATCCACGTCTGCTGCACCTGCTCATTTGCACACACATGGAACAGGCCAATATTTGCATTTCAGTATCAGCAGGTAATGGGTGATTGCACCTGCCCAGTTAACAACAATGTGCACTGCTGATGGCTTCACAACGGTTATTGAGACAGCTAGTAAAAATCGCAACCTGAAGATGGCAGCTTTCGTTTGAAACTGCACGAACATTTACTGGCTTTTGAGTTGTGACATAAAACATATTTATCTTGTTTAGCCATGCGAGATAAATACACTAGAAGCTTTTTGTTTGATTAATGTGGACAAATTGAGAACAGAGAATATTAAACAGTGTCCCCGGCCAACTGTGTTACGTGACTGTGCTGCAAGAGAACAAACTGAGCCACGTTTCTACATTAAACTGACCGGCTTCCATTTATAAACAATGACGTTTGTGTGCAGTTTAAATTAACACCTGAGCATGGGGTTTGCTGGCTTCGGGGCATGCCATAACATGATTTTCTCCTACAACAAAAAATGTTTTAGATATCCAGTTCATACCAGTTTGGGACCACACCACTGCTTTGAATAGATCTTTGACATTTGGTACTCTTGACCTCACAAGACATCGGCATTAGATCATAGGAACAGCGGACACAATGGAGGGTCGTGGGAAGGGCTCTATTCACAGGTGATGGAGCATTGAGATCTGGCAGCCTTCCAGACACTCCCGGCTTACACCTGTAATTACTGACTGACCTGGCACAGGGGGGAACTACAGGGCTTGTTACTGAAAAGAAAAACTTGGCAAGAGAGTTCTGGTAAAACCTGCCACGACGTGAGACAGAATGGTTGAGTTATTTTGGACTAGAGGATACATAAACAGATGTGACGCAACGCTTTTTGCATGCAGGATTTTAGTCTGGATGAACGTAGAGAGAGAGATATAAATCATGATCATTTGAGAGGACACGACAGGTGTAAAGAGACTTGGCTAATCCTTCGTTCTAGTCACACTTTCTCACCACAGAAATGCATTGAAATCGGAGGATGTTGGGGTGCATCAGACGGAGCGGTTCGAGCTTTGTCTGTGTGTGTTTAAGGTGGCCCTCATGAGAAAGGCCCACTCGTAGCTCTCTGCCGGCTCAACCTTTACACAGCACATTGGAATGCTTGGCATGCGAGAGGAGTTGCACTGTGGCCTTTGAATAGGCCGTGGCCTCCTTTGTCGCTCTCCTTCTGCCAGTTGGTAAAGCATTAACAGGCCTCGCACCCCCCCTTTCTGATACTGACCTCCTGCTTATCAAAACCCCAATCCTGCTGGTCAGTGGTGAAGCTCCAAAAACTCAATTTTCTCTCAAAGCAACCCCATTTTTAACCATCTTGTTTTGTCAACAAACAAATCTTTTCAGGTAATAGCTCTCCATCAGACATCGGCTCCTTTTGCTGCAATATTTGAACAGCAGCGCGGATGTATAAAAATACACTCATTACATCGCAGTGCAGTGAATAGCTTGTGGGGAAATGCAAATGCCGTCTCATTTGACTGTGCACAAATAATAGACAACATCAATGCCAAGGTTTCAACACACTGACTCAACAGATACTCCACAAGCCTGCAGATAAGTTCAGCAGCCTTGGATGTATTAAGATATGAGAGGAGACGATTAATGGATGGATGAGGACATTGAGTTTATTTATTAATGGCTATTTGATTAGCAACCTCTTGTTTAATCTAAAAAACCTTAAATGTTGTCTTAATATTGGTTACGGTTTAAAAATCTAAGTACATAAATGTATTTTAAAATCAAGAAAATCCTTACATTTTGTTTCGGTAGCAAGCGTTTCATATTTTGACTTGATAAATTACTTAAACAGTTACTTGATTTAGAGCTGAAGCGATTGGTCAATCAATTGATGGGCAGAAAATAATTGGCAACTTATTTTTGAAAGATGTGGTAAGCGATTCTGGAGAAATATAGTTGCTGTTGAGTCTCAGGTCGTCAGATTACAGACACTTTGGGAATGAGACTCAGTAACTGAGTAACTAAATAACAATGAAATCAACACCATAAAACTAATGATGACTACATTAAATCTATAAACAGGCAGGTAAACATTTGATGGCACCCAAATGTAATATAGTAAAAAACAGAGTATACAGTGATTGAGAAAATAAAATGAAATGCTTAAAGGTTATTATGGAACTTTTGCCCAGTAACACCAATTACCCAACCCCAGTTTTAATATAAAATTGCCAAAAACCCACTGATTAAAGCTTCTCAAATGTGAAGATTTGCTTGTTTTCTTTGTTTTCTATAATAATAAACTGAGTATCTATTGATTTCGGCTGTGACAAGTTGCAACAAGGATTTTTTTTCTTTGCTTATTTTTTACTTAGATGAAATGAATCCTCTATTAACCAGGAAATTAATCAGCGGGTTAACAGATTATGAAAATTAAAGTTAGCTGCAACACAAAATTGATTTAATTATCAGTAATTCTCTGTTGAGTCGCAGGTTAATCGGTTAAGCCTTAAAAGAGTGGATTCTAGGTCTGACACCTGTCTAATAGGAATGTGTCTGGCCTACCAAATCAACAGATGTTGGTGAGAAAAAGCTAAACTACAAGAGAAAAAAAAGAGGCTTTCTTGAGCAAATGTTTAATGTGAGGTGGTGAACTTGAAGGAGCCAAATACTTCTTGGGCAGCGATGCATCACTAAACGGGGCCATGTCATTGTGCGATTGTCCTCTCGGTGGAAAAAATGAGGACTAGGGGGTCTCTTCTCTCAATAGGTTTTTCTGGAATGGCAAAGTGTGAGCCTCATTCCAGGCTGGACAGATGCAATGCGTGTGGGGGGAGGTTTGATGAATAAGGAAACCATGGATCATGGCATTCTGCGAAGGATAATAATAGCATCATCTGCATGGTGTTGAATTAACATATCCTACAGCCACCCACGCGACTGATACATTCAAGTTTGAAGGGGTCAGGTCGAATGAGAAATTAAAGCAAGAGCCACTGGTATCTCCCTTGTGACATCAATGGGCTTTTCGGAAAATAAATGAAGAACAGAGGTCAGCATTTGCAATTATTGGCAATTATTTAGAAATTGGAGTTTCAAGCAGATGCAGCATGTATACAAGTGGAGAAGCCTTGAGGAAATAATTAATAGGCAATCGTCTATGCGGTAAAAATGACAAAATACTGAGCAAAAATAATGCTAAGTGTTATTTGTTGTTTATCACTCATGCAACAGAAACTAAATAGGAATGTTTGCCAGTTAATGAGTAGTAAAGTCTCATTTAATGATAAAAACCAGTGCAGTGCAGCCGGGGTATATTTTCCTTTTTTTTTGTTTTGTGAGAGACAATAAGTGCTCATATAAACTGGCTAAAGAGACATTTAAACATTTGATTGCATTTACGCAACAAAGGCAAAAAAAAAAAATCTATTTATTTTCTGTGATGGTTGCTTTAACAATAAGCAGAGAGCAGTAGAGCAGAAAACAACAATAATGATGCAATGCAGAAAAATTGCCTATGTAATTCCTTCAATGTAGAAGTTTCTAAGTGGAACAGGAGGCTGTTGGCTTCTGCTACAGTCCTTCTTACTGCATCTGCCATCATAAGCAGTACTTATGATTCCTAAAATAGAACTTACATATAAAAATGTGAGAATAAAACACAGGAACCACTCTTTACGGTCACACATGTATGTGTATCATTGTAGTAGTATCACTGGTGACTATTCACCTCCTGCTTGATTAATTGATTACTTGTTTGATACATTTTTAACCATTTTCTGACATTTTATAGACCAATGTTTCCCAGATCCTAAGATGACAAACCCAAAGTTTATTCAGCCACTTATCTAATCTTAATATGGATTTTAGTACAGTATGTTGGCGTGCTGACCTTTTAACAAACAGATCTCAGAGGGTCCGGGTCAAAGGGACTCTGTTAACTAAGCGCTCTTCCACTGGATCTCGTCAGGGCTGTGTGTTTTCTCCACTTTCTTTGTTTTATACGTAAATTAGTGCCAGAGCTATCGTGCATCACAATTTGCCTTTAAGTATGCTGTGGACTCTGCAATTGCGAGTCCTCTGCACGCTGGGGAGCAGGATCATGGTCCAGTCGTTGATGAATTTGTTACTTGGTGTGACCAGTCTTTCCTCCAAATAAATGCAGCTCAGACCAAAAACTATTGATTTTCAGTGGAGGCGACCTGCTGCTGCACCTTGTGTGATTAAGGGAGAGTCAATGGCAGCAGTGCAACAACATGAGTATTCTCTTCAATGAGAAGCTTAACTTTGATGCGAATATATGTAGCTTCTATAGATTCTCTGGATTCTATATGTAAAAGGCAAACCACTGATTATTCTTTTGAAGGAAGCTGCAAAGCATTAATGTGGACATGACACTGATGAAAATTTGCTTAAAATTGTCAAGTTGTGCTGTAAGATTACTGGTGCTGTGGTGTGAGGCCCATCTTAAAAGGCACAGACTATTGTTTTGGACCCTCAACATCCTTTTAAATGTTGATATCCAGATGGTTCTATCAAGGTGGATGTTTATTCTCCCCAAAGGTAGCACAAATAGATGCAGACTGTCTTTTGTTATATCTGCATTTTTTTAAACAACCTGATTGATTTATGGTGACAGTGTTAGAGATATGGACTACTGTCTGTAAAGCAAACTGCCCCTCAAGGAAATTAAAGTTTGACTCGACTCTCCCCTACAAAATGTCTTGGTCTTCCCGCAACCGCAAGATGTTCAGTTTACTGTCAAACAGATCATTTTGACTATTTTCTTAAGAGTAACCTCAGCCAAAGGCAAAGAAGTGTGTGTGGTTGACCCCATTTGGCTACATCACTGCCCACATTCAGCATGAAAAGATATGAAATTCACCTCAGCAGGCTCACCTGCAGTCACCCATGTGTGACCGTGCCCTAAATCTGGACATCCCCGCAGTTCCCCTCCAACGCTGAAGCTATAGAACAGCTTGGACTACAGCGACACTCTGCTGGGGCTGCATCTGTAGCAGGACCAAGATGTCCACATCTCTGTTCTGTCTCTTGTCATCACACATCATTACAGGGAATAACAGTCATCCTGTGTCCTTACTTAGTAATGTGTACTATTAAAATTGACCGCAGAACCCTCAGCAAGGCAATAAAAGACTAAGAAGCTGATTTCCCCGTGGAAAATAACTCAGTCTGGTGTGAGTGCTCAGGGAAGATGATATTGACTCTGTGGCCTCAATACGTACACTGAATTGAGGAATTCTGCACACAGAAAGCCAAAATGCTGCTCCACGCTCAACCGTTAACAATTCAATGAATAAAATGTGCTCTTTAAAGCAAAATTGACAACATAAAAGCCTGTCCACATAAACTGCCTTCTGATAGGCTTCTCAACCCTCATTTAACTTTCAAGGATCTGTTTCGTTTCAACTGTTATATGTGCAAGATGGGCAAGAAACCATCATCTGTTTCCTATGAAAAAGTTATTTTTTGTGTCAGAGCTACGGTTGTGCCTGTCCCACTAATGTTCACAAAAGACAGTGGCTTCATCCTATGATATGTTTAATTTTTAGCAATTATACACACAATAGCACCTGAGGAGAATAATATGCACATCCTGGCAGGCTACAGTTTGTCCCAGCGGGACTACAAGGACAGCTGGACGACATTCAGCTCGTCCCTATAGTCCTGCTGGGAGGAAATTTAGAGGTGAGGATAAAGACAGACACTGGAAAACTAGTTTTTCTTCAAAGGTGTTGAATTTGTTTGCACTGGAGTAATGAAGTCAAAGTAATCAATGGCTGAATGTGTGTCTCTCTGCATTTTAAAGACTTGGACGATGCTCTCAATCGTTATGTTGTCCAATCACAAGCATCATACCCAAATCCCAAGGTCATCTGCAGAGTGCCCAAAGCATACAACAGCTCAGTGGCACACAGCTTGCTGGAAACTGTTGTAAGAGAAAGCTTCAAACAGAAATCTGCGACCCTTTCCAAGAGCCACAGCCTCTGTCACACTGATCCTCATTACATTTGACCTACAATACAGCTACAAAGTTGGGCAGGAAGTCTGAATGGCTCCGAGTGACTTCTCTGAACTTTATTTCCTTCTTCATTTGAAGGGCTTGTCCAAAGTCAAATTTATATATAAAGCCCAAAATCACACGTTTGTCTCAGAAGACTTTACAATCTGTGCAATAATATCTGCACAGTGACACTCTCTGTCCTTAGATCAATGATATAGTGAAAGAAAAATGAAACGAGCTAAGAGGAAAAAATGGGTTAGCTTCACTCTTTCATCACGAATAGGCACACAATAGGTGTACAGTGAAGATGGTAGCAGCAGCGGTGCAATTGCAAGTTTGAGTAAATAAAATTTTAAGTGCAATATAAAGTAAATATGTCAAGTATAATAAGTTTCCAGCAAAGACCTCAGGATACATATGGAGCTCTGAAATGAGCAAAAGTCAACATTTAGTTAGGACTGTCAAAAAGTTTTAAAACAGCTTTTGGCCCTATAGATTAAGTTGACTTGGATTTTCACTAAGTCAAATAACTTCTCTAACAATTCCAATATACTATACGATAAGTACCCCAGGAGGAGGTCACATTCAAGTCAAATTGAACAGGAAAAATTTCAGCATAGAGGTATTAACATTTTCCCCCATTTCTAATCCTTTCCCAACGATAGGCCTATCTGGTTTTGCATTTGGATGCAGCCTGAGCTGTCATATCTCATTCAGAAATGAAAGAGGGTTATGGAAATGTGTGTGATGAGCCAGGTGAAACTTGGCCAGGGCTGGCATAAACATTTACACAGAAACGAATAAACCTCTTTAATCATCCAGAATTACCACTCTGCATCCCAGATGAAGCAGAGCGAGCCAAATTGAGCCTGCTGGGTGTAGCCTGTCATCTGTACATCCCTAAATATGCTCAAGAAGGTGGTGGGAAACTGTGCGGGGACATTTTAACAGGGACTCGGTCGCAAGCCATGACCCAAACTCGCTACAGAAACTCGTGCATCACACTGCCCTTGATATTTTCTCCCCTCTTGTGATACTGATCTCATCTGGAACACCATCTACCCATACTACCCTTTATCTCTCCCACAAAGCAGTAATTTGCGTGTTTGCTGTTCCAAATAAATGGTTTCAAAAGAAAACATGCCTGAGCAACCTCTGTACTGAGACTTTACCTTAATCTCAGTGGATCAGAGATCAGAGGATGCTATTAAACAGTCTTTTAGGATCCATGAAATAAACAAATATATTGATCATTCACCCTCATTAACCTCATTTTTTATTGGCCAAGTTAGCAGAATGGCTCTAGGGATGGCAATGCCTGGCTATTGGATCGTCCACTTCTGTCCAAACTGAAATACCTCAACATCTATTGAATGTATTGTTAGAAAATTTTGTGCTCGCATTCATCGTTCCCAGAGAATGTAACTTAATGCCTTTGGTGATCCGTTGACTCCTCTATGGCCACCAGGAGGGCAACATTTTCATCTATCCAATAAAATATCTCAACAACTACTCCATCGATGGCCATTAAATTTTGTGCTGACATTTACTGTTCTTAGACAATGCAACCTGATGACTTTGATGATCCTCTGGTGCCACCATGAGGTTGATATTTGCGGTTTTGGGTAAAATGTAAATGTAAAATTGCCATGAATTTCCACACAGATATTTACGTCCTGCTTAGGATGAACTGTAGCCACTTTGGTGACCCCTTAACTTTTCATCTCGCACCATCATCACAATTCAGAATTGCACTTTCTAGTATTTTGGTTGGATCATCCACTTTGGTCCACACTGAAACATCTCAACACTGATTTTATGTATTGTTAGAACATTCTGTGCAGACATTGCAGGATGACTTGTAGTTAATTGGGTGAGACCCTGACTTTTCATCCATCGATAATCAGCTCAAAATTGCAATTTGCCAACACTTTGGTTTATGACTAAGAACAGCCATGCAGACTCGCTAGCATGGCTGTAGACTCTTGTTATACAATAATACATTAATACTATGATCTGCACATAGTATTAAGGATGTACTGATACAATACTCAATACTGGCCAAAATCACTGGACTGGATATTGTGGGGGTAAAAAAGTATAATCTGACACAATCCATACGCCTTAACTATCACGTAAGTGTTAAACTAAACATGCTGTAAAGAGAGATGTGTCATGAGTAACACAGATGAGCAGCATGTGAAAAGTAGCTAGCAGGTGATTGAGACCTGTCAGTGGCGCCATCATCGTGTCAGCTGTGTGGAGTTATTTTAAGCTCCAGTTAGTAAAAGGTAGCAAAACAGCCGAGTGCAATTTATGTATTTATGCAATTTATTTAAATGTCAGTCAAAAATGCTGGTAGAAGCTGTGCGTGAAACATTCTAAATAAAAAAGAAGCAGCAGTGTTGCATAACAGAGTCATGTTGTGGCCTATGTGCTGTATGTATGTAATGTTTTATTAAGAACTTAGCTATTTAGAGAGGGAATTGGATTGGTATCAACACATATTCAAGGTTGCTGTATCGTTTCCGTCATGAAAAAGTGGTATCGACGCATCCCCACCTAGTAAACTGGATCTCATTATGATTAAAAATAACACATGTAACTTTGTCTAGTCTGCATAATTAAAAAGTGGTGTGTGCTGTATGTTAAGCACTTCTAAGCTAAGCTTCCCAGAGGTGTGAAAGTACTGCACAAATAGCATCTAGTTAATGTTATGATAGATGAGTGTTCAAAGTTCAAAGTTACATGCCAGTGGCACACTAATAATGCTAATATACATTCTCATTGAGCTTCCCCTGCAAGAATCTGAGGAAGCAGAGACACAAGAGACTTTCAAGGAGAATGGTGCCATCCGTCTTAGCAATGTTCCTCAAAAGGTTTCCTTGTAAAACCAACAAGTTCTACTGTGAGGAAAATACCATAAATTTCATCATTATAGGGCAGGCTGTAGTGTCTTTCCCAACATAAACTTGTGAGGAACAAAAGAGCAAAGAGTACAGGGTGGTAGCCCCTTCACTGTGAAGATAAATGGAGGGTTACTTTTTAACAATTTGTAGAATGACGAAGTTCAAGAAAGAGGAAGACAAGGAGGAAAATGATCACAGACGGCTGGGCAAGCAGTTTTTTTGTGAGGATGAGGTACTATAGCTGTTGTCGCTGCCTTTTCTGAGAATTAAACCAAGGTGGATACTACTGCCAGCCTGAGTATTGTGGTAATCCTCAAAGAACAGTTTTGCTCAGCTTAAAGTTGAAAACCCGGCTCTTATTTTGTCAGCGGTATTCTTGAGAGCCAGGTTAAGTAAAGAAGTGGCATAAATGGACAGTGACCAAAAAAACAAGAAAAAGAAAAAAATGAGTGAACTGTGTGATTCCCATGTTGACACAGAAATCCAATATCCAGAAAGTGAGGGGCACATTTGATCTTGTTTAGATGTGTCCACTGGCCATGCTTTGAAAGCCAAGGCTCTTGTCTAAAGTGTCTGGGATTATTGTTATCTGTGATGGACCACCAGCGGAGTGGGCGATAGCAACCTTTTTAGTGCCGACTTGACTGCTATCAACTGCCATGCTGGATGGCACAAAGTGAGACTCACCTAATGGCTACATTTCAAAATAGAGATAAAACCAGCAGCACATCAAAGTTCATACATCTTTGTATTTGGCTGTTTGTTGGTGAAGATGAATGATGCAACGCAACAGCAATGCAACTTGCCTGAAGACTGTGGACTGGACATGAGCAAGTATGTATTCAGTCAATGAAAGACCTAAAGCCTGAACAAGGACAAGTTCATCACTCTTCTATGATATGAAAATCAAAGACATATTTCTTAGCATTTGTTTGTTATAACTCATACTTTTTTGTTAGTTTAGAAAATAAGAAATGGCCATGAAATGTGTCTTGTATCCCCTCACATTAACAGATACAGATGCTTAAAAGTGTTGTACACTGTGAATACAAAAGGCATGGAGCTATTACTTAACAAAACAGCCTGAGGCTAAATGAAAACTGCTTGTGGAGAAAGAATGCAGGAGAAGATAATCATAAGTAATGCAATGATTTGGTTCATGAAATATACTTTACACATTTAATCTGGTATACAGGTAGGACTGAGGATCAAGTGCCTTTTTTGGCTGATGCAATGACAGTTTATAAGAAAAGTAACCGTGGTCAGAATTTTTATACAATATGAGGGAAATAGTGCGCCTTGTTCTGATGAAGACCGGCTATGTTATAACCCAGTAGAAGTATATTACTGAACAAACTGAGATGATCTTTGGTGCAAGGTTAGATGGATGATAGTGATGCAGAGAGAGATGTGCCTCCCAAGATTTAAAAGGCTGCATGGTATGACAAGGGTCAAGGGTCATAAATGTTGCATTTCAGGAAGGACAGAGGAGCAGTGAACCTTGGATGGACCTTGCTAGCACATTTGTTTCACTCCCACACACATAAAGACACACAAATACGTGATAGTACTGCAGTTCTTGTAGAAACAAGAGGCTTGCTGTATGCAGTAATGAGATAAGAGTGTGCAGATTAGAAACTACTGCTACAGTACTACACTGCAGCAAATATGAGGATTCATATGGGGGAACTAAGAGTCAGCTCTTATATAAATGAAAAAGGCTCAAAAATAAACAAAGATAACACAAGAAAAATCTACTAAACATAAGAGATGAATTTAAGGGTGGGCCAATTACTTTTTTTTTTGTTTTATTGAGGTTTTTATTTCATTCACTAGCTTCCCAGTACTGCTCTTAATGTATTCAAATCTGGGAAAAAAGCCCCAAACAAAACACAAACTTGATATGCTCTACTGAACAATTAAACCTTGTTATCCTCACCAGTTGCCACTATAAATACTTATCAGTTAAATTAATTAAATGCTGGCTAACTGTTGCCTTTAGGATGTTACGCAGCCGTCTGCCACTAGCCAAGGCTGCAGCCCCGCTGTCCCTGCACTAATACCTGGATGTCCCAGATGTTGTTGTAACCAGCAAAGTGCGACAGATAACAACTAGTAAAACCAGAACATTGGCAGTATTTTTTATCTCTAAAATGAAATTCAAATTGTATGCAGGCTGTTTCAGAATAATAATTTGTAACCCCATTCAGCACAGGTATAAAGATGTTAGCGTGCAAGGAGAGCAGGCTGCTAACATTAGCCACACTGTCTGGACGCTAACGTTACGGGTAAAAGATGTCATCGCTTACCTACACTGTGATCTTGCCCTGTCTGAAAAGATAACGAATTTATTGAGTTTTTGTCATGTTTTGTAGGATGACGTGCAATGCTCATAATGTACAGCATAAAGTGCCACACATTTAAAATACGACTTAGTTATTGAAGAATGTCATTAACAACTTCAAAAGGAGTGTTTTCTTACTTTTAGGCTAGTCCACTATCATAAATTAAAGTTTCCGTTGAATTTATAGGTAAATTAGTCATCAGGAACACCCCTGATCTTGGTACAACATATAGACCTTGCAGGTTGAGGGAGGGGAGGGCATCAGCACTCTAACCTACGTCATCGCTTTTTGCTGACAAGTGAGTTGGAGTTTCCATTTGAAAACCCCAGAAAAGGACACAGATGGTGCCACCCTTTAAGAAAACCCACCAGAGAAAAAGCAAAGAGCCATAGCACTGCATGAGTATATAAATGAACCAACAAAGTCTGCAGTAGTAATTGGTAAGGCTGATGTTGTAGGTGGCTGCCATATGTCCATTGAATCTTGAGGTAGAAATCTGTCTGGCTGTGAGGGCAGGCAGCATGGGGCCCCTGAGGAGTTAACATCCCATGCTGGGCAACACGGAGACAGACGGAGGATAGAGGAAAAACCCAGCTGCTGCCAAAAGGAAATCTTGAATGGCTGGACATGCTTTTTATGTGAAAAGGGAAGAGTAAACTCCTCTAACAAACTCAGCAAATGCCAGACTTCAACCTTGTGTTATTGAGACATCTGCTACAGCAACTTGTCTCACGAGGTTGCTAACATTAAAATATTAACTGACATTGCGTTTGTTAAAATAAATGGTTTAAAGCAAATATTTAGCAGAGTTTTAGAGAGAATTTCCCAGTTGCTGTTGGTGGTTTAACCCTAAAAAAAAGGGTATATACTGAAAGCAGCAGTTATGTGTCACTGATTCGATTCAGACTTTGCTGCAGTCTTTTCCTCCTCCCTGCCTCCAACTCATACAGCTTCTGACACATACTAGAGCACTCCTACACACCAAACTACACAGAGAGGACACCACTCTTTTACTTCCTATCTTGCAGAGAATGAATCAGGAGAGAAGAGTATCATGGGTCATTTGGAAAAGCACCTTTAGGAGCCGGAGTTTGTGTGTGTTTGTTGATTTGTTTGCTCATGTGTAGTGCTTTTCGCCATGCATAATGGATACAAGAATTTCCCAAGAGGCCTGCAACATGAAAATACAATGTGTAGTCATACAGCAGGCAGCAGAGTGCAAGTCCTGGGCATGGGATGAAGGAAGACATTGATACGCTGTGCCAGAAAGTTTGGAGGTAGAACTGTGTTTTTTAATATTATCAGATTGATATTGTTTGACATTATTTATTCAAAAGAGTCCCAGGCATGTCCAACAATATTTTCTACACCCCAATGATTTTTTGAAAATAATCCAAAACAAATAGAAGACAAACTGATGTCTTTTTCTGAAGCATGTGGAGCAACTACCACAGAAACTAAAGATAAAAATGTGTTTTCTTATATCAGAAAACCAATGTTTGTGTCTTAAGAAAATGAAACTGATTGTACAGTCACCACGTCTGTGTTTAACTATAAGATATCCTTTATTCTCATGCTGGATGCAAAAACTCGAAATGTTTCATCCACTGTCTGATTTGAGTCTTCAAATCTGTTTAGTGATTGTCTCTGATGCCTTTGTCTATCTTTGCTTTTCTTTCTCTCTGCTGCACTCATGTGCAAAGGAGATCTTTATTTCAATTACCCATTTAAAATAAAGGTTATACATATAGTGCACATTTCACAGTGTTATTAATCTTATTTTTTTTTTTTTTTTTTTTTTTTTTACGGCCCTAGCCCCTTTTCCTCACACACTCAAAAACTGGAAAGTAGTTTTTAGCTTTAAAATTAACAGGCTTTTGGTGTCCCTAATTTGACAGAAATAAATGGACTGAGAATATATTGCTACTACTTTTCCTTGGTACTTTGTTCAAAGTGGACTACAGATGGCCTGAAATAACAAAGAACAATCATTCTGCCACTATTTTTAGTTTAAGGTCAGAGGTGTTGTATTAACTTGAAGATATCTGTCGTTTAGCATAGAGGTCAGCTGAACATGCAACACTATGCAAATTTTCGCCTTGTGGGAGGAAGTGTATTGTTAGTTCAAGCTGTCAGTTGTCCCGCTTTATTCTCCAAAACTTGTCATTCATCTTGATGAGCTGTCTACCTTGAAACGACATCTAGCCTGCGGGCGACCTAACCCGCATCCATAAAGCTACTGCAGGCATCCAGGTAGCAGATGGCATGAAAAAAAAAGTAAACATGCCTTCCAGTTTTAATGGTGCAGGCACTACAGGACCGACCAACAAGCATGAATACAAGCATCAATTTGTAAGGCTGGCCTTACACAGTGAAACAACTAACAACTAATTGCAGGTTGCAAATTGCATAAGACATGATTTCAATGCAACTTGACAGTTACACAAAGCGATTCAAAAATAATCAGTCTCCTGCAACATGTTTATTTCACTAAAACTAGCCAGACTGGTCATTTTTCATCTGTTGTATTGTTTTCTTGCTAGATTATATAAAGTGGAAAGTGTCATTGTAACTACATTTGCAATTTTGTATCTATTTTGTATCATTTTCTCACTGGATAATCAATTCAGATGTGTTGTATCACTTTTCCTTCTGGCACTGGCTGACTACTTTGTTTCATAATGACTGTCCCAGAGAACAAGAAGAGAGCTATTGGTGCATTAATGCTTATTGATAAACTGGAGGAGAAAAAAAAACAATCTAAAGGGTAAATGTCAATGCCATATATATTATTCTAACACGTTAGCAGACCTTTTGATTGGCTGTTGAGTGAAACTAGTTTCACAAAGTTGAGAGTTTTGCAACTGTTGAAGCTGAGTTTCCAACATGTTTCAAGTGCACTGCAGAGGGCTTTAAACCATGCAAATCAATTATAGGTTGGCGACATGACCCTAAAATAATATTACAATATTTTAGTGTATTCTGCAATAACAACATTCTTGATGATCTGAAAAAATACTGACTATTTTTTGTTCAGAACTCACAACAGCTGTTGAGCTCTTCTCACAGGATTTTCAATCATGGAAAAAATTATTAATTTATGATGTATCATGAATGATACAATCTGGCAATCCACTAAAATCAAGAGCAAAAAAGTTTCAACCAACTAAAGTTAAATAGAAGTTTCACTGTGTACAGCCAGTCTCAGTTAAAATTATGTTATACACATCAGAACTGTTAAAACTCAACACAATGACAGAGAACAGTTGAAATATGTTTGAGTGATTCATACAAGCATAACTCTTCAATCAGAGGGCTTTCTTCTCCTTGAAGAGGACAAACTTTTTACAAATTTAAGAACTGTTATAACACAGTCCACCACATAACCTTCAACCGCTTGTGTTGGGTGGATGGTTGTCACTTCTTTTTCATCTGGAGCCAGTTGACATGTCATGTTGTCACTTCTTTTCCTTTTACTTTCCCACAACTTTCTCAACAAGGAACCTACCCAGCCAACTGGCCAGTCAATGAAATGAGCACAAGGGTGGAAAATGGAAGTGAGGTTGGAACAACTTCCCAAAAATAGACTCCCCTCAGCACACACTGTCATACTCTCACACCGCAACAGTATGGAAGGCTTTCATGTTTTCAACTAAGAAACCGCACCGTCTTCTTCAGGGGATGTTGGCCTGCATTTCAAAAATAGTGAGACACAACTTGGGGGTCAGAACCACTCAGAGAGAGGAACTTAGAGTGAAGTGAACTAGCACAGCAACCAGAGTGGGTTATCCAAACCTCAAATCTACGCAACTCTACATTGGATCAGACATTTGAGTGGGTGTTGACAAGACTTGAGGACCTGAAATTTATATCTCATGAAATTTTAATTTGATAAAGTACTGTATTTTTGGGTTGAACGACCGTTCATAAACCATCAGCTAATCTCCAGCAGAGGATGTTTAAGGCAAAGGTTTTCCTTTCTTCCAGTCACTTTCTATTCCCTCAGCTATGTTTCATGACCTTTGAGTCAAATACAACCTGAAATTCAGGATTTCAAATGTCAAGCAAGTCAAAATGATGTAGCCGCTTAAAACTGGGTTTACTGACAAGTCTTGATGTTTTGCCTCCTTATTTCATTTTCAGGGATTGGACAAATCAGTACAGTTTCCTTTACTTTGCGTTTTAAACTGAGTAGTTGGATATATTTGAGGCGTAGTTTATTAAAAAAGAATTTTCTGGTAATGTTTTAAATCTCTTATCCCATGAAAAGACCAAAACAAGCAATGCAGTAATCCATCTCTCAATATTTTATGACTTCCCAGCCTGTCTGTTGCACTCATTGCCAAACAGATTCATTTGTACTGCAGTCATTAATCTTAATAAAAGCTAATTAATGTATGTCTTAACTTCAAAAAGTGTAACAGCTGAAAACTGGTCTACAAGCAGATTTTGTTGGGGATTATTCTGAGATGAGACTTTGATGCACAAGTGAAGAGCAGCAGCTGGATAATGTGTATAGGATTGACTCAAAATGATCTTTAGGGCCCATACCAAGGACAACAACTTTTCAACTACAGCAACAATGTGGCTAACTAATGTTTCAGTTATATCAAAATATGATTGTACTGAGCTGAAGCCTGATCATCTCAGCTGGCCTACCTTCCAATGTAAACAAACATGAAAAGTAATTTGTGTATCCACCCCATGAGTTGGATTCGCTCCAGAACTTAATGGGTTCATGAAAGGTTTCGCAAGAATCAGGTCAGTAGTTTTTCTTTAATCCTACAGACAAACAAACAAACTGAACCAAAACATAACCTCCTTGGAGGTAATAAGCTTTGGATACACAGATACGTGTTGGTAGGATACATGTCTGTTTTTGTATTTTCGTGGAGTGGAAAAAATATATCTATATAATATCAGATTAGGCCTGCAATTAATGTTTATATCCATAGTCTATTAATCTGTTGATTATTTTCTCGATTAATCCATTATTAGATGTTTGTTTTAAAAGTCAGAAATGGTGTCGAAGAGGAAGAAATAAGCTGATATCACAGAGTTTTGACTTTGTATCTTAAAAATTATTATCAAAATAGCTGTCAATTAATTTAACAATCTATTAGTAATCGATAAATCATTGCAGCTCTAGAACAGATTACATCCTTAAAGCTGCTGCGTTCGGAGGCCCCTGAGGACAAAACAGTACTGCTTCCACCAATATAACGACAAAATATAGCATTAAAAATAAAATAATCCTAAGAAAAATGCCCTCTTGCTTCTTTTTAACTGGCTAATGTACTACATACTAATGTAAACAGGCTTTTTCATGGTCTGTATAACATGTCAATTGTTTCACCAGGCAGGTTGCAGGCATCAAAAATACCTATATAGAAATAGCCAATCTTCTCATTGCCAGTCTTGTTTGCTTAGGTAAGTCATTTAAAAACATCAGTACTAAATTGAGACTGTTTCATAACTCGCTAAAAACTTCTTGTAGCACATTTAAGAAAAAAGAAAATGTGTATAATACAGCTGATGCAAATCATCTCACCCAGTGCTCCTGCTTGTAACCTGCACTTGCACTCTTGCTTCCCCTTAGCACACTGTCTATTGATCAAAGATCCTGACAAGCCAAAAAGCTATCATTAGCAAAACCTTCACCAACTGAGTTCATGCATGGGAGGCGAAGCCCATCACACCGATTCAGCCTTGACCCTATAGATGACCTTTAAATTTCACAATAGGCAGCCCACAATAGCTGCCATGTGCCTAGTGGTTTAATCTCCACAGCCCATCTGCTGCGGCTGCTGCCTGTGAGTTGAATCTGGGAGAGGAGAGGGAGTGCCCAGCTTCCCTCTGAAGCTCATGGGTGTCTGTCTCACTACATCCTGTGGGACAGCTGTATGTTAATGTGCACAAGAGGCCGGGGACAGCAGCAGTCACTGGGATTGCCAGGCAGACGCAGAACAAGGACCCCCTTCTCAGTGGGTAGCCGAAGGCATGAACTTGGCAGATTAGACATTCAGGAAACAAATAAGGCTGCATCACAGACAGGCATCCGAAATCAACAACAACAAGCAACACACAACCCTGCAGAGAGGGGCTACAAAAAGAAAAAGGGGAAAAAAAGATCTTAAACTAAGTGATGAGACTGAAGAACTCTGCCTGCCACCTTGTGGTTTTCCTCCTTTAAGAACTGAAATACATGCTTTAATCAGGAAAGACAACATCAAGTGCAGAAAATCTTTTAATTTCTTCTATCCCCAAGAGTCCTTACGTAGTACATAAAACTGCAGAATTAAGATTGTCAGTTTTTTATGGCTAAAATCAAGAGGAATAAATTTTTACTCTAGTGTTGCTGCAAGTGTTGGTTTTTTCCCTGAGTCTCAAGAAAAGCTGACTAGTGGTCAGTGACAGCTGATGTCAGATATCTCAGGTAGGAGCAGCACCGTAAAATGTTGATGCTCGGGGAAAATCTGATCAATAATTCAGGGCCAGGCAAGAAGCAGATCTAATCTTGACGCGACGATGACGAAGGACAGGCAGGGGCGTGGGCAGCAGTGGAGGACCCCGCTATACTAGCCCCCCCTCTATCTGTACACGGTTGCCTGGCAACAGGATTCGCTCTCACTGGCCTCCAGGCTGCAGTGTGCTGCCTCTGGCCTCATCCAGGGATAAGGCTCTTGTTTGCTATGAGAGTCAACCAATTCTGGCAATGGATGCAGGGGTTGCCATTCAGTAATGAATTCTGCAGAGGCTGCTAATGAAGGCTTCAATTTCATGAGAATAAGGCCAATTTTATCTCAAAATGTGACAGGAAATCATAAAGCGGGGCTGGGTACGTACCAGGAATTTTTTGCCATGAGTATTATTGCAATTTGTCACTCACCTTGCTCAGCTAACAATGCAATGAACATCAGGCCGCAGCCCCAACAGGCTGGAAACAATCATCTCTAAAGGAAACAGCCCAACCTCTAGAGTTTCTCTTTTTCCCTCCTGTATTGGCCGTGCCATCTGTCTCTGATGCACTCAGTGGCGATGTCGCTTAATTGTTATGCAGGGGAGATGTGCTTACAACAAATGGATTGTTACCAAGCATCCAGCCAGGCTCTGAAATAGCCATATCATCTGTGTTTCTCCTGTAATGTGCTCAAAGACATACAAAGTGCATCAGGATGAAGATGATGAATGCATCGCCAAATTGTAAATGATTTATAGAATATTTTCCAGAAGATATCCCTGACAGACGAAAGAGAGACAGAAGGTGTGGTCAGAGTACAAGGAAAGGCATCTCCTCATTGTTGCTGAGAGGGAAAGTTCAAAGATATTCAACTGACTAACACACATCAATACCTCCTCAACATGCAGGCTGTACTTCGAGCCCATTCTCACTCCCAACGTGTCAAATACGGCAACTTGGTCAGTGCCCCTATCCTCCACATCAAACGCTGTAGGTACCCCTGTAGTATCATTTCTGGAGGTGTTATGTTTTAATCTGCCGCTGAAGTGAGGTGAGAAAACCAGCATACAGAGGAGGTGGGGTGAATGGTTGGTAGGGCTGGGTATCATTCAAAAATTTTCTACAACTGTGCCAATACCTTGGCTTTAATACTGGTTCTCTGAACGAGACTTTTTCCATGCCAATTTTATAAAATCCATTTTAACAAAAACAAAATTAGGTTACACATTACAGTTAAATTATTCACTTTAAAGGAAGCAGCTGTTCAAAGACTTGGTGGCAGCTGGAGAAAGTGTTTTTATTCTGACCACTTTACTCAACATAGATAATTGGATTAAAATGAAGACACTGAAGGAATATCTGTACAGTATTGGACAATATAAAAATATGTATAATTGTCAAAACTCAATAGGTACTGAAATTTGGCGTTGAATGACAACACATTTTTGATACTGGGTAGTAGTGAAGCAATTCAATCGGTATCAAAGTATCAAAGTTTGGTACCCACCCCTAATGGCTGGGTCAAACAAACACAGGACTTTTAACCAATGAGATCGGACTTTGTGCCACGTGTGAAATCAAGCCAATGTTTATTATTTTTAAGATGCTGCATATGTCAGTAATTCTGCCACAAGTGAACTTACATATATAACATACTTATTTAACCTAAACCTTGATATTTTCCTATTCATACCCAAGTAGTTTGTTTCTTAAACTTATCAAAGTAGGTCTTGTGCTTTTATTTTGAAAGTCACATTGACATTGTATATTTATTATTAACTTGAGTGACACTGGACGGGTACCTACAGCATCACAGTTTGAAGAGTATAAGGCCATGACCAAGCTGCTGGATTTGACAAGTTAGGAATGAGACCATGCTGGTACTTTACCTCACATTCAAATACACTAAAGCCTAAGACGTGTCAATGGAGGTGCTGAGCCACTCAGAAATGCAAATATAAATCCACCTGACAATATGTGAAGCAACGCAACAACGTTATTCTTGTGACAGGAATTGCTCGGAGCAAAAATTTGCCTTTACTCATTACTAATTACACTTGGCACAAAATGATGTGTGCGCCTTTTCTTTATAAGTGAAAGTCAAACATTTTTTTCCCAGAAGTGTAAAAAATTCCAAGGCATCTTTGAAGGCGAGTTTGAAGTCTCTGACAGACATACTGTACACAGGAACCTCACTTTCAGTTATATAACAGACTCCTTTAGACATCAGCACTCTCACTTTAAACATTCATGCACCAAACTGCTCTCTGAAGTTCAACTGTCTCTTAAGTCACTTTTTCATATATTATTCATATATACCAGGTAGTTAAAGTTGCATTCACTCCGTCCTCCTAGGTGAAATCAGTGCAAACCAGTGCCTCTCTTCGTTCCAAGAACTACAACAGACAAAGACTGACTGGTTCCCAGTTAATGGTTCTGAAGTATCTGCATCTGACTATCAGTATAGTATGGTTGTATGTTTGGACGATAGGCTCCATCAGTCACCCGGGGGACGTACATCTCCGTTCTGCATGAAGGCTCCACACACGAAGACAAGGTAAAGTCACTTTGTACCTGAGATAATCTATATTTAAACGACACTTAACTTTATACAGGACATCTTTATTCATGCATTATAAGCATGATAAGCCATTATTAATGCATTACAATGAAGATAATTGTTGCTCTGCCAAAATCATGTCACCTCTGCTTGTATCCACCTCCTAATAAAGTCAAAGATTCTTCATTTCTGACTGTGTCAATTTTTTTTTTGCAGGTGCAACGGTGATACTGGCTGATTAATCGGCTACCGGTTTTGTTTTTTTTTTGCTCAAAACTACCGTAATTATATTGGCCTTAAAAATCCAAGGTCGATCCCTAACAGACATCAACTTAATTTCTCATACTCAGACCACTGAAAACTCTGATTAGCTCCAGGGTTTATATAAGGAGAGTATGGACATGAGGAAATATTACACCAATCAAAACCTGTTTCACTGGTAATATAGGTGCCTAATTTGAAAAAATGTGAAACTATCCTTCAAGTTCCTACAACATTTTAAATAAGTTTAACCTTTTTCCTGCTTTCATTATGTCTTGTAAATGTTTGGACTTTAAATAACTTTTTGTAATGCTTGAGCAGCCCCAGGGGAAAAGACAGACAGTATTTTCCCATCACCATAAATAGAATAAATATAGATTTTTTTTTAACAATGGTAACAGGCAATTGCCAACAGGTCAGTGGTGTCCACGAATGAATCCATATCTCATTAAGTTCTTTTACACGCACAGAGGTTAGGTGTCTTTTTGGTCAAATTTAGGATATGATGTTCTTATGTCTGTGCAAATGAATGTGAGATTGTCCAGGATTCAGAGGCTATTGTCTGCTCTCCATACAGGCTTTATAACTCCTAAGCATGTGCAGAAGTCTGCGATTTCTGCCGAGAAGTTCTCTTCTCAGATGAGAATGAACCGTCTGAAATTTACAGCTGTCTGGACTCGCAGAGCACCGTCTGCTGGATCTGGCATCTCCATTTGAACTCCAGTGATATACTAGGCTTAACTAATGCTCCACAGTACTGTTGTCAGGCTTTCACTTAAATTTTCAATATGTAGATTATCCTGCCATTATCATTTATGTGGATATGATTTGAGTCGCAAAAAATAGATTTAGAGTACGATGCACTCAACAATCTCAACAGTTTCTTATCTGGAGTAATTTTATCCTTAATACATGAGGGCAACCACATTTATCTTACCTTGTAACAGCTATAGTATAAAAACCCATACTGTGAAATTGAATCTCTTGTGTGCTTACCTTTTAAAATGGTTTTACAACATAGTTTTCTGTTTTACAGTTTGTTAAAGGTCCACAAATTATCTAAAATGCTATAAAAGCCTGGCAGCACCAGGGGTTGTAAAATCTTTCTCAAGTATTAAAACATAGATTTGTATTCTGGCAAAAGGTGTTGGAGAACTCACATTAACTGCAGAGACTGGACACTAAAGTATTCTAACCTAAAAGTAAATAAAGCCTGTGGACAACAGGCGCGCAGTGGGTTTATATTAAAGAATGATTTTAACATTTGTACCCGAAGAAAAAGTGACATTTTCATCTCTCTCTCTTGGCATGAAAAAAAGAGGTCAATTCTTAGTTTGCAAATTCCACTCTTAGTAGTAGTGAGAACATGAGAGTGGACTGGGTAACCGGCGCTGACTTGGCAGGTGCATCTACAGCTGGCTAGGGGGATGTAGCAGCAGCACAACCTGGCCACGAGGCTCTCTGGCGGACCCGTGGGGTCCCACTCTCCCACGCTCATCACAAATTAAAGAGGCCAGTCGGACCAGATCAGCATTTTCTCTTCTCCACTGTAGCATGCTGATGTTGTAAGGAGGTGTAAGGGACGCCCTGAGAAGATCAGGAGAGATGAAGCATGAAGTGCACATGTGGGTGCTGTGAGCCTGAAGTAACTCCTCTACATCCAGGGTAACCTCATCTCCACTGACTCCGTTCAATCCACTGACTCTGTTAAAATCTACTTCAAACTAACTTCTGACAAGCCCAAAGCTCACATCTGACATCCTTCTAGTGTTCAGTAAACCACTGCAACTGTAATGGGATGAGGGATAAAATGGGAGAGTTATCTTGGAATTAAATTAATCTCTCAATTATTTTCTCGATTAATCAGTTAATAGTTGTTTGGTCTATAAAATGTCAGTTAATGGTGAAAAATGTCGATCAGTGTTTTCCAGAGTGCAGGATGACGTCCTCAAATGTCTTGTTTTGCCCACAGCTCAAAGATATTCAATTTAATATCATAAAGGAGTAAAGAAACCAAAAAATACCCACATTTAAAAAGGTGGATTATTAGAATTTTGACTTTTTTTCTTTAAAAAAAATACTCAACCTGATTAATCAATATCAAAATAGCTGGTGATTAATTTAATAATCACACATTACTCAATTAATCATTGCAGCTCTGCTTGGAATATCGGGATATTATTAAATAACTTCAACAAAACGGCAGCTCATGCCATTTTAAATCCACCATCAACAGCTGGAAACAGACACTGCAGGCTGAATTCTAGGTTTTTGTGCTTTAATAAGGGTTATACTGTATGTCATGTATTGCAGGGCTCAGCAATAAGGCCTGCCACTTGCCAGAGGCAAGTAAGATGCAATTACAGGCAAGTAAATGTGGCAACTCACTTGCCCAACCAAGCAAGTGGTAAAAAAAAAAATAATTAGACTATTTTGATAACTGGTCAATCTTTTAAGTCATTTTCATTGGCAACAAATGCCATTTTCAGACTCTCGCACAATGTGATTTCCCACTTTTCTTCATTTATTATCATATCAAACTGAATATCTTTGGAATTTAGACTGACATAGCGAGACATTTAATGAAATCACTTTGGACTTTTTTCACTGTTTTCTGACATTTAGACATTGGAGCCCAGGATTAAACATGACAATTAACTTTAGTCTTTGTCAATATTTGATAACCTCTAATAAATAAAACATTTTCTACAGGGACGAGTAAAACTTCAGGCAAGTGGACCAGATATCAGAAAAAGTGAAAAAAAAAAAAAACAATGTTGAACCCTGTGCTGTCCGGTTTACTATATGTGGGAAGTTATGACAAGGCTCCAAGTTTTGCAAAGCTCAGGATAAAGTTTCTGAAACAAGGACTTCAGCACAGATGTTGAGATTTTCATCTGCAGATGGTGTGGGAGATCACCTCTGTAGACTCCTGAAGCCCAAATATTTGGTCATTTTAATTGGTATACACTGCTAAATAGGAAGTGGAAATTAAAATGAAAACTGGGCAGATCTTCAACATTATTTAACCCCATTTGTCGTTAAAATTCCATGTTCATAATGGCCAAAACTTTACACATAATGAGGATACCAATAATTGTGCAACACTCATCACAGGTTTTTAAGACATCCTGCGAAACTTATGATCACTAATGATAATGTTTTTATGAGTGGGTCCTCGCCAACAAAGACAATGGCTACCCTTTTTTGTTTTAGTACTGGCCTGACCCCACAGTATATAAGCGGTCTGAACTGCTGTCCCCCTAACAGCCAGCGCGCAGCTTCAAATCCTCAAACAGAAACCTGCTGACTGTTCCCACCTCACACTTAAAAACTAAAGGGAACCAGGCATTTGCTGTTAGAGCTCATCTGCTGTGGAACAACCTGCCTGCTGAACTTAAGTTTACTACATGAGTATTTCCTTTTACATCATTTTTGACAACTTACTTTTATTAAAAGGCTTTATTATTTTTCTTTTAATTTCTTTTTTAATTACTAACTACTGAGTGTTATTGTATTTAATGCTTGATGCTGTACTGAAGTTTTACCCTGCTTTATTTGAAGTTGCAATTCACAAATAATTGTTTTTATATTATAACTGGTGTTTCATGATTTTAATCATCCATTATGTTTAACTTCATTCCTCTTTTATTCATTATGTCTGCCTGTTTATTCAAACATTATCGTGTATTTTATTGTTATGTTTTATGTGTAAAGCACTTTGTAACACTGGTTTTGATAAGTGCTATTTCCATAAACTTTATTATCATCATTATTATAAACATAACTAGGACTCCACCAATTTAGCACTGCGCTCTTACAACACTGTCAGAGTTTTTAAAAAACGATCCAAACTGATGAAGCACAATGAGAGCAGATGTTGTCGTTTTTTTATTCCATGCATCCTTCTTCTTCTTTGTCAAAATATTGAACCAACACTACCCACAATGCAACCAACCGCTTGGTCAAACATTTAAGTGTGTTATGGTAGTAGCAGTTTATGTAGCTTTGAGCCAATAACCTTAAGCAGAGAAGTGTAACTGCTGGCTTTCTACAACTTTTTTCCACATTTGTAGTTCTAGTAGTACTGCAGTAGTACTAGTATAAGCACTCCTTAAGGCCTGTATGGGCCACTTTGATGAGTAAAATTGCTGGAGTTTCCCTTTAATATCCAGTGAAAGACGGTCACTTGTTCCTTTTACACATTTTCTTTTACCGAATGTTCCAGGAGTAATGATTCATTACACTTTGCTACAGTATGTTCCATTAAAGCAGAAGGAGTCAGCAAATAAGTATGGACAACATTTCAGGGGGAAAAAAATCAAGTAGGAAATGCCTGCCTCGAAAAGTTAACTGAAGTGTTACTCAGGGTTAACTTAAATTTGCTAAATTTGAAGTCTTGGGTTTTTTTCCACTGGACTAATGGTAAACAAGTGGGAGAGGTAACCAGCAGAGTAACTGTGCTGTGTTAATTACATCAGAGCTCTGTTTAAATGAAAGGCTGCGGATGTTGCTGCCCAGTGAGGAGATGTAGCTGGAAAATCTAATGTAGCCATGGAATCCCTTTCATTGTCATCCATCACAATAATATAGCAGGCTACTGACACACTGCAGCTGGGAAAAAACAAAACAAAGCTCAGAATATCCAGCTGCTCTCAGTTCATGTATGTGTGAATCTTTGTGTGTGGGGGCACGTATGAGAGGAGCCTATCATTGATTTTCCATTTTGTATTAGTAAATTAATCCCTACAACGTGCCCCCTTATCCTCATCCGAGGAGAGGATATTGATTGCTTTGTTACACCGCCTTAAGGAGGCCATGAATTGCTAATCAAAATCCAAATTCTGCGGGGAACTGCATCAGGGTAAATATTCAATTCCTGGCCATGCAAAACAAACAAGCTAAACTGTTGGGGGACTGGGAGCAAAAGCAGAGCCACACGTTGTGATCATTTGTTTTCGTTTGAAAATCCAGGAATAGCAAGGTGTTTGGGTTTTTCTTACTTAAAGCATAATCTATAGTTTAAAGGGCACCTCTATCTATGCTCATCTCTGGACTTTCTCAAATGGAAACTATTTGACAACCTGGAAATGAGACTCAACAATCAACTGTCTTTCTCCAGTGTCGCTTTCGGCATTTTCAACAATGGGGGCTTATATGCACAGAAATCATCAGGCTAAAACCTTCCTCAGATTAGTGGGTTTTTAGAAGGTCTTAGGAAAATGGGCATGCATACTTCCACCTAAATTTGACTGTTCGAATTTTAATAAATAAGGAGCATCACTGGTACACTGCAGAACCAACCAACCTTTTAAAAGAAATTTGAGGAAAGTTAATATCAACACTAATCCTAAGCATG
Organism: Lutjanus erythropterus; assembly: GCF_056507025.1. Taxonomy (NCBI): domain Eukaryota; kingdom Metazoa; phylum Chordata; class Actinopteri; order Lutjaniformes; family Lutjanidae; genus Lutjanus; species Lutjanus erythropterus. Next base: position 13,499,051 of record NC_139319.1, on the reverse strand, counting down.
ACTGACTTAACTTAAACTCAAACAGGAACCACAATTAATGACTATTATCAGAACTGACTGTTTTCTGGATTCATGCATTTTTCATTTGTTCAACAAACTGTCAATAAATGGTGAAAAATGGCCATCAAAGGCCCAAAAAAATGTCATTCAAGGTCCAGTGTGTACAAACTGCAGTGGTCTTTTGGCAGAATGTAGCAGAAACACAAAATACTACTAATAAGTATATTTTCATTAGTGTATAATCACATGAAAATATAAAATGTTGTAAATGTTGCACTGCCATATAGTAGCTCAGAACAGACAAACCAAACATTCACTCAAGACAGAGCCTGTTATTTGAAGGTTTCGCAGGAAATATTTAGTATTTTTGCTTGAAAAGTGACTTCAAAGTCTAATCAGTTACCAAAGAAGTATTCTCATCCTTTTTCATGTTTTTTTGCACAACACACAGACAGTAAAATTGTTGTGTGCTATAATATCGCTTTTGAGAGCTTACAATTCTAAAAATAATCTACTTTTACATGGGTGAAAAATTATTAACTGCCACTTTGGAGCACAACACTTGATCTAAGCCGTGTGCGCCATTAATATACTAATGTATTTATATATACATGATATGGTAAAGAAAAAAATCATATTGTGATTATTCTGACAAATATTACAAATGCAATACTGTTCAAGATTAGTGGGAATGATCTTTTTTTTTTTGCATCACAATTTTTATTTTCTCTGACTTAAAAAAAATCATGATGATGTGACATTTGTCGCTGTCTGTATCAAACAAACATGTTTTCTTACATCTGCAGAACAAGTTTTGTAAGCCGGGGCATCTCTGCAGCACTACAGTACTCCATTATATTGCTGTTTACTCACACATTTTTCCTTTATCAAAATAATTGCTGCTTGTGCTATTTATATATTGCACTTGGCCGTATTGTGATTTCGATAATATTTCAATTCAATTGTGCAGCCCAACTCAAACACAAGAAACTTGGGCTGAAAATTCAAAGACATATCTCACAGTCTGAATGTTGTCTTGGCAAGAACACCTTACAAAATATTACTGCTGACACACTTTTTCTGGCATGACACTTGATGCCACCCTCCTGTCTAATGTCTGAGCACTCTGAGATGGCGATAACACTCCAGAAAATACTGGAGTGTTTGAAGTACTGCATTAACACACACCTCGTTCCAATTGGTACTCCTCCATTATTATCCCTCTGGCAGCAAAATAATTTCCCTTCACGCCGAGATAAAGTGTGTATACTTTGACATATGCACTCAGGCAGTTGGCTGAATACAGGAATCAATATGAGACGCTGAAATGAGATTCTTATACTTTTCTACGTGGACAATGCTTTTATTCTACGTGAGGTCAAAGCTGTCTTGAGCAGTTAGAATACACATGGGGATAAACACTGTCAGGCTGGAAAGGAAGGTACTTTTTCTTCCAGTGGACACTGATGCGCACACAAGGATGGGAGATAAACAGGGACACCTTTGGTTTATGCTTTCTGCGTAGCCTGATGTGACCTCAACATGAATGCAGATGTGCTGCCTGGCAACTTGTTTTTTATGCCTTTCATGCTTGTAGACAACTGGCAGAACTGACAAAACGTCAACACTTTCTCAGAGCTGCAGGGAGAATCATCTCTGATGTGATGCGGTACATTTTGTTTGAACAGATAAATCAGAGACTTGACTCCACATTAGGCATATGGGAAACTTGAATATACAGAGACAAAAGGGCAAAATAAGACTGGGGTAGAATGGTTGTTGGTGATGTTTTTGTCAATAGATGAACTGTGAAGTACAATACAAGCTGTACCGTTTTACTTATTTAAGTTTTGGAGACCACAAAATTCTATTACAGGATATAACTGAAACTCATGGCTCTCGGTTTTAACCCCAAATGATCAGCAGGCTAATTATAATTGATTTTTATTTAGAGCAGACCCGGGTAAAATATGGCCCATGGGCTGGATCCAGCCCACTCTACGCGGCCCACAAGGCCATCATGAGCCCTTAGAGATATTGCAATTAAAATCTAACAAAAAAAAAAGTTTTGCATCGCACTAAACAGACTTTTATTCTGAAAGGTTAGTGCTGTGATCAATACAGAGTAACGGTAACTGGCATTGGTAATGAAGTGTATCTTTTATGCTTTAACTTAGTGACATACATCCATGTTGTTTATATTGTTCTACTGTTGCTGCAACCTGTATTCAAAATGCATGGCATACTATAAAACTACATGTTTTGGACCCTGCCAACAAAAATAATGAGCCCACAAATCAATCACATTACAATTCAGAAAGGTTGAAGTGCTTTCCTGTGGTACCCAGCTATCAGCTCACAGACATCGATGTGCATTGCTTTTATTAGAGATTCTGCCATTATAAGGAGTTTTATGGTATCTGTGTCTAACAATGACAAGTATTAGAAATGAAAGGGGATCACAACTCCCCAAAAGTAAAGCCAAAGCTTCTCGATTGCCACCTGGTGGAAGGCTGCAGTACAGGTCATAAATCCTGCCTCCAAATGTTCACAGGCAGCACATGGGCCAAACTAAAATATCAAAGTCTGCATCAAAAACTATTTTTTCCCCAAAGATGGTCATAGTAATCTGATGGTATAAAAATGGGGTGTTATGCCATGATTGACAGCTGAGCTCTCCTTGCGATTGAGTCAACCAGCTGTGTGAGCGGGAGTCCAGGACACCGCGGCTCCAACACTGATTGCTACTGCACAGACTCTGGCTCCAAATGACATCACCAGCACAAGATGGCAGCGCTCGTATCCAGGATATTTTGGCTTCATTTTTGAGCCAGTAGAGTAAACTATGTCAGCACGTCAAGTGTGGGGAATGTTTTGCACATAGCAGCAGCATTGTACAGTAGCTGAGTGGCAAATATGAGCGGTAAAAAAGCAAATGGTTGACACTGAATGCAACAAGACATTGACTTCAAAGTACTTTTTCCACTAAAGATGCCGCTAAAGCTGTGTGCTGTGTGTTATAACACGTTCATATCTGGCCCATGGCAGCCTGATCAGTTTCCCATGTAGCTCCTCATGAAAAATGTTTGACCACCTCAATTCAGAGTTTCTCCTATTTTGTATCCGATTTTGTTCCTGAGTTCTGTATTGTGGACTTTCATGTCCTTCTGAATATTAAAGAGAAACCACCATAAATTCCTGGATTTTCTTTAGAAACAAACACAAATGAGCTGTAAATAAGATGCGTGAAACTTGGACAGCTAAATTATCCCTATCACAAGACAAATTAGAAACGCTTTACCTGTCAAAACAGCAAAGCGGTAAATAATCATACTGTTGTAGAAGCAGAAAATAAGCACATTTGTTCAGTCAATGCTTAACATTGGTGAAAACCCTTGACTTTGCAATATAATCCGAGAAACTAAGTCACAATGTAGTTCTTTAATGCTCTTTTAAGTTGATATAACCCTTATATAAAATATAAAACAAGATGCCCTTTTAACTGACCAAACACTGCATAGTGGACTAGACTTGTTCAATAGGCCTGTGACCTGATGGCAACTTCTTCTATGGCAAAGACAGCCTGCAGTGAGCCAGAAGCATTGGAAAAACAGTTGCAGCTTTTGACCCACACTACTACCGAGAAGTCAGGGTGCACTGATGCTGCACCAGGTCCTCAATTATCCGTGCACCACTTCATGCCGGGGCCCAGTTGTGATACTGGCAGCCACTTTGCATCTGGCGACTTGGAGCCCCATCAAACCCTTGCCGACCCAAGGCTGATACAGCTGAGCAATTCCACTTCCAGGGCCAAAGCAAAGAGACTGAAGGCCACACAATAAAGTAACATTTATACAAAGCTTAACTATTTCATATTGTAGACCAATAAAGATGCAGCCCACCGGTCAAGAGTACCCATGTGAAAAACATGTATGACATGCATGACTGTAATCATGACAACTGATTTGTCCTTTGCTTTTTTCAAATTAGTCACAAGAATCCAGTTACACAAAAGACAGCTGGCATTTTATTTCTTTGATTGCCCTCTCAAATAAAAGTTGTTTCTCCAACAAAAACTTCAACAAAAGCTATTGATTGGCCATCTTTGGAATTGTTTCCCAAGGATTTTCTGTAGAATTACCACTGCATTAAAGCTGCGGAGATGTGCAACAGTCTAAGAGCTTCTTCAGACTCTTAATGTAGTATTGAGTGCTGCACTCATAGTCGTCATAACAACCTGAACATTTAATGAAGCTCTTAGCCGGGAGTGTCTGCATGTGGAAAATGAGTGAAGAGCAGAGAGTTGGTGCTTGAAAGGCAGCAGATGTGTGTCTGAGGGACACGTGAACCGCTTATAAATACGGATTTCTACAAAGAGGTAGAGATGTGGATGGAAAGCAGCAAGAGTCGTACAGTCATCAGCCCAAAAAGATGTTATCGGAAAATGTCTGTGATTTCACAAAACTAAAGCATGACCAAAAAGAACCACAAGACCACTGCTGATACGAAAACAACGGCAGCAAACAACATGAAAGATTCCTGTCCTTTGACCTTTAAAACCGCTTTGAAGGCAACAGAAATTTAATACACAGGGTACAACTGCAGATATAGCTGTAATGCACAACCCAGTTTAGCTATATGTTGACATGGGAGAGGTCCTGGGTGACACTCAGCTTTCTGCTGCCTCAGTGATCATCTAACTTTTAGGTCATGCTGCCCCCTAGAGGCAACAAAACAGCATTTTGAGCTACTGTAAAAACAAAACACCAGTGACGAGTGCAATGGGATTAAACTCAAGTTTTCTAAGACACACACACACACACACACACACACACACACATACACATACACACACACACACACACACACACACACACACACTATAGATATATAAATAAGGATAAATGTAAGAACAGCATAATAAGAACATGAGGTTTCTCTTACCTGTGTGTTCATAGTGTTCCATAACAGGGGAGCGGGACATAGGGAGAGAAAAAAGGAAATAGTCTTGTTAGTGAAATGCTCATGAGTAAACAAGTGCATTACAAGCAGATTCAATGAGCAGTGAAGTGCTACATTCACTTTCTACTAAAACAGCATGATGTTATCATTTATTAATGGACGGGCGACCTGCCCAGGGTGTAGCCCCGTGTCCTGATGAGAGCTGGGATAGACTCCAGCCCCGCCAACATGAGCCTGAACAAGGTTAAAGCAGTTTTGAAAATGGATGGGAGGATGGACAGAAGGAATCAGACAGTAATGGCCAAAATATCACAATTGAAAAACAGTTTTTGGTACAGAAGAAATGGTCCGTATGTGAAAATCTCAATATGTGGGCTATTCTCAGTAATCATAACACTGTTTCTGGAAACACACACCTCTGTTGAGTTTTTTTTAAGGTGTCATTTCTCAGTTTTTGGAGCAGCACAAGCAGAAATCGATCCAATTCAATGTTTAGAGGAAGTTTCAGAGGCCGATTATTATTATTTGTTTATAGTTTAGTTGAAAGTGATGGATACAGTTTACACAGAAAAACACTATCCAATGCAAGTATCATAGTGTTTATAGCAGATGATAATTTGCAACACCTGATATATAAACATATATCTGAACATAAATTTGTGAATATTCAATTTCTACCAATAGATCCCTGTCAATCTTACACCCTGGATCAATAATGGTAATGTTACCTTTAGCAAACATTGCAAATTGTGAATGGCGGCTAACACTTTTAAGTTTCTTTCAAGCATTTCCTAAGTAGCTTTTGATATGCATAGTGAGTTCACACAGAAAAAGTAAAATCATTCAGCCGGTAAACTGAATATTAAAAGCACCAAACTGTTGGTGTAACTTCAATCAATGGAAGAAAAACGCAGATAAATGAGCTATGGGATAAAGGACGAGAGCATAACACCATGCACAGTATAAATAATTCATTTTTAACTGTTTTGAACCTGATCAAATGTTTTCATTGTAAATGAAAGGGCATTACAAAAGGACTGTTTGGCTCTTCCATGAGGCCGAGTTGCAAGGACTACAGGAGGGTCGCTCTGTAATGAAGGTGTTTGTTGTGGGTGTCTGATGTAATGCTGTCTCGATGATGAGGCAATTCTCTTTTGGTTCACAGAAATCGATTTTGGTTCTTTAGTTTCTCAACCAATTTTACAGACCAGAATTGGATGAAATGGTATCAGCGCCAAGCTTTCACTGCACCAACAACTGAAAACTAAAGGCACTTTCTGAGTTTGTCTAAAAAGGAACAAACCAGAGCTGGAACAGTGAAGAAGAATGATAGTGTGCAGTAGTTGCGAGTCTGAGAGCAAAATGTGAAAACTACAACTCCCACGCACAAATCACAAAGGTCCACGAGCTGCGAGGAGACCGAGGCGTCAATGAATCTGCACGAATTTTTCAGTTTCCCCCCACTTTGCTATCACTGATTTCTTTACTTGGTTTTCACTCTTATTTTTTTACTCATTCATTTGATGTCTTTCATACTGAAAACGCTCTAAACAAAATGTTGACACATACTGTAAATGAATAAAAATTGCTGCAATCATTCCAAACATTTTCTCAAAGGCAGCTCTCAAAACTCCCTTTTCAAGTTCTTTTTTTCAAATCAAACGGACCAAGATGGACAGCTCAAAGAGATCGTAAAAGGATAAAGTATAAAGGCTAGAATTGTAGATTCGTTCATCTCAATATGATTGGCTTCACACTGCTGTGCTAGTTTTGCTACATTCATTGTTCTGTTTCATACATCTGAACTGCTTGATCAACTGAGCCACTAAATGATACACATAAAGTTCAGCAGCAACTGATGGATTAACCCTGATCATTAAATGCTCTGTTTTAGTTTCAGTGGCCCTTTTAACAGTCTTTTAGGGTGCTTTCATGCCTGCCTCATTTGGACTTTCCAGTTTGATCCAAACCAAAATTACAGGTGTGAAACCTCTGGACAATGGTTTAGACCAAATAGCCAAATCTGGTGCAGGCCAAAAGAAGCTGGCCAAACTATGGTTCCGTTCATTTTTAGTGTGAAAACATTTTTTGGATGATTCAGATGTTTGGTTCAAATACAAGAAGCTCTAGCAGTCTATCATTAGAACCGGAAAAGGAAAAACAACTCATCACAACAAAATGAGCCACAGTAGCACATGGACAGAAAAGGAGACCAAATGTTTAATTTACATTTGGTCCCATGGAAACTGTCCAAAGGGATCAAAGAGAGAGGAACTGAACTAACTAACACACCAACAGATTTCATGCATATTTTCTTTTCATATAATTACAAAGTGAAACCAAAACCAACCAGACCAATTGTATACAATTCAACAAAAACATAAACCTTGATTCTGACTTTCAGGTGTGAAAACACCTTCAGTTCATGTCTTTTTGCTCACAAAGCAATTTAGCTTGGTTCCTTTGTGGTGTACACATACATTAACTATGAACTATTTTGAGAACAGATGAGTAGATTAAGTTGTTTTTCATGCAAAAATGGCAGAAAATGCTGCTTTCAGTGTCTCAGTATTAAGACTTCCTGCTTTTCTTCATTTATTATCATATTAAACTGAATATCTTCAGGTTTTAGGTGGACAAAACAAGACATTGAAATGTCTGTGAAGATTCTCAGTCATGCAGGTAATCCAGTTTAGAACTGAAGAAACCTCTTGGATGAGAGGCGAAACATGAGAGCCCAACCAAGCCCATTTGCCTATGATAACCCCAGACATTTAAAGACATCACCTTGTGCATTTTATAGATGTTGCACCCCTAGATTAAATATAACTATCAACTTTAGTCATTTTACAGGGACAAGTGAAAACTGACTTTGGGTAAGTAGATTTCTGACCCCATTGCCCAACCGCTAAACAAAAGATTAATGTTGAACCCTGCTAAATATACAGTAGGTAAGTCTTCATTATGATATCGAAAGTGGGTTAATTTCGATTAGAAAATAACTGCAGTTCACTGTAAGACATCTTGATCATGAACCAGCTAACTCTCAACAAGCTGCAGTTTTGCTGGTTTGGTTTTACGGACTTGCTGCTCTGACAACAGCTCCAGGTGAATTTTAAAGCAGCTATGAAGAACCAAAAAATTCAGACTTGTGTGAACTTATCAACGTATCAATCTGGATAACTTAGATAACTTCACGTATAAAGAACAGGGCCCAGGTTACACTATGTTGTGGTCATGGAAATGCGTGTTAAGTTTATGTTCTTGCCTTTGTCTGCCTCTCTAAAAAACTAGATTTGTTCATACGTAAGTTATGCTTACTTACAGAATTGAATCTTTTTGGAGGGCTAAAACTCACTAAATCAATCGTCTGTGCTGGAGAAATGCTCAGTCAGAGGGAGTCATCTGCACTGAGACTGAATGACTCAATTTAGTTCGGGACAATAAGCAGCCCATCCAGTGTGAGGAGGGAGGGTGTTGATTCTGCTCCTCAGAGATAAGACCCAGAGTCATCTCTCCTCATGGAGGGAAAAATTTAATGAATGAACGAGTGAAAGAAAAGAGTGCGAAAGCAGGAAAAGAGAATGAAGAAACTGATATAAGGTAGGCGAAGCAAGAGTTGGCGTTTTATGAACAGTGAGTCAATATTCTGCCAGGCATGCAGCCATCCTCCCTCTGTTCTGTGCCCTCGGAGGGCAACTGAAAGGGAGCTATAATTTCCACTCCGTTGTGCTGTTAATGACACAAAGGAGAGGTATGTCCTTGAAAGACTAGAAAGGCATATTTCTGTACAGCCTGGAAGGATTGCATATTATTCTTGCCATCCGTTGACGGAGATGAAACTCACACTAACTAAGGTATGAATTCTGGAAGAAGAAAGCTTTAACCTACCCAGCTACTGCGGCAAGAAAATTCCTCCAAAGCAAATGTTATAAGAGACTATGAAGTATGATGCTGGTGAGTCAATCATTCATATATTAATAATACATCTATTCTCTAAGATCCGTATTAGTTCATGTATCCCTTTGGCCATAATTTTATGTTTTTTGAGGAGTTTATTGTACTTATATTGTAATACATATTGTATTATTCCAGGACAGGAAGACTGGAGGGAGATGGTCGAGACTATTAATAGCAATCTGAGTCACCACATTTACATTAATAGGAGCACATTTACAATGAATGCATCCACCTCCTCATTGCAACAATGCCTTGATGTTTTGAATAATAAAATGCAGAAAGTCAGAAGGGTACAGGAGGACTAATTTAATTGAATAACACGTTTAAGTAACCATTTGGAAGCTCTTAATGCTGTGTGGGCAGACAGTAAAAAGAAAAGTAGGAACCTGGGGATGTGTTCGAAAAACAAAAACAAAAGAACTGCAGCTTGCTAATTCATTTAAATGAACTCCACATGTATGGCTGGGTGTCGAGAACTGGTTCCAAAATTACAGTTTCAAAGGAATCATTAAGCAATTAAAATTTTGATTCCGCATGTGGAGTCCGACACAAATTACACTAAGCCAAGACTGTCATTAATATATTTTCAAAGTGTCACCTCGACACTTCCTTTTAAAATCGGGGACACACAACCGAACTCATCGCATGTAACTCCAGCTGGAGTAGAGCTGAATAATTAATCAAAGTTTTAATCCCAAAATGGCATACAGCAATTTTCAAATTGCGTGCAATATTTGTTAAAAGGCAAAATGTGTCAAAATTCCCGTTTAAATTAAGATTTTGTCATGCTGCAGAATTACAGATCCAACTAAAAATCATACCATCATCATTTTAGCATGTTTTTCACATCAAAATGAGAATTAAGATGTAGAAATGATCATTCCTTCTAAAATTACAAATCAAATCAGAATTGCAATATTAGTCATAATAACTGCAATTAGATATTTTTTTCAAAACTGTTCAGCCCAAAGCTGCAGTAAAAAAATTCTTGCCACTTCAGTCATGGATACAACATTCAAGTTTCTAGACCCGCACAAAAATGGCAACTACCAACACAAACGACTATATTTGGAACAAAATAATCACAAGCACTCATAAAAAGTAAAATTTTAAAATTACAAACACTACCAAAAAGTAACATTTGTATTTTGGGACATACAACAGCAACCTTAACAAACTCTCAGCAATGCATGATGGGAAGAGAAAGAGAGGGTCATCTCTCACCACAATCTGCAGCACATGTGAACATTATAAGCCCGAATCCTACAGTGCACTGCAACAGTTGGAAGATGCCATCAGGCTCTAGAACAATTCATATAATTATTAGGAGTTTGTAAGTGCTATGATAGTAAGAGAAGGGCAGTGGTGGAGCAAAAACTCAGATCCTTCATCTGAGCACTGCAGCTAATGATTGTTTTCATTATGGATTAACTGGCTTTTTTTTTTTTCCATGAATCGATTGAGTTTGGTTTGCAAAAATTTGGAAAATGGTGAGGAATGCAGTAACAAATACCCAGAGTCCAAAGTGACAACTTTACAATGTTTGTTTTGTCCAACCAGCAGTCAAAGCCTCTAAATTATAAAAAAGCGAATTAATATTACTTAAGTAATTAAAAGGAAAAACAGCATTTGCAAGGCAGGAACCACTGAAAATGACAATTATCAAAACTGTTCCTAATTAAAGTGACATAAATATGTGTTTACTTGTTTTGACTCAGCCCTTCAAATAATCAGAATTGAGACTCATTAAAGATAGAATCAACAACGAAAGATTTGTCTGAGCTGTTTATAAATGCACCAGAAAGATTAGTTTATTGTTGCATTTCATTCCCAGGATGTCAAATACTGACATTTTAGGTTGGTAAAGCATCCCGAGCACAGAAAAATAATGAGAAATACAGGCAGAGGGGAGGGTCTCTGGAGATACAGCAACCATCACTTACTTCTTGGAGGTCATAAGTGATGATTTAAAGGAATTATTGTTGCATATTATGCCTTTAGGAACCAAAATCAATAAGCAGCATTGGAATCGGAATCATCAAAATCCAACTCCACCTGCGTGTTGGTCTTGAAACTGAAAACAGATGCGGGGTCAAAAAAGAACAATGTATGCCATATTGTCTGGCAGCACACTGCATCCGCCAAATACTGTATGTGCAGGCCTATATTCCTGCTATAGGCCTGCCCGCTTAACAGCGCTAATTCTTCTGTTTACCTTGAGAGCGTCATGGCCGAGGATCAAATGAACGCCGCCATGCTGACTTTCCAGAGTTGTAAAATTCTGCCTCACAGTATTATAAACCCCCTGTGCAGTGTTTTGGCATGTGATAAGCCTTGAAAAGTCATGGATGTACTCCTCAAACTAAACCGCCTAGATCATATTTCATTTTCTCACCGGTACCTGTAGCAACCCTGCAGCCGCTTGCTGTTTTTTAACAGAGTGCTATTTTTGGTCTGAACACGGCCTTACTTGTCAGACCTGGAGGTACAGTACACCAGTGCCAAGGTCATTTATAAACTGCACGAATTATAAATATGGATGTCATGGCCCCAACCTGGCAGTCATCCATCATCTCTCACACTGTACATGCTGCTAATCAATGTCAGATGATGGATCTGGTACAGTATCTCACATGAGCTGAATATGGTCACTTGACCTGCGACATTAGAAGTTACTATATCGGGGATATTGTGGTCACTTTTGGTACACAGAGTCATTTTTTTCCTATGCTAAGATTTACATCACGTCACTGTCCAAAGAAAACTACGCAGCTGCATATTGGGATGTTTTGAATGGTTAAAATAAGTGTATCAAGTGTTTTTTTTATGATTTGAGAAAACTGAGAAAATCTGAAGGCAGGCTGCAGGTAATTTCATTATCGATTAATCAGCCAATTATGTTTACAGCTTCAAATGACCTTGCTCTTCTCTACATCAGAGACCCTTTTTTCATTTTGTTTCAGCCAGATCACTAAGGTCCTCTATTGCTTTTCTGTTAAATGTTTCTTTGGTGTCTCATAAAAGTACCAGTGAGAGCACCCTCTGTTTTTATGCCCCTAAACCAGGGACACACAACTTGCTCTGCCCGGGGGCCACTTTTGCAAAATGACAGAATGCCAGGGGCCAGTTAATCAACAAACATTTGTAATAACATTATTTATCAGATAAAATGAATAAACATTAAAAGGCCAATAACTCATCTTTATTTGAAATCCTCTAGTTTCAAATTGTCTTACTTATTAAATTATTAACAAAATTAACTTGGTGCAAGGACTGACAGATAAATCAGATATTTTACGGTATTTTTTGTTGTAAATTCTTTGGTAACATTTGAAAGAGTTTAAACAACATTAAACAGAGGTGTGACTTCTTCCTTCATGCAATAACTGAAATGTTGTAATGATTCCTAAACATAAAACGCTCCTGCCAGGGACTAAATGAATATCATATTTAGCATATTTTCTTTCAGTATGAAACAGATTTATGGGATCAGAACAAAAATTCAGATAGATTTGGCCTGTGTTGAGTATCACTGCCCTAAACTGTGGAACTCACTCCCTCTGGATATTAGTATGGCAAGCTTTCAATTTGGAGTAACGGCACAGTCTTAGTTTTTAAGCTTTAATCCTTGGTTTTAACATTATTTTTTTTATCCCTGGTATTTATTCGATTGACTTTCATTTGTTTTTAACACAGTTGCTGTTGTATTTTCTATTCTTCTGCTTGACAAATGAAGCCAAGTTAAAACAAAAGAAAATGTTTATTCGGGTTTCCCAGAATCTAAGACGATGTGTTCAAATGCCTTAATCTGTCCGACCAACAGTCCAAAACCCCAAAATATTATATTACAACTGTAGAGGACTAAGGAAACAAACAAATAATCACAACAGAGAAGCTGGAATGAGAGAAGGTGGAGTCAAAACAGTTACTCGATTGAAAAGTAGTTGCTGATTCATTCTCTGTCGATTGAATAATTAATTAATTGACTTATTCTTGCAGCTCTATTCTTAAGCTAAATAAACCATTCAAAAATCAATTGTGTTAGGTGAAAAATGCATCCTCACAAAGCTGAAAACAAAGCCATTTTCTTAAGTCATGTAAAGAGTTTTCACAAGTTGATTTATGTGTTAATTAAGCGTAAGTAATATGGTCCACAAGCATTTTGCACAAATATTTTTTTAAATAGTACTACATCTTTTGGCCATTGGTGAATGTGTGCTTTGGATACAAATGAATGTGGACATGAAGTCAAAGTAACCTGTAGGACTTTATACACAATACGCTTAATTTTACAGTGCACTCTAAGAAAGTTTTCTAGAAACCAGCGCTTAACATTTGCACCCGACATGGCCTCTTCACTCTGTTACCTTGATTATATTAAACAAATGCTAAAAATACAGCTTGAACACCAGCAGAACTGCCCTGTATCAGTGGAATACCATTTCTCTTTTCGATCCTCTCCTCTCTCTTCTCAAAAGCTCTCTGATCGTCTTGCTCTGTCAGAGACCTCACATTCTATAGAAGCTGTAATCCTCTTGTTGCTGAGCAGGTATTTTAATTTCTGCTTAACCTCGGAACAACAGCCCTCTGTGACACCAGCTAAGGTATGCACATGCATACTCTCACCTACAAAACCTTATTTCCCTGCTGTTAAACTAATTAACAGGCACTTGATAGATCATCAGCTGCAGGTGAACTAAAAGAGGAGGCAAGCTCAAGGTTTGTGGTCGTTCCAAATATTCAATATGAAGAGTTTTTGGCTTTAGAGGGCATTTAAACAGTGTACTGACTTTGAGAGTGCCTTCACTTTATGTTTTTTTTAGATTAACGTGACGATATCCCTGTTTGTTGTTTTCTGATATTAAAAATCTGCTTGTTTGTTGTGTTGCACTGCTCTCACTGACAAAACAAATGCAATCTAACTTTCAAACTCTGGCAAACAGAATTCACTTTACCAATAAATTTTATTCTGCACGACAAAAACGAAGCGGAACAATCTTCACAAACTGACAGACAGCGTGATTTTTGCAGTTATGTGAAGTCACGAACTGCAGCAAGTGTCCAGACAGTGTTGCAGTGCATCAGAAGCGCACATCAAAAGAGGGGAGACCACACACTGTGACTCAGACAGCAGGGTTCATACACAGATTAGACAAACTATGCAGACGGCCGCATCAGTTACAGCCAGTCAGCTATCCATTCACAGGCTGTCTTCACTGATGACCAGATTATAGCGTGCAGGACACTGTGAAAAGCACAGGGACGGCTTGTTGAAGGTCAGCGCTGAGAAATGCTGATACCAAGACAGTGGGAGCGGACACAGTGATTCACGGCTCGCATTTCTGGAGGCAAATCACAGCTAACTCTGGTCTGGTGGAGCGGCTGATTGTTGCGACAAAATCACACAAACATGAACGTTAAAACAATGATGACTGAAAAAAACAACTGAGCAGTATGGAGTGTTTATGTCAGAACTTTTCCCACTTAAATCAACAATGTGTATTCATGGATTTTACCACAAAGAATGAAGTATTTAGTAAGACATGGAGTCTTAACAGTATGCACACTTTTTTTGAGTACAAACTGAATTATCTGTATGACCTTGTCAGATCCTCGTAAAGCTGGAGAAAACGTTGCTTAAATTTTTTAGTATTTCTCCGTAACATGAAAAATTCATGATCATGAAATTCACTACCAAGGCTAGTGGATGAGAGAAACTGTGTTTTTGCAGTTGCAGGTTCAAAGCTTTAGAACGGCCTTTGACTCCAATGTTTCCCTTTTAATGTTTAATTTTTTATTAATTTATTTATTATGCGTTTTAATTTTTTTTATTATTATTATTTTATTATTTTGCTTCATCAGGACAGAGGGCGCCGTCAGGTTGACCTACAGTACGCCCAATTGTCCTATTAGTAAACTAAGCTAATCAATAAAACATCAGGTTGTCATAATTCTCCAAATCCAGGAGTGACTTTCAACTTTAAGGCCATGACTTCATTTAATCTTCTGTTTAAGCACTGCCAGCTATGCCATTGTAAGACCACTGAGCCTTGATTTGTAGAGATCTTCCGATCATTTGTTGCCCAGACAACTGTCATTTATATTTTCAAATTCTTTTTTAAAAGAAAGTCTCGACGGTTTTAAGTGTGATATAACGGGCAGTAAGCTACGCTGTGTTGTCTTTTGAGTATTGTTCTTTTCTTCACACACATGCCGGATGCTGCAAGTAGGCAACAGTGGAGAGGAAAAAAAAAAATTACTGGGAGAACTGCTGATTCTGCCTTTGCTTTCAATTATTTGAACTGAAAGATAATTTTGATTGATTTTCAGTTTAATATTGAAATTGTGACACCCCTAGTAAAAGGACACTGTAAAAGGACACTGCTGATAGGATACACTGAACAAGTCTGTGCTTTCATTTCTGCTGGTATTAACACAATCAAAGCAGATTGTTTCTCACACTGCATCAGAGGATAGCTGAGATTTTTTCAGCTTTCCTCTGCAGCACCACTGGGCAACTTTTAAAGCTCTATTACTCAGGTGGCACAGACAGGAACAACACGTCCCAATCACAATTAATAGCAGCCCGCTGCTGTCCCAGCTTTTGAGTCTCTGTGTGTCCATAGCTTTACAGCAGGAGCAACAACAACAAATTTTAGGACTCACCTGCTGGCTTGCCACCCAAAGGGGATTAAGCTATATTGGTTGTGTTTGAATGAAGGCAGCAGGAACCATGGGAGAGCAATTACTTGAATCAAGAAATTGGCTTTGAGGGGAAAAAAAATGATAGACCACTTTGAAACTTGTGGTTATAAAGTTGGCAGTTTAGGGACTCTTTTAGAAATTAAATGAAGTATTTCAAACATTTCAGAGCAGCTCAAGTGCAATCACTGTCACAGGAGGGTTACACAAAGAAAGGTGCTTGATTTTTAAAAGAACACCGCATCAGATTTAGTACAGGAGGTAAGAAAAAAACAACAGGTTTTTACAAGAACAACTAAAAAAAGCACTGAAATGCAGTTGAACCTGTAGAGGCGGTTACCCAGGTGGTTTATTCAGATTCAGGTCTATTCAATGTGTCCAACAGTGTTGAATTATGCAGCAAAATGTGTGTGCCATACAGCACCACTGAGATGAATAATTTAACTGGACGAGTTATGTAGGTGTTTGTGTGAAAGATGAGGTGTTTAAGATGTTTCGTTTTGCTTCACATCCTCATTTAAAAGACGGTGTTTAGGAGCTGTGACACTTCCCTAAAGGAAGAGAGTATCTTTCCTCAGCTCATCCAGTGTCTAACAGTGTGGGAAATGTCAGTGCCTTCAGGCAGCTCCCTGGCAGGTGGGAGCACATCGCTATCCAGGACTGTATGCTCTGTATGTAAAGCACAACAGTATAAACACTATACACCCCGAGCTTGAACTCAAGAGGTATTTAGATCAGGTTTAAGTCCACCTATCATGTGTGAGGTCAAAATGGCCACAGAGTTATTAAAGGTGCAGCTTGGGTTGGTGACTCTCAACCAACAGCATCAGTGTTTGATGGCCTGGCAATGAGACAACAATCAACTATCTTACTGACCTGTGATTGGCAAAAGTCTGTCAGCATAGGATAGATTTTCTAAAACCTGAAAACAGAGCCAAGAGCAGGTGGAGGTGGTGGTTATGGATTTTTTTGCAAAGTGACGCCAAAAAGAAGCCGACTACCACAGCTTTAAAGAGTATGGAAAGTATTTCTGAACACATCATTTGTAAATGTATACCATTTTCACAACAAAAATATTAGAAGGCCCAGCCAGATAGATTCCAGTCAAAGCAGTGTAGGTTTTTAACACGATCATTCAGTCTTTGGGAGTCAGAATTCTGAGTCTCCACAGAAATCGGGGTAAACAAAACTCTTTGGCTGATCTGAGTGCTGTGTAGCTTGATGACTAGATCTGTGTGCTCCCTGGAATGGGACCGCTTCTCAGAATAGCCAATGGCAGATGCCTTCCTCCCCTCTGTGTTATTTGGAGCCCAAGGGCAATGGAATCCAACCTCCTGCAGGACACAGTGGTGTGGTCCTTACTTCAGGACAGAGAGAAGGGCTTGAAGTCCGGTGGACGAAATCAGCCTCAATCGCCAGCCCTTTTTAAACAGAGATCCCGCAATACTGCTGTAAAGAAGACCCGTTATAATGCCGGCTTTTCTTTTTTACACTGAACCAAACAACACGGGCATAATGCGGCCCCAGTGTCTGAACGGTATTGGCGCCCCGTCCTCCCAGCTCACTCATTTTACACGAACATTTATTTAGCTCTGTTATTACATCCGCTGCTGGCTTAACGACAGAACAACAATGCCCTCCCATTCAACGATTTATACAAAACGGCGAGGTGGAATAACTGCGCAACAATCCTGCATCATAGTAGATAGAGTTAAATGACTTAAACAATAAACATACTACAGCAACTTCTCCCATCATATTCATTTGTTAAACTAGGACTGCAACTATTGGTTGGAGAAAAGAAAAAAAACAGAAGACATCACTTTGGGTTCTAGGAAACTGTGATAAGCTTTTTTCACAAGGTTTTTGACATTTTATAAACTAAACAATTAATTGTGTAAGTAACTGTTAAATTAATCCATAATAAAAACAGGCTAATTGCTAATTGTAGCCCTAGTAAAAAATTGTTTCTCACAATCACAATTTCCTAAAACCCAGTGTGATTCTTCAAATGTCTTGTTTTACTGTCAGTCTAAAGCCTATATTCAGTTGACTCACAGATATAACAAATAAAATCTAAAATCTAGAGCTGCAAAGATGAATAGATAGTCAATTAACGGGTCTGAGTCATTGTATACGCTAGCCAGAATGCTCTGATTCCAAGTTCTTAAATGTGAATATTTTCTAGTTTCTTCACTCCTTTTTGACAGTAAACAGGATATTTCTGGTTTGTGAGCAAAACAAGATATCTGAAAATTTCATCTTGGGACTAGGAAAACATGGATGGATATTTTTCACCATTTTCTGACATTTTACAGACCGAAAAAAAAAATGTTAGTTGCAGCCCTTTTTAAATGTTGTTTTTCTGACCAACAGTCTGAAATCCAAAGATATTCAGTTTGCTGTCACATAAGACAAACTCAAATCTGAGAAGCTGCCATTACAGAATGGCTGACATTTTTTACTATTACTATTACTATTATTTCATTGAATATAAAAAATGTTGATTAATTTTCTGTGAATTGACAAATCAACCTATCCTCTACTTACTAACTATTATAAACCAATAAAATATTAATTAGTATCATTTTTTTTAAGTCTTTCCACATTGCTTTCTCACAATGGCAGTCAGTTTTTCAGAGATAATGCAATAAGAAGAAAATTCTGAAAGTCCCAATATACATATCCAAATGGTACAAACAGTCAAACACTTCAATAGTAACATCAAACTCAGCAAGGGATCTCACTTCAGCTTCACTCTTGTGGGTTACAATGCATTGCATCAGTAATGGAAGGAGAGAGAAAAAAAAAACTTCAAAAGCTTAATTAGCTTCTTTTCCTGTCAAACACAATATTCTACATTTGACTGTCCAAAACAGGAGAAAAAATGGTTAAAAGGCCTGAGTGATGGTGTTTGTGAAGCAGCATGATATTGTCAGTGGAGCCTCACTTTCTTTACAACAGTTATCTACAGAGGCACAACATCAGTAAAGGCAGCTGCTCCTCCAGGGCAGCAAGTTTATTTAAGTGAAACGCTGAGTGTTACTGAACAAAGTCAGGTAGGAGCAGCAACACTTACGTAGCAAAATAAATTTACTGTACATTTACTGGAGAGGCTGAGGAGGTTAATTTACTTACATTTAATGATGCTTAATAAAGTGCGCATAAAAATCTGCACTGCTGATGTTGTTAAGAGACTTTCAGTGTTTTATTCAGGTGCTTGTTGGCTTGCACAAATCTAGTTTTCCTGTGGTGGTAGCTGTTTGTGTTAATGATGAAAAATAACCACAGCAGGAACACTGAGGAGTTCCTTTGTTCCATAATTATTCCAAAATTTGTGCTGCTTGTGAAAATGTTTTTTTCAGCTAAAATTAATTCCAGGTTACTCAGTTTGATAATGCAACACTGTTCTGAAATTTAATTTGACAAATGACTCGATTTTATCTGTCACTCAGATGGCATAGTAGCATTTACAGGTTGTATCAACAGGATGTATTTTTTGCAAACAACTAAAGAAAAGAAGAAAGCAGCAAAGAGACACTGAAGACTGTGATGCTAAAATTAACTTAAAGCACGATCCAAACACTGGAGGTGAATTGAAGGTTTTGGTGGTGGAAAACAGTTGGTTTTGAAATATGAATAGTAAAAACAAATAACACTTGAGCTGCTATAAGATCGTCTGACTCGGTAGTAGCAGGATCAGGAGCCGTATCATGTCACCCTAGTTGTCACGTAACGGACACGAGCACACAACTCGAATTGAAAGTGAATACGAATGTCCTCCGTGTATCCAGGCATATGTTCTCAAAAATAGATGGTGAAAAAAAAAGTGCATTCGAATAGTGACAGATGGCTTCTTGAAGCCTCTATGTGGCATTATTATAGTGGAAAGAATCTAGATCAACTTCTGGATATAATGGAAAAGAGATGAAAATCCTTAAGGGTTGGTTTGACTGGATTAAATTAACACTGAATTTAAGCAAAACAAAATTTATAAGCTTTGGGAATCATTTAGCTAATTCAAAAAAGAAATATAAACAAAGAAACTAAAGTTAAATTTCTTGGAGCAATACTAAATAATGAATTACACTGGAAGCCCCATATAAATTATATCTAAACTAAAATATCTAAGTCAAAAGTAATATTTGGTACAGTCAAACATATATTAAATAAATCTTTGTTGTACACTCAGTACTTCCATAACCTACTTTGTGGAAGCCTGGGGAAACAAACACTAGTCCAATATTTATCAAAAAAAAAAAAAAAAAAAGCCATATGAATTTGAAACAAAATATTTTGTGTATTTTCCTTAACTGATATTAGTGTGACAAACACTACCAATCAATTAACTGATGATTAAGAAACATGTCTTTCTTATTTTTTTCTCATTTTAAGTTGGAGTTTAGGCTTCCTCATTTAACAAATGGCTCCACCAGTCAAACTAATGTGAAATGAAGTGCAATTACCGCCATTTCCAAACTACTGGCTTATTATCAATGATACATTTTAATTTATTAAATTCTTAACAGCGATTCATCGATCAATAATTAAGTATTAACAAACCTAAAACAAAAACACTTGGAGGGAACCAACAAGCCCACTCTTTTTCAAATGAAGGGCATTAAAATTTAAAGATCTGGTCGACTTCAAAATGGGTCAAAACATGAAGAAGGCAAAACATATAAAAGTTATTACCCAGCAGTATCCAAAAGTTGTTTCAAATGAGGGAATGTCAACACAATTTGAGAGGAATTTGTGAGGACCTGCGCCAAAAGTTACTGTATTTCACTCAAAGGAAATACTTTAATAATCAGGGAGGGGAATTGGCAGAGCAATACGGGGACCGGAAGTATCGCTCGATTTTGATTTATGTTGTTTTCTTGCTATGTTTTGAGTGTTTACTTTTAAGATTGATTAAGTTGTTTATGCTGCAAACTGGGGTAAAAACATGGAACATTTATGTTAAACACCAAGTTTATGGATGAAATATGGAAAAAAAGGGGTAGGACTTTTTAAGTATTCATGTCTTCCTGCTCCTTAGACATGAATTATTCATTGTGATTTTGTTGAATGCTTGCCGTTATGTTCAGCGGTTATTCTAGTTCATATTCACTGAATTTAGGTTTTACATTTTCAAAATTAGAAAAAAAATGATCAACAAAAAAAATGCATAAAACCTACTCATTAACTCATAAAACTATTTTTCTTTTTAAAATGGCATTGTGCCTTAATTCCCTGGGTAGATATATACGTCTCAGATCAGTGGGCCACCAGTATAAGTACAGCTCACAGTCTTAAACTGACAGACTGAGGAAGGCAAATGAGGCAAACAAAATGTAAACAGAGCATAAAGCAAACATAAAATAACAGTAGCTGCGTGGCCCTAATTAATGTGCAGACAGAAACTCTGAGGCTCGATGCAAACTCAACTAAAGAAAGTTGCAACACACCCACACCACCTGCTCAAACAGCAGATGCATCTTGCTGATAGTTGTTGATACAGACATAGCTGCACTGGGCAAGTCCAGATCACCTTACTCAACAGGCCTGCAGCGCAGGGTGTGGTGGGAGAGAAAAGTAATACCGCTACTGAAATGTCCTGCTGTTAATGTTCTATATCTTGATCTGCTATCTCCTACAACAGCTGGATGCCCATTCTGGCTCCCGGAAATACAGTAGCTTCTCCTGGGCACGTTTTAATTGGAAACTTAAACCAGCACTATTTTTATCAGAACAGAAGGAGAAGTTTTAGGGCCACTGTAGATCTCACTTTAAATTTCTCAAGAGACATTATAGATACGAGAAACAACACTGCCTCATATAAAGCTCCCATGGTGAAGTTAATATTTTAAATTCGACTCGGAGTGATTGGAGTAAAAGAAAGAAATACCAGAATGATAGAGTAGACAAATTCCCTGCAAGTCTTTCAAAAGTAAGCAATACAAACAGCAACACACAAAGTTGAAGAATGCAAAATATGTATTTTACAGTATTGTCTGTTGCATCTGAAGAAACAGTTTGAGGCAACTTGAGTTTTACCATACCACAGAGACCCTGGGAAATCCCAGCTATGCCATTCACTGGAGACAGCTGCCACATGCACAGCAGAGCTCACGTGGCTTCCTGCTCTGCATGGACCAACAATCCCATGAACTGGCCTTGTGGGACCTTCTATTTAGTTCATACAGAAAAACAGACTTTGCAAACAACCTTAAAGCTGAAGTTCCTTCTCTTCAGTCTATAGTTTCCTAACTTGTTTGCCTGTTTTAAACAATAAACGCAAATAATGGAAAGTGAAAAGTGTTCCGGAGCACAAACACAGATGCCTTAGTCTTTTCATGCAAACAAAATCTAAGACCCCTTCATGTGGTTGTACCACCAGCATACAGATGGCAGAGTTTAACACCTTCGCTCAAGGACTAGCATAATCCCAACTGTGCTTTTCCCCTTGTTTAAGAGTCAAGCCTATTTTCATCCTGCTGGAGACAGAGGATGAAAGCATCTTCTTACTGCTGTAAAAGTAAGTAGGTATGTTAACCTTGACGGATGTGGAAAACACTGTATATAAAAAATAAATGTCTCAGAGACCATCTTTACACCACAGAAACAAACACGACTAAGAGTCTACAAAAAAGCTAGAGTCTCTCATAGGTTGTACATGAGCTAAATGCTAGTGTGGACACACACAGAGACACCGCGTTGAGCTTTGGATCATGCGTCAACACTGACCCCATACTGAACAGGCCACAGCCAGAAAACAAATAAAAGTAAACAAGGGAACTATATTATATATATATGTGATCAGGTGAAAAAGTTGAATCATTGAATCAATCAGTTGAAGTTGAACTTTGAAACTTTGGACTTTATGTTTGAGTTCTGACCCTTTAAAGTTGCTGTAGTTGGTCAGTGCGGAGTGTTGAAGCCAAATTAAGAGACCGAGTTAACGATGTTAAGCGCCGAGGTAGCTCAGTTGGTACCGACAAGTACGTTCGCCTGTACTGAGGCTGCGAGTCCTCAGCCACGGCCATGGGTTTGTCACCCCCTCCACTCTATGTTCCCATTTCCTGTCCTCACTTCAGCTGTCGTATCAATTAAAGGCACAGAAGCGTGAATGTGAAGTCAGCAGCTATTAGTTCGTTTGCACAGATCAGAGGAAATATATGCAAGAAACTACGAGCACACATGCCATTTTATGTTACACATAAGAAGTAAAATGTATTTGTTTAAGATAATATTACTGCGATCATAATGCTAATTTCTGTTAACATGTTAATGGAAAGCTAACAGACTAAACCCTAGTTATATATATTTCTAAAAAATCTATTCAGCAGTCAACAAGTTGATTCAGGGAATGAAGTATCAACAACAAGTATCACAATACTAAAGAGGATCTGTTTCTCTTATTTATTCTTTAATCTCCCACGCCTAAAGCATATATGTCTATACTCACAAGGACACTTCTAGTATGATGTTGACCATTGTCACCATCTTTCTTAAGCATATCAGCAGCCTATCATTTGCTATTTAGTACTCAACACAAAGCAAAGCTGCAGAGGAAAATGTTATTTTCAACCTCTTTTACAACAGAAATTTTGATATGAAAATTTAAACACCTGGTGTTATCAATGATGCTGGTTAAGGTCCCATTCCATTTAGTGTAGCAGAGCCTTTCCAGTGAGCCAACATGCACAATAACTGCACTCTGGCTCTGTTCTGGCTAAGCAGAATGGAACTACTAGCTGCTCTGCTGCAAGCATGGCTGAAAAAAAGGAAAGTGCAAATCTTTCAACTAAAGGTATGACTGTAACATATAAAATTATAGAGGCTGTTAAGATTGTAGAGATGTAATTAAGGATGATGCATAACATCTTATTGTCAACGGAGGTGTAACACAAGTCTTTTGTCTAACGTTTTGTCCTCTTCCAAAATCAGTGCTGCTTCGCCTTCGACAAAGATTTGACTGGATATTTTTAAGCCTGCGGCTGGGTGAACTACAGAAACCTCCTGCTGTGGTCTGTCTCAGCATATCCTTTGAACCTACTCTTTAACTACTGCATAAACAGCACTAATTAAAAAGAAATCACCATAATAGACCCTTTGTCTCAAAAATCTGGTCAACACAGCGGGTACCTTTGATCAGGGAAAAAACTAAGAATGGAAAAGGGACAGGCTGACACTCCCCTGTCATCGTGACATCTACCCTTACTGCTATTTCAGTCATTGCCCGATATTTCACAACGTTGCTCCACTCTAACCCATCTATTTCCTTTTTGTTTTTTCTGACACATTTGAGGTTGATATTTTGAACTGCCTATCTTTCCATCTCTGATGACACTGCCAGCACCAGTGTAATGTAGAGCAAATGCAGCCTTGCCTCTAAATTAGTGCTTGAGCTTAATGTTTCAATAAAATAACTTTTAACTTAACTACCTGCTAAATCTTGGCCACTCATAAGTACACAGCTGGGGGAAACCAGTGAAATACCTGTAACACAAATACTGAGCTTATGATAGAAAGGTTGGATGAGTACCGCAGCACTGAGTAAACAAACTAAGGTCTCTAAATGGAAACAGCAGTATAATGTTGGTCCCTTCAAGTCTCACTGACTTGTCCTGGATTTTAGACCATAATGCATTGCAACATTGCTTATAAGAGGATAAGAAGGCTTAAAGAATTCTCAAAAAAGTAAACTTCAGCAAATATTTTCTATGTAGATTTTGTTTGTGTGTGGAAAATGTTTTACATTTTGATATACATACACACACATACATATATATATAGTTTTGCAATATATTATTTACAGTGTAATAAATACAATTTTCATAAATTAAAATTAACTCCTTTAAATCTTTTCATGTTTCAACATCAGACTGACAGTGACAACTTTGAGAGTTAAGATCTAGTCATCTAGAGGATTTCTGTCTTTCAAAAAACTGACCTGGGTTCATGTGGAAAGCCTCTCTCGACGTGGGAGTTTTATTTCATTAATTTCCAAGTCACATTTCACATAACGCTTGAATTAATTCAGCAGGGATGTCAAAGGAGACTTTTAATGCAGGTTCTTTTTCTGTTAGAGCTCTTATCAGGCAACTTAATTTGCTGTCAAAGAGGAAAAAAATTACTAATGTCAGAGTTAGAGAGCGCTGATGTTTTGGAACTGCTTCAACCTTCAACTTGCTCTGACACACTGGAGGAATTGCAAATTCTAATTCAACTATATTTTCCAATTAATAAAACAAAACCGCTAAGTAGACGTTAATAAAGGCATAAACAAATGATTTATGTTAAATCATCACCCGTCAGAAGTCGAACAGTCACAGCCCCACCTAACACCTATGTATATCATTTAACATTTCAAGACAAACAGAAATCCTATAATAATAAATCTATAGTAACAAAAGTGTTTATTAATGTGAGCATTTAATACATATATCTGCATATTTAACATGAAAATTCACTACTTCTGTTATAATTTCTCCATCAACAGAAAGTAAAGAAAGTATTTTTTTCCATTTTCTCTCTAATTAGTGTATGTATATATATATATATATATATATATATATATATATCTTTATATAAAAACATTATCTAAAAATAGGCTCATTGGTAGCGGCCTTTTTAAGGTTATATGTTGGCGTCCATCGTCTGCCATGGGTGGAGCCGTGGCATGCGAACTTTGGATCTATGAGCGTATGGAAACAACTGAAATACTTTTTAGACTGTAAATCAACATCACACAAGCTATGCAAAATGAAAAAATTTATTGGGTAATCAAGGCCAAACATATGAAAAACATTAAATCCTTTGATAGGGGTGTTAATTTCACTGTTTTTTAAATTCAGCACAACTGAAAAAGATTAATTCGGTGGTAAACGTGCAACGGTGAATATTTCATTGTGCTGAAGTAAAAAGTACAACAGAGTAGATTAAATTTGCCATTTTGATAAACCTTCAGTTACACAACGCAACAACAACCTGGATGAAAGGGGGCGACTGTGTAGGCTGACCTTTGACATTTTTAGGTTCTGTGGGTCAACCAAACCCAAACACAGGATTGGTCTAAGACAAACAATACTCACCCGTCTGCGACAGAAAGGCAACCCCTGAGCAATGATGTTGATGCTAAATATCTTGAGCACTTTCTGAGGGGGTAATTGTTCCTTGGCAACGTCCTTGGGGTCTGCCAGGTCAAGTGGCTTGGTCTCCAGCGGGACGTGCAAAGTCTTCTCTTTCCCACAGGCAACATTTGGCATCTTTCTCCGAGCACCAGACGACGAGAAACGGGGAATAGGGCAATGCCGCAGCATTGCAAAAAAGTCCTTCTACTGGATCATATCCTAGAATGAGATTTGAACGCTGGCCGACTCTTGTCGCAAGCAGATATCGTTTCTTAAATGAATGTGGTATCTTCCCTGCATGGACGTATCAATACTGCGCTCGCTGAGCCTCTGCACCTACCTACTCAGACCTCATCTCCCTGCTGACTGGCACCCTTTAAAATATCTCTGGGGTGTGAGGTCACTGTTGCACCCAAGCCAGGCGGAGCAGCTGCTGTCAGGGCCTGAAAAGAGGATGGACCAACTCAGCCTGTCCCCCCTCAGACAGGCACTGTGGAATCTGCTCCCATGACCCCTCGGTGGTGGAATGTGTACCAGCAGTCGTCGGGCGCAGCACACGTGTCCAGGGAGCTTCCTCATTGTGGTCATTCTCCGACCCCTCTCTGGTCCTCCCAACTTAGTGGCCTACATCATCACTGAGCCCAGTTCACTTTACCCAATAAAAATCTGCCATACTACACCATCCTTGTCTGAATCACATTTTTCATCATAGGTGTTGAAGCTAGGATTTGTTATATGCCAACCTTCTCTGACTCTTCCATGAACCAAGGTGCTCAGGAATGTCAGTAACTCTGTCTATGTCAGCAAAGAGGCTGAAGATATTTCCGGAGACGACCACACAGTAGTTCAATGTTAGTATGTGTGACAGAGGCACTTAACCAGGTGTCAAGAGGGATGGACTTTCAAGTTTCTTAAAGCATCTTCAGATTTAGTTACAGAGAGAGAAGGATGTCGGTCTTTTCAACTGAACCTTTCAGTGCAACAAGACATTAATGTAGAAGGTATGAAGGTGCGTAGGTTCAACAAGCAGTTTAACAGCAGGAGGTTGAGAAAAGTTCTACATGGATTTTATGCTGATTCCCACAGAAAATTTCTATGCAGCAGAAAAAAAGCTGACAATCAGTGCTGAATATGTTTAAATCTACAGACTGAGTGAGTGGCAAGAGACAACCTTGCCTGTGTGCTTTTAAATGTCTGAGCACATGGTAACAGAAACACCAGGGCTTAACCTCTCTTCTATTCTCACATCCACCATTGTTTGAGGAGGATTACGGAGCCAGAACATCTATCAGAGTAGACTGAGGGCCCGGACACGCCAGGCCGACAGTCGGACGGTGGACGCCATTGAGTGTCTGTGGCTGACCAACGCCCATAGTTTTTACAGTATGTTCAGCACAATTGGTGGAGCAAGTTGGCGCCTAATCGGCAGTTGTTCAGCCAATTGAGCATGTTGAACTAACAGCAGAGGCTGTCAGTGAGAGAGGGAGCTGTCTGACTGAACATTCGGCCAACCTAATTAGCGATTTCACTTATTTAGTGCAGTTTTTCCTTTCTGCTTCTTCACAGTCAAAACACATTTTTACAACACCAGTGCCAAGCCAGGCAAAACTTAAGTCACACATATCCACAACTGGTATTCAAAGTTTTTCATTAGAATAAACTGAATTATTTGGGTGAATAAATTATGCGAAATTACCTTTGAATGGTGTTTTTTTTTTTTTTTTTTTTTTTTTTTTGGCATTCTAAAAAAAGTAAGGTGACATTACTTTTCCATGTCATTCACAAGCAAGGATGGGATGAGGTTTAGTACTTTGTGAAAAAACTGTGAGCAAACTGTCCAACAGTTTAAGAGCATTTCTCATACACAATGGAAAGAAATGTAGGGATTATGAATTCATGATATCTCTTAAGATTCAGAGAATCTAGAGAAATCTCTGCACATAAGGGCAAAAGCTGAAAACCAACACTGAATGCATGTGACCTTCAATCCCTCAGGCAACATTAAAAACTGACAGTATTATACAAAGGACTTTACTACATGGATGTGGAAACACTTCAGAAAAGCATTGTCAGCAAACACAGTTCGTAGCTGCATCTACAAAAGCAAGTTAGGACTCTACAATGCAAAGCGAAAGCCATATATCAACAACATAAACCGCAGAGGACTTCTCTGTGTTTGTTATAATGGACTGGCAGAAAATGGAAAGGTGAGCTTTGCCCGGTGGGTTCCACATTTCAAATGGTTTTTTGGAAACATTAGAGTTGCGTAAACACATACAGGTTTTGGAAAAACATATGACGCCATTCAAACAATGTCTTTTTCAGGGAGGCCCCTACTTATTTCTGCAAGACAATGACAGACACATTCTGCATGTGTTATGACAGGCTGGTTGCATAGAGTTTGGGCACTTGACTGGTCTGCATGCAACCCAGCACTGCGTTCAAATGAAAATGCGTGGTGCATTATGATGCAAGCCACTGACTGTTGAGCAACTGAAGTCGTGTGTCAAGCAGGAATATAAAAGAATTCGAAATAGGTGTAAAAGGATTTGCAAATCATTGCATTCTGTTTTTAATTTCGTTTTACTCAGTATCCCAACTTTTTTGGAATGGGGGGTTGTAGGCTAGAGCATCTCTGCAGCCCTACAGTACTTGATTGTAACTGCATTCTGTCACGCATTTATCCTTTATCAAAAAAAAAAAGCAGCAGCTTCTATGATTTCAATAATGCACTTGGTCATGAAGCGACAATATTTTCATTAGTACTGCAGCCCTACTAGAAAAGCTGAACAAAGTTAAACAAATCCTCAGTGCCCACCAGAGCCGACTGCAGATGGCAGTGAAATTGGAAATGCAGGCTTGATGGAATTTGTCCATTACGCTGGCTTCAACAGAAGTGAAAGGGGGGCAGAGTGAATATTCGTAGGACATAAATGTAAAGTGGCTGTACCTTATTACAGATGCAGAATATGCGTGTCAGCTGTGAGTGCATCAGCAATATTTGCAGCATGTTCAAATGTGCAACTTTATGTTCAAATGGGATGCAATTTGTTTGATCAGTTGGCCTTCAAATGTACACTGACAAAAACTGAAAGTGAAAAATAATTTCATTTTCCCTTTCGGTTTATAAACCATGACTGACAATAGTCAACATGCAGTGAGAATAACCAATGAGGCGACTGTAAACAGCTGTTTGTTTCTGACATGCCCTAGGCCTTGTAGAGGTTACTTGAGCTTTTGGACTAATCTTAGGCCATAAAGCTATGTGACAGACACTGTGCTCCAGTCTGCTACAACATGATCAGCCCAAATTAACTTGTTAAATAGCAAGCCATGCAAGCATATTTACCCTTGGATCAGCTGCAGTGCTTGACCCCAATGCTTTGAAAAACATTCTTCTTAAACACTGTATTATCATCATTATTATTATCCCAAATCCAAACTTTATTGAGATTCCTCTGGTGGATACAGAGGATAAAGATCCCGGAGTTGTTGAAAAAGTTCCCACAATCAGGTGTTCTAACTTTGTGCAGTTGAAAAGCTGTATTTCCTAAGACAAGGCTGAAACTGCGTGGTGAGAATCTTGGAGATTTGTAGTACGAAGCTACAGAGATAGACAAAAACCTGCAGCCTCATTGTTCTTTACAGCCATCAAACAACACCCAAGCATAAAGGATAAATGCCGTAATTAAAACCAGTCATTTTAAACCACTCAAATACTTGCACCTAAACTTTTTACGGCCACAACGTCACTATTATACAAGTTTAAAGCTTGCCCAAAAGGATTCTAACAAAGCTAGAGGGCCAAATGCCTGCTGTCTGCTTGCCTGCTTTCTTTTAATATTGTGTCCCTGTATTACTGCCTGGTCATTGAGTTTGCAATCTCTGGTAAGACATCCCAAGACTGCTGGAGTGCCAGAGGTCAAGAATGTTTGGCTTCTAGTTACTCAGTACACTTACAAATCAATCCAAGCTTTTCAGAGCACTTGAGATGACCGGGATATGGCTGCAGATATAGGCCCTGGGAAAGGGAGACACTGTCAGCCTGAAACCCAGAGTCAAAAAAGCAACAATGCCATCATGGTAACAAAAGATGCATACCAGGTATCAAATCAAAACATATGATGGCAACCCTTGTGACAAGTACAGAAGAAACTGTTGTGTTGGCATATGGGTGGAATAATTTTGCTTCTCATGACAGTTTATTATATTGAAATATCAAGTAAGTGTTTGTAGTTCAAACAGCGTTCCACTTAAACTATGAAACACTCAAATTAATAAAGCAAGTTTTTATTTTTTACTAGTATCAGTGATAAATTTAACAGTTGCATATTAACTCCACTAAAATCCTTCCATACTATTTTTGCTGGTTCAGTGCCAATATCACTCATTCCCCATCACCGCAGCTCTGAGAGCATGAGGTGACTTTGAACAGAAAATCTTTTTATAGTCTCAATGAGATGAAATATCATAAATAAAATATATTCCCCCTGCACTCTGGTGACAGGCTGATCAGCCTTTTAATTTAGGTAAAGGATAATACCCTTGAGGTACATGTTCTGAAACTGTAATGGGTGACAGCGTGTACCACCCAACATGCAGCTGGGCATGGTTTATTACATTTTAAAATCTGTTTGTTAGATATGCATAAAAGGGAGATTTCTTGTGCAGATTTGTGGTTTTCAGTATAAAAAATAATTACGTCATTCTCATGCTGTTCACCCCCGCAGTGTCTTTACATCAGCAAGCAATGAATACAACATCTGCCAAACCGCAGAGGTATTACTAGAAAAAACAAATATATGAAGACTCACTTGCTTTCACTCACTGCCGGACAGTGTGCATGTCAGACAGGCTACAGTTCAATACTAGCTAAAGCCTGTAGTGCAGCCTGAGCACAGCTTCAACAAGCACCCACAACCTGTGGCTCTAGGATTGTTGTATGTACATGACTATTAGACCACTGTCTCCCTCTGGTGTCAAAGACTGGAACAACAATCCTGCACTGCAAAATCCTCCAATACAATAATACCTTGTCAAACGCAGGTTTTTACATGACATTTCAAGGTTCTTGTGCTAACAACATAATCCCTAAATTCCATTAGTGTAAGTGACTGTATTACTTTAGTCTGTAAAGCAAATTAGAGCTGCACAATGCAATAAACCTAATCACAATTTAAGCATCCACAACTAAACTTGATCGGCCTCTTAACAAGCATTAACCAGGCTCTGCTTCCCAAGCATGATTGCCATTGCAGACAACAGATTTGTTACCCTGCAGATGTATCCTTTACAGAAAGCAAATCCTTTTGGTCCATTCTAAAGCAGAAAAGGCTGCTGACAAAAAACATGCTGAGTTTGCAAGAGATGGGGGCACACACACACACACACACACCCACACACATGTAACAGACCAGCTCTCTTTTTTCCCACGTGTGCATATTCTTGCTAATTTAAAGATTTGGTTCACACAGAAGTTCAAACCACTGGTGATTTTGACATCAATTATCACAACATTTGGATTTAAACAATTAACAGAAGAAAAGAAAAATCCCATGTCAGCAACCAAGCAGCACAGAAGACAATCAGCAGCTGTGTCTGCCGTGTGA
The DNA here is from genome assembly GCF_056507025.1 of Lutjanus erythropterus. Taxonomy (NCBI): domain Eukaryota; kingdom Metazoa; phylum Chordata; class Actinopteri; order Lutjaniformes; family Lutjanidae; genus Lutjanus; species Lutjanus erythropterus. Next base: position 13,467,700 of record NC_139319.1, on the reverse strand, counting down.
CTGGACATCTGATGGAGCTCAACAATTAGTTGAAAAATTAGTTGATTAGTTTGGTAGTCAGTTAAACTATTCAGGCATTTTTCAAGCAGAATTGTCAAACATTTTCTAGGTCAAGCTTCTTACATGGAAGGATTTGCTGCTTTTCTTTGGCATTTATGACAGTAAATGAGGAGTCTTTTGGTTTTGGACTGTTGGTTGGACAAAAGAAGCAATTTGAAGGCATCACTTTAGGCTCTGGGAAATTGTGATGAACATTTTTCACATCAATACCAAAAATAATCATCAGTTGCAGCCCTTAAACCAGTGAAATGAAAACGCAAGCAAGTAGGAAGCCAGTGAGGCAGTCTGCACCTGTGACTCCCTCCGGTTGACTGGGGCACACACACACACAAACACTGGGTTAGTTTGTTTGACTCCCAAGTGGCACATATTAAGCCGTAACTGGTTTATGCTTGATTTTGACACAATAAATGCCTGCATCATCATCAATAAAGGCACTCAGTCTGATGATAGTATGATGTTGCCTTGTCACCATCACACTACCGTCTTTTTACATCAAGTATCACAACAGAAAAAGGATTGGGAATATGTTCATCATTATCACTGACATTCTCTTGGCTCTGCTGTAGAAAATCTAGCGAGTGACAGGAGACTTTGGCCAATCACAGTGTGACAGTTGATTGTCCCAAAACTAGTATTTGATGACCTGGGAATGAGATTCAACAATCAACTATCCTTGTTCAGAATCGCTTGCTGCACCTATAATTAAGTCAAATAAACTTAACTTTGTTAACCAAGACAGACAAACAACTGATTTAAAAAAAAAAAGAAAAGAAAAGAAAAAACAAAGAGCATAACACAGTTATAGAAAAGACAATGTGTAAAGAAGACTACTGAGCAACGATCAACTCAACAAGTCTATGGATGTGTATCAGTATATAATGAGGGCTTCTGTGGAAACAAACTGTTGTCAATATATGTTGGTTGTGACTCAAACTAGTTGCTTTCATGTGGGAGGATGAGAACACTGGTCCTTTGTGGTTCATCTCTGCCTGTGTGACAAGGCCAGTGTGTGGGAGATGCCACCTACAATAAGCAGGCTGCCTTTTCTTTGGAAAAACATTTAATTAGTGGCAATGAACGGAAGGAAAGTGGAGCGCTGAATGCACCTCAAACTGTCCAAGTTTGCTAAAGTAAAAAAAATAAAAATATTTGGATGCTCATTCCTATTTCAAACAGCAATACATGAAAACTGCTCACATATTGAACAGACTGCAGTACATAGAACATTAGTGCACAGTGGTATCAGTCTGTAGAGGTGGACTTCACATTCGTACAGCTCAGACATACTGCTCAGTGCCATGGAGCTTTCTGTTCATATGACTGTAACAAAAGACACCAAAAAAAAAAAAAAAAAAATATTTCAACCTTGTAGACATCACTGTGTGAGCAGCTGCCCTCATCATTTAATCATCCCTATTCAAAAGCCATTTTAATGTGGGGAGGATATGGCCAGCTTTGAAAATCTGATAAAACATGACAAAAAGAGAAGGAGCAAGGACATCTGAGCAACTACCGGTGGTACCAACAGATTAGAGTTAACAGATACTTTCATTTCATATTAAGAGAGGCTCCGATGTAGATGTACGCAAACATTTTTCTCTCATCTACCCAGATGGCTGAGGTGTGAGGCTGAAAAGGTGCAGTAATTTGTTTTTCAGTCGAGACGAAATGTATGCAACATATCAAGACACCCACCTCCCAATATTAATGTATTTCTATCTTCTTTTAATCCAGATAATTTGATGAATTATTCAGCCAATGTTGATGTCAATATAACACTATAAGTACACTCTGCCCTATCGTTTTGCCTTATAGCTCTGCAGATCCACTTGCCACCAAATGTCTCTGATGAGTCATTACAAGACATTCAATCCTGTAAGATCACATAATGCCTTAGCCATTACTCATGAGTGACATGTTAAAATTAATTCTAAGATGGACAAGCAGCGGTGTACTGCAGGGAGCCTAAAATGGGTATAATATGTTCCTGTCTATTCCTACCACATATTTAGGACAAACTATTATAGTTTATCATAACGTCATTAGATTTTAAGACTTGACAATTTCGTAATATCTAACAGACATAACAAAATTAGTTATCATTAGTAATTCAACAGCAAAACATTAAATTTCTAACAACATTGCCATCAAATTCCTAATCTTTCTACGGTCCAACAAATGAAAACTAGCTAAGATATTGATGCCAAGCTTGCCTGTTGTTTTGTCTGCAAAGCTAAGCAGTGTAAAGGATTTCAATCCAAGTAGTTACAGTCAAAGTACTGTAGTAGTGACATCGTACATGTGACCAGTCCTGGAGGGTTCTCACGGCTCTTCAGTTTTAATGGTGTATGCGTTTGCAAATGTCTAACTTTAGATTAGAGTACTACACAACATCTTCCCTACTGAACATTACGTCACTGTATGTGGCACTATGAATAATTCATGTGCAACAAATATTATTTTTTTAGTTTTAAAAGCGGAAATGATTTACATTCAGGGTGGGATTAACAATTTTCAACAATTTAAACGTGCTCCACTTTTTCCAAACATATTGATATAACCTTTAACACTTACCTTAAACAACCTTTAACATTTTTCCACCTGCTGATGTCAAATAACCTGCATTCACAGGGACTACATGTGTTTGGCACAGTATACAGATATCAACACCTGCTTCAGCCCAATGGCTACAAGCTTCATGTTAACTCAACACCATATATCCTGTCATTCAACACGTGAAAATGTCATGCAATGCATGCGCTTTTTAGTACCATTGAATAGAAAAGTGTCAGCTCAAAAGGTAAGTTTGAATGGAGTTCTGACTGAACTCAAAAATATCGTCACACATCAAGCCTGCGGGGATGTTAATGCACAGCTTAAAAAAATGATTCATGAAGATGTTTAAGAATTTAATAGGTTTAAATGATGAGAATGGCACTAAGTATCAGCATGTTGGCGCAGGGTCAAAAGACAAGAGTGTCAAGTAAGAAGAGGAGGTGAAGGGTCTAATTCTGTTGACCTGAACCCACAGCACCTGGAGCACAATCTGTCCTCACCAGGGACATGCTAAAAACATGCACAGAAAGGTGAACATCATCATAAGTTTTATCACTTCTGCTTCACCTTTAAACACTTTTACAAATGTACTTCTTTGTGCTTGCCACACATACAGTGCATTGAGTTATCACCTAACCCAAAGTGGACCGACAAATTCTTGATCCAAACATGGGCAATGATCCACTACTACAACCTTGTTGCCCCCTGTCTGACACATGCGTACTGCAGCTGTCAAAATACACATATCATACTTTGAGAGGCTGCATGCATGTGATCTATGGGAACATTCACAGGACCTTTAGATATGTAACTTATATGTAGGCATTCTATATTCTACTACTGTGTAACACTAGTTTTGAAAAGCATACATAAATATGAATTAAGTTATACTTACTTGAACAGATACACTGCAGATAACAAATGTATTTGAATTTTAAGACTCAGTGCTGGTTTCAAACTAAGGTGACGGACAGCACCAATACAGTGGACACACTTCTCATTCAATGTTTTTCTTTATTTTTTATAAGAAATTGTTCAGATTATACCAACAGTACACTTGCAATCAAAGATAACAACACTAACAACAACAATGTTAAATCTTTGATTGCAAGTAGAGAGGACAGCATGCAAGAGTCTCCAGGATTGATATAAAATGTGGAAAAAAAGAAAGAAAAAATATTGAATGAGAAGATGTGCCCAAACTTTTGACTGGTCTGTAACTCGACTGAGATTTTTTTTACCCAACACATCATCAGCTAATAGCACTTCTGTTTTTGAATATTCAGGTTTTCATTTGCAAAAGCAGCTCAGGGAATGAACAAGGCCACAAATTACATGGCCACCACTAACCCTTAATAACAAATGAGGTGCTTTCACACCTACCAAGTTTTGTTCGGTAAATAAAAGGGCCCTGGCCCATTTGCCCAGTTTGTGCAGGTTGTTTGGGCTGCTGTGAAAGCTGGAAATAAAACCCTGGTGCAGACCAGCCAACTGGACAGAGACTGCTTGAAAAGGTGGGACTCAATTCAGGTCCAGCAGACTCTGGTGCACAACTTTTATGGGTCATTTTCTTACTTGATTTCATCTAATCATGTCTGTTTTTACATTTTGTACAGCACTTTCAACACCTATGCTTTTGGAGAGCACCACAGAAGAAGGGTCAAAAGTCACTTGGTAAAAGTTAAAAGCATGTACTTCATAAAATACACTTGTCACAATCTCCTATATGAATTAAGTTCCTAGAAAAACAAAATTCCAGTAAGAAATAGCAGAAATTTCCACTATCTATACCAGTATAATACACCTAAAAACACTGCAAGTGTACGTATGTCCAATGAATCTGACTTTTGCAACAATGAAATGTAAATTCTGAGAAATTATTTATAGAGGTTTCCTTATCCCAGGTTTTACACTTCTCAGTTGAGCTGTCGATAAATGTTGACCTCCTCTTTCTACGCCACGCCTAATTCCAAGCATACAAGATCCACAGCTGAACAAAATGTGTACATTCAACATCAAAGCCAGCTGGCATGCTACAGCCACGAAGACCCTGACAAACCTTTCTGACAGCTGTGTCAGATGGTGAGAGGCACACACAAGCAAATTCACACTAACTGCTATATTTAGGACAATATAAGCAAGGGCAATACCTCCATCAAAGGCTCAGACACATATCACAACAGTCCATACTGAGACCACAGGTATGACATAATACAGGAAACAATGGTGTCAGCTAAGAGACAAATGCTCCTAAACAGCAATCATTGAACTCGATGGCTGCACAGCTTCCTACTGTCAGGAGGGTGTGGAGAGAGCAGCATACTGGTCATGAGACTTCACTGCTGATGACAAATCTGTCACAGCTTTAGTTATTACTGTCTGTTGAGACGGGGCACATTATCTCTGCTGTCCTCTATGTTGCCTCTGGTGCATTAAGAAGAATGTATGATACAATACACAGCATGAAACATGCAAGACCCACTTGTACAAACAAATGTGTTCTTAAGTGGTTTGTATGAGTGATTAAGGAGAGCCTGGAAAACTCTTCACTAATTTTATCTTATTTTTAATTTTCTCTTACATACAGACACAATTTACGAGTCCAGACCTCTTCCAGTCATGGTAGTCAAAGTTTTTCACAAATTAATTGAGTTGAAAATTCTATTGAAATGACACTTAATCATGTTGATATTATCCTGTTTGACTCTACAATTCAAATTATGACACTCGGTTTATTCAAATGCTTGCTTTGACCATTACTGTCGGCCTTACTGGCCATGTCTTTACATGCAGTGTCTGCCCAGTGGAACATCCTCTGTTGCAGTGCAACATCACCTATTATGGCTTAATCTGTCAGCCACCTCCATGATGTAGACTTCCCTTGACCCACTCGTCCTGTTGAAGTCATCCATCCGCTTCCTGCGTTGAGACTTTTTTAAAAGCCATTTTGATCTCTAACCATTTCTTCCTTATTTTACTGACAGTAGACCCTCAAGTGACACGGCATTAACAGCACTTCTTGTTTCTTCCCATTACTTGGCTTTAGAAAGTCCCTTAATTCCAGTGCTGTCACTGTTAAAATTATAGACTTCTTAGAAAACCAGACATCAATCTCTAAACTCTCTAAAGTTCTTCTCTTTAATCTCAGATATCATTTGCATTAATGAACACAGACATTTGCACAGGATGCACTTGACTTTCAATTTTAAGGCCTTGATTCAATTTTTTGATTTAAACTTTTTTTTTTAGCTGTGACAGCTAGGCCGCTGTTAGACTATCAAGTCTTGACTAATAAAGCTCAACAGATCATTGGTTTTTGCACTGACAACTGACAGACTGTCATCTTTTGCAGCAGATGCCCCTAGCAGACAGGTGTGGAAAGAGAAAAAAAAAACTGGGAGAGTAACAGTGAGACCATACTTGTACAATTTTAATATGGCATTTACATTGGTCATTTATCTGAGGTAAGTATTGTTAAATTACACATAATACAAATACCTGCCTCCACTATTATTTTGCAAATGAAATCTATAACGGTTGCAATTTAAATGGGACAAATGCTGGATTAAGGCGGCTGATGCTGCTCCAGATCTGTGTATGAAATATACTAATGCACAATATAGTTAGGAATATAGTTAGTAGTTTAAATGCCGGTGGGAGGGGTTTTATTCTTAACAAGCTCACCATTCACCATCTGCTGCAGTGATCCTGATACTCCAACAACTCACGTTTTACAACAGGCTATTATAGACAATGGGATCTTGAGGTCTAAAAATATACAAATATGACATATCCATAATAATTAGGAAACTTCGCCCTTTGATTTATTGTCTTTCTCTTGTCAGAATCTATGTCAGTGCATTGCAAACACACTACAAATTATGAACATGATCCCTAGCTTCTACAAAACATCTTGGCCAACTCCATTTCCATCTTTTAAATACAGCTGTTGTGAAGGCCACTGAACAACTCAACAAAGAGTCGTGCCATCAGTCATCACTGCAATGAGACACCAGCACCAACATCCAAACACTGGTGCTGTGCTCCTGTGCTACATGAGGGCTTTTGAACCCGGCACATTAATTCTTTTACTGAGGAAAGATCTGACAATGTGTCGCATGTGTCTTTTAAACATCACACGCTACTGCATCTCAAGCCGCAATCATCACTCATCATGTCAGCAATCAATCAGTGAGGCATGAACGTGTTTGAAATTTTAACATTTCCTAAAAAAGGCTTCTGTACATTCTGCACATGAGTGAAGCATTTGCAAGGAGGTTGTTAAGCTACGATTGTTTTGCACTGTGCTGTCAATTCTCTATCACAACTGCAGAAAAAACTTTTCCTAGAATACAGCACGTGATCAAGCTAGTGAAACAAGATGCAAAGAAAGATTACAACCCATTTAACTTGTGATTGTGGTCACTGTTAATCTGTTTTTCTAATAATTTTGCAGTTGTGACCACACATTGTGGCCGCTTTATTGCAACTGGTGATAAATGTTGCAGTTCAGCATTTTTCCATTTATGTCCTCCTGTGTGTTTTCCTTGTAATGAGTTGTGAGACTCAGCTTTACTGGGAAATATGTGTACAGACACAAGGAATTTGACTCTATTTTTTAAGGTTTTCAATGTACTTGCAAAGGAATCAACTTGGGTAAAGAATAAATAAATACCAAAACACTTTTTGGTATTGATGGCAGCAGTTTAAAGTGATTTATATCAGCTTTACATTCAAAATGTTGTGATATGTCTCAACCTACAGAATGCATTTTGGTTCACACTTCAAGTCAAAGAACCTTCAAGTTTTTGGTTACAGCTAGGAGCAAGCTTTCCAACTTCCACTTTATTTTTGGTCAAAAACTGCTTTCAACAGTTTAAAATTAGATTCCAAACCACAACAAAACTGGTTCCATGTCGATGAAAAGGGCCAGAAAGAGCTGCCTCAATACATTCAGTGCTACTTGGAATAGATTCTAATATCTTACATATTAGGATTTTATCTATATGAGTCACAGTGGACAGCATCAGTATCTCTCAAAGGCGATGTTCAAAAAAAAATCCAGAAGATCATTATATAACACTTGCCATTGATCTTAAGATACTTCCAGAATCATTAGAGTCTCTTCTATTCAACTGCATAAAACATATTCGGTCTGCTACACAACAAAAAAGTAACTTTTACTTTTAAGATTTCTAACCAGTTTCTCAAGTTGCAACCCTGCTTCTTTTCCAGGTAACCAACAGCTACCATCTTTATTTGGATTAGAAAACAGAGTGGCAACTTGAGCAGAGGTTAAAAATCTTTTTTTATCATGCAGTGGATGGATGGGCCTTTACAAGCCATCAAGACTTTACAGTGGGAACGAGATACTCCTCTACTCCATTCATCATTAACATATTTCCTCATTTGGTAGTTTGATGATGGTGGTGGAGAGTCCTGCAGCGTTTCCCACAGAATGACCTTATTTTAGTGTTTACTCACAATCTGTTTACCCTGCTTTACCCTTAAGTTCTTTTTCACAAACACAAACCTACACACCTCTTACTGCACACAGACACACAGTCTTGGCGACTTTCTTCATCAGCAGTATATTTTATAAAGATGTGTTTTGGATTTTTTTTTTTTTTACCTGCAATTCCATTTTCACAGCAGCAGGTGAGCAATGTGTGGAGGAGGTTTGTTGTTAATGACATTGTTTATCAAAACAATCACAACCAATATGGTACCAGATAACATCAGCACCAACCAGGTGCACTTACAAGCTCTTAGAAAACAACTGTGTAAGCCAACGTACAGAAAATGTGCGATTGTCAGTAACTGTTAGACCCTTCTCACACAGCAGAACAAGCAGGTGTAGGAGGGGTTGAGCGAGGAAGATTGTCCACTATTAAATTGATTGTGGATGACAGCATTCTCTCAGACCGATAAAAAAGTAAAAATAAAAAATGCCTGGGCTGCTGTTAACAAACCTGGGCGGCCCTCCAAGTAAAGTCAATGTGTGGGAAACACTGTGTGCTGTATAACATGTCAATCCACGATCTCTCATAGGTGTTCTGTTGTGTTGAAATCTGGTGACTGTGAACATCACAGCATACTGAGTCACCTCATTTACATGCTTATTAAGCGGAAAGACTTGTGGATGGAGACGCTGTCACCCTGAAGGGAACCACTCCCAACAGCATCATAAAAAGATAAGCGGTCACGCAGAATAATTTTGCATTGATCTGCAAGTGGAGCCAAATCATGATCCCCTGACTCTTTAGAAGCATCTACAACTGCCATGTTTTCAGTTGTCCTCAGATGAGGGAGTTCACATTCAGAGTATCTCAAAATCAACATCACTTAATATCACAAATTTTGCCTCTCGTACTTAGACTTAACCCTGGATTCTGAAGATCTGTGATCATGACAGCTTCTTTTTTCACATTTTAGTAATCCTGAAAACTTTTGTTAAGGTTACTTGAACTGAACTGTTTGTCATAGAACAAGTTGCCTTTGATTTTCAAAACAGTCAAGTCAGGTTGTTAGCTAACAGTACAGTCAATCAATAACATTTCTCTAGTGTAGTTGTAAAGTCACTAGCCTAATTTAGAAACCCACTGTGTTGTTTTAGGTCAGGGCCTAATCAGGAGAGCATACCTGAAATTTTCACCTGCTCCCACAATTTCATTGCCAAAAAAGCCTAAAAAATGCAACATGCATCACATTTTGTTTTAGAAAAGCTGCTGTAAAATCTGGTCTTTGAGGCTGCCTGAGAATCCCATTTAAAGCCCAGTAAAATCCTGGAGGGACTGTCCAGTCTCAGTGCTTTCTTCTCTGTAGACACAAGCTCAAATCCACTCAATAATTCAGGCTTTAATCTTAATCTGTCATCCATCTTTATTATGCTTTTTTCAAATATATATGTCGATTCAATACCCTAATCCTTCCACTGGGAAGATTTTGGTCACTGCTTGTTAAAGGAAACACAGCATGACTGTGCAATGCAGTGCAGTGACACATTTATGCCAAAAGAGGGAGCTGTTGTTTTAAATATATCAGGGCATTAACTTGTGTTTTCACAGCAGTGATGTGATAATAAACCAAACACTGCCTGTGAGCTTGTTCTGAAACTGCTGTGACTGCAACCTGCAGCAGTGTCCTAAAGGGTCAGTTCCCTTGAATATTTTCTCATTTAGGTCTAGATATGTCCAGCCATGCAAACGGTTTTATGAGCCCAAGTTTTGAGGTATGTCTCTCTGCTTTCACCCTAATACAAAGGAGGAGAATGGATTTTTGCTTGTGGTGCATGGAACTGAAAAAACAAAAGCAAATTCTCTTCCTGAAACAGGTTCCCTGTTACCTCTGGAGGCTTCACAGAGCTCACTGTGAAGTGTTTACACACGCACTATTTCTTCAGCAGTTCCAATAAAAACTGTTCAACAAACAGCAGCTGTGCTTACCTTCTTGTTGGAAGAGCTTTGGTGTGTACAACTGGAGTCCAGGTTGTTATTGGGGGCAGACACATTGTTCCTGAGAGAGGGAGACCGCAGCCCTTCCTCCCCCTCTCCTTCCTCCTCCTCTTCCTCCTCCCTGCCACTCTCCGCTGAATGTTCAAAGTCATCGCTGTCTTGGTCCATCTCCTCCTCGTCCTCATCCTCCTCCTCTTCCTCCTCGCCCTCTTCCCTCTCCTCTTCTTCCCTCCCCTGCTCCTCCCCGCCCTCTGTCCTCTCCTCCGCCTCCTCCTCTTCTTGGTGACTGCTGCTGTTGTTGTTCTCCTCCTCTTCCTCCTCCTCCTCGTCCTCCTCGCCCAGCGGCTGGCCTCGCAGCCGCCTCTGCTCTGCGCCCCACATCCATCGAGCTCCTTTCTGTCCTCCATTCACTTCGTTCGGAGGGCCCTCTTCGTCTTCTTCCCCTTCCTCGTCGCCCCGAGGGCCGTTCCTGGCTCCCGACTCGTTTGGCGCCCATGGTGGTTCTCTCTCACCATCAACCTGCGACGCCTCAGGCTGTGAAGAGCCACACAAAGAAATACAACACCTCAGAGGAAAGGCGATGAAAATTTCAATCTGTTGCACCATTTACTTGCTGAAAAGTTCCTACTTGGTTGCCACAGTGCAGGTCTAAAGCAAATGTCCTCACCTGCATTATTATTAAATTGAACTGTACATATTCTCACCTCAGCTTACAACTTCTTGATGCAATTTAGACCTCTGGACATCTGGATACTTTAAAAATACTGTATTCTTTGTATTACATTGTAAGATTGTGACCATGACATAAATGAAAAAATATCGCCGACAAAAAACGTGCAGAACTCTCTCTTCTTTATGCCCTGATGAGTAAAAATGAGACAAAACAGTTTTACTAATAACTAATAGGTCTGGCTAGTTTAAAAGCTGGTTTAAAAAGTGTGTATCTCATTTCCAACTGCCTTACTGCCTGAAAGGTTGAAAAAGACAGCCTGTTTGTGATGACGGAGCGCCTTGTGGGTTAAAGATATGCGGGGGAAAAAAAGAAACACAACGAAATTGAAAACACACCGTCCCTCAGTGTCTGCAAAGCCAAATATCAGTTACGTAAGTCAACTGATTTGATAATATGTGTGTTAATTCCTTTTTAGAACTAAATGTAATGTTATTATAGCTCAAAGTTCTGTGTGGATTCAGGGTGCACTGGCTTTCTCCATTAACTTGTTAAATTTAACAGGGACACTTAAGAATGACTAATAAATTATGGGTTCTAATAACTCATTAACAGACACTAACTCATTCAGTGAACATTTAACATAATTTGGTATTAATTTAAGCTGCATATAAAGGGAATAAAGGTGATGTTTCCCAGATTATGCTCGTCTGCCTTAATAACGCAGTTCGGAGATTTTTACTCCTGATTTATTAAATTGAGTTCTACTGAGTGAATCCTGATGTGGAATTTAGCAAAACACTCAGTAATATATTAAAAGTCCGTTTTGTCAGGAAATAAACGTCATCAGTGTCTAATAACCAATAATGACACGTCAATAATGACTTACGCATTCAGTTTTATATTATCTAAAAGAATGTCAGTAACATATTCTCACACTAAATGACTCAACACTTAGTTTAAGATATATTTACTTCTCAATGGAGTTTTTACAGCCAGGAGAAATTCATTACAGTGTCACAAAACTGTCTGAGACAATTATGACTACAATTGACAAATGACTACAAACACTGACTACAATTAATCACAGACTAAACTAACTAAAACAAAACAAACACAAAGGACTAAAATGGGACTTAAGCTACAACGTTCAGTAAGCGACTAAAACTAAATTAAAATTTCTACTCAAAATTACCACTGACTTTAAAGCGCTCCATGTGACAATATTCATTGACTGTGATCTGGCCTTACCCTTTGCTGCAGCTGCTCTTCCTCCTCTACTACCCGGTTCATGTGCTCATCCTCATCACCCTCCTCTGCCGCCTGCTGAGGTGCCCGGGCGGTGGAGGAGGCGTTACCTCGCACTGCCGGACCCCCCGGCCCTCGACTCCGCCTGCTGCTGCTGCCCCCCGACAGCAGATCCTGGTTCATTTCCAAAAGCCAGCTTGCTACCTCCTGGACCTTCGCTAGGCTGTCTGAGGAGGAGAAGGGCTTGGCATTCTGCAAAGAGACACAAAAAAGGAAAAAAGAAAAGAAAAAAAAGAAAAGAAACAGATGATGAGCATATGTTAATTATTTTCTTCTTCTCAGTTAGTGTTTATGGGGCAAAAATCATAAAAATGCTGAAGAGAAAAAATGAGACTCTTATTAGATATTCCATACACACAAACGCATGTTCATTGCTTACTGCCTCCAAAAGAAAGCGGGAATGTCATCTTCATATTCTATTCTTACATCTGAATTAAAATAATTAAACATTTGCTCTTGGAGACATTTTTACTGCTCAGCAGCAGACAAGGAAAAAAGGTGGGAGTGATTGTGTTTGGCTTCAGATCACACAGCGTTGGATGGGCAGAAAAAGCCTTGAGAGCTACTAGTGCTCCAGCCTCCAACAAAGCCAATAAACAAAGTCCAATCTGTCAAATACAAAAGCAAAACATGGCTTATATGTACCAGGAGCAAATCCAGTGCCTGTCCTTAAGACTTGTGTCTTGTCTACAAGCATCGGAAAAATGAGAGACATGTTGTGTATCGTCTAAATCTGCTGTGTTGCCGCTATGCTTTTCAGCAGTTTATGATGTCAACCCTGCTGAAAAAACACAGAAGTCACAGAGCTAGCTTCTGAAATGTCTCAAACTATATGTTAAACTGGAGGATAGGCAGCAGAGCTTTATCTACACTGAGACAGCTTCTCCCTCCGACACTGTCGCAGATATAGAAATGCAGGAAAGGAGCCAACTCAAGCAACAGAGCTAATCTGTCACCATCAAAGCATCAACCCTCTTGCTCCAAGTTTCTTTCAGTCCATATGTGCCCGCGTTTACAGGTACCTGACTGCATATATCAGGCCGATTCAACTGGCAGCTCCTGGCGTGAATCCCGTCCATCAACATCCTTAATCTGGATCGATGATTTGTAAATATGAAAAAGTATTGGTCTGAATAAATTATTTTTTCAAATGAGAGAGGGGCTAATTAGCTCATTCATTGGTAATGCCTATTGTTAAGGGTTTTTTTAATTAAAAAGTTATAACTCAGGCTGTTTAAGCAGGGGGGCTTTAAGAGAATCAAACTGAATTTACATGCAACATTGTGTTTATTGAAACAACAAGCTGCCTCTAATCTAGGATTACAAAGGTGGATTGTTTTTCCTATATTTCTGTACTAACTGCTTCTTCTCAAAATTGTAGAAGCTAATGAAGTGGAGAAAAAATAAAAGGTGCAGCGTTTTACACGTTTAACTTCCTAACTTTACAGGGCAGACATAGGAAACATCAGCCCCTTTGGCACTTTACTTTTTATTTTTCCAAATCTGGCTGTTTAAAAAAATATATCAAATAGGCAGGTAACACAATGGATTAGATGATATGACCATAGTTTTCTCTTCAGATACCCATTTGGATGTCTCACTTGGGTGGAGATGGTCATACAACAAACTATTCTTTAAGCATAATAAAGTTTTATAAAGATGTTTTTTACAATTTATAAACTTGTGTTGTTAAAACTGTATAATAAAAAAGACTAAGTAACAGTATTTATTGTGGCTTGAATCATTGAATGATTCCCTGCTGACACACCAACTGTTATATTTCTAGTTCAGCTGACATTTACTGACTGAAGTTAAATCATCAGTGTTTAGTATATTAGAGAACATTGTCAGCTGGGCCATTATCACAGTTGTTTGTTGCAAGTTCATGTCATTAGAACCAACCAACAGTGTCCCACATAAAAGACCCTGTAAAGGTCACCACTTCATGTTAAGTCTGTGTACTCGCAAGAATTTGGTGATATCATACAAATCATTGCAAGGTGATATATTGCTATTTTTTAATCTAAGAGCATAGTAGAACTGGCATAGTAGAATGCAATACCATATGCATAAAACCTAAAAGAGTACCATTTTATGTAGACAGAACAATTAAGATAAATAACATTTGTGTCTAGCAGTCATGGGCTTAAACGCAACACAAAATGAACCACTGCCACGAATCATGATATCACAATACAGTGGTTTGAGAATCAATACAGTATTGAATACAATAACATGATAGTCAAGTGTATCGATATTTTCTTACACCCCACATATCAATGTGCCTCAAGTGCTTCAAATGTTGTTTTCCAAATTGTGCTTTAATCCAAACTCTTGTTGGATTTTTCTGTATTTCTAGCAGCTAATTAAAAAGTTAACAGGTTGTTCTACTGGGAGCACTGATTCATTACTTCGTGTTATATTTCACTAAAGCCTCCAAATACAAGTTCTGCACAGGTCTCCTGTGCAATCCTCTCTAAAGGATCACAGGGCAGCTTGAAAAACCAAATGGTATTATAATATTAGTTGTATTGTAGATTTTTTTTGTTGAGTTTTCCTTGTCTGTTTTAAGGGTCTGAGGATAGAGGGTGTTTGTTGAACAGATTATAAATCCCTCTGAGGCAATTTTGTGATAATGGGGCTATATAAATATGACTGACTGAACTCGTTCCGACATCTGGCAAATCTACCAAACAGGACACAAAATTTCAGTTGTCACTGTCACTCCCAAACCATCTGGATTGTAAGCATCGACAAAGCCACACAATGTCACTAAATTGCTTCAATTGTTGTATTTAGGGCTCGATCACTGTCTGTCTGCTACGAAAATGAAAATAGACAACTGTAAATGTTGGCTTTCTCTGTTGACATAGCTACATTCTGCTAAAGAAACTGCTGGCACGTCCCATCCAAAGACGGTCCATGTTTAAAAAGATGGGGAAAGTATTTATGGAATGTATTAGATTGCAAATCATGTTTCCATTTTTCCACAGGCAGTGTCTTTGAATGCAAGTGCCAAGCATTCGCCAACAGCTGCCAGTGTTTTTCTTAACAAATACTAGCTTTGGGGTGACAAACGTTTGTGTGCATCATATGTTTTTATTAGTTGATCAGAGTTACAACAGCCCAGTTATAACCACTATGATTCAATGTTTTATAACAATAAAAAAAGTATATTCTTTTAACTATAATTCTCTACAGACACTCTTCCTCCATGCATCTAAATCTATGAACTCTGAAGACAGGATATGAGCTCAAACACAGACAGCTTAAAAGTACCAAAAAAGAAAATCAACTTGATACAGAATTTTTCTTCTACTAGGCTTATGCAAATAAAGGTAAGTGGGATGTGTGAATCATGGATTTGTTGAGTCCAAGTGGTAGTGGGATGAGTAGGTAGCATGCAAAGCACTTCCATCCTTAAAGCTTTTTAGTATCAATGACTTCCACCAATACATGTGACGCTGTAAGACAAGTTGTAAGAAATGAGTACTAGAGCGTAGAGCTGCAACAGTTAATCAATTATCAATCAATTAATAAATTAATCGCAAACCATTTTGATAATAGATTAATCCATTTGAGCAATTTTTCAAGAAAAAAGTAAAAATCCTGTGATTCCAGCTTCTGAAACGTGAATATTTTCTGGTTTTTTTTACTTCTCTATGAAAGTAAACTGAATATCTTTGGGTTGCGGGCAAAAAAGAGATTTGAGGACATCATGGACTTTGGGAAACACTCTTCTGACTTCTGACTTTTTATAGACCAAACAACTAATTGAAAAAATAACTGACAGATTCATCGATTATTAAAATAATCATTAGTTGCAGCCCTACTAGAGTAGAGCTTCTTTATGCAAAGGCACCAAGTGTGCTTACATTTGCAGTGGCAGTGAAGTTTGTAAGACCAAATAAATAAGATATTCTGCAGGCAATATTTGGCATATTGCTTGCAGAATATCTTATTTATTTGATACTGTGCATCACAAAGGGAGCTAAAACAGTTTTGTAGTTGAACACACACTTCCCTCATGTCACATAACTCTGTCCGCTGTGATTTAAACCCTTATTATGGTCTTAAATTTCACAAAGTAGACCACTTTTTGGTTTTAAGTTTTTATTCTCCTGATTTACAGACTAGTTCCATGTGGCAGTTCACTATCAGGCCAGTCAGCCGTTGCTATCTCCACAATCCTACCAGTGTGGCAACCCATTATCGTTCAGGAATAGGGGAATAACAATCTGGCTTGTTTGCATTTCTTGATCACAATCATCTCTCAGGCAGGGTTAAGCCCAGGAAACAGCAACAGCGTCCCTGCAAAACAGTGTCTGTTGTTTTGGTGGAACATTTGCATAAAGGGAGGTGAGCCATAGCACCAAGACTGCAAAATCCCAGCAAAAGAAAATTTTGGGTTCGTACCATTAGCGATCAGGTTAAGGTAACTTGCCGTTTTCAGTGTGTAGGTTGCTAGCTCAGAGGTTTCATGTAGCAAAGGGGACATCGAAAACGGTAAAACACAGATAGCGGAAGAAGGTCATGTCTAGATGGTAACTTTTGAATTGCGAAATTCTCGCAAGATTTGTTTACGTCGTTTTGCCTTCAGGATCTTCTGCCAGAAAGCCACTGTTCATTTTCCAATGTAGTCAAAATTGACTTATTTTAACCTAAACTATTGTCTTTTTTTTAAACCTAAATTAGGGCTGATCAATTTTGAAGAAATATCACACTGCAATTATTTTGACTAATATTACAATTTGCGATTACGGTGTGTTATTTTTTCAGGGATCTGTGTTAAACTGAAGTCTACAGAATTATGTGCTGGTCAGGATATCTCTGCAGCACCTCAATATTTAATTTAAAATGGCATTTTGACACACATTTCACCTTAAACAAATATCGCGCATCCTTCCAATTGACAATTGTAGTAGACTATATTGCAATTTTGATAAAATCTCAATTAACTGTTCAGCCCCAACCTTAATTAGTGGAAACTGAAAATAATACAAAAAAAACTTAAAATTTCCTAGAAGAGTGTACTCAGTTGAGTTCAACCTGCAAAGTATATTTGGACGTAAACCCTTTGTCATTACCATCATTTGGATTACTAACTGTAATTTATTAACATTTTTCCCCCAGTAAATAACAGGTTACAATTACATTTACTTCTGTAATTAAATTACGAAACCAGTTACATGTAAGCAGTTACTCTCCAGCACATCCTGTATCCTATTAGAGTGAAATTTTGTCGTAATTAGTGTGGCTATACAGAGTTACAATGTTATGGCCAAAAATGAGTGTGGTCACAGTGACCTTTAACCACCAAAATCTAAGCAGTTCATTCTTGCTTTCATGAGAAGGGTTGTACCAAATTTGAAGAAATACCCCCAGGTCATTCTTGAGATATTACATTCACAAGAATGTGATGGACATGAGGTAACAGTGATCGTTGACCACCAAAATCTAAGCAGTTCATTCTCAAGTCCAAGTGGACATTTGTGCCAAGTTTGAAGAAATTCCATCAAGGCGTTCTTGAGATATCACATTCACAAGAATGGGATGATCCAAAAACATAATGCCTCTTGCCACAGCTGTCACCTGCGTGGACTTTGTGGCTCTTTATACTACACATACACCACCTGACTTCTTAACACCTGCACTGAATCAAGTGCACACGCGCAAGTTTTGCAAATCTATGGTTAACATCTAGACACGTCTGACATAAATGATCAATGGCAGACTTATTCCAACTGCCTAGTTCATGAGTCAGACTACTATCAGGCACATAAGGTCAGAGGTTCGGCATTAGTCACACACATTACTGCGGAGAGGTTTATTTCTGTCTGTTGAATTGAACATAATCTTAGCTAATGTAGCTCTAAAAGGTGCCAATGGGCCATTTAAATGCCCGCATGAGGCCTCAAGCTAATCTTAACTGTGACAAATTAAGGATCAGCTATGCAGACTGCAGTTCCAAATCTCCTCGATGCACTACATACGAGATGAGAAAATATTTTTGGGAGGCTCACATACTTTATCTGTCTCAGTTGAAAACCAATTGCTTTGACCTTGAAGGAAAAGTCACTGGTCCCTTTGTAAGGCTTCTCCCTGTCTTTGCTGTATGGTCCCGGTGCGGTGGTGGGAAGCATTAGACCTATCTCAGATTGCACAGCCCCCCCCTCGGGACTGCCAGTCTATTGCTGTGAGCTCAGAAGAGGAAGGCTATGAATAGCTAAAGTTGTCCCTGCCTCTTACCGGAACGACCCGAGGTTCCGTAATTAGTTTCCTAAACACAGCATGAAATTTGTTTTGTTGTTATTGTTGTTCAAACAATTGTGAGTGGTGCAAACAGGATGAGAGAAATTGACGCACAATAAAAGCATGTTGCTGCTGATGAAACAAGGCAAATGTAACAGAGTTTTGATTCATTTATTGGCCAGGAGCTTTAGTGATCTTGCTCAATTGTAGTTGAAAAAGACGTATTTTTTTGAAGCTATCATTTAACCTTCAACTGCATGTTTCCTTTACTCAAACACCCCTTTAAATGGCAAGCAAAAATAGTTTCTCAATAGCAGCCGATAGAATTATGAAAATTGTTCTTCTATTAGAGCTTATTAAGTGTCTGGTGTGTTTTGAGTCATTTAACACACAGAAAGACGAAATCCCAGCAACACTTGTAGTGAACAAAGACTTGGCACATGTAATACTGTATACACAAGTTTCATTCATCAGTCGCTATTCTTAGTCCTGCAAGAGCTATGAGTGGACAGAAATAGCTTTGGGAAGTTGGGGAGGGCAGGTGTGAATTTGTGTCTCCTGAACCAAACTAGTGACACAGGTGCCCAAGAGACAGAGAGCCTCGGAGAGTAAACACAGAAAAAACATATTTCTTTTCCATGTTAAGGGATTATGATCATGACAACACGTGCTTAACATATTAATTACAAATTATCTCAATCTAGCCAACATTTTCAATAAACAGGCACCTCTTCCTCATCCCCAATCCCAGTGCCCCCTCTCCTACCACATCCCATCCCTGTTTGCTAACATGAACACCATAACAATTTAGAAATGTGCCAGTTATGAATATGTCAGTTTTGTCCACAGCTCCAAAGTAGCAAAAGAAAAAAGAAAAAAATATTAATGCAGCAACAAACAATAACAAAGTTTTACTTCTTAAAAACTTTTTATGCAACTGAAAGAAATGGAAGCTCATCCTGTTTCTTGGCTAAATAGTTTGTGGCATGCAAACTTGGACAGAATCTCTTTAACTGCGCCCTAAAGAGTGTTATTATAAATGCTTTGTGGCCAAAAGATTTTCTCTTTTCTTAGAATAATAAGATGAGCTTTGATAAAGTGTGGCCAGCGCTCACTCACTGGCAGTGCAACATAAATCCAGACAGTCCCTGGTGTAGCTGCTGGTGGTGGAGGGTGGGGGGATTTCTTCAGTGGGTGGTGCCAAGTTGGCACTTCACAGATAAAGCCACAGCTGCGGTACAACAGACATTACTTTAGCCTTGTATGGAGACTCAACATGGGACACGTCAGTAAGAGTGTGCTTCTCTTGGGTGGATGTAGAGTTCTCCGCATGCTGAGACAGGTGGGCAACAGGTATGCAATAACTTTCTATGGACAGCATCAGAGCAGTAGCTAAACCTGCTACCTATTGAAACTGGGGCAGCACAATTAAATAAAATATTATCAAAATCACTATATGGCAAAGTGCATTATCCCAATTGCTGAAGCTGCAATTTTTGGATTAATACATTTTTAACAACAGCATAATGATGAGTTCTGAGCACTGTAGTGCTGCAGAAATGCCCATTTTGTAGGCCTACAAATCCTGTTCTCCAGATGTAAGTAAGCATACCTGTTTGTAAAGACCCCAACAATTGTCAAATCATCATAATTTTAATAGTTTTTTGTGAAAATTAAAATTGTGATGCAAAAATTAACATTCCCACTAATCCTTGATCATCTGTCCAAATAGTCATAATATGATTTTTTCCTGTATCACGCAGCCCTAAATGAAACCAAGACAAGTCAGTAAAACCTGGTCTTTGAGCTACAATACAACCATTTAAAGATCTTTGTTAAAACAGTTAAACACTATCACTGCTGAATCAAATTACACCCAAAGGCAGTCTGAGATACAGTCAGGGCTGTGACATTTTGGGCTGGAAATAAGCTGCCTGATAACAGCTCTAAGTTTTTGCAAAATTATTTCTAAGGTTTCCTGAGCCATTTTGTGCATTTTAACTGTTCAGTATCAGTCATAAGGTCTGATCTACTTATGGTCCAACTGCAACCCACTGAACTCTATTTACACCAAAAGTCGATATATCCTTATCAAGTTTATGAACTTCTCAAATATCAGCCTGTAAGTCAGCAAGTAAAGTACATTTCTATAGTAAAGTGGTAGTGCCACGTGGTGGAGTCCATGGAGGAGGAACCACACCCTCTGTAGATTTAAACTTCTCATTCTGAGCCAACGAAAACACAATTCTTATTTTAAGGTGAGTATTCACTAATGAAAATATACCTATGGATATTATTTTCCATCTTTGTCATATTTTGTTATTAGATCCCCATAAATCTTACACACTGACTGGATCTTTGAGTTTGAAGGTTTAGACGCCACATCCTCAAACATTCAACACTGGTCATCAAGTATAAGAGACGAATTATTTCTGCCACTGCACAGCCTTTACAGCTGGCAGAACTCCATTTATCATGTCCCATTAATCATGGGACTTAGTGACCTTAAACTGGTTGCCAGTAAATAACAGCTTAATTTAAGTTGGTTGAGAAAACTGTTTTGAAGGATAAATGAGACAAAACTTTCTCACCAATTAAAGACAGTTTTGTCAAAAAAAAACTTTAAGGCAGTGCAAGCACAAGTAAGAGAACAAACTTTATGTAACATCTGTCACCACCACTATTTCCAGTAAAGTGGTTTGCATAATTAAAGTGTGGTTTAATGGGGCGCATAAGATTCTCCTCTTATTCCAGTGACTGAGGCAATACTGTACATTTAATTCATTCTGGTCAAAATAACCAAACTGTTTTCCACTGACATATGCTTATTTGTGAATCACTGATGTCCAGGTTGGTAGTTGGATATGTGAAAACAGGGGGATCTATAAAAATACATATTTTAAATCATTCAATTTAACAATTGATGTGGCTTCTGAGGAGATTCTTCTGTGTTTGATGATTGATTGCAAAAACTGGGATCCTTGGAGGGTTGAAATGTGACAATGATTTCCTGCTTTGAAAAGGATGAAACCTAACTTTAAAAGAGGCTCAATCATTTCAAGGCTACTGGACGCAGGTAGCACATAAACCCTGTTGAGAATAAGGAAAGAAAATTAGAGGACTGAGCTGAACAACCCCAAATGGCAGCAATAAATCACACCAAAGTGACCTTAATAGAACAGTGGGAGAGAGTGAAGAAAATATTGGCTGCTCACAAAGCACATAGTAACAGATATAGATCAAGCAGCGGATGTATATGGTGGCTCCACTTAGATTGTCACATATTAACAGTGGGACATTTGAGAAGACTGAACAAACCAATATTAGTGTTGTACAGCTGACAGACATACAGTGCTGTCTCATACTTATAGAGCTGCAACAATTAATCTATAATGAATTAATCACCAACTGTTTTGATAATCAATTCCTTTGAGTTGGGTTTATTTAAGAAAAAACAAATTCTCTAATTTCAGTTTATTAAATGGGAATATTTTCTGGTTTTCTTTACTCCTTTAGGACAATCAACGGTTGTGGACATCTGAGGACGTCAGACACTGCCTGACATTTGTCACCATTTTCTTACATTTTATGAACCAAACACCTAACGGATTACTAAACATACCTGCCTCCTGAATCAAGGCAACATGTGACGCATAAAATAACAAAAGCTCATGAGAGTTTTGACTTTTGCAATTATAGATTCATTGAGACAATAAATGCAATATTAGGAGCCTTTTTCCAGGATTCCTCCAATGTCTTTAAATCCTATCCTATAAATCCTATAAATACGCTGCATTTCTTGAAACCTTTGTGTCTCCAATTCAACTCAGACGCTATCAATCGATGGCTCTATTTAGAGCTGGTGCCCTGTGATGTCTCAGAGGAAGAAAGTGAAACCTCAATCCCAGAGCTGCTTGACAGAGGCACAACATTTTTCCACATTCACTTCATAGTTAAGTACTTTTGTTCTGTGACAATGCTTTCTCAGAAAAACAATGAATTCTGTTCAATATAAAAGTGACATTAAGGCTTTGTCTATAAGCTCTACGCCTCCTCTAAAACTGTCACTCATTATCTATTTTTCCATTTGAATTGTTGCCATGCAACAGCCCAATAATACCACAACATTTTCCTTTGTGGATTTCTATCATTACTCGTGAGAGCATAAATCTTCTTAGAAACTAAGAGAATCAATCTCCTCCACTGTGAGAATGGACTGCTGCCAGAAGGACTCTCAGGAAGGGACTTAAAATCCCAGTTAGTGCTGGCCAACTATTAAAACAGCCATGTACATAGCGAACAATCAAAGAAGAGGGAACCCTAGAAGCTACGGCCATGAGACAGAAGCCTGTGATAGAGCAAAGTCACACTTACACTGGCACGTGCACACAAGCACTCAGACACACACAATCTTGTTTGGCTTTTTTATTTGTTCCATTAGGAAAGGCTTTTTCTCCAATTGATGAGGGGCAGCAATCACTGTAAACCACAGGCAGTCTGAAGGCATCCATTTAAATGACTCTGCCAGCTGAGAGCAAGTCCACTGTTGTCAAGGCAGCAAGACAGCCATTAAATTACCTGGTTCCATTAAAGAATCAATTACTGCGCTGCTCTCCCTGGTAGCGCCGTTCTTATACCTGAGAAATCGTTTCGGACAAGCAAAACAGATCAACAAGGACACTGTACTTCACACTCGGTGCTTTCTGCAATATGCTGTCAGGCCCTATGTGTTTCCTGCATTGCACACATGGGTGACAATAACGCCTAAAAACAGGCATGTAGCAACAGCGTCAGTGGACGCTGACGCATCGTTACCTTTGGTTGAGGTGGGCAGCCACTGGCCAGGCGCTGCAGCTGTTCTGAAGTATGGCTGGAGAAGAGATCTGAGCAGCAAGCTGTGCGGCCCAGTCTCTTCATCAGAGAGGAGATAATGCTGCAGCCACAGCCACACATCGACTTGCTCATTAGGAGCCCGACTGTTGTGGGGTTAGAAAACGTGTGGGGAAAAAAAAAGAGACAAGCCCCAAGCTGCAGCCACTTCCTGGTCCTCGCTGAATTCCCTGAGTTCACAGCTGATGCCTTTTCTGAAATGTATTCCACATGGTGCTGCTCCACAGGTACTCAGTCACTGAGATCAGGTAGGTTTTATCTCCCGTCACCATAATACAGCTGCAGACACTCACCTTAATCCACAGTGAGGGCACTTGAGTTGGGAAGTACAGTTTGTCGGTCCATTTCCCTCGTGATTGCTTCCCACTTACTCCTCTCCCCTATGCTGTACTCTTGCCTCTGAACAGCACACACCTCCTGCCGTAGCTCCCCCCTGTTTGCAAAAAAATTCACTCCCATCCACAGAACACCTTCTTCTGATATTTGCAAATAGCACTCAGGATGCAACGCCTGCCACTACTCTCTTCTGTCTCCCACAATTTCCATCCGCTTCTCTCCACTCCCTCCACTGCCTTCGGCTGCTGTGCAATGAGGATGCTATCCCCGTCAACGCTGCTGCCACCACTGTACACTCCCCCCCACCATCACCACCACCAGCAGCAGCTCCTCCAGCAGCAACCACTCAGACTGAGCTCCTCCAACTTGCCGATAAAAGTGCTTCCCTCATATGACACTGGAGCTCCTGCTTGTTCCATTAATTGAGGAAGCAGTGGATAGAATATTAGAAGAAATCCAAGCCACTCTGCATGCACCAGAAGGACTGATAAGCAGGATACAGTGTGGATGCGGTGGGGGAGGGGTCCAGTGTAAGCATTTAGGAGACAATAACTGAGCAGACAGGATTATTATGGTAATAATCTGTCACTGCGGTCAGGATGCCGCTGATGACTGGTGTAATAGCCAGTGAAATAAAAGACAGTTTCTCTAACTGATCAAGAAAAACGGCAAGTGGAAAAAAACACTCTGAAGTTATTAAGCTCTATCATACTGATTTACAGTTCTTAAGCTTTTATTAAAGCATCATATTATCTGATAAATACAGCCTGCAAGTCTGTGATTAGTGCAAGTACAAACATCTGCAACAGAAGTGCATAATATCTAATTCCCTTAAACATCTGCCCCAGCTTCAGTGAGACTGCATATGCAGTGCTCACCTTGTCATTACAGATGTTTGACCTGATGAGTCTAGAGACGCGCAGGGACAACGTGAACATTATTCAGCGCAGAGGCTAATAGTTACCAGAGTTAATGAAGCCGAGAGGCCTTGGGAGGGAGAGATAGTGAGTGGGAGGGGCGGTAATGATGGCAAGGCAAAGATAGGATAACAAAAAAACTAAGAATGGGCTTTCTGTTAAAGGAACGGCAGCAGCTTGCTATTAATAGCCCACACACATAATAAATTTAAGTGACTATTCAAAATCAATGTCCGCTTCATCACCAATGAAGACCCTGAAAAATGGTGAAGGCTATCCCAAAACTGCAAAATACAAACACTAACCAATTAGAACAACAGCTTCCTGCACATGGCCACAAGAAGAAAATACCTTTTAAATGTCAGAAAATAAACAGTGCATTGATTAGTATTCACAAGAATCAAGTCGAAAGAAGGCACAACATTCATAGTTGCTGGTTCTGTACATATTGAGAATTTCTTATTCCAGTGATTCTGTAATACTGTGATTCAAACCTGAAATAAATAGCTGATTAAATGATTACTTGATCAACAGAAATTAATAGGCAGCTATTTTGATAATTACACTGTTTCCTCTCGTCTTTGTGCAGCTGTGGTGTTTTTGAGCAACAATTCTACATTTGTCTTTAATCAGTGTAAGGTTGGGCATAAGATATTATACAAACTGCGATTCTTGTGCTAAAATGATTTTAAATCATAATATAATCATTATTTGTATAACACTAGACTGTATATTTTAGTTTTAGATGATAGTATGATGCATTTACAATGTTTATTTTATTTTAATTTCACATTTTTAATTGCAGTGGTGCTAATGTCCCTGCTGTGCTGCAAAATTAAAACAGTGGAAACACTGAATCAATTATTTGAGTTTTAAGTAGAAATAAAAATTCCAAACATTTTACGCTCCAGGCTTCTCAAATGTGAAGACGTGATGCTTTTCTTTGTCTTATATCAAGTTTGACACCATGGGCGTCCCCTGAGAAAGAATTTTCTCAGCATATAGGCCCACTGGTTTACGTTTTGGAAAATTGGCACCATTAAAAGTACCAAATTAGCTACTAGCAGTGCCTGTTTGGAATGTACTCAGTCACGTAAAGACAGCGATCACTGGATTAATTTGATATTGAAGAAAAGTCCATCTTCAGTCATGTTTTAAACAATATAAAATGCTCTGCAAGAAGTAATAAATTATGTGATGTATTTTGCAAAATAAGTTCAAATACCTGGCTAAATTGGCTTACGTATAGCTCTACACCTTGCTTCATTTAGTATCTAAGGAGTCATGAATATGTAAATGGAGCCCACAAAAACACACCACACACCCAAACTCTGACCCCTGCCACAAAGTAGCTGCACTTGACTTGTTGTGTTGTTAGCTAATCACAGTAACTAGCTACGTCCGGTTTCTCCCGTGGGCTGGGCATCACTGTTAATAAAATGTTTAGCACCACCCTCGCGATTAACGGAACTGGCTCCTCAGGTTTATGATGTGATGTCATATATCCAGCATGACTGAATCCATTTTTTGAGACTGCCCTTGCTCACTGCAGTTTCAAAGCAAGAAATGCTCAGACATGGTGTTTACAGCTTATACTGCTCCTGATATGTCTTGTAATTTTTACTGTTAGTAACACAATCTTTTGAAGACATGACCTTTGGTTCTGGAAAATTATGGACATATTTCACAACTTTCTGGCATTTTAGAGACAAAACCATTCCTACAGTAGTTGAGAAAGTAATTGGCAGATTAATAAGAATGAAAACAGCCTTGACAGACCGGTTAGGGAGCCTAGCTCTGTCCTGAGATGCCCCCTCGACCCAGTGGAGGTGGTAGGGAAAAACGAGAATGATGGCTAAATTATCATCCCTGATGGAGAACATGTCCTGCCCCATGCAGGATACTCTTACAGCACTGGACAGCTCCTTCAGTGACAGTCTGCTTCACCCGCAGTGTGTGAAGGAGAGATGCCGCAGTCCTTTCTTCCTGCTGCTGGCAGATTTAACAATCAACGCCGCTGCTGCTGGAGCACAAACACCAAAACTGACTAATTCACTGCAAATTTAATGCATACCAAACTGTGGAATATCTGTATTTCCTATGTGCAATCCTATAAATTTTACTGTTAGCTCTGTTTACATCTGTTTAAGTTGTTTTTGTTTTATTTTCTCTTATGTATTGCTTGTTATGCATTTATCAACTTGTGTTGTAACATACAAATGTCCCTGTTGAGGGATTAATAAAGGATTATCTTCTAATCAATACTGGTTAATTGCAACCCTACTGCAATTTAATACCATTTTTTGTGATTTCTAGTAACTATGCAGAATCAATTGAAAGTGTTCCATTATGTGTTTCTGAATCATCTCTACTGATTTTACAAGCAGGTGGCAGGAGGTTGGAAGGCAGGTAAAGCAACAGGTTGTTTTTTTCTTTCTTATCATTTATCTCTTAATTTGGCAAGATGGGTTTACATGCACCACTGGGGCTGGCTGGCTTTGCAATGAGCTCTATTAATCAAGTTTCAGGGGGTCCTTGATACTATGAAATGCAGAGCAGTGGCAGGTGCTGTTTGACATCTCTCTACTGGTATCCATCCCATGCATGTGCAGCGTCACTATCCTCTACCTTACCATATACATTCAGGTGAGTGAATCAACCAAGCTCACAGCAAATAAAAAAAGAGAAATGTCAAAGAAAATCCACTGCCATTACTAAGTGAGACATTTTTCCTTCAGTCCCATGACTCTCAAGATGTTATTCTTTCCTGTTATTCATCTAAATTTAACAGCTTGCATGTTTTTTTTGTTTGTTTTTTTTAGTCCAGGTTTATTTGCACCAAACAACCAATGAACCGGCTGTATAAACATTATCTGTGACTAACTAGAAACCTATTTAGTGATTCAGTGACCTTGGGTGTCTGTGGAGTGTGGTTTTGTGTGTTTGTTTGACAGCTCAAATCTAACTGATCTCCTCCACCTATTTGTTATTTTCCACCTGTCTTTCATCTTCTGGTTTCTGTACAGTTATGAAGTGGAATCATAAAAATAATGTCATAACACTGTCACCCACATCAAAGTATTTCAAACTAGCGCATACACTCTTAGTTTGCCCCTCTCAGAGCAAAACTGGATCTAGTAACATCCACTAATGTCTTTATAGCTGAGTTTATATGCAAACACGCCACCTCTGAGATTGTCTTCATGTGTGAATACACCTTTGAGAGGTGAATTACAGTGTGTATCCACAGAGAGAGCGCTGAAGTATCTCTGCCTCTGGGGAGTCCACCCTGTTCAGTATTCTACATACTGGCTGGGTTAAATGACGCAAAGAGATCCGACTCTACAATCGACTGCCATTAGTCTCTTCTTAGGTGGATATTGCAAAAATGACAAGAGGTGTTATTGCTCCATCCGTTTATTTGGGTGAAGTGCATCATGCTTTGGTGTGCGACTGTGACCGACTGCCAATTGTGCCCAACATAAAAGGTGGTGGGAAAGGGTAATAATGAAGCACTTAAAGCTGTTCTCCGTGCTCACTCACTGGCACATCTTTGTGCTGTTGATAGAAGTGCTACTAAAGGTGACACCTCGCTGTGATTCATTGCAACAGAGATTTCCTGAAACACCAGGTTGCCGTCTCTCTGGAACAAACAGCTCATCAGGAGAAAAATGGTACACAGCAAACACAGAGACCAATCTACAATCTTCAGAAACAATCTATAAAGAAAAGTAACACTGTCAAACCGGAACAAGGACAAAAGGGCTGCATTAAAAAGTCCCGGCACAGTGTACATGTAGCAGCTATCATTAAAGCAGCACTGTGACAAAAAGTGTTATCCTGAATCATCATGCTCCATAAGCAAAAAAAAAAAAAACATGTTTACGGTTTTATTCTTTTCTTGGCCAGGACTGAAAGAAAGGGCAGGGTGAAAGGGTGCCCTATTCATTATTTATGAATATTGCTTTTCACTGTGTCAGCTCACTGCTTCAGTATTGATCCATAAAGCGGAGACTCGCTGCACCATAGCAGAGGAAGACATAATGACACAAGGCTTACATGCAGCAGCTATAGGGTGTATCAAACCCCAGTGGGCCAGTCAGACGTGTCTGGTGTATATAACATGGCATAATTTCACTGTATTATTTGTCCCACGAAAAAAAAAAAAACTATATAAATTCTACTTTCTGCAGTGTGCCACACAACTTATATGCAGCACTGCATTAACTGAACAAAAGCTCTACTGATCAATACTCTAATGATCTGAGGTTTTTCCTCTCGTCAAGGAGAAGAATCGGGCATTGGACAAAGCAGCTGATGAGTTTACAAGAAATCGGATAAACAATATGTCTGTTTAGAGCTGTCACCACTCTCCACCACATCTCCACGTCATGATTTCATAGATAGATTTCTTTTATTAACTGGATTAAAGATCAACAAAAAATTCACTATATGTTTAAGGATAGATGATAATCAGGTTGGGTAACCAGACAAATATATCAGCAATCAGTAATCAGTAATATCAAATTATGATACCAATACCAAGTACTTCATGGGATGTGTTTTTCTTCCGACTTTATTCCATACCCATCACATGAATGGAAGAATTCCTGAAATAATCCTCCTGCAACTTATGAATTTATTTATATCAGATGCCACCGGCAAGTAGTTTAGCCATACTTTGGAACATTTTTTGATACTACTGATACTCAGCACTAGCCTGCAGCATCTGGCTGAGTCCATTGCCAGTTTGGTGTTTTTGGTGTTTTTTTCTTTATCTTTTTTTTTGTGGGTGGGTGGGTGGAGGGGCAATTTTTGTCTTTTTGTTAATTTAATGGTTTGCCTCTGGGGAAAGAGTGAGAGCTGCTGCTCAGCAACAGACACTCGTTCAGTGAGTTCACCCAGCAGCACAAAGAGGCCAGTAACAGCAAAGAGAGACAGCAGGGAAAAACAGAGTGTAGAGTCACAATATTTTCAAATCCTACTCAGTGAATTAAGGGTTTAATTCAACCAAACCAGAAAATCAGAGTCGGTGATTGTTGGAAAAGTTGAAAGACTAACCAAAATGGTTTTGGTGAGTTTAATTTTGTTCCTGTTAAGTTTAAACGTGTTTTTATCTACAATCACCGATTGTTGGGCTGACAGTGGCCAGTTGGAAAATATTAAGATATTGCCCTCGATAATAATCCTCTGCACCTCACTGTACCTCGAAGCTCACTTTTGAAAATTCAAGGCCATAGGATATGGGAAAGCTCTGTCCATCATCGGTGACTCCTCAGGCTGAAACTACAAAGCGCCCCTGGCAAATAAACAGATCGAAAAGGGATCTTTTGTTCTTAGTACAATAAATTTCATGAACAAGCTGCATTTATCAGCAGTCTTCTGCATTGAACATCTGTTGTACACTGTGTATATGTTGTGTTAATTGTTTTGATGGGATGAGATCTGTTGCACTGATATAAAGTGATGCTGTTATTAGCCTGTATCTGGTGAGACCAAAGGAGATTTTCTGGCTTCATCTGAGCAAATAAGTGGTATTCTACTCTAAAATAGGTTCAGACGTGCATCACAGTGGTTGATGCACAACAAAACAGCCGCCTGTGGGCCAATGCAGCTTTTGTACTTGAACTTCATCCAGGGGATATGTTGACTTGTTTTTTGGTTGAAGATATCAGCACTCATCTCACCACAAAATAATCACAGTGCGGTTCAAAAAAGCTGTGTCACTGCTGGCTCATCTTCCATTGTCGACTGAAATGTGGCATCATTACACCACATGCTGATCCCTTAATGCTGTAGACTAACCTGCGTTACCGAGATCACACATGCATAACTTTCAATTAGCCTTCTCTGTTGACATTTCTCTCTCTCAATATGAAGTGTAACAAAGAATATCAAAAAGAAGCTGCATAATTGCTGAAACAAATAGGGACTTGGGGAGCATAAAAATGCATCCCAGTGTGTCAGAGGTCTATGCTAACACTGCAGACAGTCCACGATTGGAGAAAATTTGATAAGGGGCGATCTGGTGCAGAGAGAGAGAAAAAGAAGTTAATATGGAGTCTCAAACAGCCTAAAACATTTAACATTATTTACTGTGGAGCTAAGCAGGCCTGACAGCAATAAGTTTTCAACCAGAAGCTCAGACTGCAAAGACTGAAAAATGCTAAAACTATTGTAACCCGACATTTTTTTAATATCCTCCTCTAATAAACAATTTTTTGTTGTTGTTTATCACACACTAAAAAAAACACCTGTCAAATATCGTTTTCTGAAAACTGAATTTAAATCAAACTTAAGCAGAACTTTTGTCTTTGTGTTTGCAAAATGAAAACTCCAGTGTGCAAGAAAATGTTTTTACTCTCAAGAAAGATATAGTTTCTTAAAAATCATACAAACATGTATGTTGGTTGCATGTTAATACTCTCAACACAGAGGCTGAAATATTGTGGTTCATATAAAAAGTACTGTAGCACCGCCACAAATATATCAATAATTCTATGCCCCTAAAACTTTGACTCAGACACACACATTTTGTCCTGAACCATTCTCTTGTGAGGCCCCTTGCTATTATTCTTCATTACTGCGAGATAACATGTCATTACATGGCTTTTCAACCATGAAAGATTACTTCTGAGCCACTTCCCAGACTGCACAACTATATTGGGACACACCAGCTCCACTTTTTTTCTCTCCTGATACCAACTCTTGACACCTAAATCTCTGATATGGGCCAATACAGAGTACTGATCCAATACATACGTTCTTCTTTATCAAGCTGGTACATACAGAGTTATATGGTTATATGGGACTTACAGGGATGTTAACTACTTTCAACAGGTTGCAAAAAACACACTTTGATTATTGCAGATTATCTCTTGTGTGCTTATGTTTGATAACATTTCTTTTTTTTTTTTGGCAGCATGTAAATACACTTATTTGCATGTTTAAAGCTTGTGTTAAAAAGAAAAGAGGGCAAAGAAAAAAGAATGATACAAAAACATAAAGAAACCACAAAATATATATCATGACAATATCTTAAACATTGATGACGTACCGTTCATATTGTGCATCCCTAAAACTTAAATGAAATTTGTACATTTTTGCCACAAAATCATGCTGTGTCTTAATTTTATTCTTATATAATGTCATGGTGTAAATGTAAAGCATGTTTAAAAGCCAATTAGTTCCCTCCTTTTGTTTACTAGCCTCTACACCCTTTATTTAACATTTTAGTCGTAATCCCCTTATAAACGACATATAAAGCCAATTGTACTGCGCCTGAGGTCTGTCAAGTAAATCTATAGCTTTCTCTTCATTGAGAGGACTGCTGAAGCCATTAATGAGAAATTAAGGTAGACTGTTGTGTAACCAGTGTCTCATAAACAAAGCTTAAAGTCTAAATACTCCCTAAACAAAACAACACAACCATTAACGTTATCAGAACGTCACCAAGGTAAATTATTTAGCTAATCTGTACTGTTTGAATCTCCGAGTGAAGAGCAACACACTTTGAAAGAAGCAATAAGATTCGGACTTAATCAAGTGGCAAATGTGTGATAATTACCATGGTGGCATTAATCTCTTCAAAACAATTACTGGTTGATATATTTAGGTGGCCTTACAAATTATGTCCTCAATTATCCTGAAGCTCGCAAATTCTGACAAGTGAAATGAAAAACACTGATGAAAGCAGATAGCAGTATACATTGGGGCAGCACAATTAATCGAAATCTTGTTGAAATTGCCATGTGGCCAAATGAGGAACAAAACAGCATCATAAAGTACCATGGTGATGCAGATGTAAGACAAGGCACAACAAATATTACATCATTGTGATTTTAATAGTTTTTACAGTGAAATTAAAAATTGTCGATGAAAAACATGATCATTCCCACTAATCATGAATAATATCACAATATAATCACAACATTTGTCAAAATAATATGACTTTTTTTTAACATATTGTGTGCATCCCTCATTGTTTGTCTTAAAGCATGGATCCTGTCATAATAAAAGCCAGTATCTGTTCAGAATATCATGAACCAAACATTAAAACAATGACACAAATTTCTGTGTCATTTGAACAAAAAAATCCTCAACATCATGAGCAGAAAGATGTGACTGAGCTTATAAACACATAATTTCCTCTGAGTAGGCTGCACTCTAGTGGACAAAGACTGAAAACTCAAGCAGCACTGCAACTAACAGTCACTGAAGAAAAGGCAGATTGTGGATTATTTCTCAGTATTAGAGAATATTCACAAACATACTGGCATATTTATTTTGCTGATAAGGTTGATTCTCAAAGACTAAATCTGAGCTGTGATGAGATGATATTTATCCCTCCTCACCAGGGACCAACATTAGCCCCAGCACAAATAATATATGGCAACAATTATATAACATCACAAAATTACACAGAGGAGCAGATTTGACCCTCACCAGAACTCATATTTGGGCAGCAGGCCAAAGCAAAAAGAGGTCCAGTAAAGTCACAACTTCCTGACTCTCAGACACAGCGACAAAGTTATATTTCCTGTTTTCAACAGGATCTCCGAAGCATGAATGACTGAGAAAGTGTTCACCACACCCCTCAAAGGACGACACAGATCCTCACATCAACCCCCCCCCCCCCCCTTCTACAATGCAGCCCAGTGCAGCCTCAAAGCAGTGATGAAAAACACAAAACATTTGATTTCATAGAAGACCCCATCTGCAATATCTCTAATACAATAGTGAGCTATAATTTTCAACACTAAAAACATCATCTGATCATAAAATTGGCATTCTTAAGAGGAGTCTCTGAAAAGTGCAGGAAAAGTCTACAAAACCATAACAACACTGGACCAAAATTGCTACTGTCTCTAAAAAATTCACAAACATAAAGTATAGTGTTGGCATGTAACTAATTACATTTACTCAAGTACTGTACTTAAGCACAAATATCAGGTACCTGTAATAAATTTCAGTGTTTCCATTTTATCCAATTTATAATTCTACTCACCTACACCTCAGAGGCAAACAATTTATTTTCTGCTTCACAACATCTGTGTCTGATGGCTTCAGTTACTAATTATTTACAATTTTTCATACCCTTCTTGTCACACACAGCAAATGTTGCTGGCGTTTCCCATGGCTTTCAAGCACCTGTTTTTGATAAATATCTAACACTTTAAAAATTGTCTTGGTTTATTAGACTAGCTCTGTGTTTCTCACCAAGGAAGAAGATATGTTCTGCGTTTCAACTTATATGTTGTTTTAGACCGCCCGCCTCCTTCACGTGGCGTCCTCTACTCACATTTGCACGAAGACAGACAGACAGAGGCAGACCTGAGTGACGTGTTGGAGAGGAGAGCAAATACAAAACATCACTCGCTAAGTGATGCATGTGCAAAACCATGTCTTGAAGATTATTTACTTTTTAAAAACACTTTTTCAACCATTGTCCCAGTTTGGCACCTGACTGATTGAATACACTGGCCCGACGTAACCTTTTACTGGCCCCAGACCATGGAGCAATGTATCCTGACCCTAACCTGACACTGGTTACCTGCATGTACAGAGCCTGAAGCAAATAGGGCTGACTACTGTCATTACTGACCTACTGTCAGTAGATCCTGCCTTATTTTCATTTGCAAAATATGTCCAAATTTAAAAATGATAGTAGAGTCAAAGTTGTTTAAACTTTCTGGACTTTTAAAATGTGCATCAGCAGCAATTGCTACTGTCCCCTGCTATCCTCCACTATCAATTGTCTGTATGTTCTACTGTGGAGCAGGAAAAAAGCTGTTCTGAATTATTTACAGAGAATGAGTGGGTGAGAGGTGTGGTGGGACTGATTAGGGAGCGACAGAGGATGGTTAAATCTCAGTCCCTTTCAACAGTCTGCTTAGGAAGCAGTTTTAAATTCAAATTTTCAAAGGACCTTTTCAGGAAATGACAGCAGTGCACTTCTTCCTAAAGGGATTCTGCAGTATGTGGTCACCCTTTTACTGAAATTCATTATTCTTCTATTCCTTAATGTTTAAGCCAAAGATGTTCCGAGAAAATGAAACAAGCAGAAGCATGCACAGTTCAATGACTGAACAAATGTCAAAGTGATTTGGTTTCAAGATGAAACATTAGTCATTTCTGTCTCTTGTTTGCAACAAATTCATCACTCAAGTCTGGAGCACAAGCAGATAGTACTGGGATACAAGTAGGAAAGTAGCACTTGGATGAAAATGCAATCCCAGACCATCACCCTGAATTATTCAAACTCCATATCAAATTTCCTTTATCCGGTCCCTGAGACCAGGGTAACAGCTTTAGGGGGAAGACAATGTTAACATTTTGACATTTGAGTGCCAGTCCACACTTTAAAAATGCAGCAGAGAGCCAAGCAAGGCACTGCTACGTGCTATCACTTTACCTTTAATTCACCGACGCGTGCCTGGGATGAATAATTCAAGACTTACGCCACACTCCTGGCTTTAAGGAAGAATCCCCTTTACAGCAACAATCACAGAATACATCATAAACACATTAACTGTACGTCTTTGGCCTCTCAGTCAGTGTTTACAGCTACACATGCATCAACCTCAGGGCACGCAATAATGAATGTTTGCGACCTGGTCTTATGAAAATGTTTTTTTCCTGCCTGAAAACAAGATTTCCAAAAATATAAATTATGTTTACCAATGAGTAGACGAACAGTATAAAGCTACAAACCAAAAGTAATTTATTATTTTTGTTTTCCAGCTATTCACATGCCTTTTCAGCCGCCTGCTTCCACAAACGGCTATCACACACATAGGATGTCTCGGAGTGAATTCACCTCCTGTTTGTTCATAACAGCTCCAACAACTTCCACTGTGTCTCGTGTGCAAGTGTGAAAGGTCTGCATCCTGCCTGAGATGCTGACAATGAAACACAGGGTGGGGCCTTCCGTACATCCACTGGTGCGATCGTTTTCTTGTCCTTCTTGATCTCTGTGGCACTTTTTTCCCACTCCATTAGATGACACATGGCTTACACATCCTCACCAAGGGAGATGAAGTAGACAATGCACTCAGATGCGAAACCATCAAACATTCACATTATCAGACACACCAGCATTTTGTGGCAGGATGGTTTCGCTTTCTGTCATGAAACACCACTATTTAAAACAAGTGTAAAAGGTTTAAGGACCACACACTAAAAGAAAGATAGGTCAGGACTAATAACACTGAGATTGAGTTTTCATGTGTGTAGAGCTAGACAGTTAGTCATATGACAGATGATTACTCTGCGACTAAGTGGATGATTCACTGATCAATTTTCTACTTTTCTCTGCATTATAATCACTGCAAATTGAATATATTTGACTTTGGACTGTTGGTTGGAGAAAACAAGCATTTTGAAGACCTCATCTTAGGGTCTGAGTACTTGTGATGACTAGGTTTTTGATTTTTCGTAAACTATACGATTATGAAAAATAGGAAGTACCAGCCTTAGTCACAGTAAGCCTTTGCAACATTACTTCCATACTACTATATAAAAACATGTTGTACGTAGCTCCACAGCTAAAGCATGCTCTCTGCTGTGCCCCGTGATGATAAAGCTGAAAAAACTGTCTTTCATCTACAATGAAATGTGGTTCTACATTTTGGATAACTTACAAATATAAACTGTATAATCATTTAGTACATCAGAGTAGGGGTGAGCGATATGATGATCTATATGGTATGACAACAGAAAAGCATCTATCATTTTATGTTATGCTCAGTCAGTTCATTGTGTCACAAATCACACTGTTTATGCCAATTTTTTACGGCATTTGGACGGCGCTCCACATGATGTGGGCAGGAAATTTGCATGGAGGCAACACAAACACACATGGAGGACGGTGAACGTGACACAGAAGTGGGTAGTTCAGAAAATGAAAAGGACTCCGACTAGCCAAGATAAAATGAGGAGTTTGTATCTAAAAGAAGGGCTACTTCTGTCACACAGATGTGGTTTGTGTATGAAAAGTCTGATGCAGACTAGAAAACTTTGTGTGGTGGGGACTGGTCTTTTGTATTTCTTTCACTCAAGCATGACTAACCTCTTTACCCCCCCAACTCACAGAAAACGACAAACTCTTTGCGGTCAAAGGATAAGATTATCTACAATTACATGGATAACTTTGATCATATTAGCAGGCCTATATTAATATTGTGCACAACTATAGTTGAAAAGTGGTTTTAATTTAGCTTTTTATATCTTACACAATAACATTTTCCATTTTGTTACATGCTTAATTCAAAATTTGCACAAATTTTCTAAATAAACAGAGAAAATAATCATACATGGGTTAAATGCCTTTTATATGGTCAAGTATGTAATCCAAAATGTACGAATTAGGATAGGCCTTTGCATGTGGTCATTTATATAACCTATTTATTCACTGAATTTACAGAAAATGTGCTACAATGTGATAAACTGTAATTATCTGGTTATGAAATGACCTAACAGAATATGTAAGATTTTGGTCTTATCACACAGCCTTACATCAGAGTCGAGAAGAAAAAATAGTCATCACCACCGGTGCAGTTCTGTTCTTGAGACATGAAAAACAAGACTGTACAACAGCTCTCCTGAGACACCTGGACTGCTCTTGACTATTCCTTCCATTTCAGTGTTATCATATAATTTGCTATGTTTGGGTGACTTTCTGTAAAGCACTCTAGAATTCTGCAGTTTGGTGTGTGAGCAATCCTTTGTTATCAGCAAAATCTGTGCTTTCAATAGGTTGAGAACTTATTCATGGTGGTTGATGCTTTAGTCGTGGGGGAATGAATTAACTTGATAACAGACCCTTACATGGGAAATGTGTTGCTAGGAAACAACCAGGTCCAAAAGCTTACATCCTATCAGCTGTTGACAACACCTAACAACAAACAGTGACATAAAATAAACTTGAGTCGGTTTATAATGTTTGGCAGTGTTCACAACAGTGCTAAATAGTCTCTACATTAGCAAAAAAAAGGCTGTCTAACCTACTTGGATATTTGCCAGGCTACTTTTATCACCTTTTCAATAGACGTGTAATATCCTTGTTTGCTTTGTTCACCATTTGTCTTCCAGGTTTTATTTTATGAAAACAAAGCTTGTGAACAAAATGCTGTTCACAGACAGAGAGAGATATACTGAATACTAATACAATGGCAAGGAGCCTAACAAATGGCTAGATAAAATGTCTGCTGTATATTTTGATCTCAGCCTTCACAGATTCTGATATGCTATGACAGACCACGGAGCAATTTAGACAGCCTCTAAAGTCATCTGCAAAAACCACATCCGTACTCTCACCCATTCAACCACAAATGTCACTATATCTGTGTGTAAAACCTGTGTGATAAGCAATGCATTGGGCACAAGTTACATGCACAGAAAAACATCCGGAGCTCTGAGAAGTTCACACAGTTGCAGTGTTTACTTACAGTTCTCTCTGTCTGGCTTTGTTCAGGCCACAATTGGTCTTCTCCACTCCAGGTCCCGCTCTAAGGGCTGATTCTTTCTGTGTACAAAGAGAGAAAAAGAACTGTCAGTACAGCAATCTCAGAGGTCATCAAGGAGTTAACAGGCAATGGGGCCGTCTGGAATACGAGAGGAGAAAGCCGGGGGGTCGGGGGGGGCAGAGTTGTGAGATAAGGATGCTGGGATTTCAGTGTTTCTTCTCCAGAATTCAGACAGAACACGCCACTTCTTCAACAGGTTTATCTAAGAAAACTACAAGAACAATTGAACAACCTGGCACAACATACAACACCTGCATCAGCGTGTAGCAATGAGTCACCAACACTGATGCGTCAGTTCTTCCTCTGTCTCGCCTGATGGGAAGTGAATGGGGGGGGGGCAGCTGTTGGCAAACCAGTGCACAGCTAACAGCATGAACATGAGCTGCATCATAGGAAATTTAAAATCAAACTGAAGTCTGATTTTGTGTAGCTTTTTGTGGTACGGGGATGGCCCCAAATAGGGATAGGCCCTAATCCGAATCCCTTAACACTGTGGGCATCTGCCAATTTCAAGTACAGTCAATGGCTCATATTTACCTAAATGTTTATAAGATAAGTATCTGGCACACTGAGATGATCCTGTGTAGACTTGCCACGGTAGCAGATCTAAGTGTTACCAGTGTTATATGGTGTTTGGGCATAAACTGATTACATTACTTGCCCACCATACAGGTTGGGGAATAGGCACCAACCTAATGTTGGTAAAATATTAAAGTGGCTAATAGATTTCAGACACAAAATAATGATTGATTACTATTGCATGGCTTTATCACTCAGTGGGTGGTAGATGTTCACATTTTAAAAAGTTAATTTCCCCACTCTGCCAACCCATCTGAGTGTGTGTTTCCAATACTGAAAGTGTCTGCTCAGTACAGCAGCCAAGTAGCAGCACAGAGTAGCAGGAGTCAAATTTCAAACGTAATGCTGTAGGCTAATCACAGCCTGATGTGAGGTTGCTTGACAACTGAATATGGCTGTACAGACTGAAATCCACTGGAAGGACAATTATACAGAGCTACAGCATCGCTGAAAGTGCATGCAGACATAAAGGTGAGTATTATGTTGTTGAATACATCACCATGAAGACACTAGCTGGTGCTAATTTGTCAAAACTAAGGCTAAAAAGGCTAAATCAAGCTAGCCTTGACGAGGACCTCACATTACTACGAGCATGTACTTAACATTAGCGTTACTTTACAGCTTGTCTGTGGACGTCAGCTACAGTTGTTTGTTTAAAAGACCTTACAAATGGAAATTTAATAATCATCCAACTTTAAAGCTTTCGTTTTGCTCCAAGGGAAACATCTATGAATCTAAAAATCTGAAAAGTGAGTGCTCTCACATTACAGATACTGAGCACAGGGCTGTCACAATTTCAATATTAAATCGGAAATTGTTTAAAATAAGCTTTCAATTTCAATAACTGAATCGAAAGGCAAAATTGGCGATTCTTTCAGTATTTGTTTCCCTCTCTCCACCCCTACCTACATGTGGCGTCTGCAGTATGTCCAAAGGAAAAAAAACAGCACTTCAAAGACAACACAGCGTAGCTTGCCGGCCATTATATCACACATGATACCATATAGACTCTTTTTAAAGAAAAATTTGAAAATGTAAATGACAGTTAAAACATGAAACCAATAATCTTTCTGTCTTCACAAATCAAAACTCGACAGTCTAATAATGGCATAACCGACAGAGCGATATAAAAAATGCTTAAGTTGAAAAACTAAATCAAATGTCATCATGACCTTAAATTCGAAACTCACATCAAACCATGGACTCATGACACCCCTCATGTCATCACTCATACCTTTTCTTGTAAAATGTGCACTGTAATAGGTAACACCGGTGGTATCACCAGTTTAGTAACAGGTGGGAAAATCTCCTCACCACCGCAGCCCTAATCCTGAAAGTCCCGATTCAAATGTATTGTCAAGTTTTTAAGCTGTTTTAAGCAGTTTTCGACATGACATGAATGCAAGTTTGACTGGAATAATGTAACTCGAGAGACTGTCGTGACGTGATCCATTGGAGAGAAGAGGAATCACCCTGTTGGAGGAAACTACATAAACACTCAGTACACTCGAAGTTGTAGAGTTGACAGTGTTAGATTTCTGCCTTTCATGGGTCCGGTAGCGGTGATGAAAAACGACCCATGTGTCAAAACTCACAGCAACAAGTAGTTCTGTAACCTCAGCAGTTGGTCTAATTGGGATCATGACAGAGCAATGTAAGAAGTCACTTGAGTAACTTCGAGGGTGCTTGAATCACAGAAAAGTCTAGCAACGGCTAACAACAATAGCCTCTGGGACAGTTAACTGCACTGCAAAGAGAAAGCACCAATCAAATTTCAATACTGGCACTGTAAGGGATACCAAAAATTCATAGCCCCGATAACACCAATGTAGGAGGTAATATAACGGCAGAAAAATACATGAAACCTTTTTTTTTCTTTTTGGTGATTATAAACAAATATAGCAAAAGTTAAATGTAATTTCAGTAGTTCAATTTTAAACTAGAAACACCAGTCACCTCTGGATATCATCATGAAAAAGTCTATTCTGGTAGCTACTAGAAACTCGTCTCAAGAGTCCCTGTGATCTTTCTAACTCAATCCATATGTTGATCTCAACCTTATATCAACACTGCACCAATTTTCTAATAGTGGGTAGCTTATTTCTGTACTGGGGTATAATCTTCTCAACAACAGGTCAAAACACAAATAAAGGTGTTTTAAAATGAGA
Source organism: Lutjanus erythropterus (assembly GCF_056507025.1). Classification (NCBI taxonomy): domain Eukaryota; kingdom Metazoa; phylum Chordata; class Actinopteri; order Lutjaniformes; family Lutjanidae; genus Lutjanus; species Lutjanus erythropterus. The sequence goes on along the minus strand of NC_139319.1, from coordinate 13,426,981 downwards.
AACTGAGCTGTTGGTTTTGAGCAGCTGCCTACAAATATAATTAAGCCCACTTCACTCCCCTGCAGCGCCTCGGAGCTGCCTTGTGAAGAGAGAATAGGATTTCTAAGTTGACGTAAACAAAACTGGATATGGACATCGAGTTCTGGGAAATGAGCAGATGCCCAGACAGGCTATCCAGCTGTTTGACATTTGATAACCGTGAGACAGAAAATGTTCGACAGACTGAAAGTCTACCAGTTCAGGATTTTTATATTGCTTTTATTTGCAATGAAGTGCAGAATTTAAGTAGCAAAGAAGCATTTCTTTCATTGTGTAATTATGCTGCATGAAGCAACTGTTTCCACTTTCCAGTTACAGACTGCCAATATCAAAATCATATTAGACAAAACTCCAGAAAGGCAGATTAAATGAGAAACACTCAGGACTTTTTCACACTTGTAGCTTGGTTGATTTGCTCTGGATCGGGGGAATAAATTGGACATTGTTGCATTTTGGTTCTGGTCCCGTTTGTGTTCACCAAGATAAGTACACATGAAGTTACACAGGCTGCCAGGGAACCTGTTAATTGGATAGTTTTGGCAACTGCCATCCTGCATCATCATAACCCACATGGGGAAATCAAATTCCAGTGACCCACAGATGCTTAATGCTACTGATGTGTATATTTATGTTCTCTGACTTCACAAAGAGCTCACAAAGAAATTGAAACTGAGCATTATTTGGCAAACGGCCCCTGTTATGAATAATGACTAACAGGTAGAGACAGGACAAAAGGGAGTAGCCTTGTATAGTAATGATTTGGGGCTTACTCCTGTGGGATAACTGTCGGTCACTTTTTAATGGACTTAATAAACTGACAGTCAACTAGCATAGTAGTTTTACAGCTTTTGACTTGTTAATTAAGGAAAATGCCCACACCATACTGACATACATACATATGTGATTTGCATAAATCTATACAGGATTGGATTTATTAGTAGTTTAACTTTTGAAATGATGATAAAATCACATTATCTGCTGTGATAAAATCCTGGGTTTGGTTTCTTTGATTTCACAGACAAACAAACTGCACCAGAGCCTGATTAAAACCATACCAAGTGTGTAGCCTGGTTTGGTCAGAGCAGGAAAACTTATGAATGAATAATTTCTACACAAACGGCACATACCAGGAGTTCATGGCTCTTGGGTATATAGAGACAGAAAAAAAAATGGAAAAAACAAGGCAGCAAACATAGGAAACACGGCTGAACGCTGCTGGATAGTAACAAAAACTCATAAAACTGTAGCTGTAACTGTTGAACAAAAAAAAAGTCTGAAATCTACTTCTGGGATGTCTTTGAGGCCTACTGTTTGGGGGTGTGCCACGTGGCCCTAGCATCCACAGTTCAGTTTTGGGCGGAGACTTTTAATGCATGTCATACCCCTCTCTCTCCTCATGTTTCCCGTCTGTATCTAATTCTTTCACTATCTGAAAATGGCAAAATGCCAAAACATAATGCATCCAAGATGAACAATAGAATTAGTACTCAGCCAGAGTCACTTTTGCTAGAGTGGGGTACTAATATTCAGTTCTTTTGTGATGTAAAGGGCTACATTAGTGAGCTCTGAAAACCTCCTCTTAATATGGACACAAAGGTCTTCTGGTTCTGTTTTGCCCACTCTGCAAACTACACGTTCGCCAACTCTGTCAGAAACAAAATAATCCTTTAAACTCCTACATCAGGGGTATAACCCAGAGCTTTCTAGGAAAAGTTCTGAATGCTTCCCAGAGGCCTCTGAGTGAGGCAAGTACAGAGGTTACAGATGCATGCAACTTCAGTCTGGGTCAGCTGTGTCTGGATGTGCCAAATAAAATGAGTCCACATGGAGGACTTTAACTGCTGTGTTTCCTGGCCTTGGTTCACTTTGAGTAACTCTGGTCAAAATATGAGAGAAACACAGAGTTATGCAACAAGTCTTCAGTGAAGAAAACCATTGCTCTCATCCAGAACTTGTGCACTTTGCATGGGAAAGTTGTAAGTGTTTTGACTTGTCAGTGCACTTAAGTGAGGATCAGTTAAGAAGACAGAGCAGCGATTATCCTCTGTTTCAGCGGTCTGATGTCATGATTCAATCAGTATTGTCACTCTCATGACAGACCAGTACACCATGAATTCAGCTCACAAGACCACAGCAGAATCACCAGTGCTGTGATGATAACCACATTACACACCACCGCGGTCATGCAAAGCCTATCGTGAGGTCAAGCTCGTTACCATCATGACTGCAAATTTGACTTTGAAGGGTTTATGCCATGCTTTTGAGATCAGAGCTACACACGACGTCAGGAACACACCCATCGATTGGTTGACACTCAACCCAAGGTATCATGGGATTGTCAGTGGACTGCTAATAACAAGCTAACAAAAACAACTTTTTAACACAGAAATAGATAAACCATCACAGAAGACATTCAGTGTTTAATTTCTCATTATAGATTCATTTTGCCATATGTCTAAGAAAGACACTACTGTTCAAGACTGGATTTCAAAGCTTCTGAAAAGAGTATGACTGCATCAGAGCCAACATTGTACAGGCACAATGCCACCATTAGCATTAGGTTAACATTAGCCTTTCCTGCTCAGCTTACTATGGGGCTAATCGCCTCCACTTCTGCAGCAGTAGGGAACAGCAGATGAGAATTTTCTTGATCTTGAGAAGCTGCAGCTTTTAATAAGTGACACACTGTAACCTGTACTGTACATTTACTGCCAGATTGAAAATTTGCCGCTAAGTTTAGATTTCTGCTCTGCTATGGGCAGCACAGTCACTCTCAGTCTGCCGCTTACTCTCTCTCACACACATATTACACACTGCCCTATCCTTAAAGGAGCTATGCTCAATTATTACATTATAATTCAATAAAACCTAGAAAAACATAATTATCTGGGTAGTCGAGTAAACTGCTGTCCCACAGGAATATGTTGTATTTTCACCGCAGTAGCAAAAAGTCCATCCCTCAACAGCCTCATGTTTCACTTTAAGGTGGAGGTCTAACATGCCCAGGATGATCACAATGGTCTGAATTTGGCACTTGCACTTGAAGTCCTCATTATCAATTCCCCAAAATTATGCTTTTTATGAAATCTCTATGATGCTTATATTTTATGTTCTATTTAGTCATGTACATTTTTTTGCGATTGTTGTGGACTATTTGTGCAAAGCAAATCCCCCACGGGGCAATAAAGGTTTCAGTCATTCATTAATTAAATCTAACCCTATTGGATGTCCTTTCCTCTCCAATCTTTTACATAACCAAAATACGTAACATTGTTATTTTTATGTAACATATTATGAGATAAATTGCAAAAGTTATGTAATAGAAATGGCCTGGGGTTGCAACAAAATACCACAAAATACTAAAGTTACACATGCATAACACTGTTGAAAACATTAATGCATTAGGGTTGTCTTCAGAATAGTTGTCCCTTTCTTTTATAAATTCTGCCTAATTTGATTGAAATAATGAATTAACTAGTGTAGAAAACAAGAAAGGGTACAGATTGAGACTTTTCAACTTCAGAGAAATATGGGCCTGTAGTTATAATAGCATTATATGGTTTGACTTCATCATTAAATATTTTAAAGGGCATATCAAGAAAAACAAAAAGATGAAGAGCCTGCTGACATCATTTCTTAAATGAATAACTAATAGCTGAAATAAGCATTTTCAAGTGGCCAATCCAATATTAGGTCACACAAAGATACAATAGTTGCTACTGCAATGTTATACTGTAGAGTATTAAATGGTTCTTCCAACACAGTCAGACAACAAGTGTTAAAAGAATGCCTTTAATTCCTGTTGCAGGTGTGAACTTTCGAGCCCAGTCTGGTTGACATGTTCTCACACAGCAGCAGAGCTGGTGTCTCTTCCAGATTAATGAGAAAACAGGCCTTGTCTAGTTACGCTGGACCCGTGCTTTAGACGTGACTCATTCTGTAGTTTGTGAGCATTTAGTTTTCATTCCAGCTTCTGTGGTCCACATTAGAGCTTGATTCAGGATATTTCTTTGGTGAATAAAAAACCGCAGCCTCAAAATGGGGATGCCAAGGAGGGGAAAATATGCAAGATTCTGCATAAAGTTATGCAGGGATGATGCATTTGTGAAAAGCAAATAGGAAAGAGATTTTTAAGATGGAAAATTCAAGAGCCACATGTGAATTTTCAAATTAAGAATAATCACTTAGCTTCATGAACAGTATTAAGTTGGCTCATGTGCTAACTCATGACTTCCTTTCAATATCTATGCTGAGGTTGGTCCAGCTCTACTCTACTGAACTGTCTGGAGCAGCTGCAAACTAGCCAGCAGAACAGAGAGAATGAAAGACACTTCATAAATCACTGTTGGAATGCAGCCTCATTTCCTCTCTGACCCCACCTTCTCAACAGCTTCTTCCTCCAAGTCCAGGAGCTTTCTGCACCACGCAATGGAGACCTGACCATCACAATCATGACACAGTTTGCAGCTGTGTGGCTCAGCAACAACAAAAAAGAAAAAAGAAAACAATTTCCCCACAGCAAACTAGCTCAGATTTCAGTCATGCAGAGCAGGCGTTAGAAAACAAAACAGAAACTAATGAGAGGAGGCAGAACGAAAGAAATTAATGAAAGAGTAAGATCATGCAGGCCATTGATTCAGAGCTGATTAATGTTATTATTACAAGGGGAAAAAAAACAATTTCAAGCTTTTGCAGACATGACTCTCATCCTTTCCATTTCAAGTGTGAGAGAGAGGGATTGAGATTTTTAAATCTCATCTCTGTACTGTTTCGAAGTGGGTTCACACCAACCTTGTTTAGGCTGGTTGAACCGAACTCTGGAGCGTTAACCCCCCCAGGGGCTGCACTCAATGATGAACTATATCCAGGTAGAAATTGGGCCATTTGTTGTCTTTTTACCTGCCGACTATATGACCAATAATTGAACGCCATTTGACCCTTGGGTTTTGCCTTTGTGAAAGCAAACCAGACCAGACCAGAAAAATTTAAACAATGCGTCATCCAAACCTCAGTCCCTTTCAGAAACTGGAACTTCAGGTGTGGACCCGTTCTTACTGGCTCTGCAGACATTCACAACCATTCATACTGATTAATAGCAGCATGTGCTTGATTGTTGTCAGTTCACAGTTGGTGAAATTTTCTGTTTCATAATCACCAACGGTGACACTAGCAGTGACAGTGGAGATGGTGATCATGGTAGGTGCATGGCAAGGGCGTCATATAATTGTGTTGCCATCTTTGCGTCGTTGTCGTACTATAAATAAACTGACATTTAAGGCCACTTTGTTTGATTAGTGTTACACAGTGGAGAGTGCTTACTGTGGACTCCAATAAAGCATGAGCCATAGCTACAGATACAAACAAACACACACACAGACTCTCATCAGGCCAGATGAGGTCAATATGGCTCCTACATTTGTTTATCTCATATTACAATTCATAAAATACAGTTGCCCGTGTTTTGTTTGTTTTATTCTCAAAATTTGTTTTGATACTTTGTCTTGTACCTAATTTGCATCGCATCAACTTTCAGGCTGCAGATATGGTGTGGCCTAAGTTACAACATCCTGGAGAGACACAGAATGATCCTACTGGAAGTTTGAAAAGTCTGTTTTCTCCATTTGAATTTTTTACCTTTGGTAAATTTCACAGCACATCTAACTGAAAGAAAACTACTATAAATAATCATCTATAATGACATCCAAAAGTAATCAGCATGCAAAAATCACATTTAGCAGGATAAACTGCAAGCCTAAGGGACATATTATTCTGATTTATCAAATGTTATAATTCAAAGGATGAATGATTGATCTGCATGGAACTGAAAGGGGCACACATGAAAATGTGTCTGCTGTCAGAGAATAGAAATTAAAGACAATGTTTTTAAAAGGTGACTAATCATTTGATGAATGTGTGGATTTCTGATTTATTTCATATATTCATTTTCCTGTTACACTAACAACTAGTCCAGCATTTGAGTGAAGCTTATTATTAGTGACTCAACTACATTCTTTTACAATTCTTATTTTCTTTATATGACATTAGGTGGTACTTTTTTTATTAAATAGTGATGGTACATTTGGCAAGATATATCAGGCTCCTGATTACAGCAAATGCTTGTATAAGAGTCTTTTTTTACTCGAGATATTATGTGCCACACAAATCCACAGGCGGACAAAGATGTTCTTAGAGAGCAGAGTAAGAGGTGTTTCATCCCAGAGGAAATCATGAGGAACCTGAGCAGCAAGGTGCTGCTACCATGGAAACACTGATAAGCCAACAGATGCCATGACTGTGAGCAAAAGACTTTAAGTACTCTAATATAAAGCTGTCATCCATTGCCCAAAACATTTGTGGGGGTTACCTATAAGTTGATTTTTTTAAGCATGCTCAAATTCGGCAATCAGAGCAGATGTATTTTAAGTAATGTCACACTAATTATTACATTTATTTAGTGTTAATATTGTATAGCTGTCAAGCATAGGATCCCAAATTGAGCTGAATAAATCTGAAGCCAAAAACTCACATTACTACTGTAGCTTTATAATTGCTATTTATTCAGAGAGGCATGCAAAATGTGAGATAAAAGATAATCAATCACGAATCCTAGTAAAATACTCCATAGGTTTTAAAACTGCTGGATATTTAAAGTGGATGTAAACAACTTTTTTTTGCTTTAACTTTTCACTATGAAGCGTAATGGCTACAGAATAATGACACCATCCACGTTTAGACTGCTAAATGTTCCCTATAATCTCAGTTTCACTGTGCCAGATGTTTTCAAAGTGGGAGGGGCACCTCTCCAGGGGGGTCCAAACAGTTTCAGTGAGGCTCGGTGAAAGGAAATGAAAAAATAATAAGTGTATTTTTATATTAGTTATAAAAAAGAGATCACATAAATGTGTGTGATTTGGTTAAAAAGATATTTCAGAAATACAGTATCCGTTTTTTCACCACATTCCCTCAATCAGAAACTAATAAATCTCTTTGGACAGATCTTTTTTATGAATTTGTTGTAGTCTAAACTTATGTAAAAACAGCAATATTATACCAATTGTTGTGTGTCTATGGGATCAAATAACATAATCATGAGTTTATAGACATCCAGAAATTGACATTCAACTTTTTCCTAACTTCAAAACTCTCCCTGCACTATGACAATCAGTCTTAGACCAGGTCCAATTTTTCCTGAGAAAATTATGTCTCCATTATAGGATAAATTAGTGAACAAATTCACACTTTTTGTCCTAATGCTTTCTTCTACTGTTACTCCACCTCCACCCTAACCCAACCTCTGTTTGTACCAAACAATAATGTTACTCAAACTGTTATATTATAATGCAACACACATGATTACAAAAGCTTTTGCCTGTTCCCAAATTCAATATAAAACTGACAATTTCAATTGACCTTGAACATGCTTCTTTCCAAAGCGGTGTTGATCATTTCTTCACAAAGCTAGACTCTGAAGAAACAGAAAGCAAGCCAATGTTGTGTCAAAGTGTGTTCCCCTGTCAGATCGTGTTTACAGTTATGGTGCCCTGCATGGCTGAGGGTTAGTTTATGGTTAGGTGTAGCACAGTAAGATAAGGAGGAACACGTATCGATTGGGAAACAGATGTTGACACAACAACTGTTGTCTTTGCCAATGCAGCACAACAATAATACCACTTGGAAACAATACAGGGCTGAAAAGTGGTCTGTTTCCATTTCATGTATTTCAGAAAAAGCAATTCTAAAAATCTGTGGCTTACATTTGCATGCATTAGTCATTTTAAGAAAAGGAACCAATTTCTGATCCACATAAGTCAACACTATGACATGAGGCACAATCTGTGATCAAATGTAGACAAAAAGTGTAGCCACACCACTAAAATTCATTCAAAGATGATTTTAGTTTGATAGTGTCAAATTCCCTGATCAATATGTTAACAAAAATGTCTAGAAGTGTACAACACTACATCTTAAAATCTTAAAACAAAAATAAAAAAGACTCCTGTCATTCCTTTCATCTTTTCCACCAGTAACTACAAATGCTGTGAGGCAACAATGAAATTCAATTGTACATTTAAGCCTGAGGCGCAAAAGAACAATAGAAATTGCAGCAAGAGATGTACTAGTGGAAAGAAACACTAGAAGCATCAGCAAAGCGGCAGCACAAACTGTTTCCTGCAAGACACAGAAGGGGCCAAACCTGTCAGTCGAGGGACTGCGTAGGGGCTCTGGAAAAGCCTGCCGGTGCTTGGGGGTACAGCGTGTTATCTGCAGCTCCGCAGACCTTCCCCTTTGAAGTGATGCTGAGCAACCAACTGGGCCAGGGGCAGCGAAGGTGGAAGGTGGGAGGCTAGAGAAAATGTAGAGAAAGCAACAAAGGTGAGAAAACAACTGTGGGTTACAAGCGATAAAGGCAAGAGCAGAGAAATAAACAAAACGCGCCTGTTAACTTTCATCTTGTAATGTCAAAAAAATGCCCCTCGGAGGTGGTTTATAGCGAGTTTTGTTTGGAGCAGAGCTAAGACTTTGAGGTCACGCTACACGCACGTCATTGTTTTTGCTTTAATTTTAATGTCTTGTTTAGGGAGGCCGTCTTTCAGGGAGCGATGAGGAAAGCATATGGTGGCCATGTGTTGGAGAACGACTGGCTGCATCCGTCGGGAGGAATTGTACAGGAGATGCTATCACATGGAAAAAGTGAGGAAAGTGAATTGACAGACTGGTTTGCCTGCTCCTTCTGTTCACTGAACTCTCCCTCAAGGATTATCCTCACTAATAGACTTAAAGGCATTTCAACTGAGCTGCCAGCTGCCTGCGTCCCCAGCGGAAAGCCACCCAGGTCAAGTCTGAGGGAGGATATCCTACCATGACAATGCAACACATTCCTATAGTGCTTCAAATTCTTTATCACACCAAAACAATCCATTATTTAAAGGAGAAATCTGTAATATATCAACTGTACTTTATCATATAATGGCAATAATACACCATCAGAGATTAAGGAAACATGCAAAATTGAAATACCCGCTTCTCTCACAACAACGCTGCAGCCTAAGTGTCCTCCTTTGAAATTTTTATTCCAGACCAGAATAACTGCTTTAGTTTGCCTGCTTCATGTTAATTAGAGTTTAAATGAATGCTGAATGTTTTACTGAATGTCTAAGTGTCTATTTATGAGTCATAAGAAATCATAAACAATCTTTTAGAAAGAGTGGATGTTTATAACGGTTAAATTAAGCAATATGTTAATAGTCTGGCAGGCAGGAAGGCAGGCAGTCACTGAACTCCAGCAGTGGGCTTTTGTTTTCATATAACAGGCTTAACTTTACATCAACAGACAACTGACAGTTACAAACAGCTTGTTATTGTCAATTTACAACACTGTGCACATCTTGTGCTCTTGCAGTGTTCCTGCAGCATGTCTGAGATTTCCTCGAGTCTGGAGACAAGGGAGTGGAGGAAAACAACCCGGTTCAACCGTACGTTGTATTAAATAGGATTTCAACCTGTTCAATGTACTGTATATGGCTCCAACTCACTATTTAGACTGCAGTGCTCCTTTTTGGATACACAGTTGCTGCATATTGCTCTGTAAAGTGTAAAATTTATTTATGGAATAAAGAATATAAATGTAGGTAAACTGCCTTAAGCTTTGAAACAGAGAAACTAAACCCTGATATATCGATGCATTTTGGGTGCATTCATCTTTACTAAAAACTATTTACTTGTGACCAATTCACACAAGATGCATTTCAAACTACAGTAAATATGACCCAACCTACTTTAATTCGGATAAACTGTAAATAATTCATCCAAAAGAAAGAGCATGTGGGCCAGAGGACTGTGATCTACATAACATCAAACTGTGATGATTTCCAGGCAGCTTCTATGTTGGCAAACTGTACCACAGAAAGATTTTCAGTTAGTAAAATGTACTGAATCCTCAAACAGACTAATAACAATGTTTTATATTTAGTTGCCACAAATGTTTAGGTTGCTTTTGGCCACACTGAAACTGATTATTATCAGGACAAAAGTCCATCTTAAAAGGTGCACATTTACGGAAGAACTTATTATTTTCCCCAAACTATGCAATCACACTTTAATCAAAATTTTTGGCCTCGGAATTTGGAAACCATATGAAGGACAGACAGTGAAGAGTGTGCCAACTGTAGACACCTGTGTGGCAGGGAAAAGACAAGGACAGGATGCTGCAGTGACACTGGCTTTTTGACAAATAAACCGAATTGGGAAATGAATAATTGGGTCAGTGGTTCACTGTCCTGTTCCACAGATTACAGCAACTTCCTGGTTTCTTTCTTGTTTTATTTTAAACTGTAATATAAAGCAGATGTGATCCTAATCTGACATGTCTTCTAAACATGTCTTCAATATTTCTTCATCCAGTAGGTTGTTGCCTTCAGACACTTGTGCCGCACTGTATGTTTTGTGTGTCATACACAAATCATGCACTAAGAGAGAAAAATCTCTTATATTCCTGTGGTAGTTAAAGGTGCAGTAACAGATTCTGAAGAAAGATGGTTCGCTGTCAAGTCTCATTCCCAAGTGGTCAAATTACCACGCTTTACAATGGTGGCACGAAGATGGTGGATTGTTGAGTCTCATTTCCAAGTTGTCAAGCACTCAACGTTTTGGAAATGAGACTCAGCAATCAACAGCTTACAGGATAAAACATTCATTGTGTGGGCTCACTTTACTAAACTTTAATGAAAAAAATCAGTTAAATGCACTAACTCTGGAAACAGTATAGGTATCAATAAAATCCTAAGCATACCCATCCCTATGCCTACCCCAGCTTTGACACATTATTTTTTTAGTAACTGGCAAAAATAATTTAGTTGGAAAACCACAGATTAGTGGACAGAACAACTAAGAAGGCACAGCTCTTACTCTGAAAAATGCAGTCCAATGTTTGAATCAACATCACCATGCAAATGCTATGGAACCAGTTCAGAGAAATCCTGCAAGAGTTTGTGCTGACTGTGTTGAACAAATCCAGAAGAAACAAGAAAACTCCCTGCTTGATTCAGTGTCCATTTCTCTAAACTTTAGGTCCACATTGGCCCTATAATTCAGTATAAACTGAGGATGAATGAGGAACCATGGATGTGGGAAGTAAAAATAATACAATCGAGTGCTCTTATGACAAGCAACAGTTACAAAACAGAAAACAACAAAGAGCATTACCAAACAGTAAGATAAAACCAAATTAAACCCAGCTTTGGTGAGCTTGTAAAGATCTGCTTGTAAATAAGTCTGACAGGGTCCTCTTGGACCATGAGACAGTGGGAAACCTCTGACCAGGCGCGTAAGAGAAGCCTCCATTCACAAAGACAGCCGTTTCCATGCCAACAGGACCTCTGCTGGGAGAGGCCTCTTTTCAAATGGTTTTCATCCTGCACCTCTGCTGCAGTCTCAGAAAAGGACTGGTGGGCATTTGGGAGGGAATGAGTTGTGGGTGGCAGTGAAGAGATGCAATTGTGTTATGTTAAGATGGAAAAGGTCTGAGCTGAAAGTCCAAGATCCTACGTAGTCTCTGACAGGAAGTCATACTGAGGCTGGAGATGGCTCTGTGTGCTGGAGAGCTACATAAACCCCTTTCACATCAATATTACTACGACACAAAATGTGACAGGGTAAAAACATTTTTGCTGTCAGTCTGTATGCATTAGAGCTACAACTAATGGTTATTTTCATTATTAATTACATGATTGGCTAGTATTGAGCGATATGACAACCAAGCAACCATCACTTTAATATCTCTGGCTGTATTAGACCATTGAACTGTTGCAAATCGATGTGCAGTATCAATATTTTTTAGATAAAATAATAAATTTACTGTCGTTCAAAGTGGTGAACCTTCAAGCAATCATCGCCTGACTATACAGCTTTCCTCAGCTTTATGGAGCTTTAGAGAGAGGGACTGTCCACTGCACAACTTTACTGTACTGGGTCATGCTCACCATTCACATTAGAGCTGCAACTAATTTTCATTGTCAGTTAATCTGTCAATTATTTCTCAACTAGTTAATTAGCTGTTTGGTCTTGTGAACAGTGAAAAACAGTTATCAGTGTTTCCCGAAGCCCAACATGATGTCCTCAAATGTCTTGTTTTGCCCACAACCCAAAGATTTTCAGTTTCCTGACATAAAGGACTGAAGACACAAGAAAATATTAACATTCAAGAAGCTGGAATGAGAAACTTTTTTCTCAAAAAATTACTCAAACAGATTAATCGATTAACAAAATATTTAGCTTTTATCTAGCTTACAAAGCAACATTTTTGGCTACAGGGGGAAAATTTCAGGGAAAAAAGCTCTCGCTGTAGAACACATTGTACGCTACTTTTTTTAGCACAAAATGGCAGACAGACAAGGTTAGCGACTAGCTGGTGAACACAGTGGAGGGTTCGGCAGCCAAAGAGCCACATGTTAGCTTTAGGGGTTGGGGGTGACCAAAAACGGAACTAGAGTGACTTTGAAAGACGATGTTGCTCTGTCACTGCTGGCTGGCTGCAATATGCTAATATTGTGTTTACGACTCACTGGCCTCAAGCAACTACAAAAAATGTTATTAAGGGTTTAAAGTGATGAAGTATTATGATTTGTCAGATATTTAATTTTGTCAATTTGTCAAGATCAGACAGCTAAAAATGTTTAGTTGTTTCATCTACAAAATGATTCTCAATTGAATTTACAAAAAATTTACTACATTACTTAGCACACACATAAACTTCATATCAACTTCATTATGCATCATTGCATATAGGAATGTATAGGGTTAATGCAAATTTTTCATACTGCCCATCCCAACTATTGATTATTTTAGAAAATGGGTACTAATTCAGTATTTAAAATATGAGGGTGTTCATATTAATCACTGTGTCAAACTATGACTTTATCAATTCCAAACCACAAAACTGAACTGAATTAAAAGAAAAGTTATAAAGGGCCCAGCTGATTAGGCGAGGTCTGCTCTTTGTGTTCATGTAGATATGATGAGTAAAAGGATACTGTCTGGAACTGTTAAAATGTGCTTGTTCAGCACCAAGAAACAAAAAAAAAGACTCTCCTCAGACAGGATAAAGAGAGTCTCTCCATTCTCCTGTCTGGATTTTAACTTATCTGTAGAGCCTACAAGAACGCCTGCCACAGCATTATTTCATCCACTGCTGACTTGTTTTGTCCCAAACTGCTACTTCCTCTTGTCCCCCGCACTATGTCACACGACATTCACACTATAGCCCACATCAAAGCAATATGCCTGGGAGATTCCTCCTCGTGTTCATTAACCAACTCAGAGCTACATGGCACAGCACTGAATTATTAACATGCTCCTTGTGCCTCACAGATACAGAGCAGAGAGCCATTCACAACTGCAGAACACACCCACACTCTGCTGCTGCTGTAGTCGTCTGTAAATCTCCAGTAAACCCTGAGAGGATAACTCATTAAGAAAGCATTTTAAAGAAGCACAGACCAGAAAGTACAATCCCATGATCGATGACAGCATTATAGATATGGAGACATTTCAGATATGGAGTTTAATTTTTTGGTGAGCATAAGAAAAGGATGCAATATTAGAGTGCTGTAGGAGAGCAGCAGGTTTCAGGTAAATTATGACAGGAAAATCAGTATCTGAATTAAAAAGTTACAGAAAAAAGGCCTCAAATTAAATTTGGGCTATATTAAAGCGGTGTCATCTTTTTGCTGACACAAGGAACTTTACATAAAATCTGATTTAGGCTGCTAATAAAACATTACTTTAATTAGTCTTTATGTTTACACAGGTTTCACACAACAATACATCCAAAAAGTCACCCTCAATATAATTTTCAATATAATATTGGTGCGTATCATAACAATGTTTACTCCATTTACCCAGTGTTATTAAATGTTATACTAGAAAGTATCCATATCTCCCACAGTTTCAAACTGACTCGGGTGAGATGAAGCCATGTTTGTACTAAGTGCAAAAGCTGAAGGTTAGCATGCTTCACGTTCATGTGGCTAGCCATAGCTAAAAAAAGGCCAGTTAACCCACGGCCACAGGTCAGTGCACTTGATACCAGGCCATGAGGAAACAACATGATTGAACAAAGAAGGCAGAATATTAGGTATATAACTATATAGGTACTATAGACTTTTTTGCAGCAATTACCCTTAACTTAGCTTTCTGTGTTGTATCTGTCCTCATTACTCCCTGTAAAATCCCCAACAACCACATACTGACTTTGAATTAAATTATGCCAACAGTACGCGAGGTAATTAGTCCATCATGACCCGTTTAGCTATTCCATCCGTGCGCACATGTGCCAAAGACCATTTTGCGGCTTTGAATCCGTCTATTCCATTCCTGCCTCCAAGGTCTCAAAAGTCAATTTGACAAGCAGTTGCAAGCGCGTAGGGAGGGCCGAGCTTGCACTTGTCACACCCGTGTTTACAGGACCACATTTGTGTAAGCTAAGCAGAAACGCTCCCTCATGCAGATGCTTTTCCACTTGTGAATACTGTTGTGTGCTTCCATCACAGAGGAACCTTTGGTGCAGCTGACACATCTCCTCCCTCTCTAAATAAAAAGGAAAAATTGCAGCATTTTAAAACTGATTTAGATGTTGATTACCATAGCAACCCTCCATAAGCTCCACCCCTTATTACAATAACAGTTGAGCAACTTGGTTCTTCAGTCAACTTTCTCATTTCCCTGTAAAAGCAGCATAGAGGGGCACATCTTAAGTTAGCAAATGTTAGCAAAATGCTTGCTAACCAGCTAACTAATCATCAGTTAGCAAAATGCTAACTGATGATTGATGTAGATATGCTAGCAAGTTAACTAGCATTTTGCAAACATTAGCTAACTTAAAATGTGAACATTTCTAACTTTTACAGGTTCCACAGCAACATCTTTTACCTATCTTCAAAATAAGAAGAAAGTTCAACGTACTGAGCTTACTCAAGCTTAATTCGGGCACAGAAGGGAAAAAAGTGAGACTTTAGCAGGGTCAATTATAAAAGTTCTGAAGCATCTGGTTCAGTCTTAGTGTGCTATGTTCCTGATACTAGCAAGTAGCTAGTATTCTGTGTCCAAAAATCTCTCACCATTTATTTTATAGCGAAGCCCACAATGCAATCCTTAAAATTTCAAAGATTAATGGTAAAACTACTTTGCAACAACTCTTAATAAGCATCCAGAATCTCAATTTGCCACGCACTACAGAGTGAATTACTGGGTGTTCATTGTACGAGGAGTAGTGAATGTGAGAACAAAGGGGTGATTTTGGACACAGCAATCAAAAGTTTGAGGCAGCTTGAGAGTTTAAAGATCAAAGGCCCAACATGTGCGTTATAATGTCCAAACATCTGACCTACTTACAGCCCTCCTTGATGTTGTATGTTGTCTGTTTTTTAAGAAAGTCATCAAACAGGACTTGGGGGCAACAACACAGTTGATGAGATTTCCTGGAAATGGAAGATCCCTCTCTCTCCAAGGTGACTTGGACCTCCCCACAGAAAAGCCCTTTAATTTCCTCTCTCATTGATCTCACTTTCTCTCAAGTGCCTCTGCCCACACACGGCAGGCTGGACTTTTGTAGAGTCTGCTCTTCTAATCCTTTTGCTTCTCTTCTTCATGCTCATGAGAACCATCTTATTTCCTTCTGCATTCCCCCGTTTACCAACACTTCGAAGTCCCTACTTACAGTATACCTCCTCTACTTGCTCCTTCCTCCCATCTTTTTCCAGTTCCTCCCCAACAATTCCTCCATTTTTACATTTTTAGATGTCCTCTCTCCTATAGACCTCCCCATCTGTCCTCTACAGTGAATGTCTGAAATCATTAAACTGGATGAAAAAAAAAAAACAGCTCATGAAGCTGAGAAAAAGTGGCACATGTTAACAAGACTGACTCAAATAACACTTCCCGCTGACAGTCTCTCCTCTAAATTCAAATTCTGCTGCTAAAACATTCCTTTAACACTTGGAAATCTAACGTTTTAACCCCATACAGTAACACGGGCCTCTTGTACCCTGTCTGGAAGACTCATCTTGACCAGCAGACCTAACTTGTGCCCTCAGTCCCTCCCCTTTCTTCTCTCCTCTGTAGACTGAGGATGCTCATCAAATCATGAATCATGTCATGAATCACTCATTATCCAAATGTCCCAGTATCTTTCACTAAACAGTGTTTTGGGTCCCAAAAGGCCTGGAAGGCTGCCCATTCAAATCAGACTGCTCTCACTGCGTTACTAAAGCACTCCACTTCAACACAGCAGCTTCTCTTCAGTCCTCCTAGTCCTTTCCACTGCCTCCAAGTCCATCAGCCAACTGCTCCATGCCATCCTTGTTGACTTGAGGTGTTGTCAATGCAGTGTTTACACGACCATTGCCTTGGGGGGAGGGGGAGGGAGAGGGCCACAACAGCACAGCACTCCTGTCCCCCCGAAATAAACAGGTTATTTATTCATGTTTTTTATCTAATTTACGTGCACTCACTTATCCCATTTCAACTTCATTCAAAACCCAAAGATATTCTGTTTAATATGATAATCAAAAAAATAAAAGTCAAAACATATTTGAGAGGGTGAAAGGACCATTTTCTGCCACTTTGCATGAAAAATTATGCTCAATCGATAATTAAAATAGTTCAGTTTCTTTATGCCTCACTCCTTAGGCAAGTGAGCTGCCATATTTACTAGCCTGACCTGGGCAAGTGGCCAACCCTTATTTTTGAGCCCAGTAAGTGCAGTAAAAAGGGTCCAAACAAGAGCAAGTGTAACCCATCCAAAAGCAAAGATGGACAGACGTCTCCTCAAACATCTGAAATTCAGGCAAAATATCTGTGTTTTTTAAATGCATCCTGAATCTGGTGACAATGGCGAGGACGCTAGAAGCTCTGCAGCTGGGTTTTGCCATCCTTTCAACATTTCTATTCAATTGTATTTATACAGAACCAACTCATAACTCAGGCAACTATTCATATGGAGCAGGTCTAGACTGTATTCTGTAATATTTTTTGCAGTTATAATTATAGTTACCATCAAGAGTTTGCACTAATGTGACAGTGGCGAGGACAAAAACTTCCTTTTAAAAGGCAGAAACCTTAAGCAGAACCATGCTCTGGACTGCATCTTTTCACTTTCAGTTTCATTCAGACAGAAGTGGAAAAGTGGTTAAAACAGCCTGACCTAAGCCAGAGAGGAGAAAGATACATAATATGATTCATGACAGGGTTAACATTCAGATGCTTTTGTGGTTGTCTAAAGAAAATATCAGACATGCTCCACAAAGTAACTGTGATTAACAGTATGGTTAACAGTAATTATAAATAATCACTTGCACATTTAGGTTCAAAGGCACTTTTAATTGTTTTTAATTTTAAAAACTTCAGTGTAGAGTCACTAACAACAGTCTTGTGTCCAAGAATGGATGTCACTTGAAACACTCTCCTCTACCGTCATTTTTAATAAGCAATCTCACTCCTTCATGTTTTGTCAATACAAGCTTCAAAGCCAGGAAATCTCACTGTCCATATGAGAATGGTTTGAGGAAGGCCCTGAGGTCAGTTACGCAGCAACAGTCAGGAGTGTGGGAATGTGAAGCTTTCTGCAAACAAAGTCTAGGATACCCCTCATCCTTCACTCTCCAAGGCATTGCAGCAATAATCACAGCCAGAAAACAGTATTTCATCACACAGATCCATGTGAACTGAAAATATGACATTACTGCCTCAATATTGTCGACTTAAAATTGTAGTTGCTTTCTCTGATTCTCGCCTGTTTATACTGCCTCAACCACAGAGATATTGACATGCATTGAACTGAAGGGTTCTCTCTAAATAATAGTTGTTCATGGCTTGTAGATAATAAACTGTCCCTTCCAACAGTAAGTCAAAGAAGCTGCCAAACAGCAGCCTGTTAACTACAAGAAACAACCAAATCATCAGTGCCCTTTTGAAGATGTCCATCTGCCTATTATTTGTCTAGTTTAGCTGTTCTGCAGCCTGGCTTTTTAATGACTGTGGCATTGTGCATCAGAGCAGAAGTCATACAATCTGTGATCAGTCCTAAAATCTTGGAAAATCTCTGTTGCAAAACATTCATCACAATAGGATGCAAAATCGTCAGTTAGGCTTACTGAACTGTGACCAGACCAGCAGTACGGCGTAATCAGAGAGTACATGATGCCTCAAGGACAACAAATGATGTAAATATTATTCAGCATCAAATCAAAAGCAGAATGTCCCCGTGCTTACTATAGATTCCCAGGTTTACCTCGAAATTAACAGAAATTGTGGTCACTTAAGAACCCTAATGATATGTAGTCTTATTATGTGTTTTCTTTCCCCTTTTTTCCCCCAATACATGGCTGCTTTATCAAGCCGGAGTAGAAACTGAACAGGCTGAACTCAATAAAACAGGTTTTTTTCCATTGGCTCTAAGTGAAATAAACACTTTTTCTTCCTTTTGATGAATAGTAAATACAGTTGTGTTTGTGAAAGAAGTATGGTAGCTTGTCAGAGCTCATAAATTCCACAATACCAAACAAATTAAGCCAGATTTCTAGTATTAGTTGGGAACCTGTAAATATTGTTGTCTGTCCACACTGCTTCATCTGTTAAACAAACGCCTCAAAATACACCTCTTGGCAGTATGTGGCTAAAAATGTACACTGAAATAATAGAAAACGTATTAACACCCAAAAAAGCACTGCAATAAATGTTTACTTTAAGCTATGTGTGTTTAGCTTTTGTTGAAACTGTGTCAGACAGATGTTGAGTTATCTCTACAGTTTTGTATTTAATTCTTCATACAAAACATTGCTTTAAATTATCTATTGAAGAGAAAAGCCGCGTTGGAGTTGGTGTAGATGTAATTCGACAAGCAAATACTAAAGTATCTGTCTGTTGACTGTGTGTAAACAGTTGGATTCTGTGGTTAGGCTCTGTGCAAAAAAGAAAAGCACATTTGCAGTTGCACTTTTGTAATCCATGTGATATAAAACGTTTGTACAATTTCTTGCCCTGGGGATGTTGTATCAAGACAAGACTTTTATCTGACACTGTCCTCAAAAGACACTGTGCTAAATATAAAAAACAACTGACAGAAAGGACTTTTTCCTTCAGCACAGAGCATCAAGATAACCCACACATTTTACAGTGCTGTTCCTGTCCTGTACTACTTGTACAATTTCTAGCAGTACTGCACAGGACAGGTATCACAACTTTAGACATAGAAATGTGGCACTGAGTGGGGCATTTTTTTTTACCACAATGTGTCATTCTTTAATTCAGACGTTTAACTTCTAATGCAACAGTGTTTTCACCTCCTACTCACTGTAATAAAACACATTCACTACAGATATTAAGGTTTTCAGGAGATGATTCAAATATGATTCTTAAAGATAGACTAACTTCTCATCTACTGAGGACTCTATTGGGGTTATTGTGGAGTTTCCTTTATGTTTTTTGTTTGGTATCATAGATTCTCTGACTGTGACAACACATACAGCATGGGTTCATTTATTTGTCTTTTCGTCTGGTTTTCAGTCTTGTCTTCAGGCCCAAGAGACAGATGTTTACCAGGACAGACTCAGACCTGGGAGGTCAAGAATGCACTTAACTAGTAGGTACGCTGGAGAAGTTGTGTTCAGTATTCTCCTGTAAAGGAAATAAGAGCCACTTGTCTTCAACCCCTTTCAAACAGGGATGTAGGGTAAACCTGTGTTCGCTGTGCGTCTCAATCAGTAACCACGTGTCATCTGATCTGACTTCACAACACTCCTCCTGTCCTTGGTTTAACATGAGTTGGACATCATCAATTTTGTTAACTGTCTTTTCTATTTTGCATTGTGATTTATTTCAAGTTTAATGATGTTCAAATTAAATCTAACTCCAGTCCAGAGTACAAAAAACAGCACTGAAGAAAGACACACACTGTCAAATAAGACCATAATGGTGTAATGTGTAAACGTGTTCCAGAGCTGAGTCTGTGTAAATACACACCCACAGATTTGGCTAACCTGAGATGGGGTCAAACTCATGTTACCATCCTGGTTATTGTAGCACATGTAAACATCATATCGTGGTATCAGAATCCTTGAGTAAACCTTCTCCTAGTTTTGAAAAAGCTGAACATGCTACCTGGAGTTCTCCACTTGGATACTGTAGCAGGTAGACACCAGTTTTTCATCATTGTGTGAAGGTGCATCTTCAACTCCAGTTATGTTGTAATTACACAAAAATCACAAAGAACTCCAAGGTACTGTTTTAAAACAATTAAAATGACTTACTTGTCATGGCAAGGTCATGACAGATCTCAAAACAAAACAACTGGTGCGTTTCAACATCAAGTCTTTGTCAGAAAAATTCAGGGTGTCGAAAAAGTGTTTAATTGTTTGAAAAGAGTACCTTGGAGTTTTATGTGATTTTTGTGCGCACTATCCAGGGAGCACCTCAAATGAACTCTTTGAGTTCGAGTCCAGGAAGTGATCCTATCCAAACATTTTTTATGTCCTTGCCGGTCAGTCCAAGTTGGAAAAAGTTCATCCTCACTTGTTGAGGTAGCATACTCAGTACAGAAACTACATATTTGCTGGATGTCAAAAGGAAAAGGACGTGGCTATATTGTCACATATGATCATAAACATGAATATTAGAATCACATCAACAGTGACATAAGTAACCAGGTTTCTCTATGCTCCATATTCATATCCAACATGATGTGAAACCCAGGTTGAGGCCCAAAACTAAAAGACTACTGTTTAAAATTTTTACACCCTATAAGTAAGCATAACCTAAACATTAGAAACACTTCTCAGTGTAATGTTACACAATTCCACAGTGCCACAAACTACAGCTTCCAAAATGAAGCTGAATCGCCTCATTCAAGTCCACTCTGAAACTGTTTCAACTAAGTCTACATATTACAACCTTCATGAAGACAGGATTCATCTGAGAGCTGCTGTTGCACACAGGAATTTGTTTTGGTAGGTGTACCTAATAAAGTGACAACTGAGTATGGATAAGGGACAGATTGTGAAGCATTTCTAACAATCAACCAATGCATTGTTATTGCAAGAACTGCCTTTTTGAAGAGTACAACTGCTCCTGTGCAGAGTCAGAGCAGTTCACTGTGTTTTTCAAAACTTCAGTTCCCAAATCTATAAACAACCAGCAAACAGTTGTGACTGTCCTGAGAATTCATGTCACCCGTGTGCCCACAAGAACATCTGGATTTAGCTTAAGTTATAGTGAGGCTTCACATAGGGTTTGCTACCATTTGGGACATAAAACCTTCACTACCAGAGAAAAACAGAATATTTAGCTTCTGAAGCAGCGTAGAAGGAGGCTCTCATCTATTCATGGACAAGAAATTACAGCAGCGCCAAGGAAGACACCATTACTGTTTACATCCAGTGCTGTCAGGAGCATGAACCTCTCATCCATGAGTAGATGCACACTTCTTTCGGCTTGGAGATACAGTTGACAGGTGTAGATCGGCAGAAAGAAAATAGCTCCTATATGAAACTCAGCTCACAACAAAGTATTTGTATTAATTTGAGTAACCAATCCATGATTTCTAGAAAGGAATTTTGCTGTTAAGTTTTCAAGTGTATTTACTTTGGCGCTTTGAGCACCACAAGTCAAGTGCCATGTTATTTTGGAGAGAAGGCAGACATCTCTACTGTTTAAACTCTGCAACTCCCAATCATACAATCTAGATGTATATAAAGCACTACAAAGTAGTGAAAAAACACATATTTTTTGATCTTGGTGTGAACTGTCCCTTAAACGTATTGCATGCGGTTTGAACTCCTTGCACTTTGTAGCTTTTCACTCAGTTTTGCAGCTTGTTTAAAAGCCACATTGTTATCGAAGAAGTGAGCCAATAACTGTTACAGGTACCAAACTCTGTCAATATTGTTTTTGATTAAAGCTGGAAAGGTTACAACACATAGTGGTCGACCACAGTGAGCTGAATCTGTCACCGTTAACTTCTTTCAGGTCGCCAAAAAGCTCCACATCAACAGAAGTGCGTTAAGTTGGCTAGCGTTAGCAATGCTAGCTCAGCTAGCTCACGAGCTATTCGTTAGCCGGCTAATGCTAGGCCCACTTCCACTAGTCTATTACTACAAGATTCTCCTGTTGTGATCTTGCACTTTGTAATTGTATAGTGTATTTACCTCGGAAATGTTGAGATGAACAAAGACAGCAGGCCTCCTCAGCGGTTCCTTTAGGTCGTGTATCCAAACCGAGATATCCTTTGGAGCTTGATGAGGCTCACGCTACAGGGTCCGATGAGGTTAAAGGCTCCTTCTTCGTTTCTTGGTTTCCCACCACCAGCAGCAGCAGCAGCAGTCGGCGTCTGCACCCAACTAAACAGAAGCTAGCACGTTAGCAACACCTGCTAACTAGCCTCTACAGGGCAATTCACAAGCCAAGTTCGTGTACTGTTAGCTGGCTAGTAAACCACCGCTAACGTTAGCTGCTGTGTGTTGGTCGACCCCTGCACTCTGTTACTTTACTGGGCGACATATGATGGCCTCCGACCAATACAAGAGGGAAAATACATCCACTGAGGCCAAACAGCGAGTCAGTTGTGGCTGATTTGCCCGTTCACAGCCTCTTCAACAACCGCCAGGTTTGTTCGTCTCCTGACTCTCCACCGACTGGAGAGAATGGCTGTCGCAACATGATGACGGCAGGTTTTTGTTTGCTAGTGGGCGCCCGAATGTGATGTAACAATATACTCCCTGGATGACATCCATGTGAAAAAAAAAATTATAGTAATCTTTGTGTCTTTTCAGTCGTATTATATGGAGGTTATGTCATCGGCATCTTTAAATTGTAGGGGGAAAAAAAAGAAAATTACACACGTAATTTCAGCAAATTATTTATGTAAAGTTAATATAAAACTTTTTTTTGTATTTTTCAGTAGTTTTTATTTTTAATTTTTGTTTTTTTTAATTCAGGTTGTTTCAGTTAGCTTCTAGAGTGAGTTTGATCGTTTCACTCTAGTTTTTATTGTTTGAAAACGTTTAGTTTTAGTTTAGTGTTTATTAGTTTCAGTTTGATGTTTTTTATGTATATAATATGGGGGTATTTGTCAGGGGCGAGATTTAACGAGTTCAGAACAAGTTTTACAATACAAACACCACAGGTTGTCAACTGACTCACAGTCATATATGTCATAATACGTGCACCAGTGCTTCCTTATGCTTTTGTTGACAGATTTGATTGAAGTGACAAAGACTAAAACTGAAGACAGTTCGTTTTATTTTTATTTCTGTTACATACATTTTTTCACACCTAGTTTTAGTTTTTGTTTAGTTTTATAATAAACTTGGGCAATAACACAAAATTCGCTCCTGAGTATTAGGGTCTTCCTGGGCCAGGATCTATCAATACTGATATTAATACTTTTTATTGTTAAAGGCAGCTAATTTGTTATCATGTAAAGGAGTGAAATATGCCATAATTTACTATATTTTCTCAATATATTAACACCAAAAACATTATTATTATTATTATTATTATTTTGTCTTTTTACCATTCTCCCTACTTAATTGCATGCATGTTTAAACACAATTGATTTTAATGGTAAACAAAGAAAAGTTCATTCTGTAAATGATCACTGCACTCATGCACACAACAGCAACAGAGATGCAAATGTTGCAGCACTAAGAAGAATGTTCAGCTACCTAGGATGTAATCAGATTTGTTTGGTATTGATCCTACTGACTCTAGTATCGATACTCAAATCATGACTTCTTATCAGTAGTATTGATAATCTGATCTGCCCACATTTAGGTTCTGGTTCATGTAAAGGAGGCCTCACTTATATACTGTATACTGTAATTGCTTATAACAAACACATGCAAATTCTCTATTGGTAGAAAAATTACAGGTCATCAAACAATTATTAGCACACGTGTCTATTATCATTAAAAAATCAAATACAAGATTGATAACATGAAGGTGTCGATTTCTAAAGATTTTTGATTTCTTTTATGAGGACTAAATATGTACAAAAACATGTCAGTGGTGCTTGCAGGTGAGATTTGATGGTTTCGCAAGTAGTTTGTCTGAAAAGAAGACAGATAATACATAATCACAATGATTAGTCTTTACACCTAATACAGTATGGATTTTTATTAAATGAGCTCTGATTGTACTTACTTTCCGTTTAGATTTTTGTTTTTACAATAAATTGTACATATATTTTGACAAATAAAGTTTTGGGAAAAACACTTGGGAAGGGAGGGATTCCAAATCCAAATTTGCACGGTGTGTCAGAAATCATACTGGATGAAAACCTAGACCTAATTCTTTCCAGCATATTGAGCCTCATTATTCATAGGCAAAAGAGCAAGTTATTGAGGATTAGGTTGCTGCTGCTGCTGCTGCTGCTGCTGCTGCTGCTCAAGTTGGCCCTGCAGTGCCAGTCATGGTTAGTTTTGGCTCATGGTCATTTTCATGCCCTGTATCTGGATCCTCCAGGGACAGTCTGAAACCCTGAGATATCACTAAGCACCAAACATGTGATCCTGGGAAGTGTGGAATTGAGACTGGCATCTGGTCAATGAAGACTGAAAAGCAGACCCTGGAAACAAAGAACGACTGTAAATATCCTCACTTTGTTACTAAATACTCTCTGTAGCTGTGTGCTTTTATGGAAATTGCTCCTGGAGGCGACTCCTCACAGAAAATCTGAGCTCAAGGCTGCAGTTTTTCACTGGTGTCATCTTTCTACGTGCTGTTTGGTCATTTTGTCAGTGAAACTAAACACTAAAATATTCTGGATAGTCCAGAGTTTTTTGTTTGTTTTTATTCTTGTAAAACATCTGTATGCCCAAGTGTTTACATATGACACCAACAGTGGCCCCCAGTTAAAATAAAGTAATGTCCAGACTTGTTTTCCTTCTAGGACATAAAATCAAATATATATGAAGAGTAGGGGCACTTGGATGCCTCAGTTGGTAGAGCGTGCGCCCCATGTATGGAGGCTGTGCATCCTCTGCAGCGGCCGTGGGTTCAACCCCCGCCCATGGCCCTTTGCTGCGTGTCATTCCCCAACTCCCTCGCCCCATTTCCTGTCACATCTTCAGCTGTCCTGTCATTAAAGGCATAAAAAAATGCCACCCAAAAATGATTATTTCCCTAAATCATGTTGTTTGTGCGCTCAATATATCAATCAAACATCAATAAAGCACATGTTGGGTTGTTTTGCATGGCTGCATTTTGCTGCCATGCCAGAAAAAGAAAAAGAGATCAATATGAATATAACATGAAAAGTCTATGGTTATCACAAAAATATTGTTTAAATTGTCATAACAACATTTCCTCTGTTTTTTAAATTTGATTTTATGTAGAATTTATAAAATGACATCATCACAAATGGTGTGAGATATACATGTATCTCAGTATAATCTGAATGGCCCGGATAACTATCTCTATAGTTAATAACAACAGTTTACAATAATTTGAAAATGTTTTACACTACATCCAGCTGTGAACTTGGAAATTCCAATTTTCCAATTCAAACACCATAATGCATGAGAGCTGCAAGGAGATGAAGAGGGAGACGAGACAGAGGAGACGAGTGGATCTTTCTGTCTGTTTCTCACTGTAACATAGCCCACATCATACTCCTCATGCTGCTCGAAGAAAGCTTTTATATCAGTCAGCGTTTCTGTCCATATTAATTTCACACACCTTCGCTCTCTCTGCTCTGAGTCTGCATCACACTTTTTTTAATCAATAAAAAGCACGAGCGCTGTTGTCTCTCAGGAGTAAACAACACCCATGTTCTCATTCATATGCTGCAAACAGATCCGTTCAGTTCACTATTTATTTAAAAAAAAATATGAGCACATATGATCTTTGGGTGCGTTCATGCACAACACTGCTCCTCATATATTTTCATACACATTATGTTGTGTAACAGAAGTGTTTGGTGTCCCTCACATTTTCCAGGCTGGGAGCTACTGGTCTTTAAGTTGTTTTCTGAAAGCTTTCTCCTTTCCCAGAGAAATAGGCTTCTCACAAGGAAAATAGTTGAATTAAATGTACGTGTTATGAGCTTAAATAAGCTGATCTAACCCTTTAAAAAGCCCATCATGTGTAACTTTTGATTATAAAATGTAAACTGTGTGCTTCAGATACAGAGGACATGGCCTCTGTATCATCAATAACAGCTACAGCTCAGGCTGATCTCTGTTACAGTTTTATCAAATGTTGTCCAAGTGGTGCAAGTCTTTCAAAAGAGGCAGTGGAAAGTTTCACACGGTCGAAATTGCTCATCACGACTCTACAAAGGACCAAACTCCAAACTATTGTGAAGTAAGACTCCCATAATGACACACACTCTCACACATGCACACAAAGATTCCCTGGTGTGAGCTGAGTTTTCCACTCAGAGATTGCCCAAGAACGAGTGAATGCGATGATTGCGACAGACGGACGATGCTCTGTAACATCACAGCTCTTGAAGGCAAACAAACACGGCTGTGAAATGGAGCTGATAGAGTGTGACAGGCAGCAACAGTGCCTGCTGGGTAGACAGTGATTCTGTCTACAGAGCCGGGTAAATTCAAAGAGACGGGTCACTGGAAATATGATGTTATGAATGTGTCCTCTAGGGGATTACATCACATTTCTGCTCACTGTGACAGACGTGCCTTTAATAAAAAGTATAAACACACCTGTCCTCACATACACCGGTAAATATACCTGGTATGAGACAACTTGGTAAACTTGTAATCGGCTGTAAAAGTCTCATACCATATGCTCAGATTTCTTTGTCGTGTTTGGTAAGAAGCTGTTGTATTTACATATAAACCAGTTTATCCAGAATTTGGCACAGTGTGAACAATGCTGCCTGTGCACTCTGTGAGAGAAACCCCACTCCTGCTGCTGTTAGCATCCAAGGTAGTACAGATTTACAGTTTTTCTAATTTCTCAATAAGGTAATATTGTGTTTGTATTAATTTGTAAACAAAGTAATCGAAATAATTTGACCATCTTTCTTTACAGAGCGCAAGGAACTTTACACCAGGCAACAAATAAAAAATTAGGGCCTGTAAATAACTATGCATTCATGTGGTGGTCGAATAATTGGCAAAAATTGGTTGGGAAAATTTGTGTGAATGCCTCCTCAAGTTGACATAACAACTCGGAAAGTCAGTGAAAATTTTGTTATACGACTTGTTGAGCTGCTGTCTGTTGACATGATGGACAAAAGTAAAGTGAAAAAGTAAATGTTGGATTGATTAAACTTTTCGTGTATTGCATATCAATTTTTGTCCTCATTTAATTTGTTCTAGTAGGCCTGTTAGGTTGTAAACTTTAGCTGCTCTCCACGTAGAGTGACCGGGATTAGTTAGAAAAGTTATTTATTAGCATTAACTCTTAATAACAAGTGAGGCAAGGCAATATATTTTAGTGGTTTTAGGGAATGTTCCAGTACAGCAACAAGTTGGGGACAAAATTGCTTTGTAATATAAAGTTCCAAACTGTTTCAGTAAACTTCAATAGCAACATGATGCTAGTCTCAGCAAACTCATCATCAAGACACAAAAACAAGTACAAAAACAATAACCCTACACTTTGTAACATCCGTGTTGTTTCCTCATTGCAACTTTAAAGCTCATTAGCACAAAGTCAAAAGGACGACCTCCTGATGGTAATGAGACCATCTGAGGAGCAAGTGAATGCAACATTATATTTTCTTATTTATCAATTAATCTGCAGATTGATTTCATGATTAATTGACTGATTGTTTGATTAATAAAATGGAAGAGAGGTAGATATTCAGCATGCTGTCACAAGACATAAACAAAGGAGGAACACATTGAGTTGCCTTTAAAGAGTACTCCAGTGATTAAGTATTGCATTTGAGGGAAAGAAGAATGCTGCATTCAGTAATGCAGCATCTTTTGCCAGATCCTCCCTGATGCAGGTAAACGCCCACAGCTTTCGAACTCCATGTCTCCAGGGTCTCTGTCTCCAAGCTAAAGTTAAGGAACAAAAAAGGAGTTCATTCTTTCAAAGCTGAATTCTGAGGTCCTCCAAAGCCACAGAAGACATTAATACAGCTGTCATATGACCTGGGTACATTTCATTATAACTGTACGCATGATTTAAAAAAAAAAAAAAAAAAGCATGCTGACACCCGGTACCTGGGCGCCATATAGCACCTAATACTAGGATGGGTTAAATGCAAACTGAATCTCACTGTATGTTGTGCTTTGTATAACAGTATATGTGACAATAAAATTGACCTTTACCTTTACATGGTACAAACAAACTTGATTGATTTAACTGTTTTCACAGGCTGGGTAATAAACTTAACTAGAAAACTCAACTTGACATATAAAGTCAGTGGAGTACCCCTTAAATGTAATTAATAAGATTATCAAATCAATTTTAAACCTCGCTTGGAGCCAAGACAGGTGTGGTAAAGCATACTTACAGTTCAGCCTTTCATTAGTTGTTTTGGTTCAGACAAGCAAAGAGGCTGCAGTGTTCAATACCTGAAAAGATAAAAGAATGTGAGATGGTCTCTGTTTTTCCAAATTGGATCTTATTTTTGAGGTGATGCAAACATGACAGGGCAAGCCTTTAGGTGTGATGCTTCGATCTTAAATTACTAACGGACAAAAGGCAGGCTTGTTGTACCTGTGTAAACGGTAATTCGGTACTTCCTTATAGGGTTTAGCTGTTGATCATGAAATTCTCAATGTTTAGTCAGCAGCGTCTGAGCAGCCAGACAGCAGTGACGATGCAGACATTGTGCTGTGACAGCCAGAACTGCTGTCTGGAAATCTAATGAGAAAGAGAGCGAAAAGGAGAAAAGAGAAAATGGAGTGAAAGACTTATTTCTCATTTGTATTCATTGGTTTGTGTAGATTGTCCGTCCTTGGTCCCTCAGACCTTCCTCTGGTATGAATTCCATCAGACACAGAGCTCAAAGAGGAACGTGAAGCAAACTCATCAGTAGATTTACAGCAGCAGACATGAAGTCTGAGACAGAGAGTGTGCTGGGAAAGACACACATATCGGACCGATGTAACACACTTAAACCTGCTCTTTTGAATTTAATGTCATTTTTAAAACAACGTGATGAATTTAAATGTGACTTTACATTATTTGATTGCCGGGAAACAACATCAGTTCCACAGAAGCAGAGAAGTGCATGGATGGAATAAGCCATTGATCTTATTTCGCATTTCTCCCCTCAAGAAAAACAAAGAAAAAACAAAACAAAAACAAAACACCTCGGCTCACAGACACGGATATCAGTGCAGGAGAGAGACTCGGGTATTACATAATGTAGGACAAACAAAACTTAACAAAACATCTATACGGCATAAACCCTCTAGCAAGAAAAGTAGAAATATCTAATCCGACACAGGACAGAAAAGGCTCCCATATTCTATAAAATACACTGCCTTTAGAATGTAGCATGTCAAGTAATCTGCAGAAACATGTTCAGGTATGACCTTATGTCACTGTGTTTTAGTTGAGACTGTTAATCATTTCAGAAGTATGGACTTTTCATGAACTTCATAAAGATTTGCTTTATAATCAGTTCAACATCAAGATGCTAACATGCTCACAATACGAAGACGCTGATGTTTAGCAGGTGAAATGT
Organism: Lutjanus erythropterus; assembly: GCF_056507025.1. Lineage (NCBI taxonomy): Eukaryota > Metazoa > Chordata > Actinopteri > Lutjaniformes > Lutjanidae > Lutjanus > Lutjanus erythropterus. The sequence goes on along the minus strand of NC_139319.1, from coordinate 13,397,277 downwards.
TTACCATCCTCCTCGTCTTACTTTAGTGTGTTAACACGCAGAAAAGGCTCATTAGCCTTAAGTACAGCTGAGGCATAGCTTTGTACCCTGGAACTTTTAGTCCAGGGAAAGGGTCTTCGATCCTGTTGTCTATGTTTGACCGAGGTCTACAGACCCGCAGAAAATTGGACAAATGGGCAAATGGGACTTTTTGGGAGGTAAAATCATATACATAGCAATGCTGTATGTAGACAGTGTATTGACCACTTCGGCCTGTTGCTGCATTACACAAATGCTGCCGCCATATTGGACCTTGATGCAGACCCCGGTCCCCATGTAGGAACACACTGAGTTCCTCCAAAGATTCCTAGTCCCTGAGAAAAGTTCCTGTGGTGGAAACACAGCTTGGGTGGACCAGATTTCATGACAATCCATCCAATATTTGTCAAGACATTCATTCAAAAACACAAATGCCGACCTCATATTGATGCTAAAAGACAAGTTTGGGGATCATCAAAGCCATTAGGATTCATACTCTAGGAACCATGTATGTGCAAAATTTCTTGGCAATGCATCCAATAATTGTTGAGATGTTTCAATTTGAATCAACCAACCGCCATTATCATCCCTAGAGCCACACTGCCGGTATGGATAAAAATGTTCAGACGTCACAATTTTATCAAGATATTTTATTTACCAAACTTCTTCTCAAAGCTTCATTAGCAAAATAACAATACTACAACCTTATATGAAATATTTACAAAAGGCATTCTTTGAAAATAACATCTTTTGGTATATTGTATTCTCATATTTACAGTGCAAGATACTGCAAAATACTGACTGACACGTTTAGAAAGTTGCACTCACATTTAGATCAGTGTGATGGACTGCTTAGATTAAACACTTAATAGAAGCCAAAACTGAAAAATAAAACATCTGAATAGCACACAAAGTATTCAGTCAGACAGTCATTATCTACGGTGAGATGAAAAACTTATCAGTAGCAGCAGCTTTTAGAAAGCTGTTTCAGAAACAAGCAATAATTTATCAAAGTCAGACTCAGAAATAGAATCCAACTGATTTCATACTTTGGGATTTCAGCTTCTGAATAAAAACACTTTCTCTGCAACACCCTAACCAGCTTTGCACAGGCATGAAAAGGAGTGGCCCTCTCTGTCATGCATGCCTACAATCTCCAACAGGATATTTCCCCATTAAAACCTGCAGCTGGAGGGAGTCACATAGTGTAAAACAACAAAGAGGCTTTGAGCTGAAGACAAACCGTCAGCAGAAACTATGAACAGTCATATTTGTGAGGCCAAATGTGCTTTAAGGTGACCACAGTTTACTCTTTAACAGAACAAATATGAGAATGTTTGGTAGCTACAGCACTGTGTTTTATATTTAAACATAATACTTTTCACTCTGGTTGATTTAATTGAGACAGAAAACACTGTGCATTTACATGGTAGTTCAACGATACGATCAAAACAGGAAAAGCATGACATAAACACTGATCACTTTCATAACAAAAAGTCCAACTGTTGCACATCGCAACAAAACTGATCATTTAATTTAAAAAGTCACAAAAATGTTTGTAGGGTTGTGAGATTGTTTCCCGGCAGTCATATGGGTTCCTTTGTCCGGTGTCACAAATGTCGCTGGGTAGAAAGGTCAGAATATTCAAGTTGGCAACTGCGCGTCCTTGCATACCGGGATAGCGTCCTTTGTTAACCTGCAGAAGAAAATCATGGGAGAGAGAGGTGTCAATGTCAGAGACACCGAGGAAAAGAGAGATCTTTCCTCTATAATCTCTGAACTCTGAGTTCAGAGGCTGTCACTGCTGTGTCCTCAGTCAGTGTTAATGTGTTAAAACAACAACAAGTCACACAATAAAAGTCTGTCTGAGAAGGTGTGTCTCTGTAGCGATTCTTTCCATTATGTTGTCAGACACTTAGAGTAACAATCCGAGCTTGTCAGTGGCAAAAACAAGCAATTCTAGTCAGTCACAATTGTCCCCAAGGATTAAATTTCAGCCACAGACGGCCAAGGCGATCTACTCAACCAGTCCCAAAAGTTTTTGTACATATAAATCATTCTGACACCAAAATAAAAATATGGCCCAGGTTAAAAAATGATTTACCCTTTCAAGGTAAAGTCAGTGGGATTTATCCAAGATGTTTCTAAACACATCACAACATCTAATACCAACATTTTGGGTCAGTGAAATGTCCCAGTACAGCAGAATAATGGTAAAAAAAAAATGCAGTGAGTGTTTATATTGTGTTTTTATGTTGCAGATTATACATTTAACTCAAAAATAGCAAAACTATGCATATTACACTGTACAGTTTGACACAAAGCTGGCCTACAGCAGAGAAACATATAACAGTGTGTGGAGCTGAAACAGCCTGTTAACTCGTCAACAGCAAACCATAAGCAAACTATCAAACAAACAATAAAACTCGCTTGCACTACATGCACTTCACACCACAGGACAGGTGGAATAGTTTGAAGTATTTAAGTCCTTAATATCCAAACAGAGCCTGATGTGTGATGGACTTCAGACTGCTGCGGGTTTTGCTTTGTCCAAAATGTGCGTGAAGTGAGATAGATTCCAGATGAGGAGACAGAAATTAGACGTGAACATCCTGGAGTCACCACTAGGGGGAGGCTTTTTCACAGAAGGTATGTCCAGTAAATTTCTTTCACATTTACTGACTGTTCTCAATCACAAAGGACATTGGACAAACTCAAGAATAAATAGGTCCAGCAACAAAACTAACAAGGACACAACCTACACTTTTACTTGAGATCAATGTAAGCTGAGCAGAGCACAGCGATGTCCCAAATACAAATCAAACAGTGTTATGTCACAAAGTGTTGGCCAACTCATGAGGTTTTTAAACATTTACTAGCAGACTTATACACTGACATTTATTATTTGCTATGTGAATTAGTTATAAGTCTTGATAACTGTTATTTATCACTATAATAATCAACAGTAGCATTGGTCTAATGTATGCAGCTGGTGCTTCTTCTTTTTTTTTTAGATTATTTTTTGGACTTTTTGCCTTTATTTTGGACAGGGGCTGCTGAAGATATGACAGGAAAGGGGGCAGAGAGAGGGGGAATTACATGCAGCAAATGGGCCACAGGCGGGAATTGAACCAGCAACTGCTGCTGAGGACCAACAGCCTCAGTACATGGGGCAACCCTGATTGATGCTTCTTAAGTTGCCACTAGCACTTGTGCTCAGTTCACTGTCATCCACTTTGTTTTCAACACAGCTGCTTGAAATATTCTCCTCCTGATCTGTACTTCTTTTCCAAATAGTTACAGATTTGAGCCATGGCTGCAGTGTTTTTGAACCATTATTTTTCAGTATCTACATTTTACCTCCACTTATTATCTTATCATCACAGTTTAGCTCGTAACCGATGCTAATCATGGATGCCATACAGTATGTGCACACTACCTGCACGATCGTAATTATGAAGTAGACTGATATTGATACATAAATACAGGAAAGAGAAAACTTATTTTAATAGTATTCTCATATTTTATGTCGCTTAATTGGAATTTGTCTTGTATTTTGACCTATAATATGTTTTTAAATGAATTTATTTCATTTAGAAAAATATTTCTGACATTCCTTCATGTACCACTAGAGGGAGCTCACATACCACCAATAGTGCGCATACCACAGTTTGAGAATCTAAGGGTTACATGATTGTGTGGCGAGTATGACGGTTCACTCATGATAACAAACCATCAGTTATCACCCAACTCTGCAGGTTTTAGCATCTTTCAGCTAATTTTTCCTGTTTTGGTTCACTCTCACTGTCTTGTCAACCTCATTTCCAGCTGCAGCAGACAGCTGTATTTAGCAAAAAAAAGCTCAGATAAATCCGCCACATATCACCTGCCCTGCACTAAACAGCAGACAGACAAAGTTAGTAACTAGCTACTGAGGATAGTGGCATACTTAGCAGCTAAAACATTTCCCCCAGGAGCTAAACAGAGCTAAAAGGAGAGTTTATACTGGCCGTACATTCATCATGTTGACAGAAACACACTAAAATTAATGCTACTTTTGCTCGGTTCAAACTAAGTTACTGGTAGGTTTCAAAACTTGCCTTGTAAGCAGTCTCAAAAACATTGTGTATGTTTTCTTACTTTAATTTGATCGTCTGTTGCGTTTAAGTTTCTATGGAATTTCTCAGGTCTGACAGACAGGACACAGCTGCTGCAGAAGGTGGCATCACATTGTGCAACCACAGCAGCCGTAACATTACATTTACTTCTGTTTTGAGGCCTCTTGAGTAACATCATGTGTACAGAGTGCCTCTGTGCTGAATGAAAATACCCTCTAACCCTTGCACAGCTTTGGAAATAAAATCCTGAGAAAAAGCACTGTGTGAATGACATTGGTCAACAATTCGCTGAGTGGACCTTGACCTCGCCTTCCCAGCCCTTCCAGTAAGGAGACTATCCCGGGGTTAAGTTGCGCCACACTTCCATGCATGCCTGTTGTAATCACTAACAGATGTTAGGAGTGTTTGTGCTTTCAAACAGTACCATGTGTAATGATGAAAGGGTCACAGTTCATCAGTCACAGCTATACTGAAACCAGCTGGTGCATCAAAACAAACAGAGGCTGGCAGAGAGAAGGAAACTGTTTGGAAAGTCGACTCTTGTTCTGTGTTGTGTTAGCGTTATTGTGTAAAGGCTGTGTGTAATAGGTTAGTCGTAATGTCTCAATGTTTATACCGCAGGCAATTAGATAATTACATTATTATTCACGATGAGATAGGTCATTAGGTTGTATTCACACCTGCAGGAGTGTTGTGTAATAATTAATTGCTCGTGCAGTGACACACTGCTGCTGGCTGTGGCACAGTGACTGTATGATTTAGTCATCGTTGCCAAAAGTCTCAAAGTTCACAGAAGAGCAGGAGAGGAAATATTTATAGCAAGTTCAGCTAATAAATACCTTCTCCACCTTTATGCATTTATATTTGTTTTGATATCTATAATCAACTTTTTAGAGTTGAATACATTAAAAAAAACAGGCATTTTCAGGAACATTATTACTAAAATGTGCCAGGAGAATAGCTCTCTGATCATATCAAGAAACTAAATAAAACAAATATTGAATAAGTGTAAATTACACTCACCATAAATAGATTCATGGGAGTTTAGAGTCCTCTGTAGTTTCACCTAGAACAAACAAACCAATGAGCAAACATGTGAAATAATTACTAAACCCTTAGTGATCTTATCTTTTATGCATGGAAATGTTGCAACTTAATTTCCAAAAGTAATAAAGAACTAAGAGATATATGGTATTTGCAAAAATGATTATAAACTGACATCAGGAAAAGACAGTGACGTTGGGCTCAGAATTAACATGAGCAGCAGTGACCTCTGCTGGAAAAACTCTCACCTACTCTTATTAGAAATGTTTCCCTGTATTCCCATTTTTTATTTTTTTCCCCCTCTGATTTCCATCTCAGTGCAGACAATCACAAAAGGTGTAATTTAGAAATTCAATAAGAACAAATGTACAATGGGGAACATTTTGGCAATGATAATTATAATTTAGCCATATGTCACGCCCCACAACCACGCCCCTCTTTGAGTGAAAACAAGCACTGTAAAAGCAGCCAGTCAGTATGTTTGTCAGTGGCAAACTCTTCATCATAGGTTAGTTAATGAGGATATTAAATAAATGACAGGTGTACCTACTGCGCCTGTAGGTCAAAGTGAATCAGAAAAGAGTTTTAGTAATGGTCTAACTAAAGTTGAACACTATCAATACAGCAAAAATAAAGTGTCTTAACTTTATAAAAAGTGAAAAATGTCTACATTTCCTGAAGATTTAATAATCCAGTTGTACATCAGGTTTGTCCACTCTGATAGAGGCAGACTGAAAGAACCCAAGTTTCATTCACTTTTTCCACATAACAACACTGACTGTCGATTGGCAAACAAATGGCATATTTATTTGCCTGACCGACCATTTCACCATTTCCCGATTTCGCTCTGTGCTCCAGTAACAGTTGAGGAGTGGAGGAGCCTCTGCCAACTCTCCATTCCTGTTTCCTATGAAGATATGTTATGTCCTTGGCTCGTCTAAGAGAGACACATAGGCTATATAGTCACATTTAAAGTTAGCTGATGTTAGCAAAATGCTGGCTAACAAGGTAGCTAATGGTTGATGTAAATTACCTAGCTAGTTAGCTAGCTTTTTCTAACATTAGGTATCAGACGTAACTAGCTAGCAAACAATTCAAGTAGATTAACCAGCTAGTAAGCTACTGTTTTACTATAAAGGGAAACACCAATTAACTACCTTGCTATCGCCTGACTAGCTAGTTAGTTAGCTTGTGTTTTACTAATGCTAACTTAAGATGTGACTATATGTCACTTTTGCAGGTCCCTCAGCAACACCTGTGAACCATCTTCAAAATGTTCTTTTCTTCTGGTTTTCTTATCGAAGCATATCGAAGTACAGGAAACAAGAAAGGGTAAAGTTGAGGTTCCAAAAGGGTCTTAGGGATCTATGAAGGGTCAGCTGACAAATGCATAACAATGCTATATGTTATGTTATGATTTCCTCACTCTACATGAAGTTGGAAACAAAAAGACAAGGAAAATAATAAATGTTGGCTTTACCAAAACATTTTGAAATGCAAAGGAGAGGCATGTGTGGAGTTACTCACAATCAACAGCTTAAAATGAACAAATTGGACAGATTTCTCCAAACAAAGCATTTGTAACATCAGGGTATGTCGACAAACATATGCTGTGCAAAGAAAAGACTTCAACTGACAGTGTTTGTCAGTCGTGTTTGTTTGTGTAGCATTTGAATTGTTTGTCTGTTTCTTGGTGACAAACGTGTTCATAGCTAGTTAGCATTACTTGTCAGTGTTAGCTGTGATCTTGCTAACTACACTTGGCATTCTGACTGCTATGTTTCAGCAAATTACAGCTCTTGATATAAGTAATGAATGACTGCTACGCGTGATATCATTTCTTTATAGCATTTCTCAGGAAATCCCCTCAGATTGACGTCTTCTCTGCAAAAAAAAAAAAAAAAAACTTTTTTTTTGTTTTTGACTTTGATGTTTGAGGCGCCTATTTTTATAACATCACTGACTCATGGTTTCAGATATGCTATATTTTTACTGAAAGACACCCACCATCTTTTTTCATCCATTGGTCCAACTCGTGCATTTCTAGCTCCAGGACAGAGGGCACATCTTCTTCAAACATGGGCCTGAAGAGTGCAAAAAAAGAAAACTGTTTTGAAAATCAAAGACATAAAGCAAGGTCAACAAACTAACTTTAAATTGTCTGATGCTGACTGAAAATGCGGCCGTGTTTTCCGTGTTCATGAGAAGTGTCCACATGAACACCCACCTCTTGTGGCATTCATAAGCTCTGAAGTGGGGAAATTTTCTAACACTCCATGATCAAGAGTTGTGTGTTTGCTGACATCTGTCAGAAATGGCGGAGGCCAGGGAAATGCGTTTTTCGGTGGATGGTGAGTCATACTGTGCATCAAATATATTGTAAAATTAGTTATACAGTTTGTCTTAATAATTCTGTAATATGTATGAAGAAAATTGGACTTAACCACTTGAATGTAAAGCATTTTGGGTACACAAGTTCTCATTGTATCTACAAGCTAACAAGGCAGCATGACACCGGCAGTTAGTTCCAGTTGAATGTTGCTATTAGCAACTACTGGCAGAGTTCCAGAGCAGTTACATCCACCATGTTGATCAGATCTATGACCAAACAAATAACAACAGGCATCTTTTATCTACTTTCCAAATACCTTTGTGTGAGTATTATTTTCAGGTAATTTTTTCAGTCACAGTGTTGTGTTAATTTCTTATTTGTTGATGTTTCTGCCAACAGTTTGCTGCTAAGCTAGCTGTTAGCTGTTTGAGGCTAATGTGTTGCTAATACAACACTGTTCATGCAGTTTACTCTTTTTACTTTTACTTTTGTGGACTATGTGTTCATGTTTATTATTTTATGATGACCTAGTGTTAATCTTTTATTGACGAGACCATGTATCATTACTGTACAAATTCAACTTCACTGATCTATAATCTCATCAGGTTTGTTGTGTTTCATTTAATAGGGAATGGGGATGTGAGGTCACTAACGGCGAGTTGGTGATTCTTGGAGAATTATTACTGTGACCTGTACACTGTTACCATTCATCCAGCTAGGGAGCCTCAACCAGTTCAACTCTGTGCAATATGGTTGAACTTCACTTTCAACATTGATTAACACTGCTGTATAGTGCATTGGTTCTCAACCTTGGGTCCGGGCCCCCCTTGAAATGCCAGAAATCACAGGCTGTCCCCAAGACTTTGTCTGCTCTGAGGTCGTCAGAATCAGATTTGCGCATGTTAACTAAAAGGAAAAAAGGTTGGGAACCACTGGTATAGTGGGCCATTTAGTCCCATTATATTTGAAAGAAGGCAAACGAGGGAAAAACTATGTATTTTTTTAACCTTGGGGGTGAATGTCCCTTTAAAGTAAATGGTGTGCTGTGACTAACAACAAACTCAAACATCACAGTGGAAACAAATGCAGCAGGTATGTAAGAAATAAGTAATGTCTATATTACCCTGTTTTTTTCCAAGTCGCTATAACGAAAATAAGCCTATTGAAATATATCCAGACACAGTGAATATTATCATTATGCTGTCTGTGCTCTCTGGGTCCCATTCTAGTTAGAACTTAAAAGTGCTTTTGCTCTCTGCATAGCAAGACAGTGCCGCTGTAATAGAGATCTATCTACAAGATGTGCCTTTAACATAACTCTCACTTTCATATGCATATGAAACCCAAACCGCATTTGCATAAAGATTTCAAACAGGAAACTACACATTGAGAAACTCATACTAATCACTGGACATGAAGATACTGCAAATTTCTTTCAAATGAAACATGTTACGTTGTCCCCAACAGGCCTTCAAATTAACAGCTGTAGGCAAAAACAATTAAATTCTCAATACTTACATCGGCACCTTTTCTGTGCTGGTCCCATCTAAATATGGATCCTCTTTTCTGAGCTCTATGAGAAGAGAACATGCCTCAGTCATCCTTATTGTGATAAATGCAAATAGCATGACAGTAACTGAACACAGTCCATTTTACTTTAAAAGATCCAAACCTATTTAGATCAAATAGCAGCTGAGCTTTTTAATAGGTTGGTTACATCTTCAGGATAATACTCAGATCTCACTATGAACAGATGCCACTATATTTTACTTTTGGTAGAAAATAGCTCCAATCGCTGTCAATACTTTAAAAATGAAAACAAAATTACATCTGCCCCTACTGCAAACCAAAACCATCTGCATTGGTCATCAGGCGTAAGTGGGAAAAGATGTTTTGTTTTCTGTTTATTGGCTTTCTGTGATTTGGGTGAACTGACCCTTTAAAGTGTTCCTTTACAAACCTTGATCGCTTGCTTTTTGGTTCCACCTGCGGTTGATGAAAATACCGCACACTATCATGGCGATGATCAACACCACCAGCACCACGGGGATCAGGATGATGACGGGACTCAAACCCTCGCCGTCTCCCGGTGGAGGGACGCTTGGAATCACAGGGTTCGGGTTTGCTGTCGCTTCTGCAATCACTGCAGACGGAAGGCAACAATTAACAATCATCAGTCTTTAGATTGTGCTGTTGTTCTTGTCCTCCTGTCATTTAGTCAAAACGACTTTTACATTTACAGAAATTTAAACACATATCAGCACTGTGCTGGGGTGTTAGGTCATACCCTCAAGGCCGTTTCCTGAGCCTCCATTATTTGTGGTCACGACAACTGGAAACAACAGCGGAGGAAATAATTAGAGGATTTTATTAAAATGTTTCATTGAGGACTGACTAACTGTTATTTTCTTCTTTGCACTAGATGGTGCCAAGAAGTGACATGAAATTGATAATATCAAATGCTGAACAACTGAACAGTAAATCGTTTGTGAATCACTTATCCTCAGGGTGGACACAGACAAATAAAAGCTGTTGTCAACTGACCTGGATCCTCTTTTGGGCCAGTGGTTTCAGGATCAGCTGTGGATGGATCTACAAACAGAGAGTCCGACGTTACCAAGCCAACGCCTACAGTGAGTAACAGTCATGAGCTTGTTTGTGGCACTTCATTATACATGGCCAAAAGTATGTGGACACCGGAGTGTTGCACGTGATTATGTGTTTGTTGAACATCTCATTCTAAAACTAATAAAACTGTTATGTTTCCACACTTTTGGGAAGTGTTTCCCCAAGGGCTTGGTTCAGTTAAGTTAAAAGAAATAAACTTATAGAACACTTTCTAACCAGAATGAGGATCAAATAGTGTAGAGAAATATACAACAAAATTCCAAAATCAAAAGTTAAGTAAGTTTAGTTGCACAAAAGGAACCAAAGTTAAGAAGAAACACTACAGTACTACTTTTTCATAGTTCTAAGTAGAGAAGCAATACTGAGGTCTGAGGGGCTCAAAAGATCAGGGGCCCTCCCGTCGCTCAAAGAAATTCACTTGGTAGAGTGTGTTCCTCTTGTACTGAGGGACGAGTCCTTATTGCAGTAAACTGAGGTCAATTCCATCCTGTGACCCTGTGCTGCATGCTGTACCCTCTGTCTCCCACCTGTCCTGTCTATCTTCACCTGTCCTGTCAATAAAGGCCCCAAAAAATCTTTAAAAAAAAAAAAGAGAAACACAAATCAACAACAAAAAAACACATAACAATGACAAGGAGGGTCAAAATGCCCACAAAGATACCAAAACAACGACAAAGAGAAACAAAATGACCACAAGGAGACACCACATGACTACATAGAAGCACATAATAACCACGGGGACAGGCAAAAGGACCACAAAGAGAGACAAAATAACTACAAAGAGACCAAAACAAAGTACTCAACCTCAGTACTTGAGTCAAAGTATAGATACTCCTGGTCAAATATTACTCAACTACAAGTGAAAGTTGCGCAGGCAACATTTTACTCGAGTTAAAGTACTAGAGTGCTTTTAAAAATACTTAAGTATTCAAAAGTACAAATTACAAAGTATACACAAAGCCTATAGAAACACCTCGAAACCTCCCTCCCCCTGAGAGCAGCAGGGTTTTTTTTTCTCCCCACACATTAACAACAGGGAGTTGCAAGGTTTACTGTGCAGTACAGTCTGCTTTCACGAACTCGCCGTTCTGTTGAACCGCTTGGCTAACACAGAAACGCAGCGTGTGACCAATTGCATTTTAGAAAAGAAAAAAAACGGCAACAAAGCTAGGCTTAGCCTAAAAGTAACGATTTCCTAGAAATGTAGTGGAGTCAAAAGTATAATATTTGTCGTATAGTGGAGTGTATATAGTATATATATATAGTATATAGAAATATAGAGGAGTGAAAGTCATAAGTTTCCAAAAAAAAGTAAAGTACAGATACTCAAAAAAATGTACTCAAGTACAGTACTCAAATTGTTAATGTCCACCACTGAAAGAGAGACAAAATGACCACAGAGACACTAAACTACAGAAAGATGATCAACAGCTTCTACTTCAGTGCAAGACGTCCCATAGAAGAAGCATTTTAACATCAAAAGTGGTCTATTTGCAGAAAAATGTGACTGATATATTATTACATTTGACACTATTTAAGTGTTAATACTGGTGTGTCTGTGGAAGAAGCACTTTACCGTTGTAACTGAGGTGGAGCTATTTTTGACTATTTTAGAAACAAATGAGTAGTTAGGTCACCAGATAAATCTGTGGTGTTGTGAGATGTTTAATGGGAGAGGAAAGAAGAAATCTTGAATCTCTTTTTTTTATTAACTAAATTTTTTTTACATGGAAAATAGAATTTAGAGAAAATATGAATAACAGGAAAAATAAAACATGAAAGCTACAGCTCAGAGGCTAGTCTGTGCAGGCAAGTCAAGTCTTTCTGCAGCAGTGTTAGAAAACCATTTCGTTATGGACCCCGCTTTGAAAACATGTTGAAACAAGAAAGGGCCTTCCCCTAATTTCTGCCACGAGGATGGAAGATCAGTATTGCCTACAACAATGTGCAGACAGTTCAGTCTACGTGTTCAAAACCATTATGGCCTGTGTTTTCACAGTGCAAAGACAGAGACAGAGTGCTGATACGCCGCTCTTTCCTGGACTCGGTCTTATGGTTAAAAGGCAAACTCTTAAATACTCGATTAAAGTCTGTTATTTCTTTATAGCAAACGGTTGCTATGTATAACAGGCCGTTGCTATGGCGAACAGACTGTTGTCATGCACACAGTTCTGACCATAGATTTTAGAGGAGCAATAAGATTTTTAAATCCGTGACATCATTTCTAACATTAAAATCGTGAGCCAGATTATTGACTCTTTTGGTACATAACCATGTAACATGTGGGACAATGTACAGTGAGCAGGTCACTTTTGCAAGATACAGCCATTCATCATTTTAAAATTGATATTTTGTGTCACATAAATGCGTGCCAAATATTTTTCGGGGGGCTAAGCAGCCATGTAATAAGCAGGCCGGTATTGTAAAATAAACCCCTTTAGGATTATTCAAGACCTGCATCATCCTGTCAGGATTTATTTCACAATAATGACCTGTTCACTGTACATTATCCCTTACTTGTTACTTTTTTCCAGAAACAGGTAGTGTAAGGGATTACAATTTCCAAAACAGCAATTGCATTACAGTTACAATTTCAGGTAACTCTGAGGTACTGAGTTACTTGGGTAGGCTGTCTTATGATGATGTATGTATGCGGCGGATCAGGGCAGGTCATGTCAGCTGCCGGCCAAAAAGCTTAATAAAGGATGGAGAATGAGGAAAGAAAATTTGCAAAAATGTTCCACATTATCATGATTTTGAGTTTGTTTGGCTCCTTCAGACAGAATATGTGGTGAAGGCTAATCTGAAGGTCAGACTCAGAGAAGTCGACATCAGTGAATCAGCAGTCCAACTTTTGAGTGCAAAAAGTTACAAAATAAATATAGCAATATAATGATAATATAACTAATTACTTTTTATATCAAGTAATAAGTAAGGCAATATTATTATGTTCTAAAGGAGCAGTAAGTAAAAAGTAACTTATTACACTTCCTTAGTAAGTCGCTCAACACTGTCTATAACTACAGCATCCCCAGTTTGGGACGATTGTTACGTGTCATACCGCGCTCTTTCTCCGTCTTTCAATCTTGACCAACTACTGTGTCACATATCTAACAAGATAAGAGAAAAGAAAGAAACTGTCAAAACCTTTTACCATGGTGGATTCAAGTCGGTTTTCAAAGGATCTGGACAAAAGCAGTGTTGGTCAGTGTGTTTGCTTCTCAATCTACTGTTATCTTTAGATGGTTGTAGAATCTCATATCTGTTTATGCATCATAACTGGATAATGTGTGTGTACTTTTATACCATGTAACCCTCTTGACCGGATGTCTCAATGAGACTTTTACCGGGTCAAATAAAGGAAATTAAAATGATTTGGAACCAACAGATGTAGTTCAGCAATGAAAAACAGCCCCACACGAAACACCTGTCCACATACTTTTGACCACATAGTGAATTATTAATTCTGGAATTTCTGTTATTATTAATGTCTCACCTGAGGTCTCTGTAAGATCATCTCCTAAAGGACCTGGACCTGGATATTCATCTGGATATGGATCTAGACCTGGTACTGGCCCTGGTTCAGTTTCTGTTTCTGGTAGAGTTTGTGGTTCTGTTACTGGGTTCTCTTCCACTGCTCCACCCGTCGAATCTTCATCTTGGCATAACACTGCAATTCAACACCACTCATTACTTTACATCACTGCACTGTCACAGTATTAAGAAGGATAGAGTGGAAAGGCTAGAGAGGGTTTGTAACCAGGGAAACCGATATCTGGAACTGATATACATTTGAAGTAAAATTAAAAATCTTGGTATCAAAATGTAAAATAATAAGAATAACAGTACAAAACAATGTTGAAATGCTTTTAAGCATCTGTTAAAGTAAAATATAACTTTTCAACATAATCTCCTCTTTTTAAAAGATTGTCAGTGATTTCTTACAGCTCATAAACTGACACTTAATCACTCTGTGAACATTAGGCGTTAATTGTAAATGTGAAACTGGCAAACAAAAACACACAATTTGTATTGAAATGGAAATTTCAAAATAGAGCATGCTGACTGCAGTGCTGTTGTCAGAGAAGCCAGTATTTCAACTTAACATGTTTCATTATTCACTGATTAGATATCACGATCATTTTTTAATTTAGTACTGTTAATACACTACATATTTATCCTTTAAAGGACCAGTGTGTAGGATGTAGTGGCATGTAGCAGTGAGGGCTGCAGTGGAAGAAGACCCACACTCTCTGTATGCATAAATGGCTCATTCTATGGTAAGAAAAACACACCGATTCATATTTTCAGGTGATTATAAACCAATTAACACAAACTGAATGAATATTGCATTCCATTTCTGCCATAATCTTACACGTGGGACCTCAAAGGTAACACGTGTGCAGCATTTGCAGTAAAGTCAAAGTGAAACACACAAGAGGATGAAGACAGTTGTTTCTGCAGGGAGCCTGGTTTCAAAAACAGCATCAGCAGCCAAACAGAGTAACTGTCAGAAAGAGATGAATCACGCAGGAACTAATAACTTCCGTGTGCATGATTTCAACTTGTTACAAAAATATGACCTGTTGCAAAATCCACCTATTGGACAATGAGGAATAGGTGGAGACATATTGAGCAACATGTTCCCGACAGAGCTTTGTCATGTTGTACATAATTTCACTTAGTGAGAAAATATTTCTCTTGCTCAAGAAAAGTTTTTAAGCAAAAGAGGAATGTCAGATTGTGAAAAGCTAATAGACTCTGGTGCACAATGTACTATTTATCTTAATTTTAGCTTTGTCTTGCTTTTGTTTAGCATGTACTGTTTGGTTTTCTGTTGTTATACGGCCACTGGGTATCCTACTTTATAAACCCTGTTTTTTTAAAATTAAGTTATTATTACTACTGTTTTCAAAAGTAACTTTAACTATAAATCTCAGAGAACAATTCAATTTGAAATTCAGGAAAGATTAAGTTTCTAAACATGGCACCGTTTTACCAAAAAGTGGATTGATGTAAGACGAGACCAAAATAGAACACAAAATTTTAGTGCTTTGGGTACTTAAGTTGTGTTTTTAGTCTGTCCAAAAGTTCTTAAATTTTTTCAGTTAGAATAATACTTAACCTTTAATTCTGTCATTTAGTTACACCCGCAATCACAAACTCAGAAAAGTAAACTAAAGCACAAAAGAGAAATCAGGGAGGAGACGGCAGCATGGAAAGTGCTGCTGTGTCTTAATTCGGAGAGTAAAAAATCATCCACTCCTACCTGTCGCGGTCAGAGAACTCAGTAGTAGTAGAAGAAGAAGAAGAAGAAGACGAGGGGTCTTCAGCTGGGGGCTTCTCATGCTACCAGGCCAGGAGACAGACATAGTGCCATTGTGTGCCTGCTTCCTCCTGTACTGTCACGGCATCACACTTCCTGATCAGACTTAACATGTTAAATGGAAGGAAAAGAAAAAAAAAAGACTCTCACTCACTCACACACACACACACACACACACACACACACACACACACACACACACACACACACACACACCCTGAGACTCAGTCAGATAACTCACTCGGATGTGATGCAATCATCAGTGTGCTTGTCGCCACAAGTCTGACGGCTCCTCAGCAGCAGCACAGTCACATTCCTGGTGGGTAGGTATGCAGGCCTACAGAGTGAGTGCCGGGGGAAGCTGAACAAACTTTAAAGGAAGGGAAAAAAAAACTATCTGTAAGAACTCAGAGAATGCCAGCTGCTCGGTTATCTCCTGAAAACACTGAGAAAAAAAACACTGCTGCTTAAAATAAAACAACTCCAAGGTTGTTAAGTTCACAGTATATTTGTTTGTTGCCCTATTTTTCTGATCATAAGTCCCTCTTTGTTGCAGAATAGGGATCCTGAATATGAGGGAGGGTCATGCAGTTATGATTATCTATGGGGAAGAAGGCTGAAGGGCTGCTATAAACAGAGCTCCACAATCTCTTCTTCATCTACCAACAGAAACAGGTTCCAACGTGACGACCGGGGTTTGCGATTTCTGTCAACTGTGACTGTTATCAATTCATCACAACTGGCATGAAATTGGACGTTCATTGCCACTTCCTCTGTGAACAAGTTAGAGTTCTCAGAAGCCTCAAGAAGGTTAGGCAATATTTAGTAATTCTTGCAAGAGCCGAATCAGGCTAAAGGGTAAAGTCACCCAGGACACTGTGACTCTGTGAGCCCAAAAATCATTTTTTCCTCTTGCCTGTAGTGATATTGATCCAACTAGATAGTTTTGGTGTGATTTTCACAGTTCTGGAAATACCAGCTGTAGAGATTTCTGCATCTAATGAGACAAAATGGCCTGTGGTGTGTTTTCTATGGTAGAAAGAAAATAGTTCCAACATGAAAAATGATCCTAAGCAACTGTGTCATGATTTCTGGAAAGTGACACTGGTGTTTAGTTTTGCATGTATTTTTGTCAGTGCTTTGAGCACCAAAAGCTGAGCGCCACTTAGTCCCATCATATTCAAGAGAAGGCGAACATCTCTACTGTGGCCGACATCTCAAAACCTCTGCAGCTCACACCAAAACTATCTAGATGGATAAAGAGCGCTACAGGTAAGTGTAAAAATGTGTATTTTTGATTCTGGGGTGAACTGTCCCTTTAACAACAGCATGTCGACATGTTTACCATGACAATGCTAACATGCTCATATTAAGCAAGTATAACGTTTACAGTGATGGGGAAGCTACTTTGAAAGCATAGTTTTGCAAGCTGCTTCACAGTTGAAGAAGCAAAGCTGCTCTGGGAGGCAATCAAACAAATACAACAACAGAAAAAACATAAAATTATAATAATAATAATAATAATAATAATAATAATAATAATAATAATAAAATATTCACAGGGTAAGCATTGGCATTACCTATCATAATGCGCATTCATGTATCACTGTATCAATCATATTTATATGGTAAGTATAATTATCATCATTATTATTAGATGATGTGTTTGAGTTTATTCGAAGAAGTGCCCACTTGTTCACAGCTCATACATAAACAAAAAACACCAAAATACCTCACTATTAATGGGAAAGTGCGAGGAATGTTAGCTTTGCTTTTGTACAAAATATCCATCAGTCAGTTATTTTACAATGGTAAAATAAAAACAAAATCTTTCCTTTCATTTTATGGCACATGATTGTTCATAGTTTCAGTTGTTAACTACACAAAAAATAGCAAAAAAAAACTAATTTAACTACCTGAGTTTCTATGCAAATATAAACAGCAAGCTACGGAAAAGTTTAACTAGTAGTTTGTAGTTCACTACTTTCCAACACTGTATGTTTACAATGTTGGCTGTGTCAATTTAATGTTTTATACACTAACATTTGGTAATTAACACTAAATTAGAACTCAAAACTAGAGCTGAGGCTGATGGGAATGCCATGTGTGTATATATAATACACAGTTATTTGGAATAATCATGACAAGGAATTAAACGGTAAAAACCTTTACGCAGCATAAACTCTCTGGTAAGAGAAGAAAACAGAGTAGTAAAGGTTTCAGGTCTCTGGGTGAATATAGCCTTAAAACATGAAACAGATTAAACCAAACGCTGAAAATATTTTTCTAAAGAATCTCTGTTTGACGCTCATGTGCGACAGAGCAGACAGCTCACACTGTGTGAGGTTAGTATCAGCTGCTGCTCCCTCAAAAGACCTCATGAGTAATATGGTCTGAGTCAGACTGTCGAAGGTGTAACTGCAGTCAGTTGACGCGCACTTTCTTTATTAATGAGAATATGATTGACTGCATGCGACGTTTTGGAACAGGTGTGACAAATGTATGACGACTTTGCAGAGTGTAAACAGTTGCAGAGCCGTCATCAATTCCAGATTAGAATACAAAGAACTTATTGTGGTCATATTGAAAGATTTTTAATGCTGTGCAAAATATTGTCAGTCAGTGGCGTCAGTGCAAAATAATCAGTATCAGACATCTGCCACAAGACAATATTAGTGGAGCCTTGTCACTAAAGTACTACCACAATTTTTGATTTACTAGTGGTTTGTAAGACAGAAAATAACTTAAATTTCCTCATTATCTCCACCTCAGTTTGTGCTGAGTAGTGATGCAGCGGAAAATGTCTGCAAAATTAAAAGAGGAATTAACAGAAGTCCTTTGAATCATAAAGAAGCAAACCACTACATTGTTGTTCTTAAGTTCTAAAACGCATAAATGTTTTGTGCATTTGACTGTAATCTAATGCACCGGCAATGACAGTCTATTTCTGTTTTGTAAATGGATGGTTCATTAATTAATGTTTTTTTGGAATGCATGTGAATTTCTTTGTGCTTAAAATAAAAAATGGGTATATTGTTATTTATAGGTTATTTTTAAATGGTTTTACTGGTCTGACCCACTTGAGACCATGAACAAAATGACTTTGACGCCCCTGCTTTAGAAGACATTTACAAAATCAGTTTCATTCTTTTGTTATTAAATTTGTTTTAATTATTATTGTGATAGTGGTATTTTTGTCTCCAGTGGTGGAAAAGGCCCAGTGTGTGGGATTCACTTCTTCCACTGTTCCACAGAAAGGCGTGAGGATTTTCTGACAAACTGCGCGTCTTTGATGAGGTGAAAAGTATTACATGTCGGATTCTCCCTCCTTGGACATGTTTTTTTCTGCTTCTGCTGGCACCTTTTAGGAGTTCTGAAGAAATCTGACATCACTGCAGACGTGCATGAAATTTCCAGTTATGTAAAATAAGAGCGAAGACACACATAAACGCTTCATTACCAGAAGTGATCGCCACCGTCACCTGAACATCATATCAGGGGCATCAGTGAGGTGGGGTGTGCAGTGATAATCAGATCAGATGACAGTAATTTCGGTTCATCCCAAATGCATTAGATGAAGCTGAGATCAGGGTTTTCTGCAGGCCTATCGAGTTCTTTCACACCAAACTAGGAAATTTCTTGATGAGCCTCATTTTGCCCCTCAGGTTATTGTGATGTCAAACTGTCGCCATTAAGTTGGAAGCACTCTCTCACCATGAAAAACAGCCCTGGGTCAAAAGCACACAAAAGCATGTGAAGGGTAAAGTTATTTCTTATAGGGATTTAGTTGGATTTTAAAGTGATTGTGTCAAAAGCAAACCAGGGCTGGTTCTGTGGCTTCATATCTGATCTTTTCAGCATAAGAACCAAGTGAACCCTGAGATGATGGATGAGTCTGACTGGTCTCAACTGGTCCCACTGAAGCAGCTTAATTTAGACGGATCCTACACTGAGTATAAGGCCTGCATCTTTTTTTGTCACTTCTTAAAAGGAACAGTTCACCCCCAAGTCAAAAATTCACATTTTCCTGTGGTCTGTGGTGCTAATTATCCCTCTGGATTTTTTTTTCTGTGCTTTGAGCACCATGTGCCAAGTGTCATTTAGTCCCATTACACCGGACAGAAAGCAGACATCTCTATAGCCAATATCTCCGAAAACTCAGCCAATCACACCAAAAAATAAAATAAATAAAAATGTATTTTGGATTTTGGGGTGAACTGTCCCTTTAGTACATACTGTTGACTATGCTTATACTGTTAATACAGTTTATACTTATTGTATATTAATGCATATGTTGTGTACTGCCTTTGCTTATTGTACTGTGTGTGCTGACTGAATAAAACGCAGTGACAACGTGAATTTTGATTGTATAAGTTTCCTTTTGAACTGATGGTGAACTTAATTTTGTCTTTGTCATAATAAAACAAACAAAGTTCCCTTTATTCAGTAACACGTAAACGACTGAATAGAATAATTTTATTAGACTAAATGAGCTAAAAAAAAAAGTGACACAAACCCATTGTTTGGACAGCAACAGCAGGATACCGTCATGACCTCCTTCAGTCAGAGACGAACAGAAATTTGATGGATTAACCGTATGTGGTCTTATTTATGATACACAACAAATACACATACTTTATAAATGCATCACAGACAGGTAGAATCAGTAGGATTTGTTTGAGCTGTTCATAAACACGTCAAAAAGACAGTTGACTGACAAATAAAAGTAAAGTAAACAAATAAAACAGACCACAAATCATCATCTTTACATTCGTGCACTGAGACAGTGTAGGAGTGCAGAAAGCATGGGAAGGATGCAACTGGCAGAAAACACAGGCAGACTGGTGCAGGTCACTGATTCATTGTACATACAGTTGATGAGTTTATAGGCAGGTGTTGGTGGGCAGGAAGGTACAGGCGCTGTCTGTCTGACAGGGTGACAGGCAGAGAGATTCAGGTCCTGGTCCTGGTAAAGGAGCAGAGTCAGAGTCAAGTACGAGGCGCAGGGTAACTAGGATGAACTGGCAAAGTGCAGGTATATGTAGTGAGTGACTGATGAGAGAAGTGAGAACAGGTGAGCTGGTGAAAGGGGAAATTAGGTGGAAAAAGTCTGAGGTCCTCTAGTGCAGATAGAAAATGGCAATTAATAGTTTTGAGGAAGTGGGAACGTGGCTGAAGAGGGAGGACAAAGAAGAAGAATGTGACACGTACCAGCTGTTGTGTAATATCACTTTTGAACTGTGTAACCCATACATGTAAAAAAAAGAAATTAAAATAAAAGATTAAAACAAAAAAGAATATCAATAAAGTGCAGCAAACAATAAACCTTTACAAAAAACTCAACAAACAAATACTCAAGCAACATAAAAGAACTACTGTATGTTTAAAAAGGAGTAGGAAGAACTGCACACTTGAATATTCCTATCCCTTTTTCCACTATTATCACATCTCATATATACAATTTATAAACACCCATTTCAATATACATTATATATACAATATACTACAATTTATAAACATTAACAACTATCCCAAATTTATGTATAACCTAATACAATTCATCAGAAGCATAAGCAAATATCCCATTCAATGGAAAACCCAAATATCTACTGTACCTGGTGTGAAATATAACTTAAACAGTTAACCCACATCCTCATCCCTGTGCCACTTTAGAAAGATTCTTTTGTACATCTTTTTAAAACTGATTTATGTTTGTTTTAGCTCCAGCTCCAAACCATTCATGTCTTTTTGGGCTACATCTTTTATGGATTGCTACGTTTCACATTTCAGATATTGTTTTCTTTTTTTGTTTCTTTTTTTTTAGGAAATAAAATTTTTCCATATCTTTACTATCTTTTACTTGCTCTTTATCTTTCTTTGTAACACTAACTGTTATTGTTATGCACTCAAATTCCTCATATATGTAAACCTACTTGGCAGTAAATTTTATTTTTATTAGAATTTGTAGTGTGTGTACATTTTCCTCACGCCAGGAATTTCTGAGAAATCTGAGAAATTGGTATAAGTAGGCATATGGCTAAAAACGAAAACAACACCTTTAACAACTACATACAATGAAAATGTACAAGTCGAGCTGTTTGTAAATTCTAAACAGTGTTGGATTTTGTTTAATTAATGACATTTTCGCTGAACCATCCAAATAGTTCCAGTATAACCAATTTAACTGCTCGTGAATTTTTGACGCCTTCAAAGTAGGAACGGAGTTTATTTTCTCCGCGGTACATCCGGACAGAATTTAGTGACGGACCGGTCCGCTTCCGCTTCAGTTGTCAACAGAGGAGGACCACGCGTGTTTTCAGTCAAAATGGTAAAGCTGGTCTGCTTTCAGTACAGTATTTATGATTACAGTTATTTTAATCACTAGATAAATTACTTTAAAGCTGAAAATTGTTCCTGATTGTTTTATCTCGTTTTTTTCAGCCGAAGGCTCAGAAAGGAAAACCTGCGGAGAAAGTTGTTCACCCGTACAGCAGGAAAGCTGCTTACCTCGCCCGAGAAGAAATCAGACTGAAGAAGAAAGACAGGTGTGTGGATAAAAAATAAAACACAACAATATACAATACAACACGTTAGTTACGTTTGAGCACGACTGACCTCCGGTGATGACTTGAAAAACTGAAATATGTAGCAGTAAAGTAGTGGGTGCTTTGCAAACAACAGATAATCCAACTAAAGTAAATCACAGTACAGATATCTTGATGTAATTGTACTTGACATGGATATTTACATGTTATTTTACTTTATAGGAAATATTGTGATGTTTCTTGCAATGCATTTTGACAGAAATATAATTGGAATCAGAGTTACTGTTTGTTTACATATATTAGGAATTTGCCTTTGTGATTTGGTGCGCAGTGTTGAACACAAATTTAAAAAGGCTTTGCTCATATGAAGTCAGTAAATTACACACAGTGATACATGAATAGAGGCCTATTGGAGGAAATTAAATGAGAGATTAAATTGCAGATTTGTCCGCTTACTTTGTTTTTAATGAAAACATTTAAGTTGACCACATATATAACAAGGCTGAAAAATGCCTCATAAATATAAATGAACATACTTAATCAAAGAATGCTGAACCTGCACTTCTTGGTTTGGATTACTTAAATTTGTTTCTCTGATGCTGCAGGCAGAAGACTGACAAAGCAACAAAACTGAGCAACATCGGTGAGCTCGTCTGTCATTAATTTTACACACACTGACTGGCTGTTAGGATAAAATCTCTCCATTAAACATCTGTTTCTGTTCTTTGTCAAACAGGTGAGAAGCTGTTGTGGTTTCAGGGACAGTTGGATCCAGAAAAGAGTCTTTACACCAAAAAAGATGCCTCTGACATCATTGAAAGGTTTGTTTTTGTCTCTTGTCATTTTAAGTCTGAAATGCATCAGAATATTTGCATGTAAAACAAGAAAAAGGTGTAGCATCTTAATGTTTAGTGAGTTTGTTTGTTTTCTTGTGTGTGTGTGTGTGTGTGCAGGTACCTCCAAAGGTTTGATTCTGAACTGGAGCAGATTGAGCTAATGAATGGGATCAAAGGTCGGCAGGGTCGTCTCCATGGTGCCAGAGAGGCTTTCATCAAACAGACCATCGAGCGAGAGCGAGCGCAATATGAGAGCGTTGGATTTGGTGAGTCCTCATTGTGTAAATGTATACACAAAAATTCTACATACATGCAGCCAGTGTTGGAAAATACACCATGATCCTGTGTTTTGTCTTCTTCACAGAAATCCCTGACATCATCAATGGAAAACATCTGAAAACATTCAGGTGAGTTGAAACAAAGTAGAAAGTAGAAAGTCTTGTTGGCCTTTGACTCTGTACTGTATAGTTTTAAATTATTGCATTTTTTCTTGGATAAATAGTGCATAACAACATGGTAATATTTGACTTTGAATTTTTTTTTCATCTTTTTATCGCCAGTGTACCATAAACCAGCACCAACATGTAACCTAGCGACTGCTGTGAAAATGTTTTAAAACTGCTGCCGTTTCATTAAATAAAACATGTTGTGAACTTTGGAAATGATTATAGACATCTATTTTTTTTAAAGAAAATTTGACTTTTGGAGTTATTATACATGTTTGGATCACACAAGTCAGAGAGAACAGAATATTATAATGCTAATAATATTAGTATAACCTAATCTATATCTGCAACTTTGCAGATAATAAAATAAAATATTGTGCTTAAACAGAATGGCCAGACAGTCAAATGCTGATTTAGATTTTGAACATCAGTGTTACCAATGATGTTTGAAAGCTTAAAACTTAAAACTAATTGGTAAAGCCTTGGAGGATTCTTAAACATTCTTTTTTGTTGATCCATTGTTTCTGCAGGGAGTGGACTGGTGATCTGAAGAAACTCCCAAATATCAAACTGCGGAAGGTTTCTAACAAAGGTTTGGACACAAAGAAAGAAGAAGAGGAGGAATGTGACGCAGAGGATAAAGAAGAGGAGACACATGAAATAGATGACATTGACGACGATGATGGTGAAGATGACCTGGATGATGAGCAGCTGGATGACGCGGTGCTGATGTCGGACTGAAACTGAGACTGGCTACAAGTCAGGACACCTGACTGGAAGTGAAAACCAGACCTAAGAAAAGACTTTTTATAGAAAAGCTGTGTTTCGTGTGCTTGTGGGGGAAAATGCTGCTACTTCATGACTGTCCAGAAGATGGCGCCAAACTCTCTGAGATAAAAAAAACAAAAAAACAAAACCCTGTCCTTTTAGTCTCCTTGTTGCTCAGTAACTTCACACCAGCCTGTGAGGGGTTCTACATTCATTGTTTATTGCACAAACAAATATGCATCAAATGTAACCTGAATATTCCATTTCATCCAATCAGAGATAGAAAAAAGGTGCTGACAAAGATGGTGAGTGCTCTCATGTTGAGGTGGATGTAAGACAGAGAAAATTAAAATATTCTGTGACGTGACCCTGACGCAGGTAGAAAACCAAATTAAACCTGTAGAAAAGTGGACAAGTGTAAACAACAGTCACCTTTAGTAGACTGACTGGTTCGTCACTCACACAGTGTGTCAAGTCTAATGTAAAAACCTTTTACGGATGGCAACAATGAAAGCTAGTTACATCAGTGTATAAATAATCCTTGCAGAGCAGGACCACATGAAGCTGCAGACTGTCAAAAAGTCATAAACAGTTGGGATACTGGACTTTTGCTATTTTAAGAAATATTCAAAACTTCACTATGACAGTAAATAAATTCACCTTTTTTCAAAACAACACATTTTTCAGTTTCAGACTGAGCTAAAGATACTGTTTAAATAATTGTGTTTCTACTTATCATATCTGACTCTTTGGTGTCTGAAGACCTGATTGTCCAGAAGGAGAGTTAAGGCCTCAGTATGCTTCAAACAAAACACTTATTGGATTGTCTAACAGCAGTCGAAGCCCGCTTTCATGTATGCCCATGTCCACTTCAGGTAACGGTTGGTCAGGTGTGCAGTGATGTGAAAATAGGGCGGGTGTAGAATATTTTTCACACTACAACCTCCATCATGTCACGTGTACAACTGAATGCATCGCTATAAATGCTTAAAAAGAGGACCAGTCCCAACATGTGCGCTATTTTTACATTTCAGTGATTATCATGGATGCAGCCAGGACCCTGCCCTGGTTCTGAAAACCTCTTCTTTCCAGTGGTTGAAAGTTCATGTGCTTGGCGGCGTGAACAACACCAACACTTCCTTGTTGCTCTGAGCTCCAGGTCCGGGCAGTATGGCTAACTGCCACCTAGCTAACAGCAGCTACATTTAGCAGCAGTGTACTTCACTGTCTGTGAGGGAATCACAGAGAGTTGAGGCAGAGCAACTGGAGGACATCAGAGGGAAAAACCAGTCACCATTTCCTCCAAAAAATATGATCCAGTTTCAGAAAAATCAGCGTTATAGTTGGCTGTGTCCATAAAGTGTTGCACAGCTGTTGTGACCTGGCCACCAAAGTTACACAGTGCGAAAACAGGTCTACGGGGTGCAGAGTCAGAATGACACACGCACCAGTCACCCTGTTACAAGTCGGTGTAGCATCAAAATTAAGATGTTATTTTAAGATAAGTTTAAGAATAGTTAATTCATGAAGACATGATTGTAAGACATGTTGTCTAAGGTTCGTTTGAAGCATACTGAGACCTTTAATAGCATCCACAGGGTGTTCACACCTTTAAATCATATCAGTGCAGTTTGAGAAAGTGCATACGGGAATAAAACTCAACATACCACAGAACTAAAGTCTTTACAAACTTTTCTTGCTGATGGCTTTATTTTCCTTTTCCCTCCACCTCCTCACCTCCTCTTTTCACCGTTTTCTGGCCTGCCACATTCTTCTTCACCGAAGCCCTTCAGCCTTTCAGTTTTCCTTGATTACTGAAGGACTTAAAGTCCGTCCATTATGTCTCAACATCAGTAATCACAGGAGCTGAGATGAACAACACTAACACACTGTAGAGTCGAAACAGCACCGTGCCTTCACCAGCTTGTGTCGTTGGATGAGCAGGATGTGATTCAAGACTCATTCTGAGCAGGAGGAGATTCAGACGGGGTTTTGTGCCGGCGCCACCGCGGCCTCCACTGACGTGTCTGAGTCCATCTGTGCCTCTGGAGGCGGGGCGGGGGCTGGACTGACTGGAACCTCCACAGTCTCGTGCCTGCCATTGGTCAGGGCGCTGGGCCGGGCCTGAGAGCTGTGCACGCCTTTCTCGGGGCAGTTCTGCACGGTAATGATGCGGTTGAAGGCCTTGAGTCGACGCCACAGCTGCAGGTAGACTTTACACTGGATATACATGAAGATGAGGCCGCCTGTGAAGCCTATGGCCACCACAATCAGCTTGGTCCAGAAGGGCCACTCCAGCACACCTGAGAACACACACAAACGCACAGCACGGCTGTAAGCCAGCCTGCAGGGTGTGTGATGGATCATGATGGTGGTCTGTGCAGTGCTGTGCTGTGCTTACCCGATGCCGAATAGTACTTCAGAAGAGAAATTCTCCATAATTCCTCTGCAATCAAGAGTGAGTGTAATTTCTCTGGATCTCTGGATAAATGTGTTCTATGCTAACGTGTCTATGCTATCATTTATGATATACAATTATTATATATTAATGTTTATTAATATATATTAAGTGTTTTTTTCCATACTGTACCTATGTCTTCTGCCTCTAACCCTACAGTCCTACAGTATGAGAATGATAATACAGATCACTATGATCACAGCACAACACACCACACCATCGACGAGCACAACAAAGAACATACAAAAGCACTGAGGGGTCTATTTTCACTTTAATAATGATATAAACTGGGACAAACTCAAATAAAAGTGAAGCTAATGTGGAAATAAGGCATAGTGACAGTGTTAAAACACAGCCCACCTAGAGGAAATCAACCTCTTCATCTTATTTTCTTAAGTTAAAAAAACAAACTTATGGTTGATGTTTTGGCATGTTTATGTATGAATAATAAATATGTATGTTTATGACACATTACTGAACCTATTTTGCAGAAACTTTTGTTTCAGTTGACGTAATTACAGCGTGAAAATCAGTATTTATAGGTCTGAAACTTATGTTCTGAGTGGCAGTGAACTTTCAAAAACCTCAGAATGACTGGTTTTATCTTGACATGACCTTTTCATGATATTTGTACTTACATGCAGGATGTGTTCTATGTTTAATTTTTGAACAATATGTATAATGATATACTCTGATGCTCTTGAAGGAAGTGATTTTCTCAAATCTTAGATTTCAGTGAATTCACTCGTGTCTCAAAAACACATTATCCTCAGCTGTGTTGTCATGTTATGATAAGATAAATTATTGAAAAGTATCATCACAGATGGACCAGATTACTTTGAAATACAGTCAATTACTGCATACAAATTCTGTAGTAATTTTTGTAATTAGTCATTAAAAATGTAATCAAGTAATATTTAAGTAAAATTACTGATTAAGTATCAGTAAATTAATTAATTAATGGATATTCCTCAATTCCTCAAGTCTTAACTCTGAAGTTCAACCTCTAATGTGCAGAGAGACACGAGGGAATGACCATCACTGTACAATACACACAAATATTTTACACTAGTTTTACTACATTTACACAAAACTTGTCTTCAAAATCACATCACCAGAGTCAGACAGGTGTAAGAGTTTTTGACCACTAGAGGTGCTACAGTCCAATGTTTTAATGACCCTGTATTGTTTGTACTGAGTATTTAACCAGAATTCCATTAAGATTCATTTTTCTAATATGCAATTTGCATTTCAAATCAAGCCAATGCAAACAATGCACTTAAAAAGTGTAAGTTTTGTAAATATTTAACAGGGCAGGAAATGTATCAACATGTTAGGACTTAAGTGTACTCACAATACCTTGAGGTGACAAATGATGAATATTAAGAAAACTGTGTTTTATAAATTAATACTCCTGACAGTACCTTTAATTTGGATCATAAAACTGTTAAATCAAAACCAAAAATGATCAGAAGTTTAAAAAAAATGTTACTCTGCATGTCTCTGGTATGTGAACAAGGGTGTCAGGGGAGAGTACTGACCGTTCTTCCCAATTCTGATCTCTTCCATGGTTCTCTTGACCAGGACGTAGACTGACCACAACATACACGCTATTGCTATCAGGTGAAACAACACTGAACAGAAGATCTTCCTCCTCTCGCTCTTTGACATGTGTAGCCTCTCCCACTGGAGGACAGAGGAATGGACACGGAGAGAGGGGATGAGAGGCATTATTATAATTATTACAGTCTGACACTCCTGTTTTGAGCGGCAGACTGAGATTTAAGAGTGTGCGTCTACCTTGCGTAAAGGTTTGAGCTTCGTCTCCATGACGAAGTCAAACTTGCAGAGTTCACAGCAGCGAGTGTCTGAGGATTTGATCCACTGGTTGAGACAGGCCTGGTGGACGAAGCTCAGGCTCCCCGTGCAACGACAAGGCATTATCAACGGGCACTCGTCATCCCCCTCACAGTGGCAAATCCTACACACAGAACATACACACACATTATGCACACATCAGAACCAGCACTGTTTTTGGGTATCTTTGGCATCCCTGACCATGAGAATATCCCTTTTGGACGTTAAAGTTAAAGGAATAGTATAGATGATCTGAAGTAAGGTTGTACGTAGTAGTAGGGCCCAAGTTTGGAGAAACAGCAGGGGTACGGATGCTAAGTAATTAACTGCTGCAGCCAGGTATTTTATCCACCTAAAAAAAAAGGTCCACTATCAGTTTAAATGTACGCTATTTTTAGAATATTTTCACCTCTTTACCTTTCCATTAGACAGACTTTTCTGACAGAAAACCTTTGTCATATGAGCCAAATATCACTCTCACCAAACCAACCAAACTCCATGGGCAAAATCGGAAATTTTACCTTGCAGGACATGAGAGCTGCTGGTGTACTACTGTCCTGATATGTTAGTTAGTTTGCCTTATCCTGTGACTTCGATGACTCCAAACTATCTTTTTAAAACACCAAAATCACAAAATAACACAAACAAGCTAAAGGATTGCAGACCAGCGACTCTACAAAATAAAATTACATGTTTCACCTATGGAGTTTGGTTACTTTGCCGATAGCATTATTGGGCTCATATTACAGCGGTTTCCCATCAGAAAAGTCTGTCTGGTGGCAAGGTAAAGTGAGAAATATATTATAAATAATATATTATAAATATAGTGTACAATTGAACTGATACTAATTTTTTTAGGTGGACATTTTTAGGTGGCTAAAATACCTTTTGTTTCTGAGCCTGTTGACAGCAGTAAATTGCTTTGCTGCCTCTCTATACTTCATACAACCTTTTAGAGATGAACTTGAACCTGATGTTGATGGATGATTAGTACACACACACACACACACTAATATGGGCTCACAAAGATACAAACACTGACCTGCAGACCTCCATCTCAGAGTCATCAGAGCAGGGCCGTGGCGTGCAGCCGTTCACACTGCAGTGTTTCTGTGGTGTGGGCACTGACATGTCTCCACCCCCCGACCCCTTCTCCTGGTATTTCTTGGTGATGAGCTCCTCGCAGTCCTCTGCCAGTGAGGAGCTGCCTCCCGGGCTGCGTGGCTTGTGGCTCTTCTCCTTCTCTCTGCTCAGTGAGCGCTCCCTCGGTGAGTTGTGGCCGTCTCTCTTCGTGGAGCCTCTGCTGCCGTGCCGCTTCTTAAGGCCTCCACTGTCCTCCACCAGAGGCTGGTTCTCCTTCCCTTCATCCGAGCCCACCGACTGCAGCTCCATCACCTCTACTTTGTCCTCCCTACCTTTACCCCCGTTACGCTCATCCCTCTCTCGGCTGCTTCCACTGCGGCGACGGACTCTTCGGGCTTTCTCTTTGCTCCAGCTGCGGGTCTCACGCCATGCCTCGTCCTCAGAGGTGGAGTCAGACTGGGGGGCGCCTGCACAGCGCAGGCGAGGTGGGAGCTCTCTCCGATTCTTGGAGGGGCGCTCCCTCTTCTCACCCTGCTCGCTGCGGTCTGAGCTGAGGCTGCGGTCGCTGTACTCCTGTTTGCCGTTGGTTTCCACGCAGTCGAGGGCGGTGCAGCTGCTCCTCTTGCGACGGTGGCGGCGCTTCACCTGCTTCTTCTGGGCCTGAGCTGACGAGCCCAGAGCGGTGCTGGTGACTGTCATCACAGAGGTGTGTGTGTGTGACTCAGAAACATCCTCCTCTAAACGTGTCAACTGGGCAGAACTGAACACACACACACACACAGGTAGACACAAACACACAAACAAAAACACAGAGATGAAGATGTGTAAAAATAAGGTGAAACAAGATGGAGACGACATGAAAGGGCTGAAACCTAATTGTATGGATTTAAAGGGTCAGTTCACGCAAATTACAAAAAAAATTCGTAAGTTACCTATTATCTAACTTTCAAGAAACTTTTGTCTTCACACGCCCAGGAATTTAAGATATCTCTTTCGAAGATATTTGCCATCACCTCAATACAATGAAGGTGAACTGGATTTCATTTGTGGTGCTCACAGTTTGCAAAAACAGTCAAATGCAGCCTCCAACTTTCACTGCATTGTTGTTGTGTTGTTGTTATGGAACAACTTAAACTGGAAAAACTGTGATTCACTTTACAAGGTTCCACTGAGAAATTCTGTACTTCCTGGTCCTCCTTGAGCTCCATTATGCCAAGTTGACTTGAACGACATCATTTAAACCATGTATTTAGCCTAAATCTTCGCTGTAGATCCTTAGCTTGGAGCCATGTTCACATGTGCGTGTACACCGTCTGAACCGTGTGTGTGTGGCGTGACAGTGTGTGCGCATTCAAGTGAACAGCATGTTGGGACTTTAGGAAACCTGGATTACACCAGATGAGCAGCATGGAGGCATTGTTTTTTTGGGCTGTTTTTTCTGTTTGGAAACGGGTCACCATTCATTTCAACTGTTTGAGAGATTCTGCAACACTGATTACTAATTTTCCTGTCAACTCCAGCAGTGTAAGAAACTAAACCTGACTTTCAGTCCACGAGGCTGAATAGATAATGACTGAATTTTCTTATTTTTGGGTGAAGTATCCCTTTAAGGTGAGGCAATATGTGTAGTTTTTTGTAATTCTGGTAATTCTGGTGGTCAACACTTTAAACTGCTATAGGCTGCATCCTCCAGAGCTTACAGATACTAAGATAATATCAATCCTGATTCCAGACTTCTGTTCACATCTTGGATTTTTTTTTCAGTCAATCAAACAGGTCTGTTTAACGTTTGCTTCCCATTTGAAAAAAAACAGAAGAGGTACTCAGAGTTTTGTGGGCAAGAATGGCAGAGTCATATTCCTGCGTCAGAGTCACAAAAATAGCCAAATGTGGATGAGATGCAGCTCTACAGTTTGTGTTAAAAACAAGTCTAAATTCAGCAGCATTTTTCCAATCAGTGTGAAAAATATGAAGTTAACTGTCTCCTAGAAACTCCCACCAGATTTCGTGAGGACAGCAAATTATGTGGTCGGACAGATTTGTCATTCACTACTGAGTGATTTTGACAAAAAATAACAACTCCTCAGAGACCGAAAATGACAGCTAATGATTAACTGAATAATGAAGTGAAAACAAAATGTAAGTTCAGTCTGTGGTGGTGAATATGGAATGATTTGAGCGTGACATGTGGGGGTCCAAGCACTCTCATACATCTCGTGTGTCAAACACAGAGTCCTTTCAGCCTCGAAGCCTCAGGAACGAGCCTGACGCTGACGGCGTGATGACCACACCACCAGTGGACATAACAAACTGAACGATCCCATTTCTGCAGTCAGCCATCTCCCTCTCATTGATCGCATTATGGGAGCACCACTGGACTTCACCATCCATCTTAATTTTATTAAAGCCCCCGAGGTGCGGCAGACCATATTAATCGAATCTCCCACTCAGTGGAGGAGAAGCTTTAAACTGCGCGTGTTAATATCACAGAGAGAACTGTGTCCACTCTGGACATCGGCTTTAAGAGACATATTTGCAGATATTTAAGGGACGTCAGTCTTGAACTTTCTGCCTTGGTAACTGTAATTCTGGGCCATACGTAGAGAGACAGCTTTCTTACCTGCATATGTCCTGAGAAGACGGGCTGATTGACGTTCTTGAAGCTGTAGTTAATCCTGTTGTAGAGTTGCTGGCCTGAAACAACAAACAGGTTCAAATTAGATTCCATGTTGTTATACACACTTTCTAATAACCACAAAATCAAAATAAAAATATTAAAGAAATAATATTAAAGGCATAATATGCAGGGCTTTTCTATAAAGGATGTACAGACTCATATACAAATAATCCCTGTCAATCATCACTTAAGACCTGCTACAATTTTTACTTGATTTGATTTAATTTTTACTATTGTGTCAACAATCTGTCCAGCTCAAACAGGCACACAAGATACCATTATTTTGCCAAACAGACCAGAAACTAGAGTCGCAACATAAATTATAAGCAATGTTAAACAAATAACCTATCCTGATGTTTTAGAAACAAAGTTTGACAACTTGTAAATGTTAAACAACCGTTCCATTCTGTCATCATCAGACCACAAGAACATTTCTGAATTTTGATCCCACATTTCATTAAATATCAGTATTCTTAACTGATCATAAAAAGGACAATACGGAAGAAAATGTGATTCATTCTCCACTTCTCCTAATTCACATAATTCACGCAACCTGTTGTCCTCCTGGATGTTTTTAAAACTTCAAGGTCCAGAGGAAGGATTCCTGTTCTCAGCTGTGCGACTAAAGACCTCTAACTCCTCGAAAAGTTTGCTGTGACAAAAGATTCAGGGACACAATTGTGCTTCGTTTGAACATATGTTTGTAATTTTTGTTTTAACAAAATATCATTTAACCATTTTGCCTCAAATCTGACAAGTAACTTTCTTCTAACTATGTTTATGTTGCATGATGAATTAGTACTATACACATATTGTAACTCAGCTTCTTCAAAGATGTAATGAATCTCTTTAAGCCATGGAGAATTGTGTGATTTACTCCAAAGAAAAGCCTGTTTATTGACCATGTTTTCTGACATATTGAGTAGATGATTCCACAGTCTGATCACTAGACGTGTGTGGTGGTGACTGTATCTGCACAGACCCCGTCTGCACAGCTCTCTGTTTGTATTTTCTTGTTATTTTGCTAAGCTGTGATGTTTCTGGGCTTCAGCCTGGTTGGCAGTGGTGTGTAGCCCTCAGCCAACAATACCCTGCAGGTCAGACAGAGCGGACAGAGTTAAGGTTTGCTTTGGCTGGAGTCACACAAAATCCTTGCTTGTGTTGTATCAGCCCTCAGTTGTACGTTGCTTTGAATAAAAGCGTCTGCTAAATGATATTGTAAGATTGTAAAATCAAGCATTGTGTGGAGTTGTGGTCATGTTTATTTGTGCTTTAGAACATGTAAAACAATCAGAAAATATTATTTTATTTCACAGATTTACTGCTTTGTTTTAGCTAATGCTGCTCACTTTATTCATTCTTAAGCTCTTTTGGCCAGAACTGCTCTTTCGCTCTCGTTTGTTGAGCGGGGGAGGAGGGGCCAACTCTGGATGGTGCGTTCACAAACAGCGACTGAAAAATTCTGCTTATTGTAAAAATAAATCAAAACATGACTAAAATAGTCTGATTCATGATTAATATGTATAGATATTAATTAGAGGAGAGTAAAGCATCATTTAGTCATACTACAGTGTGTACTGTACTTAGAGCAACCTTGTATTGATTTGTTCGTAACACTTCTAGCATTAGCACGTTCCTGCACATCACATTCTGCTTGGATAAAGGATGCTACCACACTCTCTGAACTGTGACCTCGATATTGGCCCTTTAAGCTCTCTGATATTCGACGGTGGTTACCTTGGAGATGTTGCTGGATCGACTCCCTGAGCGCCCAGGGGCCTTCCTCCCCTGCAGGAAGAAGGAGAGACAGAAAATCATTAGAGAACACAGAGAGGTATGTGATGCTTTAATGGCACCAGAGCATCCAGAGGTGTCGAAACCAGCGAGTTCTGTGGCACACAACATTAGATGTAAAAACATTTCACTATAATCGTGTCAAAACAGGAGCTCATTCAGCTGCAACTAAGCTGCAGTTACTTTCACCTTAAAATAATCTGCAGATACTTTTTTTTTGGTAAACTGCAAACAGTTTTATCCATAAAATAGTACTGCCAAAATTTTGTTTCATGAATACAAATATAGAAATGGATTTTTTCTTCAGCGTGTTCACTCACTTACTCACACACACATACACACACACACACACACACACACACACACACACACACACACACACACACACACACACACACGGACACACCACTCCAGTACCTAGATAGACCCAGCTCCTTCAACAACAATCATAAGTAAATCAACTAAGATGGTTTTAGTTCTTCTTATTATTAACTTTACGTAATTTCTAAGATTGGCTAATTGGATGAGTTGGTTATTTTTAAAGGCCTGACCTTAAAGGAAAACCAGTGATTCTAAAAGGGTTAGGTTTCTTATTGTTATATTTATTTTAATAAAAAATCTATAATGTTATGTCCTCAATAGAAATTCCAATACTGCAATAAAATGTCAGAAACAAAGTTAAAATTGCCTTTGGTAAGTTGTGCAACCTCATACTGTCTTAAAATGTCCTGTTTTGTAATATGTATACCTTGGATTATTAAAAAACATAAAAAGCAGCAGATCTTTCTGTTTGAGAAGCTGGAACAAGAGAATGTTTTTGCCTTTTTAAAAAAGAGTTCAGCGATTTTCAGCATTGTTGGCTCTTACAGCATACTTTTCTGTCAATTAGCTAATTACTAAATGGACTGATGGTTTCAGCTCTAATCTGCTGTCAGTTTCATTTTGTCTAAAGACTTCCTCATCAGAAACTATTCAAAGCGATTTGCGATTGTAAATTCTCCTACAAGGAACTACAGAAGAACTGAGAGTGAGAAAAAAATACTGGTGACCCATTTTCTATGTCTGATCTAAACTGTTTTCTTTCCTGTGTCTAAAGGCTTTTCTCTCATTTGGGCCACAAGACGCTAAAGTGCACCACAACCCTATGTTTTAAATGTGACTAAAACATTCATGTTTAGTTCCAGGTAAGTTTATTAATTATTTAATTTCTTAGTTAATTTCTACATTTCTTCTGCACCAGAATTAGTTTCTCATCTGCCTCTCAGTGCTTCCATAAATACTCCAATTAAACCCAACATTTTGTAATTAAAGAAGTTAAACACAAATAAGAGCATTATAATCAAATGAAGCAGCTTTTAGCATTTCCTAAGTGTTCTATACTATTCAATGTTGGCCAGTTCTGTGTAGATTGGTTAAAATCGCATGTCAGGAGTCACGCGTGGACACGTGTCCTTGTTATTTCATTGTGACCAGAGGTAAAGCCAGACAATCCAATTACCTGGTCATCCTACAAGATGCCACGCTGCAATGTGTCTCTATTTAAAGCAAACTAATAGCACTTTTTCTAGAACTTCCTAGAGCGCTGATTGCCTGAACTCAACTGTTAGACCTTGAACTCAACCCTCAGACATCTGTGGCCTCATTCACTGCCTGCAGCAGCTTACACAAGTTTCAGGAACCAGTAGTTGCCGCTGCGTAGGAGTTGCAAAGTATTAACGGCGGTAAAGCACCATGGACAAAAAATATCTTCATCCCTGGTGTTTGAATCACGTGTTTTCCAACTTATTTTCCAGACACCACCAAGACCCCAAAACTAGGTCAGCTTACACTACAAGTGGGCGATATATGCATTTAATATCATAATCCATCCATTTAAAGATGATGTAGCACATTATTTTGGAATGCAAATTGAAAAATAATTATTAACGGAAAAAATAACCCAACAGAAAGGTCTCCTTTTGGGTAATTCAGCAGTGGAAATGCCTGACAAATCAAAGTAATTCATCAAAGTGATGAAGAAAGGCATTTAAATCTAACATTGGCCACATTACCTAATAGACCTTGAGATTTTAAAGAGATAGTATAAACAACATTACAAAATCTCTTAAAGTAGACAGTTTTATATCTGTCTGACTGCAGAAATATCAACCATTTATTTCACAAATTAGCAGTAGCAACATTTCTACCAGTTTTTTGGCCCTAAAACATCAGAATCTCTTGGCAGGTGTCTAAACAGAGGATAGAGACTTCACACTCACTTTGTTGTGGGTTGGGAGAGAAAGATATAGTTAGAAATGACCAGATTCATCAAGCAAAAATACAGACTCGACTGGAGAAATCACAACAATTTTCCCTGTACTGTTTTTCAAAATCAACCTTTCCCATATCAGCACATCGCCTCCTTCAGTAGGCTTTCATCCGCAGCCACACTGGAGATGTTACTGGCAGCCAGGTGCATTATGGGATTAAAAACGTCTTGTCCCCATCCCAGAGAGCGGAAACACAATTCCAGCCCCAGCGTTCTCTACTGTGAATATGTGCTGAATGAGCTATGTGTGAGAAATAGTCTCCAACACACACACACACACACACACACACACACACACACACACACACACACACACACACACACACACACACACACACACACACACACACACATGCACCATGGCCCAGCGTTGATCATGTCATGGGGACAAACAGGATAACCTGCCAACTGCCGGCTGTTGGGAGTGAGTGGGCAGTGGAAAATGAACTGAAGCATAAAATAGAGTGAAACTTAAAGATTTATGTTTTGATTCCTTCCAGGGACGAAAACAAGTCTCAAAAGACGAGGCTTGTTTTTCTTTAAATGTTCTGATTTCCAGTAAATCCCATGAAAAGACAGAAACCAAAAACGCAGTTGCTCGTCCTTCAATAATTTCTGACTTCCCTTCCTTTCTGTGGCAAAAAATATTTTTAAAAACAGGTCACAAATCTGTACCAGATCGACCTGCGACTTCTCACTGTGTTTCAAACAATTACTGCCTGCTGTTGGTTGCACCATCATTAACATTAACAATTAATCATTATCATCCATATCTGCCTGGATTGAATAGTTTTGTTTTAGTCATTATAGATTTTCAATAGCTTCCTACTTTATAAAATCACCACCTTTGATATTAAAAAATCAACAACAAAAGAATAAAGGTGTTTGTCCTGTATGTCTTAATTAACAACATACTGATCTGCATCAAATGCCTGACAATATTTACTACCTGACTACAGTTTATGGTGGGTGCGTACGGTCTTGTTATTTTCCCAGTTTTGTTTCTTCTTTTTTCCTTTTTCCTATTATTATTATGTTATTGTTATTACTATATTATACTTGTGTTCTATTTATCATTCACTCCTTTTTTTTTTTACTTGTGTAGAAAGTTGTTTGTGTGTTCACTTTACAAGAAAAGAGAAAACTGCAATTGAAAGTCCAGGGTTGGACAGTAGCTCTCAGTTCGAACAAGAATAGGGACTATTTCCAGCCCTGAATTAATGTGTATTTACGGCAGCAGAGGGACAGCATTTGTGGGATTGACTCAGAATAAACTACCAGGCTCATGTTCATTGTAGAGAAGCAACGTGTCGTCCAGACCAGTGTTGTGGTTCTTTGGATACAATGGAGGTCTATGACACACAAGAGTACACCTTATATAAGGATTTTCTTATACAGGAAATAGATGATTTGATGGAATATGTTGACTATAATATTAATACTATATTTATTAAATAAATTACTCCACAAATCTTTAACACACAGCTCCTTACATCTAATTTATATTAGAGGTCTGCTTGTTAAATTTTGTATGTATAGTACAGACAGTATAATAAGTACAGATTTAGGAGTATGAGAGTTATAAACTTTATGTATCTTACAGGATATTTAGTTCAAAGTTCATGTTTGTAATGTCTCATGTGGGCAGCTACTTCATATTTTTTTTATACTTGACATATAAAAAGCAAACCAGAGCTTGCGTGTTCCAACCCACACATAGAGACAGTTGTGGGTACACTCTGTGCAAATCGGTGAAATAAATAAGAGAGACACTGACAAGTAGGAGACTGCATCATCTAAGCTGATCAAGGGATTTGCTGATAGCCAGGTTTAAATCAGTAGTGCTGCGTGGAGTCAAGGCAAACACTCTGCAACCTCCCCGGGGTGTTAGAGGAGATGGACACTGCAGCTGAGCCCAAGGCATGTTTGCAATGTTTGGTTGTTTTAAGCACAACTCCGTATGAGTTCTTGTTCATGTATTTCAAATGCAAACTCCCACTCAGCAGTTAGCAAAAAGCGGTGACAGAGGTTAGAGCCCTGACGCTCCCCTCTCTCAACCTAGGGGAGCAACGTCATCATACAGAAACCTGCATGAGGTCATGGGGGAAAACAATGCTGAAATATATTTACTATAACCACAATTTAAATGTTTGCATACATGAAAGCACTACTGGGAAGCTACAGAATGATATAAAACTTGAAAAAGCAAAAAAAACTGAAGGAAAAAAAAAAAATAAAAATAAATAAATGCATTGTGTAACTGAGATATCTATGAAAGTTAACAGCTAGCCTCGGCCTGTCCTATCTTGTGATGCCACTTTGTACCTCCAGAGGCAATAGTGAGTCACTGTAGTGTCAATGTCTACTCAAGATGAGACAATACAGAAGCAGCACTGCCCCGAGGCTAAGAAACCACATTCGTTAAGAAGGAACAAAGTGATAGAAATAAAGTTCTGCAGGGATGACGTATTTTTGGTGAGCAAGCCGGGAAGTACGTATCACTCTGGGTCCCTCGATGTAAAGTCAATAGCATTTTTTTAATTGGTTTTTGTGTTGTTGCATAAAATAAGCTCTGTAGGGATGCAATTTGATGTTGAACTCTTGCAATGTTTCTTCTAGACTGGCAAGTAAACAGCTGATAATGCTAATGCTAGCTATTTAGCAATAAGGTCGCCAACTATACAAGATTACTGACAATTTAGGTGTTTGTTGAAAGAAAGGCTTATGGGAGGGACTGTAGCGGAGACCCTGACTTTCAGGCGATATGCTGCTCCCAATTTGTTTGTTTGGAGTATGAATTTGACAGATGGCCAGTTCTTACATATTGCTCCTCTAACAGGACAGATCAGATGTTTATTATGAGCCATGAAACAGACTGTCTTGCCAATGAATCACATATCACTTCTCCAAACTTCCAAAAATTTGGTTAAAAAATTGATTAAAATGGATAAAATAAAAGCCCTTCAATTATGAGGCCAACAGCTGTGCATGTGTGTTCTTGAGGGGATTTTTCATCAGTCTGAATTAGCATTTCTAAGAAGATACAGATGTTTGTGCCACTTCACTTCACACACGTCACTACCACTCTCACTCTCATGTGATGCATTCATGTACTCGTGTAAAGCTCTGGGTGTCAAAAACACGAATGTAGATGGTCAAACTGAGATCATAGTTAAAATATAAAATGTTTATCCCCTATCTGTTTTGACAGGTGGGGTCTCCACAACACATGAAAACAACACAACACAACACAACACAACACAACACAACCACACAGTGACCTGCAGAAAAATCTTAAAATATATGTATATATTTTGGGGGGGCTTTTTTTTTATAGCTTTATTCATGGAATAGCTGAAGATATGACAGGAAATGGAGAGCGAGAGGAGGGGACAGTAAAGGACAACATGCTGGAATTAAACTTGTGGCCACTGCAGAGGACTCACAGCCCCGGCACACCAACCAAGCCACCACAGCACCCCTGCAGGACACTTTTTTTTACAGAGTTAGATGAGAAGACTGCTATCGATTTCCTCCTTGTGTTCAGTAGAGGGACTGGTCTAACAGGTATTTAGTATTGCTTAGTACAAAGACTGGATGGAAAGAGCTCACGTTGTTAGCTTGTAAGCTAATACAAGTCGCCAAATTTCACACTGTGTTAAAATACAAATTTTGAGGCTGTTGTTTATGGCACCTTTGACAGAGTATGGCTGGCCTGTCTCCAGTCCTTGTGCCGGGCCAAGTTAAACACACCTGAGTATTTATTTAAGACGGACACATTTGAACAGAGTGAAACAATAGTTGTACTTGCTATCCATGCGTTCCTTTTCAGTCTTGCTAACTTCTTGCTTGACAAAGCCAATAAAGACAGTTCAAACAGGCACTAAATGAAGCGAGGGAGGAGCAAACTGTGTTTGTTCAGAAGTCATACAAGTCACACAAAAGAGCCAACAAGCTAAATAAAGACAGAGAGATAAGAGATTTAAAGCCTATCACATTCCTTTTGAAAGTATAATATCGCTAATAATAAATGCTCCTAATTGCTGTTCAGCTAAATTACATTTCATTTTGAGATGAACCAACAGTGGCTGCAGTAATAAATAATAAAGTCATAGTCTGTATGGGCCTTTTGCCTGATAATGTATTTTGCACATTGGATAAAATAGCGTTGGATGATGTAGTAGAAATGTGTCCACTGGTACAGATTTGGCAAAACTTTCACCGTGAGAACTTTCCCCCAAGTGTCTCTGCTATATGTTCAGGGCAAGCTATGCAGTGAGTCAGGGCTGGATTCTCACGTAAAATGATTTGGGCAGCAGGACTGAATCATTCTCACATGATTCAAGACCAACGGTTGGTGGTCGTCATCTAAGCTGGTTTGCCAGCCACCACAGAGGAAGAGAGTGACAAGGAGGAGGAGGAACGTTTGTGTATGGAAGTTCGCAATGAAAGAAGAAAATAATCAAATGTAATGACAAATGGTACGGTATGGCTATTTTAAACCATTTCTGAATTGAACAGCTACTGTAACGTGATATATAACAGTATATAACTGATATAAAATTAAATATACCATGATAGAAGATTTTCACCATATTGCCCACCCTCAGTCTGAAAGTATAAAACAGTCTGAGCAAAACTGCTGCAGACAAGACAATATTGCATCGTAAATATCCCTCACTGCAATAGATGGCAACAAAATAGGTGAATTGCGAGAAGAACAAGAGGAAAATGTGAATGTAATGTTTTGTAGCCAAGTATAATTTGGAGGTTAATACACAGCAGACTGAGACACAAAATTGTACTTGCACCAGCAGATGCAAGTACTATATTGGCTTCTGATGATGCTTCAGTGAAAACATGCAATCTGTTTGTCGTACTATGTGTATTGGTCAGTAGCATTTGTCCGGTAGTTGGATCTTCATCATTATCATACTCAGATT
Source organism: Lutjanus erythropterus (assembly GCF_056507025.1). NCBI lineage: Eukaryota > Metazoa > Chordata > Actinopteri > Lutjaniformes > Lutjanidae > Lutjanus > Lutjanus erythropterus. The sequence continues at coordinate 13,356,096 of NC_139319.1, read as the reverse complement.
CCTCAACTCTTTGGCTCATGCCTAATAAACACAGATCGGTTATGGTCATTGTTTAAAAAGACAAAATTATCTACTCCCATAAATGTATGGGCCATTTTCAGTATCAGGCTTTTCAGTCTTGAATTTCTAAGGGGACATACAGCACCTACAACACTGGCCCCATATTAGCCCCAGTGAGGTTTTCGTGTATCTAGCCTTAAATGTTTTACTTCACTCCTAAATCCAGTCAAAGACCCTGAAATGTAGCATCCATAATATCCTGAATTGAAAGCCTGACAATCTGCGTCACAACAAATCTCTGCCAACTTTCAACAGCCACTGAAAAATACTGCAAGAAGAGTTTCCTTTCACAGAAAATGAAAGTCACAAGATCACAGTAAAACACAACTCATACGACAGTTACCGTTCAACCCACAGTTCCATAGTAATAAAGTGCTGCATCAGCAAAAACATCCTGCTGTCACCTACCTGAGTGCCTGCTCTTCTGCTGACACTCTCACTCTGATGCACTGCAGACTTTGGTGCGTCTATGTGACGACATGTGCATGTTTCTGCAGAGGGGATTAAGTGATGTAGCGTGAACCGAGGGCTATATTTTGTTTCTGTACTCTGGCTCAAGATCAAAAAAACACCTACAGCTACTTTTAGACCAACTGACCATGAAGCTGTAGTTGCACCATTTATATTTGTTCACAGCATGTTTTACAGTTTGTGTTGTTGTGGTGTCTCCGTGGCAACGTAAACAAACAACCCAACAACTGCCATCAGATTCTGATTCTAATTTGTAAAGAGTAATATGTGATATCACCCTTTTCCAAAACAGCTTCACCCACCTCAAACAAGTCAGAAGACCACTTAAAAACACAACTAGAGAAACCCTTCATTTAATTAAAAAAAATAAGAAAAATACAGTGAAACAGCCAGTGTCATTGAAACTGTGGCAGATATCACGTATAGTCAGGTGTTCTGATACCTTTTTTCCTTCCCTATTCCAGTTCCAATACTTTTACCTATAATGTGCCAATACCAATACCAATACCGATAATACCGTTGAATGGCCTGTCTTAGATTAAAGCTGTTGTAAAATATGAATAAATATAAACAGGCAATGAATGCACTCTCTCTATTTTCCGATATTGGTATTGGAGCACCCCTTAGTCAGACGCTGATTAAGTCCACTCACAGTAGATTTGTGAACAGCAGAGTCTGTAAATGGTAAAAGCTCTCATAGCTAGTGTTTTTGTTTTTGTTACAAAAACACACGTGAGAAGCAACATCAAATTGCAAATACTGAAGCATCAGTGTGCAGCCTGTTGCTGTTTAACTTTCAAGCATCTGTGAGGTATTGCCAAGCTCTTGGATTGCATCTTTGAACAGTTTACACATAGCGATTGTTGCTCACGGGAGCATATGCCATTAGTCTCTCTTATTTATTTTGTCTGTGATCTCCAAAAGCTCTCTGCAAATGGAATATCGGCACAAAAATTCTGTAGTGTGAACTTGGCTTGGCTCTCCATCTATAACTTTTTTTTTTTTTAGCTTTAAATGCTGCAGTGTAATTTTTCCAGGTCCATACAGCCACTGATTTCCATTATTCTCTGTACAGTATGACAATAAACTACTTAATAATGTTAACAATTAGTGGTGGGAATATGGGACTATGATGCAACCATAAATCAGTTATTGATGCATCTTGATGCATCACAATTTTCAATTTCTATACATTATTTATTTTTTCTCACTGCATGACTAACTGCTACTTTTAAAGCAGAACATATTTGCAATGATCCATAATTTGTTTAGTTAAGTACAACTTCAATACTGTGTGGCTCTTGTCCAGGTCTCTTTTCTTTTCAACTTCATACAAGTCAAATGCTTCAATTCACTTTTCAGCCAGAGGATGTCAGTCCCACTGTAATCATCTTCACCAAAATTGAAGATATAGCCTAGTTTAGAATGTAAACAAGACATCCGACCATCCCATTGGTTCAGCTGTAGGGAACGTACAGCCCAGTCTTACAAAACTGAGAACTGGGTTTTAAATTTCAGATTACTGACTTTTCTGCAGCGAGAGAATTGTGATGCATCTAAGAGTTGATTTTATCCCCCACCCCTAGTAACAACTTTAAGTAAAAACCTGACGTTAACTGTGATTTTTTAATCTTATGGATATGAAGCTAACAAAGGGCTTAAACATGCAAAATCACATTTTGGATGTCCACAGAGATGAAAATTGCTCTGTTTTCAATGTGTGATGCTGATTCTATTGTTCCCATGTTACTTTTATACCTAAAAATAAGAAGATGCTCTTTAAAAAATGAAGTAACACTCTTCAACTTAATACTTCAGCTTTGTTACATTATGACAGTACCATCAGCAGGCCTGTGTGTGTTATCTCAGTGTAACAGCTGCACATTATTGTGTCATCGCCCAATAAACCTACAAAATAAACATGCAACGTGCAGTGCGCCACACTAAATTCTGATATGAGCCAACATGAATGTGTTTTACAGTTAGACTTGCATTTTAATGTCTTTCTTCCGCATCTGTGATGTGAAAATATTAGACTTTCATACAGTCATAAACGTTAAATGAAACATACGTTACTCTTTAATTTAAGGTCTGTAACTGTTGTGATCCTTACCATGATGTTGCCAGACAATTACAATAACAGTTTGAGCCCATCAGTGCCGAAAATAAGCACAAACAACAAGCGAGCGTCACCTGCTCTCTGTGCACTCCGCAGGTGCATCTGGATGTGTGTTTCTATCACTCTGCCACTCCAACATTGCAGTTAGTTTCGTGGTTTGTGGTGATTTAGAGACTCAGTCTGTAAAGTTTACCGCCTGTCACACTCTTGCATTGTTCTGTGTACAATGACACAGATAAAAAAAAACAAGAGCTGAAACTTCTTTACCAACTTCTCCTTTCACTCTCTCTCATCAGTCAACTGACAAGTGCATGTGGTCCCGAGGATATTTTTTAATAAGTGCACAAGCTACTATAAGAATATATTTATGATTTCCTAATTAGAATGTCTGTTTTGTCCTGTAACTGTAATGCACAGTGACTGACAAAGCGAAAAATGCAAATGCTTGACACGACGAAGGAGGCCTTGACTAATGATTCAAATTGTCGACTATCAGGGAGCAGCCCTACATTTTCTATACTGCTATAATTATATATATATACATATATGTATATATATATATATGTATATATATATATATATATATATATATATATATATATATATATATATATATATATATATATACATATATATATATACACGTACATCTCTAAACCTTGGGCTGGTTCCTCCTCGCCAATGCACATTATGATTTTAAAATCAAAACTAACAAGGCTCATGTTCTCATGATGTTATTTCCCCCAAAATAGGGGAACTTGTCTCATCTCAAAGATTGTAGTTAACATCTTGGTGACTTTGAGTTACAGGATGTGGAAACAGAACTCTTGGTCAGTAGTTTTGCTAGTGGTTTATTGCTTTAATTTTAATTGGATAGTTTTTAAAATGAAAAAAAAAAGGCTAATTGATATACATAATTTTTGTGGGGTCAGGGAGGGGTTTTTAACTTGACAGATGAGAAGTTATAAGCAATGTATTAAATGAAGATTTGTCTGAAGATTTGACTTTTAAACAGTCAAAACATTTAGATGCAGGTCTTGTGAATACCTCAGGGCAGGGCTCTCAAACTGTCTCTGTCAAGGACCCCCACAGTAACACCACATGAGACCACAAACCCCTAATTTGAGAGGATTTTGTCTTAAGGAATCCCTTAGTAAATATATTTATTTTTAGGTTTTAATATAATAAATTCTTCATAATCAATGATCAAACTAGGATTAATAGAAACTACAAACAATCTAAAGGGGCCAAGACTATTTCCTCCCATGTTGTTCCAACTTCCAAAATTCCAATATTGCCTTAGGGCAACGGATAAATGAAAACAGAATTTGTACCAAATATGAGGAAGTGAAACTTAAAAGACGTCAAAAACAATTTCAGTTCTGTTTCCGTTTTAACAAGAAGTTCGCGGTGAAGCTATTGCATGGAACAGATATATATCGTATGCACAGCACAACTAAGTTTTACTTTGTGTCTGGAACAGAGAGACCAAATATATAAAGACTAACTTGGCAAAAACCATTCAACCACATGCACGAGTCTGTAAATGACATAGTTTTCATTAAGAAACTAACTCCAGAGTTCATGTATATCCATGTTGACCTCGGTTCTCTTCGTGGTTTAAGTCTCTATCCCTGTCCACATTGAACCTTCCTGGCTGTCAGACAAAAACACGTCTTAACAATGTGACGTAACATCAGGCGGTCTGAGGCGATGTGGTGTGACGTGAGGTGCCGCTCCATGAAAGGCCTACTGAATTACTTTTTTAGGAGGTCCAGATTACAAAGACGTACAGTGCCAAGGACTCGGATGTTTACATTACCTATATCTTACCTGTAAAGTTTCATTTCTTCTCCACCTAATTAGTTCACAGAATTGGAAAAGAAACAAAAAGCACATGGAAAAACAAAACTAATCCTCCATTAGCAGTAGTTTGTTGTTCTACCACCAAACACAATGTTGTGTTTAACATCTGTTTTCATTCAGTTTGACTCTAAATTCCCTCTGCTTACACAGCCTGGGTTATAGATTTTTAAAATAAGTGTCTGTGCTAAACAACAGAAATAACCAACATAAAACCAACATCCATATTAGCAGGTCATTTAAATTAAATAACAATTATGTACTTTTTTATATTAATAAATGATCAAAGGGAGCGCTCAAAATAAATGTCCTGTTGTCCCTGGGGACGATAAAAATATCACCTGGGACACAGATACAGTGCCTGGGACAATTCTGAGACAGCAGAGAAAGTCAGATTGAGGCCAGATTGATGTTATGTTTTATATATAGTACCTTATATATATTTATAGGTCTTCTGATGCTGGTATTTTAATTGTTCCTAAAGCGGCACACAAAACGAGTGGGTAAACTGCTTTTAGCTACCACGCCCTCAGACTGTGGAAAACCCTGCCCAATTACATCAGACATGCAAGCTCTGCTGACATGTTTAAAAAAGAACTGAAGACCTACTTATTCAGACAAGTGACAAGTGTAAACGTGGTATATATGTAGCTCCATCCATCATTTTTGCTACTTTCACTTCTTTTACTATTTTCAATTAATTTATTTTTTGTATATCTTTTTTCTATTTTGTCTTGTTTTAATGTCCTACTTCCGTTTTGAATTTTTCTTCCTATTTTTAGGAAATATTTTTTTGTATTTCTTTTTATGTCTTGTTTTCAATGCCATGCTATTGTTCTTAATGCCACACTGTAAAGCATTTTGGGCTACATTTCATGTAAGAAAGGGGTTATATATTACAAATACCTGTATGTAATATATATTATATTTATTTTATTCATTATTTTATTATTTATATTTTATTATTTCTTCTTATTATTTATTTTACTTTATTTTTTCAACATTATCTGTTATTTATTATTATCAGTATTATTTTGTTTGTATCTCTTTCTTTCAATTTGATCTGTTTTCATGTTGTTGTATTTGTAATCTACTTTATCTAGTTCTTAGTCTCTAGTACTCTATTGTATTAATATTTAAATCAGTTTTATTGTATGTCATTGTCAACTATTTTCATCCTTTGTTTTTACTCTCTATCTCATCTATAGTTTTTTATTTTGCTCTATTACAGACTTCAGTTAAGCACTTTGCAATAACCTGTATGAAATTAAGTTTGATTTCAATAAAAAAATATATATTATTATCGTCATCATTATTATTATTGTTAATAATAATAACAATAATAATAATAATAATGGCATGATGTCAGACTGTATACTAGATGCAGTTGAAACCATCAATCCCCAAGTGAGGGATCAGTGATAAAAGATCGCTGAGTGCATCCATACTGTGAGTGAATGACTGAGTGAGTGAGTTAAAAAAAAAAAAAAAAGACTGTCAGCTGACACACACGCACACAAACACGCACACACACACACAACATACACATATGCAACCTCCTCTTCAAGATCAATGCTCAAAGACCAATCAAATGACTTCTACCTTCTGACAGCACAAAGAACATTTCTGGAATCTTCAATCTCTGTAATTGGACCAACTTTACACTAGTTTTAAGCACAAAAAGACCAGAAATGTATGGACCATCAGAGCTTTTTGTGGAACCTCAGAGGCTTGAGAACATCGTTAAAAGGTCAGAAGCTCACCTCGGTCTTGTCTTTGGAGCGAGAGGTGCTCTTGCCGTTGCTGGCTGTCTCCCTGGCCGGAACCACAGTTATCTGTTGTATTGGCATGCTGCTGTTTCCAGGCAACGCTCCGGTGTTACTCCCACAGCATTCCCAGCACGCTGCACCTTCCCGTCCTCCGATCCGCGTCCCTGCGTGTGATCCTCTGTCCCATCCACAAGCTGTTTTCAGGGAACGGAGACGCTGCTCCGGGATCGCTCTCCTTTATCAATCCAATCCGGATCATCGAGAGGAACGGAGATGGAACGGGATCAGGTCACCGTGGCAACAGGAAGACAGCTCTGGAGATGGCGGGGTGTGAGGTCGTCATGACGACTGGGAAACTACTCAACAGTGCGCACCACCTCCTCCCCCTCCCCTTCCTCCTCCACTGCCCTCCTGCTGAGAGAGAGAGAGAGAGAGAGAGAGAGAGAGAGAGAGACGTAGAGAGGAAGAGTTGAGGTGGAGCTGAGCAGTAAACAAGGCGGTAGGGAAAATGTGTGTTGCAGTGATGGGTGTGTGTGTGTGTGTGTGTGTGTGTGTGTGTGTGTGTATGCGTGCGTGTCTTTCTCAGAGGGGCGGAGCCAGGATTTTGTCGTGCCTCCTGGGTAATAAGCATACGGTCCATGAGGATTAGGGCTTAGACTAACCTCAATCTCCTCCTCTGACCAGTGGTGCTGCTAATAAGCTTATGCAACTTGTGCACATGGACAGCAATAACACACACACACACACACACATACATACAGACACACAAACACAGACACGGCCTGATTGTTCAGGGACACCCTGGGGAGAAACAATGTGCTGATAGACGTTTAGCCACTTCATTTCTTCTGTCATGTTAAAGGAATAAAGGCACATAGGTCGTCTGACTGACCATGAAGTGAACAAACACCTTATCAGTGTCCTCGCAGAATCTGTGTGTGTAGGTGTGTGTGTTTGGGTGAGTGAGGTGTAATCCTATTTCAAATTGTCTCGGGCCACGAGGATTATGATTGATATAGCTGGAAAATGGGTGCCTTCCACTGATCACTGAAGAGCAGCGAATGACTGAGGTAAAGAGGCAAACAATGAAAGTCTTTGTTTTTTGCTCCTGTATTGTAAATAAGGTCTCTACCTAAACATATTTCTGAGTTAAAATAAAGGCTAAATGAATGAAAGTGGAAAATTAAGTCTACTGAAACAGATAGAATTATACAACAACAAAGTTTTAAAGTTAAGTTGGATTGTAAACTGACAAGTCTGGCATGAATAACAATGCTACACTTAGTTAGCGACTGTATGCTATTATGTGTCATACACAAGGGCCCGGCCCACATGGACTTATAAAACACCTAAAAATGGCATTGCAGTGGCGAAATATTGTCAGGCAAGAACATAAGGCCCCACAATACGATATTATCATGAGACAAATGATTTTGCAATATGATGAGTACTGTAGGGCTGCGCCCGATAGTCCACTAAACTGTTAGTTGATGCCAGGAGTCTGTTGAGTAGTTGAGCAAGTTTTCATTTATTTGTTAGCCACAGGGGAAAAAAACGCCTAAAATTTCATTCGGGAGCTGCATCTTGCCTTTAGGCTCAGGGGATTGTTTCAACAAGGACCTTTTTTTCCAGTGCACTGCTGCTATTTGTGCTGTCGCTGCCATCAGTTAATTAAGCAGGCTAGCTTATTTAGCGGTGCTTCGGGATGCAGCCTCTGCAATCAGTGAAGGTCAGTTAATGGGGAATACAGCATCTGAAGGGATTTAAGGTTACAGCATCTCCGACTGGACTCTGACTCCAGGAATGATTGAATACACGGCACGATCAGGCAGGGATAGGAGGCGTGAAGCGGTAGAGGAGCGAGTTTGTAACTTAGCGACTTAATTTATAAGTCTTAAATTATTATCAGAAATGTGTGACGACTAGTTGACTAATGGCTTTAACTGACAACTTCTAGTCAACGGGAAAAATCTACAAATAACCTATGAATCACCGCCCACAGACTTTCTCAATGATTCAAAGAGGTTGGTTGTTTTTCTCAATGACAGCAGTTTTCCTAGTTGAGAAATCTTTGCGCCAATAACAGGTTTTGGGGGAGGGGATCTTCCTGTGCCAAAGTCAGAAAACTGTAAATAGAAAACCTGCAAGCATATTTGGTTGTGCTTCTATTTTTTTAGGTTTCAAGAGTTCCACCTTGTCTGTTGACAATGGAAAGCCCAAATTAGAAAGTCTACGCTATTTAAAGCCCTTTACAAGTTGAGCTTGTTCTTTTGTTTTCTTTCTCGGCTCAGTTAATCTCTTCACTGCCTTGATGGACACCCACCTGTGCTTTGTTTGAACTGAGCATAAACTGACCTCCTGTCTCCACTCTGCCCGAATATGTTCCACTTCCCCAGACTCCTAGATTCACTGTAAATACCACCACAGACAATCTGACATAACTCTGCTTGCTCATTCATGTGTTGAATGAGTTGCATGATCAACGAGCCATGAACGCTCTCGAAGATATAACTTCTTTATGTTTTTATTTTCTCATTCTTTGGCAGGATGAAGATGATGAGCTGGGAATGGTGTGATCTCAGTCAGAAAGCCATCTCTAGCCTCCAACCTGTTCAAAATGCAGCTGTTAGCCTTTTAAGTCAACTCCAGAAGACGACACCACATTAATCTCATCCTTGCTTCCCTTCACTGGCTGCCTGTGGGTTTTAGAATCGATTTGAGGATTTTATCACTGACATTTAAATGTCTGCAAGAGGCAAACTATATTTCTAACTTGAGATATCTGGCTAGTAGCCTTGGTGTGATCTTTCAAATCTCTTCTGAAAACCTTTTAATAGAAAAGTCTTTTTATAGTGAACATTTGATTTACTGTCTACTGTTTTATTTCTATTTTTGTCTTTGCTATTGCAGTATTCCACTAGCTTTTTCTTTTACAAGTTATTATATTGATATTCAAATTACATAATTGTGTGCCCTGTATATAGAACACTTTATAACTATGTAAACAAAGTTGTTGTTATTATTATTAGTGGTGTAATTGGATGTCATTGATCTGTGATCTGTATGGATCATCCCCCACGGTTGGCGTGCAGATGAGCTGCAGACTAAATTTAACCATCAAAGTTAATCTTGTTTGTGATATTAACTGTCAGGATCTCAAGGTGCAGCTGGGGTGAGGAGAGTGGGAACCTCAGAGTTGTGTTTTTGCTGTTTGCAGATGATGTGGTCCTTCATCAGACCGTGACCTTCAGCAGGTATTGGAATAGTCTGCAGTCGAGTGTGAAGCAGCAGGGATGAGCGTCAGCACCTCCATGTCTGAGGCCACGGTCCTCTGCCAGAAAACGATGGATTTTTCCCTCCAGGTGGGGAATTTGTTGCTGCCCACAGCGAAGGAGTTTGTTCACGAGTAAGATGGAGCGTGAGATCGACAGACGTTCACCACTGTAATGGAGAAAAGGGAGTAAATGATTTGGGGCATTTTCAGTGGTTTAACTGGGAAAATGGGCCTGCTTGTCATCACAGAAATAGATCATAAGATTATGATGCTTATTGCATCTTCAACAATATCTGGTGCCTTCCCTTCAAAACACAATTCAGCTTGTTCACTGGAGCAGCTCTGTCTGTTGTACAGCCTTCAGTGTTGACAGACTATTACTTGTGACATGTAACCAATCAGATATTTCTGTGGGTGGGACATTAAGCAAGACTACAGGGTGTAGTATTTTTAGGGGTGTCAGAATTTATTTTAAATCCAAAATCAACTGAAATGAGCTTTCACTTTGAATGATAGAACTGAAAAGGCAGAACTGGCAATTCTCACAGTACTTTTTTTTCTCTCCACCCGTGCCTACTTGCGTCTGAATAAAAAAAATCAACACTTAAGAGATGACACAGCGTAGCTTATCTTCCCTCATGTCACAGTTAATCTTTTTAAGCAGTAAGTTTAAAATGTCAGAGCGCCCTCAGGGCATGAAACCAATGATCTGCAGATATTTACAAATCAAAAGTTGATAGAGTAACAGTGATAAGGCCAGTATTGCTTTTCTTTATAATGTATGTAATTATTTATTATATGTTACATCGTATACTAGAATATAGTACAGTACTTGTAGTAGACTGTTTTTTCTATTATATAGTGTATTATTATTCTTTTTGTTGTTATGATTTTTTTAAATTTTATTTATGTATTTATTTACCATTACTACAGTGATGATTAACCCTAACCCCCTTGTTTCTGTTTTGCTGATCAGAAAAATGGTCGGATCCATGACTCAAAACTGTAATAAGGTCTCAACTGTGAGTTTAATGATCTGCTGTCCTATTATTAGAACGTCTGCATGGAGAACATTCAACAGCTTGCTAGGTGTTGCAGCAGCTCAGTTTTCAACAAGCTTAGTGAGAGAAGAAGTTCTCAGACATGTGTCCCACATACGTTTGCCCACCCACATCCTTTTCACACACATTGCTGCGATACCATTTAATTGCAGTGGAAATGGGGAAGTCAAAAAACACTGGTTTTGTGGTCTTTACAAAAACTAAGTGCTGCTCTGTCACCATTACCACATGACTTCTTAGAAGATATGTTTGTGTATGCGTGCGGGGGGGGGGGGTCAGGAGACAAAAGGATTAGTTCCACTGCAACTGGCAACTGGCCGGCAACCACATCACATGAAGAAAAACAGAAATCTTTATCCTCCACCCCCAGTTTCAGTTTCAGACGCACATCTGTGGTTACCAACATAAAAATCATCTAGGTCAAACACTCCTACTTAGAGCAATGTTAAATCTTAAAATTAAGACATTCATACATTTTACACAGGGAGCTTCTACTGGTAAACACACACACACACTGCACACACACAGGGCCCATTAATAATTAGGGTTAATATGATCTCACTTGAACTTGAGAGGGGAGGTGTTAGTCTGCTCTTCACAGTTTTTGAGTGAGATACATGAGATACACAGAGATACACAACACACACACACACACACACACACACACACAGAGAAAGAGAGAGAGGGTGTGTGAGTATGTGCAATGAAGCTGCTGTGTCAACATCTTAATGCTCCAGTAACACATCCTGGGTAAGTTTTTAATCCTAATTTTGACTCAGTGTGTGCTGGGAAGGGACGTCACCTTTCAGGGGTGATTTAACAGATGAGGCGTTCAAGTGTCCTGTTCACAGGTGTAGATGGCATCTCCATGGACCGAGCTGGAGGTGTTGACGATCATGTTCTCTCTCCTGGTTTTCACCCTCTTCACACTCACGGGGATGCTTAATGAGGAATGTGCACATTCGAATGGTACGACTGCAGACACACACAAACACACATTTTCCAATTACTGTCTTTGACCCTTCTAATACTATTAGAAGCAAATGTTCTTCGATTTTTCAACAGTGCACTTTGCATTTATAAAAATGATTACTGCCGTTTCCATACAGGCTTAAAATATGGGTGGAAAGAAGCCCATGACAGTTTATTTGGTAAATCTAGAGGCCCAACACAACAGTGCTGCAATAAATCCCATGTTAATGTACAGCTGTACTTCTGGTTTTGTTGAGAATGTTTTAGAGAACTGCTGATTCATATTTATTATCATTTTGCAGGCTGTGGTTTGTGTGTCCACTCTCATTAATATAAATGTGGTAGATTAGATTTTAGGGACATCTTGACACCTGTCACTTCACGGTAACAGGATATAACTGGGCGTAGAAGCAACAAATTACAACTACTCAAATTACCGTTACTAAGTCATTTTTTGGTCACTTTTTTGGGTACTTTCATGAGTGTTTTTTCAAGTCTATACTTTTACATGTATTTAAGTAAGCGTTTTTGTAGTCAATATGCCTTTGTGATCGCAAACTGTTGGGAGCAATTCATACTGAAGATTTGGAGAAATGGACACCCCTTTTGACTGAAGGTATTCCTTCAATATCAGCATTTTCACTTGTAGTAGTAGCAGTACTTATATACTTGAGTGCAGTTTTTCAGTACATTTTCCACAACAGAATTTAACTCGACAGCCTGCGTGGCAGTTGTATTACACTGCATTAGTTTTAGCAAACTGGCATCGTGGTGCATAGTACTGAAATATAAACAATAAACACAACCTACAATATCTATTAAATTATTTAAGGGGCTTTTTTTGTCTAAAGAATGTGAAACTCATTGATGATAATGTTGTTAATTTTAATGTTGATTATGTATATAGAAAAAGTATTAATATAGATAGATATAAACGTTGATTATGGATCTATTAATTAAGTTGTACGTTGATTAGTATAGAAAACAGGTAGGACCAGATAAGTTCCGTAGTTACAGCACAACGAAACTACGGCCTCAAACATTGTGTAATCAATTCAAAATATCTGGATGTAATTTAGGATGGGAAGTATCATTAAATTCCGAGGAAAGATGAAAGAGCACTTTCAGGTTTTCTAAAAGTGTGTTTTAAGTCAACATTTGAAAAGAATTATAAATATATTGTAGGCCTCAATACATAAAGAAAGTCACTGCCTCAGATGTCTCATTTAAAAATGTGTCATATTATTGAACATTATTAATCTTCACCAAGGTCAGATTTATTACAGCACTTTTGTGTTAGACCGCATTTAATTTAGCTAGATGTAGTATATATAGTATATGCAGAAAATGTGATTTCTCTTTTTTGTGCAAAATAACAGAAATATCCAGTAATGCAATAAACACCCTTAAAAAAAAAAAAAAATACTGCAAAATATTGAAATACTGCAAACGCTCTGATAAAGGCTCTGTGCTGAAACACATGAGCATTGGTCTACAGCATTGTGAGTCAAATACATAATTGAAGTGCGAGTATCTGTGCGAGTATAGAGTGTCTAATAATTGTGTTTTATTTCTTTCTATGCTGCTTGCTGCATATAAACTGTACATATGACATATGTTATTCCTATAGATTTTTGCACAACAGTCGATGTATAAAGTAAGTCAGGTATTAGGGACGCAGCATAAATATTGGTGCCAATAAACTGTTGGCCGATAATGGGGAATTTATATTATTATTTAATATTTGGCTGATGAAATTATAATATAGATAATGTCTGATTTGAAAGATTAATTCAAATCATTTAATTTGAGTTATTGGTCTATAAAAGCCAGTTTGTTGATGTTCTTACTAGAGAAAATAAATGAACATTTGGTCAGAGTGGTGGAATATTAAATTATCTTTGCTCATCACATCTTAGCCTTTCTTCACCTCAGGTGTGCATAAACTACAGGTTATATGAAAATTTTATTTTTAAAAGACAAAAATGTAAAATTATTGGTTACTTTATTGGTGTTAGTCATGAGAAGCATATAATTATCAGTTATTGTATTGACTGATAAAAACTCATATCATGCATCCCTATAAAGCACAGAAAAACATGATGTATGTTGTATTACCTGCTAAAAATAATCTAACTTATCTAACAAATATCCTCTTCTTTCACTGTGACAAATAGTTGTACGCTGAGGTGGAAAAACCAAAGGAAGCGATCATCTTTGTTATTTTCTATTCATCAGAATCAAAGACACGACCACAGAGTGAGGAGCTGATCGTCTGACTCCTGATGAGCTTCATGTCTAGGAATAAAAAACTTCAGAGGGAAACAGCGCTCCCTGTCCTTCCCGTTTGCTGCCTAATGAGGACGTGTCAGCCAAAGCCTTGTATTAGTGTGTGAGTGTGTGTTATCAGTTATCAGAACAAAGTCTAAATGGTGACCTCAGAACACGTGTGTCTGTGTGCTTTTGCACTTGGTTAAAGGATCCAGTGTTATTCACTTCCAGGATGAGGCATAAAGGAGGAGGAGGCTGTAAAAAAAAAAAAGTCAATAAACAAAGTGGAACTTTCACTTCTACCAAGTGCACCAACACGATACCTCATGCCAGCTTTCTTTCCTCTTTGAGAGTGTGTGTATGTTAAGACACACAAAAGTACTTTCGTTGTGATCTTCAGATCTGAAAACAGCAGCTGTGATTCTTCCACTGGTGAGTCTCAAAACCTTCTTCTATTTTTCTTCCTACTTTTCTTGTTGTACCCTGCCATTTGATTTGCTCAAACAAGAAATATAAAATATTTATCAAACAAAGGTAATCTCTTGTGGAAATCTACAGCACCAGAGAGGCTTTTTAAAAAATCTAGGTCAGAAACAAAAGGTGTGCTGGCAGGATTAGAGTGAGCTTGCAAATTATTCTGCAGGAATGAGACATCTGAATCATTTCTTGTCGGGGATCAAAGGGTGGAGCTTGTGTGAATGAGCAGATCTGCAGCAACAAGAAAAATGTGTGAATCACAGGCCATCTGTGTTTGGCCATTATGTTTCCTTCAGCCTCTCAGTGATAATATAAAACTGCACGGTGCAACATTAAATGATACCTGTTAATGCATTCATTCAAACAGATATTTATTTACTGTAACTCTTGACCTTCTTTTACTGACGTTCAGCACATTATCATACATCTATTCATAGAAACAGTGATTACTCTGTGGTTAATAGTCAGAAATATTTGGTTAAAGGTAGACAGCTAAGCCATTTTGGTTGAACTTTTAGAAAAAAGGGTTTGATCATTAAACATGAATGCAATGAAAAATGTATTCACTGAAGTAAAATTCTGAGTTTGCTTGAAAGTTTCTGAAAGTTGTCCAAAAACTTCTGTGTCTCTGCTCTTTTTCTTTGATTTCCACACTGACTGTTTTATGCATGTGAGCCCTGCCAGTCATGCTATGTGCATAGTGCATTTCTTTACTTTGTGACAGCATGTGAAAAACCGCATCTGATACTGCTAAGGTCATGTCAGCTGTATAGTTTATACATGTTTGCTTGAAAGTGTCATAAATAGAAGATTCTGCAACGAGATCTGCTTTAAATCTGTCTGTCAACAGAAACTTAATTTCGTTTTTCAATACAAAAAACATACACAGACCAGCACTACAAAGATTACTGTAGGGTGATCGAGGAGCATGAGTCATTATAAACAAATAACTGACAGAACTAAAGGTTACAAATAGCAGGATTATGTCACTCCCTGGTGGCACAGACCGGCTACTGCACCTCAAGCTGTGTGTCGACATTCTTGTCATGAAAATACATGTATTTAATGTATGTGGTGCAAAACAATGCCTTTTGTCCTGACAAATAAAATACATTTGCATTTAAACAAGCAATAACTTGCAATTTAACTATGACGAAGTGAAAAGAACAGGTCGCTTTAATCTACTTATCAGGCTGTAAATCAACACAACCTTCTCCCACACAAACTTTTGTTTGCATTTATGTTTTTTTAAAGTGTTTTCTTTAATTCTTTTTAAATGCTATATGATCATACCATTGTTTTACTATTTGTCTTTGCTCATATGATTATGTTTTTTTTTAACATTTGCTTTTGATGCTTTTACATCCCAACAACCTGCCAGGGACTGCAAGTGAAAATTAGCCTGTGAGGCTAAATCTGCACATTTACTTGATGTCTTAAAGGGACAGTTCACCCCAAAATCAAAAATATTTATTTTTTACATTTTTCCTCTTACCTATAGTGCTTTTTATTCATCTAGATTGTTTTGTTGTGAGATGCTGAGTTTTGGAGACAGAGGTATCTGCCTTCTTTCAAATATGATGGAACTAGACAGCACTTGGCTTGTGGTGCTCAATGCACCAAAAAAATACTTTTTTAAAACTCAACAGCAATATCTCTTTCCAGAAGTCAAACCCAAAATAACTCACTCAAAATAATCCATATCATATATGACTGGCAGCAGGATCTAAAATTAACTTTGCTAGTGAATGTTCACATTTTACCAACCACTCAATAGATGAGCGATCCTTTTTTTGGCTGTCAATTTAAGCATTTGGCTGGTGGCTGGTGATAATTTTGGTCTTACATGAAACTGCTCACAACAAGGTCTGTCGATTATCATGATTATCATCATGATTGTCATAATTTCTGAGTTTTTCAAATGTATTTTTTGGTGCTTTGAGCACTACAAGCTGAGTGGCATGTAGTTCCTTTATCCAAGAGAAGGCAGACATCTCTACAGAAGATACCTCCAAAACCTGACTACTCACACCAAAACAATCTAGATGGATGAGCAGTGCTACAGGCTAGAGGATAAATATGTATTTTTGATTTGGGGTGAACTGTCCCTTTAATGTGGAGATGTCACATAATGACCTGCCTTGTGTTGGGTAGTTGTTTAGATGGACCTGCCATTCTCTGGCTTTGAGCTGACCTTCATTATCGTCGCCTTCGTCATCTTCTCACTCTTCAGCTTGGCTTCAGTCTGTGTCCAACCTCAAGAAACGCATCCAGGTACACAGTCCTCCTCCGCTGTCAGACACAAACACACACACAGACAAAATCAGCTTTTCAAATGCTGCCAACTGTATGTCTGCTCTCTTTCAGAAGAAGTTGTCTTTGAAGCAAAGAAGTCACGACCATCTAGAGACAGAAAGCAAAGAGTCATCATCAAGCAAGCTGGAAAGAAACCATAAAGTATAAGTGTGTACTGCAGGCTTTTCAGTGGACTAAGAACTTCTCTAAATTGGCTCAAAATGAGCTTTTCTTTTGTACTGCTTTTTTTGTAATAAAGAAGGTCATTATGCCACGGTCTTGAGGAAATGTCCCTAACACTTTGTTTTCTCAATCATACGGCAGCAATAAACTTGTTCCCCATGAATGACGCAGTCGTATATCTTATACAAACGTGAAAAAAAAAAAGTTTGATGACTGTTATGTATCGACCATAGACTGTATAAAACATGGATGTATTCTCTGTGACATCACCCAAAGTTTTCAGTAGAGCCATTGTGATGCTCAGTGTGGTGGCTCGACCGTCACCATTTTGGCAGTACCTGACTCCAGGCTAATCCAAAAATTGGCAAAGAGATGAAGCTTGGGTCAACTGAAATGGCTACCTAACGGCTAGCCATCTGTGATGGCACCCACCTGCCACTCAAAGCAGCCACGCCTTTAATTATGCCTAACTTAAAACCTTAAAGGGACAGCTCACCTCAAAATCAATTTTTTCCCCCTGGCCTGTAGTGCTATTTATCAATCTAGATAGTTTTGGTGTGAGTTGCAGAGTTTTGGAAATATCAGCTGTAGAGATGTCTGCCTTCTCTCCAATATAATGGAACTAGATGGCACTCGGCTTGTGGTGCTCAAAAAACCCTCCCCCAATTTTTTTCTCCTTCCAGAAATCATGACCTGGTTACTCAAGTTAATCCACAGAGCTTGATGTGAGCAGTTTCATGTAGAAACTACTTTCTGTCAAGTTGAAAAGAAATCTATCTTAAGTGACTTCTATCGACAGAAACATGTTCCATGTGTTGATAATCCTGATATGTCGCTTACAGATGCTTACAGAAAGAAAACAGGGTGATGCTGCTGTCTCACTGCTGCTCCTGCAGGACAGAAGGTGCTCAGTGTTTCACTTACAGCACTCAGTTGAACAGCTGAGGTGAGACATTTCCAGTTTGTGGAGCTACACAGATCTATACTGTAGCTGCCTCTGTCTAAAATAGTCCCACACTTTAAATGACTGTGGCAAGGCTTGTGCCCCCTTGTTCTCCAGGTGAATCCATGCTTTGACCAAGCGCAGCAGTTCATACCGATGTGTCAATGCACGTTATGTAAAAATGCAAATGCAACAAAAATGCTTCTTTGACCTACACCAGCTTTAAGTAAGGAAAAGTACACATGAAGCAGAAATGTTATTTTCTCTATGTCCTTTGTATATTTGTATTGTATTTGCTGATATGTTTGGCCAAGGACCTCCAAGATCCATACTGCACTTTAAAAATCAAACCACAAAGTGGACACTGGGTTTGTCTGTCCACAGAAGCCGCTGTGTCTGGGTTAGGGTTTAACAAACCAAGTGACTTTTGGCCCCTGGAGCCCCATTGGGGTGACATCCTGGGGGGTGAGAGGCTGCACCCTGTTGAGTTTGCCCCCTGACCCCTGAGCCCTCCGTCACTCCTCCACAGTCAGCCGTCTAGTTGCCGACGCGGAGGGGAGGAGACGCTCCAGAATAAAGACGAAGTCAATCAAGCCTTGTGAGATTCTATCTTTTTCTTCAGAGTGCAAGAGAAGAAAAAAAAAAAAACTGAAACGCCCGGCTCATTTGTGTCGTGTGATGTGTCCTGATGGTCCATACCGTTTGTGTGTGTATTGGGTGTTCACTGCTGTTCATGTGCGTCCATTCAGCTACGTATTGGCCTATCTGAGATAAAGGGGCTTAAGAGTAATTAAGCTCTGGCTGGCTGCGGCCCTCATTAACACTGACGACCTTATGGCATGACAACAGAGCCACTATCACTCCAACGATTGACAACGAACTGACCCATCAGATCACAATCAACACTCGTACACACACACACACACAGACACTGGACTACACCCAAGAAAATCAGACATCACGGCACATCATCTACTTTCTCCTCTGTATCCATGTGAATGAGAGTATGTTCACAGAAAACTATGGTCAATACTACTCGGGTTATATTTTTGTTAGTCTAGCAATCAGTTCATTTGGTTATGATAACACTGCACTCACAGAAATCACTACTAATATGTGCAACACGGCAACAAACACAAGTTTTCATTTAAGAATCACAAGTTTTCCTTTACAAAAAAAAAAGTGACAAATTAAAGGAAGATCTTAAAGAAAAAAAAAACAAATGCTTCCATACATTTTGGGCACTGATCTACACCCCATACATGATGAGGTTTTGAGCACTTTACCAGATGTTTACCTGTCTGTCTGGCTGTGGACAGATTTAGTCAACAAGGGTGTATTTCAGATCAAAATGAAGGCTGTGTTAGAAGATGGGTGTGGTCAAATCCTGGTGTAGTCCAATTGAAAGATGGTCTCCAGTTCAACGTTATCAATTAGGGCTGACTATGATTATTATCAATTAATATGCCAGTTATTGTCTTAATTAATTGATTCATAGTTCTGTCAATAGAGTGTAAAAGAACTGTGAAAAATGCCTGTCACAAACAGGGGTGGGGGAAATGAAAATAATCTTAAAATATTAGGAATAAATGCAGAAAAGTTAGGACTTAAAAATTAAAAACCCAATTCTCTAC
This sequence comes from Lutjanus erythropterus, assembly GCF_056507025.1. Lineage (NCBI taxonomy): Eukaryota > Metazoa > Chordata > Actinopteri > Lutjaniformes > Lutjanidae > Lutjanus > Lutjanus erythropterus. The sequence continues at coordinate 13,336,704 of NC_139319.1, read as the reverse complement.
ATTCTCACAAAAACTAGGCTACTTTTTGAGTTTTGAGAGACATTACAGCTATAGATATGCCATTATTTGTCTTTATCTGTGTGTATATAAGCATTTATCAATTGCCGGGTGTACTTGTGCACAATGCAATAATGTTCAGCAAAGTGGAAAAGAAACAGAGTCTTTTTATGACACACTGTTCCCTTCAACAGGTTTTATCAGAGAGGAAGTTCTTTATCTGTGGTTCCTGGTCAGGAGATGATGGGAGAGGAAGAAGAAAGTGAAAATTCAGGAGGGGAGGAGAGGCTGCAGCTTCCTCTGTAGTCGTAAAGATCACAGCTGACTAGGAAGACCACGATTACAAACAGTGGTAATAACAGCAGGTCTGCCCAACTCTGTATCTCCTGAGATACACGCTCATCCATAATGCTTCAAATAACCAAAGTGGCTAAAGAAAATGGGATAGATCACACAAATACACTTGTAGCATGACATTTAACTTTGTGGTCACCAAAGTATATTCTGAACTGCTTCCATACATGCTGCAGATTAATACTTTCACATCTAGTATTCTGATTATTGATTCTCACTCTCCAGTCATTCTGTTGAAGTGTCTGTTGAGTTCAAATATTGACTATTAAAGTGCAAAGATCTTGAAGGATAGGATGCTCATTTAGAGTGGTCAGATCAATACTAGGGCTGGATGTAATGCAAAATTTAATATGACATAAGCAGAGTCCATTTCACATCACACATTAGCTAGTGCTTCACACTGTTGCAGCTGTAGGATAGAGAAGAGAGGCAAGGTACTCGAGAGTACACATGAATGTCCCATTCACTGGATTTTCCCAGAAAAAACATCCTGAATCCTTTTCAGAAAAATCAGGACACAAGTTTTATCATTGTAAACAAAACTTGAAAAGAAAGACAAAGCAAAGTCAGTGAAGGTCTCATTTTTTTAAGTTATGGTAGATATCCGCTCTCAAATTGGCAATATAAAGCAATTAACACTTACCTCCCCTTAGTACCTTTAATCTTTCTAAAAAATCAGTCTAAAATATGTCAGAATCATAAGTGTCTTTAAATTAGCCCCTTTTTTTCCTGAGCAACAGCTGAAAACCTAAATATTTTTAATTTACACTAATATTAAACAGAGAAAAGTAGCAAAACTTCACATTTTAAAAGCTGCAACTTCTGAATTTTAGGCATTTTTGCTAAAGAAAATTTATTTTCTGTAGACCAACTAATTGATTAAATGACAGAATTTCAGAAATTGTATCAATTTGAAGAGTCTTTTTTTAACATTATTTTGAGAAACAGAAACATCTTCAACAAAAGGTGAAATTTATCAAATCTTAAATATTGACTGAACCTTGCCTAAATTAAAAATTGGAAATCGATTCAATCAAGGTATAAGCAAACTAAGAGGGGTTGTTCTGATATAAATACCACTGTCAGAAACAGCCTAAAATGCTGGTATTGGTATTTGTGAGTACGCAACTCTATGCACCGATTCGATACCATTCAATTTATTAACCCCAAAATGGTACCATACTACTTTCCAGCAGTGTCCTGCATGCCATTCTCCCCCAGGATGGGGAGGTAATGTTCTATGGCATTCTCGGTATCAGCCATTATGCACAGTTCAGATAATGGACTCGGTATTGGGAAAGAAAAATGGTATCAGAACCATCACTAATAACAAAACAAATCTAAGCAGGTGTTTCATGTCAGCTTTCAGTAGTTCAGTTTTAGATACTAACTGCAACGGACATATAAGTTGGCACCAAATGAGTCAGTCAACAGAAAATTAATCTATTTTTTTTTTTATAGTTGATTAATAGGGTAGTTTGGATCATTTGAAGTGGGGTTATATAAGGTACTTATCAATAGTCAGTGTATTACCTACAGTGGATGGTGGTTGACATGCCCCCAGTTTCATACAGGTGAAGGAAGCTAAGTAATGTCCTGCTGCTGTGGACAGAGTCAGCATCAAAATATATTTCAGCTGCCTAAAAAAATCTGAATCAGTTTAAGTGCACACCATATTTATAATATTCTTACCACTTTACTTTGCTGTCAGACACTCCAAGGCAAAAAGACTCTTTTGGCAAAATAGGTCGTTTTACCTTGAAGAACAGGTGTTTTAAAAGGTTACTTCAGATTTACTGAAGACACATAATAACCCAAACGAACCTGGGTTATGCCTGGGACCTGAAACTCTTCTGTTGTGCAAGGCAAAATTACTGTCTTTTGGTTTTGGAAAGTGCAGTATTTGCCTTGGAGAAGGCTGGTAAAGTGGTGAAAATATTCTAGATATAATGTACACTTCAAATGATGTTCATTTTCTTAGGTGGACCTGTCCACAACAGCACATTGCTGAGCTTCTGCGCTGGTACTCCTCTCTGCTTCTCCAAACTGGGGGCATGTCGACCACCACCTGCCTTAGGCAATACACTGACTATCCATGAGTACCTACCTGAGATGATACCCAACTATAAATAAGCCACACTGTCCCTTTAACCTTTAACATTTAAGAAGCAAAAACAGCAAACATCCTCTAGTTCCAGCTTCTCCAATGTGAAGATTTTGCTGCTTCTCTCTGTTTTATATCATCACTGAAACTTTTTAGGCCATGACCACTTGATGTGACAAAACATGACAACTGAAGACGTCACCTTGAATTACAAAGGGCTTTTTAAAATTATTTTATGGGGTAAACAATTAGGGGGAAACATTTGTTAGGTGCCAAAAAAGAACTGAGGTTCAGTACCAAACACCAATTATCACACAGCAAAGAACAACCTTTAACCCTGGAGCGAGGTTTACCTCAGGGCAGCCCTGCCAAGGTACTGAGGCAGTTTAATAGGAGGTTGCCCTCTGTGTGTGTGTGTGTGTGTGTGTGTGTGAGTGTCTCGTAGGGGAGTGTTTGAGCAGGCTGGGTAATCCCTGTAAAGACGTATAATCCCCAGGAAGAGCAAATATTACAACATGCTCGACTCAGTCACACAGAAAACCTGGTGGGAAGAATTTGGTACGATTCACTTGTTTTCTGATTTGAAGAGCAGAAACAGAGACAGAAACAGAGAGAGACACAGAGAAACTGAGGTTTGGCAGCAGTTGGATGCAGTGGATACCAGGTGGCTCTGAATGACAATTGAGACAAAATTAGCATATTCAAATAGGGAAAATAAAAGTTTTTTAAAAGACAATGGCAGCTGATATGCAAAGTGCAGCTTGCCACAGAAACAAACTACATACCTCAGCTGAGTGTTTGCTGCAGGATGAATGTGTGTGTGTACTCGGGGTTTATGTGCTTGTACGTTGGCCAAATGCATGAGGAATCTCTGTCATTTCACGCAACATTTTTGCAAACAGCATAAAGCAATAAAGGCAAAATTTCTAAAGACGTTATCACACTGACACACATACCAGCACAAGAAAGCCACACAAACAGGGAGACTCTGGATTCTTTTGTCTAATTTTGAGGGCTAAAGAGAGCTGACAGTCCAGATGCTTGTTCAAAGTCTCTGTGACTATTTTGAGCCCCCCGGTCCATTAGTGTCCTGCTGCTTCTCTAATCCTCATTCACATGTAATGGCTGACATTTCATCTTAATGTGTTAATTCATTAGCTGGGTGCTGAATGGAGAGTCTCAGTCCACAGAGACGGCCGTAAGCAGACACGCTAATGAGTCCCAACACTTTGCAAAAGCCACCGGCAACCACAGGGCTAATGCCAAGAGAACTGGGTTACCTGCTGCAAGAAAATCCCCTCGTGTACCACCAACTGACAACCTGCAGGAGAGGCAGGGCTGCCTGAGTACTGTTTGAATATTCTGATACTTGTGCAGATACAACAGCAGAGCTTTGGCAGGAATAAAGATTTGAAACTTACTTTATGAAACATGTTTTCTGCAAAACCCCACAAGCGCACCAACTTAAGATAGAACATAAAAGTCTAAAACTGACAAAATTTCAGCACAAATCAGAAACTACCTGATCAAGGAATAAGTAAACAAGGTTATAAATCTGACAAGACGTTTAATACCAGTTTACCTGTTTAGAAAACAGATGATACTATTCTGATACCTGAACTCTGTGTATTGACTGATACTGAGTACTGATACAATACCAATGCAATGTTTACTAACTGTGTACTAACCCTGTATAGATGTGATATGACTGACATTGTTGAATGGTTTGGCACTTTGGCAGAAAAAAAGGACTAAGATTCTACGCCTAACCGTTATACTCGCACACAAATTGATATGTGATTAAAGAATATATTCTTAAAATGATGAATCTGATCAAGTATTCGATTCCCATTCAGTACTCAACAGTTTTTGATACTGAGCGCTACAGACATATTTAGATTATTGCAAAAAAACATTTTGGGGTGTGACAGACGATGCTAATGAAAACATGCTAACAAAGTGAAATAAACTAACTGACTGAGGGCTGCAACTAACATTTTTTTAATTGCTTAATTTTTTTAAAAAGTCAAAAATCTGTGGAAAATGCATATCACAATTTGTCTAACAAACAGTCCAAAACTCTTCATTTAGTCATGTCATCACGAGTGAAATGACAAAGTAAAGCAGCAAATCCTTACATTTGAGAAGCCAGAAAAAGCAAATGTTTGACGTTTTTTGCTTGAAAAAAAAAACTGAAGCAATTGATAGATTACCAAAATAGTAGGCAGTTAATTTTCTTTTGATCCAGTAATCGGTTAATCGACTAATTGTTGCAGTCTTTTTAAGGATTAAGTGCTCGTTTTGGAAAGCTGGAAAGTTAGATTTTATAGATGGTACCTTAAAAACAAAATTCTCAAATAAAACAGCTGCATTAAGGATCGTATTTTAGAAAAATGCAGAAAAAATACAGTTTTATCCATGTAACTACATGCCCTCCTCACACAGAGAGACACTTGTGCAGACAGACAGACAGTAGACGGCATCCCAGACAGACAGTCAGCGTCAGAGTATTGTTAGTCCAGTGCATCACTGGATTTCATTCAGTCAGGACCCCAGCCCTGAAATGCTTGGCGTAAACACCCCCCCCACCACCACCACCACCCAAAAGCCCCAGATGTGGGTGTCCTTCTCAGTGCTGCGGGGGTAGGGGGACATCTGAGGGAGGAGGGGGGAATCTGGCTCTGGAACCTGCTACAGCTTCTTAAATTTTTGCTCTAATGTTAGAAGTGATAAATCAACATGGCCTGCTTCCTCTGCTCTCTTTTAATATTTCAATCACTCACATAGTTGTGCGCGCACACACACACACACACATACACACAAACATCCATGCATACACAACATGCAGCACATAGTGTGTGTTAAAGGGGCAGTTAGAAGGTAGGGAGGGGGCTTCCTGTCACTTGAATTACCCTCTACATGTGGGGTCAATATGTGCAATGCTTAAGTGTGTGCGTGTGTGTGTGTGTGTGTGTGTGTGAGAGTGTGTGTGTCAGGGGTTGAGGTGGGGGCTGCTCTGGGAGCTACACCCCCCTTCATACTCCCCCCCCCCCCCCCGCCTCTAAAAGCCTGTATAAAGGAGGTGGGGGGAAAAGCACCTTTGTCACTTTGCTCTCAGACACAGAGACAATCACACTCTCACTGGACACACAAACACTTTGGACACACACATTCCTCAGGGACATACCGATTATCCTGAGACCAGAGATACTTCAGTGTGCTGGACTCTGCCGTGGTGTCTTCTGGACTGAAACGGAGAAGGAGAGACATCTGAACCACACTGAGCATCATCAGAGCCACAAGGACTCTCCATCATTTTTGGAAAATTAACTAATAAGCTCTTCAGAGGCGAACTGCTGCCCAGCCATGAGGATCTTCAACCTGCTCTACCTGCTCTTGCTGCTTGTAGCTGTTGTAGCACCAGTCTCCTCCGCCAGACCAGGTAAGCATCCCAAAACTTCTCCCGACAGGTGTCCGTTAAAGTCGACCAGGACGGTTTAATTTTACGCTTTTAAATTTAAAACAAAAAAATATCTGTATATATGTAACATATATGTGTAGCATGAGAGGACAACGACTTTAATAAATAAATTAGCTTTGATAGACACCTTAAAACGTAGTCCCGGCCAATAGTTTAAAAAAAACGTTCTATATCACTGCGCAACGTACGTTAAATGGCAGGTGACCATAGCAACATTACTTCTACTTCTAGCTATCTTAAAATTCTCACCTAGAGAAAGAGACCTAGCTTAAACATATTGTAAATTAAACTGACTACAAACCTAAATAAAATTAAATATGTATTCAAAAAAATATATGAGTTAGTAAAGTTTTTCGGCTGCAATAAAAAGCTGTCATGCCGAGATACCTGAAGCTAATGTAGCTCTACGCTACAATATATGGCACATTCACGTGTCGCCGTATAGTCCGTAATTACGGAAACAGCAGTAGAACAAAATCCCGAACGGCCTAGTAAAAATGGTAAAAAAATGGTGGCAAAAGACCTGCAAGGCGAACCTCATTGCGGTTACATTAAAATGAAATAAAACATTTATTTGCGGGACAAACTAACAATTAATTTTTTGTACATCTCCATCCCAAAAACCGCTACAAATGTGCAAGAAGATGATTGAACTGATCATTTAGTCTTAATTTAAATGTATCTAGTGTGAGATAGCGAGCAGAAATTGGGCTAATTACCTTTGAATAATGCCATTAACAAAAGTTTTCACTGTTTCTCCCCAATTTTCCCAACACGGTCTGAATGCAGCATTAGCATAACTATCTTACAGTATATTTGGGCGTTGAATTATAGCGTTTAATTTAAATATTCGTCTTTGTGACCCATTTTTACAATAACTTTGACAGCAATCGTTATATAAATTTTGCTAAGATGAAAAGTTGATATCATGCAGGTCTTTACAGCAGGTGCTTCTTCTGGGTTTGCGGTTATCCGCTTCTCGGCCTTGCGGCGGAGACACACAGCGGTTGTTAAACACAACAGAGGCTCGAGGTCGTGATTAGGCTCATGTGATGATGGAGAGGGGAGGATGAAGGAGGGTGGGAAGAGCGAGGGAGTGAGGGAGGGGAACGCCGCCGCCGGGGATCGCACAGCGACCCCAGTGAGCTCCATTGTCCCCGGCTGGAAGGCACTCCGGCGCGCTTTTGTTAATCACGGTGTTAAAACGCCATGCAAATACCCGAGCTTTATTAACATGACATGGAGTAGCGGTGCCAAGTGTAAAGAAACCTACCTTCAGGCGTGGGGAGCAGTTTCTTTCAGAGGGGGGGAGGAAGAGGGGAGTCATAAAGTCATCTGGCATTTTATCTCTTCCTGGGCTTGGCTGGCAGCCTGTGAACCGCGGGAGTCAAAGTGGATTTATTAGGGACGTTTAAAAATAATCATGTGTTAGGTCTCTGTGTCCCAGTTTATTAGAAGGGGGTCGCCCTGTTGGTGGAAAATAGGTCCAAACAATTAAAGCCATGAAAGCTGACTTTTCCATGGTCAACAGAGGACAAGTTAGGCCATAATTAGGCTTTGTTAGATTCAAAATGATACTTACATGGAAAATACCTAAGAAAACTCATAGTGTTAGTCATAGTGCACCTGGGTTAGCTAATTTTTAAAACTTAACAGATTCAAGTTTATCTAAAGGAAAACAGAGAATTATCTTATCAAAAGACTACTGGTCAGTTAATCATCCCAACTCTTCTTTTTAGCTTATTTCCAAACTTAAAAGTTTGATTAAAAACTCAAACATTAGTCAAGACAGTTGGCTAGAAATTATGATTTTTTTTAAAGCAATAACAGATGTTGTTTTATCTCTTTTGGTGCTAAAAAGCTGAGGTTTAGTTTAATCTCCTCCATTTGGGATTACTTAGGCCTGTCAGATGATACGCAGGGCTCCACCTGCAGACATAAATCTTGCTTTTTACACCTACAACTACATTCGATAAGCAGTTCAATCATGCAGGCAGTCTAACTTTACACTATTAGCTTATCCAATGGCTTTATTCTGCACATTAAAATTAAAATATCTCTGTCTTTTGTTTCAGATTTCCTGAACCTGAGGAGAAAATACCACAGACACCTATGCCCACACAGACGGTGCCTGCCTCTCCACTCTAGAGTACCCTTCCCCTAAGGTAAGGACATGTGCACTCATACATGTGTTTCTGTGTGTTTCTGTGTAAAAGAGGTTATAAGCCGAGCTGCGTGATGCATGGAAGAAAAATCAGGTTAAAGAGCCGGCAGGTGGCAGTTAAGAAGGTGTGTGTGATTAGTGGCAGGGGTGTGTATTCACGCAGAACAGGCAGGAGTGCAGCGGGAGACATAAATCTCACTAACGATGAAGAGGAAGGCTTAAGTGCCACGAGGAGTGTTTGGGTAAAGACAGAGGGGGGGTTCAGGTTTTAATTTGGTTTGTACACGCACAGCTACTTAAAGTTGTTTTTGTCTTACCCTGATCTCCATTTGGCAGGCCACTAAACTGTGTTTTCCTGTTACAGGTTGAAGCACAAGAATGAAGGTGACCTAAGAAGAGAAATATGAAGCAACTGCAGCGTGTGGCTCAAACACCAGGGATGAGTCCCAGCACCAAGACAGAGACTGTGAAGTGGGGAAAAACTGTGGGACACCGTGAAAAAGCCATCCAAAGACTGTTATGTGCCATATGTGTAGCTACAAAAGAGCCACAAGAAACTGATCAAAATCAAGCTCAAGCAAAATATAAATCATGAAATGTTTTGGCATGCTGGTGGTGGCCACAGATCTGAGTCGGCCCAGTTGCAAGCACCTTCCCTCTTCATCCTTGAAAGCCAAGAACCAAGGGAAAGGAGCGACACCAACAACTGTCATCAAGCATGTTCGACGCTCGACGCAACGGACCAAAGAGCTGGAAACATCGTAGTGACTGCAGCTATGATGAACAGCATCCACATATTGTTCCTACACAGTGTTTATAATGCATGTATGCACTTCTAATGTTTATTGAATTACATTTATAACTTTTTAATTAAAAAAAAATGTATCAATGTAATGTTTTGTTTTTACTTCATGAGTTTCTGTCCAAATAAATGTGGAAACTTTGAAAATAATTGCTGGTTATTGTAAATCCAGGTTTTAAAGCGATATTGGGGATTTTTTTTTTATAAGTTTGGTACTTTGTCATAGGCAGTGTATTATCTGAAGTGGATGACTATATTTATAACATTTTCACTGCTTCACCTTGCTATCAGAAAGCGTTTTCCATCAGGAAACCACGTTACGTAAGCCAAATATTGCTCTCTCCCAAGTCACCAAACTCCATTGTAAAAAACAGTGATTTTACGTAGCAGGTGCACCAGAGTTGCAGGGCAACTGCTGCCTCAATCAGTTACTTTATTTGCATTATTGTGTGACTTCAGTGTTTTAAAGGTTTAGTTTGGATTCGCTTAAGTCACACAATAACACAAACAAAGTAACAGATTGAAACAGCCACAGACAAATAACTCCAGTGTTCTGCATAGTAAAATGACTGTTTTTGTAAATAGAGTTTGGTTGCTTTGAATAGAGTGATATTTGGCTTATTTAAAGGCAGTTTCCTGTCAGAAAAGGCTGTCTGACAGTAAGGTAAAGCCATCAAAATATTCTAAATATGGCATACACTTAAACGGATAGTTGACTGACTGATTAGAATGATACTGATTTTTTTTAGATGGGCATTTTTAGGTGGCTAAAATATATTTTGCATCTGACCCTGTCCTCCACAGCAGCACATTGCTTAGCTTCCACCACCTGTACTCCTCTCTTCTTCAATCTAGTGGGGGCGTTGGTGCCAGCACTCATCTACTGTAGATAATACACTGATTACCTCATACGACAACAGGTCAAAAAATACAAACTATCCCTTTAAGCCAGACATTTTAATTTTGGATACTTTTAGTAGGAACAGAGTAAAAACATCTTTGTAACCTAGAGGCCAAAGATCAAACAGGGGTCCTGCTACCTGCAGTCCTCCAGATGACTCCTCAGAGCTCCCAGTAGAAGCCACATGGGAAAGGAGTCGTAAATGCGGCGCTCCCTGTGGAGTTACGGGCGCCACGACATAAAGAAATCACAATGGGGAGCAAACACTAAGGGCTCAAATGACGACCTCGATATTTCGTTAACGTAGATTCCCGTGACTGCAGAAATTTAACACAGAAAAGGCAGAAAGGCGGTAAAAGATGTTCACACCCGCCACTGTTGACACTAAAGTGTTTCTATTGTTTGGGAGCTCTCTCAGCGCATTATACAAAATAAACACAAAACTGCAGTCACTTACCTGAGTTTTCGCTGAAGTCACCTCTCATTCTGAAAAGGTTTAAACATGAATTAAATGCACAAAAACAACAGAATATTAAAGATTTATTGGAATCAGATCACAAATACACAAACCTGATAGAACAAATAAAAAAACTGCTACCAAACACACACATTCAAACATAAAAAAACACTTACAGACATTTAACAGCGTTACTTGATCTCTTTCATTTGTTTGACTCTGATAAGGGATAATCTCTCCTCCCTCCCGTACCTCCTGCTCTTTCCAGTTCCTCCTCCTTTAGTGCAGATGATCTCTAAAACAATTTTGCCTCTTCTGTTTCTCTCACAGTAACACAAGCGGCAGCACACATGGGTCACTGGGGGTCGTAAGACAGTGATAAAAACCCCTCACCTCTGATCTGTGACCCATGACTCCTCTCCTCCTCCTCCTCCTCCTCCTCCTCCTCCTCCTCCTCCTTCTCCCACTTGGCTTCTTTAACTGTCCTCCACTTACAGCTCACCTCCTCCTGCGTTATCTGTCCATCTCAGGTGAGGATGAACCCTCCCGTCTTAAGTCTGTGCGCACAGGTGCCTTCTTATTTTTAGTCTTTTTATCCAGTGTTTCTTCTAGTTTCGGTTCTCTCTTTCAAAGCCACAGATCCTCTTCTCCTTTGTGTTAAAAGAGTGGAGTGTGTCTGGTTCACAGGGAGGAGAAGGAGGAGGAGGCCGGACGGTGGTCAGTGCTGAGCAGTGAGGTTGAGCAGTCTCTTGCTCAGTAAGGTGTTGTGCTGTTTCAGGTACTCGATCAGGTCGGCCTGCTTCTCCACCACCTCCTCCAGACTGGAGCCCTCTCTGTGACACAAAATAGCACATATAGAATCCGTAACATTGCTGGATTCAAGGGTAGCAACAACAACGGCATTGTTGTTAATTTTGGGCTTTCACAGAAATTTGTCTAACAGTAACAATATAGAATGTGGCCAGGCCTGAAAGTTTAAGTGATGGGTTTTTTTTGCATATAAACTCTCTCTTCAGCTCTTTATTACATATACAGATGGGTAACAAAGTGGAAAAACCTGAATAAATGAATGGAGAATCATAAACAATGATCGTGCTTCTACATATGGTACAATTACGCAATTAACATCCGATCCTGATCTGTGACATTTATAAAAAATGTTGAAGATGAGGCCCAGTTGATTCTGATTTTCTATCAAGATGGCAAGAGGAAAAGATCTAAGTGGCTTTGAAGGTGGGGTCACAGTTGGGGCACGGATGACAGCAGCTTCAGTCACAAGGACCGCTCAACTGGCTAGTGCTTAAATAGGAACAGTCATTAAAGTGACATCTGCATTTTAATCTACGGGAAAGACATCAGAAAATACGATCGGAAATTGTGGTCAACAGGACACATTTTATGACTGTGATGCTTGTGCATTAGTGCCATATGTAAGAAAAAAACAGAGGAGCAACTCTTCCTCGGGGTGACGGAGAATGTCAGTGAAGGATGCGACCAGACTGTGTCAGCAAGAGCAGTCTGTCAACAATTACATAGCCAGGGGTATTATAGTGAGGTTGCAGGGCATAAAACTCTCATTACAACGATGAGTGCACATGAAATGGTACATGAAACAGAGCACAATAGTACAGTCAGGGACTGCAGTGAGTTGGAAAATAATAATATAAAAGAGAAAAGTTGTCTCAAATTTCTCACAAGTGGATTTTAACACTTACTTTGCAGTTTAAGAGCAACAATGAGTAAATAACCCAAAATGTTGGGTTTGAACTTCTTCCTACTTACTCATATGTTGCTTCATATAAAAAATTTTGCTAGATATTCACACTGCGGCAGTTGGCATAGATGAAAGCTGAAAAAGTTAAGAAATAAGAGAGGTAATCTAATAGTTGTTGTGATTTTCTGAGGATTTTTATCCCCTTTGTGGAGAAAAATGAATGAAGACACATTTGAGATGTATCTAACATGAGGATGACAACTTATAATTGGCCCATTCAAAGTATTTCAGCATTTATCAAACTGTTTTTATTATCTTTGGCATAAGAGATGATAATAAAATGGCAAAATTATTACTTTACCATAAAAAACTTGGACCAAGAATGACATTTATCAGCCTGGACCCTATTTTCCCATGTTTTTGTCTCTGATTGACTAGTGGGGACAGTATTGGGGGAGACCACTGCAGCTGGAAGGAGTGAAACAAAGCTGCAACATAATGCCTCCGAACAACTGCGCAACATCAAAGTACGTCCAATTAAAGTGCTTGTTTTAGCCACTGACAGGCTCAGAGAGTTATTGGACAGGATCACCACAGAGACAGATGTTTTTGTTGAGCCACACGCAGCAGTTTTTACACTCTCGCCAAACACACCAGACTCCCTTTGCAAAACTGTCATTTTAACATTGTAATTGTGATCTTCATTCAAACTTAAGAAACAATAAAATCTCATTAAAAACATGATGGATGATTGATTGTATTTATGAAGCGCTTTATCATATATACTCAAAGCGCTTCACGGTGTTGTGGGGAAATTTGCCTCAACCACCACCAATGTGTAGCATCCACCTGGTGATTTTGCATCTAAAATGGTGAATTAACGGTTTATTTTGAGCAAACTATAGTCGGTGATTGTTGAAGGAGTGGAAAGAGGATCCAAGACGTTTTTGGTGAGTTTCATTTTTGTCAGGTTTGAATTAAGTGTGTTTTCAAGTGTGCGATAAAAATGTTGTTGTTTCTGTAAAGGGAGTCAAAAACGGCTGTTTCTAATTAACCAAAATGAATCTTTTGCTTTAAAAAACTTCCACCTCTGTAGTGATCCTTTCGATAATACTGTCAGACACTTTGTCAGTTTGAAGACATGGGAAAATAAGGTCCAAATTAAAAAAATAAGCTACCCTTTAATGTTGTGCTTCTGAAGCCTTTATGTTAATTCAGACTGGAGCCGTGCTGCAGAAAAAATATTGCAACTACAGTGTCAATTGGCAACTCCAAGGCTTATTCAAACATGAAAGCAAGACCTATATTTTCTAGGACTTTCATGTAAAATGGTGCATGTGTGAGTGAGTGAAATCTGCGTACCTGAAGCCAGTCTCAGTCGGCAGGCTGGTGATACTAAAGTTGTATGAATGTTCTTCTTGGCTGACGTCTGGTGCAGCTCGCTCCCTGTTGAACTTCATCACCTTCACTAAAACCACAAACAAAAAAAAGTCTTCCGTTACTTTTCTATTAACATCGTCAAATCAGTGTTTTATTTGGTCGGTTGCACATAAAGACACAGACAGACATCACCGGGCAGTGAGAGCCGTCCTGCACACATGAATCACTCAGGTGAGAAACAGCACACATTTGTTTTTTTATTGTTTTCCATCCCTCTCCCTCGCCTAAACACACACAGGCTGTTATATCCTGCACTTAGGCCTTATGGGCTGCCATATCCTGCACTCAAACCTCTAATTCTCACACCCTAAACATACACCTTTACACAAGAGGCGGGGTTAGCAGCGAGGTGTGGCTGTGGAGGATGCAGTGGCTGGAAAAGGACCCAGGGCAAAAATATAGGAGATGTTGGTGCTGTTTGAATTAAGATAAGGCCAAGGTGTGTGTGTATGTTGGGGGGGTTTGCAAGGCAAGTGTGTGAGGAAGGGCAAAGGGAGGAGCTGGCTGAGTATTGATAAGACTAGAGCGTCATTAGCCAGAGGAAATTGTCAGGGAGGTTCTAAAGAGCGCTATCTTTACTTTGCTACAGTCCAGCATCTCAGCATCCACACTCACACACAATCTAAAGAAATACTGCACATTCCTGCATAATGAGGCCCTAAATCTGTGTGTGAGCATTTGTGTGTGTGTGTGTGTGTAAATACAGCAACGGTAAGCAGGTATGTGAGAGAGAGAAGGAGACATTCCAGAAAGACAAATGAAGAGAAGAACAGAAGGCGGTAAAAGGACAAAAAGCAATAAGGAGTCTGTGTTTGCTGAGTGTTTGTTTCAGAAACGACAAGACAGAATGTCAAACTGCTGTCAAATATTTAACCAAATACCAACAACCAGGTAAAATATTCTCCCAGGGTTTGCTGATGAATGAAAAACAAGCAAAACAAACAAAAAAATATATATAAATAAAGATGTGTCAACTATTGTTTCCTCTGTGGTACTGGTTTCTAAGACTGACTAATTAAATATAGTACTGATGAGCAATGTCAGCTTCTGTTAACCAGGTTTTATTTACCCTGACCTCAACTATAATTACATGAAAACAACCAGTTAAGATGCATTCAATGACCTGAGTGCTGTAGCAAACCTGCAAATACGGTGAATTAATGTACATTCAGAAAAGAATCAGGATGAGTCAAAATGTCCAGGAAGTCCTTCATGTGTGTGTATTACAGCAGGGGGCAGAAATCAGATAGAGACACCAGAATGGATGGACGGATAGATGGATGCATGGATGGATGGAGCAGTATAAGGTGACACATTTCACGCGTCCCTGTTAGAGACTCACGGCTGGACAGACAGTGCTCAGACCTGGTCTACTCAGATCTGAGAGGCTTCAATCACCCGTTAAGAAGTGCACATTTCCAGGTGATAACAGTGACAGTGCAGAGGTGCTAACAGCTAACTGGACCACATATAGTGATCACAACTTATGCACTGCCCGAATCAAAGTCAAAGAACTGGAGGGAAATGGATCGCAGCAGGCACGGAGACTAAACCGAATAACACAAGACAAAGGAAAAGATCACCTTTAAGTTGCCACACAAAACATGAAAAGAGTTCAAAGGAGTATGCACGCCTAGGGTCTACTGAAAAATACATCCTGCACATGAAACTGTGTCACAGTTCTGCAGCATCGTGATAAAAAAGACCACATTTTTGGTTATGTAATGAACAAACAGTTTAGTTCTCACTTCAAAAGTGTGAGTGTGGATCACAGTTACAATTCTAGAGTTTTTGTATTATGAATATAGCTTGTAAATGTAATATAACATCGGACTGGCATTAATTTGAGTACTTAATTTTCAAACTGTGAATTACATAGGATGAACTACTCTAGTTGTTGGCATGGACTGGTTAAAGAGATCATTAAAATCATTTGAAGTGTGGCTGTCTGAGGTCTACAGTCTTGTAGTCTTACTTATCCATAATCCAGCTAAAGAGGGGCACCAGCACAGAAGCTAAGCAATGAACTGCTGTGGAAAGGATCAGCAGAAAAATAGATTTAGCCACCTAAAACGGGCCTACCCACCAAAAAAATCAATATGACTTTCAGAGTATGCTGTATTTAGAATATTTCACCACTTTACCTTGGTGCCAGACGGCCACTTCTATCAGGAAACAACTGCTATATCTCCCTTCAAACCAACCAAGCTCTATGGGTGAAATCAGAGAAGGCCATCTGATGGCAAGGTAAAGCAGTGAAAATATTCTAAATATAGCGCACACTCAAACCGCACTCACAAAGTGACTGAATAAAGAAAATAAAATTGAAAAATTTACACCACAGTATAAATTATAAGGACACTAAGAAAAAAAAATGATGCAAACCAGTTTTAATAATGGTGAAAATCTTAAGTATTCCTGTTTAGAGCAGATTTATAAGAGGTCTGATAGAGTGACGTGGATGAAGGAAGGCTTGCTGATAATTTAATTCTGTTAAATCTAAGTTTAAAGGACCAGTGCGTAAGATTTAGTGGCATCTCGCAGAGAGCTTACACCGCTCACATATGCCTCTCATCACCATACTGTGGTCGCAAAACTCACGAAAAATGTGAAAGGCTGGTTCTAGAGCCAGCGTTTGTCCGTTCTGGGCACCTGTAGAAACATGGTGGTGCAACATGGCAGCCTCCGATGAAGAGGATATAAACAGTTCATTCTAAAGTAACGAAAACACAACATTTCTTATTTTCAGTCTATTAGACACAAATGAAAACATATTTATGAATATTATATTCAATTTCTGCCATATTCTGACAATAAATCCCCCAAAATCGTACACACTTGACTGTTAATAAGTACTTTTATCACTATACGAGTCAAACTGATTCCAATTTTTTATTCTTTTTGGGTTTTGCCTTTTTATGTTGTTTTCATGTGGTTTGTTTAATACTTTTATTGCTATTTTTTCTGTTTGTTTCAGTGCTTTGTTTTATGTGATCTTTTCATGCTATGTGAAGCAATTTGTAACCTTGGTCCAGGCACCAACAGGGGTCCTTGTGTGGGTTGTAAAGAGTCCCCAGCACAAAAAAGGAAATAAAATATTGTAACTTTTATCACACTTTTTGGAAGTTGGGAAAAGGGGAAGAGAAGGGGTTCGGACATTTTGATTGATTGTAATTTACAAAGTGATCCTAGTTTGATCATTTATTGACAATGAAGACTTAAAAACCTAAAAAAAATACTAAGACTGGATTCCTTAAGAAAAAATCCTCTCAAATTGGGATTATCGTCTTCTGTGCATCTACTGTGGGGGTCCTCGGAAGCACGCATCTACAGTACAGAAACAAGTGGGAATGATGTTTGTGAGGTACACAAATACATTTTATTAAATTGTTATGTAATAAAAAACAAAAAATGTGAGGAGGCATCGCACAAACTACATCACACCTGCACTTACATCCTGTCATGGTGTTTAAAATAAAAGTGCTGATTGTGAGATGTTATGAGATATGTTAAAAGTGTGTGTATGTAAATTTCCATCACCATGTACCAATCAGAAACAGGTCTGCAATTTATTTTAAGTTCGCAGTGATGTGATCACGGATCAGGAATGAACAAGAAGCAGTAACTCAACCAGTGACTAAAAGTTGAAAACCAAAGGTGATTTCAACAATTTATTTATATGTAAGTGCAGGGAACAACTAGCAGAACTTTCATGGTGGACCAGAGTGAGTCAATGAAGTGATGTGAGTTATTGATACAAAGTTGCCTTGCTTACATCTTCCGTATCATACAGTAGATGGAGTGTGTGTGTGTGTGTGTGTGTGTGTGTGTGTGTGTGTGTGTGTGTGTGTGTGTGTGTGTGTGACAGGGGTATACTGTAGGCATCTGCATCAGTGACTGTGTGTGTGTTAACCCTGTGCCCCTGGAGGTAGTGGAGAAAGATGTATTCTAAGTTAAGCCTTTGAAGGCCAAGACTTGGCTTTGATGTGCATGTAGGTCTATAGAGGAGAGTGTATTCATGTTAAAATGAGAGAGGCAGAAAAATACAGCAAACCTCAAAGACACACACACACACACGCACTTACAATGAGCATGCACTTCAAAGAGAAGTTGAACGAGGCCTTCCTGTATGGACTCCATAGCTGCAGGCATTATATCTCTCCTTCAGTGTCTCCTCAAAAGAGAGTTTTTCTTTTCTGCTGGTGAATTCACTGACGTCACCTTGACTCTGAATCAGTCAGAGAGTGTGTGTGTGTGTGTGTGTTTGTGCTCTAAAAGGTTTGCACTGCGAGGCGTCGCTCGGTTTGTGTCGTGCCTGACTGCACTGATCTGAGCAGGAATGTGGCGGGCGAACACAGATACACCCCCTCACACACACTGGATCACCCTCACTGTAAACACCGGGACAATGTGTGTGTGAGTGTGTGTGTGTGTGTGTGTGTGAGTCTCCCTGTGTTTGGGTGGAGTAGGGCCGAGGGTTACCCTTTGGCTAGGCTAAATCCTAATGCCTCTTATCTTCTCACCTTGCCTCTCTGGTATCTCGAGCCTGAATCTGTGCCCTTCAGCTGCCAAACACACCTTTAATATGGATTTCCTTTCATTACAGATTCCTCAATATCAATATCCTCTGATATCCTCTAATATCCTCTTTTAACATGTCATGGCCTTTTAAAACATATCACAGATTACAATTAACAGATTTGATTAAACTTAAAATACACACTAAAGCAGATTTATTACAGACTGATTTCTGAAATACTAGTGATAGACTGGGCATTAGAGCTGCAATAATGAGTCAGGAAATGCAAGGAAAGAAAATTGGTGAGTAGATTTTCTTTGTAATTTATGATAATAAATGAAGAGTCTTTGGGTTTTGGACTGTTCGTTGGACAAAACAAGCAATCTGAAGACGTCATTCTGGGGTCTGGGAAACTGTGATGAGCATTTTTCACAGTTTTATAACATTTTATAGACTAAATTATTCCTCAATTGGTTGTAAAGAATAACTTTCAAATTAATCTACAGCTGTATAAGGAAAATAATAATAAATAATTAGCTGCATCCACCTTGGGCATCATTTAAAATCATTTTACATAAGTTTTTGTTTTCATACTTTATGAAATATTTGTTATGTAATAAATGTAATAAAATAAAGTCTAAAATAAGCAAACATATGACTTACTTCTTACTACAGGATCATACAGACATTTGGGTTGGTACACAAAAATTACTGGGGTCCGATAAAGAGCACTAAATGAGAATTTAATCTTAAGAATAAAGATTAAAGACTCCTTAAGACATTAAATACATAACTGAAATTTTTCGCATAGAATTCTTCATATGATTTTACCTACAAGTCATAATTTTTATTTTATATTAAACAATCCTTTTCCAGAATTCTCATTACAACTGCCTTATATCACAATGTTAGTCTTTGACCAGGGTCCAAAATCAACTTTTTTGTCCACCAGCCAAATGGCTAGTGAATGATCAAATTGTACCAGCCACTCAACTGATTATGCTTTTTTTTGTCTGGTGAGTGAAACAAATCTACCAGCCACTTGCATAGTTTTGCATATCCACTAATTTTTCAGAACAGTGTGTGGTAAGGAATCTAGGGATGCTACAGAGTGTGTGCTTATCCTGAAAAAGTTGCCAAAATAAAGCCAAGCCAGCAGCACTATGAAGCAGTGCTTTGAATTAAATGTTAATGTCAGCATGCTAATATTCTCGAAATTACAATACACTGATGTTTAGTAGGTACAGTGTTTATATCATGTTCACCATCTTAGCTTAGCATGTTAGCTTGCTGACATTTGCTGCAGCTGAAGCTGATGGGAATGCAATTCATACAATTACAAATGATCCTGATGGCAGCTTGAATGTGTGCAGCAAAGTTCATGGCAATTCATCTGATAGTTAAGATATTTCAGTTTGGACCAAAGTGGTGGACTGTGAAAATGTTCAAGAGGTGACATTTAACAAAAAGTAAACATTGATACAAACAAGACATTAAGCCGAGTCAAATCAGGGAGCGATCTGTGAAAACAGCAATAACTTCTAATTTGGCCGAACCTACTGGGTGACACCGCTGACAACCACAACCTGAATATGAGATGTCACCTGTGCAGAGAGCATGTCAGGAACATATCCTCTAAGGCTGCAAATAATGATGATAAATCGTGAAAAATGCTTGGGAAAACTTGGGAAAGCCATCCACATAAAGGATGCAAATGAGTTTCATTGCTTTCCAACATAAACTTAGCTTCTTTGTTTTCTCAAACTTTTTCACAGCCAGCTAATTAAAGGGTTATAATGCAGGCAGTACGTTTTGTTGTTTTGCAAAGTTACTGAATTCCTCTGGTAAGTTTTTGCAGCTTAAGGCCATTTCACCAAAGATACTGACTTAGTGGGCCAGAGGGATTTAATTGTAAATTTAACCAACTGGTTCCTGATAAGGCAAAGAAAAATATATATATATACATAGATAAGTGTGGGTATCATCCAACAAAGTTTGCATGATGCTTTTATTAGCAGCAAAAAAAAACATCAGCAGATCAGCAGTGAGAGAGGGACAGAGGGAGGACAGAGGGCTGAATGGTTGATTGTCATGCTGTCGAGTCTGAAAAGGGCAGGGCAGGTATTGTGATGCGAATGTGCTCAGATAGAGAGTGGGGGTAGTGTGTGTGTGTGTGTGTCATGTAATCTACAGGGTGTGTCTCCATATATCACCACTGATATTACTGCCAGTAGTTTAGCATAAATGACGCTGCATTGTTCTTATAACACTGGAATGAAAACAAACTCAGCTTACAAACTATTAAATGTGAACTAATGGGGGGAAAGTTCAGTGTTTCCTCTATGACTGTACAGGCCTGGTGGGACACCAGACCAATGAGAACTCCCAGCAGGCCTCAAAAACGTTTTTTAATTCCAATTTTTGAGAGAATAATATTCATTAATTTGGAAATCAATGATTTGTATTTGATCTACATTTCATGCACACTGTGTTCATGAAGTTCTACTGTTTTGTAAATGTCACAGCTCACATGGCTTATTTTTATGCAATACATCCAACTCATAAAGTCATCCTCTCCTTGTGATCACTTTGTTTCAAGTCTTGAATCTACCGCAGGAAAGAAATTTGAACACAAATATAAATTGCAGACTGCAGGCTGACTGCTTGGTATGCCATCCTGCGCACCTGCCTGTGTAGGGTTTTTTTCTGTGCGTACCACCAGGACTGGAAAAAAGATAGAGCAGACAAAGGCTGGGTGAAGACAGGAGTCGAGATCGAAAGACGAAAGAACACAGGAGCAGCAGCCAGAAAAGTTAGCAAAAAAAAAGTTGCAAAGAAGAAGTGGATATAAGTTTCTGAAGTAGTTCAAACTAACTCCATCTGCAGCAGTGCTGTGAAGATCGGTCTTGCTTTTGAGAATACTATAACAGTAACATGCTGCACACTGATGTTTCAATATTAACAACGTAATGTCATTTCTGACACATGTGTCACATGTGTTTTCATGACAAAGAACAAAACCAGACAGACTTGTTCAGGATTCCTCCTGGTAAAGATCTTGTTTAATGTGACTCCCTGCTGCTGAGAAGCCATGTGGTGTACAAAGCAAAAAAAAAAAAAAAAAAAAAAGTCACTATTCCTGATTACAGGAGAGAAAGTTGCATAGTGTGAGGTCCAAAAGTGTGATCATGGCATTATGTTATATAATATGATGACAATTAAAATTGAGCTGGACTGAAAGTAAAGAAAGTGACACTGATATCCAGATTGTAACCAAACTGTTCATGTTGTAAAGATGTATTTCTTTTACTAATTTAATTTTAATTTTTTATTTAATTTTCTAAGGTATATATTGCCTCTATATTTTTATTTTGCAGCTTAGATTTTATTAAGTGAGTCTTTTGTTGCAAGAGAAAGAAGGGAGGAACTGGGGAAATTGATGGTACGTTAACGGTCAGGTGGGTTTGTGGGTTCAAGGCACGGGGTTAAGGTTTTTTTTTTTACGGGAGAGAGCGGGCCTGTGTGTGCATTTGTGCATTGAAAGCTTGATATTTAGTATGATATCAAACCCAGTCAACTACATAAAGGTCTGCTGTCCAACAAAAGAGTCAATCTGCGACCCCAGAGTGAAATGATCTTACTCTATGTTAAATATCATAACTGAGATGAGTTTACCTGTGTAATACAGCAGACATGGCAGCGCCACCAGGAGCTCCACCCCGAGGATGCTGAGCAGCGTGTAGATGTACACCTTCAGTTGTAATTGAGCAGCCAGAACGACCAGCAGCAGGACATTTCCTACACACATGCACACAGAAGCACAAACACGTTCTTCCTTTAGCACTACTGACACCTTGTGGACAAAACTGCCCTCTGCAATGTGCAGTAAACATATTTATACTGCAGCTCCCTGACAGCATGTGTGTGTACCTGCAGAGTGCACGGTGAGCGGCAGATGTTTCAGGCCCTGCATCTGTCTGTAGAATCTCAAGTATCCTCTGCTTCTGGCCCGGCTGTGGTGGTGCTGCACACACCCCGTGAACAACACCACCAGCACCCATAAACATACCTTCCCAAACAAGATGACACTGTCACCTGGCACATTACCCAAAATACTTGCACACACCTCCTCTTGGCCAACTTTCAACACACACAGCACTGCCAGACATGCTGACAACACCACATACACAACCTGAAACACAAAAGAGAGGACTGGGAGTGAGAGAGATGGATGTGATAGATGACCTGCACATACTGACTATTATCACACAATAATGATGATGAAATGGTATCATATATTCAGTTTATATATTTATCGGGCTTTCAGCAGTTTATATACACACTACCAAACTGCAAACTCCAAATCACAAATAATCAATTTTCCTTAGCAGGCAAAATTAAGCTTTTTCTGTTTTAGCTGGATTTCATATACGCACAAGTGTTTCCAAAGTCATGTTGCTGCTGATACACAGTAAACATAATGTGTGTGTCTGTGTGTGTAAGTCTGTGCATATCATACATGCAGCAGCGACAGCAGGCCAGCATGGCAGGGCGTTGGTACAGTCTGAAACTCTCTCCTGATGGCAGAGTGGAGGGCGTCAGCAGAGATCAGAGGTCCGTCCACCATAGAGTCTTCATCCAGGCTACGTGACATGTCTACTGAGGTGCCTGGCTGCTGAGGTGCAATTTATATAAGTTTCCACCAATTGTGATTTTTATGCAGAGTTGATTAGTGCAGATTACATGTAATCTGGATAATGTAATCTAGAATAAATAAACTTTTTCTAAAGATAGCCATTGTTACATAACATTTTAGTAGTATAATCCAATGGATTACACTATTTATTACCAGAACTACCGATTAATTTGTGTTCTGTTACTGGCTACATTTTAAGGTAATTTGACCCAATCCTGTTTGTATATTATTTTTATTTTAAACTGTATCCTGGCTATTCCTACCTATTTCTAGTGATATTCTAATACCACATTTCTCTCTGACAAAAACTGACCCAAACCACCATTAGTCAATTCATGGATAAAGGTTAACATACGTGATTAAGTGTTCTCAGAGAGAAAGAGAAGTGAAACAAATCAATGTTTGCTGTGCTTGGATTCCAATAATCTTATGTCAACACTCACACTGAAAACAGGAAACAGCTGAGAAACCACGGGATAACCGACCACAGATGAAGGTTTTCCAACGTGGTTGAGGTGTGAAGAGCTAATGTTTAGCTCATCTTGTTTGATAGATAATAAACAATAGATAATATTTGATAGGCTAATGTTGAGGAGAAGTGCCTAAAAACTCTCCAGGGGCTTGCAAAGGGGCATTATCCAGGCAGCACATTACAGGACATAGTTACAGTAATAGAGTTTACATAATTTGTAAGTATGTATCACTAATTTTACACAGTGAAAAACTGAGAAATGGTTCAGAGTAGTACCTCACAACAACGCATCCCATAAACACCGAGTATAATTCAGTAGTATGATGAGTCTACACACTAAGAACACTCATACATAATATATAGAAGTATCTATCGTTAATAGACACTCAAGTGATATGGATTAGGGTCAGACAAGTAAGAATGAACACAAGCAATGACAAAAATATAAAGAAAAATAAACGATATTCATAGAGGGTCTTTAGACTTGTCTTGTTATTTGTAAAAGATAATTGTTGCTACACGACAGAAATACATTCGTATATCCTGCTGTTTCGTACCTAGCTGTAAAGACAACTGACAGCTAGCTAACCCAGGCTAACTGTCACAGAGTATTTATTTCTCTTTACCGAACAAGCTAACCGTTGACATGGCAACCAGTTAACGGTTAATGACAAATACGTACTGCATAAAGCGAAGGTCCCTTTGAGTCCATTTTGTTTTAATGCCCGACGTTTTCAAAGAAGACACGACAAAACAACAACAAACAACCATTAGCTTAGCATGCTATAAAAAGAGGCGGGGAAGTAAATATTGGTACACTTCCGGTTTCTCTTTCTTTATGGCGCCGGTGCCTCTTTAAATTTGGTTCCGGGCACAATACATCCGACAATTTGATCATAATGACAATACATTGTATCTTTTTTAACTTATTTTGTTATAATATATAATATAATATAATATAATATAATATAATATAATATAATATAATATAATATAATATAATTTTAATATAATATTCCAGCTCTGATTAAATCAAATCTTCATTGAATGGATTGTGCAGACAAAGATGACATAATAATTGTGTATTTTGTGATCATACTGAAACCACGGATCATTTATTTTTGCAGTGTATGTACATGACTGGCTTCAGCCAAACATTCTTCAACTTTTACACCGTCTCTCAAAATGACATAATTTATGGACAACTGTAAGGATGACTCTTCAAGGATGATGAAGATTTTATATACACAAAAATCCAAATATATATGGATGTGAATTCTATGTTTAGTTCACAATGAACTTCTTTCTTATATCAAACCTCTTAAAGTAATGAAAAATAACAATGCAACAGAACTATAGCATTATAGAATATAAGTCACAAAATAAGCAATGTACCTTCAAATTTTCTTTTTCTTTTTAAAATTTCCTTTTAGATTTTCCTTAATAGTATTTCAGTCTTGTGTATGTTTTTTGTTTTTATTTTTGTTTTCTGTCTTTGCATTTGCATTTTTTAAGTTAAATTATATCAAGTATTGCCTACATTGGCTTTCACAGAGCATTTTCTTTAAGAATTCAAATTAAATGCTTTGACATAATCTTTCAAATCAGGTTCGATTAGATTGCTTGATTAGCTGTTTGGTTCTTAAAATAAATAAATAAATAAATAAATAAATAAAAAATCACAAAAAGTGTTGATCACTGTTTCCCAAAGTCTATGATGACATCCTCAAATGTCTTGCTTTGTCCACAAAACAAAGATATTTAGTTTATTGTCATAAAGGACTGAAGAAACCAGAAAACATTCACAAATCAATAAATCAATTATCAAAATAAATTCCAAACAAATTAATCAATAATAAACAGTTAAAAACTAATCAATTAATCAACGAATTGTTGCAGCTCTAGTGAAGCGTCAATTCATTTCTTTAGCTGCCAACTTGAGGTGCATAAGGTGCATTTTAATTAAAATAAAACCCATTAAATAAACAGACAGCATCCCATTTAAAATATTTTATTGATAAACATACACTTGCTATAAAAGATGATGAACTGAGTGCTCTATTCCTCTAAATGACGAAGCCGCTTTCAGATGTCCAGATAGAGGCAACAATGACACACAGAGGGGAAAGAGGCGTTCAGCTCTGACTCTGGGGAGGCAACACTTGTGATAGAGGCAGACGAGGAGAGATTGCAGGACATTGTTTACTGTCATAATATAGAGGGGGAATAATTAACGAGGGAAGCAGCAAATCACTTAGTGTCATTGGTTTAGCTCATGGGAAGGACTGGAAGAGAAGAGAACAGCGGGTGATAAGGAGAGGCTGATCCATTTCAAATGTTTTTGCTGGTATGGAACTGTGCTTCAAGTCAAAACACACACTGCATTCATACCTGCACATGCGTTACTTCATACGCACACACTCTCACTCACGCACGCCCACACACACACACACAATGTGCCAAGACCCTGAGGTCTGTGTGAGTGTGAAATACTCCTGCACATAAACTAGCCCTCGCATTCATTACATAAGGCACTGATTCGGATGCAGTCAGTCTATGAGAATAAACAATGGCTAAAACATCTTAAAGGGAAAATATTTAAAATCCAAATAACGAGTATAATAATTAATAACATGCATTGTCATTCCTGTAAAATGAATTATAAAGAAAAAGCTTGTGTAAGTTAGCCAGATGCCCCAAAAAATTCAAAAATATCATGATGATGTACAACATAGCAGAGGAAAGTTAAAGTTCAGCTGCAGAGAAGATAACAACCTACATCAAACTCACATCTGAGCAATACTCACTTATAATAACTTATATATGTTCTTCTTTCATGCAAAAAACTGTAAACACAAAACCAAAAATGAACCAGAAGGTATGATGATGATGATGATGATGAGTAAGGCATTATAATGGTCAAGCTACTTCAGGTCGTCCAACCCAAAACCCACTTTATGTCACACTCAGAAAGATTGGAGTCACATGATCAGTGCAGAAGCAGAGCGGGGGTTAATGGATCAAGATCTTTGAGACTGATGTGTTAAAGACTGTAGTGTTCAGCTTTTAGCGTTAACAGACCCTTATTTTAGTGTCTTGACTGTGCTAAGTATGGATGTGCAAAGGCTTATACACACTGATTTCTTGATTAATTCCATGCTACACATATTAAAAGAAGTGTATACATGTGTACAGTTAGGAAGCACACACACACACACACACACAAAATGTGCTGTATGTGTGTGTGTGATGTTGTGTCACTCAGTCCACATGTCGGTCCAGTTTTCGCTCTCAGTAACGTCCATAAAGCTGTTTGTGCATTTCAAGGAAAACATGATGATTCCAAAGCTCCGAGGAGATTCCGAAAGTTTTCCAGAATATTCCAGAATATGATTCAAGGTCCAAGAATTCTTCTCCGCCCAATCGTTGACGTCGACCGTCAGGGGTTCCAGTTCAAATGCAGGTCATCATAGTGTGGTGGGCTGACCTCTGCCTGCAAACAAACATGTGGAAATGTGTTGCAGTCTGAAATCATTACTTTTAATACAGTTTGTTATTCTTGTTAGACAGACTTTTTAAAGGCCTGTGCCCAAATGCATAAACCAGTATAAGTTTCAAACTCAAGTTTGTCTCCTGAGCAAAATGTTTCCTTAAAGCTAAGGGGTTCACCTAGGAGTGTTGCATAAAGCTTCTTAAATTTTCTCCTTGCCTAAGTGTAGCGTGATTAGACTAAGGATTTCACGGCAGCTACTGTCATAATACAGCACATCGGCATTCCGGTTTCCATGGGTACACTAGAGGCTTGCTAACATTCCTTTGGATGCTCAAATGGATGTTTTTGAACAAAAAGTGATGTGGGAGAAAACCGCAACAGTTAAAGCTCTGAAGTGTGTGGTGAGGAAATAAGACCATCAGTCCATTAAATCTGGATTCACGATAGCAGGCAGTGATGCTGAGCCGAAAGCACAGTGTGTTAAATGTGGTGAAATCATTTTTTTCGTTAAGCTCTGCTTTTCTTTTATCTGTTTGGGAACATGGTCCTTGGATTCTTTTTACAGTTAGAAGTGGACCCCAAGTTAAAAAAAGGTTGAAAAGCCCTGGTTTAATACACACTCTACGGCCTGAAAGCACTTAAAACTGAAGCCATTCTGTTCTCATCACTTCAATATTCTAAAGAAGTTCAATCTGTTTAGCTGGAAAAACCTCATCAAATATAAAAAATGTTGGCCCATTTTATAAGATTATGCATGATTTAGCTCCTCTTTCTCTGTCTGGTTTCATCAAGTTCAAATCTACCACAAACAGAGATACTCGAGGTGCTGCAAGGGGAAAAAGAAAAACTGCATTTGAGCCACACAGTACTTTCCTTCAGGGAACCACATCAAAACTAAAAGTAAAAAAAGTAAAAGTATTCAATGGGTAGACTGGCCTTTTTCAGAGTGTTGTATTGTTATATATTAGCACATAAGCAGCATTTTAATGTCACAGATGGTCGAGGTAAAGCTAGATCTAATTCTTTTATACTGTATACCGTTGGGTACTTAAATCTATAACTATATATCCTATTTCATAAATGTTTTAAAAAGCTCAATTTGCAGTAGCTAGTAAGCAAAGCAGTGAGATAAACATGGCGCAAAATATAGTAAAAAGTATGTCTGTAGTAAAAAGTACAATATTTCCCTCAGGAATGTAGTGGGATATAAGTATAAAGTAGCATAATTGTGCAGAAGTACAGCACTGTACAGTAAATGTATTCAGTTACTTTCCACCAGTGACTAAAGCTAATACAAACTTCAAAATAAGAGCATTTGGGAAAGTCTGAAAAAGCTCATTTTAGGAAATCAGACAAGGCAGGCTGCATCAAAAAGTTTTTCCATTTTTTTTAAACTGGCTTTCTGCAGCATTTAGCAAGATCCACACAGGTGCAAAACTTCTGTTCTGTCCTTATTCCTCAAATTCCTGCTGTCACCAGTGTTGTATTTCTAAAAACACTTCTAATAAATATATGAATTCCACATAATTGAAATTATTTAAAAAAAAAGTAGTTAGTTGTGTCTACCTACTACCTACACTTTATTATCCTCCCTCACTATGATGACAGCTTCTTGCTGCATCCCTGAATGTGGAGTAAGAAGCTGCTCAAGTTTTGCGCACTTCTCTTCTTTTGACTCTTAAGTATATTAGTGTAGTTAATAGTAGCTTCTTACAACAAATATAATCAATATATGTGTGTTCAAATGTGTGTGTGTGTGTGTGTGTGTGTGTGTATATGTGTTCTCACCCCGAGATGCAATGTAGCACTCATGACAGCTCAACAGTCCATTACGAATCCGTACGTCAGTCCCTGCAGTGGCGTCACCCAGCTGCCCCTTACACACTCCACACTGAGGAAGACAAATACAATGAACAGTTAATATTAAACGCAGAAAGGGCAGTTTTAAATCAAATATCTAGCTATCAAATATCTAAATATGTCTTAAAACACTAAATATGAGGATTACTGACAATAATGTTTCCTTTTTACTCCTACACTATATCAGTCACCTGTCTTTGATTTTTATGTAAGCATGATGCTGCTCCGGAGATAACTGTGACAGAGTATATGTGCTTAAGTAAACCTCCAAAAACCTTTATACAGAAGACAAATGCTGCCTCTGTGTAAAATAAAATAAAGCATAATGTGCATGTGTGCACTACAGTCGAATAATAAAGTACCTTGAAACACTGCATGTGGAAAAACAGTCCCAGCGTATCGATGATCATCGCCGCTCCTTTTCCCAGAGGTTGAGAACAACCAGAACATAATCTCTTCCCACTAACACACCTACACACACACAGGCAGCAAGAAGAAAATGGATGAGTTATTCAGATACAAGCTCTACTTTCCCACTTTAAAAACATCTTCACTCAGTTAAACGGTGCAGATGGATGGCAAGGATTCTTTCTGACATGTTGTTTTGTGTGTACATGATTACCTGCTGGGTGAGGGAGGCTGAGGTGACGAAGGAGAGGGCTGCTGTTTGCCTGTTACAGCGTCATGTGATTCTGACCTGTGGTTTTAAAAAAACAAGAAAAGAAGCAGAAACATTTCTGTAACATCTTTTGAAAAAGTCAGAAAAGTCACTTGGGATGAAAAAAACAACCCAAAACCTGCATTTTTCAGTGTTTGTGCAAAAAATAAAATGCTGCTTAAAACATGCACATTTTGCACCTTGAAACACAGGTTCACAAATTCTGAGACATTTTTTGTCATCTGTACGGTAGAATGATCCACAATTCAAATGGTTGCCATGTGGACTTAAAACACATTCATGCAATACTTCCTGTCATTTGTTCTCAGTTAAAATCTTGGCATTCGTTTCAATAAGACAGCATGGCCAGCACAAATGTTTGACATTCATATGATGATTTAATAGATGAATTAATGCAGGCTGTTATCGTGCTGCTCACCATCAGGAAATGATAAAGGCACTATGAGTTTATGTGATTAGTGAACATGTATTTGATTATCAGTTAACGTTAGTGTCAGCAGTCATTTAGTGTATTGCTGTATAACACACAATACTCTACAATGGCTCTTCTCCACTTGTGCGACTGTTATACTTTAACTGTTACCTTAAGTATTACTTTATATGCTACCAAATAACCAGTTACATGAAAGAGGGTGTTAAAGACCCCACACATTTGATCAGCCTCGCTGGGAGAAGGACATTACTTGGTCAGTTCAGATGTGAAATAAGAAAAATAACAGAAAGGCAACTACAGTAAGGCAACCACTTCATACACACACACACACACACAAAGCATCCTGGAATACCTTTTAACAATATGTGGCTGGTTTAGCTGAGGGTTGCGGTCCAGAGAGGCCGTCTTCCACAGTTCCTGTTTCTTTGCAGGTTCACCATCACATGCAGAATCTGCAAAAATACATTACAAATTTTTTTTTTTTTCTCACAGAAACTCTGAGGAATACATGACTTAACTGAGACTGAACTAAAAGAGTGCACTCAATAGATTGCAATGCATGTCCCAGTGGAAACTGGCCTGCAACAGTCTAGTAGGTAAGACTTGTTTTTAGCCGAGCAGTTGGTGATGACTTATTGAGGAGTCAGCAGTCAGTATAAAACAGAGCAGTCAATAAAACAGTTTTTTGTGATGAGTTCAGCAGTATCCGAGACAAACTGTAGACAGCAGCTCCAGCCCCACTGGTCATGCACACACGCACACACACAGCCTATCACATAATAATGAGCTGTGCACACACACATGTGGTCAACTCCTGCATATCAGTGTGCATTTCTGCACGCATCTCACCCTGGAAAAAATGCAGCTTTGATGCATGCTGATCCTCGTTCCCTGTGGAGATTCTTTGGCCGTTTTGCTGTAGAGGAGCATTTCCTCCTTCTGTCTTGTTGTTTTCTGGAGCTGAAGAGATTTTCCCTGTCTGACCCGACTGCTGGGTTAACAAACTGGTGGGAGTGAGGGGTGTTACAGTCTCCTCGAGAATCCTTCTCTCCTGGATGATTAACACATAAAATAAAGAGACAACATATGAAGTCTGCAATAGAAATGCCTACATTGGTATTTTTGCTTATTGTGATTATTGTCATTTTTGGATATTTTCAAATGCTTCACATCACTAAAATATGTACAACCTAAGGTCCAGACTACTATTTCTCCTGTCTCTGACATGAATTACAGATCTGCTTCTGTGCTCCTGTTCTTCATAGCACCACCTAGTGTTGTCTTCACATTTTGTACTGAAATGTTAAGACAGAGGCCTTAGCTTTTTTTTTGGTTTTTATTTTCCAATTCAATCAATTTAAACTGGATCATGATCTCTTGCAGCCAGTAGAGACTGCCTACGTCAGCTGTAAAGTGTTTTAGACATACAAAGCAGTAAGTAATGCTTCTGATTTCATGTGTTTGTCAGTCTGTGTGTGATTGTACCTCTTCATTGTGTTTTCTCTCCTCCTCCTCAACCTCCAGCTGTGCTTTCTCCCACTCCTTCTTCAGCTTCTCCTGTTCTTTCTGGTATTGCTCCTGCAGAGGAATACTGAACATGTTAAACACTGTGTGCACAAAAACACACACACAACGCACACACATAAACGCATATATACATGAATACACACATCCAGTACATCCTGTGCCAGAACATTCGTGGAGCCATGCACATACACGCCATTCCACCAGTGTACCTGTAGGAGGCGCTCCTGCTCCTGTTGCCAACTTTCCAGGCGTTTACGCTCCTCATTGGGGTCCCAGACCCAGTGATTAACACGTTTAGCCAAGTTCAACATGGGGGTCTCAATCTACCCAGACCCGATCAACAATCACACACACACACACACACAAACACACACACGTATACGGACCAAAAGGACAGAAAAAGAGGAAAGGTGAGAGGACAAGTCTGACTACAGCGACTACTGGAGACGAAGGGTCAGGACAGGGTCAAATTTAAGGATGAAGGAGAAACAGAAAAAACATAAAGAGCTGGAACTGCTGAGATACTCACAGTCACACTGCTCTCTTCAATTCCCTCTGTGGAAGAGAAACACTCACACATATTAAATTGACATCTACTAAAGGAAATGATACAGAACATCTGTAGCAAAAATCATGCTGTAAACGATACTGTCACACTAAGACAAAATGCAGTAACCTCATATTAAGTCAAAATTTAGTTGAGACCAAGCTGAGTTGAAATTTGCAGTAATATATAACCTTTTATGGCAAAGACCTGTTTAATTTCAAACAAAAAAGATACAAATCATACAAAATAGTTAAATTCTGTTGAAACTGATAGGATAGTTACTAGATATGGATAAAGCTACATTTACTTTTTTTTTTTTTTACCCCTTATGTTACCTGTTTCCTGTAATTAGAATAAATCAATTTTGAGGAACATATTTTCCTTCTGGCCTGTAGTGCTATTTTGTTTTGTGAGTTGAAGGGTTTGGGAGATATCAGCTGCAGTTTCATGTAGGAGCTACTTTCTTTCTGGTAGAAAAGAAAGTAGTTTCAGTTGATCCTTCTATAGAAAAACGTATTTTGGAATGAATTGTCCCTTGAAACTAGTCATGCTAAACATAGGATAATAGGCATAGCTTAGTGAAGTAGCAGAAATTGCCACCTCAGTTTGTGAGTCTAGTTGAATTCATTCATTTGATGTGGCTAAGCTACTTTTAATTCACGTATTCAGATGTATTCAATTGTAACTGAATAAATTATATTGATTTTTCAAGGTAATTATTTACAAATGGTAGATGCAAAGCTAAAAGAACACATTATTGGCTGATGCTGTTTTCCTCATATTTAGTTTTTCCAAAAGGTAGAGTGCAGTTTTTTAGTTGTATCTATGGTCTAAGTCAATGATTTTTGTCCTAAAATACTTGGTCTAGTAAGACATAAAATGAAGGTGTTACATCCTACATCCATCTGCTGCAGTTTATCTAATAACCCTGAACTTTAAACCCTTTATTCCCAACTTCAGCTTGTCTGTAGTTACTGCTCTCTGTAGGACAGTATGCTTCTTTGTTATTTCTGGTTTTACCTGTGACAGTAGGAGAATAATCTTGCATGCTGTTTGGTGATGTAGCTGGCTCAGCCTTTTTTTCCTCCACCAGTCTCTCAGATGACACTGTTGCACCATTGACCTGAAAGTCAAATGTTCAACTTAATGAATAAAACATCAACTGGGAAGTGGATCTGTCTCTATTTATATATATATTTATTAAAAATGAATGGACCAAGCCTGTGTTTTTGAAGGTTGTAGCATAAATCACTTGCACTTAAATGATCAGATCTTATTGTTTCAAGTCCCAAATCCCGAACATTATTTTGGATTTTTCCAGGCAGTCGCTGGCTTCAGTTCATGTAAATGCAATATTAAAATCAACTTGATGAGAAACTTGCTTTACATAGGTCGTCCATCACAGTGAACAGCTGAAGAGGTCAGGCTCATGTCTCTCCTCAGCTTCTCTTTAAGACAAGATATAAGTTCTACAACAAAGCCTTCATCTGGATATAATTTGGTGTTAAATGCAACATATGGTTGTGCATAGCGCTGAATGTACTTGTGTGACTTTATTAATTTTAATCATTTTTAATGGCTGTTGTTTGCTTTATGTCTGAACTGAATTACTGTATTAATTGTTTCTGTACTGCAGTGTCGAGTCTAAGACAAATTTCCCCGTGGGCACATTAGAGGAAACTCTATTCTCTTCTCACATCCTTCTATTTCTGTTCTCATTTTGTGGTAATAAAGATGAAGCAGTGATTTCATGTGGGAAAAATTCCACTGCGTTGGTGTCAACTGCTTCCAAGACCATAGTCAGCTGCAGAGCTGTAACAATTTAATGCAACTAAATTCACAGTATCCTTTTTTTAACAGCACCCATGTTTGCTTTCAGTTTATCCCCTGAGTTTAATTTTCCACTAACAGCTCATGAAAAGATAGAACCAACAGCTGACTCCCATGTCTCAGGTGTCAAGGCTTTCCATAAACACTTGAATGCAAAAGGATCAGGTGTGAATCTACCGTGATGCCACCCACTGGTTTATGGATGATAGTTTTAAAGCCTCAAGTTTGGCATTATGGCTGTCAGCATCCTAGTTTTTTTTAACCTGAAGTGACCATATTTGGACGAGCTGGAGAGGGTACATTGCTACGCTACTATCCTGATTGGATCTGACGCCAGACAACTGGTAACTTGAAAATTTCCAACCTCCTAGTACAATGAAACGCTGTGAACTGGGGGCTGCATTCCAGACAACGTCGGCGGTTGGAATTTCCCAGATGAAATATCTAACTTCCAACCTCAAAGCATTCCTGGTGCACAATGTCAAAAGTAAACAAAAAACATGGCTGACCCTGACAAAGTGATGAGTTTCTTTTGTAAGTGTACACACAGTTGAACCCTCAGCAGTGCGGCCCTCTTACATAAACGGCACAGATAAGGTGCACTTCTGCATTGGCTTCACTTTTCAGACCCGGAAATCTACAGTCTATGACCAAGATGGAAAAATCATGAGAACCGTTCACACAAACAACATTAGCTGACTAACCCCCATGAAACACAGGTATGGTCCTTTAATGTGTCACTTGTAATATTACCTGTCCGTTGCTTTGGACATCTGGGTGATATGGCTCCACGACAGTCTGTGTGAGCTCTGTCACGATAGTTGTCGTGATGATACAGTTTCGGCCTCCAATCAGGGAGCTGATGGCTGAGGCTGAAGACGTTGTTGATTTTTCTGTCTGTGGAGGCACCGTCTGCTCTGCTGTCTCCTGATAGGTCGCAGTCTGCTCAGAGGAGGGAACGTGATCTTTCTCCGTCTGTTTGGAGGGAACGTCTTTGATCTCCTGTGTTGAGTGCAGAGCAGAGGGAGGTGGACTGGAAACAGATAAATCCTCTGTCACCTCTCCATTCACACGCACCAACCCGTCCATCTGAGTGGGACACAAGCAGAGAAGTCAGGATTACAGGAATAGTTTAGTTTTGAATTTTTTGTTTGTTTGTTTCTTTTGTTTACTGAGAGTGACAAACACTCAAAGACTGTGTCTGTGGGCAGTTCAAAGATATAGATAAGAGTTCTTAAAGTCTCGTCTTGCTCAGATGATGTTTAAAGAATCAGTTGCAGCTCCTGTTGAATCCCACTCCTATCACTTTGATTAATTTTCCTCTGATCTTAATATTTTCTTCACAAATTCCCTTGAAAATAAATATAAAATTCTCCCTCATATAGAATTGCCTGGAACTACATTTTATAGGTTCAGTTTAAACTGAAATTTAGTTATCCACAAAATTATAGAAATTAAGATGCAATCCAACATTGATTAGAGAACATGGGAAAAATTACAACCACACAAGCAACAACCCGAAGCCAAATTACACATAATGAAACGAAAATGGATCAGAGGTTTGACCTCTGTCAGTAGAGAAATGAATAGGGCTGCAACTGAAGATTATGTTCATTGTTGATTATTTTCTTGATTGATCAATTAGTTGTTCGGTCTAAAAAAAAAATTAAAAACATTAAGCAGTGTTTCCCAAAGCCCAAGGAGACGTCCTCAGATGTCTTGTTTGTTGTTTTGTTTGCTTTCACAGAGGAGTAAAGGAACTAGAAAATACTGAAGCTGAAAACAAAGAATTTTAACTTTCTTAAAAAACTACTCAAACAAATTAGTCCACTGTCAAAATAATTAGCAACTGATTTGATAGTTCACAACTAATTCACTAATTGTTGCAGCTCTAGAAATGTATCTACATTAATATCTGAATCACATGCGGGTCAGTAAGATGAGCAGTCGTCCTCTGGAGAGGCGCAAAGCTTTTTGAGAGCAGATATGGTTTCATGATAAACCGTGGTTAGTTTTACTGTTTCAAATTTTAATTATCATTAAAACCACGTTTGATTACTGCATTTTAAACATTAAACATTTTAAATTGTTGAGAGGTTTTCAATATAAAACTGGAAATGATTCATACTGTTATATCTCTAGTTGTTAGTGACTAAGTTTGACATATTATTCAAAATACTTTCCCTAAACTAAAAATGGTATCTATGTCACTGGGTGAGAAGTTGAAATGCTCAAACTTCCTCAACAAAACAAACACCTCCTTTCATTCAAGCATAAGATGAGGTGTTGAGATGGAACAATGAAGTATCAGATGACGCTGATTGATATGACTGCCTGACCCGGAGCCCTCACCTTGACAGGTTTGTGTCCAGGCTGTGTGCTTCGGGGCTGGCAGTAGGGTTTGGCTGCCAGCAGGGGGACGGGTCTGGGTGATACGGATGGAGGGGAGGGGAGTGTGTGTACAGGCTGCGTGGTGTGAGGCTGTGCTTGTGCAGTCTGAGGCGGCGCGTGTTTGGTTTGAGGCTTTGCATCTTCTGTAATCGGCTGTTGTTGATGTGTGGTTGGAGACTCCATCTCTGTGGACTGAGGTTCATCAAGTTGTAACGACTGAGGTGGCACTTTTTCAGAGTTTGTGACCGGGGTGAGGGGACTGCCAGCTGTGGGGGTGCTGGAGGAAACAGAAACTGACATCTCCTGCTCAGGAGTCGTATCTGTCTCCATGTCTTCGGGTGTTGTGGGTGTCTGGTCTGTTATAACAGCTGGTTCTGGTTTGTCCAGAGGTTCTGATGTTTCAGAGTCATTAACCGGTGGTGCACTTTTGTGCTCCTTGTCCATCTGATTTGGGTCCTGTTTGGGTTTTGAAGTGGATCTGGGTAGTTTTAGGCTGTCTAGTGTTGCATCACTGATTGTAAAACGAAGAGCGTAGCGCTGTAAAACCATGGCAGCCTCCTCTGGAGTCGCTGCATTCCTGTAGGCTTCACACAGCTCTGCCTCTCTGCGCTCCCTAAAAAAGAAAAGAAAGTAGAGAAATCCAAAGCATTTGGTTCTACATAGTGTTTGTGACATTGCATATTACTTCATTGTACATGATCGAGGCCTCATCCTTACTTCTCCTCAACGATCTCTTTGTAGGTCTTGATACTTTTCCTCTTGTTACTATTGCGTCCCTCATCCTTCATCTGTTTCTCTATCCTCTTCCTCTCTTCTTCTTTCTTGATCAGTTCCTGGGATGCGCTGCGACGGCGATTCTTCCAGCGAGCCAAATCCTGTCACAGGTTCATAGTGTCAAATACATAGCCTTTTACCAGTGATATTGACACTACCATAGATATAGAAACGTAAATACCTCATTGGTCGCTGCTGTATATCTCTGCAATGCATCTGCGTGGTTGCCATATTGGGGAGGTCAAGATCTGCTAGTAAATCCTATGATGCAGCTAATTGAAATATAGACTTCACCACACATTCAACTGTAACTCACTTAACTCTGAATTAATCTGTCATGAAATTTGGTTTGTTATAAATGTGAAAAATGCAACATGATAGAGGTGTTTTGCTGGAATTGAATTCAGTCATTGGGGGCGGATATAAACAAATCTATGCCAAACCATTACCTTTACACCTGCAGGCTCTGATGAATAGGCAAGATCAATTTATATTTAACTTATTTAGAATTTCAGCTTTTCTCAGTTTCTCCAAAAATGTAGATTTCCAAATCTATTATGCTGTTGCAAAGCTGCCTGGTTGCTTATTATTATATTAATCATTAGATCCTTTCATTAATAAAACTAACAAGACTAATTTTGTTCCCCAGACTCCCAAAGATACGTATGATAATTTCACTTCTGCAGGCTGGAGAGTTTGCAAACATCAAATATTTTTATTTATTTATTTATTTATTTATTCACTTTTGACACTGACACATACAATTAAATTTTTGGCTAAACTCAATTTCTCATGTTTATAACAAACCAAATTGAATGAAAATCAGTTCAGAATTAAGTGAGTTACAGTTGATTCTGTCATAAAGGCTGCAACTCTCAAGTCACACTGTATTATTTACTCATGGATCATGACCTCCATAATGTGACAGACAGGAAGAAGCACCTCAAATCTATGCATGTTTCTATATCTATGGACACTACATGCGCTCTCACTCTATCTAAACATATAAGAAGTCTCTTACGTCTTGCCAGTGGTCCTCATCTTCCATAAAGCTGTTGTACTGTTCATGCATGCGCTCATATCGTGATTGGCTCAGTGGTGGTAAGTGTCCCACCTCCTCCTCGTTAAGCATGTCACCCATGCTCACACTCCTAGAGAGGAACAAGACAGTAAAATCTCAGATAAATTACTGAATCATTTGATCAAACATATTCAGTTTATCGAAGTTGGTTCTGAAGAAAAGCAAATATTTCATTTTAATGAATTCATTGTTTATTTCCAACACAACATTTCAACAATATACACTGTAATAAAAATAATACACATTCCATAAACAAAAATATGGCAGCCCTGAGAGGCAAGTGAGGAAAACAATTCAGGTGATCCCTTCCCTGAAGTGGAAAACACAGCATTGCGTCATATGCCACACGTCAAGTGTAAGCAGCAAAGAAAACTATTTAGATCAGACATAGAAAATGCATCACCAGAATACTTTTTCTTCACTTGTCTTTCAGAGCTTCTGTACAAAAAGGAGGGAAAAAGAAAAGTCAATTTTTAAATGTACAGATGAAAAAAAAATAAACATCTTAAACAAAAATGGTCTGCCAGAAATTACTACTGATTTCTACAAGATATGATCACAAAGCAAGACATACACAACCAATACAAGTCCACTAAACATAAATACTACAGTTCTTATTGTAGTAGTTGTGTATGTCCCACACCTCCACACAGCAACAAAAAATATTCTACTGTTTCCATAAATTAATCAAAAAGCAATAAAACAAGCAACTGAGCAAACATAACTAACTTATTTTGGCAGGCAAAACAATAATTCAACTCAATAATAAGTTATTAGTTGAGTAGGTTATATTGGTGTGTGTATATTTCAATAATTAGAGGGATAGTTTGGATTTTTTGAAGTCCGGTTGGATAACATACTTATCAAAAGTCAATGTATTACCTACACTAGATGGCAGTACTGCTGCAGACAGGGTCAGCAGCAAAACGATTTTTTGCCACCTAAAAAATGGCCACCTAAAAAGTGTACACTACATTAAGGATTTTCACCACTTTATCTTACCGCCAGACATCCTTTTCCATTGGGAAACTGCATTTACATAAGCCAAAAACTGATATCTCCAAAGCAACCAGACTGCGTTCATTTTATATCACAGGACAAAGGAGATGGTGTCCTGCCGCTCATCGACTGGCTAAGTTGTTTGTGTTATCATGCGACTTAAGAGATTTAAAGGGTTAGTTCAGATTCACCAAAGTCACAATAACATAAACAAACTAATCGATTGAGGTAGCATCAGTCCAGCAACTCCTAGGATGCCGACTGCCAGCTTCTGTAGGTAAAACACTGACTACTGACTTACTGACTATTAAGTTTCTCATGCAACCTCACTGCAAGAAAAAACAAACTATCCCTTTAAGTATTTTTAAACCAAAAAAAGCAAAGATAAGAATTACAAGAAGAAATACATTAAAGTAAAATATGACAATAAAAAGATGGATGTTAGTAAACATGTGAATATGTACAGCAGAAAATAATGTTATAAAATAATGTCTCGTATATTTCTGGATCGTACTCTTGAAATCAAACGTGCACAGCGTGTATATATTGTTTTCATGCAGAAGCTCATCCAGGCTCACACTGAAAGACTTACTCAGTGTCCTCAGACATAAAAGCAACTCGCCGGCTCATCCTAAAACAATAACAGAGTAAAGTGAATGAGAGGAAAGCGCTGTGACAGAGTGAATGAATGGGTAGCAGGATGTTAATGTTGCACTTCATATCCCAAAGGGAGGCATCTACTTAAGATCTGTCATCACTTCAGCCCAAGAAAATAATCATTTGAGTAACTGAGTAATCGCTCTGGCTCCCACTGACTTCTATTCAAAGACGTTAAGTGAAATAACCGCAGACTGGATGAATGGCAGAGCTAAATCTGACACGTGGCATAATGAAGACACATGCAAAAAGATCTCAGCTGGCATCTCACATCATGGGAGGCAGATCATCGTCCTCCAGCCAGAAGGGTTTCTTTCGTGGTTCTTCATGCACATCCCTTTTTCTCTCCTCCACCTTTTCCTCAACTCTTTCCTCCACGCTCTGCTTTGCCTCCACCTTGCAGGTCTGGGCAGCAGCAGGACTGGGTGGAGGGGTGGGCGATGGAGGAGAGAGGGGCTCAGTCACATTTGTGACAGAGGAGTCAGGGACTTTCATGGGTCCCTCATGCTTTCCATCCTCCTCCTGCCTCTCCATCAGCCCTGCACGCTTAGAAAGGGTTGGGGCTTTGGAGGGCGGGCCCAGAGGTTCTGCTGCCACGGTAACGATGCTGCTAAAATCCAGTGACAAAGCCAAGATTACCAGGAAATACGGCTCAAAGGTTAAATCAAGACTGAATCACAGGCAACAGCTGATCTGCTCTCTGTTTGCTGAAACTTTTAACTTTTGAAAACACACCGAGTTGGTTTCAAAAATATTTTCTCTTATGGTATCTCATGCAGATGGTTTTGGTTTTATTTGCTGAGCTTGTGAGATATCAGCAATGTGTCTGAGATTCTGCCTGAACTCCAAAACAATAGAGGTGAATGAAATTTTGTTTGTGGTGTTTAAAACAGTCAAAAATAACATGTATGAAAATCAAAAGCAACATATCTTTCCGGAAACAGTTGTCTGGATAATCCACAGATCTTATTGTGATCAGTTTTTATTGGAACTACCTATTTCTGAAGATATATAATAAGATATATAATTTGTCTCTCTCTTCTTC
The DNA here is from genome assembly GCF_056507025.1 of Lutjanus erythropterus. Taxonomy (NCBI): domain Eukaryota; kingdom Metazoa; phylum Chordata; class Actinopteri; order Lutjaniformes; family Lutjanidae; genus Lutjanus; species Lutjanus erythropterus. The sequence goes on along the minus strand of NC_139319.1, from coordinate 13,296,287 downwards.
CCCTTTTTATAGTGTTTTGGTCCCCCTTCTGTATGTGAGAACATTACTAAGTTGCTGGAGTACCGCTAACCAGTTAAAAAAAATTGTTGACAAATAATTATCTGCCTCTGATTGCTTCAGCAAAATTAATCGGCCATGACAGCATGTGGTTGGTATTTTTTTTTTTCATCTTGTGTGTGTGTGAGCATGACAAAATGTGGTCCTGGGGAAACCTACCGCAGCGGGAACTGCCACTGAGGAGATTCTGAGTACTTTGCAAGGTGTTTATCTACTTATCTGTGGACAGATTTTGTCAACTTGATAGTGTGATAACCGTGCAAGATGGAGTCATGAAAATTCACAGGTGTGTGTCATGCGATAATGTACTTATAACTACAGAGCACTCATTGTTCCGAATGTCAACATGTTGTCGGGTGTCGTGGCTGGTGTGATCCCATTGCATAACAGTCTCTAGTTACTTGTATCTTGGGCCTTTGCACACTTTAACTGACAACACCTGGCAAATAAAACCAAAACTATTTGTCTGGCTAGATATCACTTGAGGAAAGGCAAAAATATATTTCTGGAAACGCTTTATTTCACATGTCTATGATTCCCAAATAATGAACTTGGATGTTTCATGGAGAAACAACTGTTCTTTGGTACCACAAACCAGATTCCACAAATGTTGGGGTGCTGTGTAAATCTTAAATAAAAACAGATTGCAATCAAATTCAAATTAAGCATATTATTTGCATTAAACACATTAAATATCTTGTCTTTGTATTGTATTCAATTTTATGTAGGTTGAAAAGGTTTCACAAATCAATGCATTTTGGTTTTATTTACTTTTTACACATTGTCTTAACTTTTTTTCAGGGTTGTAGTTATTGGAAAAAAAAGTTGTACACTGCTAGTGATATGGCACATCAACTGAACCATCAAATGCGTGGACTTTGTCTTCAGGCAAACATACAATTCATCATATGAGGAGAATTAAAGAATTGAGCAGTTTGTTCAAAGACATTTTATTATCCCTATAACTAGTACCAAATTACATAGCTATTTCCAAAAAACTTCCAAGGCATTATTAGAAAATTAGTCTTTTTTTTCTCTAATTCGATCCAACCCAAGAATTTCAAACACTAGAGAGTAGAGCAGCAACTGTCTCTGCCCCTCGAGTGATTCAGCAGTGATTTACACTCACAATACAAAGATAGACAAACGCTCCATGCTCAATTAGAATCACAACCAAAGTCATGCCAAACAAAGCAATGGTTAAACCTCAACAATAACAAGAAGTTAATTCAAACCAAGCACAATCTTTGCCAAACCATATGAGAACCAGAGTTCCAAGAATCCAACCACAACAGCAAATCAAAGTGGACCCGTCCTTTCATATTCAAATAACACAAATGTAACCACATCAAGCATCCAGCTGCAGGCACTCAAACACGCTGGCATGGAGCCAAAACAACAACAACACAGTCAACTCAGATCAACTATAAATAATCCACAGAGGCTTATTAATGTTAGTGCTGCAGGCCATACAACTCGTCAACATAATTAAACCTTCATCCTCGCCATAAAATGTACTTTGTTAGTTGCAGTAGTTGACCAACACCACAATCTCCAACTATTGAAACACAGTAAATACCTTTCACTAGCCATCTTCTCTGTGAGTTTAGGTCTGTTGTGTAGCGGCTTCATAGCAGAAACTGGAGCGACGCTGTATTTAACTGATCCAGGTACTGGTAGGAACTGTTTGACAGACTGGTTTGCTCTGGCTGCAGTTGTTTTTTGAAATGATCTCGTCCTTCGAGCCATCATATCATCCTTCTCCGGGTCAGGTGCAGGCCCGTTTTCATCAATATCATCCTCATCATCGTCATATTCACGTTCTCTGTGAGATGTTGCTCGGACCACAGTCGTGTCAGGGTGTGGTTGAGGTGTTTCCATGGGAACTCTTGGTTGCTGTTGCTCCACTCTGTGAGAGAAACTCCTATCATTGAAATCACTAAACATCAAGCTGGAGAATTTCTTTGAGGATGCAAACCACACCAAGCGTGTTAGTTCCTCCGCACTCCGTTAGTTTCCACACAAATCTGAGCCCACCTGACATTCAGTTTCTTGCTCCGCTCTTCCTGCACTGCCCTTTTACTCCGCGGAGCAGCATCTGTGGTGACCTCCCCTTGTGTGCAGCGTTTGGAGGCGGGCAGAGGCAGGAAACGGTTGTAAGTCACTGTGGCAGTGCTTTGTTTATGGAAAACTCCTGTCCTCCTCGCCATCATGTCGTCTTTCTGAAGATCTGGGATCCTGTCCTCTTCCTCCTCATCCTCCTCCTCCTCTGTTCTCCGTTCATACTGAGCCAGACGCGCATCCAGCTCAGCAGGAGCGGGAGGTGTTTCGGGGGCACAGGGTGGGAGGTCAGCAGAGGGAGGGGAAGTTTGACTGAGGTCAGCTCCATCTACCTGGCTGTGAGAGCAGCACATAGAGCTCAAATCGCAGCAACAAAGATGGATAATTTATACCCAAAGTTGCAACTACGGTCTTAAATCCAGGCAGTCACATGCAAAGAAGTGGGACACAAATGGTTACTAGGAGTGCAAAATACAGAGTGTGAATAAGGAAGAACACCTGAAAACCATTCAAGAGAGTGTCTTAGCAACAAATAGATAAGGGTTAGAAAAAACATGCAAAACTAATGCAAATCTATAAAAACGACATGTGATGACACTCTGAGCCACAACAAACACTTTGACCATCAGAGTTATGTTATAACGTCCATCTTTAAAGGGGAATGTTTTGATTTTATGGACAAATTCTGAAACAAATGTATCGGTAGTGAACAGATATTGGAATATCTCAGGGAAAGGAAAGGTTGAGATAAACCAAAAACGCATGAACTGTACATTTTTAAAGTGATGTGGCCTGAATAGGACTTTTTCAGGTTGATATAGTCACTGATATTTGAGATTTGAAGCGGTAATGTGTAGTAGTTAGTAGTAGAAGGTAGTTCCAAAAAGGAAATCACCAGAGTAACCAGTAACTGCTGTTCACTATACTCCTTGTTGTAACTTTCTTTAGCTGTAGCTATCCTCCTAATTGCCATGAGCTCAGTTAGTACTGTAGCTAGTGACCCTTAGCTGACTTTAGTCCAGCCAGACCTGCTGCTTAGAGCCCTGGGTGAGTGTTGTTGTTTACATCACAGGCAATGGAACCAGGCTCAGCAGCATCTCAGTGAACACGGCCGGACCATAACTGAACACAGCCTCCGAGACCAACAGAGGCCAGCTAGACGACAGGGAATACTGTACTGAGGGGATTTACAGCAGCTCCAACCAGGACTCTGACTCTGGAGGCGATGAAGACGGATGGTGGGGACAGAGGAGATGTGAAGCGGAGAGGAGCAGCGAATATTTTCACATTTAATGCAGAGAATAAGGATTTATTTTCAACCTAACCAGAACTGGTGATTGTTGAACAGTAGAAAGACTAACCAAGATGCTTTAGTAAGTTTTATTTGGTTTCTGTTGAGTTTGAAGTGAAGTTTTACATTAGGTTTGTGCATTATCACGACAACAGTTGTAAGACTGTAAGTATTTTCCTTTCTTGGCATTTTGTGAGTTTATTTTGTTTATTTATCAGACTATAAAAGCTAAGCCAGCTTGTGAAAGTAGCAAACTCACCGCTTGCACACACCTTCCAGCTGATACTACAGTGGGATCAGACAAATGTCTCATGAGGTACAAAGAGTTAGCTGGGCCAGTTGGTTAGCATGCTAAGTTCAGTAATATCTCTTAAACACAATACATAGATGTTTATGAAATAAAGTTATAACTCTTAGTACACAAGTACATACAATTCTGGCTATATCTTAAACATTGCAGCTTTAAATATTCTTACATAATGGCCAAAATACTCTTTTTTACATTGCATATAATACATTTCTTTTTTTATAATAATATCCCTTATTTGTTTGATAGCTTACTTTTTCATCAACTATGTCCCTTAGACACTGTTTAAAAACTACCTTAAACATGGTATTTCTCAACTTCAATTTACTTGTACTACTGCCTGTCCAGTACTGTGATGAGTTAGTATTAGGCCATTTATCTATCTCTACTTGTCACAGAAGCATGTGCATGCATGTGTGTGTGAGTGTGTGTGTGTGTGTGTGTTTGTTTCCTATTAAAACTACAAGCAAATAAGTTCAATGCAGAGAGGTACATCCAAACTACCTAATTTACTCATTCAAATAGGGCTGACATTTAAATTTTTTTCCAAAATGACAGTGACAAGCAATTAAATTCAATATCTTAATAACTAATGGAATAAAAAGGCACCAATTTATTCCTAAATGCAGTCCATACAAATGCAAGATACTTTGGATTCAAGCCGCTGCAGCCTAAGTTGTATTTGGCCTCGTCCATACCTGTGTTCCCGCTCTGAAAGCTGGGAGCCCAGGCCAATGGTAGGCATGGCTACAGTTGCCTTGGAAAGGAGTCGCCTTAGCAACTCCATCTCCTCCCCTTCACTTGACATGACTGTGTCTATTGGCTGCTCGATCTCAGTCACGCCCCCAAAGGTCACAACTTTGCTGTGACCTCGTCCAGCCTTTGCTGATCCGCTGAAAGGACTTCCATAATTTTTCTCCAGACAAGCCTGACACACAGGGGCCGGGCTAGTCTCACTGTAGATACAATCTCACACGTGAAGACAGACAAACAAACGCACACACACACACACACACACAACAACAGCCAGCAGAAGAGCAGAGGGGAAAAGAAAGAGGGTGGAAAAGAAATCATGAGCAACTGGACGCAGAGGATCAGACTGTGGAGACAAAGGAAGGATGAGGTGGAAATAATGAATGAGGCAGGATGTAGTGTGGATGGACAGAAGAGGACAAAGCATGTGGTTGTGGTCTTAAATACTTTCAACACACGTGTACATTCACACATACACACCAGGCTTATTATCCACTCTAGGTAGCCAAATTTTCCTGGTAACTGCTGCTCCTCTGAGAAGACAAAAAACCCTTTATCCTATCTAATGACATCAGCATGGAAAGAGAAAAACAAAGACGAAGCAGTGCTCACAGCCAACAGTCGCCTCTCTTATGGTCACACACACAGTCTCATACACACCGGCCAATTCCCTTCTCTGTTTCAATGCCTGTCAAAGAAGACTGAAGAGGACTGAAGTGCACAATAGTGAGCAGAATAAACAAGCAGATGAGAACATGGGGAGCAACAGAGAAAAGAAGAGAGGGGGAACTAAATCTGAGGAGATGTGCAGCTGCTTACAAGAGGATATAAGAGATTTAAGACAGAAGAGATCTGAAAATGAATACTGACAAGCAGATGATGGAGGTACCTTTTGAGGTTTTTTAAGTACTTCTGATTGTGTTTCTAACAGAAAAAGATTGTGATGTGACCTTAGATCTGTGTTATGTAATATAAATTTAAACTGAAGGCTCCAAGAGACAACTATTTGCATTATGTGTTGAGAATCTTTTTCATTAATCAATGAATAAGTTACTGTATAAAATGTTACATTTTGTAAAATTATTAAATAATTTTGGCAAATGAACTCTTGCCAAGACTTAGCTGTGAGGACTGATACCACTGTCATGTCTCTACAGTGAATATGAAGCGACAGTGAGGAGCTGGTTAGTTTAGTTTAGCACAGAGAATTAAAATGGGGAAACATCTAACTTCACTCAACCTAGACGCAACTCTGAAGATCACTAATTAGGAATCTAGCTAACTAGGAATCCTATCTTATCTGACTTCATCGTATCTCATTTCAGGTTAGGAAATCATAAATACGCAATCCAACATCACTTTTAAACTTTTATGTCTGTTACCTAGCAACCAACACTACTTTTCTCATCTTGCCAAGCTAAACAACTAGTAACTGTTGATTTTCTATCATTAAAACTCACTGAAACATGTATAAATGAAGCAGAAATGATGACGGACACTTTGAGATACATAAGTTAGGGGTGTTGGTAACATCTGTAGAGAAATCTAAAGATGTCTATCTTGTATCCAGCATCCATTGTGTAAAAGCAATTAAAGAGCAGTCATATGGTTTAACAAGTTTTCTAACACTGCCTGATGGAAAAAAGTGAAAGTTATGGCAACTTAATGTTCATCCTACAGTTAGTTGGTTAAGATTTGCGAAGTTGGGATGCCTTGATGAGCACTGACTTAGGAGCTATTCATCTATAATGGTTTTTGGAATGGTTACCAAACAGTTAAGATAGGATCTGCAAATTAGGAAGTTTGTTTAATATAGCCCCTGGTCTCTTCTGAATATATCTTTTCAATTTAAAGTAAAGAAAGTTAAGTAAAGTAAAAATGTAAGGTTGTTTTTATCTTTTTGTTTGTCTTGTATGAACTCCTGTTAAAAAATGAGCAGCTGTTGGCGCACTGAGATTTTAAAATTGCCGACGCAGATAGTCATGACACTTTGTGCTTAATAATGCGTACTCTGCAGTGGTTTAGTTAGGATTAAACTTGGATGACACTCGAAATAATGTACTCCATGTATTCAAGCCACTAAAAGGGTTCAAAAAATATCTAGTGGACACCATTTGTGTTGAACTTCATATTAAAAGTCTCTGCAGATTTATGACCCTCTTCTGACTGCAATGATCTGCTTAAGACTGAAACTAAAACTAGAAGCGTGCACACACACACACACACACACACACACATACTGCACAGTCATGAACCACACACACTGACATTCAGCAGTATTTAGGTGCTTTGTTTTGCATGTGTACTGAAACAGAGAGTGTGTGCTGGGCACCTGGGTTCAGTTAGTTTGAGTCTCTCCCACTTCTGTATATCTGCCTGGCTCATGGAGGCAGAGACAAAGCTCTTTGGTCCATCTCTGTGAGGGAGGGGCCTACTCTGAACCCGCCTTTTAGCCAGGTCATCCTTCTGCTTATTAGGCATCGCCTTAACCTCTGCCTCTTCCTCCTCATCCTCCTCTTCCTCGTGGCGAGAGGCGGATTTTAGGAAAGTGTTGTCTCTGCGTGTAATGATGTCAGCACCTGCTTCCTTTTCACTGTCCAATCACAGAGCCAGTACAGCGGCATCACACAGCACACGTTTCAGATCAAAGTGGAGCACACGCACATCAAACCACCAGTGATCACAACACCCAAAAAAAGAAAGAGTAAATTTAGTGGTGAGTTAGAGAAAATGGAAGAAATAACAGAAGCACACAAACACACACTGGCTAACCTGATCTCCTTCTCCTGCAGCGTTTGCTGCGAGGCTCGTCTAATGCCTTCCCACCGCTCTCGGTCTTTGTCGCTACACACAGGTGCAGGGATAAACTGGTGCACCTTGGGAGCGATGGGGGCACGATGAGCTCGTCTGGACGCTAGGTCGTCTCTACGAACATCTGGAACTTTCCGCACCTCTGCCTCATCTTCCCCATCAGAGGAGGAGTCCCACGCAGATTTCTGAGAGCTCAAAAAGTCATTTTCACAGCGGAGGATGATGTTTGGGGACGGCGACCTCACTTGCTGTTCTTCCATTGCGGGAGGGCTGGGGTTGGAGACGGGATGACGTGGCAAGATCATTTCAGAGATTTTAATAATTCATTGTCGTATTTGGTGAGCAGTAGTACTGGCATGCAAAGTTTGGATTTGACATGCGCCCACAAATATTTCCAGCAAGTTCCTGTTGATTAGTCATAATACACACTCAAACTGTGTGTGTCCAAAAACCTAGTTAATGTCTATAAATATAACTTTTTGCCATAACTGCTGAAAATGTCACTATATCCTGACAGTAGTAAATGAGACAGATAATATGTAAAAAAAAATCAGGTTCATCTGGCTCATCCTAGTGTTGAATCCACCACGCTGGAACAAAGACAACCAATCAGAGCCAGCTTCCAACCCGAAATGTCGACCAACGGAACTCCCAGACCCCCTGGAAAGAAACTTAAAAAATATATATATATTTATTACAAGTTATCTGAGTTTGACAACAGCTTGTTACGTTACTGTAAGTGCAATAAAATCTTCCCAAAAAGAGTCATTACTCATGTAGTGCGTCTAAAACCAAAGATGGACAGGCGTCGACCCCAAACCAGTTGAGCCAAAGTTAGCCGTTAGCAGTTAGCATACTTGCTAACGTTTATATATACAGGATTATACAGTCACAGAACTTATGTGCAGCAGTTAAATGAATGACAAAACTAAAACTGTGAGCCAGTCAGAGGTAACTGTAGGATAATATTAGCAATGACAGCTGTCAGTTTGCAGTGCAGCAGCTGAGGGGCAGCGTCACTTAGTGGGTGGACCGTCTTCTTCCGTTCCCCCGACATCAAACGCCGACATTTTGGGTTGGAAGTTGGCTCTGACTGGTTGTTTTCATTAAGGTGCGATGGTTTCTTTCAAATGCCATTAGGAGCACTCGGAGCCAGAGGAACCAGATTTTTTCATATATTATCTCTTTCATGTACTACTGCCAGGATGTAGAGTTATTTTTATAGTTAGTCCCATATCAACTGTTATCAACTGTAGCCTTAATGACTAACATGATTTAAAACAACCTCTCCCATATTAAGAACACAGAAAACCAGCAAGCAGTTTGTTGCATCTGTATCCCAACACACAAAACTAATCATTAATAAGCCAGACCGTTGCATCCAAAGAGCTACACAAAACCAACTATCAAACCACAGCACTGGTGTGAATGGAGCACCAGGGAAAAAACCCAAACAAAATTACCATCTTAATGATCCATTAGTGAACACGACCAAAAGCATCAAACCACAACAGCAGCAGCTCTCATGCCCCTCCTCTCTGACCTGCTGTAGCGAACAGCAGCAGGAAGAACTTTAATTCCTGCTTTTGCCAACTTCTGCAGCCTCTTCTGCTCCAACACTTCCTGGGATACCTTCTCCTCTTCCTGTTTAAGTTTTTCCTCATTGTTCTCAGGTGCCCAAGTGACAGTCTTGGGAGTTTTTTGGTGCAGTCCAGTTCTTTTGCCCTGCTCGGGAGCGGCTTGAGGGTGACTGGAGAGTGGTGTGTAATGGCAGGGAAAGATTAGGAAGGAAGTCTGTGTGTTTTGTGTGTGATTTACCTTTTCCTTCAGTTGTATTTTCAAAACTTGTGGAAAAAATGCATAATTTACATCTGAATTATTTATTGTGCTGATGTGTTGGTCATTACCTCCGCTGCTCTCCCTCTTCCGTATGTGCTTTTCGCCGTGGAGTTGGGATGTAGGAACTAGCGTTGCTTCGGTTGGGGAGAAACTGGTTAAAGGGGATGGAGCTTCTTGATTCACTGCTGGCAGTCCGTCTGGCCAACATGTCATCTTTACGCACATCTGGCCTCCTGCCGGGGGCGTCGGCCTCCGAGTCGCTGCCTCGCCCTGGGCAACAAAGAGTGATGGAGCGTGAAAGAGAAAAGAATGAATATGGTTATAAAGTATGTCAGGAACTGCATATAATTGGTCATTACATAATAACTTCATAATAACGATTCTCAAGACACACCGGCTTTATTATGTTCATTACACCAGTCACAAAAACAAACAAGGCAACTACCCGAGGCTGAGGTAGAGATGCATGCACAAAGGAAAGGCCCACGTTTCTGTTCTGATATGAAATTTTTCTGCAGGGTGCAGCAGAGGGACATATGTCACTATATTAATCTGAATATGCACAGCTGCATGTAAATGGGAATATTACTGCAATAATCATCAGCACTGGCCATGTATTGTCTTTTTTGGAGTGAGGGACAAACTAAAATATTTTGTGCATGTAAACATAGTCATTATCATGAAATGGGACATGACATATTCATTTCATGACATTTACTGTAACAACATATAGTAAAATCAGCTCTGTATTTGTTCATAGGGCTGCCCTTCTACCAACATATTCAATCTGAAGAGACTGACAGGACAGTTATGTGTACATTAAACAAGAATGACCTTTCCTATCCCACAATGTCGTCTTATTGGGAGAATATATGTGTTTTGGTCCCTTACTATGTCTCCTAATCAGCACAAAATAATTTGAAGGTTTTATGTGAGTCCCTTTAGAAATTAAACAATATTCACTTTTACAATCATGGTATTATTTTAATAGTTTTGGCCATTACTATTTTAGGCAATAATAGCAATAACATATTGCAAATAAAATACTTGTTAAAGGGGCTCCACAAAGACTTAGTATGGAAGCATAGAATCACTTCCTTAAATATATCAAAGACAAAACTCAATTGCCAGCTGTTCCACCAAAAGGACAAAGTCATGCTTGCTTGGTAAAGTTCTATACTTGGCCAAAGTTTTGTTTTCTTTATTTCATGTACACATAACTGATGGCCAACTATTTCTTTAAATCTTGTCAGTTGATTTATTAATTTATTTTGATTTATTAAGGGTTTTCTTTTTTTAATTGTGTGTTTTGTTATTGCCACTATGCCACATATGTTTGTTTTCTCCTGTCTTCTTTGCATAAAAAATATGTCACTGAATATATCATCACACAATACTGTACCATTGTCAAGAAAGAGTCATCTAAGCCATTTTGTTTTGAGGTAAAACTGAAATTGGACATGCCAACAAATGTTTGGCATTTTTGCTTAAATATTGTCTGAAACAATTAATCAAAATAGCTGGCGACTACTTTTCTTTCTATCAATTGATGTATTAATCACCTAATTGTTGCATATCTAGTCTGTCTTGTTTCTTACACTCTCAGATTTGGCCCCAGATCTCAGCAAATACTTTGGTGAGTACAGTGTACAAAACTAAAAAACATGATCCAAGTTGTAATAAGGAATACATTTTCAATTAATGTCACCACAACAATCAGATTATGGCTGTTCATTGAGAAACAATTCATAATTTCTCTTGCCAAACTTTTGGCAGGTTTATTGTGCATAAATCGACTCTGCAAAGAGACATACAGTCGGATTTCGATAAACTACACTATATCTCCTGTCCATCTTTTCTTATTAGGTAATAAATATTAGATGATAACGCTCCAAACGTTCTCTGTGACCTCTAGAGAATGTAGGGAATGAGTCTATTCCTGGCTCTGGAATAGCGTTTTTCTTGTCACCCTGCTGCACACATATTGCACTGTCAACATAAAAGACACAAACAGGATGCCTGTGATACCCCCCCCTCACTCACACATGCACACACACACACAGATAAAAGGCAGGATGTTGACCTCAGCCTGAGTTTCCCAGGTCCAAATCACTAGTGATTGCTACTTAACAGCTGTTGCATCTGGGGCACACACACACAATGACACACACACTGACACTCACACACAGAGTGGCTGAGACGTTCAGCTGTTGTCCACAGCCTGCCAGACTGGCTAAAACATACCAAGGTTAAAACCTCAACATATTAGAGGACAGCAGTCTGACTATTTATGGATGAGTGGTTTTGTATTGCTGCTTTAAAGGAATAGTGCAAGATTTTGGGAAATACAATTCATTTTGTTAATTCTGAGAGTTAGGTTAGAAGCTCTGTATCCACTGTCATGTTTGTAAGTCAAGTATGGGACTAGCTAAGCTTAACATAAAAAGTGAAAGCAGGGGGAAGCAGATAGCCTGGATACTTTTTAACATTTCCTATTTGAGTGACATTTAACTAACCATCACTGGTGCCTCGATTCACCACATCAGGAGAAGGGCTGTGCTGTGAGCGGGAGCCAAACGAGTCCAGACTGTCAAAAAAACAAAAAAAACAAAAAACATTTTATTGTTAAATGTTATAAAATAAAAAGTGGGGAATTTACTGTAATGCAGACATAGGGTTTCTATCATGAGGACCAGTGTTAATGGTCTAAAAATGTCAACAGTTTCAGTTTTGTCAGCAGTATTTAACTTCTCATAATCTGATATAACCCTGGTGAGTGCATCCACATATTTGAGTGTATATATATATACAGGGGTGTGTGTGTGTGTGTGCACGTGTGTGCGCTGACAGATGTCTCTCACCTGTCTAGGGAGTTGTCGCGAGTGTGTCGTGGTGGAGAGAGAGACTCACTCCTCTCAGAGTCCCAGCAGTCATAGCCGCTGTCTCGAACACTGCGCTTCTGTGGACTCTCCCCTCCTTCTTCGCTCTCCTACAAACACACATACATCAACAGTTTCCAGTAATCAGGACCCTGATACTCAAGAGCATACAGTATTTTAAGAGGTGCTGGATTATTTACATGATATTATCATGTTTGTACCATTAACTAGATTTCAATATTTTATTTTTTAAATATCAGGGTTATCGTCAATGTGGTTCATTGCAACACCCCTAGTGGGAAAACTTTCTCTCTACCAAGCAACACTCTCAAACCGTATCACAGATCGCAGGAGGAAGTGTGCATCTACTCATGGACAAGAGGCTTGTGCTCCTGTCAGCATGTAAACATAATGCCGTCCTCGCCAGCTGAGCTGTAACCTCTCAAGCCAAGTGCCATCTAGTTACATTATATTCCAGAGAAAGCAGACATATCTAAGAAATCTAAACAGCAAGAGAACTTATTTCTAGAGCTGCAAGTACTAATTGATTAGTTATCAACTATTAAATTAACTGCCAGCAATTTTGATAATCAGTTAATTGGTTTGAGTATTTTTTTAAGACAAAAAATCAAAATTCTCTTACTCCAGCTTCTTTAAGTAAATATTTTCAAGTTTCTTTACTCCAATGAGAATAATTGTTAGTTGCAGCCCTACTTATTTGAATAGATTTCCTATTGATCCATTAGATAAAACCTGCACAACCAATCTTTTTTCTCAACTCATATCCTGTTTCTCGTTTTGGTCTCTCCCTGAAATAGGAGTCGCTGTGGTCTAACAAAAACAAGAATGTGTTTGTCTCCTGTCTCGCGTGTCTCTCCTGCACCCCAACAAAGACAGGAAACTAACAAATCCATCCCCCGCACCTCCTCCGTGCCGCTATCTGTCCTTCTGTCAGTCTGTCTCCTCCCCCTCCCTGCTCCATCCTCCTCACTGGGTTCACTCACCACCTTCATTTGAGCGAGAAGCCCTTCAAACTCCTTGAGGTTGAGAGTAGGGCCGCTGTAGGAGGCGCAGCCGCTGGCAGCCTTCCCAAGCCAGAACACTGTGTTCAGCACCTGAGGAACATGGATACAGAGGTTTATTGTTTATTCATAAATGCTAAACACACTGACGTAGAAGATAAAGCAAGAACAACAAAAGAAAAAGAATTAAGAATTACTCACATTTTTTAGTTTGCGGTTGCAGTCAGAGTCCCTGATGAGAGAGAAGTGTGTTACTGTCATGTGATATTGCTCTAAAATGGACATAAATGGGTATAAAAAGCCACACAAGCCTATTTACTTTAGGTTGGCCCGTATGGAAGTGTCTTGCAAGTCCCCAGGGTCAAACAGCTGGGAGCCCTTCAGGCCCAACTCCTCACAGCCCCGCAGGAAGACTGACAGGTTGTCCTACGAGAGACAGCAGTAGACCAGAGACAGTCAGAGTTCATCACTTTAACGAACAGGGTGGTCACACTGGGAAGTGTCTCCTTACCAGGCCAGCGATGGGGGTGGGCAGTCTGTTGATCTTCTTGACCAGCCCTGGTTTGATTGCACTCAGCAGCCTGCGTGGAGGAGGGGAGACGTAGAGATTTATTGAGCCTTACAGGAGTATTAATGTATGTTACTTCTACGTCTACATGTAACACCGAGTGGAACTGATGTCACAGGCTTACTCGCATAACAGGATGCCGTTCTCCAATCCGCTGCGGAAGTCCTTGTCTCCAAAGCTCTTCCCCGTTACAGCCTGCGGAAGGACGAGAGGAAGAGACAGATGTAAAGGAGGTGGATGGGAATAACACAGTTGCAGTATATAAAATGTTCATTTGATGTTCTTATAGTCCAGGTTGATGTCTTAAAATTGCTTGTTTTGTCCAACCAATAGTTCAAAATCCAAAAATATTCGGTTTACATAGATAGAACACCAAAAAGAGAATAAAATCTGTACACTGAGAAGGTGGAAGCAGAGAATGCTTAGCTTGATAATATAATTTAAACACTTGGAAATCAATCATGATTGTTTTTGATTCATTTTCATTTTTCTTCCTAAGGATCCAATCAGTCTTTGTTAGTAACATGTGTGTCTAATCTGTGACGTCACTGAAGTGCTATTTTGGAGGTACAGCTATAGTGAGTAGTACAATAAACAACATGAAATTTCAAGTAATCCAATCCATCAAGTCGTCAAACTGGAGAAGCAGGAGCGAACTAAGGGAACAAAACATGCTTGTTCTAAAACACTGGAGGTTAGAAAAGTTTATCATCTGTACTTGTCAGTATTTATTTACATGTGCAGAAAAAGTACAGACAGTTAAATACAGCACTTGATTACATACACTTCGTTACTGTCCACTGATTTGCACACATAGTCTGCACATTACAAGCAGGAAAATGTACAGCTATTATTGCAAAATAAACCCCTTCAGGATGATTCACTGATTTCACCTTAGGGTCCTGCATCATCCTGTTGGAGTTTGTTTTGTGATAATGACCTGCTCACTGTACGTTATCCCTTACTAAGCAAATCGAGCATCGGCCAAGACATGATTGATTCACAATATAGTTTCTTTGACAATGACATAAAAATTCAGGGACACAGTTATCAGTTACAGCAGACTACCAGCTTATACCAATCACTGTCCTCATTTTACCACACAATGAAAATGACTTCTATTGTTTTATGCAGTAAGGTGTACAGATTTTAAATCTGAGGAAAAGACTTAAAACCCTGAGTTCAGGTATTGGTCTGAATCAAAAATGTGGGGTTTGTGCATCACTACCTGTAAGTGCTGTTCACGATACATAATACATACATAATTGATTCATAAGTGACTTAATTATTTCATACAATAAAGAACTGAATAATTTATTTGATGCATGGGTTCAAATTTAAATCTGATGTGTAACATAGATGACTGTAAATGTTATAGCCACACATGCATTAGTTCATTCTTCATATTTTATATTTCTTCTCCAGAACTAACGTTCCCTGTAGTACCACTATGACTGAATTCATTAAGAGACTGTATAGGATCCAAGCAGGCGTCTCACGAGGCTCTGCTATTAAAAGTTATATTGATGTCTGAAGCCAAAGCAGATGATAAGAGACTTTAAAAGACTTTCAAGGATCAACAGGAAAGACGATATTGTGAAGACCTGTCAGTTTCATGTTGTTGCTGAGCATAATTTGCATTTTCATTTGTTTTAATGCAATGTAAAAAAAATTACTGAGGTATTTGGTGCTATGTTCATTCACAAATATAGTGACTAAGGCGAGGATGCATCAGAGAAACAAGACCTGCCTGAGCAATGATCACCTAGTACAAAGAAGGGACCTCTGTCTGTCTCTGTCATTCATGAATCTGATGCCTTGAAACTTCACAAACAATCCTGACAGAGCTGATGATAAAAGCAGGTTGAGGGAATTAAAGACAGCATAAAGGAGAAAGCCAGAATTGCAGAGGAGCCAGACTACTCATGATTGATTCAGGCAACGTTTTAAATCCCATTACGCCACCATAACACACCACATAACCACTGGTATTACATCAGATGCAGCTACACTACTCTCACATCCACCCTAAGGTGGTACACAGAATCTTGCTCTTATTTTGTGAATATGTACTTTGTTTTCTGCCTCTCGCTTGCAAAACAGATCTTGATCTCAATGAACATTCCTGCATTAACAAAGCCTAACCATCTAACTAATTGAAGTCCATCCATTTGTGGTGCTGCAATATCCTCATAAACAACAGCAACACCTTCTGTTTTGGCCATGCTGCTCTTCTTATTAGTATCATGAAAAACATTAGCCTGGCATCATCAGACTAATTCACAAATGGGAATTATCTGCCAGAGCAAAAGAAAACATGATCTCGGCAAATGCATGTGGCTGCCAGGTTAGAAAGACATTAAAACCATTAGTATTGTATAGATGAATATATTGAGATTAATATGATGTTAGATGGTAAATTTATAAACAAAGAAATTGGGTATTTTGGGGTAGAGTCTGAACTAAACAAGCACTTTGCGGATGTCATTCTGGACTCCTGGTACTTATGATGGGGTTCCTGACATTCATTAGTTTAAAGAAGATGAAAAATAATCAATAGATGAATAAATTTTTTATTAGATGAATATAATTTACTTAAGTGATTTAAGACTATTGCATTGTCCCTGACAGCTGAACCTGCTGCTGCCTGGTTCACCCTTCCCCCAACATTTTGCTTCAGTAGAAAACCAAATTAGATTGACGCCAAACTACTGACACACTGCTCTGTGGCCTCATTCCATTTTCCCAAAATGTGCCCACGCGCACGTCCCTGATTTAGATGCACGCAATCCTAGCCTGAGTGAGCTGCAACGATAACCTCAATCCTCTAACCTGGACTCCAATTTGCAGTCTATCCTGAACAGGCAGGAGAGGAGGAGGGAGTCAGGAAGCCAACAGTGACATACTACCAGAACATCAACCCACACACACTCACACACATGCTGCTCTCTGGAGCTGTTGTGTAACCAGCAGCCAAAGATGAATCGAGGAGAAGAGAGGTTTGACTGTTTAGACTTCTAATCCAGATTAGCACAGATTACAGTTAGCACCAGAAGTGTAAACTGTGGACACACACTCTCTCTGTTTCTGCTGCTCATATACAGCATATGCTCTTATACATCTATCCTAGAGCTGCAAAGATAAGATTAATCAGAAAAAAGTTGCCACTTCCATGTTAGTTTGATAATCTATTAATCACTTCAGTCATTTCTCAAGCAAAAATATATTTGCTGCTTCTTAAATGTATTTGTTGCTCTTTTTTCTCATCAGTGGTTTCAACTGTTTTATCACATAGATTAGTCAATTATCATAATGGCCATTAATTTAATGATTGATTCCTAATAGATTAATTACTGCAGCTCATACTAAAGAATTAATCGTTAGTTGCATTCCTAATATATCCACAAAGAAACAAACTTAATCTGAGGCAAATGTATTTTCTTTGTCAGCAACTCCAGAGTCCAAATACTTTTGGGGCATCTAAACTTGTAACACAACATTTGAGTCCTTGTAGTCTTCTTCTGACTTTCTGGTGATATTTATGGTTTGTTTTTATTTCTTTATGTACAGTTCTGGTGCATATGTATGTACCATATGTATGAGAGGAATACACACAGACACATTCACACACCCACACCCACAGAGTGCAACTGCAGAGATGAAAACAGCCTATTGTTTTTCGTTATATAAGTGATGACCAGATGTTTCCCATTGGCATCTTCTTCTTTTTCTTGTCTTTCATCATTCTGTTGTCACACACACGCACACACACACTCTCTCTCTCTCACATACACACACACACACACACACACACACACACACACACACACACACACACACACACACACACACACACACACGCACGCTGGCATATGTCATGTTATTAAGGTTTGAGTCCAGGTCTTTGAAACATTTACAGCATAGTCATGCATAATTTACTGACTGAGGAGAGTACTGTATTGAGAGAGAGCAGGACAACTGAGTTTTGTGTAGGTAGTGTGTGTGTGTGGGATGCAGGACACAGACAGTGGTTCGGGGGTGGAGGTGGATAACGATTGGTTACGTGTAAAATGCTGAAACTGAAATACAGCAATTAGGCATAGCGTGAGCGTATATGTTTTGAATAGAAAACTAACATTTAAGCAGAGGAGAAAAGATTGTCATGAGTGTGTGTTAAAAAGACAGACAGGATGTATATATGTGTGTAAACTGAGCATTCATGTCTCCTACAAAAACCAAGCCAAAGGCCTTGGGGGTATTTCAGCGCCAGCAACAGTAATTTGAGCCTCCTTCGCTCCCTCTCAGTCCTCATGGCAGACTGCTCAGCTCAGCCTGGGTGAATGGCAGCAGCAGCTACCATTTAAACCCTGAGGTGAGGCTGTGTGGGGGGTAGCAGAGGAGAAGCAGAAGTAGGCCAAACTAGCCTTGACTTTTGGAGAAAGATGGAAAGAATGAGAGGCTAGAAAAACAGAAAGCAAAAGAACAGAAACGCGCTGTAAATCAAGTTAGTGGTGTAATTTCTAATGAGCACAGCATGCGCTATGATGCATTAAAGTGACAAATGCCAGGATTCTGCAGGCCCAGGCTAAAAGTGATAATAATATGAGGCCATGCTGCTGCAGCTGACACAAGCAGTTTATGTTTCTTCTGAGCTGAACCTAAATTTGCTTCTTATGAATCACTATTACCATTTGAGTCTAGGGCTGGGTATCATTTGGGTTTTCGGTTTTCTGCTAAAACAATACTTTTAAATCATTCGAGTATTACTAAACCATGCCTGGTCTGAGATTTTGAGAAAATTGTGGCTGTGGCTCAGGAGGTAGGGTGGGCTGTCCAATAATTGAAAGATTAGCGGTTCCCAGTTCACAGGTTGAAGCATCCTTGGGCAAGATACCAAACTTCAAATTGCCCTTGATTGTTGTTCTGTCGGCGTGTGATTGTGTGCGTGAATAGGTGAATGTGACGAGTAGTTGCACAAGTGCCTTAAGCAGTCAATAAACTAGAAAAGTGCTAAAGAGTCCATTTACCATCCGTACAGATTGTTCAGCTTTAGACATTTTAGCCATGTTTAAGGTAGCTAGTAGCTAACAGTCAGCTACCTGCTGCCATCAGAACAAGTGTAATGTCAACTAGCAAATGCACATGGAGTGATGCTTCTGTTACCTTTGATGTCAGTTTTAGAGTGCCAGAGGGCAATATTCAACAAGCAGGCACAAGCGAAACCAAAATGAGGCACCGAAATCTGCGTTGTGATTCGGTCCAGTAGATGTCGTAGCTGTCAAACTGGCACCGTGTTTCAGTACCCAACGTTATTCGTGTCATGGAGCAAATAATCTGTTTTTCACAAAAATAATAAATTCCTAGTGAAAAATAAGGTCATTTAATAATAGCTGGCATCATTTTAAAGACAGAATCACCAAAGGCTCTTCTAACCTGACACAGACAGCAGCAATGACATGTTTACTTCCTGTTTTTTAATACACAAGCAAAAAAAGATGTGTAATTGAAAATATAAAATAGCAGAAGGCAGTTTTTATCACATCAAGATTGTATATCATTTACTGCTACCATCTTTGCTTGGATGAAGAAACAGAGTAGCAACTTGGAATATGAATTAAAATCATTTGAACTGTGAAGAAAAGAGTCCAAATGGTTGGAGGAGTCTTTGAGGAGTCTGGAAATACCTTCAGAACAAAATAGATGTTGTTAAACGACCTGCCGACCTTCTGAGTTTTTCAAAGATTGCTGGGTATTTGTTTTTCAGAAAAACTTAAGCTCGGCTCAGTGACTCAAACGTAATGTTGATGTATGAGAAGCAATAGTCCTTTATGAGGGGGACATCATTGCACTCTGGCCATCTGGTGTGTTATCCTAAATGCATATTTTCATGTAAAGAAGAGGTGGCCCTTCTCTTCTTTACATGAATGTATGAGAGGGACAAAACCAGGGCTAAGTGGTCCATGATGAACCGTCTATGTGCTTCCAGTAAAGCCAGCTGATGGAGATTTAGAGAGTTAGCGTGTGCACAGAGCACTGAGAGAGGCTGGTGTTTTAATTTTGTGGTGTTGCAGAAGCATTAGCCTTGTTGTTATAATGTTATCATGTGCTGTAGGCACTTTGCACACTAATGGCCACGTGACACATAGAGAAGAATGGAAGACAACAAGGAGAGAAAACTGAGAAAGAAGAGTGAAAGGCAGAGAGATAAAGTCATAATCCAGATTGAGGATGAGTTTAATCTGGATCAAAGTAATTAACCAGAGTGATGCGACACTCCACAACATTAGACTCTTCAGCTGCTGACAACCAATATCTATTGGACACTTACTGTGCTACATATATTTGTAATATACATTTACATCACAGTAAAATGAATCATTATCATCTATTATCTTGTAATCAGTGGATGGTATTTTGGTATTTTAATCCATTTAAAAGTGGGACATCTGAATTAACACTTACATTTCACTCTACACTGTATATAAAAATGTAGTCATACTTAATTGATATACCTAAATGTACAACAGGTAAATTCTTTTGACGGGGTCTCTCTCACATTAAGGCAATTACAAAAGATTGAGTTTTATGATGCTGTGAAGTACTGTGCGATCATAGTAGTTGCTGTTGTTGTACTTACTTTGCATCCCAAATGTAGTATAATTTAGTGGACCACGTTTTTTATACAACTCACTGTCAAAATTGACACAATACAAACTAATACTACTTGAAAAATCGGCACAATGCTAATCAGAGCCAACCAATCATATACCATTTGTGCAAGTTGTGTGCAGTCTTCTAATGCTTTACAAAAACTACAGCATAACATGCTTAGTGTTATGCGACTACCCTGGTTTTACAAAAACTTCAGAACTCACTGGGGCATGAAAGACATCTCTGCCAACAGCAAGTCTGTGTCATCATTATTTCACATTCTTTCATACAGGATTTGATGCATGGAAAATCCATGAATCTCCGCTCTCACACTCCTTTCTCTCTCGTGCAGACACAGCTGGCTGTCTGTCTGAGACCACTGGAGTTAATCTGCCTGGGACAGCTGTGACATCTGGCACACAAACACACACAAACACACACACTTGTTCAGTCACACACATTCTTTCGTTTATTCTGTGTGACAGACAGACCCTAACTCTTGCTATGTACTGTATGCCGGTGACAGCAGAGGTTAACTGCTGTCACTAAAGTTAACTTTGTGTTTCTCTAAGCCTGTATAACTTTAACCTGCTGAGTGTCACATCCAACAGGTTTAAAGTACCTTCAGCAGTGTGTATTAGCTTTGAGACGGTCTAATCCCACCGTGTCTCATCTAAAAACAGATAGAAAGGTCTTGTCTGTGCCAGCCTAACTTCCTGCCCGGGTCATGTGGTGATATATAGCCTACTGCTCTATTGCCCCCCTGGAAACACTGACACCTGAGAGCCTGTCCATGTTATGTTCCCATAGTGACCAGTGTCACCCAACCGGGGTGTGTCTGAGGCGTGTGTGAGCAGGATCATGCATAGCTGATCGGCGTGTGTATGTGTGTGTGTGTGTGTGTGTGTGCATATGCTTTGCATGCACTTAACAATGCACAGGCTGACTCAAAATGCTGCATGGAGGGAGTGCAGGCTGGCATGGTTAACCCTGAATCATCCCCACCTGTGAGATCATGTAAATACACCACTAGAAATAGAGTCAGTCTGACCCGTCTGAAAATAACCGGAGAATTAAGGGGCAGGAGGATGACAAAGGAAGAGGAACACTGTGCAGACATTGCAGACAGATTAGGACTTAGAGGCCAGCATTAACCTCGACTAGGCTGTTTGTGCTCAATACTGATGCTACAAAGCTGCTGCTGGTACTTTGCGTAATTGTGTGACTTTTGTGTTTTAATTCAAATTCACAGATTATGGATGGATAGTTCATGTCTCCTACAAAAAGGCTCATACAACCCTGCATAAATAAACCAAAACTATCTCTCTAAGTGCTGGCCAAAATGTGTCCATTGCATCAGGTATCGAATACTGTCAATGATTTTAAGTTTCTAATCCATTTTTGTAGACTTAAGTGGATTAGTGTAGATGAACTTTAGAGAGTGATGTGTTAAGTTGTAATCCTGTATATCCGTATATACAGAGCACCTTGGGAGGCAAATGGTCACAGCACATGCCATGTAACCAGGGGCATAGAGGGGAATAAATACAAGTCACACAAACTCAGTTTATCCACCTCTTTGAAATGAGGCTGAGTGTTTACTCATATTTTCAGATCAATCAATGAGGGGAAACAAGGTGGGTAACCACAGTTTACCCACAGTTATCCAACTCTGTATTTACCACTACGCCCCTGCATATAACCGCAATGTCGACTCCAGCCAGCCACCTTTGTTGCATGCCATGTCCCTCTCTCTCCCCCATTTCCTGTCTGCCTCTTCACCTCACTGTGTCCAATGAAGGTGAAAAATTCCCCCAGAATATTTTCCTTATAATTACTGCTATTCATACTTTTTTGTACATAAGTATTTCCATCAGCTGGGAGGAAATACTGTATTCTGTAAAAACTATTCTGAAAAGAGATGGTTGTACTGTTATTTATCTGGTGTTTGTAGTGATGTCTTAAATCACATGATTAAACGATTTCATGTAAGTAAACTGGAAACAATCTCAAATGATCAAAACGACTGAAGCAAGTTAAACAAAAAACTGTGAAACAAAGCATGACATGTTTAATTGCACTCTTAGTGTTGATTAACATAATATAAAAATGTAATTTACATGTCTGGTCAGATTCTGTTCTTGTTTACGTACTCTATGATTAGATATTTCCAGATCTAAATTGACAGACCTTTGGTAATTGCTAAAGACTGTTTGTACTTCTTGTTTTACTGTATTTTGTTAATGGGATTTTGTGACTACATATCTATAGCCTTCAACCCATGATACTGAAAGTGCAAGTATCGTATTGTATAACATTTTCAAACATTACTGAATTAAAACCATACGAGTGGAAAAGTATGCTAAACACAACAAAGCACTCACCTGCTTTGAACTTTAAAGGTTAAAGGACAGTACAATACTTCATGGAGATGTGTGGGAATTTGGCTATTAAAAGACTAGCTGATAACTTAATTCTTCAAACTGGAATACATATGCAAACTTCTATAATCCTTTTCCCCAATCGACGAAGGGCGAGAAAAAGAGACATCTAAGCTCAACATCTTTCACTGAAGGGATAATTGTGCAAGTTTGGTAGAAAATTATCTGTGCACATTAATATCTCTAAAGCTACCTAAATGGGTCATAACTCTCCACAGACATAGACATTTTATAAATGCTGATAATTTTGATTTGACTTGAGGACTTGAACTGTATGTGGGACACTGACATATCTGAACTGGGTGGATGAGAGACGAATGATCTACTTCTCTGGCCTCTGAAAGTCTAAAAGTAATCATGGAGAAAAGATACCGCCCCAGGCGAACTATTTAACTTTGATAGATACAGACAGGCAGGCAGGCAGACAGACAGACAGACAGGGCACTTAACTTTCCTGTCCTGTTAATCATTTATCTGTCAATTAAAATATCCACTTTGGTAAATTGTCTACTATTAATTACATTACTGAAATCCAGCTTCTCCTAGGTAAAATATATATATATATATATATATTTGTAATCCCTCTCAAAGAGATAACTCAGATATTTTGAAGTGGGGTTATATGAGGTACTTAGTCAGTGTATTACCTGAAGTAGATGATGGTCGACATGGGCCTAATTTGGAAAAGCAGCATACAGTACTGGTGTAAGAACTTAAGCAAAGAACTGCTGTGGACAGAGTCAGCAGAAAAGCATATTTTATTCATTCATTATCCGTAACTGCTTATGTTTGAAGGGTTGCAGGGTGGCTGGAGTCTATCCCAGCTGACAAAGGTGGGGTGCAACCTGGCAAAGTTGCAAGTTCATCTCAGGGCTGACACACAGAGACAAAGACCCATTCATGCTCACATTCACAGCTACAGGCAATTTAGAGTCGCCAATTGACCTATTAAGCTTTTAAGCTGCATGTCTTTGGACTGTGGGAGGAAGCTGGAGTACCGGGAGAAAACTTGGACACAGGAAGCACATGCAAACTCTGCACAGAAAGCCAACAACTCCCCAGCCATCAGACATCCTTTTCTAACAGGTAACCACCCTTATATAAACCAAATATCACTCTCTCCAAACAAGCCCAACTCCATAGAAATCAGTAATTTTAACTCGCAGAACACAGCAGTTGCTGGACTTAAGCTGATATTAATTTTTTGGCAAAAAAATATGTTTTGCCGCTGACCCTGTCCGCAGCATTACATGGCTTAGCTTTCTACACTGGTACGCTTACTGCTTCTCAAAACTGGGTCCATGATGACTGCCATCCACTGTAGGTAAAACACTGCCTATGGACAAATACCTGACAAGTACCTTATTAAAGATGAAACGGCATATAATGTGGTGAACATTTTTTAAAAGTACTGATACAATCATTTCACCAAATTTTATGTTGAAAATCTCTAAGCCATTTAAAATCTCATGTCATTTGCTATGTCAGTAATTCTACTGATGCAAAACAAACCCACATTGCTGCTGTGCCTGCGTCTGGGAGACTATTGCCAACTTTGGTTGATGGACAGTATGAGACTATACACCCAAAAGTCATGTAGGTGATGTCATGACTTTCTCCCTCCAAAAGCTAACATTAGCTGCTGAAGTCGCCTGTGTGTTTTTGTACCAGGATGTAGTCACACAAGAGCAGATCTTACTCGTTCTTTCTCTTCATGTTTGATAAAAGGACCAGGAATGGCTGGATTTCACACACACTCATACTTCAGGTAAGACAACATCACAAAGGGCAGCAAGATCATTGGTGGTGACGTTATTGTGCAAGACGAGAAATGGAGCTCTGAAAAAACTGAGACTTTCTTGACTTGTAAAATTATGTTTAAACTGACAAACAACATATGTGAAAATCATTCTCTCGCCATAGACACCCATTCACATTTGTTTCCTAAGTTAGATCCAATGGGACACACCAGAAGGGGCATCACTTTCTTCTCTATACCTGATAAAACCCATGTTTGCATTCACTATCTGGTTCATTATAATATATCTATGTATACAACCCCACCTCAAAATATCCAAAGTATCTCTTTAAGTCTGTTCAGGTTTCTGTTTGTTCTGTTTTGCATGACATCATGCCTGTTTTAACCTGTCTGTTATCTTATTATCTTTTCAACAAGGACTGAATTGGCTGTTTGTTGCCTCTTATTTACCTTTAGAGTTGTCAAAACAAACCTCTCTCTCCATCTTCTCTATCCAGCACAGCCTGTGGTAAACTGGCCGTACGGATTGTGGGACTTCTCCACTGAAGTTACAGCCAAAACTTTTATATAAAAACCCATTTTGTTGTACTTCCAACGCTATTTTTACCCAACGTGAAATTATAGTTGGCAGGTAGCTAGCCTGAAGCGGGGACAAGCACCGTGATGAAAGAGGGAAAAAAATAGGTCATAACGCGGCTCCACGGGCGAATCATGATTCACCACTCAGGCTTACGGAGGGAGGCGTTTTGAGCCGAGCAGATGATGGTGGGAGCGATGCAGCAAACCACAAATGATAATCTCATCCAAGGCGATCAACTGCTGCTGGTCCAGTATACATACAGGAGTATCTCATGTGTGAACGCTGCCGGCCCGGTTTCATAACCATGGCAACCGGAATCCCCTCGCGCCTGAAAAAGGGGGCGTTACTCCTGCTAGCAAGTAGAAAACGGGCTACAAACAAACGGAAAATAACGGCTACCTTTGGGCATTTTCTTCACGTTTGTTGCTTATTTTCTCGCTTAAAAGTCCCATCGGCGCTGCTCAGGGTGTTTCATTTCACTAACAGCCACACATGTGTGAAAACTTTTGACACATACGCCCACGGTTGTCCACACATGCAGGCAGCCGTGAAGCCGTTGTCCCACTACACGGTAACCCGACACTGCATCGTCCCCACAACAGGTGACGATGCACCGGTGCTGGAGCCAGGAGGGCTGTGTATGTATTTATATCCCAGCAGTATGTGACAGTATGGCCCATTTTCTGTGCTGTGGCAGCAGCAGGGCCTGTCCGAGCGGTCACTTCACTCACCTCTATCCATTTCTGAGCCTCCTGACAGGCTGGTTCGGGGTGGTTCGGCTCCGGCCGCTCCGCGTCGTCCCGCGGCGAGGCGTTCGGGGCATCTCGACCTGCTGCGGGGGTAGCCATCTCCGGGCAGGCCGTTCAACGAGGACCGGAGAGTATCGGACGATGAGGACACGGTGATATGTGATAAGACGTGTGTGTGATGTTATCCTCGCTTTCTACAGTCAACCACTCCACAACTCCTCGTCCTGCGCAGTCGGAGAGCCCTGCTCAAACTGAGGCTGCACGGAGATGGAGAAGAAGCCCCTCACGACCCCCGACGCTGCAACACGAACCGACCAAAGAGGCGCTAAAAATAACGATTCTTGAACACTGGCAGCCGGACTGCGCGAAGCTGACTGTCCCTGTCGCTGCCGCGCAATTTAGGAGACGTGAACGCGCAGTCAGGAATCTATGCGGGGGGAGGTCGAGAGAGATAGAAACAGATAGGACAGAGAGAGAGAGATGGGGGGATTGCAAAAGATGTCCCGTTACTTGACGGTTCCCATGCGCCAACCGGAGGAGGCTGTTTGAGCAGATACGCTTCATGCTTACCTGAGAAATAGACAGCCTGCAGGCTTTTAAAATGGAGAGCAAAACAATGTCAAAAAGTAGAGCTTTAAGGAATTCATTGCTCTGAAGGTGTGGAAGAAGACGATTTACTTGAGTTGATACCACAGTGTTAAAAAACAGTTTCAAGTATAAAGTCCTGCATTCAACATCTACTTGAATGAAAACTTAAAGTTAAAGTACTCATTATGCAGACTGGCACATTTCATAAACCACTGGATTATAGCTATTGATGCATTAATGTGTTCATGACTTCAGTATGTAGCTGATAAATGAGCCTCATCGATGCTGGATTTTGGGGGCCGAGAACGACATAAAGGAGTAAAACATCATATTGGCTGATATTCTTTATTTATATAAAATCCAAAATGACACAGGGCAATGAAACAGTAAACTTTCACTAGTTTTTTAAATAAGTTTAAAAACACAAACAGAACAGCTTGTGTTTTGAACAGCTATAAAACTGAAAACATTTAAAATAAATAAAAAGGATTGGATTGGATTGGATGACTGATACTAGTCTGGTTCTAATAAATATGGAGCTAACTTACTGCTGGGTAGTGTGTGAATTTCAATACAGTTTTATCTTTGTCTACAATTATACATCATAATTTATTTGTTGATTACAGTTGTATATTTTGTATTATTAATTTGAATCTTGGTCTGCAAAGTAGCTAGCAACTAAAATCATCAAATAAATGTTGTGGAATATAAAGTACAATGTTTGTCTCTGAAATGTAGTGGAATATACAGTAAAGAAAAATGGAAATACTTAAAGTGCAAGTACATCAAAAATGTACAGAACTTGAGTAACTGTTCTTAGTTCCTTTCCACCACTGTTGCTCTTTTTGAACCCATCAAAGATAGTTTGAGATACACACAGGGAGCACAAATGGGAAATCATACCTTCTAATCTAGTTACAGTTTATCATTATGCCACTTGGAGTGACTTCTTCAATCAGAGCTATAGGAAGGATTTATGTTATGTAAGCCAAAGGACACCAAAACAATTTAATTTTTATTCTGCATACAGTAAGGTCTAAATGATGTTTTCAAGCCTTCCCAAAGGAACTACCCTAGAGCCCTCAGACCATCAGGAGCCCCAAAGCCCCCAGGACAGTTTTATTGTTTTGTTAATTTAATTAATTGCAAATTAGTGTGGGAATATGCACCACCATATGCACAATCTAAACTGAATTATTACTGTAATTTTACTACTTTGTTAGATGACTGTGTCAATTTAGTTTTAATATCTTTATTATTTCGGTTGATATTGTGCTTAGATGGTGCTTTTTTTTCCTAAACGTAGTTGTGTTTAATCAAATTATCACAGACAAAAAAATAGTAGTCTAAACCACACAATGTATAATTGTCTGGAAGAGAAATAATAAATTCTGTATTAATTTATACATTTAGCCCATTTAGTTATCAGTAATGTTGAAACTAATATATCAGTTGTGTACTTGGTTTATAGCTCCTGTTTTCTAGTATTAGATGCAAATGTGACCTTTTCAAGCTGGTCATAGCAAAGTAAAACTTGTACTAAACAAAGGACACAACCAAGGCATAGGACCCTTTTCTCAACATACAGATATCGGTCTTTATGTTTATTTGTACAAGGACTTAAGTATACATCCCTGCCTTTGGAAGGATCTGTGTTCACCACTGAGCAACATAATAGCCCTTTTAGACAAATGATGGCAAATGCTAGCTACACTTGAGTACTTTTTCTTTATCACAATCTTTCATTTAGGTCAATATCACACTGTGCCTGCTCTTTTGCACCACAGAGAAAGGTCTTGTGTCTGTATCCAGAGTGACCAGAAAATATATCGACAGCTCTTTAATCCTCCTCCTGTTTTAGCCGGTTACAGCTGAACTGCAGCCAAGAACGGTCAGGATGAGCCTCAAGCTGTGAGGGCCTCAGGACATTAAACACTTCATCACCTCATGTGACAAAAGTATGAATGGGTGTCAGCTAAAACCTGCACTGGTGGCTGGGGGAAGCTAAGACAAGGATATAGATCAGTGGGTTTTAAAGTAAGAGTTGGAAAGGTTTAGAGCTTCAACCAAACACTACTTTCATCATACATTAATCTTTCAAGTATTTTCTCGATTAATCATCCAATTTATGAAATATAAATTTCAAAAAGGATTGTTCGTATTTTTAGACCCTACAAAAAATGAAAGAAACAATTGTATCAAAATAGTTACAGATTAAAGGTAGAATTGGTGAGATTCGTCAACGCACAGAAAGATACCAGGATGTCAAACACTGACATTTTGGTTTGGCAAAGAATCCTGATCACATCAAAATAATGAGGAAACTAAGGAAATACAGGCAGTGGGCAGGGTCTCTGCAGATACAGCCACCACCACACACATCTACTGGCTCACAGTGATGATTGGGATTATGTTTATATGAGTCTCCACACTATTTTTAAAGAGAATGTTGCATATTATACCTTTGATTTTCGATCCATCAACTAATTAATTAATTAATTAATTAATTAATTAATCATTTCAACAGGTATAAAGACAGTTAACAGCATTACCATATAACAAATAATACTAGAGATGTTTAAATACTATTTTTTCCTTCCTGATGCTGATTCTGATATCTGAACTTCGCTTATCAGCCAATACAGACTACCACTCTGACACTGCATTAAAATTTGCTATCATTATTATATGGGCTGGCTCAGGTAAAAAAAAAAAAAAAAAAGACGACTCATGAATAATTGCTGGAAATTAGCAGGATCTGCTAAATTCTATGATATCAGTTCTGTGCATAGACTAGCTTAATTGCTGAAACCCAATCCAGCATTTTAAGCTGTATCGAAGGCATTTCTGATGCTGTTATGGACATCAAGACAACCCTATATAACACTGACATCCACCTTGGGACATTTAACATCACTTTCTTTTTTATATCACAGCATAACTTAGTGCACCCTTGGCAGGTAGGCAGGTACAAGCTGGAATCCCATTTTTGTACTAACCAATACAAACACACCCAGAGATACATAGTGTATAAGTTTAATGTTTGCTTTATTTAATTCCCACAGCTGCATCACCAGTAGAACTACAGCAACATAGTATTTAGAAAGTGCAGAAAGGTAAACAATTGGTGCACATACAGCAATATCACTCTGCACTGCACAACAACAACCCAACATAGAGTAGCACTTATTTCAATGGTCCCTATCATGTCAGGAGAGTATTTAAGTTAAACTTGCACACTAACAGTGTTTGACTATTTGAGAATTTGTGGATTGTTAACTGAAGAGCCATTTTCAAGTGCAAGTGCAAACAATTGTATTAACACATTTTTGGAAACAGATAAACTCAACAAAGAAAGTGACTTTACTTCTCAAAGAAAACTTCAGTTTTTCAGAGAAATGTCAGTGACACCCAAGGACAGCACTGAAAAGGTTGCGTGCATGTTCCGAACAATGGTTAAATTATTCCTACGGATACATTTGGGCTGTTCTGAGGAATGTCAGATCCTTATAAACTCAACCACACAGCAACTGAAGGCATTCAGAGAATCAGGCAAAATGTTTCTCCAGACAAGTTTTCTGCCTTTTCCTTCTCACTTATCTTTACCATCCTTATTGGCACAAAAGGTATTAAGCATCAGTATTTTGAGTTTGACACAGATGCACCAATGACTACACACAAAAAAGTAGCAAAAAAAAACAAAAAAAAAACACATGCACACAAGCAGTGGTGAGACCCGACCTCATGTTTTACAATTTCCATTGCTGAATGACATTTCACATAAAAACGCTTGGACAAGCTTGTATCAGTTAGTGTCAGCAGAACAAAAGGTTTGATGGTGGATTTGTGTGTACATGTGCTAAAGAATGCTTTGTTCATGAGATGAGAGTACAGTGTGTGGAAACAGTATGTGCTTTATAGTGCATAGTGTCTGCAGATGTATGTGTTTGCAGGTTGTTATGGGTGCCTGCTGATTGTGTTTGCCGTGTGAATGCTCCAGGACATTTTGGTTTACAGTTTGGTTGTGGTGCTTCCTACCAAGTATCTAACTGTGACAAAGAGCCACGGAAGAAAAACGGACCTCGCCTTGCTCTCTCTCCATGAATCCACGGCACACTTTGGCTGCATCCTGGGAAGGTATAAAAAAGAAAAAAAGAAAAGTAGATATACTATTGTGTAAATTTTTGACCCAAGTTTTTTATTTTTTTTTTTTATTCCAATGTACACAAACTACTGTATAAACAAAAAACTGAAATGTTTCAATTACACTCCCATTTCTGAAATCTGAGATTAGATATCATGTAGGAAAGACTGTCCTAAAGATGAAAGTTTTTTGATATTTATAGTGGGAGCAGACAACTTTTTAACTCCCCTTTGTGTTTACAAGTAATTGCCACAATGACAACACCTGTACATAGCAACGATCAGCAGAGGTAGCTCCATGGAGAAATGATCAAGACTACTTTGGATTATAAGAGAGAAGAAAGTAGCATGTTCACTAAAGAGGTAAATTATTGTGATGTGCATCACATTAATAACATAGTTTGAGTGATGTTATCCTATCCTAGTAACTACAGCGGTTGGTAGGAGAAAAAGCATGAATTGAATGAAGCAATGAATTTGGTTATCAGTTGAGTCTATAATGGAGACATGATTTTCCCAGGAAATATCATGGCCTATGGAAGACAGAATTGCTAATACATTACTAATGATCATTTCTCAGAAATCTCATTGTGTTAATATTTTGTGAAACCAGCAATAGTCATCTCTACAATATTGTCATTAGACTTCAATATTGGCGTATTTGGTCAAAAATATTTTTGACAGTTTATATTGTCCATATTGCCCAGCCTTATTATGAACAACTGATTATATTATATTTTGCTAATATTTCCCACACATACTCTTCAGTAGGATTGTGTATAGGGGCCCTCAACTGTAGTATCAATCTATGTTGGTTGCTCTGCTTTTACTTAAGGATTCGAGTAGTTCTTTAAAATGAGATCAAATAAATGATCTTAACAGTTAATGCTGCAATTTTATCACAAATGCATTTGGAGCCCTCTTGTGGTAGTTAAATGTGATACTCTAAAAGGCTCTGAGTTGAGCACAGGCATGATTCTCAATAACCTGTGTAGTACATAAGCAAAGTGGGATATGAAAGCATATTCATTCTGCTTTCCTAGGCAGCTTATTTATCTAATATTTAACAATAGATCTGGTTTGTTTGGGTCGAGGAGTTGAAGGTCAAGTGTAAGATGAACGACAACTGCCAGTAAACACACTGCAACACAAAACAACACTGCTTAAATTCAAACTATCCTTACATTAAGATTGTAGACAATGATATTTCATTTGTATTAAACCATTTATTAATGTTAACCGTCTTCTTTACAGTCTTCACTTTTTTGTGAACCCTACTGGAGATTTGAGAGTGTGCATTAGCCCAGTTTATTGATTGAATCAAGATACTCAGGAGCAGCCACTCCCTTTTCCAGTTTAATACCATGACTCATCACAGACATGTGCACAAAGCAACTTGGCTCACAATTGTATTTCAACATATCCAGAACTGAAACAAAATGTTGAATGACCACAGTTGAACCTACCGTTATGAAAGACTCATCTTTAGTTGGTCCGTGCTTCACTGGCCCGTTCATTCTCCCATCTTAAAAACAAATAAGATAGTTAGGAATCCACAACATGAAAACATATACACAAGTCTAGATGAAGGAGGTGACATGCTTACCAAATTCATACAGCTGTCCATTTACATTGACAAAGGCAACAAAGTGGAAGTTGACTTTGTCAGCTTCTGGCTGTGAAAGTTGAGATATGAGGAATTAATATTCACAGTTAATATTGTGATAGCACAACAAAGCAACTTGTTGTCATCAACACCACATGCAACTTAAATACAAAGTGTCTCATCTGTCCAATACCCCTTTCACAAAGACACACTGATGCAGGTCATTGCAAGGGTCTATTTGAATAAGTCAACATGCATCTCAGGTTTTTATCAGCTAAATGTATGGAAATATATTCCAAATGGACTCTCAGTAAAAGTGCCAAGGAAGGTGACAACTGTCTCATATAAATGAGTTCAACGCAGGTCAAACAGATATTGAGCACCTGCGTCACATCTGCTGCCTGAGAGGGATATAAGATGTTAGTCATTAGTAGTTGATATTGTGGTTAAGAATCTTACCCTACACTGGCCCTGTGCTGCAACCTCATTGTGAGCATCACGAATTGCCTGGAGACAAGAAATTCAGAACATGTAATTTTAATACTGCTAAAACAGACCATTCTACTCTTTAAAATACAAACTAAGCAGTGAAACTTGAAAAAAAGCACCTTACATTCTTTAAAACAGCTGTCAAACTGCCCTCACACAGACAAGGATTAAGCAGTCTTTGGCGCCCCCAAGTGGATAACATGTAAACTATTAAATACTAACATTCGTTCATTCTAGAAAGTAGGTGTTTTAGGTTTATTTCAACATTTTATATAGAGTTTATATTTGTATTTAACACAGTAACCATATATACAAACAAAAGAGAAAAAAGATATAAAAAGCACATTTTGGTTGACAAGCAGATGCCTTTTTAACTGCCTCTGATCATTAGCTTATAAACATTAAAATCTTGCAGATACCATTTAAAATGATTAAAACCTCTGCTGATTGAATTCTAAATTTATTTAATAGCTGAATATCCATTCTTCAAATTCAATTATCAAATCAAATCTGTTTATTGTCATTTTTACCATTTTGCCAGAAAAACATATAGCAGCTTCAACAGTGTATGTGTCTATCTAACCTGGTTCTCCTCCAGATGTTTGGCACGGTCATCAGCCGACATGTTTGCAGTCTCATCAAGAAACTTCTTCAGGACAGAGCCACTGGCTGAAAAGACCAAATGCAGTGTCAAGTTAATTGTAGAGATGCCATTCATTTATTCATTCACATCATCTAAGATTAAATTATCCAAATTCACAACATACCACACCAAATAATTGTATAACCAGTCAACATGGGGCAATTGAAATAAAGGAGAATTCGTATTAGTGCCATCCTCGCTGCTCCAACCAGCACAATTCAACAAATACATTTGAACATACTTGTTTTTTCTTAAGAAATAAACTGGAGAACTAACCCTGTATTTGTGATTTAACCTGGCAGAAAAATTGGGTTCTGCTCCATGCCCTAACAGTGCAGCATTTACTCTGGTGGATCTATTTTTAACCCATTTCTGTGCCAATTCTCATACCCTAATAATATTAAATTTCGGGTTTATACATGCGTACATAATACACCTGCTTATAAGCTTAATTCTGGGGGAAATGTCACTGTCAGAGATGGGGAAATCTGGGCATTTTCCCAACACCAAAAACTAACTAAAACTACACTAAAATTAATGCATTACTTGAAATTTGAACCATGAAAGCAAAAAATCTCTGCACCTTGAAAAGTAACTGCTGAGTCATTGATTCTGACCAACAGCTCATTTTACAAATATTCTATATATAAATATATATTAATAACTGTATTGTTTTTTCCTTACTATGATACCAATGCTTATTTGATTTGCACTCACCAAATATCGGTTTGCTTTTGTTGTTGGCCACAGCATGCAGCAGGGCAATGGTGCCACAGGAATTGCCTGCTGTCTGCTTCAGGAAATAAACCTCAGAGTCTCCTGCAACCTTGTCTGCCTGCTGCTGTCTGAAAGACTCATGCTGCCATACACACAGACAGACATATACACAGGCAGACACACAAACACAGAGCTTAGTCATCATGGTCATTTACCCATGAGTACAGTCAATTATTCCATTTAAATGCGCACATGGATTCAGGTCACAGTCTGTCCTCCTTCCAGGTGTCCATGGCTGAGAGGAGGTTGTCTGGTTAAGGTTCTACCTATCAGCTACTCAATGTCATACTGAATCCATACTCTTCACTTAAATTTTACAATCTACATATATCGATATTTGTCATAAAACGTTCTATATACAGTGATTTTTTGCTGATCTATTCTGTACACCTAAAGATCTATTGCATGGTTGCCAGTCCTGGAAGAGGGATCCGTCCAATCTTCTATTGTTCTCTCCTCAGATGGGCATTTTTCACAGTTTTCTGATATGTAGATCAACTGATATCAGATTTTCACAACACAACTACTATAACTAACTGTAAAAAAGTATTTAAAAAAAAGTGCAATTACACTTAATAGATAGTGAAAATGTGTCTGTGTGAGGAGGGAGTGTTGGGAGAGGGAGAAAACAAGAACGGAAAGAAACTGATTATGTTTTAAGAAGCACTGAATTGCCATATGAGTATAATTAACAAATAAATAATATTTAACTTAAATATCAGGGTTATCACCAATAATGGTACATCACAATACCCTTAACGACAATACAAACAAATCCTACATTAGATTAGAGTCTGTATGTCTGTGCTTGACAAGATAATTAGACTTCATATTGACAAAAAAAAAGGTGAGCATCTGCTGATTCATCTCTTCGCCACCATCCCACTCTCTCCATATCCTACCCATCACATATTACAGCTCTTTCTCCCCCTCCATTCATGCCCTCCCTGCACCTCAGTCTCACCCCACCCCAGACAGCCTGTATCAGCAGCTTACCCCACCCCTCGGTCCTTCTCTTCCAGGAAGTAGTCTCCACCACCACCACCCCATTGATTATTACCTGTTGTGTCAGTGGGAAGAGCAGCATCAAGGCACAGCATGGCTTCGGGACGGCGGAGAGTTGCTCATCCTCCAGCCCCACCACGTCCACGAAACGCCAGCTCTCATCCACACCGAGGCATTTCATCAACTGAAACACACAGCCAGGAACACAATAAACAAAACACGGTGGCGTAAATAGATGTGAAACAATCGAGGCTTCAGAGACGACACGTATGAATGATCCTTTATGATGGTGTTCAAAGATGCTGCGTTGTATTGGTCCAGTCCGACCACACCCTTCAGCCTAGACACAGGGGACAGCGCTGGAAATGATGCTGAGGAGATAATAGCTGCTCCTGGTTGTTGTCGCATCTCATTTTGATATTACCCATCACTTTTTCTTTTACCTATACAGCTCACAATACCAATACAACCTATGTATTGATTGCGTGGTTTGCGACACGGTGGCCTGGTGGCGTTTTAACGGTCGTGTCAGTTGCAAGCTAGCTACAGTAAAACTTACCTGACAGTTGAATCGAACCGTTAACAACAGGTCGCCATTACGTTTGCTACTCACCATGTTCAGCATCTGAAAACACATAAACACAGACGACAGGTGAGTTTACTGCCTGTGAAAACGTTAGTTTTTTTTTTAAAGTTAAGAAAACACGGTTAATCTCCCACCTCTGGGTTGATTTCCATCGCGGTCCACTCCATTTTGGCACTGTTTCGGCGTGACTTCGCAAGTTTTAAACGATGTGTTGTTGCCTTTGTGCTCTGACGGTTCCTGCAGCTGTCAGTTCAGTGGAAGTTACAGAGCGTACCCGCACTTTATGCTGCCGGTCGTACCACTTACCGGCAGACAGGGGGGTGGGCTCAGATCAAATAACCGGTGGTGCGCATATTCAACCGACCTCATGAGAAATATCAGAGTGACTTAAATGCTATAATTTACTTGCTAACTGTTAAGCTATGTAGTGACAGCCTAGGAAGAACTATACCCTCTTTAAGAAACATATTTAAGTTAAATCACACCGGTAAATGTGAGATGATTCCAATCACACACGCTTTTTCTAGAAGGAAAGGAGTGACGTAAGAATAATTCCCTATCCCTATCAATTCCTATTGAATATGATATAACTTGATCAACCACGCTGCTTCTGCTTCATGAGTTTTATATTGGACTTTTTAGACTAGTAGTTGAAGTCAATCTCATTGCTAAATGCAATGCGCAGATTACATGTTAATCAGTCAGGCCATTAAATGACTTACGTCTTAAAATTTGGCCGACAGGTCTTGTGTTTATTCCATAGAAATTGCTGTTGCTCCTTCTACGGAGGTACAGCAGTAAATGCAAAAGCTTTCAATTAATTTTTGTGTAGTTCTTTAGCATCTGGTGTGGCTGCATGTACTTAGTGACTGTTTTGAAAATACAGTGGCTCTTGTATGAAAAGAATTCCCACATCTTAAGTGAAATAACTGTGCCATTTGTGGAAATACAATGATAGCACATTATATTAATGTTCCTCCGTAACTTAGGTATAACATCCAATATAAAGAAATATTGTAGTACTTTGGACTGTGTTTGTATGCCCTGTAATGGTCAGGCACCACTCAGACATCCAGAATGCTATAGATATAAAGAGAAATACATTAAAACACATACATACATTAAAAAAGCATTTAAAATACAATAAAAAGCCAAAATAGGTAGATAAATGGTCAAAGACTAAAGCAATTGCATTTAAAATACAATAAAAAAGAGAAATATAGTATAGAGAATAGTAATAGATTACTTTAACAATAGGTTATGTATCTACTTTATTGGCAAGCTGCAGTAAATAATAATGTTTTAAGCTCTGATTTGAGATGACATTTTAAGCAGTACTCAGGCATTCAGTAAACTTGTTTTAATGATAGAAGATAGAACATGGTAATGTTTTTCCAATGCGAAAATGTCTGTGGAAATTTACTGTTGTTGTTTTTGTCTTTTTAGGATCATAACCAATTGTTTTAGCATACACATATAGAACTAAATAGCATGCAGTAAGCTAATTTAACTAAAATCTTTGTTTTATCCCTAAACAGTGTATAAAGGATTTTCATTTCACTTTTGAGGATCTACTCTGATCCTGACCTGGTGTTCTGGATTTAAAGAACACTGGAACTGAAATCTTTCTTAGTCCACCATGATATGCAAGCAAGGACAAGGCATCACATGCTTGCTTACTGGAATCAATATAACATCATCCGAAGCACAACAGACTGCAGTTGAGAAATGTGACCATAATCCAAGATGGTGCTATTGTACCAGTAAAGAGCAATATGCTGTTTTATATAGAGAGAGTGTGGTTGAAAATTCCATGCATATTCACTCTCATGGTACAGTTATAGACTGGTGTCCTGTTTTCCCAGTTTTTCTGCACCTGTTTGTTCGTGTTAGTGTATAAGCATTTGTCTGTGTAAGTACCTGATTGCTCATGTTTGTACATGTGTGACAGTGAGAAGAACTGTCACTTTGTGCTCCCCTGTCTGTTTTATTTTTTGGTTGTGGGTCCATGGCTCATCACTATTACGTCCTCCTGGTAGCAATTTAACCTGTCTGCACCTGCTTTTAAGGCGATGATCGTAGTGTGAACAGTGATGACTTTAATAATTATAAAACACACACTCTTTGCATTCTGTTAAGATTTCATTATGTCTGCCAGGTGTAAGAGAGAAGGAAGGGGACTAAATAACGCTGAGTCACTGAGAGTGACTTACTGCCATCACAGTTTAGCTTGTAATTTTGTAATCCTTGTAATTTTGTAGTATTTTGATTGTTTTTAAAATAATGCATTTCATTTTTTTTAATTTTTAGACATTCCTCCATGTACCACTAGATGGTGCTAGGACCAAAGTGTGGTACTAGTACCACACTTAGAGAATCTAGATCTTAAAGAAACCTGCACAACAGGCCTATTCAATTACTTGAAGGGCCAGATTAAAAAAGTGAAGTGCAGGACATTTAGATTTTCTATGTTTGACCAGTAAAGTTTAAATGTGTGAAACAGTTCAATTTTTTTTTTTTTTTTTAACTTTTTTTCTCATTAGTTTTCACAATTTGAAAAGAAACGTACAAAAGCACAGGGGAAACAATGCATCTTTGTAATGGTAGAAGTAGCTTGATGATTTAATAAACACAGTGTTGCATTTAATATCTTTTTTCTTCAGTTTGACTCTCCCTAAGTCCCTCTGCTTTAACAGCCTGAGTTAACATTTTAATAAATGGTCTCCGTACAGTCACTACCAGCGAATGGGAAATTAGCATCTTTCTCATTTGAAGAAATTATTTATTTATGCTTTTTCTTCTTATTCATAAAGGATGAATTGGCTGGACCTAGGTCGATAAAGGGCTAGTTGAATAGGCCTGCTGCACAAAAACACTTAATTCAAAACTTTGCACAAATCTCAGCTGGTTGCGTCATGCAGTTGTGGTGGCATTGCAGTAGGTGCGTCACCACCTGTTGCCTGACAGAGATCTGCACTGTATTGACCTCTAGTTTTTGCCTTGTTACACTGAGTACACATTACATGCCGGACATTCCCAAAGAGGGCAACCTCAGATTCTTTTGAGCTATGTCGTTTAAAGGTTTAAATTTGGGATAATACTAAAAAAAAAAATGAAGTAAAATAAATGAGGCCTTTGAGACCATAACTCTCTGGGCTCTCCAAATACAGTTATACAGTGCAACATTTCTTTGTGATGCATGTGGACATTAATTGAATAATTTCTCCCTCAACAATGTGCCATGTTTTATATTGAGTCAGTAGGCCCCTTTCTATAAATATTAGGGTTGTGCTGTAGCTACAACATGCATGTTTTATTCATGCAGGGTGGTAATCAGAGGTGAAGACAGACAATCCCAAGAGGTATTGGTGATGTCAGTGGCTCTGTGTGTGTGAAAGAGGGAAAGATTACCTGCAGGTTTATGGGTTCATGGGTCAGCGTGATATTAGCAGCTGCTGATTTATTTTGTCTGTGTCCATGTGTTTGTGTGGGTATTTAAACAGAATATTTGTGGGTTTGTTACAAACAATAGCGAGGCAGTGGTCTGTAGAAGCAGATGAAGACAAGAAAGGTGAGAACTCCCGTCTTTATTTCATTTCTTGTTTTCTCCGATTGCATTGCGGATGTGGATGAAGCAGTCAGACAACTGAGGACACTGATAAGTTTGGATGCTTATTAGCTCACATGATATTCAGCTGCATCCTGGAGACAATATAACTCACACTTGTTGCTATGATCAGCATCTCTGCTCTGAAATCTATCTGACTGGGAAGAAACTTGTCACTATTGTTTCCTGCTACAGAAAGTTTATGAACAGCTGGTGAAAGCAACAGTGATGATCGTGGTCCACGCAAGATAAGGAAAACCAAATATTTACATGTGGACAACAGAACACAACTGGAGTTCACTTATTATCTCCTAAATGTCAAAAAGGAACTTGAGGAATCTAATTTTGATCTTTGAACTACTTCTTCCTGTGCACACCGTCATGCCTGGCCCAGCATATTTTGTTGATACGATCGGTACACCTCCTTTGCCAGCAGGTTGGGGATGGAGCGTGGCGGTGTACATTTGTCTCTTTGTCTCACTCAGCATGCTGCTGACTCTGTTTCTCTGGTTCTTACTTCAACAATCACAATGCTACAGATACAGAAAGTGACGATGGACTGTGACCTACACCTGCTATCTCAGAACAGACAGTTAGTGTGTGTGACTGGACGCCTTTGAATGTGTTTTATTGACTCTGTAACATTTTAAATATTTAATATATGCATGTATGCATTGTATAGTCTCATATAGAAAAGAAATGGGGAGAAAATTCATTGCCTCTAATACTAAATGTTTGTTTTAATGTATGGCATGTCTTATAAGACTTGTATGTGTCACACGAAGATTTATTAATGAAAGTAGCCATTTTTGCATTTTTGTCATTCAACACAGTTTTTAGAATTAAGTATGAATCAAGTAAACATTAGGTATGTTTCATATTTCATCTAACTTCTGATTTTATTACCTTGATTCTGATTTTACCATGTTATTGTTTTTGCATCTTGCCTTCTCTGTACTATTGCATTATTGTACTTTTTTGCCTTCTTTGTATTATTGCTGACATTGTATTATTGTGTCTATTTCTTCACTTGTGTTGAGACAGACACTACCCCATTTGCCTTGACTGGAAAACACCCACTGTTTTAAAATGTGCTGTAATAATATAAATAAACTGACTTGACTTGATATTCTCATGGAGGTTTTACAAATCTTGGGTTCCCATTTAGACACGACTATTAATGGTTTACCAACTCATATACGTTTGATATTACACTGATTTACTGAGGACTTTTTATCTGGTTTGACTGTAATAGATTATATACATATTTATATATACAAACACTTATCCAATAAAACAAAATGTATACATTTTTGACATGGGGTACTACAACGTTTGAAACATTTTACACCTCAAGTGATAACATTTCACACAAAAACAGACCAAGGTTTTCAGAGCGATATTGCTTCAATTACAAGTGGTTTGCTTATGTGTACTTTAAATATGATCTTAACCAGATAACAGTTTCGAGCTGCCATGTAAACGTCTGTAAATGCCACCTGATGGAGTCTGCTCAGTTGTCATGGCGATAGCTCAGTCGTCATCACATAACCTAACATGGAACTTTGGTGAAGTGGTATAAACACTATGAAATGCAATGTATACGTAGCTCTGGGGAAAAGAATACTAATGAGGGGCAAATATGGCCAACAGGTTAAAGAACTAGAGCTGTAATCAGAAAGTTGCTGAGCAGGACACCAGGACGGGGAAGTGAAAGAGCAGCATTTGCTGCTCCCTTATTATCTCCACTGAGATTCCCTTGAGCAAGGCAAATAATCCCCAGCTGCCCCAGTGGCGCTGCTCAGTAATAAACAGCTCAGACAGCTCAGTGGGTGTTCTGGGGACCTGCAGTACCGACAGGTGTGAATGAACATGTGCAGATGTGTAACGTTCATCAGTGAAACTCCACTGAAACGCATGTTTAAAACTACCAGTACTGCGTATTACAGACTATTTTTTACAGAGGAGTACAGAGGACTGAACATTACATCACAGAGAAGTTGACCTTAGACCTTGTGGATTTAAAATTACATGAAATTTTTAGGCAATGAATTCTTGAGTACCTTGACCTTTGATCTCCAAATTCTAATCACTTATTTATTTAATCAAGTTGTTCTTGAGATATCATGTTCATGAGAATGGGACAGAGGGACAACTGTGGCCAGGACTGTCACTACCCACTTGGGTTTCTTTCTGTTTTTCTGTTTCATTTATTGCTCTTTCAAAATAAAAGACTGTCCATCCTTCTTAAAAAGCCTGTCTATGATTTTGTCATCAGAATACACTCATAACTATATGAGTGTGTTTTTAAAGCACCAAGCCACATTCTGGCTCTCACTCCTTATCTCTCTCTCTCTGTTAAGGCTCTTTGTTTGAATTGATCTGTCCCTCTCAGTTCAGTTTACTTGGTGATTTATTACCATGGTATGAAGATGCCACACATGCCAAAGGCAGAATGAATAGCAGTCACAGCTAATCAAATCCATACATTTCTATTAAGGCTGCACAATATGCTAACAAAAGTCATACTGTGATTTTTTTTTTGAAAGAGTAAGATCCTATATCCCTCAGTTTAAAGGGACCAAACTCCGTTGACAAATCCCCCCAAAATAATAAGTTTCCTTCTCTGCTCTACTGCTGCCTTTGAACTTATTTCGACAGTGCTCAGTTGCACTTGGATTCAATTACCAGGCTGCCATTGTAAATGAGATTTTTTTTATTCAATTAAAATTTTAATGTCTTGCCTCGTTAAATAAAGGTAAAAGAACAAAAGGATATTTTCTCTAGGAGACCAAAAAGGAATAGCAAGACATTAGGAGCATGAGTGTTGTTTATTGCCTTTATCTTGTAGGTGTGAGCACAGTGTAAACAGACTTTCCTGCTGTCTGCCAGCTCATTGTTACCTTGGTGCTCCGATACCGACCTTAAAGTTGCACTAATCAATATTTTAGTATTGACAATGGATCAGATGACTATATGTAAATGTCAAGGGGTCACTTGTAGCAACGAAAGCACAGATATGATCACTTAAATTTGTAATTCTGCTTTGTTCTAGGAAGTTGAAATTGTGTTTCAGCTCATTGTTTTGGTTTTATTACCCTTTAATCATTACTTAAACCTTGGTCTCATTAACCAAATGTTCTGGCTGCAGCAGCCAGCTGCTTTAAGTCAAAGATCTCTGTATGCTCCCTGCCCAACACAAAATAACACACAATGTTAGCAATTACAGCTGGTAAAAGAGTGGAGCACTTAGCAGCTTAAAGTCCAGAAATTTCCCTCAGGATTTGGTGGAGACCAAAACAGACAGAATATTGAGCTCAAATACAAGCAACATTAGCATTCATTTGGTTAGTGTCTGCTGTGTGTGTGAATAGGCACAGGGGAGAAATTAGCCCTCAGGGCTTTCTGCCTGAAACCATGTTTTTTCCCTAAACTCTGACCAAAAAGGGCTTTCTGGCAGAAAGGATAATGAAAAGGATATCTTTTCCCAATAGCTGTAAATTGCTAACACAACTTTGGTAACATTTTACAATAACAAACATAAGTACACCTAATGCTTAACTAATATATGACTCATGGTGATTTAATGCATCAATTAATGCAGGAATGCAAGAACAGTACATGTTTATTGATTTTACTTTATTTTATGTTTGTTATATTCTTGTTTTTGATTCAAATGAACACCCATATTTCTATAAGAAGTGTTAGTGTTCTGCTTTCAGAAAGACTGAGCAAATATAGGGGACTGAAATTATTTTTAATGTAACTGGAATTCAACTTATTTGATCACAAATCAATTAATGCATGAAGTGTATTAACATTTCTCAAGTGATGATCTATTACATGTAAACTAATCACATGAAGCCACACACGTGACTGATCGTTAGTGTTGAGTAACAGGATTTCATGATCCTGCACTAAATCATGCATTAAATCATCATGACTCATGCATTAGTTAAGCATTACTTAAGTATATGATTTGTACCCTTATTGTAAAGCATCACCACAACTTCATTAGATAGTGATTTCAGTGTGTTCCACTATCCCCAACAAAAAAAAAAACAATAAAAAAAAACAGCCAATACAGCTTTAAAGTTCTAGTTGTAAGACTTATGAGGTTTTCCTGGCAGACTATGGTAGAAATATAATATTCATAAATATGTTTTCATTAGTGTACAATCACCTGAAAATAAGAATCATTGTGTTTTTGTTACCTAACAGTGAGCTGTTTATATCTACAGAGGGTGCATTCTGATGGCAAACTTACTCAAAATAATGACTTAGAATTGAATTTTGAGAAAGTTTCTCATTATTAGGAGAAATTAAATCATTATTTTGAGATACTAAGTATTTATTTGGAGAAAGTTTGTCATTATTTTGAGAAAGCTGGTGATTATGATGACTTACAGGATATTTTTAATCACAAAATGGGCTTCCAGAATCAACTAAGGCTGCTGTTACTT
The DNA here is from genome assembly GCF_056507025.1 of Lutjanus erythropterus. Lineage (NCBI taxonomy): Eukaryota > Metazoa > Chordata > Actinopteri > Lutjaniformes > Lutjanidae > Lutjanus > Lutjanus erythropterus. The sequence goes on along the minus strand of NC_139319.1, from coordinate 13,252,612 downwards.
TTTTGTTGCATAATGGCACGTGTAGCCATGAATACATACCTCAAAATTAAGCATTGTGTTGTTAAACTTTAACCTTCAGTGACATCACATGTAAAATGAACAATGTCTCCATGGAAACCCACCAGGTGATATTTCGTCATTTGTCAGGTGCTACTCGCATATGGACGCATACAGGTCTTTTGTTCACATGTCCTTCAGCTGAAATGATCACACCACACTTGAAACACCATTTCCCAGAGTGCTTCGGGAGCAGGGCAGTGCCAGAGCCCGTGCGCAGCGGGGTGTGGCCCACACACGCGCACCCACACGCTCACGCGCGCAGCGGAGAGTATTTCCGAGTGGGTTTTTAGGCTCCGTCCTTCTTCTCTTCCTCTGTTCTGTCTCTGCCGGGTCTCTGAACGCCGAGCTTCATCTAACAACAAACCTCTGACAGTAAGTTTATCTTTATGACTTTAACTTTGACATATTTACTGTGTTACACTCTGCAGCATCAGACAGGTGAGACAGACAGACGTGGTCTACCTGAGGACAAAAGACAGACACGTCTGGTCTTTGGAAAGTTTGACAGCTCCACTGCACCGCTCGAGAGAGTAGATAAAGTCAGACAAACTAAAGAAACAAAGATAACAAGTTATTTACAGAGGTTTACAGTAAATATATCCGGACTAACATTTCTTCTTTCTCCAACAGACTTTTTTCTTTCCACTGAATAAACTTCCAGACTGTCAAAATGGTGAGTCATTTTCAGTTTACTTTTTTTTTCAGCTGTCAGCCTGAAGAAACACGGAAAACTTTCTCTTTAGCGGAAAACTTATATATGAGTTGTTGAAACAGTGTTTGCAAAAGTCCGTTATTTATGCAAATGTATGAGTCATAATAGTTTATACCCTCTGAACTCCAAGACAACGCCCACTTTTTTCCATATTATATAATGCCAAGATTTGATCTAAATGTAGGTGGAGTTTACAAAATGTGACTGTTTAACTGCTGATTAAACTTTAGATAACTTTTAAGTTTGCAAATAAACATAACAGCCTGTTAATTTCTGTGAATGTAGAGGATGTGGCAGAACATCTGTTTAAAATAAAGAAAAGGACGAGTGTACAGTTTAATAAGTAACTTGCTGCTATAATAAAGCGTATTCTAACATAGAAATGGTCAAATGAACACTGTTACTGATGAAACGTTCCAGTTTGTCAAGTTTAAAGTGTGTGTGTGTGTGTGTGTGTGGTTGTGGGGCTGTAAAGAGGTTTCATTTGGGGAAGTTAGGAAGTTAAGTGTATGACTCATATGGGCTCTATTCCATTCGGGTGGGTCTCTCTCTGTCTCTCCACCTCTTTCTGTGTTTAATACTCTTATTTCCACGTCTAGCCTGGAGTTTAAAGCCGCCCTCCCTCTCTTAAAGGGGAATCAGTCTCTTTCTCCCTGACTGGGTGGAGCTGTACATTAATGTAACATGAAAAATGTGATGATAGTCAGCTGTGATGATGTTAGACCGTTGCACTCTGCAGACAGTTCGTCTGGGGCTATAAATCAACTTCTTTTTAGAGTGAACTGCTCAGAAAAGTCAGTTTAATAGCTCTTTATTATACATTTGAGGCTAAGATAAGACTGCCAACCCCAGATGTTCATAACCAAAGTGTCCCAAACACAGCAGATTAATGAGAAAACAAGGAAATACATCAGAGTGTAGGAACTCTGCAGATACAGACACCACCACAAACATCATAAGCGATGACTTAAAAGGATTATGTTCATATGAGCCTATATTTTTCTTTTAAGAAGAATGTTGCATATTATGCCTTAAACAAGTATGTATGATATAGCGTGTTTCTCTGTCCCATAGACGTCAACTTCTGTCCCAAAAGAATTAGAGACACATCAATGAGCCACACCCTTCACGCTGAGCGACATATCCACGGGCACTGTAGTTTATTTTGAGTTAATCCTACATACTATACGCTGCCCTTCAGCTGGAAATACACATACACACATTGTGCTTTAGTACAACTACGTTGCCCAGTAGATTTAGGAAATTATTAGGCCTTTTTAAAACTCCTGTCATGTATTTGTGACCTTTTGTTTAAAGATGTAAGTCTTCAGTAGGAAGGAATAGGCTTTGGGCCAGCGGTGTAGCCATAATTTCAGAAAATACTCAGGTCATAAGCCTAAGCAGCCTCCCTACCCCGAGATATTTTTTAAGAGACCTGAAGTTCTGTAAAATGTTCTGGTAATCTGGATGCTTTTTCCTAATATAAATAATTTAGCCATTCTCTTTTATCCTCTTAAAAACAGCTGTGTGCTCCGGTGTTTCTTTCCAGTATTATTGTGTAATGTTACATTTTAAAATGTAAAATGTAAAGCTGCACTTTAAATACACAGGACATGATCTTTTTTTCTACAGAGCAGCTACAGGCCTGCAGGGAGAAGTGCCACAAACATGGTGGGGAACTGATGAGAGACATATTGTTGGTTTTGATCCTTTTATGGGAGTAATATTGATATTCAAGCTTAACTTTATGGACAGTAATAGTGAGGTTAGCAATAAAACACATACTTTGATGTTATGGTAGATGGGGCGACTTTCCTTCATACAGGCATGGCTGCATGGATTGTGTACAGTCTCCATGGCAACCACAGTCCATAAATGAAGGAGGAGAGTGATAAGACGTTATATCTGTGTTCTAAAGTAGAGATACCAGATGTGACAGCTGATGTTTACAGATGATGGGTCAACATACCTCCACCAGGAGCCCCAAGTCTCTGGTCATGTCTGAACTCGCTCCATATAGGACCTAACTAAACCCGTTTCTAACATTCCAGTGGAAACGATCTGCATTGTGTTGAGTTGTTTTCTAAATATCTCCCTGTTGAGCTGTTTGTCCGAGCAGCCATCTGCACGCTGATTAGATTTTGTTTAGCTTGAGGTGATGACTGTGTTTATGAGGACGCAGAGCTCGTGGACATTTTGGCGTTCCGTCCAGCAGAAAAAGACAGAATCCTGGTTGTTCACAGCAACTTGTCTATGGACCAGCCCCCTTTTTTTTTCTTCCACACTTTCAGGGTCAGAATTCCAGAAACATTCCGGTGGTTTTCCTCTCTAAACATCTCCTCTCCTCCTGAAATAAGAAGCAACCTCTCGGCTATTTTATTGTTAATGTGTCACAGTTTTAGGGAGTGTCGACTCTGGCATGATTGCAGCGTTGTTAGAGAAAAACACACTTTTACTAAAAATCAATCTGAAAGTTAATGTTTTTCCAGCCTTATCACATTCTTACTGTCTTAAGTATGGATCACTGTGCCGTTTTGAAATATTTTTTCCACATTCTGCGAATTTATTAGCTTGATAATCAGACTGAAGTGCCATTTTGTCTCACTTCATCCTTCATATTTGAACAAATCCGAACAAATCTGACATGTAGGCGGCAAAAATGATGTGGGAACATTATGTTATGAAATGGGAGCGTATGAACGAAGCTGCTGGATGTGAGAGCACATCTGCAGTTCATGGAGCTCTATGTCTGTTAGTCATTAAGTTCATTCAGCACATCTGAGAGGGGGAAAGTATTTGATGACCATAACAAATCTGACATACAATGATTTATATCAATATAAGCATAACTCTAGAGATTAATTAAGTATATTCTGAAATTGTGTTAAGGGTAAGACTAGAGAAAGTCAGTGTATTACACTAGGTGACATGCATGGATCAGAGCATGAATCTAGAGATTATGGTAAAGTTTTAGTGGGAAAAATTACCATTTTGACTTTTATCTCGACATTTCAACTTTATTCTCAAATTGAAATAAATACCTGTTTTTTTCCCCTTAATGTGTTTTTAATTCTCTGTCATAAGGGACTGATTAAGTATGTTCTGTAATTTTATTAAAGGGAAGAAGAGGGAAAGTCAGAACATTACATTACATGGCGATACTCACACAGAATCTGAGTTATATAATTTTATTACTATCTAAGCATGAGTGTACAGATTGATTAAGTGCATTCTGTAATTTTATTAAGGGGAAGAAGGTGGTGGAAAGTCAGTACATCACATTACATGACATTATGCACATGAGGAATTTGAAATATACACAGTTTTTTAAAGCATGAATGTAGAGATTGATTACGTATGTTCTGCAACGGCGAAAGGCAGACGGTCTGAAGTGATGCACATAACAAATCTGAGATCTGGTATTTTAATGTATGCATGAACAGTATGTAGAGTTTGATTAAGTATTTTCATGCTATGCAGGGTCAAAGTCTTTAATATATATTTTTACAGATTACTTACATGCATAACCTTATTAATGTCAACATGAAAGTACTGTACAGATTGATTAAGCATGATCTGCAATGTTATTGCATTTACTTTATAGTTGATAAGACACTTCAGACAGCAGACAGATGTACTTGTTTTGGGACAAATTTCACATGCATTAAAAATGTTGCTTTGCTTACAGTATGAAGATACATCTTCTCATTTGACATCTATGTTTATGTCTGGCTATTTCCAATTAATCATTATTAAACTTTGGTCATATCCAGTCTGGCAGAGATATACATTTTTCTGTGGTGGAGGAAGGATTCTTTACTTAAGTAAAAATTACTAATATCACTCTGTAAGATTCACTCGTTACAGCAGCTCAAGTATTGGATGTACAGGTGATAAAAATTATTCAAATAAATAAAAATGAAAATATAAGAAATAAGATAAGAGAAATAAGAGAAGAATATAAAAGAATAAAAGTATAAAATATGAAATGAAAAAACTATATACGCTGTACCTTTATGAAAGTACTCAATGTGACTTATATATTATTATATAAGAGATTATTGTTGCCAATTCATTTTCTGTCAGTCACTTGATTAACTGACTAATCATTTCAGCCGTACTTGTATAAACTTTTGGGTAGTCTGATATATAACAAAACAAAATATTTATAAAAGCAAAATATTAATTTGTAAAGTAACAAGAAGTGAGAGCTGTCAGATAATTGAAGTGGAATAAAAAGTACAATAATTCCCCCTAAAATGGAGTGGAGTAGAAAGAAGCAATTATCTGAAAACTGTCCTTAAGTACAGTACTTGGGTAAATGTACTTAGTTATATTTCAATAATGAGATTATTTAAGTAACATGCTTAGTTTTTGTTTTGTTTTTTCTTTAGTTAGTGAGAGTAAAATTTGTCTGCTGGTGTGTTTGGAGGGTTTGAGCTTGCTGAGGTTGCCACCAGGCAAGAATCAAGCAACACTCTGACTACATATGGTGGTTAAAGTTGATGCAATCTATGTCAAAATTGCCACACACTTGTGTATGTAATTGTCAGGTGCTTGCATGGTCTTATGCTGCAGGTTGTCAGTGTCTACAAGTGATGTTATGATGTGTATCATATGTATGTTGCAGGTGGAAGAACATTTTAGGTTGATAATTTGGGGAATGTACTAGCTGCCCTACAAAAACGTATTTTTAGAAAAAAAAAAAGACATAACTCTGGAAAATCTGCAACATAATAACCCTCCACTGTCTGTTTCTTCCACGTTGCAGTCCGGCAGAGGAACCGTGAAAGCCAGTGGAAACTTCAATGCCAGCGCAGATGCTGAGACCCTGTACAAGGCTATGAAGGGGCTCGGTAAGATGCTTGTGTGTGTGCATGTCTGCTGTCAGCACAGTGTCGTCTGATTCACAGAAGGTGTGTCAGTCTGTAGTACAACTCTAACAGACCAAAGAACGAGCGTTTTTGGGGGAGTTCCTCTCTGAACACTATTGCAGTAATCCCTGCCGTCTGTGCGGAGCTCCACCCAGACAGCAGTGAGTCACGACCACGTGAGCAGAGATGAGTCAGTGTGAGCAAACACATCTGCTGACCTCGACTCAACGCTGCAGTTATGTGGCTGAAATTGTAATCAAGAGTCCACCAAGAAAGACCACGCTCAGCGTTATGCAATGCAGTATGTGTAGCATGAAAGAGTGGTTATAAACAAACACTTGCTGCTTGCCTGAGTAACCATGGTGCTTGTTGTCGTAGGAACCGATGAGGATGCCATCTTGCAGCTGTTGTGTGCGCGCAGCAACGCCCAGAGGCAGGAGATCAAGGCTTCCTACAAGACTCTGTTTGGAAAGGTTGGATTTATTTAACAGCTGTCAAACCACATGACCAAACATTTTACAAGAGCTCCAGTTTGAAAAAGGTCTCAGTATGGTCAAAATGAACTACTGTCTGACCACATTTATGTTCTGAATCACCACACACAAAGGTGAGACTCACAAATCTAAACACTTCACTTAATAGATACTGAGGACAATCTCCCAGCTTTTGTTGCTAAAACTGGATGGAAAGAATTACAGAGTTTTAAAGACAAGCACCATTGTTGAACCAATGAAAAGCCTTTAGAAAGGCCCCTCATTCTGGGGCAGTACAATCACGTGCACACTACTGAGAAATTCTCTCTCAAAGTAGCTAAGAAATTGTTGCGATATCTTGCAGTTGTCTGCTCGCTGTCTCACACATAATTAGCTCCTTTTGTAATGAAAACATCACTAAACTGGACTTACCCTAGCTGCACTCACACTTAAAGAAATAGTTTGACATTTTGTAATTTGATTACCGTTGGACAGAGCCAGGCTACCATCTTGCCCCTGTTTCCAGAATTCATGCTAAGCCAAGCTAACAGCTGTACAGACATGAGGGGACATTGATCTTTTCATCTAATTCTTGGCAAGAAAGCGTGAGCTATTTCCCAAAAGGTTGAGCTATATCCTTACCTGGCCAATGGCTGCGTAGAAAAGCTGTGCTTCTTGGATCCACTGTCAGAAAGTGGGTCGCAGAAGCTGTTAGACTACCCAAAATTCTTTGAAGCATTCTGAGGCCTTTAAACCTGATGGCCACATGCAACATCAAAGCTCCAACCTCACATAGTCAAACCTTTACAGTACAAATCATATGCAGAAAATGAGACATGACATGACTGGTTTACTCATTAACCATAAAAAAAATAATCCAGCCACACACGACAACCATAAAATCTTTCAGAATGTGTTTTAGTCACACACAGGATTTATGATGCATGACAACTAATGAAGTACATAATGTATCTCTGTGACAGGATCTGGTAGATGACCTGAAGGGAGAGCTGGGTGGCAAATTCGAGACCCTGATTGTGGGTCTCATGACCCCGCCCATCGCCTATGATATGACATCCCTCCGCAACGCCATCAAGGTAAGGTGCTGCAGCTGCTATCACATATGAGGCAGATAAAGACTCCTTTGTACTGAGGATGGAGAGTTATTGTATAGAGATATTAGGGATTTGACAATATATCAATATATATCACAATATCGTGATAAAAAAATGTATCAATACTGTACAGGACTGTGATGATATCTACCACAATATTACATGAGTCGTTATTTTTATTTTATTCTTTTTATTTTATTTCATCAACTTTTTTTCACATGCTTAGGTCATGGCTGGCAACTTCTGATTTATTTAGTAAAGAAGAAAAGGAGAATCACTTTGAAATAAAAAGCAATTTTATGCAAACAAACTGTATACATGTTGTACAAATCAGATTAATTATTAGATAAAGGACTTTTGTTCAAGTTGTCCTTTTATCATATTGTGGACATTTATCATGGTATTGTTTTGCCTTGAGTTTTTGATGTTGTAACGTTTTATCTGTGAGAGCAGCTGAATACTCAAATGTTATGTCATCAGTCATTACCCTCTTTGACCTGTAGGGGGCAGGAACAGATGAGAAAATCCTGGTGGAGATCCTCGCCTCCAGAACACCCCAGCAGGTGAAGGACATCATCGCTGCTTATAGACAGGGTAACACGCACACACACACACGCACACACACTCAAAACCATGTTCAAATTACACAAATTCACACTTTGTCATGTTTGTCTCTAACCTGATAATCTGTCAGGTGGTATTCAATCAAAACTGGTCATTTAAACTATGCACTTTATTTTTTACATTCATGTGAATTCTTGTTCATAGTTATAAAAAATGTCTTGCTCTGAAGCCCACTAGATTGCACTTCGAGCAAACGTTCTCCTTTAAAATACCAAATTAAACATGGTTACGTGATGATTTGTTCTGCTACGAACAACACGCGCTTTCACCCATGAGCTCATTTTTGTCTGTAAATTTAAAAAGTTGTTTTTAGTTTATAGGCAGATTTATTAACATTTTCAGTGGACTTTCAACAAAAAAGCATAATGAAATCACTTTACATGTCAATAGACTATTATAGTTTAATGTGTTAAAATTTGTGTGTATAAATACAGAAATATAAGGAAACTTTAACGTGTGTGTTTTCTGTGTTTCCCAGAGTATGACGACGACCTGGAGGAGGACATATCCGGCGACACCTCAGGTCACTTCAAGAGGCTCCTGGTTATTCTTCTGCAGGTAAATCTCCTCTCCTCTCTGAGTGACTCCTCTCCTTTCATCTGTCCTCGTCTCGTCTCGTCTCTTAACAGAAATGTTCTGTCCGTCCTCAGGCGAACAGGCAGAAGGGGATCCAGGAGGGAAACATCGAGAGTGATGCTCAGGTGAGTCAGCTGTTCGTTACTGATCAGTAAATATTCCTGCTCTTTTCCATCAATGGTGTCTTTGTCTTTTTGTCTGAGGGTGTGACTGTCACATGTGTTTGTGCACTGGATCTAAATACTGGCCTTTGAAGCCTGTTGCAGTTTGTACAGCTACTCTGATATGTTGTTATGACGCCTTCTAGTGGACAGAGAGGGAAACATTTTCAATAACATAATCTTGAATTAATTTAAAAGAAGTTAAAAAGATGGATCAGTAGTGTAAAGGATTAAAGAATGAATAAACTATTTCTCTCTAGTTCTAGCTGCCAATCTGCTGAATGTTTTCTTATCTAGGATGGCATCTGTCTGAACATGATCAATCTCCAGTAGTGAGGAGACTCTGCTATAACTTGCTCAGCTGCAGTTTATATCAATATTATTGCTGAGACAGATTGGCTCTGATCTGTCATGTGACCACAAAGTCTGATGATGCTCTGAGAGAGCTGAGCCTGTTCAGCTCGTTCCTCTTCAGCACAATTTAAGTTTAGTACAAGAAGATAATCCAAACTAAGGATGAGTGATTTGAGGCAAAATACATGTGTCTGCCATCAGAGATCCATCAAGGTATTTTACCCATTTGAGGCCTCTAATTTTTTTTCAAATAAAACAAGTGAAAAGAATCTGTCATGCAATCAGGGACGAGTAACAAGTAGAACTTGTTTTGTGTTAAGGTGCAACAAGGGAAAAAATGGAAATAATTGTAGTTAACCTTTGCAGGCAAAGCTGCAAATCAGCACCATTGTTTTTAGCAATATGTGATCTTTGCTTCAATGTGACCAAGAAAGTGATTTGTCAGGCAGTTTAATTTGCTGCTTTAATTAGACAGTACTTTCCGGTGTCAGCTCCACAGCTCCAGTTTAGAAAACATGCTTTCCTTTAAAAAACAAACAAACAAACAAACAAAAAACACAGCACAACACAACATGGTGAACCTAAATGATAATTATTGCATGCACAGATCAGATTCATGCCCAGTGTCCCAAATTCAGTCATTTGTCACAAGTCCAGATTATTTTTAGCTCAGAGATTTCATCATGGAAGTAGAAGGTCATTCCTGACTCACTTCACCTTGATGGATTTCCTCGCCGCTATTAAAAGCGATTGACCCACTTCCTCATATTGTTTAGTAAGAAAGTCAGGGACATTTCCAAGCAGACATTAAAGTGGATTTGCTGACACCTGTTGGCCTATTGATGTTATGATATTTAAGCATATTGCCCTCCTGAATAACTCAGTCTGGTGCATTCCCACAAGCAATGCAGCTGAGTCAAAATTACTGCTTTATACTTACTATAAATATACAGTGATATATACCTGTCACTTTGGATATTGTATTGTAACTAGTAACTATTTTAAATCACAAACCTTTAACAGGTTCAAAAGTAAAACTACTCCTTGAGAAGAACAACCTGTTTCAGACTGCTGTATCATTGCAATATTATTGGAATACTCTTGATTTATTACCACATACTACAAGTCCCAGCTTGTTGAGCCTATTGCTGCATGTTATCTCCTCACTGTCTGTCCCCCTTAACTATCCTTACTTCAACTGTCCTATCAAATAAAGGCATAAAATATCCAAAATAAACAGCTTTAAAAGATGTTGTGAAGTAAAAAGATCATTATTTTTCTCTGGAATGTATCACAAATACCAGCAGGTATGTAAACACGTAAAATTGGTGCATTGCCCTTTAAGAGTCTAGTTTGTTTGCATCTCTGATTCTGAAGGACAAACAGTGTGTGATGTGATGTGTGTATTTTATTTGTGTCTGTGGTCGCAGGCCCTCTACAAGGCTGGAGAGCAGAAGTTTGGCACTGATGAACAATCATTTGTCACCATCCTGGGAAACCGCAGCGCCGAACATCTTAGAAGAGGTTTGTCTCCATGTCTGAGAGTTGCGGTGACGAGCAGAAAGCCTCTGTAATTTCAGTTTCAGTTTCACATAACAGCCAGGATTCATTCTGAACATGTGTGTTTCAGTATTTGACGCTTACATGAAGATGACTGGATATGAGATGGAGGAGAGCATTAAGAGGGAAACATCTGGAAGCCTGAAAGATCTTCTTCTGGCCGTGGGTACGAAAAACTCCATCAGCTTCTCGAGGGGTGGTGACTTTGAGTGACTAAAAATAATAAATTTCAATCTTTGCCTTCTTTTATGTTTTTCTTTTTAAGTGAAATGTGCCAGGAGTGTTCCAGCCTATTTTGCTGAGACCCTCTACTATGCAATGAAGGTAAGACATTAATGTGTCTGAAATGGGAAACAAATGTAATCAATGCTGTGTTGAACTACTGTAAAATCAGTTGCAATGACACCAAAATGCAACCCATAGCTGCTAAAAAAACCCACCATGATCTAGATCAGAAACTCAGAATAATTAATTTTTCTGCATCAGGGGACTGGTGGGACACATTCCTTTAAATCAAGTTCCCTAAGTAGGTTTAATGTGCTCACTTTCACTGAAGTGAATTAAGTCAGATAGCTGTTAGTTTGACTGACCGGATGCACACTGCTGGTATTATTCTGCCACTGGCCATCTCTCGCTTGTTTCGAGTGGCATCACGGGGTCCGCTGTCTACGTTTTCAAATTCCCCAGGAAACAAGAACAACCTCCGAGCTGCAGCCTACACCCTGAAAACAGCAAACTAGCGCCCGGGATGCTAATAGTATGAATGTAAATCTGCCTTTTCTTTTGCACTGATATAGTCTTTTTAATGTCAGAGTTTTCCTCCCAATGTGCAAATGTTCCACCAAAACAAGTTTTCCCTCAATGCTATTTTGCAGCAGCACCGTCACTGCATTCTGAGCAACTCCAAAGAGGTTTGTTATCAGTTTAAAGAAATGCAAACAAGACAGGGCGTTTTTTTCCCCTGATGCAGAGTGTGTATGTGTGGACCTGCACAGCACCAAACAGCAGAAAGACACAGTTAGCAACTAGCTGGTGAAAAGTAGTGGAGCATGTAGCAGCTTAAGAGCCAGATATTTCCTTTCAGGAGATGGTGGAGACCACCAGGTGGCCGGAGTGATAATGAATAATAATCTTACTCCATAACTTCTTGATTGAAATTCATTTCCTGATTTCGATATCAGCATATGAAAGTGTGTTCACAACTTATTTCAGCTGCCTTATGAAAATGGGCATGTATCAAATTGTTGACCACCGTGTGTTTTCATATAGATCTGAATCCAAATGCACATTAAATATCTCTAAATATTTACAGAGTTGTGGAGCCTTAGCTTTGTGCGCTCAGATAATTGTTGTACATTTTTGTAGTGTACAGTCATCATGTGTTAATGTGTTTGTTTCAGGGTGCAGGAACTGATGACAACACCCTGATCAGAGTGATGGTGAGCCGCTGCGAGGTGGACATGTTGGACATCAGAACCGAGTTCAGGAGAATGTTTGCCTGCTCTCTGTTTTCCATGGTCAAGGTACACACACGAATAAACAAATACACAAAACTACACACAGGCACTTACACAAGTTACCAAACTGCTCTGTAACGGCAGACATCAGTAACTACAGAAGCAATGAAAGAGTGTGAGGTATTTAGACATAGTTTAGAGCAGTGTTTCCCAAACCTTTTTTCTGTGGACCCACTTTTAAAAAATGGCAAACCATCGTGACTCAATTCACAACAGGCGAGTTAAATCGTACATACAGTAAATAAAAATGTCTAACCATTTTCCACAACACACATGTATATATATATATATATGTATGTTATATACAACATATAATATATAATTATATTATTGATGCTTGCTACAGAAGATATATGCATGTTAAATATTTTATGAACAAGATATAAATGCATTTAGGCTGAGTTAACAGGCTTTCACATTGTTTTTATTTTGTCTCATCAGGAAAACAATGTAGGACATTTTCGCCTACTTCACAGATTAGATAAAATAATTGCATTTAGGCAGAATTAATCGGCTCTTGCTGGAACAGAAAAAATAGCACATTGAAATGCTTGAAAACTGCATGAACACTATACTGTGTCTTTTCTTTGTATGGCAGCACTACCTGTGAAGTTTTTTCCCCTTCCTTAAATTGTGTGTGTGTTTGTGTTGTAGGGAGATACTGGTGGCGACTACAGAAAGGCCTTACTGCTGCTCTGCGGTGGAGATGATGCGTAACCACGGCAACAAGCAATAACAGAAACCACACCTGAAGTGCCTCTTCTCTACGTCAACCCTGTGGCCCCGTCGGCTCGCTGAAACAACAAGCTAACACACAGTCAAAGTTCATCAGATCAAAACTTTGTTTTGTGTGTGAGTGTGGGAGAGAGAGAGACGGCCCATCAGGTGTTTTAAACTATGATTCCAAATAATGTCTTTGAAAGGTAGCTAACATGTTGTTCATGTCCACGCTTTTGGTCAGCTAACATTTTCAATATGAATATTATATAATTCATTTGTAATGCTAAAGTATCAGACCACAATTGTTTTGTTTGCAGAAACAATATATACAATAATAAACATTTCACTTGATGAAGTACAATGATAAAATATGTGTTGTCTCTATGTTTCAGTCACTTCTGTCCTTTATTATACATGTAAAAGTACCTGTCGACCATGCACTGAACCCTCACAGCCACTAGAGGGAGATAGAGCAGCTTTAATAGAGGTTGGTCGTGGAGAAAGTTAAAGCACCTCAACATCATTGCAAGTAAACAGAGGTGGACAGTATTTGAGTAAAAGTACATTTAGTGAATACCACACTTCAGTATAAATACAGTTACATTAGCTGCTTTCTTTGCAAATCAAGACTTTACATACAAAACAAATGGTACATTTTCAAATTATATATAATAAATAAAGTATAAAGTTAAAATCAGTTCCACTGACCAGTCACAATGTTAAAATACAGCTTACATTAATGCAGTTTTAATAATAATTATGTAATATAATGCATAAAAGTATTCAGCTCTCTGAAAGACAGTATTCATCATGATTTATACTTTTACTTTTCTTAATATATTTCACACTATCTTCACATAATATGTTTGTAAAATTGTTCATTCTGGACTTTAACTTGTAGTGGAGTAGTTTTACATTGTTTTACATGGTGTCACTAGTCAAAAAGAGGATCTGACCACCACTAAAAACCTAACAGATCTTATAACATCTACTGCTGAAACAACACATAACACCTGTTACATAGATGCCTGATGTTTTGTGTGTCAGTTATGTCAAAGTCCTGATAGCATGATGTGTCTAAAAGATTTAACAATAACAACTGATGGACGCATTTGTTCTCTCATGAACCTTTATGACTACACTTATAAACACAAATTATTCTTTCTGATATGCTATAAACACAGAAAACATAGATGTGACTTATAATGAATTATGATTTCTGTCTAATTGATAGACCTGGAGACACAATAAGAACTTTGTAATTAATAATAGCCTTTACTTATTAGTCAATAGTCCATGATACTGCATGGACTATCAGGGTTAGATTACTTTGAAAGGTAGTCACTTCCTGAACACAAATTATGTGACATTTTTTGCAAATAGGAATGTCATCCATTGGATTACAAATATATATATATATATATATATATATATTTAAATATTTTTGGGTTACTTCTGGATGACTTCAAAAGGAAACATTGAACATTGCACCTTATACTAAAATTAAATTACATTATTCTGTGACTAGGTCTGCCACAAAGTGGAGCAATTGTCTAAGAAACCCAGACATGCCTTTCATGAGTTGACAGAGGCTTGATATCATAAAAAATAATTGCCACATTTTAAAGACATAATGAAAAATCTAATCAAGTAGTGCTTGACTATGCAAGTATAATCTAATTACATGTTTTCAAACGTTATTTGGGCTTGTAATTGTTACTTATCTAACCTGTAACCTGTAATTACTAACCAACATTGTGGATTATTATAGCAGATAATTATATTATTGTTATAATTGAGTCCCAACTCCAGTAGTCAACCTGTGGCCCAGAGCCACATGTGTCTATTTTGCCCCGCTCCAGTGGAAAAAAAAAAAAATCTTTGAATAACACTTAATTTTAACATTTTAATTTTTATTTATAATTTTTGTTGGCCAATAGTGATTCTCACCTTCTTTCAGTTGTAAAAATGTGTAGGCTATACACCAAAAAAAAGTTTTTTCATCAGCTAAAGTGTATGTCAGCCTACACTTGCCAACCTTGAAACCTCAAAAATGTGGAACATTTCTAAATCACAGCAGGGAAGAAAATTTGAGTTTCATAGACTTTATTTACTTTTAAAGAATGAAAATAACATAACAAGCAGTGTTACACATTTTTTTCAGAAGACTTATAAATAACAGTTAGTAGCTGGAATACACAATGGGGCCAATAACAATACAATACAATAACAATATATAACATGTATAATAATAATATAATAATTTCAGACTGCTCTTGAAAAAATATGCCTCTTACTTCAAAGCTTTCCATAAGAAAAGAAAGGTCTGAAAATTTGTCATAAATGAGGAGAAATGCAGGAGAACTGTGATCCAAAGAGGAAGCCTGGAGAGGTCAATGAAAAACGGGAGTCTCCCGGGAAAACTGGGAGGATTGGCAAGTGTGTCATATCCTACTGCTACAGCTCCGTGCCTTTTTCCCTTCACTTTGCCGGTGGCTAGTCTTCAGTCTCCCTAGGCTAGCTATGGATGCCAAATCTAAAAGAAAAGTCTCAGAGGAAAATACAGACTTAAATAGTTGCAGCTCCAGACAGATTTTCTTTGTTCCTTTTTGTTCAGAAATGTCTCTTTTGATAGTAAAGGTTGCAGACTCCTGCTCTCAGGAGCGTCTTGAACTTATAAGTCATTGAAAATCACATCTATAATGCTTTATGGCTGTTGATATGGTGCATTAGAAAGCATTATGTGTGTTTATGAGCGCCGTTGTAAGGCCTTCTGAATGCATTATAATTCACTGTAGAGACATCTCATGATGTTCTGCAGATCATCTCTTGGCGGTGGTGGTGAGGTCTAATTCTTTTAGTCTTTGTACCTAAAGAACCTTGTCAGCTTTTCTTTATACCCTCGTTTAGATTTTAACTTCTTGTGTTGACCTTCTCTTTCTTTAACTAGCTGCTGAATGATGAGGTGGCTGCTGCCAGTAAAATTACTTGAAATGTTTTGCTCTGTGTGTTTCAGAGTCGGGTTGAAGGAGGGGTCATCCCAGGTCCTGTTACACTACTTTTCTGTTATTCTTTTCACAGAGGCGGTTGTCATTGATTGTTGCCACAGAAACAGGCAGCCAATAACGAGGTCTGAACAGCAGGGTGTGGGGTCAGGCCACCTCGAGCCACAGGAAGAACAATACCTCCAGCTCCTCCCACCTTGCTGCCTCGCGTGTTTTTGGGTGTCTGTGGGTGGGCATGTGTCCGGTCAGCTTTGTAGGTCAGATCTGAAGTACTTAGTGGAGCGTTGAGTCGTGTTTTGATGTTTTTCTTTCCCTCACTCTTTGACATCCAGCAGCCCCTCCTCTGCTTCATCACACAGGCTGAGCTACAAATAGTAGTTCAAGTTCAAGTTCATTAGTGGGAAGTTTTCTGTCTTTTCATCATCCTGCTAAACTTTTGTCTGTGATTGTCTGAACTGGCATCCACAGTTTTCTGACATTCCCACCAAATGTTGTTTTCTGCCAAAGAGTATGACTCCCTAGCTGATTTTCTCAGCTACTTTAATGACTTGATATAAAGTCATGACCACAAATCCATAGATTTGAGAGTAATCTGGTGGTGGGTAGTTACAATAAATCCATAATACCCAAATTCCTAAAGCAGTGCTCTGGCACTGCGGGTTTTCTGCTACTAGAGAAAGATATATCAACCCCATATTTTCTCATTCAGTGTTTTTTCCTTTAGTTTTTTTTTTACAAGAAATGGTTCAGATTATACCATCAGTGTGCAAAAGCTGTTGAAGCATGGCTACTTTGGAGAATCTAAAATATCAAAGAGCAAAAAACTTGTGCAAAAAGACTCTTGCACGCTGTCTTCTGCACTTGCAATCAAAGATTAAATACAGCAATGTTATTAATTCTTTGACTGTAAGTGCAGAAAACTGTGTTCAAGAGTCTTTTAAATTGAAAGCAAAAATCTATTTTGCATTGTTTTTACATTTATTAATTGATTGATCAATACTTTTATTGTCATAATAAGTTGGGAATTGTCTCATAGCAGCTCCGTTTGAAACATCATCAATAACAAACATTAGGACAAGAAACAAAATAAATACAGAAGATGAAATTCAAGGCCCTTGAACATACATTTGATCTGGGATTGAGCTTAATATTTATTTTTTTTGCTTGCAACATAATTCCATATTTCATAATTTTGGTGTATGTGTACATGGGAAAATGAGGGCTGAGAGAAGTTTGTCATCTGAGAGAAGAAAAAATGTCAAAACATTTTAAATTATCTCAGTATTACTGTTCAATATTCCTTCTCTTTCTCAATGTTCTTATCCCATTTTACAGGTAAACTTGAGGGTCAGACAGGGGAGCAGAAGTTCATGAAGCAGGCAGGTTGTAAAAGGCTGAAGCACAACGAACAATCAGGACGATCAATCAGAGAACTGAATGAATGAAGTGAGCTGATGTTTTGCACCGCAGGACTGATGAAGAGAGTGAGAACTGGTGTGCAGGTGGGCGGTGGGGACGGTCAGGTGATGGGGACTGGCGGGAAGAGGAGTCACTGCAGGGCAGGAGGGAGTGGCAGAAACTGAAATGAGGAGAGATTTGGTGTATGGCAGAGAAAACAAAGCAGACAAGAGAACGTGAGAATGTGAGAGCTGGCTGGCATTGTGACAGTAACAGTGAAAACTGAAAAAAGAAAAGATACTAGACATGGAACTCAAAACCAAAATACGCACCAACTTGGGGCAACCAACAAAAAAATTCCTAAATTAAACGTTTCTTTCAGAGGTTTATTTAAATATAATGACTCTCACGGCTTCTAAAGCAGCAGATTGCTGAATTTTTGTCAGAAGTTTTTCCACCTCAGTTTTCAAACATCACAGAACAGTTTGTTTCCCTCGGAGGCGGGCAGCTGACCTTTAACTGATGCACAGTTGCAAAATCCGAGTACAGACAGACCTTCGATTGTTATGTACATCATATGATCCCTTTTTGTTACATTATGACATTATAAACACCTTCACACAAGAAGCAAAATATCACCCTGTGTGCTCGGCAGTGAGTGTCGACAACGAGAGAAACAAGGCAGTGCATGGAGTCAACAATATGATTTTATTCTCAATATTTCAACTTTACAGGCAACATTTCAACTCTATTCTCAACACATTGTCTTTATCATCAAAATTTCAACTCTATTATCAACATCTCAACTTTATTCTAAACATTTTGACTTTGTTAACATTTTCACTTCATCGTCAAGATTTGGATTTTATTCTCAATATCTCGACTTTATTCTAAACATTTCAACTTTATTGACATAATTTCGACTTAATTCTCAACATTTCAACTTTATTAACATAATTTCGACTTAATTCTATATATGGCGACTTAATTGTCAACATTTTGACTTTATTCTGAACATTTCAACTTAATTGCCTGGCACAAATACTGAAAGTCCGACTTTAACTTTATTGTTGTCATTTCAACTTTAGTCTCCTTCTCTTGTGTTTTTGCTTTATACTTTTCTGTAGCAGCAAATCCAGCAAACACTTCAACATCTTATATTTTTCTTGGGATCTGTGTGGCATTTTAACCTGTTTTGTGTCCCAGATCTAGTAAAGACAAGCTGCTTTGACATCAAAGTCTTACAGTATAAATGTGTCCATGAAAAATGTCGGTGTTAAAAGACAAACTAAACAAACCATCAGTCTAAATCCCTGATTAATGTGCAGATAGAGAGCATCATATCAGAGGTAGACCTGCTGTTTGTGGGATCATGCTTTTACTTGAAAGGCCTGAAACCTCAAAGGTTTTTTTTTTCAAAGCTGTTTTGAGTCGAGGAGATAAAGGTTAGTGCTTTCACACGTGTTTGTTTAGTTTGTAAAGCATTGACTCGACCTTCCTGTGTGAGAAAAAAAACCGGACAAGATGAGACATGCACCTAGTTATAGTGGATATAAGCGTAGGAAAAAGGACACACATACCTAAATATGACTCAGATGAGATGATGATTATTGTCAATAATACGTTTTCCTTCAGGGATTTCCCTGCCTCATTAAGATATTACTGACAGTTTGAGAGTATTTGTCTTGACTGGGTTCCTAGTGTACTTAGAGGCTTTACACATCACTGAAAACTGTACAATGAGCATTAAAGGGGCACTCCACCACATGTCAAAGTCGATTTACTAGTCACGGGGAGTCCTATTCAGCATGTGAACACATTTTTTTTTTTTTTTTTTTTTTTTTTTTTGTGGCTGTGAGGGGGCTTTGAAAAGTACCAGAGAAAAGTGACAGTTTAGTAATCTTGGTTTGGGTTTCTTTTTTAAATTGCTTGTTTATTTGAAACTTTTTCTTAGATCGAAACTTTGACAAGTCCAAACATTTCAATTTAAACACTGTTATTTATTTAGAACAATTTGTTATCTATTTAAAGCGCCACACAAAATAAAACCCCTGCCTGCCTTCCTCTCTCTTCCCAAACAAAGAAGAGCTGAATCTCACTTAATTAGCTCCTCTGGACCTTATAGTCAAGATGGTGGCGAATAAAACAAAAACAGGGATTTATTCATCTCATATTGTGCCTAACTTTTGTCAATGACAAAACATCAGGTATGAAATTATTCTCCAGTTCAAGCTGACATCAAACTTTTCAAGGGATGTCGTTTTTTTAGACACGACAAAGGGAAATAATTGGCCTCTAACGGACTAGTTAGGTAAGCCTTGTTTTCAGCCTAGCAGTTGTCGATGACTTGTGGTCCCTGAAGACCAGTTAAGAGGAGTGAGGAGTCAGCAGTCTGTATAAAACCAGCCAGTCCTCACCAGACCAAACATGTGTTGATCGAAAGTGCAAGCAGCTCATTCCAACTATTTTTAGGAGGCGCCACGACAGGAGAAGCATAAGGAGCAAGACAGTGAGGACACAGCAACCATGAGAGGTATTTGAGCACACAGTCATACATGTGCACAAAAAGTTTTAGGCTGATGGGTCCAGTAATACGTGAGATTAGCTGTGGACAGATGAACACACAGACATACAGACACTTACACGACCAAACACCGATGCCCGACGTAGATAATAAGATAAGTCATACAAAGCTCGTAATAGAGATTGTGATGGTGAATGAAAATCTCTTCTCCACTCTGATCTTTATTCACTATGATGATGTGGTTTGGAAATTCTGTGAGCGTTTGTGTGTTGTTTTTATCTTGATAGTACGCTGAACAGAGTTGGCACGGCCTACAAAGAAATTCCACTGCAAATACCTACTAATGATAGAGGCAGAAATTGCACACAGACACACACCCTATTATCATGAGCAAACATGTTACTAATGCTACAATCCCATATCTGTTTAGAAGATCTTTAATCAGCCCCACAGATTTGTCGGCCTTTGAGTGTGTGAAACGAGCATTCGTATTACGGACAGGAAGCCACCCATTAACCACACCCGCCCACAATTTAACAGCTCACTAACCACGTCTTGGGTGGCGAGTTTGTGTTTGAGGAAATTTCTGTTTTTTTTATTTTGATTCTATTCTAGTTACTCACCCTCCTTGATTTTCACATCCTTACAGTGAACAAAACAATCCAACTGCCACTAAACCACTTAAAGCACTTTCCATTTTCTCTCACAGAACATTCTAGAGGTTTCACATACCACACACACACACACACACACACACACACACACACACACACACACAGTCTTTACATCTTTGGGACTTTTCAGTTGTTGGAGCGGTCAAAGTTTTAGAAAATCGATTCAGATCGATTTTTTTTTATTTATTTATTTATTTCATAAAAGGCCAGCAAATGGTGCCCATTACAATTTCCCAGAGTGACTTCTTCACAATGCTTTTGAGTAAACAGTCCATTTACTTTGGTAACTGTTCTGGAGCTTCTGACCGCGTTCAAATTTCCACTTTTTCCCGAGCACTTTAAAGAAGCTTTCATCAATGTTTTTTTTTTTTTTGTAGAATAACCAGGTATCAAATGATGTGAAAAGATTCAGTCAGAGATAAACTATCAGAGAATTATCACCTGAATCTACTGCTCCCTTCTCCTTTAAGGAGCTTTGCAGCGAGTTTCAGTTTATTGTTTAGCTGTCCAGCTGTCTGTAAGCGTCTTTGTTTTGGTTCACTCTGACTGCTCTCATAGCATAATTTTCAGCCCCAGCAGTCAACTCTTTTTCAGTGAAAAAGCTCTATAAACTGTATGCACACTACGTGTTCAGGACCAAACAGCAGACCGACACTACTAGCTGGTGAATATAGAGGCGCATTTAGCAGCTAAAGAGCCAGAAATTTTCCTTAGGAGGTGGTGGAGACCAAAAACAAAGCTAAAAGAGACATCTGACATTCACTAGGCTTTATTTAATAGGACAGGAAGTCGGGTATTGTGTTTGCTTTACCGCATTGTTGTGACAAAAAAGGTTGGGTCATAACCGACAGAACAAGGTCGCAGATACAAGCGGCCGAAATGGGTTTTCTCAGAAGGGTGGCTGGACTCTTCCTTAGGGAAAGGGTGAGAAGCTCAGTCATCCGTGAGGAACTCAAAGTAGAGTCACTGCTCCTTTGTGTAGACAGGAGCCAGTTGAGGTGGTTCAGGCATCTTGTAAGGATGCCACCTGGGTGCCTCCCTAGGGAGGTGTTCCAGGTATGTGCAGCTGGGAGGAGGACACAGGGCAGACTGAGGACTATGTAGCGGGATTATATCTCCACCCTGGCCTGGGATCCTGACCTTGGGATGCCTGACCTTGGGATCCCCCAGTCAGAGCTGGTTAATGTAGCCAGGGAAAGGGATGTCTGGGGTCCCCTGCTGGAACTGTTAGCTCCGTGACCCGATTTCAGATAAGTGGTTGAACATGGATGGATGGATGGAAATGGAGGAAGACAGTGAGGGGGAAGACATGCAGCAAAGCCGCTGCTGAGGTTTGACAGTCTCGATACATGGGGCGCACACTTTACCAACTGAGCTACTGGGCGCCCGATGAATGACAAGTTTGCTTCATCTGCTGGATGTGTAAATAAGCAACTGTTTACTAATAAGTTAGCCAGTTATCTCAGTTAGCCATGCAGTTAGCAGTCATATTAGCTGACTTGACATGGTCACACCACTAGTGCAGGAGCTTTAGACTGCTAGGAGGAGGATGTTTCAGGCTCGGGATGGGGGAGGCGCAGCAGGGAATGCTGAGGAGAGCAGAGTCCGAATGGTCACCAGAAGTGGAAACAGGGGAGTGTGAATGGCCAGCTGACCTCAGTATATAGGATAGACACTCTACCAACTGAGCTACCAGGTTGTCCTCTGAACTTTTCTGAAGGTTGTTTGCTTAATTGCAGTTTCCAAGGCTCAAAGAGCTTGTTTTGTCTGTCCAACAGTCCAAAACCAATAAAATTCTGTTTACAATGATATGAAAGAGAGGAATGTTTAGTAATTTTATCTGTTAAATTGCTGACTTACATACATTACTATCATTTCAGCACAAATATCAGAATCAGAATCTCAAACTACAAAACTCCATGTTGTAAAGAACAGAGAGGTTAAAAGCCCACCCTGAGTCTGATTTATAGCGCTGCAGTTCTTTTGTTCTCTTTCTAAACTGATCCAGGAGTACATTATTCTGCCAGTGGATCTCCTCTTTTTTTAATCAAGCCTCGAGGAGCCTGAAGATAAAATAAATAAACCCACATGACTAGTAGGAGTGGAGACAGTACAGACCCTTGGATGGTATCCTCATTTCCTTCTTCACCCCTGACCTCTAACCTCTAACTACTTCCTCCTTCCTGGAATGTGTCCTTGAGCCCTGCAGAATGAGTCGGTAAAACAATATGTCTACAAAAAATATCCCCTTTGTGCCATCAAAGAGAGCGGACTTCCGTTAAAAGGTGGAAATCACTCTCCAGTTGGCTTTTTTAAGTGTCTGACAGAGGGGACAAAGAGCAGCAGGTCAGAGGTGAGGGAGGTCAAGAGTAGACCGGAAAGCATAAAACTCACATCTGGGGTTGCACTTGTTCACATTATACACACACACACAATCACACATGTGCACACACGTGCACACAGCTGGATCATAGCAGTTCTTACCTCCAGTCTTCCTATATATATATAAATGGGCCGTAATGCAGCTGGCTGCTGTCACTGAGAAAGTAATTAGAGAGTGCTGCAGGAAGTCAGGGGAACAAGCCTTATATTTGGATGCCATGTACAATCACTCCACTTGTGTGTATGAAAAAGAGTCTTTCATCATGAGTGTGTGGTGCTGTAACCTGAGGGCATGGCAGCAGTGGATGGGAAAGAGTAAGCAGGATGATACACACAGTTTAATCTGCCAAAAAATGCGTATTCTTACATAAAGTTTATAATGAGAGGGAAGCAGTTGGGAGTTTTTGCTCTGAATACTCTGTAAATTGATCAAATCTCCAACTAATCAAGTAAATTTGGTTTATTAATTAAGTCTGTGTAAAAGGAATTCAGAATTTTCTTCTAAACACTTTATAAATCTTAGAGAATAGCTGCTGAAAACGTGAAAAGACTGAGAACTGTGCAGGACTGAATTGTGAAGTTAGACCGGCAAAGACGATTTCTGCCCTCACTTTCCTCAGCGCTCAGTTATGAACGTACCCTCAGTGACTCTTTCAGTCCAAATCAGACCAGCAGTTCACTTCACCTCGCTTCAGTTCCAACAACCCAACACAGAAGAAGAAAAAAAATACCATCCCGTCACCGTCCTTTGGCTCTGGTGGCTCAAACTTGTCCAATAAAGCTGCTAGACCGAGCGTCTGTGTTTCAAGTCGTTTTCAGGTCGTAGTGGTG
Organism: Lutjanus erythropterus; assembly: GCF_056507025.1. Classification (NCBI taxonomy): domain Eukaryota; kingdom Metazoa; phylum Chordata; class Actinopteri; order Lutjaniformes; family Lutjanidae; genus Lutjanus; species Lutjanus erythropterus. Next base: position 13,229,052 of record NC_139319.1, on the reverse strand, counting down.
TTTGACACTGAGATAGCAGAGCAGACACGCCCCCAGCATTTCAGAGCAGAGACAGCTGCTCATTTTTTCAGGATTTTCACACCTAACTTTATATACTCATGACAAATACAGAATACACATTTATTGTTGCTTTATTCAATCTTTAAAGGTCTTTATTTTTCTCAAAGCAAGTCAGAAAATCTGCCAGTACAGACTATCTAACCATCATGCTTGAATCTCCTCAACTCCAATAGGATGTCCACGTGATCGGCCAACATTACTCGAGATTACTAGGGGCTGTAGCAGACTTTGAAGTCAGAGTGAAGATACTGGTATCATGAACCTAGATGTCCTCAGGCAGGGGTTTTCAAAGTCTGAGACTGTGAGCCTCCCCTCAGATAAAGCTTGGTAAAAGATGCCCCACTTAATTTTATTTGCCCATTTTGTCACTTATGACACTAAACAATTTTTGACATAACACCAAATACATACAAAAAGGTCTGTACAAAGATATTTATTAGTTTCTGACTGTGGGAAAAGTGGGACAAACAATGAAATTCCCTCCCAAGCGTCTTTATCTCTGAACTGCCTCTTTAATTTAATCTCACACATCGAGGCTATTCTATGTGATCTCCTTTTGATAACTTGCGTAATATTTTGTCACTTCCATTCATCAAGCCTCCCGTGAAACTGTTTGGAGCTCCACTGGGGAGGCCCCACTCCCACTGTGAAAACCTCTGACCTAAGGAATCCAACCATGTCATGCAAGCTTGTCAAGAACCATTAAGTTTTTTTGCATGCAGTATGCAGAGGTGTCAAAAATCCACAGTCTTTACTCAAGTATAAGTACTGATACTTGTGTAAAAAAAAAAAAAAAAAAAAGTCTAAGTAGAAGTAGAAGTACCAATTCAAGCTCTTGACTCAAGTAAAAGTGAAAAAGTACAGGCTCTGAAAGTAAACTCAAAGTACAAAATTAAAAGTAGCTGCCTTTTATGCTGTTTTTTGTCTTATATGTTTTTATCTTGTTACATCTTTTACATTGCTTTTGTCTTGGTATGTCTTTTTCATCTTACGTCTCTTTTGTCTTATGTCTTTTACTGTTTTTTTTGTCTTGTTATGTCTTTTCACGTTTTTGACACCAGATCACAGCGAGTATTTCTCTCTGATGTTCCTGTTTTAAACCATTTTTGTCACTTCTCAAGTGGTCATATTATATTTTGAACAAATATGTGTAATAAATGGTCTCAAACCACAGATATCTATAACTCAGGAGACATAATAAAGTATGGGAATGGTGATCATATTTTTCAGTCATAACTGTTGACCCATGAAGGTCCCCTGTCCCCCCTGCAAAAAGACAAATCTGGGTCTATGCGAGGGAGTGGAGTGGGTTATGTATTTATATATGAAAAACCAAGAGGACTTCTGCCTCCCAAGGACTTGCAACACTGTTGAACACGCCTGTTAAAACTTGTGTCTGCAGTATAATGGAGAAAAATGACACTTGATTCTGGGTAATCTCAAACAAGCTGAATTGTACCAGGACTCAATGAGAGGACAAATCCTCTTATTCTTCAAATGAACAGGACACGTTATATAAATATAAAATATTTATTTGTGGTGCATAAATACAGTACAGTGGTGTTTACATGGTTGACTGATAGGGTTCACCAGAGGTAGTAGAAAGTACCACTCTACTATAATAATCAATCTCCAGTTCTGTGTGATTAACAGCGGCGCATGAAGTATTCAGGGTTGTTGGCTTGAATAAAACAACACATTAAAAAAAAAAACTCTATTACAAATAAAAAACAGTCAAGTTCACCGTCTACAAAACAAACATCAAGATCCAAAACTTTGAAACATGAATTTCCCGTGCAGTTTCTTTGCGTGTTTGTATCTTCTTATGTTTTCATGTTATGGTGTCAAATGTGCACTTGAAAGATTCCCAGAGTGGTGAGTCGGTCAATGACTTATTGTAGCTGTTGTGTTTTATAATCGTTTCATGTCTTTTGCTTCAACTTAATGTTTCTTATATTAAAAAAAGCTGACAAGTACAAAAACAAAATATTTAAAGAAAAATTTACTCAAGGAGATTCAGCAAATTTTACATCAAGTATCAAAAGGTGAAAGTACTATCTACACAGAATGGTCACTTCTGGAGTGTTATATCATTATATTAAATTATTTAATCTTTTTGTTACTAATGAATTGATGTGTGAGCAGCATTTCAATGATGATGTTGGTCATGGTGGAGCTAATTTCGTCTGTTTAGTCATAATAAATCATATTTTTCTCATCTCAGGTTTTGGATGATTGAAATCTGAAACTGACAGATAATGCAGCATAAAATTGAAATCAGGGCTGGGCGATATATCAGTATTATACTGATATCATGATATGAGACTAGATATCATTTTAGATTTTGCATATTGTTGTATCGTAATATGGCATAAGTGTTGTCTTTACCTTGTTTTATAGGCTGCATTACAGTAAAGTGATGTGAACTTACCAGACTTTTCTAGCTGTTCTATTATTTGCTTTTATCCACTTTGTGAAAGCACCAATAGTCATCCCTATAATATAGTCACAATATTGATATTGAGGTATTTAGTCAAAAATATTGTGATATTTGATTGAGTCCATTTTGTCCAGCCCTAACTGAAATACTCAAGTAAAGTATAAGTGCCTCACAACTGTACTGAAATAAGTTGGCTACCTGACAGTAAGTTACCACATTTAATGGAAATAAAGTTGTATCTTCAGTTCAGACTCAATCAAAACATCTGATAAATACTTGATAACATCCTCATCTGCATTAGTAACGTAAACCATGGCATGATGGTATGTGTGGTGACTGAAAAGGCACACTGTGGAGAGAATATCAGAATATTATTGATTAAAAATGATTGATAGATGTCACCGTTGTTTAACAGACAGTCCTAAAAAATAACTCATGTCTTCCTCCTCTCTGAAGTTAACAGTCGTCACTCTGCAGCATGGAGAAGAAGAAGGTGCACAGACTGGCCCACGAGCTGCTGCAGTGCTCCTCTGCCTTTTTACGGTGGTCCACGCGCTTTGTGCACGCGGTGGGTCGACCCTTAGACGCAGTGGCGGCGGTGGAGGTGGTGGAGGCGGTGGTGGAGCGGGTTGGCAGCAGCTGTGGGGTCTCCTCTCCTCCGGACTGCGCGGACGCCACGGAGCTCATGATGTCCAGCTTGAAGTGCGCGTCCCGGGGCGCGCGCTTGCACACGCTGGTCCTGATGAGCGCGCGGTCATCCCTGCACACCTTCCCGTGCAGCCGCCTGAAGGCGCGCGCCACCTGCTTCCAGAAGCCTTTAGGGTTTGACTGATACCCCGGACATTTGTGAGGGTTACCGTTGTATGCACACTTCAGGTCGGTCACTCCGCCTTTAACACGAGCCTCCGGGTCCTCACATTTCACCGACAGACTGACGGTGTCCCCGACGTCTTTTGCCGTCCACGAGCACTGCATGTTCTCATTGGTGGAGAACTTCCCCCGGCCGCTCGCTGCGGACTTGTTCCCGCTCCTCTGCGCTCTACCCGGGGCTCCGGTCACCGTCTCGTCCGCTCCTCTTCCTCCTCCTCTTCCTCCTCCTCGGCTCTTATTGCGCGCAGCGGAGCTCAGACAGACCTGCTGCCCGAGGAAGAACAACAGCAAGCAGGGAGCGAAGGTCCTCAGCAGCAACATGTCTTCTTTTAGCACACAAGTTATTATCTGAAAGGACAGAGGAGGGTTAAAAAACAAGGTGATAAGATAAGATAAGATAAGATAAGATAAGATAAAAATAAATAGTAATCAATTTTATTTGTACAGCTCTTTAAAAGGCATGCAAACACACTTTTCATGGCAGTAAAGTAAAAAGTAAAGGTATCTGTGAAGATGTTGCCTTGACAAGCTGTAAAGGCAATATCAGAAAAAAAAGACTACCAACAACGCTTTCTACTCTATCTAGTAGAAAGTGATATCTCTATCAGATAAGATAAAATATGATAGAACTTTATTAACCTCGGAATTTGCTCCAAAATCACAGTAACACAAAATTATAGTAATAGAGCATAAAATATAAACTATATGGGGAGTAAATGCAAAGGATGCAGGATACATAATGCATAATAATATTGTCCATGATTCCCAGACTCAAGTGTCCACAATAATAATGGAAAGTAATATTGCACATGATAATAAAAAGTGATGAACTTAATGGAAAGTAACTGCACACGTTTGCCTCTGTGATGGAAGTAAAACAGGTCACCGGGTACAGAACGGTGTTTGCAATGAGTTACAGGCTACTGGGTTGTTTTTGTTTGCTTGTTTTCTGTTTGCAAAGACGACATCCAGACAAATATTAAATGTTTATATTGTGACTTTGCGAGAAATAAACGCTTTTTCCGCTGATGAAGTTTTAAACACTCTATTACGCATCGTAAAAGGTGTAATTAAAACGGAGTTCCTGCGAGTTTCTGAGTGCCTGCAGTAAATTCAAAGCCTGATGTGCAAAGTAACGGAGCCATACTAAAGTGTACTATATATAGAACAGATCTACATGCAAGAAAGTCACATACAGCGAGTCTAACTTACCGTTAATGACCAGTGTTTCTGTGCGTAAAAGCTGCGTCTTGTGGCTCTCTGTGGTCTCGCACATGGCTTTCATACATAGATGCTGCGGCACGCCCACCACTCCCGCCCAACAACACAACTGACGTAGCTTACGCACCTCCACGCAGATCCATTGAGAGAAATCTTTTTTTTTTTCTTTGGAAGGAGGAAGGGAGTGTGTTTTGTTCTGGCCTGACCTGACGTGCCCAAACTGAATTCCCGCCTTCGGCAGAGATCAAAGAGACCGTAAATCCGAGTGATGGATCTACGTGTCTGCGCAGAAGTTAAACAAGCTCGATAACCACATTTTAACCCCACCTCACACAGTCTTGGAGGCTCGACTCTGACTTTCCACCAATCAGCTGCTGAGGAGATCCTCTCTTTTAACTCCTTACCAGCACGTGGCTTCACTTGTGTTGCCAAAGCAGAGAACAGATAATAATAATTATGATAATGATAACTTGATAATAATAAAATCTGTAAAATACAATGTATGATAATGATTATTAAAAATGAGTATAGTTGAAGAAGTACATTCTTATGGAATATTTAAAATGTCTAAACAAAAATAAATCAAACTTGAAGAGTGCACCCAGAGTGCAGATGTCCACCAGGCAACATATGGTGAAGAACCTACTGCAATGCCGCCACAACATTAAGTTTACCCCCACATACGTTGTCCCAAGCTGAAACAAGACTTCTTGATCATTTGCAGTGCCTAATGGCTGCTTAAGAAGAATGAGTAGTCAGCTGTCAACGGTTGTCTAAAACAGAGCCGTCAAAAAAGAGAGTTACTGCCTTTTCTTACGTCCATTTCCTAAGAATGAACTTTCAGTCTCAACTTTTAAGCCAACATACACCACAGAAATGGAGGTCTTAACATCCATAAATCTGTTATAAATAGGGCTGTCGCAGTAACATCGATTTTCAAATATGCACAGGATGGAAAACAAATGCAACAACCACCATTCTTATGTTATTTTCCCTCTTTCATGGCTAACTTTAGACCGCTCTTGTTTACTCTTAAATGTGTGTTAAATGAATGAATCAGTGCTTCAAAAAAAGTGACAAGCGATACGAGAGCCACTAACAGTTCAGGATCAAGGATCAATTCCGACTGTCTGTGACTTAAACTGGGAAGCTATTACTTTTTTGCAATATTAGACAGTCAAACCCTTGTGCTGTCTTCGACTTAGTTTTTTACAAGCTGTGAGTTTTGCCATGTTTTATGTGCTTTAGCATGTATTTACTGGGTGAACTTGTTGATGTTGGACTACTGTTGTAACATTGAGGGATAGCCAAAAGAAAATGTGTGAATGCTGAACCTGATTTGAAGCCAACTAAAAACAAGAGCATGCCAGTAACAGTTTTTTCATGTCGCTTTATGCTTTAACATTAACATCAACTCAGCTAACGTTAGCTAATATGGAAGCCCGTTCTGCTCCACAGTGTTATGTGTGTGTGTGTGTGTGTGTGTGTGTGTGTGTGTGTGTGTGTGTGTGTGTGTGTGGCTGCTGTAAGCATTAAATGTACTTGATAAACATGTCCTGGATGTAATGATACAGCTGCATGGGAAAAAGGAATGGCAAAAGTGCAGGAATTCATTTCCATTGTGAAATTATTACCCAGCAGCTACATTACTCAGACCATAAAGCGGCCTGCTCGGCTACTCTTAGACTTACTGCTTCAAATTACTTCATTTATTATAAATGCACTTCATTTATTATAAATGAAGTCATTTGCAAAAACAATATCTCTATATCACATACCGCGCTGTTGAGCCAACCTAAATAACTTGTCTTCTCAGCTGTTACAGATTCAGCTTTATCTTACCTGCTGTACTGCAGCAATATAAAAACACACTTACAGTACATTTATATTCAGTAAGGCTGCAATAGTAAAGTGTCCAAAGCTACTGTTTCATAAACAAATGATAATTAAAAAGTAAATTTGTCCTCAGGGTTCTTAGTGTTTAGTTGGGTAATGTAGGATTGTTTTAACTGGAGAGAATCAAACACTTTAATTAAAGGTGTCTGTTTATCCTGGAAAAATCCTAAAATATCTGATTTTTTTTTTCCACAGCAGACATTTTGACTTGTGATAGTAACAGTTGCTCCCAGTCAAGATGTTTTTCTACAAAAGGTCCACTGAGTTATTGAGACTACAATTTCCTGGTTGTTCTAGTTAAAAATTATTTTGGCCGTGGCTGTTTTCTGATCGGACTGCATTTGCTTTGTCATTTGTTTTCGATGCTGACATTGGCCGCCTTGGCCGCAGTCTCACATGCCTTTGTTCGGTCTTAAGCCACGTTATCTGTCCAACAGTAACACATTTACCAGATGTCAGCTGCCTGTCTCCCCATAAACTCTCAGTCGGTCCTTCCTCTTGACATTAACTCCACGAGGGCCTTTATGGACTCAACTCAGAAGAGAAGTCAGGAGTCTTCACGGCAGCCTCAGTTTCGTTGCAACAAACATTGCCAATATCTCTATTAACATAATAGAACATTCAAAGAAATGGTATACCTTCATAAACAAGATATGTCAAAGCTGAGCAGATTGTCTCAACATGATAAAATAAAAACTATGAATAAAATATGCCCAGAGACTTAAACAAGTGCTGTTAAATGTCAATGACTCAGACTCTGTTCAGGAGACTTTTCCAACAGGAAATTTCCTTTTACTTGTCAAACACAGGTGTCATTAATAATATCATTAAAGATAACTCCTGTCCATTCAGGTGTTCCAGTTAAAGATCCCGCTGTTGTGATTTTTTTTTTGGTTCACTGCCACGATGGGACAAAGCAATCATTAATGTTAATAGTTACACCTGTGCTTCACCGGCTGTGATAAGTCAAAATGGTTTACCAGCTTCAGGTCCTCAATATATTTCCTCATGCGATATTTCTTTAACCACATGGGTTTGGTCCAAAGATAAATGGGTCCTACTGCCAGAAGAAATCAGAAATTGTTTGTCCATGTTGTGTATAATGTTAGGACAAAAATGAGGGTTGCAGTAAGTTCATTGTATTTTGAAAGAAGAAAAAAAAAAAAATTCAACACCACAAAGTCACAACATAGCCAACATGCAGACACACAGTAAGTCTTTAGATTGTTCTTAGCTTGTGATCCATGAAAAGAAGGAACTATAAACTAAATCATACATTCATGACTTGAAATTAAATTGTATTTTATTTTGTAATGTTGGTCTTTTTGATGCAGCGAAGTTGACCTGCATATCACATGCAGGCTGCAGCACACCACTGATTTTCTGTACTGTGATAAATCTACTCCACCCTGCGATCACGTTTCACTCCCGTGATGACGGAGCTGCTGCAGGTACGAACAAACACGTCACGGTGACGAGGAAGAAACCATATAAGGCTCCTGTGGGCACAAGTCCAACAACCTCACAAGTGATAGTAGTTCATCACTGAGTCACTGACGGAAATAGTACAAGAGCGTTTACTGTAACTAAACAGTAGCGAGGTTGGGTGTGTGTGTGTGTGTGTGTGATGTAATTGGGATTGTGGGGATAGAAAAGAGGAGGAGGTGAGGTGAATGTGGAGCTTTCCTGTCTGCTCACTGCAGCACCATCTTGTGGTTTGACTAAACACTGACTAATGACGCTGTGTGTGAGTGGCCACAGGAGACAACATGTCTAGTCAGAAGTCTAAATATTTCATACTTGATATAAAAGATAAACCTCATGTTATGGTTAATTTGCTCCTTTGTTTTGGTTTCTTTATTTTGAGATCAAAAAGAAAGTTTTGTTTCATCGACTTTTACTTAATTAAAGTAAGACCAGGGAGTATTTTGCCATCATTATGCAATGATTTGATAATAACCTTAAGCATGATGTAATTCCAGTGATGTGTAAGAAAACTAGACTTCTCCTCTTGGCTCTGATTTCAAGCCTTTTAAAATGTAACCTGTGACGGGAGATTTTGGCCAAGATTACAGGTGGGTAAGATAGTTAGTTCATGTGTCTGTAGTGGGAAAATTATAAGCTGAAGTTATATTTTGTTCCCTTATATTTGCTTCTCATGTTCTGTCAGCCACTAACTGGTTACTCTTCCTTGAACACACAGCTGTTCTCCTTTCAGAAGAACAACTTTTGATAACACAATCACATCCTGACTCTCCTGATAAGCACTTCAGGTCCATCCTGACCCAACCTCCTTCGTCTCCTAACCCTGTAAGACAGATGTACGTTCTTCACTCATTATCAGTCCCTTATACACTTTCTGTGTGACTGTGTACCGATCCTTTGCAAAGCTCTATTAAAACACCGCAAAGACAACCTCGCCTTGGTGTCTGTCTTAACTTCCAGATTTTCCATCACATGTCTACACTCCCAAAACATCAGCATTTCATGATCTGGGAATGAGATCCAACAATCAAGTCTTTGATCTCTTTCTCTAGAAACGGTTGCAGCACCTTTAAAGGAATAGTTCACCCATAAATTAAAATTCCGTCAAATCAGCAGTCTTGCTCTGTCCAATATGGCAGCAACACTGCTGTAATGCAAAAATAAGCTTAAGTCAATGCAGTATTTATGTATAATATGTTGTTACGACCCCCAAGTTGGGATAGGGGATGAGGGGTGTAACAATAAATAAATTTAACTGGGAGAAAAAGGAATGAAGAAAAACTGAGACAAAAACGTAAACAAAGGTTCAGGACAAATGTGTCAAATTAAGTTAACAAATTAAACTAAACAAAAGGGTTAACTTGACCTACTAAATTAAAACAACAAACATAACACAAACTACTAGCAGTCTAGCCTGCCCCTGTAGGACTAGTCTGCCAAAATGCAGACCTCCATCTGCCGAAGGGCCCACTGGCCCTGACTGGCTGCACTCTCCAGGCTTTTAAGCTCCAGGTCCTGATTGCAGAGCAGCTGCACCTGATGCCAATCACTGCAACCTGCAAGGGGGGGGGAGGGGCAGAACCTGGACACAGGAGAGTACAGCACCACACAGACACTGTGGCACATAACATATGTCTATGTTTAGGTGACAGAAATACTCATCTAGCATGTCCCCCTGGCCACCCAGAGGAGACTAGAAGTCCAAACTGAGTAGTAGTTTTTCCTGAACTCTAACTGGATGCAGGAATAACAACAGATTTTGCAGCAGGAGAACTAGCTTTCTTGGTCAGTAGAGTAATTTATTGCTCCCACATGAAAAGTGGTGGATTTTCCCTTTAAAGTTTCTAACTTGAATTAATATGTTTAAATGTAAGCCATTTGAAGAACACATTTTACATCTTATCTACCATTTATGGTGATTTAAGAAGCTCTGTCAGGTGATTTGAAATTTTTCCGCTGGTGTGGGATCATGGGAGTTGTTATCTTGACTTTTAAACAGCTGATGTAGCTGAGGAAAATCTGTTGACATGACTCAAGCAGAAATCATGTTCATGGAGAAAGTAATTCATTAAAATTTTATTCATGTTACATCTAATCATGTTCACTGACCACTTCCTCGCTCTCTGACCTATCCCGTGTTTTCCTGTTATAGCAACTAGCTAGCAACAGCTAGGATAATGTAATGTAAGTAACAGCTCAACAAAATACATATGTCTAGTGATTTTAAAGCAGATATCTTTCAAATTATAGCTTTATTTTCTTCTGTTGGTAGCTTTAAGGTTGTTAAAATCATCTTATTCAACACTGTCTCGCTATATCACATATTGTTTGTTCTGTACCACTGTGTTCCAGCTCTTCATTGAAAAGATGTTAAAACTGAGTGAAATATTTAAAATGTGGCTGCAACATGCCATCAAACGAAAAAAAATTTAGGCCAGTGCATTTTAACCTGTGGTCCGGGGACCCCCAGAGGTCCTTTGGAGTGTTCCAAGAGGTCCACAGAAATATTGGGAATATTTTAATTTCACTACTATTTCAAAAACTAGAAGTTAGCCCAATGTAATTATAAAAAAATAATATTTTGTTCATAGGTTTTACACTCTTCACTGCTGATTTGTGGTATAGACGGTTATAAAATAACTACATTTTATCTACATCTTATCACATACAGGTTTGCAGCTTGATGTGCATCAATTTTTGGGTGAAAAATGTTAATAGCAACTTTTAGGTGTCTTGCTCACAAAATTCAACTCGACATATTTGGTAGTTTTTGGAAACTGAAGGATCTCCAGAAGAATTTTCAAAGAACTTCATGAATGTGTTTGTCTTGAGAAGTGATTTTCAGCATTCTGCTCCACGATGTGTGTGTGTGTGTGTGTGTGTGTGTGTGTGTTGTAGGAAGACAACACGGTGCTGCAGCCACATTGGTTTCCTCTCTCACAGACCCCCTCTGTTCCTTCACACGGCAGCTCTTAAGACTCAATTCATCAGCTCGTACAAAGAAGTGTTTAGCTCTGCTCAGACGCCTTCTGTGCCTGAGCTGTATTATCTTTACTGCAGTCTGGGTTCACTCTGACTGTGTCTGTCCCTTAACTACTTCCTCAGCCAGACAGCAGACATGTTGTTACAGCCGGCGATGATGAAAAGACACAAGGAGCCCTTTGAATGAACGAATGTGAAAAAGCGACACAGAGGAAGAAGAGAGGTCACCACTCAGACTTTATTCTCTTTACCTTCACATTTTCTTAAATGTCTTTGAAACATTTATGTGACACAAGGAGGAAATTTTATCATACACAAAGAGAATCACATGCCTGCCATATTTTTCCTTTGCCTTGCTGTGTGTTTTTACAGATTTTTTAAAAAAAATTGACACAAACACTGCCTACATGACAGCACGAGCAGTTGTCCGCTAACCATACACAGGTGCAGGTCGAGTGTTTTTGGCTCAGCCCGTTAGACGCTGCAGTGTTGGGGAGTTGCACCTGACTTCAGAAGCTCCCGCACAGAGCCTGGAGAGGTCAAAGACAGATGAGAAGAGTTCTGACCGGGTCCATCGCTGGCGTTTCCAACCTGAAACATGGAATGATGTGGGATTTTGTGATTAATTTAAGATGAAGTTTGTTTGTTTTGGATATAGACAGCCTGATCAGAAATAAACTTGGAGACAGACTTTGATTTGGACTGACGATTTCTGGCTTTAAGTTGTTTTTCTGTTTAATTCCTCCACACTAAAACAACCACGAAAATTGTTTCTTTTCTTTTCTTTTGCTGTGTTTTTACGTCACTCACCTGTGTATCGCCTCAGTTCTGGAACCAGCTGATGAAGTAGGTGCAGACGCCGTGGAAGCTCTTCCAGCAGTACTCAGAGGCGAGGCGGGAAGCTTTGGAGTCGGGCTGCTCAGTGGGACGTGTAGTGGTCTTCCCAGGCTTGGGGGTTGTCTTCTTGGTCTGGGGGCCCTTGCCTGGCTGGGGCTTGGCGGGCTGTGGCTGGGGCTTGGCAGGTTTAGGAGTAGTGACAGGCTTGGTCTGGACTGGTGCCACCGGTTTGCGCTGTTGCTCCTGGGCGGGCTTGGAGGGCTTGGGGGTGGTGGTCTTGGGCCAGGCGGCGAGGAAGGTCATCTGGGCCTCGTCGGGGTATTTCTTGCACATCTGGGGGCGATAGATTTTGGGTCCCTGGCAGGCGTGGCTCAGCTTCCTCATGTCCCACATCATCTGGGTGAAGTAGTGGCGAGGGTTGAGGTTGTAGGCGCGGCACAAGTTGGGTTTGCCCTGGAAGTCACAGTAGTAGGAGCGTCCTGCGGTCTGGCCCTGGCTTGGACCTTTGCAGGAGACGCGCAGGCGAGTATAGTCCCCGGCTCCGGACACCACCATCGTGCAGGAGTCTTTGGTCTTGGTGCTGAATCGGATTGGCTCATCCCAGATGCTGCGTTGCTGTTGCTGCTGCTGCTGTTGCTGCTGTTGTTGCTGCTGCTGTTCCTTTTTGTCGCTGCTGCTGTTGTGGGTCTGAGCGTTGGACACACAAACAGCTGCTGCCAGGAATAGCAGCAACAGCCTCATCCTGCCTCTCATGGCTGCGTTAGGTGTGTTAGTGATGTGTGGATGAGGGGTGATGCGTCTGCACAGAGGGTTAAAGTGTGCAAGGGTCGAGAGCCTCTGAGTGTGACTTTATAAGGTTCAAGCTCACAAAGAAGGTATTATTCAGGTGAGCTGAAGGACTCCTCCTCCAGCAGTGACCCCCCTCACACCACACTCACGTACACACACATACAGCGACCACATGAGCCTTGTATGGTATGTCAAAACTAAAAAAGTGATGGTGGAGATGGATGGAAGGAGGGGCAGAACATAAACTGAGGGAAAAGGAAGAGGGGAAGCGGTCAATGGGTCTGTGGGAGTCGAGGGGGGGACGCGTGCTGAAGGACGGTACACACATGAAGCCAAATATTGTAAAAAAAAAAAGAGTCCTGAAACATTATATAATCCTACACAGGAGGTTCTTTGACTATTGATGAGGGGGAGACCAGGAGGAGAGGACTCAAGGTCCTGAGCCAAATTACAGCCTGAAGTTATTTGCTGAGGATTTAAAGTTGATCTGTGACCCTGTAATAATAAAAACCTGAGAATGTCCGTCTTCAGATGCAGAGACTTTGTTGCTGCACTACTAACATAGTTTTATGCACCGATAGTTCGCTGTAATGTCTTTACAAACAGTCATATTTTTGTATAATATAATAATAATATATATTTTACGTTCTGGTAGATATCACAGAGCTTCCAAAGATGCCAAATTAAATACAATGGCATTGCTTCAAGAGCCCATTATTCAAAACCTTAGTAGCCTGAAAAATGTCCCATTAGACTGAAAGCACACTTGTCCAACAGCCTGTGTTACTGCAAATGATTGCTCCGTTGGCCCATTGCTCCAAAAATGCAAACTCCCCTTGCAGTTGCAAATAACCCTAACCTAACTCATCCGACAGAGACAGGAACCAGCTTAGATAAAACTTAGAATGATTTATTCTGAAATTTGTGTGGTACATTTTAACTGCAGAAAGGGTGTGTATTTTCAGGGCAATGGGTGTTTGTTTTCAGGACAAGGGGATGTCAGACAATGGGCTTATAGTCCAGTGAGAAATACTCTCAGACTATGTACAACACACACTGTTTTGCTACTTCGGTATAGTTTGATCTGACTTGAAGCTTATGGTGGCTAATAATAACTAATAAAAATGCCTTGGCTTAAATAATGTTCTCTTATTTGGCATTTGAAAAAAAATCAAGCATGTTTCATGTGTTTTTGTTCATAAGACAAATGGACTCCACTGCAGCCATTGCTGTAAGAAAGTGAAACCTTTGTGAGTTAAATAGCGTTAAACAACATTAACTAAAAAATGTCCTTTCAGACACAAATGCAACAATGCATGGCACCACAGCACTCAGAAAACCACTCACCATGATTTCACATGGCTGCCATTTTCCACTGATGTCACAATCAGGGTAAAAATGTAATCCTACTAATAAATTTTTACTAAATGTATCTGTAATGCGATTATGTCTTTATCTGTAACTATAAGGGAATACAGTTACCTTATTTTATATCCAGATTACATAATCCAGTTATGTGTAATCTGTTATTCCCTGGGCTTGTTTACTGGACAGATACTGGAGCTGTATCAACTTTCTCATCTAACTCTGAATGATAAAAGCAGTAAGGAAAGTAAAGTGAAATAAAGACACTCAAGTTGGTGGTTAAGAAACAAAAATCAGTGAAAAGCACCGAAATCTCCGAATAGTGACTGAGCTAAAGAAAATGCCATACTGACTCTAAATGTACAGCACAGTATAAATACTGCACAATGGCAGAGCCCTGTGTCATTCCATTGGCCAGGTTGGTATGCGAGTCTCGTGTTCAAAATCAGACCTGACTGCACTCTACAGTGAGTTTTAACTTGAAACTAAACAGAAAACCAGACGGTGCCTTTAAATATTCCATATGAACCAGCACAGACAGACACAGGGGAAGAGGAGAGTGTATCTATAGCCTGCTGCTGTGTACAAAGTCACGTGCGTGTGTGTGTACAAATACACGTATGCCCCCGGTACATTCAGGAAGTTAGAAGTTTTTATAGCCATCAGTTTGGTGGGGAAGAGAAAAAGTTCCCCTGTTAGGGACACTGGGAATGCAGAGTGAATGTGAGGGGTGTCTGGAACAGATGTTTTCCTAAATTAAGTTAGAGCAGTCCTCTTCTGATAGGATGCAACCGCGTCACGCCACCTAAACCACCGCCAAGCCCCCCACCGCTCCCTGCAAACCTGTCAGTCCCCCTAAACAGACATGAACCTTTCAAGCTGCTGTGTGTGCACTCAGCGCTGCATATGTTACATGAATGTTCTCTGCGTTCCTGTGTGTTTTGGCCAGACGGGCTGAGTTGCTCCGGGGGGTTGGCTGTCTGAACATTTGCTTCACTTATATCATCAAATGTGGTCTTTTTCATTCCAACTCCATTCCAATAAGCTCTCAGAGCTTATGTAAGGAGCATACTTAAAACCTGATGATTTGGGTGATTTATAGCCTTCAAACGCACAAAAAGGTGATAAGAGTTTCCCCAATGGCTGTGTATTTTTGCTTTAGTGTATGTGTGAGTCTAGCCATATCCATCCAGCTCATGTTTCACGTGTTAAGGGAAAAAAAAAACAAAGCAGACACTTATTGGACTTAAATTTTTATTCACAGATTTGCATCTCACCAGAAGCTCCAGCTGAATTGTTATTTTTCTTGTGTGTATCTTCCTCAACCAGGCCTCTGACACCACTGAGGCTTCTGGGAGTTTTATTTCTCAAACCACAGGATGGCAAATTAAAAAAAAACTTCTGACACCACAAGCAACTAGGCCCTCACTAATGGTCTGGCGAGAAATGCCTAAGACACAATATTTTGTTTGTTAGCTGTCTGAAAACCTTGTTAAAGCATGTGTATGTAGCGTGTGTGTGTGTGTGTGTGTGTGTGTGTGTGTGTGTGTGTGTGTGTGTGTGTGTGTGTGTGAGTGTGTGTGTTGAATAGCTGGTAACACTTTTCCTCTTGTAGTTGCAATGGACCAGGACAAACTCTTGATTAATCCCGTCCTGTCTCAGTGATATTAATAATTTAGATAAGTTATTTACATCAGTGTTATAAAAGAATAACTTGGCATTTTGGGAATTTTTTGTTTTCTTGCTAAAAGTAAGCAGAGAAGATCAATAACACTCTCATGTCTGTACGCTAACATTGAAACTACAACATAGAGACGCTTAGCTTAACTCAGCAACACTGAAAAACAAGAAAACACTTAGCCTGGCTCTGACCAAAGGTAACAAAATAGACATACCAGCACCTCTAAAGCTCAATAATTAGCATGTTACATCTTGTTCTTCTGTGAAAAACACAGAATGTTCTTTTCAGACATGCTAGTCACAAGGCTCGGTTGATTGCTGTGTGATTTTGTACAGACATTTACTATATGGTCCCCAAATGATAATCTTACTGGCTTTGGTGATCCCCTGACTTTTTTCTAGCACCACCACGAGGAAGACATTTTTGTTTTTTCATGAAAAATAATGGATGGATTGTCATGAGATTTGCTACAGATAACCTCGGTGCCTACAGGATAAATTGTGGCAACTGTAAATTGTAAGTATGTTAGCATTTTCAAGACACGACCACGGGACACGAAGATGAAGTTTAAGCATTTCATAAGTACTGGAAATGATGTTCATCATCAGTTTCTCTCATTGGTAACATTATTGAAAAAAATTCTCCGTCCACGCGCTGTGATGTATTTAATGGCTGCACAACCCCTTTCACCATGTTTGTTGTTAGCAGACTTCCTCTGGTTCTCTTTTCTTCCTCTTCTTTAGGTTAACTATTGACTCTGAGTCATCCACTGCAGCGTAAAGGACACATGTTAGTATGTGGGCAAGGACGATCACATTGTTTAATGTGAATGAGCCTTAAGTTTTGCAACATTTCTTTGTCTTCATGCTAAATTAACCTCACCGGCTGCTAGTAAAGACAAAAAATCATGTGAGTGGTTTCTTCTATCTTCTAATTCTCAGCAAGAGAGCAAATAAGGTATTTACCAAAATGTTGGACTTCTCCCTAATTCCCTGGTCCATGCAACATGTTGAGCCAAAATGATACAAGCTATATTACAAATATTCACAAAGAAAAGGAAGAAAAAAGGCTACTACTACAAAAAAAACTACTTACATGTTATAAAACAAAAAATATATAAAACTTTCAAAAGTTTTGAAAGCGTAAAAAATGTAAATTTGTGTCACCATGTTAAAACTGATAATGCAGGTACAGCCAAATGTATTCTCTACAGGTCATGCTAACTATGCAGGAACTTTGCTCTGATAGTTGATCATGTACTGTCTGACAAACTAGAAGGACTGCTGTGCTTCTGCTGTGACTGGATGCTGGTGTGTATGAGAGAACACTTGATAAATTACAGTTGGCTGGCATCAGAGGTCCATGTCGAATGGCTTGAAGGGGTACTGGGGGGTGGGATGCCCTCACCACACAGTTCCTGATTGTTGCTGTTCTTCCCTTTGGTTCTTGGAAGTGTTACAAGATCTGAATAGGAAAGCTGGAAAGTCCAGTGACCCTAGAAATAGAGAGGCCATGTCAGAAATAACCTGTAATTGTCACACAGCATTTGTTTTTTTCTTATGACAAGAACAGTACCCAGATGAGCACTTACCACCAGGGAAATATCAGTTCCAGCTCTCTTGCCCGCTGTAAACAAAAACAAAACAAAAAAATCAAATCAGTTTATCAGCTACTTTACTTTGTCCCAAGACCTCTACCCAAGACCTACAGAGGTGTTTATTTTCAGCACAGCCAATGTGTTAGTTCGAGTCAAACACAAATAAATACACAGTAGTAGGAGATCCTTTTTTAGCCTGAGTTAAAATTCAAAACATCAAGTTCCCAAAGTGTTCAGAGTGCGACAAGCCGCCACAGTTGTGCAAATAAATACAGAAAAACTGTATGAGCAGAAATTGACTTTGATGTGAGCAAAAAATAAATAAAAAATTGAGTGAAGAGGCTTCACTTTGCCTTTTCCGATGCAAAACTGCAGCTATATGAGCCAAGTATTTCTCTCCCCAAAGCAATCAGACTCCTTAAGCAAAACCAATCATTTTACCTTGTTGCTGGCCTACCGCTGCCTCGAGTTGTAGGTTTGTTTATGTTATTGTATGTTTTTGGTGTTTTAAAAGGTTAGTTTAAATTAACAGAAATCACATAATAACACAAACAAAATAACTGATTGAACCTGCAGCTGCCAAGTTCGGCGAGGTAAAGCTACTGTTTTTGCTTAAGGAGTCTGGTTGTGCTGGAGAGAGTGATATATATCAGTTTCCCCCGCTGATACTCCCACCATCTACTCTAGGTATCATACCGACTATGGAAAAAGTCTAAACTATCCCTTTAATACTCTGTGTAAGGTAATGTAACAAAAAATTACTAAAGATCTAGCAAAAATAACAGATAATCAGATATAATTCTATCGAGACATATTGCAGTTTATCTTTAAAAAAAAACTTTTTTAATAATAATAAAAAAGCACCACTTGGGCCACCCAGTCAAAAAATTCTGGACTTCAACTCCATCAGCTGCCTGTCGTAGAGAGGTCAAGTTTTTTTTCTGTTATATTCATTAAATATGTGTTCATAAAGATTTATAAAATGAGTTCATATAAACAAATTTTTACAGTACACGTAATGTGTATTTTTTGTGTTATAAATGATATAATATGTTGTTTATTACAAAGACACATTGCATCATCATCAGAATATGTAAGTGGGCAACATTATAATGGTATTTATTTCTTGAATAAAAATATATCAAACTTTCTGATTATACAGCAGTGTCCGGTGTATAAGAGGGTCTTCAGTTTAAACCGACACCATCATGACCTTTTTCTTGTTGAATCCCAGTGTTTGAATGGATTTGAGTGGTTAAAGGAGACAATGGTGATGGATGAAGGATGAAGGATGAAGAACAAGAACAGAAGAAACACAGAAAAAATCTCCTGGGTGAAGTCAGACTCATGATGATTAGATGACCGGTGGTTCTCAGATGGTTTTGTTTATTGTTAGATGAGGGTTAGTAGAAAGTCAGAAGTGATAATCAGTACCTCATCCACGAGTTCCTTTGGATCACCAGTCGGAGTCGCTCGGGGGAGCAGAGGCCCGAGGGAACCGGGTCAGAGTGTCGCAATAGGGAGAGCTACATGTATACGCACAGACACACACATGTACATACATACCATACATACATGCACGTCGGGGATTCTTTATAAACTCTAAAAACAAAATGTTGCAAATGTTTCACTGACTTTCTCAGTCCTATGGACAAAATTATCCCTTCACCAATTAAGACCGCGGCATGCAAGCAAGCGGAGACACTGCTCGTACCTGACCACAGCGAGGTCTCCATGGACATTGCACACTTGTTCACCATGATTACCTGTATTACCCATACTGCAACACAAGAGCGAGGGTGGACAGGTGAAAAAGAGAATGGAGAGACTCCAATGAGAGCAACAAGGATGGAGTGATCCTTGGAAGAGCGATGCAAATAAAGTCCAAAGAGAGAAGATGATGAAATGAAGATCCATGCAAAGAGACAAAGGTCATGCTTGTGATTTCTGATAAGAAAAGTAAGACAGAGGTGAAGAGATCCGAAGCCGTAAAGAATCCCATACCAAACAGGGAGTGGTCATGTGGAAGAGGACGAAAGGAGGCGTTAAAGGCAGACAAACATCAAAGTGCAACAAGCCACGGGTAAGAGGAGCTGGACAGAGTGCGGAAATAATGGGAGGAGAAAATACGAGGAGAATTGAGGACCATGAAGAGAAATAATAACAGAGAAAAGGAAAGAAGAGGATTAATTAATTTCCTTTTGATCTACAGAAAAGATTCAGAAAAACTAGGAGCCAACCTAACAAAATTACTTTTTGTGGATACACTAAATATACAAAATATGTGTGTGTTTGGACTCACTCTTCAAAGACGTCCTCCGTGTCCATCCTTCTGTAGTACTTGGCCAGTTTGATGGAGAAGATGATACTGGGAATCAGCAGTATACAGCAGCCTCCCAGACCAAACCAGAATGTGTTCTGAAAAACACATTTACAAGAAATTTGCCACACTTTTCCCCTGTTAACCTGTTGTTTCATCCCTGTCAAAATCAACTAAGCTAACAGATTTTTAGAGCTAAAATAATTTGTCGATTAATTATAAGTAAGGCCTAGTATTACCTGGCAACTTCCAGCAATTTGTTATAAATGTGCAGGATGTCTGTGGTCTTAATCCTGTGTGACTAAAATGTAAGTGCAGTACTTTGCAGTAAACACTTTGGTACTTTCCACCAGTGCTCAAACGACAACTGTCAATTTGAACATCTTTTGACTGATTACTGAAGCAAAATGAAGATACCTTAATGGACTCTGAGAAACTGTGATTAGAAGCGTTCCTAATTTTTGAACATTTTAAAAGACCGAAGTGCCAGAGTTAATGGCATATAGCAGGGATTGCAACCGACTGCATACTGCTTACCTCACCCTCCCCTGTCAAGCATGTAGGAGACCCTACAGTGGCTCTGAAACTCACAAAAACCCAAAAAGCTGTATCTAAAGCTAGCGTTTACTTTGTCCATTCTGGGCTATGGTAGAAATATGAAGATATACCATGGCTACCTGGAGGACACGTTCCCTCTGTAGATACAAATGGCTTGTTTTAATGTAATGAAAATACAACAATTCTTATTTTCAGGTCATTATACACTAATGAAAATTTACTTATGATTATTATGTTTCATTTGTGCCATATTCTGTGATTAGATGCCCCCAAATCTTACACAGTCGACCATTAAAGACTTAAAAGACAAAATAAATAATGGACAGAGTAACCAGTAATAAAAAATATAGTTAGCTGCAGTCCTGCAGAGTTTTCCAGCCATATACACATAGATGCAGAAATGTACACGTTACCAGACATAAATAGGCCGGAACATAAAAATATAAACACGTGTGCACATACAGACACACATACACACATGCACAGTGGCTGCAGACTCTGCTGAAGCATTGATCTATAAAACCTCTGTTTATACTGACCACAGTCTGTGGCTTGTTTGAGCTCTCATTAAATTCTCACAAACTAATGTGAATGATATATGGCTGATATGTAAATATGAAACTTTACAACTCCTCAGCTCCGTGGTGAAAACAGTGAAGAACCTATGTGTATGTAACTCCCCGCCCGCCCTGCCTCTAAACAGAGTCTATCTCATCTCAGTGTGTGTGTGTGTGTGTGTGTATGTGTGTGTGTGTGTGTGTCGGGAGACTTGGGAACATACTGTTCTCATCATATGTGTGGGCCGAATGACTCCACAGTCTTCAGTGTTCCCAAAAACCCAGGGCTCCCTCAAACCGTCAAAGAGCCGTTTATATTTCTAGCTCAAATCCAAATACATGTGGGGTACACACATACTGTACATCCAGCTGGGAAATGAATCAGTACACCTCAGCAGCCTCTCACACTCACACACAGACACACACACACACACACACACACACACACACACACACACACACACACACACACACACACACACACACAGATAACCACAGTGTTCTGGTGCCTTACCACTGAATCGAGTACGAAGCTGCACGCTACTATCTCCATGCTGTCCACAATGTTACTGATTGGTTTACACTGGGCCACCTCTGCAGTCAACTGTAGGGGAAGAAAACACACATTCAGTTTATGTATACACCAAAAAACCTAAAGTATAGATTACAGTGTATGCATGAATGGCATCAAATGTAAAACCAGAACTTGCTTTAACAGTATGTATGTAGGAGCGTAAAGATTGTTCACTTATGGATATTTCAGTTCCTGAGCTCTCCTCAACCTTCTTATTACAGTCTTCAGATTTAACTCAAAGTGGCCTCTTGGACTGTTATAATAATCTGGTTACAATCAGAGAACTTCTGAAGCTTCTGTAAATTTACTGAAATCTGAACAACATGCTGACATGCAGGTTTCAGTAAAACCTCCGCATTAGTAATCGAATACAGCTTGATTACTAAGAGTTTTATTGTTCATTCACTATCATGAAGTATAAATCCAACTCTACAGAAACACTTCGGGTTTCAAGTGAGTGGTTTGAACCTTACAATTACAGTAAATTTTTAACCTATAATCATTAAAAATAGGCATATACATCATAAAAAAAACTGGTTGTATACTTACTGAGTTTTTAACCCAGTCTGTGTACTGTTTGAAGTATCCCACTAAGGTCTGTATGTAGGCTTTTGTTTCCTAAACAGCAACAGAGAGAAAAACATGTTAGCAAATGTCTGACTGCAGTTTGTTGGGTGTTAGTGTACTATCTAACTTTTTCAACAGTAGCCGTTTTGACATGAAATAGTCATGTTAACACAGGTGTTATCAATCATATTAATGTTAGTAAGGTCGCCATGACATTAATCTTTGATCACCAAAATCTGATAAGTTCATTCTTGAGTCCCAGTCGACTTTTGTACCAAGTTTTGAACACCTGAGACTTCTGTGAATCGCAGAGGTCCTTCAACATAGACTCATGAATCTGCGCAAAGAAAATTAAGCTGATCAGTCCAATAGTAGGCGAGATTACCTGCAAACAAGCTAATGGTCCACTGCATAATAATAATAAAGGTTCCATTCCATTCAGGTCAACTAGAGTCAGGCTATTGTGCATGTCAGCTCACTAAATGGAATGACTAGTTTCACTGGTAACGACCATGTTTACAATCTCATATCAATATGGCTGCTGTGAAAAAGGTTTACAGCATAAACCTTCTCTCGTAAACCTTGAGATGCTTACATTCTTATCAAAGTGTGGATTCTCTGTAATTTCATATAGTCCATAGAGAATATCAGAAAGTTGCCAGTTAAGTGCTGTTTCTCAAGTTAATCAAACTTGGGTTATTGTTTAAAGTGGTTTAGTGCTGCTCAATATAGTAAAATATAGTAAGAATAATGATAATTTGTTAAATTTGTTTTGGTCTGTACCAAAAAAAAAACTTTTTTTCCACATCTGGAGAAGAAGATTTATAGGCCAGAGAATCTCTGCAGCACTACAGTACTTTATCTCATCATCCTGGCAGTCTATCTCAACTCCCAGCTAATCCACAAATGGGCAAAGAAGTGGACCTGAGACGCCTGAATAAGCAGCTACCTTGCAGCTAGCCACCTGTGATGGCACCCCCTTGTCACTCCAAGCTGCCAAAACTTTAATCCTCAATATAATTTGAACTGGTGAGTTATATAAAAAGAAATCACCCCGTGTATAGCTGTCATGAATGGAGAAATTAGCTTTAGAGACTAAAATGTTTTTTGCACCAGGCTGAAAACATGTTTATTTCTGCTGTTAAGTTGCACGTTTTAATATGGGGGTTTTTGGTGTTGTATTGACTCGTTGCTGCAGCCAGCCTCAAGTGGCCTTTTGAGTTTCTTGTAATTTTTTACCTGTCTGACCACATGAGAGGCATTATGAGTGATGAGGTACTCTGCTGCGTCGATTGCACTCAGGATATTTGTGACTTTGACCTAAAACAGAGAGAGAGAGAGAGAGAGAGAGAGAGAGAGTGAGAGAGAGACCTTTGTACTTATCAAACAATTATGGAGGTAATTGTGTTTGTTAAATTGTTTGTATTTTGTTGTTCATTTAACACTGCAGAAGTTAATAAGATGTTTTCTGCATAGTTTGATTAGTGGACTTCATTAAATAAATTCTCAGTGTGCTAATACACAGCATTAATATATATCAGTATCAGTATTTATTATATTTATTTATAACATGTGATTGTTCCATTAAGTTGTTCAGTGTATGTGTGGAAGTCAACAGTACAACATGGTGTTATTTAATATAGAAGACTACTTGGTGTGGAACAAAACATGGAATAAGACACGACCTTTAAATTAATCCTACAATGTTTAATGGCTTGTTGATGTTTCAAGTGGACTGATATAAAATGTAAAGTAACATAAACTGTAATAAACTGTGGCTATCCGCTGCTGTGATAGTATAACAGTAGTGTTATACTGGTGCTTTTGTGGACGTGTATTTCCTCACCGGCAGGTCGCTGGACATCCTCTGCAGCTGCTTGATACTCTGGCTCAGGGTACTCTGCGTGAGAAGACAACGTGTTACCAAAAGAAGCATTATCACATGTCTAAATAGTCATTAACAACTAACCCATCACATCACGTCAACGCTGTCACAACTGCAACAACACTGCTACAACAAACACACACTTTAACAATAGCTGTGAATCAACAGCGGCTTACCCGCGCTCTGACATATTTCTGTCACCATTTAACGAAAGAAAAAGAGAAAAAAGCAAAGTTGAGCTGAGAAGCTAACAAGACACACATTATATTATATTTAATATTATGTCTTTTGTCTATAATATTGGATTGAAATGTATGTTTCCATGTTGTTTGTTATTAAATGTTGTTTGTTGATTTTTATGACATATATTTTGCAGATATGTTTTGTGTAGTTTGAAAGAAATGATAAATTATGTATATATTTTTGTTGCATATCATCTGCAATTGTTTATTTCAGCTGTTACAACCAGCCTTAAAATGAATCTAAGAAAACTGCATTGAGTTGTTCTCTATAAATTATATAGTGTATGTTCATTTACTTTGTCAATACATAAAAACGTATTTTCTGGACATAAGAGAGTATCTGTGTGTATTTTGTTGTGTATATGTATGGGGTGTTTAATGTGTGTGGTATTAGTGTTGTGGAAGAAGTGACTACCATTGCTTGCTCCATGGGAACCACTTGATCTCTGTGAATCTGTCTGATACTGCTGGCGTGTCCTTTCAGTGCATTCTCCAGAGCACCACGTGGCTGTAAACAAACAAACACACAAAGTGCAGAGGATACAGCAGTTTGTTCCAGTTGCACAACATTGAGTTGCTACAATAACTCACATTATATGATTCAAATCTTTAGGATAATTAGGTAATTATTGTTCTGAAGTGATGACTTCAATCATTTATTATTCTTTCCTGCCTTACACATACATACACACATTAATCCTTCTGTGGCATGTTCCATGTGTCTTTAAATGGCACACTTCCTGTACTGTGCATGTGCCATAAATTTGTGTGCGTGTGTGTGTTTGTGTATTCAGGGTGAATGGGCAGCTTGTTCAGTCCAAAAACCCAGATCACTGAGGTTAAAATGAAATAGTTTTCCAGAGGTGCTATCTGACTGTACATATGAACTTGATGGCTTAAGAAAATTTTATATTCTGTACAGTCTACAACATGTAAATCAATATGATTTAAAATGAACAAAACAATGATACTTTGCAGAAAGTGAATTGCAGACTGGTGGAAAGGTGGAAAGATGTACTGCCAGAGCAGAAACAAAAGAAGGCACAAAAATCTCTAAATTCAACAGCCTGGTCCAAATTATTTCCAGTCATACGAACAATATAATTGCAGGATTTGGATGATTCAGTTTTGGTCTGTGATGAACATCAGAGTTCCTTAGTAGTTAGCAATACTTTAGCAGTATAAGTTGAACTTCAATGGATCCTTGCAGCTGACAAAGATAAAAGTGTATCATAATTCATGTTAGTCAAGTTACTTTATGTACTGTAAACGTACCCTGCATAGCTTTCTACATTGTTGTTACCCTGGAAACCCTCAATTACTGTAATTCAACTAAATGTGCATAACATTCTGTGTAAAACATCACACTTCTTATGACATGTCTTTATGATTTTACCATTTGAATGATCAAAGCAATCACGTCATTGCTGTGATTTGTTGGTACAATAAAGAGGAAACTCACCAGTTGGTCAGCCTGAGCCTCCAGGTCAGTAGAGAAGGACAGGAGATCCACAAGTGTGACTCCCTTATTTACCTAAAACAACAAAACAAAAGATTTTATGCATAAAGCAGGGATAATTTAGTTTTGGCGTTCCTCAGTTTGCACAACTTTCAATTTTCAATTCAATTTCTGTTTTATTGAGTTTTCAGTCGGTTTCAGTTGTGATTTAGTGTTGCTGTTAAAGTTTTCAGTGCATAACCTGAAACAGAATTAAGCAGGCACAAAGAAACTTTTATGCTGTGTAAATCTTGGAGGCCCCTGTGGACAAAAGCGCTAGTGTTTCCACCGCCATAACCACAGAATATAGCATCAAAACATATGTAATTTTTTGTGACAAAGTTTTTCTTAAAAAATACAATTATGTGAAGAAAAATCTCCTCCAGCTTCCTTTTAATTGGTTAACGTACTACTCACTGTAACTTTGCCTGGAAAATGTAAGCATAGTCTTTTCTGGTCTGCATGTTGTAAATCGTTTCATTTGATTTAACCAAGAATGCAACTAGGAGGCAGACATTAAGAATAAATAAAACAGTAACTAATGATAATAATAAATAAATATTTACTATACAAATAGACAGAAACTTTGCTTTTCGCTGAAATATTGTTTCTAATATTATTTCATATCACAACAGTTATACTTATGTTAAGGTAATTATAATCTTGAAACAAAGACACTCATTCATACGAAGAGAACAACACTATAACTTTTTTCACCTGTGTATATAACTTAACACACACACACACACACACACACACACACACACACACCTCAGCCAGGTAGGCATCATAGCCGATCTGTCCGATTCCAGAGTTGGCGAAGTTGATGAGGCTGTCTCTGCCGGCCTGCTCCAGCAGTGTGATGTCCTGCAGGTCCACCTGCACGCTCTCAAACACTTTGGCCAGATCCTTGTTGTACTGTTGTGAAACACACGTTGAAGGTTGTCATTTATCTTGCTTCACCAATGCATCAGTAAGACAGACTTTTATCAGCAATTCCTCCACAGTAAACTGACACTTACCACAGTTCTGTTGAGGAAAGAGTTGATGTTGAACATAGTCTCTAGCTGCAGAGCATGGTACAAACCGTTGTTCTCATAGCACTCCCTGCAACACAAATACATTATGGTCGTACACTAAAACTTCAGCGGTGTAAATGTATGTGTATTTATACTGTATTCATTGTTTTGTGTTGTACTGCATCTATTTCAAACTTGCTTTGACAATGTAAACATCTGTTTCCCATGCCAATTTAGCCCCTTTGAATTGAACTGTACAGCTCATTATTTTAATTTTTATTTGTAAAAATGTCAGAATTCATTGGTGTTTGAACATACATATGATACAAATATAAAATCATGTTTGAAATTGGATTTCAAAAATGTAATTTGCTGAAGAAACAACAGTTAACCTATTTTTTTAATTATTCTGATGAATAGTAGGTTCATTAGCATTCTTTCTCCATTTTTCTTTTCACTCTCTACTCGAGAGGCCTGTTCTGTAAATCTCAGTATACAGTGTTTTCTTGGAGCAGAAAGCAAACATCTTTTGGATGTGCAAACACATAAAGGCCAGCTGGAAGGTCAGTTAAAGTAAAAAGCTTTTTGCACAGTACAGTATATACAGTATTGGCTGTTGGCATGTTACCTGTACATGCTTCCCAAAGTCAAGTCAATATTCGGATTCTGAAACAGCATGCCAGGAAGGAAGTTCTTCTTGGCAGGATGAACCAGGTATGGTGTGTCTATGATCTGCACGCGCACGCACACACACACACACACACACACATACACACACACACACACACACACACACACATATGCATATTCATCAGCACAGAGCCACAGTGTTGTCAAGTTATGTAACACAATCCTGCTCAGATAAAACTCCAGCCAAGATAAACACAGAGAGGAGAGCAAAAATATGACGATTTGGGAAGGAAGAGAGTTTGTATTCAGCACCTTGAACAGCTGTCGGTTAGCAAGTGGTTCACACATCAGCTTCTCCACGTTGCCACCAACAACAAACAAGGTGGTTACGATGCCCATCAGCACCCAGGCAAAGATGAAAGAGAAGCCCACTCCACTGAAAGAGCAACAGAGTGTGGGAAACACAATCATATAGGAACATCAGTTCTCTTATACTCTCTTTTTCTTGTCTTCATCTTTTGCTTCCCACTGTTTGCTTCATTTCTCCCCTTTGTTTAAAG
This sequence comes from Lutjanus erythropterus, assembly GCF_056507025.1. Classification (NCBI taxonomy): domain Eukaryota; kingdom Metazoa; phylum Chordata; class Actinopteri; order Lutjaniformes; family Lutjanidae; genus Lutjanus; species Lutjanus erythropterus. Next base: position 13,201,419 of record NC_139319.1, on the reverse strand, counting down.
TTTCTCCTTTAGTCTAATTCACAGACATTCAAGTTCCATTTTTAAATTGCTGGCTCACACTTCATTAACTGTAACCTCAGAAAGTACCTGCTATTAATACTTTTTTTTACTGGTAAAGGGAAATAGCTGCAAAAAAAATTTACATTATGGCACATAAGGGTTTATTTATGCAGACCTTACTATTAATAGATTACAATGCTTCAGGAACAAGCCTCTGCTGCATCTCAGGTAACATTAAGTAATGTATAGATATTGTTCTACTACATTGTTAAATTGTCTGTAGAGAGATAGGAACAAATGTTCAATATCTACTTTTTCTCAGTGTCTTATTTTCAGGATTTGACAAATTACTCAGTCCTTGTTACTAAATATTTTATATTTCACCCATTGTCTATTTTTATGTATAAAACTGTCTTAAAGCAGTCACTTTGACTTGTCAGAGTAGGAAACACACAGGTGTGTCTGACAGCACTGATTATGGCTTTATTCCATTTAGCGGTAGCAGAAAGAAGAAGCAGTGAGACAGCAGGAACTTGCAATGGCAAAGGCAATCGCAGAGCCCCAGAACTGGCACACTTAAATGGACCGCATCCAATATTATCACTGCTAGTTACACCTGTATTACAAGTCAAAATAACTACTATGTGAAAGGTCTAAGCTGCATCTGAAATCACTCCCTATTTACTATACAGTAGTACTATAACGTACGCCATTAGCAGGTTGCCCCCAGTGTTTGACAGACAGCCTCGTGTTGTTGGTGTAGCTTGCTTGTCGTAGCCACAGGTGCCACACAGCAATCCGAGGATGTTGAAGGCCAGAACCAGGACGACCATACAGAGCACCGCCACACAGCCGATCCACCTGCAGCACACACACAGAGCTGTCATTTGTGAGGATATGTGGTGTATTGATTCATATGAATTTTGTAGAGTCTTATCCTAACCACAGCCTTGTCATAATTCTACCTAATTTTTTCATTTTTGCCCCAGAGATGGGATGTATGCTCCCATAGCTTGACAGAATTCTATTTCCGCAACCTGATTAATACATGCAGACAGACAAACACACATGCACAAACCTGTAGAAATCCATTTGGTCGATCTGTGGGTAATAGGCTTCAATGTTTTTCTGTCCTTGGTTGAGGAAAATGGTGAAATTGGCCAGAGAAGCTTCCACTGGGAACATTTTAGAGAAGCCATTGATCTCTGTGCCAATCTTATCCAGCATGCCTTTCACTCCTAAGAACAAAGAGACATACAACAAATCAGAACGCAACATACATTTTTTTTCTATATTAACAAGGCCTGTGACAAAACTGAGAAAAGGAAGATCTAACAGAACATTACAAGAGACAAAGCAGGACTTACGAGGTAGAGCTGTAGTTTCATCATTCACAAGAATGCAAATGAAGATAAGAAAAGAAAATATGAGAGTGAAATACTACAGTCAGACTATGTAAGAGGGGAACAGTTTAATTTGTAGGAAAAACTTAACATATAAACATACAGTATAAACACACACACACAAACTTGTGTACCTGCGACAATGTTTTTAGTTTGTTCTTTAACCAGTTTTGGTGTGTCATTGAATGATGAGTAACCCTGGAGGTGGAAAGTAAGAGAGAAAACATGATAAAGAAAAACATATAACTTTTTTTAAGCCAGGGTGTGTTTTGTAAGAATATGGTAGGAGAAAGAGAAAATGAGACAATAAACATGAAGGTAATGTTGAGCTGGGCACAGACTAACCTTTTGTACAATGTTGCTGAGATCTGTTCTCAGGACGTTATTGACATTGGCCAAAGCATGACTGACATCTGGGAGCTGACCAGCAGAGAAAAAAAAAAAAAATTAAAAGCTTATTTCCATCCACTATCAGGTTCAGTTTCCATTGATTCATGAGTCTGACAATCTTTAGTACCTTGGAGTAGTCAGCGTTGATGCCCAGCTGGGACAGCGTGGAGCGGATGGCATTACAGGTGTGAGACACAGCTCCATTGGTACAGGCGGGGTCTGACAGGGTGTTGGACAAAGAGGCACGTTCCCCCGACAGACTGGCCTGAAGTTTTCCTGTCCCCTCCTGAAGAACCTCTAAGGAGGAGCTGACGTTCTCCAGGGCCTCTTTGGTCTCCCGCATGGCTACAGGAGAGGAAGAGATTAAATTTAATCCAAAGTCAATTAAAAAACGTTGAGTCAGAAGTTATTTTTAAAACAAAAACTACACTTTTACTAAAGAAAAAACACAATAGTGTTGTTTTGTGGTGAGACACACAGGATTTACATTACTATACATTCACAATTCACACAACCACCACAGAACTAATGAAATTATAACAATAACACTGACCACAGATCAACGGTCCACAAAGGAAAAGCACAACAGAAGACTTTTCACAGTATAACAGTGGTTCAGAGTCTGAAGTGTTTGTAACACCCAGTTTCCACTGACACCAAGTCACAAGCACTGAAACTCCACATCAGCTCTAATTACCTTTGATGGCACTCTCAACTTTTGCTTTGGATAAAAGGAAATGTTAAGAAATCAGAGAGGGAAAAGGAAAGTTATAATGGTGAAGATGTATTCTTAAAAAGACACACCAGGACTCTTTAGCACTAAAACCACAGGAGAGGAAACTGCAAGAAATCATGTAGCATCATCCAATAAGTGTGGCAACAATTCACAAAGATAAAGATTAGGTATACATAAGTTGCAATTTGATTTTCAGTTCTGCAAAATGAGGATAACTTTACAATTTCAGTTTATTGTAATACTCAACATAAAAGTATATTATTTTGTATTTGAAATTAAACAGTCTGAATCAATTATTATTATTCAATTACATACTATTTTTATATATTTTTTTTCTTTATTAAATTTGTTGTTAATTAGTTGTATTTAATGTCATTTACAAAGATCTTTAAAAAAAGTAGGATAAATTTTATATTGGTTAAATAAATATTGCAACATAATAAATAACTGTCAAATGCATAAAATGATTTGTGTGTGTTTAATCTTACTCTTACTTTTTTTGACTTTGATTTTACGACAAAACAGGCACTGTTTACATCAGTGTATTGCTTTGACTTTGCTTGTTGTCAGGAAAGAAAACAAAATTTCCTGCACCTTGCTACTAACAAGCTAATGTTAGTTAGTGTTGTTTTTATCCTTAGTAGCAGCAGAATCCAAACCCGAAATATAAATTGGTTAAACCTATTCCAGGTTATGATTGTGGGGCCTGATGTTGTTTGTGTTAAAAATCTTATAAGCTTGGGACGATGGGACTTATGGCTTAGACTCACCAGTGGCAGGTGCTTAAAGCACAGTTCTTAACCAATGGCACCGAGTAAAACTGGCACAGTGGCTACTGTTAGCAATACTGAAGAAATTTCAAGTGAGTACAGTAAAATGTTGTAGTAACAGCTTTGTTAAAAGGTCAATTTTGATTGGTCAGTCAGAGCATTCTAAGGTATGTTTGTGGTACATTCAAATGGGGCTGTGTTTACTATGAGATGAGCCCACTTGAACAGCATCCTCATGTGTTCATGACATTGTGAACTGGAAATTTTCTGTTAGCTCCAAGTTCACGACGTTCTATTCACGACTTTGTGTGGTAATTACAAGGTCACAAGTTCCATTTGAACGCAGCATATTTCTACATAAACAGACCGCTGCAACTGCTAGGGACACAGTTCTGATCACAGACACTAGAGCAGCAATACAATAATTTTAAATCCATGATATAATACTTAAAATCATATTTTGTGTCTAATAAGTAATGTAAGTAATGTAATAATGTGTATGTAATGTATAGTTGCATTTGGGTTTATTTCACAATAATGACCTGCTCATTGAACATTATCTCTTATTCATATTAAATTCAAGTACTGATTTTCCATTACATCCTTCATACTTTTACCAGTATGGCTGTGAAGTTAGCATTAATTTCATTCTAAGCAAATTAAAAATGTCTTTTACAAGTCTTAATTCAGATTTGGAGAATCCTGGGGATATCCTGCATCAACAGCATTTTATTATTTTTATTTTTTGTAACAAAAATGTCTCAAGGCTGAAGGGTTTTATCCTTGAAATAATCCCTGGAAAAAAATGTAACAAATCAGATGTGGTAACAGAAACAGGAGATACTGTTTCAGTTCAGCAGCATCAGTGTTGCATTATGATATTGTCTCAGCTGTTTGAGGAGGTTATATTAAAAGTTAACACGAGATAATGTGTGTTACCTCCTGCCATACGCAGCGCAGTGTCCAGCGAGGGAACCACTTCTTTCTCCAGCTGACTGTGGATCCTCCCACCAAGCAAAGGTCCAATGTCTGTCAGGACGTATCAGATGGTTTAATTACAACACTGCATTTTATAGGTAAACAAAGGGAGTCACATACAAACAAAGTGAAAGACATCAGACAAATACTGTATGTAAACAGTCTCAAGTTCAACTTACTGTCGAGTTCTGACAGGACTTTGTTCTTTGCTGTGGTGTACTGGGCTGTCAAGTATTCAATTTGCTGCAGCAGAAAACACAAACAGCACATTAGAGCACCACAAAAGTTCAGACACGAGTTTTGCAGCATGTCTTTTACAAGGGAATGCATTTGTGTGTGTAAGGGCTTACCGCAGGTGTGTTATTAGCAAATGTCCGCAAGTCTCTCATATTGGTGTTGATGAACCGCCGAGTGCTCTTAATCTGGGTGCTGACATTATGGTTTGCAGCATAGGCAATTAGTACTCCCAGACTGAAACACACATACACACATATAGGATGAGTGAAGCATAGAAACACAGTGATCAGTATTCACCAGCAGAGGGCAGCATTGCTTCTTTAAAATCTACTCCTGCAGCATGGGTTTTTAAAGTCACTGACAGAGAATTCACAGGGACATGTGACCAGCCTGGAGAATGTCAATTCTCAGCCACATTTTTTTTCCATTATAAATCTATCTCAAACTATGGCACAGAAACAGTTTCTCTCAATTCTCTCAAAATATATACATAAAACAGAAGAATCATGATTTTTTTTAGCTATATATAAACCTATATATATTTGTTCAACTTCACAAAGTAAATATTCTTCATTTTATAGAATGTTATACATTTCAGGAGGAAGTGCATCTCTGTCTCAACCTCACTGGTCAAACAGTGACGACACACCACAGGGCCTAAAGGTTAGAGAAGCGAGCTTGGACCAGAAATTCAGTGGTTCAATCCCCTGACCTGGCAGGATAAATCTGGGTGGGGAAAGTGAAAGACCAGCACTTGCCCCTCCCTCATTACCATCACTGAGGTGCCCTTGAGCAAGGCCAAAAAAACCCAATCACTCCAGTGGAGCTGCTCAGTGTCCTGCAGATAAAACGGTGGTTACATTGGGCAGCTTCCAGGTGTGAATGTGTAACGGTGTTAAAGGTTATCCCTTTTGGATTACCGATTTTTGGTCATGGAGCCTCTACTTAATTAGGCTCCGTCTTTGCTTTCTATCTTTGACAGTTGTCTCCATGCCTGTCTCTCTCCGCTTGTCCTTTTAGAACAGATAAATGAAGTGTAATCAGATAGGAGGTTCATTACAAACTGTATAACCTGAATATACTTACAAATCCTTCACATGCTCCATTTCTATATGTGTGTGTTAATATTGTATTGATGCATTAATGTTCAGACCTTCACCAGGTAAAAATGTGAGTGACTGACAGTGCACAGGTTTCTTCACAGTCACAATAGTGTCTATCCTACATACCTGTCAGAAAGCAAGATGGATAATGCTGTGACAGTTCATTGTAAAGGTGCCGAGTTAATGACATGTAAAATTTCAGCTGCATTTTTGTTGTAGTGACATTCTGGCTGAGTGTTAGTCCTGAACTGAATGACAGGAACCATATCATCTTATACCCTTTTCAGGTATTTCATTCAGCTGCCAGATAACTTTTACTCTGTTGAGCCTGAAGCAAAGATTTGACTGAATATCAATAGAAGAAGAAAAAGAAAAAAAATTCTAAACTAGATCAGATAATATCGCCACATTCCCAGATGGACACAAAAATCTTTATGCATATGCATTTGCATATGTGCATGAGTGTGTTTGTGTGTGTGTGAGCATGCATGTTTGTGATGTGAAAGCACTCATTCAGACAGAGAGGCCTCTAACAGTCAGCCAAGTGATATCAGTAACAACTAACTGTCCTGCAGTTTGGATCATATTTCTCAGACTGTGCACCTGTCTCCTCCACAGCAGGTGAACTGCACACACATTACAGTCTGTGTGTGAGCAGGTAAGGTTAAAATGGATTTTAACCATCTGAGGGTGCTTTCACGACTGAAAGTCTGAACCAAGGTTCATGTTTTTGTTGCACTGTATTTGTTTGATCTGGTTAGTTCTGGTTTCACATTGCAATTATGCAAGTGTACCAAAGAACTATACATAACATCCCTCTGTCCTGTCACCATTACCTACATGAGCTGTATATCCCTATAGTTGCAAAGTTTGTCAGTTTTCTTCCTTCCTTTTTCTTCATTTCTTCCTCTCTCTTTCATCCTCTTGGAAAGCAAGTGAAGAGTTTTTCCAATTGTCTCTTTATAAAGTCATCAACCAATTGTCAGTTGAACACCTGGTCTTCTCCTCTCCTTGTGCTATCGCAGTACATTTTCTGTTTTTCCTCTTTCTTGTTCTGACAATAGCCTGCCAGACCTTCCTGTAACTGGTTCAAAAGTCTGAGCCATCCAAAAAAATGTTTTCACTCTTGAAACAAACTGAACCATGGTTCTGTTTGATCTGGACCATGGTCCAGGGGAGGTTTCACACCTGTTATTTTGGTTTGAATCAAAACGTAAAGTCTGAAAAGTCCCGAACAATCAAGGTAGGTGTGAAAGCATCCCAAGTCTGTTTACATATGTGAAAAAAAGTTGTACAAAGCCTTTTGTGGCTCCAGAAAGAGCTGTACAACATTATATAAATTGTCTCAAGTGATGTCATAGAGTCAGTGGGTGCTGAAGACTCTAAGTTTGAAAATGTAAAAAAAAAAATGGGGGTTGTGGACATAGAAAGAAATGATCTCACCAGACGTATGTGGCCCACTCCTCATCTCTGCTTGAGGCTTGGCCCGAGGCATTAGTCACTACTAAATAAATTGCCTTGTATCCTTGTACAAGCAATTCTGATCTTTCTGCTCATCATGAGTCTGACAATGTTTTAGAAGAGCAATGCTCAATAAATGTAATACTCCTTTAAGAACCCAAACATAAACAAACATAAAAATGAAAAAAAAAAAAAAAAAATGCAACAAATACAGTAGGTTTTGTGTATTTTGTTGGGCTACAAAATTATTTTACAACACAGTTGTTTACTTTTGAATTGATACCACTGAGTAATGAGACATCCCTATGCATAGCATAAATTTAACATTATAATGATTTTAAATTTTTAGTCAATTTTATTGTTGACTGTGCCTAACAGCACAGAAATGGCAGAAAATAAGGGAGATAGAGATGCAACATACGTCTCTGGCCTGACTCCAACCAGGGATGTTGTGGTTCATTGTCCATATTAACCTCTTAAGCCTTGTAGTACACTAGTGCTGAGTATTGGTACTAATAATCCAGTACCAACTTGTATTGAAAGTTCTCCAGTCAAACAATATACCTGCACTCAATCCTTTGAGTACCCAGGTCTGGACATAAATTAATGTTTGTATGGTTTTACTTGCAGCCAATTACAGCAACTGTTCAGTTTCATGCGACATTGATTGGCCCACTACCACAGCAGCTGCAACACATACAGTCAGTGGTGTGGTCAAGTTGAGTGAGGTGTATTTGACAGAGTTGGCAGTTGAGCGTGCCAGAATGCCAGCAAAGCGTTCAATAATATGGCTGAACTATGAAAAAAAAAAAAAACCACAAAAAAAAATTCAGAGGGATTATTTCAGGAATTCCAGGAATTCTTCTATTCATGTGATGAGTATGAAATTAAAAAAATGTATTGTATAAAGTACTCTTTTGTTTAAAGGTACTGGAATTAGTACTGGTGGTGTAACTGTTACCCAGCCCTACAGGGCGCCCCCTAATAGTTCATTTTAGCATGTTACAGTGGATTCAAATTCAGAAAACACTTGTGTACCGGTCGCTTTGGGTCACATGTATATAACGCTTTGGGCATGTCTAACAGTCTCAACCGTCCAACAACGCATCAGAGGGCAGTAATCCAGGATGCACACAGTGACAACAGAATTACACTAACAATACCTTCTCTGGTGAAAAGAAAACATAATCCTCAAAGAGATGGCAAGCAAGATGATAAAGACAGAAAATAAGACGATGCCAACTCACATGATGAAGATGGAGGTGGCGATGAGTGAGGCCGTGTAGAAACCTCTCTGACAGTCTGCGTTCTTTCTCTGTCTCTGGTGCATTTCCCCTCCACAGTTCTCACAGCATCGACATACACAGAAACACATGCCTATGATGGGGATGAGGACCACGAACAAGATACCAATGGTCGCACATATGATGAATCCCGACTCATAGTAGATCCACTGCAGGAGAACAGAATTCATACAATTGTCATTGTACAAATAGTCATTTTGAGACACTGTAGTTTGTATTATGTGAGATTTTGGCACATTGTTATGAGTTTACCTGTAGTAACAGGACCACATTTTCTGGCTACAATCCCATGGCCAATGAGTGCAGAAAACAAGAGCATGTGCACACACACACAAAACACCGTAGCACAAGGAAAACAAAGAGAAACACAACAAGGTCAGTGTGACAGCCAAGAGATTAGGAGGCAGATTTCCAATTTCTAAAGTGGGATGTGACGGCAACATCAAGAGTCAAGGAAGAAAAATGACAAAATCACTGCCAAGTTCAATTCAGCCCAAAGGGACCCCAAACATCTTGCTAACATCACAGTTGCTAGCTATAATCTGTCTGATTCTTACTGTTATGTGTCCAATGTATTTGATAGACCAAATACTGCACAAATATTAATTTTTTAATTTTTTAGTTTTATTATCAGATAACTTTTTTTCTTCTTTCAGTTTCAGTTTTCAAATGACACACATTCTAAGGCCATAAAATCTAATGAAAATAACATTTCTACATGAGGTACATTTTTTTAGAATGTGCAAGAACATGATCGTTTAAAGGTGTTAAATCAACAAATACATTTATCACCATTGAGTAAAGTATCATAGCATTGCAATGTCAATTGATAATTGATATTGATATTGATAATAAGTGTTTTACCAACTGTAAATGGCTGTTGACCAGCTCCCAGTTTGAAGAAGCAGCAGGAGTACTGGTGTAGGAAGCTAAGCAATGTACTGCTGTGGACAGGGTCAGCAGAAAAATACATTTTCACCACCTAAAAACAATTAATATCACTTTATACTGTATTTAGAACAATTTCACTGCCTTACCTTGCCGTCAGATGGCTGATGGGAAACCACAGTACCAAAACCAAATATTGCTCTCTCTTGCTCAACCAGTCTCCATTGGCAAAGTCAGTACCACTACCACTTTTGATCAGTTAGTTTGTTTGTGGATTGTGTGACTTCTGTGTTTTAAAAAAAAAGTTTGGATTCACTGAAGTCACAAAATAACACAAACTAACAGATCAAGGCAGCAGTGCACCAGTGACTGACATGTTTTGTGATGTAAAATTGCCAAAGGAGTTTGGCTGAATGAGAGCGATATTTGGTTTTTATAACTGAGGTTTCCCATCAGAAAAGGCTGTCTGACAGTAAGGGTAAGTGGTGACAACATTAGAAATACAGTGTATACTTAAAGTGATATAGATTTTTTTAGGTGGGACTTTTTAAAGTGGCTAAAATATGTTTTGCTTATAACCCTGTCCATAGCAGTACATTTCTTAGCTTCCACACTGATGCTCCTCTCTGATTCTCCAAAATGGGGACATGTTGACTACTATCTATTGAAGATAACACACTAATAATCAGAAAGTACCTTGAACAACCCCGCTTCAAATAATCAGGACTATCCTGATAAGCTCATCACAATTATCACTTAAATCAAACATACCTTTCTCCATTCTTCTACTTTGATTCCCCCCATGTTTTGTTGAATGACTTTAACAATCAGATCTGAAAAAATAGGACAGATAGATAAGCACTTAAAGTCTTTCAATCCACAGAAATTGTCCAGTAAGACTTGCACAACAGTGTTTTACAGGCAGGATACTACACTGGAGTGAAAAATCCATTTATGTATTCATGAGCAGACAACACAGATTATGGGGATTCGTTTTTTAATTTCCGAGGACAGTATTGTGAGTCTGTTTCCTCGTGTATCTGACAGCTGCGTGTTCTGCAGAAGCTGTTCGAACAGCCAATGAGGACTGCAGTCTGGTCCAGCTGTCTGTGTGTTTATATAGGTCAGCTAACACTAAGCCTACCTGGATGGTGACTCACACACGCTGTTACTCAGCAGGTAAGCACTGATTCCTATACATACACACAAACAAGAAAACTTGTGTGCATGCACGAAATGGTGACAACAGGGGTGAAGGGGTAAATGCAGAGGTGGGTGAACTGCAGGTACACTGTAGTTTACTTATCTTTCCCCCTCATTAAATTATACAGTTGATCTGAATATAGCTGAATAAACTCTCAACCTCATTTCAAAGAGGTGGATAAACTGAGTTTACTCAGCTTTCACCCCATGCTCCGATTGACAAAATGTACAGTATAAGATAAAAATACAAACAGATTTGCGTAACTCTATAGCTGAAAAAGACAAATGTGTGTACTTGTGGGATGTAACTAAATACATTCAATTAAGTACTGTACCTAAGAACAGTTTTGAGGTGGCCCACTTGTACTTTTCGCCACTACATTTCAGAGGGAAATATTGTTACTCTTCACTCCACTAAATTGATCTGACAGCTATAGTTATGGGTTACTTAGGGTTGCAACAGTATATCATTCTATATCTTGGTATAAAAATTAATGAGTAATCATACCATATACATTTTCTCAGTACAGTATTGAATTCTACTGTGTTAATGTTATTAAAGCAATATAAGACATAATAATTTGTGAGATTATAACAAAATGTTTGTTTAAGCAAAAAAGCCCTTCTGTTTTCATTCCGTTAAAGGTTACTGTAACTGACGATAGTATTACTGCTTCCATATTAATCCATCAATAAATAGTTAATAATTCATAATAAAGTATATTTTGATGCAACTAATATAATAGTTGATTTTTGGAATGCATCACTTTTACTCATAATACTTTTACACTTAGAAGTGCTAGAAACCTTTTCTTAGAATGTAGAAACTTTTACTTAATATACTTATACTACAGAAACAAACAAAAACTGGAGTCCAAACAATATGTTGGTTGACTCATATTATCAGCCTTATAAAATATCCTGCTTTCATTACATATCTCTGTTGCAAGTGTTATACAGTATATGTGTGTGTGTGTGTGTGTGTGTGTGTGTGCGTATACATGCATATATTCTATATTCTCCATAAAGACGTCGGGCCTTAACTAAAACATCTGAAGACTTCCTCCAGTGACACAGTCATTTTTATGAGGACATACTGTATACAGTTATACAGTACTGTCCGCTGGACACTACTTGCTTGAAGCTACATCGACAGTAAAATCAATCTGGTGCAGTGTTTATTATCAGTTTGTTAGATCCCTAACACCGAACCAAAAGAAAGTGGTACTGGCTAGCTTTTCTTTTTCTTTTTTCTGAATGTACTATTGTCATACAGCAGGTATTATCAGACTGGTACAGTGCAGTAGGTGGACAAGCAGATGGAGGCCAGTTTAGCATGTAGATGCTGACACAGCTGACACACAGACGCAGACACACACACAAACACTGAACTGTTCTTTGTCTGCTCTGCCTTCTGCTTGCACACCTGCTGACCCTAAGGTGAGGCAAGAAAACGCGTTACTGTTAGTGTACTAAGACTAGATTTGTTTGTAGTCTTTGGTTTTTCTCATCATTAAAATGGTCTAGTAAATTTCATGAATTAAAGTACTGTTAATATCCATACTTTGTACACTACACATCCCTTTTCTCCCCATTACATATATAAATATTCCATAAATATTTCATCACAGAATATTCTGTCAATTATTTTCCTGATTAATCAATTCTCTTTTTGTCAATAAATGTCAGGAAATGTTAAAAACACACATTTCCCTTACTCCATGGTGACATATTTAAAGTCACTGGGAAATCAGTTCACAGTGATAAATGACATTTGAGAAAAACCCTGAAACAAATCAATTATCAAAATAATTGCCAATCAAGCAATCCATTCAGCTCTGTCTGTGAACTCAATGCTATGGAAACAAATTCAAAAAAACAAAAAACTAACATTTTGTTCATTAGTATACCAATCAATGTCTTTTGAATGTTTAATGAGATTTTTTTTTTTTTTTTGAATGATTGGCCATAAACCAGCTGTCTTTAATTATGTGAGATTTTCAGTTTGTGCTTTAAACTTTTGTTCGTGAAAGTAAAAACGTCCCTGAATAGGCCTTTGAGGTGAGTAAAAGGAGATTTTGGATATCTTTTGTGACCATATGGATAATCCTCTCAAGACCATCTTCCTCTCCTGCTGGGAGGTTGCTGCGTTCAGATCTTTTCTAATTGTTTATAAAAACTGGTTCACCTGCTGGTAACCTCAGTCTGTCATGTGAGGTGACGACATCTACCTCTGTTAACTGTGCAGATGCAGCATACAAGCACATCTGAGTCGTGTCGGTGCCACCTGCTGTTGCTCAGCTACTTAGTTAGCATTAGCCACCGAGGGCAGTTAAGCTTAGACAGCTTAGTTCAGTGACCCAGTATAAGAGGTAGCTACTGCAAACGAAAGGAAGAGCGGGGGATAAACAACCATCAGAATTAGACCTGAAAGGATGAAGAGACCACCGCCCAAGTTGAACTAATCTTGTCCACTCCAACAGTCGGGGAGGAAAACTAATTTTTACTGACACACATATACGTTTTCTGCACAGAAAATGTGACATTTTCACGTTTTCAGTGTCTTTTGTGAAGAGCTACCGTTGATTAACCAAATATTTTTAGTATCATTGTAGTTTTTTAACATTTTTCTGTGTGTCTCTTGACTGTTTCATAATCAAAGGCCTTTAAAGAAACACCATTAGTGTTTTACTACTTAAGTTAAAGAAGGCAAAGCAAACACATACAGGTTCATAAAGGCCACTGTGAGACCAGAAAATGTCAACAAACCATCACACACTGCTGCTAGTTAGCTGTTGTCATATATAAGTCAGAACCTACAACCCTCTTACAGTAAAGTATAAATATAGGCAAGCCCAATCCTCTACGTTGACCTCCTCTGAGAGATTACTGGAAGGTGTGGACAGACAGAGCCTTATGCAACCCAACAACCATCTCTACTTTTTACATTATACCCCTCATTTAAAGTAAAGTAAAACTCTCAGCCCCACATACACCAAACACAGAGGGCTGGAACAAGCATTTGTATGACAGCATCCACTCTGTGACACGGTTAATCATGGATTAGCCAACTTGTTCACCTACAGAAAAGCTTAAAACTCAGCTATAACTTGACTTGACTGTTAAAATGCTTACTTATCATGAGGTCTTTTTTAGAAAAAACACTTTAAATTACTCAAGCTTTTTGTGTTTTTTTCTAACTAATCAGAAGAAAAGAAACAAGATGGAATAACGAATTACAGCTACACACATTACTGTAATAAACTCATTTTTGTAGGTATTATTTGTGGGTTTGTAATGCGTTACACTATGTCACTATGTGATCTGCTTCACTACTTTTATAATCATAATTGGATACTGCGTAGGCCTACAAATTTAATTAATATCCTCACTTTTCATCAGACACATATTTGAAGAGGTGACCAAACCAGTGCAGGGGTTCAGAGTTGAGACTGAAGATCTGAAGAAGCAGAAACCCCTTTGAATTGAATGCCTGCTATTAAATTTAAATGCATCAAACATAAATAATTAATAAGCAGATTTTGCAATTGAAAAGAATACTTACTTACTTTTAAAGTTCATTTTAACCCTAGTAGTTTTACCTGTAGTTGAGTAATATTTCCGTAATGTAACAGCACTTGAATACAGATTTTTAGTAGCCTACTGTTTCCACCTCTGCAATTATCACACAGGAGAAAAGTTTTAGATTATATTCATTGATTTGAAAAAAACTAAAACAAAAGACATGCCATGTTGGACTCACTGGTAGAGAACAAATACTGGAAAAAAGCTGGTAAAGCTATAATTAATAAGTTTAATATGTCTCTTCGGGAGGGGACTCGATAACCAGGTTGATAACCACTGTTTTTAAGTTATCATGAGACAAAATTTGGACAGACCAAGCAGCAGCCTCCCGGGCTGAAAAATTAAGCCAGTGCCAGTCAGTGTCAAAACTGCTGTTCCTTGAATTGCCACTTGTGGCCAGCTCCAAAAGCAAATCAATCTCCATAGACCCTATATTAATATGCCCAACTCTTACAGCAGAAATAAAAATGTTTTCTAGCCTGGTATAAAAATGTTTGTAATCTCTATAGTAGACTTGTCACGATACCAGAATTAAGGGTGTGCCAGCTTTGACTGATGGGTGGGTACCATCATCGGTGGCTGCCAGGCAGTCGCCTAAGATGAGCTCCACCCTCACTCAACTCTTTGCTCATTTTAGGACTGGGGATTGGCCAAGTCAGGCACTGCCAAATGGCGACGGCACACTGTGAACTTCACAATGACTCCTCAGAAACCTACGAGTGCTGCCAGAGACTATATCCACATCTGATAAGGTCTATAGGACAGATATAGCCTTGGCTGGAATGATTGTTGAAAGAGGTCTATAACATTGGGGTGACAAAGTGAGTGTGTGTCTCTAAAATTTAAAAGAGCCAGAGATCACTCCTTCACTACAATTTTCATTACAAGACACAAAGTTAATCAGAAGTGATGTTGTGGGATGCGGTTCAAAAGGTGTTACAACATAAGTCATGTCAGGTTTGCCAAAGCACAGTTACGTAGCACTTACAGTGTGTTACTCTAAATACGTCTAACTGTACAGTATATTTTTCTTAGTATTACACAAGACTGTAAACATAGTATGTATTTTAATGGCACCAGGATCTAAAGAAAGCTACACAGTCCACTGTAAGCTGGAGCAAAATAACTAAGAGGATTATGAATGTCTTTTTTCCCTTTTTGCTCTAGACACTTTCTTAGACACTGCTCACAAGAAATTGTATTTCAAGAAAAGATAATGAGAGACAAAAGACTGCAACAATTATTTTCATTAATGATTAATTTCTCCATCATTTTCTTGATTAACTGAGTGACTGTTTGGTCTATATAATATCAGCAAATAGTGAAAACCCAAAGATATTTATTGTATCATAAGAAGCAAATATTTGACGCAAGAAGTAGTGAATTACTTAAATAAGTGATCTTCAAAATTGTCTCTTGTTTCAGCTCTTCAAGTATATGCTGACCAATTTAAGGTCTTTGGATATAAATATTGAAAACTCCTTGCTTATGTGTATTAATACACATAATCAAAGGTGCATGACATATGAATGGCAGCTAATGTGAGATGCACAGCTCCATTATTTACAGAGACCCAGTGCTGTTCCTCTGTTGTCTGTTTGTTTAGGCATATTTAAAGCATCAATAAATGTTAAACTAGACTTTTTGAAGGGAGTAATTCCTCCCTTGTCTTACATGTTTGTCTTATCCTTATCAGATAACTAATTTGGGTTTTTCTGGAGTGTGATCTGATTTAAGACATTTGCTACATGATAAACATCCTGCCTACTACCAATCACAGTAATTAAGGCAAACAGACAAATACCAGGACTATGACCCACTTTCAGTACGTGTATGTGTTTCAGTGTGTGCATGGCCGTACGTGCTTGCACATTTATGTGTGTATGTGTGCGACAATGCCATCTGTAGCAGTGGTAGCTGCGCAGTGTTAGCATTAGCCATGCGGATGCTAATCCTCTAATCTACCCTGTGTGTATCAGAGGGATAAGACACTGCATCCAAAATGTTTCTTCACCGTAAAAGCAACCTTCACTCAGATTTGTAAAGACGGATGAGTGAGTCCAGAAAAGAAGAGAAGAGAGAAGAAGCGAGAGCCAGTCAAGTACTTTAGCATAATGATGACTTTGGTAGTCATTCTCACGTCATGTCATTTTCTGTTGACATTCAGATCTATTGAAAACCTGAAAAATTAATTACATTAATATAGTAATATAATATGATAGGGATTTGTGGGGATTTTGCCACTGACTTTGTGCTGCATTATTATATGGTTAAAGCTGGGATAGACCAGACCTTCCACAGTAATCTTCCAGCATAATGTCACTCGAGTCTGAGAGAAAACTAGACTTTTACTCCTCCTCTTGGCTCTGTTTTGAGGCTTTAGAAAATCTAGCCCATAGCATGAGACTTTGGTCAGTCACAAGGCGGCAAGATAGTTGACTGTTGAGTCTCATTTCCAAATCACGAGTATCTGACGAGCAGGGTCCCCAATTCAAAGGGTTGGTAATTTCACCACCTGAGAATGAGACTCAACAATGAACGTTCTCATTTACCATGCCTTTCAGTTTTGTGAGATCTTAGACAATCCAACTGAATGATAAGCTCAATCAACCTTTCCTCAGTTTACCTAACATTAATTTGAGTTTTTCAACTCAACCTTAGAACTGACCCCCTTTGCAAAAGCTAACTATAACCTAACTCAAGCCCTTACCTAAACCATGGACTGCATCACTATGGGAAACATCTTTTGATGCAAGACTGGAGTGTGACATTCTGTCCTCCCAAGGAAACGTCTGCATTTTCTAAAATTACACTGAAATGTGATGAGCAAATCTCTATTTGGCAAAAATAAATAAATAAATTAATTAATTAATTAATAAAAACAAGCCTTACACTCAAACCATAGTGGATGTGATATTTCTTAAATAAATTGTATATATACTGGACACATCATGCTTGCTTAGTAGTAATTTTGTAGCCTATTTGTACAGTTTAATGTTGTAAACATAACATACGTACAACATTGCCACAGGTGCTAAGGATAATTTAGCAAGCTTTATCTCACATAGGAGTATCTTCAAAATAGAAATATTACATTTATCTAGGCAGTTGCAAAAGTAGCTTGGGAATATGTATCCAACTAGCCGTGGTCATAAAAATGGTGTTTCCATAAAGTCAGAAGTCTTTGGCAGTTATCGAGGTGTGGACTTGAGTCACAGATTTGATGACTTTAGACAAAACTGAAGGCTTGCAGCTCAACTTGGACTTTAACACCAGTGACTTGTGACTTCACTTGGATTTGAGCCTTTTGAATTGAAAATACTTGATATCTTCCCCCAAAGCCCAAAATTAAAACAGAAGTTATTTAAAAAGCGTGCTATGAATCAATTCATTCCCTGAATCAACTGACATTAATGCTGTTCATTCTCAGCAAGTCAACACTTAATTCCACAGATCCACTTTGTTCGAACCAATCTGACAGGATTCAATAAAATTGCAGGAGAGAACCATGAAGAACTTTAGATTACTGAACTCCAGCTAAAGAAATGATACCAAAAGATAATTTTTGTTTGTTTGTCTGATCTGACAAAAACAATTAAAATGCTACCAGTTATGCCATTTCTCAAGATGAACAGATCCTAACAAAACCAATACCAAAACCAGCTAAATATTTTTCTATAAAACTACTCACACCATACTTTTTAGTATTATGCATATATGATTAGCATAATGATAAATCTTAAATTAAGAAGTAAATTGGACTGCACCTAATGATTATTCTTTAAACGATTAATCTATCAATTATTTTTTCAATAAATCAAATAATCTTTCAATTAATTTAGCAATTAATATTTTTATTATGAAATCATATAACAATTATTTTACGTAAAACACATATAAAAAATCCACATTAATATTTCAATATTTTATTCAATCATATCCTGAAAAATAGACACATAAATCACATTAGAATAATGATAATAGTGGCATGCTTATAATTTGTTGAATAATTTCCATCCTATTTAATAGACTTCATGTCAGATGCCTGATCAGAAAATTGATCCGGACCTCAAATTCAAAAGGAACTGTGATGCATATTAGTTTAATAACTAATCAATGTCAACCCTTCACTGAACTGGACAATCAGTATTTTGACTTAAAACTTAAATTGTATGAATATGGAACAAATAAAACACTTTTCGTTGTTTTTCTTCCCAACTGAAATGCATTTTAGATTCTATTTCTGTCTCATATGTGGCTGATAAAGTGAACAGAAAGTACAAAACAGCAGAATAACACTAATGATGCATGGTGTAAAGTTCAGACATCACTTTTAATACAGGGTGATGAAGGAACTTCTAGAGAATCTATCTTAAGTGACTTCCTCTAACAGAAACATGTTCCATGTGTTGATAATCCTCATATATCATGTTGACAGAAAGTAAACAGAGCAATGCTGCTGCTACAACAGGACGAGGACAGGTCACTCGGTGCTTCACTTCCAGCACTCCTGTGGAGCAGTTTGTCCTGCTGTGATAACATATGTCCTGTTTGTGGAGCTAAAGAGAGCCAAACTGATGTGTCTCCGTCTAAAATACTCTCACACTTCAGATGATCACGGCAGGTCTTGCTCTCTGCTGCTTGTTCTCTGGGTGAATCCACACTCTGACCAAGCGTAGTAGCACAAATAGACATGTCGCCCCACAATATGCAAATCGACGTATTTTCGTAATCAGTGATGTTGATGACATCGATTACATCGACAAATTGCCCCAGCCATAGAGGTAAAACTCAATCAAATTTATTTATTCAGAGTTACTCCCAGTTTAAACTGCTTTATCTGTCTTAACAAAGATGTTCAGCTTGTTCAGTATTTGAAGTTTTAAATTTTATTTTTCTTTTTTTTTTTTAATAAAGAAGATTCTTGTGCTGCCCTTTAGCAATTAATTTAGGTTTTCAACCTAAACAAAGGGTTTTCCTTGACTCTGTTGCTTCTAACTTTAAATGTGTGTAAAATTATCAACCTGCTTATGGCTCAGAGGAACTGGTAGTTTAGGTTTCATCATGGTCAGCAGCTGGTCACCTGCCAAACCTCATCCCCCTCAGTAATGCAGCTATAAGCTGTGTAATAACTAATCTCAAGGTATGTGCATGTGTTCAATACGTGTGAGCAACATGCATGATTTTGTGTATGCATGATATGTGATGTGGGAGTGTGTCACATCCAGGTGGTCTCTACCTGTGCGTGTGTGACAGTGAACCATACTGGAAAGTCCCTGGCAGTAGCAGCATATGGTCCAGTGGATTAAGGTATTATGCAGTGATGCAGGTGACTGAGAAAGCCTCCTCTAATCGCTGATCTGCTAATTGATTACCCAGGCAGCGGCTCTAACCCTGGACACCAAAATGGCAGCAACTTAAACCCTTCAATCCTGTTGGACTGTGTCAGCCTCCAACGTGACACTCATAGTTGTAGTTACAGCACACAAACAAACCACTCTGAGTTGGTTGTAGCTCTGAATAGCCATCATTACGTTACTGTACTACACCCATGGGCCAAGAAAGCAACATTCACTATGTACGTATTGATCACATCCCAGAACTGATCACTTCAACAATGTTCAAGCATTGACTCCAAGAGGATCACTTATGAGCTATGACAGCTATTGATCCCTTTAATCTGCTCATAACATTGGTTTATGGGCTCAACAAGCACAAGCCATCCATGCATGCAGTCATTCCGTACACACGCTCTTCTGACCCACTACCACAATAGTATTTTAATTAGGTGCAGCCGCTAAGGGAGTGATTTTTGGAAGTCATGCTTTCAGTCACCCATTTATATTCTCAAAGAGAATATGGATACAGCAGCAGTGTGCAAATAGTTCCTGCCACAGGAGCCTCTTTGAGGTTTTCAATGCTTTTTGGACTTTGCTGTTTAGTTTATTACGTCAAACAGGTCAGTCAGAGTTTGTGATGTGGGATAGACAGCTAAGTCAGAGGTTTCCAAACTTTATGACTTGTGACCCCTTACAAAGCAAAGTCTACCCCCTCAAAACAGGGTTTGGCCCCAGTGTGGACACAAGCGGTGAGCAATTTGTCTCTTTTCAGATTGTTTCATTTGAAGGATTTTTTCATGCCTGAAGATGTTAAAATATACAGAATTTAACAAAAAAAAAAAAAAAAAGGAGAATGTCATACAAACATTTTTTTTGACATTCTTAAACATTTCTGGCTTATTATCACTTTACTGTGTCATCCCTCAATTTATCTTGGGACCTTTTTGGTGGGTTTAAATCCCCAGGTTGGTAACCATTTAGTTAGAGCTTTAGACTGATGGTGTAACCTAATATAGACAGGTGAGATGTTAGCACTTTACAGAGTTGTACTACTGGCCCCAGTTTCTGCTAGCACCACTACAATCCACAAACTCATAACATTGGCAGTGGACACTGATTTGGATTTTTATCATGTATCATTATCATGTATCATTATCATGTATCACAATTGAATCCAATGTTGTTCAGTCCTATTACTACTTTTTATGCATCTCCTACTTGCAGAGTGATTGGTCCTTTAATACAGATCATACAATTTTTGGGAAACTTATATTATTATTTATTATCCTGACAGAAGAAATTTGACAGATTATGTCAAAACATGTAATTTGAATTTGTAGGCAAATTACCTTCAAAAGGCAAGTTTTTGTTGTACTTTACCAGAAAAATAAATGAACATTTGAGGAGTCAGAGCTGTTCTTTGTTTTTGCCTTAAAAGTGATGTCAGTTAAATTTAGTTTGGTCTTGGCCTTTCTCACCCTCAGACACTACAGGTTACATGAACATCTCTTTAAAATGCTAAAACGTGAAAATTTCTGTTTTCTGTTCTGTATCACCATGGCAAGCAGATAACTACTGGTTATCAGTATCAGCTGAAAAATATCATGCATCCCTACTTGTTGCCATCTGACTTTTATTTTGGAGCCTCTTGAGTTGGTCAGCAACTCATAATGACACTAGCACTGGACACTGACAAAGATGATTATCATGCATTATTATCCTCATCATACACCTCAAATGAATCCACTGTTTTACCACATATCCTGCTTGCAGTATAATGGACCCTTTAGTACAGACCATACATTTTTTTGTCCATTCAAACTTTAAATTTCTGTACTTCCTTTGTAAAATAGCATTGATCGTTCATTTTTATAGTAACATGATAACACCCAGTACAGGATATGCACCTGTCAGTATATTTTTTTGTCAATTTGTAATCTATAATGTGCACTTTCATTCATGTGTTGCACCATCATCTGCATTTTTGCCATTTTTCTACTGGCATCTGTGGCACAAAAATATGTTTGGGGTTAGTTCTATCTATTTTTATTGTATCTTATCTATTTTTTTTTATCTTTACTTAGCTTACCACTGTCTTAATTATGATCCTATCTACATTTGCTAAACATTTGCAGCGACAATAAAGCTAAACCTCCTAATCGGGTCACTGAATCTGATGGGTCACAGATTTTACTCTAACACCTGTTACGGTCGCGCACACACACATTTTATATTAGCCTATATTTAATACGAATTTGAGTTGTGTGTTCATCCAGAATGTCCTGCATTCAGAAGAAAAAATAATGCCCAGATATTTTCCTGTACTCTTATGTGAAAGAAATATTAACAGTGATGAGGGCAGAAAGGCATACCTAGATTGGGTGGAGGAGGTGTGGGATGGAGATAATCTCACCTTTGGGAAAGCTGTTCGGTTGAACAACGTAAAGAAAAGCGTGGACCATGTGGAAGAGGATCCCTACGGCCCCTGGCTCGTAGTAAGCGTGGGTATCATAAACCGCCGACGGTACAAACCCAAAATCCAACGGCTCCACTGGTGGAGGAGACCGTTGTCTGCGGGAGTCCGCCCGGACCACCACCGAGGCATCGTCCCTCTCCTCCGCCTGCTGCTGCCGCTGCTGCTCGCCGCTTGTGGCCCCCCAGCAGAGCAACAGGACGAGCCACCGTGTCCACAACATGGCTCAGAAAGTCCAGCTTTAAAGAGAAAAGAAAGGCTAGAGAAGAAAACTCCGAGCCCCGGTTGTCCTACAGTCTAGCGGGGGATGGAGAAGGGAGCCGGGCTGCTGACGTGAGAGGACACCTGTCCTTCCCTCTCGGTGGTTTTAATCCGCACAAACAGCTCACAAACAACCGTCCCAAAGAAAACTTTTGAACTTAACATCCAACGGTCGAGCTTCTGGCAGCCGTTAGCTCCTGGTTTCTCGGTCCGGACTCTTCACAGACATCTTCACAGACAGGGGTCTTCTTTTGCGAGGGGACACAGTGGCCGAGGATGTGGTCCTTGTCTCGGTGTCCTGTCCTCACTCTCACCGGCTGCTGCTGCTGCTGCCTAATCCATCGTGCACGGCAAGTCCAAGAACGCTCGTGCTCGTGACCGTTGAAAACTCGCCCGTGCGCTTCTGTGGCGCGCGACACTGCGATCCAATCACCTGCCCAGGTCCTCATTCGCGCTCTCTCTGTTTGCTACAGCCTGTGGTGGAATGTAACGAAGTACATTTACTCAAGTAGTTTTTGCACTTAATTACAAATATGACGTAGCCTTCTTGTAAGTTCCTCATATGTGTATATATACGAACATCTTCTGAAATATAATGGGTTGTTATAAATTAAACCAGTCATTCTCAAATAATACCTGCGAAAAGTTTTCTGGTTAAGTAAGTCCTGCAACAAGTAATCGATTATTAAATAAATCTTCTATTTTTATAATCGATTAATCAGTTTCAGTATTTAAGATTCTAAAAAATTCTGTCTTCTGATTTCAGGTTCTTAAACGTGAATATTTTCTTGTTTATTTAGTCCTCTATGACAGTAAACAACATATCTTTGGGTGGTGAATAAAACAAGACTTTGGAGGACGTCATCTTTGGGAAACACTGATTAACACCTTTCACTATTTTCTGACATAAAAAAAACAACTATTAATTGATTTACTGAGAAAATAATTGAGCAATCAATCAAACCCAGCCCTAGATTAATTAATACACTCATTTAAATTATCATGATATAAATATAAATATAAAATATTTATTCTTATGTATTCATTTAGATTTATTTTATTTTATGTTTTTATTTTATTTTATTGTATTTATTTATTTATTTTAGCCTGCACTTATTTTATGCTTAGACTTAGCAAGCCATACTTATTAACACAAACTATTTCCTTTCCACAAACAATTTTATTAGCCTATCATATTAAAGTCTTGGTAAAAGTCTAATATCTCTTGCCTTGTGTAAAAAAAGGGCTATGATATTTGATTGAGGGGATTCCCAGTTTATTATTTTTGTAACGGATCTTCAGCTGAGAAAAAAAAATGAGCATCACTGGATCAAACTTTGTAACACTATAAACAGAATTAAAACGAGTAATGATCAATTAATCAATAAATCCAATGACAGAAAATGTCGGCTATTATTTTGATAACAGAAAAGTCATTGTCCATGCAAAAATATTAAACTATTCATGTTTCCAGAGCAGCTTCTCAGATGTGAGGAGTTGCTGTTTTTCTTTTTAGTTATTTTAATACTTCAAGAAATTTAAAGTTTGGTCTATTGGTTGGACAAAACAAGCATTGTGAGGGTGTCACTTCAGGCTTTTGTGACAGCATTTTTTTTTCATTAATTACAGATTTTTTACGAGTCAATCAATCAATCAATTGAGCATGTAATCTGGACAATCATCCACGATGAATGTAATCATTAGCTGCGGCCTTAAGTAAGATTCAAGTCCACCTTAAACAACTATAACAGCATGCTGCTAACATCATAATGCATGAGCAATAACAATCGAACATTTTCCTGATTTTATTTATGTAACAGTCCCAGTGCAGGACTTTTTACTCATGGTTAACTATGTTGCAGTGAGGTCTTAATAATTACCACTAACTTACAAATTTGAATCTCAGTACTACCTCTACCCATGTCTTTACCAATATCCAATTAATTGAGCTACACAGTAACACTGCACGCGCGAATGAGCAACTGAATGATCCTATCTGTCTCACTGGATCTCTGCATGAATGTGAGGAAAGTCATTGACTCTATACTGCGGTCACTCAGCAGCTGACCTTTAGCTCTAAGGCTGAATAAACATCTGGTCAAGGCCACTGACATTTTGCCAAGTGCACAAGGTTCGAGTTCAAAAAAGGGGAAACCCAGAGTTCAGTTACAGCCTGGTTAAGTTGTGCAAATAGCTTTGAAATCTTTGATGTGTCAGCGGTGCTCTCTTTGATCCTCTCTTACATGGCTCACCGTCACTTTACACGATATACGACACTACACAGGTTAAATGTAAATGTGAAGTATGTCGATGTAATTAGGAAAACACAGCTCACGTATCCAGAAGCAGATAATTTATCAGAAAAAGTCCCTGTGTGTGTGTGTGAATGTGTGTGATGACAGACTACCCCTCCAAGCGCCCATTGAAGGGGAACAGTGGAGTGCAGTGTTTGCCCTGTGAACAGAGCCTGCAGTGACTCCTTTCAGTCAAACACTCGCCACTGTTCCCCCGCTTACACACACACCAACTGTGTTAGACAGTCACATCACACCGGAAAGGGTTACAAAACAAAAATCTTGTTTTATTCTCCTTCTACCATGTAGGAGATGTGTTACATAGATGGTTGTACATGAAAAATAAAAACAAAAGATCCATCCATGCACTGCAAATTATCTCCCTCTCTCTCACTCTCACACACACGCACACACACACGCATATCACACTGGTATGATGCATCTGCACTCTGAGTCCTTCCTTCACAAGACTGTAGTTTATTTTACTGTATTGACTGTCCTCCTATACCAAGGCTAGATACAAACCTTGTTTGTGCCTCTCATGTATTACCATTACATTTGAGTCACAGCTAAGATAAGCATCTTTTTTTCTGAACAATAAATACCTGGGAATATTTGAAAAACTCAGAAGGTCTGTTAAACGAAAGGTGAGGATTGAAATGTTAGTAATGAGCGAATACTAACAGCCACAGCTAGGAAAGGGTGTATTCTACACAATTGGAAAACTGAAGAGGAAATGGTTAAAATTAACATCCTACAGAACTCCTGAAAAGATCTTGTATTATTTAAGGAAGACAGCAATGTGTGAGAAAATATGAGGCAGAGCTGCAACTACTAATCAATTAAGAATCGATTATTAATTTAATCACCAACTATTCTGTTGACTGATCAATCAGATTGACCAATTTTTCAGGAAAAAAGTCAAAATTCACTGATTCCTTTACACTTTTATGATGTAAACTGAACATTTTTGGGGTGCTGACGAAACAAGACATTTGAGGTTGTCATCTTGGGCTTTGGAAAATCACTGAACAATATTTTTAACCATTTTTTTGACACAATTTCTGGCATTTTATAGACCAAACAATAAAATTAAGAAAAAAAAATCAACAGATTTATTGTTAGTTGCAGCCCTCCTGTACAGGATTCTTTATTTGCTTTCCAGTAAAGGGTCTTTGATCCTTTGCACCTGCCATCTGTCACTAAAACCATTTAACCTATTTTCCAAGTTGCAGCTCTAAATCCTTCCAGGTAGCTATAAATTATCTCCATACTTGTTGTGCATGACACAAGAAAAGTATTCTATTCTATACTTTTAGTATTTAGTTTAGTATTCAAAACTAAAAGTAAAAATTTCAGAAAGAGAAATGCTACTTTAGCCTAGCAACTTTGTTAGGTTTAAGAAAATAAGAGTTTCAATTTGGGATACCGGTCAAAATCTTTATTATTTTGCAGCAAACTTGAGTATTTATTTCACTCAGATTGTTAGATTCACTTGAGAAAAAAGAGAAAAAAAAGTGTTTTCTCTATTTTACTGAATTAATTATCTAAGTATAAGAAAGGTTTTCATGAAAAAAAAAAAAAAAAAAAGCTTTTCTGAATCAATGATACCTCAAAATCCTGCGAGAAGCTCTCACCTGCATGGAGTACAGCTGCTGCTGCGAATCAGCCTGACCAACCCTGTTTCAACTGTTTTCATAATTAAGTTGTGGTGACAACAACTTGTCAAAGAGGTGGCTGGGGGGGGGGGGGGGGGGGGGGGGGGGTGGCAGGCATAAAAAGTACAGACTCCTGCAGATGAGAACATTTTTAAGGTAAGGTAATATTGTGATTTCAGTTCAATGTTAATAAAAAGTCACATATCTCAAGTCACTGGCCACTTTTAAATAATGAAATAGTGACTACAAGCGGATAGTGTATTGAAAGATTGCCTGTATGGTCAGAGAAAATAAAATATGACAGTTGTCTGTGAACATTTTTACGACTTGTCAGGTACATGAACAGGGCTGGCCTGACCATCCAACAGAGCTATATGACTTCAAGTAGAGGGTCAGTACAGGTAAGGTGTCTATGCCTTACCTTACATGTACTGATGCCATATGTAAGGCTTAGGTAAGTGATCCAAGGTATCTTACCTGTATTGACCCCGTACCTAAAGCTTAGATACCGTACCTGTCATGATCCTGTACTTGAAATCATATAACACTGTATACAGGGTCCTACATGGACGTGAAAGCAGGATTTTGGAACATCTTATTAATTCACAAAAAACAGGGTAAAAAAAATTTCCTCAAGTGAATGCTGTACACTTAAGTATTTGGAAAAGTATTTGATGATACTATAAATATCTTGTTGTTAACAGACCTATGGGGTTTTTCAAGGATCATCAGGTATTTCATAAAAAAAAAAACAAAAAAAAAAACAGCAATAAATGTTTAACCCTCTGGCTCAAATATAATGAAATGGCATACTGGCATGAGAGTCAAAATTCTGGTGCTAGGTTGGACCTAGCTTTTACCCAGGACATGAACTCCTGGCACTTCAGTCCAGAGTTAAATGATCCACTTAGTTTGTCAAACAGTGCCTCCAGCTCGCCACAGCATCTTAAGACACGGAACTTCTTGCAATAATCAAAGCCAGCAGCAGCCAACCACACCAAACTATGCCAGGAAATATTCAGGAATCAAACCTGATTTTTTCCTATTGTAAAACTCTGGCAAATGAAAATAGCTGGGTCCTCTACTTTCATGTGATCACGGTGCTGATATGATCCTCCTTATTGTTTTCTTACTATTTAAAGGTGCAACACCCTCACAGCTGTGCCTCAGCCTTCAGGTATCCTTTTACATTTTACCTCCAAACATATAATCTTAATTATTTTTCATATCACTGTCAAACTAATGGTAAATAATTACTGGAAAACATGTTGAGTTGAATTGAGTGTCACACACACCATGAATTTTAAAGACCTAGTGAACATAGTGGAGTTCCATCAAGACATGGCTATCTGTGGGCTACATGCTGAATGATGACAGTAAACATGAAGCATATTGAAAAAGGAAGAAAAAAAAAAAAATCACTTTAAAATGAAATATCTTCCAAAGTTGTCTGGCTTGTAGTCCACTTCAAAATAAATACTTGTGCCTTTACAAACAGGCAGCATCTTATCTCAGTGCTTCAAAGTAACACTATCAACACAAATTGCACGAAACAAAACCTCCAAACTTTGATCTGAGCGTCTGAAGGGGAAAGTCACTGCTATGATCAAGCCGTGAGGATGTCGACTGAAGACACTGGACCCATGCAGGACTGCACTCAGGCTGTACTGAGACCAAGTCAGGCATTGACAGAGTAGAGATTAAACTGTATGAAATCTCAAATCCTGATTACAGTGACCAAAGTTACGGCTATCAGTAATGTTGTAGTATTTTTAAAATGTGCTGAAATCATTTTGCCAAAGTTTATATTGAAAAGGTCTCAACGATTTGAAATGGCATCATGTCCTTTGCGATGTCAGTGTTTCCAGCATTTGAACAAATTGTCGGGAATTTTACTGCGGCATATTGTGAAACCATAAATTGTTTCATCACTGTTGAAGAGAAAATACAGATCCTTATATATACAATTTTGACATCTGTGTCTAGTTCATGCTTCAAAATAGCAACACCAAGAAGCTATCCTCTGGGGTTGGGAAATTGGCCGAATGCATCAGCTGTAAGTCCATCACCCGTTGTTTTTTTTGGGCTGTTTTCTGGGGGTAACTGGTGTCATTTTATTTTGGTAATTTAATGGTCTGCATGATGGAGAACAGCTGCTCCACGACAGATTCTCATTCAGCAGCACAGTATACACCCACTGACCCAGACGACAAGCGAGAGGAAAATGGCCTGTAGAGCCAAAGTATTTTCACATCTAGCTCGGTGAATTAAGCATTTATTTCAACCAAATCGCAGTCGGTGTTTGTTGAAACAGTGGAAAGACTGTCCAAGATGGTTTTGGTGAATTTTATTTAAATTTTCTGTCAAGTTCCAATGAAGTGTGTTTTATGATGAGTTAAACAAGTCAATTATGCATTTCTAAATTGGATAAAAGAGAGTAAGTTGAATTCAAAAGGCGTATGGTTGTATTTTCCTGTTTAAGAACATTCCCTTTCCTGACATTTTGTGAGTTTATTTTGTTATTGGATGTAGTGAACTTACATAGCATACGTAAATTGGTAAACCCGCTGCTTAAAGCACATATTTCACAGCTGAAACTCAGGAGGAGGTGTGGGGCCACACCTGAATGATTATATCAGTAACGCTAATGGTGGCCAGTTGTAAAATTTTAACATTTCAACCAACCCCATTTCCTTTGGTTTGTGTCCATTTGCTTAAGACAAAGAAAGCAGAGCAGTGGTCTAGCGAGCTCTAGAATGAATAGAGAGGCAGCCGTGGTAGCGGGAAATCCAGTAAGTTACAGAAATAAGATTTCTGATTTTAGAATAAACACACTTGAATTCCCTCACCACATACCAACGCACAACCCTGTGTTTATCGCTGCAATGCCTGATATGGTCTGAATACAGCTGTCACTGCTGCCATATATGACAGCTGCAGACATCTGGGCTCTCCACAGCAACGCAGTTTAGGATTTTTAAGTTTGTGTTGGGGTGTGTGTGTCTGCAGAGCGGCTTTAAGATTTCAACAATGTGTTAATGTGATTGTGAGGTTAAGTCCTGTGGTTGAATACGGCCGATTTTTAGAAAAAAGATCAGAGATTCTTCATAAAAACTTCATTTCAAATATTAGAATTTTTCAGACTTGTGAAATTAAAAAAAATGTACAAAAAACTGACAAGTTTTGTTCTTCCGAAAAACAACTCTGCGCTGTACATATGATTGTGCTTTTGAACACGTACTCGCACAGTCCAGCTGTCATATTCCTGTGATCACACGCCGACCCATGTTTTACAAATTCACATAAGCAGATTTTGTTCCTCTCTTTGCACTCTGCTCCAGCTGTGCACGCCACTGTCCCCCATCGTCGTCACCACCAAGCACGTCTGCAGGTTGCCATGACAACCAAGACCCATCCTCAAGAGTCTACCTGATTCACGGGGCACCGACTGGACCAGATGGAGACATCTGAAGCAGCCTCTGATGCTTGTAGTAACAGCTTTATGCCTTGGCTGGTTTTGTCAGTAATAAATAAATAAATACTCCAGGGGTCAGATGCACAAAAATATGTGTGGTCTGAGCACGCTCCATGACCCGTGTCTGATCCCTGAACCTCGCTGTTTTGCCAGGACACTAACTGGTTGTTTCATATGTCACTGATTCAGTCTATTCTGTTGCCACAGATGGTGAAGCGGTCTATTTCCAGCAAATCTTTCTTGGGGGTTCTGTGTTCGAGTCCGTCCCCTTCCAGTCCCGTGTTGACGTTGATGATTTTGTCTTCGTCCTCCCCGTCTGGCGTAGTCAGGAATGTGTCCGAGTCGCTCTTAGGGAGGGTCGGGGCGGAGCTCTCTGCCATTTTGGCTGGCTGAGGATTGTCTGATGCCAGTGGTATTCCTCCTTTGTCGACTGTGGGTTCTATTTGAGAGAAAGTAGGCGAGTATATTAGAAGCAGCAGAAGAACATGCACATATACATCGTACAACTGAAGGTTCCCTTAACACAAAGAGCAGAGAGCAAATATCCCATCATATCTGAGCAACTGTAGCTTTGAATTTCTCTGCATGCTGAAGCAGTGTGCATGTGGCTGTAGTAGGAGAAATACTGTAAACATGTTAGAGGGTAGTAACAGAGCATTACTTCCAAGGTCGAGAGCCACGTCATTAACTAATCAAATTAGCTGGAAGGTTAAAGATTACAGATTAAAGAAAGTGCCATTCATGGCCAGCACATTCACTGTATAGTACATCTGTAGGAAAGTCAGTCCTAGATAGTAACTTTCAGCTCTGTCCTGGTAAATTTGGGGAGGTTTACACTCTAGCAATATTTGTTTGCCAAACACACTGGATGATCCACAACGTAAAAGCCTTTTCTCTTGGAGTGTTAAAATTTAAAACATGCTGTTTGAAATACTAACAAGTATGTAAGCTAAGCAGCCAAAAAGGATTGTGTTCATTTCAGTCATTTCCCAGATTATTAGTTTCTGACTCTGTGAAAGTGGAAAAAACAGTTAAACACCTCAATACTGTATCTTTGAACTATGTATTTAACTTGATCACACACATTTAGGCTATTCTATGTGATCTCTTAAATTTGAACTATTAACTAATGTAGTAACAAATGTAAGTTGTAGTTGTTTTCACTTCCATTCAATGAAATGTAAAGCCTGTTTTTGTCTACTTCAGTCTGGAAAAAAGTTATTTTTAAAGTAATCTGTGGCAGTAAATTGCATCTATTTCTACTGTATACTGCACATGTACTGTGAACAGAAGGTCTAACAGCAGTTTTGCAACAGTAACTAGGGAGGGTAGAGCTTATTGTATGCTCTATCTAGCAATTTAGAAACAGACAGATAAACTGATCACTACCTTGCTGTGGTGCCGTGTTAACGTGTTTGGTGCGGTGAGCTCTGGAGTTTACACGGCTGGAGACAACAGAGGGTGGAGGGTCGAAGAGCTTTTCTTCCATGTTGGCCTCTTTGACGAACACACAAGACGTCCCCAGCAGAACGATACTGTTGAGCACCTTCAGAGTGATCATCCTGCTCACAAACACACACAAAACATTAAAACAAACAGTAGGGAAGCACACAGAAACACAGAACTAATAACACTGTATGTTCAAAACGTGGAAAAGTCAAGTTGACATTTACCCCAGGTAAAAGAGCAGCACACACATGAAGGAGAGGGAACCCTGGATCTTCACTGAGCTGGTCACCACTCTGATCAACTAAAAAAACAAAAAAACAAAAAACAAACACAATCAGATGTAAAGCATACAGTCAACATTAGAACATACACAAAAACTAATGTTCTCATAAAAAGTGACTGACCAGCAGAGCTAAAGGAAGAGGAATGAAGCCCATCCTTCTGGACACTGAGTCACTGTAGTCCGTGTAAGCCTGGAGACACAGTAAAGGCATTTCGTCATGATGATCCATCAACAACCAACATTATTCTTCTTCCAGTGCTTTTGTCATGACATAACAACATTAGATCAAATAATGACATATCAAGTCAGGAAAGACTGGAGGACATCCACTCAGTATTGCAAAGTCTTTGTGGGTAATTGCAGCAAGATTTTTGCTATAATGCTGCGAAAGTATTTTCAACATTTTCATCTGGGTATTTAATCTATAATATATGTTGTCTGAGAAAGATCAACACACTACAATACAAGAAAATACAAGAAAACAAAAAACAAACAAACAATGAATATTTTGTCCATTAGTAATTTGCAGTTTTGCAGTGCACTGACCTCCCTGCCCCCACTAACATCAAGTTTACTAAACATGACATATTTACTTCTGTATTCTCTTTCAGGACTATCTCCAGAATGGGTCACAAGAATGATGACAGACAGTATTTCAAACCTGAGCTGCAACAATTATGTCAACTACTGATTAGCTGTCAGCTATTGAACGAATTGGCAACTATTTCAGTAATCGATTAATCATTTTGAGTTTTTTTTTTTTTTTTTTTTTAATAAGAAATGTCCAAATTCTCTGAATAGATATTGGAGGAAACCATTTTGGGCTTGATCAATGTTTTTAATCTATTTGTGACATTTTATGGACCGAACAACTAACTGATTACTCAAGAAAATGATCAACAGATTAACTGATGAATGAATGAATTGAATGAAACTGAATTTTTCTCCTTTTCTTTTAAAATTTAGAGAACATTATTGTGACTAAAAACAGTGTATCAGACAAGTATATATACACATAACAATACATCACTTTCCTGCATTGCTGTGTGCAGAATTTTGAGAAACTCTGGTCTAGTTTGAATATATTTTGGCACTTCAAACGTCTTTAAAATTAGCTGAACAGCTGAGTGGAGACACAGCAGATATTTGAACTTATTTCACTCACATTTTTCTGTCGACTGCTGACAAGATCAAAAGCGAGGCTGGCTCTGTATTCCCCGTATACCTGAAAAACGACACAGAGTAACACAACATTAATACGCCAAAGTATAAACATCAAACAAATATACAGTCACTGGCGTAGATAGAATAAGCTGACTGTGTCTCTCTTATAATGATGATGTGATAAATGTTTACTTTCCAAATCTAAAGCTGCCTGTAAGAGCCTCATAATTAATGTATGTGTTGACTGTTTGGTGTTATGTGTTAATGTAAGATGAAGGTACAATACAGGTAGTAGTAGGAGAAGAGCAAAACTGAATTTTTAACAAAGCCAGTGTAAAAAGGCAAAAGTGAAAATGTGCACACATTATGTGGATTATATGTGGATGAGCACGGATACACAAGCGCTTGAACACCAACTACTTGTGAGTGAGGTTTGTGTGATTAGGTTAGACAGTTCGGAGATAAAGGGGTTAATCCCTTCCTGTGGAATTGGTTTCTGTTACATAACCAAAGTTACAACTTCTTCAGGAAAATCAAAGAGGAAGAGAACACATGAGGGAAGGAGGTGGGAAGCCAATAAAGTCGTGTTGAAACAGGAGAAAATGGTGCTGCTGAATGACAGTTTCCTGCTGATACTACACTGTGTGTGGTGTGAGTGGGTGTGTGAGACATTAGAAAGGGACCAGAAAGAAGCAGCAGTTTGTAAAACACACAAAAAAAACATCCAGTGTAAGACAACGGATGACAGAATAGAATGAAAAAGGAAGAGCAATCAAATCTGTTGAGCTTAAATATTCATTCACCTTTCAATAAGTAGATTAACAAGATTATCTTAACTATAAGACCACTCACAAGCTTTTTTTTTTCATGAATTTTCAATTGCACCTCACCACTTATCATCAGTGAATGGAGTTTTCTCAGTGTCAAGAAAATGACAGGAAAGGAAAGTCTGGTATCTAAAACTGATCAGTGTCAGGAGAACAGAGTCATAACTCGGGTACATCCGAACACACAGATATTTACATTTTTATACAAATATATCTTATTAGATATCATAGGAAATAAGATGCTCCCTATAATTTTAGAACATGCCCAAGAATCACCTTTTTAATTTTGTTTTTCAGTATCAAAGTAATCCAGCAATTCAATTTCTGTACATCCATGATTACTCTGCAAAGAGGAACTGCTAACAGCTAATTTGTCCAGTTTGCCTAAATGTAAACAAATAGAGGCTAAAAAAGGTTCAAGTTGTTGACTAATTGCATCTGAGGCAGGGATCAGCAACCTGTTATTCTTTAGCTCCTCTAGTGGCTCCCTGTGGCTTCACAAAAAATTATATGGAAATGAACAACAGTTAAGTGTATAAGGCGAGCCCAGCCTAGCCAAGGTGTGATTTAAAGCACTGGAAAAAGCTAGTAAGTGGACATGGAATTAGATTATTTTGTCAAATTTAAATGTGGCTTTGTGGTGGACTGTGTTAAACAACAATGCTCCCTGAGCTGTCACATTTCTCAAGGCACTCACTGCACTGCAAATTAATGGATAAACTGTGAAAGCACAGTATGCAAAAAGGACTCACATCAGCACTGATGTCATTAAATTTGGTGATGAAGGCGTGCTTGACAACGTCCACAGCAACCTCTGAGGCTATCACCATGACAACATCAGGAAACAGCACCCACAAGTGGTCTAAAAACAAACACGTCAAAAACTGATTAGTGCGAGTGCTGAGGATAATAGTAGTTATAAAAGTCAGAGTCAGTTCACTTCAGTTCACGACAGCGCTGTCTTAGTTACCAGGGTTCCATGAGAACTGCTCCATGTTTCTGAGACAGACGATGAGCAGGAGGATGTAGTTGGTGAACCTCTCTTTTATGTCTGTGGGAAACAAACAAATCAATCCTGGATTAACCTACTTTGTACTCACTGCGGCGGAGCTCGATTCCATAAATTTACCTTGTACTAAATCACCAAATTCAAATGCTGAGTTACAAAAGGTCCACAGTCTGCTGATTTCACTGCAGATATTTGGCTGTTTTAGGTATCATTTGCCACTTACCACTGTTTGACATCTGGAAAAGGTTGTTCTTTTCAAACTTCTTGAACACACTGCCTTTGATCTCCACAAACTGCAAAAACAAAGACACAAAATATCATGGCTGAACTCCTGCTGCGTGCACGTTTATTTCAGTTAAATGTGTCTGTGTGTGTTATACTCACGTTGTTTGACATCATGATGGTGAGCAGGGACTTGTTGTGGGAGTTGAAGGCGACGTTGAGAGTGGTGGCCTGAACCATGATGAGGATGGCGTGGAGAACTAGACAGAAGCAAGCTGAGGAAAATCATGCACTGGGGGACTACAGTAAAGAATTTCATGCTGTGTGTTCATTCTCATGTACACCCACGCATGTGCACATTGAACTAGTCTGAGATAAAACTGTGTGGGGTTGCAACTAATAATGATTTCATTATTGATTAATCTACAGATTATTTTCAATTAATTTATTCATCATTCTATCTATACACTGTCACATCTTTAAAGCACATTTGACATCTTTCGATCAACAACCCAAAACAAAAGGACATTTATTTTACTATCACAGAAAAAACAGTAAAAACTCAGATTTGAGAAAATGGAACTTCTGGTATTTTTGCTTAAAACTTACTTAATCAATTACACCTACCCATCATTCTCAAGAGACATTTTTACTTTTTAATTTGTACTAACAGCTGGGACAAACTGATGCCATAATCTTCTCCTGTTAACAGGTTAGATCAGCCACACAGCCTGTGAGCAGCGCAGCTGGACTGACATGCCGTAGAGGTTCGGTGTGTCCCCTGCTTTTTCACATAATGCATGTAGTTCTCAAAAACAGAGAGTGGAAATGCTAATAGTCTTATTGACATCAAACCAGCTAAAGCCTTTCACTACAATTTCAATGTCTATAACTGTGATATTTAAGAGACATCACAACTGTTTTGCAAACTAGAAAGAAAGGACTGGCAGTAGCAGCACCACAGCAGCAACGCGATCTGCGTGAGCACCAGACACATGTGAGCCACAGCAGTTCAGCAAGGCAGCTGTTATGCACAGGTAGAAGTAGGCAGTGTAGCCACAGTGTAAGAAAATTATCTGCCAATTTTAAGAAACATACACTGAACAAATCAACATTTCCTGTCCACACTGACAAATCCTGATGCCATATTCTGGATTTTTTGTGAAAATTTCTTTTGTCTTTCATTGTTTTGTACACTATACCACATAACTGTATGTATGTAATTAGGGGTGGGAATGTCTTGGCGCCTCACGATTCAGTTTTTTAAGCTTTTACACCATGCAGTGTCAGTCAGATTATATCCAGCTGTAGCTGCTCAAGTTCAGTCATCCTCACCAAAACTCAAGAAGTGCCCTAGTTTAGAAGCAAACATGATGCGCGTAACATTTAAAGGTGGGAAATCTTTTTCCCAAGTTGAGTCAGAATCTATTTTTGACTGAATAAAAATGGGGCACAATTTTCAGTCTGTTACTGCGTTTCCCTGAAATACAATATGAAACCTAACTGGCAATTAAATGGTCTGCAGCCTTTTTATTTTAAAACGTAACTGCATTAATTAATGAATTAATCAATTTGAAAGCATCATACAGCCTCCTGCCTGTATGACAAGTGAGGGGGAGGCAGAGTTTTTCGCTGTGTTAACATTATGTCTCCAGCAGTGGAGAGCAGCCTCTCTACTGGACAGTCAGCTCTGAGGAAAGCCATCACTCTCCAAGATGCAGAGCAGATATGAAGTTTCTGAACAGACTGAGCAGAGTCATTTAATTCACCACATCATTGGCTGAAGTTGTTTAATGTCGTGGCGTGTGTCGTTCAGCCACCCTCATCTGTTACTGCTGCTCACTGCTTGCTAATGACTTCACAATCTCTGAGCAATGGTAAAAAGTATTCACAATACACTTCACATTCATCTCACAAACACAATTATTTAGAGACTAAATCAAAACAGGCTTGCAAACTCTGCGTCATGCAACGTGACATTAACTGACATTAAGAAAGTTGAATTGTGACATTTTTGAATCAATTCAGAATATTCCACATCTGCATTGCGATGCACCTAAAAATCAAGTATTTCCCCCACCCCTATATGTAATGCACATATAGATAAAAGAGAAGTACATATATGGATATAATCTTTAAAATTGGCTGCATTATTTTTTATTTCTGTATTTGACCAAATCCTGTTATTATTCACTTTTCTTATTTTTTCTATTTAAAACCTGACATTCAGCCAAAAATTTAAATTTTTGTCCATCAGCCAAATGGCTCATGACTGTTGACATTTTA
Organism: Lutjanus erythropterus; assembly: GCF_056507025.1. Lineage (NCBI taxonomy): Eukaryota > Metazoa > Chordata > Actinopteri > Lutjaniformes > Lutjanidae > Lutjanus > Lutjanus erythropterus. The sequence continues at coordinate 13,164,621 of NC_139319.1, read as the reverse complement.
AAAGCCACCTCAACAGTTTACATTTATTTTTTTGGCTTGTGGGTGAAGCAAATCTACCAGCCTCTTGCATATTTTACCAGCATTTGGCTGGTGCTAATTTGAGGCCCTGACCTGAAATGAAGTTGAAATGAAAAAATTGTTGCTGATTACAGTAATATCCTATTGAATTATTCCTTGACAAATTCTTTCAGCACTTAGTCTGTGTTTTTTCATTTTGTGACATCTGTTTTTTTTCTCAACTCCTGTGAACAGAAGCAGCAGGTTAAATAGTCAGGCAACAACAATCACTGTCCTTCACAGTGAGGATACAGACGTAGAGCACAGCCATGAGGAAGTGAGGAATCACGCCAATGTGCGCTCTCTTCTTCTCCTTTGGTTCTGTGGCCGTCCAGTAGAGAGCGTCCAGGATGTCCTGGCCAAAAGATGAAAACAGGCGGTCCGCCACCTGACAACACAACAGAGGAAGAGAGCAAATGATTGGGAGAGAAAGTGTACAGAACAATTAGAGTTATAAATATGAGGAAGAATTGTGTGCGTACCTCCAGCATGTTGTATATGATGTACAGTTTGATGACAGACTGTCCCCTGATCAGGTGGTACATCATGGAGTAATCCACGTAGCTCATCATAGAGTAACACAGCACCATAATGAAGCCTTTTAGCACATCACACACCTGGGCTGGCTGCAGCAGGCGGGAGCCACTAAAACACACACACACAATTACAGTTGGAAAAAGTGTTCATACAAGGAAGTCACTAAAAGAGAAAGAGAGCATCAGAACAAGTGATAAAAATCTGTTAAGTCTGAAACTCAGAGCTCTACTGCCCTCTAGAGGCTAAGAATATGTTGCACTGATCGTTTCTGTCTATAAATGTGGACATGGGCCATGAGAAGGTATTTACACAATCTGTATTTACACAATCTGTACGTCAGTTTGTACCCAGGCTGCAGCTAACAATTATGTTCTTACATAACATAATTTTTAATTTCTTCTTAAATTAACTATGAGAATAGTTAAAAAACAAACAAACTCAATTTCCCAGAGCATGCTGCATCTTTAAATTCTTTGTTTTATCCAACAAACAGTCCAAAACATCCGTAATACTAGAGATGCAACAGATCACAAAACTAATGGTTGGGCTTGTATCATGGTTTGAGTCACAGGTAGGATTGGATTTTTTTTTTTTTTCAGAAAATCAAAAAAGTGAAAAAAGTGGAAAAATGCTCAGGTGTAGCTCCTTCTTTCTTTCTGTCTGTAGTTACCAGTACAGTAACAGTAAACACTGCATAATAGGTAATAATAATATAATATATTACTTATACTATGTTGTATTATAATACACTATAATATGCATTATAGATATACACATTATATACACTATAAAGTACAGCAATTCTAGACTGTGTGGTCGCTCAATGTCCCGCCCACAGTATTATCTCATGAGTAATAGCCCATCATCACTGAAGGCTGTGTCACAGACAGGCTGCAGGCTGCTCCTGTGAGTGACAGCTGTGTGTCAGAGGGAAAGCAGCACCAGACATCGCAGATGTTACATTAATATCACAATATTATGATCTATCTGTGACAAGCATGTCCTCAGTTAAACCACTGAAAATGCTCAAAATTGAGATTGGGATTTCACTCAATGGAGGTGAAAGTGACAGCTTTTAAATAAGTCACTCTTCCTTTCTTAAGACTCTGTGTCCCACAGCACAGTGCTTTCAGAGTAAAACACAGCGCGCATCTGTCTCATCTTTTCACTGTCTTGGTTTAGTCCTCTGCATCAGAGACTGTGGGAGTTATTACTTAAAAAAAAAAACAGAAAAACTGTATTTCAGACTATGATGGTTACATTAAATCCACGGATCACATGCAGGCCGCACCGTGGGGGTTGACCCGTACAGTTATCAGCTGCACCCCTACTCAATATCTAAGCACATACTTTACCTGAGGCCACAGCAAGGCAACGTGAGGAGCCGTAAAAGGGCCAGAATCACCCTGAGGGGCAGCAGGGTGAACACATAGAGAAAGGCATCCAGACAGAGGAAGAAGCCGAATGTCATCAACTGAAGAGAGAGAATGAAGAAAAGACAGAGAAAAACAGAATATTTATTAATATCTATTTGTGGCTATTAAAACATTTCCCACAATGTTTGTTTGTGGTGTTACCTTCTCGAGCTCCTTGGGGATGCGGAGGCAGGTGTAGACCCTCTCTCTCCGCTCTGTGTATTTGGCCTCATTGTGCTCCAGGAAGTAGCCTCTGGTGAGCTCAGTGGTTATAAATCTGACCAGAGACAGGTCTAGAGCCAGAAAAGGACAGAAGTAAAAACTTTATGAACACATACAGACACATACCTTACAGCCTGCTGCCTAAACCAAATATCTTCACTCATTTCTTTTTTTTTAATTTATGTTTTATTAGTTTTCTCATTTAAACAACACGATACACATAGAACATAGTGTCACTAGCATTACTCTGTCTTTATGATGGTATTTGTAGATAGTCCATTTTTTTCATCTGTTTTCCCATATTGATTGTTGTAGTTTTATAATATATGTGAGTCTCTCCATAATGTGCATCTCATCAATGATTTCCAGCCAGTTTGTCCTAGTAGGGGGGTCTTCTCTGTGCCATTTCCTTGTGATGGCTTTTTTTTTAAGCTGCCAGTAAAATCTTGATCAGATACCAGTCTTTGTCTTGGATATTTTCTCGTGTTACATTTCCTAAATATAGTACAGTGCATGTTTTAGGTAGTTCATAGCCTAATATCTTTTTCATCTCTTTCCACACATCGTCCCAGTATTTTGTAATTTTGGTAGAGTGCCAAAAAACATGTGTGTGACCCACATTCTGTTCCCCACACAGTCTCCAGCAAAGTTGGTGAACAGGTGATTGTCCCTTTTTCATTTTTGGTGTGATGAAGAATCTCACAATGTTTTTCCAGCAAAATTCTTTCCACGTTCTGGAACTGCTAGTTGTTTGCTGTGTTTTAAATATATTATATCACATATCTTCAGTTATTACTTCCTTTAGTTCTTTTTCCCACTTATCTCTTATGTACGAAGTTGAAGTGTTTCTATTTGCTACCATACCTTGGTATAATTCAGATATTACTCTTCCATATTTGTTCTTGTAAGCATTACATAGAGTCACAATCACTTTATTTAGTTCACCTGGGAGGTCTGGCTTTATTTCTTTGTTAAAGTAATCTCTGACTTGTAGATACATGTAAAAATCTTGGTGCTCTAATTCATATTCTCTCCTTAATTTTGGAAAGCTTTTGATTTCTCTTTTTTCAATTAATGTATCTAATATAGTTAGGCCCCTATTTGCCCATTGTTTGAATTTTTGGTTCAGGGTCCCTGGCTTGAAATTCTCTCATTTCTTATGAACATAATCAGTGAGCTCTGTTTTGAACTTGTCAACATCACCTTGCTAAGGGAAATTCACCTGCTGATAATGTCTCTCCCTTTTTCTGACACATACATCTTTTAGTGCTAAAAATAACTGTCATCTGAGAAAGCTTCAATGGGTTCATCCACAGGTTAACGGCAGGTGCCTGCGTTTTCACTGCAAGCAAAGGGGAGTCATTAGTTAATAATAAACCAAACATTTTTAAATTTGCATTAAGATAAGAAATGCTTTCACTATATGGCCAAAGATATGTCGACAACTGAACATTACACCCACGTGATTGTTGGAAATCTCATTCCAAAACCTTTAATTGGCTGCTCTATTGTGGGAAAGTTTTTCAAAGGATTTTGAAACCTGGCTGCAGGGATTTTCTCCCCTTCAGTCACAAGAACATTAGTGAGGTTGAGAACAGTTGGGTGATAAGGCCCAGCTGACAGTTAGGTGAAGTTCATCACAAAGGTGGGCTGAGGTAACGTCTCTGTGCGTGCCAGTCCAGTTCTTCCACATCAAACTGGAGAAAAAAATGTGTCTTTGATGACTCTGCTTTGTGTATTGAGCCACTGTTTCCCTGAAAAAGGAAAGGATCTTCCCAAAATCGTTGCCCAAATTTAGAAGAACACTACTGTCTTAAATATGCCTGCATTCTGTAGCATAGAGATTTCCATAAAGGAACACTGCACCAATTCTATGTATGATAGTTGATTTATTAGTCTAGGGAGTGCTACTCAGTCTGTGAAAAGAGCTATATAATGTCTTTTTATGGCTCTGGGGGAGCTTTCTCTCTCTGGGTTATCTCAGGTTAGACTGTACATTTCTAAACATGCATTATAAAAAGGGGTCATGGAGTGTGAAAGATGTGGATGTTTCCCCGGGCAAGAAGGATCTAATGAGAGGCTTGATCTAGTTGCATTATGGAAAGGGTAAAATCCAGCATTCTGACTCATTTAGCTGCTCTGGTTTCAGGTAGTGACAGAGCAATTAATTGGTCATCCAGTTATCAGGCTATCTGGCTTAGCATTGTCAGTGTGGCTGCTGTGGAATGATGTTAGCGCACTGCCTTGTGAGTTTTGGGAAGGTGGTGAAAAAGTTAACAGGCCTGTACTATAATTTCCATTCACTTTGCTGTACAGTGAACATTTGCCTAAATTTCCTAATGCATACATTTTCATAATGCAGTTGAATTATGTAATTTCTGACATACTATACCCCGCTCTCCCTTTAATACAAGTCACATTATAAAATCTACAACATAACCCAATGCATTTTTCTATTTACTGTTACTTATAGTTACAAACAAAGATAACCATGGATATTTTTGATTGTAATGTATCATCATTATATATATCATTATATATGACTTTATTTGTTTGGATGTTGGCATTATATATCTGCCATCAGCCACCCTGCTGTCTAAATATCTGCATTGGCCACTGAAAAACACATATTGGTTGACCACTAGTTTCAAGGTCTGGTATTCTGCATGCTGGCTTACAGTCACACTGTCATGGCTTACTGGGTCACATGAGGAGCCATGTGTTAATGTTATTAGTAGCACCTGTGCTTTTCCTACAATGACAAGTCAGAATATCTGCATTGAAAATGGCCTATTTTGATAGGTCCTCTTTAGGGCTGCACAGTTAATCAAAATATTATCAAAATCACAATGTGGCCAAGTGCAATATCCAAATTGCAGGAGCTGCTATTTTTCAATACAGATACAATATGTCACAACATACAATTACAAAGCATAAAAGTATGAATAAAGTTTGGTGCAGCAAAAATCACATCCTCATTATTTATGTTTTTCCAGTGAAAATTATCATTCTAACAAAAATTGTGACTCATACTGCAAATGCAAAATCTAGCAAATATTTGCAATATGATTTTTTTGGTAAATTGTTCAGCCCTATTTCAGTCAGTCTCTCATTAGTGCAATACTAAATAATTTGAATGTCTTTATAATTCTATATATATATATATAACTAAATTCTAACAAAATAGGAACCAGCCATTGTCTGGAAAAATATGTCAGCGGCTGGTAGAACTCTCTACTTTGTTTTATAAGTCATTATTTACTATTGTCATTATTATTGAGTGGCTGGTAAAATTTGGACATTAACCTGACATTTGCCCGGTGGACAAAAAGGTAAATTCTGCACTCTGCTGATAAGTCTAGTCTAAGGCATGATAAATCAGGCCAAAAGTAAACAAAGATATCTCGACATGACATTGCTGTCCTTAAACTTTTGGCCGTATACCTGTACAGTATGTACTCAGTCAGGAGCACTTCTGAATGCGCCTGTGCCAAAAAACACGGGGCACGGCTTACTTTGACAGAGAACCAACCCGACCTAATTAGACTGTGTGCTGTCTTGCTAACGGTCAGGACTCATAATGCAAGTTATGATGTGGATGCATATAACAAATTATCCACCTAACGTTACTTTAATTCAGCCCAGTGCTTAATAAACAGTAGCTGTGTGGTGATACTAGCTGGTGACATCAAGTGCAAACTCGGAGCAGCGCCCAAAGCTGCACAGACTCATACTGAAAATGCAACTGCGTGCTCAAGCAACGGTACAATCACAGATAACCACATATACTGTGCACAACTCCAGTTATTTAACCAAAAACGGGTTTGACAGTCAATAAAAAACAATCACTACAGCAGCTAGCTAGCGCTGTCAAACTGAGGTCTGTGGCTGAGGCTAGCTCTCACCTGACAGGTTACGTTTCTTTCCTTTACTGCCGCCATTTTTGTCATTAATCCTCAACGTTTCGGTGAGTCCGACTTTCTCCTTGTTCTTCTCCGTTTTCGCAGCCTTCCTGTCCCTCTCGCTGTCCTCCTTCTCCTTCTCTTTCTCCTCTCCCAGACCTGACGACAGCGAGTCCGCCATCTTCGCCAAACGGTCTCATCTGCTGCCTGGGAGACTGACATCTGCGTCACATGATCAACGTCATCACGCACGGCAGTGTCACCGAATCACCAGCAGATGTCGCCAAAAAGCCCAGTGAGTGCATTTACAGCTTGTTCCCTTGATCAATTAAATTATTAATAACGACTGATAAATAGTTTTTGTCTCCCTCAAACATATTTGTTGACGATAAATAAATTCATAAGTGCACAAATAAATAAATAATTAATCAAACAATAAAATACAATGTCCAACTGAACAAAATTATAGTATAAGATTTTAAATGAATGCAATAATTACTCAACATAAAATGACAAACATACGTATATACATAAAATGACAAGAAATACAATAATAATAAAACCTAAATACTACTACTACTGCTACCACTAGCATTATTATTCTTGTTATTATTACTGTTGTTGTTGTTGTCACTATTATTATTATCATTATTTTTATTAAAATAATAAGAAGACATAAAATATAATGCTAAATAATGAAGAAAATAAGATGTTTGGAATTATAATTTTCATTTTTTTCATATTATTTCTTGAGATTTATGCATGTGGTATTTGTCTAATAATGTAATACATTTAATCATATTTTGGGGGTGAGAAGATTCTAAAGTCAGTGATGTTGTTTTGTTCCTTAGTTGTAGTCTGTCACTTAAATATTTCTGTTGATCGTTCTAAAGTATTAAAACTTTACATTCATAATATGTCCTGTAAAATAAGTGCTTTCATAACTCTTATTATTCCTTCCACTGAGTAGCAATTAGTTTCCACTAAAACACCATTTGTAGATGGGCCTTTAGTCAAAACTAAATCAGTTTAGTTAAACTTATGCTTACATGGTGTGTATCTTTAAATATATTTGTTTCATCAAATGACAACAAACTGAAACACAACAATCCTGGAGAGGGGTGGAGTTCTCGCAGCAGGAGTTTCAGTGTATACTGCCATGTGCTATGTAAGCACCATGGTACAGTACATTCTGTACATTATGTGCTATGCACATGGTGGAAGGAATGGGTTTCATTAAGGGCCCATAGCTCATTTTTACCCTGAAGCCCCTTTGTGCACAGCTGTATTAACTTGTTTGGAGGGCCTAGGGCAAAACTGCAAAGCTGGCCCCCTTCTTACCATGTAAGTATTGTCATTATCACCTTAAAACTAGGTTTTGAAACAAAGACAGTGTCTCAAGATCAATAGTCGTTCTTATTGTGCTATAATGGTGCATATAAATTACAATATATTAAAGGATCAGTGTGTGGGATTCAGTGGCATCTAGTGTGAGGTTGCAGATTGCAACCAACCAAGAAAGTCACCTCACCCTCCCTTTACAAGCATCTAGGAGAAAGAACGCTGGCTGCAATACTTGCAAAATGGATATGAACATTTCATTCTTAGGCAACGAAACCATGAAGCAAAACCAAATTCTTATTTTCACCATCCATGTGGCATCACTTTTCTGCATGGGAAGAGACCTGTAGAGGGCACTTCATCATGTTTTCTCCACTAGAACAGCAGCCTAGAAGGCACTTAATCATGTTTTCTCTAATGGAAGAGCCCCATGAAGGACACTTCATCACAGTTTCTCCACTGGAAGAGCCCAGTTAGAGGCACTTTATCACATTTTCTCTGCTGAAAGAGCACCAAAGAGGGTATTTTATCATGTTATTCCACTAGAAGAGCACCCTAGAGGGAACTTCATATTTTATACACTGGAAGGAAAATCCTTAGAGCACTTTATCATGTTTTCTCCATTTGAAGAGCCCTTTAGAGGACACTTGATGAAATTTTCTCGATTTGGAGAAGCCTGTAGAGGGCACTTTATAACCTTTTCTTTATTGGAAGGGCCCCATAGAGTGCACTTTTTCCACATTTTCTTCACTGATGTAGGACACCTTATCACATCTTATCTAACATGGAGGCATTGGCACTTTTTTTTTTGGAGCGTGCAAGAAGTAAATGAGAGCAGTGGGACTATAAAGGCTTCACAGTCTGAACCAATTGGTCTTCCTGCATTAATGCTCTCCCCTGACCTTTAGGGTTTTGTGTTACAATGGACCATAGCTGGCAGTCTAACACCATTAACTATGCTTAAATGATTTTACAACTACAGCTCCCTCTAAGGTCACCAATCATGATAAATTTCCAGCTGAAAAGGCCAAGTTGCAAAGGTTAATTCATCCCCTGAATAAAGAGGAGTGTGGCTGAGAGACAGGCAGCAGCAGGGATAGGGTTTCTCCCGGTAAGAGATCTCTTTGACCGCCATGGATTCGGTTTCTCCTCCTCTGTGACTCACGCATCAACACATGCAACACCTCACCGGGAGAAATAATCACTTTTTAACCGATTATGATTCACTTTTCCTCTTCAGACTTTAGAATGAACTCATGGTGATCGCCGGGTGTGCTCCGCGGTCGCTGCCCGGCGTCGTGTTACCTTCCTCGGGGCGCCATGGGCTCGTAAGATGCCTTCGCTGTGGAAACGGATAACGTTCTCGGTGGCCTCGGTGCTGTGCGTCGGCTCGGTGGTCCTGCTGGTGGTGGCCCTGTCCACGGAGCGGTGGGTCACCGGACGGATCCTGTGTAAAACCGGGGCGGAGATAGTCAACGCGTCCCATCCGGAGCTGGAGCAGTTCATCGGGGATATTTACTACGGTTTGTTTCAGGGAGGAAAGACCAAGAAGTGCGGGCTCGGCAAGAGGCGCTCCAAAATATACAGTAAGATGAACTAAAACAGCCTCTCTACCTTTCTGTTCAGACTTGTTAGATAGTCTATCCATCCAGCCAAAGAGTTCAATACTAAACAAAGATACCATTATCAAAATAACATTAATTTTCTTGTAATATGAGGTAAAACATACACCATTACCTGTTGCATCATTAGACAGGCGTCTTGAGGTCCACATGAATGTATTTATCAGTGAAAATGCCACAGGTAATACTATTACTACTACTGCTACTAATAATAACAATAATATAAGATTTAACATCTAGATGGAGATAGTTAGACATATTATCACCACAATAAAGCAAACTTGCACCCTCTAATAAACAATAAAGCAAACTTACACCCTCTAATAAACGGATTTAAGCGCAAAACAAGTCACAAAGTTTCCAAAAATACTAAGTAGCCTACATCAGGGTAAGATAAGACGAGATGAGATAAAATTTAACTTTAATCCTGAAGGAACTCAAAAATTACAGTAATATTAATAGAAACATTGCACATAGTGTATGAGTAACAATGAAAGTAAGATAAATATAAAGTAAGTAGACTAAAATAAATACAAGTAGGAAAGTAGTATAAGCAATGGTACTGGAAAAGTAATCTTTTGCTTGATATAATTCCATATTAACAATGTTATGAGGATTGCTACAAGAAAAATACATCACAAGACACATTACCACAACCACTACACGTACTGCAAACTTACAGACATGCTAGTAAGTTAAGTGTAATGACTTAAATGTCACTATACAAACATAAAAATAAACTTTATATAATGATATTAAAACTTTACCTCCAGACAATAACCTATTTCATACTCTATGTAATAAAGTTAGAAAATAAATAAAAATAGCTGAAGTTATAATCAGTAGGTGAGTTGTTCGTTTTAGACAAACCTCAGTCAGATAAAGCATCAGTGAGTAACATTTTTCATTAAACAACCCTTCTGACCACTGCACTCTCATGTCACTTAGGCTTTTGCTTATAGTCTAATATAAACATTTTCAGGCAAGTATGCAGCATGACTCATACATACATACATGTTGCTCAGGTGTTTCATGACTCCATCTTCCTAGTTGTTCAATATGCAATTTGTGCAAAAGGCAGAAAAGGAGAAATACAGCATTCGCCTGTACATATTTTCATATCCACAACTTTCACATTTCCCTCTCTCTTATATTCAGCTCAGCCTTGTGCAACACAAGCTTGGATGCTGCTGTTTTTCAGCCTCAAGCTTCATCTTGACTCATACAAACCAGCTCACAAGGCTGATAAAGAGTGTTTTGTCTCTGCTTCTGTGTTTCTGTCTGACAGTTTTCCCAAAGCTCGTGCGGACGTTGAACGGTGGGCTTCATATGATGGTGATCCTCTTCCTGCTGGTGGCTGTGGGCTTTGCTTTTGTCAGTCTGTCGTTCTGCATTTACAACGCACGCAAGGTTCCCTACCAGAGCATCAAAGGGCACAAAGGACTCTACCTGTGGAACTTCATCGCTGGTATGAGAGGCAACTTTGTCTTTACTCTTTCTCTCAAAATCTTCTTCAAATGTTGATTTTTTTTCCCCTCTTGCTTTTCATTTTCACCCTTCATTTCTTCCATTTACACTTCTGCACAGTATGTAACTTCTCCTGTTAACGCTCCGTTCTTTATATTCATCCTTTTCTTTTTATTTTAAAGGGAGAGCTTGGATTATTTAATGTTGGTAGATGCTGGTCGGCACGCACAATTTAGAGTATTAGCATGGAAGGTAAGCAATGTGCTGCTCTGGACAGGGTCGGCAGCAAAAGGTATTTTAGCCATTCAAAAAAGTTCCACCTAATAAATCTGCATCAGTTTAAGTGTATTCTATATTTACAATAATTTCCCCATTTTACTTTGCCATCAGACAGCCTTTTCTGACAGGAAACCACCTTCATGTAAGCCAAATATCACTCTTATCAAACCAACCAAACTCCACAGGCAAAATCAGTAATTCTACCTTGCAGAACAGAAGAGTTGCCGGTTTACTGCTACCTTGATCTGTTAGTTTTTTTGTGTTATTGTGTGTCTTAGGTGCTTTCAAAGGTTCAGATTTACCAAAGTCACACAATAATCCAAAACAAACTAACCAATCAAGGCATTTGCAGACCAGCAATACTTTGTAAGATAAAATCACTGATTTCGGCTATGGAGTTTGGTTGGTTTGAAGAGAGCGATATCGGGCTTACATAATAGTGGTTTCCCATCAGAAAAGGCTGTCTGAAGGGAAAGTAAAGTGTTGAAAATATTCTGTTCTGATACTGATTTTTTAGGTGAACCTACTTTAAGTGCCTAAAGTATATTTTGCTGCTGACCCTGTCCACAGCAGTACATTGCCGAGCTTCTGTGCTGGTACCCCTCTCTGTTTCTCCAAACTTGGCGTGTGTTAACCAGCATTTACTGTAGCTAATACACTTAAACTTGATGAGCACCTCATACAACCCCACATCAAATAATCTGAACTATCACTTCAATTTCATTGCATTGTGGGGGTTTTTCTCACCCCTCTTGTTGTACTTGAGTATTGTTTTCTTTATATCTCTTCCACATGTTTCTAAGCATTACTGTGCCTCTCTAGTTTCCCTCCCTGACTTTTCCTCCTCTCTGATTCCAGCTCTTTTCGGTGCCCTGGCCTTGCTGTGTTTCCTGGCAGCCGTGAGGCACCACGGTCTGACAGAGCGGGTGGCCAATCACCGGGAGCACCTCTTTGTGCTCGTCGTCCTGGATGACAGCCTGGACTGGTCTTTCTGGCTGGGTGTTGGCAGCGTTGCGACTCACTTTGCCGTCTGCGGAGTGGTTGCCATGAGCCGGATCAAACTGCCCAAACCGGAGATCAAGAAACCTGAAGAACCCACCATCTCTTCTCTGGACCTGCTCTACTGAAGGAACCAACAAAGGAGGAGCATTGTTGTTAGTGTTTATACCACTGATGGTATAGATCATCCACAATGACTGACAGCAGAGAGGAACCAACACTGTGCCAGAGCCCCATTCCTTTATGTGACTTTTGGGCTCATTACAGTTGAACCCCTTTCCTACCAATGTGATGAAAAAAAAAAAATGCTCTTGTAAGTTATTATAATGACTTAGTGTCCCAAAATAAAGAAAAACGTTCTCCATTAATTTGAGATACTAATTCATTATTTTATTTTGAGATATTAAGTCATCATTTGATATGCTAAGTCCTTATTTTGAGATAGTTTCTTATTAAAATGTCTTACTTTTTTTTGCCATCACATTGGTTGAAGCAGATTTTCATGCATTATAGTCTCAATTTATATAATATATTATTAGATAACATATAATATATTATATAGTGTAGCCTCATCAATTTTTGTGTAATTCTCATTTGGCAAATCATTTTCCAGTGTTAATATGTTTATTCGTCTGTGATAAATATTTTAAGGATTCAAGGGTTGACTGGAAAATGGTTTGTAACTTTGCATTCTGGACATCCTGTGCTGTATATATTCTGTCTATAGCTGCGATATGTAAATACATCATTATTTTTTTCATTATATGTATAGAATGTCATTAACAGATCTGTTTCCAGTCACTTTATGATTCACTGATTAAAGTTTTCAGTCTTTGGTTTAGAGTTTCAATCCTTTTATGAAGGATTTAAAGTCCATTTTTTTTACAATAGTTATCCTGATAGAAAGTGTGCAACTGTGCATGAATAATTATTTATTATATGATCTCCCACAAACAGAAAGAGACTTAATAATTATGCTTGTTTTCTTTTCACTTTAACTTGATGATGGTTGTTATGAAGGTCAACATAAGCTAAATTTACATACTTTGGCCATCATTAAAGGAGTTTTATGACACGTTAGATTGGTTCTAATCTCCTCTGTTAAGGTGGTTGCACGACTTCAGGTGAATGTAAATGTGAAGAATGCGTTTTTCCCTCTTGTCATTGAAACAAATATTTACAGAAGACAAAGATTAAACAATTAGTTGGAGTATGTGTTTCTGCTTTGTGTGTGTATGTGTAATATAATATCTTCTGTCAGGTATATCAGGTCACAACCTTGTGAGGATTTCCTCAGATGTTTGTGAAGTTTTATTGAGTGCAGTTTTTGTCTCCCCTCTCTATAAACCAAGTGCTTTGAGGGATTAATCAATTAATTAAAAGTCTTAGACTTAAACTATTTGACCTAAGCGGTATGGATATCTGAATCACAGACGTAATGAACGTTAAAAAAAAAGTCGACATAAGAGACTTCTTTAGAAGTCAGAGTGTAAGGAATGCATGACAGCAATCCTGCAACACCTTCACTGGCTCCCAATCCACTTCAAGATCCTCCTCATCAATTACAAAGCTCTCAATAATCTTGTAAGTTTTCTTCTTCTTCGCCTCCTCCTTTTTCTTCCTCTCCCCCTCCTTCTCCTTCTTCTTTCCTTCTTCTCCTCCTTCTTTCTGCTCCTCCTCCTCCTCCTGCTTCTTCTCCTCCTCCTCCTCCTTCTTTCTTCTCCTCCTCTTCTTCTTCTTCTTCTTCTTCTTCTTATTATTATTATTATTATTATCATTATTATCATATTATTATCATGAGCCTTTTTTTGAGCCACTTTTCATTTACACATTCCATATAAATACCTAAAAAATGACAATGTCAAATAGAATTGATGACTTGCATTCATTACCTGTGTTGAATTATGGACATTTTTTTCAGTTTCTCCCCTCCTGTGATAGTCCCCAGGCTTCATTGTTAGATGTTTTTGAAAAGACATGAAAAGAAAAAGATGTTGATGTTGAAGAAAATCTACCAACATATTGCATATTTAACAGCATTTACTTCGATGATATTGACAATTCCAACTTTCTGCTGTTAGCATTTGAATTTAACAAATAGGAAAGAAGCTCGTGCAAGTCTCAACCAATCAGATTCCAGTCATCGTACCAGAGAGCCATGTAAAACCATTTGCTATTTCCACACAGCCACACCTGACACACCAGTGCTTCCACTGCAATCCTACAATATTTTGTAGAATCTTAAGATAAGTTAATATAATGTGGTTAACACAACTAAGAAATTTTAGAATATATAAAATGTAGAAAATACTAAAACATAACACTGAGCCTTGGGTTAAATTTGATTGGACTAATTTCCAAGATGTACGCTGTTTTTCCTAAGGACATTGATGTGCAGTATACTACATTGCACATGTGGTGAAAAAAACAGGGTATATCTAAAAATAAACAACATTTAAAATATATTTCTGCATTTAATCAGCGGAGAGTTGTCTTAAATATAAGTTTCCATCATATTACTTGAGTATAGATCCATTATATTCAGGTGAGTGCAGATTTGTATCTTGTAATTAATTTTAAAAAGGTATATTTAAGATATTTTTATACATTTAATTAGAGGAAAGTTGTTTTAAATATAATTTTTCATTGTACTAGTTGAATGCAGATCCACAGTACTGCCGCCAGGTGGCGACAACAGTCCGTCTTTGTCGCTTGTTGGTGACGTCAAAAAAGTGCGCCGCTGTCAGGTCGAGCTGCTTCGTTTTTGCACATGTATCCGACCTCTAAATCTGTGATTTAACAGCTCGTTGGAGGTGTGTGTATATATGCGGAGCAGATGACAATGCTGCTCGTGCGGAGAGCGGCGCAGACGGCGCTGCGGACGAACCAGCGCAGGTCGTTTTCCGCTTCACAGACTCGCCTGAACCAGAGAAAAGTGAGTTAACGTCAGTCTGTCAAATATTAGCTGACGGAGAGTTACATCAGTCACCCAGACACACATTTCACACTGTGTTTCAGAGAATGTAACCCCTCCAGTTCTGTGTGTGTGTGTGTGTGTGTGTGTGTGTGTGTGTGTGTGTGTGTGTGTGTGTGTTCATCAGGTGTTATCATTTCTCTTGTGTTGGTGTGTGTCTGCAGGGTCTGGTGCTGGGAGTGTTTGAGAAGGAGGGAGAGGAGGGCAGCCTTCATCTGACGGAGGCAGCTGCGGCTTTCGACCAAACTCTGTCTGGGAAACTCTCTGAACTGCTCAAACTGTGAGTCTGTAACATCTTTATGTCTTGTAATGTGCAGATAACATACACTCAGTTACCAGTTTATCAGGTACTGATGCACTCAACAGCGCTGCAATAAAGCCTACCTCCATTTAACCTTTATTTAATCAGGCAATCAATCAAAACATTAATTATAAATAAATAAATAAACTAATATCAACTCATCTCTTGTCTTGTATGAGATAAGATAAGATATATTCTCTTGATTTGTCCCAAACAAGCAGTATGGAGTCACCATTCACTTAAATTGTTTGGGAGATTCGACAACGCTGTTTTCTTGGGAAACTCCAGCAGTGTTTTGTGGATTAAAAAACTAAACCTGACCTTCAGTTGGCATGAGGTAGAATAGATAACGACTGAATTTTTAATTTAAGGGAGACTCTATAGAGCAGTCATTCCTAGAGACTGAGTCGAAAC
Source organism: Lutjanus erythropterus (assembly GCF_056507025.1). Classification (NCBI taxonomy): domain Eukaryota; kingdom Metazoa; phylum Chordata; class Actinopteri; order Lutjaniformes; family Lutjanidae; genus Lutjanus; species Lutjanus erythropterus. The sequence goes on along the minus strand of NC_139319.1, from coordinate 13,149,091 downwards.
CACAGGTGGGTCACAGAGCCAGCAACAAGCATTAAGGAAGGGTTCTGTAGTTTCTGTGATAACATAACATCAGCTGGAATGGTGTAATAAAGAATTTAAAGAAGCCATCACACAGATTTCATAGGGCCCTGCATTAAGTCTGTGCTAAAAGCTGACTTGAGATTTGAAAATGTTCAAAAATGCGTCCCCTGCATATGAAATTCCCCAATGCTTGGGCGGGTGGGTGTGTGTGTAGGGGGGGGGTGTGGGGGTCAGCTTAGGCCCGGTGGGCCAATGTCTTGCAAATACACCGGGGGAAACTCTGATTGTAGTCATTTTGCGAATATATCTGCATTAAATCATTGTTTCTAAGTCACTGTCATTATATAAAGCTTAAAATTCACACCTAGAAAGATTGACCACAACTGATTGTCTGCAGTTTTAGTAAAGAAGTTCTACCCAGTGAGGTAAACAGATTAAATCCCCTATAAAATTAGAAAAGAAAAAGTACTTGGCACTGGCCCCTGATCTGAGATGTTTCACTTTATCTCAAACAAATAAACATAAGGATGTAGTACCTGTGGGTTTCATATTAAATGCCACACTGTGTCTGACTAACTTGTTACTACACTACACTATTAATGTTAAAGTTAATAAACTGGTTTATTAAGCTGGTTTTGTTTTGTGTCTTCCAGCTCTGGACCAGCTCTCAAAAGAGGCAAAAGCAGAATATTTTATGGAATCCACAAGGTAACAAAGTGTGACAGTGAATTAATAAAACTGTGTCTCTTGACAGCACCACAGTCATTTAATCTTTCCTGCGTCTTCTTCAGGACTTCCCGTGTGTCGCAGTAGTCGGGCTGGGTAAGAACAATGCAGGCGTCTGTGGGACGGAGAACTGGGACACCAGTAAGGAGAGCATCAGACAGGCCGTGTCAGGTGAGACACGTGACTCTGTGTCTCTGTGCTTGTTATATGAAGGATCTTCTGGAGTTATTAACAGGCTGATATCTGTGTATTGGTTTGTGTGTTCAGCTGGCTGCCGGACACTTCAGGACCTGGAGGTGAACCATGTGGAGGTGGACGCCTGCGGTGACGCTCAGTCAGCAGCAGAAGGCGCCGCTCTGGGTTTATTTCAGTATGACCAACTCAAATCAAAGAAGAAGACCAAAGTGACCACACAGCTTCATGGAAGGTAGAATAACAGCACAGAGCTGCTGCAAACGTAATCTTACAGGTATTTGACTCACAGTTGTATGCAACATCATGCTAATGTTCATGTTGCATGTCTGTGTGTATTTGTTCTCAGTGCTGACTCGGCCGGTTGGGAGAAAGGAGTCACGTATGCAGAAGGCCAAAACCTGGCACGACTACTCATGGAGGCTCCAGCCAATCACATCACTCCTACTGCTTTCGCCAACACCATCGAAGAGAAACTGGCATCGCACGCTGAACGAGTCACAATAAAGAAGAGGTTTGTGCTTCATTCATCATCACTGACTACTAGGCAGGGGCAGGTTGATGCACAGATGCTCACACATTACTCAGTTGGTATCAATTCCTTTAAAATATATATATCAGTAATAAAATTATAAATACAAAACCTGAGTGGCTGCACCACTTCCAAATGTGGTTTTATATCTTTGTGCCAAATTAACAGCCAAAATGTTTTTATTTAGTTGACCGGTGTCACATGACTGTGGAGAACTATGAAACAGTATCAAGCGCACAGCCACAGACGATCGCAAACTTGAGACAGAGCAGAAAAGAAACGTATTGTTGTGTGATGCAAATGCAGTAAAATACACACATACATTTTTTAAACACTTGTTAGCACAAATGATTTTATTTAATTGCACTTGCATTTGGTTTTGTAAAGAATTTGTTATTAAATGGCTATTATTTGTCATGTGATTTTCTGGTATTTGTTCCTCTAAGGATTTATTATTTTTGAAAAATGACACGCCCATTTTGAAAATGATCAGTATCTGTTTGGTATCATTAAAATTGTAACATTATCATATCAAATCTCGCCCGTCCCCACAGGGATTATATTATTATAATATCATTTGTCTATCATGTATTTATCTGCCAGTTGAAATCAGTGAAACAAAGACGTGAAATACAGTATTTCAGCTTGTCTCATTATTGAAGCGCATTTGAGGCAATTATATACCATGTGATCGACAAGTTCTCAAGGCACACAAATTAACTGGGTATGGGCATATTTTACTGCATGGTGTGAGAAAACATTGTGCTCATAGGGAAGATAAATATTCAGCTGATACAGGATTGTGTTTTTAAGTTTAGGTCAAGTGTATGCTATATTCTGTGATATAATCATAAAACATTTGTATCTACCAGGATTATCATGATACCATACATTAACATTTTGTTTTAAAAAACAAACAAACATTTTTTTCCTTTTAAAAATGAATAGATCATATCCTGCACACAGTGCTGGTACAGACAAAGTCACTGAACACTGTCTGGTTTTGCTGCAGTATAGACAATATAGACTGAACTGAACTCTTGAACCTTTTTTTTTATATATAGCTTTGGTACTTAAGATGCGATCAAATGTTCTTATTGTATTGTTTTAAGCATGCGGTATTGATAAAGTATTGATATATTTGACAGCATGAGTGTCCACTGTGTACTTCTGCTTCATAAAAAGCTTTGAAAGCTTTGAGTACTGGAACGGAAACTGTCAATGCAGAGGTGAAACCATTAGTGGATTAATCGATGAGTCAACGGACATGTCTTATTAATTGATTAATAAATAAGGTAATGCGCCCATTAATCAATAATGAAAATAATAATTTGTTGAAGATCTGGATGCGCTCTTGAATCCGCTCTTATGTACTTTATACCTTTGAGAAAAAATATTCAAAACCTTTTTAAAAAGTTGTCCTTGATGACTCAAGGTAGCAGCAACATGACAGAAAGATGTTAAGATGAATACAAATGTAATATTATATGAACTGAATTATCTCTTGTAAGCAGCTAAATCAAAATATTCCATAATTTGAAACCAACTCCAGCCTGATAATTGATCTTGTTTGTACTCTGTACTTCTGTAGATCTCAGGCTTGGATAGAGGAGCAGCAGATGGGAGCGTTTCTCAGCGTGTCTAAAGGTTCAGAAGAACCCCCCGTCTTCCTGGAGCTGCATTATAACGGTTCTCCTGACAGCAAGCAGGCCCCGCTGCTCTTGGTGGGCAAGGGCATCACCTTCGACAGGTAAACCGTAATAGCAGACACTGAAGATCATCAGCCACTGAGCACTTTTCATCTCAAGTGTTACAACGCTCACGTTAAGGTTGTTATTTCACCATGTGTCCTCTCTTTCTGTTTGCTGGTAGCGGTGGTATTTCTCTGAAGCCGTCTCCTTCTATGGATGCAATGAGAGCTGATATGGGCGGAGCTGCCACCGTGAGCGCCTCCATCGTCACAGCAGCGGCTCTGAAACTTCCCATTAACATTATTGGTGAGCTTTTTCACTATATGGATCCTCCAACACCATTTTTTAAAACATAGATGATAAATGAAAATGTTTTTGCAAATATCCAGAGTCCATGAAAATCCCAGTTATATCACCGTGCATGTACTGTTTTCAAATGATAAATCAGGTCTGGCTCCGCTGTGTGAGAACATGCCGAGTGGAAAAGCTACTAAACCAGGTGATGTTGTCACAGCCAGAAATGGAAAAACAATCCAGGTAGGTGGACCTGTGATGAGATGTAGTGTAGTACAGTGTGTTTGCATACAGACGAACAGGTTTTGTTGTTGTTGTGTGCAGGTTGATAACACAGATGCAGAGGGCCGACTGATTCTCGCTGACGCGCTGTGTTATGGACACACGTTCAGCCCCAGAGCCATTGTCAATGTTGCTACGCTAACAGGTGAGATTTTCAATGGTGACGAAAGGTAACTTCACGTTTTTATCACGATACAGGGCTGGTTTTTACTAAACTCTGGTGCATTTGCTCATTTGATTTGTGTCGAAGCTGTTAACTGACTTTTCCTGTGAACCAAATAGTCAGACTGAGACCATCTGAAAATGTCTGTGTCAAGAAAGAAGTGATCTGCATAAGTGATCTCTATAATTATGCAGAATCATTTGGTAACTAAAAATGGAAACGTGCACATGAGTCTTCAGGGTTGTCAAACAGGGTCAGCTGTAAATGTAAAACTATATAAGTATGTCTACTTGTTGTCGTAATTGCCTCTGAATTCAATAGAATTCTGTTGTGCAAAAAAAAAAAATTCTTTGCAAGCTCTTGCAGGCCATATAAGAAGACATGTTGGGTTCACAGGCCTTGAGTTTGACACGTGGTCTTGTGATTAATATGCATGTATTATAACCACACTGTTCCCAGTTCAAAGCTTGCTTTAATACATCTCTTCACTCCCCATATTTCTTATCTTTATCCTCACTATAAAGACTAAAATCACTAAAAAGTGCCCCAAGTGGTTGTGTATCTGTGTAATTTGCACAGATGTGAATTGTAGCAATCCCATACCATGTTTACCTCCTGTAATCACGGTACAAAATTGTTCTTTTTTGTCCTGTCTGTTATTATTCATATCCAAGTATTAAATTTGTCTTCTTCATGTTTTTCTTTATGACAAGAGTTGTTGTGGACTGATTGAACTGAACAGCAGGTGTGAAAGCCCCCTCAGGCTGATAATGCTACACGATTAAATGAAAGAACTGACGATATAATCAGTAAATATTAAAATGTGTCTTCTTCTGTCTCCAAGGTGCGATGGATGTAGCTCTTGGCTCAGCAGCAACTGGAGTGTTTACAAACTCTGACTGGCTCTGGGAGCAGCTGCACAAGGTTCTCTGTCTGAACGATAAACACATTCACAACGTCTCCGTCTCTCAGCTCCTGTGTTGACTAATGGTGTGTGTGTGTTTGTGTGTGTGTGTGTGTGTGTGTGTGTGTGTGTGTGTGTAGGCCAGTGTTGTGACAGGTGACAGAGTGTGGCGGATGCCTCTCTTCGAGCACTACACCAGACAGGTGACTGACAGCCAGCTGGCCGACCTCAACAACATCGGCAAGTACAGCCGGTACGTATCTGACTGAACTCTGTGAGCGTCTGCAGCTTCTGCTTCAGACATCAGAGTAACACAAAGGCCCTGAGCTGCTTCATTAATCTGAACCGTTGTCACAGCAACAAGTCCTCGAGCTCCAAACCTGCAAAACTGCAGCTTGTTTTCAGTTTGGTGAATCAGACCAAAACGGATACAAATGAGTTGCTTTCTTTGACGTACAAGTGTTGATATAATGTTTTTTAGAGACAGGTTGGTATTTTACGAATCATCATAAAACAATACAGTGACATGTGAGGATGGTTCTGTTCTGCCCAGAAATAAGACTTGCAGAACTCCCCCAGCCTCCGACATGACCAATAATAATGATATTAAACAAGAATGTGCAGGTTATTGTTAAATGACTCTTATCTGTTAGTGTAAATATCACATATTGTCAATAAGAATTCCATAAATAGTTCCCTATATTCAAACAAGACCAATGGAGAATATTGATATTTAAAATGGGATTTTTTTCGTTCGAACACTGAAGTAGACACTTTGTTACAACACTGCTTTTATGGTTTAAAACAAAATATGTACTATTTACACTAACACTAATTTAAACATCTGATATCCTATCAGATGTTTAAATTAGTTTTACATTAAGAAAACATTTAGGGTGTCTGTCATTTTCATGCATGAATTAAATTTGTACCACACATCAGTTTTGCTGTTTGGATTGCAAAAAACTGTGTGGCTCAATATCTCAAAACCACACAGAACACAGATAGAACCTTTATTATTCCAAGGCTATGATGAGTCTCAAGCCTAAGTCAAGTCTCAAGTCATGAACACCAACTCAAATTCAAGTCAAGTCTTTTATTAATGTTAGTAAAGCAAGTCTCAGGTCCTGAAATTTGCAACTTCAGTCTGAATCTGACTGTTGCGTCTGTTGGTTGTCTCTGTAGTTCTGGCGGTGCGTGCACAGCAGCTGCATTCCTCAGAGAGTTTGTCACAGCTCCTCATTGGGCCCATCTGGACATCGCTGGTGTGATGAGCAACAAAGATGAAATCCCCTACCTGAGAAAAGGCATGTCTGGGAGACCAACACGTACGCTGGTGGAATTTGCTGCCGGACTGGCCCAAAGTGGCTGAGAGACTGGATGCTCTGACTGTGGGATTCAACAGTGATCTCTCAAAATAGACAGAAAGAAAGATCTGACTGCTTTGATGTTACATACAGCTAATGCATCAGTGTAAGAGGGTGTTTCCCAGGGCACATTATAATACAGATTCAGTGTTTCTCCACACTTTTGTGATTTCAGATGTAAAACCTGAATCTCTGTAGTAACTGCAAACTTCACATACTGTAATTTATATGTTGTATAAATAAACTCTAAGATTTTAATTATGTATGTGGCAGATTTGTCTCTATAGCTCTGTTGGTGACACAACATGGTTGTACACTACACCTCACTCCAAAAACATAATGTGTTGCCACTCTTTTGAGAAGGCTTACCTCTAGATCTTGGAACCTGGCTGCAGGGATTTGCCTGCATTCAGCCACAAGAGCATTAATGAGGGAGGTCGAACAATGATGTTGGACGGAAAGTCCTGGCTCACAGCCGGGGTTCATCCTTGAGACCAAGTTTTTTCACACCAAAACTCTTAAAACTGTTTCTTCTTGGATGTTTTATCGCGCGAGGGTGCATTTTTACATGGAAAACAAGGGAGGGCCCTCCTCAAAGTTGCTATGAAGTTGGAAGCACATTGAAACAGTGGTTTCAAACTTTTTTGGCTGTCTGTTTTTCTTTTCAACCTATTTTGCATCAAATTAGTGATTTGTCTACAGAGGGCAGAGATCAAAAAAACAAAAAAAGTTGAAAGAATAAATGCAGAAAACAGAGAAGAGTCAGAAAACAACCACTCAAATTCAGAGGGGTTTTATTGGCATGGGAAATAGATATTTACATTGCCAAAGCAAATGCACATAAACATAATAAAAAATTTAAAAATAAATAAAAATGAACATTATTGTGTGCTTTAGCATCAATGCAACTAGCCAAACCACGGCCTTAACAACAATAACAGGGTTGTCCACACACTTTTAGCTTGAGAACGAACTGTCTCTTCTGTGCGCATGCTCAGGCCGGACAGACAGACAGACAGACAACACTCAGATCAAGATGGCGTCTTCCATGAGTGGGATGTTTTCTGGTCAACAGCCGTCCAGTGCGCATCCCGTCGGGGGTCCTGGTGGACCGGGCCAGCCGGGCTTCCCCGGTACCGCTCCCAGAGCCCCGGGAAGCAACACGCTGGTGGATGAGCTGGAGGCTTCCTTCGAGGTAGGAGGCTAATGTGATAGCTTTGGTTAGCTGTGTGTGTGCTAACTGTTGTTAGCAAATTTGGCTAAGCTAGGCTAACGTTTCCTTCGCTGGTGTTGCCAGGATACGGCGGCCTGACACCAGAAGGCAACGGAAAGCTTGCCATGTTTACCACGTCTCTATTGAGTAGCTAAATCATATACAGTTAACGCTTGTCTGTAGACGCTAACATTAATGAGCTAGCTTAATGCTAAGTTGCGTTCAGACTGCTCATTAGCTTCAGGCTCCAGCTCTACTGCAGCCTCCTTTTCCAAGACGAAACCCCAACATTAGAACAGCTATCAGAAACAAAGACAGGGATGACTGTGACACACGGGGCCCATATGAGATTGACAACTGGCATGGAAATGGAAAAATTTAATTGAATGTATCCCATCCTGTGTGTAAACTGAATTTCTTAAACCTGAAGGCTGCTCTTGAAGATAGCATTTTTTGGCTTTGTAAGCAGAGTTCAAAATTAAAGTGATTCTGTCAATATCGACTCACCCCATGGAAATTGAAGGTTTAGTTTTTTTTAGTCCACATGACATTGCTGGAGTTTCATAGGGAAACAGTCTTGCAGAATCTCCCCAACATTTTAAGACAACGATTTTAAAGTTTTTTAGGACTGTTTATATGATTTTGTTCACAGCCAATCATCACACACTTCTTCATGAAGGAGAATCTTTTTAAAAAGTAATCAAATGATGTACTCCATTGGTATCGGTATCACTTTAAAGGTACTGGTATTGGTACTGGAATCGTAATTGTTTTCAAACTATACCCATCCTTAGTATCCCAGAATAATTGCATCTCTCGTATCCCACAAATCATTATAATATGGTCCAGACTGTGTGGCACATGAGGCCAGGTACAATTTATCACCCCTTGGGATAGATTCTTCTTTCCAATTACCAAGGCTAGGAGGCTGGTATCATTCAAGAGGAAACAGACTCTTGGCAAATAATATTTGACACATCAGGAATCTCAGCAGGATTTTGAACCAGCCATTAAAAGCAAAATGTACTGATTTTGTTCGATCCCCAGGCATGTTTTGCATCTCTGGTAAGCCAAGACTATGTTAATGGAACGGACCAGGAGGAGATCCGGACTGGTGAGTGTAATTTTTCATTTTAACTTAATAATTTTTTGTCTATGTTAGTTTTATCTGAAATTTTAATCTCATATCTATTTCCCTGTTAACTGCAGGTGTTGACCAGTGCATACAAAAGTTCCTGGACGTGGCTCGACAGACAGAGTGTTTCTTCTTACAGAAAAGGCTTCAGTTATCTGTGCAGAAACCAGAGCAGGTGGTCAAAGAGGTAAATTATTACACTGACGTAGACTCTCACCTATCTGGACAATTCTGACGTGGCCCTCTCCAGCTCCCATCCACTTTACAATAACAATAATGTCTTTATTTAAATGCTACTTACCAAAACAAAGTTACAAAACCACAATAAAGCAAACTGAATATTGCATAACACATACTACTACACTACTTACCATCCTCAACTTAACTATGTAAGCACAAAACAAACTCCAGATCCTAAAGTCCTCATTGAAAACCATTGTCTGTGTAGAATCCAAGGTTCACTGTTATTGCCTTTATTTCTTAGACCTGCGTTTGTGACATGCTGTTAGTGTTTACATATTATTTATTTCTCTCTGTTTGTTAATGTGCCTTCTCTCTTTTTTTTTTCTCACTTCAGGATGTGTCAGAGTTACGTAATGAGCTACAGAGGAAAGAATTGCTGGTTCAGAAACACTTGTCCAAACTGCACCACTGGCAACAAGTGCTGGAGGATGTGAGCGTTCAGCACCGCAAACCCTCAGACCTTCCTCCTCCTGGACCGCTCGCCTTTCTGGAGCAGGCCTCTGCGAGTCTGCCCCCCGCCCCTTTGAAACCAAACTAACACACCAAAGGTACGGTCACATTAGTCTTCTGTTAAGTCAGACCGCCCCGCCCTCAGAATGTAATGATGAACTCTGACCTGCACGTCAGCTGCAAGGAAACAGGAAACTCATGCCTGCATTTATCAGTCAGAGGAGATGGAATGAATATTTGCAGGACAGAAGTGTAATGTGATCGTACCTGAAGTAAATCGTGACTTAGATAGTTTTATTTCAGTATTTTGATTTATGTAAATATTTCTGTTGCTGACCTTTTTTACTGTAAAAAATAAAATAACTTTTGAGAGTATTTTGAATCTTGACTGAAGTCTTATTTATATTTTCTTGCTTTTGGTACAGTGCACACATTTTGACATTTTTGTGCATTAAGTTAAGTGCATTCTATAGAATTTAAAGGGGCATTCGACCATTTTAACACATGAAGATGAATTTACAATAGGTTGCAACAAAGACAACCCTAGACTACAATTGAAACCCAAATTAAATTTAAGGAACACATCTCCAAAAGATTTTAAAGTACTTTAAAGAAAGAAGTATGTCTTCCAGATCTTTTGGAAAGCATCCAAATCCTCCATTATAACATAATATATATGGTCTATCCACACACGTGCTTGAACTAGACTCTTGAAAACTAATTAAGAATGACGTCTCTGTCCACTATCCATTTTTCTTTCTTTCTTAAATAAGTTGCCAACTTTGCTTGACCAAATAAGAAATTCAGCAGTCAAGTCCTGAATGTTCTAAATAAGGATGCTAATCTTTTTGAACTTTGTACAGGAGCAAAAAGGACAATCATTTGAGACTGAAGGATTTAACACCGATACAGTGCAGTAAATCACCAGTAGTCAGCCAGTTAAGACAGTTCTGTAAAGTCTTTTTTGACTCTGGAAGAGTTAAATAAACCCTGACCATGTCGTCAGGGTTAGCTCAGTTTAAACTGCGATCATGGAGTCCGGGCCTGTTTTGCTTCAGTTTTGACTGTTGTGTGTTTTAATCTGTTCCTCACAAGTGCCCAGACTTTATGAAAACACTAAATCACTGGAGTGCTCTTTTAATCACCAAAGCCCGTCGCATACGGAAGTGAGCAGCTAGACTAGCATCACTTACACATAGCTGTAACTATTATGCATTATTTAACATATCGATGATTTACATTACATACTAAAGTGGACTGTTGTCATTATGGGTCAGAAGAATAACCTCCTGACAGCTTTAAGTCCTCGTCACTTGTGTATGAAATCATGGCAGAGAAATGACTTCAGATAAGCCATGACTGAGCCTCCTGACAGCCTGTTGTCTCTAATGTATTCAGTGAGTTCACACCACAACAGACTTGTTCTCCCCAGTTTCACAGCTATCGCCTGTCCACTGACAGTACAACCACACACTAATCTTCACAGATGGACTCTGGGGACAAAGCTCTCTACGAAACAGGGGTCTGTGGTCTTGGCGTGAGAACATGGGGAAACGTGGATTTACAGTATTATTGTATTTACAAAACTCCACATGGGCTTTTCTTTTCTTGTTTTTACACATTTTCTGATGAACATAATGGCTACTTAACTGAATTAGCTGCAAATCTTTGTTACTGGAATCAGCTTTAATGGCCAAGTATGTGCACAAATACAAGGAATTTTCCTTGCGTTGTTGCATTTCATTCAGTGTGCTTACACAAAGATAGAATAAACATAACAGCTACAACATGGACAACAAAGCCAAACAAAGCACCGGTAACTAACAACCTAAATAAAAAGTCTATGCAAGTGTTTGTAAGATTTAAACATGACAAATATTGTAAATGCTGAATGGATTCATGTGAAGTGGATGATTATGTATGTGTACATGTCTTTATAAAGTATATACTGTGTGCAGGATTTATATTGACTGTGCACAATAAGATGCACATTAAAAACACAACGATTGATTTCAACTGTAAAAATTATAACTGTGAAAATATAATTTACAGTGTAAGTAGGTGGATGTGGCTGAATGTGGAAGTTTTGGTGTATGGTAGAGAGTTACTGACACTGTACGACTGATTCAACTTGGTCAGAATAAAAACCCGTGGGAAGAAACTGCAGGCACTTATGCAACCTCTAGTAAATAACAGTTTGTCAAAAATAATGACTTATTAAGTGGCAATCATAAGTCTGTTACTAACTCAAAAACATTAGATGCTAAGCCATAATTTTTAAAATATGAAGTCAAAATTATATGTGAAGTTAAAAGTGTAAGCATAATTTTGAGATACATCAAAGTTTTGAGTTACAGAGTCAAATCGGATAATCGGTAAAAAAAAATTAGGAGATATGAGGACAAAATGATTATATATTGTGATCCCCTGTAGTCTGTTTATATTTTATTTTATTGTATTTATTTATTTATTTAGTCACACACATATATAAAAATACAACTTGATATATACATAAAAAGATAAAATGTGATGGAGAGGTGCATAAACAACACAGGGGCTTGATCGGCGTACTCTCCAGTGTCTACCTAAATCCATCAGAAATGAATAGAAAAGAAAAAGACAAGGACCAGGGAGGACAAAAGAATAAAGACTCCACACACAAGCAGTAAGCAGGCAAATTTCAGTCTCACAGTGGAAGAGATATGTAAGGAATATAAATAGGATAATAAGTAGGAAATGGGCAAATGCAATTAAAGGATAAAAAACAATACTAATAAAGTATGTGAGAACTGGGTGCATCACTATGCATTAATAAAATCTAGGATTTAAATGTGTCAAACAATGCAAATAAACAATGCGCATCAACAAAACATAAGATAAAGTATAATTGCGTGAAACAGTCCATCCTGCCGTGAGTATTGGATATTATCATTGTACAGTTCAATAAGCTTTTTGTCCATTAAGCTTTATTCTTAGCTTTCATTTTATATTTTAATCTCTTAATTTTCAGTATTTGGCGTTTTATTGATTTTTGTTTCTACTTTTGTTTTGAACTGGCTCCTGTAAGAATGAAATCTATCTATCTAAAGTAGTAAAATATTTGACTTTGTTTATTTACCATGAGCATAGTCAGTATTATTTATGATATGTGAGTGTCCGTGGCTGTCAGTCTTCCACAGCTAGAGGGAGACAGTGCTTTCTTGTGGGACGCCTTGGCCGCTCAGAGGACCGTCTTTGCCGACACGTCCTTGTTTGTGCGTTTTAATCAGCGATTGGAAAATAACAGGTAGCCTCGTCCGTCCGCCTCTCGCACCCAGAAACACCCAACAGGGACGAGGTGGAGAGGGAGGGGAGGGGGACAGATAAACCCCAAATACCCCCCTGTCTGACGCCGCGGTGCCTCCTTTCCCTGCGTGTTTTTCGGGGGGTCGACAGAAGAAGCAGCCAGTCAGTCTGCAGGGTCCAGCAGCAGCAGCCGGGCTGATCAACGTGTTTGCACTGACAGTCACCGCAGTCAGTCAGTCAGTCAGTCAGTCGGTACAGGGCTGTGTATTTATATGAAGCAGCCTGGTTTAACGGGGCTGCCGTCAGCCCGTCTGGCCGCCTCTGGACACCTGATCTCGGCCTGAATTTAGACCCATAAAGACAAAGACTCCGTGGATATGGAATGGTGCATGCAGCTGGGCCAAGTTTTCAGCCTCTGAAAAACACCGGAATCATGGACAGTCATCCGCTGTAAGTGTGTGTGTCAGTGTGTGTGAGAGAGAGTGTGTGTGTGTGTTGACGTCTCCCAGTGGCTGCTTGACTGATGGTGCCGCATTGACAGAGACAGCGGCCAGCCGGTTGTGGCTGCTCACTGACCGGGGGACCGAGCACCGACACCCGGGGACACGCACCGAGCCTGTCCGCTGCAGACAGACCGGGAGGAGGGAGGGAGGGAGGGAGGGGTGGTGGTCTGGCTCTGGTTGTTATGATTGTTGGGGTGTTTATGGCAGCACAGGCGATGTATACTGTGTGTGTGTTAACTGCTATATAAGCCGTGTGTGTGTGGGTGTGTTTGTGACAGAAAACAAGGACCACGTGATTTTGTCATGAGCAAAATATTGTGTATAATAAGTGGTTTGTTTTGTGTTTTTTTGTACTATATTATATTAGGCATTCAAAATTTTGAGGCTCTTGTACTTAAGTTTTTCTCATTTTTTTATTTTTGTACTCCACTATATTTCACAAGCAAATACCATAATTTCTGTGCCATATTTACTATGGCTGTTTTGGCAAGAATCTGACATTACAATACATATCATGACACAGGGGTTATGATTAGGGCTGCACAATTCATCTAAATCTTTATCAGAATAGCAATATGGCTTTCTGCAATTATCAATATTTGGTGCAATATTTGTTAAAGGCAAAATATGTGTCAAAAAAATTTAAAATTAATGAATGTCAGGAGGCAGAGATATCCTGTCCTACACATCAAATTCAACAGACTTAAAAAACATTTTAATCTGGCACATATTCCTGCAAAAAAAAAAAAAAAAAAAATCACATCATGGTCATTTTTACATTTGCTGATATAAATAAGAATAATGATGTAAAAGTTATTATTACCGCTAATACTGCAAATCATATCGTAATATCACTAAAATAGCAGCAATTATAGATTTTTTCAAAATCGTTTATCCCTAGTTATGATCCAATATTATATTGCACTACTGTGAGTAAAATAATATATTGCTGTATTTTAGTCTAATTTTAGGAAAACTTTTATAGTATTAAGAACACACCACCATGCATGCATAAAATCTAAGTTTAGGAAGTTTTGCTTTTTTATGCAGGTATACAGTGAAGGATGATCACAACACTGTAACAGCAACAACATAAAATGAACCACAGAAATCCTTCCATGTGTCACGACTAGAGCTGCAACTAATGATTACATTTTCATGATCAATTAATCGACAGTCGTTACATTATTTGATTAATTTATAAAGTGTCTATAACATCTATAAACATCTAAAAAAAAAAAAGTGTGATTAATTCCCCTAACCAGGGATGTTTCTGGGGCGGGGGGTGCAACAGGGGAGTCTGTGGCTCCTCCCTCCAAAAGTTTACAGCGTTAATAAAATTATAATAAAATGATCACTTTCTTGAAATGTGCAACGTTCTTGGTGCGCTGACACCATGTTACTGTAAGAAATAGCAATCATATTTTCTTCTATAGTAAACTGTATATATATGTTAGGCCTTGGTGATGTAGCTGAAAAACCTACTACGACAGTGAAGTTTCATATCGGTTGATATCAATAATTATTGATCATGTATGTCGTAACTGACCACATGTTGTGTACTCCAAAGGGTGGAAGTAGCTAAGGTGAGTTTGTTGTATTACAAACATCACAATATTTTTGACCAAACACCTCAATATCTATATTTCGGCAATATTGTATTGATGACTGTTGGTGCTGTCAGTTAGATTTTTAATCCACATTATTTCAGTAATGTGGATGCAGTGACCAAGTGGGTAAAGAAAAATAATTAAAAACAGCTAGAACAGTCTGATAAGTTCTGATAATTACAGTACTTTTTTCTAATCCAGCCTTTAAAACCACTGAAAAACTATAAAAATCCTGATGATGTGACATTTGCTGGGGTCTGTACTAAACAAGCATGTTTTCTTATATCTGGAGATGTAGGCCAGAACAACTTCATTATGATAATGATTCGTTACACATTTACTTTTTTACAATAATAGTTTGATTAATTGTGCAGCGATAGACTTTTCCCAAGCTTTGTCTGAGGGGAGGCCCGCAGCCTCCGACTTCAAAACTTCTGGTTTAGGTAATTTGATTAATTGCTAATTTGTTTGGGACGAAATCAACCATGGCGATTATTAGCTCATGTCGTTGTCTTGTTTTGCGGATGCTCCCTCTGTTAGAAGCTCTTCTCATCTGATTAGTTTACGTTGAGCTCACATGGTGCATATTCCCAAAGAAAGGATAGGTTAATCAAAGGTTAATCAAATCACATCAAACCTCCTGACGCACATAAAAGCTGGGGTCAGGTAATATTAGTCCCTTTCTGGTTGGTTTGGGCGGGTCTTTAATGGCACATACACACTGCTGAGAAGGTGGGAGGTATCCTGTGTTCTGGTTTTAGAGAGGTGTTTATTCAACTTTCTGGTCAGTTTGGAGGATGTAGTTTCTGGTTCTGTTGAATTGTTCTTCTTTATATTGCGCGTGTTTTTAAATGTTCGATATGTTCTAATGTTCAACACCGTTACGCACCTCAGAACAAAGGGGGATTTAATTTGTGGTGCTCACAGGATTGGAAAGTAAATGACACATAAAACATAAAGCAGCATCTCCTTCCACAGTCCAGCCCAGCTGTTCAGAGGTAGCAGATTTTATGACCATGTTTGTTGTAGAAAGTATTGCATTGTGGCAGAATCAAAACAACAACTCTTCACGTCATGCCACAGCAATATAATATAATATAATATAATATAATATATAATATATAATATAATCAGTCATACCCCTGTCAACCTGTGACCTCTGTTTCCTTTTCTTCATGTAGCGTGTCCGTGCTGGTGTTATTACTATTTTTGTGCTTGCATCTCTTCCCTTTCCTTCCCTGTCATTCTGGAAGTCTTAACATCATTTTACAGTCATGGTCTCGGCAAATACTTGTTTCTGATTGGCTGTTAAGGACGTATCAAACAAAGATCCCGTCTAGGCTGGAGCGGTATTATGGTGTACCAGGGTTTTTAGAAATACTTTATGGCACTTTGCCAACAGACACATTATTTTAAGGTAGAAAAAGAAATAATTGGTCGGTCGTTTCTGCTCTATAGGTCTCCTAGCTAATCAATTACTGACTAGATTTGGAATCATTAAAATATTGCCACATATAACTTGAATTTGTGATGATTTCTTCCAACTACAAAAGAAGTTCATTAGTCACAGAATACATCTGGTATCCGTGGCAACAAGTGTCATTGAGTTTTTTACCAAGAATCTGAGGAATAAGGGAGATTATTTCCTATTTATTAATTATTCTATACAATAACAGTACAATAAGACTTTTCTAAGAAAGCTAATTGCATATTAGACGCACAGCGTTTTAAGATGGACGGTGTCAGATACGTTACAATGACTTCTGCCACCAGCTTTTACTAGTTTCTTTTTTCATGTGAATACCGCCATATACTGTGTACCCCACTGAAATGTCAGGCAGGTTGAACGTATGAAAAAATAGATACCACCAAACTCTAATCCCGTTAACGCATTAAAAGGTTGCTCACCCAAAATAAGAAATTATATTACATACAGTATCCCATGTTCTCGTGATATTTTGAGCGCTGCAAAAAAACACAAAATCCACGCTCACCTCTATTGTGTAGAGGCAGAAATCTCAGAAAATAACTGCAAACTTTAACTGCTTTGTGCTATCTTCTAAATCAGTGCACACAAAGTTTATTATAACTGAAGAAACAGACATTAACTCTCACTGATAAAATAGACCTATCCAGGTTCAAACTGATCACAAACAAACTTCACACAGCTTCTCATTTTTGCAGGTTTGGAGCAGCCATTAAGAGTGTCACGATCATGACATAATCACTGATGATTGTGATTAGCAATATAATTGTCTTTTTCTGTTCATTTTATGCCACTATTACAATATAAGTCCAATGAATTTCTGCGTGCCTTTTAAACAAAAATGCACGGGGCAGATATGACAGTCTAACTTCCATAAATATACAAAGACTAATAATGAAATAAACGCTGAACTATGGTGAAAACAGGCCATGTTCTTGTCATATACGACCATGTAGCACAAATTTAATAAATCTGTAGAAAAGCCATAAAAGAAAATGCGAATAATGTGCATTTCCAATACATTATAGATATTGATCACCTCAAGATCAACAGTCGGTGGAGCGAATTCTCAGATCAGGTGTCGTTAAACCACAACAAAGCCAGGGGACGCTATGAGATGATTAAAAGAGCACCAAATTAAACCTTAAATGGTGAAACATGATGCGGAAATGTCAGTTTCAAACAGATATACATTTGAATGGAGCTGTTTCTAATGATTAGGCTATGAAAAATGATTTCAGTCAATGCATTTGATTGTGATCAGGTGATTATGTAATAATTGTGGCAATCATGTATTGATGGCCAGACATGATTCATTTTTAACCAAAATATGAAGGCGACATTGTCTTTGCTCCCATTTTTCATGAGTGGAAGGAAAAACCAGTCCAAGCCACACCTGTGCAATAATCCTGCTGTTTAATCGGCACGTCTGTATGCCACACCTGTCAGGTGGATGGATTATCTTGGCAAAGCAGAAGTGCACACCACTAAGGATTTTTAAACAAATTTGTGGACAAAGTTTGAGAGAAATAAACCTTTTGTGAGAACAGAAGTCCTTCTTGTCTTCAACTCATGAAAAACTGCACTGTTACTTAGTTAATGTGTGTGTTTATTTTTGTTTGTTTGCTTCATGCTTATGTGTCTGTGCTGTCCCTCTCAGGTGCTCTCGGCTTTGTCCACACGCTCTGGACAAAGAAGATGGA
The DNA here is from genome assembly GCF_056507025.1 of Lutjanus erythropterus. Lineage (NCBI taxonomy): Eukaryota > Metazoa > Chordata > Actinopteri > Lutjaniformes > Lutjanidae > Lutjanus > Lutjanus erythropterus. Next base: position 13,131,291 of record NC_139319.1, on the reverse strand, counting down.
GTCGAGAGACAAGGTCCTGTCACTCTCAACCCTCGGCACATGAGGAAGGCGTTCAAAGTCATGAACGAGCTGCGCAGGTGATGCACACACCTCTTTCTTTGCTTCTTTGTTGTCTCATCGTCCCCAAATCCTCTGTGAACCGCCGTTATGACTTTAACCTCTCGCCTCTCGATCCCTTGAATGCCCGTGCAGCCAGAGCTTGTTGTGTGACGTGACCATAGTGGCGGAGGATGTAGAGATTGCTGCTCACAGGGTGGTTCTGGCTGCTGGGAGCCCTTACTTCCACGCTATGTTCACAGGTGAGGACGCTCCTCCATCTTTGCGCCCTATTTTTCAGCGCCTGCTTCTTTAAGTTCTTTTAATGCTGCTGAGATATTATGTCCCATGTGGTAATGGATGTCTAACACTTGTGTACCGACAGGTGAGATGGCGGAGAGCAGAGCAAAACGAGTGAGGATAAAGGAGATGGACGGCTGGACTCTGGGCCTGCTGGTAGACTACATCTACACAGCAGAGATCCAGGTCACAGAGGACAACGTGCAGGTAAACACACACATTTATACTCACATAAATGCTTCATCTGAAGACCTGCATCCTCTTATTCAACACTGCATTTTAAACTGGTTGATGAGATCACAGACACTTCTGTTTTAGCTTAAATATTCCAAATTTCTGAGTACTAAATGGCTATTTTATGACATTATTTGTTTGTCATTTAGTCTGTTTTATTGGCTAGACATATGCAACATCAGTGATTGTTTACATACACACACACAAACATATGACTTTAATTTAGAAGGTTAAGGGATGAACACATTAATCTGCGTTGCATTAATCTGATTACTCTTAAACCCCAGTTGACATGGAGCTGATCAGTAAGATCAGAGATCTTTAAAGGCATGTTATGCAGGATTCATTTTCCTAAAAAAACAACGTATAGACTCATATAAAAATAATCCCTGGCAATCATCAAATACTAGAAGTGTGTGGTGGTGATTTTGTATCTTTAGAGATTCTCCCTTATGCCTATATTTTCTTATTTTCTCATTATTTTGCTGTGCTCAGGACATTTCTGGGTGTTCGTCTTTGGGCAGTGGCATGTAGCCCCCGGCCAGAAACAGCGTGCAGAGTGTTAGGTTGTGTCTTTATAAAAATGTAGCGACCAGTCTAGAGCTGCAGCAATTAATCGATTCATTGATTGTAAGTCTGATTTCAGCTTCTTACATGTGAATATTTTTTGGCCTCTTTACTCTTTTATGACAGTAAACTGAATATCTTTGGGTTGTGGACAAAACAAGACATTTGAGGACATAATTTTGGGCTTTGGAAAACACTGATCAACATTTTTCACCATTATCTGACATTTTATGAACCAAACAACTATTAATCAAGAAAATAATCAACCAGTTAATCAACTATGAAAGTAATCGTTAGTTGTAGCCGAGGACCAATCATTATATCACCGTCTCTGTATCTCTCCTTTGCTCTTTGTCCTGCAGGTCTGTGTGTCCCTGTGTCTGAGGGACGGGGCTGATCTAATCAAACGAAACTGCCTTTTTTTTTTTTAATTTATAACTGATAACCAAACACACTGCTTTTCACTTTCAGATGAATCAACTTCTCTGTCCTGTCCCAACAACCTGTTTCATCAGAAATTATGTTTTACATTTGTGAAATGATGGTCGACCTTTAAAGTGACTCTTAAGTAAACAAAAAATTGTTTGCGTATAACATATAATGTAGTGTCATTTCATTTAATTACTTTTAATCATGATAGCTGATGATCCCCCCCAGATCTTTTCTATGAACGGGCATGTATTTAAATAAATTTAGGATGATGATGAATTATGTTATATATAATTGAAAAAGCAAAGATCTTTGTGTTTCCAGCTGAGCTCTGATGCTTTACCACTTTCGGTTGAAACTTAATTTTCTGATGCCCTTTTCACTGGGGACTGTGCAATACTTTGTTTAGTAATATACAAACGGACTGATTTTGTAAATATGGATGATGCACAAAGATTGAGTTGCCAGAACAGATATGAAGCATTTAGATTAGAGTGTTATGTGGAGAAAGTCAAGATAAACTGTGGGTTTGTTGCAGTTCTTTTCAGTGTTCAGGTCATTTGAATCTATATCAAATTAGTTTTTTCTTGAGACAATATAGTAATACTTAACAATGTGGCAATTTATTTTATTTATTTTGCTCCTTTACAGGAGGATGCACGTTTTATAATGTGTTGTCTTGTAATCCCATGTGGGAGGGGCCAGTTGATTGGCATGACGGAGAAATCAAACTTAATTTTAAAAATGCAACCACTGCAGCGTGCGTAGGACTTTTGGTTCATCTGCATCATAACGTACCAGAACCGCCACTTTATGCAGGATGTTCTGTGTGTTTGTTTGACAGGCGTTGCTGCCTGCAGCAGGTCTGCTGCAGCTGAACGAGGTGAAGAAAGCTTGTTGTGAGTTCCTGAGCTCTCAGCTTCATCCATCCAACTGTCTGGGAATACGAGCCTTCGCTGACCTGCACGCCTGCTCGCAGCTCCTCACACAGGCCAACAGCTACGCAGGTTTGTGTGTGTGTGTGTGTGTGTGTGTGAACATCTATTTTTGTATGCGTGTGCGTGAACAGCTCCTGCCCTGTGATAAAATGTGGTTGTGTGTCCTGGAGGATGTGGGACAGTGGATGAGACAGAATGAGAGCAGGTTTAATTAATATAAATGTTTTTAGTAAGCAGTCACAAAGTTTTTTTTGTTTTTTGTCATGACAGAGCAACATTTCACTGAGGTGGTTGGCAGTGAAGAGTTCCTCAATCTGGGCATGGAGCAGGTGTCCAGCCTGATCGCCAGCGACAAGCTCACCATCCCCACGGAGGAGAAGGTATACACACAAACACACACACACGCGCGGCTTGGTGTACACAGAAGTACAACATGACTGAAGTGATTAAAATGTGTACTTTCTGTGTGCTTTACCGTGTAGGTTTTTGAGGCAGTGATAGCCTGGGTCAACCATGATAAAGATGTCCGACAGGAACACTTGGCTCACCTGATGGAACACGTCCGCCTGCCGCTTCTCTCCAGAGAATACCTGGTGCAGGTACGACTCTCTGCGTCTGTGTGTTTGTGAACGGGGTTGTTGTTCTGCCACTTCACGTCTAGAACAGGCTCAGCTAAACCAGGACATGCAGGGCTTCAAAGCTGCAGCTGTTTGTCAAACTAGACTTTTGTTCCTACTGTTGTTCCTGCTGTACAATTCATCTGTATGAGTGGATGTGATCACACCATGAGTGACGTGTTGTGCATTGAGATTTCCACTCTTGACAGTGGCCTACAGAATCGATGCAACATTAATAACTAATGCAGTTCCACAAGTGCAGTTTACTTTATTAGGGTCCCATTTAGCTGTAGCATTGCAGGAGCTCGTCTTCCTGAGGTCCACAAAAGCTTCACATTCTGACTGTGCACCAACAGTTTACATCACAACACATCAGTGCTGTCTCCCTACTTAATCTACCGCTGTATCAATAATTCAATTTTATCTTACATTTAAACCTCAGTGAGTCACACACATTTCTGGCAAACTGACCAAACAGACACACTGACCTCCTTCCAGCTACTGGACTTGTGGTTGTGTTTTAATCAGACTCAAGTACAAGTACTGTTACGCTGCTACAAAGTATTTGTTGCAAAAACTACTCAAGAGTACTAGTTGCTTTTAACCATTGATACCACCGTCAAACTGGGGTTGCAAATTTTGTGTGTTTTCCTTAACCAATAGTTGAAAACACTGATTGGTTAACCATTAATAATTAATAAGATACAAATCATGTGCAATTACTGCATTGATTATTGATTGATTGATTGGCTACTAAAATGCAGAAAGTGATGATATTAATTCAAATTGTACTCAGTACTCAACTATGATTTTAAAAGTATGTAAGTAGATTACATGTGATGAATACTTGAGTACAAGTAAAACTGCAGACTTGAAGTTCTACCCCAAAAAATACTTAATTACAGTAATTTGAGTATTTGTAATTAGTTACTTCACTCCTGACGATTGCTAAGGTGTGCCATGGTAGCTGAGGTGTTACGGTACTGTTGCTGGTGACCCTTGTTGCATGTCGTAACTCTCACTTCCCTGTTTCCTGCGCGTCTCTTCACCCGTCACTGTCCAATAAAGGGAACTGGCAAGCAATTAATCAATTTATCAACCAAAGAAAAGTTAGTTTCCAACTGTTTTGATCTTTTCAGAGCAGGTTTCAGCTTCTTAAATGTGAGGATTTGCTGCTTTTCTTTGTCATTTATGACAGTAAACAAAGAGTCTTTGGGTTTTGGAGTGTTAGCTGGACAAAAGAGGCAATTTGAAGACGTCACTTTGAGCTCTGGGCGATCGTGATCAGCATCTCTCACTATTTTTTGACATTTTAGAGACCAAACAATTGATCAGTTAATTGTGAATATAATCAGCAGACTTATTGATAATGAAAATAATCGTTAGTTGCAGCCCTAGAAAATACAAGTTTGAACCCATCTGAAACTTTAAACCACAGCTAAGCTAATGACGGAGTAACATCCCCAGTTATTCTCTGATCGAAGGCAGATGAGTTTTAGGTTTTAAGCTGCAGAAAACTGAAAGTCAGGGCTCAGTTTGCACGTTTTAACCGTAGTTCAACTATGGCTGCTGCTTATGTGCTCTGTGCTTACGTGGGCGTCATTCTTGTTTCGACACCCGGGCTGCATAAATACTCTGTCTGTCTGTGTTTGCCTGCACACAGCCAGGCAACATGTTGCCACGTATCCAGTTTACAGGAGATGTTGTCCAACTAGTTTTTTTTTCTGCTGAAACAGGGATGAGGTGGCAAAAACATCAGATCACTGAAGATTTTCAGCCAAGTGAACTCCAAGGGCAGACTGGCGATGAGACGTCCTTTTTACTGTAACCTCTTATTTCTCAAGATAGCGGGCCTTGAAAAAAAAAGGGAATAATTGCAGGTATAGATGACTTACACAGTCTGTGATAAAACTGAGGAGAGATTCATCCAACCTTTAAAGCAGACATTTCTCAAGTGACCTACAAACCTTGTTTTCTTTCCTCAAAGATTCAAAAATGTAGTCTTCACATACATAACAGTACATTGTACAGTGTGGTGTGAAATACTTGGTTACATCTCCATAGATTGTGCGTCATATCATAATATATGATATAGAAATATGAACAATAAAATGCAGAAATACTGGCTGATAGTTTAGGTGAAAGCAAAGAAAAAAGGTAAGTAGGGGAATGTAAGCAAGTAATTAAAACATGAATTTTGAAGCATGGACTCAATATTGGACACACAAAACAAAATGTGTGGTCATTTTATAATAGGAATAATAATAATGATAAAACTTAATTTATATGGCGCCTTTCAAGACACATTTATGAAATGCAATAGAAAGATGGAAAAAATGACTAAATTCCATAAAAACTTTACATTACAAACATCAGAAAACACAATAAGAGTAAAATATCACAATGGAATCACCAAAAATTCATTTAAAAAAAACAAGGCTGGTAAAAAGGCTTTAAATCAGTGGTTCCCAAACATTTTTCTGTTGGAGCCCCCCAGCCTTTACCTTTGGTAACTGTCTCTTTTTTAGTGTAACCTTAATATTTTTCTTTTAACAGCCTAACAGAGGAGGCTTACACACACACACTCATTCATACCTAAAGGATAAGAATGATTCATGATCACAGAGCTGTAGAGGTCACAGAGGTCTGGTCTACTGAGTAGCCCACTATTATTGAGTCAGTGCAAAAAAAAGGCATCGTTTTAAGTAGTTTTGTCTCCAGACTTTAGTAGAAATTGTGATTTTAGCTACAGTGCAACCTAAGTAACAACCTCGAAGCCTTGTAGACCCCCTGGGATTTTCGTCGCCCCCCTGTGGGGGTCCAGGACCTTGGATTGGGACCCAGTGATTTGAGTTGTTAGGAAGCTGAAAAATGTCAACATTTTCTTTGCCTTTTGTCTAATTTATTAAAAAAGAAAAAAAGAAAATCCATACAGTTTTAGTAAAAGTCAGGTACCTGCAGCATTGTAGCTTTAATTCAACAAATGTTTGTTGGATGTTCTAGTGTCAATTTGACATCCACAGAGTGTTTGTGATGAAGAAAAAGAAAATCCAGTACCACGATGGACATTGTTGCGTGCTGTAATTGTAATTGTCTTCGCTCTCTGTCTGTTGCGGTTGTGTTAGCGGGTGGAGGAGGAGTCTCTGATTAAGAACAGCAGTGCGTGTAAAGACTACCTGATCGAGGCCATGAAGTACCACCTGCTGCCAGCTGACCAGAGAGCTCTGATGAAAACTGCACGCACACGCATGAGGACGCCAGCCTGCTGTCCAAAGGTACTCGCACACCCTCGACTGAGATATGACGACTCAATCTTTGCTAAGCAGAGGTGGACAAAGTACACAACTCCACTATTTAAATCAAAGTATAGATACTCCTGGTCAAACATTACAGCAGTACAAGTAAAAGTTGTTGTTATATTTTTACTTTAGCTAAAGTAAATCAGACTTAACTCTGTGATGCCATTTTCATCAAATTTGATAAATGAGATCTGTACAACATCAGTATGATCAGTTCTTTCCTGAAAAACCTGTTGTATACAATCTGAGACATGTCCTCTGCCCCCTGGTGGATTATCAGTGCACTGCAGACAGGAACTGGCCTCTTTAAAATCATGTCATAAAACCATATTGAAAATGTGTTTATCAAATATAATAAAGGCGGTAAATAAGATAATTTATTTGTGAATCCCTCAATCATTATTCTGTTGAATTTCATGATGCAGTCTGCATTATTCCACCACAATCACAAATACACCTCAGACCAAACAGACCAAGACTGAAATGTCATCTTTATGCAACCTGCTCTCAGTGTAATCACTTGTATGCTGCAAACAGTTGTGAGCAAGTGAGAACTTGGTAATAATTGTCTTTTTAATTGATTTTCACTGACAGGATTAAAACATATATTTCTGAAAGGACTTAGCAGTGATGTGAACTCTGCTTTTCTCCAGCTAACTATTAGTGATGTTATGGTTCAGCAGCTGATTCACAAATGACCCGGTCTGAATATGACAACTTCATGGGTCAAAGAAAGAGTAGATAGAAGTTGGAATTTTATTTGAATGTGAATAGCACACCGATGTTGATATTTTCTGTGTTATCCTGAGTATACGGGTTAATGTAGCATTTATTTTATGTACTTAGTTATTTATTTTTGTTTATTTCACTTTATGCCATGTTAATATGTGAATAGAAAGCAGTGTACATAAGGTTTATGGGATAATCCACCTGAATAGATGAGTTTTGTAAATTCAATTTCTGTTATGGCACTTTCATGTGAACTGTTAGCCCCCAAAAATGAATGAAAAAGGAAAAAACAATAAAAACTTAGTCATGAAAACAACTACTAAAATCGACTTTAAGTGTTTATCTGGAATTAAATAAAGGGTTGACACGCCTCGACAAGCACACACACACACACGCACACATACACACACACACACATACGAAGGAAAAGGAAAAACCACCGCTGTCTCTCCTCTGTTCAGGTGATGGTTGTGGTCGGAGGTCAGGCTCCAAAGGCCATCCGCAGTGTTGAGTGTTACGACTTTGAGGAGCAGCGATGGTACCAGGTGGCCGAGCTCCCGACCAGGAGGTGCAGAGCAGGTGGGAAACCCTCAGTAACAATAAACTGCATCACAATTGATGGGGTTTGTAAATCTTTAGTTAATAGAATGAAGCTTATCAGCAGGACCTCGCCTTCCAGCGGCCAGCGATATGTAAACATGACGGGTAAACTGGACAGATTTCATGATATATTACCAGTGTTATTAGCAAATAGCATACAAGGTTAATATTTAATATACTGTATCCATATAAGATTGATAAATCTGTGATTGATAACAGTTGTTCATTGGTCTAATTAAAGTGATATATTTTCCAGTGACATGAACACAGCCTCTCATACGGCTTGTATGAGGTGATATATGCAGATTTTATCAGTTGGTTACTCAGTAGTTCACAGTAAAGTGGAGGATATTGTTTTTCTAACAATACAAGGTTATGGCCTCCAAATACCAGAGAACAGAAAGCTGCATCTCTTTGCAGTGTATGAAAAGGGAACAGGCCTTGTTGACCCATTATGATGGCACTAAAGTCAAATCTTGGGTATCCTGGTATAGTTTGTGGTGTTCCTGTTTACCTCTAACTATTGCACAGGTGGTCTGGTTGTTGTTACAAACTGCATCATCCTTCCAGTGCGCCCCCTGTTGGCATGATTTTGACATGTCTTCCACTGAATGAAGCCGTAGCTTGATGCTTTTAATTCCCGTCATCCTAATCTGCATCGAAAAAAATCAACAGGACCTCTAAGTAAAGTTTAACTGTTTGCTTTGACGCGAACAAATGTCAGTTTACAAAACGATTAAATTATTAAATCAAATTCATCGAGAATCGTTACTGAGAGAAGAGAGTTTAAAAAAAAAAAAAAAAAAAAAGATTACCTCCAAGCTCCGTCTTTAAAAAAGTCAAATAAAGGCACACAGTTACTAGGAAACAACAATCAAAACCTATTTCCAAATACTACAAAAAGGAGATTTTATGCAATTTGAATTATTCACACATATTTTAAGCGCAAGGAATCAAACAATTAAAACATATATAAATGTAAAAATATATTACTTGACTGTAATTAATGTAAACATCACTAATGTTGCTGCATAAAAGTGGAGCTAATTTAAATACTGCATATACTGCTGGATAATTTAATCCATAAAAGTACATCAGAATTGATTTGTTGATTTATATTTTGTATAATAATCTGGCTCTGCGAGTTTATTAGTAATTAATTAGTTACTTAGTTATATTAGTTATTAGTACTTAGTAACTTAAGTTAATGTTTTCAAATAAATGTAGCGGAGTAAAAATGACAAAATTGGCATCCAAAATGTAGTGGAGCAGAAGTATAAAGTACTGTAAAAATGCAAATACTCAAGCCATGTGCAAGTGCTTTAAAACTGTACTTAAGTATTGTACTTGAGTACTTGAGTAGTTACATTCCACCACTGTAAAATGCACACTATATTCAGTTCAGACGTCTTTCAGTAACTCCTCTGGCGTCAGTCTTTTTCATGGGAACCAGGAGGCACTAAAACCTAATCTGAAAACAATAAATATAAGAACAAAGGTGCCATCAGCACTGCTCTGTCCTCAGTGATGGACACTGACTGCAGGACTGCAAGATGCTGTGACAAAGCTTGGTGTTTTAAAGTGCCTTTTACCACGAGTCTCAGGTTTCTACTTGAGTAGAAACAAGTGTAACCTTGAACAAAACTGCCCCTCCCTGTAAACTTCATGACATTTCCACTCCGAGGTCGCTTCAGCATTTGTTTATGTGTGTATCTCCTGTGTTTTTACTGTAGGTGTGGTGTATGTGAGTGGGTGTGTGTATGCGGTTGGCGGTTTCAACGGTTCTTTGCGCGTGCGGACGGTCGACTGCTACGACCCCATGATGGACCGCTGGACGAGCGTGAGCAGCATGCAGGACCGCAGATCAACGCTCGGGGCCGCTGTGCTCAACGGACTCCTGTACGCTGTGGGCGGCTTCGACGGCAGCACAGGTACAGTCGTGTGACGTCAAAATGTCCTTTGAATTGCTGTAACGAGACACTAAATCCTTACAGGCTTTTAATTTGCGTACCAATAGGAAATGAATTAGGTATTTTATAGTTCGTGGTGTCATGGTGATACTTGTTCTTCTGTGTGCGTTTGCAGGTCTGTCGACAATCGAGGCGTACAACACGAAAACAGACGAGTGGTTCCATGTGTTACCCATGAGTACCCGGCGGAGCAGCGTAGGAGTGGGTGTTGTCAATGGTGAATACTGCTCCCTGTTCAGTTTTACAGTCTGCACTTAGAAACACATCAGAGGTGTGTGGAGAAAATAACAGAAATACATATGCAACAGTCCTGCAATCAATGCAGTTTTTATTTTTAGAGGTGTTGAAGCCATAGTTTGAGGCTCTTGATACAGTAATGTATTAGTTTGAAAAACAGCGTTAATAAAGGGATTACAGCCTTATCAACAAATGTGTAACCCACAAAGTTATATAGTCAAAAAAAGCTGAATACAAGCTAAATAATTGTTTTCTTAAAAGTGCAATATGTAAGAACTGTAGTTTAAAACATTTAAAAAAGATAACTAATTATCAACAGAGTATGAACAGTTTTGACAGTGTGCCCAAGACACATCTGTGTATAGTGTTGCAGAGATCTCCACTGAACTTTGTATGCATTAGACAGACATGCAATAAGTTGAATAATAAGTAATAAGTGAACGATACTGAGGTGGCCATGTATATATTCAAATACTAATTTTGCTGATCAAATACCCCAGCAACAAACAAAGTGTTGAATTCTCATAGCATTTAGTACGGCCCTACAGGAAACCAAATATTCCTACATCTATTTTCCACTTTCAAAAGAAAAATACAAATTTCTCTCTTTTGTCAGACAAAAATCTTACTTTCCATGTCATTGAAAGACACATAAATAAAAGAAAACTCACCAAAATTGTCTCGGTCAGTCTCTCCACTGTTCAACACTCACTAACTCTGGTTTGGTCCAAATAGATGCTTAATTTGCAGTTAGATGTGAAAATATTCTGGCTGTACACGCTGCTGATGCCCGACCTCCCACTCCCTCCTCCTCCTCCGCCTCACGCCTCTCATGTCCCTGCCTGCCGTGTCTCTGTTGTCCCCAGAGTCAGAGTACTGTTCAGAGCCTCTATAAATCACCTGGCCACTGTATTCACCGTCGTCAAACTGGGCTCCGCCGGTCTCAGAGGCTGCGTTTAGTCCTGGTCCAGTCGGGATCACTGGCAGGCTGCTGAGCCTGGTTCTGTTGCCGGCTCGCTTGGTGCTCATTCAGGCATTGGACCGTGCCAGCGTTCCCTGCTGGGTCTCCCCTGCCTCAGGCCCAAAAACCTCCCCCTCCTGACAGTCTAAAGCTCCACTAGCTGCACGATTAACTGAGCTAACTCGCTAACAACAGCTACTGTTAGCAGCAGTTAATGTTTACTCTTTCTACTCTGCTGCCTCAGATTTGTGTGGAGTATGAATGTGACAGGTGGCCAAATTTTGCATATTGCACCTTTAAACGAGTATATTGCATGAAAACCTCTTTGTCAGTTTTTCTTGCATGGCTGCCACATTGTATTGGAACATGTTTCCATTATTTTGTCATCATAAGTTATGAACTACATGCATTTCCTGTGTGGTTTTCAGGGATCCTGTATGCAGTTGGAGGTTACGATGGTGCGACCAGACAATGTTTGAGTACAGTAGAAGCTTACAACCCTAAAACCAACACGTGGAGCTACATCGCAGAGATGGGAACGAGACGCAGCGGAGCAGGTAAGTGTGTTTGTGCGGTTTATCACAAATTAATTTAATTTCAAAAAGAAAAAAAGAAAAGGGAAAGGGAAAGGAGGTGCTTGTTAAATCTGATGATCAGATTTTGTAAATTGTTGTTTTATCCACTGTGTTCCTCAGGTGTAGGCGTGTTAAAAGGTTTACTTTATGCTGTGGGGGGTCACGATGGTCCGCTGGTGAGGAAGAGCTGTGAAGTTTATGATCCGGCCTCTAACAGCTGGCGGCAGGTAGCTGACATGAACATGTGTCGACGTAACGCAGGTAAGACAGACCCGCCGTCTGTCCATCCTCAGGTGTGAGATGTTTCTCGGACTCCCAGTGATCATCACTGCGTGTGTGTTTATCTTTTCAGGTGTGTGTGCTGTAAACAACTTACTGTATGTGGTGGGAGGAGACGACGGCAGCTGTAATTTGGCCTCTGTCGAGTTCTACAATCCAAACTCGGACAAGTGGACGCTACTGCCGACCTGCATGAGCACAGGACGCAGTTATGCAGGTGTGTAGGCAACACGTGAACGTACAGGCTAAAACATCCAAACTGTAGTGAGACGTTAGTCTGCAAACCCAGGAAAAATGGTCTAAACAGCAAAATGAGCTGTTTGTGAACAGGTTTTCTAATAGTTATCAACTTTTATTTTCACTCAGGAGCTTACTGAACTATTCTAATGCTAACTCCCTGTTGATTTCACCAGTACCTGCAATCAGTTGATTAACTTTATCGCTTACACCATCAATGATATGTTGAGGTAAGAGAGGACGGGGCTATTTGCATATTCATGGATCCTTGAATACAAAATGAAGGCAAGGTGTAAAGCTGTATACAATGTAGCTGTATACTTTTTTCATTATTTATATTAGACATTTGCTGTGAATGATAATAATTATGTAATAATAATTACAGACTTATGATTTTTTTTTTTTCAACCACAGGTGTGACTGTGATCGACAAGCCTTTATGACTGCTCTGACACCTGCCGCTATTTCGGAGCAGAACGTATTCTCCTGCTGAATACTGATCTTGGATCTGTCTATGATGCCAATGCTTCGATGTTGGGCAGCGTTAGCACCGGCACTGACGAAGAAGATGAAGAAAATGACGAGATTGTTGTTGTAGAGGATGATGAAGATTTTTGCACTTACCTGATCGGGGGGCAGCTGTAACAAAGGGGCGGATTGAACCCGCGTTTTAATCCCCTCGCTGGCAGGACTGCCGCAGCGACTGGACAAAACCCAGTTTGAAGCACCACTGAACCACAGCAGTGTCACTGGAACGCTACTGAAGCTACTAGAACTGCAACGTTACTTTAACATTAGTGATGTTAACATGAGAGAGACCACTGATCTCATCTACGGGAGAGGAGGCACAGACTGAAATCTTTGTTTCTCCTTCGTTTTTATCCTCCTGAGAAGTGTGTGTGTGTGTGTGTGTGTGTCTGTGTGTGTGTGTGTCAGTGTGTGTGCGTGTGTGTGTGCGTGCGCGCTTGCATTTAAAGGTGCTCCTTTGCTTGCACATGTGAGCATGTGTGTTTGTCTGTGTGGTGACGCCCGGTCCGACGCCGCATGAACGCACTCTGTCTGACCTCTGACCTTTTACAGTGTTGCAGTGTGGCTGTTCAAGAGTGCCTGAATGTCAAAAAAAAAAAAAAACTACACACCCCTCCCCCGCCTCCCTCTTCTTCTTCTGCTGCTGCTGTGTTTATGTCTCGAGTACTGTTAGTGGACAGAGCTCAGCTGGACTCTGCACCTCTTTTCTGACATAAAAGAAACACATTCGAGAACGTTTGGGGGAGAAGCAGCTGCAGAAAATGTACATTTCTTCTAAAAGAAAAAAAAAAAGACAGATGATTTCACTGGAATACAACTCCTCTGGTGAAGGAGACGCCTCGTTCTTGTTGCCAAAACCAGTGACAGACAGAGGGAGAAGCTGTTTTGAGGTGAAAACGGTCAGATGTATCAGTGCTTTACTGTCACCTGGCAGCCATCTTTGCTGTGGTTGTGACCACTAATGACAACAACAGCCTGAACTCACTGCATGGTCCCCAGCTCTAACCTCCTCTCCTCCTCCTCCTCCTCCTCCTCTCCTCCTCCTCTCCTCCTCCTCCTTGGTGTAGCAACCCTATTAACTACTGCACACCCTGACGTACTATGAATGTGCCAATTTGACTATGTCTCTTTATTTCTGTCTCTCTTCTTTACGACTTTACTGATCTGTTCTCTCTTTCTGGAAAGTGACCAAACCTCCTCTTTCTTTCTTTCTCTCTTTATTTTCTTTTTCTTCAGTCTCTTTCTCTTCCCTCGCCTCCTATTATTGAAACTTGCTATAATAGTAACTGGTATCGCTGTTTCTTGTCAGTGTATTGAGGAATGTCATGTAGGCTAATGACTTTGAAAATGTTTCATTACTTGTTTTATATTATCATTAATAAATATGCTTCTTGTATTTAAAGCTGTGAAATGATATAATCTGTTTTTAAAACTTTGCCAAATCAGTAAAACATTGAAATCGAAAAGTGCTGTTTGTGTTATTTTAATAACTAAACCATGACTAATTTCCTACAATGCATGTCAAAATAAGTTCATATTTACAACAGATCAGTATCACATAACATAAAAAAGTTTGTTATAAGATGTCATAACAAGATATTTGTACGTTATTATGACATCTAAATTTATCATGTTATAACAATAAACTCTTCTTGTCATAACAATATGGTATTTATCTTAAAATGTTTGGGTAGCTTAGATGTGAACTCAAAAATCTCAAAAAACTCCAAGACACTCTTTTTAAAAAAACAATTAAATTGCTTTTATTGTCATGGCATGGCCACGTTGGACCTTAAAACAGCATTTCAGCATGCAAGAGATGAGTTTTAAATGTGATAAATAATATTTTTATAGCATCATGTTATAACTATATCAGTATACAAAATAAGTAGTTTAACAAGAAAAGTTTCTTGTTATAATATGTGAAGTTTGTATGTTGTAATAATGTGAAAATATCTTGTTATTACGTGAAAATGATGCATTTCTCCTGCATGGCAGCTAGTACTGAGTATTGAACATTAATACCTTTTTGGTACAGACCAGTAAAAGTAGCAAAAGCTGGCATCATTTGTTGCTCAGTTTTACACTCTTTTTAACTTTTTTTTTTTTTTTTTGCCATTTTGTATTTTATTTAGGCACCGTTCTTGTAGTTCTACCTGTATTTAAACAACATTTAATATTTGAAAAACCCTCTCCAATCCAGACTCGAAGCCCATGCAGGTTGCCTGCAGGCTGCAGGAACACCGCGGGAGCACAAGACGAGCACAACATTGTTTTTTGCCACGAACAAGTGGTGAAGATTCCTACACTGTAAGTTGATCAGCTGTTTATAACTGTCAGTTGTCTGTCCATGGAAAGTTAAGCCTGTTACCTGAAAACACAAAGGAACACTACCAAACAATTTAAGTGAAGTGAATGGCAACCAGTTTTTAAATGGAAAAAACAACAACAACATAAATTGTCTCCATCACACACATATCACCACACTCCACGCACCCACTTCAGACTGTGTGCACACGCATGTGAATGTGTCTCCAAGCTGAGGAACTACAGTGAAGATTTAGGCTAAAAACATGGTCAACTTGGCGTGGTGGGGCTTTAGGAAACTTGGGTAACACCAGACAAACACCATGGAGGCATTTTATTTATTTATTTTTTGGTTATTTTATAAGTTTGCTAATGGGTCACTTAAACTGCTTGGGAGATTTAGCAATTTTGTTTTCCTGTGAAACTCCAGCAGTGTTTGTGGACTAAAAAAAAAAAAAAACTAAACCTGACCTCCATTTGGCATGAGGACAAGTGGATAGTAACTGAATTTTCATTGTTGGGTGAATTATTCCTTTCAGACCTAAGTGTAAAGACCTGAGTCTTACTTGTAACTAGCAAAACCACAACTTGCACAGTCCAACCTCTGCGGTGTACATGTTAATGCATCAGTAATAATAATAGAATAGGTAGTAATTTATTATTTTTCTGAATGTGGGTACTTCTGAATATTAAAGTACATTGTGCAGATATTTTCTCTGTTCTTCTACACAATATTTTGAATGAAGGACTTGTATTTCTACAGTGGGGGAGTCCTACAGTACTGTACTGTACTTGTAAAATGAAGGATTTAAAAGTTCAGTAGCGTTAAAGTATTGTTGTGGTCGTGCCACAGACACAGTACTAACAAAAATAAAATGATAATCAGTCAAAAAATTACTTTTATGTATGAAAAGAAGTGAAATATAACATGGATGCATATGAATAGATGTTTATTATTAAACAAAAATATCAGTTTAGTGGTGCTTTAATTGAATGTATGAACAATTAAATTAAAAAATAATCTAACTTTTTTTTATCACCATTTATTTGTTTTAAAGACATTTGTAAATAGAAGATGGAAAACACACGTATCACACGACTCTAAAGTTCTCCCACCACCCCATCTCCTCCCTCTACAGTCTGCTCAGCACTGTGAAGGTTATGAAAACCGTTCTCACCTCTGATTGGCCGTTGCTGTAGAAACCTGCAGTCTCACTATCATCACTCCATCACGCGGACCAATCAGCGACGCCGCTCGGCCCCCCGACGTCAGTCTCCTCTCCTTCCGTCCAATCAGATTGTTCGATATAACTGTACTTCACCGGACCAGCCGCCTCTCGCTCAGGTAGACGGGACGTACCGACGGCGGAAAGGTGAGAATTTACCGACGTCTCTGGCTGCTAATGAGACATTTAGCTAAACTTTGTTAAAACAAATCTGTTGTTTACGTATTTAAGTAGAGAATACAGACAGATGTTGGGTCGTAAGTTGTGAAATATTAAGAAAAATAGCGTTATTTAGGCCCGTTTCCTAATCTGAAAAATACACGTTTTTAATTAAGTAAGTTTTAATTTAATTTTCATTAAGTTCAAGTATCTGTGATGTTTTTGAGCTGTCAAGTCTCTTCTGTGAGAATATAACTCGATGTCCGGCAGCTGTGTGAGTGTTTGTCGGTTTGTTGTATTGAATCGTAGAAGTTATTGAATAACAGCGTGTTAACAGTGTGATTCTGGAAGAATTTAATGATTCAAATATTATGGAGGCGATGCATTATGTATATGGTATTACACAGAACTGAACACAGTGCACCTGGTAAATTATGCTCTAAAAATTAGTAATATGTTGTTATTGTATGTATTACAGTGGTAATGTTTTAATTTCTGCAGTGGTGAAGCTCAACTGCTATTATTTATTTATTTATTTATTTATTTATTTATGCTTACTCCTACTCCTCTACATTTCAAAGGCCAACGCACTTTTTTTTATTGCACTACATTTATCTGACAGCTATAGTTTGTAGCTACTTTGTAAATTCAGATCTTACATCCAAAACCTGTATCTGAAGGATGGGTTTTGTTTGATATCAGTATCGATACTGATACTCTTTATTGACTCTTATCAGTCCTCATATTGATACTACTCAAAACAATTTGGTGCAAAAATAGACATGACATCCAAGATAAACGATTGCAAGTTATTTTTTGCTGAATTAAGAAGTTAAATTGTTTCCTGAGTTGCTGCATTTAGCTGCATTTTCATTAAATTTAATAAAGTGAGCTCATACTTTTGAACGTTTTGCCCTGTTGGCTGATAAATACTGAGAGCAGTATCATTTATCCATATTTCAGGACTGACCAGTCAAGGCCCAGTAACGGTTCAGCCTGGTTACTTAGTGAAACATTATTTTTCCAAAGTACTGTACTTGTAACTGTCCTGGAGTACTTCCATGTTGTGCGACTGTTTATTTTTACTTACATCTACTCTGCATTTCAGAGGAGAATGTTACATTTTACACATTTATTTGTCAACTATAGTTACTTCAGATTGTTCATTCAAAACCTTTAATGCCCTCATTACCTATTAAAAATAATATATTATTATGTATATTATATATTATTTTGTTTTAACTATAGACTAAGCGCCACATAAAGTAGATAACAGCTCCTCCTTGACTGTAACATTTATAACACTTATATGTTAATGCTCTGACAATAATCTCATAATGTTATATATGTCACTGTCAAAGACACAAGCGCTCCAGTGGAGCTGCTCATTGGTCGACAGATAGGACTGGACAGCTTCCAGGTGTGGAAGTGATCAGGGTGTTTCTGCAAAAGAGTGTTACTCTCAGTGAACTCTCTAAATACTGCTTAAAAAAGGTCATTTTGCATTTTAATATTTGCTCTAACTAAAGTTGCAACGATCAGTCAATTAATATGAAATTATTCACAGATAATTTCAATTATCAATTAATCATCTTCAGTCATTTTTTTAAAGAAAAAATGTCAGAATTTGTGGATTTCAGCTACTCAAATGTGAATATCTTATTTTTTATCATAATTTTTATTGACTAGGGCTGCTGATATGGTTAAAAAATCACACTATACCATTAGTGGAGTTTATGATGTTTTATTCTTAATAATAAGAATAAAACAAAATAACAGTAATAAGACTATGAAAATTGTGATGATATGACATTTGTTGGGTTCGATACCAAACAAACATGTTTTCTTTCATCTGAATTGCAAGATTTTTAGGCCAGATCATCTCTGCAGTATTACAGTAGTTCATTATAATGTTGTTTTTTCACCCATTTTCTGCTATTTGGTTCTGGTTCTGCAATTTGGATATTGTGAATATTGGATATTCCATAATAGTTTGTTCAACTTTGCAGCCCTATTATTGACCAAACAACTAATAAATTAATCAAGAAAAGGATTAATAGATTGATAAATATTTAAAATTCTGGTAAGTTGCAGCCCTAGTTATAACTACCAAACCAAAGTGTATGAACTCTTAGTGTAGTATTGATTAGAAAATATTTGAAACTGATGAGCTTGGAGTGGACAAACCTGACTGACAACATTAACTGTCCACCAGGAGCTGTAATGATTTCACATCCTGTCTGAGAGTTGTACCTGTGACACCGTGTTTCTTTTTTTTCCAGTCTTCTCTCAACACCAGCAGTCTCCTCATATTGTCCATCATGGCGGTAAACGGCTCGGCAGACATCTTGAGCTCTGCCTACCTGGCGGTGGAGTACGTCGATGCAGTGCTGCCAGAAAACCCCCTCCAGCCCTCTCTGAAACACGCCTGGGGCTACATGCTGGACAACTACACCAAGTTCCAGATCGCCACCTGGGGGTCGCTCATCGTCCACGAGTTCATCTACTTCCTGTTCTGCCTGCCCGGATTCCTCTTCCAGTTCATGCCCTTCATGCAGAAATACAAGATCCAACAGGTTTGTGTGGGATTACTGGCTGTTAAGATTTTATTTTTCAAAATCTAAGATGCCGTTCCTCTAAAAGACCTTCTGTCTGTGTGTGCAGGACAAGCCAGAGACGTGGGAGAAGCAGTGGAGATGTTTCAAGATGCTGCTGTTCAACCATTTCTTCATCCAGCTGCCGTTGATTTGTGGGACGTACTACTTCACAGAGTTCTTCAACATCCCATATGACTGGGACTCCATGCCACGCTGGTCAGTGGGAGTAACAATAAAACACACCTGAACACGTCACATTCAAAGTACCCCACATATAGACTCAGACTTTTGTTAGAAAGTTAGCAAGTTAAATGTTAAATCCATGCCTGTGCTAACTATAATGATGCCAGAAATGTGACAGTTTTAGACAGAAAACGTAATTTTCTCCACCCGCTGACCACCGTCGCTTAAAATTATGTCTAGCAACATAAGCATTCTGGATGATTTACTGTGTGTAAGTGGCTGCTTTCAGTCACGTTCAGTGTCTTCATGTGAGCAGTAATGTTACTGCAGCAAATGTTGTTAATATTTAAGCAGAAAAAACAAAAACTGTAGTTATTAACTTGACAGGACAGAAGAAACTCTCCAGAGGAAACAGAATTAAACAATGGAATATGTTTCACTGCTGTGCCTTGTGTGTAAATGTGCACACAGTTTCTCTCTTACTGGGGAAATACACCCCATTTCCCACCTGCGACTCCACCGGTCCCTGTGGGCTGCATTACCTACACCTATATTACCTCATGAGTGGATGGGTGTTTTATTTACTAATGATCAGAGAAGTTGCTTTTAATGAAATTTAAGCAGCAAAACTAAAAGCTGAAGTTACAAACATGAATTCATTTGAACAATTGAAGGCAGTTTTTACAAAGGACAATATATAATAATAACGATACATTTATATATGTAGCAACTTTCAAATACAAAACGCAGCTCAAAGCACTTTGCAAAGAAAAGGACATTTGTGTTCTTGTTGCTCATGCAGGATGTGTATGAATGATCATGTATGTTTTTGTCTCTTGTTTGAAAGTCAGCTTAAATTATCAGGTCGCAAGTCGTCTGTCGTGGGATGAAAAAGATATTTCCAATTGAACTGCTTATGAATTTTGCCAAGAAATTGTTTTTCGTTTCTAAGGGTGCTCCGATTGATTGGCCACTGATCGTTATCAGTCAATATTCTTCCTAAATAGTTTATCGGTGGTCTCTTTAAAGAGAGGTCAGAGAAACCAATCAGATGACAAAGCAGCAGGGTTCAGAATTAACACCCACTAACCATCCTGTCATTACTTTCTTGTTGTTCCACTGCAGTATTTTGAATCATTTCTTCATGGGCAGACAATACCTCTGTGATCATTTTCAAGTAGTTTAATGCATCTTCTCTGTGTAGAATGTTGTTAAAAACTGTTAAATAAATGAAAATAGATCCCAAGATGGCTGATATAGATGATCTGCCCCAAAGTCCTGATCGGAGCACTCTTATCTGTTACGTATGCTGCAATTTCTCTGAGGACCCTCAGTGGGATCCGTCATTGTTGGGATAACTCTGGGTGCTTTTCTAATGACGACACACCTCTCTTTCTGTCTCCTGCTGCAGGCCGTACGTCCTGGCTCAGTGCTTCGGCTGTGCTGTTGTTGAAGACACCTGGCACTACTTCCTGCACCGCCTGCTGCACCACCGCAGGATCTACAAATACATCCACAAAGTCCACCACGAGTTCACCGTGAGTATGACCAGCACATGATAAGACAAATAAACACAAACACACATTTTTCCAGTCAATCCGTTTACAGTGGAGTTACTCATTAATCATGTGAACACACACACACACACACACACACACACACACACATGCATGCACATGTCCTCATCACAGCGTCTCTCGTGTCCCTCAGGCTCCGTTCGGCATGCAGGCAGAATACGCTCATCCTGCTGAGACTATCATCCTCGGTGCCGGTTTCTTCATCGGCATCATGATCTTCTGTAACCACGTCTTCTTCCTGTGGGCCTGGGTGTCCTTCCGCCTGCTCGAGACCATCGATGTCCACAGGTAGGACACAATAACAGCATTTGCATTTTTTTCTGTCATGTTTTTTGCTGCCTTTTCCTTCCGTCTCTCTGCTTTTTTTTTAGATAGTTTATTGAGAGAGCAGGATATAAAAAGTTTGCAAAGGTTGGAGAAATAGAGCAGCAGTTACATCGCTGATTAAAATAAACAGTAAACAAACAGGTTCATGACAAACTGCACGTTTCTCATCCTGTTGACTCTGACAGTAAGTTCTGATGTCCACCACTAGAGGGCCACAGAGAACAACAGGTGTCATTTTCATATAGTGACATAGACTTCCTCTCTCTGTACACTTACTATAATACATTTGTACTTATTTTTTTCTATTGTGTTATGACTGTGGTGGTATAAACAATTCCACATATTTTAGAATTATCAGTAAAGCTAGCTGTCTTTGTGTACAGTTAAAGAGGGGTAAGTATTGTTTTTTTGCAATAGGAAAAAAACAGCTATCTCTTGATATCCAATCACAAGGCAGCAACATCTGGACAGAACCAAAACAAATGCATCCTATATTCAGTATCACCACTATAAAAACAGAATTCTGATTCCCTGAAATTCTTTAATTGAACTCTCTCTCTCTCTCCCGCTCAGTGGTTATGACATCCCTCTGAACCCGCTCCACCTGATCCCGTTCTACGCCGGCAGCCGCTTCCACGACTTCCACCACATGAACTTCGTCGGGAACTACGCCTCCACCTTCACCTGGTGGGACAAGCTGCTGAAGACGGACGGCCAGTACAACAAGCACATGCAGAAGCAGGGAGAGAAGAAGGAGCAGTAAACCACTCGTGCCTCCGTTCAAACACGCGCCTCGTCCGTCGGGAGGAGAGAAGAAGAGGCAGTGAGTCGTAGAGACACAGCGAGAACACAAACAGTGCTGCTTTTCCTCTGACTACACTCAGTCAAACACACACACACACACACACACTTAAATGTGCATTTAAATGAATCAAGACTGCTGTGGTTTGATTGTGAATCGGACTGCATGTTGACTACAGTCCATCTTCTGTGCCTTTCTGCTAAATGAGTATTGTTGTGTGGCTTCTGGGTGAATAAAAACAATCAACATCCTCATTTTCATTTGTTGTTTTGCTCATTGAGTGAAAAACGTTGTACCATGTTGTGAAAAGCTTCCGTTATACCTCTGAATGTCTGAGCACTTTAGAGCTTCCTCTCAAGTTTAACTGAGTCACTGAGTGACTGTGTATTATAGCTGCCTGTATGTGCGAACTGTTGAAACCCAGTGGAGGCGTGTTTGATACAAACCCATGTACATTTTTTTTTTTTTTTTTTTGAAAGGGATCGGCTCATACGGCACTTCAAGGTTGTCCACACCTGTTTTGTTTTAGATTGTAAGAGGAAATACACTTTGATTTTTACAGAAAGAAGCCTTGAAAATGTTTTGTTTTTTCTGTTTTTGTTATCTGAATAAAAATGTATAAAAGAAATTTTAACAGGAGTTTGATTGTTGAGCAGTTTTTTAGGCTGAATTTTGAGTTTTACTGTACTATACTGTGTCTGGGTTGCACCAACAAAGATTCATTTTTAAACCAGATTTAATCATTATTTAAATGAGAATTTTGTAATATATTTACTGTTGTAGACCATAAAATGGCCATGATATAAAGGAAGGGATAAAGGAACCATGCTCATTTGAAATATGTGTTTTTTGTTCGCCAGTTTCACCTATAATAGAGCTAAAATCAATATTTGCCAAATGTATTAGTGTCTGTTTATGAGTCGAAAGAAGTCATCAATAATCTTTGAATAGGAGTAGTTGTTTACAAAGACTAAATTAAGCAGTATGTTAATGAAATGTGACAGGCAGTCACTGAACTCAAACTCCAGAGTGTGTCTTTTCAGGCTTCTATTTTTAATATACAGTCTGCAGCTCTAATTCATTAGTTGGACTGCAGAAATCATTTTTCAACACTGGGGTGTTACACGTGTCCCCTTTAATGTAAAATTATGTTGCACCAAACTTTAAAACTAGCTTAAAATTAAGAAAGAGTCAATTCAGACCTCTCAGTTTAGTTTTCACTCTGAACAATCCGTCCAGGATTTCACAGGCTTTTGTTAGGATTGCTGCAGCCTAAAATGCCTGATTTCACAGCCGCTATAATGACTGGTCAAATTTGCAAAAAAAAAAGTTGTGTTGATTGGACAAAATTGCAAGGCTGTGCAGAAATCATGGGGATTGGTTGAATTTGCATTAAATGATTGAGATTTAATTAAATTTTGTTGCACCCAAACTTTAAAGGTAGAACAAGTAGGATTTATCAGTTGCTTAACATAAACACGCCAGAAATATAGTTGATAGTTGAGTCTCATGTACAGGATGTCAGATACTGATGTTTGGGTTGGTAAAGCGCCTCGATCAGAGCAAAAAAATGAGAAAATGATAGTTGCTGCACAGCACTGAGTCGGGGCAGGGCATGTTGAGGAGGAAGAAGACGAAGGCAGAAGAGAAGGAAGATGAAAAAAGGGGAGAGGAAGTGAACAAATGAGGAAAATGAAGGGACTGTTGATTATATAAAACTTATTAAATTAAAACCCTTAGACACCGAGGCTACCTGCCAAGTGGAAAACCATAGACGGCCTGTTGGTTAGTCCAGTGTTTCCCGGCCCTGTCCTGGAGTCACACTGTCGTGCGTGTTTTAGATGTTTTCCTCTTCAAACACATCTGATTCAAATGATCAGCTCATCATCTATTCATTTGAATCAGGTGTGTGAGCAGGGAATCATTCTGCAGAGAAACAAGAGACTCAACTTACACTTGGGGAGTTTTAACTTTTAAAATGGCTGCCTTTTTGAGCAAAATGACTAAGTTCCACAATGAAAGTAAAAGTGCTGTCTCAACCCTTCTTTCCTTAACTCAAGTTGAACCATTAAAACAGTCTGCCAGTTGCTTCCAGACAGTCTGTTTTCTTTTCTTTACTGTACTGTTGTAGATCTAATCTTTTATTATTTGGTCATATTGCTGCAATTATTCAGCCCACAGGTTTTTGTGTAAAGAAGGAGAAATTAGAGCTTCTCTGCGAGCCATCACAAGTTGGCTAACTAGGTTATCTAACTTCTTAGCTAGCTAGCTAGCAAACAACATAATGTTTTAACTAATTTTTTAGCTAGCTAGCAAACAACGTAATGTTTTGTTAACTAACTTTTTAGCTAGCTAGCAAACCATGTAATGTTTTGTTAACTAACTTTTTAGCTAGCTAGTAAACAAGGTAATGTTTTGTCAACTAACTTTTTTAGCTAGCTCGCAAACAACGTAATGTTTTGTCAACTAACTTTTTAGCTAGCTAGCAAACCATGTAATGTTTTCTTAACTAACTTTTTAGCTAGCTAGTCAACAACGTAATGTTTTGTCAACTAACTTTTTAGCTAGCTCGCAAACAACGTAATGTTTTGTCAACTAACTTTTTAGCTAGCTAGCATACCATTTAATGTTTTGTTAAGGAATACAGAGCAACCAAAAGTTAGCTATTTCCCTTGCTTTCATATCCTTACTATGCCTGGAAAACTTAATTGGCCCAGCACTTAAATTTATTTTTCATTTATAAATTTTAATTTATGAAAGCAAGCATCTCCATGTTGATCGAACTTAATTTAATTTAGGTTTAATGGAGGTGTAAATTGTGCAACATAGCTTTGCTTGTTCTTAAATCGGGGTTTACTCAAAATTAAATTCTGATAAGAATTAATCTTGAATTAAATTAATCTTTATTGGTGCAACCCAGTCTGTATATGCCTTTGTATTCATATGAAATAATCCATATTGACACATTTCTGCTGGGATCACAGTTCAGGCTTGAATATTTCTGTCTGACAGATGTGAATCTTCTGATTAGATGGTTTTGTAGATTTTTCTGTACACGCTGTTCGGCGTGGGATGATGTGGAAGTGGTGAACATACAGTAGCTTCTCTCCATCTCTTCTCTGCTGCACTGTGGACACACCCCTACTGCCCCATCCAGCACATACAGCTGCGTCAAGTCAGCCAGCAGCAGCACGCACCAAACAGGAAGTGAGGCAGTTTAATATGAAGGACTGAAACTGAGTCAGTGAACACAGGAATAAATTAATGATCAAATTAATAACTACAGAAAAAAATATATATAACGATGCAATTGTGACACAAACAAATAAATCTCTAAAGTAATTTGTTATGAAGTGTTATTTTTTTCTGGGGTTTTTTCACAGCAACACAGTTTATTGTCAATTTTATTTCATAACAGCAGCTTTTATTTCAAAATGTTATTGTTTTCTTTAAGTCTGTTGTTTTCCCCTGCAACAATTATATCCTCATATTTATCTATTTGATAGTTAATTAAATTTAAAATCTGTGCCAGTTAAAGCAGATGATTATTGTCTCATATCAGCTATGACACTCTATATAATTTATACATGAATTAGTTTACATTATAGAAACTAATGATAAAATAACAGAACATGTAGCATCACTAACAATTAGTAGTGTATTAGTATTTGTATAAGTAGTATTAGTCTATCATTCATTGTATGTTATGTAAAACAATTGTTAACTTAAGTTTAATAAACAATTAGTCAACTATTTATTAATGATGGTTATTATTATTGAAAATGTAGAGAAGGTGGGGACTATTTTGATATGAATGAATCTTTGAATACTAGATGAAGGCAAGGTGTAGAGCTATATGTAAGCCATTTTAACAAAGTATTTGAACTTATTTTGAAAAAAAAAAAAATCAGATACAATTTATTACTTCTTAAAGAGCATATTATATTGTTTAAAACATGACTGGAGGTGGACTTATTTATTTCTTATTTCCTACATTTTTGCCTCAATGTTACAATGTAATGAAAACTTGCATCATTATGTTATTCTGGGAGAAACAGGAAGAAATAACACTAAATAATACGCTGAGTTGTAAACAATTTATTAGATTATTCCACATTTAATTAATTAATTAATTAATTAATTAATTAACTTATTTATATGGTGCACTTTGGTCTGACCTGCTCCAAATACATTCCATAGATGTTGGCTACACTTTGATGAGTTCAATATATGGCATTTCCTCTAAAAAAATACAAAATGAACACATTCTGCTGTTGATCCGAGGAAGAAAAGGCTTTATTTTGAAAGTGTTGACCGGATGCACTAGTTGTCTGTGTGATCTGTCTTCACGGTGGAGTCAGTCTGCTCTGCGCTCAGGTACAGCAGCGCATCCCAGTCATAGAGGGAGAGAGAGGAGCTGCACAGGGAGCGGAGATATTTATAGCCTACAGCGAGGCTGCAGCACAGAGATAAGGCTTGGGACCAAGCCGCGGGCAGACCGACAGACAGACAGGGCTTAAGGGAAAAGAGGACACGTCAAAATGAAACAGATCGTTTCGGTAGTTTTATTCGGGGCCGCGGTGGTCGCGCTGGTCAGCGCAGCCGGTTCGGAGGGGGAGATCTCCTTCGAGTACCACCGCTATGAGGAGCTGCGGAAGGCGCTGGTGTCGGTATGGCTGCAGTGTCCGACCATCAGCCGCATCTACACCATCGGAGAGAGCTTCGAGGGCCGCGAGCTGCTGGTGCTGGAGATGTCCGACAACCCCGGGATGCACGAGCCTGGTCAGTTTTACGCATACGCGAAGTCTTTCTCATAATGCGGCGAATGCGCGCCCCGTCCCGCTCCCTTTGTCCCCGCTTTCCTTCATGGTAGGAACCGTCACCACGCGCTGTGATAACACAAACACATCACGCGCTATTGCGCATAGAGTGGCACCCCGCTGATGCTCTTATTCGTGCGTGTGTGAGGGTGATTCAGACACGACCTGTGCGGCTGATGTGGCTCAGACGAGCAGAGAGCAGCAGAGGTGGAGCGCAGGTGTGTCTGCTGTGCGTAAAAAGGGGGGCCTGCTGCTGCTGCTGCTGCTGCTGCTGCTGCTGGTGCTGCATCACTTCACAGGAATCTAGATGATAGATTGTGGGATCAGCCACGCAAAGCCGCCATTTTGCTGGTTGATAAGAATCTCCCCGTGCTTATCCAGGAGTCGTGATTCTGAGAAACACGTCCCAAAGGCGCTGGATCATCACGTTTCTCGTGGCTCATTTGGCTGCGTTTTCAATTAACATCCATTCAAATCAGAAGCAGATGTATCAGCAGCGGAGTCATCTCAGAGGAAAGAGCAGGAAAGCCTTTGAGTGAATATTAAATGAACCTGTGAGTTTTGATGGGAGCAGCTCAGTTATTATGTTCTCTAGTGCAGTGGTTTTCAAACTGGGGTTCAGGGACCAACAGGGATCCTTGAGCAGGTTGTAGTGGGTCCCCAGCAAAAAAAAAGGGAACAGAATATTTTAACTTTTATCACATGTTTTTGGAGGTTGAAACAACAAGGGAGGAAACGGGGTTGGGTCGTTTTTGCTGATTGATGTGGTCAGGCTTGGGGAGTAATGGATTACATGTAACAAGATAAGATACAAAAAAAGTACACAAAAATGTAATCAGATTACAGACACATTTAATAAAAAATGGGGATTAGTAGAAGGATTTAAATATGTTTATAATAACATTGACTAACATTAGTTGCACAGAACAACCACTTACATTAGGCCGCTGACATTAGCTACACAAACAGCCGCAATGTCAGACCACTAACATTAGCTACGTGAAAAAACCAGTAACATTAGCTATACAGGCTAACTGCTAATGTGAGCTACATAGAACAACCATGTGCATTCATGTATAAGCTAGATAACTATTTCTCTGTAGCTAACATTAGTAGTCAGTCTTATCTCTGATGTTTGTTGTTTATGTAATTCTGCTTCCCAGCATCCTCATCACTCTCTTACAAACTGTCAACACCGGAAGAAACCATAGAAGAAGCAGAGGACTGTAATATGGGTCTTCTTGGTTTGAGGGCCAGTTTACACACCAGCCACAGGAACTGCAAATACGGGCAACCACCACAGCTGTTTTTAGATGCAAGGCACCTTCTTCCTCCCTTCTTCCTTGCTTGGTTGAAAAATTATACACATTTCTAAGTAGAGCTGCAAAAGTTAGTCAATCAAAAGAAATTAAATGAAATTAAATGGCAGATTAACAGATAATGAAAATAATCATTACACGCAGCTCTATTTCTATGGATATTTCACTTAAAGCTCAATTCAGAAGCGCAACTTCACCTTGAAATACAACATTTCTCAAAAGAAACACCGTTAAAAGTTTGTACCTGGGCTTCAAAAGTTTTTTGAAATGTAGGCTGGGCCTGAATTATCTGACGCTGTTTATGTGATGGTAGCAAACACTGCAAGTCAGATTCTCTGGAATGTTCCTTTACTTCCTCCCTATTGTGTTCTATTTAAAGTTGGAAATAAAGGACCAGTGTGTAAGATTTGCAGGAATTTATCGGCAGAATAAGGCAGAAATGGCATGTACGATTCATAAGTATGTTTTCATTAGTGTATAATCTCCTGAAAATAAGAATCATTGTGTTTTCGTTACCTTAGAATGAGACTTTTATGTTAACAGAGTGTGCAGAGCCTCTTCTGTAGAGGCCACCGTGTTGCATCACCGTGTTTCTATAGTAGCCCAGAACGGACAAACCACTGTTACATTTCCCGTTTTCTCACCCCAGCACTGTCTCTACATGCAACCTTTCACGTTTCATGGCCACTGTAGGTTCTTCCACATGCTTGGGAGGGGAGTGTGAGGCGATGTGTTTGCAATCTGTAAGTTCACCAACAGATTGTTTGGTATTTTATGTGGTGAAGCACCTTGTAACTCTATTTCTTAATGTCAGAAATTGATTTCTACCTCAATCTTGATAAACGTTATCGGCTGTGTAAACAGCAGGGATAATGATGTAGAGCAGATTTTTTTCCCACAATTAATCATCTTTAAAATGTCAAAAAAAGAGAAAAATGCTCATTACAATTTCTCAGAGCCCAAGCTGACATCTTCAAATTGCTTCTTTTGTCCAACCAAAAGTCTAAAACCCAAAAACTCTTAATTTACTGTCATAAATGACAAAGAAAAGCGACAAATCATCACACTTAAGAGGCTGGAACCGGCAAATGTTTAATATTTTTACCAGAAAAATGACTGAAACAATTGTTCGATTATCAAAATATTTAGCAACTAATTTTCTGTAGATCGACTAATCAATTAATGGACTAATCATTGCAGCTCTTGAAAGATGAAACAGCATGAAAATTTCATATCATGATTATAGTAACCAAAATTATCACAGTTATCATTATTATTATTAAAATGTGCTGAAAATATTCAAAAGGTACTCAGAAATCAGTTTTATTTTGAAAACGTCTCAGTGATTTGTCCTGGGCGATTCACAACAGATCCTTGTTGCTGCTGTCTCTAACTTTGATTGATCCTGGACAGTGTTTACTGTGAGCCTTTGAAAGAGCGGTAATCAAACTATGTTGGTATGATAATTAGAAATTGAAATGGTAATTCAAATTGTCAGGAACTGTATCACTGTTACTGTGTCAACACTAGTTGGAAACATTTGGGATAATCTAAGTACACAAGTCAACAAAATATGTAACATATGTTTAGCATTTTTTAGATATTTTAATGCAAAAATGTTGCGTATTATACATAGCCTTATCTTAAACAGACTTAAAATTGAGTGTACCAGCCAGATAGACTTTTAATGTATGTAGGGCTGGGCGATATAGACAAAATCAAACATCACAATATTTTTAACCAAATACCTTGATATTCATATTTCAACAACATACTAACATAATATCTGGTGAATAATTGTCAGTAATGCAGATATAATGAGTAAATGGGTAAAAGACACAGTCTAGTGAGTTCAGAAAATTATGTAATTTTACTGTAATACAGCCTTTAAGACCAGGAAAAGGCATTAATGTCCAAAATCTAAGATTATATCTAGTCCCATGTCAAGGTATGAATATAACATTGATATACTGACCAGCCCTTAGTGTTAAAAAGTTGTACGCTTTGTAGCTGCACCTTTAGAGCAATAATGCAACCTTAAAGGATTAGTCTGTAGCATACATAAGCCTTAATGGATGTCTGGGAACGGGTCAGTGATTCCTGTCCGGCTCTAAACAGGAGATTTAACTGCAGGAAGTGATTAATTTCATCCAAGTAATCCTCAAACAGAGGCCTGTAATTAGTGTATATATAGTTTACAGTCCAGTTTGTGGCGTCTCAACCATATGTCTCATGTATCGTTTTTGCCGTAAAGGTGTATTTTCTTCTCTGCGTGGTCTGAACGGTGCACCACAGGTTGTGTGTGTTTTGCAGCTCACGTGGTCACAGCGTCTAATGACCGTATAGACGTACTAAATAAGCCTGTAATAGTCTGGTGGGCGTGCGCAGGCATGAGTCACAGTAGCGTTGTGGAGTCCTTATTACTACCAGATGAGTTTCCAAGCCGCTGCTGCTTCGCCTACAGGGGCAGCCCCCCCACCCCCCCCACCCCCCATACCATATACTCTCTTCTCCCTCCACCTCTGCTGCTCAAAACATCCACAGAAAGACGGAGGGGGTTGAAACAGAGAAGGACACATCAGTGGTAGGAGAAAGAGCTCCAGAGACGGGGGTTAGAGGAGGAAATAAAAAAAAGATGGTTTCAGTATCAGAGGAAGAAAAAATACATGTCTGGGTGAGTCAAGGTGAATAACATCTGCAAAGAAAGACAGGAAATATTTTTAAGCTTCCCTTTAATGGTGCCCTCCCAATATTTTATCTGATCCTGCAATGTGTCGAAACTCTAAGGTGGAGCCGAAATAGCGGTTGCTGGGGCAACAGATCGGCTTAGCGCACTGAGCTGACTGTCAGCTCGTGGTTGGCTGGCTGGCTGGCTGGCTCCGAGGACGACGGTCCTGAGCTCATGCATCTGTCAGTAAGCAGCCATCTGTCATACACTGCGGCACACAAACTGCCTATAGCCAGGAGTGTAAATACACCAGTTACATATTAATATAAAGTAGGTGCAAGATAGGACAGTGATGGAGAGTACTGGCATCACCAGACTCATTCACAAATGTGAATTTTATCTGCCAGAGCAAATGAACACATTAGCTCAGCAGATTTGTCTGGTTTCCAGGCTGGGAAAAGTACAGAAACTAAACACTGAACACAATGTGAAAAGAGCTACTAGTAGTGATCCAATGATAATGATCCAAATGAACTTCCCCTCAGCTCTGTGACACTTTATAGTGCCTTTAAAGCTATAATATGGAACATTTCTGCATTAAAATGTCTAAGAATGCTAGACATGTTGCATATTTTGTTGAGTTGCTTCTTACATTATCCAAAATTTTTCCAACAGCGTTCAAATGCAGAGAAATCTGTTCTTTATTAGACATTGCTAGCTCATTGCTAGAACTTCTGGGTAAAAACAGGAAACAGTGTGTGAGGAAGAAAGTCTGTGAATGTAACTAAAAGTAAGGTGAATAAAACACATCCAACCTCATCCATGAACATGATTCTGTCAGACAGACTTTCATCAGCTATGGTGGTTGTTTAAAAGTGAAGATAATGCCCATGATCCCACGGCACATCACGGTGTCACCAAACTGTTGTTATTGTTTTAATGAGAGAGAGAGACCACTAGCAGCACAGTTTTCATATTCTGTTTAATCTCAGTAACTTTGTTTTACAGCCCACAAAAAGCCTTTTGTTTAGATAGGCAGGAGGCGGGGATGGATGATTAAGATATGGATACGGTGTCAGGGTTTGGGGTTTTTTGTTGTATTTCCTGTTTTATTTTGTAGTACTGGTCTTCCCTCATGTGTCCTGACTTTACTTCTTGTCCTTGTCTTTTTCTGCCCTTTTTGATTGCCGTTTGTTTCACCTGTCTGATTAGTTGCTTGTCTATTTAGTCCTTGTGTCTCTGTGTCAGTTTGTTGTTGTTCTTTGTTTTGCGCATCCAGTGTCTGGCTCTTATAATACATCTGTGGGCAGCGGAAAAAAACATGCTAGTGTTGTCAAAAATATTGTTCCATCAATACTGAATACCCGAGATGCTGTCAATACTCTTTTTTCACAGTATCAATACCAGGTGCACTTCTTTGCTCTCTTTTCTCATCAAGAGAAAAGTGTTTCTTCTCACTTACCCACGGTGCTGTCCTCTTCTCATCATTTGTCTCATTTGCCATTATCTGTTGTCATTTTATAGCCTCGTTATATAACTTTATAAAAAAAAATCAATTTAATTCCCTCAATGTTGAGCCAATTTTTGGAAAAATGGTATTGAATATTGATATATTTCAAGGGATCGTATCAAAATTAGAAATTCCAGTATTGTGACGACACTGCTACCTGCCCATCAGCACCAATGGGCAGAACATCTTGCGACTAAAAATTCAGGTATATCCTCCAGCAGTTGGTCGACACTAAAAGGGAGCTAAAAGGAGAGTGAATATTGTCCTTACATTCATCAGAAACACGACTCCAAATGAATGCTAATGTTGCTCTGTGTCTGCTGAATGTATTAGTGTTTGCTCCAAGTGAGTGAGATACCACTCTCATCTATCTGTTCAATATAAAGCTATAGCCAGTTAGCTTAGCTTAGACCGGCAAAGACGGGACATGAGTGGAAACAGCGAGCCCGACTCTGTATAGCATTAACAAGATATATCTGTCAGCTCCTCTAATTCTCACTATTAACAAAACCAAAGTGTAAAAAGACAACTTACAGTTTTTAACAGTGGTGATGTGTCGGAGTATTTCTTGGCCGGGCACAGTAACTTCCTGGAGTCTCAGCTGGTTGCTAGGCAACTGCTCAGAGCCAAGAAGTAGTAAGGCACATAGCCCCCCGGACAAAACAGTGAGTTGTCATTTTTACAAATTCAGTTATGGACAGATTAAACAAACACAAGACATAATGTTTTAAGCAGTGATCTTATGAAGTGCCGGTTAGTGTTTTTTTGTGTCCGTTGGAGCCGAGCTAACTGTTTCCTCCTGTTTCAGACTGCTAGCGTCATACAGCATACAGTTATTAGAGCTTTCTGCCAGAAAGCAAATGTCAGCTATTGGATGGCTATAGCTGTATAATACTTACTTTACAGATTGAATTTTATTTTAAAACACCATGATGATATTAAAAATTATAGGCATTACTCAATTAAACAATTAAACAGTCAATTAAACGTCGTTAAAAGTTTTACTGTAGTTAAACGCACAGTATGTAATTTCTGCCACTAGGTATCTCGTTCACATCAAAATCATAACAAAAGATGTAGTTTTATGATGTAATGAAGTTTTTTTCATCATTGTTAAAAAAGCACCATTGCAGAAGAAAATCCATCTGACATGATAAAGGCAATAATCGTGTTCACGCCCAACGTAATGTAAGTTTTTCATCACCCTCTGACATATTTGATGTATCCTTGAATAAAATTGCGCATTTATTTGGGTTTGTTGGAAGTATTTTGGATAATATAAGTACACAACTTAACAAAAAAAGCCTTTATAACAAAGGTTTAGTTGTTTTTAGACATTTTAACATGGAAATATTACATATTACAGCTACAAATGCATGTCATTTTGTTTTATTTCATTTAATTCATATCACTTGTCGTATAGAGCAGGTCTAGACTGTATGCATTAACACATCTATAATAAAATTTGACAATATAAAATATATATATATATAATAAGACTCTATTGGGCCATTCTGATGCATTATGAGTACATTTACTATCGATACTTAAAGTGCATTTTGATTATAGAAATTATTAGGGCTGCATGATATGATAAAAATGTTAATGGGTAATGGGTTTGCTTTTGTGTCACAATGCAATCATTTTGACTGAAATTGCGATTGCAAGATGCAATAGGGTCAAAGGGAATGATTATTTTTGCATTACAATTTTCATTTTTATTGAAAAAAATAAATTAAAATCATGATGATGTTATATTTGTTAGGGTCTGTGCCAAACAAACATGTTTTCTTACATCCGGAAAACATTATTTTTAGGCCAGGTCATCTCTGCTTCATTACTGTTTTCTTGCACAATTTGGTTCTGCGATTTGGATATTGCACTGGCCATATTGCAATTTTGATAATATTGCGATTAATCGTGTAGCTCTAGTAGTTTTATACATTTACTTAAATAAGATTGTGAAATACAGAACTTTGTAATGGAGTAGTTTTATAATTGCATGTGTTATTGCTACTTTTATGTAGCTAAAAGATCTGAATAATACTTGTTTACGTCTTGCAGCTGGGTCTTATATTTGAGCGTACAAGAGCTGAAAAGAAGTACAGGGTTTCTCTTCGGTGAAATGGGCTCTGGCTAAACTCTTTTGACTCTCGTGTCTGGAACTATTTACAAGACCTCTAGTCTGAGGAGAAACCGTATCTTGTAATGGGTTTGCCTTTGTCTGAAGGTGAAAAAAAAAAGATCATGTCAGTACAAGGCAGAGCTTCAGACCATCTCGTGTGGTGGAGACGCTGGACTGTTTTATCAGACGACAGAGGAAGTATGTAATCCCCAGTGAGCACGCACACAGATGCCCAGCAGCCAGACTCACTGCTGAATATATCAAATAACATAATGACATATTGTACGTAAGTAAGTGAAACACAAGTGGACATGAATTTAATAGTAGACATTACAAAAGAGGAGTGTAAACCCAGTGCACTGTTTGGACATGTTAGCTGTGAGGAGCCTCCTAAAGCAGAGATAACAAAAACAGCTGAGGGGAGTCGATGATAAATGGAGATAAAAAAACAAAAAAAAACAAAAAAAAAACAAAAGGAATGATGATTGAGAAAACGGGAAATGTTAGAGGAGCGCAAGGGTGACGAGGGAGAAGGAGAGGGGTGTTCCAAAGCACGTAGAGGGAATAAGGGACAGACAGGAACGGAAGGAGGATGAGAGAAAGGCCAAGGCATCAGCCAGAGGTCATTTATTATACATCAGACAGCATGCACCTCCTCCTCCTCCTCCTCCTCCTCCTCTTTGCCTTCACTGTGCTCTGACTGCTTCTCCTTCATGTTGTTTCACTTCTTCTGCCGCTAAACCCCTCCTTATTTTTCTTGCTTTTTTCTATGCATTTTTCTCTTTCTCCCGTTCGTTTTATTCTCTAGATTTTGGTCACTATTTGCTGTCTTGCAGTTTATTTTTGTGTGGTTTGCATGATTCACTGTCTGTCTGCAACACGCTGCGTGACATCACTACATGTCAAGCTGTGTATTGGCCATACAAGCATTAAACAACCCAAGTCCCTCCTCTTTTCAGTTTTTTTCTCCTTGCTTCTGAGGGGTTTTGTCTCCAGGGTTTCTTCCCGAGAAAGATGAATCATATATGCGGCGTTTTCTGTCCATTTCCCATTTAAACATGTATCTACTAGGTTTGCTTTCTGAATAGTAGAACTAAAAACAACAGCTCCCACAAAGCTACCAATGTCTAAGAATCATGGGATATGCTGAATATGTTGTTGTTAAGTTCTAATATTGTTGTTTTATCTTCATTAATTTAATAATCTACCAGTAGAGTCACAATAATGTAGAATATGGACATTTCAGTTGTAAATATTAGAGCTGAAATGATTAATTGAATAATAAATTAGCTGATTGGTAGAAAATTAATCAGCCACCATTTCGATAATCTAATAATTGTTTAAGTCAACTGAAAACCTTCTGTTTGTTGGTCAAAACAAGACAGTGTGTAATTTTACAGGGATTTATTGACAGAGTGTGGCAGAAATGTAATATAATATTCATTAGTATGTTTTCTTTAGTGTATAATCACTTCAAAATGAGAATTGTTGTGTTTTTGTTACCTCACAATGAGCCATGGCCCACCGCCATGTTTCTCTAGTAACTCAGACCGGATCTGATCAGGGCTTTTTGCATTTTGTGCAACCGTCCTGTCCACTCTAATTTCTCTTACATGCTTGGAAGGGGCAGGGTGAGACAAGGTGTTTGCAGTTTGCAAGCTCACCGCTAGATGCCACTAAATCTTATGCATTTGTCCTTTAAAGACATCACCTTGGAACCTTTTCACCCGTTTCTTACTTTAAACCATTAAACCATTTTATACACAAACAATTAATGAATTAATTAAGAAAATAATCTGCAGATTAATTGATAAGAAAAAGAAATCATTAGTTGCAACTATATAAAAACAAGATGTTTAGAGTAGACAACAGAGCAGGGGTTTGGTGATAATAATTATTGATAATAAAACAGCACAAAAACTTCATCAAGTTACAGAAGCCAGTGGAACAGAGGATAGCTTTTGGGCTCAATCAGTACATCAGGGGTCGATTGATTATTGGCCAGGACAATTATCATATAGGACAACTGACTGCAGGACAAGAAAGTGGGAAAGAGTGGGGGAAGGACATGCAGCAAAGGGCCACAGGCTGGAATTCAACACACGTCACAGCCTCAGTACATGGGTCACATGCTGCACGCTCCACGCTGCACGCTCCACGCTGCACGCTCCACGGTCTCGATAAATACATTAGAAAATGTGCTACTTTGAATCTAATGCAGCCGCCTCTCTCTCTCTCTCTCTCTCTCTCTCTCTGTCTGTCGTCATCACTCTGTGGTCTCACTCAATGTCACACCTACAACACTATGCGATTGGTTACACGTCATGAGTATTAGTCAACGAGGGCTGTGCCTTTAAACATACTGTAAGGTTTTTGTTGACGTTTGACACCAAGATTTTTAATTTTTACTGCAAATGTAGATCAGTTCCAAATATTGTTTATCTCTTTCCTTGATTTCTAGTAATTGGTATCATCCTTGGCCCTGAATAACACCTATAAAAACCATATCAGTCTACACCCAGTGCACTATATATCGGCTGCTGTATGAGCCAGCCCTTGTAGCATCTTTCTGTTTTTTTATTTGACCTGTCACGGTGCTCTGTGTCCTCTGTGTGTGTGTGTGTGTGTGTGTGTGTGTGCTATCAGATAACAGAGTGACAGAGCTGGCAGTCACTCAGAGCTAACAAACTGCTTGTTCATGAGTGTGTGAGCGTGTGTGTATACGAACACAAGACAGACAGACGGACGCAGAGTGAGAGTGTGTTTACTCAACCCCCGAGCTGATTTGTCTCCCTTAAGCACCTGCCTGTGTCAGGGTTGCCACGACGACTGAGAGCACTCTAATGTGGTGCTTCCCTAATGACGTCGCAGCGGCGGTCATTATTGCGCCGTCGCCTAGGAGACCGCATTGATCACCTGCCAGACACCTTGGATAACTCCTGACAAAACGTAGGATGATGCAGTGGGTTTTGTTGGCGTCAGATGTGCTTTATCGACCTGTGGAGAGCAGAAGTGTCATGGAGTTTAAGGGAGGAGCTGTGCCACATCACACTTTTACACACATGCATTGAGAAGAGCTCCACCAGATATTTAAGATTCCTTATCCACACTTATAAAAGCACATCTGATTTAGGTTTTCACATGTTTTTTCATATGTGAAACGTATAAAAACAAAATGGAAAGAATGTCCTGACACTGAATATCACAATTTAGCAGAAAAGGCTTCAACTCACTATTTGGACTGTTGTACAATTACTGTATATTGCTCCTATAAATAATTTCTCTCTGTTTATATCATTGTAAACTGAATATAGTTGGGTTTTGGACTATTTGTCAGACAAAACAAGGCATTTCAAGTCATCATCTTGGCCTCTGAGAAACTGTGCAAACTGTGATTTTTCACAATTTTCAGATATTTTCTGGACTAAATGATAAACTAGACCTATTCAGTAACATTAAGTAGAAATTTAAATGTGGAAAACAATGAACTTTATTAGTTTTCACAATTGAAAAGGGGACATATATAAAAGCACAGGGGAAAACAATGTACCTCTGTAATAATAGATCAGAGGTGAAGGGACTAATTATAAAATCACAATCTTCTAATAAAAACTATAAACAAATATAAATATAGAATTTTAGGTAGGTAGGAAAAATCAAAATGATAGACTTTTTTTTCATATATATAAATGATCAAAGGGCTGTTGAAGGGCCAAATTCAACCCATGTAAAGATAATTGTTATTATAAAAGAAGATATGTGTTGATTACATTTGACAGAAAGCCTCTGGCTTAGACTCTACAGGAAGATTTTGTAATGGAGAGGTGTCTGTCCTGAGCAGCGCTGAGTTAAATTCCCCCATGAGTCCAGACTCTGATGGTGGCTGATGAAACTGTTCAGATTTGTTAAGGCAGTGTTGATATTGATGGTGGAGGGGTGTGCATACCAGCAGCATGAACGTACTAAAGGCAGAGTGAGAATCATATTTAAACAGACAGCAGCACGATGATGAGGCTAATAACGAAGGTGTGTCGCTGCGCTATTGAATAAAAGTGACCAGCTGAGGAGAACAGCTGATATCACAATTAACAGCCCCAGACAAAGACAGCAGGGAACAGTGAGCAACGCTGAGAGGAGAAAATGGTATAATAATAATATATATTTAATCATTTATAAAAGTAAAAATGACAAGCGAGGTATGAAATACTAAAACACAATTAAACCAAGTAAAGTAAAAACAGAATAACTGAAAGAGATTCTGAAGTAGTGTGTTTTTAAGAGAAATGTACAAGGGGCCCTGACTCCAAAAGCTCAGTCTCCTCTGGTTTTAGCCTGGGAATTATTGGCACCTCGGCACCTGGTCTCAATAATTCCTATTCATAGGATCTAATAATTACTAGTAGACCTCTGTCGGAGGATCTGTCAGAGGCTGTATTCAGCTCGTGAAGATGTTAGTCAATGATGTAATCAGGGGCCAATCCCAAACGTGAAAATAATCGTTTCAAATCAATTCCAAAATGTACACATAATCACTGTAGAGACAGACGTTATGTGGAATCTTCTGTTTTGTTTTGTTTGTCTTGCTGAATATGATCAGAGAAATATTCCACTAACGAGGGCTGTCGTGATATCAGATTTTCATTTCATGATTTTCGTGTCCAAAAGTCCAAGATTAAGAAAATCTGGGGAAAGGTGGAGAGAGTCTGTAACCAAAGCTGTACAAAAGCGTATAAAAAGTGCATGTGTGTTTGTGTGTTATCAGCGTGATATCAGTGTTTCATTTTTAAAACATTACAGTTATCGTTAATGCCGGTGTATCACAACACATCTACCACCGAAACCTGCAGAAGTCTTCCTGACCAAACTTTCACTAGAAACAAAATATCACCCATAATTTTTGTCTGAAGACCTTGAAGGTTGAAATGTTGTACATTATACTTTTTGGAAAGCGCTTTAACATGTGCGGACTACTATTCCTTTTCCTTTGTATGCTACTGCTGTCCTGTATCTGCACGCAATTTGTGTTGGTTGTCAGCACTATTATTTTTGTGCAGTCACCATATGAAATGTTGGTTTACATATCATGAATCCATCTGTGAACCTTGTTTCTGTTTCTGAAACACAAACAGGAAATTGTTATCACATGTGGTTATACATTTCAAAAGTGAACTGTCCAAAAACCACATGTAGGCTCCCCATATGTGAGCACGTTATCACATGTCAAATGGTGTTTCTCATGTGAAGGACTCACATGTACGCGGTTATGGGTGTGCTGTGTACGAGAGAATAAAAGCTCTGAGAAGCGCCGACAGTCGGACAGAGAAGAGGAATAAATTGAAAGAAAGGAAGAAGACACAGCTGGCTCTGCAAAGTAAAAATACATTTTCATTTGTTCCACCAACGCAGTGATGTGTCACGCTCGCTTTTGTGTAAAAATGCATCCTCTGTGTGTTTAAAAAGAGACAACAGAGCTGTTACATAAGCGTGAGTTTGCAAAAATGATAATTAATGACATTAATACAAAAGAAATTATGCAGTAAATTATCATTAACCCTCCTCCTTTCTGCCCTGCTGCTGCATCTCACCCAAATACATCTTAAATTCATCAGTACCTACATGTGTGGAGAAACCAATGGTCTCCAGATACTGAGCATCTGCGTAATAGCTTGAATCATAGTAATTCATTTAGACAGAGTTCAACTTCAAAGTGTGTGTGCATGAGTGTGTTAGTGTGTGTTTGACAGCTCTGTCAGGCCCCTGAAGCCTGTAAAAACCATTGACCAACATCAGGACAGAAAGAGTTAATTGTAGTCTTGAAATCATTAGTAGCAACTCAGAGAGAAACCAGATTTGAGCGTTTAAAAATAACCTGACTACCAGATGTGTGCTGGGCGGTGTGTGTGCGCGCACGTATGTGTGTTACTCGTATAGCCACTGGGATTACTTTACAAATACATCAAACGCTCTGAGAAATCCACTAAAATGAATTAAAAAGATGCACATGTGAAAATATTGACACACATGTCGACTTGCATATTGGAGCCATTATTTTTTATACAGTTTATTAGCTTGATATGTTAATTTTAGTGAAGTAAAAAGTGCAAACAGGAGAAAAGGGAGCCCTGAAAATCTGCCCAGCGTGGAGGTAAAACAAAACAATAAACTGCACACAAAAAGCCCCTCTATAAAAAACAGGACCCCTGCTGTGATTTGGCTTCAAACACACGCACAAACAGTAACACACACCCTTCACCATCTGCTGGTCTCGAGCTACATTTCATAGCTCGTGACTGATCTGAACAAAATACATTTTTAGCACTTATATCAGCCACAGAAAGACACCAGTCCTCTCTTTCTTGCCTGTGTGTGAGTGTTTATATTTAGATTTGCATTAATGAAGAGACTTAAGAGAAAGAACAGCTAATTAGTATTTTAAACAGATGGTTAGAGGCTTGGTCATTAAAATGGAGCATACTGATATAAATAGCAGTCAAATCTAAAACTAATATCTTCTACGATAAAGGAAAGCAAAGGAAAAAGCAGTAAAACACAGGGAGGTGTCTATAAATAGTGCATATTTTTATGGTAAAGGTAAGGCCAAAATAATGAGATAATTAGTCAATCAGTCGGTTGATAGTTGTCAGTTGAATTTTTTGAGTCATTTATTAACAAAAAATGCCAAACACTGTGCAGAAAACTTAACACACTTCCAGTAAAAGTGAGCATTCAAAGTTTTTACTGGAAGCAACTGTGAAACTGAAACAAATTCCATGGCAGTTATTACAACATCTGACTACAGTAACTGGATTCACAAAAGTACTGACAGACTGCCAGGTAGACACAAAGTCTCACCAGTGAAAGATCAGATTCAGCTGTTGGCCAAGTCAGAATCATAAGAAGAATTGGGGTTGCTGTGGTGTAATGTTGCACAAAAATATGAGGAAAATACAAATAAAGATTAAAGCAAGTACAGTGGGCCGACAAGCATAAATAGAAAGTAGGAAATTGACAATAACATGTGAAAATATTATACACAAAATATTTGAAACACAATAAAAGGCAAAACGTACAATGTGACCCACTTTTTAAATGAAATAGTTTATGCAGGAGTGTTGATCGGGGACTGTGCAAAAGTTCACAGTATGAAGTATAAAGAATTTTTGCAATGTGCCAAATAGAGAACAGGAGATGTGTGTTAATGTAACACGCTAATTCTGTATCAAGGTTTGTAGTAGGCAACTGGACTTCACAGAGTTCTTGAAGACATTTCGCCTCTCATCCAAGAGGCTTCTTCAGTTCTGCCTGACTGGTTTGGGAGTTCAGGTATTAAACCTAATGGGGACATTAACACCTAGGGGGGCATGTGACTCATGTGCCCACCCCTCCATTGTGCGACTCATGAGTTTTATCCTGGGGGGAGGTGTGAATGAGAGTCGTTAAGGACTCTGCTATCATAGGGTCACATGATTTCAGGTGGGTATCCAACTGCCTGGGGAGTGATCTTAAGACTGCACTGTAAGTGGCAGATAAATTGTGTCTTAGGCCTCCTCCTCTGTTGAGAGATGGCCGTTCCAGGTTAACAAAAATGGCCTCTTTCACTCCTCTCTCAAACCATCTGTCTTCCCTGGCCAAAATACGGACATTGTCATCCTCAAAGGAGTGTCCTGACCTGAGGAACTGGCTCTGCTGTGTTGTGCCATGCCCCTATTCAGCGGTTGTTTTGTCTCCCCTGTGTACAGGTCTGTGCACTCCTCGCTGCATACACTACATTCTCCAGTTTGTGTCTGGGTGTTCTGTCCTTGGGGTAGACAAGTTTTTGCCTCAGGGTGTTGCTGGGCTTGAAACGGACAGGGATGTGGTGTTTGTTAAAAATCCTCCTGAGCTTTTCAGAAACGCCCGCAATGTAAGGAATAACAATGTTTTTCCTTTTGATGGTGTTTTTGATGGTGAAGAAAAGACACACTAATTCTGATGTGTATACTCAACTACATAACATTAATGTAATGTGTATAGGATGTATAAGTGTGTGTAAGTAGGCAAGTATTAGTACATATACAAAGAATTTGACTCTGGTTTTAAGTAGCTCAGTGTACTTACACACATACATACAACAAAGCTGAACAAGGATAAAAAATATGCTAAACACGGTAGGTAGGTAGGTAGGAAAAAAAAGGTGTTTAAGAGTGTTAAGTTCACAGTACAGTGATTAATCTAGCAAACATAATGTAAAGGTACATAAGTTAGAGTGACAGAAACAGTAAGTTACTTTAAATGTTGCATTACAACACATTAGCTTCAGACAGCTAGTAGCTTGGTCAGCAGAAATAATACAGTAACAAATAACAAATCAATAATCACACCGCCGCCAGCAGCACCTACAGACAACTCCAACCAGGCCATTTGCAGATTACATAAAAGATGCCTGTCAGTATTTGCTCTGTCACAGGTTTGACAACATGGCAGATGTAAAACCCGCAACACACCAATCAAACACACGTCAACAACAGGGAACGATCTTAAGTTGGCACCTGCCCGAGGCACGGTGACCAAACAGAAAAAAAAAAAAAAGAAAAGTCGACAAACAGCTCAAGCAGATGACTTCAAAAATGAAAAATGGCAGGTGAACTTGCCTGAGTCCAGACCTTCCTTTAGACTACACTCCCCCGAGTTGACTGATTGTCTGAGAGAGAGTGTAACGAGTTCACAGTTCAGCCTGATATCAGGCAGGCAACGGGTGGAGATGATATCTACTGTAATGCAAACACATTCCTTGTGCACACTTGTGTTTAAATGTGGAGAGACAACTTCAAACATGCAAGAAATATTGTAAATATGGAAGAAAATCTGGAGAGAGCTGTGGTTAGTAAGGAGACAACATAAGGAAGCTTTTTATCTTGGTGGATAACTGGAAAATGATGTTTACTGCTAATTTGATTTGATTTGATTTAGCATATATGAGAAAACATAAACAAAACAATATAAAAACAACAATGCACAAGGGAGACTAAAAGCCTACAAGGCTTGTCTTGGGTCTCCCTCAGTTACAAAGTGAAGCAAATCAAAATGTAATTACAATTACAGATTATAATTTTGAGTCTAAATATTTATATTTAGAACCTAATGTCCCTTTATTTATAGCACAGGTCTCACACAGATAGGTAATATGAAAAAAAAGAAGAAAAAATTAAACGTGAACTTGGGAAAACTTGAATCCCATATGTGCTTTGTTGTTTTTTGCAGTGACAGCATCAAGGCTGTCTCAGGATGCTGCAAAAATCCCAGAGGATCCTTCGTTTTGTAACATCACGTCCCGTAGTCAAACTCTGGGAGTGATGTGATCGAATGCGATCCCAGACCTGTCACTGACTCTCTGCCAAGATTTAGGCGGAACAACCTGTGACAGTGTCAGTCAATGATCCTGGTCATTATTGTACAAATGGAGTTCTGGACTGCAAAGTTCAATTCTGTTTAACCTTTCAGCTGATGAGTCAGTGTGTTTGTCGCTGCTGCAGTGTGTAGGTCCAGCGTTATAGTCTGTATATGTCCAGGATAACCCCCATAACTTTAAAATTAGAAATATTGAGACATTCTTGTATTTTCTCCTTGTCATCACATGACCATTATACGTAATGTATAATTAGCTTATCCATTAGCTCTGTCTGACACAGTAACACAGTAAGTGTCTTTCTGCTCCCTGCAGGTGAGCCTGAGTTTAAGTACATTGCCAACATGCACGGTAATGAGGCCGTGGGCCGAGAGCTGCTCATCTACCTGGCCCAGTACTTGTGCAACCAGTACCAGCAAGGCAACGAGACCATCATCGACCTCATCCACAACACCCGCATCCACCTCATGCCCTCCATGAACCCAGACGGCTTCGAGAAGGCCGCCTCTCAGGTGATCACACGGCACGACAACAGAAACGCACAAACCTGATCCAAGGATTTACCACCAGGCAGATTAAGCTCAGCACTACAAACACTGGCTTTACAGCACACAAACACAGGCAGATTAGTAATTATTCAAGCTCTGAATGTCGAAACATCATCTTCTGTGTCCCCCCCCTCAGCCCGGCGAGATCAAGGACTGGTTCGTGGGCCGCAGTAATGCGCAGGGGGTGGATCTGAACCGTAACTTCCCCGACCTGGACCGCATCATCTACATCAACGAGCGGGAGGGCGGAGCCAACAACCACCTGCTGCAGAACATGAAGAAGGCTGTGGATGAAAACACTAAAGTACGCAAAGATTCAGACAGTAGAAATGATTAAAGGATAAAACTGGTGTTATTTCTTATGGTCAACAAATCACATGAAAACACTAGAACAACAATGCATTAACTATGGCAATCAGCACCAAACCTATTCATTTCTATTGAACTTATAAGTCTTTATAAATGGGTCACAAATGTATAAAAGGTAATTACTTTTTTTTAAAATAGCATTTGCACATTTGTGAGGGACTATTTTTAGGCGTGGACCAAGAAATATTTGGTTGTTTTTTCATACAGTGTATGAAATAATGAAAACAATGTGATCATATAAAGTGTCTGCTCGTAGTGTTGAATCTACAGAGGATCATGAATCTGTAGCTCAC
The DNA here is from genome assembly GCF_056507025.1 of Lutjanus erythropterus. NCBI lineage: Eukaryota > Metazoa > Chordata > Actinopteri > Lutjaniformes > Lutjanidae > Lutjanus > Lutjanus erythropterus. Next base: position 13,086,540 of record NC_139319.1, on the reverse strand, counting down.
CTTGTTTGACAGTTTTATCCGAGTTTCCTGATCGTGGGGCCTTCAAGGACAAGCCGTTATGGACAATAAATTAATGAATATTCAATTTCTGCCATATTCTGACCTTTAACTGCTAGATGTGCAAAAAAACAATTGCCTCTAAACAAGTTCACTATGAAAAAATTAAAAAGAGAAGCACATCCATAAGCACAATGGGTTTGGTGCGGGGTCATAAAAGTCAGAAAATCTGCTTATATTCAAAAAAGAGATAAACACAATCCCTAGAGTTCTTAGAGTTCAAAACATGAAAATATAATAATAATTCATGGTGTATATCCACCAGTCTTTAGAAAAATATATATCTAGAAGTTCACCATATCAAATTAGAAGGAAGTTATATGTCCAACAAACAAACAAACAAACAAAAAACAGTTATTGCAGGTTTGAAATGAACTACAAAGCCCAGTGTTCTTTGTAACATGTCAACCAGTGCAACAGTTTGATGTGTTTTAATAGTTCTGGAGCTATATCGCAGAGATCAATAAATAATATCAGATTTTACTTGTCAGTAGGGTGAGTTCATTTTTGCTTTTAGTTGTTTCAAGGTATTTGTTGACACTAAGAAACACAATAGCAGCAGACTTATCATTTAATGCTTTATCAGGCGTGTGTGAGGTAATATTTCAGATGCAGAAATGCCTCTTTGTTTTGTCTGCAGGTCCAGTATGTATTTTTAAATGTTAATAATTAATGAGTCTTTTCCTTCGCAGCTGGCTCCAGAGACCAAGGCAGTGATCCACTGGATCATGGACATCCCCTTCGTCCTCTCGGCTAACCTGCACGGAGGAGACGTGGTGGCCAACTACCCATACGATGAGACCCGCACCGGTACATAAACATGTGGACACACGATCTCAAACACACCCTGTGCTCCTGGTTTGGTTGTTCAACTGTACATAAACTGTTCCCTTGTTGTACACAAGAATGTTTCCACTGATTTAATGAGAGAAATATTTGACCTGACAACAACAAACAGTTTATTCCTTTTTCTTCAGAACGTCGTAACTTTAATTTAGATCAGATGGAAAATGTTTCCCACTCAGACTTCCCGCACATCATCATTCAATGTTTGCGCGGGCTCACATTTAATGTGTTTCAGACGCAGGTGTTTAATTAGAGTAGTACTTTATCACAGCCGCTGTATAAACATTATGCTCTTGCTTATTCTCTTCCCCCTCGTTTTTTTCCGGGAAGGCTCCGTTCATGAGTACAGTGCCAGTCCAGATGATGTGATGTTCAAGTCTCTGGCAAAGGCCTACTCCATGTACAACCCGGTCATGTCCGACCCTCAGCGACCCCCCTGCCGTAAGAACGACGACGACTCCAGCTTCAAAGATGGCATCACTAACGGAGGGGCCTGGTACAGCGTGCCAGGAGGTAAGAGACAGAAAGCAAGGAAATATGTATGGTTTTCATGAGCTGGAGAGAAAGAGACAAATGGGCTTACAGGTTAAAACTGGTTGAGACTGATACAAATGTAAATATTTGAAAGACTTTAGATATAATATTATATGAAGAACAATATGGGTTGCCCTGGTGGCAAAACTCCTGACCATGCAATCACAACATCTCTGTCACCCCCATTTAATTTTCTCATTTCCTTTGAACTATTGTAGTCTGGCTAACAAAGGCAGCGGTAACTGGTTTGATTCCCACCTGTGGCCCATTTTGCTGCCTGTCATTCCTCCTCTCTCTGCCACCATTTCCTGTCATAGCTTCAGCTGTCCCTATCAAAATAAAGGCAATAGCCCAAAAAATAATCTTAAAAACAAAGAGAGAACAAAATAAAAATATTAAGTACAAAAGTCTAGAAACATAGAGTATAAACATCTAGAAAATAAGACAATAAGCAGAGAAACATTCAGTGTTTCAAAGTGCAAATAAGCAATAAGTAATTATCAGTAAGTCTGTGAGTTTGTCTGTGATTTGAACCCTGTGCAGAACTGCTATAATTTATAAAGGAAAAATTCCACCACAAATTATCTGCTATATTTTGGCAGCCACAGTGGTCATGAGATAATATTAGTCCCAATCATCTGTGATTTAGGGTCGTTGGTCTTGGAGTAAAATATGAATATTTTGTCACCTTGACTTGAAGACTTGAGATGTTCTGCTTTTTCAAATTTTTGGAATATGCTCACTGGAACGTTGTTTAAGTGCAACCTCCTCCTTCAAAAACAACTCTGAACTGTATTATTTAGTGTGGTTGCTGAAGAACAGACGCTCCGATTCTGAAACGCTGAAGCCTCATGTCATCACATCCAGAGAGTAATGTCAGTAAATTTGAGTAAAATCCAGGCTTATCCCATGTGAATGTGGAAAACACAGATGCGGGGGAGTAATTTATAAATCACATGAGATCCCCTGGTAATACTTTTCCCAAGCGAATGAGGCTTTGTACTGAAGGGGATATTTTACTGTTGCTCGCTGGTGTCCTTTCCAACTTACCCCAAACATCTTTTACATTTTATTGTACTGCAAATTCTTGTTACTCATCATCCAACATTTACAACACTACAGATACTTAGTACTTACTTAGATACTTATACTTAAATCACCTGCTAATATTAGACATGGTGATGCATTCTACCCCCCACCTCCCTTTCTGTGCGCTTACTGCAAATTAAATATTGGTTCTCAGACAGTAACTTTCCGTCCCTCCCCTCAGGTTTAGAGTCTGGGTGTCATCCTTGACAGCATACTCTCTTTTGAAGCACATATTAACCCATATTACTCACTCTGCATACTTTCATCTACACAATATCCACCGTCTTTGTCCGTCACTCTCACCTCACAGCACTGCCGTTCTCGTTCACTCCCTGATTACATCCCGTCTTGATTATTGCAGCTTCATCCGCTCTGGTCTCCCACACACATGCCTCCATAGGCTTCAGTTGGTCCAGAATTCAGCTACCTGAACTCCCTCTGCAGAGCACATCACTCCTGTCCTTCAGCAGCTTCACTGGCTCGCTATCAAACACCGCAGCGACTTCAAGATTCTGCCTCTCACCTTTAAGGCCCTCCATAACCTCGCCCCGCCGTAGCTCTCTGAAAGCCTTCATATTCACACTCCTTCCCGTACTCTCAGATCCTCTTCCGCTATTCAACACACCTCACTGTCTTGCCCACTTGTCTACCATGGGAGCCAGAGCCTTCAAGCTGCTCTGCCCCCGCCTCTGGAGCTCTCTCCCACAAGATATTTGCAATATTGACTCTCTTTCCACCTTCAAATCCCTCCTTGAAACAAACCTTTTTTAAACTGGCATACTCTGTTTGGTTCTGCCACATTTGAGTTTTTGTATATTGTGTATTTTGCTTGTTGTTTTTGTGAGCCCTTGCTATTTATTGTCTTGCCTGTTTTTAATCTATGATTGTAAGGTGTCCTTGAGTGCCTTGAAAGGTGCCTTTAAATAAAATGCATCATTATTATTATTTTTATTATTCGACTGGCCCGGCTCTATTTAAAATGTCAATGAAACAATGGTCTTATGTCACCAATATGTGTAAAACACTTTTGAACAAAAACTAGCCCATGATAACAATAGAAGACTGACTGTTCTTGCATTAACATCAGTATCTCGCTTTTCTGTCTCACTACAGGAATGCAGGACTTCAACTACCTCAGCAGCAACTGCTTTGAGATCACTCTGGAGCTCAGCTGCGACAAGTTCCCCAACGAGGACACGCTGAAGACCTACTGGGAGCAGAACCGCAACTCACTGGTCAACTACATCGAGCAGGTAGGCAACAACCACCAGGGCTGTAAGTGCGTCCCAAGGTCATATCTAGTTTCACTGGCGAATGAGATTTCAGTCTGATATTAATGAATCTTTATGAGGTCTCTAAATCACCATTTGGAAAAAGCTAAGCCTCAAAACCCAAATCTGTACGCTCTATTCTCAACAGAAAATGTTAATGCTTTTATTACATTGGGTAAATTAGAACAGTCATTCCCACAGACTGAGAGATTTTTATTTTAGTTGCCAAATAAGTAAAAGACTATGGAAGAAAATCTGTAAATGTAAGATCTATATCTGCAGTACACCTTTTATAATGCATTTAAAATGTGTATATTGGAGAGGAAATAAAAACAATGAGATGATCTGTTAACTCAGCTGAAATGCATTTGTTTCTCATTCATTAAATATTTAATATATATGTTTTCAATAACACGCGTTAAGATAAAATAAAGAGACAGAAATGGCAGTGAAAATGGTCAGGAATGTTTATGCACAAATGAACTCTTCTCGATATTTATTGATAAGTGGGTCCCCAGAAGGCCTGACTGGGAAACACGTATGTATGGCCAAGACGTCCTCATATCTAAATGATAAAACAAGTGCCAAAATGAACTGTGTGACTGTTTCAGAAATTGCTGAAGACTTAATGCCTTTATAGTGAAATTAAGATTAAGTGTAGGTAACTAAAACTACTTGGTTAAATCTACAGTAGAAAAAATAACTTTTTGTCATATTTGCTGAAACTTTCCACAGTGCCTGCATGATGCACTGCATTTGATGACCATCAAATCGTCAAACACCAAATAATTGTTATGGGTTTTCTTGATTGTTGTGATTCCCAGGTAGTCAAATACCGTCATTTTGGCTTGGAAGCTGGCAAGTGTGGTGGATTCTTTCAAAACTCTCTCTCCTTAGGAGGAGCCAGAGGAACCTGACTTTGTTTCACATCGTCTGTCAGGATATAATGACAGTTTCAGCAAATACAACAAAAAGTTCTTCATGTAGAAGTTACCAACCATAGCTTTAATGTTGGGGGAAAGATTGTCTTCAGAAAGAAACTAGCACTGACTGTTTTTAGGTAATGGGACATAAACCACTGTCCACCACAGTCCTCTCTGACCTCAGAGGTTTTGACAACATTGCACTACTTCCACCTTTGTTAGTTAAAGAGGACAGTCATGTTATCATGATCACAAGAGGTCCCTTGACAAGAATACAACACTGCTTTTGTCAGTGTTGCTGTTATTGTTCTGTTTTTCTTAATGCTTCATAACTGTTAGCGGTAAAGGATCCAGAATTTCCTTTTGTCATTTTAGTGACCCCAAACATTTCTTTGCTCTTCACGTGAGCTAAGCCTTGATTATGCCTCTTTTTGCGTGTTTGTAGGTTCACCGTGGCGTGAAGGGCTTCGTGCGCGACCTGCAGGGCAACCCCATTTCCAACGCCACCATCTCTGTGGAGGGCATCGACCACGACATCACCACAGGTATCAGCATCCAGTCCACACAATCCTGTCAACCATACCTGCACTCTGTTACAACTCACCTCACTGACATGAGGTTTGAAGTGAGAAGGATAAAGCTGAGGTGTTTTAATGCCATCTGGTGGACAAATGTGGTATTGCACCACCTTTTCAAGAGCTAATATTTATTTGCACCAGCTCATCATATTACAGTCATAGTAACAGGTATGTATTAATGAGGACATCTGTATTTTGTAGCCAAAGACGGAGACTACTGGCGCCTACTGGCTCCAGGAAACTACAAAGTGGCAGCTTCTGCTCCAGGATACCTGACTGTCATCAAGAAGGTGGCTGTTCCCTACAGCCCTGCAACCAGGGTAAGACTCACAGACGGATGAAACAAACAAAATCTTCCTCATGTTCAATTTGTGATCCCTTCATATTCACAAAAGGAAAGCTGGCAGAGGACCTGACAATGCTGAGCTGTTTTTTTTTTGGAGACATTCAGGACATTCAGGGCTGTCCTTAGATCAAATCATCCATTATGTCAACACCATGTACAAATAAATTGCATTTTGGTTGGGTAATTGTACATAGTTCAATATTAGAGTGTGTGAACGAGAAATACGTCTATCCTTATGAGGAATATTTGGAAAACACTTGGATCTGATAGGGAACAGTAGCATGATCACTCTAATCATGCACGTCTAGCAGAGAAGATAACTGTTTATTTGACTGACTGCTCTATTTAAATGGTTTTAACAAATGCAGAAATGGCATATGAAGCCACCTGCCTTCAAAAATATATAAGTAAGTGTCCAGTTAGGATGGACATTTACATTTGCACCTTGTTTATCATCAACACTTCATGTCTGTAAAGGGTTTATCCACTTTAAAGGGTCGCTGTAAATACATCCAAGAGATCAGACTAAAAGTTAATCCGTTGAATCAGCAGTCATCAAACTCTTGTACTTGTGACTGTTAAAAACAAAGTGATGCCTTTTTAAGAATGCTTTATTTTATAACCTTATATTGTTAACACATCCTGTGAAGAAAAACACAAACAAACCTACAATGACTATTAACAAGCATTGGCTGTGCAGCCAAAGAGTTGTGTAGCTTATTGCCAGATCTCATTGTTGTCCAAAAACTATTAAAACCAAATGAGTTTTTCCATCCTGCTGCTGGGAAGACTCACTAGAGCACCAAATGTGTGTTATTCTGTGACTGAAAATAGTTACCAGAAAATCCACGACTCTTGATTGAGTGGTTTTCCCCCAAAACTACAGTGCCAAGTTGTTTTAGAAAATTATCGAGCTTTTAGAATAAAAAAAAAAAAAAAAGAATAATTTGCCCAAGCTTACAAAAAAAACCCCACATCATGTGCCTCACATTTAAATGTTGGCAGGAAAGTCATAAGTTAATGAGACTGCCTAATGTCCTGTTTAAACATACGTCCTTATGGAATAACCCTCCAGCACCACAGAATATAATAGATGGTATCACTGCCAGTTGGAAAGAAAAATAAGTTAAATCACTTGAGGATCTCTGTGATAATGATACTTCTGCTGACTTCATGTTTATAAAAGACTTAAATCAGCTTCCAGGTGCACACTTTTTTACATTTCTGCAGATAAGGAGCTGCATAAAATATTCAGAAAGTTTGACTGAAAAAATTATTTTGCACACAAATTCAAATTATATAATGCATTGAAGCGTGAAATGAACCACAATTATGCACAGCATAAATAGAAATGGGGAAAAAAGACATGGGATACGAGTATACACTGAAAGAATGGGAAAACCTTTGACAAAAGTCACAAAGTTTTTGGTCAGTGCCCGTCATAGACTTAACTAACACATTTCACTGCGTGTGTTTTACACCATAAAGGTTACGTCAGATCAGTCCCCATGCATCTCCTGAATGGTGAAGATATAAGATGCATTTAAGGGGAATCTCATACACATATTTGAAGTGCACGTCCACGCTGTTTTTGTAATAATATGTAATCATTTTTTAAATATTTCTGGGGGACTTTTATACCTTTTTTTTTATAGGACATCTGAAGATATGACAGAAAAAGGGACAGAATCAGGGAGTGACACGCAGCAAAAGGCCATAGGTGGGAGTCAAACCCACGACTCACAGCCTCAGTTCATGGGGGGCACAGTCTACCCACTGAGCCACCAGGCCACCTGAAATAATATTTATAAAGAGATGTCAGAAATACTACAGAAAGTTTTACACCAGACCCCTGAATACCTATATTACGAGATTTATAAATGCTCAGAGAGATTAATAATGGTGAAAAGAAACCATACTTTTAATAATGACAGCAGCAAAATAAAAAAAAAAAAACTTCCACAAAACAACGGTGGGGAGAAGTATTGTCAAACTGCACGAATAATGTGCAATGTTAAAGGGCGACTGATGATTTTCAGCAGGATGTGGAGTAAACTTATCAGCAATATCCAGTTAAAAAAAATAGAGGGGCAGTTATTTCCACAGATAAATACATTTTGTTAGGTGGACTGTGGCTTTGATGGATTGTTGGTATCAATGACAATTTGAAGATTCTAGAGACTTATTGCTATTTGCACAGGTACATGATGGTACAGGTACATTTTTTGAACTTTGAAAAAAGAGGAAGGAAGTCGCATATGTATTGTATGTGTGTTTTGTGGTGAAGTAATGGGGCAGTGTAACAAATAAATGTTTTTAATGACTTTGCAAAATTAAAAAAAACTAAAAATTGTCTTAGGAAGTACATATTTAGTTTTTGCTGTTTTCTTTTGTTTGTTTGTTTTTTTCTTTTTTGGTGTGATTTGTTAAATCTGGAAAAATTAAAGCCTGATTGGACCTTCTATGCCACACATTTCCACTAATAAATTATGTTATAAAACAAGAAAAAGGATTTTTTTTTTTTTGAGCCACACATAAAATGGAAATCTGAAAGGTCAAAAAAAATTCCAGTATCTTCTACTTCTTGCCTCTCACCTGTCTCCATGTGTCTGTGTCTCAGGTGGACTTTGAGCTGGAGTCTCTGATGGAGAGGAAGGAGGAGGAGCGGGAGGAGCTGATGGACTGGTGGAAGATGATGTCAGAGACACTGAACTTCTGAAGCGTTTGTCTGACTGACGATCGGACCGTCCGCACATCGATGTAATATATTCAACATTCTGTGTGCCCGTCCACTTTAAACAAACAAACAAAAAAAAAGAATATATTGTCTCTTATTTGTTTCCATTCTCTTTCAATCATTATTTTAATTGATTATATTGTTTATTAATGTAACGGTTTGCCTCATACTCCTGTAGATCGTTTGAATATCCTGCAGACACACAAACATAATATACTGACGGACACGGGAGGGAGGAGTATGCAGGAAGTTTGTTGGCAGCGAGATCGGTGTTGATTTCTGTGGTATTGTGTTCTTTATTGTACATGTGATTGGTAACCATGGCACCCATCTATATAACCAATGAGTGACTGAGTAACTATGTATGTAAAAGAGGTGTTTACATCATTACCACACGGCTCCGTCCATAAGAATTCGTCTTTTTTCCTGTTTTAAATGTCTCTGTTTCTCCAGGCTTTAGTACAAATATAAACACACAACTCTAGTGCACACAAAAACACAACTGTAACTTGCACACACACACACACACACACACGTGCACACACACTCTTTCTCTCTCTGTTTCTTTCCTGTAATATAAAAAAAATACAGCGCTATGGTTTTGAGATGATCAGGGACATTAAAAACACTGTAAAATCACTGTAAACATTATATTGTAAACAATCTATACAGGCAAGCTCATTTCCCTGTATGTTATTGATGTTGAGATTTCTTCTTTTTTTTTTTTTATCTGACTGCACAGCACAGCTTTGATTTTAGCACAAGATGAATGGTTCTAATATATATATACTGTATTTATGAACTAGGTATAGCAAGAAATGTGTGGTTTTTGTAACTAAGAAAAATCAAAGAAAACAAGGCCATGACACCTATAATAAATCTGTCCACCTCAGTCTACCCAAAGCCATTCCTTCGTATGTGCACTACACAGGGAACACGGTGGTACATGAGGGACTGTGGTACATGTAGAAGCTTTTTTTTTTTTTTCAGGGATAAATTAGCACTAATGCTCTGAGCGTACTGTATGGATCCAGTTCACCTGTTCTGAGACCACAGAAAGAATATATTGAATGTATAGCTATAATAGAAACAGTTACAAATATAAAGAATGAACTGATCAATAAAACCCCCCTCTTTATGTTGTCAAACTACAGTCTCGTCGCCTTTGTTTTCGCCTGTTTAGGTGAAAGTAGCCACCCCAGGAAAGTGTCTACGTGTGTTAAATTGTGTATTGCACCTCTAAATGGTGCACACTAGTAAGGACAAGGCATTTCCCTCCTGTATTAATGAATAAGTCTGAATTTAGAAAAGCATTTTGTTGCTTGCAAGGAAAAAAACTGTAATTGAAATAGGGTGAGTTGGTGCCCCCTACAGTTGATATGGTATATTTAGGATCCTGTTTTTGTAGAGGTTTATCACAGTTCTGGGTGTGAGTGAAAAAAAATTAGTCAGATAAACGTTAGGTATTATTATCATTATCATCGTCAGATTATCTTGAATAAGTGGGTCATGATTTCTGAAAAGAGACACTGCTTTTGAGTTTTTCAGGTGCATTTTTGGCACTTAAAACACACTGAGTCATCCCAATATATTAAAGTGAAAGCAGGTGGGGGTCAGCAACCTTTATTATCAAAAGAGCAATTTTTGGCCAAAAGAAGTTAAAAAATTAACCAAAAAACAAATTTGCCTTGTCAAAACTAGCCATTGGAAAATTTAGAGGAAAAGGTGTTGAGTCATAGACTAAGGCGTTGGTGCACATTTTAGCTGACATAATATTAAAACATAGATACTGTACTATATTAGAATTAAGTAATGTGTTTGACTGTATTAAAATATACATTTGATACACTACATGATGTGATAAACCAGTAATAATTTTAATATCATCAATATTAAATTTCCCTCAGAAATGTTTTCGATTGTCACCAAATAAAATATGGTGAAACTGTTTAGCCTAATATAGTGTTTTGTAAGGCTGCAACTAACAATTATTTTCATTATCATCAATTAATCGATTAGATTGGTTCATGAAATGTCAGAAAATGGTGGAAAATGCTGACCAAAGTCCAAAATGATGCCTTCAAATGTCCTGTTTTGTTCAATTGACTTTTTTTTTTTTTTATTAAAATGGACTAATTATTTAAAAAATTATCAAAAACAGATGCAGATTAATGTAATAGTCGATTAATAATGGATCGAGATCACTGTTGCAGATCTGAGTGTTTAGTGTTCGTTGTTAGGTTTATTCGTTTGTCCAGCTGTTCCTGCCTTTGTTGAGCACAATTTATTGATTGATTAATTGATTTAAAGACAAAAAATGGCGAAATTTCCACCCAGTGAAGACCTCTTTCACTAGAGGCCATGACAGTGAATTGGTAATAGTGTGCGCAGTGTGCATTGTAGTATATTGATATTTATTTAAACTGTAATCCTACTAAAAATGCCCGTTTTTCCTAAATGTATCTGATTACGTATGATTTTTTTCTATCTGTAACTGTAATGGAATAAAGTTAGTTTTTTGGTATCCAGATTACATAATCCAGGTACATGTAAACCGTTACTTAACAAACCTGGTTTTATGGGATTATTAATCTGTATATTTTGTGTGCAGACAACACACAGATCACAAATTAGCTCAGCATTAGCATTAGCTCAATGGTTGCTAAGAGACAAAATACGAGTAGTTCTATTCCTGGCCGCTAGGCGGCAAAACAACTTCCTAATAAGTTACCGGATATACAGAATTTAATTTATCAACAAAACACCGGTCTGATAAAGTTGTTAAGGCTATTGTATCAGCAAACAGTTGCATATTAACACATCCAACATACGCAGAGCAACTTTATTGCCCCCATGAAGTCGCGTTTTTGTCTGCCTGATGAATGTAAGTAGAGTTAATATATTTAGTTACCCTTTTTGCTCTGGTTTGGTCTCACCAGTTAGCTAGCTCGATAAATGCTAAATGTTCATCATTAGTTCTCATCATTAGCTAGCGTTAGCCAGTAAATTTGTCTAATTATGTTTGGTGCTTTGCAGGTGACAAAACGGTAAGGTTTATTTTCTTGGAAATGGTTATTAAATTGGATTTAGTGTGGACATAAAACATCCTAGTGCCCTGAGTGTATGAGCTTTGAACCTGTCTTTGGTAGCCTGGTCTCTCTGGTACCTTCTTCCTAACTGCAGCGGGGAAATAGGCTGGTGTCCAGGTAATTAGGCTCCTTAATTATTCTCCTAGCCTTATTCTTGCATCCTTTAGGCTGGGTACGAGCTACTCTTTGCATGAACCATTGTTCGGTGCTGTTTCCGTTGGAGGCAGTCATTTTCTCCATCAGATTAGAAATTCCTCAGTATTTGAGGAGATACCTAGAATACAGTAGTTTATTTATTTGTGGCTGATCAGATGTCTCTTAGGATTGTGTGGGTGTGGACACACTGTTTAAATTGACATCGCTCTTACGCACCTGTTAGTAATTACAGCTTTATCATTAAAGCACATGGTGGGTTCAGTGACCTCATGTAGCGTGAGTCTAATCAGTGAGCCTAACTGAAAACACCTGTGCTGGTTTAAATAGACTTGCAGAGAAACAACAGTGACCAATCAGGGAAAAGGTCAAGAGAGTTACAGTAGAATTGTCTTTTCCATTAACTCATTAACTTAGTATAGACAGGATGAATGTATGGACAGTACATGTTTTCTTAAACATGGCAATCTTTTGAGATTTCAGTCCTTGTTGATTTGGTGACACCTGTAGTTACGGATGGTTACGTCAGATACGGTTTTATACTACAAGTCACAGAATTATGGGTGCAGCATAACAAGCCATTGTTATTTCAATAAAGAAGTCAGGCAATAATTGACCCGTTTACATTATTCTGTGAACAACTGTGATCTGATTTTGTGCTGTGTGCATAAATGTGTGTTATCAGCAGTGCACAGTGAAAGGAGTTGGTAACCTTGCTGAGAAGATGATGGTGGTGTGCATCCTGGTGCCTGCAGCTGTTCATCTAACAGCTCACTGTGGCTTCCCCTTCTTATTCTGTTAATCCCTGCAATAATGATCTGCTGTCAAAAAATGGCAAAAATTGCAGTGTAGACGCATTTTTGATGGACAATAGCAGCAAGTGCTAATCTTGACAAACACATTGCATTTCCTGTGACTACTTCATTATAAAAGTCGGTGACTAATTAATAGTACAAGTCAACTCATTTTTCATCAGCTAAATTATTTTAATGTGAAGCTGCAGCAGTGGGAAATGTTCAGTTTGCATTAGCAACAAGCCCACTGTCGCATTCAGATACGGATATCTGTTTATAGAGATTACATAAGCCTCAAATGTCACCACAGACACCTAATGGGACTTTTTTTTTTAACCTTGGCTACTCTAGACTTATATACTTCTGAGAAACCTAAATTTAAGAGCACAAACCTTTTGACACAGCTTACTTTGCTCATAACTTCCCTTTCTATTCCCAACTATGTATCTTTAATAATTACTGACTTTTTTCAAGTGTATCCTAAATTGATTTATGTCATTACTGCACATACTTCGAATAACAAGTAATAAGTTATTGTTGAGTTGTGAATTGTAAACATTCGAACATGTTTATTAGTGTAATTCAATCAAATCAAATCTTAGTGAGTATGAGTTTATATGTAAAAGGAAGTCTGACTTTAGCTGTGAATCCAGGTGTAAAGGTAGATACTGTAGCCTGTATCTTTCTGTGTCCTACTGTGTGATTGGTGGATATATTTGCATCCTTCAGCCTAAAGCAGGAATGCATTGTTACAGGAGTGTATTGTTAAGTATTCACCTCTCTGCACAAACACACACACACACACACACACACACACACACACACACACACACAGACACACACACACACACACACACAAACACACACACACACAGAGCAAGGGTGGCACTTTTAGTCCAACTATGCAGTTGAATCAGCTGTTTTAGCATTAGATGCTAACTCTGCAGATCAATGTCCCCCTCGGTCTATTAGTCATACTGGCCCTATTAGCATCTGCTATTAGCATCTCCTCATCAATACCATTGATCAAGCTGCTCTGGTTTCAGGACAGAGTGGGACACAGAGGAGACCTGAAGAGAGAAAGTAGGATATTAATCTGATCAGACAGTCAACAACAGTCGAAGGATGTTGCACAACAATAGATGATGTTTTTCAGAATTAAGTCTGCGTGATGTAACTTTAGTCTTACAAGAAGAAAGACAAGTTTATTGAGATTTTGGAGTTAGGTGGAACGTTGTGTCAAAAGTAAATGAAAACAGAATGCAATGATTTGCAAACACATTTCGATCTATATTCAGTTGAATACAGTACAAGATATCTAATGTTAAATTTGATAAATTTAAAAAAAGTTGGGACGGGAGCATGTTTACCACTCTGATACATCAACTTTTTTTTAACACTCAGTAGGTGCTGTGGAATTATTTACCCTTCTTGCTTGATATACGACTTATTGTGTTTTGTGCTTCATAATGCATCATACACTTTCAATGGTAGACAGGTCTGGACTGCAGACAAGGCCAGTCTACTACCTGAACTCTTTTACTGTGAAGCCACGCTGTTGTAACACGCAGAATGCATCTTGGCATTGTGTTGCTGAAAAAGCAGGGATGTCTCTAAAAAAAGACATCATCTATTTGTGGCTCCAGAACATGTATGCACCTTTCAAGATTATAACAGATGTGACAGTTTCCATTGATGCCATGGACACTATCACATTGTGAATCATTGCATTCTGCTTTTATTTACTAAGTATTACACAGCATCCCACCAATTTTGGAATTTGGGCTTGCAGATTGGAAATGACTGGACAATTAGTCAATCATCAGAACTTTTCATTATCAGTCGATTGCGTGAAACATTTCTCCAAACAAAAATGCCAATTATTCGCTGGTTAATACAATATAATAAATAAATAAATAAATGTGAAGATTTGCTGCCTCTCTGTTTTATATAACTCTACATTATATCTTTGACTGTTGGACAGGCAGGAAATCTGAGTAGGTATTTTTCAGTATTTTGAAATATTGTCGGCAGACTTCCCAGTAGGAACTGTTTTTGTGTCAAAAAACTCTGCAAACCCTTGTTTTTTGTTTGTTTGTTTGTTTTTTCTTTTTAGTTTTTCTTTAAATATAAAACTTTTCTATATTTTAGAGATTCAGTTTCAGTGAGATATTGTACTCCAAAACTGTTAACAACACAGATAATATCAGACAAAAAATACTTTTTGCATAGCAGATATTATCTGCAATTTGTTTTTTAATGTATTTAAGAAGTGCTTTTGTTCATTTGTAAGTTTACACTCTGGCCTGATGGCATAGATGTCCAGTGTGACAGCAGTCCGTGTTTATTTGTCATTTCTCTTTTATTCCTGCAGATGACAGTAGTGTGCTGATGACCTGACAATCACTGAGAGGACATTGTCTCTGAAATGAATGTGAGTTAAGTCTCTTCAAAGAGCCAACTCAGTGTCTGCAGCCCCTTTGTAAGAATCCACTGCTTGGTCATGAATCATTATTTGTACGTGGATATGAGGTCTTGCATCAAAGGAAGTGGCTTTTGTTAGATGTGGAGTTTGTGGGCTTTGTGAATGTTCCTCTTTAGAGAGTGGTTTCCCCTTCAGAGCCCACCAACCTCCAGAGGTTCAAAGTTGCTGCAGGCCCATCTTTTCAACAACCTCAAGTCACTGGAAAGTTTTTACCTATTTGTCCAAAAAAAAAAAATGCATGTAATCTTTTTAATTTGATATTTAAGAAAAGGTGGGATTTGTAGCCTTGACAACAATAATAACCATTGAGAACACCAAACAGTACATCCTCTCCTCTTATTTGTGTGTGCCTGCTTACTTTCAGTTTGGCATTAAGAATGGCCAAGGATCAGTAGAGCAAACTGCCAACAATGCTTCACTGAAAAACACTAAGTCATCAAAGTTTACTTACCCTACCTCTAAAATAGTGTCAGTGTTATATATTTTTTTAATACTTTATTTTAGAAATGGCATTTAATGTAGGTAATGTGATTCATCATGATTAGTGAGTTGATCATTGGAATGAAAATGTGTTAACATCTTTTTTTTATGTAACTGTAGTGAGACAGAGACTCCAGCATTAGGCCTAATTTTGTTTAGATTACTATAAAACCAAAACCATTTTGCTGGACTGGATGTACAGAACATGATGCAGATTTTGTTTTGTATTCAGTAGTAATAGCTCTCTCTACCCCTGTACTCTTTATTTCATGTCAAATGTTCTGATGGGACATGGCTTCAGATAATGCATCAGAACTGGCATTCTTATGAAGATGATGACAACAGGACAACAGACTCTAAAACGCCCTGATTACCAAAAGGTCCAGTGTGTAAGATTTGTGTGCAGAATATGGCAGAAATTTAATACAATATTCAAGTATGTTTTCATTATTGTATAATCACCTGAAAATAAGAATTGTTGGGTTTTCTGTTTCTCCTAATGTCCTAAATTTTTTCTTGTTGTCTTTTTGCATTTGAAAACTGGTCACAGTCACTTAAATTATTTGGGAGATCCTGTAACACTGTTTTCCTGTGACACTCCAACAGTGTTTTGTGGACTAAAAAACTAAACCTGAACTTCAATCAGCATGAGGATGAGTAGAGGAGGAGTACGAGTGAATTTTTATTTTTGGTATCGGCACATACTCATACTGCATCCCTAATATACAGTAGCATTTCCCAAGGCCAAAACAGAGAATCCTGTCCACAATTGTATTTAATAATATATACTGTAAATTGTTAACTATTGCAGGTAAGGATGAATGTAAATGTGACAAGTAATTATACTGATTTCAGATGATGTTCCAGCCTTCTGAAATATTGTAACTTATAGTTACGGGGGCTTGAATAGGAAAAACAAAACATGGAAATAAATCACTCAGGAAACTAACTTCTCTGTTCTGTAAGGGTCCAAACTGTAATTGATGATACCGTCTTTTCCTGTAGGTGGTGCAGATTGACAGGTGTAGAACAGCCCCTCCCCTCCTGTGAAGAATCTGCTAAACATGACTGTGTGAGTCTGCGAATGCTTTTCAAGAGCTGCTGCTTCACATTTAATGATTTCACAGTAAATTTATTCACAGGCTGGAGGAAGACGTCAAGTTAATTTTGAGTACCAAAGTTGTTTGTTGATGCTGTAAAGCCTTTGTAAAGAAATTCAACTGTCTCACACACACACACATGCACACGCATGCTCACACACACACAAACACACACAAACACTCAGAGTCTAAGGTCCTCGCTGCTTATTTCTACAGTCTCTCTGAAAGGAAGCATATCTGCAGGGAGCAGAGGCCAGGGCGCGCGCGCACACACACACACACACACACACACACACACACACACACACACACACACACACACACACACACACACACAATCCCAAGTTCCTGAAGAAATGCAGTGTCAGCAAGGGACTACAGTTTACATTTACACACACGCATACAGCACCTTGGGCTTTCAGAGCAGTGAGGTGGCTTGAACAGGAGGATTCAGTCTGTTATGGAGTTTTTGCTTCTTCTTTCTCTGTCACTGTTCAGTTCACTAAAATCTAACTCAGCATCATCTGGTCTTTTGTCCAACTGTCATCCTCTTTTTGCAGAGTTGAAAAAAATGTCCAACAAATAGTTTTAGTATTTAGTCTTCAGTGGTTTTGTGTGTTGACTGGGGTGGTATTAGGTCACCTGTCTCCAAGTGAAATTTCAACACACAATACTTAAAATACAAAGAAAAAACAAGTTCATTATCATTATCTAGGCCCTCTCACCAAAGGTATCTATCTATCTATCTATCTAGCTATCTATCTATCTCTTCCAGGCCCTGGAAGTACACATGTACCTGCATTATGTCCACTAAATGAAAGCACAATAGTTTGACCGATTTGATAAGTCATAATTTTTATAATGAATTCAGTGACATCCCACAGTTGTAAATGGTAGCTGGCTGTGTTAACTTTCACATTCTCATTGTTTGTCTTTGTTTTGTTTTAGTCAAGATTTAGTCAGTGGAAATTTTGGTCAGAGTTTTAATCATAATTTTATAGTTTTAGTTAATTTCAGTCTCTCATTTTAGTCATGTTTTAGTTGGAATCTATTTTGGTCACTTTAAATTGTTTACTTTATTGAATTATTCATTTATTTCATTTATTCTTTATCTTTAAACAAAGTTTTATGAATTGGATAGTGTGGCTCTGTGTTTATTCATTCTACATGGAGCTAAAACTAATACTGAATTATGTTAAATGTTTGCTGACTGAGTTAGTGTCTGTTAATGGGTTGTAAGAAATCATAGATACTTTAGAGAGAGTAGACGTTCAACTGTGAGCTCAGCCACACTATCATTAGCCTACTTTTAATTCTGAAGGACACATAACATACATGTTATCAAATCAATCAACTTATGTAAACACAGGTCATCTCTTAGTGCTTTGAGATGGCTCATTATTGTGAACTAATAAGGTTGTCCACCTGAACAGAGCCAACAGAGCAATTTCGTCAGGGCAAAATAAAGAGGTTAGCATAGATACCGTGATAGCATTAGTTATATGGGAACTGGAGAGTTTCTTCATTGAAAGAAGAGCAAAGAACAACCCTGAAGGCTTGTCTAGAAGGAAGAGATGTTTTCGCTCTTATCTTAAGTGGCTTTGGCAAGAGTTGGTTGAAGTTAGTCTGTGTTAGATGTGACAGACAGATGATTCATCCAATCACCTGCCAAGTGTTTTTTGAAAGTGTATGACCTTTTCCGAACAGTTTCTAGGGAAAATTTCTCAAATGGTTCTGTGAAACAAACCATCTGGCGTGTCAGGTTACAGATACCCAGCCCTACCTGAAATTAAGAAAGTCTTTTTGGTCTTTCTCCACCAAGGCCACTGTGTTGCACGACCATGTTTCTACAGTAGCCCAGAGCAGCCAAACCAAACATTGGCCTTTTGCAATTTTTTGTGAGTTTTGCTACCACTGTAGTTTCTCTTGTCTACTTGAAAGGGGAGGGTGAGGCAAGAAGTATTCAGTTCATTCATCTACAACCCACTAAATGCGTCTAAATCCTACACACTGGTCCTGTAACACACAGACATGAGAGTGGTATCAGTCTTCTCATCCAACTCTCACAAAGACAAATGTTGAACAATTCCTTCAAATAGTGTGGAAATATTCTTTTTCTAACTTTGAAGGTTAAGTGAAATTTATGGTAAGGGTGTAAAAATCAAAGTTCAAGGAAAGCTGCTCCTCTGAGCGCTGCCCTACATCATTTCATAACGAACTGAACCTGGGAAAACGTTAATTCTATCATTTCTGTTTTTCTTTTGTTTTTCTTTTCTTTTCCTCCTTACAGCTGCTACATTTTATTTACACCAGCATGCATCCTGCATTCATTCTTCTTCTCCCCTGTTGGTTCATTCTGGTGGCACGGATACAAAAGCGGTCCGTGTCATCTTTCCAAACGCACGACCAGGATCATGAATGTGAGCCACCAGCTGGCACGTGCGCACCCCCGCAGTCACGCCCACATGCACGAACGCACAAGAGGCAGCGGAGGAGAGATGAAGGTGGAGAATCTGAGCCCTGAGAGGTGCTGAAAGGAGGAAATAAGAGCAGGAGAGAGAGAATGGCACGCACAGCTTGGCATTTAAACAGAGGATTTCCTCTCTGTACCTCGTCTTCCCTCCGCTCTTTCTGTTTACATAAGGAGAGACTGTGTGTGTGTGTGTGTGTGTGTGTGTGTGTGTGTGTGTGTGTGTGTGTGTGTGTGTGTGTGTGTGTGTGTGCGCTTTCTCCATGAACACAGGACAGCAGCAGCCATCATTTACATTAAAAACTAAAAGAAAGTTTCACACCATGTTTAGTGGAAGTGTAAATCAATAAGTTGCTTAAACTTTTCCCTTAAACTGCCTCAAAGCAAATACCTTTTGATAGTTTTTTCTTTATGTTACCAGTCAAGCTTAAGAAAGAAAGTAATAAAGAAATTAAACTTCTTAGGTATTTGTTGAGCTGCTAAACAATATCTAAGCATTATCATCCTCTGTCGTACTCCTCTGTGGTGTCAGCAGGCTGTCTTCCTTTCGCGTTTTAGCCAAAAGGTGATGGATGTCTCTGGCCACCCCTTTGCTCCCTCAGGGGGAATTTAATAAAACACTTAAGACACTATCGGAGTCAGCAGGCCTGAGAGAAAACATAATATTATCTTTTTCTTCTTACCTCAGGTATTCTTATCATTTCTGCCCTTCCTCTGTCTCCACCTTTTATCAGTTCACAAATGTATGAGACAGCATACATTGTAGAAAACGTTGCAAGTTTGTGGGTTGTGGAGAATTGTTCGTTGGCTTCACCACACAGTATTAAAAACAACACAAGACAAGTAATAATGAGCAGGACATACATAGCACCAACATAAAAACATTTTAAAAAACTTGGATAGAATTATTTTAGGATATAGAAAAAAGTAGCTGGATGCATAATCCAGATGATGAAAGTGGTATAAAGAACCTATGCAATCAATATTGCACAGTAAAAACCTCTTATAGTGGCCTCATTCTTGAGAACTGGGACAAAGCTGTATTTTGAGGTGATTTTTATGTTTACTCTTCAGTTATGTTGGGAAAACATATTTTAGCATAGTCTAGCAGACTGAGCAGATTACACAAGGTAGCCTGAGGAACACCAAGTTTCACCGCTCCATCTCGTTGGCTCGGTTTTGGATGTTTGTTATAGACTTTGAGGAGACTATGCACTTCATGGAGAGAACATTTCTGTTTTAATTTTAAGTCATGATTTCACTGTGCGAACTACACCTGCCAGCTGGAAGCAGACAGGTGCATGACGAGGCAAAATACCATGGTAAACTAAACTAAAAGAAAATACAATTACTGTAGTTATAAAATTCTTTCTCCATATGTTGTCATACATGACGAAATCCAAAATGATCACTGTGAGCTGACCACTTACTGTAAGCAAATTATTTTAACAGCATTTGTCCATGAATGATTCTGTCTGAAGATGATTGAAGCAGTTGATCACTGTGATTGTGATCAATATAGCTTTCACTGTTATTGCATTTAGCAGGAATGGCTTGCTTCACATAATTTTGTGGCTCTTTCTTGAGGATGAAGGCTCCAGCAAAAGATGGGAAGGATCAAGGAACAGCAGGAACAGCAGGTGCTACCATGTGCAGGTGAGTATTTGTGTGTTCATACTGTGCAGTTTTTCATTGACCCTCCAATGGTCAGTGCACTGTAGGTCCTCCTGTTTCAGATTCCCTTTGTAAAACAAAGTTTCCATGCATTGAGTGACTACATTAGTCACAGTGGAAATGAACAAATCACCAGTCGTTGCTTGCACTACTTCCTCTTCTTCCACTTGTTCATAGTCTTACTCATCACTGTGCGCGTCAGTCCTCGAAAGCTAGCGAGCAGCTTGCTTTTTACCAGACACTGTATACCTTAGCAACCAATGACTTTCCACAACAATTTAGATGAATTTGTTTCATGTGATGTGTTTTTCGTTTTTTACTCTAATCTGATAGGCTAGGCACATATGAGAGAGGGTTCCCAAAAGATACAACCATCATCTCCTGACATCTACATGTGGTGAAGACTAAGTTAACTTTACACTCATTTCCATAAGGTTAGAATTAAACTTTTTACCACCTCTGTTTTTTGCTGTGTTGCCTGCTGTCCTAAATTGTTTGAGGGATGATTCACTCATGTCTCATGAAAAATTAGCAAGGCAGAACTTTGGGTCACACAGTGTTCATTGTGTCTTCACCAAAAGAAAACTGCATAAATTGTTGATCATTCTAAGTAGTTCTGTAAATCTATTTTTGAGTATCAGACACTCTCCTCCTGGAGGCGTAAAGGGGCATGAGTTAGAATTCATTAGTTTGCAGCAGCATGGTACGTCTGGTTATGTTATTTCAATGTTTTGGTTTCTTTGAATGCTATGTTCAACCTGCCTATCCTGTTTTGCTCAAAAATATGTTACTACAACTACTACTGTTGCTACTGGAAACAAGGTTGATGTGAGCCAGGAGAGTGAGCCGAATAAACAAGACAATAAGCTGAATGCTAAAACAGTTTGTTGAGCTGAGAAGAACTAGAGTATTGGGTTATAATACTGTGTGGGTTTGTCACTGAGAGTGACCCGTTTTGCATACCCCTATTTATAAAAATACTGATTAATTCAGCTTTCTGAAAATTGTCAGGTCAACAGCCCCATTATTAAGCCATGTCTCAAAGTCCACCTCCAGTCAGGTTTTAAATAATATGTAATGCTCTAATAAATTGTCTGATATGTTTTTTGTTTTTTTTTGCAAAATAAGTTAAAATACCTTGTTAAAATGTGTTACATACAGCTCTACACCTTGCCCTCATTTAGTATTTAAGAATTTGTGAATATGCAAATAGTCAGACATGATGTTTATTGCCTATTTCGCTCCTGATGTCTTGTAACACATGAAAAACACCACATGGACATACTGACGTGGTTAAAAACATGATTTTCACTGCGTGGGGTCGTAAAGTTCTGGCTGCTAACCTATTTTCTTTAGAGATATAGTTTGATAAAATGATGATTGTTTAGAACATAATAAGCATTTGGAGGATAATGCTGCAGCTGTGGTTTGAGAAGTTTCTGTAGATGTTTCTCTGCAGTGAAAATTGGTCACCAAAACTCTTTTAATTGGAATGTTTGATATTCAAAGAATGGATTTTGGGCACACTGTGTGCCTTTGAAGTTAAACAAGTACAGTGCAAACCTTATATAGAATTGATGGGAAAGTGTGTTTGAGGAAAACAAAGCTAATAATAGTGCTCCAATACCTGCAGACCACAGCACTTGGGGGGAGTCTCGAGGGGCTGCTGCTCAGATCGAGGGTTCCTCCTGAAGTGTGTGTGTGTGTGTGTGCGGTTTCAAGGAGGGGTGGTGGTGGTGGTCAGTGTGCTGGGTCAGAATGCTGGCGAGGTACTTTCACAGAGTTTCAGAGACGCACTGATCGATAAATGCTTTAAATAGGGACACAAATACCTGCACACAGCATTAATCTCAATAGCTGGATCCTATTTAAGAAGGAAGCATTTTGCTGAATAGATTGGCTGGATGGCTGCAACCACACAGAGCTACAGTAAGTGGTTGGAGAGGCCCAAACACCACTCAATGCCTTCCCCAGTGTTAATTAGCAATTGCTCAGGAGGGAAATCCAGACCACAAACACACTCAAACACACATAGGAACACACACACACACACACACACACACACACACACACACACACACACACACACACACACACACAGTGTTGTTCAGGGATCTTTCCACACAAGGCTCCACGTTTTGGATTATT
Source organism: Lutjanus erythropterus (assembly GCF_056507025.1). Taxonomy (NCBI): domain Eukaryota; kingdom Metazoa; phylum Chordata; class Actinopteri; order Lutjaniformes; family Lutjanidae; genus Lutjanus; species Lutjanus erythropterus. The sequence goes on along the minus strand of NC_139319.1, from coordinate 13,063,766 downwards.
AAGTTTTAGATAACTTAATTAATGGCCACACTTCATAAATTTTATGCTGCACAAAATTAACAGACAAACCAACACTTATTCCAGGAGGATGTTAGTGTGGCTCAGGAGTTTTTTTAGAACAGCTGATCTGTTAGTAAATAAAAGCTAACCGTACGCGATGCACCCTTAAAACTGAACCAGTAAAATAAACCAAGGCAAATATCACACGTCATTCAAAAGACCCTTTCTTTGGAGAGTTGTGGTATCGATGAACAAACACTCAACACACTTTATAAACAACAAAAAAGACAAGGGATGACCTTCTAAGTGATTGAGACTCTTTTCCAATGAATCACGAGTTGAACCAATTACAGAACCAACTAAACTTGTTAATCCTGTTCCTATCATTGGTTGTAAAGCTATTACCCCAATTTACAACAGTATAAAACAAGGCACTGGATAAAGAATGTACATAGAAAACATTTAAGATATATTTACAGATTATGGGGGACTTTTAGCTGTGCTCATGGGTCTATGGCAATGTCGATTGGTCCATCTACTTCTTTGGTTTGCTATTGGATGGATTGGCATGAAATTTTATATAAATATTTATGGTTTCCAGATGATGAATCGTACTTTGGTGCTCAAAGTGCCCCAAAATCATATTATGTTACATTCAAGTAACAAAGCTCTCTAATAATTACGACAGGAGCAAAATAGAAAGTCTAGTGATGCAGTTATAGAGCAACAAAGTCCATGAGGTGAGGAAGGTTGAAGCGTCAAAACATTGGACTAGAAGGCTGGGGATATACTTGGTTTTTAAGTGCGTATTTATGCATGCATAATTTCGAACAACCAAAGGTCCAAACGAACACAGGATACGCTAGGTAGCCATGATGTGCGTGAATGCGTAGTTTAAAGCAAGTGTAGCTCCAGCCTAACAACCAACAGTCAACATTTTTCTTTCCATAAACTTAACCACATGTTTATTATTGTAACCATCACAAAGATCCTCCAACCATGTGGTTCTGTGTGGCACAGACAAATGATATCATTATGCCGATAGGGGCATTGGATCAGAAAGTGTGTTGTTTTAGCAGGCACGTATATTGTTGAATTTAGAGAACTTGTTAAGTTTGGTACACACATTTATTGTATGGCCCGGTCATACTGAATTGTAAACATTTAAGTGATCCCCAGTTTTTATGTAGCCACCATCAGGTCAGATTTTTATGCGAAACAATGCGCTTGTGTGGCTCAGGTGGTAGAATTCTGACAAATTTGAAATTGATGGGTTCAATAAAAACTCCCAGATATTTGTAGGAGGAAACACTTCCACCCTGCTGATTTTGTTCCACCCTTCCTCATAACAACCACCTCCTTCAGTTTACAATATGAAGGTTCAAGTTGTCACCTGTTTGTGGGACAAAAATCAGGAGTGTGTTGACCTCCACTAAATACACTCCTGCGCGCGCGCGCGTGTGTGTGTGTGTGTGTGTGTGTGTGTGTGTGTGTGTGTGTGTGTGTGTGTGTGTGTGTGCTGCTCTCCAGGGGATTTGTGTCCATGCCCCGGCCGTGTGTAGTGGACAGCTTGCGGCTGGATTGATAGAGTGACGTCAGCGCGCCGCTACCTCTCCCTGGGGCAGGATTAGTCGGGAGCAGCAGAGACAGCGCTCCGGTAATCTCACGGTAATAAATGGGGGGAGACGGGCACGTTCGGAGCTGCCGGTACCGAGTGACACCGGAGGGCCCCTGAGACCCCTGAGAGGACCCCTGCACATGACGCATGATGGGTCTCTTCTTCATTCCTCCTCCTCCTCATCCTCCTCCTCCTCCTCCGCAGCAGCAGAGCAGCCGGGCAGGTAAACGCAGCAGGTAAGCTGTGGAGACGCAGGTTGAACTCGTCTCAGGAGGATTTACCTTGGCAAGGTGTTCACAGGCTGCACCGCTTGTCTGTCAACAACTGCTGCTGTTTTATTTTTACTGCTTGTGTCTGACTGAAGGTTGTTGCACTGGGGAGATTATGGGTGCTTGTTGACAACTTTACAGTCCGTGCAAATTTAAGGGAAAAAGAAACCAAGTTTAACAGGCTGTAAATGTTCCTTTTTCTTTACCCTACAATTTTAAAAGTGTCTTTGATTTCACACACGCAAAACAAACTCGTGGTAAATAGAGTAAAGGTCCCTTCGGGGTGCTGTAGGACTTGTGGGTACCAGTGATGCAGTGAAGGATCATGAACCCGCATGAACTCCGTGCACTCATCTGTTGATGACCGACCTACTGCTGGCAAGGTTAATATTTATGACAGATTACCAGTCTGTCATTCATCATAGAGAGTGACAGACTGATGCAGCTCTATTGTAAGCCTGTCTGCCTGCCTGCCTGTCTGCTTGTTTTGTTGTAGAGGCTACTCTGTTGTCACAGTTGGACAGAAAAGGAAGTGGTTCAATTCATCAACTTTGCTGAATGTACAAAAATAAACATAAATCGATTGGTAATTAAGGGTACATTAATTAATAAATAGAATTAACACTCAAAATCTTTAATGAGTGGGGGAGAGCAGGGGCAGAAGTTCCGTCTTTGCAAAGAGATGCATTTATTTAGTTTATTTATTTTTTTATTATTATTATTTTAGTTTTAAGCCATTTCAGTGATTTAAGAACATTCCCCAAACACTCAATAAGGTCATCAGTGTTTTGCTTATTAGTGACCACCCTCTGAATGTCAAGTACTTTTGGCTCTATTTCTTTATCATATATACTGTATATACAGCAGTGGGTTTCAAACTGGGGTCTGGGAACCAACTTGGGTCCTTGAGTGGTTTGTAGGGGTCCCCAACAAAAGGAGGAACAAAATATTTCGATTTCTGTCACAATGTTTGGCAGTACAAACAACAAAGGAAGAAATAGCGTTAACCTTTTTGATTGATTTTAATTTCTATTGATCCTAGTTTGATCTAGAGCCAGAGTGATAGATTGATGAGCAGATATTATATATCAGCATGATGTAGGCCTGTCCTATATTGTTATCGGCTTACATTTTGTCTGATATGTGCCAATATGAAAACTTATTTTTATTTGACAGAACATAAGGCAGAGTTGTTGTTTTTTAAACTTATAGATAGTTCTAATTATTAAAAACCCTGGTGAAAGTTTACTGTTCCAGTAACCTGATGTCATTTCGGATGATCAAGTAAAATTTTCTGTCTCCTTTGCGTATCTTTGCCACAAGTGTTTGATAAGTGCAACTGAGGAATCGCTGCAATATTTGTAGATCTATTAATATTAGATTTTTTTTACCCCCTAATATCGTTATCAGCATCTGTCCCAAAAATCCAGTATTAGTGGGAGTTAAAGTTGAGAATTGATTATGTAGACTTTCTTTATACTGAAAAATATGAACAAATTACTCAGATGGAGGCATTCTTTAAGACAAAATCGTATTGGGGGTCCGTGGCATAATATGGATCTACTGTGGGGCCCCTTGACATGAAAAAGTGCCACTGTACAGGAAAGCTAAGTAGTTCAGCGTGCTGAGGCCTGAGGTGCGCTTCTTTTTACGCACAAATGTAATTAATCTCCGGTTCATTTTTAAACTACAATTAAACTATCCCTTGATCTTTTTCCATCTCTCCCTTTCTTGGACATAAAATGAACAGGCGTGAGGAAGTATATAAGGACAGAGTTGAAATGATCGTAAAGGCAGCCTATAGTCTACGGTCTATGTAGCTACAACCTCTGGGCATTTATGGTTCGGCTGTCACCTACTTGGCACCTGCCTCTAAATAACCAGATAGCACCCATTATGCGCCACGTCTGAAGGGCTGATGGATACTTAAAAACACACAGAACTATTTGTAGCCGCCGTGTTACTTTTACCGCTGCCGGTTTATAACTGTAAGTTCATTGTGTTTTACGGATCACTGTGAATAAAAGGTCCAATAACATGTGGAGATCGGTGCGCGCTTCCTCCACAGACTGTCACCGCGCCGACAGGAGAAGGGAAGAAAGAAAGACAGAGAGCCTGGAGTTTATTTATTAGTGTAGTGGGTTATCCAGATGTGTGCGCTTTCTCTTACTAGTGTGTGTGTGTGTGTGTGTGTGTGTGTGTGTGTGTGTGTGTGTGTGTGTGTGTGTGTGTGTGTGTAAATGTTAAGTGAATGTAGACAAAAGAGGACAGAAGAAAGTTTTGGTTCTGCAGCACTTTGATCAAACAGTGCAGGTATTTCTCGGTGTGTGTGTGTGTGTGTGTGTTTGTGTGTGTATATGTGTGTGTGTAGGCGGTGCGCTGACTCGGGTTGAGAGAGGCAGCACCACTGCCGGACACACAGAGGGAGAGCAGAGGCAGAGGAGAGAGGCTGCACTACAGCTCTCCTGGTTGGAAATCTGCTCGGCGGATGTTTCTCACAGACACTCCGCCGTGCGTCTTTACGCTCAGAGATCATCCAGTCCTCCTGATCCGGTCTCTCCGCTTCTCTGTCCTGTTTTATCCCGCAGCAGCAGCAGCAGCAGCCTCACCTGCGGAACCACAGCGGAGGACAGCGGACACTTTGCTGACTGACAGACACCGGGACGGACACACAGATACTTTTACGATGGAGGGGAGCCGGGCAGAGTAACTTCCAGCAGCAGCCCACGCCGTCGGAGAGGAGAGCTTCACAATGACCCGTTAAATTCCTGCCGCCGATGCTTTCTCAGGAGAGTGGATTGACCATCTCCTAACAGCACAGGAGACGAGCAGAGAGGCCTTTTTATTCGTTTGTTTCAGTCTTCAGATGGACCGAGTGCCCTCGGCACTGGCCGCTAAGATGCGCTGGATCACGCTGATGCTCGCCGGCTTGACTTTCTGGGGCAAAGTGACTATTTGTAACTGTTTCGACTACGAAGAGCCAGACTATGATTATTATGAGGAGGAGAGAGCGGAGACCATTGACTACAAAGACCCGTGCAAAGCTGGTGAGTGCTGCTTTTGCTCTTTTTAATCATGAAATAAAAGTGAAAATGAGTGTTTTTGCGCGGTGATCCTGCCCCTCCTGCCCTCCAGCGCCCTGGCTCTGAGGTGGCACGTGTATGTGTGTATGAGGGATGACAGCCGGTGTGTGTGTGTGTGTGTCCAGATGCCCCTCGCTCCCCACCCTTCATAACCGATAAGTCAGTGTCTGTGGTGATCCCGCGGGTGGATGCCACGTGCAGCCCGGTGACGGTCCTGCTGCTGAGCCCGTGTCCTCCTCCAGAGGTGCACGCGCGCGCACACACACACACACACACACCGTGCGTGCATCACCTGTAGGCAGGATTTTAGGTCCTGATTGTATCTGAAATGTTGGTGCCTATATGGAAAGGCTGGCTGTGCGTGCGCGTGTAAGTTTGTGTGTGCTTTTGCGCGTGCGTCCAGATGTGAAATCAACCATCAGCGAAGATGAGAAACAGCTGGACTCGACTGTACCAAAACACGCGCTGATACACACACACACGCACACACGCACACGCACACTCTCTCTCTCTCTCACACGCACACACACACACACACACACACACACACACACACACATACACACACTGCTGTGATAAAGATTTAGTTGGACATTTAAATACAGGCTGGGGCTGCTGTGGAACAACAGTGTTTGGTCTCAAAAGACAGACAGATGTGTGTCTATATAAAGAAAGAAAGGACTGTCTATGATAAATCATATATTAATGCTTTGATTGTGTCATCTAATTGTTTATTGATTGCTGATTTAAAGTTGAGGTTTACACATTAAAATGTCTGTTTTTTCAGTCAGTCCATATATTTTAGGTGTTTTATAGGTGTGTACGTGTGTCATGTGTGGTGTCTGTGTGTGCTCCACCCAAATGAACTCATCTTTTCAACACAAAGCCTGGAGATTCACTTAAGATTTTATGTAGTTCCTGTATTAAACAAGGTTTTCTGTCATTCCTTTTTTCTTTTACTACATATTGTGTGTCATGTGAATACAGTTTTTGCTGGTGACCAGTAGGGCTGCACGATATGATAAAGAAAAAAAAAAAGTGTTTGTGTGTGTGTGTAACCGAAAGAAAAAAGATCATTTTTGCATCACAAAATTTCATTTGTGCTGAAAAAAACTAAATTAAGGTCATGATTATGTGATATTTGTTGGCGTTTATTCCACACAAACATTTTCATACATCTAGAGAACAAGATTTGCAAGCCAGGGTATCTCTGCAGCACTACTCCATTATGATGCTGTTTTTCTTTTATCAAAAAATCAAAGCCTCTGTGATTTGGATATTGCACTTGGTCATATTGCAATTTTCATATTTTTATTAACTGTGTAAATCTGTCCATTTGCTTATAATTTGAATATTTTCACTTCTGATACCAATATAATACTTTAGTTTCAGTAACGATAGTGGGAATGTACTTTCTGTCGACTGTCTTAGATAGAACGTACAACCTAGCTTTATTTAGGCTATTATTTTAGAAAATAGGTCTTCTTAATTCATCTTTAGCACTCATTCATATAAATTAGTTTTTTCTACATTATTTTTTATTTGATATCTTCGGCCAATCCAATCCATCAAGAGGGAAATGCATCTAAATTGTAAATGCTAAATAAATCTCCTTGTATCCTTGTAAAACAAGATAAAGGCATCATGGTAAAATTATATTCAATAGTTTAGTTGAATGAATAATAAGCAATTGTAAAAGTCTCCATGGTGGAGTGCTGAGGGTGAATTAAACAGTCTCACAGTCTGAGGAGGCTGAGAAGAAGCTGCTCTGTAGTCTGGTGGGACAGCAGTGGATACTTCTGTATCTCCTGTCAGCAGGGTGAGTAGGCTGTGGCTGGGGTGGCTATCATCTTTTAGTTTTCTTTTGGGCTTTGCGCAGGCATCTCACCTCTCCAATAGGTGGTGTCATGATTCTCCAAATCTGCGACTCAATTTGACTTTTGATTTTAAGTTCACAATCCGATTAGATTTTTTTAATTAAAACACAGACGGCTATGCCATGTGTAGACTATCGAATCTTGATTAGTAAAGATCAACAGATCATTTGTTGTATGCCCTGAAAACTGTATTTACATTTTCAAATACTTTAAAAAGATGTGGTGTTGTTTTTTCTTCAGATGTGCTGGAGGCAGCAAGTAGCTGCAGTGGGAGAGAAAAAAATACTGGTAGAACTGCAGATTCTGGCTTTGATTTTGATCATCTTGTTCAATTTTCGATGTAATATTTAGATTGTGACACCACTAGATATCACTGATGCACAGTAAATGGGCACCAGTTATGTTCTGGGTCACCCACTGCAGAGTGATAAAGTTTCCTGAAGAAATACAGCTGTTTCTGAGCTTTATTTTCCATGGTGGAGATGTGTGATGTCCATGACAGGTTCTCTGTGATGTTGATTTCCAGGAACCTAAAACTGTTCACCTGCTCCACCTCAGCTCCACTGATGCAGAGAGGAGTGTATGTCTTTGTCTCCTTTTTCCAAAAGTCAAACAAATGTTGAGCAGTAGGCTGTTGTCTGTGCACCACTCTGCAAGATTTTTGATTTCCTTCAGATGTTACGTCTCATTGTTGTTTGAAATTAGGCCGATGATTGATGTGTCATCTCAGAACTACTGTAATATCAGTGCCTTAGCTTGAGAAAAACAGATATTTAGACACATAGCTTTGACTAAACAGGACAAGAACACTCTCAACAACAACTCTCTGTCCAGACCGTGTAAAAAAGCTCAATAATCAGTCAAGATTTTTGCTGCATGTTAATCCTCCTTCAGCATCATTCCTGCAGAGCAGGTGGAGGAGTCTCTCCTCCTCTCTTCTGTTTGCCTTCTGTTTGTGCACAGTTGCAACAGAGATGTTGTAAGACCAGTAAGCATCTTCTTCATCTAGATTTTTGTTATGGCTACACCCGTCTGACTGCGTGTTGACACGCAGATGTGTTTTTGTGTTCATATGTGTTTTAATGGCACTTTGCAGCCTTAATGTTGTCCATGACGACACGTTGGACTGATAAGAACTCCACCCAGACGGCTGAGCGTCCACACGCTGACCGACACACATTCCTCACATACCAAATACACAAACCTGACAACCCTGGACACTGGCCAGTGTGTATGTGTGTGTGTGCATGTGTGTGTGCATGTGTGCATGTTACACTGATCTCTGTGTGGGTGATTTTATGTTGATACTGCAATCCCATGACTCTGTGGTTTTTAGTTATGCTGGCCTCAGACCCTTACCGTGTGTGTGTGTGTGTGTTTTTGGATGGAAGTCTGGCAGGTTAAAGGGAGACAGTCAGTCTACATATGTTTGAGTAACTGTGCAACTCTTGTAGGTTAAAATAACTGAGTGAGAAAACACAGTCAATGTTTTTATTTGCTGGAAATATCAGTGTACATAAAGAACATATTCATACTGTCGATTTCTCACAGCAGTTGCACACACGGGTATCCCGTTCTCCAGAGCTCTCCTTAATTGATACCTGCCTTGGTTTCTTCCTGTTTAGTAAAAGCACGTGTGCACATTTTGCCAAAGCTTTTATTTTTCATGTTATCTTCAAGGTATTGTTTTGCCTTTTTTTTTAGATAGCTGACTGTATAGAGTAACCAATAATGTAGAGAAAGAGAGTGAAGGGGGGCAACGTGGTAAATCTCCCTGTCTGGACTTGAACCGAGAACATCACATTTACATAGCATGCATGTTGTGTGGAGATTAAATGCAAATCAAATGTTGCCGTCACATCATTCATGCCAATTTGACAGCTCTGTGCAGTCTGTTCTTCCACAAACAACCAAGGGACAGTATGAACATTTGCTGTAGCTACGTAAGACCATGCACATTTACTGTATGTGTGAAAGATTGCAAACATTTTATTCTACCACTCTACATTTTGCTCTTGTCTACATACGTTAAGTTAACAGCACATGGATCACATCTACATCTGTTTGCATCCTTACATTCAAGGTAGAATATTCAGGATTTATCAGCTGCTGTTTGTAAAGACACCAAAGAGAGAGTACATTGCTGAATCTCTTTCCCAGGTCATGGAATATTGGTGTTTTTGGTCGGTTAAGTGTCCTGAACACAGTAAAATAATGAGAGATTACTCTAATAATAGTACCATACGTTGCTTTTTAAGAAAATACTGTTTCCTCTTCCATTCTCTTATATCATGACAAGCTTCTTAATGAGGTAATTTTATTGCATATGATCTGCATTTGCATAGTGTGACGACAAATGCTGCAACGATTAGAAGACTACTAGACTGACAAAAGATTTATCGGTTAACAGAATAGTCTCACCTTTTAGTCGCTGTTGTTAAGCCTTAAGGAGAATCACAGGATTCTTATCCATAGATTAACTTCTCTGTTTCCGTAGAGCGGTGGATGTTCAAACACCTGTAGAGCTTCTCATTTGTGTTGACTCAAAAGTTGGGGTTCAAAGTTAATTCTTGACCTTGGAAACAGCAGCAGAGGAACAACAACAACAATTTTGACAGAGATGGTAAAAGTACACATTCTTTACTCAAGTAGAAGTACAGATGGTTGTGTAAAAACGATGGGTACATGAAGAAGTACTGATTTAACTCCTTAACTCAAGTAAAATTGACAAAGCACAGGCTCTGACATTTATTCAAAGTATAAAAGTAAAACGTAGCCCGCTGAAGGACAGTTCTACCCGTTATTTATGTGCAAAGCTGACTGAAGCTCACCTTTTCTCAGTGGTCGAGTCTCCCTTTTTTCTCTGTTTCATCTTCTTGTGTCCCTTGTTTTGTCTTATTACATCTGTCATGCATGATACACACTGATGGATACACCAAGGAATCATATTTTCAATGTGTAAAACTAAAATAACAAGCCAAGAGTGCAGATATTTGTATTAAAAAGTAGGGAGTAATAGTGAAAAGTAAAAAGCACAGTAATGAAATATTTGTACGTTGTTTGTTTCCAACTCTGAATAAGCAAATTCCAAATCTGATAAGCAATTAATTTTTCATTCAGGTTATTCAAGTATGCTGAGCAAAAATGACAAACATTCACTGATTCTGGCCTATTTATCTGTTTTATTTAAATATATTTGGGTTTTATACTGTTGCTTTGACAAAGCAAGCAATTGTACATTGGCACTGAGAATGTTTAATGGGCATTTTCTATTTTGAGAATGACTTCTCTATTGAATTTTTCCATTAATATATTCACATGATTCACATATAGATGCACAGCAGCTCACTAGATGCATATATTGAATAACTGCATATATGATAGTGTAAACAGAAACCAAATCATTCTTTTACGCTGTCTTATGCTCATGTTCCAGTTACACAACCACATCTCCATAAACATCCCACGGTCAATCATCAACATGTCTCTTCCTATATACATATGTTCTCACATAAAGCTCTATCATCTGAACACAAACACAGATATATGCACACAAAAGCACCAGTTGGAGTCTACACATGAATGTACGTGTGCTAAAGTTGACAAGTTTTCAGTGTCTGTGAAAATACAACCAGAAATGAATTTTTTTTGCATATGAAGATCCATCCATAAATTGAGCAAATAATTAACAGATGAATTGATAATGCAGACAGTTGTTAGTTGCACCCCCCACTTTGTTGTGTGTGTAAAGACTTGGTGGCGGTATCTGTGTGTGTGTGTGTGTGTGTGTGTGTGTGTGTGTCTGTGTGTGTGTGTAGCTCGTAAGAAGTGGAAGCGCGGCTCATTCCAGGCCTGACCCTGTGGCATCGGTCTGAGTGGTTGGTATTCCGCCTCCTGTTTTTGCTGGGAAAACACAGGGGGAATATTTGGCTGTCTGCTTATCTCCTCCGAGTCCCGCGCTGGTAGACAGGAGAACACACACTTCCAGGCCTTTGTGAAGTGATTTCCCTACGCGAACGCACACATGCACACAGACGCACACAGTCGACACACACACACGCAGAGCTCCCTCCATTCACCCGCGCTTATCTCTTCCTGGTTGTCTGCATCCTGCTACTCAGCTGGAGATGACACACACGCGCGCACGCACACACACACACTCGTACAGACGTGCGCGGGCTCACTACGCTCACTCAAGAGTCATTCATGCTTCCTTCCAAATCACTGTTCTCATAAAATGCTCGCACACACGGAGTGAAAGCTAAACAAACCTCGATGTCCGAATGAAGCTGCGGGTCAATTCTTCAGGAGTGACCCGAGAGACCGACTGCCTGTTAGTTCTCCTCTTCAAACACAATAGTGGAGTATCATAGGAGTGTGTGACAGTACAATACATAACATACATTTTCTCATGGGTGTACATCTCTGAGCTCGAAGGGATGAAAAAAAGGGTGTAAACAATCTAGGGCTGTGCCTGACTCAGAATTCAGTCAGATTTGGCTGTTCACTCTGAATAATCCACTATTCGTCCCTTTTTTTCGTGTAGCAGTACAGCTGCAACCAACGACTCTTTTCATTGTCGATTAATCTGGTCATTATTTTCATGTTTTAGTTGGTTAATCGTTCAGTCCATAAAATTTCAAATATTTCTGAAAACCTGCTTATCAATCGCAATTTTGCTCACAATATTCTGGCACCAAAAGTGACGTCTTCAGAGAAAGAGAGAAAGAAAAGCAGCAAATCCTTACATTGAAGAAGCAGGAACCAGCAATGTTTGATATTTTTGCTTGAAAAATGACTGAAATGCTTAATCGGTTGTTCAAAATAGCTGGCAGTTAATTTTCTTTTGATCAGTTAAGCTGTACTATTAAGCAACACTTAATCAAAATGCCAGACTTTTGAATGGGGTTTGCCTGTAGGAGTGTCACAATTCTCTAAATCTACAATTCAGTTTGACTTTCTACTTTAAGGTCACGATTTGATTCAATTTTTTTAAATTTAAGTACTTTTTAGCACTGCCATTGTTACTATTTAAAGTGTTTAAAGAGTCTATATGGTTTCAAGTATTATATAACAGCCAGTAAGCTACCCTGTGTCGTCTTTGGGGTGTTGCTTTTTTCTTAAGTAAGCAGTGGTGGAAAGACTGGAAGAACTGCTGACTCTGTCTTTTGATTTGATTCTTGAAATTGAAAGCTCATTTCGATCAATTTTCAATTTAATATTGAAATCGACATTCTACCTACGCCGGATTGGAAATGTGCAGCAACATTTTTTGCTGACACTAGATATCAAACAAAAACCAGAGACTGTATTGTAATAAGTTACTGTGAGCTGTAAAATCGCCACTTCTAAACAGACGACGTTATCTTGGAGCCTGACCGGGAAAGGCCTCTCTCTTCCTCCAGTCAGCCGCAGTTCCCCCGTCTCAGACCCACTATCATGCCCGTGCTGACCGCAGCTGTCAACAGCAGTATAATCCAGGCTTCGCTCAGACTCACCCTGGGTCTTGCCTGTAACAGTCTCAGACATCTTCAGCGAGCGGACGGGACGACTTGACATACCGGAATGATTTTACCCCAGAGAGCAGCGTGAAAGCAAAGAACGCTCGCTCTGCAGCTACTTCAGGGACCCAGAAGTACACTCCACACCGTCTGACAAAACAAACAGACAACAGAGACTGCTCGATCTCAGTTGACTGAAGGATCTCTCAACTTTCAGGGGGGCAGCCCTAAAATTTCAGATAAAAAAAAAAATTCTGATTTAAAAGAAAAAAATGTGTTTAAATGTAGAAGTGTTTTTGTTTTGTTCATCATGCACAATCTGAGCCGGTCCATTTAGAAGCATCTGCAGTGATGATTTCGGCAAATCCTGGAGTGAGGAATTATTCTTTTCTGTCTCCACACAGAGTCAGGTATAAGAGCTGATATGATGATTAATGTCGACTTCATGAGCTCTTAAGTAACATGAATAGTTACATCACAGTTTACATGTGTAGTCTGAACCAGGACCTTCCACTTGAGGGACAGTCTCCACCCTGCTGCCTGCATGAAGTGGTTTCATGTTGGCTGAAACTCATTCTGATGCTTAGATAAACACTGATGGGACACAGGGCTTGTGGTATACATCACTGTTGTCTTTTTTTCTTTTTTTGTGTTTACAGGTGTAGCACATGCTAGCAATTTAGTTGTTTCCAGTAACTCCGAGACTTTGACGTAATTTGTATCCAAACATTTTTTGTCTAGTCCCTGTACTTCCATTTGGAGTTACCCCCACCTTTTCCAGGGTCTGGTGGCGGTGCTTCACTCTAAGCAGTTGCGTTCTTAAAAGCAAAAGAACGTTCTCATTATGTTTCAGTCACTGTGATGTCGGTTCATCATAGCTTGATAAACACAACGATGCACTTGTTTGTCTGTGTCAGAAAACTGTGTACTTTGTAAAAGACTGAAGTCGGAGGGAATTTTTAGAGTTTGTAAAGGCTGTTTGATCACCACAAACAGCCAATATAATGTCAGCTGTAGTTGTCGGCTAGTTAGAAAAATATGCCCCGTGTGGGGCATGTGACAGTTTTAGAGGTTTCACGATTCAAAACAGACATCTAGAAGACTTACCCGAAACTGATGCATATATTTATTTCCAGTAAAGAGACCTGATCCCAAAAGGACCTGAGGAAAGGAAATCCATACGAACTATTTAGTACACGAGAACAGTGTGTGAGATATTTTTGTATGACTGATTGAAACCAACATTATACATTAGAATGAACCAATGATTTGCAAGGTGTGTACTATTTGGGGGGAAATACTACAGTATACAAGCACTGGGCCCTACTATAATTAGGCCACAATGCAATGCAGTAGTAATGACAACAACATTAATAGACACAGGTGGACCAAAGCAGCTCTGGTTTGACATCAAAAACATCACATTGTAAAAGTAAGTCAGGTTTCACTTTGCTGGGTGCAGTTATTTAAAGTCAGTTTATTGTTGACGTGGGTTACCATGGCTTTGCATCTCCAACTGACAAGGAGGCTCTCACAGCTAAATTCCACCAGGCGTAGCAGTGCCTTGGCACGTCCCAGAAGTGGTTCTCCGCTCCACTCCGCTTCAAATACGCGCCAAGTATATTTTTGATGGATGTCGCGTCAGTTAGCACAGAGCAGATCAAATGGGCAAGAAGTCTGACACAGAAGAGGCAGGGAGACTATGGTTAAATTTCAGAATAAAATGGCCTGTGCAGACTCACGTTTATAAAGACAGACAGAAGAGAAACTATTTAACCATGTAGCCTGCTTATCCATGGTAGAAGCACAAAGAGCAAGGAAAGAGGACCTAATCAACAAAATCTGAGCAAGTAAACATAATCAGGCAGGCAAAACGCACCTCTGCTGAAATGCTTCTGAAATGCTGCTGGTGGGGCTTGCAGCCGTGCGGAGGACAGATCAGAACCGTGGCACAGACATGCCGTGATTGGTGGAATTGGTGTGTCAGGATGTGACTTCATGCACACTGAGCAATGCGTCAGAAAGGAATTATATTAGGCATTAGAGGTACTGACACGCAAACCCGAGACTCTCGGTTACTGGCAACCCAGTAGAGCCATAAAAGCCAGTACGTAGTTCATGTCGCTGTTTCTGTGATGGTCAAAAACTTAGAAGGAACTCCAGTTCTTCCTGTGACATTTCTCCAGACACTCTACTTCCTTCCTACATACATTCATGAACTGAAATTGTACAGACTTAGGATAAACACAAATTATCAGTCAGAGTGAATCTGTGTCTCTTCACGTTCACTTATATGTCTTTGAAGTGACTATATGTTTGCACTGCCTTAAAAATTTGCCTTGAATTTAGTTTGAACACAACTTACAGGGTAACTTCAGTATTTTTCATCCTGGTCCATATTTTCCCATAATGGGGACAACAATTTTTGAAATCGGTTCAGTATGAGGGAGACCTTGAAATGGGCAATGCAGGCAATGTAATCCTTATGAGCAAGTAAGTCAAATAAAAGTGCTTGTTTTGCTTGACAGAAGAAAATAAAACTCATCGAAACTATCTTGGGTTATCTTTCCACTGTTCCAACAATCACCAGCTCTGGTTTGGTTGAAGTAAACACTTAACCTGATGGTTTCACATCTTACACTGTGAATTAAGTCTTTTTTTTTTTTAAGGTTTGGTCTTTCAACCAAACCAGAGCTAGTGATTGTTGGAGCAGTGGAAAAACAAGCCAAGATGGTTTTGACGAGTTTATTTTGTTGCTGTGGACTGTGAATGAAGTGTGTTTTACAATGTCTGGTGGCTTTGGTGAGAGCAAAATAACAGCTGTTTCTGGTTAAACAAAAAGGATCACAGTCTTTAACATCTCTGTCGGGATGATGGGATGATGTTGTCAGACACTCAGAATAACAATCTGAGCCTGTCAGTGGCAAAAACAAGCACTTCTAGTTGATGTATTTTGATGGATTGCAATTGCCTATAAGGATTACGTTGCAGCTGGTTTCATGGCTGATGGCTGCAGTGCTCTCTCTCTCAATACTGGGCCAGATTCAAAAATTGTTGTCCCCATTATAGAGCTGCAAGAATTATTCAAGTAATCAATTATTAATCGATTATTAAAGTTATTGCCATCTATTTTGATAATCCAAATTTAAAATATACTGAACTAAACTAAAAGCAGTATGTGTGCACTCAGCTAATGTCCAAAAATGAAACCAAAAGTCAATTTAGATTCTACTATAAGTTTCATAAATTACTGGTTTCTGGTTAAGATGTATAGAACAGACTGTGATAACACTTTGTTGACTGCATTTTGTTTAGTTTTTTTGGCTGTTGTAACAGCAGAAGCAATACATAACCCGTATTTCTGGATTCAGTTGGCACTTTAGTGACTGATGCAAGTTTAAAAGTTCACACCTTTGTATTCTCAGTGCACAGGTGTATTTTAACCATCTGAATGTGTGTGTGCTCGTGCCCATGTAAACTGTATGTGTGCTTTTGAGTCTTTCATTCAGAGAATAAAGCCCACTATGTCGTGACAGTGAGCTGCAGCTACCGTTCACCCCTTCCCCCATTCTTCAGTAGGAAGGAAACTAGAGCAATGTGTGTATGCATGTGTGTTTGACACTGTGGCTGCGTTGTGTGTGTGTGTGTGTGTGTGTGTGTGAGCGGGAGGACGAGCGGTCTCACTCATATTATATTAAACAGGATTTTCCCGAGCAGAGTGCTCCTGCCACTGAGCTTCCGAAGTCTTCCTCAGGATTCCCGCCTCAGCACAAACTCTGCGGCCGCACTGAGAGCCCACTGTTTGTTTTGGAGCATCATTGTTCCGGAGGTGCAGAAGCCATGAGTCAGCACCGCCATCACTCCGCCCACCTGCCACGCATTGCTCAATTATTAAATGTCTGCCTGCTTTTATGTCACCTAGCTTTTCCTGATGGTATTTATAGCAGCAAAATTCATTCGCTTACCCCCATTATTGGCTGAGGAAAAGCCACCTTCTCCTTACAGTCGAACTCTTACTGTTTTCAGCTGCCCCAAGTATTGTAGGAACCCGGCTGTGGCCACAAGCACAGCCTCCCCGCATCATATGACGCATTACGTATGAAGCTACACACTCTTAGCTAGGTCTGCTTGGTTAATATTTTAGCTCCTAACAAGCCTTTCTGTGTTTGCTGTATAAATGTGCAAAAGCAGAAATGCTAAGTCAAGGGCAACTGGACTTGCTTTAGGTTCTTAAAGGCATTTTGCCTTTTATCCAAAAGGCTTCTCCAGCTCATGCTGACTGGTGGGAAGTCTCAGGGATTTAACCTCCGTAGGAGTGTTTACACCTTGTGAGTCTTAGAGGTCACACGTGGGTTGTTTCTTCAAGAGCATAAAGCAAACCCAGTAACTCTTAACTCAACACTTCTACAGCCCCTTTTCCATACACATGTGCTGGCTTGCCATGACTCGGTTTGTCTGAAGGTGTGTCTTTTAACTGATGACGTACCTTTCTTGAATCAAGCAGCTGTATAACAGTTTCGTATGATGTAAAAGCTTTTATTATGATGCAAGCTCAGGAAATGGTTGGTTTTCATCAGCAGTAACTTAATACAACTCCAGTACAGCTGAATGAAATGGTAAAATAAAGCAGATACATGAAAGAACAAACAGCAACACAGAAGAGACTTCAGACCACAGAAATTCAGTTAGTTGCTGCAAAAGTACTGAGAGCTGAACACACATAGACTTTTAAAAGCATGTGTCTTTCTGATCTGCTGCACAAACATGATTTGAGTCTCACAAATATCCACTTGTTTGAGGGGGAGAAAGGGGGTCATCATGGGTTGGCCGCAGCAGATGAGATAAACATTTGCTTAGAGGCATGTCGGGTGCCCTTTTAGCCATTTGGAGATGGTCTATCTCGGGTGGAACTTGGCACAGTTTGGCATTTTGTAAATGGTAATGGAAATAAATATCAGTGTGACCTGCTTTGACTCGGCACAGCCAAAAGCACCAGTTGAAAAACTTCATAGATATATTATGGCCTGGATGTCTGAGAGTGTTCTCAGATGTTTTTTACTGTTTATGCAGAGAAAGCAAACAATGGCCAGTTTTATGCCACTATAGAGCATAATTTTAAATAAACATCCCCACATTATTTCTACTAATAGCTAGGAGCAATATTAACCACATTATGTTAAACTACTGACCATAATATTGCCAGAATGGTTTACTGAAATGCTTACAAAGTAACTAGTAAACTGCACAGTTTCCCTTTTGACATTGATTTATCTGTGTCCATAATTTAACAAAAAACAACTCAGACTCTGGATCAATCAATTGGATTTCCAACAGCACTGTCCGTTGGTCCTTGAAAGTTATATTTAGGACTTGTGTGTAGCCAGGTGTCATCAAATGTGTAAGCAAGCTCAAGGTAGACCATTATGTCACGTATTACCCACCATACAAAGCAGCTAACTATGCTACAGAAAACATTTAAATGTAAACAGTCACTATATAGCTTTTCTAAACCGTTATCCTCATCCTTTATCATGTCTTCCCTGCGTCATCAGGTTAGTTTTACTGACAACCAGCCAACTTTGTTCAAACTTAAAGAAACCAAAACAGAGAGGAGTTTGCTCAATGTTAATATCACACATGTGTAAATGTCCAATATTCACTCCTTTTAGCTCGTAGTTTTAGTTTTTGGTCTTCACCAAGCCAGGGAACCAGACAAATCTTTGAGCTCATGATTCATTTGCTCTACCAGGTATGTCTGGCTAAGATTTTGTTACTGCATTGCCTATTTCTTGCATCAAATGTTTACAGAAACGCATTTTACTGTACTGTTGTAGCTGCCCCAACTTGCATGTGTCACACTCTCCACCACATTGCACTACATCGTTACTTTGATTGGTTACAGTTTTATCCAATTGGCAGAGGCATTTTGGTCTGCACCTGTTGATAACATCACGTTTAAGAATCAACAGAGAGATTCAGGCTAGTCTCTACCAGCCCCTGAGGGAAATATTGATGTTATGAGAGGAGTGAGAGTAAAGTTGTGACTGGACAGCCAAGAATGAGCTGACACTCAGTATAAAGCCCCATAAAGCCGAGGCGAGCTGCAGATTCAGGTGATTGTTCACTTTCACGTTGTCACATTGTTTTCACATTTTCATTTTTGTTATAATAGAAATATTTGCTTTAACAAACTTTCCAACAGTTTGAAACAGCTTGAATATTAGCCAACTTAACTAGGGATGCACCGATTGACCGGCCAGAGACTGGAATTGGCTGGTTTTGAGCATGACCAGCCCTGAACGGCAACCAGCCAGTCAGCATCACTTATCTGATTCTGTGGCAGCCAAATTCACACACACGCTTTGCACGATGGTCATCTCTAAACTTAACTGGATTTATTAACTGTAATCTGTATATGAAACTCATTATTGTTAGTAATTACACTGATGCTATATCAAACCTCAAGCTATTCACTTGCACCCGATGTACAAGCTGGCATTGTCCTCTGTTATGAAAGTTTCATTTGATCTTTATTCTTTGCCGGGCCTCTGGGTGCTCACACAGGACGCACTGATGGTTAAATCGAGCCATGATTGCCTCCCGTCACAATGTCTGGCCAAACCCATGACCTGCTGGAGAGGAATCTCAGTGTCACAGTAATGTGATTAGGAGGTTACACCAGCTCTCTCTTTGTGTGTGTCATATGATATTATGTTATTTTTGTCTCCTACTGAACATTTCTTTGCCTGTTTCTCCTTCAGTTCATGTGGTGGAGTGCTCTTAAAATCTACACTCTTTTTTGAAGATGCAGATGTTCCTTTGACTTTGCCTTATAACATTTTAAATTCAGTCACAGTGTAACAAACAAACACAGGGCTGATTTAGCAAAATAAGTCATGAACCTTTTTACTTTAAATTATCTTATTTTTATCTTCACCTTGTTATTTTGCTGTGGTTTCACGGTGATGTTTTGGAGTGCTTCCCACCGCTGACACCCTGTTTAGGTCTGATGTGCTCTTATCAGGTCACAGACGTTGCACAACAGCAGATTTGGATTTGTGGTGATTTACAACTGTGTGTTTCACAGTATTTTGCGTTTATTGGATTTGTTTATGATCAGTCTGGGCTTTATTTCCAGGTCGTTTCAGATGTCCACTTGTTTGTCTCGCTGCTCTGCCAGCTGTTTTTAGCTGTTTTCATGCATGAAAAAACTTTGCCTATCCTTATCTGTAGATAAACACATACACACAGACAAAAACACACACTGCGCTGGAGGAAAACGGTGATGTGTCAGTGTAGAGATGTGTAATTGGGTCTTTGTCAGTGTCTGGGACTGTGTTTAAGACACCAAAAACATATGATTAGTGTGTGTGCGTGTGGGTGTTTCAAGGTGTTTTTGAATTATGACATCCCAGATACATTATCTTTAACTCTGCACATGCACGCTTAACATCTGTTACAGAAAAATGCTGATAAAAGTCACAGCTCAACTTGATGGCAAACTGACATGTTTGTGATTACCATGATTTCATTAAATTTTCTTCTTCATTCCTGCATGATGACAAACAGTGCGCTCCTTTGTTCATGATTATTTAACATGAAGTCACGGAAGTTGAGATTATCCCGTCCTCTCTCTGTCTTTCTATCTCTTTTTTTCTACACATACTTGCAGTTGAAGGGTGGGGGTGTGAACTTTTTGCACTTGGACTGAGCTTCTACATTTTTCAGTTTTTTCTCTAAAAGCACATTTCTGACCGATGACATTACCGACTCCAGCATCTCTTCACATTGCAACACCTTACATAGCCAAGTGGCACATATTTATTCCATCTTGAATACTCACAAAGAAAACTGAAAGCAATCATATTAGTTTGAAGTGCTGTTTAAAGTGATGCTCTGCAGTTTCCTCCAGTGGACACTGGAGACTGTGGTTAGCTTTTTTTCAGTGCTGCAATGGGTTCAGACATCAAAACATCTATAGAAACTTCTCACAGAAACAGAGCATGTGGCATAATCCAGACCAGTATGCCTAGGAATAATGTCCACATTTGATGATTCCACATGTTTTGTATCTTGTGCTGACATTCAGTACAGCTGCAGAAAGTAAGTGTGCAGAGAGTTGGGGTAGTGGATCTGACTTTAATGCAGGAGACCAGAGTTTGCGCCCCATCAAAGACCTGCAGTCAACATTCACCTTTTTTTTAATGACCATTTCTCCCTAACTTCAACCATATTTATAACTGCAGTTTATTTACTGTTGCACTCATCTTTCCTGAACATGCAACATACTGTAGCTGACATGCACAGATGTTGTAGAAACTGAGAATTTGTCAAAACATTGAAAAATGTCATTAAATGTAATCAAGGGTTTCACAGAATCCACCACTATTGATGTTCTCTGTTGGTAGATTTGTTTTGTCCATTTCTCTCTACAGTTTGTTTGCATGCTATATATGTTTAAAATAAGTTATAATTTTTGCAAAACATAACACTATACCATGCTTCCATCCCAGTCCCCATAAGCTAGGTTTGTCGGGCTGGCCAATGAATGACAGGCATCAACGACCCAAAACCCAAAGATAAAAGATATTCAACTTACTATAATACAAAAGAAGGCTAAGAAAGCCAATAAATATTTACTATTTAAAAGTCGGAACCAGTGAATTTTCTGCATTTTTAAATAAGTTGTGTAATAAGTTTCTACTTGACAGGATCATGTGTAAAGATTCATACAGAAGCAGTGAACTGTATTCGGCCATATTCTGACAAAAACTTGACTGTTGTGATATGTATTTTTTGAAACTTCTCGCTGTTGTGATCCATTTTAAAGGCTGTACATCTAAGATGACCACAGCCTCCATTCAGACTACAAACTGTTAACAGCAGCCTTTTCATCTCGCAGGGGGTTGACTCACCTAGCTGGGTAATACGGTGCTCTGCACTTCTTGGACATGTATTTTTTGTAACCTTGCCCGAACTGCAGCACCTGTTGTTGCTCACAAAGGGTTAATATGGATCAAGCAGCTTGAACAATGATTACTTTTAGAGAAAATCCTCAAATGGGGCCGAGATAATCTCTTTTTAATATTACAGTACATTCACAGTCACAGTTACATACAATATAATAATATCACACAAGTGAAAGGGCTTATACACATTCATGTTCACACACACACACACACACACACACACACGCACAGACACATCTTAGCCCACCTACAGTGTGACCTTATATTTGCTTAATGAGGAGCTTAGTGCGATGTGTGTGTGTGTGTGTGTGTGTGTGTGTTTGTGTTAGATACACCCCAGTGAGTACAGCATGAGTGCATAACTCAGCAGTGCATAATTCTCTACGGTATTGTTCTGCAGTGTCGGTAAAATGTCAAAAGAACAGATCCTGAAAGTAAAACACAATGTTGGAAATGAGTCATAAAATGAATTAGAACTGAATGACATTGTCTGTATCACTATATTTCTATATAAATTATTACTATAAATTTGAACATTATATCGAATGTGGGAACATATAACATCAAATCTGTTCATGCAAACACTCATTCTGTTCATGTTTCTCTGGCTGTGACCACTTCAGTCATTGCAACATCAGTGCATATCTCAATCTGGAGTCTAAGGTTGAGTCTAAGTATCAAAGTATTGATACTTTTTCAATATCAAATGTTTAAAAAACAGTACAATGCTTTGATAGAATCAAAAGTACCGAATTTATAAAAAAAAAAAAAGGAAAGAAAGAAAAGATCAGTGCTCATTAAAGACCTCAGTTCTGTTCAGTCCTGGCTGAAATTTGGCTTGCAGAAAAACAAACATTGTGACTAGGTTGTGATGTTGTCCTAATGTGTAAATTAAATACATGGTGGCTTTGAGGTTATCTCACAATGGAAACTATGAATATTGAAGCAAGAGACAAATCCAGTATGAGACTGGATATGAAGAAGTATTGCCTTAATAAATGTATCAAATGTAATGAGTAACTTTAACAAATTTTTTTTTTTTAGAAAAAAAGTTAGTGTTTTATCGTTTCTTATATATGTAAAAACAGATTACAATTAAGCACTGAAAAAAATCACAACCCGACTGATGTCTGCTTCATAGTCCCTGACAAGTAACAGCTAAGTATATGACTTTACTGTATTGTAAGTTATTTTGTTGTTCTCCTCTGTACACGCTCTCCCTGAGGTTTCCTCCATTTTTTTCCTGACCTGATCAAGTGTCTAAAGCAGAGGTTCTCATTTTTTCTCCCCTTTCAAGATAGAAAATATATGTCATGTAGGTCCCCTAGGAATAATTTGACACAGTCAGTTTTTTAACCTTCTAATTAATTATGTGAAAGAACAATACAAGTGAAATGTATTAGAAATATATTACACATAACATAAAATAAACATTTGCACCATGTAAACACAGAATAGCCATTTATATTTATAAACATATCAGTAAAAAGAGTTATACATTGTTAGATTAGAATATTACATGTGAACTGTTTTAAATTTAAAAATTCAATTTCATATCATAACCTGATGTTATGGACCCCTACTTGAGAACCGTTGGTTGAACCATTGTTTGTAGAGTTTGTAAAAGCCTCCTGAGGCTAAAGAAATAAAATTTAATTTGACTTTACAATGAGCTGAAAATGGTTCACAATCACAGGACCTGTTTTTTCCCTTTATTGACTATCAATAACATTTGTTTCATAATATTCAGCAGTATTAAAATTGCAAAAAAGACAGCCATTCTCATGTTCTAAGTTTTCAAAAAGTGACCATCGTTGCTTCCTTTGCCCCTCGTGTACTCAGGCTCTTGATAACACCAGGTACATGATATCCAGGTAGAGGGGAAAGGGAGCGGGGAAGCTTCCAGCATGCAGAAATCAATTTTTCAGCTGCTGTAAGCCCGGCTAATAGCCCTCACTTTTTGATCAGTGTCAAGCCCAAATTGGACCACACAGAGGCTCTGCTGTACATCTGCTTGACATTTTGTTACAGAGCTGCAGAGTAAAGTTGCGGAAAGTCGTCATTAGTCTTGTTTCACTGAGAAGTTGATCAATACAACACAAACTGGTCTCCAAACAGCCACCATGGCGGGAGGTGCTGGAGGCATGTGAGGGAAGTCTGCCTCTCACTTTGTGTTTGGTGCATTACTCTCGCGCGTGTGTGTATCTCTGTGTGTGTTTGCTGCAGTGCCCCTGCTGAAGGGCGAACAGTAAGGCCCTGGTCAGCATGATGTAGGTCTCGTGGGATGTCCTGGGGTTTTTGGATCAATACTTTTCCTCCTGCATCTCCCTGCCTCACTGTCCTCACCCCTCCTCACCCACTGGCTTGACTTTGGGCTATTTATGGTATCTCTATGGATTAACAAGACCCCAACAATCAATGGACCAAACTTACTATCACTGTACTCTCCCTCCTCTTCTCGCTTTGTAGCTCTGCTTGTGTCAGCTCCTTTTCTCTCGGAAACTTTTAGTCCTTGTAGTTTCTCTTGTTGTCCTGAAATATCCGAAACTACAAGCTGCGTAATGTCACAAACACACTGTCCCGCGAATAGAAACAAAAGCCAGGGGAGTATCATTTCTGAGGCAGGTGCAATGTCATACGGTAAAGTATCATATTGCAAATATCATTTTGCCGGTGAAGTGTGAGTTTCTTTTAGACGTAAGTGGATTTTTTTAGACCCATTTGATAGTTTTGTAACACACCATGACACCACTTTGACAGAGTTTGCAGTAAAGCGGGGTGTCAGTAGAAATTGTGGAGCCTACAGTGCAATTTGGTGTCAAAAGAAAAAACATTTGCACCAACGCCTTTTCGGACCACATCTTAGTGCAAGTGCTGGTGTAAGTGTGTTATTTTTATGGCTTTATGTGGCAAAGCCAACATCAACCTCTTCAGAGTCAAATAAACCTCTTTTATATGTGTCTGCTGTCCTGTTTGACTAGTGACTCACTGAATGCAGCCCTTTTTTAGGTCTCTTAAATAAAATAACACACAAGGGAACAAATTTTATTGCGCTTGTTTAAGTTTGTTATATCTGCACATTTCATTACTGTGTAAATAATCGTTTTCCAGCTGCAGATATGTCACGAAAACTGTAGTGACATCACAAAACAAAGAACAAATGACAAGAACTGATGTCATTGGTTGTGATTGATGTCTACCACGACATTGCTATTTGTCCTAATCGGTCTTCTTGCATCAGTAGCGGTGTAACGAGTCAGCACCCAGTGCAAGATTCTCAAAGCGGGCCCCGCCCATTACAATCAGATGTAATATAATATAATATCAGAGGTGAAAGCATGCAGCTTTAAAACAACCAGCAACAGTGAAAGGCAGCGAAATGCACTGCACAGTTGACGTGGAAATTAAATGATTACTAGGGAAACAGACCGCCATGAAATTGACAAGGAGTCATAAGAGCAAGATCAAGATGGTGATAGACTTACCCACCTAGGATTCGATGTTACGGCTCCGTAAGAGATGAAAACATAATTGGAGACAGTTCACCTTCACACAGATGAAAATTTAGAATAACTGGTGACGACGACACACCTTCACGTTGACAACATTATTCATGTCTGCACTTTGGCATTAGCCTATAAACACAAAACACAAGTTTGTAGGTTGATTATTAGTCAAATTAATAACTCATGCTTGCTATATTGTCTTTCTTTTTAAAGAATTATTTTTGAAAGTTTTGCTTTTCATTCTCGGCTGCTTCTTTCAGTTTTTTTTTCTTCTGATGCCCAGTTTTATGTTTGTACTCTGTTGGTTGTTTCTCAGTGACTTGCTGTCTTGACACTTTGCTAGCTAAATCTTTTGCGTCTATTTTGCATCGCCGTAGTATTGCACATGTCCATAATTCTACACCAGCACATTTTGTATATTTCTGAACATCAAACTATACATTCTCATTTAAACTCTAAGTAGAAACATGACATAGAGGTATGAGTCAATAAAATGTATGCTTGTATAGATACAACTTGTTTTTTTGTTTTTGTAATGTTATTTATTCTGTGAATGACAAAGTTTGTGACACTGTGAAGTCATCAAGACTTCAAGAAAATAATTGGCAAATTAATAATGAAAATAACAGTAAGTTACATCCCTACATAGTTGATTAATATGGATTTTGATACCACTCTATTGTCTGAATGCTACATATGAAGCTATAACCAGCTGCTGGTTAGCTTAGCTTAGCATGGAACAAGAAGCGGGGTGAAACACGGCTCTATTGAAAGGGAACAAAATCATCCTACCAGTACCTCTAAAGTTCATTCATTAACACCTTGTATGTTCAAATTTTCACCTTCGTAGAGCCTGTTATTTCCCCCGAAACCCTCCAGAATCTTCACGCTATCCTTATCCTTTAGTCTAAGTTAAGTTAATCAACTGCTGGCTGTAGTTTCACACTTATCATGCAAATATATCATCTAACTCTAACTAGTAAAGAGAATAAACATATTTCCCAAAATATGCAAGATATTATAGATGATAAATTTTAACGATATGAGTTTGAATGCAACACATTTTATTTAAAACCTTTTTCTCATACACAGTATTTTTGTGTGCTTTTTCATGTTTTCTTCTTGTTTTAGAGTAAACCTTTAAATGGCACCTATACCTGCCTATATAATATGTAGTATTGTCTACATTGTAAATACATGACATGTCATTATAACTAGATGTACTGCAAACAATAAAAAAAAATACATTACAGCATCATTTAGATTGGATCATTATCTTCATATCTGTCTTACCAACATATCATATACCACCATTCAACAGCACACACTTTCAGTCTGTATCTGATATCGTGATTTGTAAACCATCTGTGGTCATTGTGGTTTTCTCCTCACTGCAACAATAGCTCGGAGTCGAGCACAATGGCACCCTGACCCCCCGTTTCCTTTAGTGGCAATCCTGATTAGCTAAGTGACAAGCTTCTCCCATGCCATTGTTAATGTATTAGTGTCCTGGATCCCTCAGGAGGGCAGTAACTGCGCTCAGCTAATCATTTAGTGATGGTTATCAGTCAGTTGTTCATTGTTAGAGGCCTGAAGATATACTGTAGATATGGGAGGAGGGGGAGACATAAAATTAAAAAAGTAGGTGAACAAGCGAGCCAAGATGTGAGAGGTCGGTGATAGAAACACAACTAGGTATATATATCACAAGTTTTAATGTTGTGAGACAAGAGAGTCAGAAAGGATTGGGAAGGAAAGTTTTTGAACAAAATGATAAAGAGAGGCAGGGAGATCAGGGATGCTGTGCGAACAGGAGTGAGAAAAAGTGTTTGTTTTGGTCGGTAGATGCACTCTTCCTGTCTTAATGTTTTTATTTGACTCGTCTTTATCTGCTGTTTTTATCTGTGGTGTTTTATCTGCTGTTTGTTTTTTTGTTTTTTTCTATGAAGCACTTTGTAACCTTGTTAAGCAAAGTGCTATATAATTAAGGTTTATTGTTATTTTATTATTATTACAACCCCACAAAACCACAGATAATGTTATTTAACGCTCGAAATATTGAACACGCATTTTTTAGATATTGTTTGTGGGGACGGCTTGATTTTTCATGTCTGATACCGATACAGATGCCACAACCTTGGATAATAACCTCTACAATCCAGTATTTTTCCATCTCTCAAACAACTAAGCTGTTAGTAATACATTTGTATGGAAAACCTTTTCTTAACCTGGAAGCTAAAAAAAAAAAAGTCAAACTGTGAAACAAACGTTCTACTCCCCTAAAAGAAAAAAAGAAAAACCCCACAACATGACTCTCCGTTTTCAATACAGCTGCTTCTTTTTATTCAAAGTTTTTCTAGCAGAGACCCTTTAGCAGTATTTTGATTGGCCATTCGAACATTCAAAATTAGATTTAAATAAATTGCATGAATGTAAAACTTCGCTTGGCTGTTTTACCTTTTTCTTCCTTTAAAATAAGTCCACACAGCCGACATTGCTGTTGCAATTCACATTTCTGTGATAGTTTAAGCAAAAGGCTCAGATCAGATTATACTTTTTTTTTTTTTTTCCAAAATTCTGATCCAGTGATTTTGTCCAGTATTGGACAGATACTGATACTGAGTTTCAGATCCATCGCTACTTGGGCAGTTTGCCTTTATCTAAGAAAATTTTCACCAAAACATTCCAGGAACCAGAAGAGCTAAACTTAATATGACAAGACCCTTTGTGTATTCCTGTTAAGGCAAATAATACTGATGATAGGTGGCAAATAAATAACACAGAGGAAAGCTGAAAGCAGCATGTTCTGCCATTTTTGCATGAAAAATGACTTTTGATCGATTATTAAAATAAATTGTCAATCAGCTAATCGATTAGTGGACTAACTGTTGCAGCTCTTTTTATCTGCTTCTCTATGGGTGAGAGTTTGAGGTCCATTATGAGAAATATGTCAAGACATGTTGTGTGGGTTAAACAGACCTTTGTTAACAGCAGCTGTATTGATATGAAATAGATGGTTAAACACAGGTGGTTCCAATAATGTTTACGAAGGTCCTGTTCAGTTTAGTGTTGCAGAGACTTTCCACTGAGCCAACATGCCCAACAGCAGCACCCTGACTCAGTTTTCAGCATAATTAGTATCATTGATAACACCTGTGTTTACTCGACTTTGTCATGTCAAAATGGCTGCTGTGAAAAAGACCTATTGTGGTAACAGAGTTTCATTGTTTCATCAAGATAAGCATTACCTACATTTCAAAATAAAATCACTGTAGTTTGTTTATTTAAATGACACTTTATGATCAGAATTTTACGAGGGAAACTGTGGCCGAAGCTGGTTTCTACAGGCTGTTGGTTTGTTCATGGTGCCAACTACAAAATGGTTATTGGTTGCAGTAATCATTCAAGTTAAAACGAGGCTCCAGCAGTCTGAGTTATCTTCCAAGGTTACAAACGTTTTTGGTACAGAATTCTTTCTATGTGCGTTTGCACAGACAGCACTGTCTTGCTGAGCTGCGGTGGGGGGATAATAACAAAAAATACACACTTGGTTTGCTAATGCCTCATATTAGCTTTGGCTAAGCTTAAAAATTGTAGCAGAGTGAGGACGGTGGATTTGTGTCACCTCGCACTTTCATCAGAATCACATTAGAAAGAGATCTCACGGCCAGAACCAGACCAACAACCGTTCCAGAGTACTACACACGTGTTCATGTGAGTATTGTTTTAAGACAGACTTAATGAAATGTGAATATATCCTTTGATGATTGTGGACAGTGTGCCTGAGTCACACTGAGTTCTTTAACCAGATGGAAAAAGGGAGGATGTGAGGATGAGGGGGAGAAGCTGAAGTAGGCAGGGAGGGGGGGGGGGGGGGGGGGGGCGGGCGGAGGGGACAGTGGTGGGAGTGTCACTTTCCAAAAGGCTTACACATGGCCTGATATCAGACCACTGTAAGACCACCGGGGACGGGTGTGTGTGTGTGTGTGTGTGTGTGTGTGTCAGAGAAAGCTCCAGAGAATAGGACTGGGAGGGAGGCAGACAAAGCTGCCCTAAGCTCTCTGGGCACTCAGGCTGATATTAAACACAGGTTTTTAGGTATTTGAGTGTAGAGTATCGGGTGTGTAATCAGAGTGAGTGAAACTGCGACTCTGTGCTGTGGTGTGACTGTGTTACTATAATTCAGAGAATCAACAAGCGAGGATTGAATTTATGTGATGACTTCACCTGTATACACCTGAACTACTTGCTGCTACATGAATTGTATTGGATTGTGTGACAGCGAGCATCGTGAAAATTGTATCGACCTCATCAGAGCTCCGTACTGGCGATCTTAGCGGGGCAGACAGTTTGTACTTGAACTGTACTTAAGCGCAAATGAATCTGAGCCGGAAACAGCCTTGAAAACAACAATAACAGGACATCATTCAGAAAAACACCCTTGTGGTTCTGTACACTCTGGCTCCATATGCATTTCTTTTTTATTCTGATAAAGTTTCAGCAACACTTTTTTTTTCCTGTGTTCAAATCAATTCGCAGTGATGAGCACCTCAACACTATCTGTTTCTCTTCTAAACTATATAGAGCAGGCATGTACAAACTATTCCATGAAGGGCCGTGTAGCTGCAGGTTTTCATTCCTACGAAGCCGGAGCACACCAGGCTCTACTCATTTAATCAACTGATTTCAGTCTTCAAACAGCTGATTAGTCGAGTCAGGTGTGCTGTCAGTTGATTGGAGTGAAACTTTGTGGAATAGTCTGGACACGCCTGATTGTTAGTGTCGCCATTTCTGACTCAAACCAAGGAAATTCAGTGTCCTAAAGGGAGAACACAGCACTTTTCATATGGATGTCCAGCGTTGATGGTAAATGTAGCTGAGCCTCTGATGCTCACTCCCATGTTCCCATGTATCATAACCCTATCCTAACAGCTATCACTGCAGCTACTGCTACACCCAACATAGCATTACATGAGAAAAGAATGATCTAGCAGAGCATGCCTCAGAGGCAGGGACTAGAAATCCAAGCTGAAATAGCCTGTAGTCCAGTGGCATCAATGGATGCAAGAAAAACACATGCTGACACAAGGAGACTTTGGCTTCATTGGTCAGTGCAGCAGAACTACTTAATTTATTGCTTTCTGCATGAAAAGTGCAGAATTTTCTCTTTAACTTGTATTTAATCTCAGTAGTTAAACTTGACACTGACATTCACACCTGGAAGCTGCTATAGTACAGCCAAGGCCTGATTTGTTGGCGACTGAGTTCCACTGGATCATTTGGGGCTTAAAGGCCTTCCTACATTGCAGCTTAGCCATAGTAATGAGGGAGGAGCGAGTGCTGTTCTTTCACTTTACCTGCTCAGATTTGTGTCATTTCTTATTTAGTTTATTTATTTAGTTAGTTTACTTCATCTTTTTTTCTTGAGGATTTTATAAATGACAAATGCCAAAAAGGGCAAAACAAAAACTGACATCTTTTTAGTGGCAAGTCCCTCTTGTGTTGCAGACATGCAGATAATATGTGTGAAAGAAAATATAATTTGTGAAAAATATGTGGAAAAATATCTCACACCCACATGGACATCTAACTCGCTAACCAAAACAACACTATTCAACATGGCTGCCTCCCACCCAGAGTTCAGCACTCTTGAATAAACAGACACTACACTAAACTATCAGACTTTACTTGCTTTGTGTTGGATCTGTCTGCAGATAATACAGACTTGGGAAAAGATAGAAA
Organism: Lutjanus erythropterus; assembly: GCF_056507025.1. Classification (NCBI taxonomy): domain Eukaryota; kingdom Metazoa; phylum Chordata; class Actinopteri; order Lutjaniformes; family Lutjanidae; genus Lutjanus; species Lutjanus erythropterus. Next base: position 13,033,201 of record NC_139319.1, on the reverse strand, counting down.
AACAAGACCCAAGATCTGATGCAAGTCATGTCAAAAACTTTGAAGAAAGTTCTTTATGAAGAATCACAACAAATGCACGTTGATTACAAACACGCACACTAAACTTATTCCAGTGACACTTCATATGAGGAGGAATATCAAAATTGACTTTTAATGATGACACACATTTTTAGGGATGATGACGACATTGTTAGTGATTCTTCTGCTGAGTGTGAGTGTGACAGGTGTTTTTCTCTTAACTTCCAGCTGTGTTCTGGGGCGACATCGCTTTAGACGAGGAGGACCTGCGCATGTTCCAGATCGACAGGACGATAGACCTCACACAGCACACCCACATGCACACACACTCCCGGCAGGGGCACACATCTGGTAAGTGGACTGGACGTCTCACTCTCACTCAGTAATCATCATGTAAAGCTCTCTCTCATGTTTCCTCTGAAACTCTCTGATTATCCATCGACTGCAGAGTAAAGCAGCTTCAATAGGAAGGAAGTCGACAGAGGCCACCTGAGGATATCAGCATTTATTGTGTATTGTTTGTGTTTTGATTCTTGGCTCTCGTGTGTGTCAGGTGGCCTGGAGGAACATGAAATTTCTAAGAAGAGAGGATCTTTATATCTGCTGCTGGAGAGAATACGTAGGTTTGGTTTAGGTAAGGACCCCAACCTTTTACACACACTCTAATTTATGCCAGCAAAGACACGGTTTAAATGGCTGAACTGGTATTTTTTCAGCCAATAAATCACAAATCCAACATACTTTACCTTACTGCAGACGCACCACAATAGCATCCAAAATCTTCTGGGAGGCCACTGGTTTTAATCCAGTATGCAAACCAACTTTTCCTCAGAGAATTGAAGCTTGCATCAGACTTCTAAAACCCAGCTGTCTGAGCAACTTGGAATGCTCCACCAAGGAGATTTTTGTGGTCGTCGCTTGCCACTAAGGGCCGTCCACGAGAACGATAACTACAACAATAACTATAATGATAATGATGTGAGAATCCAGTTCCACATCAGCAACATTTCCAGTTCCATATTCCAGCTGTGTTGGCAGCTTAGGGAAATGGATACTGACGACCTGTTACTGCTGTAGTTTGCACAGAAAAATAAAAATAAATCATAAACATAAGAATCCAACACTCTGTTAAGGGAATTTTATTTGTACTTTCATAAGAGTCAACATCAGTTTGATGGTATCCTGGTGAATGTCAAAGACGACATGACTAGGGACCAAATTAACTGTTTGCAGGATGTTTCAGGTAAAATTATGTTTTTATTTGGGATTTACATCCTAATATTGCATTATATAAGCATTTAATAAGTTGTAGGGTAAACCCTGTAAAGTTTGATTGACTGCCTGTATTTCTATCGTTCATCAAATCGCTCTGAATGTGATCCCAATTACGCTGATCGCCACTGTCGTTAACTATATAGCGGTGGTGCGGACTCTGCCATCCACAGTTTTTAAAACAATATATTTATAGTTATCGTTATAGTTATCATTTTGTTGTTTGCAGCTCTTAACCATGCAAACTTCGACAAAAAGGAGAAAAAATGTCGGCTGTGACAGATGACAACCTCAAGCCAGTTTCATGTATCTGAAAAAAAATGTATTGATCATGCTCTAACAACTAAAATTCACTACACACATGCACACACACAAACACATGCATTTTTTAGGCAAGTCTAAAAGGTCTCTAAAAGGTCTTAAATTTAACCGGATGAATCCCGCAGAAACCCTGTCTCTGGTCTTTCCAAGTGGATAAAGTTGAACGACAGCCCACACTCTACTGAATCACAATCAGATCCAGAACTAATGAATGTTTGAGTTACCTTTTTTAAACACAACTCAGCTAACTCAGTATACGCTATAAACCCTAAATTAAATGCTTAATAAAACAGTGTATTGCAGAGCTATATCTGTCTCAGTTTATTACCCTCTAAAGTGAGAACAATCTCTGAAAGGTCACGTATAATAAGAAACAGTCTGATCTAATAATCTCAGAGCTAATTTATGAGCTGATGTAGTAATAATAATAACAGACCAGTAATTTATTCTGTTTGAACACTCACAACTTGAACAAGAACGTGTGGTTAAGATAGATTTGATTGTTTTTCTCTCCTCGCTCTGTTAGACTATCTCCCCAAGAACTCCAGCAAGGGAGCTGCCAGTCCCAAGAGCCAAACTGGGAAAGGTGGGAAGACTGGGAACGTCGTAAAGAGCCGTATTCCCCGAGCGGCCACATCCCGAGCTGAGAGGATATGGCCCGGAGGAGTCATTCCCTATGTCATCGGAGGAAACTTTACTGGTAAGCAGTTGGACTGGACCGCTGCCTGCACCGCTCAACAGTAAAACACACAGTGACGTGTGATTGTTTAAACGTAGGATGTGAAATGTGTGTGTTTCAGGTAGTCAGAGGGCCATGTTCAAGCAGGCGATGCGTCACTGGGAGAAACAGACGTGCGTAACGTTCATTGAGAAGACAGATGAGGAGAGCTACATCGTGTTCACCTACAGACCCTGCGGGTGAGCTTGGTGAATCCCTGTGTGTATGCGTGTGAGTGTGTATGTGTGTTGCTAGAGTTCAGTGGTGACCTTGTCACAGCGAGAGACGATACGGTCACTCAACAATGGCTCCGCTTTCCTTCCTGTCCTGCTCCTGTTTCCCCATCCCACCAAGCACACTGCGCAGTCTAAGTTTTTGTACGTTCGTGCAGTTTTTTTGTTCATACTCTGCAGAAGTGCATTGTTCTGTTGAGTGGCAGCACGGTGGGGTCATAGTGTGTTTGTACAGTGGTGGGGCTGTAAGATGTTTAAGAGTGGCTGAAATCAGGATGCATGATGGGCTTATCTCTCCAAGTTGCTGCTGTGCAGATGGTTGAGAGAGAAGCATGTGCAAGGTATTTGATGGGGATGATATAATATACACAATATGGATTTTTTTCAGCCAATATTAATAACTAAAGATGTCATATTTTTGTATTTGGAAAATAAGTTCATATAACATATAGCTTGAGCAAAGATGTTTTAATATTCCACAGCTCTGACCGAACCAGATCTAACTGACAGCACTATTACAACAAAAACAGAGAACAGTTCTGACTCTTCAGAACTATTACTACTTGTCAAATACATTTTGGCTTTTACAGAGCATTTTGCCTAAGAATTAAAATCAATTCCTTTGACATAATCTGTCAAATCAGGTATTATTATAGCTGATATTTATCAGCTTTAATTTGATTGTTGGAATTAGAAATAGTGATACAGTTTTGGGCCCAGATATTTGTTGTGCATCCATAAGTTGATAAATCGATTAATTGACTGGCAGAAAATGAACCAACAGAAATTGTGATAATTGATTATTTAAAGTCATTTATCAAGCAGAAAACAGACGTACTATTAGCTGTGCTGTATTAGAGAGTCAATCTGAAGACGTCACCATGAGTTCTGGAAACTTTCTATATTCATTTTTCATTATTTTCATGCAGCTGACCATTAAAAATGTTTTGACACCAACACTACGTAGAGCTTATGCAGGCTGTTAGTATATACAAAATTGAATGAATATGAGCATGTAATATGTATATTTATGAATTCTCATCTTTAAGATTTTTAGGTCACTTAAATACAAATGTAAATAATAATGTATGTACAATGCTGATACAATTGAAACCTTAAAACGTGGTGTTAAATGGTGTCATCAAACAGTTTAATAAATCCATGAAAACCGTGTGTCCGTACTCGCCAAAAGTGTCAAAAATAGCCCATTTGTTCTGAGTTTGGTGTATCAGATGGTGGGGGTTAAAAGGTTAAATCAATTAATTGAATCTAATCGAATTAAACTGATATTTCATCACCGCTTGACATGAAATATTCAGTACTTTTTATGACTGTATCATGTCCTATCAAATGTCTTTTTCCATGTACATTCCTGCAGTTTAGCCTGACAAATTTGATATCTTTGGAAAACTTTGAGATCTTAACTGTAAGTGAACAGAACTGAGTATCAAACTTCAGTGCTGTTTCATGACTGAAATGTAGCACCAAAAATTTGTAGTCTTGTTTATTAGATCTTAATTTAAATCATAATTTAATTTAGTTTAGTCAGGATCAAGTTCTTGTTTGAGTGTGTGCGTTAAGACAACATTTAACATTTGAGAAGTCTGATTTCTTCTTTTAAATGTACAAAAAGGTTTTGTATAAAAACATCTTTATTTTTCTCAAATAAGATACCAAAAATAGTATAATTTAGCAGAAACTTAAGTGTTATATCGTATGGCTGCGAAGTGTAGAAAAAAACACCTACATCTAAATTCTTCTGTAGACTGAACAGTAATAAACCCTTTTCACAGCAGCCATTTTGACATGAAACAGTCGAATAATTACAGGTGTTACTGATGATAGTAATCGAGGTTCCTTCTCATACAGTTCAAACAGATTCAGGGTGCTGCTATTGTGCATGTGGGTTCACTGGAAAGGCTCTGCTACACTAAATAAACCAGGACCTTCATTAAAAAGGTCTATAGTAATAACCTGCACAATGTGTCTTTGCTCTCACAATATTTGATGTCTGATGATGATATATGAGGATCAAAATATTTTACTTTTATAGTGATTAATAACAGTTGATGCAGAAGAGCCTGAAAAGGTACATTTTGAAATATAATTTATTTTTAAATGAGATGAGTGACGGATCTGCGTGTTAACTGATGATGCCACTTGTCTCGTGTCCTGTGATAGGCTGGTAGCATCAGAGATTAGACACTTTAATCTGATGTATAAATACCCCAGAGCTTGGATGTGCAGCGTGTGTGTGGCACAGAGAGGAAGAGATGATGAGAGCAATGCAGACAAACAGAAAGTAATGTTTTATAAAAAAAAAAAAAAAGAACTACAGTACCTTTCTGTCAGTAGCTGTGTGAGTGAAATAGTTGTACTGATACCAGAGCTGCAAATGCTGGAAGAAAAGACTCTATCTACTCCACTGACTCCTGATCCTTACCCTGCAATCAGCTCGCTGGATAACTTTAATCAGATTTGTTAGCCTGGCACGGATGTCTCGGCTAACCAGAAAAAAAGAATGAGTGTGTGTGTGTGTGTGTTTGTGTGTTCTGTGAGCAGCGATATGTGAATTCTCACAGCTTATTCACATCGGGTTATGAAACTGCAGCGTTATCGGAGTGTTGTGTATGTAAATAAATCCTGCCTTTACTCCTCTGGTGGACGTAGTACGGAGCAGGAAATCCTGAAAAGACCTTGTGTGTGTGTGTGTGTGTGTGTGTGTGTGTGTTTGTGTGTGTGTGTGTATTTTCATACTACACTGCTGATGCTTTTTCCATTGCCACATGTGTAGTAAAAAATCATCCGCCTATTTCCCTGCTATCAACTTCCTACTAATCCTTATTAGGTGTTGTTCCTATGTGGGTCGTCGTGGCAACGGGCCCCAGGCTATCTCCATAGGCAAGAACTGTGACAAGTTTGGCATCGTGGTGCACGAATTGGGTCACGTTATTGGCTTCTGGCATGAGCACACGCGGCCTGACCGTGACGATCATGTGACGATCATCCGGGATAACATCCAACCAGGTGAGACTCGGTACCCAAAATGCACCTGGGTCTCTATTAGAATCATTCAGGTTTGTTTGCAGCTGGGGGCAAGTCAGGACGTTTATGGACTGTGTGTGTGTGTGTGTGTATTTTCAAATTCACACTCATGTCCAGCCCTGTGTGAGTGTGAATGAGACTTTTAATGACTGTGAAGTCACCTCAAGTCTTTTTTTCCGCCCACACTCTCCTCTGCACGACAGAGCAATCTGACAGGTGTTAAATCAAATGACAGCAGTGTGTCAGAGCTCACCTGAAGTTTTTATTTAGAAACATATCAGAGCTACAAATACGCTGCTCTTTGGACTTGGAAGTCTTTTAGTAAATGCCCCTAAAGTGCCTGTCTTCTCAGATTTAATCATTTAATTTTCATTTTGTGTGTCATTACACTGTCATCACCATGAATGAGTCTATGAATGTTTATGACTGTTGTCATTAAATCATTCAACCAATTTTGTCATTTTTAATGCAAAGTTGACATTGTTTTAGATGTCTTTGTTATGACAACTCAATATTAATTAAGCCAATAATATATTTGTTATAACAACTAGACAAACATGAAGGAGTTTTTTATAAATGTTTTTGGTTGTTGTCATTAAGTGTCATTTGGTCAATTATGTCATTCAAAGTTGACGTTTTTTGAGCTATGTTTGTTATGACAACTTGACATTAACCAGGCCAATAATTTCTTTGTTATGGCAGCTTGGCATTAACCAAGACAACTTATAATGACTTATTATAATATTATAATATTATAATTACACATTTATAATGGTCTTATGATGGCCCACATTTAAACGAACAACATACGACAGTTCAATGTAATGTTCAAACATAAAGTGTAACTGTTTCTTTAAGTCTGATAATGTCAGGTTGTCATAACAAAGACACTGACAGGTTATGCTGTGTTGGTCGGTGTCCAGTTGTTATAACAAAGACATTTTGTTCTTGCGTGATGTCAAGTTCTCATAACACGACAGACATCTCAAACAATGTCATCTTAGCATTGAAAATTGCATAACTGACAGAAAGACATTCATACAGAGTCCTCTCTGTTCATGACAGATGTCATGACATGGTTATGACAGTGTAATGACAGCCTTATGCACACTCCCTTAAAGAAAGTGTTGTAGAAAATGTTTTTGTGTGTTTATTGTAGCACACTAAATGGTTACTAAATGGTTTTTGATGTGTAATAAAACTAAACTGTCTAAGGCTACTGTCCTTGTTGTGTGCGTGTGTGTGTGTGTGTGTGTGTGTGTGTGTGTGTGTGTGTGTGTGTGTGTGTGTGTGAATGTGTGTGTTGTTCACAGGCCAGGAGTATAACTTCCTCAAGATGGAGCCAGGGGAGGTCAACTCTCTCGGGGAGCCATATGATTTTGATAGCATCATGCACTACGCCAGGAACACCTTCTCACGGTAACCAGCGGCATGAATGTCTTCTTCTTCTTGACTTGTGTTGAATTTACAAAACAGGTCAGACGCGTGACCTGACAGAACAGATGTTTCTCAACTTTTTCAACCTTTGTGAATGTTTCTCTATGTTGAAGTTGTTGATGTTCAGAGTTGTGGGGTGGAGCTGATAACAGCGAAACGACTTTCATCACCCGGGGCAAGTAAAGGCTCAGTGCAACATGTTAAAAATCAATATAGAAAAGGTCCAGCTGATCCTTTTCCTGGTCAAAGAGTGAATTAAAACCTACAAACATGTTTGACATTAACAGTATTGATCATTATTATTGCTGAGCTGTGCACAAACAGCATCGTACTACTACTAAGTGACCAACAAGCTGTACAAACAAAACAGAGCAGGTATTTTAGCCAGAGACAGTAGTTAAGAGGACACAGTTTGCCCTCCTTGTATCCTGCCCACAGCATTTGACAACACTTGACAAATTCAAGGTCAGACAGAACATGTAAGTATGTATAAACTGCATAAGAGACATTTTTCACAGCAGCCATGTTTACATGAAATAGTAGGGTAAACAGAGGTGTTAATAAAGATATTAATTAAAGTTCTGTTACATTCAGGTCAAACAGAGTCAGGGTGCTGCTATTGTGCATGTTGGCTCTGCTACACTAAATGCAACATGACCTTAATTAGTATCATTGTTACCATCTGTGTACCCTTATATTTCATAACTGCTGTGAAAATTGTCTGCATGTTAATATTTTTAATGTAGCTGGAATACGGGAAATACTACGAATGCTAAAGTTATTAGCAGTTTCCCATTTTTTTTGGCCTGTGACTCATTAGAACAATCTTCTTCTGACACCATGACACATGTTGTTTTCCAGTTCTAACCAGTTAATTTTTTATATATATATATATTTATTGACTATATCTGTCATTTTATATCCTAACAATGTATCAAATGACCAAGTGAACGCAGTTGCTCATGGTGATGAACCCTCAGATTATTACCCGAACCTGCAGCTCCCCTTGACTTTATGGAGCTGAATAAAGAGTTTCAGCTCATTACTGCTCTGGTTCACGCTGCGCTCTCATGGTGTAATTTTTGGATGCAGCAGGCAGCTGTTTTCAGTGAAAAAGCTCTAAAATCCCACTGCACTCGACCTGCTCAGCACCACACAACAAATAGCCACACTTGGTGACTAGCTGGTGAACACAGTGGACCATTTAGCAGCTGAAGGGTCAGATATTACCCACAGGAGCAGGTGGAGACCAAAACAGAGCTAAAAGATTCTTCACACTTACATTCATCAGGTGACCAGACACACCTGACTTCAAATGCATGAAAATGTTGCTCCATAACTGCTGGATGTGTAAATAAGCAAGTGTTGTGTTCACAAGCTTTTTCCACTGCCCCAGTTGGCCAAAAAATCAGTAATTTTAGATTTAAGTAGTTTTGAGACACCCGAAGAGCTAAAATTATCCAATATTTCTCAAAAAAAGCAAAAGCAAAAACATATTTTGTCATTTTGAGAATCTCACAACCTACTAGACTTATCCTGCAAACCGTAGTGGAGGGATGTGGACTCTCAGGTCAGACACGGATCAGTTTTAGTGTCTGAGTTCTTATCAGACTTTCACATTCACAGCTATAGCACACTTACTTTGTGGGAAATTGGAAATAATCACTCACTTGTGCAGTAAAACTAATGGAAACTTCTCAGCATCATCTCTTCCCATGTTTTAGACCCCACCACCATCTGAAATCAGCCAGTTATTTGGCAGCGAGAGCCGTCACGGGTTCACTGTACATGCTTTCCATGTGAGGATACATTTTAATCTCTGCCATACCTACTCTCATAACCCCTCCTATTCCCCTCTCAGCTCCAACTTACCCGTTAGAAGAAAACACAAAACACAACATTGGTGAGGCGATTAGTATTTGAATGGAGGTCATATTGCTCTTAGATCACAAGTTAGATTACACTGTTTTGAAGTGTGTTGAAATCTTTTATTTAATTTCCTTGAAATCAGAGCATGATGTGTGTTGAATCAATCTCTCTTTTCCTCCCTGAAGGGGGATGTTCCTCGACACCATCCTTCCATCTAGAGATGAAAATGGGGTCCGGCCTGCTATTGGTCAGCGGACCAGGCTCAGTAAAGGAGACATTGCACAGGCAAGGAAGCTGTATAGATGTCCAGGTACTGATATATTTACTATAAGACCACAGTATGTATGAATGTGTTTGTGTGTGTGTGTGTCCGTGTGTGATTGTGAGTATGTGTTTATCTAGTATCTTTGGCGTAAAATTTTCCCGCCCGTTGTCCACTCTCCGAGGCACAGAGGTGAAGTTGAGTAATTTGTTTTTCCATGTGTTTCTCTGTTTTCGGATCTCAAACACGTCACACACTCTCCTCCCATAATTTCTTGCGCACACCCGTGCTGTTTTGGCGTCCCTGCGGTCCCTGTTGTACAGTTCTGACGTGATCTGGATCTGCTCTCAAGCAGGAGTTGTACAGAAATGTCACTAAAGGTTTACGATTGCAAATGCTGCCATTCTTCTTTTGGCCCACACTCACACTCACGCTCACGTCCCCAAGACAAGTTCACACTTTAGGTCATCACATGATGTACTGCATCTGAGACAAGAAACTTAGTTTTGTGATTTTTAGAGCGAGACAAGGGATGCTCAGGGAGAGATAGCAGGTCAAGGGTATATGCCACAGAGTTGTAGTATACATCATCTGAAAGCTGGTAATATTATAGTAATATTAATTTAAGCATTTTGTGTCAAGTTTTTCTAGTCGTAAATCTGTAATAAACACTGTGTTTCAGGTAGGCCTCTTCAGATTTTGAAAGTTTAGACTGTATGAGGGCTTAGGACATTGTGATTGAAGTATATGATGGCCATTCCCATGGTCTATTTTTTGACATAAGGTGTTGCAGCATTTTTGTGCAGTTTTTGCATTGATTCAGTACAATTTATTACCCTGATTTAGTGCACAATTTAACAAATTTTCACTGTAAAAAATGGTCAAAAATCCCTTTGAAAGACCGCATAAAGACTCCAAGATCTTGAGAAACACCTCAGACAAATATTTGTGTGATTTGGCAAAAAAAAAAACCAGCATGATTTTTGGTCCAAACCTGCATAGGATTTGCAGACCGTAGATATCAGAGAGTACAGAAGGAAGTCAGCAAACGTGACTAAACATAACATGAATAAAACTTGGTTACGGTTATGTTATATGACAGATAGACCCCTATCGACAGAAAAAACATATGCAAATACACAAAACACAATCAAATACAGAAAACCTTATCACCAATCTGACAACATGTGCGCAGCATTTAGAAAAAAATGCTGTCAAGTGAGAAAAAACAAACCAAATAGAGAATATAGAATCATGCTGCTAGTTTCCAGGGGACACTAAAAAGTGATGAACATGACTAGGACTGGCTTACTCTAACTTTAAATTTGAACCCGATATAGCCTCTGAAAGCGAGCCAGTCGGGGACATGGATGTCCCCACGGAGTTGAGGGGATTCACCAAAATCTCCGTTTCATTGTGTTTTATGTGTCTGTATTTCTTCATTTTGACTCATTTTATTCTGTTATTTTAACATTTATCTGAGAATTTGCAAGTATGACTGTTATTTTATTTGTTAATATTAATAACTCCATATATATTACAGTATATATGTTACTCAGCTAAATCATATTAGAGTGAGAACGAGACTGTGTTAGTGTGTCCCAGCTGGAAATAGATACAACTTCAACCTTATAAGGTCATATTGAGTGATACCATATTCACTGACAGATGAACAGAGCCCCAGGGCATTGTGGGGGGAAAACAGCATGCATGATGGAATAGGAGGGGCACATTTGGCTAACCTCCTTTTCAAGAGGGAGCGACGGCATTAAACTCAGAATGTAGAATAAAGAGAGGAATATCGTCTGATAATTCTCCCAGAATTCCCACCCAGCTGTAACAGTTTTTACTTTTTTGTCTTCATCGTGATAAATTTAGAGTCTGTCGCTCTCGTTCCCTTACAGAAAATGACTCTGCTGCTGGGGAATGTTTAATTCTGCTTAATGGCGATGACGAGGCTTAATGATTGTGGTCGGACCTCACATGTATACTGATGCACGCAAGAATACAAACACGCATGCTGCCGCTTCCAACATGCAAAAGTAAAATAAGCCAAAGACAACATGAAACACGAGTTTGTTTGGGGGGTAATTTTAATTCCTTTACTGGTTTCTGAATCAGAAATTCACGTCTAACAGTTTCCATATGCACACATCAGATATTATAGACATTAAGTCTGGCAGACAGAGAGTGTACGAGACTGTTGTTTTGACAAAACTGACTGGAGTGTATTTATTTTGTCGAATTGGCAGTAAAAGATTGAGAATGATAATAGATATGAGGCCATGTGGTCTTTAGTAATGGACTGATCGCAAGTATCGGTACACAGCTGAAAGGATTATGCAGGACTCACCACAAAAATGTAACTCCATCTGTGTGCGTGTGTGTGTGTGTGCGTGCGTGTGTGTGTGTGTGTGTTGCAGCATGTGGAGAGACGCTCCAAGATTCAACGGGCAACTTCTCGTCTCCTGGTTACCCCAACGGATACCCGTCATACACACACTGTGTCTGGAGAATATCTGTAACACCCGGAGAAAAGGTGAGCGCACACACACACACAGACACAGACACACAGACACAGACACACACACACACACACACACACACACACATTAGAGCATCCTGCAGTGCAGTGAATGTAATAACAATAAGAGACTGCTGACAGAGTGACTGTATATTAATTATATCCTAACGCTACAGGTTCCACCCTCTTCCTCTTTTCTGCCGCTCCATCTGTGCAAACATCCGTATTAAATATATTCAACTTTTATTTTTGCTCCTCAAGATTGTTCTGAACTTCACCACCATGGACCTGTATAAAAGCAGTCTGTGTTGGTACGACTACATCGAGGTTCGGGATGGATACTGGAGGAAAGCTCCACTGCTCGGTAAGATCAGGGCACAGTCAGCCAGGGGTGAGCTGAAGGAGGGCCAGAGGGGCACTGGTTAGCCTTTAATGAACTGACGTGACATTTTTGCCTTTTCTTATTTTCTTGTTCCTTAATAAGCATTTTCATTCTGCTGAAATCTTGCACTGAAATCACCTCAAAAGCTGCAGTAGGCAACACAATGCAAAACCTTCCACCTCTCTCTCTGCTACTGAATGTCGAGGTTGTCAACCATTGTAACTAACAAGCAAATTAACTGTTTATAATTGTCTGACTCAAAGATAAGAAAGCCACATATAACCTGGATGACCTGTGTCTGTATAGAGTCACTGTGATTGGCTAGTTATGTGCTAGCTTTCCCTGATTGGTTGTTTGAGGTATATTTAAAAAACTAAATACAAAGAGACAGGCGCTCACAAGAACCCTTCATTACAATATTGTTAGTGACATGCAATGGTCGAAATGATGTAGTTTGACCAAAATTATAATGAAATAATATTGTTTACTGTGGCTTCAAAGAATTAAGACTGCTGTGACTGTAAGTTATGGTTGCCCTGAAAGCTAAACACACTGCAACTTAATAAATTACATGCAAAAAGACAAACCACAAGCAAATACAGAGATACTTCAAGAGGGACAGATGACAGTGGAAACTGTTTCCAGGGAACACTGAAAAGGGATGACTTTTGAAGGCTGGGACTGCCGCGGTTTGTGACTCATGAAGTTGCTGAAGGTGGTGAGGACAACAAGCATGTCACAACTGTTCATCATCTTTTTAGTGTCCCCCTCCTGCATTGGGTTGTGTTTCCTCACACTGCAGCATTTTTTCTAAACGCTGTGCAGGTGTTGTCAGACTGACAATAGCAAAATATTAATCCGATATCACATAAAATGCATCTGAATGTTTAATGCAATATTCTGCCAGATAACGCTGCATGGCAGCAAAGCATTATCCAGGACAAGGAAAAGTTCTTTGACAGGTGATTCTGTTAAGACTCACCTAAATGCTTTGAATCTGTGAATCTTCTACCGTTACCATTGATGACCAAATCAGTATTCAAGTGCTGGAAGGAGACATTGCATCAGCTGCACTGAAAAAGAATGAAAATACTGATAGACTAAGAAATGGAGCTCTTGTATCCTATTTAATTAGCCTCAAAACCTGTACACATAAAAAACATATTTTTATATTTGTGTACGAGATGTGTAGTGTGCAGAATAGCATTTTTGATTCATGCATGAAAGTGTGGTCCAGCAAGCGTGGGGCTGTGACTGACAACTTTTGATAATTCAGAGACGGGAATTGACCAGTGGCTGATGTCTCCCCTCCTGTCGTTGTCTTTTATTAAACTCATAAATAATGGCTGCATGTTCGAGGAAAGTATGGTAGCCTCCCCAAAGCTTTGAATATTTGTGGGTAATTGACAGTGAAGCTTCAAAGCCCTCAAAGTGGTCTTTGGGACACAGAAATGATTGAGGAGGCTGTGTATTTAAATGCACAGCTACTGTCAGCCTGAGCGTGACTCTAAACACGCTGTCAGGTTTGAGTGTTATGTTTTTCTGAGATAATTCACATCACATTTCATAGACTATATTTCACCAACAATTTCTGGACAACACAAGTTCTGATTCTCACAGGGTTTGTTTTTATGTGTGTGTGTGTTTTTAACAGGCAGGTTTTGTGGAGATAAAGTTCCTGATGTCTTGGTCTCCACTGACAGCAGGATGTGGATTGAGTTCCGCAGCAGCAGCAACTGGGTGGGAAAAGGCTTCGCTGCCGTTTATGAAGGTAACTCCTCTGTCGTAGAAACAAACAGATAATGAAAGAAATACAGTGGAACTTCTAGAATTAATACATACACATATTAATGTATCCTGTCTCTGTCTGTCTGTCTCTGTCTCTGTCCTGTGCAGCGATCTGTGGCGGGGAGATCACAAAGGACTCAGGACAGATTCAGTCTCCCAACTATCCTGATGACTACAGACCCTCCAAAGAGTGTGTGTGGAGGATCACCGTGTCCGAGGGATACAACGTCGGGCTCAGCTTCCAGGCCTTCGAGGTGACTCACTCCTTATGTGTGTGTGTGTGTGTGCGCTCATGTTTGTGTGTGTGTTTCTTGCCCCTCGGTGTGTGTGTGTTTGTGTGCTCAGGAATGTCTGGGTCAAATTTCACGCTCGTATAGCTGCTAGGAAGTTAATAACGATGATGGTGTGTGTGTGTGTGTTTGAGTGAGTGTACACTGACCCACAGCAGGCAGTTGAGGATTAGTTTTGCAGTTTAATGCTGTAAAAATGTCAGTGTGCTAAATGGCTCACTCTGTCTCCAGTGTGACCTCACACAGGTAAGGTCAAAGTTCACCTTCACACAGGAGCTAAGATCAGTTACACCAGCCTCAGACATTCTATGCTGTTCTACTCTATTCTGCTCTGCTCTATTCTATTCTATTCTATTCTATTCTATTCTATTCTATTCTATTCTGCTCTGTTCTGTTCTGTTCCATTCTGATATATTCTATTCTGCTCTACGCTCTTATTTTCTGTCCTTTTCTATGATGTTCTGTTCTATTGCGCTCTGTTCAACTCCATTCTATTCTGATGTTTCTGATTCTGTTCTGTTCTACTATACGATATTCTGTTCTATTCCATTATGTTCTGTCCTGTCCTGTTCTATTCAACTCTGTTCTGTTCTGTTCTGTTTTTTTTCTGTGATGTTCTGTTCTGTTATTTTCTATTCTGTTATTTATTCAGTGTTGTGTATCTCATTGTGTTCCTACATGATTGTTTTTGCAGATCGAGAGGCACGACAGCTGCGCTTACGACTACCTGGAGGTCCGAGACGGCCCCCTGGAGACGAGCCCTCTGATTGGTCGGTTCTGTGGCTACGACAAACCTGAGGATGTGCGCTCCACCTCGCACACACTGTGGATGAAGTTTGTCTCAGACGGAACAGTCAACAAGGCCGGCTTTGCTGCTAACTTTTTCAAAGGTGTGTGTGCGTGTGCATGATTGTGTTTCTCACATGGCTTTTAACCAAAACATTCTTCATTTGTGTGTGTAAATGTTCTCTGACGTGTGTGTTTTTCAGAGGAGGATGAGTGTGCCAAGCCAGACAATGGTGGATGTGAACAGAGGTGTGTAAACACTCTCGGCAGCTTCAAGTGTGCCTGTGACCCGGGCTATGAACTAGCTCCAGACAAGAAGAGCTGTGAAGGTAACTGTGTGTGTGTGTGTGTGTGAGAGAGAGAGAGAGAGTGTGTGTGTCTGGAATGCTGCATTCATGTTTGTATGTGCATTCCTTTGCAGGCCTCTGTGTGTTTCTGTAGGATATGAGTCTAAGTCATCACAAAAAACACATCCGAGCAGCCTCCATCAACAGGAAAAAACATCTCTGCGACACAAAGCCACATGCCTCGCTGTTCCAATGCCACAAATGCTGTGAAAGTCCTTTAATCCCACGAAATAAATTAACTACCCGTAATGACCCACATACTGAAACAACTGAACAAACCACTTCTGACACAGAGAGGGAGAAACAGCTTTGCTAGTGAAATATCCAAACTGTGGTTTAGCTGTACATCTTTGAAGAGCAGTTGTTTTTTGGCATCCACAGTGAATTAATGTGTGGGAAAATGATGTAGAAAATGGATTTTCAAAGTATCAATCTGTGTGTTCAATTACAGTGACATTTGGGCTCATTTTTTGTACAACATTTCATCATGTCCACCTCAACAAGGAAAAATTATTGGAGAAATGCTTGTTCGCAAGAGCTGAACAAGGTCGAGTATAACAATAAGTGAGTTGTTGTTTGAGGAAAACCTGTGAGTGAACTCCACAGGTGTTTCTTCAGTGACTTGTTTTGGGTCACGTTACATACTTCCCCTTGAAATGAACAAACATCAGTACAGATGACTTTTCCTTTGAGCTGAATCTGGCTTCTCTGTGACAAATATTCCCTGTGGCATCATCAGCAGAAGCAGAATCTGCAGCAGACAACAGACCTGTTTGTCGTCCACATTCCATCCACAAGTACCTCATATCTGAACTATAACCCTCCTGACTAATATCAATGCTGTAAACAACTGTGGTCATCAAAAATGTGGCATTGCCACAACCAACCAGCTCTATTTCTTTACATATCAGGAAAATGACATAACAATACATATTTTTTCCTCTTACCTGAATGCTGTTTATCCATCTCGATTGTTTTGGTGTGAGTTGCAGAGATTTTGGAGATACTGGCCTAAGAGATGTCTGCCTTCTCTCCAATATAATGTGACTAGATGACACTTGGATTGTGGTACTTAAAGTGCCAAAAACAATATCTCCTTTCAGAAATCATGACCTAGTTAGTCTAGATCATCTTTGATCATGCAGCCTGAAGTATATGACCTGGACTTTGCTGCACACTGGAGACAGACAGGTATATCCTCGTTATGTTCATCCCTCACCCCTGTCTTGTCTCCTGCTTTATCTCCTTGCAGTTTTCATGCATTAAGGTGCATTCAGTTTGATCTGGGAAGTCAGAATTTTCCAAGCTCCTTGTTGGGAAATTCTCAAATTCTTTTAAGTTGTTGTTAATAACTATAATTATAGCCATTCAAATCTTCCAAAAATAAGAATACCCAGTGTCCCTGGTAGGACAAAGTTCTATTTAAAATAAAAAAAAACAAACAAACAAACAGAAGAAATGAAGGTGAAATAGTTAATTTCACTGCTGAGCACCCTTTAGTTTTATTATATTCAAGAGAAGTCAGACATCTCTACGGCTGATATTTCCAAAAGTCAACAACTCTCACCAAAACAACTTAGATGGATAAATAGCACTACATTTTAGAGGAAAATTATGGATTTTGGGGTGAAATGTTCCTTTAACTAAATCATCTCCAAACTATAACCCTTGTGATCAGATTAAATTCATACAACTGTGTTTGTTTATCAAAAATGTGGCAGTAAAATCTCGTCATTCCACAAAACCAGCCACTCAAACATGAGAGCTCTGTTTCTTTACGTGTTTGTAAAACTGAGGATTTGAGGGGTTCCAGTTGGTGCAGCCTGGAATGCAGTGATTCAAAACTTTAAAAAGCTACCGAAATTGTCGAAACAACTGACTAAGCATTGACCGGGTTCTCCACCACACGCTAATGTAAAGTGCGGTTTGGCTGGGTCAAGGGAATCCCACTTTCATCACGATGTTAAAATAAAACAGATCAAAATTCCTACTTAATATATGCAGCTCCGTCCTTGCGGCTTGTAAAGCATGTAAACACATGTGTATAATTTCCGAGGCATGTATGTTTCTGTGTCTGAACTGTTTGTGTGTTTCCAGCGGCATGTGGCGGTCTCCTCTCCAAGCTGAACGGGACCATCAGCACTCCTGGTTGGCCCAAAGAGTATCCGCCCAACAAGAACTGCGTGTGGCAGGTGGTCGCTCCCACTCAGTACCGCATCTCCATGCAGTTTGAGGCCTTTGAGCTGGAGGGAAATGAGGTGAGTAACTGTGTCTCATAATGAAAGGAGAAGGGAGATGCTGACTTTAGTATTCACTTTGAGCTTGTGTATTAAAAGAGCTTTATTTGTGTGTTTAGGTGTGTAAATACGACTACGTGGAGGTGCGGAGCGGCCTCTCATCCGACTCTAAGCTGCATGGTAAATACTGCGGCACAGAGGTCCCTGAAGTCATCACGTCTCAATACAACAACATGAGGATCGAGTTCAAGTCCGACAATACTGTTTCCAAGAAAGGCTTCAAGGCTCACTTCTTCTCAGGTAAGACATGTGTGTTACATCTCTGTGTTTGTTTGTGTGTGTAAGTGTGTGTGTGTGTTTCAGGGGTGGGCAGAGCTGTGTATTTTGCTTGGAACAAATTGAATGTACAGATGATCAACAAAGAAGTTAATTTTGCTGCAGAAGCAATTTGAGAAGCTTCTTCTATGAGAACTTTAAAGTCAAGATTAAATGAAAAATGGCTGTTTAATCCTATTAGATCACACACATAGTTATACTGTGCACATATTTTAACAATGTATGTTAAATAAATACAAAATATATATTTCTTTGTACCAATCACAATCAATCATGAACCAATCATATTTCATTTCTCAAATACAAAATCTGACGTGTTTATGTAGGCTTGAACCAACCTTTTTCAACCAATAATATCATGACATCCACCCAGAGAGCTAATTCTGAGTTTCCAATTGGAAATTTTAACTGGAACACCCACTGAAGTTGGATCTCTGACTCAGAAAGTTGGACGAGCCTCACTTACCCTGATGTCAGAATCCAAGACGGCCACCCTGTGCATTAAAAAAGCTGTAGTGTAGACCCTCTTATAGTTTGTAATGGAAGTATGGTGGACTGCAACATCTTGTCAATGGGCGCTGAGCACATGAGCAGTTTTAATTGTGTCCTCAGTCCAGTCAACATGTTAAATAGCTTGCAGCCACAGACACCGCCATTTCCTCTGAAACAGTTATGATCCTGTCATAATCCTCTGCATCTTCAGTCGACCAGTGGAATATTGATTCTCTCAACTGTACATGCAACAACTAGACATTTGGGTGATGACTGGGGGAGACCGATTGTTCCGTTACTGAAATGTGCATGCAGCTTTTTGATTACGTCGGCTGTAAAAGAGTCTATAGACTGTTTATTAGCACCTCTGTCTGTACTTGTGTCTCATTCGTGCACACAGTACAGTGTAAGTTCCATATGTGGACATGTTGTACGTGCAAAATACTGCGAAATGCGTTGTTATCTGCAGGACTTCATGACTTGTTTACTGGAGCACCACCAGCTCAGTTATTGTCAGCTCTAACGTCCAGCTTCTGAGGTTATTAATGGAATGCAGCGTGAAATTTAAGACACCGACACCCCCTTTTCAATGTTCGAATCAAATTCCTCTTAGCTATATGTCATGGCTGCCTGTCCTGTTTCACTCAGAAATATGTTACAACGCAGAAGCAGAATACTCTCAAGATGCTGTTTCTTCTGGACTTTAATTTCCCTGATGATCCTGATGAAGCCAACATGATGATGATGATGATAAAGTTGTTCTGTATACTGTAAGTGTTGGCTGAAATGTTTCCCCTCTCCATGCAACTTGGAAGTAGATTAAGTTGTACCAGAAACCCAGACGTCGCTTCTGCGATACTTTAATTTCAGCATGAAATTGGCTGACAACTGGAATTCATTGTTTTTGACATAAATCTAAGCTGCTGCCATCTGCGGTGCAAACTTTGACATTTTTTTGTAATAACTCACTCAGTGCTGTGCTGTTGTTTAACATTCAGCCACAGAATTTCTTCATTGGGCTGCAACCAAGTTTGCAGGGCTGAAGATTTACCTGCAGACTATTTCAACAACACTGATATTTGATCAACCTGCAACAGATCCCCAAAATAATTTTTGCATGCAGTAGCCAATATTGTGTTAATTTGTGTTTTTGATGATTCAATTGTGGTAATTAATTATACCTACTTAGCATAAGTACTTTTACTCATATACTGCATTAATATACAATTCTGAGCTATCAAAACACTAAATTCACTACCTGCAATCAAAGTATTTCCATTTTGTCCTACTTTATATTTCTACTCTGCGAGAATTCAGAGGGAAATTTTTAGTTTTTGCTCCACCGCATTTATTTGACAGCTGTTGTTACTAGTTATTTTTCAAATGAAGGTTTTACATTCACACAAAACATATAATCCATTTATCAAATACAGTTAGTCGAAGATTTAAACAGCGGTTTTTATCATGTCTCAGATGTCTGCGAGTTGTTGATGGGACTTTTCCCCTCTAAACTTTCTGATGGTTTCATTTAAATACCTCGAATCTCAAAAGAGATTGAATTATCCATTATTTTACTAAAAAGCAAATAATAGATAAAAAAAATCAAAAATATTAATAGAAATTTGTGTAGCAGAACTTTGATTTTCCTTATTTCCTCTCCAATTAATCAACCCATCAGATTTAGCCTGTGACTCTTTAGACTGGTATTTTGGCATCCGGTGGACTAAACTACAGAACTTCGCTGTATCAAGCTGGCTCAACTGACCGCTACTAACACATTGTTTCATCAATAAATATAGTAAAGTATAATTTACAGAAGAAATATTTTTACTTTTGGTACTTTAAGTACATTTTGATTATGATATTTATGCACGTTTTCTTCAGTAAGATTTTAAATGAATGACTTTTACTTGTAAATTGTGGTATTGGTACTTTTACTCAAGTAAAAGATCTCAGTACTTCTTCCACCACTGTGTATAATGTCTTTAGCAGCTACTGTGTGGTTAAAATGGTTAACTTTAAACAAATGAAACACTTAAGGTTAGGGGAAAAGATTGTGGTTACATTTGAAAAACAGGTAAAGCCAACTGTTCTGCCCACCTTCTCTGTGTGATCATTTGTGTGTGTGTCCGCTTGCATGTTGTTAAGTATTTGTGAAAATATCCATATGTGTGTGCATATATCCCCGTGTTTTTCTGCTTGTGTGTACATGTGTTGTGTCCGTCTGTCTGTCGCGCTGTCTCCTGTCTCCTGAGCCTCCATCAGCTCTCAGGCCTCCTGCACCCACCCTGCGCTCTGCCCTCTCTCCCTCAGACAGGCTGGCTCTGTGTCAAGAGCGTATGTTTGTGTTTGAGTCATGCCAGGACATAAAACGCGGCCGCTCTCCCGCTCGTGGCCACGTCAACAACAAGCTGGCGTCCTCGTCAAAGGTCAGAGGTAACATGACCTCTCAGTCTCTGATTGGCTCAGGTCTACTGTGTGATGACAGAATGGATGGATCCTGCTTTAATCACAAGGATCTTTATTAAATCCATTCTTCTCCAGAGGGAAACATGTGTTTGTCCCAGTTCCATGTTATATACAAATACTTCTGAATATCAACTACAGATGATAATGCAGTATCGTATAATAATGTTATACAATAACATTAATTCAGCAGGATAATTATGTCATGATATGCTTTTCAGTAGTCTAAATTCCATGCAAAGGGAAAATTAAAAACAAAAAGAAATGGCATAGCCAGGCTGTCTTTGCATAAAACCCCAGTCAGACATGATGTATAGACAGACATGACTTTATTTGTAACCAAGGTTTTCTTCATCAGGCTCTGTATTCTCATAAAATAAAGTGTTTAGTGCATCATTTGACTCTTCCTCCCAAAAACTGACCTTTTGTATGCTGCCTGTTTCAGTCAGGCGGAAAAGGTTGTTATAACGGAGAGATATGAAGAATTAAAAAAAAATATTCCAGCAAAAAGCAACACTTAAAAGAGGAAAGCTGGCAGAACATTGCGGAAAAAGGTGTAATAAATTTTAGTTAGTAAATTAATATTTATTTTTTACCGCTCAGTTCACTCCGCCATTTATTTCTAACATGACAGCTGCACTTTAGAGGTCTAAAGCAATAAACCTGACACAGGCTTTTTAAAACATGATACAGAATTGCATTTATTTGACACTGTCTCATAATCAAGGAAATACATGGAAATCACTCTAGACTTTGGCTAAATCAGAATAAAATTAATTTTATTGAATTAATATGATAAATACCAATGGACTAATCAATTTTCTAATTGGTGTTCTATGAGCTGCAATAGCAGCAGTGTAAAATGGACTTTGCAGCAAGCAGGATCAAACAGACATTTTGCTCTCCTGTTTGGGGACGTTACTAACAGATTTCCATATACAGTGTCTTCCCTCTGCTGAGAATCATTTATACTGTAAATAATATTGTCAGGAAAATAATTAGTTAAAGAGTGGAGATTTAATCTGAAACTTAACCGACAGAGCCTCTTCTGGAGCAGGTCATGTGTTTCCCATAAGTTACCATGGCGATCTAGCTATGTTAAAATAGAGCCACCTTCTTAACATTAAAAACTTTAGACTCAGCAGACCTCACTAATGTTAATTTTGCTTCATAGTGGAGCCCTCTGTAATGGTCTCATGTAAACAGTAGAACACAGTTCATTAGTTTGAAATACAAGTTTCCTTTTATTATTTACAGTTGGCACTTAAGCAGTGAATGTACTCTACTAGTTGTAGTAAAAGTGAAAATAACTTCAGGAAGCTGCAGTCAGTTTCAAATTTGGAAACCTCCCAAACTGAAAATTAATTACTTTTTTATTGTTTTTTTTTCTGTCCCATAAATGTCACAACTGCCCACCATTTGATTAAATTTTAAATTAACCTAATTTAATTCAATGAAGCTTAATTTGATTAGTATGGAATTGGGACACCACTATGATTCCCCAGCAAAAACACAACAAATATCCCCTCGTCACTGTTGCAGGGATGATTTTGTTGGATATTAACATTAGATCATAACAATTGTAGGAAGTTGTCCTGATGAAAAGATCCAAATTTCTCTTTACTTACTTTAAAATTAACAGTAACTGAAAGGGAAACTGATCCAAAAGGCAACTTCAGTTTAACATTTTGGCCTTTTTCCTCCTAATTCAGAGGAAGCAAAGCTGTCAACTCGACGAGCACTTCTAAAACTACCTGCAAAACATCTGGGACACGTAGTTAGACGGCTCAGTGGAACATGATTTCATAGAGAAATTACTTACTCGGATAGAGATAATATGTGTGTGTGTGTGTGTGTGTGTGTGTATTAAACGCTGCTGTGTGAGTTGCTCTGCTATTGTCAGAAGCTTCCAGGGATAGCTTTTGGTTGGCAAAGATCCAGCAGCTTTAGGGAGGTCCCTACGGCCTCCCACACACTACTAATCCATGTGAGTGTGCGTGTGCGTGTGTGTGTGCGTGTGGACATTGTGTGCTTGACCTGAAGAAAGCTACAATGAACACTGTGTAGCATCAACTGCAAAGCTTCTTAGCCTGTGATAGGGTGAGACTGAGCCCACAATAGCACCGTAATACCACATCAGACACAGACAAACTCACACACACACACACACACACACACACAGAGAGAGAGAGAGAGAGAGAGAGAGAGAGAGAGGAGGATTTAGTGGTTTCATTAAAAGCAGATCTAGTTTGATTCACCAGCTCTTGAGTTGAGGTGAGACTGGGCGTCTGTGTCTAATCTCACATCTCTTTATAGGAATCTGTCTCTTACTCACACTCACACTCACAAACACACACACACACACTGTTCTCTGTCTCCCACACACTCGCTGTACATGCTCCGTCTTCCTGTGCGGTCATCTGTAAATCTCCACCTCTCGGCTCCTGTCTCTGACACCATCACTGTTGTTGTCAACGTGGCAGCCCCCCCTCAACACACACATTCACACACACATAGCGAGGCTTCCCTGCTCCTTCCACCTCCACCCTGAGAACTGCGTTGAGCTTCACTAAAGGAGCCTTTGTCATCACCCAGCCATACTGACTGAGAAGCTGTGTGCTGAGAAGAAGCCACAAATTAAAGGATGAGGCAGAGACAATGAGCGAGAAGTGAGAAAACAACTCAGCTGTGTTGGTCTATTCTTTTGTTTTTTTTTTAAGTCTACAGGCATTTAGACCTTTTAACCTCTTAACAAGCAGCGGCCTGCCACTGGGCCAGTCATTGTAAACTCGTCCTGTGCTGCTAAACTTTATTCAAGTTCACAGAGAACTTTATTTCAAGTTCTAGTGTTGATCCCTTATTTTCCAAAGATGCCAAATATGTCAGGTGGAATTTTAGGAAAACGCATAAAACAGGACATCTGGAAATCTTAGTTTTGTACATTTCACTCACTGTAAACATCAGTGAGCCTTCGGTGAAGGCATAAAAAGCTGATTCAGAATATAGATGACACTGTCAGGGCCCTGCTTCATTTGATCTGGACTTTCAGACATTTCAGTTTGATCCGAACCAAAATTACAGGTGTGAAACCTCCCTCAGCCAAACCAAAAGTCTAGCCAAAAGACACAGTGTCGGTCCAGATCAAATTGAACCATGGTTTGGTTCGTTTCTCATGTGAAAACACTGTTTTGGACGCTTTGAACTTGAATTATAGCAAGTTTTTGGCAGGCTGTTGTCAGACCTGGAAAGGGGAAAAACAACACAACAAGACAGAATGAGCCACGGTGGCACATGGGAAGAGGACAAGAACAAATGTTTACTTGACATGTGGTCCATCGACTTTATAAAGAATCAGTTGAGAAAAACTTGCAACAAATGTGGACTTGCATCATTGCAATAACAAACTAATAAATCAATAAATTAATCAAATGTATACAGTGTAACAAACGTGTGAGCCTTGTGTCACATTTCTATTGTAAATATGAAGCTCCAGGTTCATGATGCACTTACACTCAAACACAGGGCTCCTCCACCTCAGTTGCTCATATGTAGTTAAATGGAGATGTTGATGGGACAGAGGATTGGGAGATGACATACCTGCCCCTCGGCAAAGACAAATCACCAGGTTGTAACAGACATCTGTAATCTCCTGTCAGATAATTTGGAGACAGATGCCAGATGTTCATATGTACTCCACGTTGCCGTCAAAGTCACTGCTGAGCTGCATTTCTTGCAAGTGGGTCATTCCAGTGTCCCCTGAGTTCACGCACAAGCTGATCTGTTTCCTCAACAGAAAAGCGCTCGCTTCTCCAACTTGCTGAATGCACGACTTAAAATCACAAAGCAATTTAAAGGGAATGACAGATGACACTGATTCGTTTAATTTGTGTCACACCCAAAACACACCTATGATAATTAAGAGACTAAATACAACCTCTTAGTGCCTTGCCGCCACCGAGAGCTGAGCTGACCATGTTGATCTGTTAATCTAAGACTCAGTGAGAAAGCTGTGTTTCCCCAAAATGTTGAACTGTCCTTTTAAGGTTTCTTTAACTGTATCTGTAAATTGTGTTTCCAGCACCAGCTAAGCTGACAAAAACAATTTACTGTTAATGTTTTAAATGCCCCATTAGACCCATGATTTACAGTTTTGAGCAATTAAATCCTAAAACAGTTTAAATAGTTAACCATCTATAACCACTAATGTTACTGAGGTAGTTACTTGAGCCAAAAGAGGAATTAATTAGACAAAAAAAAAAAAAAAAAATCATAATAAGCAGCCATTTTAAATACACCAGTGAGGCGTTAATATACTTTCAAGAAAATCAGGTCTCCTTGTTTAAATGCAAATTTATGGACAAATCTAATCAAATTATTTATGGGGGGAATTTGTGGTCTACATTTAGGCGTCACCATGACAACCTAAAGTCCCAAATACCCTACCATGTACCGGGTGGACATAGAGAACTAGGTCTCCAGTATCTTTCCAAAGGCTCATAAGATCCAAACAAGATGACAGTAGCTCTCCTCACATTTTACAGTTTCTCTTCAGTTGGCTGCGTGAACACTGATCAGACTGATATATCTGCGGCGGTCTGGCCCGAGGAGAGAACAGCTGAGCTGAAAACAGCTGTTATGGTCAGAGAGGTTTCAGAGCCAAGGCCAGAGGTTGACCACAGAGCAGCTATAATCAAGAACCCAGAGAGCAGCACAAAGACAGTTTTACAGGCCAGCAAAACCACGCGCAAACTAACTAACTTAACCCTGTAGTTGTCTGCCACCTTAACGCTAATTTGAGTTCCCTCTAACCTTTCTTTTGTTAATCTCTAGATGTTAGTATGTTTTCTAATATTTCTCTCTCTTTCCTTCTATAACCTTTCTTTTGGCAAACTTCAGGTTTTTATTTCGAAACAGTCGGGCTGCAGACAATATTTAAAGCTGTGATGGATCATCTCAACTGATCTTTCGCTAAGCCCCACTCCCATGATTACTGTTGCTACGCCTCTCAAGATTTCCATTGTAGCATTGCACGTGCAACCCGTCAAATTCTTAGTTATTCTTGAAACAAGTGGTCCCCGATTCCAGCCAGAGGTAAACAAGCACTTTTCATTTCTTGCCAGTGACCCTCCATTCTGCAAATTGAAATCATGCTAATTGTTTGAAAACTCAGTCTCTTGAGTTTTTAAGGAGGGAAGTATGCATTTGATAGGGCTGCCTTTGTTTAAAGACTTTCCTAGTCAGCTCAAGCCATTAGTCGGTTAGTCATTGTACATTTATGATGTTGCCTGATCCCACCTGTCTTCATCATCCCTGTAGTAAAATTGTAAATCATCTCTGTGTTGTATCCCTGGTTATCAAACTGGCCTGATTCAGTCTCTGAGGCTGTATCCCAGTCTAATAGAGCTACTAACTGAGCTAACTAGCTAATGGTAGCTACAGCCTAGTTAGCAGTGGGCCATTATTGACTATTGTGTTGTGTTGACTATTTTTCTGCTACTAAGAAATAAATGGAAACATGGTCAACTAAGACTCTTCTCACTGACTAATGATTAAATCAACGACAGACATTGGAATAGAGGGGCAACTATGTTCCTTTATAGCAAACAACACTGAGATTTATTTATGCATTATTGTTCCTAGTAAAATATATATTTAACTTTTAGAAGAGAAAAGTCTTTGGGGACGTGGATTAACCAATGGGTTTGGCAAAAGCAACTCTGTCCCTAATAATCCAATCAAGTGCGGGACGGAGCCGCTAACACCGATACACAGTAGTAGAGTCACGGACTGTACAAATATTGGATGCAGCTCCTGGGTCTGAAAAGAGAAGCCAATGCAGAAGTGCCTTAAACCCGCATTCTTTCTAAAAGCCAGCAGAGCCTGACTGTTCTGGTTGCGAAAATAGGTCTGACTGTCTGAAAGCTTATGAGAAAATTTCCCTACTTCTTGCTTGCTTGTTTTTTTTTTACCTTAGTTGACAGTTTCTTCATAAGTTTATAGTCTAAATTGCTAGTTTAAAGTCTTCTTCTATACCGCACAATGTTCATTTTGTTAATTATGGTCCCATGTCAACGCCAAACTCAAGGCTTAAAAACGGTAGTCCACAAAACAATGGATGACATTACGTTGAGTACTTCTACATTATTATACTTGAGCAGTATCCAGGACCAGCTTCCAAACAGTTGGTTATATGAAACAGTGGAAGTGCTGGTCCTGAACAGGGCTTTTTTAATGTAACTCCACAAAATACTACAGTTAACTAATAAAATGGAAGTTTTGCTTGGCTACTACTGTATGTAGTAAGCGAGGCATGCTAACATTTGTAGTTTATGTTAGTGCAGACAAACACTGTTTTACCCATTCATTACACTTTTGCTCTGTTTTAGGTTCAGGAAATGCCAAAATCCAAAGCTTGGCAGGCCTTTTGTAGCCAGAAACAGTTGCTAAGTGATCACTGGACACAGTGATAGCACACTCTCAACTGACCATCTCTCTTTAACCCTCAGCCCTGTAAGAAAAACTTTAACTTCAAAGGTGAATAATGAAAGGTATCTTGCAGTCTTACAGTTGTTCTGGGTGATCATGTTTACCTAGCATGATTGCTAGATATTTATGTTCGTGTTTATTTTTATTTGCCATTTGTCACCTACTCTTAGTTGTACTGTACATTTTTTTGTTGACCTCACCTTCCTGGTTTGATTTGATTTCCGTCTGGTCCTCTCCTTGTATCACTGTTCGTTTCTCCTGTTGTTGCACTCCTTTTCTTATCACCACTTTTTCTTTTTCAAAAAGTCACCTCCACTTCCTTAAAGGTCTCTTCCTTCCACTCCTCTCCCCTGCTTGACCTCTTGCTTCCCTCCACCCTGTCTTTTTTGCTGTCTCCACATGAGTGATGTGTTGCATGTGTATCTCTCACAGACAAAGATGAGTGCAGCAAGGACAACGGCGGCTGCCAGCACGAGTGCATCAACACAGTGGGCTCTTACGTTTGTCAGTGTCGCCATGGCTTTGTACTGCATGAGAACAAACATGACTGTAAGGAAGGTGGGTTTCACGTACATTCACATCAGCACACACACTGGCATAAAAACATTGGACCGCACATGCACGTGGTGCCACATTCACACAAGCATGTGTTCATTCACAAGAACAGTCATCGTCCATCATACAGCCCTTACTCTGTGTATCCACACCAGAGTCCACCTGACAACAGACTGGCCCTTTCCATTTGAGGAGAGTGTTTTTCTTTATAAATTTCTACACTTGGAGGCTTCAAGCAGAGCTGCAGACTTGAGCCTTATGATGTGTGCATGTGTCGCATTAAGTAACAGAAGTGAAAACCACAGACATGACTTTAACTTGAAGACTGTAAGACTTGACTGACTTGAAACTTGAGAACAACAAACAATGGAATAACAAAAAATCGAGGCAGGCTTGATGACGTGTTAGATAGTTAATTATTCTTTTAACTTTTATTACTCTGTATTAAAATGACTTGCTGTCAGCTATTAACACAGCATTGAAGAAGAACAATCATTGTAATGTTCACATTGTAATGAAGTTACAAGTTGGAAGTTACTTGTGTTGACATTCTCTGAAAGACTTTGCTTGTACTTGTCGTAAAGGACTTCAGATCTTCTTTAAAATACTTTAGACTTGACTTGGATTTGACCTTAAGGACTTGAAATTTGCTTCACTGAACTTCAGACTTCACATGGACATGCCCCTCAAGGACTTGACATTTTCACTCAAAGAATGGAGACATGACTTGGACCTGATGAACTTACATTGAAAGAGCTACCTGACTTTGCTTTGCCCTAAATGATGCAACGCTTACTCAGAAAGATTTGAGACTTAATCTGAAAGACTGGAGATATAACTTGGACTCACCTCAAATTACTTGCTTGACTTAGATTTGCCATAAAGGACTTGGGACTTCCTCACAAAGATTTGAGACTTGACTTACACTTGTCTTAAATTACTTGCTTGATTTGGACTTGGCCTAAAGGACATGAGACTTACGCAGAAAGACTTGAAATTTACTCAGAAAGACTTAAGACTTATTCAGAAAGACTTTAGATTTATGCAGAAAGACTGAAGACTTACTCTGAAGACTTGTGACTTAACCCTGAAAAGTTAATTTGGAGTTGTCTCAAATGACTTGATTGACTTGGACCTGCCCTAAATGACTTAAGACTTGCTCACAAAGACTTAACACTTATTCTGAAAGACTTGAGACTTACCTTGAAAGACCTTAGACTTGACTTGGACTTACCATGAAGGACTTGAGACTTAACCTATACTTGTCTAAATTTACTTGCTTGACTTAGACTTTCCCTAAATGACTTGAGACTTACTCTAAAAGACTTGACACTTATCCTGAAAGACTTGAGACTTGACTCTGACTGTTCTCAAATGACTTGCTGAACTAAGACTTGCCCTAAAGGACTTGTGATTTACTCGCAGAGACTTGAGACTTGGCTGACAGTTGTCTAAATTTACTTGCTTGACTTGGACCTGCCTTAAAGAACCCAAGACTTACTCAGAAAGACTTAAGGCTTCAGAAGACTTGAGTCTTGAGTTTGACTTGTCTCAGATGACTTGACTTAAACCTTCCTAAAAGGTGCAAAGATGCTTCAGAAGCAGACAAGTTCAAGGTAGTTACCACAGAATAAGTCTCCAAATTTATTACGTTATAAATCATATGTATGTTGTAGAATATGGAATATAATCGTCTTTTTTTGACATGGTCTGTGGTCCACGGGTCTCGAGACTTATTTTGAAAGACTTAAAGCTTAACTTGAACTTGTCTTAACTGACTGAAAAACAGCTCTGCCTGCAAGTCACTAAGAGTGTGTTCACTGTGATGTGTGTTTGTGTTTGTGTGTGAGAATTTCTTGACAAAAAAACATCATTACTTAAAAGCTATTAGCACATTCCCATGTACGCCCAACACACAAGCACACACACACACACCGACACACAACTGTTGAATTGACATATTATACTCCGCTCTTTGAAGTTGAACTTTTGAACGTGTGCACACACACCACATCAATACACACATACACACCTCACTAAAGGCTCCCTGTGCTGCTCATAAAAACACTCATGTTTCAAACATCTGGGAGCTTGAAAGCTTCACATGTACCGCCGTCTTCCTGTGTGTGTGTACGTGGGTGCGTGTGTGTGTTTGTGTGTGCATTAGACCAGCTTGACCCAGTAACCTTGCCGAGTCATGTAAATCCATATTCCCATCACACAGCCTGTGTCCGTGTGTAGTTATGTAGATACACACAGTATGCGCGTGTGAAAGTTTCACAGTGTGGAGATGGACATTTGGATAGTGTGACAAGTGCTGTTAACATGTTGGATAATATAAAAATCACCTTACAGTGATAGTGGTCACCTGACAGACGTGTGTAACACTATGATACACCAGCATTGGAAAAGAAAAAATAGATAAAAAACTTCATCCAAAAATCAGTTTTCTTTATGGTCTCAGGGATCACGTCTAATGTTTTTCATGACAGGAAGACATCTGTTACTTGAAACTGTTGGGTACTACTGACTAATACTGGTCGTTTTATGATGCCATGGCATTGTAAACTATTTCCTGTCACCGACAATAACTTGATCATGTGAAAAGATGCTTTTGCTGCTGTGTCAGACAACACGATTCTAGCATTTTATATCTGTATCATGTACGTAGCTAGACTTTTTAACTGCACAAGGTGTGACAATAGTGTGTGTGGAATGTGACATCTGTATTTATTACTTTGCCTGTTAGAAAACTCTCCTCTACATTTATACCACTGTGCTTGTAAATTCATCCATCTCACTCTGTACATGGGTTCAGTTTGTCTGACTCTAAATAAAAACTGTCACTCTGGAATACATCTCGTTGTCCTGTGCATGCCTCCTGCCTCCCATCACCTTCATCAAACCATGGCATTCATTTAACTCACACCATACACACACACACACACACACATACACAAATGCCATGTGTGGCTGTGAGGGCTGCTGTGGACACATTTTTGTGTGTTTGTAACTGATACAAACTTTCTAGGGGGAAAGCAGGTGGCAAGAGTCCAACTTCAACCAGAAAGAGTTGCTTCACAGTTATTAGCATGCTACAATATTAGCCCACAGCTGATTTGTTGTTATTGTTCAAAACAACAAATCAGCAACAACCAGGCTAATATGTTGTATTTCAAAGAGGAATGAATTCTTTTTACTGGATTCTCCTTAAAATTATGTCACTATTGTTTGGCAGTGCAGAATCTAATTTGCCTGATGTCAGACTGAACTGTAAAGTTTATTCAATGTCAATTCATTGATGTATTATAATGAACTTGGTACAGTGAAAAGATGGAGCTTGTTCAGTCCAGTGAGAGCTGCTTGCGTGGTGCAAAAGCCAAAAAAGTTTTCTGGCTTCCAGGTTTACTTCCTGGTTATATAGCTCACTAAATATACACAGTTGCGCTTTCCAACCTTGCCCTTGGCTGTGAGTTCCTGTTCGGCTGATAGAATTTACATTGTGATGACATCACAGATTTTTAAATTGCTTTTTTTGTTTCTAGTTGAGTTTCACAAATTTAAAACCTCAATGGATCAAACAGTCATCGTAGAATGTGTCATAACTGACCTTATTTGCAGTTCGAGGTGTCAACAGTTCTGTAGACGATGTTTATATATTCAGTGTTGTGCATAAATGTGCTAAAAGAGCAGTATTCGTTGAATGTGGTGTTTTGGTGAGCGTTGAACTGAATGGATCAGTTTGCATTTAATGAATATGAGCGCAATTGTCGTTCACTCCTGAGAGACTTAATGATGCGCATGTTGTCGGTCGATTAAAAAAGAGTGATCACAGCAGAAGGAGAGATAGCAAGCGGAAATGGACATAAATATCGACGTGGTATAAAAACTTTGTTTGATCATGCAGCATGAAGTGTATGAACTACACTGCAGACTGGAGTCTCAGTCTCAGCATTATATTCACTCTTCTTCTCTGTTCTCCGCAAGTTTGCTTTCTGCTGTAGTGTAAACTGTTCTCAAATTGTTGTAAATTGTTGATAATAACTATAGATATAGGTAATCCTGGACATTCGATATTCATGTTTTAATATAAATTAAATTGCGCACCATTTATTATGACGTCATTATATAGACTCCAAAGTCCCTGTTAGGAGAGGGTTCTATTCAAAATTTAAAACCAAGAGTTCATTTGGGGAACAGTGAACTGAACTCTAGCTCTTTAAGTGTGAACTTGCACAACATTGCATATATTACATCTGTGGTTACACTCCATCGCCATCTTCATGGAATCATAGTGGGTGGATTCGGAGGTCTGGACTCAGGCAAGGATCTGGGAGTGACTAGCAAAGCAATAACAGAGCAGTTTGGCAACAGATGAAAAATGGCCTTTTGGCAAACTTTTGGTGCTTTGAGAGCAATATTTATTTATGTTCAGTTTTCCTGTTTCTGGAACATAATAAAGTAGCAGAATGGATCGCAGGTCCTAGAGGTATTTTTTTCTTTGGAGAAGATCCCAGCCAGAGGTGCAAATCAACCTTTCAGCAGACCTTTTTCACAGCAGCTATTTTGATGGGAAATCGTAGAGTAAACACAGGTGATATCAATGATACTAATTTATATTCAGGCTGCTCACTATGGCTGCTGTGAATAAGGTCTCTTGGTGGATCTGTTGGCTGTGAATGGAATGACATATGTTTCACATCATTTTCATTTTCATCAAGTCATTCACTGACCCCTCATACTATATATTAAAGCGTCTGAATTTTATTTCCTCATTAATTTATTCAGGGTTTTCCTTTAATTTTTCACTTCACTGTTATTGCTGGACTCGTCCACGGTGGATCCTGAGCAGAGTCCTGCGCGGGTTCAGTTTTGCAAACCCACAGTGATCATACCTGCAAAGCTGAGTGCCGGAAATCAACCCATTACCCATGAAATCCATGCCTGCTCAGACCCGTTAATACAGATTCCACGACCCGACCATTGATCAAGCACTCATATGCAGTCACTCAAAAGCCCCTGCAGCTGTTGGATGTGTTTCCTCAGCGACGATGTCCCTAGCTTGTGGCTACCAAAAGCTTTTTTTTTTTTTTTACAAGCAGTAAAGCCTCTGATAGTGTTATTCTCAGTGTCTCGCAGATCATACCAAATGTCTTTCAAATGCCTGACTTGACCTTCGATGATGTTTTGTCCACAATTTGGTATTCTCTACTGGTTATTTTTGCCTTTATGTCATCCATTTAGATGTACTAGCCGGCAGGTAGCCTACATCTCTGTCAGATTAGTGACGTGCCATTAATTGACCAGATGTGGAGTCAATGTTGTGTCGTACGCTTTCACAATAAAAAAAAATCCTGGCATTAGGCTAATTAATGTTAAAATACTGCATAATCATTTTCATGTCTCATTCTCTATTTTAAAAAAGTTATTGTCCATTGCCCACCCAGAATTAGTACAATTTTTCATGTTTCCATTATATTTTTCTTTTTATATTTTTACCCATTATACAGTTTTTTTTGTACCAGTACCCACAGGTACCCGACACGGTACAGGACTCTGACGCTGAGTCCTAAATGTGAATTGATTCCAGTTACCGGATGCATTAACAATGGGCAGATAGATACTCGGGATCCAATCCTACACGTCCTGTTTTTAGGATCCGTTTCCTAAGCACCCAGGCACCGAGAGCTTGGATTTTAGAAAGTAGTCGTTGCAATTAGTTCTGTGTTTTATTTGAATGGTTAAAACAATTTGAATGTAACTATGGGCACAAAGAAATCTCCATATAATTACTTTCTGCTTTTGTGTCTAAAAATATCACATTAAAATAAAAGATAATGAACAGCAAATGTGTCATTATTGCGAAATAAACCGCGAAAGGGTGGTGTAGGATCTCTTGAATCACCACGAATCATCCCGCTTATTACATGGTTACTCACAAAAAAACAATAATTTGACACAAAATATTGACTTACAATGATTTTATTGCTTCTGCTAAGTCTTCCAGAGTCTGTGACCAAAACTGCACCCAAAGCAACTGTCTGTTATTCATAATTAGGAAATAACAGACCATAGTATAGAATATTCAACAAAGCCTTGTAATAAGGTTCAAATAATATCCAGAATAATGACATTTCTAAACCTTTAAATATTGTAATGGAATACTTCTTTAATTATAGAGAGATATTCTTTTGGTTATTTGTGTGCTGTACTCCGTCAATGAAAAGTGCAGAATTCTTTTGTCTTTGTGTAAATGCATGTGTTCATGTGAAATTCACACTGAACTTGTCATCAGGATGTGTTTCTTTGAAATCTTTTCTCTCCTTTGGTTCTCTGGTTTCTCTCCTTCCTGTTCCCTTTCCATTTCCTCTGACCTTTTCCTGTGCAGCCAAGATTTTAACTTCCTTTCTATGTGTGTGCTTACGCTTGTGTGTTTGTGTGTGTGTGTGTGTTTGTGTGTGTGTGTGTGTGTGTCCAGCTGAGTGTGAGCATAAGATCCACAGCCCAACTGGGACCCTGAGCAGCCCCAACTGGCCAGACAAGTATCCCAGCCGTAAGGAGTGCACCTGGGACATCACAGCCACGCCGGGACACAGAGTCAAGATAGTAAGTGAGCTGAAATCAGGCAGGTTTCAAGGCTTGTGAAGGATTTCTCTTTTAATCTTTAAAGCCTACAGCATTACTGGCCTTCTTCCCCTCTTCATAACAATACATTATTCTGTCTGTGGGGTCATGTCGTATGTAAACGCCTCAGGCTGCCCTCCCCCCTTCTTGCAGGATGATCTCTCTTTCCCATGTTCCACTTATGAAACCCAAATGTGAATGGGGGAGAAAGTGCGCGTTTGTATATTCGGGCTAACTGCGAGCGTGTGCTCATGCATTAGAAAGAGGCCTTGGGCAGTGGCCATCTGTGTCCTTGTGTCTTTCTGTGTGTGTGTGTGTGTGTGTGTGTAATACTGTATATGAGTGTGTTTAGCATGCATGTGCCACACACATGCATGCGTTTGAGCATGTAAAGCATTTGCGTGTCACCACAGATAGTCGCCTCCGCATTTTTCGAATTACTGCAGATGTACGTATTTAAGAAAAAACAGACCTTCATGTTCTGCTGTGTGCATTAAGGAGGCTGAAGAGTTCTGATTTGTATGGTTATTTGTCCAGAGAGAGGAGAGGAGATGAGCCAAGACAGATGGTGTTTGGCTAACAGCGTTAGCTTTGATGCAGAGTTTCTCCTGACTCAGGTGTATTCACAGAAGATGCTCAGCGCTGTTTGCAAGTTCAAATTGCAGAGGTGATGCGGTGGTTTTAACTAGGAATACTCCTGGTGACTAATTTCCCTGTTGACTAAAGGCAAATTTTAATTTAGACTAGTCGACTGGTCTAACAGCAAGAAAACACTGAGAAAATAGTTAAAATTGAGCACAACTTAAAAATTGATAGTATTAAACATTGTCAGAAAAAAATACTGTGTGCATTAAGAGTCATTCAAAACTGTTAATCACATTCTACAATAGTAAAATCGAATTATAAATGCTACTGAAATGTGTGGCACATTGCACTATGCAATATGAACATAGTGCACATTATCCTTCAAAACACGACAACAACCTACTAAATGCTTCACCTTTCCAAAGGGATCACAGTGTCTGGGGGTAAACATCATCGTTCACCCGGAGCTGACGTGTGTCTGACACACAGTGTGGCTAACGTTAGCACTGCTAGCAGTAGCATCTGCTCCGTCTGTGCCTGTGCTGAATGTGGTTCCACATTGCCCCAGTCGAGTGGTTATATGCCAGTTTAATCTGACACAGCCTACATTCATCCTTACTTTCATGTTCTACATTAAGATACTGACAAACTTTGCTGGATTTAAGAGCTGTCATCTGTCACATCGCAGCCCAGACTCGTGGCAGGCAGCTGCACAACGGTGTAGAGGCAACAGTTAACTGGCATTGTACATGAATGAAATATTGATAAATAGTTTAACCAAATGGTATTTTAGGTGCCCACTCACGAGGATGGCGCCATTTCATCCTATAGTCGACTAATCACACAGATCCCTAGTCTTGACCAGTTTTAACCCTCCAGAATAATCAGGTTGGTGTTCATGACCTCCTTGAGACTGTTAAGAGATAACTGTAAAGAAAGCTACCAAACTCACAAAGGAAGACCATAGCTTTGACTCTCACAAACACACTAAATGAAATCTATTCTAATTACAAACACAAATTATATCACAGAAAATGAGGGCAGTATTTTTTTCTTCCCGTCATTCTTGGTGAACCGAGTAGTTTTTTAAGTTTGCTATTTCGTGTTGTTATGTTTTGGCTGTTATATTCTTGAGGCCAGCTGTATTTTGCATGTGTTTGAGTTCTTGTCCCTTAAGTGGACTGTGATTAAGGAGCTCACGTTGCTCAGAGTTGCTTTCTGGCTCTCATTCCGTGATGCTTGCCGCAATATGTTATTTTATTTTATTCTCCACAACCATCTGGCGACCCCTTGCGACGCCCTTAGGGGCCCCGACCTCCATATTGAGAACCACTGGTCTAGACACACACACACACTTGTTTGTATTTGTACATTTGTTAGGACCCTGACTGGCATAAGACCATCAGTAGCCCTGATCTTAATCATCGCAACTACATGCCAAACCCTTACACGTGCCCTAATTTTAAGCCTCTTTTACACAGCCTGTTCAAGGCAAGAATGTTGCACCTTTATTCGGCTTCACCAGCAGAATGTGGGGTCATTTTCGTTCTATCTCTGATCCGCCAAAGGAGGTAGTAACAGAGCCGTTAGAGAGCCAGATTGATGTCTGTGTAAAAGGGTCAGCTGGCAGGGCAGGACAGGAAGCAAGCAAGAAGGCTAAAAGAGAGAGACGTGCCTCTAACTGCTGATCATTGGTCTATTTAGTGCTACGAAAAGGGCCAAAAGATGTGTTGTTCAGCAAAAGTGCTGAAAAATGAAAGCAATACTGAGGTGTGAAATGAACAATATACAGTAACAAACAACTCTGTGTGCGTGGCAGTGTGTACTGCGCTCATCTGTGCAGCTGATCTGCTGTTAAAAAGGCACAGTACTTTTTATACAAAGAAAGGAATGACTTAATGTATTTGCCAAATTTTAAAGTGGGGTCAAATAAATAAGAAAATGTCATTTATAGTGTTTCACAAACTTTATACAGTTTCCCCAAACTCAACAACTCACAAAACTGTGATTTTTTTAAGGGAGTCTTGGGCTGATTTGCCACCACTTCAAACTACTCTCACATAGGTTTTGCTCTGAAGGACAGAGGTCCCTGAATGCATCACAAATAATAAGTTGGAGCGCAAAGACGAGATTGGATTATCCAGTTAATGCATCTGGATAGAGTTCCCATTTTAATACCAGGTGTAAATGGTGTGTATCTCGATCCTTGAACTCAAATTGGTGATAATCCTCCTAAAGTCCACTCATGTTCCCATGCAAATAGTGTCATACACACACAAACACGGTGCAGTCTTTACACTATGCACACGTATTCCCATGCATTCTAGACACACACACACACACACACACACACACACACACACACACACACACACACACACACTCTCAGTGTAGTCCTGCAAAGTATTTGGATTTGGCTCCTCGCCTCACATCCACTCTGCAGTCGCATGCTGAGCTCGCTGCATGCTGTCAAAATTGTCATCAACTGTCATTTAGTTTTGATAATCTCTAATCACTGTTTACGTAACCAAAAATTACATCATCAAATATCGTGACACATTTTGTCATTTTTGCACCTGTTTTGAATGTGTGACTACATGTGATTTACACACAAATACACCCAAAGTGGGAGATTTGCTCTTTTCTGAGTTTTGCTAGTGTGTTTTCGTGTGTGTGTGTGTGTGTGTGTGTGTGTGTGTGTGTGTGTGTGTGTGTGTGTGTGTGTGTGTGTCTGTGTGTGTGAGTGTGAGTGTGTGTGTGTGAGAGTTGAGATTAACAGGGGTGCTCTCTATATCCACAGTAGTGACATCACAGCGGGATAAATTTAATACCAGACATCTGAGCATTCACATGAAGGTCATTCTGTCATTACTTCTTCATTCTCTGTCTCATACACACCCACACACACACACACACACACACACACACACACACACGCACACACACACACAACATTCTCATGGGAGTAGTAAACAGATCCACAAACCAGTGTCTCAGCCGAGCTACAGTTAGAAACATCTGGAAACCATCACAACCCCAGAATCAAACACTTCCCCTCCTCATGTCGGCCCACCTTCTCCTGTCCTCTCTCCTTCCGTCTGGTTTGTTAAAAATCAATTTGGTGTTTGTGGCGGCGTGATGGAGCGCGGCTCCAGAGACAGTCAGAGAGGTGTGTGACTGTGTGTGGGAGAGAGGCCTGCAAGGTGTTATGACTCAGCTCACGGTGACTTGATTAGATTATGAATCGTGACAGTGTGTACATGCATGTCAGGGTGTAAGCAGCAATGTGTAGGCAAAGACGGAGGGAGGCATGAGTTCTGTTATATGTTAAAGAATATGCAAATAGATTTACGGTAAGCTTTTGCTCCCAGTTTTTCATGAGTTTAAGTAAAAAAAACACACAAAAAGGTTTATTTCTCTCAAATTTTGTTCACAAATTTGTCAAAATCCAGGCTAGTAAGCGCTTCTCTTTTGCCAAGATAATCCATCGGCCTGACAGATGTGGCAGAGATGCTGATTAAACAGCATGTCTTTTGCACAGGTGTGCCTTGGACTGGTCACAATAAAAGATATTTAATCAGCACTAAACTATGGCTATTAGGGCTACAGATACCATTTTTTTTCCCGAGGAGGGCAAAGTCATGACCTCACAGCACACCTGTCAGGTGGATGGATTATTTTGACAAAAGTAAAGTGCTCATTAACACAGATTTTTTGCCTTTATTCATTGGACAGCTGAAGATATGAGAGGAAAGTGGGTAGAGAGAGAGGGGACAACATGCAGCGAATGGGAGCCAGTGGCCACTGCAGATGACTGAACATGGGGCACATGCTCTACTAACTGAGCTACAGGGCCACCCTACTTGCACAGATTTTAACAAATTTGCGAACAGAACTTGAGAGAAATAAAACTTTTGTGTGCACACAAACTAGCAGTACCATTTGGCAGATGATAGGAGCATGGCTGCACATACCGTCAGACTTAAGAACAGATTCTACATCAGGCTGCTGAACTCATTAACCCAAATATTCCTGCTGTCTGCAGTAATGCACTCTCAACCATGACTGCAGCTATTGTACCAGGACTAATACGTACTCAATGTGAAATTCTTATTTATACAATTGTCACTTTCACACCCATTCCTAATTTTCATATATTTATGTAGTGACTCCGTGTTAACCTACATATGACAATGAAACTGAACTGGACTGAAAACCCAGATAGTTTTCATTTTCCCGGGAGTCGGTACAGACCAAATCAGAGCAAAAAGTGGACGATGGACCTCATCAGGACGGAAGAAACACAACTTCAAATGAAACACAATGTTGCTCTGTATCTGCTGGATGTGAAAATTGGCAACTTTTTGCTAACAGCTCAGTGTCACTGTGGTGGTCAGTGTATTTCCACTGCCTCCACGCTGACAAAAAATCAGTCCTCATTGCAGCTTTAATTAAAGACTTGTTGATCAGTGAAGCCTAGTAAATACGTTTTTCTAGCTACTCCGTCCAGTGACATTAACTCTGAACTCGGGTGCCCTGTTATTTCTAATGATTAGATCAAGTTCAGAGAGACACTGTAAAGGAAATGACTCACAGTTTACAACAAAGGCTCTCCCAAAGAATACACACTTGTCATGAATCTCTTTCCAATAATCTCCTTTTTACTCTGACTTACCCTCTGACTGCCATTCATTGCTGTTGCTCTATGATATTGCACATTTATTCTTTTGCAATAATATGTGCACAAAATTTAGTACACATACATTTGTAGCTATTGTAGCTTACTGTAATTCCTTTGAACAAATAAGAACATCACGAAAAACACTCACAGTACTTTATGTCACTCTGAGTCTAACAATCACTCCATTCTGCTTCATTGTTTCGCTCACAGAACTGAACTGCTTTACTGCATGAAACAGGGAGCAGGCTGCAGATCACTCAGTGCAGACAGAGCAAATATCAGAGTTTGTTGCAGTAGGAGTAAAGTCGGGATCTCTGGCACAGTTTCACGTATTTCCAAAGTAGCAAGGCAGCAACTGCTGTCTGTTGTCCATCAGCTTAAATGATATTTGGATGTGCATGGCTACTATACGTTGTTCATATACTTCCAAGGTGCCTGCAGAAGGAGAAAAAATAACTTTCTCCTCGCTCTTAAAAAAGATGAACGTACAGAGGAGACTGTTTGTTTCAAGTTTTATCAGTTTTATCTCTCACTTTGTAATGACAAATGCACAACATGTGTCGGCACGCTCGTGACTTTTCAAACTGACATTTCACCCAAATTATGTTTGGATCTTTAGGTACTGTAGATGTAAACATGCGGACATCAATACAAAAGGAACATAGATACAGATATGTGTTTTTAGCTGACATAAAATATATGTTATGGTCCAAATTTAGAGGGCAAGCAAGCAAGGAGGCTGAAAGACACACCTCTGTGCCATCACAGCATCAAATGATGTGTTTTATTAAAAAAAAAAATGTGAAAAATGAAAGCGATACAGGTGGAAAATGACAGTGTGTGCTGAAAACAGTATTGTTATACAAAGAAAGGAAAAACATGATTTATTACATTTGCTGAATTTACAAGAGAGAACAAATAGTTAAGAGTTTGTCACTGACAGCATTACATAAAGTTCGAAAACTCGAAAACTCACAAAACTTTGTGATTTTTTTTTAAAGGGCTGATTTGCCATCAGACATCTTAATACAATGGAGGTTGTTGCACTTTCATTTGTGGTACTCAGAGCTTTGAAAAATGAAATTTGAGTAACATGACAGCTATGTTCCTTCTCAGAAACAATGTCCCATTTATTCTGGATACCACAGGGACCTCAGCTTCAAAAGTTTTCACTGAACTAGTTTCTAACAAAGAGGTCAAC
The DNA here is from genome assembly GCF_056507025.1 of Lutjanus erythropterus. Taxonomy (NCBI): domain Eukaryota; kingdom Metazoa; phylum Chordata; class Actinopteri; order Lutjaniformes; family Lutjanidae; genus Lutjanus; species Lutjanus erythropterus. Next base: position 12,992,246 of record NC_139319.1, on the reverse strand, counting down.
AGTTAACCTTTCGACACCCACTCGTATCTCAGCTGTCTCTGACCTTCCCTGTCCGTCTCCCTGCCTCCTTGTTTCCAGACCTTCAACGAGTTTGAGATCGAGCAGCATCAAGAATGTGCGTACGACCATCTGGAGGCCTTTGACGGGGACAGTGACACCGCAGCCATCTTGGGCCGACTGTGTGGCAGTAAGATCCCGGAGCAGCTGGTCTCCACCGGCAACAAGATGTACCTCCGCTTCATCTCTGACGCCTCAGTGCAAAGGAAGGGCTTCCAGGCTACACACTCCACAGGTGTGTGTCTCTAAACAGACATTTTTACAGCATATTTAAGTGTTTATGTATGCACAACACATGATGTGTGTGTGAGTTGTTGTGTCTGCAGAGAGCATCACAAAGGTCACCAGCTTGGATTCCTCATCTTTGAATAGTTTTTTTAAAAGCAACATCTCCCTCTAGTGGTTCTCAGCTGCACATACAGGATGAAAATCATTCAGGGAGATCTGAGTTTATTGACAATCTGGGACATCACAAAACTACCAAATGCCATAAATATCGCTCTTCCCTTCTTCCTGTGTGTTTCTGCAGAGTGTGGCGGTCGCCTGAAAGCAGAAGCTCGTCAGAAGAACCTCTACTCTCACTCCCAGTTTGGAGACAATAACTACCCGGGTCACACTGACTGCGAGTGGCTGCTGACGGCTGAACAGGGCTACGGCATCGAGCTGAGCTTCATCACTTTCGAGGTAGAGGAGGAAGCTGACTGTGGTTATGACTACATCGAGCTGTACAACGGGTACGACGCCAACTCACATCGACTCGGCCGTTTCTGCGGTTCAGGGGTAAGGCTTCTAAATTTTTTATCAAGGCTCATTTTTCATCTTTGATGTGACTGTTTACACCAATATTTTGCATATTTTGATTCCTAACAACAATTTAATGTGTGCTATGCATTTCTGCTGGCTGTACTTAGGCTTTAGTTTTTGTTAATTTACATTTGATATATATATTAAAAAAATAGCAAATTCCTGAAGGAGGAATGTGGTGATGGTTTTTTATTTCATTCTCAACAAATCCCATGATATCACCAAAACCAACAACGCCTGCCTGCCAAGTGCCAGGCAGGGAAAAAATGAGAGGAGGAAGATTTTTTTTTTAACTTTTCATTCTGAGAATTAAGTTGAAATACCATGTTGACTTTATTCCTGACATGGTATTTCATCTTTATTCTCATAATTTAAACTTTATTTTCAAAGTACAAAATAAAATTCTGTATCCAGCTGTTTCAAGAAACTACTTTGTTAAAAATGAAAATAAATGTTTGTGAACCAATACATACAATTTGTTGACAATCAGATAAATATGGAATAACATCACTCTTAGCTTTAAATACAAATAATCTATCTTTTGTATTTTTTTCTGACCACTTTTGAATTTGCACCTTCAGGTTTTATTTTTCATGCTATTCCAGGCACTTGTTAGTTTCCATTGATTCCTGTTTGGTGTGAAAATATTATTTGCAGACTGTTGCTTTGCTTTGCTTTGTGTTATTTAATCGTAACTTTTGTGCATTTTGTTTCCTGTCAATGCAAAGTTCTTGTACAGTTACTCGTGTTAATATTACATGAAGTGGAAATAGTCGACCGTTTTGCTTGAACTTACTATGAAGTAAATGTTGACTGCACAGTGTAATGACTATAGAACGATGACACATCCATGTTTAGATTGGAGTCTCACTCCCAAGACCTCAAATATCACCTTCGGGTTGGTAAAGACTCCCAAGGAGGGCGGGGTCTCTGCAGATACAGGTGCCACCACACAGTTCTGGTGGATTGTGGGTGATGATTGAGAGGGATTATTTTTGTATGAGTCCATGCATTATTTTTGGGAAAATCCTGTATGGTATGCCTTTAAGTACAATACATGAGTAGTTGTACCTAATTATTTTTTACCAGTGAAGATGATCCAGCTCAAATCAGTTTCAGTTTCAGGATGAATGGAGACTTAAAGGTGGGACAAATACACAAAAAGCTATGATAAGATATGAGATAAGTGATATGAATCTCCAACTGTCTGAGAAACTTCTTCACATGTCTCTGTGTCTTCCCTTCTCCAGCCCAGGGAGGGGATCTACTCACCCGGAGGCGCTATGCTCATCCGTTTCCATAGCGACGACACAATCAGCAAGAAGGGCTTCCACATCCGCTACACGAGCACCCAGTTCCAGGAGAGCCTTCACACCAGGAAATGACCTCACACGCAGCCCCGTGACCTCTGACCTCTGTGCAGCCCACCCCCCCCCCTCCCGCCACTTGTCACCCTGACCTTCACCATGGCAACGAGAAAAGTACAGCCAGGACCCATGGACAGACGTGGACGTTCGCCAGCCTCGGGAGGAAGACGATACTTTAACGCGGACATTTGTCTTTCTCTGTGGCTCCACACCGGAGACCGGAAAAACAGCGAGATATCAAACACGAGCTTCGACAACATGTGGGGGGACACGCTGACGACTGAGTGAGCGGTTTCTGTCGGGGACATGGACATCAAGCTTCCCTCAGTGTGGACAGAGGGTCGCTGAAGATCCAAAACAGTTTACTGAGACACTTGTGGTTGCACGAATGCAAACAAAAGACACATAGATACATGAGAACATACATGGTATTCAGTATTATAAACTACGGATGCACGAGGAACTACCAAAAAAAAAAAAAAAAAAGCATCCATCAGGGGAGTTGTGATTCTTTTCTGACTCCTTGAACTGTGCAACATACTGTGATCAGACGGCTGCTTGTACTCACAGTAACTGAGTGGAAACTCTGAGGAATAGACATTTTTATTGCCTTTGATGCCTGGGAACTGGTCTCTTCAGCCCAGCTCAGAACGGCTGCAGACGATTTTATTTCATGTCTTATTGTAAAACCCATCGTGTTTACTGTGCGCGTGTCTGTGTGTACAGAGAAAAGAACAAAAACAAAAAGGCCGACGTCCGTCATTTTGCCCTTTTTGCTTCAAGCTTATGCAGACGACCATCATGGAATGGAAATAAAAAAAATAAAATAAAAAAACGCAACTGGAGAACTTCCAAAAATGAGCAAATGTGATGTTAATGTTAAGCCTTGCATTATGTTGTGTGTGTGAGTTTTGCACCATCTTGTAACAAACTTTCATGGATGTTTCCACCTCACCCTTTTTCCAGTGGATATCGGAAGGGAATATTTTCACAGCTGTCTCTCGGAGTGACACGGTTCTGATTGAAGGAGAGATTCCCATGGTGCTAAAAATAAAAAAAATACACTGAATGACTGAATGGAAGTAAAGGTTTTCAGTAGGAGACAGAGCCAGCGTGCAGACAGCACGCTGCAACAACAGCACTAGTCCTGTGGAACTACAATATTGCCTTAGAACCAAAACGTATGCTATTGGAGGTCGCTCCTATGCTCTTGCACAGGTGTCACAGTGTTTTCCAGGTTTTTCGGCAGCGTTATTTCATTTGTTTGGAGATCTTGAATGGTTATATTGTAAAAAAAAAAAAAACAAAAAAAAAAACATGGGAAATGTAGTCTGTGTGTGAGATAGAGTGTCAATGGTGCATGTGTGTTTGTGTGTCATTTTTGTAGCTGCTCTCAGAGAAACACACACACGCTTACACATCCACAGATACACAAAAACACACCTCATTTGTGTGCATTTTTCTCCCGGACATATCCGAACACACACTTCCCTTCTGTATATTTGGAGCGTGGAGAGCAAAGTGCTGTAACGTCGAAGGAAAATATGAAGGTGCACGCAGTTTGCATCGTTTCTGTGTTAAATCGCAAATGTGTAAGTGTGTGTTATAGGAGATTATAGAGAAATAATGTGTGTGTATGTCTGTAAACTGTCTGTTTTTAAGTTGAATCATTCATTGCTGTACGTGCCAAGCTCCAGGTGACCCTGATCCACTGTAGTTTTTGTTTTATCATTCCACCTCTTGTGTCTGTAGCTCAGAGACACTGACATGACGTCCTCTGCTTCAGTCATTAAAATACACACAGGTTAAAACATGCAGCTTTGTTTCATGGATTATTGCAGTGATCTGTGAATGAATTTATGTTTCAGGTGTTTTTTTTTTTAACTGTTTAGACGAGATGTACTGTGCCGAGTGCCAAATATCGATCCAGTAACCATTTAAATCCCAGCATTTTCCCTTTATGATAATTACGAACCACAATCTCACAGAAGTTGAGACAAAACCTAAATAAAAACAGAATGCAATGATTTGCAAAAGCTTTTTGACCCGTATTCATACAGTAAAAAGACAAGATATTCAGTGTTCAATGATAAGCCTTGATTTTTTGAATTTGATGCCTGCAAAATGTTATGAAAATTTTGGGACAGGAGCATGTTTACCACTTGTAAACAAAGTGTTACATCACCTTTTCTTTTAACAACACTCAGTAAGCATTTAGGAACTGAGGACACTAATTGTGAGGGACAGGTCTGGACTGCAGGCAGGTCAGTCTAGTACCTGAACTCCTTGGTGTAACACACACAGAATATGTTTCGTCGTTGCTTTGCTGAAATAAGCAGGGACGTCTCTGAAAAATGTTGTGGATGGCAGCATATGTTGCTCCAAAACCTGTATGTACCTTTCAGCATTAGTGAAGCCTTCACAGATGTGACAGTTACCCATGATGCCATGGGCACTAACACACCTCCATACCATCACAGATGCTGGATTTGGAACTTAAGGTCGGTAACAATCTGGATGCTCCTTATTCTCTTTACATGATTTTCAAAAACAGTCTGAAATGTGGACTCATCAGGCCATGGCGCACTTTTCCATTTTGCATCAGTCCATCTCAGATGAGCTCGGGTCCAGAGAAGTCTGCAGTGTCTCTGGATGTTGTTGATGTATGACTTTCTCTTTGCATGGCTGAGTCTTAACTTGCATCTGTAGATGCAGCGACAAAATGTGTTCACTGACAACAGTTTTCCAGAGCCCATGCAGTATTTATACATTTATGTTGTTTTTTATGCAGTTTTTAATGCAGTTCTGCCTGAGGGGTCAAAGGTCACAGGCCTTCAGTGTTGGTTTTCAGCTTTGCCCCTTACGTGCAGAAATTTCTCTGGATTCTCAGAATCTTTTAATGATATTATGGATTGAAGATGGTGAAATCCCTAAATTCCTTGAAGTTGGTGCTTTAAGCCCATTTTAGTGTTTTTTATTTTTTTATTTCCTGCCTGCTGCTGTTTCTGTCACTTTAACACTCCTGCATGTGCAGCTATTACTTCATTTCTGCAACTATGTGATGTTTTTCTATTGAGTCTGGAGTGTGCAGTTAGATGAAATATAGACTTTTCCACTGTTAAACCTGGGGTAGGCAGTTCTTCTTTTGGCATCATTGGGTAAAAATTCCATAATAACCTTTAAAAGCATAATGTAATTCAAGTGATCTAATACAAAACTTTCCTCCTCTTGGCTCTGTTTTCAGACTTAAGAAAATGTAGCCTGTGATGGGAGACTTTGGCCAATCACAGGCCAGTAAGATAATTCATTGTTGACTCTCATTCCCAAAATGTCAGTATTCTCTCTCATGTTCGTATGATAAATAAGAGGGTACAGCTAGCAGCTAGTAAGCTTAGCTTAAAGACTGGAAACAGGGGGAAACAGCTAACCTGGCTCCGTCCAAAGGTAAAAATCTGTCCACCAAGTTCTTTTATGATGGTTTTGGAACAGATTAAATAAACAAGATGTGAGCTCTATTTGATTAGTGAGCTTTAGAGGTGCTGCTTATTAATTTTGAGAAGCCTTTATTCTATTTTAGAGGCTATTTATAATCTTCCTTTCATATTCTTAGTGCATTTTTATTTCAGACATGTTAACAAGATGAAATATATATATGTTAGTTAGAAGAAAACAAAACAAATAATTGAAAAACGACAACAAACTGCCAATAAACAACATAAATAGTCTGAAAAAGGTTTAGGCTGAAGCTAATGCTCTTTAATCCTGGTAACCATACATCTTGTTTACTCTTGAAAGTTAACATCAGACAAACAAAAACAATAATCTGACTGATCTCACAAGTAATTTGTTTTTACCTTTAACATAATGCCGCAGTGCTATAAAAGGTCAACGACACGTCAGCAGTGTGCCAGCTGGAAATTAAATGTCCAACCCGAAGAGCAACAGCAGGAGGTCTGACTGCTCAGCCGGTGACCTCTGACCTCACACACGACTCCTGCCAACAGAACAGATGATCCGTCAGATCGCGTGTTGCTGCTCTCATTATCCATAATGTCAATTTAATTCTTACATTTGTATTGTGTTTATTTTTGCATGGCTTAGGCTACGATTACACGCTGAAAAGGTTTATAATCATTCTGGTGGGACCTTCCAGACTCTTAATTGATTTCCATATTTTGAAGTACGACGGTGAAGAGATTTGTAATCATGAATGAAATAATAGAAACTTTAGAATGCACCTTTAATCTTTTCAACTCAACAGTGATGTTGTTTTACGTAAACTAACACCTTCGTTTGACTTTTGACCCATTTTCAACACAACAGCTTGGTGGTGTCTTGAGGATAAGCCACTTACCTTTATAGGATCAGTCAGATGAGCTTCAGTTGTCACACATTTGATGCAACACACCTCCAGCTGTTTGCTGACACGTTCACACAACCGCTTCTCCACCAGAGGGCGCTCAGTCTGAGCTTTTCAAAGGTTCAGCGCTCTGAAATGGATCTGCAGCTGCTTCCCTCAAAAGTGTTTCAGTGTTTTTTTTTTTTTTTATCAAACTGAATGGTTGTAGGGTTTTTCATTGACAGACATTAATTCAGAACATTGACTGAACATGTGCAACATGTATAAATGCCAAACTTTTAACTGATTTTTTTTATTATGAAGGCAAGACTCTGCAGTGTTCATGTTGTATGTCCATGTTAAATTAACCCCATATACTGTAGGAGCAGGTCAGGTTGACTTGTTTTAGCCTGTAGTTTGACAGTTTGACCCTCTACAGATGCAGCTGAGTGAAGATCTGCTTCAGTGTTCAAACTTTGGTTCCATCTACAGTTCATCCAGAGAACTGCAGACAGACTGTAACCATGTTTAGACAGTTTGAGGAACTCGTTCACCCCAATTAGAGGGGAAAAACATCTTTTCTCACTTACCTCTAATGGTATCTACCCTTTCGTATAGTTTCTACCAACCCAGTACAAATAAGATGAATGAAATATAGTCTCAAAGACATGACAAAAGCAAACTTCAGTCACTCGTGCATATTTGGAGCAGGGGAAATTGGGATTTTTGTAAAAATCTACATGTATTCAAAGCCTTTACACTCTGTCAAAGACCAACAAAGTTTTTATTTTTGTAATAATTAACTCATAAAAACGCCTGTGACCCCTGCCTGAAGTCGAGTGCAGCAACTTTTGAAGAAAAAGTGGGAACCCAATGAGTTCACCAGTGTTTCTAAGGAATTGCAAATTACTATTATTACTTAGAGCTGCAACTAACAGTTAATTTCATTACTGATAATCTGCTGGTTGTTTTCATGATAAATTGATTTTTGTCCCTAAACAGTTGGAGCATACTGAAAATACCTGTTAAACTTTCCTTGAGCGTACCGTTATACATTCAGACATCTTTCTTTTTCAGTGAAGAAAACAAAGATGACCCAGTTTACTTACACATAAAACAAAGAAAAGCAGCAAAGCCTCACAGTTCAGCAGCTGGAAGCAGGAAATTTGTGACATTTTTGCTTGAAAAATGACTCCAAATCTACAGCAGTCGTACAAACTGTAGTCACACAGTCGGCTCATTCTGCCTACAATTCTCACAGGGCACCATGTGGGCTGCAACTAAAGATTATTTTCATATTCATTATTTCCTCTATTAATCTAATGTTCTATATACCCATTACAAGATCCCAAAGTCTGGTGACGCCTTAAAATATTTTGTTTTGTCTAAGAAAAGCAGGGGGGAAAAAAATATCACAATTGAGAAGATGACAGAAGTGAAAAAAGTACTTCAAAGATGAATCAGTTATCAGTATAATTGCTGATTAAATATTTGTCAACTGGCTAATCAATTAATGGACACAGGACAAGCATTAGGAACTATTATTGACTGAAAATAGAAAATGAAATCTGTATAAACTGACCGTCTGAAGTTTTTACCACGCATGACATATGGAAGTATTTATAGACTTATAGGTAGATTTTCTTTCTGCCACCTTCTTAACCAAACTGCAACAGAAAACTGCAAATAATTTTTAAACTGTCAGTTTTTTTTTTTTAAATGTCAATAAGGAGCCAAACATCTGTATCTTAGATGGAAATCTGACCCTGTGAATCCACCACACACTGCACATGGTATGGACTTTCTGGAGCCTTTCTGCCAGAAAGACCTTTTGAACAGAAAGCTTTCTGGCCTTTCTGACAGAAAGGGCTTCCTGGCATTATGTCCCAAAGGTTATCCACTCCCATGTTTGTGGTGGTTACTCATTCTGCCTACAGTTCCCATAATACACCATGTCTACACTGTTTTGGGGAACAGTAAAGTACAGTGGAGTGAAAACCAGAAATTAAAAAAAAGCAAAAACTCAGAATTTCCAAAATAAACCCAACATTTTTATATTAATAGAGACTCTTGAGACTAAATAATTAATTCTTGATTTCCTTTCAAACTCTAGTTGACAAACCACTTTAATGACAAGTGGGCAGACTCCACCTGCAGAGGAAGAGCATGTGATGTGACTGAAAGCTCCAGAACAGCTATGGTAAGATTGTTTTGTCAACTGCTGTTTCCAAAGCCAAGAATGAATTTTCTGCCTCAACTTTTATGCTAACATGGATGACAAAAGACCTTAAATTGCCCCAAAAAAAGGAAATCTCCAACTCCCTGATAAAACTCCACCTGCTGAAGAAGCTCATGTGATACGAATGAAAGCACCAGAACAGCTTGTTTTGTCAATTACTGTTTCTGAGCCCAAGAATTAGTTTTTAACCTCAGTTTTTAAGTTATCATGGATGATATGTGATCTTAACAGCTCAGAAAAATGGAAATTTGAACATCTACAACCCCCTGACAAACTTTGCAAACCCCATCTGCTGAAGAAGATCATGTGATATGATTAAAAGCTCCAGACTGGATACTAAATAAACCTTTGGTTGAGACTTTTATCAAGTTTTGTTTCCAAAGCCAATAATTCATTTTTAACTTCGACTTGTAAGCTATCATGGATGACAAAAGACAAAAAAAATTGCTCAGAAAAATGTAAATTTGAACATCTGCAACTCCCTGAAAAAACTCCATCTGCTGAAGAAGATCATGTGATATGACTGAAAGCCCCTGACAGGCCACTAACTGGACTCCGTGGTGCGTTTGTTTTGTGCATGTGAGGTGCAGCTCATTTCTGTCCAAACATCATCACTTTTGGTCACATAGCATCTTTAATACCACCATTATAATAATTAGGATATCAAAAGTATCGAGTATACATACATCATTTGCATTGCGGTACACAAATCTGAGCTGATTTATGTTTTTATATCTTTCATTCGTTGTTCTCAGGATCAACTTTTATTGTCTCGACATTGTGCTGCTGATACATTGAATCGTCCTGAAGAACTTGACGCTATCTCAGGAAGGAGAACATTTAATTGGACATGTATTGTTAAGTAATATAAAAAGTTTTCGATATTTCCAAATGTAACTTGAATCCTATAGTCTACTACTTTCCAATACCAATAGTCAAGAATCTTGATATAAGCCAAACTAGAGTCCATGTCACCAAAATCAAAGTACTTCAGGTAGGTTCCTTCACCTACTGTGGTCTTGATATTCTGTAGTTTTTCTTCTCTTTTTTGCAGTAAAGTTCTTGAAGCTGTGGGAACAGTCTCTTGAAGCCATGCCTGTTGTTGTAACAGTCCCAGTAAATGGATTCTCAGGAGTCTGAAGAAGATGTGTGTGTGTTTACGTGTTGTTATGTGTGTGTGTATTGGCCGAGGAAAACGAGGGTCAAACGCCTCGCCTCCTCGCTCCTCCACCACCGTCACGGTCTCAGTCTGTGCTGCCTGTCAGACGCTGGTGATGGAGGCCAGGCAGTTCGATGACTTCTGGAGTTTCTCAGGCTGTGTGGTGGGGGGTTCTGGGATGGCGCGAAAGCTGAATGGCAGTCCGATACTACTGGTGCCGATGTGGCCGGGGCTCAGCGCTGGATTCTGCCGTCTATTGCTTTCCACGATGCTGGATGTGTTGGATGCAAGGCTTTCACGCGTCCTGCAACAAGAGACGACAAGAAGTCAAGCGTTTGGTTTCAAAATACGCCATGAACTAAAACTGAGCCGACTGTAACGTCACCAGAAACATAGTCGTTTACTGAATCTCATTCCCAGGACGTCAAATACGTCTTGGGTTGGTAAAGCTTCCCGAGCGCAGCAAAATAATGAGAAAATAAGGACATACAGACAGAAGGCAGGGCCTCTGCAGATACAGACGCCACCACAAACTTCTTGTGGGTGTTAAGTGATGATTGAAAGAGATTATTTTTATACGAGTACACACTGTTTTGTAGGAAAATGTTGCATATTAAGGCTTTAATTTACCATCCCAGTTTCATACACCAACCAATATAATTGATATAATGAACTCATTCTTGAGAACTGGGACAGAACCATGTTTTGAGGTGCATCAACTTGTTCTTATTTAATTATTTATGTATTTATTTATATATTTATTTCATTAAACTGCACATTAATCAATTGTTAGAAATGAGAGTTATGTCATGTTGCTCAGAGTTTTCTTGATGCTAATCAGAATTACATATTTTTAAACCATAATTCTCATGTAGCTTTGATTTAGAAGGGCTACAGATTTGAGATGTTACAACTGAGACACATCTAATAGTAATATTATTTTATGAATTTGTTGAAAAATAGAACATTTAGCAGTGCTTGAGCAGTATACCCAAGGAAAGGAGACAGGAGTCCTTAGGGTATAACTAAGCCTTTGTATGCCTGATTAAATCATGTTTTTGCATAAATAAAATGAAATAAAACAAAAATGATTATAAGAATATTTTCACAACTATGCTATCAGTAGGTATCGTTAGTTTTAGATTTTGAAGGCTTTTAACACACTCTTTAAATGTTTGACATTGTGAATTCTTGTCTGAAATAAGGACGTATTCTGGCACAGAACAAGTCTGGAAATTAAAAAAAAAATTAAAGCAGACCAAAACGTTTTATAAATTACATATATTCTACACATATAGATCCTTAAAGGATACATTCTCACCAAAAGAAATGGAATTAGAGCGTTGGCAGTAATCATTTTTGGTCGGACATTATTCTCAAGAATGGCTGACGGTGTAAAAGGTGCCATCAAGATGAAGGAAACACAGCAGTGACACTGCAGTATCACACAGCTGTGTCATCCAGGCTTTTGACTGTGAACTGCAAAGTTGCTTAAATTAACATTCCTCTGTTCCACTATTCATACTGACGGAATCAACATAATTAACAAGTTATTGGAATACTGTAAAGTTATTGATTCTTTAGCATGAAACTGGTGGTAGTGCTATACATTTTGCAGACTTTCACGTTTGTAAAGAAAGACGTCAGAATCTGTGAATAAAATTCATTAAATGGAACAATTAAAGCTAGAGTAGGTAATGTATTTGTGACATTTGTTTAAATTATCTTTAAATTCTAAGTAAATTAATAAATGAAATGCTCTAACAAGAGAAGAAAAAAAATCTAGTATCTAATCATTTGTTTTGGTCTGAATGATATGATTAGACGGCCTACCTGCCTGTGTACCTACATATCTTCCTACCTGCACGCACGCTGTCTGTGCACTCACTGATCATTACCAGTTTTCAACAAGGCTACGCGGACATATTGCTAAGCTATAGCGAGCTAGTAAGAATTAAACGGTAGATGAAAGATTTCCCACCATGTATGGCATAAGAGACCACTAAAATACAACTGAAACTACTTTAAAGCAACTACAAGAAGTTTTTAACATATTATAAAACCGTCTCATTTTAACACTGATGCCTCTCTATGACCTACATGAGTTACTGATCATCAGCGAGAAGACTGACTATCTTTACATAGTTATTCTTATTGGCTGCCAGCGGGTCGGATTCTCCTGGAAATCAGATGAAACAAGCCCGCGTTTACATTTTCCCAGACAAAGTTAGCTTGAGTAGTATGTTAGTCAGTTAAAATCATTTTATTGTTGAAGTTATATTTTTTTAATATGAATGTTATTGTGGTTATGGTGGTGGAAAAACCACCACCAGCACTGATGCCATTTCATATAATTTAGTCGTTGCCAAACCATGCAGCCCCTACTTCATTCCAACCAGGCTGACACACCCCTAATCCCTCACGCATTAAAAACAAAACAAAAAAAACCACACAAAAATCAAAAACAAACAAACAAACACAATAAAGAAACAAAGTGTACTTATAGCCACCAGCATTGAAAAAGGGGGCACATTCAGATACTATGAAAGATACTGCAACAATTTGAATTACACTGCCGTAAAGAACGAAGAGAATAACATGCATAAACAAATCCAGCAGGGTCTCCCACCAACTGAGGACACAGAGAGAGAGAGATGTAACCTAGTGATAATAATGAGAAAAACAAAATCACACCATTATAGTGGCATTATATTTTTCCTCTCATGCACCCCCTAGAGGCAGCTGATGCACCCCAAGAGGTACATGCTAGGGCTGGAAGATTTTGAAAAAATATCTAATTGCAATTAGATCTGATATAACAATTGTGATGTGATCGGCAATATGAGAGGTAATGATAATTATTATCTTATTTTGATTGAAAAACATGTTGCAGGAATATAAGTTTTTTTTAAGTGTGTAGAATCTGATTTGCAGGACACGACATCTCTGCCTCATGACATTCATTCATTTAAAAGTTTTACACGTACCCCACTTTGGGACATCTTGATGTAGTTTATTAGCCTTATGCCATTTTATTTTAACTTGAGCCCGATCAAACAACAATGTATGTTCTTTAATCTTCTTCTTTAATCTTATGGAGTTGATACATTAAATTGGTGGGGTAAACCCTCTGGTAACTGTCTGGTAAATCCTGTTTAGACAGTTCACAAGTGATTCACTGATATTAAACTGCTGCACTGAGCTCATGTTTCACTCAAGGAGCAGAAGTATCTCGCCAGCTAGTACATTTGTTTATCTGATGAAGAGATGTTTGCAGCTGTATTCATCTCACGTTAATGCTTTTTATCCATTTGTCATTTGCTTTGGCTGTTTTTTTTTTTATGTATGTAACATGTAAATTAGTTACAACCATCACTGTCTGTTTCATATAATATGAAACGCAGTCTGTTATAATCTGTTTCTGTAACAGTCACTTTCAAAGGTTAGGAAGCCATTTGTTGCCATCAAGATGAAGGAACTACAGCAGTGACACTGCAGTGCGATCCAAGCCTGCGAATTGCCAAGTTGCTTAAAATACCCCTTCCAGTTATTCATACACCAGCCAACAGAATTAAAGGGAAAGTTCACCACTTTTAATGAAGATGTCCAGTCAGTGCAGGAAGAATGACAGACTGTTTCTGCTCGGATTTTTAGTCTCCACTAGTAGCCAGGGGACGTGTTAGATGAGTATTTTTGCCACCTGATGCTATGTTCTGGCCAACAAAATAATAGCTATAGGCTATAGATACACTGCTGTGCAAGCAGTGCATCCTGGTACATGTAGGCACTGCACAGCTCCATGAACAGGATAACTTTCATGTGTGTAATGAAAGAAACCAAAATCTCAGCAATTAAGAGTGTGCTAAACTCCCCTATCATGTCCAGGCTTGAAAGTTGTTGAGTGAAGTATGAGCTTAACACCACTGCACACTTCTTATAGAAACCAAGATTTGTCTGGTCTTGGGTGGATGCAAATCTCAGAAAGGTTACTAAACTGTTCTCAAAGCAGGAAATCAGGAAATTGGTCAACATTTTATCTGATTATATGAAGAACAACTCACAGCAAACCATTTAATTTCATAAGTTTTCCCTGTCCTAATTTCGTATTACATATAAAAAGTGACTATTGTCATCTCTGGGATTTCATTGGCTGTTTGAAGTGCCAGCCATCAACACAATTTGTTCCAACTGACTTGGTCTTTATATAAGAGAAGAGCGGCAGGCACTTCCTTTCAACATGGAGTCTCGTGGGCTGTGGACAGGACGTGGAAGTGCCTATTGGCTGAAGTGGTGTCAATCGAGAGGTCAGACTGCCACTGACAAATATATGTCATGTGATTATACACTAGCAGTTGTACACTTAGCAACTTTCAAAAATTGAAATCCTAAATTCCATACTAACATGCTATTTAGTATGCTAAACCTAGTATGTGCGCTTTATAAGTATGTCTGAAACCTCAGTGTGAAACCGATAGTACACGAGGTGTATACTATTTCCAGGGAAATATTACAGTATGCAATTACTGGACACTATCCTGGCATAAATATCCCACAATGCAATGCAGTAGTGATGACGACAACAACAGCATATCAGACAAAGAGGGACCGCAAACAAGGCAGCACTGTGTAACATCAATAACGCTTCCATTATAAATGTAAGTAAGTTCACTTTGCTAGGTGGAATATACTTTTTTATTTTTAAGTGAACTGTCCCTTTAAGACTAGAGTTGTTCTGATACTAGCATCAGAAAATGCCTCTGATACTGTCTAAAATAACAGCAGCATGCACGTGTCTATGTGCAAATGTGATACCACATAATTTATTAACCCCAAAATGGGACCGTGTTACTTCCCAACAGTGTCCTGTACAGCATTTTCCCCCCAGGATGGTGAAGTCATGATCTGTGAAATACATTCTCTACATGTATTTCTTCAAGTTTTACAAAGGGTTTACCCTGAGCCAGACCATACGACAATGACAGTAGTCTATCACATCCATTGGTACTCCGTATTCATATGCAGAGTTCAGGTATCAGAATTGGTATCAGAACAGGGGCTGGGTACATAAAAAAAATATCTCAATAATTTAAAGCTATACTGCAATATACAATATATATCGATATTTACATTTTGTCTAAAATAACATATTGCAACGATATTGTAGGATTTACTATTGGTACTTTCGCAAAATATTTACACAAAAAGATTTCTGATAAATAATCCATCGGTATCAGCAATGTGGAATGACCAAGTGGGCGGGTAAATAATAGAACAGCTAGAACATTCTGGTAAACTTAGAAAATTACTTCACTTTATTGTAATACAGCCCTGAAAACCAGGAAAAGACAACACTTATGCCATTTCACAATATCATTATATCCACGATCATTACCACAATATCATGTGATGTCTTCTGCCTGGTCTGTCATTACCGCAAACTTTATTTTGAAGGGTCATTCTCTCATCTCATTGTGCAATGCATTTGAGATCAGCGCATGGATCTACCACCTATGCATCAGTGTGGAAAACTCAAGCAGGCTTGAGTGGTATAAGAAATCCCAACAATATGATTTTCAATACCGTCTAAAACACAATGCTTCTCTTTCCATTAAACTGATAGTGAGATGCAGTATTGTAGAGCACAACACATGCCACTAGAGGTCAGTCTCTCTACTGGCGGACAAGGCAGCACAGCTGAGCAGAGAAACACAGTGTCTGGGGGATAAAGTTACAGACCTAAGAAGTAAAAAATAAGAAAAATGCCTCTGCCCTGGGAGCATTTTGGATTTAGTCCTGGTGATGAGCTTGCAAAGAGTGCAGACTAGTGATTTGTCAGAGTAGCAAGTTTGTAGCTTTAGCAAGCCTAAGAGAGGAGGAGTGTTAGACTAATTGTCTATAGTAACAGAGCGATGGTGAATGTGTGCTAAGTGGAGGAAAAGGTGCGCAGTGAAGTTGTCTGTCTGGCAGTGAATGTACAGCAATGGCGTTGAAATGTACAGTGCAGGTTTGAGATCGTCAGTGTATAAAAGCTGCAGCTTCTCAAGCCAAAAGCAGAGCTACTGTATGTCTGGTTTCCCAACAGCAGGAATAGTGTTGCTATGACGATCAGCTCTGCCTACATTGAGTTGAGCCGTTTAACACAAATTTTACACAAATGCTGCCATAATACTGTACAATGTCAGGAAGGCACGAGGGTATGAAAAAATAAATACCGCCCAAGCTTAAACCCAAAACATCATTTGATTGCAGGTGGACTGCTAACAACATTTTAACAACAACAACAGCAACAAATGTTTTCAACACAGAAAAATGGATAATCATCACATGCTGGATTTATCATTATTATGCTGCTGGTCAAAGCTGGATTACAAAGCTTCTAAAAGGGATACAGTCATGATGACTCAACATTGTAGGGGTACAATACCAATGTTTGCATTAGTATTAGTTTAACTTAGTTTTCTGTGCTCAGCTTACTTTGGAGATAACTCCTTTTGCTTCAAGGAGTTGGAAAATAAGAAACTAGGGCTGCACGATGTGGTAAAAAAAGTCATATTGCGATTATTTGACTGAAACTGTGACCGTGATACGTGGTACGATTAGTGGGAACTATCACTTTAGCATTTAATTTTTAATTTTTGCTGACAAAAAAGCTATTAGAATCATGATGATGTGACATTTGTTGGGATCTGTACCAAACAAACATGTTTTCTTTTATTTGAAGATCAAGAGTTGTAGACCAGGGCATCTCTGCAGCACTACAGTGCTGCAGTCTAATGCTGTTTTCTCACACATTTTTCCTTTTTCAAAAATTTGCAATTTGGTTCTGGTTCTGTGATCCTGAAGCCCTAATCTTGGGGAACGTCCAAAGTCTTGAGTCAATCTAGTCAATCGAGTCCACACCTACTTCATTTTGATGCCGTTTTCTCACACATCTCAACAGTCAAGCTTTTTCTTGCTCTTGAGAAGCTGCAGTGTGACATTCTGTAACCTGTACGGTACATTTACTGCCACACTGACAGCTTTTTGAGTTTCTGTTCAGTCAGTAGTACCGTCACTTGTCTGCTGTTCGCTGTCCCTCACTTGCATGCTGAACACACATTACACACTTAAAAGGAGCTATGTTTTGCTTATACAGTATCTTTCAAAAAATCTGATAAAAGGGAATTATTTGGCCATAAACATCCAAACCATCACAGCTCTAGTCCGTCATATCATCAACATATTGCCAGCCCTATATGGAACATCTCTATTTCAATACATTTGAGCAGTGTGACATGATAATTAAGTTCATCTTAGCACATACCTGGGGGAGTTGAATCCACTGTCCACCGTGACACTGCTGCTGTCCATGCTGTCCAAACGGGCAGAGTGGGCCGACTTCTGGCTGCTGCTGTTCTCCGTCTCCTTGGGGCTGAGTAAGGTCAGATTGGTCTCCAGTTTGCGCTGCAGATCGTGCTCCTTCTCCCGTTCCAGTAGCCACTGCATGGTTCCCTCCCCACCACCACCACTGCCTCCACCGTTACCACCCCCCTCCCCGTGGTCTTTGTTGTCCTCTGCCTTTGCCAACTCTTTGTGCGAGTCCTCCTCTGCCTCTTCCTCTTCCTCATCGTCTGATACATTATAATAGTCAAAGGAGGCGGAGGGGACTGTTGGCTCTAAGCAGCCCTGTAAAACTGCAGGTGACGCTGAGGAAGTGGCTGAATTGGAAGGCTGCTGGGGCTCAGGATTGTCTAGGGCCTCTGTTGATTTGGCATGTGAGGCTTTCCGCAATGTGCCGGACTTGGTGTAGCTGCTGTCCACGTAGCCTGTGGACAAGGCATTGTGTGGAGGTTTGAACAAAGTGTCCTTGCTGAAGATCTCTTTCCTCTTGATCACCATACCGCCTCCTCCCCCTCCGGGATCTACATTGTGTTGGTGTGGCGTCAAACGGGCATTTTGCACCGGCTCTGGCGTCTGGCTTGGCGTCAGTCGCACTGAGCCGTTCTGTCCCTTTGCTGCCGACAAGTCCTCTTTGTACTCCATCGTGTGCGGAGAGGTGAGGTGAGGCGTTTGGCGGTCAGCCGGAGAGCCCTTACGGAGTCCCCCTGATGAGGTTAATGTGTCATATTCTGATTTTGCCTGAGG
Source organism: Lutjanus erythropterus (assembly GCF_056507025.1). NCBI lineage: Eukaryota > Metazoa > Chordata > Actinopteri > Lutjaniformes > Lutjanidae > Lutjanus > Lutjanus erythropterus. The sequence continues at coordinate 12,974,157 of NC_139319.1, read as the reverse complement.
CGAAGGGGCAGTTAGGATTGTTTCATTTGACGTATTGCACTGGAAGTACTCATCTGTTGAGGGCTTAGGAGAAAGTCCCATTAGCTCATTGTACGTTGGCAAGCTGTCTCTGCTTTTGTTCCTCTCCATCGTACTCCGGATCCTTGACTCGTCCAAACTTCCTTTCCCCAAATCAGGCACATTGAAATCAGAGTGGAACTTAGCAGCAGAGAACATGATCCTTGAGTAGTGGGAGGACTTCTGCGTGGCGCGCAGGGTGCCGTCGTCAGTGTAGTAATGACTACGCTCCTCCAGACTGGGTTCAAAGTCTTCTGGCGCCCCCAGCGACGGGCCCTTGAGGGAGTTGTCCATGGACCGAGAGCGTTCTTTTGCTTGATCCGACCTCTCGTGACGCGACTTCCTGTCCTGATTGTGACTGTGACTTCTTTGCACTCTGGACTGGCATGTCCCGCGCGACGGCTCAGGGAAGGGCATCTCTGTCCGTCTCTTGGCCAGCTCCCCGGACACGTCCCACTCAGGGGTAACTGGGCAGTACGATTCAGTGATGTTGGGGTTGCTATGGACCAGGTACGTTGCACCTCCGCTTCGCCTGCGTTCCAAGGTGTACATGGCCTCCCGAGGTGAGCGAACTAACGAGTGGCTAAAGAAGCGGTAATCCCTTTCCATGAACAAAAGGTCCCAGTTTGAACCCTCAGATGGGTCTCCCCTGGAGGTTCGGGGCTTGCTGTGTGAGCGAGACTTCCCATGTGGGGCCCTCCTGTGGCCCCTCCCCCTCCTACTGCGTGCACTATGCTGGGCCGAAGACCCCGCCTTGTTCTTTTGCGTACGCTCTTCCTCCAGCCTCTTCATCACCGCTGTGTGCCTCGCCACATTCTCCACCGTCAGGTCGGGGTTGATTCGGCGGATTATCTCCATCTCCACCTCGCGGGGAATGGGCGTGGTCGGCACATCTTCATCACGAAGAGGCCACTCCTCCGGGGGGAACTGGGCGGAGAAGGTGGCCAGCTGCCTCATTTTGTCCTTCTTGAAACTCAGCCTGAAGAGCCTGAGACCAAACCTTTTGGATTGCTTCTCGCCACTTCCACCGCCACCACTTCCTTCTTTCTTTTTGGTCAGAGTGTCAGTTTTATAAGGGAAAGAAGTGATGCCTTTGCTCTTATCAGCAGGTTCTTGAGGCGGCGTTTGTTGGGCAGGAGGGGACGTGGGAAGAGGGGGATAAGGGTATGACGGCGGTTCTCCTCGATGCTCCTTGGCTGACGTGCTTGGCGGAGGTTCCCCACTGTTGTGATCCTTGGGCGGCTTACTTTGATAAGAATCTCCCTTGTGCTCCTTTGGTGACTTACTTTGGAGCGCAGAGGTGTGAAGTTTGGACGGGTCTTCGCGATAGGAGTTGTATGAGTCATTGTGACTCTTGCGAGGAGGCCTCTCTCTCAGGCAGCCCGGTGTGGATGGTGTGACGTTGCCAGACTGAGGCGAAGTGCATTGCTGAGGTTGCTGCTGCTGCTGCTGCTGTTGTTGTTGTTGTTGTTGCTGCTGCTGCTGTGACTGCTGCGACTGTTGTGGTTGGCGCTCTGTCAGCCGATCGTCCAGGTGATACCACTTGTTGTTGGTTCTGATGAGGGAGGGAGTGATAAAGTAGGTCTGGGGGGTGACGATGAAGTAGCCCTCTGGAGTTGGGTAGATCTTCCTCTCTCGTACCAGCATGTTCAAGGTATGTCGTAGAACCTCTGAGCTGGGTGTAGGCACGCCTGCAGGGAACAGACATCAGAAAAAGTTAAAGCAAATTTTTAAACATTAAAAAAAAAAAGTATTATTGTTTAAAATGTTCAAACTATTATATTTTTACATCTTGAACATCTTGTTGGAGCATGTGCAGGATGAGAGATGGTAAAATCATTAAAATGCACACATTATAGATCCAGAAAAATCCCTGAAAATTTGAACAGGCAAAAGCATCCATCTTGTCAAGGAGAGATAATAACATACAGTAAAACTAGCTTCAAGGCTATTTTAATATGAATACAATATCTATTTTTACAAATAATCAAAAGAAAATTAATTGCCAACTACAGCTACAACTAACAGTTATTTTCATTAATTAATCTGTCAACCATTTTCTCAATTAATCAATAAGTTGCCTGGTCCATAAAATGTCAGAAAAATGACATGAAAAATGTTGATCACTGTTTCCAAAAGCCCACAGTGACGTCCTCAAAACCCAAAGATATTCGGTTTACTATCACAGAAGAGTAAAGAAATCAGAAAATATTCACATTTGAGAAGCTTTGTTAAAAAACGATTTATTGATCTATCAACATAGTTGACAACTAATCGATTAATCAACTAATCATTTCAGCTCTATTTCCAGCTATTTTGATAATCAATGAATCAATCAATCATTTCAGCAATTTTTCAAAAAAAAAAAAGTCAAACATTTGCTGCTTCTTAAATGTGAGATTTTCTCTGTCATTTATGATACTAAATGAAGAGTCTTTGGGTTTTTAGACTATTTGTTGGACAAAAGAAGCAACTTGAGGACGTCACTTTTTTAAACATTTTACAGACTAAATGATTAACTGTGGAAAATAATCTGCAGATTAATTTATAATGAAGATAATTGTTAGTTACATGATACTTTAGTCATCTGATGCAAGTTTACACATCAATTAAAATGTAAATCAGATATATCACATCAGAATCATAAGGAGTGAAAGAAGGGACTGGGTGAGGAAGATGAGGCATTTTTCCAAGCATAGCTGAATCCAGAATTGGTAAAAAATGCCAACTAATAACTAATTATTAATGCCTTTGAATATTCTGGCAGCCTAGAGTATAAAGTATAATATGTATAATAAATATATATCATAACCAATAACTGTACATATAGTACATTTAGAATTCATCTTGACATGTTCAGTATTTTTGGAAACATTATGATCTCACTACAATTTAACAACATGAATTTTTGCGGACAAAACCACTGCTGCGTACATCAGAGTTTTAACAGATGTCTATTTTAATGTTTTCTTCTACTCTTATAATTTTTCAAAATGACAAATATTATTATTATTATTTATTTGTATAATTTTTTATTATTTTTATCAATGCATTTTTTGTTTTTTTTAATTTCTTGTTGGCCTAACTTTTCTTAAATCGACCCCAGCCTCAGCTCACACAAATCCACTTGCATTTTAAGGGATGTCCTTGTTTGACACCATGATATAATCTTTAATCTGTCTGAAAAAACAAATCGTTTTTAATAAACTAAATACTACCATTTCCATATGACTCCTGAGGATATTTAATTAGAACGTAAAGCATCATCAGTCGGCTTAATAAATTACCAAATCAACATTAAAAGTGGTACATTTTGAACAACACCATTCATAACCTTTGTCTAGCACGGCCTTGCGTTGCCTGACATTACATCACCCCTGTGTTAGGTTTTTTTTTTTTTTTTAACACAGAAATGATGCAACCTATAAGTTCAATTCCGTTACACTCTGCCATCATATAGAAGTGAAGATGAATTTGAAAGACAAGCTGCCCATTAAATTTGACTGACGACTGGGTTACATGGTGGTTAAACCTTTTAAACTTTGTTTTTTAATGCATTTCTTGGCTTGTTTGACCAGCATGGACAATGATCCTGGACTTCACTAATTTATAGATTTTATTAAAAAAGAAATTTGCTTTGTGTTACACATATTCAAACTGTCAAAATAAATGAACATTTTGTAAAACAATTTGGAGATACAGAATATAGTTCAGAGTAAAAAAAAGAAGAAGAATGTTTTGTTTTGTAGTATGTGAGGACTGCTCTTAAAAAGTCTCAAGAAAAAAACTTGTTTTATAATGAAAAATAATATTAATAGAATTTTTCACACCATAACATATGCTACTTGCATGGTGTCATTGAAATAAAGTCAACAATTAACACTGGTCTTTAGGTAAATAAGATCTAATTGAAGTTCTTCAATCACTTTAACAACAGAATATCCACAAAACAGAATTAACAATAATTTGTTCACACAGTCAAATTAATCAACATGTGTATACATTACTTGTGAAGAAAACCAATGTGTATTTGAATAAAACAAATAGGAGAAGGGGATGGGGCAGGGAGGTCTTAGTCTTATAGTGGATTTAGTATTCAATTTTTTCAGACAATAGGCGAAAAATCTCCACCATAATTTCCCAGAACCGAAGTCTTCAAATGTTTTATTTTGTCTGAACAACAGTCCAAATTTCATTGGTTTCCTGCTTGCTATCATATGAGACAGAGGAAAGCAGCAAATCATCACATCAGAGAAGCTCGTACCAGTGAATCTGTGCCATTTTTGCTTGAAAAATAACTATTAAAGGACCAGTGCGTAGGATTAGTGGCATCTAGCAGTGAGCTTGCAAACCGCTTTCATGTAGGAGAACCTAGCTAGTCACAAAACTAAAAACCAAAACCCGAGCCAGTGTTTGGTTTGTCTGTTCCAGGCTACTGTAGGAACACAGTGATGCAACTTAGCAGCCTCTGTGCGCCCTCTGTAGATATAATGGCTCATTCTACGGTAACAAAAACACGATTCTTATTTTCAGGTGATTATACACTAATGAAAACATACTTAAACATTCTTAAGAATATTATAGTCAATTTCTGACATATTCTGCTATTAAGTTCCTGTAAATCTGACACACTGGATCCTTAAAACAATAATTTAAATAGTTCTGGATTAATTTTCAGCCGATCAACTAATTGCTTAATTTTTTCAGCTCTTTCAGATTGATTCCTGTTGAAACATTATGATGTTATTTGTAATATATAACCGGATAAAATATCTCAGTTCTCAATTAAATGTACCCTGAAGTGGGATCAAGAGATGTTTAAAATCTACATGGATCATTAGTTTGCTCTTTGAACCTGATGTGTATAAAATTAAGCTTTAAGTGAGTAAATCTTTTTGTTTGGAGAATTTAATGAAAGAATGTTAATAATTAACAAATCTGAAACAAAACGAACAAACAAGATGTGACACACATAATGTATATAATCACCAGTTCTACCTTATTACACATAGTAATTACTAATTTTGTACCACATAAAGTATTTAAAAATCAGGTTTTGCTAGGGATACGTGAAAAATATTGGGGCTGTTGAATTGCTGGCCAGTAATAGGAAATTTATATTACTACTTATTATTCTAATACTGAAATTATATCTACAAAATATTAGCTATAATAATCTCATTTTACAGATAATGTCAAAGCATTTATCCGTCCCAGATCCCGCCCCTTTTTACTCTGTGGTCCAATAAGAGTTGAGCAAGCTTGGTACGCAGTGGAACCTCAGTCAATTTTCACCTTTCCTGTGTTTAAGTTAGCAAAATGCTAACTAACTAATTAACTAACTAACTTAACGTTGGTGGATGTGCAAAATGCTAGGTAACTTACCTAGCTTAAGTTAGCTAGCATTTTGCTAACTAGCTAACTTAAGATGTGACTCTGTGTTGCTTTTGCATGTGCCCTACAGCATCTTCTCACCATCCTAAAAATTTGGTTTTCTTTTCAACACAGACAAGCCTGGCACATTGCAGATCTAAGTAACAGAAACAGGAAAGGAGAAATCTGACTCAGTGGAAGTATAAAGGAAGACTGAATACAGCGTTGGAGGCGGGTTTCTGATCAGTCCGATGAGAGCTGCTCAGTGGCACAGGAAGTCAACTTCTGTGCCAAAGCTTGCGCAGCGTCCGAGCCGTAGAACAAGTGCAGTAGAGACTTCTTTCAGTCAAGCAGCGAACTTCTGGTTTAGCACCTTTACGGTTTTGTGCTGCTCTTTTAAACTTACCAAATGTTCAAACTGAATGGATCTAATCCTAATAGCGAAACGAGTCATTCCAAAAGGGTTGACAAGCTCAAAATCGATCTGCTGGTTTACAGGCACTTTGTCTCACAATTGCTGTAGAGCATCATGTGATGATGTCATTACACAGTTTGGCCACTATGTCAAATTGGCTTCGAAGCTCTTCGTGAGGGACTGGGTTCCACCGGGTACTCAACTGTTTTTGGAGCAGAGAGTGAAAAGGGGCGGGACTTAGGAAGGGTCAGTTTTAATTTTTAGGATACATTTTCTGCAGGAATGAGTCCTGTAACCCACAAATGAGTTAGCATATTAGCACTTCTAGTTCCCTTGTCTTGAAGTCAGTGGGTTATTTGAACAATTTTTTTTTGTTATTTGTCTGAAATAAGGTCTATATTTAACACAAATTTCAGAGACTTCCACATTTTGTCAGCAAATACCCAACTTGTGAATTTTGAAGCTTGTATGTGTCCAAATGAGACTGAACACTAGTCACTTAGTAGGAGTTACAGTGAGACATGTGACTGTGGTGTAGTTCAATAATGGCCGTAACGCAAATGTTAATTTTGGTGACTCCATAAACACAAAAGAGGTGTGCATTTGTGAAGATTTTCTTGCTGAACAGAATGTGTCAGTACCATAAACTTTTGTTTGCAACTTATTTTCTGAATTAATTCAAAATCCAAATGTGAAAAATTCAATTAGCATTTTGTGGAGGGGACCAGAGCGATGCTAACTTCCAGATTAGTCAACAAAAATACATCGTCATTCTGTAAAAGCCAAGGTATTTTTGTTAAAGATTTTTGATTTACTTTATTAGACAAAATAAATCAAAAGAGTCAGAACCGATCTTTGTTCTTTCAGTGTAACAGTGATGTCAGTTAGATTTGGTTCGGTCCGAGCAATTTACGAACCTCTTTTGAAAATGTGAAATCATTGGTTATCTTATTGGTACCAACCATGAGAAGCAGGTAATTATCAGTTATCATATTGACTGAAATAAATTCATATCAGTCATCCCTTCTACGTAGACTGTTATTAAGACAATCAACCAAGGTGTGACATGTACATCTATGTGTAAAAGCTCCATCTCTACCTTAAAATTTACAGTAACTGCTAATTTTCTAGCAACACATTCCACATAACGTGTTCAAACATCAGCGTCTGCTAGGGATGCATGATAAATACTGTGGCCCATAATTTATTGGCTGCTAATGGAAAATGTATATTATTTATTATCTGCTTTGACAGACTTTGTCAAAGCATTTAACTTTGAACCATCCTCAAAATTTGGCCTTCTTTTCAACATAGAGGAGCCTAACACATCGCATATCTAAGTAGAGAAGACAGCAAAGGAGAAAGTTGACCGAGATTCTGCCCGTTATGAAATTTGCTCAATTGTTATTGGACCATAAAGTGAATAGCAAATGATACATTAGCACTTCCAGTTCCAGTCTGTGGTTGACACAAGCTTAAGAGATTTTCATGTTTGTTCTATGACATAAAATATGTCAGTAAATACTCTACAAGAAAATTTTTAAGATTTTATGTGTGGTTCGTAACAAACTGGCTAAATAAGATTACAGAGGTTGCTGCAAACGTTAAACATCATTACACTGAAAAAAAGTCACTCAGTGGGAGTGACACTGTGTGAGTTATTCTACATTAACGTTAGCTTTTTAATGATGGCAACCGGATTTACACCTCAAATAACATTAAAGTGGTGTTTGTGTGTGAAAGTTATCTTGCTGAACAAAATAAGTCAGTATCATAAACATTAGTTTGCTCCAGAACTTATTTTCTGGACTGTACTCAAAAATAAACATTTGAAGAGTCAGAACTGTTCTTTATTTCTGTTAATGATAATAATGATGCCATTTAAATTTGGAACATTAAACCATTCATCTTGCTCACTACATCTTAGCATTTCTTACCCTCAGGCGTGCATAAACTATAGGTTATATAAACTTCTTTTTACAATACAAAAATGTGAAATTGTCGATTATTTTACTGGTATCAGCCATGAGAATGTGGTAATTATTAATATAGGCTCAGAAAAATCACTATGCTTTAGTGCAGTCCCATTTAAAGAAGGAGGTCAGAGGAGCGTACCTGGGAAGCTGGCAGTGAGGTGCTCCACCAGAGCCTCCTGGTTGACAGGCTTGTGGGCAGAGTTCATAGCAGAGATGGCCAGGCACAAGATCTCCCCCAGTGGGATGAACTGTGACTGGCTGATAGGTGACATACTGATCGGAGACACGTCACCTGCAGGAGGAGGAAGGAGGGGGAGGAGGAGGAGGAGGAGGAGGAGGCACAAGCACAACTGTGAGATCATGAATGAACAGCAGGCGCAGCGTGTGAAGCTATGATGTAATGGTCAAACAGCAGCAGCAGTTTGCATGCTGCCTGGAACAGCTCCACCCCTCCTCTCCTCTCTGTGCTTCCTTTAGCCTCCCGTTCCTCCTGTTTCTCGTAGGTTAGCAAAGCGAGGCAGCAGCTGCTGCAGCAAACGTAGTGTGAGCGAGATCACCTGAGTGTCTTTGCAACCTCGTTATTCAATTCATCACCGCGCACAGAAAAGGGAAGCTTACACAATCCTCCAGAATGTCAAACCCATTTGAAATTTAACAAAATATAACTGACTTTAGCACCACATTGAGAGCTTAACACGCAGAAATTCTCTGTTGCCTTTGTTGAATTAAGCTGGCTTTGCTGTCAGCAGTAGTGAGTAGTGAGATCATCCTACAACCAGACGGCCCGGCTTCAAGCCCCTCTGAGAGCAAACATCTGCCCTGCTGAAAGGTTGTAAAGCAACACACTGACTGAATCCACCGCTGCAGCATCTGTGCTGTGGCTGACCCTGTCCTCTGACCTAAATCTGCTGATCGATCGACAATCACGCCATATGATGTCGAATATATATTATAAAAGCCTCGAGTTTTAATTTCTAACCGAACATTACATCTCTGCAGATAATTAATGTATGCTTATTGATCACTGTTTTAAAGTTAAGCTCCCATTTAGCTGAGCTGAGCTGAGCTGTGTGCAGGGCCCTGCCTCCTCACCACACTCAGCTGAATGGTCAGTTAAGCAACATGATGACGTTATCTCTGCTTAGTATCACAGCCCCTTAAGCTTTATGTGGCTTTACAAGGCTTTCCTCGGGTTTTAATAAACATAAGAAAAGCCAGTGAATTGGTCCAAAAAAATCCCACTGTCCTGTGCTTTTATAGTATTTTTGGTGAGGCACACACAGAGGGAATGAGGCTGTAGTATTTATGTTTTGCATCTTGCAATGAAGCAAGAAATACAGCAGAAAAATATGCAAATATTTATCATTAAAAGGGGACGAAAGGACATTAGTTTGAGGCGTGAGATGTCTCAAAAGCCCTTTTGTCGTTCAGTCAAACCAAAAATAGGAAATCTGTCTCAACATTTGATGCAAAGATGATGCAACTGATGTACCCTAGAATGACTGGACATTTGAGTAAGAAAATACTATAAATCATGAAAAGAATGGTACAAAATTTACACTGAATGTACATTTTTACCATTAGTTTCATTTACGTTTAAATATGCTTCAGTAAATAGAAAGCAGATATGAAAATATGTCAGAAAGTAAGAAAGTTCCAGAGATTTAGACCCACTGAGAGACATTTTAATTAATTTTAAAACAAGCCAAGAGACAGGGGAAGCTTTAGATTAAATAATTCAAAATATTTCTCCCTCTTCTCTATTTCTGCTTGACCTCATTTGATACGTTAGAGAGGAAATGAAGTTCAATCAACATGAAAATATTGCCCACTTTGCCCCCAAATCACGTGTCTTTGCTAACTCCGAGCCACTCTGCGTAGCGAGAGGGTGGAGCTTCTGTCGGTGGGAGTGTCAGACTCACCTGGCGCACGATAACTTGGCGGGGACGGAGAGAAATGAGGAGGAGGAGGGGGAGGAAGATGCTGCTTCTGCACACGGATGTCTTTCTCACTACGGGAGAGATTGTGCTCCAGCGGGCGCTCGGTGAGCTCCGAGCTGGGCCAAGCCCGCCGCAGATTGCTGCTGCGGTTCTTCTTCATCGTGACCCCTTTTTACCAGGTGGCCTTCACCCCCCGGGGGCTTCTGGGATAAGGTGGAGGAGGAGGGAGGGGGGAGGAAGGGGGGGAAAGGAAGGTGGGGAAGGAAGGAAGGGGGAAGGGGGGGGTGTGCAGGGGGAGGTCGACCAACCTCAGGCTCAGTGCCTCCCCCGCATCAGTAAGAACGTCCCACTAGAGCGATCACACACCAGACATGGCAGGAACCAGTGTGCACCTTCACACACATACACACGTCTCATTTACATCCACGAGCAAGCTACAAACGACCGTGTTCGCACTGTGGGTGGTTGTCATCGGCTGCTGGGCTCTCCCAGGCTGATCTGGAGCAACGGCAGCGGCGGCGGAGGTGCAGGTGATTGCGCGAGGCATCACCCTTTCATCGGCATCAGTCCCAGCCACCATTTGTAGCATCCCCATTTGCATGCGTAGGGAGGCACATTACGTAGCCGCTCTGATGTGGGAGGAGGGAGCAGGAGAGAGGTGGGGGGGCAGGGGTAGAGATGAGGGAAATGGGGCATTGGAAGCAAGGAGGACGGCGAGGAGAGATTTCAGTGGAGGTTTTTTGGGATCCGTTGGTCCTTTCTGAGGAGAAGGTAGCAGGGGAAGGAAGGGAGGGGATGGATGGATAGTCAAAGATTCAAAGCTTTAAGAGGCCCAGTCTTCGACAATAGCTCAATTCACCACAGGAGTGCTTCTCGGCCGATCCCCGGAAAACAAAAGAGCCCGCTTAAAAAAAAAAAAAAAAAAACAGAAATAAAAGCTCCATTCACCCCAACGGGCAGTGAAACCTCAGTAGTATGCCAAGCACCGGAGACGCCACGTTCACCTCCATCTTTATCCGATCAAGCACAAGACCCCATCGTCCTTTCGACAACAGCACACCAGGAGAGGGTGGGGAGAAAAAAATGGAGAGCATAGAAATAAATAAATAAATTCAAGAATAGATATCCACCGTTTCCCGCAATCCAACGGAAGGAGCTCCCGAGCCTACCGCCGTAGCATCCATTCATTAACAGGGGGGGATGCAAACTCCAGTCAACGGCAAATCTCTTTCAACGCTAATGCTGCAGCTGCTCCCAGCACCTCCAGGAAGGGTGTGTGAGTATGTGTGTGTGTGTGTGTGTATGTGTGTGTGTGTACGTGTATGTGTGTGTGTGTGTATGTGTGTGTGTGAGAGAAAGTGTGTATGCGCGCATCCGCCTGCTGCGCGCGATTCTGCGTGAGCATGCATGCGTCTGTGTCTGGGTGATTGAGGCTGAGGGGAGGGGAGGAGAGGATGCAAGAGGAGAGGGAGAGAGATCGAGGACATACATAAGGCAGAGAGGAGAGCAAATATCAACACCTCCAAACACACACTCACACACACGCAAGAAGGAAAAAATAAAAATATTCAGCCCTCAGATGATGTCCGGGGAATAGCTCCGGCTCTGAATCTTTGGCTGAATTTCCATCCTCTCTTTTTCCCTCATCCTCTCTGAATCTTGAAGGATGAGGGACCCCTTAAACCGCCGTCCGTCCTCTTTTTGTGACCCACCTGACTGTGAAACCAAAGCTACACACTTGACAGCACCACAACCGGAGGGAATCATTTTTAAAGGTGCTCATTTGTGTCTTTCCACCGGTTGATTCTGGCGTGGAGCTGTCAACGAAAAGGAAAAACCCAAAAGCTTCACCTTATAATCATGTCCAGAGCTGCAGACTCCTGCTGACTCACATGTGTGTGTGGAGTGTGAATGGACGGTTGGAAAGGGGACAGAATAAGGAGCAAAGTGAGAGGGCAGGACGGGGCACGGGTGGAGGAGGAGGAGGAGGGGGACGGTGTCACAACCAATCTGCTCCAGTTCACTGATACCAAAGAGAAAGAGGAGAGAGGAGAGGAGAGGAAGGGAAGGGAAAGAGGGGTGAGGAGGAGGAGGAGGAGGAGGTGGAGGAGGAGGAGGAGGAGGAGGAGGAGGGGGAGAGCGACACCACGCCAGCCATTTTATTTCTCAGTAGTGCTGCAACAGCCTTTGTTGCCATGACGACGCAAGCCGATGATCTCATAGCTGTTACCTTTGAGTGCTGTTCCCTTAAAGAGCCAGTTGCTCAAGATAGAAGCAGCAGACAGACACCACATACACGAGGACCGACTGACCGTCTGTTGTATGGACAGAAAAATACTCAAGCATCAAGATCCTTCAACACTTTGTGCACTGCAAGGCACAATCACACTAACTGCGAGAAAAAAAAAAAAACAGGATGTCCTCATGGTGGAAAGAAATGCTCTGAAAAATACACGTCCACAGCGCCTACAATGATTTGAATTCTTGCTAGAATTCCCCTGAAAAATCCTGCTGATTCCAAATGTCAGGTGATTAGAATGATTAGTCGATTAACTGAAGAAAACCAGGCAACAATTTTGATAACTGAGTAACTGTTTCAGTCGTTTTTTTAAGCAAAATTGCTTAATATTCATTGGTTCAATCTACATATATGTGAGAATTTAATACTTTTTGAGGGCATATATGACAGTAAACTGAATATTTGGTTGGATAAACACAAGCAATTTAAAGACAATTTTAATTTTTGAATTTTGATTTTCACAATCCTCTTGCATTTTGCAGACAAAAAGACTGATTAAAGGTCATATTTGTCACTTTTCACATGGATGCCCAGGTAGTGTTGATGGTAAATGTAGTCAATTGAAGCAATAATTACCTCAGTGCTGCTATACTGACCACAGAGCCGTGCAGCAGTGCCGACATGTACCAGGATGCATTGCCTGTGAGCTTGTGACTCCCACGCCTGTGTTGCCTTGTTGCAAACAGTATAGCTATTATTTTGTTGACCAAAACTTAGCATTAGGTGACAAAAATGCTCATATAACACGCCCCCTGGCTGGCTGAGACTAGAAATCCAAGCCTGAAATAGTTTGTGGGTCTTCCTGAACACCAGCTACATCACTATGACAGGCCTCACTGGTCACTGGATGCAGGAAGAATATTAGATTTTACAGCAGTTTCAACATTTTCCAACTATATTGACTGGACATACACATGAAAAGTTCCAAATTTATCCTTTAACCTTCATTGGTTCTACTCATATATGAGAATTTAATACTTTTTTGGGGGCATATATGGCAGCAAACTAAATATTTGGTCAGATAAACATAAGCAAGTTGAAGACAATTTGTATTTGAATAGATATGAAACTTTTTTTTTCACTATTTCCCCTAAAACTTTGACAACAGCTAAGCTAACAGCGATGTTAAGTTAGCTGGCCCATCTGCCTGCTCAGAGAGCAGCTGCACTCACGCCCCTTAAATCAGGTTGTGGGTGTCCAGGTTGCAGTGACAGATGGGTTGAAACTGTACATGGTGTGCGCAGATTGTGTTTCATGGGCAATCCTGCAATTTAGGTGACGTCAGACAAACATACATGGATCAGCGTATAAGGATTATTCATACTAAAGCTGAGGGCCATGCTAGTTTCCCAGGAGAAACAACAAAACGGGAAGCTGGTGGGAGATGGCCATTAAATACGGGGGAAATCATGTTGGCAGGTGTGCATCTCATGGACAAAAGTAAATAATAAAAATAAAATAAAATAATCTGAATAAATATAAATCAATAATGGAAATACTTCTTGGCTGAAACCCTCATCACATGGCTGTTAATCTGACAAAGGCTGTCTTTGTACAAACTCCACAGCTGTGTTAACATCTCTGTGACGCTGTGTTCAGGCTCAGTGTTGAAAAAGCTATTTTAAAATTTTAATTTAGTAGTAGTAGTAGTAGTAGTTAAACTACATCTTAAAAATTAATTCAACTACATCTTTACAACTCTCAAAATATTTAAGCTTGTCAAACTACAACTACTTTGAAAAGTAATTTAATGACAATCGTGGCTAATGAGCCGTGGCATTGAGCCATACTGCATGGCAAAAAATGTCATCAGAATACTATGAATATGTAGTTTGTAATTAACTACCTAAACTATGTGACCCAAAGTAGTTAATTACTGAAAAAGCTACTGAGATTTTAATGTAGTTAAACTATATGTAGTTAACTACACACCAACACTGGTTGATTTTTAGCAGGTAAAATATTTATCATGTTCACTATCTTAGCCAATTTGCTAGCATGTTAACATTTTTTAGCACACTAGCTAAGATGGCTAGCTAAATGTTAATACCAGCGAGCTAACAAAGCGGTCACAATGACAATGCTAGCATGTTGATGTTAGTATGGTAACATTTGCAGTTGAGTTAGTTTGTTTTGCAGATATATGATAAAAAGCAAAAATACTAGATGAATTACAATACACAGGTGTTAACAGTAACACTAATTATGGTCTCATTCCATTTAGTGTAGCAGAGCCGTTCGAGTCTAACAAAATATACCAATAACAGCATCCTGACTCTGTCTGACCTGAAAGGAACCATAATTAATATCATAGTTACCAGTGTTAACTGGGGTTGAGCCGATGGCTGACAGTCATCGACAACTGATCCGTCTACCATCGTAACATCGTGATTTAAAAGCCTTCTGTATTTGAGGCAGTGTGTCCTCTGAGTGACTGTCCTAAGCTGCCAGAGTTATTTCCTACAGTCTGTTTTAGACACATGAGAGAGAAAATAAAAAGAAGCTGTTGCTGCTGTTCATCGCACTACATCTCAATGTTAACTATCTTTAAGCACAACTACATTTAATGACATGTGGTGCCAAGACTAAGATCCTTTCAGACCAACCAACGATGTCATCGTCCATCGCCATGTTTCACTGTGGACATCCTCATATGCCAGTCTCATAGGCATTGCCCAACCCTATTGTTTCACCTTACTATTTCATGTCAAAATGGCTGCTGTGAAAAAAATGTCTATTTTGCCCTGATGATGGTGAAACATGTGGATCATCAGTTATTAGTTCATCATGAGGGGAACGTGAATATACGTGTCTCTGTACCAGATTTTATAACAATCCATCAGATAAGTTATAAAGACTCCAGTTCACTGTGAACCACTCATGTCTATACTGAAGCTGCACTGTGTTTAGATGAACATAATACAGGTATCCTGATGTTTAAGATGACAGTCCTGAGCTGTCAGACAGTAAAGGATGTGGGGCCTGTTACAACTTCATCCAACTTCCTTGCAAACAGCACCATTTCTGCCGGTGGTCTGCCCTCCAGTGGAACATTTATTACAACACACGTCCTTTCAAAGTAAGCTCTCGTCTCTATAAGCCAGAGACCGAATAACAACACACAACACCACAACGGCCTCCGTAACACATCCTGATCTGACATTCAGATACACGGCGACTAGTCTGTCTGCTGCGTTAAACATTTCCCCCGATTCTCTGCTGGGATCCTCCCTTTCCTTCCAGTGGAGACCTGGGCTACGGCAGGGAACGCACTGCAGTAGTGTTTTCCTGAACAAATGCTCCACTTTTCCTTCCTTAAGAGCACACACTCCTCCCAGTCCATTGTTTAATAGCCTGCTAGCGGATACAAAGTCCCTCAGCTAATCAGATTGAATTGTCAGTTTAAAAAAAAAAACATTTTGTTTCCACACAGCTGAAAACTTTTGTCTAAATGTTTTAATCCAGCTACTTTCTGGCTCTCGATCAGCCCTAATCAAACATTCTCAGGCAGTTTGGGGGATAATCTGCAACACTTAGTACGCATGAGTAAATGCACTTATATGTTTTAAAATCATAAAAATGCCTTTCCCAACAATGTGACCTATGCTTTCTACATCTTAATAATCTAGCACTGTTTGTTAAATACTTTTAAATGATGGAGATTTTAAATCATTCCTGTTTAACTGCAGCCTTAAAGGGATAGTTCAGATTTTTTGTAGTGGGGTTGTACGAGGTACTTATCCACAGTCAGTGTATTACCTGCAGTAGATGGTGGTCAGCACACCCCCAGTTTGGAGAAGCAGCGAGAAGCTAAGCAATGTACTGCTGCGGACAGGGTCAGAAACAAAAATGTCCACCTGAAAAAAATCTATATAATGAATTGCACGCTATATTTAGAATTATTTTACCACTTCATCTTGCTGTCAGACAGCTTTTTCCAACAGGAAACCGCCAAATAATGTTCTCTCCAAAGGAAACAGACCACTCCAGCAAAAACAGTCATCTTACCTTGCTCATCTTGTTGCTCATCTACTGCTGCTTCAACTGATTAGTTAGTTTAGTTTGGTGAATCTGAACGAACCCTTTAAAAACACAAAAGTCACACAATAACGCAAGCAAACTACATGACTGTGGCAGCAACAGACCAGCAACTCCTGCGTTCTGCAAAGTATAATTACTATTTTTGCAAAAGGAGACTAATTGCTTTGGACAGAGCAATATTTGGCTTATTTTAACACTGGTTTCCTGTTGGAAAAGGCTGTCTGAGAGGTGAAAATATTCTAAACATAGTGTAACCTTAACCTGATATTTATTTTCTTAGGTGGCTCATTTTAAAGTGGCTAAAATACATTCTGTTGCTGACCCTACTCCTGCTGCTCCATCCAGACCACCATTTACCATTTATTAATACTCTCACTACTGATAAGTTGAACTTTTTTCCCCCCTACAGTCTGTTGTGAAAAGCACGGCCTTAAAAAAACATTTTTTCCAGGTGCATTTATATGTCCAAAAGCTTGTTAATAGAATATAATTTTGCAAGTACACAAAACACTATATGTTGACCTTCTACACAGATTGTTAATGAACAGCCTATTTCATCTGAACTTTGTTTGAACTTGTCTCTCAAACTTGTGTCTTGACACTACAACTAAGAAAATGAGTCACACAGACACCTGCGGCTCATACTAGAAAGTCAACAGTGCTGTGGTTTGCACCACTGTACTGTTACTATTTTTCCATGCAACACATTCTCCATAAGAATTAACAATAAAACTCTCCATCTGAAGATTCAGGGTACTCTACCAAAACTATCTGACTGACCTATAGATTTTGCACGCCAGAGCTGTTGTGGGTGATCTGAAAGAGGCAAAATGGTTAAAATTTAACACAAAGGTTAGTATTAAACTGAAGATTGATTATGCTGCCAATAATGTGGTATGAAAAACACAACCCCCTGCACTGTTACATGCTCTGTCTGACTTTTCACCACTGATGCTGAGCTGATTTCCAAGTTAATATATATCCTACATTATCGGTTTTGTTGAAAAAACCTATATCAGTATCTAATCTGCATCTGGACCAACAGCATATAAGCTCTGTTGGTTTTGGCATTATGGAGTCTGGTGAGTTATTAGCTATAAGACAAACATTCCACAGCTTATCAGTGTTTGCTTCAGTAGTGTGAACTCAGCTACGTCACTTCTACTGACAGATACACACAGAAAAACAGACACAAAATCACAATCTAGTTTAAGATTTACCTTTGAACTAAAACGGACCCAAACATATTGAAACTTCTCAATTCATGAGTGTCTGATAACGTGAAAGGAGCTGCAGAAGTGTTTGAACTTCTAGCACCCAGTAAAAATTTGAGTCTGGTCAGCACTGTTCCTTAGAAGAAGCTGAAACATGTTGACTTGTTCTGTTTTGTTCAGTTGTTCGGTTTGAGTTGAAAGCATATCTGTGAGAAGTGCAGATACTGAAACACCAATACACACTAATGTTTCCCCCAGCAAACTGTTACCAAACAGTTATCTACTGACACAGACCTGCTGCTGAAACTGATGAGAGCGTTAAGTGTGAACAAAATCAGTAAAGCAAGATTCTGTCACACCAACCACCTGGGAAGCTTCACGCCTTGTGATCGATAATGAGGTTATTATTAATTGTAAACAACACTGCTATTTTGACCTTTATCACATTAAATTGTGGGACAAATGTGCTAAGTTATACTTTTACAGTTACAGTTTATTTATCACTTGGATCAATTCACACAAGCTTTATTACGAGTTTTTGGCAACAAGTGGCAAATTTACAACATCCAGCAGATTCAGAGCAATGTATGCATTAAGTTAAGCAATTAATTTATAAGCAATTAAATTATAACCTACTCACCCTCATGCTGAATGAAGTTCGGGTTCAGTTTTTTTAGTTGACAAAACACTGCTTGAGTTAAAAAAAAAAAAGACCAGTTTTCAAACAGAATAAATAAATGAAAAAAAAAACAACAACAACGCGTGTGTACTGTCACACCACACACACTCAGTTTCAATGGTGTGCACATGAACATGGCTCCAAGCTAAGGATCTACAGTGAAGGTTTAGGCTAAAAACATGGTGTAAATGACGTCTTTCTAGTCAGCTTGGCATGTCAGGGCTTTAGGACACTTGGATTACACCACGTGAGCCGTATGGTAGCATTTTTTGGTTCTTTTTTACGTTTGTTTGGGAGATACTACAATGCTGTTTCCTGTTTCCAGCAGTTTTTTTGTCCAGTTTTGTGGACCAAAAAACTAAACTCGACCCTCAATCAGCCTGACAGTAAGTAGATAAAGAATTTTCATTTTTGGGTGAACTATCACTTTAATGAGAACGGTGAGAGGGAACCAAAACAAAGCTGTGGGCAGTTGCACATTTAGGTGATAATTGTCTGTGGGCTTGTCATTGCAAGCAATACTTTTCACATTATACAAATTAATTTAACCTGTTGTTAATATAAAAATATTGATTAGTGCAGCTGTAAACATACTGCATATATACTCTACTATAAAACACTACTGAAACCTCAACAATTTTATTTCAAACTGCAGAATTAATCCATCAAGTAAGCTTTAATCATACTATGTGTGCTTTTGTTCAGGTAAAAGCTGTCTGTCAGCATTAAATGGCAATCAATATGTCAAAAAAACAAATATTGAAGATTTAAAGCCTCACTAAATCTTCTTCATCAGCCCTCCTCCGGCTCCATAACTTCTTCTGTTTTGATGTTGCTCACTGACGGAATTGATGATCTAGACTGAGGCTCTGTTGTGAAAGAGACATAAATAAGGTGATCTATGATATGCTGCACGCCTCTCTCATTGACACACACACACACACATGCAGACACACACACTCTCAGATAGGGGAAACTTGTGAGGGCAGTATGAAGGGTGTAGCGGTTAGACTTGCTGACAATACCTCAAATTGCACAAACCTGTCCCAGCACATACATGAATTACAGCCTTGTCAGGAGAAGATGAGTGCGAGTGTGGGAATGTTGAACTGGAGTAGAACTGGGCCTGTGTCCTTTCCCTTCTATCTGAATGATATGAATCAGCTGAGGTTATAAGGTGAGATGCTGCCTAAACTCCTCTCATCAGACGAGCTTCGACTGGTTTCTTTGAACCCGAGAGATGAACTGTTGCCCCTGACTCACAGAGGGAGGAGACAATATCATATAAAAACCGCAGGGAGAACTATTTTAACTCATGATTACAAAAAACGAAGGGTCATGCCAATCAGCATTACTTGCCACCTATTAAAGGGATGTGCTGAAACAACCAGCCGAGCTTTGAAGAGGCACAAACCACAGGTAAATCTGTCAGAAAGGTATTGAGATGATCAAACATAACAGTCTTACTATGACAACATACAACAAACACTAGGGCTGGATATTGCTACTCAATATCTTTAAGGTATCGGTTCAAATTAACTACTTTGGTACTTCAACTAAGTACCAAATAGGATCGAAACTTCTCCAGGGAAATGATACCGGCATTCAAGTCCTTTTGGGACCCACATCTTGGGTAGGGCTGCACGATATGGTAAAAAAGTCATATTGCAAATATTTTGACTGAAATTTCAATTGTGATACATGATTTTCTTAGTGGGACTGATCATTTTTATATCACAATTTTAATTTCTACTGAAAAAAAAAAAAATTATATTCATGACGATGTGATATTTGTCGGGGTCTGTACCAAACAAACATGTTGCATGCATCTCTGCAGCACTACAGTACCTCGTTACAATGCTGTTTTCTCACACGTTTTTCCTGCAGTTTGTTTATTGCACTTGGCCATGTTGCAGTTTTGATAATATTGCAATTAACTGTCCAGCCCTATGTTGGGGCACGTCCAAAGTCTTGAGTCAATCGAGAAAAAGTCCGCATCTCAAGTCTTGTCAAACCAGATTTAGCCCTCTTGTAGAGTATATAGACTGTGTTTTTCCACACGTGATTACCACTGGTGTTGGGTGACATATTGTCTCAGAAAAAATTGTGATCAATGATATTATTGTCATTTCAAGGCCATTTTAAGCCACTGATTACATGATAATCTAATAGTATAATAATGCAAATACACCCTTTGAATGAACAGTGAACTTTTATGAACATTTTTAAATGAACTTTTTTGTGCAAGCGTAGTTTTCTTTTTGTTCATCGTAGGCGCTGTGGAAAAATGCTTAGGCACTGCACTGTCTTATAACAGTAGAGAAAACCCTGCTGTTTATTCTGGCATCATGTTGGCTGCAATATTGGTAACATGGCATTCTTATGTAAACCAACACGCATGTAAATACAACAGGTAATACTGATTTCAGTAACAATTACTGAGGTCATATTATATGATAAGATGATAACATATCAGGCCTAGTTGGCAGATTTTATTTTCCACATGCAAATTCTGGTGAAGTAAAGACAAACCAAATCTCAAGACAAGTCTCAAGTCACTAAGGACATATCTAAGTCAAGTCACAAGTCTTAATAAGTAAGCTCCAAAGCTCATGCAGGTCTTATGAGTGCGTACGTATGAGTGCTGCTGACAAACGACACATCATGTGAACATTTTCCTTAAATATTCAGATAGTTCACTTAGTTTTAGTTATTTTGCTAAGGAAGTCTTATTTAAAAAAGACCTAGAGGTGGGACAAAGTCATAGTTTTGCCAGTCACAAATAAGTCCCAAGTCAAGACAGGCAAGTCTGGAGTCAAATTCAAAGTCCTAAACTTTGAGTTTTGAGTCCTACACAAGGTATAATACGCTCTTTACCAAATGTAATGCCATTTTAACATCAGAATCTTGACCTACCGTTCTTTGTATAACTTCAAATGAAGTTGGAAGTTGTTGTGTCTTCATCTATGATTTTTGACCCACACGTTTTGCATACTGCATTTAATTTTTTTTGTTTTTCTTACGCAAACTAAATTATCCTTTGTGTCATCTTTTCCTAACTGCAGCTCAGTGGCGTAATGTCAGTTCTTCATGGTTCTCTCCTGCAACTTGATTACATGCTGTCAGATTGGTTCAAACAAAGGGGATCTGGGGAATTAAGTGTCAAATTGCTGAGAATGAATAGCGTTAACTTTGGCTGATTCAGGAATCCTTGGGGAAAGATATCAAGTATTTTCAATTCAAATATCTCAAGTCCAAGTGAAGTCATGAGTCTCTGGTGTTAAAGTCCAAGTCGAGTTGAAAGTCTTATCGGAATATAACTCTGCCAAGTACTCATTCTCAAGAAACACAGAAGAACAAAAAGGAATTCAGTCATCACAAACACCTTAATTAAATTAATTAAAACTTTCACAAATATCACTTTTAAACAGTAAGTAGAAGGAGTTAGTCTCTGACTTCAGTTTGTTTGGCTGTTCATTGAAGTAGTAAGTTGCATAATACCTGAATCCAGGTGTGCAGCAATACAAGGCCTCCCTGTTGTTGTTTTATTTATTTTTAAAAATTGTTATATATTCAAGCATAAAAACTTGAGGTTTACATGTCTCTGTGATCAAGTCTCATGCAAGCTCAAATCTTTCTGTAGTTAGATCTCAAGTATGTGACGTCTGAGAGAAGTCAAATCCATGTTCTTGTGACTTAAGTCTGATTCGAGTCCAAGTCTCAAGTCTAAAGCTCTGGTCAGACATACGCAATATAAGGGGAGATCCTGTAAGAGGCATGCAGGTAAATATGGCCCACAGGAATTCAGAGTTTAAATAATTTAATTTATGTCATGTAATCAAATCATTCTGACAGACTGTGTGGTTGGAGGGCAAGATTTCCCTGATTTAATTACACGTTATTGCCACTGCATGTTATACTTACTTTAACACTTGTGTAAAAGCTTATGTTTACTGCTGCTTTTTCTGAATGATATTTCTTTCATATTTGGTGGATGAATCAACTTTGATGAGCATGTTTTGGGCCATGCTGCGAGCCAAATTTCCCCAAGCAAAGACAGGAGAAAACATGAATGACAGCAACTGAAATGTCGAACTGTCTGTGCAACTTTACATTTATGGTCAACCAATTATCGGCTCTGGTATCCAGCATTTTACAATAATGAGATTTTTTTTTTTTCAATCTGATTGCTGATAAATAAATTAATAGACAACAGCACTGCTCTGGCTCTGATGCAGCCACCTCTTTCCGTCTGAAGTCTATTCAATGGTCTCACTCTATTTCCTGCCAGCAAACACAATCTGACTGTTAATTAGGCTACTTAAAATGCTGTAGCTAAATCTATAATAATGCATCATAACTATTCATAATAGGTAATTTATAATTTGGATTAATAATCTGAATCTGCAAAGTAACTAACTAAAGTTATCAAATAAATGCAGCCTAATTGAATAAAAAGTATAATATTTGCCTCCAAGACGGAGTTTATTGGAATTATAAGAAGTAGAGCCCGAGGGATATATCACCCAACTGATATCATCAGCCCAACCTTGGCCTATCACAGCTATATCAACCTATATCTGTATCGGCATATATGTTGTCCCTTTTCTTAATTAGGGTTTAATATATGCACGCACAGTGTTGCTCCATTTTGCTCTGTAGTAACAGTTGATCAAATTCATATAGGGTCACATCTTAACTCAGCAAATGTTAGGAAAACACTAGCTTACAAGCTAGCAAACGTTAGCAAAAATGGTTGCTCGCTAGCTAACTAATGATTGATGTAAGTTAGCTTGCTAGTAATTAGCATTTTGCTATTATTACCTAACTTAAGATTTACAGGTCCCCAGCAGTATCTATGAACTATCTAAAATTTGCTTTTCTTTTCAAAATAAAAGCGCCTAGCACATTAAGCTAACATATCTGACCATTAAAAATACCAGTGAAAGTTTACACTTTCAGCGCCCTTTATGTCATTTTGGACAATAACATTTTATTGTTAAATTTGAATGTAAATTGCATCTTGTCTCATTTACATAACTGTTTGATAATCACATTTGAGGGATAATTGCAAAAAAAAATTGTTCCTGCATATATATTCTGTATATCATAATCAGTATAAAGAATATCGGGTGATATATTGATATCAGATTTTCTTACTCCATAATATTGATATCAAAGTTCAGTATTAGTCTAACCCTAGCATGAAGTAGCAGAGATGGTGAATTGAAGATTTTCACTTTCATTGCAAATGTACATTGGTTCCAAATATCGGTAATCAGTCTTCTTGATGACTAATGATCGGTATCGGCCTTACAAAAAAACAAACAAACATATTGATCGAGCCCTACTTTACATGGCTAAGTGTAATGACATGGTTACATATGTATATGTGTTTCTGACACAGCAAACCCACCTATGCACTGTATGTCAAAGCCCTGTGGTGGTTTCAGGGTCCGTCTGGTCCATCCGTTCCTGAGGACCTGCAGATGAACTTCTTTGCCCTGAATCAGCAGCACTCGCTCATCTATCCAGCCGAGGAAGAAGATCTCGGACAGGGCGAGAGTCAGCGCCTTGTTCCAGAAATGCTGCATGTTTACGGCTTTGAAGTTGGCGAACACGTCGTAGCCGGTGTGATGCTGTAACTTGACTGAGAGCACGGCGGCCGGGGGTGATGAAGGGCGACCCTCCTCTTCTTTATCTCCCTCTGTGCAAACCTGCGACAGCACCAGAGCCAGAGAGTGCGGAGCCACCTGACGAAACTTCTCCATGCCTGCTTCAGACAGAGTAAAC
The DNA here is from genome assembly GCF_056507025.1 of Lutjanus erythropterus. Classification (NCBI taxonomy): domain Eukaryota; kingdom Metazoa; phylum Chordata; class Actinopteri; order Lutjaniformes; family Lutjanidae; genus Lutjanus; species Lutjanus erythropterus. The sequence continues at coordinate 12,950,370 of NC_139319.1, read as the reverse complement.
GCCGCTCCACGTGGAAAATCAAAGAAAACTACTGCTTAATTAACTGTGCGACACTGTTTGGATCGCGCAGTGAGAAGTTTCTGTCCAAAAACTGCCCCATAATCCAAAGTGGTTTAGACATGCTGAAGAAAAGGACAGCAGGGTGAAAAAGAAAAGACGCTGAGCTGGTCCGGTCTGCTGGAAAAGTGCAGGTGCTCCATGTAAAATGAGGGAAATCAGCAACCTGACACGGAGCACAACGCAGCCAACTTACCCAACTGTCAAAGAGTATTAACAGGGCCTGTTTCCAGCGACAAAAGAGGCGAGGACTCGTGCTGCGTTCAGGTGCTACTCGTAAACTCCTACTTTCCGCCAAAATCAGACTCTAGAAACTGATGATAGTCTTGATCATCTTATTGTGATCAAGACGAATTATTCCCCACAACAGCTGACTAAATGTATAATTCAAAACAGCAGGAGAAGTTTAGAAGTTTGGCTCCACGACGTCGTCGGTCATTGGTGATTGTTTAAAACACATTTACTGTGTGGCTTTGTTAAGTACTCAGTTCTGATTGGTCGATGACAGCATTCTATGGACTGTTATTTCTGTGTAACAGACCGTTGCTGTGAAGAGCAAGCCGTTGCTATGGACACAGTTCTGATCATGGAAACAATAAAATCGTTGTTAAATAACTAAAATCATTTTATTGTTTTGTGCCAAAATATATATTTTTGGTACACAGCCATGTAAGAAGCAGGATAATGTAAAGTGACCAACATATATATATATATATATATATATATATATATATATATATATATATATATATATATATATATATATATATACCGCTTATTTTTTCACTTTATATATACTTAACAGTCTTGTCCATACTGTCTCAATATTTCATTAACTTTTACCCTTTTTTTAAAAAAAAAAAATGTCCTTACCTTTAATTGTCCAATTTCATTGTCCTGTGTCCTGTCTTGTTTCTGTGTAAGTGGGTAGACTGAGGATGGTTACAACAGGAGGATGTTGCAAATAGTCATATTTTTTCCAATAAGAAACATGCTAGAGTGATGATACTAATACTGCACATGCTCAGTTAGACCCTTTCCCCTAACAGGAAGACTGAAGACACATCCAACATCTGCTGCTGCCTTTAGTTAAAATAAAATAAAATAAAATTAAATTAAATTAAATTAAATTAAATAAAACATGTTTTGGAGGTCTGTAAGTTTTTTTTTTTCATGTATTAGCCTTTTGTGTGAATTAATCAAGACTTACTTGGTTTTCAGCGGATTTTTTATGTGGCTAAGCACACAACAGTATTGTTTAACATACACAAGTCATTGTGAGGGGGAAAAAGTTGCATAAAAATAGTTCACACACTGGTGTGTGACAAAAAATTAAATTTTGTGCATTTTTAAAATGTTGCAAATTGTAAATGATATGTCATGTGTAATTGTATTTAAATGTTATGGCTAATTTGCAGATACATGTAAGTTTAATATATAAAGATTTTCTTGTTTTAGTCCAAACAGCCTGTGCGTGACTGAAAGAAATGCAAAAAGTGTTGAAACTGTCTCCAGCTAATATCTGTCTATATTGGTATCAGTGTATATATCATATGATATTATTTATTTATTTGTTTATTGTTTAATAGGTAACATTTTGTGTATATTTTATTTCCTAATTCAAATTGTTCTACTTGTATTTTTTATAGTAATTTATAATTATTATTTATAATACCTGTGAAAGTTTACTATGTTATTGCAGTGATGTAATTTTGGATAATATAAATATATCTAAACAAACAATATTGGCTGATATCAACATCAGTCCCAGAAGCCACCTCATAAATAGTTATGGAGGAGCAAACATATTGTCTTCTGAATCCAATAAAAGACCACAAAACACAGCCTCAAAAATTACCAGAGATAAATCAACACCATCAAATAAGTTTCACAAAGTTAACTACTTTTACATGGTAATATTTATTACAGTACCACTGGACATACAGGATGGAATCTATTGATGGAAGACAAGGGACATAAAGGTGTTTAAAGATAATTAATTCTGTGTGCTCATGAGCACTTTGAACTGAACGGCTCAATTAATATGTAGTTTATAGAGCAACCCCATATTAATATTAATTTATTGATGGTAAGACTTTACAATAAGGGCACAAATAACATACTTAAGTAATGCTGAACTAATGCATGAGTTAATGCAGGATGTATAATGATTTTCTGTTGCTCACCATTAACAAATGATCGAGTCACTATGACCTCATGTGATTAGTTCCCACAGTTAAGGAATGTTAATTCACAAATACTTCATACATTAAATGATATGCGATTGATTTAGCTGGATTCCAGTTACATAAAAGTTTATTTCAGATCCATATATTCACTCAGCCTCTCTGGAAACAGAACAGAACCTACTCTTATAGAAATATGAAGCTTTGTTTTTAATCATATTGATTGTCAGATGCAAACATATATAATAAGCATAAATACAATCACATGAACAAACTTCAATGCAACTAGAATCCAGTTAACTTGTTGTATATCAGCTAATGTATGAAGTAACTGTGAATTAACATTCCTTAACTAAGATTCTTTACTCATCCATTAAATCCTCATTAGTTAAGCATTAGGCTACTTAAGTAAAGGACTTGTACCCTTACTGAAGAGTTCCTGGATTGTTTGTGGAGTTACAATTCATTGATCACCAGAAAAGTAATCTGCAGATATATATATATTCAAGTCTTTTAGGTCTAACAGGTATTTTTAATTTTTTTTTTTTTTTTTTTTGCAAAAATGGAGGTTGTTAATCAGGGAATTTGCTGTTTTTCTTGATCTTACATTATAATAAACTTAATATTTTGGGGTTTTGGACTGTCAGCTGGACAAAACTAGACCTTGTCTGATTACCATTTTATAATTAATATTTAAATGTATATGTAAAGTAGTAGCCTCAGGTAGCAATATTCAGGTGCAACTTGTTAAATCGACATCTGATTTAAAGGTGTGGCATATGTAGGTGTTGTTGTCAGGTGTCGTCTGTAAGCCTTTGTATTCAGTGCATCCAACAAGTTGTATAAGTGGCTTGTTGTTTGCGAGCGGTACTTTAGGTAAAGTGCGTCTGTGTTGGCAGCGAAGGAATCTGAGGCCCAGTTTTATTTGGCGCAGAGCCTCGGGATCTGGTGGCCCAGTTCTTCTCACCTCCAGGCATGCCAAATCTGGAGTAATCCTGCCTGTTTACACTCAAGAAAGTGTACACAAGTAAACTCTTACTGTGTTTGTAGAGGTTAACTCTTGTGAGATGTTAACTAAGCTGGCAAGACTTCATGGGAATGTGAGCACTTCAGTAAATGATCTGTGGATGTTGTTGATCTTCAATACTGTTACACTGTAAGAAACAAAACAAAATCAGTTTTACAACACAAACCAATGAAAAGTGGTCTTTATTTTACACCAACCTCACAGTAGAATGCTTACAAAATAGTGAAACCACAAAAAAGCCCAAAAGTGATGTTCTTAGCAAAACATTGTATACTGATGTGACTGAAAAACCAGATTGTCAAACATCAGTGAAATATTTTAACAGTAAAAGTGATTTCAGCTCATATATATTTGCTGTAAATATTGCATATCACAAATGATCAGGACCTGGCTTAGTACACAATCAAATTGTGCTTGGTCTGTTATTCACTCAATGCTGATCATGTTATGTATAAAAGTCTGACTCAGTTGCACAACAATCTTTTGGAAATGACTCTTTTAAGGAGAACAAATCAAAGTGAAATGTGGCCATTTTATCTTTAAAACCACAAGAAATACACGAGCCACTGCAAAAACATGAAGTGTAAAGCCGTGTTCAAGTATGACTGACTCATAAAACGTGCCTCATATAACAGCATCGTGCAAGTGGGCGGGCTTTACTCATGCATGCTATGAACCCTCACACCCACTAATTGACAGACAACAGTTCACTGTAAGAAATCCATATTTAGAAAAAAAGGAAAATGAAAAACATATACATAAAAAAAAATTCTGTGCTTTAAAACAAACAAAATAAACGGTAGCTTACTGGATGCTCCTGAATTTGCTACATAACATTAACTTTTAATGTACCTTCTGAGTTTAATAATGATACATTGATTTAGGCTTCACACATCTCATCAGGCGCTAATCCAGTGAATTATTTTGTTTGTGCAAACCTCATGTCAGAAGTTACATCACTGACTCAACAAAACAAAAAGACAAGCAAATTTAAAAAAAAAAAAAAAGTAGGCACAGAAATGACACACATGATCCCTTGCTTTGACACTAAAGTTAAAAGAAACAGCTGACTCATAAAAATGTTGATGCTGGTGTGCAGGAGGCACATCTATGGTTTCATAATTAAACAAGTCAAACTTTCTATCAAACTGGCTCTTAATATTTTTCCCTGAAATGTGTACAGCGTAAACAGTGAAGAGGCATGTACCGGTGGCATGGAATTACAAGATCAATTTCATTTTATCTTTAGAGTCATGATTGTTTTTGTTTAAAAGAGAACACAAAATGATTTTCCTGCAGGGATTAAAAATTTAATGCCTTATATTTCAGAACTGTACTCCACAGAGAAAGACCCTTGAAATGCAAAGCTTGTGAAATGTGAACTTCACACCTACTCTCCCAGAAATATGTAAGCTGAGGTTTCAAGAGATTTACGGTCAGAAAAGTGTAAACTAAAACAGCTCCCAAACACACAGCGTTTTTCTGCAGATGCAGACTTGTGGTGCTGAAGTCTTCAGACAACATCAATGAGAAAAATACATCTCTTTGGTCAGCATTGACACAATGCATGGGATCTGTTTCTTTGCATGAAAGCCTGGTGAACTGGAGACAGACTCAAACTCTACTGCCACCTTGTGGTTCACTCGTGTCATGATGTGCTGGAGCTCCAATTCTTTTCCGTACATGCTGATCATGTCACACAGCGCCTGGATGAACCAGGAGCCGGTCATAGTGTTCCTCCATGAGTAGTATCCTGTAGACAAATGAGTGATAGAATAAAGGGTATGTCAATACAACAAATTAAAATATAATATGATAATAATAATAACGTGTTTACGTGTAGGAGTGTTAACCTGGGGCTGTCGAGAAAGCATAGAGGAAGTCGGCCTCCACTGGGATCTTTGTAGTGCCTTCATCTGGACTGTCTGTTTCAATGCCTGCATCCAGATCAGTGCCTCTGCAGGCCTGCTCAATGAGAACACAAACAAAACAGAATGTGGTCACAAGTTAAAGACTAGAAATGATAGTTTGATAGCTAGACAGGATCTTTTTAAGTGAGCTTGTATGAGGCACTTATCCATAGTCAGTGTATTACCTACAGTAGATGTCAGTACACCCTCAGTATGGTGAAGAAGCAGGAGTACCTGTGTAGGCAACTAAGCAATGTACAGATTCAGCAGCAAAACATATTTTAGCCACCTAACAAACTTCAAGTGTATACTATATTTAGAATATCTTGACTGCTCTCTCTCTCTGACTCTCTCTAAACCAACCAGACTCCTTAAGAAAAACAGTCATTTTACATCACAGGGCACGAGCTGCTAGTCAACTGCTGCCTGCATCTGTTAGTTAGTTTGTATTATTGTGTGACTTTGGTGTTTTAAAAGGGACAGTTGTTGGAGTCACCCCCCCCCCCAAAAAGGACTTCTCCCATGAAGTTTGTTTGAAATTTGGTTGATTTGGAAAGAACGATATTTGGCTTAAATATCTGCGGTATCCTGTCTGAAAAGCCCGAAGAGGTGAAAATATAGTGTACAATTAGACTGATATTGATTTTTTGTTTTTTAGGTGGACCTTTTTAAAGTGGCTCGGATATGTTTTGTCAATAACACCACACTGCTTAAGCTTCTGTGATGGTACTCCTCTTTGCTTCTCTACACAGGGGGCGCGCCGACCGCCACCTACCGTGGGTAATACACTGACTATTGATAAGTACCTCATACAACCACTCTACCCCTTTAAGCACAACTTGAGGTAAGTTAGTGCGGAAAGAAGAAAAAGACAAACTCTTATGATACCTGGATGAAGAAGAGTTTGGGCTTTCCCACCAGTGATCTGCAGCGATCTCCTCGAAAGAGTGATGTTAGGTACTTGAGCTCTATTGAGCCATCTGTACCAAAGAACACACCATCATCTCCATGACTCAATAATACACAGACGAACGAGGCTGAGCAGCTGTGATCTTCCTTTGACACTGGAAAAAAAAGGAAACATAAAGACTTTAATATATTTTTGTACATTTTTGAAAAGACGGCAGGTGAAAATAGTCCATATGTTGGAGCCTTAGTATTAATGTGTGGGTGGTTTTGTATGAATTCTGCATCACACTTACCAGAAATTAAAACCTTTTTCAACTGCTCGACTGTCTGGTCATTGTAAACCTTCACTTTATAACCCAACTTAGTGAACACTTCCATCGCATTGGCTGCATCTACATCTGTTCCATTTCGCTGATTCATGCCTTTAAAAAACAAAAAGGGAAAGAAATATGTTCTGGTTACTTGAAGGACACAATGAAAAGGCAAGTTTTTGTGGAACTATTTTTTTAAAGAAAGGATCTGCACACACACGGTAACCCCTACGGTTGTGAGAAGTATAGATTCTATGATACTTTTTCAATAACACACGTTTAAAACAATACAATATCTGTTGATTATGGCATCAAAAGTACCAAAGATACATATAAAAAATGATTTAAGTGCTCGTTTGAGACCTCAGTTCAGTTCAATCTTTATTTTCCTGTCTGAGCTTTGGCTTTCAGCAAAACCAGACAGTGATCAATAATGTTTTCTGCACCAACAGCTGTACAAGTTCTTAATATACAAAAAAAAAACAAAAAAAAAAAACAAAACAAAACAAAAAAAATCTGCTGACTCCCCACACAGGAGGTTTTAATTCTTGTGACTAGGCGGGCGTACATGGACAGTGCTTCATTGACATCTGACCCTCTCCTCTGCTTCTCTGCAGGATGGGTCATGCCTTTGTCATGCTGGGAAAAAAATATTGCTTAAGGGCAAATCACACTGTTGTCATTGGCTGCACACAATTTGGCGGTGTGCCGTTTTTTTTTTTTGTTTGTTTGTCTTTTTTTTTTTACATGGCAGCAAAGCCAGAGAAACCAGATCGTGGCCTATGACGCAGGAGGTATGATGGTGAATCTCTGTCAGCTGATAATCAAACAGCAGCAGGTGTTTTTACAGCTTGTAAGTTTTGGCAAAGACACTATAACACTTCTTCGATTTGGATTTAGTTTTAACAAGACACCTGAAAAATGTATTTATTGGTCTGTATTCTTTATGACAGCGATGGTATGCATTTATTTTGTTTATGTGCTGCACAGTGCCATAGATTCAGGATGGAATAAAACAACATGTAACATTTTCTGTGCTGAACTGAAGTGAAAACCCCACCCATCCTGCACACACCGCCACCGTGATGGTGAGGTTTCAGAGTGCATCCATTCTTATTAGCAAATGACGTCTGATTACTAACCTAACCTAAGTTCCACATATCTTCCACATGTCTTCAAACTAATCAGCCAGAAAAAGCTGAAACACCCACACAGGTGCAAAATAATAAAATGAATGATGACTGATTACCATTCGCTGGTAAGTTTCCTCCTTAGTGATTGCTTAGGTTACACTATTTAGCCACGCAGCCACTGTCTGTCAGGCTGTGGACCACAACTAGCTATTAACTCTTGCACAAAACGCTGCAATTTTCTTAGAAACTTAGGTGGGGAATTTCCACGTTACATCTAAGCGTGCACATATCTTCCATAGTGGAAATCTTTTCATGGTTGAACAGCTGGAAACTATAAATTTGAACTTGGACAAACAGGCTTAACCACTGATGTTTACCCCCACTCATATGATGTACAGCACTTGCTCAAGGAACATTATGCTGTTTGTAGACCAGGCAGTCATGTGTACTCAGTTAGTCCTGCTAGACGGGTTTTTAAAATACATGTCTGACAGCAAAATAAGACCATCATACAGTAACCTCAGACTAAAGCTCTATTTGCCTGCATTCATATCCAAGGTCTACTCTGCCAGATAATAGAGACTCTTTCAATAATGGCAGACACTGCTCTTCAGCTTTTCAGGCTTTTATTGTTGCACTATGTCCCCAAAGGGTAGGCAAGGAGTAAGGTCGACTCAAGGTTTTATACATCTCCAGCTATTGTAGACATCAGACCTTTATGTCCTCAGAGAGACAAGCGCTGGATAAACATTCCCCTATAGATTCTGAAGGGGCAGACATGGCCATGCTTCACAAAAAGATCCGAACACCCAAAGGACACACGTGACAAAAGCTGTAATGGCTGTTTTTCTGTATCTTGCCACTCTAAAGGACTACCTGAATACCCAAGTGACTTGGCCATTAAATGAACGTACAGATTGAACATTCTGATACACTGAGTTCTCCATGGTCCACAACAAACTTAGAAGAGGAACTAATCAAACCAAGGGTATTCATGTGATGCATGCCAAATCATTCTGACAGTCATGCGGGTACCTGAACTTCCTGAAGTTTGCAGCGCTGAGAGTTATTAAATTATCTTGTGTTATAAAATGCATGGATGCATAGTAAAGGATTAGTTCAGCCTGGGCTTGCAGCGGTATACTAAGGCATTCAAACTAACAGTTATGATGCCATATACATTTGCTCATCTACGGTATTGAATTCTACCATAATAGTGTTATTAAAGGTAGTGTTTGTCCGAGCTGTTTGGAAACGGACCAGAAAGACAGTTTATTGTTGTGTCTCAATTCCAGGATGTCACATACAAATGGTATGGGTTGGTAATGCGTCCTGAGCGCAGCAAAATAATGAGAAATACAGGCAGAGGGCAGGTCTCTGCAGATACAGCCACCACCACACACTAGTAGGTCATAAGTGATGATTGAAAGGGATTATGTTTCTGAGAACATACTTTGTTTTTTAGGGATAAATATGCCTTAAAAAATTAACTTTATATCAAGTTTAATGATGTCAGGACATAATATTTTGCACAATTATAATAAATCATGCATTCGCCAAAAAACCAGCAACTTCCATTTTCAGGTCAGTGATGCTGATATGAACAGGCTTTTTGTTTGTTTTTTCTTTTCCATTGTGATTTGTTAAAAATTAAAAAATGGAAGTACTGGACTGGACATTTCCACTATAATAAAGTATGTTATAAAAAAAAGGGAAATTGATGCTGATATTATTAATAATAATTGTGTAATACAGTGTAGGGGTAGAGGAAATAATATACATCGTACATGTATCAAAAGATACATCGTAATTCTCTTTTGAAAGATAACAAACTGATGCATAACAATCAATAATTGATGGTGATCCAATGGTGATTGGATTTAACATGTGTGTCATGTTTATGTTCTAAACTGGGCTACTGCCTGAGTTTTGGTGAGGATAGCTGAGCGTAAGCAACTACAGATGGACAGAATCCAACCCTGGCTTAAAAGCTTAAAAGTCTGATGCATCGATAATCATTTTATAATCGCACTGTAGCCCTCTGAATTGGAATGGAAATGAAATTGTGAGGTACAGAGAGATTCCCACCCCCAACACTGTATACTGCAATATTTTCTGGGACAGTTATCATACCATGAAAATCTCATACCCCTGCAACCCTAGTAACAGCTGCCTGGTTGTTCTCATTCTCTCTAAAGTCAACATGTGGACTTCAGCGTTAACCTGAACATCTAATTAAGTGGCATGGGATGCAGTTAAATGGTGTCCACAGCAACAAGTGTAAACTGTGTCCCTGAGCGCACTGGTTCCCAACTTGGGGTCTGGGCCCCCCTAAGGGCGGCGGCAAAAATCACAGGGGGTCCCCGAGGCTTTGTCTGCTCTGAGGTTGTCAGTCACAATCACAATTTTTGACAATAAACCTTTATCTGCAGTTTTGCCAGTGCGTTCTGGCCCTCCTTTGCATTATTCTAGTTGTATATATATCCATGAATCAAAAAAGAGGGTCAAACTCAGAGGTGATATGATTTCACAAGCTTTTATTTAACATGCAAAACATTTTGAGGCTTTGTCAGTGTGTGCCGGATGCCCAAAAAGGTAAAAACGTTTTCATATTACCTCTACGTGTGACCCTCTTGTTTTTTGATTCATAACAATAAACCTTTGGAATGAATCATGTACTGTTTTGGATTATGTGCGCACATGTGGGCCGGAGGTGCTCAGCTCAGAAGTGGATACGAAATGACTGACCCGCTGTGTCACATTACTGTTACCTCCACAAAAAGGCAGCCGCAGCTCTCTCAGGCCAAGATTTTTGTTTCTGAATAAAAAGTATTAACACAACACCAGGCTATTTATCATCAATCCTGCTGTATACAACATGTTGGTGCAACTCCCAAACCTAAAACTACACTAAAATGACATCAGCTCAAAATTATAGGCAGTTTTACAAGCAAGGCCCCTGGAAGGAGTCCCCTCTGCCAGCTTCCTGCAAGACTTATCCTTACAACAAACTGATCTATCGTAACTGAGGGACCAACTGGAGAAGCTTGTGTAAACCAACACAACTGGGAACTGGATGCACTACTGCAGTAGCACTACAGGCACTTTTACAGCCAGCTAACCTCTAATTAAAATTTTAACAGTTTACACTTGAGCCACCTGACCCATTAACCTTGGACTAACTTGTTAGCTCAGTCTAGATTAACTACGCATTTCAAAATCACACTTTTTTTTAAGTCCCAGCCAGTGTGACTTTTCCTTCACTGCTCACACTTCCTATTTATTGTATCTTACATATTTGATGAAAAAATGTCTTTAGGTTTAGGATTTTTTTTCTTAGGGTCTGTGGTTAGTCTTAAGTACTTTGTAGGTAGTAAATGTCACTGTATAATTCATGCACTTTTTCATAACTGGGCAACCTGTTAATGGTAAACAAATTTTAAGTACTATTTGCTAAGTGTCTGCTGACAGCCTATTGGAGTGTCCCATTTCACACCTCTATTATGTCTTATATGATTGTACTTCTATTTTAACTGTTTTGTGAATAAAACTAACTAATAACCTATGACTGAGTAAATATTTTCATTACCTTGTAACTGTCAAGTTACTGGCGAGTTCTTTTGTCTGACTAGAGTCACACACAAATATACAGAGAGGAGAAACCCACTAAAATGTTACCATCAGATACGTAATATTCATTTCTTAACATTATTAACTAATAATTACCTGTTCTATGGTTTCAACACAACATAAAACATAGAAGATTAAAATCCAACCTGGTTCTGTACCAAATAGTGCTGACATGTACTCACAGCAGTTTCATTTTGAAAATGTTTCATGATCTGAAAATAAACAGACCCCCGCCCTGCCCGAAAGACCAAAAATAGCTACCTGTTCTTCTGTCAAAGTTCTTGTTGTTGATGATGATGCACTGGCCGATGCTGGGGAAATTCAGACTGTATCTGAAGCTGCGGGAGCCGGGCTTGGCATCCACCTCCATGGGGGCAGAAGCAGGCAAAGACAACCCTGATGACCTGAGGGACAACAAACCATAACACGATTAATTATTCAAGTGCAGTGTTGTAAAAAGTATCCAAAGGTCTGAGTGAAAGATATTCTGCTAAAATATTTTCTTACACCCCTAATACTAATTAAGAGTGTAAGATAATATCAAAAATATCACATATTGCAATATTATATTTTGTGATACTGTATTGATTTTCAAAACACTGTATTGTGATACTGTTATATAAGCAAAGATTTGTGGCAATGGTTAATTTTGTGTTGTGTTTAAATCACTGAATGCTAGACAACAGTGTTGTTAACATCTTCACTGTTCTGATTGACCAAAAATGTGGACTTTTTAAACTGAAATATTATACATATGGTGGTGTATTCTTTATACTATGCCAGTTTTTCTAAAATTAGATTTGAAAAAGTGGCAATACCTTGCTTACAGTATTCACATATATTGCAATATATTGAAGTAACCCCTGTATCATGATACATAACATATCGTCAGATTCTTGCCAATAAACAGCCCTGATACCAATGGTACTCGAGTAAAACTCTGATATTAAATGGTCTTAAGTATCAAACATACAATTACAAGTAAATATACACATCAGTGCTGTATACATGTATACATATTTATACGTGTGTGTGCGTGCACACGAAAACACATCACCCGTCAGTTTATCACAATCATTTTAAATTCATACATTAGTCACATTATAGATGCTCCCATTCAACAATAGAAAAAAAAAATAAAAGTATGGAGCAATTATAAGAAACTAGAAAATAAGTAAAAAATATATAGTTTTAACTGGACAGGCAGGGTATGAAAAAAATTGTAATCTGGAGAATGTAACTGAGCTACGATATTTAAGTCTGATGTGTAGTGGAGTAGTAGTATAAAGTGATACAAACCAGAAATACTCAAGTATCACAAATTTGTACTTAAGTACAGTACTTGAGTAAATATACTTACTCTCCACGTCTTTTCAAACAACGCGGTATATATAACGCACGACGTGGACAGCATTTGAGCAGTAACAGGCCGGTTATATATGTGACATATGTAACTCAAAACTAAAATATTTTACAGAAACACTAACAACAGCTAATATGTCATAGATAATATGCTAGTAACAGGCAGTGATGTAGGACATTAACGAAAACAAATAGCTTCCTCATCACCACTGTCTGTATAACAATGAGCTGCTGTGGCTAAAGATGGCTAAACAGCTAAATTCATCGTGACTCACTCTTGTCCATCGCCTCTCCTCGCATCTGTGAAGTCCTGTCCAGGTCCAGATCCGTTAGCCGACATATCTGATAATTACGGAAATGAACCGCTAAGAACACAGGGAAATTTCACACTCTGTATGATGAAGAACACACCCTACAGACAATAAAATCTGACTGCCAATGCACAGAGATGTATTCTGACTGGCTAGTAAACAAAGATGCTGATGTCACGCAGACAGGCGCTCGTTTTATACTCCCACACCTCCCGTCTGGCGTGAGGGGCGAGTCACACAACCTCCACTGATGAGGGCAGTAGATAGGTTTTAAAAAACACTGACCAGACAAAAACGGGAAATCGGGGAATTATTTTGAATTTCATATCATATTTATTCAGTTACACAAAATAAACCTTCCTCTGATCCCTCTACCCCGCGCTCACCCCCAATCTTGAGGACCCCCCGCCCCCCTCAACTACTTGGGTCGTGTCTGGAAGGGAACCCTTGTTTTTCGAAACTCCCGCGAGATTTGTAAGCGTTGTTTCTTCGTTGGCACCCATCGTAAAATGATTATGTTTTACAATGTGGCAACAATTTAGATAGGATTAGCGTCAGAAAAAACTTCGTCGGGATTAGGGAACGATCGTGCTTTTGGTTAAGATGATCACTCTCGCGAGATTTTCGCGAGTCTGGGGTTCCCTTCTGGATAAAATTCCGCTCCGGTACTGAAACCGAACTTATTTTTGTTGACATAAATTTTTTTAGATTTAAATATTATTAAAAAAACATTTTCACACGTTTTATTCTATTTAATAATCAAACCTACCAAATACAACAAGATTACCCACTAAAATTCCTACTGTGTTCAAGTTTCCATTTCATACTGTAAAACCCCCTCAGGTCCCTAAAATTCCCCAAACTCCCAGAGAAAATACACCTCATGCTTCTGATGTAACCGTACAAGAGATTTTTATGCATATTAACCTTAACGATTTCTTTCTAAGTAGATATTTAAAAACCACTTGTTTTCTCCTCCAAAATAAAGTCTGCTTTATTTAATCATTTACTGATCATGATTTTTATCTCATCCTGGAGTCACATAAGAGTCACAAACCTCTATAGCTGACAGCCACACATACAGTATAGATACATCTATCATCCTTGTTGTTTGACAAAGATATTTATATACTGGTCTAAGAGGTAGGTCGATTGTTAAAGTTATCTATACACCAAACAGCTCATCTGATTGAGCCCCTCCTTAACTCATGTAAGAGTTGTGTTTCGATGGTAAGCAGAGGTGGAGTTTAACTACATACATTTACTCAAGTTCAATTGTATTTTTTACTTTACTTCAGTATTTCCATGTGATGCTACTTTATGCATGTACTACTGCAATTCTAATGTAAGTATTTTACTTTTCATGCACTATTTGGTGGTTAGTAATTACTCAAATCAGATTTTGTCTTAAAACATACAATTAGATTGTAAAATATTATAGTTATTGAGTAAACAGTACTTAAAACTGGCTTTATGTCAACCAGCTACAGCATTAAAATGGTGCATACTTATTAGAGTATAATGAATGACCTATTAATACAGTCTGATATTATGAAGGTGCCCATTTTGCATGAGTCGTTTTATTTTTGATACTTTTGTACATTTTGCAAATAGTGATTCTTCTTCTCTTTTTTTTACTTGAATTTAATTTTAGATGCAGGACATGTAATATGTTATTTTTACATGGTGGTATTGCTACTTATGTAAAGGAAGTGAATCATTTCATAAATGTGACGACTGAAAGTGAAAGGAGACGTGCTAACATAACTGTGGTTCAACTAGGTCTTTTTTCCCAAATGACATTTTGATTTTACATGAGGAAAAGAACAGGTGTAAATAATTAATGGCAGCTTATTTCCATTTATTACATGGCTTTGTTAAATACTCGTTTCTGATTAATCAATTACAGAATTCTAAGGTCTGTTATTTCTGCATAGTAGGCCGTTGCTATAAAGAACAGACCATTGCTATGAATTAAGTTCTCATCACAGACACTGGAGGAGCTATTAAAGTATTTTTCATATCCATAAAATCATTTTAGAATAAATATTTTGAGTCAAATACTGTTTTTGGTAAGTAAACCATGTAATAAGCAGGATAATGTACAGTGAAGAGAGCCCTCTACTTCACACCACAGTTTATTTCACAATAATGACCTGCTCACTGTACATTAAATCTTACTTAAAGGCTTCAGTTGAAGGGTCCTGGTGGTGTGCCTGCTGGATCACTTGTTGTCAGAGGCCTTAATTTCCCCATACAAATGTAGATTTTCTCCTTATATGGCCACAGAAACATTTTCAGCACATTTCTACCCAACCATTAGATATTCGGTATAAAGTGATTTGTGTCATATTAGATTGCTATTTGAGTTTTACTTTAAACTCAGTCATCTAACATTTGGTGGTTGTTCTTATTCCTTATTTATGTGGCACATGGGTGAGTGTTGCCAAAGTGTTTCAGGCAGCCTGCAGCTCATGTAATTAATGTGGTTAACACTGTCTTTAAGGGGTGTAGCGTGTGCCACATGTGCTGAGGCTGTTAGTCCTCTGCTGTGGCTGCCAGTTCAGGTCCTGCATGCGGCCCTTTGCTGCATGTTGTCCCCTGTCTCTTTACCCTCTTTCCTGTCAGCTTTTCAGCTGTCACTATTAAAATAAAGGTAAAAATCCCCCCAAATAATATGAAAAGTAGCACTGTCTCTACATTTAAACTAAAAATCTTTTCAAAACAAAAGCACGAAAGATATGCACTTCATCTCCATTCAGCCTTTAATATTGTCAACCTCTAACATAATCCTGCTAAAAAAAACAAAACAAAAAAAACAAAAAAAAAAACAAAAAACAAAACTGCATTGAAGGACAGAAAAGATAGAAAGTTTGCTCAGAACAGTGAGTCAATACACATGTATATTTTAACTATTGGGCATAGGCTTGCAATTACTGAACATAGTTTAGAAAAGTTTTCAAAACAAACTCACAAGATGACAAACTCTTCAGTAGCCAACAACGGGTTATCAGTCAAATCACAAAGGGCATGAAAACTAATGGATGTACTGTGCATAAATGCAAGAACACCTTCAGTAATTTTTTTTTTTTTTTTTTTTTTTACAAATCATTGGAAGTTGTAACATTATGTATAGTGACAATTTCCACAGTGCAGGGTAAAAATCATAGCTGGAAACAATAAAAGGGTTAAAAAAGGTAGAAAAATAAGTTAAAAACATAGATATGACTACGCAAATAGCAGTGGCTAAAAATGCAGACAGATCTGTGAACTCATTCTGTAATTTCAGAAATGTAGTGTGGCAGGAGGCTGTACATTCCTCACACACACTCTTCTTCATCTGTTTAAATTATGCATGAAACAACCGTAATTCATAGTAAGGAATGGTTCAGACCAAAAGAAATCAATTAAAATAAAAGTATCTTAGCTGAGAGGGTGACTCATGATAACACGGTGCACTCAACTCCGACAATGAAAATGCATCCAGTTCTGAGGGGAAAAAAAGTGCATCACTGTCATTAGATTCTCTATCAATAAAACCAGTTAATATCACAATTACTTCACTATTTCATATATTTACACAGAAATAAATTGCAACATTATGTTTTGTGATCTTCATTTTCAGTGTTCTCCTTTTAAGTACACTTGAATATAAAACGAACGTTAGATTTTCAATCACGCAATCCTTGCACTCATATGACAAACAACAAAAGAGACAAATACGGTGACAGAGTTCAGTTTTTGCAGTTTTAAGTTCTCGTTTCACTTTGTGCCACATGTGCACGCACAGAGGCACTCTTATTGCTGTATGTTAAAAATCTACACTCACACAAAACACACAAATACTAAAATTACCTATACTGAGATTAAAGCTATGATCAAAATGACTGAAGGAAACCGTGGAGGACAAAAACACTTGCCTCACATTTTCCTCCACTTTACCAATCATCAAGCCAGTAGAAATCAGCACACAGCTCAGTGACAACTTGAAGCATAGCTCTGCTGCTCTTAAATTAATCTCAACCGTTCAGATAGTGAGCCTCAGCGTTTACTTTGAAAGCAGAATTGAACACTTGGTTGATCCAAGCGCAAGTAAGAGCACAAACTTTAGGTATGAAAATACAAGTCTGGAATTTATGTACTTGGTTGGAGAATTAAAATAGACACATTTTGATTTGAGTCAATCTTATACACAATATGATTTCATCTTATGAGGCTCTTGCTCTCAGCGACCAGCAGCTGCGTTCTTGAGAGAGCAACCTGACACCCAGTTTTAGTGTGAGCACACCCCCTTCACATATTTTAAAAATGTACCCGCCAGCCATCCTTTAAGTCAGGGGGGTGAAAGTGAAGTTTTGGGGTGCGTGGTGTTTCGCAAAACATTTGTCTTATACAGGTTGTGTAACTGTAATTTACTCACTGAAAAAAATGAATTTAGTGTTAAGTTACTCTTTAAATACAAGTATTAAAGGAAAAAAACAAACAAACATGAAAAACAAAAAGACTGAGTTCTGAAAGTGTTTTCCCCATTGGTTTGGTACCACTATTTCAATTCATGTATTATTCAAAATGTTACCCTATTAAATAAAGAACATATACGTATTGTATTAAAATGTTTCTGTGCTACACACAGAAGCTTCATTGTTCTCTTTTATTCTTCCTCAATAAAAAAGGAAAATAGAAAAACATCTCATTTTTATAATGTGAAAAAAGGGTTTTAAAAAAAAATGCTTTTACATGTAATTAAGTATGTATGTAGCCATTTAAGACTCACAATTAAGGACCTTAAGTTTAACTAGTTTCACATCTCTTCATCACTATCATGTGTTTCTTTTGTCACAATCATGTATTTTACAAGGGGTGGGGGAGTGAAATGGTTTGGTTGAGTGCAAAAACGGGAAAAGGCTAACATGAAGATATAATTGTTGTTTCAGTTCAGGAACTAAAGTAGCGCTGCAGATCACAATAAATTCAAAGGCAAAAGTCACTTTTTTTTACCAGTCTGAAAATAGTACTTCAAATATACCACTAAATATTTCCTTAAAAAAAAAACAACAGTCTCACAGCAGTTTGTGAAATACTCATGAAATTCGATCTATTAGTACACTGACACTTGAGTACTATCCACTGTCGTTCTCATTCCTCAGTCATGTTAGCAATAATTAATAGGCAACGTCTGGTTACACTCAAAAAATAAAGGTCTTGGGTAGGTTTGGACACCTAATCTACTTGGTTAGGTTTAGGAAAATATTGTGAATGCGGTTAAAATAACTTCCTCAAAACAATCAACACTGTCTATGTGGAATTAAATTGAAAGAAAACCCTTGTGTTCCCTGTAAAAGACCTGTGTTTGACCCACTCATTCACCCTGAACTCCTCCAGAACAGTATGGTGTCAATGTACATAACTCTGTACATTTCAAGACTATTTTACAAACAGCTGTGATACTGGACTGAAGAAACAGTATTTGTGTTTCTTTTGTCAGAACCACTGAAGCCCACACACTTATACATATGATGTGGTGAAAAACTAGTATAGTGCACAATTCAAATCTTTTGGTATCATTAAATTTTGACTTTACAGCGGTGCTGCGCTGGGGAAGCTGCAATAAATTAATTGCTAAATAATCATAATGAGGAACTCACAACAAAAACAAACACATAAATTATATGTTAGGTAGCAGGTCACTCAATCAAAGCAAACCTTGTATATTTTAAGATGTCATCTGGGTGAACTATGCCTTCGACACAGAACTTTTAAAGAAAACGCAAAATGACTTTACCAGAATAACCTGTTGCCAACTCAGTGGCTGTACCAAGGAACTGTATAACAAGCAGTGGACCAAGACCAAAATAATCATCAGTGTTTGAGAGGCAGTGAGAGGGAATTCTGAGCACTAATCAGCTGCAGTATTACAACAATGCTACACTGTGCATTGCATCTACATTGCTGGGTGAAGTCCAGATGCCCTTTAATCCTGAGCAAATCACTGCTGGAAAAGGGAAGCTGATCAGATGAAGCTGCAGACATTAAAGACAGGTTGATGCCAAGCTCGATTCCCCACTTTAGCTGATGTTACGGTAGGTCAACTCTTACTATCTTCTCAGTTGTACACTGCAGAGGAAAACAGGCTGACTTCGGCTGTGATCAGAAGACGTCCGGGCACATGTCCCAGTTGCCTTGTTCCTTCGCCTCCCAGTAACCGCCCTTGTACACGTGCAAGGTCTCTCCGGATACGGGATCGTCCAACTTCTCGAACCACAGTGCTTGGTAGTTGTCTGGATGGGCAGCTAAAGGAAAAGAAAAACAATCTTTACCAAGAGGAAGAGTTAGAGGGACCTGAGGTGAGAAGAAGCCTCTGACCCAGGACAACACATCATGCTTTAATTAAAGGGACAGTTTAGATTTTTTTGAAGTGGGGTTGTATTAGGTACTCAGAATATTTTCACCATTTTACCTTGCCATCAGACAAGGGAAAAACAAGAGGGAGAAACTGCCATTATATAAGCCAAATATCGCTCTCTCTTATACAACCAGACTTCATTGGAAAAACATTTTAGCATTCATTTTAGCTTGCAGAACATGGGAGTTGCTGGTCTACCATAACTTTAATCTGTTAGTATGCTTGTGCTCTTGTGTGACTTTGGTGAATCCAAACAGACTTTTTTAAAACACAAAAGTCAAAAAACAAAAAACAAACACTAATCAATGAAGTCAGCAGTAGACCAGCAACTCCTGCGTTCTGTGAGGTAAAACTACTGATTTTGCCAGTGGAGAGAACCAAGTCTGGCATTTTTCCATTGGGAAAAAGTTGCCTGATGGTAAGGTAAAGGGGTGAAAATATTCTAAACATACTGTATACTTAAAATGATGTTGATTTTTTAAGGTAGGCCTTCTTTTCAGTGGCTCAAATACGTTTTGTTGCTCACTCTGTCCACAACAGTACATTGCTTAGCTTCCATGCTGGTACCATCTGTGTCATCTACCACTGTATGTAATAGTCTGACTATCTATAAGTACCTCATACAAGCCCACTTCAAATAATCTGACCTCTTCCTTTAAGAAGCCATTGAGCCGTGACAACACACCATACTTAAAAGCAGCTGATATGCTCTCAGATAGTTGAATAAAAGACAAGATATACTTCATGTTACCAGTCGCTTAATCTTCAGATAAACCATATACAAGCCAAAAACAGAACAAAGGGGGGTAATTACTCCTCTGCTGTGTGACATGTGGAGAGAATCAGACTCAAAACTAATGCCCGGACCGCCCAGGACCACTGGATCAATGACAGACAAAATGCTACTCTAAAATATTCAAGTACTAGGGTTGTGCCATTCTATAGTCAGCTACAGTTTCCTATAAGGGTCCATAAAGACTACCAACACAAATCTATATAACAAAAAACTAAATATA
This sequence comes from Lutjanus erythropterus, assembly GCF_056507025.1. Lineage (NCBI taxonomy): Eukaryota > Metazoa > Chordata > Actinopteri > Lutjaniformes > Lutjanidae > Lutjanus > Lutjanus erythropterus. The sequence continues at coordinate 12,930,115 of NC_139319.1, read as the reverse complement.
AAACGGGGGATAAAGGGACCAATGCTAATGTTACTTGCTTTTGACTTGAGCTCCATAAGGACCTTCCTTGCCTTCCACTAAGAGAGAACAAGTTGAATGTAAGATGGACAAAGGGGTTCTGAATCTTGATTAAATGAAACTACTAGATTTTTTTTAAAAATAATTGCACTATATGTGTTGCGTCATGATCAGAATACTTGCTTAGATAAGGGGGGAGCGATGGTCCATAAGGAGCTGAAAATAGAAGAATTAAGGATGAATCTTTAAAAGTTAAGACATAAAAAAAATGTGATATGATTTGAAGATGAACATACAAAGAAGCGCAGAGAAAGAAATGTAAGGAGCTACTTGCATGCAACAGGTGTATGAGGGGGAGAGTCCTCTGTGTCAGCTTTAACACCAGCACACAAAAAAGATGTGAATCCACGACTCAAACAGCGTCCAAAATATACACAAATCTCTTATTCATTTTCATTTGAGAGGTTCTGTGTGTAGCATTTAAAGTAAAACTTGCTTGTCAAAAATTAATAAATGTACTAATTGCAAAAGGCAGCAGTGAGGACAATTTTTGACTTTCTAACTCATACATCTCTTCCTGTTGCAAAGAGAATCTCTGCTTTCTTGCGATCTTTGTCATCACTAAGATGCCGTCTACTGATTTGTGCTGTAAAAAAACATAAATTAACTGACAATTCCTAACTGACCCTTCCTAAGTCCCGCCCATTTTTGCTCTGTGCTCCAGTAACAGTTGAGGCAGGTTGGTACCTGGTGGAACCTCAATCAACTTTCTCCTATCATGTTACCTTAACTTAGATGTGCCACGTATTTAAGAAACAAGTCTTTCCCTCTCTCATGGATATACGTGTGTAACCGGTCTTCAGTGCTGTTTAAATGCTACACAAAGTACCTCTAAAAGTACATATTATATGAAGCAGTTAAGTGATACTTGCTTTCATCAGAAACCTCATTTGCTTCTGTGCCAGTCTCGACTTCACCAGCTACATGGAACAGAAATGGATGAACGGATGGTAAAAGGTGAATGAAGTGTTTTTAAGATGACAATGAATGAAGAAGACTTGTATCACTTTCCTACTAAACACACAAACATATTTTACACGTTTTTCGCATTTATTGTTAATCTGTAGTGAAGATCAAAGATGGGAAAGGACTTAGAGAAGAGTACTTGCTTTTCAAGGGTGAATCATTGATTGAATCCTCAGTGACAGCTTAAGAATGAGACAGAGACAAGCAGACAAGATATTCCAAGATAGACAAAGTGGACAAAAGGATGAAAAGACAGGAAAAATGTTGGACAGAAACACAAGACAAATAGATAAACTAAAAAAAAAAAAAGAGGTCATGTTTACCTTCCTCTGGTGAGCTGGCTGCTTTAACAGCCTCCCTCTCCCTCTCTCGACGGGTGCTGCGTTGTTTCTCTTCCAGCCTCTGTTTCTCTGCATTAGCCTCGTCCCAGCGGCCCTCCTCCATTAATCGCTGGTCGGGGCGACGGCGGCTGTCTGTTGGCGCCACTCCCTCTTCAGGTTCGTTGAGTGTCAAGGCCAGTGAGGAGAAGTAGTACATGCTCTCTGCTCCCTCTCTGTAAAGAGTTATGACCATAAAGGATGAGGGGCACACAAATTGTAGACAGTGCCATACCTCTACAGCTCAATGTGCTTGGAAAACACTTTAGATTTCTTTAAAACTGACACTCACGGTAAAGGGTTCTTTGTCCAGATTTCTTTGGCTTTGAGGGTCTGATAGACGGTACGCTGTTTGCCTTCAGTGCCGTTCTCGCCTTTACTGCTCTGCATTACTCTGGAAAACTCCATCTTTTCATCCCAGGTTCCCGATAGCACGTAATGAGCCTTCCCGTCTTTATCCGTTACTACTCCTGTTACCTGAAAGACAAACAGAGCTTTCAGAGTGTAATCCAACAGTCTACGATAAGCATTACAGGGATTCACATTAAACTTACACCCGGTGGCCTCCTTATTAGGTACACCTGTACAATCTAATTACATACAACAGCTCAGCCATAAAGTCTACTTTCACAAAGTTTATAATGTTCAGTTTTTGTTGACATTGTCAGAAATGGGTAAAATTAGTTATGTATAGGGGCATATTATTAGAAAACTATGAATGCCAAAATATAATAAGTAATACCGTTATGAGAGTTGCAAACATACTGACCATCATAGGAAAGACATATTAAAAGTATATTTTCTGGCAAAGCATTTGTTTTGGATTGCATTAGAACTAATACAGTGGACATCGAGTGCATTTTGGAACTAGGGGCAGAAAGCCGAACCTACTACACTGAACATAAAACATAACATAGTGAAATTTAATTTGCTGAACATATAGATGTATCATTAGGATGCAGAATCGAGTCTCACTCTATCTATAAATCTCTTTTAATTTTTTAAATGTTTTTTTAAAGTTATTCTAAAAAAGTTTTATAAAGATGGAAATCTCATATCATTATTTAAATCTAGTCAGCTGTTAATTAACTACATTCAGTTACTTCTGAGATATCCAGCTTGTTGACAGACAAACAAACTGATAAAATAGGGATGAAAACATCAACCTCTCTGGCAAAAGTAATCAGTTATACTGTGGCTATAACCTACTGACCTTAAACTACTACAAGGAGTTGCGGACCGATTATGAAACCAACACAATTTAAGACTTATGCTTCTAATTAACCTATAACTTCTACATGTACAGTATTGTGTGACTTTGTATTACACATCAAGCTGTAAAGAAGCATATCAGCTCTGGCTTTACATACAGTAAGTGCCATATAAGAAAAGACCCACCTTTCTTGGTACATCTCTGGAGAAGTAACTGTAGGGAGCAAATTTGAGGTGGCAGCGATCTCCTGTCTGGTGGTTCACCACATCGATCTCCCCTGACTGGAGGGGGAGAAAGGAAAGACACAAAATGTTTTGCCATTGTAAATCTAATGGATACAATTAACAGAATTAATCTAATTTGAAGACATCTCAGTGGTTAGTAGTGGTGCTGAGCTTTTTAATTTACCTGGTCAATCCATAATTTTCCAACAATGATGTTGTGTACTGTTGTTGTCACTTTCTTCCAAGAGTAGTGATTGTTGCTCTTGTCAAATAAACATTGGATAGAACCTGGAGATTGAGGGGGACTATATAAGACAGTATGCAGAAAAACTCATTTCTTTTAAGACACAGTGGCAGCCACATTGTAACTAACAGTGAACAAATAGGCTGTCAGACTAACTACTGCAAGTAGTGTCATCATTTTACAAGTAAAAAGCAATAACTCATGCTAAAATCACAGAAATATTATTATCTCCTCTGTCCTGCTCAACATAAATGCCAATGATCTCTTTCCCCAATTATAAATGATAAAAAGTGTTGCCTTCAAGTTTGTTATTTGGTTTGGACACACTCACCCAAAGGCATGATAGAGAGATATTTTCCTCTAAACTTGCTGGCTAAGGTAATTTCTTGTCTGAGGGTCCAGCCCTTTTCAGAGATGGCGTGATGAGCTGCAGCAGGTGGGTGGTGGCTCACCTGAGAGGAGGCGAGAGAAGTGAAGATAGAGGAGAGGTAGCAAAGACAACATCCAACCCTCATAATTATGCAACAGCTTAAGACTATTCAAGCAAATAATGCCTGTATAAAGATACCTATGAGCTTGTTTATTTGTTTAGAACAGGAGTCTGGTCAAAAATGAATGCGACCTTGTAGTTGGAACAGAAATAACTCTAGTCTGCCCATGTCACTTGTTACTTTCTGTAATGCCGCTTTTTCACAGCTCTTTATAATTTTAAATGATAACCAGTGTTGTTTTTGACATACTTGTTCACAGAGAGAGCGGTAGCCACACTCTCTTAGCCGATCAAGCTCAAAGGTTTCTCCCAGCAGAGGATTGAAAGGTTTTCCTGTGCGATGGACAGTGGTGGAGTAGGAGGAGACTGTAAAAGCAGCCACATAACACATCTGTTCCAGGGAGCTCTGACATTTAGCAGCCTTGTCCAACAGCTCGTAGTACTCCAGGTCTTCAGATAGACGTTGCAGCATAGAGAGGGGCTCGTTGAAATTCACCTAGTCACAGACAGAAGAAGTCTGATTACTTCTCATTACTCTCACACGGAAAAGGCCTCTTGGATGTGAACAGGAGTACATATTTCTTACAGGCATTGGTATCTTTGAGAGCTCCTTTCCAATACAGTTCTTCATTATGCTCCACAGATTGAGATAATAATTGGGCTTGTCGGGGATACGAGTCCGTCTCTGTCTAACTGGCTCTAGCTCGAGGGACTGTGGAGACTCTGGATTGGATGCCAAAGACAGTTCATCGAACTGAAAGAAGAGAAGGAAAACAGCCTCAAGAGTCAGGTGACTGTGGCATGTTGACAAGTCAAAACAAATCAGAACTTGCTCGCAAAAACAAAGTTAACACACATTTACCGACTGATCATCCATTCCAGTCTCACTGCTGAGCCCACTAACGTTGCTGCCAGATCTCCTGGTTACAGATAAACAAGAAAGAATAAAATTTAAAACAAAACGCTCACGGAATAACTAAAAAACCCAACATAAAACAAGGTGAGATTTAAAAAATTAATTCACAGAAACAGACAGTTACTAACCTGTGATACTTGGGGTCCGCTGGGACCGTAATAAACTCTGCTGGGTCTTCCATAGCATCAAAGAACTCATTGTCATCATCCTCGTCACTGGCATCACCTTTTCCTGAAACACCACCTGAGGTGAGGAGAACACATGTTATACAGGGTGCTATAACATGCATAAAAGTACCAGGAATATTCTCATATTCAAGTGTCTTTAGTGTTCTTCTTCAGTGAAATGAGCTCTAATACAGAGCCAGATACAGTGTACAGTCTACATTTCACATTAGTCAGAATATATATACCACTGCTTTCATTGTCCCACTGTCAGAGGGAGTTACAGGTCCTGGATTAAAGTGGAAGTGCCACTTGCTGCTAAATCAGTGTTCATGAGTAATCTAGTACAGTATAGAGTGCATTACAGTAATTTCAGCTCAGAAGTAAGAAAAACACCCACATTTTTTACTTCAGGTTTACTCTATAAATCCATACTAGGTTACTTAATATATCTTCTTTCTGTGCATTTGCACAATGATTTGAATTTCCTTCTTACCTTTGTTACCTAAGGCAAGATTGCTGAAAGAAGGTGGGAGAACAGTAGCTCCTCTGAAAGCTCTTTCCAGGTGGTTGTGCTGTTTGGCGAGCTGCTCCAGAGTCTCCTCCAGCCGTATCCTCTGGTCTCTTTCAACCTGTAAGGCCTTCTGCCAGCGCTTACTGTGGTTCTGGGCCAGGGAGAGGAAGTCTCTGCATGCCTTGGGGAGTGTGCAAAAACAAGAGCAACATGTCAGCAAGAGAGTCAATAACATTACTGTGCTGTTCCTCCGCAATTAATTAATTGGGTGACTTACATTGATCATGGCATTAGAGGTGATTCTGAACAGTGTGGCTCTCTCTGTAACTTGTCTGATCTTCTCTCCCATGTCCCCTCCGACACGAAGCCCCTCCAGTTCTGACAAAGACCTGTGTGTGTGGAGTAAAGGAATTTTTGAATGACTGAAAGCATAAATAAACACGTAAACACCCTTCTTTTCTTTGAATGTTTTTTCCTGATGTAATGAAAGAGCTCAGACTAATAACTGATACCTCTGAAGGGCAGACCCATGCTTGACAATGAGATCATTGCAGGTGGTGAGGTCCTCCACCTTGCTGTTGAGTGTGCGCAGAGTGGACTGGACTTCTGAGTTACGGCCTCCACTTTGTCCCGAGGTGGGGGGCACTGCAGGACAATCATCACCTGAGTCATCTGCAGGAGAGAAAAGGAAAGATAATAGGATAAAAAGCAAAGAAGTGTAATGCCTCACACACAAAAATAAATTTTTGTGGCTGGCATATGTGCTGCTGTACAAACGGTTTAGATTATTCTATGCAATTTCATATTCTTTCTCAAATGTGTTTGTTTTTCCTCTCACCAGATTCTGCCTGCATGCGGACAGCCTTTGCCTTGGCGAGCTCCAGAGCAGTGATCCATCGCTGGCGCTCTACCTCTGAGTTGGCCTTCAAGTGGTAGGTCTGCGCCCCGCCATTGGAAATGACAAAATTGCACGAGTCCTCTACAGCAATGTTGGCTGTGGCCAAGTTGATGGTGCCTCGACACGTGTGACCCATCTCGGCCTGGGTCCTGGACACAAACAGAATGAAACACAGTCAAATATAGAGTTTCTAAATAGAGTGCTATGTAAAGCTACTACAAGGAGTTTTTAACTGGCTATGAAACAGTCTCAATTTAATACTAATGCCTTTATATGACATATACAAGCAAAAGACTGGGTACATTTGTATGATTGTTCTTAATGTATGCCACTGGGTCAGATTCTCTGTTAAGTTAGATGATGTTCAAATTTTTATTTAGATAATTTTATTCTTTTTGTTATATTTTCTTGTCATTATGGTGGGAAAACTTCTGGTTTGTGCACAGGGGCCTCATAAATAAACAAAATATGAAAGGTCCTTGTAGCAGCTTTAAGTACTAATTTGAGTGTGCTGCTTATTTAAATTGCCTTTAAAAGAAAAACTAAAGTCTAACATTGTTATTATCTATTCTACAGTGTCCTATTCACCCCTTTGTTAAACTTTCAGCACACATGATCAAAGTTAGCATTGCTCAGCTGTTTTTGATCAAGAGCAAAACCATACAAATACTCATTTTTTTCTAGACCTGGGTACAAAAAGGATCTAAAGCAGGTATTACTTGACTGGAGAAGTTCTGATACCACTTAGCACTGAGCTATTTTGGTCTATACCTTAAAAAGTACTGAGTACTGATACCCAGTCCTAATTCCTATATATGTAACTCACCTATAGTAGGACAGCAGTCCATTGCTCAGAACAAACCAGCGTCTCTGGTAACCTTTAATGTAGTTTGTCCATTTAAAGAGCCAACCCTTGTATGTGTCTCCAGGGGTTGTTGGAGTTGGAGGTTTAGGCTCCGACATCACATAAGCCTGTGGGTTCACTGGGTGAAGTTAGAGCCTGTGGAAAAAAACAAACAAATCAATAATAATAAAAAAAAAAAAATCAAGATTTTCATTGCTGAACATGTTACTATGTAGTCTGCTTAATGCACATTTTTCAGACTGGTCTTATGGTTGCTACAGACGCTCTAATCTGGCTTGTTATTGTCAGCATGACTAGATTCAGTTCATTGTGTCATCTTATTATGCCATAAATTTACGTATAATAGCTATATGAGGCATACCGATGTGATGGTTTAATCTGTCTGGTTATTGAAAATGGAAGAAATTAGTTAACATCAAGATACTAATCTATACTAAGCCATTTGGTAAATGCCATACTGAGCTTTCGTGAATATTCAGTTTAAACGGAACACATTAAAGACACACATGAATACTAGCCTCCCAATGACGGCTACAGTTAGTCGGTTTGACGTTAGCTATATGAATAAATGCTGGCTGCTGGCTGGAATGTTAGCTAGCTCAGTAAAACCAGAGAAGTCCTGAATTGTGAATGATGGATTAGCGCACAGCTTTCTATAATGCTATGCTATAACGCTATGACAGTTTGCAACTTGTATTCAACGTTTAACGTGGATTCTGCAAATAACAACACAACAACACACGGTGAAGTGCTGACATGACTCCTGTAGTAATAATCTGTTAAGCTAACGTTTAACGTTACCATATTGTAACGATAACTCTTAAAACTACGATACGTCGATAACAGTCATCTTAAGTCACCCGTTATTGTCTAGGGTGACATACTTTTGTCAAATAAACATAGCCTGGATAATGTGAGACACTTCTAGGAACAAGAAGCCAATTCCAAACATCAAAGCTACTTAAAACAGTGTCCGTCACTAAGCTCGCTGCTAGCTAAACAACAGGAAGCTGTCAAACAACCAGGGACACGTCGACCAAGACGCTAACGATCATTTTTCAACTCTGCAACTCCCACTTTCTTTGCCCGACATTTTTTATTGACATGATCATATTTATCGCTTACCTTTATCGTGCAAGACTAGCTGTCAGTGGCGTGCATGTCGTGTTGGATGAAGCGGTGTTAGCTCGCTAGTGTTAGCTTTGCTAACTACTTTCATGGATGTATTAAGGAGAACGGCTACTTTGCTACAGGTTGTGCAACAGTAAAAGCGTCCGTTGGGGCCCTTAATGGTTAGTTCCGCTGGGGACGGGCGACACGAACATATCAAAACAAAAACAAACAGATCTTTACTGAGTTTTTAAAAAGTACAAAAAAGGGTACTAAAATACCAAACTTAAAATACTCTTCATTAAGTCCTGCATTGAAAGCCTCAAAGCCTCATTTAAGTAAAGCTATATAGGCGTTATGATCAAAATTTTCTTCAATTATCAAAAGTCAGTTTAATGCCATAAATGGTTCCTGCCAGTGTTTTACTATGACAGGCTACATCAGTGGTTCACAGTCTTTTCCCGGCAGGACCCCCCTTCAGAAAACAGCTCACGCCCGCCCACCCCACATTTTTTAATCAATCATCAACAATAACTGGGAGGACATCTGATTGACAAAGGGATTCAAATTAAATTTTAGTGTAATTAAGGTTAACATCATAGCATCAGCAAACGTTTGTTTATTTTCCCTACATAAATATTATTCGTTTAACTTAATATTCATTTAACCACTGGGCTATATGCATTTTACTGCTGCAGATGTTTCAAGCTGTGTTCATTTTAACTACTTTATATACTGTTGGGTATTTTAATCTACAGCAAAGCATCATATTCTATGAGATTATCATACTTAGTGTTGCTGGACTGTGACTGTAACTTTTCATGAGTTGAGAAATATCAGCTTTGTATCAGTGCATTTTCCAGTTGGTCCAAGACAATTTTAAAATAGTTGTTTTTCTCAAGCCATAAGGGGCCACTTAATCCTTCAGTTTGTCACAAATATTCAAAATCAACACATTTGGAAATACATGGTTTTCACTGGAAGGGAAGGGTCAGAAAAAATGTAATGGGGAGGAAACTAGTGACTAAAACTGTCACACAGATGTGTTTGAGTAAAAACTACATTTGCCTTTGAAATACAGTAAGTAGAACTATATTCATTTCAGTTTACCTTTATTTCAGACCCCTAGGTCCTTATCAATCTATAATCATTCTCAGTCTTGATGGGAATGATTGATGATAACACCAGTAACATTTTCAGTGTTTTAATTTTTATGTAATTGTATTTACTGATAATCTGAACCAGTGTGTGAATGTTCCACCTATATCACCGTATCAAGACCATTTTAGGAGGAAGTAAATGCTTATGTTTCTATTATAGTTGAATTATAATAAAATTAATAATTTTCAATTAAAATTAGGTAAACTACAAGTAGTCACCCATCACTGTCAGGCACCTTTTGATTAATGTTACAAGGCTGCCATCTGTTGTGTATATATATATATATATATATATATATATATATATATATATAAACAACTTGCATTTTTGGACAGCATCCAATACAAACATCTGTGGAATGCATATTTATAATGTCAGGATATATTCTCTCTATTTTTCTGTCAGTATACCATATTCAGGGGGCAACAACTGCTTTATCACATATGTAAAGCATGACCATCAACTCACTTTCTGTGATGAATTATCATATCATGTGTTAAAGTTTAATTTTAACATTACAAATGAAACCAGAGAAGTGGACGTAATTATTTTCCAGTAACATCATTCAGTGTTTTAATTTTTATGTAATTGTATTTACTGTCACTTTAGATTTATTGTAAATGACACTTAACTTAAAAAAGCTAAACCCAAAATGCACTGTAAGCTTTTTTTTTGACAAGTACCTCTCCCTCTTGTTCATTAGTACTGAATCTCATGACCCAAAATGTGTAACATTTGAATGAAACTAAACAAAGGGATTCAAAATTGACACTGCTGATGTCAGATCAACAAATTTAGCTTCTCATTAAAACAACTCTCATCCTGAACATAGTTACCTCCTGAGTTACTCTATACCTTGTAAATTTGCAACACAAAATGAAAAAAAATTCTGTCATTGGTATCCATTTTATTGAACAATTCTTATTGAACAATTCTACAACAATGAAATTTGAATGAATTAGGCATGAAATATAAGCAGTTACTTTACATAAAACATCCTGTGTGTTTGTTTGTACGTATGTGTATGTGTGCGTGTGTGTGTGTGTGTGTCAGTGTGTATTTGAGTTAAAGATGATTCACTTTTCACTTTTCCCCCAAACTTATTTGGTGATGGTGTTTGCATTCATACTTTTCCCACTCCCACTAAGAACAATGTATGGTGTTTTCTGGGATTTCTGTTTCTCTTGAAGCAAAGCCACCGTCCCGAGAGGAGTGTCACTGCTGCTCATCTTCTTCAGCAGTGCCTCTTCCTCCAGCTTTTTCATCCTCCTCTCCGTCTTCATCTTTCCAGACCCTTTCCCGTGGAATCGATGAGAAAGCTGCCTGAAGGCTTCTTTTGGAGTGAGTTTTCGCCCAGATTCATCCACGTACTCAATCTTGACGTCAGGCTTGTAGCCATCCTTCTCCTTGAAGTCTTGAGTGAAGCCTCTGTATTCTTCCCGACGACTGTACTTGTCATCAAAGCCCATCTTGTCCTCAATGCAGTAGTTGTCGTTGGGCAAGGCACCTTTTGGTGCTCTGACGCGGGCTACCTTCTGCATTTGAGTGTCCAACAGACCTTTGTTTTTGCAAAGCAGCAAAGCAGCAGCAAGGCCAGAGTTGACGATGGGCTCTTCATCCAGAATGGTGGCAGAGGCAGTGGAGAAATCTGGTTGTTTCTGCTCTTCATCCAAGTTAACTGTGCTCCATCCAACATTTTCATCCATTTCTGAGTCTGAATCTCCAGCATCATCTTTCTCTTCTTCCTGTTCAAAGTCCATAATGTCTTCTTGGTCCTCTCTGTTCCCTGAAAGTCCATAAGTTGGAATATCACCCAGAGTTCTGCAAAACTCTGAGGTGGCATTGAAAACAATGTTGTTCCTCTTCTCAGGATCGTTGTCACCGTTGCCTTGATTGAGTGATTTAATCTGCTCTGCCACCTTCTCTCCAGAGTCTTTGAGAAGCTGTTTTTGCTTCAGCTTCCTCTGCTTCTCCAGTTGTTTCTGCAGCTCCTGCTCTGCCTCATCCTCCTCAAGGACAGCTGGCTCGGAAGGTGAGAAGTCCTCCTCGTCGCTTATGTCCATTTCTGCCATCCTGATGTCATCAGACATTTGGGGGACTTCGTGTGGCAATGTGCTTTCTTCTTCCTTTACTTCCTCGCCGTCTTCATCCGCCTGTTTGCGGCCTCGACCGCGTGTCCTGGAGCCAAAATCAGAGCTGCGAGTGTCATCGAGCTGAAGTTCATCTGCAACTGACGGCTTCTCCTTCTTCCTGATCTTCTTCACACGGCGTTTTGTCTTTTTAAAGCCCACCATTTCCTGAGGTGTGTAATACTCAGAGGCGATAGTGAGAGCTGGCATTTCCAACGACTGAGCCTGATTTCGCAGGGCTTCTCTCATGGCTTGAAGCTCCCGCTCTCGCTCCCCATCAGCAAAGCCTCCTGTATTCAACCGGAAACTCTTCTTCTTTTCACCCTCGATTTCCTCGTCATACTTTGACAGTACAGAGTGGTGCTTAAAGGTGACCATGTCATCCACACTCTCCTCTTCTTCATAAGGCTTGTAATCTGGCTTTTTCTTTTTCAGCTCCACATTCTTTTCTGCTTTCTCCTTGTCCACCAGCCCAACATTTACAAGCACATCTTCCTCCTCTTCAAGCACACCTTTATCTTGTAGGGTCAGGATGACAGTTTGGCCCTCACCGAAGGACTCCACCTTGTGCTGCACTTTGAGTCCCTTTAGATCTTTAGATGTGTAGGCATCCTGTTTGCTTTGTGCAAAATCTTCTTCTACCAGACTGCTGACACCAAACTCCTCATCCATCTCTTCCAGAAGCTTGGCTCTCTTCTCTGCCATTTCTTTCTCTTTTGCCAGTTTTCTGCTTCTCTCAACCCAAGCGGCTGTGTCATCCAGCCAGTCATCCTCTGCTAGGGTCTTGACTTTGCCCAGTTTCTGGTTTAGGATGCGTTTTTCCTTCATAGCTGCGAGCTTCTCTCTCATCTCTTTTTGCTGCTGGATGAGAACAGGGTTGATAGTCTCTGCCACCAATGGTTCCTCTTTAGTCCCAAGCTCCTTCTTGTTCTCATTTAATTCCAGAGGCTTCAGACCCAGTTTGGCTCTGAGTTTGTTTGTCTCCTCAATGCTGAGAGATGCGTCTCCGCTTGCAGACTGAGGGGCCACTTCTGTATTGCTTTCTTCATATCCAAGATCAACTTTCTCCTTTTTCACTCGTGGCTCTCCGCTGCTCCTCTCACCTTTGCTGCGGCTCTCACGTCCGCTTCTGTCCCTGGACCTGGACCGTTTTCGTTTCTCTTTATCCCGATCTGAACCATCTCTGTCTCGGTCCTTGTGGCGATGTTTCTTGTGCTCACGGCGGCGCTCCTCTGTGTCCTTGTCGCGGCTCTTTTCCTTGTGTTTCTTGGACGACCCCATTGTTTTCTCTTCGGGTTACAACAGTTGTAACTCAAAAAATGATACTTTTAGTCAAATATACTTCCTTAGACAGTCTCTTGTGCAACGGGAGGAAAAATGTTGCTCGTTTCCTTCGCTAACTAGCTTACATTAGCTTTCAAGGCTAACCGACGACACAGCTCACTCAGTGTGGAGGCAAAAATGAAACCTTGGATTCGAAATCCGTTGTTAATCGATGAAAAGTCGGGATGTGAAAAAATAGGTTAGCTGTATGTTTTCTTCACGCTAGTTTCACCATCTTAGCTGCACGTTTAGGTACACAAACTTCGTCAAACGAACGGCGAACGACAATATGCCTGTATCCTGCAAATAACGCTACACTTCCTGTGGTAGAAGATTAGGGTCATGTCTAGAAGAGAACCCTTGATTTGCAAAACTCTCGCGGTATTTGTATGCGTCGTTTATTCAGTGTGCACATTGCACAAACTAATTGTGTTTTATAATGTAAAAATACTGTGGCTACGATCTGCTTAGTTTCAGTGACACAAACGCATAGCTATGGTTAAGGAAAAATCAAGATTTTAGTTGAAATGTCACTCTCGCGAGATCTTCACGGGTTTGGAGTTCCCTTCTTGACGCGACCGAATATTAACTAGTAGCTAATGTATACTGCCACCTGCTGTTTGGGAGTGTTTATATCAGGCCAGGAACACATCCATGAGTGACTGCGTTTTGGGACAGATAAGACAATATTATTTATCAAATGGCTTTTACTAGACTCTGAGAGAATCCGTAAAACCTTTACTGCAGCATATGAAGTGTTAGGCGACGACATTTCCTCCACTTCCACCCTGAATGGTAATTAATATCCACATTCCTTAGCTAAAATTGTAAGCTAGTTAACTTAGCAAGTGCAGTTCTAAATAACACGACTAAAAGTAAGCATTTTTAAACGCAACAGCTGCGTTTGTCGTTAGCTAACTAGTGTTAATGTTGATTCGCGTTAACCTTGCAGTTTGTAAACCACAGCTCAATGCGACAACTAACCCAATTCTCTGTGTTAACGTCAAAACCAGTTGAGAGAAGGTCGTTAGCTTCAACTTTTATCGAGCCGTTTAAAGTTAGCTCCGTTGTGAGTAGCTGTCAGCAAGCTACGTAGCATTAGTGAGTTACCTGGCAGCTTTGGTGACTCGTTAGCATAAGGTTTCGGGATTTTTTTTGATTGACACAAATAATGCTAAATGTTGTTGTGGTGCTTGATCGAAGTCAGGTTAACCATCGCGTTAGCTTAGCTGGTGCAGATCAGTGGGTTGCCATGGCGATTGTGGAACGGAACTAGGTCACAAATGTTGTGCTAGTAGAAAGTTCAACACTGACATATTTGACGTTCGTTTAAGATAGCTAACTGCAAGTGATGAAGTCTACTGGTTACTTCAGTTTCTGCCCGTGAGCTAAGATCAACGGGCAGCAGTGACTGAGAAGACGCGCTAACTCGCTGCGTGGTGGAGGGAAGGTCTCATTGTTTTTCCCCGGGAATCCGAGCGGGCCACACGAACAAAACCCAATGGCAGCTAACGTTAACAGACAGGTCACAAGAAGTAGCCGGTAACGCGTGCCGTCAACGTATTGATGTGTCGAGTTGGTCGTGATTGCAGACTAAACGCTAGCTAAAGTTTACGGATGTTGGTAAGAAAATGACGCATTTGATGGTGAAATGTAACCCACATCAGTTGGGTTCATAAAACCTTTCAGCGTTATTAATATTAGCATTAGCGTTAATAGTCATATTAGTTTGTATAGTGAGCAGTGCGTCGGTATTAATGGCCAGTTTGAGTCTGTTAGCAAAGTGACTAGGTTAATTTCATAAGGTTAATTACTGTAAAATACCAACACTGCTGTCGTTTTTATGGACTAACGAATGATAACCATTAATCTGCAGTGACCGTATTAACGTTGGTCAACGTCAAGTGACCAGTTCTTTTAATATAGTGAGGCTTCTGTGTCTTGTGTTGTGACCAAAGCAAGTTGTTTCCTCAACTGTGAACTGTCGTCTTTTCCTACAGTGTTTTTAAAGTAGACTTGTATAACTTGCTCTTTGTGTTGTTTTTCCTGTGTTGTGACCAGTATGCATTTTGTTGTGAATTCCAGCGAGCTGTAAGTGGGCAACATGGCAACTGGAGGCACTCCTTTTGATGACAGTGCAGAAGAGCTGCACAACTGGACTGTAACCAATGGCAGTCTGGAAGACAGACTCAACAACATGGTAAGGGCTAGTGAGAGCCTTATAGAATACAAACGTTTGTTTGTTTCCACATAATGTTACCATTGGATGGGGCTCATCAACACTGACTGCCTTTATTATACAGCAATTTTTGCTGTAAATCACAAGTTTCTCATTAAAATGTATCTAAATGTCTTGTTACTATCATTGCTTGCTGTTGATGTTATGATATGTATATTAAAAACAATATGCATCTGTCTCTGTAGAAGTAAACATTTGTGTTTTTGCTGTTGATCAGGACTGGGGAGTACAGCAGAAGAAAGCAAACAGATCTTCAGAGAAGAACAAGAAGAAACTGTCAGCTGCTGTGGTGGAGAGCCGCCTGACTAATGATATTTCGCCAGAGTCCACCCCTGGGGCCGGTCGCAGGAGAGCACGCACTCCTCATTCCTTTCCTCACATCAAATACACCACTCAGATGTCTGTCCCTGACCAGGCAGAGCTGGACAAGCTGCGTCAGAGAATCAATTTCACTGACTTAGATGAGGTAAAAAGCTGCTGTACTCCATCAGAAATTATTTCTGTTGAGTGTGGTGAATATTTTGTTATTAATCCACATCTCAAGAATACAAGGAAACATTTTTTGACGTATGACATGAATGTATTGCCAGTAGCTCAGTCTGTGAACAGAGATAATCTCAATGAGCAGGTGATATGACAGAGCTAATAACAGTTTATAACAGAACCCAGTTCTCAAAAGGAATGAGTCACCATTGAATACATTTTTTTAAATTTACTGGTACATCGAAAATATATTACTATTCCTGTTATATTTCAAGTTTTACTTGTGCCTGTGGTGGAATCCTAAGGACATTAAATATATTTTTAAGGATTACCACACTGTTAAATTAAAGAAAAAGTTGTAGTTCATATTCAGTGATAAAATGCCAATGCATTGCAATGATGCTTTGGCAGTTCAGGAAGTGATAGCAGAATGTTTTTCATAGTTTGGTATTGAATTGTTTGGCCTTGTTGTGGAGCTGATGGTGGCAGGATGGCACAGCATGCATGAATACATGTTTGTAAGGTATGGCATAGAAAGTCACAGAGAGGATTTTTTTTTTATCAGTGCACCAGGGTCATGCTCTGAGCATAGTTATCCATATCAGCATATTTGGTTGTGTAATGTTTGCAACATAAAAAATAACTAAAAACAGTTTGTTAATATGAAAAGTTCCACCATTTTACACTTTAGTTTAAAAAACCAATGCAAAACTGTGGAGGTCTGAAGCAGAAAATGGAGACTCAACAAAAATCTGAACACTTGGAGTATCTTGATTTTTAAAAGAAGATATCCAGAATCTTGAGTGGTCTGATTTATATCTTTTTTCTTACTCAGAGGAGCATTGGCAGTGACTCTCAGGGGCGTGTCACAGCTGCCAACAACCAGCGCCAGTTGGCTGGAGAGAACAAAAAGCCCTACAACTTCCTACCTCTGCATGTAAACACTAACAAAAGCAAGGAGCTGCTCCCTCCCTCCTCCTCTGCCCCGACCACGCCAGCCATCACCAAGGAAACGAAGAAGCAGAGCCCAGGACTCAGGGATACGTTAACCCCTTTGGTTCCTACCAAGGATACCCCAAGGCTCAGCCGTGGTGGCGCTGAGAGAGGGCCCCTAGCACACAGAGAATATGGGAGAGGAGAGCCAAGAATAGACAGCAGCCAGGTAACATTTTGTTTTGTTGTTACTCATGTTTTAGTCAGCGCTTACTCTTGTTTTACTTCCACTTGATGCCTTGTAGTTTGAGGATGGATGAATGGAACAGTGGTCTCAAAAACACACAAATCCATCCCATGAAGTAGCTGGATGATGAGATATTTCAGGGAAAATGTGGTGCAGCTAGAGGACGAGTCAGAGCATCACCAGAGTTACTAGAATTTATCCTTTAGGGAATGCTAACAACTTACTGTATCTTAAATTTTGAATAATCTTCAATTATTGAATTTAATAGCAGTTCATCTAATAATTGTCAAGATATTTCACCCATGGCCACATATGTTAACCTGATGGTGGCACTAAAGTAAAAGTCATGCACCAAAGTCATTAGGATTTATCCTTTGGTTACTGTGAATGTTTTTACAAAACTTCATCCTGTCTATGAAAAAAGGCACATAATAATCAGTAATAGTTGTCCTGCTTAACGCACCCAAAATTACAGAGACAGTAGAGACCGAAAGTTATATCATATTGATTTAATAAACTGTTTTTCTTTATTACCAAATTTAAAGGTGCAAACAGATTTGTCTCTGTGGTAACACATTTTAGAAGTGAGAGTGGGCTCACACTTAATGGTCCAGTTCCTGAATCAAACCAATGCAGGGATGATACATTGTTTAGATTTTCCAGCTGGTCTGATTTGCGTTAGCAGTGGCAAAACTTTGAAGGGTCCAGAAATTGTAAACACAAGTCAAGGTGGAGATGCCGTTAAATGGGTCGGACAGTCACTGAGTAAAAACACTCCTTCCAATTTCTACCTGGATATTGTATGTCATTGAGCACCACCAGACTCTGTTCATGTTGGTGATGATCTGGAGCACCTATCAGTAGACTTTACAGGGCTGTGCATTTGAACGTAAGACAGCAGTTTTAAATAGTTGAATAATGCAGCCACTTCTCACTTCGTCATGAGGCCAGGCTTTGCAAAAGTGTGCCAAACAGGACGAGCAAAGTCTTTTTTTAACCAGTGAAATGCCACATACAGTGACACACTTCTGTGATTGGTTCCTTTGGCAGTGGTCCAAGACCACACCTTTGAGGAAAACCAGTAGGTGGTTGTTTAATCGGCACTTCAGTTTGAGTCTGGTGTTCACACCAACCCAAACCGGTTTCTTTTAAACGTTTCTTTACACCGGAATAAACAAAGTGTGAACCTGCCCTGAAATTGCAATAACATGAGCATCCATTTTTCCCCACAATAACAAAAAAGAACATTTAATTTAAATTGGAAGGGCACTCAGAGAGCGCCAAAGGCCAAATGCTGTATCTAGCAATGAAAATTATATCAATAACAATAATTTGTGTAACAGGTCCTTAAATTGGATTCACTTCCATTATTTAATGACTTCCTCTGAGGCCCATACTGAACTCTTCCACCAACTTTCATGAAAATTGGGCCAGTAGTTTTTCCGTCATCCTACTGACAAACAAACACCACTGAAAACACCTCCTTGGCAGAGGTGGCATGTCTGTTTTCATATGTACACGTGACATTGTCTATGTATCACTGCACTCCAGACTGCGTTGTGAAAATAGAACTAGGTTGAAAGTGAGAGAGAGCTGGTGCAGCTGAAACTCGGCTGTATTTAGGGCAATTTATAAATACGCTACCCTTGGTGCCCAGCGAGTATTCTACCCAGCCCCCTTTCTGCCCTTATTTCGCCAAGCCTCAGCCATCGCAACAGATGCTCGCTCACCTTTCTATACGCCTTTTTCTGTCTTCTTCTTTTCATTTTCTCTTCTGAAACCCACACCCATACACTACCCTCGTCTCTTTGTAGGTGGTGACCAAACTGGTACAGATCCGGGAGTACATCAGTAAGGCCAGCTCCATGCGGGATGACCTGGTGGAGAAGAACGATGTGCCGGCCAACGTGGAACGTCTGTCCCACCTCATCGACCACCTCAAGGAGCAGGAGAAGTCCTACTTACGGTTCCTGCAGAAAATGCTGGTTAGTCTCTCATTAGTTCCTTCTTTATTTTTCAGAATTTATCTTATTCTTTGCTTTGGATGCTGCCTGACAAAGATGTAGAATTTCAATAAAATATGGTCCTATAGTCTTGTTGTAGATAATTCGTGGTTGAAATGAAACCTGTTCGTGTTTTCATCTTGGCTTCTTGCCACACAAAAAATGTTAAATGGTTGTTTTTCACTGTGGTCTGAATCACTTCAGCAGTCAAGTCATGTGGGATGATAAATTCAGGACATTTAATAGCATGCTACATTGCTGCAGGATTAGTTTTGTTTTGTGTCTGGTGTTGTTTTGCCTTGGTTGGAGCATTTTTGTGAAATATATATTAGTCTTTGCAGAGAACATTATTTTCTATGATGCAGACTGTTAAAGTCACTGCAGGTTTTTTGCCCCATATATTTCCACGTATTTCAACAGCTCCAACATACATGACAGCTCCAGCTCCAACATCCCATAGATAGAGCATTTTGGGGGAGCAAATTTTTTTTTTAATCATTTCGGCTACTAAGTTGTTACTTAAACAATGCCAAGCAATTGCTGGACATAAAATGTATAGTGCATTCTTTCCTGTTTGGTTATCTCTGTGTCATTGGCTGTTCTTTTCACTATCTATAAAGACACGAGAGAATGAGGAGGATGATGTGGGGACCCTGGACTCTGCAGTGGGCTCAGGTTCACTGGCAGAGAGCACTTCTCTTAACATCGAGGTCCGCTCCTCAGATGCCTCAAATGCAACGGTGTGTATGCTTGTGGACTGTTTCCAAATAATCTGCCACTTTCTACCCTTGTCAAAGATATCTTTTACATTAAACATTATTACATGCTTATTCAGTTGGCTGCCTGTGGGCAGAATCCAGCCTTTTAACAACCTCAGTCTGGCCGTCTGATCATTTATGAATTTGAAAAGAAGTACAGATAATTATTTTATTTCAAGTGAGAGAGAGGCAGATTAGCCCATTCATTGGTGATGTCTGTTAAGCACAGTCCGCTATTTTATTAAAAAGTTTTAACTCAGGCTGTTTTAAACAGAGGGAATTTAGAAGAGTCGAACCCAATAAGTAAGAAATGAAATGCAGCATTGGGTTTATTAAAACAACAAGCTACTTATAATCTAGGATAATAAAAGTGCATTTTTATTCTGTACTTTTGTACATATATTTCTTTTCCATTTGTGAAAACTAATAAAGTGGAAATAAATTAAGCATGTAAATTCCTAACTTTACAGGTCAGACATATAAATGTAAATAACTGGCCCCTTGTCACTGAGTGCTACGTTTTTCAAATATGGCCCTTCCAAATAGTAATTGAATAGACCTGCATTATTAGATTAAAGTCATTGCAATTTCTGTTTAAATTCAGACATTAGGAAATAAAAACTAAGCAATTTGTCCCTCCTTACTTGGTCTCATTTGCTGTGTCACTATAGACAAGCTTTCTTTGCCTTCTCTGCTAAGCAGCATCATAGTGTTGTTGTTGTGGTAGATGCAGTATTTGTAATGCTATGTGGGTGTGAATTTTGTAGGGCGGTAGGCCAGAAACAGTGCGAGCTGACCAGAAGGAAGAGTTGGAGAATCTGCGTAAGCAGCATGAGCTGCTGAAGAAGATGCTGGAGCAGCAGGAGCAGCTCAGGGCCCTTCAGGGCCGACAGGAAGCACTAATGGCCATGCAGGATAGTGCAGAACAGGCACTTGCTGTGATTGAAGACACCGGTGAGATGCACACAAACATATTTAGAGGCCCATTCACTATTAATTACAGACCAGTAGTTGTTTGAGGAGTAATTGTTCTGTACAAAAGAAAAAGTAGCATACGTCAGAGCTGCAATGATTAATCCACTAGTTGTCAACTTTTAACTGTTTTATAATCTATTAATTGGTTTAAGTAAGCTTTTATAGAAAAAAGTAAAGATATATAAATATCTTTACGTTGTGGACAAAACAAGACATTTGAGCATGTCACCTGGGGCTTTAGGAAACACTGATCAACATTTTTCACAATTTTCTGACATTTTATAGACCAAGCAACTAATTAATTAATCAGGAAAATAATCAAAAATGAAAATAATCATTAGTTGCAGCCCTAGTGTATGATACATTTCTTGCAGGCAGAGATCAGAGAGAGATCAGTCACAGCTCATAATTAATGATTAACATATACAATTTCTGTAATTTATTCTTCTGACATTTGTTGTTGTCATTAGTTGTTACAGAAACCACCGGCAGTGTTTCAGGCTTGAGCATCACATCAGAACTGAATGATGAGTTGAACGATTTGATCCAGCGGTTCCACAACCAGCTACATGACTCTCGGGTACAGTAGAATCTGCATCTTGGCTGCCAGTTTCCTTTAATAATAGCACAATGTCATCTTGAAATTTTTCCTACCTTGAACTGTCTTCTGACTCGTTCTGCAGTTTTTTAAACAGTTGTTAACAATGACTATTACAGCTTTATTATGACATTACAATTTGATGAAGAGACTATAATCTGTAATGTTGGCATGTCCACCCCTAGTCTTCTTCTCATTTGACAAGCTAGGTCAGCTTCTTTAACATCTAAAGAAATGTATCTTAACTGTAAATAATAAGTTTATAGTTCAGGTTCTCCATTATTTATGCCTTATAGACTAAAGCAGTGCCAGACAACCGTCGTCAGGCAGAGAGCTTGTCCCTTTCCAGAGAGGTGTGCTGGTCTCGGGCTCCCCAGGCTGTTGGTCCACCTCAACACAGGCCTCTCCTCCACTCTGCCTCTGGCCCCCACACTGGCCTAGACACTGGGGCAACAGCTGCCAGTGCCACACTCACTAAGCTCCAAGAACTCCAAGACAAGAAGCAAACCATGGATAAGATCCTGCAGGAGTTGCATTCGCTCAGAGACCACACACTCAACAATAACTCATGTAATAGTTGTATTCCAAAAGCTTGTACAGTAATTCTATGGCTTTTTGCCCTATAAAATGTAGCTGAATTGCATGTTGATTCCCTTCAGGTCGTGGCTTGTCAACACAGTGCAGTCTGAGCATGGGAGGATCCTCAGATTGTCCATCTGCTCTCTGCTCTAATGGGGCTTCAGCTTCCACTTCCTTTCATCCTTCACTCACACAACATCAAGACAGCTCCAATTCCACGGACAAGCTCAGGTACGCACAAAAACGCACACAGCTTCAAGCCATTCATTAGGCAGCTCAGATATCAGCAGCAGCCTCTTGTGTAAAGTGGGGGTGGTGTAATATAGGGTGGTGTAGTGAAACCATTTGGCCACAAAACCTGCATGTTCCATGGCACTTTGCTAAAATCTTCTTGAACAAGATGCTCAGCCTCCACCTTTTGGAGGGGTACCTTTCTGTAGGTGACTCCATACTTTTGCATATCACATAACCTTTTTAATTATTAAGCTTAGTAGGCCTATGCGTTTCAGCCACACAATTGCAATGTTTTTTTCTACCTACAGGAAGCTAAAGGAGGTCCACAAGCGCCTGAATGAGCTGCGGGAACTGGTCCAGTACTACGAGCAGACTTCTGATATGATGGTGGACGCAGTTAATGAGAATGTTAAAGAGGATGATGATGATGAGGAAGAGGAGGAGGAAGATGAGACAGAGGACGGTTCTATGTTTGAGGCCATGTTTGACTCTGAGCAAGAGAACCGGCATCCTGTAACTAACATCAGGTCTGTTTGTCTAAATAAATACATACTTACATAAATGGAATGGCATAATCAGTCAATTTATTAATTAGGTGATCAAATTTGCAAGTATTATGATAATCTATTAATCATTTAAGTCAATTTTCAAGCAAAATATCTTTGAGCTTTAGACTGTTGGTTTAGCAAAACAAGATATTTGATATCAGCACTCTGGGCTCTTGGAAATTGACCTTTCCCAAGTCCCGCCCCTTTCTGCTCTGTTCTCCAATAACAGTTCAAACTAGTTACCTAATCTACATCAATTGTTATCCCCCTACTTAACTAGCATATTGCTCTGTATAAAAGTGCTAGTGGGACTTTGGAAGAGTTCATTGTAATAGGCATTTTTCACACATTTCAGCTGTTTCTATAGACCAAATGATTAATCAGTCAATCAGGAAAAGAATCAGATTAATCAATAATGAAAATAATTGTTATTTACACCCACCCACAGATTCAGCCTGTGTTAAAATCATACTGAAACACTTTGGTTGAGTTTTGTTGTTGAGCTCAGGTTACGGTATGCGAGAGTTTAGCTTTGGGTCACTGTGTTTAATTCTTTTGCTGGCATTGTGTTATTGTGTTATGTACCCATAACAGTCACTGCACTTTATCTCTGTAGAAACCCACAGCGCAGCGGGAACTGGACAGACTTGAACAGCCTGACCAATGGGCGCAGCATCAGGAGCAGTGCTACTAACAACCGGGAAGGCAGACTCAACACTGAGTGTGAGATCAACAACCGGTCAGCAGCCAACCTCCGTAGCCTCAACATCCCGTCAGCCATAGGTACGCTCAAGCATACACTGACACATATCTATGTTACAGCTGTTGGCAATCTTACTTTTGACTAATCATATATTATTGCATTTTTTCTTGAAAGGTTAATGGGTGGCTTAACATTTTTATGTTATAAGTAAAATATAAATTGAAAGTAAAATTAATATTTTGTTCAGCACATTTGTATCAGCTACCAACACTGCATTTTCCATGTAGCTGATTGTTGTGCTGTGGTTTCAGGAATTTGTACAAAAATTTTTATACAAAATTTAAAGAGGGCAGGAGACCCACAATCAAATTGCATCATTTTACAGATTAACCCTGTTTAACTGAGTCTGAATTGCATATCTATATCTTTTCCCTCATTTAGAATGCCAGTACAATAGGGACACCCCCTATAATCAGGTGAAGGATGATGATGAGGATGAAGACGGTCTCGATAACGATGAAGGGGCTCAGGCTGCGGCTCCAGACAGTGAGGCATCGGGGTCCAGTCGAAGGAGCAGTCTGGGGAACAATGAAGGTTTTGTCCAGAAGGTTCATCGGCAGACAGCAAAGCAGAAACTCCGACAGCTTCAGGAGCTGGTGGCCATGGTTCAGGTGAGTGAATAATATTAAAAATTCAACAGTGGAGAATTCCCTAGGTGTGGAATTTCTGACTTTCTTCAGACAGATGTGGGGTTAAATGAGTTGTCATTAAGCCTGAGATGTTGCATCATGTTTTGTCACTTATTTATGGGAATAAGGAAAAAAAACCAACAAATAATAATGAGCCTCTGACAGTAAGGAAAATGTACAAAAGCTTAAGTGTTGGATTTTTTTAACAGCTGAAGCGGTGTATATCTCTTTAGTGCATTTTTTTTAGAATAAAAATGTTGGTCCAATCTTCTGGTGAGCACTGAGTTAATTGTGTGTTTTTGTCTGTATGCAGAGTGATGACACAGATGGCACAACAGCTAATGAGGATGAAGTTTTACACCAACAGCCAAATAATACCAGAGCTACCGTGGCTGGGTCATTTGGGGCAGGATCTAAACAAAATCCCAGAGAACTCACTCTCTCCAGCAAGGCCAGGTACAGTATACAAAAGGTCTGAAAAGCCTGTCTGACATTTGGTACAGATATTCATTTAACTGCATTGCATCAAAACTGTTGTGGACACAGGGAGAAGCTGTATGAGGAGAAGCTGCGTCAACAAAAGCAGGAGCTGAAGCAGCTTCACGAAGAGCGTCAGAGGCTCATTGAAATCCAAGGCAAGATCCAGGACCTGCAGTGGGCTTGCCCTGACCTCCAGGTACACACAAACACACACACACACACACATAGAATCTAAGATAGGATGTGTTATAATGAGTAGAATCAGTATGGTTAGAGTGGGCTAAATAATAGGAACACCCCTTTCTTCCCTGTTCTCACAATGAAAACACTGCAAAACAGTTGATTCGTGAAGTTAGAATGAGTAATCTATACAATACCTCCTCATTTAACTACAAAAACATAAATAAGGTTGTAGCTGGCTGGAAGGAGAGTGCCAGGGAGCTGGCTGATCAAGATAAATGGCAGCTGCTAGTAACAACATTGTACATCACTTCTAGTAAGGAAACATCTAAATATTACAACATAAAACTTGTGTTGTCTGTTTAAAAAGTACAAACGTAGGAAGATAGCAAGTACTCACCCCCCCTTTCACATGAGTGGTTACGTCTCAAGTCTGATCACGACCACACAACTGATGTAGTGTGGGAAATTTAATTCCACTACCCACTGAGAAATAAATGTTCAAATTCACCGTCATCATTAATTGGTGTCTGGAATCTACTGGCCACATTTGTATTTTACCAGCATGTGGCTCATTCTAATTTCCTGTCCTGAGTATGTGGTTTGTTTACATGTCAGAAATGCATAATTAATGGATTCAATGTGGACAGAGAGCGTCCAATCAGTTCAGCTTGCATTCAGTTAGGACATGGTGTTAGACTGCATTAAATTAAGCGAGGTGTATCTCATACACTAGCAACTTGGCAACAAACCGGCAACAAAATGCCCTTTTAACTTTTTGGTCTCCTTTCTAGTCATCTGTGTCCAGCACCGTGAGTCAGCAGGGCTTGTTGAGGAAGGTTCCACTTGCAGTTTCCACTCCAGGCACTGTCCAGGCTTCCTCTTCCTCTGGACCCAAAACCAACTCAGCTACACTCAAAGCCACTGCTCCAGAAGCAGCTACGTCTTCAGTCACTGACAATGAGGTAACAGATGCCACCTTGCACACACAAACATTGCCATGGCTACCATGAGTCAAATGCCAAAATGAGATCTGTACTTTCAGAACAGCACAGATTACAGTTGTGTTCTCCCCTGTTCTTGCTTCGTCAGCAGCTTTGGTCAGAGATGCGTCGCCACCAGATTTTGCGGGAAGAACTGCGGCATCGCAGAAAGCACCTAGAGTCTTTGATGGCCGAACACCAAAGGCGTAGCGGTCTCAGTGACTCTCCCCGGCGGATTGATGACCCAGAAGGCCTCACTACACCCTCACAGCCTGTCAGCAGGGATGAAAGGTAGGAGACATATTGCTCGAGGGGCCTGTCTCACCAAGGTCCAAGATAGAAGGCAGCTATTAGTCACTTTACATATTTTATAAGTAAAATAGAGGTAAATTGCAGAACCCGCATAGCAGCCAAATTGTACAACATGAGCTCTTGTGCTTTGCTTGAGCATGCTGGAAGAGCTGTTGTGATTGGATGGCAGGTTTTTCCTGTTTTTAGCTGGGAAGGGAATAAACTAAAGGTTATTCCATAGACAGCAACATTGCATACCATTTTGCTGATGTGTTATCAGGACCATGGCCACATGGGGTTCCACTCCCTGCCACCTTGATGACGATGATGAGGATGAGTATCGCTCAGAGATGGGTGCTGAGGAGGAAGAGGAACAGGAAGAATGTGCAGAAAGCAGCACTGATGACGACATCCATATCTACTCATCCAGCAGGAATCAGTGCTCCTACAGTAACAGGAAGAATCAAGGAAGGTCAGACGGAGTGGAGGCTGAAGGAATTATATTGTTCTGACACTTTTAATCTGACTTGTAAACAGATGTGCTTACTTGTTGTGTCTTTAGCAACCTGAAGCCTCCACCAGCCTTCTCAGGTGAAGGTAGTGGGAGTCCATCTCTTCATAACAAGATTAAGGCCAAGCAGCAGCAGCAGTCCCGTTTGAACCAGTCTGCGGGCCATCATGCAGGTGCACGGCGGCAAGAGAACCTTCGCTGGGCATCTGAGCTTTCTGTCACTGAGGGCT
This sequence comes from Lutjanus erythropterus, assembly GCF_056507025.1. Classification (NCBI taxonomy): domain Eukaryota; kingdom Metazoa; phylum Chordata; class Actinopteri; order Lutjaniformes; family Lutjanidae; genus Lutjanus; species Lutjanus erythropterus. The sequence goes on along the minus strand of NC_139319.1, from coordinate 12,903,779 downwards.
CGTGCCACTGGCAGGAACAGGTCAGCCAGCTACAGAGACAGTTGGATTTCAGCACCAGCATGTGTCAGACACTTCTGCAGGACCAGCAGGTTGGTGCACTGAAGAAATACAAGGAGCAAATGTACATGGATACTGACAATTGACACAAGCTTGTACCACATGTATAGGCGTAATTTGAAGTTATAGTGGAATTGGCACTGTAGCCACTTTATCTTTCTATCCAGTTTTTGTTTAGGTGCTTTTATTTTGTCTTTTTAAACTTCATCAAAACAATTGTAAAAAAAAAAAAAAAAAAAAAAACACACACAAAACATTATTCTCCTCTCACCTTCTTCCACAGACTCTGTCCTATATGTTACAAACCCTGCTGACAGGTCAGTACAGCGTGTTACCCAACAACATGTCATCACCACAGGTCCACCTGGTCATGCACCAGCTCAACCAATGTTACACCCAGCTGGCTTGGCAGCAAAACAATGTACAAAGGTGAAAAAATAATATACAGTAGCACACCACATTTTTTTAAATCAAGCAGTTCATCTTTTAAAATTGTCTGTGATCTGTCATACCCTTTTCTTCAGACTAAAGCAGGTCCTGAATGACCTACTTCGCCAGCAGCAGCAGCAGCAACAACAACAACAGCAGCAGACTTCATCCTCAACAACAGGTTGGCAGACACAGAAGCCGGTCTCATCCCAGGAATCCAGCTGTGGTCCCTCAGCCTCCCCTGGTGTCTTCCTCCCCTTCTCCTCTACTCTGCATCCTTCAGCCAACAACATGTCAACTGCTGCCTTGTCCCCATTCCCTCCCAGTATGACAGGTGTTTTTATCAGCTCTATTAGCTTAAAGGTCCAGTGTGTAAAGTTTATTGGCAGTTTGGTAGAAATAGAAAAAATAAGTAAGTATGTTTTTATTAGTGTATAATCACCTGAAAATTAGAATAATTGTATTTTCGTTATATTAGAAATAGTCATTTATATCTACAGAAGGAGCAGGTCCTCTTCCACGGAGTCTGAAGTGCACTGCCATGTTTCTACAGTAGCCCAGAACAGACAAACCAAACACTTTAGTAGTGACCTTTCGTTTTTTGCAACTTTTGAGGATGTAGGTTAACCAACATGTTTGGAAGGGGAGAGTGACATGAAGTGTATGCAATCTTCAAACACACTAGATGCCACTAAATCCAACGCACTGGTCCTTCTTACTCAAAATATGCTAGAATGGTATGCATCAGAATTAGCATCTAAATGAGAGCCAAAAGACAGGGTTTACAGTGATTTCCTCTTTTTTTTTTTTTTTTTTTTTTTTTTTTATCCAAGATGGTTCTTTGCTCAGATGGTACAACTACTTCTGCCACTACTTTGTAGTCTTCCCCAATGTCACGACCACAGCACTATCTGATTGATCACATGTCAGAAATATAGCCAATCAATAGTGAAGCTTTGCCACAGGCAAACAGACAGAGCTGCTCCAGTGAGAGCTGAGCTGTACGTCAAAGGGAAGACAGCGGATGTTGCCGAAGATGTGATAAACATCACAGTCTTATAATGTATTTTTATGACGACAAACATCACAGCCTTCAGTATTTTACTCTTCCCTAACTCAGTTGTTGTTGTCAACCTTGTCTTTTCACTGCAGCACTGGATTGAGATTTAGGAAATTATTACTTTTAAAAGTAACAGCACTATTAAAACTGTACTTCAGTCTCTGATAAATTTTGCAAATTGCCTGCGGTTCACATGCGTGGAGAACCGTGTGTGGTTATCAATTCGGATCACGGATGAAAAATGTTCTGTTGCACCACTGGTTATGATGTAATGTAGAGTGCCAAAAACCCTCTTAGTTATTTTAAAATCAGTAAAAGTATGACCTTTGGTAGATCACTGCATTTAAAATCTTGACAATGCCTTACGAAAATGAGTCTGTTAAAAAAAAATTACATATATCAAATTTGGATTTTTTTTCTCTTATTGTTGTTGTACACTGCCTAACAATGTTGTTGCAATAACCAGTATGCCTTCTCTGTTTTAATAAGTACATTTGAATTTGAAACAGTTATTTTAAAGCAACTCAATCATGCAGCAATAGAAGGCAAAAAGTTATATTATCATGATTTAATAGATTTTTTGGGGACCATTAACACTTAAACTTCAAAATTAATTAAGCTTTTTTTTTTTTCTTTGTTTCAATGTGCAGGCTTTAACCTATATCCACTCTTCCCTGCTTCCATGGGTGAGTTCCCTCAGGGTGCAACAGGTCAGGAATCCCCTGACCACCAGAGGCAGCAGTTAGACCCAAACACTTCTATAAAAACAGAGTACATGAGTTTCCCTCCTCCAGTGCAGCGCTCTCCTCTCAACACCACGACAGAGAGAGGGTATGTCCATCATTTTTGCCTGAAAAGACTTTCTTATTTATTTGTGTAAACATTATTGTTTATGTGTTTATTTTATATATATGTTCCCATGTGTTTTCTTTGGCACCTTTAGAGCGTCTGGTTGGCTGAAAACCTCCTCTGTGAACAACACCGTCCAGCATCACCAATCTAAAATGGAGCACCAAGAGTCTCCCCCTTCCTCCCCTACTTTCTCCAACCGTCACTCCCGACCTCAAGATTTTGACCGGGCATCACAGGAAAGTTTCAGCAGTATGCCTGATCCCGTTGATCCCACCACAATCACAAAGACTTTTAAGGCTGGACGCAAGGCCTCTGCACAAGCCAACCTGGCCTCCCGAAGCAAGACACCCAATTCTAAGAGTCGCCGCAGGAGGAGCAAAGGACACAAGAACAGTGAAGGTAATAAAATGGATGTGAATCTCCTGTATCCGTAACCAAATTAGCAAAGACTTAATGAGGAAGTGATTTTCCTTCTTATTTTGTGTTACCTCAGGCCATGAGAGTGACAGTGCAAGCAGCACTGCAGATTTTGCCCAGGAGAGGGCACCCCTGTCTCGTCAGAAGGATCAGAATAAGAGTCTGTTGGACAAGCTGACTCAAGAGAAACTTGACAGCAAAACTAAGCTCGGACACAAACGAAATGACCTCTCTTCTGGTACGGGTCAAACAACTTGTAGTGAAAATTACGCACCCATCTCACCCCTCTTGTGTCTGTGTTCTTTGTTTTTCTTTTTATACATGTAATATCTGTGTTTCTTCCGATAATTATAACATCTTGTCCTTTTGATATCATTTTAATTCACATTTCTTTGCACATTTGTCCTGCTTCATTTTAATTTTGGGTTAATTTACTTTGTTGCTTTAATTTATCTTACTCACAGCCTATGCTTGGAGAACACCCTTCCTCTCTAACAGAATTGCATGCACAGAAGCACCAGGTAAACTCATGAATCCAAATCCATCATTTGGTTCTGATGTCACTTAAACATCCCATGCATGCTCTATTTTTGGCCCAACCTGAACCTAAGCTTCTAAGTGTTGTTTTTTTTTTACTAATGGATGTGATTATTCACCCAAATGATCTCATGCTGTCAAATCTTGAACCTGTAGATGCGAGCAGCGACTTCTCACTGTTCGAGGCACTTCGGGAGACCATCTACTCTGAGGTCGCTACATTAATATCCCAGAATGAGTCTCGTCCCCACTTCCTTATCGAGCTCTTCCATGAGCTGCAGCTGCTCAACACAGACTACCTACGACAGAGGGCACTGTATTCACTACAGGTAAGCAGTACAGACACATATAATGGCTTACTGATAGTCTCTGTGAATGTTCAACTGCTGTTTGCATGTAGTAAGGATATATCCTTTATACAGGAGTCAAATTACAAGATATTCAAGCTGATTTACTCCTTGAGTTACCCCTAAAGAGAAAATGGGGTGAGTTCTTGTCTGGATTCTAGGTCAAAAGGGTTGTTTGGCACAGAATATCTGGTCATGTGACAGATATTTTTTAAATTATTTTTTGGGCCAGTTGTACCTTTAATTGACAAGACAAGTGAAAATAGGACACAAAAGGGGGAGTAGGGGGGTACATGAGTAGTGGGACGACATGCAGCATGTGGTCCCATGGCTGCTGCAGAAGGCTCAGCCTCAGTACGTGGGACGCATGCTCTACTAACTGAGCTACCAGGAAGCCCACAAATACAATTCTGATCTCTCAGAGAGTTTCCATTTTTTTTAGGGCTGCCTCAGTCGTTTTACACCTTCATATTTTGGGAGGTCATATTTGAGAGATGTCTAGACCAAATGTCTGCTTTCTGGGCAGAGCAGACCTGCAGGAGAGACAGGAGGAGGAAAAAATGGGACTTTTGAAATGGCAGTTATGAGGCTGGTGTAGACAGTAGGTTTTAAGTACAACTGTAGGGTGAAGGCTGGTAGAATTATGGTCTTGAACTGCTGAGGGTGACATGTCCTAAGCCATCCAGATAAAGAAGAGATCAGAGTAGTTGGGAAAATCTCCTCCTTCATTCTACTTTGTTCAACTATTTTGTGTTAATATGTATGTGCTCTTTTTAAAGTTCCAGTGTGTAAGATTTATTGAATTGAATATGATAATCATGACAACAAACAGAAGAAGAAGAAAAGAATCATTGTGTTTTTGTTACCTTTGAAATAGTCATCCAACTGCAGGCCTATACCCACAGTCTATGTCCAGTGAGTCTTTTTCTGTCAGTACTCTCGTCCCTCCCCTCTTGTTGCATGATAGTGTGTGGAACTTGACACAGTGTTGTTGAGTGAGGTCTAACTATGTGAGAAGACATTAGCCTGGACTGGACAAACCAAACACTGGCTCTAGATACGGTATTTCATATTTTGCGTGACTTTCCTGGCCACAGTAGGTTCTCTTACATGAGTAAAGGAGGAGCAGCTTGTCAATAAAATGAGACCACCTAGCCTTGTCCACCTTAAGTGAGCCTGCTCATAGTTGTCGCCAACTTCGGAGCTAACCACTTGTAGAAGTTGTTTCATAATTTTACTGACAAATAGCCTAAACTGTACACACTCTGCACTGCTGTGTTCTCAGCTATGTTCACAGCTCAGCTAAACTCAGAGTGCTTGTCACTAAAATAATGGTTCCAAATTAAAAGTCACTCCACCTTAAGTGAGCCTGGGTCGAAGTTGTTGCTAACTTTGACGCATGAAGAAACAGGAACTTTGATTGGGTCTTAGCACTCATTCACAGACAAGTCGTCTGAATTGCACGCACACTATGCTACTATGTTCACAGCTGTAATGTCACACATTGCTCTCACTGATGAATGCACTTGCTAACATACATGATCTATGCACTGAGTTATTCCTTAAAGGAGTTTGCCACTTGTATAGCACTGTTCAGTTAAAAAAAAAACATTTTACATACATGTTACATTTAGTTTATGGCTAGATCCTTCAAACTGGTCCTTTAAAATATTGTAACTTAATAATATGTGATTTAGCTTTGGCAAAAATGTAATATTAACATTAGTGCCTTACAAAATTATTTAAAAAGTTACAGAGGTAGATGCATAGTAGACAGCCCTAATGCCTCTGTGTGTGAGAAACGTCCAGTCAGAATTGTAAAAGCCTGGCCTTAGATACAAATGCAAAGTGCCTTTGAGAACTTTGCATGATCACATTTGTCTCTCTGCGTGTTTCTGCCAGGACATTGTGACCAGGCACCTGGCAGAGAAGAGTGCAGCTGAGGACCAGTTGCCCCCTCTTGGTCCTGTGGCGTGGGCTGCAGGCTCTCAGTCTGAGCTCACCCCCAGCGAGAGTCTGGCTACTAGTGATGCAGTAAGAAACACATTATTGCTTCCCAGCATGGAATTCTCACACATTTCCAATTTTTCTTCCAGCTCTGAGGTCTCTTTCTCTCAGTCCTTTTTTCAACCCGTCATCCTACCCTCACTTTTTTTTATTACTTTCACTAGCTTCCTATTATACATTTCAATACATCTTTCATTAGCTTCTCGCTCAGCCTTGTCTCCTTTCATCCTTCCTTGCCTTGTCTCTTTTCATCCGTCCATGTCTCTCTTTATTCTTTGATTTTAATTTTCCCTCCTCCCATCTTCATTGTCTTTGAGTTTAACTTGACAGCAAGACTTCAGAAGTAGAAGAAGTAAAAAATGACCCTCATCTCTCCATGACTCATTTTGCCAGATCAGACATGTGTTCTTTGTTCTGGGCCAAGGTCCCCAGAGTTATGCTAATTGGAAGCCAGGCCTTTTGTCTGTCCAAATAATGCCTTTGTTCAAGAATGATGGATGAAATGTCTAATTTTCCAAGTTGGGAGAAGCCACCAGCACTGTTGTTTATAGAATATGCTTGCCTTTGAATTCTTTAGGGAGATGTTAGGCTGTGGATCTGTGATGAATCATCCATTCTTCTATGATCCAAACAGTTGGGGGTAAAATTTTTTGGTTTAAGAAATGTCAGATATATTCTGTGAATGCTTCGTCACAGAATCTGTATCTTTTTTAGGAGGTGGTGGAGAAAAATTTGAGGCTCACGCAGGACCCACTGAAGAGAAGGGATGATGCAACATCTGTGGACAATGAAAGCACCATGTCAACCTCCTCCAACCTGGAACCATTCGCTAACGATGATCTGGGTATAGTTGTGCATGTAGAAAACATTTGATTTTGGAAAACAAGGGGCTGGAGCTTCTAAAATTGTATCTGAAATGCTTTGCTTATGCCTTTAACTGTTTCAAACTGAGGTACCCCTTTCAACTTTTCTCAGCAGGACTACTTATACAGGGCTTATCTGGGTAAACCAACCAGTTCACACCTCAGGATCAAAACTACGTGGCCAAAATCAAGAATATATCTAAAAAATACTATTATATGTTTAGTATTATTTCAGAAAAGGGACATTTTTCAATGACAAAACAGAGTCTCATACTTTGTGAAGTTCAGTGACACAGATTAGGAGTGAGGCTGGCGCACTGTTTGATCCCGTTGTGTAAACCTGGTTACAGATGCATTAATATCCATTACAGTCTTCTCTGTCTTGCTTCATCGATTTTGAACTTTTTGGATCCCATTTCTGTCTCTTTTTTTCCACTCCCCCGCTCTCCTTTCTTTGCTGCTCTGATAGGCAACACGGTGATTCATTTAGACAAAGCTCTGGCCAGGATTAGGGAGTATGAGCGCATGAAGCTTAAAGCTGAGTTTAACCCGTGCAACGCCAGCACTGCAGGTGCAGGTGGCTCTGAAGTCTCAAATGCTGAACATCCTTCTGCTGCTAACCCTGCTGACCAAGTGGAAGGTACCCAGAGTACACCATGTGCAAAGACTTGTTGCAACACAATCATAGCCTTTCACTCTGCTGTTTAATTTTTGCAGAATCTTTGAATAATATGATGTTATTTCTGTCTGTGAACAGGAGCTGCAGGTGATGCAGCTGACGATGTGCGCTGCCCTCAGATCGACACCCAGCAGTTGGATCGTCAGATCAAAGCCATCATGACAGAAGTTATTCCTTTCCTTAAGGTAGGATAATCAACACAGGGGAGCTGCGGGGTGCATTGTCGTTAACTTTGTGCCAGCAGAGAGTTTACTGAAATTCAGGATGTAACAAAACCATTATAAAAACCAATACAATATTCATCATGATATAAAAAAAATAAAACAATGAAAAGTGAAAGAAAATCTCTTTTATTAAATAATAAATCTGATGTGTACAGGATTTTTGTTCGTATAAAATTGGATTTTCTTGTAACTAAAGGTGCTTCAGCTTTCCTTCATAAATAAAATGAAATGAAAATATAGCAGTTGATAGTTGCTGCTATAACTTCTGAGAAAACACTGGATATGTCAGATCTGTGAGAAAGGAGGTTTGCAAATGTGACTAAAGGTGAATAAAACTTTGATATTTCCTTCTCTGTGATAATGATTTCTGCCTGAATCATATCAGACAGATTTTAATCAGAAATGGTGATTGTTAAACAATGAAGAAAAAAACTCCCACGATCCCACAATACTTCAGTGTCATCAAACTATATTGTTATTGTTTTAATGTGAGAGAGACCCCTAGTGGCAGAACGTACATATTGTGCGTTTAATTAAAAAAAAATGTGTTTGTAGTCAATAGCTAAAAATTTTAAGGCTCAAATTGAAAGTCAGTACTTGGTGCACCAATGTGAATGTGAACAGATGTTAAAGTGTTAAATCACTGTAATGTTCATATTTTGTTTATTAGGAGAACATGGATGAGGTGTGCTCCCTCCAGCTGTTGACATCTGTGCGGCGCATGGTTCTAACTCTCACTCAACAGAATGATGAAAGCAAAGAGTTTGTCCGCTTTTTCCACAGACAGCTTGGAGGCATACTGCAGGTACGACCAGTGCCGAAACCAAATTCTTTGAGTTCAGGTGGCACAAGTTTAAGCAGATCAAATGAAGAACAGCCTCTCTGAAATTTTCACTCTCTCCTCTTGCTCCAGGACTCTCTTAGTAAATTTGTGGGCCGCACGCTGAAGGACTGTGGGGAGGACCTTCTGGTTGAGATCTCAGAGATCCTCTTTAATGAACTCGCCTTCTTTAGGCTTATGCAGGATTTGGACAACAGCAGCAGCATCGCCTTGGCAGCCAAACACAAAAATAAGAAAAGGGCAGAGCAACCCAGTAAAGCAAAGCAGAGTGTTAAGGTTTGTGTTTTTCGTAAACTAATGAAGTATGAATGACAAATAATTAACTCCATAACACATGAATTATGAATGAGACTAATTTGACTCTCTGTTCATTCATTCCTCCACTCAGGAAAATACAACAGCTGCTGGTGATAAATCAGTTTCTCCAACCTACACAGATGAAGACAAGGTCAGTCATTTTAATACTGATAATGAAATTGTCAATACCACTTAGTACAACAGTAATCTGTGTTACAATAATGTCTCCTTTATTTGTCCAGGACCAAGATGAGGCTGAGCAGGAAGATGATTCTACGGTGCAGGAGCTTTACCTGCAGACGGAGAGGAAGAACAGCAGGAGCAGTGAAGCTTCAGAGGCTGAAGAAGAAGAAGAGGAGGATGAAGGTGATGGACAGGGAATACCTCTGTCAATCAGTAAGTGAAAATATATATATATAAAAAAAAAACAAGGGATCCTTATTATTTAGTGAAGCAACAACCCCCCAAAATAACACCAAAGTCCCGTACGATCTGAGATTTAACTTTTTCATTCTCTTTCACATCCATTCTGACATGTTTATTCTGTTTATAACAGGGGAACATGCTTTCAAACTAATTGTGACAAGCTATTATTTTACTTCTACTGAATTCTAAATGCCATAAAAAAAAGAATCAACTCAAGACTTTGTTCATAGGTAATCCATCAGTGTCAATGAGAAGTTGGCTATTATGGTTTTTCAGACTAAAATTGGGATTCAGTAGTGTTGCCAAACAGTTTTGCAGGAAATAAACTGAAGTCATGCTTAAAACATGAAAATGTGAACAAAAAAATGAAAATATGAACAAATTCCTATACAGTTAGTGTTTCTATGCCTAAATGCATTTTATGTCCAGTACTTTGCAAAGGTTTTAGGCAGGGGTGAAGAGATGCTGTAAAGTAAGAATGCTTTCAAAAATATATAATGTCATTGTTATTTTTAATCAATTTCCAAAATGCAAAGTGATTGAAAAGAAGAAAAATCTAAATCAAATAATTCTTTGGTTTGACCAGTGTACCTAGAAGAACTGATGCTGTTTTGAAGGCACAGTATTTGAAGGAACTCAGCGGGTAGGTTGTTCCAAACATCTTGGAGAACTAACCACAGATCCTCTGTGGATGTAGGCTGCCTCAGATCCTTCTGTCTCTTCACGTAATCCCAAACAGACTCCATGATGTTGAGATCAGGGCTCTGTGTGGGTCATACCATCATTTCCAAGACTCCTTCTTCTCCTTGTTCACCGTTAAATATTGTGTGGTTTTTTTGTCAACACGTTTATACACTGTTGAACGTTCTTCGTCTTGCCTTCAACACATATATGTGCTGTTTGTAGCTTACAGAAAGCTATCAAGCTAGCAGCACAACACTTGAAAGCAGCCAAATTTATAACGTTTTCCTCAAGTATTCATTTTTTGCACCCTCTGTGCCTCTTGCCTTCCGATCCACAGAGCCTAATTCACTGCACTTGGCAGCTGTAAGAAGTTTCCTAATTCTAGAGAGGAGCAACAAACACTGGTAGCTGGGGTTCTGTTGTGGCTCTGGGAAAACCAGCAACAACCCAAACTTGCACCTCGAAAAAAATACAGTTCATAAAAAAATACACTTTCTGAAATGGGTGTATTTTTTCTCTTTAGCTACCTAGCTAATACCATTCTGTAAACATCAACCTTTTTTTAACCAACCCTCCATGCATGTATTAATGAACACACTTTCACTCTTGTCTTTGTTTCAGGTCTTTCCAAAGCAGAGACTCAGGCTCTGACAAACTACGGCAGTGGAGAGGACGAGAATGAAGAGGAGGAAATGGAAGAGTTTGAGGCTGGACCTGTTGATGTCCAAACATCCTTGCAGGCTTCTGCTGATGGACAGGCGGAGCAGGAGGTCAGTGTTATAGTTAGTCACAGGGAGACTGTCTCATAAACAACCATAACTTGGATTATTCACAACACATTTATATCAGTCTGACTTGTAACTGTGTCATGCTTCAGGGGACAACACACAGTGAAACCCAGGAGACCAAACCTGAACAGAGGAGCTCAGAGAACGATGACGGTGAGGCCGTCTTGATATTTTCAGCGGAAACTTCCTTCAAGCTTGAAAATGTCAGACTAGCTTTTTGTCTGATAGAAATCTGGTATTTTTATACCTTTTGTTTGCCCATCGCCCTTTTATCACATAAGATTTTTTTCTTTTGTTTCTCAGAAACAAACAAGTCAGCTGGGACTGTGGATTCCACAGCAGTGGAGCGCGACATGGCTGAGTCCCAGAGTCCTGAGGAGGAGAATAAAGTTGGAGCAGCTGCTGCCTCAGAGGGAAACTCTGCAGTCTCTGATGGTCCAGACATCCCCAAGGAGTCAAACACCACGAGCAGCCCTGACACAGACTCGCCCGTCATGATCAATGTAGATGTAAGTCAAGGGCATAACATGCTTACTTTAATTAAAATATCCTCCAGTTAGTAGAGTTTACCAAAATAGCGTGTGCCTTTTCTCTGGAATGAAATCACCATTACTCACCAGTAAACACTGGATACTTTGCGTTGTTGTGTACTGATTTTATTCATATTATTGATGCAGGAGATGGGCTCTGGTAACACCAGTCAGAAATCTGATGAAGAAGACTTTGTGAAGGTGGATGACCTGCCACTGCAGCTTACAGTCATGTGTGAGGTGTGTGACCGCTAACATGATAAGCACTCATAAAATAATTGTATTTGGTGTTAAAGATCCAGTGTTTGTCCTGTAATTTAGGCAGTCTACTGGCAGAATATGGCAGGGATGTAATATAATATTCATGAGTGAGGCTGTGGTGATTTGTCAATGTAATTAACATCATTGATTATGGAAATATGTCAGTTTGCTGCGCCCAGTCAAAGCATGGATTCCCCCAGAGAAAAGGCAGCAGCTAAAAAGTCTTGCTGACGATTATCTAAAGAGTGGCGGGTATTTTGGACAGAGACTGAACGATGTGGTGCTCTGTAAGCTCTGCAAATTGGACATGGCTTAACCTTATCTCAGCAGTGGGCTACAGCTGCTCTGCATGAACACTTCCTGTGAAAGCACCAGAGCATCAAGTCAGCAGAGACAGCGAGACAGAGACCGTCCTGTTTACTTTTTGTCAGCACCCAAGCATGACATATTAGGATTATCAACGCGCTCAACAGGTTTCTGTTAGTCCCTTAAAATTGATTTTCTAAATGTTTCTCCATCACCCCCATGTTAAATGGAATTTCTGCAACTCTGCTGTTATGGTGAAGTAACGTTACACCAGGCGTCACCTAATGTTGATACTCAGCTGTTTTTAAGAAAATGGCTTAAATCAAAGTCTGATGTTAGAGTCTGTAAATAATTTCAGTTATTTTCCTTTTCCCACACTGAAGCAAAAATACATCTGCTAGTAATTATCTTAACTGCATATCACTGCAAGGAGGAAATAAGTCCATGTCATAATATTTTAAGTTTTAACAAAAGGGTCTGACAAATAGGGTAGACGTTAGACTGGTTTTAAAATATGTTACAATTATTCTCATCTTCTTTATGTTTTTTCAGGTTGAATATAACATTGAAATATTAATGGGCCAAGTTTTTGTTATTTATTTGGGGTAAATGAATTGCTATATTAATCAAGTAACTAAAAGATAATCTTAAATAATCTGTAAATTTGGTGTTAAAGTAATCAACTAATTGAAAAAATAATCATTAAATTAAGTGTATACTTACCTTAGAATGACCTCAGAATGAACCATTTATATCCACAGTAGCCCAGACTGAACAAACCAAACACTCAGAAAGGGCCTTTCAAATTTTTTGTGAGTTTTGCAGCCACCATAGCTTCTTCTACACACTTGGAAAGGAAGGGAGGGGTGAGATGAGCAGAATGTAGTTGGTTGCAAACTGCAGCCTCACAGCTACATGCCACCAAATCCCACACACTGGTCCTTTAAAGCTAAAACATGTACGATTTGTGCATTAAAATGTCTAAAAATGCTGGACATATGCTCCATATTTTGTTGTGTACTTGGATTATCCCAAATGTTTCCAGCAATGCTCAAACCCAAATATGTAATTTATTCAAGTTAACAGTCTGTTTGCTACAAGCTGTTGCTAGTTAGTTGCAGGGCAAACACAGGATACATAGAATACATAAGAGAGTGAGGACAGAAGTTGGTGCACATGATGAAATGTAACGTGAGCAAAACATCGATGGTATCTCATCCATGTCTGAGTCATGTTAGATAAGTTTTTATCAGCTGAGGTTGTTTGGAGTTATTTAAAGTGAAGATAACAGCTCCCATGATCGCACACCACTTCACAACGACAACAAACTGCATATTCTGTAATAGTTTTAATGTGAGAGACTCCTGGTGGCAGAATTTACTAATTGTGTCTTTAGATTAAAGGGAAGTCAAGGTGTAAAATCCCTGTGGAAACATCTAATGATAAACTGTGTGATTTAACTTTAGGAGGAACTACAGAAGAGAATAGTGGAGGAACAACAGAATAACAACCTGTCTGTAGAGATCCTCAATGGGAACACTGAATCGCTGACCGGGCTTGTGGGAAATGCACATGCACTAAAGGAACCAGGTATGGATTACAATCCTCTGTCCGTTGGTATCACATTTCTGTTTGTGTAGTTGCCAAACAGCCTACTAAGGCCTCTTGTAACCATGTTTACATCCACGCAGGGCTGAGCTGCTATTTCTGTTTGTGCATCAACTCTCATCCAACCCTCTTAGAGTAAATTATGTTTCCCTTTGTCTTTTTCAGACACGGTTGGTGCCCAGAGCGTGTAAAGATTTATACAGATGTCTCAGTCTACTGTTTTTAGCAACACTATGCTTACACCCTCAATCTGCTCTGAATGCATGATTGTTGATTGTTTATCTGCTAGTTTAAAGGAGCAAAGGCTCATGATATTGGTCACAAGTTAGCTGTGACTCAGACACCCAACAGATAAAACTAAACATCTGCACATAATCAACACTTAGTTCATTTTATTCCTGAATGTTTAATGTGATTTATGGGTAATCTGGGGAGGGGTCGTCTTTATGCTGCTGATTACTGACAGTTAAGCCTCTGTTTGAATCTTTTTAGTACTGAACCTCCTCTTCAGATCCGCCTTAGTTTCTTTCTTGGTTCTGGGATCACTTATGACATGAGTTGTGACTTTTTTAAAAATGTTTTATTTGTCTTGGCCTGGCCTTATTGCTGTACAGCTCGTCTTTCTGCACTTGATTCCTAATTATAAAGAGATTACAGTAGGATGGAAGTTCAGCTGTAGCCTGGCTGACTTCAGCTATTTGTCTCTCCAGCTTGAACACTGTTTTTTTCCTTTATATGAGAGCTCAAAGCTCAGACTTAACTTTTATCCCTTCAGACACATCTTTATATACTGTTACGTTCTGTTGATCGTTAATCTCCATTGATTTTCATGTAATTAAAATGTTGACTACAATAATAAGTTTTAAATAATAAAATGCTGGAACTTTCAAAAATGGTTGTGTGTTAACAAATTTTGTATGAAATGTAATTAACTGTGTGGACCTGTATGTTTTATCTATTACTTGGGAAAATAATCGTTAATTGCAGCCCCAAAGAGAAATCTACAACAACTTAATAGACCTTGAAACAGAAGTAAGAGGGTAAACACAGATTTTACTAATGATACTAATTAAGGTCCTGTTCCATTTAGTCTAGAAGAGCCTTTCCAGTGAGCCAACACAGCAGCACCCTGACTCTGTTTGACCTTAATTAGTATTCATAACATTCATTCATAACACCTGTGTTTACCTGACTAGTTCATGCCAAAATGGCTGCTGTGAAAAAGGTTAATCTAAAATCTAAGTGGCTCACGACACAAAAATGTTCAGAAACAGGCAGAACCTCATTTGGGAATCATTTTATTAACAGTCTTTAAAAATAAAAAGGAAGTGGTCATATATGAGGTACATTTAACAGTATCAGTGCTTGAAATAGTCAGTCATGCTGACACAGACAACTTAGCTTTTGTCAACATTTTGAAAACAGCTAAATTAGGATTAAAAAATAGACTAAAGCAGGGCCACACAGTGTGAAGGCACAAAACGGTGAGTGTGGGTTGGATTCTATATAAACTGGAACAAAGTTTTACATTAATTAAATTTTAAACGAGCATTCATCTCAGATCTCTAAGCCCATGTTGAGCTCCACTCAGACAGACTCATCTTGCAAATAATACATAAATAATTACAATAAAAAATTTGATTCACCTTATTACCAATTTCCCTCATAACAGAAAAAAAGAGGATTTAGTATTTTCACCAAAAACAAAATAACAGTGTTGTCAAGACAAACTTTGGTTTAGGTGATTTGTTGCTGTGCAAACATTTAAGGGAACAACCTCAAGTTTAGTACCAAAATCAGCTGAGCTAGTCCCCATCACAGCTTAGCCATGCATTTACACACCGATCAGGCTTCAGTGGTTGGACTGTTACCAGGGCATGCAGGGGTTCGGGCAGTCACGGATATACGACTCCAGTTTTCCCTCAGACACTTGCATCAGTGTTGTGTATGTGGTCAACTGTGAAAAACAGTGAGAGAAAGTTATTTACCCTTTTTAATTTTTTATTATTTTTCATTAATAAAAACAAACCTCACTAAAGACTCACCTTGTTGAGGACGGGTTTTGTTGAGAGCACATCATACAGCGTCTTCAGTGAGATGTTCTAAAGGTGAAAGGTCAAAGGTTTTTGATCGCTGATTAAACAGGAATGTAACGTGTCAGCTTTCGGACCTAAAAATCATGACTGAGCTTTATAGTGATACTTTGGATTATCTGATGTGGGGGTGTATGAGGTACTCGTCTATAGTCAGTGTACAGTCTACAGTTAATGATGGTCGACACGCCGGTTTGGAGAAGCAGGAGGAGGAGCAGTGTAGGAAGCTAAGCAATGTGCAAACCTGTTTAATATAGTGTATGCTATATTTAGAATATTTTCACCACTTTACCTTGCCATCAGACAGCCTTTTCTGGTGGGAAACTGCCGTTATATAAGCTAAATATCACTCTCACCAAACCAACCAGACTCTGGCAAATATCAGTATATTTACTTCACAGAACATTCGAGTTACTGGTCTACTAGTTAGTTAGTTTGAATTCACCAAAATCACGTAATAACAAAAACAAACTAACTGATTGAGGCAGCGTTAGACCAACAACTCCCTTGTTCTGTGAGGTAAAATTATAGGTTTTGCCAATGGAGTCTGGTGGCTTTGCAGAGAATGAGATTTGACTTGTATAACATTGGTTTACAGGTAAAAAAAACACAGTCTGAAAGCAAGGGTAAGTGATGAAAATATTTTTACTCCATCTACTGTATGTAATACACTGACTATGAATAAGTACCTCATACAACCCCACTTCAAATAATCCAAACTTCAACTACATCTGAAGAAATGCACAGAGACGGTGCCAAGTGTGTGTCTCCAGTACTCACTTTCTGTGTGGTCTGGTTCATACACTTCATGGCAGGAGTTCGGCGATCGTCCAGGAACAAAGGCTCCTTCCAATGATCGTAGTTTGTCTCCAGGACATACCAGCGGCCCAGCTTCAAGTCAATCCTAAAGTACAGTTAATTTAATAAAAAACGTCATCATGTGACATGCAGCAGCACCGAGGAGCTGATTTCAGTTAAAAATCAGGTGACACGAAACCAAAGCTGTCATCAGTTCCTAGTTGAGCAAGTGGTGTTTCACAAGAAAAGTTGCACCATTGTGACTTCTGAGCCACTGACAAAAGGTCACAGTCAGGCACAAGCTGAGGTAAATCAAATTTTGTAAGTATGAAGTGTATATTAATCCAGACATACACTGTTTAGATTAAAAGAACAGAATGAGCTGCAGTACTTACTCCAAGATGTCCAGACTAAGCAGTCTGGACCTGGTGATGATGCAGCCCTGGCCGGTCTGGTTTCCTCCCAGGATGAAGTAGGCCGGAGCCAGCAGTTTGGTCTGAGCCAGGCGAGTCTTGGCCTCCTCGTAGCTGGTGAGAACGGGACAAGACTCATTGTTGGGGACAGAGACGTCGTCACTTAACACGGAGAGGCAGCACTCAGTTTTAATGCGCCACAAATCTGGAAAGAACTCAAAGCTTCAACTCTCAG
This sequence comes from Lutjanus erythropterus, assembly GCF_056507025.1. Classification (NCBI taxonomy): domain Eukaryota; kingdom Metazoa; phylum Chordata; class Actinopteri; order Lutjaniformes; family Lutjanidae; genus Lutjanus; species Lutjanus erythropterus. Next base: position 12,887,027 of record NC_139319.1, on the reverse strand, counting down.
TTCTTTAAATCATACAGTAACTCTGTGCTACTGCCTTTCATTAAATTAAACCCAGGACTATTCATTCACCTCTGCTCTGCAATGCATTCTAATTTTTATCCTCCCAATTAATTTAATTTAGTTAATTCAATTTTTATCCTCCATTATTTATTACTCATTTAATCCTATTTGTCTTTTTGTATCACCTTGTTTTTCTTTTATATCTTTTATCAATTCTGTTTTATGTTGAGTGTTTGAGTTGCCTTGTTGTTAATTGTACTGTCCAAATAAACCTGCCATGAAATTGACTGATTATTTTATTTACAGTGTTTTACTTTTTAGGATCCTGAAAGTACCCTGTGGAGCTTTCATTGTAATAAAAGTGTTTTTTTTCCCCCACATTTATTTGCCAGCAAATTGCATAATCTAAATCCTTAAGAACTAACAAACACGTTGAGCACATTTTCTACCCAATAAAAACATTTGCAAAACCTTTTCTTCTTCTTTGGACACTTGAATTCCCTACATCCGTTTATGGGATACTTCGTCTCCTCTTACAGTCGTATACTGCAACGTTTTACAGCCCATTTCTGCCATCAAATAAAGACACGCATTACTGTCCTGCTGTGCAACGCCAGTGGAAGAACATAAAATAAAGTACATTTACTCAAGTGCGATTTTGAAGAACTTGTACTTCACTTGTGTAATATGTTTACTTCTACTTCACTACATTTCAGAGAGAAATATTGTACCCCACTTCGATTATCTGTTTTTAGCTTTTTTTTCATTAGAAAAGATATGAAGTGCTTATAAAACATATTTTGTTATGAATCAAACTACTTAACAGTATACACAAAAACAGCTGAAATGCTTAATCCACTGATCGATTAGTTGATTGGCACATTTTACTGATCATACATACTTTTACTTTTTATACATTTTCAATGCAGGAATTTTACTTGTAGTGGAGTATATTTTTATAGTGTATCATTAGTACTGTTACTGAATTAAAGGATCTGATTACTTCCTTCATCACTGTGATTCTTCATATGCATGCAGCTAGAACATTAACTCCACAATGTCCCTTTAAATATCAAAAAGGAAAGTACCTGTTTGCATTTTCTAGGACCGAGCGAGTGAGAAAGCTCATCCACATCCCGTCTCTCTTCCCCAAGATCCACTCCAGGATTCCTGCATGTCAACAGACCAAGATGATCACAAGTAATCACAAAAATGATGCAAAAATAGCGCTGAGCAAAACAGTTATTCACTCACCGATGTATCCTCCATCGAGGCTGAAACGTTCGTTCATGGTCAGAGTGAAAACGTGCTGGAAAGAAAGAAGAAAAACCTTTCTTATACTCCGGACTGTGCGAGGAGTTTACACAACTCATCAGCTGTCAGAGATGTTTAATGATCTTTGAATCTTCAGTTATTTAAACTAACTGACTCACAGGCTTGATGCCGGTCAGCATGCCAACATATCCAGCAAAGTTTGTCGATTTGAAGACAGTCTGGTTGTTTCTCTTGAAGTCGAGGTTGACCACGAGAGGCTTCAGCTTCTCACTAATGATCCACGACTTGTTTTTCACATCCCAGCTGTGAAGAGGGACAAGTCCGTCTCATGAGATCTTATTTTACAGAATCAGAGTCAAGACTGTCAAGCTTACAAATTGGGATTTTGAGGGTGATTCTTACCCCATAAATAATCCAAAATCCAGATTTCTACCATGGATGAGGTTACCTGTAAGAGAGACAAACCAAAAAGCATTTCAGTATTGATGAAGCCTTATCTTAAGTTAGTTAATCAATCTGCTCCTGGACGATGACCCACCCTTATCATCTTCTGCAACAACTGATGTGCACACAGTGAACACCTCATAGAAGATGTTGAACAAGACGACTTCACCTGGATTTTGAAAAAAGCGCAGTGGTCAGTGAGGCATTTTTGAAAACCAGTTACTTAATAGGGAGTTAAAGGGTCGTGTAGTGCTATTTATCCATCTAGATTGTTTTGGTGAGAGTTGTCAAATTTTAGAGATATCAGGATTTGTGGAATTTGTGTGTTCATCACAGGGCTGACACATAGAGATGCTCACTTTCACACCTACAGGTAATTTAGAGCTACCAGTTAACATATTATGCTGCATGTCTTTGGACTGTAGGAGGAAGTTGAAGTACCCAGAGTATGCGGACATGAGGCGAACATGCAAACTCCATAAATTTAAAAGAAAACAGCAATGTCTCTTTCCAGAAATCATATTTGCATGCATCCAACTTATGGATGAGACAAATGTTCTTCAATTATACGGTACATCAGACTGGCACAGATGGGTACTCTGCCAAAACGCCAGGCCGCGTCCCCTTTTGGAGGATAGAAACCTGGAGATCCCACAGACAACAATTCAACTGAATGTGTTTTTGAATAACAACTTTGACAGGTTTGTATGAATTCATGTCTAGTTAAACAAACCTTTTGTTTTACAGATCTGTCTGATAATTATTCTGTGACCTTGCCTGAACCTGAGTGTCTGCCCCATTTTAATAAACGAAGGTTAATCAGGTCAGCCGTCGTGTCCCTTCAGTCTTTTACTTTCCAAGTGGATCAATGAGCCAAACACAGTGGTCACACACTTATAACACTGAATTAATATTGTTAGGCTTAATGATGCCTGTAAATAACAAAACCTGTCAACTGTTGATCTGAGCGAGGCTGAGATTCAGTCAGAGATGAAGCCTGATGCTGCTTTACAGGCTCACACTCAAACTAATGTTAGCTGTCCAACAGCAGGAACATTTACCGTTCTCTGGAGGCTCATAAATTATTACTGCTGTCTTTTTGGTACCTTTTCCTTCCCAGGTAGATGGGAACTGAAGATTGTTATGAATTCATAGGTTTACAACCTCCTGCACAGCAGATTTTTGCCATTTTTCCATCTCTCCCATTATAAAAAACCTGAGTTTTCCCCCAGAAGGAGGCGTGGCCTTGCCGACTCAGGCTGGATGACGTTTTGCTGGTCAGATGTATATTTGAGAGAAGGCAGACGTCTTTATGACTGATAAAGATGGGGAAAAAAATGATTCTTTGATGCAACATGACGGAGACGATTCTGCACAAATGTCAAAAATGGATTTTCTGAATGTTACATAATAACATGATGTTGACAGAATGCAAAATGCAGAACTCAGCTACAGCAGCATCTGGACAGTCTGCAGCGTCCACACACCAGAGTTGTCTTGTAATTCACCCTCACAAAAGGCAGTGGCTGCCTGTCTTTTAATTACCTTTGTGAGACAAACATTAAGTATATGAATATTTTCCACTCCATCAACTCTAATTCAACTCTGTGGCGAAGAAAATAACTGTGCTCAGTCTGTTTCATCTCAAAAACCTTGCTGCCTGCTCTGCATCTTGGACGGCGATGACTTTCCCCTGACCTAATGGTGCAGGAGAGAGGCAGTTAACTTTAAAATAAAAGGGCCGCAGACCATTTCTCTTAATTGCCAGTTATGTTTCATATTGTTTCAAATCACTTCCTATCAGTGGAAAAAAACACTGACATCAGTAAATGGTTTGTCACAGTATGATGGAGGAGGAGACTGAAAGTGGTGCCTCATTTTCTATTTATTCAATCAAGAATTGATTCTCAAAGTGGATACCAAAGAATCTGAATCTAATCAAGCTGTGAGATTCCCAAAGATTCCCAACCTTCTCCAAAGCAGCAAACTCTGCAACTCACACCAGAACTAACTAGATGGATAAATGTCACCACAGGAGAGAGGAAGAAATATGTATTTGTGATTTCTTACCAAGAGGAACCCCTGAAACAGCTGCAATTCCTTTGATTTCATCACCAAAAGGGTCTGGGAGTGTGTTCACCATCATAGGCTGCAGAACCCAATAAAACACACTGAAGTCATAAAACCTTTCACGACAATAAAAACACATCAGTTATTCTGAGGAAAACAGTCCGGAGAGATGAAATGACACTCACCAGTGTGATGTCGACCAGCTCTATCAGCTTCCCGCTGGGCACAAACGCATTAGCCAAATCTTTGATGGCCTGAATCATGTTGACCAGCTGAAAGGAAAGAGTCCATGAGCAATAAAAACTGATATTTTTTATGAGCCTAGTTTTTTTTTTTTTTTAAAGTACTTGACAGTGTTCTTACGTCTGTTTTTTTGTCAGTGATCACAGCCGCCCATCTCTTGCTTGGCGGTAAATCGAGGTCCACTGTGTACCAACTGACACCTCCTTTGAACCTGATTAGAGAGGAAAAACTGTGAAACTACTGAAACATTATGATGCAAATGAGAACATCCTATTCACAACATCACTGATAAGACATCTTTTTAAAAAAATGCTTGCTTTAAATTTCAGTAAGGCACATAATTCTCAGTAAATCCTAGTTTAATCTAGTGTGAAAACAAATAGACAATAAGTTTGTTAGTTACATTAATCTGCATTTTGATCATTTTAGCAAAGAAAACCTACCAAAGTTTCTGGCCTCAGTGTCTCAGATACACAAATTGGATGGTTTTCTTTGTTTTATAATGCACTGACTTTATATCAGTGTACAAACAAGCAATGTGAAAGTGTTATCTTATGCATTTTACAAAATTTTACAATGTTAAATTTAATAAATAAATCCAAAATAATCGAGAGGTTGATTAATAATTACAATGAGTGTTGCAGCCTGAGTTTGATGCTCTAAAAATGACCAATGACCAATGTGCTAAAAATAATATGCTGCATTCACATGCTGAAATGAGTTTTATGCAAAGGGAAAGAGAAAAACTGATGTAAAAACAAAAAAATATATAATTGGTGGTTTCAAATTAGACAAGTAAAATTACTACCATCATTGTTTTTAAAGGGAACATACACGTACCTCACTGATTTACCCAATTTACTACAGAATTTCCAAAAAAAAATAAAATAAATAAAGACATGCAGACTGGCAGGCAGGACAGATTATTAAAGACTGGTCAAAATTGGTGCTGCATCAAAGGCAGAGACCCTCTACTTTTATTCCCTATTATGGCTCAAACTCCAACACTGGATCCTGCTCTTAACCTATAAATTAATGACATCTTTTTTTGAAATTCTACCTGAGCGAACACCCACACCTTTCAAATTCCAAATAGCCAACTTTGAAATGCAGGCTTTCTGTTACACATCTGTTTTCTTTAATCCTAACAAGACTACAACAACAGTTATCAGTTTCCATTAATCTGCCAATTAAAAATGGAAAAGAACATAAAAATATTTTAAAATGTATCCGAAAATGCATGTTCTATACTAAGTCTTTCTTTAGCTTGCTTTTTGTGTTCGACTAAAACCCAAAACCCAAAGATATTCTGTTGGCACGTATAACATTGCATTTGTGATGTTTTCCAGCTAATTTCTTGCCAACTGTCGATGACACTGCAGATATATGCACATATTTTTTTTCCAACATATTATTATGCCTACTCATACCATGATGGCCCACTGGCAGATGCAGACATAAAGTCCAAAAAGTGTCATCTTATCAGAAACACTTATTTTGGGCCGATACAATATTTCACTGAAAGCTTTTATCGACTGATACAGATGATGTGCAAATATTATCGTGCATCGCTTATGCAAAACAAACACAAAGCAGCATACAGTCACATTTTACAAGCTGGAAACTGTGAATATTTAGCATTTTTGTGATAACCAACTCAGGCCTGAATCAGTAAATCATTATCAAGATTGTTAGCAATTGATTTGATTTTCTGTCGATCATCTACTCTAATGGATCAATCAATTGTTCCAGAAAGCCAAGACAACTACAACTTTATACTACAAATTTCCTCCAGAATCACAGACGACATTATGCAACTGCTCAAAACAGGGGAAAGCAGGAGTGACACTCCCTGTGGTGCGTAAACTAACATTAAAGTGTCCAACTGGGGAAGTGATTACTACTCAATTACTCATCATTCAATACATTTAGGCATCATCCAGTCAATGAATCATGTCTTAAATGTACATCTCTTCTCCTTCAGCAGGGATTTTGTGACATTTGATTTCTAAAATAAGCAGCAAATATGTAAAATGTCCCTTCCAGTTTTTCTTTCCAAACAAACCCAGCGTGTGTTACAGGCGACTTGTGAATTTGGATGTTAAGGTTTACGAGGAGCATGTGAAGGTAGCACAGTCCAGACATGAAACACAGGCGTTATAAAACATGTCAGTAACTTCCACAGCAAACTAACTACTCAGGGACTTCATGCTCGTCCTAACAGTTTGTTTTTGACGATTACAGACTAATGTCACTTACGTGGGACCATTTGGTGGATACATATCAACCCGACAGTCTTCTGTATACTGTGGATAAACACATGGATATGTAGTTAAAAACACAGCCGTGCTTTGTCAAAACAATGCGTTAAACACCACAATGTTTGCACAGAAATGTCGCTTACCGGCGGTATAAACTGTGCCAATGTACCGGAAAATAAAGCCACTAGAATGAGAAGAACACAGTGACCCATTTTGAGGGATTTCAGGCAAACTGCTGTTCTTCCTCGTCGTTTTTTAAAAAAAATGAAGTCTGCTGCGGAAGGAGCTACTGTTTATCCCGTGACAGTGACGTAACTTTCATGCACGAGGGGGAAACCGGAAGCTCCCAAAGGCACATAAGACTTCTTTGTACAAATAAACTACAAATAATTCACATCCGTATTCAACAAATGTGAAATATGGATGGTATGTTTTCTTTTGTTTGCCATAAAAGCGAGTACATTTGACAACATGAGTAACGAAGTGATGCAGAACACCCCTCGAAACAGAGGCCAGTGGTTGTTTCCACACGGAAGTAAAAATAAATAACATGACTACTCATATGGATGGTTGCGTTTCCTCCTATGACACCTGCATGTCTATTAAAAGTGTCTAAACATATTTGTAAACCACAGTTCTGCCTCACCGAGTAACTTTGCATTTGGTAAAGTAATCGGTGCGATAACATAGTCCTAAATTTACTGTAAGTTTGTAGACTAGCATGCCCACGTTTTTTTCTTTATTTATGATTTTAAAAAAACACACAACGCATGGTATAAACATGAACAAACAGACATGAAAAAGTAGATCAAACTAAAACAGTCTGCCAGCTCACAGAAAACATGAATATATGCATGTCAATCCCTATGATAGTAATGCATTTATGTGGTGTCGGAATAATGGGAAAAACGATTTCCCGAATGGGAAACTTCACGTGAATGCCCCTTCAAAATTTGTTATACAAGTTCTGGTATTGTATAACATTTTTGGTCACACGTCATTTGTAATATTAAGTTCGTTCGTTGCTGTCGACATAGAGTGACTTAGATTAATTAGCAGTGATATTTATTAGCATTAACCCTGATAACATGTCTCCTACTCTACACTAATACCCCAGCATCCACGTTGTTTCCACTTAACCACTTAAACACACACCAACACACCAAAGTCGGAGTAACGACTTTCTATCTTGGAAACTGGGACCGTCCGAGGAGCACATGAATGCACCATAACTGTCCACAAGTGGGTTTAGGGTCAGAGGGTCCATACTACATAAACTGATTGAGTCACACTTACCAACCTTTAGACTTAAAAAAAAACATAGAAAGGATTTTGAACATTTGAGTTTGAGACTTTGTTTCCTGCATTCTGGTGACTTTTAAAGAATGAAAATAACAAGAACACATCAACAGCATTTCATGCTCATTTTACTGTCATCTCCCTGGAAATAATACAGAAAAACCTCACCCCTCTGCTGTGAACACACTAATATTCATCATTTTCCTTTCATTTATTTATTTTTTGTGTGCCCAACTGATGCTGGCAGAAAGAGTAGACGTCTGGAGTGATTCATACTTTTAGTACTTAAACACACTGTACAGTGTCAGAACAACATTGTGATCATGAAAAGAAAAAAAAGGTGTGAAATTTGTCATAAATCAGGAGAAATACAGAAGAATTGTAATCCTGGCAGGAAATAATGAGATGGCAATGAAACACAGGAGTCTCAAGGGAAAATCGGGAGTTAGCGCACCAAGTATGGAGTGGGTTTGAAGAAGGCCCAAGATGAAGACCAGAAAAAAAGAAAATCCAGCAGATCAAAGTACAATACAATAAACCCCTATACCATTAGTTCCCAGGTTGACACCTCTTCTTCCTAATATGATAAATAAAGGGTCCCAACATCTACAGAAACTTGGGGTGGACATTGGATATAGTAAAAAAATAAAAAAAATAGACAGGAAACCATGGTGTTTAGCCACCATTTTCTAAAGAAGAAAGGAGAAGGAATTGATCTCAACTCTCTCAGGAAAAAATCTTTTTGCCCAGTCCACATACTTTTTTTTTTTTATTATTGCACTTCATAAAACTACCAGCTTTTCAAATGTTTTTGAGTAAGATCACAAAAGAAAAGAAGAAAAAACAATCAAATATAGAATTTGAGAAAAGACATATGTAGACCACACTGAAACTATCAATGTTGGAGGTACATGAAAACTGTATGGGCAGCCAGATGTTCTGTATATACTCACATAATTAACATAAACCTGCGGTGAAAAGTTGGTGTCTTTACAGAATATGTCACAAACAGCACATATCTGAGGGAAGTTAACAGAAAAACAAAACAACATCAACAGAACAGAACTTTGCTTTTCTTTTTTCATGCCCCATTAATCATTTCACAACCCCTCAGATTTATCTGGAGAGGCCCAATTTCAAGGTTGGGAACCGCTGGACTAAACCAACAAACTAAAACATGTAACACCTCAGTCATTTTTATGCAGTACGAATGCATACTTTCGATACTTCATAATAAAATATAATGTATATTAAATGTCAGAAAGCAGCTAAAATGACAAAATCGGACATTCGCATCGTGCCAAAGCTCAAAGATACTCAGTTTTTAATAGCATGAGGCAAAAAACCCCAGCAAACCCTTACAAGTAAAAAGCTGGAAGTTGAAAATATTTGCTACCCTTTGCTATAAAAACAGCAAATGATTAATATTACATACTTTGGCAGTGAACCTGTTTTTTGTTAGGAAACCTTGATGCCAACATACAATATTAAAGACGATAGTGCGCTTCTGTCTTTGAACCAACAGTTTGAGGAAACCCCTGTTCTTGCTCCAACATGACAATGCCCTCATGCACAAAGAGACGTCGATAAAAATAAACTTTTTAAGGGTTGTAGTGGAAGAACCTGACTGACCCGCACAGAGTCCTGACCTCAACTCCGTCAGCTCCTCTGGCACTGTGAGCCAAAATCTGTGCCTGGTCTGTCTGATGCTGTTGGGACTAAACGGGGGCAAATAACAGCCGACAGGTTCCAAAAAAAAAAATGTAGTCAGCCTCAGAACAAGAGAGGAGGTTGTTACAGCAGCATCTTAATGCTCATGCTTTTAGAATATAATCAACAATCACACATAATGTTCACGTGTCCTCATACTTTTGGCCATGAAGTGTGCGATGCAGGATGGGGTGTTAATGTATTACTTTTTTTGGGTGACATTTATCTTCATTACGTCATGGCAAACCTGACACCGAACACTGTCAACTGATGGGAGTCACAGTATAAATAAATAATAGATTTTGACCTTTCATCAAAGGTCAGTTCTGGCACTTGTTTGCTCGAGCAGTATTACCATCTCAGTTATAGTTTATGTAACATTTTACTGACCACTCGATCACTCTTTGCAACTAAAAAATGTGGTAGAATCACTCAAAAACAAGAGACATCATATGACCAAAAGGTTTAACAAACAGCTGCTCCACAACAAAGTGAAGTGATGGTTAATTATTTACACAGAGCAGTCAACTGGGTCACCTGAATTCTATAAATGTCACCATCAAGATGAATCAAACTGGCTGCAAAAAAATACACAAAGACCACAAAAACTGATCTGGCCATGTCACTTTATTAAAAATATCAAAAAAAAAAACAACAACAACAACAAAAACCAGTACATAAAATGTCAGATCAAATGGCCAAATCTCTAAAATGAAAACATTTACAAAAAAACATGACAGTGATCTATGAAGTTGTCTTCACTTGCAGTACCTGTCTGCTTTCATTTTGCTTCTCCTGTAATGAAAACAAAAAGATGACATGTTACATTCAGTGCTGCAGTGTGTCTGTGCAATCTGTTATTGTTATTTGATTAATTCAATGTCCACGACTAAAATCAAATCATTTTGAACCTGAAATCAACGACAAACTAACTGCGTGGCATTTCTTTTCTTCTTTTTCTTCTTGGAAAAATATATTTCACTGCATTAGTATTAATAACTGATAATTATGTTTTTAACACCTTGTTCAGTCAGTGAATTAGCAGCTTTGTTTGGTGCTTCTGTTGACAAACACATGACAGGATAGCATGCATAAATTCTCACGTATCTTACTTGTTAAAAACTGCTAGGATGATGCTGTGAATACATTTTCACAATCTGACAGCATGAGACTACCTGAACTGTCTGTCTGTGATCTTTTACTTGTTCAAATGTCACATCTAATGCTGCAGAGTAAACACATTAAAAATGAATGGAGGCTGGTCCCAGTGCAGTGCGATTTGTTACGCTTTTATGTAACATTTTAGTCCTAAGCCATACAAATCTCCCTAATTCAGACGCAGTAAGTCTCCAGCTTCTTTTAAATCTCTTCTTAAAACTTTTCTCATTGTAAAAGCTTTGGAAATGTTTGATATATATTTTTATTTTCACACTTTTTAGTCATTTTTTTGTGTTTACTTCCTCTCTACTGATGTCTTTAGCCTTTATTCTTATATTAACTGCCTTGTCTGGTTTTATTTCTTTTTTTAAAGGACTTTGAAACATTGTTAAGAAGTGCAATATAAATAAAGCTCACCATTATATTTTATTAGTATTATTGTTATTATTATACAGGAACATAGATGTTGATGTTTTGGATGAAGCAATATAGTCCACATATTATTTTACTCAACATTTGAACTGTTTTCTTTTTAAAAACACTGAAAACATTTTTAAAAGCATCTCTTCAGAAGTATTTATAGTGATCATCATCTATCATTTTTTAAAACTACCATTAAAGGAAAAAAAAAAATTAACAGGAAGCCAATGAAGACATTTACGTGCACAAAATATTTAGGTTTTTACCTTTACTCCAAAAAGACAATAAGCTACTTTGCTGTTTACATTGTTAATGAAAATTAATATTCCTCCAATATTTCCATTTATATACAACTGTGCATACTTGATTAACTTAATGATGAAACAAACAGAAACAACAACAAACAGCCTCCCAGGTTCGGTGTTGAAATGTTTGTGCGTATTCAAAAACCTGTTAATATCCAAGTCTTTTATTCATGCTTAAAAGTAGATGCATTTCTCGTGCCAATCAGAAATGTGGGCTTTTGTGTTGTGCATGCATCTCTACTCCAGCCTTGCAAACCAGCCACTGGCTAGTGGGTTTGTTTATAACACACAGAATCTGGGATGACTCTTCCAAATGTGCTGTACACACGTCCAAAGACTGCTTATAAAGCCTGAATAATATCTGCACATCCCACATTTTAATCAGAAAATGCTACATTTGGGGACTAATTCAGAATATCCTAATGAAATATGCTGTTTACATGATCTGATATGATATTGAGAATTCACTTCCACATAATGTGGAAGGAGGTTTATAATTTTTTGTATCTAATACTCATAATTTGATCTCAATTACCAATTACTCAATTACTGTGTGAGATCACTGACAGTCACGTGAAAGTGAACCTGTCAGTGCAGTTTGATTTTATACCTTCATGTGTAAATTTCCATTACAGATGACAGAATACTAAAGGAAGAGTGATAATACAACAAATGTAAATGAGGTGTTCGAGAATAAATATATAATGAGCTTATTTTCACACCTGTCAAGCAAAGCCTCGTGGAACTTCCCCTCTGTTCTGGCTCTCTTTAGTGTGGAGGCGTCTTCCTCATTAACCCTGAGCCGCCGATCTTGAAAACTCTGAAACTTCTTCCTGTAAAAAAAACACACAGAAACATTAATAAGACAATTACAAAAGGGCAAATGTCTCATCGCTCAATTCACACGCAAATAAACACAGACTCTGAAGTTGTCACAACTTATCCTCTTTTGAGAGCTGACACTGAGCTCTAAGAAGCTACATCTGTAAAAAAAATAAAAAAAATAAATAAAAAAATCCAGATAATGAGCCCAAGAATTACCAAAGCAGAGTCTAAATGTTGACAGTGGTAGCAAAGTAGCAATAGGCTGAATGGCTAAGCCGACTAGCTGCCACAAATCAACATATACAGAAGTATTATTTAAATATTCAGCAAAGGGATCGGAGATAACAGTGGAATCTGCTAATGAAGGTGGAAAATCCTTTTTATTTCAGCCTGAAATGATACATGCCTCTAAATAAGCTCTGCCAGAAATGTAGCACAGTACCAGCGCACTGTGTGATAGACTGTGAGGACTCTATCCTCCTCCTCCTGTCAGTCAGTGAGCTTAAAATAATCTGTTATTCTAATGTAAGCAATCTCAAAAATATATTCAAATATCTGCCCAAACAGTGCTATAAACAAGCGAGGCATCCAATCAGAAACTTCTTTGATATTTAGTTTCTCTTTGCTCTGCCTGTGTTTTATGATTCCCGGGCTGCACTCCATCCTGAAAGGCATTTTAGACGCTAAACACTACATCAAGACACAGGCTCAAGGGCAGCCATTATCAACATGTCAACACGATGAGTCCATTTCCACAGCATTCATCTAAAACAAATAATAGAGTTGGAACACAAGCCAAAGCATGCCAAGCAAAAAACAGCTTCAGACATATTGCCCGGAAGTTAATAGGCCGCAGACGGGCCGTATATAAAACACTTGGAGCGTCAGCAGCTGAAATGTGGTGTTGCCTGCTTTCTCATCCCGCACAACAGCAGACCATCAATTCCATCTTTAAAGCCCGGGACTGATGAGGCGGTAGCTTAAAGGCCTGATCTCACATCCAGGGATGTGATTTTGTTGTCAAAGTCTTGTCGGTGCACACCGACACAATGTGGAGATAATGGGAAGGAAATCACAGTTTTTCCCCTCAATCAGAGTAAAACGCTCAGAGGAAGCTGAGAGGTACACTGCTTAAACCGTAAACCGTCAAGCTGTTGTGAAACAGAAGTATAATAATGTGACGACAGCTTAAAGACAAATATCACTGTAAGAAGTCATTGCCAACGTCTGAATAGGAGAAACAAGACAGCCAAAAGATACAGTATGTGCTACACTGACAGTAAAAAAATTCAATATATATTTTATCTGCATTTTGAAAAGGAGATTGCATTTCAATAACTGGATTCTCAGTGTAATAAATGAGTGAAATGTGAGTATTTTTTCCTCTTTGACATGAAGACTTGAGATATGCTGCCTTTTAAAATATTTTGCATACTTTATATTTCTTTATATTTATCTCACATTACAGCTAAACAGTGCACCAATCTATGTTTCTGCAAACATTTTAGACGAGTAATATGCAATTTTGTAATATAATTTTGATCCATGTTTGATCACCACTGCCTAGTTTGATCTGAGTTTTGTGAGCAGTGACTGTTCAGATGCCGCTTTCTTTTTTTCCCTGAACTTTATTAAGCAAACAAAGCACACGTTTGTTTTTCAACCCCTGCACCTCGGGGTACTCTGCTTCTGATTGGCTAGTACTCGTTGCCTCTGTTGGTTGGATTGGTTATAAAGACTGTTTTGAATGGATATGAATACAGGTTGCCTTGAGATTTTGGCTTACCCTGTGTGCCCAGTGGCAGTGAATGTTGCATACAGCACCTTTAAACAAAAGCCCAGGAATAAACACTGTTTGTAAAAACTTTAATCATTCTTGACAATATGTCAGAGAGGAGTTGATTACACTCTAATTTGTGCACATTAGATGCAGCAGAAAAAGGTCCACTGGCTCTATTACCCGACAGTTAATATGAAAGTGATATGCAGAGAGAAGCCAGTATGGGTTTCCTTCATTTGTTACTGAACTGGGCTGCTGATGTATTCAGTGAGAGCTGAAGTAATACACAGTGGAGGTTACGTACACGTAATTGACCTCACAAGACTTCACGTTGCCCCTGTCCTCTTCTGCAATGTCATCTTTACGCTTGGCCTCCCGCTCCGCACTCGATCTGATCTGCTCATCATTCAGGGGGGAAGAAAAAACAGAAAGAAAAGTTTCGCATTAAATATCAATACCTTGAACCCCCTGAAGCGAGGTCACGAACATTTTCCCCTTCCATCTCCCCAGTCAGGACCCCGCTGAGATTGCATGCTTAAAATGAAAGGATTAACATGCAACCTTGTGGAAGAACACAATTTACACATCACCTTCACCATCTCGTCGTCCCCCGCTGTCTTGCTCTTGGCCACGATGTCCCCACTGTCACTGTAGGAGATGAAACAGCTATTTGCTGCCAGGAGAGCCATTTTGCCCTGAGGCAGAACAGAGAGAAAACAGAGGAGGAGGCAGTAGATTAGATAGAATTGCAGTGGGATTGGTTGTTGTGACAGGCATGAAAGGTTGCCTGATATTTGATGTAAAAGAGTCTCAAGGTTGTGCCAGGCAGGTTGTTTATAGGTTCAACAAAGCATCAAGGCGAGCAGTGCGCTACAGTGATAAGGTAGATGCATCCTGCATAATGAATTAGTTGTTCCTGACTACAGCTAAGTGTTATCTCTCATGGGCTAAACTCCAATCAGCCACGAGGTGAGCCATGAAAGGCAGGGGGCAGCCCTAAAAAAAAAAAATAGTTCCTTCTTACATGATCTGACAAAACAGCAAAAAACATACATTTTTATTTCATACTTTAACACTAATTATTATTTATATGGCCATCTCTGGATTTACTTATACAAATACATTTTAAAAAGCAGTATTCTTATTACAAATAGACATTTATTCCAGGATTCTTTGCACTGTCATGCAGTCTTGCACTACTTAAACATACATTTGAAACCAGTGATTATTTCATTTATCGATTACTATGCTTGATTATTTTCTTGATTCTCACTTTATCAATAAAATGTCAGAAAAAAGTTAACATATTCAAATGTGTTGTTTAATCCAATCAAAACCCAGAACTATCCGGTTTATTATCATATGACAAAGAAAAGCATTACACAGTCTCATACAAGAAGCTGCAATTTTGCAATTTTGGCATTTCTGCTTTCTATTGAAGAGAAGATGACCGCACGCTCAGCCCCAATTATTCTGTTGTATAACTGACATTTCAGCCACACACGGTCTTTCTCAAGGCAAGTTCAACACGAGTACTAGATTCTGAAGCAAATTTCAGACGTCCTGTTACAATCCTTAGTAAGTATAAGCAGAATTCTAATAGTTTAAATCAGTGGACTAAAGTTTCTCTTAGAATCTGGTTTAAGGAACATTAAATCATCACTGAAAGACGGTCTAGACTGCTAAGATGGGTCTCTTTTGACTCGGATTTCAAGCCAGCAAGGTTCGATGGGAGGTTTAAATATTCGTATTGAATTGGCATCAATTGTCATCATTTGTTTTGTTTTAATAATGAAATAAAATTCATAAAGAAATGTGATACCAATTGAACTGGCATCTTTACTGACATATATAAAATGAAGAACAATAAGAAACAAAATTATACTCCAGTATTCAATCCACTGAGAAACACTTAACAAATAAGCTTAGATCAAAATGGGAGAAAGAATGTGGACTTGTCATTTCAGAGGAGGACTAGTCGAATATGTGATCTGTACAGTTTACTTCCACCAGTTCGGGTCGTTGGAGTTAATTCTGTTGGCAGAACTTGATCAGATATTTCACAACCCCAAAGTTAAAATGTGTCCAGACAGGTGAGATGGGAAGGGGTCCACACTGAAGGTCATGCAGAAAACAGCTGGCAGATCATTTTCCAGCCGTTCAGCCATACTGGCCGCTGGTAATAACAAGTAATACAAAATATTGTTGGAGATGGATTTGATGGTTCTTTCTCAACAGTCTATTTTGGGACAGCCATTATTGCAGCTCATCTACTGGTGTGAGACAAATATCTATTAAAGATGTTATTGGCAGCCAGCAAGAAAGTTGAAACACAAAAATGGTTACAGACCGAAGCTCTGACAAAGACTGGCAGGATAGAGACTGTGACTGAAGTTCAAAATACACAGGGAATTACTTTTTTCGATAAATCTACTGGTTGATAAATTTTTGCAGTACTGGGAAAAATGTATTTTGTCTTTGTGTCTGTGACCTCACAGAATCATCACAGATCTGTTACTGTATGAACTGACATGCACTTCCATCTGTATAACAACAGTGTGAATATACAGGCGACAACAGGTTGTTTTACTATATTTTTTTGTTTCTTTAAAAAATACAGCATAAAAAAATCAGAGTAAAGGGTACAAAGAACAGGGCACTTGCTTGTTCTCATTTCGCAATTACACAAGTCAATAAAGTATAGTTAGGAACCAGAGCTAAACAACTGAATAACACAACAACATTAAAAGATCACAGAACTGCAATGATTAATTGCCAACTATTTTGATAATCAATTAATCAGTTTGAGTATTTTTCTAGTTCAGCCTTAATTGTCCTGCCTGAAATTTGGAGTGCAGCACAGCAGAACCAAACAAAGTTTAGTGACTTTTTCTGCACCAGCATTGTGTGCAGGTTGTTAATTTTAAAAAGGGACAAAAGAAATCTATTTTGTTTGCCTACGCCTTGTTTTCTTTTTGCTGTGGTACTGAAAGAGGTGTTGAGTATCTTTTTTTAATTCTAGTCTTGTAACAAAGGGTAGACTTCTGGTATTGCGACATCTTTAATGTATATGCATTGTGTTTGTTATTTATGCCTACAATGGGTGGGAGCCCCCTGTGATTTAGGAGGCCCCCATTTCTGTCTCTGGACAGAGACCTTTGTAGCATCTCTCTCTCTACATTTCTCAATCATCTATTTCTACTGTCTGTAATCAGGGCTTAAACCAGCCATGGTTCTTCAAAAGTGGTACAGTATTGGTTGCCATAAAAATCACAGGACCAAGATGAGACAAAAGAACTTCATGAGGGTTGTGCCAGATGGAAAACAAGTCTTATATACTGAATTTGACACCAGGGTTAAATCTACATTATGGGCACCAAGATTAGATTGAACTTTAAAAGATCCACTCACATCCTGGAAGACTGGTTCCCACTGTTCCCTGGCGCCAATGGCATCAGAGCGCCCCACCACCAAACCCTCAGAGTTGATACCCAGGTACTTGCCATATCCAGACTTCAAGGCTATCCTGCAACAGCAAAAATTACCAAATCAAATTCTACAGTTGCAGTACACCGAAAGAGTTTTCAATGGCTCAAACAGACAACATGATTCAACTAAATTCAATTCAAACTTTATTTCAGACTCAAAAGAACATCCATAGTAATAAAAAAAGAAAAAAGGACTAGTCTGATGTTCATGGGAAAAGCCATAATGCGTTTTTATGTGACTTTACAGAACTGTTTTGTCCTCATGACAGGAAAGGTTAAATAACAGTGGAGCGTTCATCTGAGATTCATAACTGAAGAAAACAACGTGCAGTCCTCCACAAAGAGAGGTTGGCTGGGCCTGTGGAAGGGTAAATTACTATTGCACATCTAGACACTATAAAAATCCCCTGCAGAAGCCGGGTATTAAATCTGTTGGTGAAGGATTATCTGTGGATGCTAATGCAACGTGCCGTTCGTCTTTGCGTTCTCACCTTGTGTCTGACAGCTTGATGGCAGTAAACTGTTCTGGAGGGTCGGGTCCTTCATCATCTGAAACACATAGAGCAATGTTTACCTTTAAAAGGTTTTATGGTTAGTGTTGCTTCTCAAATGGCTTTATATTGGTCCGTCTGTATAGAGAATTATACTGCTTCTTGTGTTTTTCATAGTGTTAACATTTATTATTTCATAATGAAAACTCCTCTCTCTATTTGTTGCTAATTACTTACACTAGAAGCAAAGTTAGAATATTCTGTGATGCCAAATCTTTGACCTGTATCCAAATTCTGGTTACTGATCTTTTCTGATTTTTTTTAATATATTGTATGGGCTTTTTATCCCTTTATTTAGATAGGACAGCAGGGCAGCAAAGGGCCGCAGACCAGAGTCGACCCCACAGCCACTGCAGAAGACTAAAAGTCTATGTGGGGCAAATGCTCCACCAGCTGAGCTACCAGGCCGCCCTGATCTTTTAGTTTTGACATTAAAAGCATTAGCCATACAAAACGATCATTAAGTAGGGTTGCAAAATTAATCGGATACAAATCTCGACCAGGATTTTGGCTTCCCACAATTAAACGAGCATGACCGACTGCAATATTGACATTTAAAATGCGTGCTCCGCTCATAGAAAGCTCAGCTGCATTTCAAATGAAGTGCTTTTTAAAGCCAGCCACCTGCAGCGGCAGCCTGTGCACAATTTCCTGGATGTTGCGGCTGGATTCCAGAGTAGAAGATTTTGTTACAGGCTTCCTACTGCTTTGTGTCAAATTCAAGCACTTTTGAACTACTCAAAATGATTATTGCACATTTCATCACATTAAATCAGATGTTATTGTGCTACCAAAACTATCTTTTGTGATAAGATTCTACAGAAGGGTGGCAAATAAGAGGAAAACACAACAATGTTTCAAGAATTAAAATGCGTCACCTGTCTGTAAGTAGACTTGGCATCTGATATAACCTGAGTGAGCCAATATAAAACGATCACTCAATCATTAGACAAAGAAATAAAAATTCATTTTCATTTTCATTTTCAAGCCAACACTCATTGAAACAGCAACCTCCTGTCTCTGTTGTTATTTGTTTGCCTTCTGCTCACTGTTCCATCAGAGGCCACACATCAAAAAAGAGTGACAGATTACCCAGTGGAGTAGTCTTAATTTTGTGTGAAAGGCAAAAGCAATTAGGCTCTCTCTGACTTCTTTTATTTCTTTATCTAAAAAGCAAACTTCTCAGTCGGATTCCAATTTATTATGAAAGTTATGCAATTACAATTTCAAGCAGTTTCGGGCACTTCAACACTTGAAAATTAATTAATATACAACAACACTAGCTGATCAGATTGTACCCATAAAAGAGTTCAAAATGCACAAAACGGTTACAGGCCGTCACAGCATCAAGAACTGCGTTTTAAATTTCTTATTATTGACTTTTCACGATGCAAGTAAAAATCAATTTTTACAAATAAGGGCCAGTCTCATTTTAATGCACAGATTTGCACATTCGCAGGAATGCAGTACAACATGGAAGTGAAAGCAGCGCTCTGTTTACTTACATGTGAAAGTGCAATTAAAATATTTTGTCCTTAAAATTTATAAATATTCATACTCTCAATATTGATAAAAAAAATCATCCTGATTATCATTTTGGCCAAAATCATGACGCCCTGTCATTTAGTATTTAATTAATTACTGTGCAACAATCATGTGCCTTCATTAAAATGTGCATAATTTCTTCTCACACCAAGTTCCTTGAGACCTGCTTTCTGTTTTACTTATGCATTCTTTTAATTAATAATTCAAACCCTCTGGCTAGGTAGTGCTTTGCTAATCTGGGTCCAGTTCACCAGCACTGAGACAGTTGGAATAAGGCATGGAAGGAACTGTTGTGTTGCATTTAAATACTTTATTTTATACTAAGCTCTCCTGGGTTTCTCATGATTTCATAAGACTGATCTGCCTGTGATTAGGTCACTGTCTGACCTTTACAATACATCAAGCTTTTGCATAATTTGTGGCGTGTCATACGGGGTTCAGGTCAAGGGAGAGCAGAGCCTGTGAGACATTAACGAAGAATGTATTAATAAAGCAGAGGCAAAATGGGGCATAAAATGCTTATTCAAAAGGCTGATTATCTTTGAAATATGTCAGGTAGTGACCCTCAGAGGTGGCTGAGAGAACATCAGCGTGTTTCACAGGTGAATGCGAACAATTTTTTGCAGTTTTCTGTGATGCTGCATCATCCACAGTGTGGCATCTGTGCAGACAATCCAGTCAGGATGGGGAAATTTCTTATCTCTATTTCTATACTGCTAGCTCGCGTCCTCTTTCATCTCCTAGAAATGAGCTTAAGTGCATGCCGAGGATGAGGACCCACTTAGGGAATTGGGATGTTTCAATCTCCCAGCCATTTTCACTGGTTCTCACAAGACGTGGGCTGAATTAATTGTTAGTAGTGTCTCGTCCCGGGCAGACTGTTTCACTGAACACCACTCCCTCAGAAGTGCCTGGAGGCAGAAGTGAGTGAAAACTCAGGAGTTAGTTCTGTCCTTACCCTCAACTCAACCCTTGTTCAGCCTTTTCAGTCTGGTGTCTGGATTTACTACTTAAATACCAACTGCTTTGTGGACTAAAGGCAACCCCTCCTTCATCCCCTCAACACCTGGGGCCTACAGTAAATGTAACCTCAAAACTGAGTTCTGCAAGTTTGTCCAACTGTGGGATGAGTGAATACATGTAGAATTTGCATGATCTTTTACAACGGCCAGAATCCTACACAGTGCTATTTTTGCATTATAATCCTTCTTTCAATTTCCCCCAGGTAAAGCTCATCTCAGTAGCTCAGTCTGTAAGGACTTGGCCACCAGAGGGTTGCCAGTCCAAGTCAAGCTCTGAACGGAGAGGTGGACACCGTCAACCTCAAACTGCTCAGGACAGCATCCACCTCTCTTGAAGATTGCATGTGTACGTACAAGCCAACATATATTTAAAACAATTAACAATCAAGTAAAAAAAAAAAAAAAGATTTTTCCCAAAGGGTGATTAATCATCATCATCCTGGGTAAGGCCAGGTGATTCGGATCAGTATATTCATAAAAGATTTTTTTTTTTTTTTGTATCAGCATATAAAAGCACAAAGAAAAACATCTTTTCACATTTAAAAAGCTGGGACCAAATGACAAACTGTTAACTGATCGTCAAAATAGCAGAGCTGCACTCTAAAAGTCGAAGATTTGAATCATGGGTCAGACAATCCTCAGTTGACTAAGTTGTTTTTTCTTGTTGTTTTTTTTTTGTCAGACAATGTGCAGTGCAGCACAATTCTGTCCCCAGAAGTAGTTGCAGAATGAGCACTCTTCCATTCCCCCACATCAGTTGTCCCACCTTCTCGGAGCAGATGTGTGCTACGGGCTGCTGACAGATGTTGTTTGTAATCATAAATTGGACAACAGCATTCTGCAAAAATAGTCACATCACTATAAAATCCAAAGTCTTGGCCAGTTTAGAGCAACATTCCATGTTTCACTACAAAATATTACCTTAAAAAATACACATCTAAAATGTGCCTTTCTCCGGCTCAGAAATTTATCTGGGTTAAGGCTAAAAATTAACTTTTACATTCAAGAAATACTCACTGAATTAAAAGTAAATTGTTCAAATTCTCTGTAAAATACTGAGATCTTATTTCTCTGGCAATTATTTTGAGTGCAACGGGAATAATGTGACCTCGAGCAGTAGACCCTGTTGTCATCATACAGCCAGCAATGGCAGAGCCCTGACAACAAAACTAAAAGCCTCAGAAAATGTAGAAATTTTGGGTCCAAACATTAATACACACTGCTCTTTCATACACAGAAATAAATGTTTCATAGCAGAAAAGAAATTATAGAGTATGATAAATCAGGTACTCCCTATATAGAACTTTTCTACTGTGCTGAGCCAAGGTGATCAAATTGAACTGAATGAACCACCCGGCTCCTCTGAAGTCACTCCAAATGTGTCTTCTTACCTTTGTGTGGCGCACCCAGTGTGAAGAGCCCACTGTCCAGTGCATGGATGTACGCGTTGTTCTGCATCTCTATGGCAACTGTTCCAGTGATTTCCCCAAAGCTGCTGACAGACCACCAACCACCTGGTGAGCAGAAAAATCCATATCAAAAGGTGGAGTGACACTAACCCTAACCCACCACTGTGTCATTGAAAGCCATGGTAACATTAAGATTCAGAACCCAGACCATTTTTGGAATTGCAAAAATATTACTACTACCTGGAGCTACTAAACTTTGTAATGTATTGCATGGGAGAAATTATAGCAGTGCTGGTATTGAAAGATGTTCTTGTCTGTTGCATTATTTGTAATTTGACAACTGGAGTTTTAAAAAATCTCTTTAAAAAGTACAATCTATAAACATAACGATCGCCCTGAACCAAACATTTTAACACAAAGGCTGAATCTGCTATCACTCTCAAAGGTCTTCTAATATTTAAAAGTCTTGACAACAACTACATCCAAATTTCTGATCCTGTGAACACCATTGTTTTTTAAAAAACAACTTCAAGGCTTTCATGTTTTTAATGATGATCAGTACAGAATCATGAAATGCACTATAAAATTTCTTTTAAATTATGTATGTCAATAGACCTTAAATTTATGTGGTCATAAAGAAATCAGATTGGGCCTTGAACGTAAATATTAAATGATTTTGACATGCACATACCACAAGAGATATTTCTGTATTCAGTCAATTTAACTTTCCCCCCATGGTATTGCAAAGCATATAAAAAGCACAGCTTCTCTAAAAAATAATTCACTCCTTAATGGGGAGATTAACAGGAAATAAAGTCTGTTTGTTGACTTATGCAGTTTAGAAATACAGGACATACCAACAATGTCAGGTTTTTCTTCTTCATTTGTTGCTTTTCTCTTCTTATCTTTATGCTTCTTCTTTTTCCTGTAAAAAATATCATTAACATAAAAGTCTCCATTTGCATTTGCTTGCTAAATGTTTAATAACACAGGTAGGCCTTGCAAGTATACCCAAAGATTAAACCTCTCAGGTGGGCAAGTTAATTTGTGTAAAACGAATAAATTTTCCTTGAAAGTACAACTTCAAGCCTGTTGAAGTCAATAACAAATCTAAGACATGAGCTGCAGGAGAGGAATGAATCTTGCTGATTTTAAAGAGTAACTTAATGCTGGGCTGAAAAAAAACAGTGTTTTACTGCTCTCTCTAATTGAAAGTTTCTAGTCTGTTTTACCTCTGACCTCTGAACAGATATCACTGTTCGGTGTGGTCAGAAATGTACTCTGTTACACCTGTAACTACACCTGTACATCACTGTAGGGATGCACTGATTTATCAACTGAACATGTGTATTGTTCATTATTTGCCTTGATGAGTGCAAGCAGCCCATTGGCAAGTAGAATAACATTCAGTGGCCGATGTTTATCTGTTGTGTCGCATCAATTCTGCAATGATGAAATATTGTGTTGGTTATCTGTGGTCATACTCAGACTCAGGCTGCACTATTTGATTAAAAAAAGTCTGCATTTTTTGGTCTGAAATTGTGATTGTGATATGGAATGCAATTAGTGGAAATGATCAGTTTTGTATCACAGTTTTCATGTTCACAGACAAAAAACTATTAAAACTGTGGTGTTATATTTATTGAGATCTGTTCCAAACAAACACATTTTCTTTCATCTGGAGAACAAGATTTTCAGGCAAGGTCATTTATGCAGCACTAATTATAATGCTCTTTTCACACACGTTTTCCTTTTTTCAAAAAACAAACAAACTGCGATTTGGTTATTGCACTTGGCCATATAGCAATTTTATTGCTGCTGAGATAAATTGTGTAGACCTATGGGCTATCATTTAAATTAGCATTTTAAACATCCGTATCAATATCAGTTCAGAATTTCACAGTTCATCCCTACATCACTGCAGTAAAGTGGATAATTAAATGACTTGATGTCAGCAGAAACCAGTTATTCTTTAAATAGATTTTGTTGTGCTGAAACCTGTCCTCTAAATAAAACTTAGATTCTTTTTATTGACAAGATATTCAAAATAGCAAAGTGACTGATGTTTTTAAGTTTATTCATTGATTATTAGCTATTAATTAGTATCAAATAGTATTCGATTTTTTATTTTAGTTTTTAATTCACAAAGTGCTTCAGTGAGAGTCAATAGTTGCTTATTATTTGTCGACTCACAATGA
Organism: Lutjanus erythropterus; assembly: GCF_056507025.1. NCBI lineage: Eukaryota > Metazoa > Chordata > Actinopteri > Lutjaniformes > Lutjanidae > Lutjanus > Lutjanus erythropterus. The sequence goes on along the minus strand of NC_139319.1, from coordinate 12,863,024 downwards.
TGGAGCCTTCAATAATCTTCAATAATCTACACTCTACAGACTCTCAGAGATTTTTTCTCTGAGGTTTCTTGGACTTCAGAATCAGAGATACTTTATTTAATCAACGTGTTCTGACATATAGCTAATTAACATTACGAGAGTTAACATTAACAATGTCAAATCAACATATTTAAAACACAAGACGTGATGTGACATTTCGGCTGCTACTAAACCTCATTTGGGAAAATTAATTTAGTTAGTTCAAATAGAAATGTTTAGCTAACTGCTAGTTAAAGAAGAGGCTAGCGTGTTAGCTAAAAGTAAGTATTTCTAAACGGCCGAGTTTGATTTAAGATTTGCAACAGCCTTTGTTATTTCAACACAGTTAAGAATGGGTATATCGAAAACACACGGTAACTTAAATTAGTACACTAACTTGCTCTATGATACATCCATGGTGTTAAAGTTAACAACATTTTAGCCTGAGCTAGCTTTAGCATTGGTTATACAAACCCAGTTAGTTAGCCTTGGATAACACTGCAGATGGTAGCGATTAGTGGAATCAAGTAAAAGCAACACTTACCCTTTGTTCAGACCCTTTAAAACAAGTTTGGTTGATTTTACGTGAGAATATTCAGCCATGGCTTTACCTAGCGGGTTAGCACGACTACAAAACAGTCTGCAAGTTGTGTTTCCGTTCAAGTACGGCAGCCGCGGAGGTACAAGCAAAGTCGCATCCCTCCAAACCTCACTCCAATATTTCTTGCTTCTTTTATTTTACAGGAGGACTGTAAAAAAATTCGGCCACACAATCTATACCTACCACACTATCGAATTTCGGGAGTTATGCTCAGGATACTTTTATACAACTGTAAAGAACATTACAGGAGTGACCTAGAGATGGAAATACATGTAATGTACACTAATGCAATACAACAGTCACAATAACAGTGTAATCTAACGTAACAATTGTGCCTTTTTGTGAAACTATTTTCAATTAAATTTTAATTTGCTTACATTAGGATACAGGAACTTATCCAAAATGTTTGGACTTTTTGTTAAACCAAAAAAAAAAAAAAAAAAGAATATTGGTTAATGGATTGCTTGGGTTTTTAAAAAATTTTTTTTTTTTAGTTTTTGTTATTCGTTTTTAATTTTGTTATATTCAGTTTAGTTTCTGTTCAGGGGCAAGATTTAAAAAGAAATCATATAACAATCACCTTGTTAAGGCAAGTCATGTAGGCATCCCAGTCTCAATAAACAAAGAGCTTGGATAAACATGTGCACCAATGTCTCCTCATACTTGTGTTGACAAATATGACCAAAGTCTAGTTTTCAATTCTTTTCAGTGAAACAAAATGTTTTTTTTTTTTCCAACATCTAATAGCATTTTTTTTTAAGTTTTAGTTAAGTATAATAACATTATAACTTTAATTCAGAGATGTACTTTTCTTCCCCTTTTATTGTGAGTTACACAATCTACAATCATGCTACTGCACACAACATATAATTCACATTATGTAGATTCTCATGGTTCCCATTATCTTTGTTCTTGAGTTCCTGTTATACATACAAAATGCTTCTTTGTTGGGGTGTGAATTAAGTTTGGTTAGGAAATCTCTACCTGTGACCAAATGAGAGTGAAACTCCAGAGACAGATTATAGGTATCCAGGTAGACCTTCAGAGGATAGTTATACCTATAAAATATCCCCACAGGTATCTGTGTTTTGTCTTAATGTGCATCTCTGAGTGATTTTTGAATATCTCTACTCTAATATACATGCAAGTTAACTTACAATGGAATGATCATTGCTGTCATTCAAAACCACACTGCATCACATTGACGAAATAATTTATTTATGATTAAATCAACAGATCATAAATCATAGGAGACATTTTATTTCACACTAAATCAGAATTGAGGTTGGAGTCACAAAAAGTGGCATTTATCTCTTCTTGCCAGCCTGTGCACACACAAACACAATACACACGCACACAAACACACCAGAAATGTTAAATGTTCCCTGAGTCAAACCCCTGAGACCCTTCCCTCCAAATAGTCTCACCAATCACCTGGTAAGGTAGGCAGGTGGGTTGACCTCGAGCATGGTGTCCTCACATAACTGTATATGCTAATGTTGTCTCATTTAGCAGGAATGGCCCAATCAGGAGCCTCTGACAGGAGGTAATAAATCATTTGTGGACACTGTCAAGAAGTAAAATAAATTAGACAGCGCCCTGTGTTATCTGCTCACTGCAGTAAAACTCAACTGGTAAGAACTCAATCAAGTAAAAAAAAAAAAGTGTCCAGACTCGAATAAAAGTGATGAAGGCTGCCTGAAACCAACCAGACTCACTGTAATAACTCCAGCAGCACAAAACATCTTCGTCTTAACTGATGCAGGAGAGAAACTACAGTAATACCTCAGTGAGACTCCTGCTGCTGCTGCTGTGTGAGGAAAAGTTGGTTATGGAAAAATAATCTGGTCAGAGAAGTCTGGTAAGCTTTAAGGAAGTTAGCCAGTGGGGTTTTCAAGAAGTCATGAATCAACATTTTACTCTGCCTGAGCCGAATCCCACTTGTACTCCCTCTGTCATTTGTCAAATTCAATGATACTTTGACAGCAATCCCTGTTGTTGATGGGATTAAACAGTCATCATAACTGTACAGAGAGAGCTGAGTGGTTAAGCCCATAAGTACTTAAAGAGAGCGGAAGGAAGACGAGTAAAATGGTAACACACAGTACCTGATGCTACAACACCTGATATTTAAAACAGTGGTTCTAAAATAGGCGTCCGGGGGCCTCCAGGAGCCTGTGGCATTCCGCCAGGCGGTCCGTGAACAGATTCATTCATTTAAATTCTAAGAACATAAAAATATCTATTTATTCATTTTTTTTTAAAGCTGTAGTAGGTACAAAGCCTAGAAAATACTTGATTGTTGAGTCTCATCGCCAGGACACGAGGTAGGTTTTGTTTCTTCGTCCCAGGCCATTCTTGCCAGACGAACACCTGCAGGTGCATGGAGGTGTTTCCCCCATAGATTCAAGTTTTCTCTCAAAGGGACGTGCACGTGCGGCAGCACTTTTCGAACAACCAATAGGAAGGTCTGAGATGACCTTTGGTTGGTCAAATTTAAATTATTCCAAGGGGGATGGTTAGGGTTAGTATCTATTTTGCAAAGGGTCCTAGGCTGAGAAGAAAATGAGAACCAGTGATATAAAGGGTTTATAAGGTTGCAATTCATGCGTTGATACATTATTATTAATAACTCACTACATACAGACAATATATGGGTTGCCAGATTGTGAAAAGTCCCTTCTGATGGTCTTTATCCTTTCTATTTGGTAATGCAGCCTTTTTCACAGCAGCCACATTAATATGAAGTAGGAGGGTAAACACAGGTGTTACTAATGATTCTAATTAAGGTCCTGTTTCATTTAGTGTAGCAGAGGCTTTGCAGTGAGCCAACATGCAAAATAGCAGCACCCTGACTGACCTGAATGGAACTTAATTAGTATCACTGGTCACACCTGTTTTTACTATTTCATGTCAAAATGGCTGCAGTGCAGCGAAAAAGGTCTGTAGGCTATCAAGTCTGTAGTAGTGAAATTCAAAGTTATAATCCTCAAGATTCAATTAAACCAAATTCAATCAAACCCTGTTCTGATACTGGTTATGTTTATGTTTTTTCCAACAATAGACATTCAAAGTATCTATATAGTGGTTGTCATTGTTAGTGGCTTAGTCTGCCATTCCCGTGCCCATTCAAATTGCCAGTTGCCACAGGAAATGATGGATGCATGTTATAATTAGCAATGTTATTATTTTTAATTTGATCTCATAACCTCGTGTTTACTGTCCACTCACCAATGCCGAAGGCCCAACATGATAAAAGAGCTGTTTAAGCTATTGCTAATGCAAACCGAACATTTTGTACAGCTGATGGTTCACATTTAAAGCCGAAACACAGGGTGGCTTTTTATTGTGAAACAGTGTTATTCTGAAACGAGTAAATTCATAGAAGCAGCTCTTTCAGAGTTTTATTGCAATATTCATTCTCATCTGCAGATGGATTTCCCAGCTCGTCGGCTGACAGAGCACTGTAATGAATTTCTGGAGAGTATTTCTACATGCAGTCTCATGCGTCACAGCTGATGCACAGTTGTTTAGCCGAGTAGCAGCTTTCTCTAATATTCCCATAAGAAGAATAACTGATCTGCAGTGGCACCGTTGTTTCACTCTTATTTTGCAAGCCTTTTAGATGTTACACTTTCCATGCTATGTCTGAGTAGAGACAGACTGTGCATTGTTAATGCACTTCTTTTACATTTATGATTTCCCAGTAAGCACTAGAGAGGTCAGGTTTGCCTGCTATTGAACACACAAGAAAAAAGTATGAGCCTGTGTGCTCACCTAAAAGACAGTCAGTCCCCACGATGTGAGGAACAAGACAGAATCAGAGAAACAATAAAAGTATATTAAAAAAATACTTTAAAACAGTCACAGTAAACATATTTTTCACTACGTAAACGTAAACAACTAGGACTGAATTTTGTTTTTACTGTAACAGTAGTACAAGTAGAGAACAGTCATTATGATAGTGACTGACTGATTCAGTAATATCAGATATGCTGCAGTCTCTATCTGAAGTTTGCTAACATTTGCCAGAACAAAGGTGCATATTTATGCTTATTAAGTCTGCTTCCCTTTTATAATAGAAACAATGTGTTATTTCTTTTTTTCAAGATCTTTCAAAATATAGTTTTTCCTTAATAAGACATTAATTGTTAATAATTGAACTTTGGTTTAGACACTGTCTGTCTGAGGCTCTTTTCCCGACAGCAAAAGGGTCTAAATAATGAATTAAAGAGCTAACTAAAAAGACAATGCTGCTGCTGAAATTTTTCAGAACCTGTCAACCAAACATCGTACTTACTAATGGCTTATTAATGACCTATAAAGCATTAGTAAATCATTTATTAACTCTTAATTAAGGGAATTGCTACAGTTTATAAACCATTTATAAGAAATGAAAAATATAAACCAACTAAAGATTACACAGCATGAAGCATGTCAAGCCTTTAATATAACAAAACTGACATCCAACAGTACAATAAAATCAATACCCTAAATCCAGTCAAAATGATATATCAGGAAAACAAATATTCTGACAAGGACTGAAAAAATAGATGCTACTTATATCTCTTCTCATCTGTATTGCCTCACTGATAACATCACACCATCAGTGCTTTGCCATCATATAGACAAATTTGATGGGTTGACTGGAAATCCTCCTCACAACATGTAGGATGATACAACTTATGCAAATAATCAAGCAGTGCAGCAGCCCTCACAGTCTAAATGTTAGATCTGTCAGCTGGTGAAGGATGAGTTAATTCAGGAACACTCCTATGTCCTTTGTGTCTTTCATGTCCTTGTTAAAGCGCCTTTTGTCTAACAAGTCTGCGTGCTCCATTAGCTGCCTTTCAACTGTGAAAAAGCACATTTATCATCCTTTATATATACTGTACAACGCCCACAACAGGGCTGACAAGGAATTAACTCCTTGTCAACATCACATCACAAATGATAAAAAAAAAAGTGCAGTTTTATCTTTTATATGGAGGTAACTTATTTTCAGCCATGGGGTCAGTGAGGTCTGTCAGATGACCATCCACCACATCGATCCAGACTGAAAAATCTTAACAAACATTGGATGGACTGCCACGAAACTGTGGGCAGACATTCATGTTCTGCAGAGAATGAATCCAAATTAATCTAGTGATCTCATAGCTTTTTCTCTCGTAACAACATGTGGTTGACATTTTGAGGGATATAGGCATTTTTTTTTTAAATAAACACAAAACTTAGGGGCTGTCACACTCTAATTCAAATTATTTTGGTGACCCTTTGATTTTCCATCTAGTGCAGCAAGTCAAATCAAAAATTTTGTTTGTCCAATGCTTTTGTTTATGAACAAATATCTGAAAAACTGTTAATTAGCTAATGTTAGCATGCTATCATGTTTCACTAGTTGGCAACCATGGCAAACATGTTCTGCTAAAGATCAGTATGTTAGCATTGTCATTGTGAACTTGTTAGCATGCTGATATTAGCATTTTGGTCAAACACCATTAAGTACAGCCTCACATAGACTCTGAGTCAATTTTTATAGACAGATTTTTTTTTAAAAATGGTCAGAATTGTAGCAACAGAGTTTGAAATGTCCAGACTTTTGGTCAAGCTTCAGAACAATAGATCCTGTATTTCCCATGCAAGTTTGAATGACATCTTTCATCAGACCTCATCTTTCAATGTGTATCCCAGGTTTCTGTCAAATATTTTAAGTCTAAGTGTAACTCAGCATAACCCTGATGACATCATCGGGATTATTTTCTCAGACTTTAGAAAGCTCCCTCCAGAAAAGCAATTACTCACATAACATGACACCATGGTTATATTTAACTGCATCACAACCATCTAACATCGAACCTTAGTGTGGTGGAGTGGTTTGTGCAACCATGTGACCTTGCGAGCTGTTTTGTCAGGGGCAATAATTGCAGGTGGACTCAAACTTGTTCCAGGAGAGGGGCCTGACTCTTATGCTCTTACGATTCTGAAGGGACATTGTTGGGCTGTTTTGACTGACACCCCCTCTTCAATGTTGCATGGAGGCCGAGGACAGTGTCTGCAGAACGACAGACGAGGGGAGAGCAGAGGATGTCTTTCAGTTATCTAGATATCACACAGCTCAGACTCCCATGGGAGGCTCATGTCAGGGTCCTGGAATGGAGCCTCCTACTGTCTGTCTAATCTCAGATCCACAAGAAGCGATGTAGACTCTGTCCCGGTCAGGGAACAGTAGGCCAGCTCTTTACCCTTGTACGGTTGCTGAAGCCGTCTTGGGAAAAGGAAATCTGAGAGAATAGAAATAGTTGTTGATGCTGCGAGAAAGTTTTTGGATATCATGGGAATAACTGGAGAGGAAGTGCAGAGGCTTTTGAAAGAAGCTTTCAGGCCCTCCCAGGGCTGGAATGAGTTGACTATTTTTGGGATGAGGGGTAGGGAAAAACTTTAACTTTTCTCTTTTTTTTTCTTTAAAAAAATAGATAGGAGAATTGAGTCTTATTTCAATCCAGCAGAAGGCGGTAACACAACATTTTGTATTGAAGCCACCTCTTAAAACCAACAGTGATGAAGAAGAGTGATCTTGCAGGTTTGCTCATCCAGCCTACATGTGTTTTGTGGACTTGGGAAGGCTTATGATCATGTCCCCCGAGGCAGTCTTGTGGAGGGCACTATGGGAGAATCCCTTTATAACCAGAGTGAGAGCTGTGTCTGTCTGCTTGGCAGGAAGTCAGAGGCATTTTCAGTGGGTGCTGGGCTCCCCCAGGCTTGACGCTCATTAAGCCTATCAGAGTGTTTGGTTTGGGAACCTCAGAAAAGCTTCTTTGTTTTTTGCAGATGATGTGGCTCTGTTGGCCTCATCAGATCGGGACCTCCAGCACGCACTGGTGTGCTTTGCAGTTGAATGTAAGGAGGTCAGGATGAAAGTCAGCACCTCCAAGTCTGAGGACACGGTTCTCTGCTGGAAAATGTTTGATTTCATGGATGCAAGCTAAGGAAATTAACTAGCCCACACCTTACCAGCAAGTGATGAAAGCCTTACCATAAACAACTGGGCATTGAATGGCAATACAAGAGAAAACCACAATATTTTGCTGTATTCATATTTGTGAATAAATGTTTTGCAATTTGAATAATGAACATTAGACAAACATAGCTTTTAAAATATTTTAGTGACAATTCCAAGTGAAAAATCCATCCCCCCAAAATTTTGCTTTTGAGACTGGAGATGTAAGATAATCCTGAGTATTGCTATGTTATGATTTGTGATACTGTATCTTGAAACGCTATCACTGTCCAAAAAACCTCTGCATTTACATCCAGAAACGTCCTCACTTTCTAAAAATGTCCTCACTTTTCAAATACATATTAACTTTCTAGAAACTTTGGATTCTTCTAGAAACGTTACCAATTTCTGGAAACATAATAGATTCATGTACCACACCGTGCGAGCTGAGCCGTAAGGTTTCAAATCAATGGATGAACATTAAATGGCTCCTACATGTTGTTGTATTGCATAAGCTAATGAAGTCTCTCATTTCAACACCCTCCTCACACCTTTTTTAATTACTTCTCTCTCTGATGTGTTTGTTGTACCTTTCGCAACCCTCCTTCTGTTTTTCTATTTTCATCCTTCGTGAAAAAAAAACAAAAAAAAAAACTTACTTATGAAGTCACTTCTGTCACCCCCGCCCCCTGACCCCCTCCCGTCCTACACCTGTCACGTATAATCCTCCGGTGGGGATTTAGGTGATAGAAGGTTAAGTTGCTGACAGTGTGGAGCAGGTGTTTTCATAAGTGGCAGCGTGCTGTTACATTGCACTATGGCCGCCCTCTCACTTTGTCAATGTCACCGCTCCTTCACGATGTGCTTCCTCTGCTTTCACGGTGTGTGTTTGTGCAGACAGACTGCCGAAGTTTATGATGTGGACGTCATCTGAGAGAGGAGACAGATGAAGATGGATCAAGTAGCTCAGTGCCCCGGGGCTGCTTAGTTAAAAACGGTGTAATGATGTAATTTCCTGAGAGTGACACAGGGGAGGAATGCAAAATGTTGGACAGGTGGAGAATTTAAATGTATGGCCTATTTAAGCCATTCAGTGTGGTTATTTTCATCCAATATTTCACTTAAACTGATGACAATATTTAGGTATAAATCACAGCACATAAAGGTCCATGTAAGAGCTTAATTAATGGCAGTTATTAAATTATATTTATCATCCGTTAACGGCAGTTTTTTAATAATACCATGAAGGTTTCAGCAATGTATTCAGGTTCCATTTAAATTACCTGTCACACGGTAATTATGTGATGGAATATTGCTTCTCAGGTTGTGATTGAACCAGAGAACGCCGAGTTGAAAAGAAGGCTCCTCGGAAAGGAAAGTGCCTAGCACGCATATTTATTCTTGTATTATTAAATGAAGGCTGCCAAAAACATTTATTAACAAAAGACACACAAGTAAAAAGATTAACTTGAGAGGTGCAAGGAGAACTATTTATCCCTGGATGAATAGAGTGCCTGCCTTAATACGTTTCATGGTGGACTGGACTACGGTATTACTTGACTTCATGGAGCTCTGGGTCTGGAAATTGACTACAGTCTACAGTCATTTAGAGGTCTTATGGCAATTTCGCTGCAGGTTATGGAAGAGAGGAGTTCAGCGAATGGATAAACACCTGTGACATTTCCTTTCAGCACTATGTTCAAGGTAACCGTTTCCACACTGCCTTTTTTTTCCACCTCTCATGATATATTTTTAATGCTTCCTTTGATATAAATCTCTCTGTACTTGATGTAATTCCATTATTTTAGTCCTTAATTCACATGACTGACATACTCCATTTTGCTTTTGACATTGGCTTAATTTAAAAAGTAGATTTCCTGATATAATTGATTCACAGTTTAATGATTTTGCACTACACAAATGTGGTGTGAAGCCACTTACATTTTCTTACCATAGAAGCTGAATACTAATAATAGTTTTGTAGTACTTTTGAGACCAGTCTCATGAACACTTTTTGATCTCTTTGGTCTTGGTCTCATCTTGGAATCAACCACATTTATATTCGTCTTGTCTTAGTCTCAGACAAAGAGGACATGGATTTTATTTAATGACCTGTCAAAACCAGTTTAAGTGTAGATTAAGTGTATTAAGAATATCTTCACCGCTTGATGCATCAAAATGTAAAACCTTTAAGCCATGGGGCGTGGGTCGGATTGTATTTATCTGCAGATGCTCACGTTCAGCCATCCTCACCAAAACTCAAGAACTAGCTTAGTTCGGAAGTAAACATGAAGCACGTTACATTTTTGACTGAATTATTTGCAAAGGGGGCACAATTTTCAGTCTCTTGCACCAGTTTCCCTGAAATACAACATGAAACATAACTGGCTTTTAAATAGTCTGCAGCTTTTTTATTTTACAGCTGATTGCTACTCTGCTCCGTGAACTACTTTAACGTCTCTGGGTGATGGTAAAAAGTATTCACGTTCAGCTCATAAATTAAATTATTCAGACTTTAAATCAAAACATGATTGCAATTCCTGCCTTTTGAGAAGATGAAGGACAATTCCCTATTAGCTGTTGATAAATCTAGCATGTGTGCACTGTAGTCCTTCAACTTTATGTTAATTGACATTTAGAAAATTGATTTTTGGTATCTAAGAATCGATTATTTCTCCCACCCCTTGTCTACCACTGCCTTGATCTGTTAGTTTGCATGTATTATTGTGTGACTTCTGTGAATCTTAAAACACCGAAGTCACACAATAACACAAACAAACTAACAGATCGTGGCAGCAGAACTGATTTCGCCTACGGAATTTGGTTGGTTTGGAGAGATTGGTATTTACGTAGTTTCCTGTCAAAAAGCTAGTCTGAAAGCAGTTTTTTTAAGGTTCTTTAATAAAATACCTTAGCTTCCTACACCTGCAGTCCTCTCTGCTTCCTCAAATTGGGGATGTGCTGCCTCTCATCTATTGTGGGTAATACATTGACACTGACATTGATTGGTAAGTGCCTCATACACCCAACATCAAATAATCCTAACTATCACTTCAACATCATTGCTGTAATTAAATGTAAAACTTCTGCTTCAATAACTTGACTCATTTTTAATTTGAAATTTTTGTCTTAGTTACAGGCTGGCACCTCTCCCGGCCCCCTTCACCCCCCTACACTGTCCAAGAAAGCGAACGCGAGAGACAGGAAAAGAAGCTGAAGCTGTCTTTAGGGAGATGCCAGCCAAATCTAATGTAATAATATTTGGCTTCCAAAAATACAAAGAGTTTTACTCCAAGAAAACACACAGCAGTTTGTAAATTCTGCAGTGAAACATTTACTAAGACAGCTGGGACCACGTCAAATTTTTATCGACACTTAGAAAGGAAGCATAAAGAAAGGTAAGCTAACTGTATGTGTCGCTAGCTAAGTTATATTTGTGCTAAAGAGTTAAGTGTGTAACATTTAAGTTAAGTGTCCTGAGCGCCACAAAATGATGAGAAAGAAGTGAGTGAAGTGAGATTTGTAAGAAGGTACGTGCAGAGGGCAGGGTCTTCAGCACTGCCGCACACTTCTGGTCGGTTGTAGGTGATGATTGAGGGGGATTTTATTTTTGCAAGAGTCTATGCATTGTTTTTTGAGAAAATGCATAATTTGACTTTAAATCTGGAGTGTAAAACTTTAACATATGAACAAGCATCTGTTACATTCAAGCCCTTGCAAAATGAGTTCCCAATGAGTTTCTTTCTTGTTAGAACTTACAGGGAGAAATTATAATGGTTGTGTAGGTTACAGCATCTGGGAGTACAGCGAAAACATCTAAAAAGCATACAAGAAACATTTCTGATGTCTCAGACAAAAAAGAAATTAGGCATAAGCTGCAAGCAAGTCAGATGTGTTTTTCACTTGCACGTTTCATGCAACAAAAGCAGTTTTAAATTCAAGTTTATTTTTTTCACAATGTGCATGGAAACATGAGGCTCGTGCCTAGTTACAAAGCATTGAAAATGTATTTTATCCACATTTAATAACTAAGGTGTAGCAGAGTGTTCTTCACAACCTGAATTCAGATCTGCTCTGGTTTAATTCCACAGACTCCCTTTAGTTTACCAGCGGCTTGTAAGCAAGACATGGGAACTTCTTGGGAGCTTTTCTGCAGTGTTTTTGTTGGCAAACTGTACATTTACTGCCACTAGACTACTGCTAGATTCCTGCGCTCTGAACGCTTATACCCGTTTCCTCTGACAGTCACTGGTGCTCTCTTTTTCTTCATCTCTTTTGCTCATCTACAACCACTGCACACACACACACACACACACACACACACACACACACACACACACACACACTGCAGTGATTATGCATCGTGTTGATGGAATATATCAGGATTATTCACACCTATTGAGGAAAAAATGCAGATTGCATGAATGCAAGCGTGATGTTGACATGACAATTGCAGTCTAGACAAGGGGTTACAGTCAATAGATAAAGCCATCAATGGAGAGGACAAACATGCATAACTGTAGGTCAAGCTTTTCCTCATTGTAAAGCGCTGAAAATGACTGAGGGCAGACACATTTCTTGTCTCACTGCTCTTGGACAGATTAGTAAAATATAGAACTATTACATTTTCTCTGCCCAAGTAATGGATTATTGTCTCGATATTGTGGAAAATTCTTTGTATTTTGAAACTACTTATCACCTGTAGGTATGTGTCATGAACACACATCATCAGCGTTGGTTTAATTACTCTCACTGCTGGAAGGGAAAACAAAAGTTCCACACTGCAAGTTTAGATTTCCTTGCCATTAATGCTGAGTGCTAAACAATGCAGAGTGTGATCAGAGTGTTAAAATGACAAACAGGTACTGTAGTTTTCTCTCTGTGTAGGTAAAACTGAAAAAAAAAGCAAAAAAGCATCCTGTTATCAATGACCTCTTCCAAACATATGTTACTCATCAAGGTTATGGAGGAAATAAAAGATGTTGAAAACTTTTACAGCCTGCTGCCCTTGAGGATTGTGTTCATTGCCAGGTTTTATAAAAAGTACACTGGCTTCTACCTAATTATAAACTTTCTAAAGCCAGTAATTTTGTGAGCCACTGAAAATAAACTTCTTTTGGTAAAATATTTTCTTTGCATCCTGAAATAACATTGTTGCAGGCGTGTATTTTTCCAAGTTCGAAATGATGACCTGCATACATCTCCTTTTCCCTCTCTCCTTCTCTCTCTTTCTTTCCTATTGACATGTGGTGTGGTTTTTTGCTCTGAATGGTTAGTCCTCGCCGTCTGTGACTCTGCTCCGTTTGCTTACGCAGTCTTGTTCTTGCTTTAGAGCACCCCCAAACCCCCACTTCGCTCTTTCCGTCACTACCCCCACCCCCTCCCTGCTGTCTTTTCACTCTATGCTCACCGTCTACACAGTCCTTTCAACCCCATCTTCACAGACCTTGAGATTGCCTTCCATCAGTTGTGAATGTTAAAAGAGACTAATTTATTACCCAGCCCGGGTCCCTCTGCAGCAGGGCTGAGGAAGGCAGTCAGGCTGCAAGAATGACTCATCCAGGCTTGTAGTTTTTGCACTCTTTCACTGGGTGGCAGTATACACGCATGGCACGGCTCCGTGCGTCAGCCACACGCCACCTAAAGCCCAGCATGACATGCTCCCTACAGATTGCAATTTGCACTGTGAATTTTAGGCAGCATCTTATAATGAATCAAGATTAGTTATTTTTCAGTCATGCATATATGTATGATTCTGATGAACAGAAAAGACAATCTGTTAGACTTTGTTTTTCCTTTAGAGTGAGGTTCCTCTCTGCTAAAAGTCAAGTGGATCAAAAAGATAAATGTAAAAATGGTAATTAATTTTTAGATACGGTAGTCAGAAGAGTATGTATGAGAATTTCCTTTATTGCCACGTTCTAAGAGCACACAAGGGTGAGTTTAGCTGCGTGTAAGCAAATGAATTGCCTTATTTACACACTCCATGGGTGGTATATTCTCTCCCCCTAATTATTGCACCGCTCTTAATAAACTAATTACAGCCTTTTCTATTTTGAATTAAAGGAGCAATATGTGGCAATTGTGCATCCAAAAATTAGTACTGCAGTCCAAACAGTGAGTTGGAGCCACAGACGGCATATGAATCCCTATTTAATACACTACCTATGGTTGAAGGGAGTTATTTCCTCCTCCGCAGCTTCCTCCTCAGAATCGAGGAAGCTCAGACAAGCTGCAGGAGTGCAAGACAAGCACAAAATTGCAATTTGAGTCCTACACTGTAAGTTGATCAGCTGTTGATTTACTGTCAACATAAAGTTAAGCCTGTTTTCCTGAAAACACAAACCCACTGCTTTGAAAACACACACTCTGCAGGTGGAGTTCAGTGACTGCACGTCTCACTGCCTCCCAGACTCCATTAACAAATTGCATAATTTAACTGTTTTAAACATCTATTCCCTCTAAAGGATTATTAACTATTTCTTATGACTCATAAACAGACACTCACTCATTTCACGAGCATTCAGCAGTAATTTGAACTCTGATTAACGTGAAACCAGCCTGGAACGGAAATTTCAAAAGAGGACACCGTGGCTGCAGTGTGGTTGTCAACTTAGCATGTTTCCTTAATCCCTGATGACATACAGCATAGTGGTATTTTTATGATGAAGTACAGTAAATATATTACATTTTTCTGCTTTACATTCCGCTGAAGGTTTTGAGATACTTGCACATAACATAAATGCTGTTTCACATCAAACATGTCACCTACAACATTGTATGTCACTGATTTATTTTCCACATTACTGACTGTGTGGCTGCGCAGCGTCAAGTGAAAAAGCCTCTCAGAGTGTGAGGGGAGTAACTGAATAATTCACAGTCTTGTGTATTTTTAAACTCATCCTTACATTTATAATGCAGAGAAATTTGAATCATATGACACTGACACGCTGTTAATCTTTTAGTGACTGCACATCTCTGTAGGCTTTTATCTGTGAATCACTGCCAGTTAGCAAATACACGGGATGCACTCACACACGCATTCAAACACACACTCATACATCTGTACAAAGTGAGATTTGTAAGTCTGTGTTCATTTCCTTCTAAAGCTTCACAAGCACAGATGGCCTCTTGTTTTCCGCTCCTCTTTCTACCAGAAAGGAGTTACTCGATTTGACATCACCTGCTACAAACTGGCAGCCGTCCACTGGTGGTTTTGAGTCCTCTCCAGAAATGACCAGTGTGGAGAAAAGGATATTTTTCGTCATCATTCATCCTAAACAAATTGGAAGTATCTAAACGCAGTGTCTCTTTAATGAAAGGCACCTCTGATTATCATGCAGTGTACTGTACACAGCTCACAGTGGAGTGAGAGAAGATGGAATGAGATGGGACATGAATCACCAGCTGGATCTGAACCAGGTCTGAACCCACAGTCTCACAAGCATATGGTAATCATGCAATAATGAACTGTTGTCTGCTGTGCTCTCTGCAAGGTATTCTCCCCAACATATTGCAATGAGTCTGTTCGTACCACAGTGGCACTGGCGCTCTCCAACACACACACACACACACAGACACACACACACACACACAGCTTTTCTACAACCCATTTCACTCGCTGGGAAATCACTAATTGTTTTCACAAATCACAGTCAATCACACGAACAAAGACACACAGATTTAAGCGCGCAAAAAAAGGGGCAGGGTGCTGTTTTTGGCTTAGATGTCAACTGTTATTTAAAAAAATCGTCAATGACAATATTAGGACTCACACAAAATAAAAACATGGTGCTAAATAGCACTAAGAGTGTTTTTTGGCAAACTGCTTTTGGTGCTATATACCACCTATCTTTAAAGGTGCTAAGTAGCACCTCGGTCAAATACAGCACAACCTGCACAAAGAAAAATAAGGTGCTAACTTGCTAACCGGATGCCATACAATAACTGTTTTTTAGATCTACAAAGAACCTTTTTTCCCACCCACTGGTTCAGATACATGAATGACACCTCAGTCAAAATGAAGAAACAGGAGGTAGAAGCCTTCACAGACCATATCGATGCAGTGGACAAAAACATCAGCTTCACCCGTGAGGATGTCAGAGGCAGCAGTCTGGCCTCCTTGGATTGTGCAGTGCATATTGAAGATGACAGAAGCCTCAACATTGATGTTTACAGGAAACCCACACACACACACACACACACAGACCAGTATCTCCTCTTTGACTCACACCACCCACTGGAACATAAACTGGGGGATCATCTGAACCCTCCATCACAGAGCACAGAACGCTCCAGCAAGAACAAAGGGGAAGGATAAAGAACAAATGCACATTAGGGCACCTCTCAAAACCCATGGTAACCCTAACTGGGCCTTCATCGAAACCATTTAAAGAAACAGGAATGAGAGAGAAGAAAACAACATCAAATTGAAAAACATTGTTATTCCATACATTGCTAGCGTTTCGTGAAAAAACAAAAAAAAAAACCCAGGGGGATTTTTAACAAACGTCACATCCCTCTGTATTTCAAGCCCAGTAACACCCTGAGGCAAAAGCTTGCTCACCCCAAGGACAGAACACGCAGACACAAGCAGGATAATGTGGGGGTGCGCAGTCCAGTGTAGTGAGGAGTGCACAGACCTGTATATTGTGGAAATGAAACAACTGCTGTATAAGCGCATGGCACATCACAGGAGAGCCAATTCCTCAGGACAGGACTCAGCAGTCCACCTAAGCCTCAAGGCCAAGGGACACTCCTCTGAAGACAGCAACATCCGCATTTTGGCCAAAGAAGACAAATGGTTTGAGAGAGGAGTAAAAGAAACCATTTTTGTTAACCTGAAACGGCCAATCCCTCAACAGAGGAGGAGGTCTACGACACAATCTATCAGCCACATACAGTGCAGTCGTATGATCGCTCCCCAGGCACATGTACGCTCATGTGACTCTAACAACTCGCACGATGGCAGTGAACGACTCAGAAATAACCTTAACAACTCTCATTCACACCTTGACTCAGGTGACCCAAACGGTTCGCTTAATGGAGGGGCGGTTACATGCGTCATTTATCTCTCAAGGTGTTAACAACCCCACAGAGGTTAAATAGCTGAAACTCCCCACTAGTCAGTCAGAACCGAAGAAGCCTTTTGGATGACAGGCGACAGTCCAGTTGCGTACGATAACTGTTTCACGAATGACATGACCTAGATGACTGACAATCTTCACACACATTTTGGTTTTTCTCAGAGAATAAAATGGCGCTCCAATTAACTCAAATAAACCAAATAAAAATAGCTTCTTTAAGGAGACACTTCTTTGTGGACCTTAACTGGTTCAGTGACAAACCTCTTTTAAATGGTTATTTAGAAGCTTTTTCTTAAAAAAACCAAACAAACTTGTGAGTCCATACTAAAAAATCAAGAAACACTGAAGGGATTTGTGAGCCATAGACATATTGGCATGCGTCCATTATTATGTGCAAAACATGAGAGTTTTACAGCAACCAGGTTTCTGCAGGGTTTCAAGTTAAAAGACTTGAAGACCTTTTTAAATGCCACATACCAGTGCGCTAGTAAAACTCTTTTAGTGCTTTAAAGAACCACAAAGTACGCAAAGAACCATCCCCTAATTAAAGCGGTCCTTTAATTGGTGATCTCTCTTTGTAGAACCAGAGAGCCTTTTGAAGAACAACTTAAGAACCACTATTTTTTGGACTAGGTTTCCACCATTTACACAATAAATAAAAAACAGCGGTGAATCGAACGAAACATAGTTCTTTCTCTTTCAAAGTTCACAGAAGTCATGAACTCATGTAACTCATTTGACTGTAAAATGTATTTGTCTATTACTGAAATATTTCTTTAGACATTTTTAATTTTTCCCAGCTAAACTAAACTAAGATGAAGAAGCAGTAGAGAACCGCTAAAGAACCAGAAGGTTCTTTGTGTGGCAGCAGTGCTGTCTATCACCCCAACTACCCCAAATAACTACTGAGGAACCACCAAAAAAGCGCTGTTTCTTGCACCGGTTCTCGTCAGCATCCTTGTAAGCCACATTTGCACCAGGTTTGAGCAGAACCATTGTAATCAAGTATATCATTAGCAGAGGATGCATACAGTTCACAATAACCTGTAGAATATGACACGCCCACTATGGTTCCCAAGAAAATCCTGATATTTTTTGGTTCCTGCTGGGAACCAGTTCATTTTTGGTGGAAAAGGCTTGTGTTAACGGCACCCTGGCACATGTAGGCACTGCCGGCATGGCTCTGCAAGCCGAAGAACTCAACTCTCTCGATATACGTCAATAAACAACACACTGAGGAATTTATTGCTTCAGTTGACTACATTTACCATCAACACTGACTGGACATCTGAAAATGGTGGATTTTCCTTTTAAGATTGTGGTTAAATATTGAAACTGACTTCAGGTGTATCAGACCAGCCTCCCGTGTTGAAGCACTTTGTGCGCCATCAATCACTCCACCAGACGGCCATCAATCACTCCTGCATTGGCACTAAATACCACCAGTGAATGTAAGTGGATGTTGCAAATTAGTTGCATGTTAATGTAATTTTCAGGGGACGGGGTTGGCATGACATTGATTCAAGCTGCCATGAAAACGTATTTGAAGTGCATGCAGTACTTGTGTTTGATGTTGTGGGTTTTTGGGGCTTTGTCACATAATCAGAGACATCAAAACACTTGCAAAACAGGTGAGTTAAGTTATAGTTGCGTCTTGTTTTTTTGCGTTTTAATGCATTATGCCATATGCTACATAAATAATATTGGCAAGCCTCATTTTACAGACTCTCTTGAGCCTGTTGAACTCAAGACTACTTCATGTTTGTTAAAGAGGACTGAAGTATTGACGAGGGAGCAATGTCATGTTGTTCCCTGCTATCAGACACACTGCTGTTAGAAAATAATCATTTACACTGACACAGTTCAAGTGGAAAATAATCATTTACACTGACACAGTTCAAGTGGAAAATCAATGTTGAATTCCTTGCAGATTTCTTGAACTTATTAACCACAATTTTTCATGCCAGTTGTTGAGGGATTTACTATGATAATGATTCAAATCACTGTGAAAATACAATATTACAATTACTTTTAAGTCTTTTTTCCCCCTAATTTCAGCCTGTTTCACACAGTTCAATAGTGATGTTGAGCAAGTAATGTTTAAAAAACATGGAGTGTGTTTTATCAGCTCATATTTTTAAAAGTCCAGTGTGTAAGGATTAAAGGGGTCTATCACCTACAAACTTTTCATCCTTGAGTTAGTTACTTTATTTTTCACAGCTTGGTATATACTGTTTAGTACTATTAGTTTTTACCATTCAATTTGTGTATAGTCTTTTTGAGCATTTTTATAATCACTTCAGTGTCACAGTTAGCCGTTAGCGACATTAGCTTGCAGCTAGCATTGACATTGTCATTCAAAACTCAACAGAAACAAAATAAAACTCACCAAAAACACGTCTTACGTCTTTGCACTGTTTCACCAATCACCAACTCTGGTTTGGTTGAGATAAAGTGTTTTAAACATTTTGAGAATTTTGATAATCAACTCAGTGTCTTAGATAGTCATTAGCAGCATTAGCTAGCTAGCTAGCTTATCTTCATTCAAACTCAACATTAACAAAATAAAACTCACCAAAAACATCTTGGCTCATCTTTCCACAGCTCCAACTATCACAAACTCCCAGTTTGGTCCAAAGTAATCCTTAATTTACCATGGAGGAACACAGTGCACAGTCAGAATATTTTCACTTCTAACACAGTGAATTAAGGGTTCATGATAAACTTTGTATTTCACAAACATTAACATGCATGCGAATGACACTAGCTTCTTAAATTTCACACCCGCACCTTAACAGCACTTGTTTTCATCCAAAAGAGGCCGTGGTCAAGGCAAGAGAATTGGCAGAATACGGCAGAAGTTGAACACGCCATTCATAAATATGTTTTCATTTGTGTATAATCACCTGAAAATAAGAGCTGTTTTTGTCATGTTCTTAACACATATTAATATATTTATAAAGTGTTCACGTCCGCTTCCATGGAGGCCACCATGTTGCGCTGCCATGTTTTGACGTATCCTGAAACAGACAAACCAAATTGGCTCTAGATGGAGCCTCACTGTTTTTTTTTTGTTTTTTTTTTACACATTTCACTGCACTGTAGGTTCTTGGCAGGGGAGGGTGATGGGGCATGTTTGCAATCTAGGAGCTCACCACTAGATGCCACTAAATCCTACACAACAGTTCTTTAAGTTTATGTCAACACCACACACATTTTAAATAAAATAAATGACTGTCTGTTATAGTGTGTTTAAATACAGAGCTGACTTGCTGATGCTGTATTGACAACCAGTTCTTTTCTTCTTGCTCCATCATAATCGAATAGAAACTGTATTAGGATTATGCACAAAGGGCACTTAAAAAAACATCTGCATGTTTGGATTAGTAAAGGCCTGTAATGGAGGCTTGCAGAGAGCTACCATCTTATTCTGACACACTGAACTGATGCATGGTTGGTTTTCCTTTTAACTACCAGACATTACTCATCTGTCTGTCTGCGAGCACAGATAATTTCTTGCTGGGAGAAATTTGCTCTATTGCTTACAAATGCGGGAAACAGAGGGAAGAGTCTCCCTTTTTTAATTATCAACCTCAGTCGCAGATCTCCTTCGCCTCTACAATGTCTTCTGAACAACAGCCACTAGATCAAATACACTCATTTGCATTTGAGGCGTCCAGAAAATTGAGTGAGTGAAGCATGGTGTTCTGTATGTCTGTAGCCCTTAGTGACACCCAGCCCATTTTTAATACATCTGAGACCCAATTTACATGCACATATGGGAGAAATTACAAATTCTAATAGCTTAAACTTTAGTGTCAAAATTACCACCTCTGCATTGTATACTGGCTGTTTCTTTTTTACACTCTTGCAAGGGGAAAGGCAGGTTCTGTGTTACAATTAGACACGTTTTGTTCACGCACCTGAAGTTACAGCTGTGTGAGCTTGTGAAAGTCACAGATCTCAGTAACACTGAATAGAAAGTTACAAAAGTTGTCATTTCTGTCTCTGCTTTCTCTCAGTCCAATATCACTTTAAATTCTCAGAGAAAATCAACATGATGTACTAATAATAACAACGTCTTATGCCTAAACAATTATTGTATAAACTGTATCTACAGCAACCAGGACTTAACGATTCTACGTTTGACAGATAAAGATTGACCGATAACAAATCTATATCTCATGTTGGGTGTTTTGCTCAATGTTATCAGTCAGCATGGTGCTAAAAAACTCTCTCTGCTTGCCAGAGCTGGAGTGTCAAATCTTTAAGTCCACATGACAGATACTCATCAAAATGATCAAGTTTGACATCTGATGCAACTGTGTGCAACATATATATTGGAGATACTGAGGCATTATGTGAAACAACGGCAGCAAGTAAACGTATATGAACCCTGAGTGTTGTGATGATGCTTTCTATTATTCATAATCTCACGTTCCCCTCCTCTTAGCCCTCTATGATAAACATTATGATGCCAGTTGTTCAAACTTTGTTTGTCATGTTCTTTTGTCCTTAAATACCTTAGTATTACTGTAAGGAATGAAGAAGTGAGTTATTGTAATTCTAATTTGCCTCACCAATTTACGCCATTTGAAATTGAAAACCATTAAAAATCAACTTTTCATAAATGTGTTTGTCTGGAGGTTACCTTCAGGAAACATTGTACCACTGTGGAACAGCCTGTAGGATTGCATCAACAACAAACTTTACATTAACAAACCAAACCAAACGCTTAAAGTTTTCTTCAAAACAGATCAGTGAGTCACATTTCAGTGTTTGATAATTTCTCTTACATTTAAATGTTTTTCTCACTTTCCTGGCGTGTGTGTTTTTTTTTTCATTTTACACTGTATATAAACCTAAGCACACAATACCAATTATGTAATGGTGGTAATAATAATGCTACCATGTAGCAAGTCAAGGCATCATGTACATTTTAACAGTTTTCCATAAATTGATTATCAAATAAAATATATAAATAAAAAATAAACTATTAATGTGAATAAAATTTTCTTCAGCTTGTAAAATGACAGAAAATATATATTTTCAGGCCATTTGTTGTGGTAAGATGATCTGAACCATGTGAGCAAGGCTGAAAAAAAAAAAAGGATTCAAAATGAGGCTCATGGGACACAGTAGAACTCTGCTATTAGTCTCCTTAGGGTTTGTGTGAGTATAAAGGGCCAAAAATGGGTATGTTTCCTAGAGGCGACACCGTACCATGGAGGGTTAGAGGATGCCCAGCCTACACCGGCAGTGGCAGCGCCAGCAGGACTGAAGCAGTGAGGAAGCAGAATCGCTTACTCACAAACATCAGAGACTCAGGAAGCTTTGCAGTGTTTACAACCAAACTAAAGTTTTGGCAAAAGTCAGCACTTAAAGTGTCGCCACCAATGAAGTCAAGGCCAATGGTTGCCTTGTATTTGCTATATTTATCACACTGATTCTGTTTACTCTTGTACTGATGAACTCTTTTATGGAGTGTATTTGCTGTTTGTCTAGCCTACCTGCTCAGGGACAAGAGATGTAAAATATCTGCTAGCTAACTCTGGTGCAATTACATTTAATTGTGCAAAAATAAACAGTGAAAAAAGGGAAAAAAAATCCTGATGCCAGATGAAAGGGCAGATTCATCAGCAGTCAGTGAAGGAAGGAGTTGTTCTGTTTGTTAGTTTGGCTTTTACAGCCTTTTTAACCATTTAGATGTTTGTACCACATCAGTTTAGATAATGTTTGTTGCATTTCTAGTGACTAATTAAAACACAAAACATTACATAGAACAAATGACATATAATAGGCAGTGGATAGTGAAATTGTAATGGGGTCATTGCTATGTTCCCAGGGTCCTATATACTCAAGTACCTACAGTAGTTCTCCAGATTTATATGGCACATAATGGGAACGTGACAAAGGGTCCTATGTTCCCCAGGGTTAAGGGAGTTTAGGCTTAGACTTTAGAGGTTACACATGCATGCCCAGGAACACGGATACGCTCACATTACAAGGAAAAAAAAATGTTGAAAGTACAAAGTGAAAACCAGGTGCCTAAAACAGAAATTAAAATTTGCCATGATGAATGCACTAGCCACCAAGTGTCTATATTTACAAATTCATTACCATATGTTATGTATATCACATGATGGAAGCGACATCGCTCGCAAGACAGAGGTGATGCAAGCGAGGTCACATCCATATCAAAATTTTAAGTTTCTCAAAATTTTAAATAACTCTGCGTTTACTCTCCGTTGCGTCTTTTCATCCCCGGTCCTGTGTTTGTTTGAGTCATCCTTCCATCCCGACTCCTCCAAATGCTGACTCCTTATACTTCTACTTACTATGTCTGCTAGGGGTCATCACCTAATAATAAATAAACACCGGTCAGACAAAAGCTGCTTGCACATGCAATCAACATGCACATTTTTTGGCTGAGGATGGGTTGTTTTTTTTATGAATAGGCTGATTTATCTTAGCTAAATATGATATTGTATTCATGTTAACGTGTACTTTTAGACACAAATCAAAGAATAATTTGGCGCCCCTCTGCAGTAACTCTGAGGACCCCTTAGGGGTTGCAGACCCCCAGTTGAAGACGCAGTATCAGCCCATACAGACAGAAGAAATGATCAGGGTAGAGAAGCTGGGATGTGCTGATAAGCGGAGCAAATATGATAATATTTCTGCTTTTCTGATGAGTTGATGTTGCTGTGAATGGTGTGTCTTAAAGACAAGTGTGTGTAGCCCTTAATTCTCCATGAGTTTAACACTGTAAGTAACCTCTTTAATATTACACATATTCATTTCATGCAATGCAAATCTAAAAATATTGTGCAGTGCAGCCTTAAACACCAGTACAGATGAGGTCAGTTTTTACACTAATCAACACAAACTGTAACTGGTAGTTCTTACTTGCCTCCGAGGTGGAAAAGCTGCAGCACAGAAAAGACCCTGAGACGATATTCTGAGCTGAAAGAGACTCACAAATTCAAAAATATTGTGATTTGTAGTATGGTTCACAGCCTCTCCATGGGTACCAGACACAGTACATTCGTATTCATCGCAGTACAACAGATGCAGTAATGGTTATGGGAATTTCAGAACAGCAGTGCTGCATTTAACTCCAGAAAATATGAATAATGTGGCTCACTATCATGTTTATTAGAAGAGAGATAAATAACCCACATATTTAAATGTATGATCATGACCCATAGTCAACATGAAATATTAATGAGTCCTTTAATAGATATTATAAATACACAGTGATGTATTAGAACACATTTATGGACACACACACACACACACACACACACACACACACACACACACACACACACACACACACGGTTATATTTCAGCATAAATTCCCTGCTATTAGCAGAGCCCTTAATTCGATGATTATACCTGAATCAACCAATAAGCAGATACACATTATAAAGCAAACAAAACAAATGAAATGAGCTCTGAGTATTTTCCTCCAAACAATTAACCTTCCCATCACACAGGTGGTGCGATATTCCCACACGAGCTTGTCATTTTGCCACCATTCAGAACAATGGCAAAACATAAGCTTATTAGATGAGTAGGGGTGGATTCACATGGGCATTGACAGGCTGTCAGAAAGAGGAGGGGCGCACAACCATATGGCTCTGTTTACACAGATCACTTCAGCAGCATGGTGTCTTTATATCAACACTATCAGGACGCTTTGAAGGTTATCTTGGTTGAAGCAGCTTTACGCTTAAAATGTAGCTCGCACATCGTATTGTATGTCCTTCAACAAGTGATACAGTGTGAAGACACTCAAACACACACTCTGTGGTGGAATCTAACACTATATTTACTCAAATACTGTTCATCACTACAAATTTTAGGTACTTGTACTTTACTCGAGTCTCTACTTTCTACTTCTAGTCCATTTCAGAGGGGAGTAGTTCACAGCTTTAGTTACTATTACTTTACTACAAATGTACATAATAATTAAAATTACAATTAATACAATTAAACTACTACTACTTAAAGTACAACTAAAAAGATTGGAAAACACATAAAATCAGTTGCACATTATGTAAGTTCTGCTGCTCGTGTCTCTCACAATAAAAACAATAACAAAGGACGTAGCTCAATGACATGATTCAGGCAGATATCATGTTCATGGATGGAGTAATATTTAAGTTTTATGCGTGTTAAGTTCAGTCACACACTCCGACTTCCTTCCCCACCCTCTGACGTATCTGACTTTTTCCCAGAATTTGTAGCAACTAGGACAGCTGGCAACGGCTAGCAGGAAACACACCGTTACCTTGTATTCCCCTGAGGTCGTCATTGTCGGAAACAATACACTCAGTAAAAAAAATAAAATATCTTGTAGAGTTTTTAGACATTCTAATGTGTAAATGTTATATATTATAGCTTTAATTAGAAGTCATCTTTCATTTAAAAATATTTCACCGTTTCACCTGTGAGAATTTGCTGCTTTTCCTCATGATTATTTAAGAAGTATTTAGCAATTTATTCTGTTTTGATGGTTTTGATTTTTTGCCTATTAGGTAGACAAACATAGTTAAGGTGTCACATATTTTGGACATTTTACAAACCAATCAATTGAATCTATTACTTGAGAAAATAATCAGGAGATTAATTTATAAGGACATTAAGTTGCAAATTAACTCCATCTCAATGAACTCCAACAATAAAATGCTGCTTAGATATTAATGCATAACTAGTAATAATGTAATGATATATTAAAATAGTCACACAGAGGGATTTTTTTTTGCATTTTACTTTTAATACTTTAAAACCAGGGGCAATTGTAACACTGAGTTACAATAGCCCCCAGGCCACATGGCCCCTTGTTTGTGTTGTGTTGACATACTTTTTTGGATAGAAATGTAAGATATTTCATGAAATTTAAGTGTAAAATTATTTGTGTGTAGTTACCACTAAAATAGTTAACTAGTCCTCTGCTAAAACCATAAATAAACTTTTGCTATGAATCTATATGATGCCTGACATCTAAAAGAATTTAAAAGATAAAAAAAAATCTTAAAGGTTCTTTTCTGTATCAGTAAAATCAATGTATATGGGTTTTTTTTTTATATCAAAAGACGACAAGCGTATTTCAAGTAGTCTAGAAATTGTGAATGAAAATGTAAAATATGTCACGGTTGTCCCTGGTCTCCCCTACTTTCAGATTAGTAAAGGGAATGAATACGTCCTCCACCACCTCCTACAGTAGGGATACAGTAAGTTGCACTCCCTGTCTCACTGGTTAGGTATCTTCACTTCATCCTGGCTTCTACCCCTGGCAGCGGCGCCCTGGGTTATTTTAGACAAATCAATGTAAGCCTCCGAGCTTTCAAACGTACACGGTCATGAATATTCTCATCAGGTCCGGACCGGTGGCCGGTCAGGACCTTGCTCAGAGGACACCCAGGGGGCCACAGAGGAGCCAATCAAGCCTTAGCGCAAGGGTCACTGGTGATTATGATGCAGGGCATATTTTTCATTACCATCCGCTGAGGTGAGACAGCATGACACGGGCCACAGGTTGGTTACTCATTCCTCACAGATTCTCGCTCTTTACAACTTCAAGTCTGCTGCATTTAAAAGGGAAGATTTCAGTGCAGCAAAGCTTACACTGAAATGAAACAGGTCACACAGGAATACTGAGACATTTTTGCAGTGTAAGTTATTTTGAGCCACATCTCTTAACTCTATCAGACCTAAAGTGCAGTCAAGAGTCATAGCTGAAACCATGTGATTGCAGTTTTTTTTTTTTTTTTTCAGGTACAGCAGGAGAATTTTAACAGCAAGTCAGGCGCTGTAATTTAAGGAACGGTTCAGCATTATTTTTCTCTGTGATGAAGATGATATTCATTTCTATGCACTCAGCTACACCCAGCAGCTAATTAGCTTAACTTAGCAAAAAGACTGGAAACCACAAAGTGGAAACAGCTAGCATGGCTCTAAACCATACATTTTCATTTTACTCTTTGCTTTTTGCACAAATTAAACAGATGATGTATAGCACAAAAAACTACTGAGAGATACAGGTAGGCAGATGTTGTTGCCTTTGGACAGAACCAGGCAAACTGTTTCTCCCTGTTTTCAGTTTTTATGTCAAGCTAAGCTAACTGTCTCCTTGCTGTAGCTTGAACCAAGGCTGTTCCTTTAAGTATGGATCTAGCAGCATCTGTGCCAGACAATGAAACAATATATAAAGTGCTATAAATGACAATGAAATAATAATTTATTAGTAACTCAATGATGCTGTAAAAATATTATTGCTTAGAATATAAATAATAGACCCACTGTACTGCTTAATAAGAAACACAAAATTACACAATAACTTAAGTAATAAAAATCTAATGTGTGCAGTAATTACAGTTACAGTTATACTGACTTTATGAATAGTTTCATCATGTTGAGAATATTATGCAGCTGTCAGGCCACATGATCGCTCACTCGCTCTCTGACTCTTCCTCTCTGCTGTGACTGCAGAAAACAACCGTAAAACGAAGCCTCTCACTGCAAAAAACTGCACTCAGTCTGATCGAGGTCGTACATTTTACTGATGCTTATCTTCAGGTGCTTAAAACAAGTGATTATGTGAAAATTCTGTTTCCTCACTTGGAGGAAAAAAGTGTTGGAACAAGCACTCCAGGAAGAACTACACCTACGCGTATGGTATTGTAGCGTTGCGCCAAAAAGTGATTGTCTGCTAAAAACTGATTGTAATGGCCAGTTTACAGTTTTGGACAACCACTCGTCTGACATAAATAACGTATAATCGCTTGGCAAAATCAAGAATATTGATACATCTTTATCCTGATTGGAATCGAGGACACACCTTCATAGCAACTTGTAAATCACGTGGTACTCGCACCCTGAAGAATAATCTGATTTATTGTGTATTTTACTCAAAGTGGGGCGATAATTTACAAAATGAACATCATGCTGTGTTGTCATGCGGACCTGAGCCTATCAAGTGAGACCATAAACTCCTCAGTAAAGTAAATTAAAATGGTATTTTTCTAATAAGCTCACACACCATAGGATTTCTTTTTTGCAACTGGTGTTGTTGCCCCCTGCTGGGCATTAGAGAGAATGCTTCACCTTCGCTGTCCGCTCTTTATACTGTCTATGATCAAAGAAGTGTCTTTGAGACGGATCCCAAATTGCTCCTGATGGTTGGGCTGTTAGCTGGCTGCTATCAGGGTGTGTGTGAATGAGTGGAAGAGAAGCTAAAAGTGCTCTGGATAAAAGTACCATATAAATATAGTCCATTTACCAAGTTCATTGCCCAAATCACTGAACTTTTCCTTTAAAACCTTCAACTCATACTTTAGTCTGTCGATCTGAATCGCTCTCTGATTCACCTCAATCACTTACTGATTTTAAAACTCAATCTTGAGATCGAATGTCTCAGAGGGCAGAGAAAGATTTCCTCCTCCTCTTCAAATGCATTTTAGCGAATCCATTTATTGTTTGTCTCCACCTCTCTCCCCCATTAGCAAGCACAAAATGGCTCATTTATCATCTGTGAATGAATTAGCAACCAGGCTCCAGATGTCCTCTGCCGTCTTGTGTCTCTCGTTGTCTCCACGGATCTGTCTCGTCTTGTCTCCCACCTGTCTCTCCCGAACCCTCTCAGTATGCCGATGGTGCTCTGCTCTGATTGGCAAGGCATTAGACAGACACAGATGAGAGACGAGGGAGGGAAGAAAGAGGACGAGGGAAGCGGTGACGGTGAGAGTAAGTAAAGAGGACAGAGATAAAGTATAAATGTG
Organism: Lutjanus erythropterus; assembly: GCF_056507025.1. Lineage (NCBI taxonomy): Eukaryota > Metazoa > Chordata > Actinopteri > Lutjaniformes > Lutjanidae > Lutjanus > Lutjanus erythropterus. Next base: position 12,834,533 of record NC_139319.1, on the reverse strand, counting down.
TTTGTAGTAAAGCACTAGAGAGAGATGGCTGAGGACAGAAAGGGCTGAGAGGCGCAGAGTCAGAAAGAGGAAGAAGAAAAGAAAGTTTAACCTAAGTAAGTGAAAGAGTAAGTGCATGTGCACTCATGTGTGTATGAAATATTTCCCCTGCCCTCTCCATCTCTTGGTATTATCCCTCAAAGAGCCAGTTAGAGTCCAGCCAGTGTTTTATCAACACAAGGCAGTACTCCACCTTCCTTTTGAAGATGTTATGAACGTGCAGATGAAAAGCCAAGCAGCTCCACTTCGGTTCAGAGATAACAGTCTCTGTGTCCACCCTTTTGCTCTGAATTCAAACTAGTGCTTGCTCTTTTTCGTGAAATGTATTTTTGCCACTGAACCCCCGTCTTATTGAAAACAATCCTTAAAAAGCAGCATAAATTGCACTTTAATTTCTTTATTGTTGCTTTACACTTGCAGCGATGTATCAAAGGCTCTGTTCAGACCTGGTGCTAAGATGTGTCCTGAGTGATCAGATCACAGGTGGACAGTCTTGAGTGCAGATCGCTCAGACCACGTTTGGAGGTGGTCTTGCCGTCTTTTGACCATGTTCTGTCAGCTGTATGTGTGCAAATGTGTCCTGGGTCACACTGAGGGGCCGTCTACTTAACTGATGTCCTGTAAATACAGCTTACAGGAAAAAAACAAGAGACCACTGCAAAATGATCAGTTTCTCTGGTTTTACTATTTATAGCTTTGTTTGACTAAAATGAACATTTTTATTTCATTCTATAAACTTCAGACAACGTTTCTCTCAAATCTGAAATTAAAATATTGCCATTTAGTGCATTTACTGGCAGAAAATGACAACTGGTCACAATAACAAAAAAGATGCAGTGTTTTCAGACCTCGAATAATGCAAAGAAAATACGTTCATATTCATTTTTAAACAAAACAATACTCATTTTTTAACTTAGGAAGTGTTCAGAAATCAATATTGGTGGGATAATCTCAATCTTTAATCACAGCGGTGGTTTTTACAATCTTCCTCATAAAATAAAGATTTGGTTCAGGTGATCACCTGATCAGTGTCTCACTAAGTAGAACGAGGAGGCTTGTGTTGGAATCCAACAAACACTGGACTGGACTGACTGCCAGACATGTAGAGATGCTGATTTAAGAAACATTTGTGAGAGTGGTCTCTTAATATTTTCCAGAGCTGTACATCATTTGGTTCATTGCAATGCAAATGATGTGTTTGGGCTCTCTGACCTTTAGCAGATGTTTTAAACCGCAATATCTCCAGACTTCCTTAATAAACTGTGCTAATTTGAGAGCTGTTGAATGAGGAGAAACTTTATAAACGTCTAGCTCAGATTTTTAATTATTTGGGCTGTCGTGTAAATTTGGCAAATATGAATTAAGGTGTTTTGGCTACTACTGTTGGTGTTTGGTTAAAAAAAACATACAGAGTTATGTCTTCTATTGATTTCAACATTAAATGCCACACATTAAGTTGTTTATTTATTTATAAAAAATATTATGTTGCTGTGAAGAACAGACAGGAGAGATGCTCTGTGGTGCGCTGGGACACACACTTGAACTTTCTCTTACTCTGTTATTAATGCTTTTCTTCATCATCTGTGAAAACATCAGATTTCCAAATTTAAAAAATTTGTCTCTGTTTTAGCTCAGTTTTCAAAACAGTCTTACCAATTCCTAAACTGTTTCATGGGACATGACAACTCTGTTGCATGTTTGGAAAAGGTAGTCCACAGCCAAAACATTTCATTTGTGTTTCAAAACCAAGTTATTGCTTCATTAAATTGGCCAACACCAACAAGACGAAAGGTCATTTTGCTACATTTTGAGCCGAACTGGTCAAAATGTTAAGATGTTTTTTCACCATAACAGTCGATCCTGGAAATGTTTCTCATGTCTGTTTTGTTCTTGTTTCTTGTTGACACGCTGACTGCACATACTGTCCTACACAGGAATGTGAGTTTTGTCTAGCTGAAAGCTGTTGTGTATCGCACTGAACTTTTTAGGTTCAAATTTCAATTTGTAGGACACAGACACATTTCAGATCTGACTTTTCCTCTCGCCGACTGATATAGTTGATCTGAAAATAGAGGAGTAAACTCTCAGCCTCAGTTCCAAGAGGTGATAAACTCAGTTTACCTGGGTTTACCCCACAGCTACACCCCTGGTTACATGTACTGTGAACAGAAAATTCACATTTGATCTTTCGTGTAAAGTTATGGACAGAAGATTTGCCACAGAATGACCTCTGTGTGTTTTCCTGCTCATTATTGTCTCCTGGCAGCTCATTTGCCATCACAAACATTACACGTCTTACATATGTACAGAATATACATGTACGTCTGACAGATTTTGATAACTGAATGGATCATTATGCAGGCGATGGCTCAAATTATAAAATAATATTTAGAAGTTGTGAAGAGTCTGACACACACACACACAAAAACAAGCCGACAGACAATTCATCCATCCATTTTTGGGTCCTTATTTGGAGTCAGACTAAGCAAAGTAGCCCGTACCTCCTTCTCTGCAATCATGTCCTCCAGCTCCTCCTAGGGTATCTGAAGGTGTTTCCAGACCACATGGGCTATGTAATCCCTCTGGCATGTTCTGGGTCTGCCCTGAGGTCTTCTCCCGAATGGATGTGCCTGGAAAACCTCTGAAGTGAGGTGTCCAGGAGACATCCTAATCTAATGTCCAAATCACCTCACCTGTCTCCTTTCAACACGAAGCAGCAGCGGTCCGACTCCGAGCTCTTTCTCCATGTCTGAGCTCCTCGCTCCTACTCTCAAGACACAAGTACCACCAAATGTCTGGCTCACAGAAATGTTAAGGCTGACATGACATGCAGCTTGTGCAGTTTGACTTCTGTATGCCAGGTATATTTTTTCTGTAGCTTGTACAAATTCCCCTGTCAGGATTTCAGCTGCGAACACAATCACGTTCACCCATCCTCTGCAGGCGTTCATCTCCGCCTTAGGAATTGATTTAAACATTTTATTGGTAACCTTTAAAGCTCTACAGGGACTTGCATTGAGTTATATTGATGACTTACTAACACCCACTCCATGTTTCGACCCGCCCCTTGAGATGCAAGGGTCAGAGGTCATTCCAAGGTTAAAATTTAGTCACAAAGGTGATTGGGCCTTTGCTGTCAGTGCTGTTAGACCAGGAATAAAATCAACCTCTCCAGTTTTCTTATTTAAATACAATTTTAGGTTATTCATTAATTCAAATTTATGGAACAACTCACACAAATCTACTTTTAAGTGATTATTTTTTATTACAGATAGATAGGTATAAGATTGAATATGATATTTATTATAAACAGGTTTTCATGAGTGTATAATCACCTGAAAATGAGAATTGTTGCATTTTTGTTACCTCAGAATGAACTGTTTATATCTAGAAGTCTGACTCACTGGATGTTTTCTGTGGGTATAGGCCTGCCGTTGGACAACTTGTTTCAGTCTGCATAGCGGCATCTGCAAACTGCATTTTCCCTGGGAAACAACAACAACAACAACCTCAGAGATAGCAATCTGCATGCTGAAAATGGGAAATTAGCACCTGGGGCACTAATAGTACATGAACGTGAACAAGCTAGCAGCTGCTACCTTTTCTTTTGCACCGATGTAGTCCATCACCAGTCCTCCAGTGCTGAGCACTGTGGAGAAATGTGCGGCTATGCAAGACTAAAATCCACACAGGTCTCGGATCCTCTTCCATGTAGGCCGCCATGGTGCATGTTTACAGTGGTCCAGAATGGACAGACTAAACATTGGCTTTTATGGCTTTTCACGTTTTTTAAGAGTTTTGCGACCATTGTATGTTCTCCTACATGCTTGGAAGGGGAAGGTGAGGGTAAGTGTTTACAAATGTGCAAGTTCACCCCTAAACACCACTAAATCCAACACACCAGTCCTTTAAAGGTACTAAAGCACCAAAATATGTGTGTTCTGACTTTTTCACACCACAGAAATGCATTATTAAGCACCCAGCCAAAATTGAATGATTAAAAAAAAATTAAAAGTATATAAAATTAGGCCTCAAAATCATGAGAAATGAGCAGTTTCCTCTGCTCTGGAATGCAGGGGACATGTCTGTGGGCAGTGCCATTCATGTGTGGATTCATGGGGCTTACAGTGTTTAATGTGTGGGAGACCATGGCTCCAGCATGTCACTGAGCCATGTTACAGGTCTGTCCTGAATCCTGAATGACAGTCTACTGATCTAACTCTCTTGTTCTCAGTGTTTTCACATTTTCAGCTACTATGTTCTAACATGTATAATGAGTTTAGAAGAAGGACATTAAATACTATTTAAATTAAGTCATTACTTTTGATCAGAACTGTGAGTTGTAAAAATCAAAACAATGACATAAACACAGCTCTCTGTGAAGTTTGTAAAATTGAGCGATCTTTATTAAGATAAAAATGTGATTAAAATATTGGTTAATGTAGCATGCGGCATGGCATGATTTGAAATATGTGTGTGTGTATAGTCATAAATGCAAGCCAGGCTGAAATGATTTTAAAAAGTATCGTAGCTCAGCATCTGAAGTGAAACATGCACAAAACATCCAAGCAGTTTGAGGCATTTTGGCCGAATAAAGGCAGAAAGTTAAAAGCGAACTCGGTAAAGGACACAATTTTGGATCTTTGGACTATTTTTGAACTTGTCTAAACACTGAGGTTGTTTTGAATTACCTCCTCCCACACACACGCAAACACACACTTAGACACTCCACACAGTCACAGAGAGAAAACTATGTGTTGCAGGTACAGCCATTAGGGAATAACACTAACCGAACAAGCACTTCATTTTGAGTGTTCCCAGGAGAGTGAACAAGCCTCTGGTGTTGTTGAGAGATGCAACATAATTGATGACTGCTAACAGTTTGCTGTGGTGCTCTGTAACGTGACTGTGTCTGTATCAAAATGCTGTGACAGTCGACTCCCTGCAGAGAAAGGCCACTCAGTATTTCTGTCAACAAAACAGAACCCCGCTTTGTTGTTTTCTTCCCTGATGGCTGAAAATAACAAGGAGAATATTCCCTTACTTGTTTTTTTCCTCTTATTCGTGCTCTAGACAGAATAGAAAAAGCCAAAAGGGGAATATTGAGCTGGCTAACAGACTATGACAGAGTTGCTTTAGTGAGGTGTGAGTGACATTAGAGAGGAGGCGAGTGTGTAGGTGGAAAATTCAATCACGCTGTGAATCTGGTATGCAGAACAATCCCACAGACGCAGAGTGAATAATTTTAACTCTTTGATCAGGCCAAATCATCTCGGGACTTCTGCTCTGCCGGGTGTGAAGAGATGCTAAAGAGGGCCGGACCTGAAGGAGGAAAACGAGGAGTCATTTCGGAGTGTGGGAGAGGGAAGAGCGAGGAGGTGACGAAGGTGAGCACCAGCCTGTAGTGGGTTATTTGTGTAGGAACGTGTGTGGATGTCTCCCTTTATATTTTTCCATAACATGATATGTTAATCAAGGCTAACAGGGCCCAGTGCACTCGGGGAATCAGCCGGCCTGTCAGAGCTGCGCGCAAAGTCTGAGAATAACTGGATGACACACAGGGAAACATCCATCACGGCTCATTATTTGATCACTCAGTCCGTCTGCTCGTGCTCTGCAGATGGACTGAGTGATAAAATAATAATCATTCGGTCCATCCACAGAAAACGAGTGATGGAGGGCTGCAAGGTACCGAGAAATACTGAAGCAGCGGATCATCTTCTAGCGGGAGCCCACAAAGTTCATGGGTTTGGCTGCTCATGTAAATGCAATTTGCCCGTTGCTTTTCTATATTTTCCATTTTTCTGAGATCTGTCTGCAGTAAAAAAAAAAAAAAAAAAAGACTCTTTGCCCTTTTGGGTTGTTGCCTGCAGGGAAAAATTGGCAGTTAGCTCAGAGTCAGACCGAAAAACAACCCTGCATTAAATCAGTGCATGGGGTTGTTTAAGATACTGTGTAACAATGAAATATGACCCAGGAAGTCCAGTAAAAAAATCATTGAGTTTCAGGGCCAATCAAAAGTTGAAACAATGCACATTGTAAAAGTAAACTAATTGTTTAAACTTAAAAATGTCTGGGCTGCCCTCATTTTTAAGTTGGCTGAATTTAAAAAAAGACAAGTTGAGGTAATTTTGTAATGATTCAAAACAGATAAAAATAAAGATTTTCTCATCAAATACACTATTTATTCAGTCGTTCCTGAGAAAACATGTTCAACTAGAAGAGTGCATTCAGCAGAGGGCAGATCCCCGCTAGGCAACAGACGGTGAAGCACCTACTGCAATGACACCGCAACTGATAGGTGCAAAGTGTCACCAGCATTAACATGAGTTCCACATATGTTGTCCTGAGCTTAAACAAGATTTCAAACTGAAGTAGCTGTTGACACTTGTGGCCTCTAGTGGATTGTTAAAAAGAGTGAGAAGTCAGCTGTCAATGGTCGTATAAAACCTGTAAAAAAAAATCTGTCCAGATTCATATAATGTATGTTATGAAGACTTTGATGGAATTTAATATGAAACTTACCACTGCACTGACCTGTAACACTGATGGAATTTAATAAAAGGTATTTAGTGTATAGCAGACTGTTGCTAAGAGGAACAGACTGTTGCTATGGATGCAGTTCTAATCATAGACTGACAATGGAATCATTTTTAAATCAAAATCATTTTTAAATCATTTTTTTGTCTGCCAAATTATTGATTTTTTTTTTGTATCTGTCAAGTAACCGTGTAATAAGCGGGATAATTTACAGTGAGTCGGTCATTTTTGCAAAATAAACCTGTTCAGGATGATTCATGACCCCTGCATTACTCTGTCAGGGTTTATTTTGCTTTACACAAATTGACCTTTGACCTTTTGGTTATAAAATGTCATCACATCATCATTTTATCCTGTTAAATATTTGTGTGGAATTTTGTCATAACTAATGCATGAATTCTTCAGTTATGGACAACTGTGACCTTTGACCACCAAAGTCTGATCAGTTCATCTTTGAGTCCAAGTGGTCAGCTTGAAAAAATTTCCTCAAGGCGTCCTTGAGAAATCACGTTCACAAGAATGGGATGACCTAGAAACATAATGCCTGAGGCCACGGCTGTTGCCGGCGTGAAGCCATGAAAGAGGTTTTTCAAGAATTCTGAATCACAGAGGTCCTTCAGAATACAGTCATGAAAGTGCATAAAAAAAGTAGGCCGATTGGTCCAGTAGCATTTGAGATTAGCTGCAGACAAGCTTCATATTTGTTGATCTCTCACGCACACGCATGCATGCACATATGCACACACACACACACACACACGTGCGCAAGTGATCACATGATCCCCTGGTGGGAATAACAATAAGCTTAAGGTATTAAGTCGAACCAAACAACTCTTCAGCCACACTGCTAAAATTACAAACAAATTTGGTTTCGTTTTACATTTTCTCAGTCTGTTCTTCACTTCACACAAAGACATTACAGCTGCAGCTGCTCCTGTTGGAGCTGCTTTGTTCCTGCACCGGCACACAGACAATATGAGCTCCTGACTGAATTAACCGAATTCAATACTAACCTTCATCACGGTTCACAGTGTTTTCATTAATGGGAAAACAAACAACCATGACTCTATCTTAAAGTGCATTAGAGCCACACAGCAAGTCTCCATATATGTTTCTCAAACTATAAAAAAGAAGGGTCTCAAGAGAGTTTTAACTCTCATACATGTATAATGTGTGCAGTATATTCATTCAACTCATCATTTCAAGTCCAAAGACTTCAAGTTAGAAGAACTCCTGTTTTTAACTTCTGGAGTGTGCTATAATTATAAATAATTACACAAGTTTAATTAAATAACTTGTATATTTACTTAAGTTAATAAGAAAAGATTAGTTAATTCCACTAAATGCCTGTAAGATTTGTTTCAGTGCACAACGTGTTGTTATTCTCGCAGGCTGGATTTTACAGCTGTCAGAGTTATTTGTGTAGTGTTTTGCTTTTTTAAGTTTCATGAAACTGAGGAAAAAAAACAGGACAAATATTTATCAAGTCTTTGGCTCTTAGGATGACACAATGAGATGAGCTTTGGTTTTATTGAATGGAAACGAGTGCAGTGTATTTATCATGCAGCCATGGCTGTCAGCCATTTCTTGTGGTAAAAAAATGAACAAAAAGAGCAAACATCTTTATGCGGCTCATAAATTAAAGTCGGACATGTCTTGTTGAGTGTAGAGAGACGATGGTATTTACAATATGATCAAAACAAATGGACCAAAACAGTGTGTAAAGGCTCCGATGTATAGAGTGAGATTGATGGGAGGGGTTAGAGAAGTGAGGTGACTAATCTCCACACACAGCAGTATTTTCTCTTAATTAAAATAGGTGTTCATGAAAAATGGCGAGATCATTGGCTCGGTGTTACGCACAAGAGAGTTAATTAATGACATCCTGTGCGCGTCGAGCAGGAAGACGTGCCGCTCTGATTTATCATCAGAATTTGTTTCCACTTTGACATACTGTACAACTGTACATGATATATCAAAGATTTAACAGGACGGCCTCCTGTATGGATGCCAGGCAATGCAATTTTTTATTGATTGAACTTGAACAAAGAAATAATTACCACCTGTCCAATATTTATACTATTTATCATTTAGTTTAGCTTTAGTTTAATGGCTTTCAGTTTGATAAAACACAGAGCACTTGAGAGAGACAGATTGTTGTACTGGAACAGTTTATTGTTGTATTGTAACCAGGCTGCAATACACTGAAAAAACACCGAAACAAACACAAACCTCAGATTTCTTTTCAATATGCATTAGTTTGTGTGATTAACTATATGCTTGAAGAATTAATACATAAAATTATTTAACCTGAAGATGGCTTGCCTTGTTTTTTTTCCATGGTTGTTTGCACCACTCAAGCAGGACCTCTTTGGATTTAGTTTTTTTTATACTTTTTTCTGTCCCACTGCAGATCAGCCACACACTTATTTCACTATATTGAATATTTCACACTTCAAGCATTCAGTTAACTGTTTAATTATATTCTCTGTGAATTTTATCTCCCAGCATTGAGATCTAAGTGTTGTTCCCTCCTCACACTGGAAATAAATATACTGGTAGAGAAACACTGAGACTTTAATAGTGTTGGGTATCAAACCTCAGTACAAGTAGATTCTTCCGTGCTGAAAATATTGTATTGCAAACCTCTACCAAATGCTATTGAAGTTAATATTTGATCAGATATTTTCTTTTTTTAATTAGTGAAGCGTTCCCACCTTTTTATTAAACAAAGCTTTTTATTTAACAGTGATGCACTGAGCAGAATCAAACATGTTTATGTTCCCAAAATTAAGGTTTTGTAGGCACTGACCCAAATGTGAGATTAAACAAATAAAATAAAGTAATTAGTAAAGAAGCAAAACAAAGTTGATATCATAAAAATGTTAGACTTAGTACACACCACAGTTGTTTTGTGCCAACATGGTGGATATAACTTACAGTATAATGTATAAAACATTCAGTTGTAGGTGTTGATATCATGGTTTCCATCAATTCCTGAGGGAAATATTCATATGCCTCCTAAATGTTCATGTTCATCAGCTAGTTGTTTATTTGTCTGTTAGCAGTTCCATGCTGGGTGGCATATGGTGTTTTATTAAGAGGGGTTTTTTTTTTGCTAGGAAACAACACCAACGAAAATTCAAAGAAAAAAATACAGAGAACACGTCTTCAGTGGTAACTAGCTGTAGATGTCAGGGGAACACAGGGGACACCCTCAATATTTAAGAGCATGTACAGCAAAATAATAAATGTAAGACTTTTATTTTGAATAGAATATAATAGAATGCAACTCAAATGCAACATTGCCTCCAGAAGGTGGTGTTAGTATGCAACCTCAAATGCAATGGGAACAATCTGCCATAAAATGGAAAGAAGATGCAGCAACATACTGCTGAGAACCATGGAGGAACCAGAAGTGAAACACAGGAGGAGGAGGAGGAGGAGGAGGAGGACTACTATTAGGACATCTTTTCTCAAAACTCTCAAAACTAAAAGAGTGAGTTGTAATGGCAGCTGATGAACGACTGGGTAAGGTTTTTCGAGGTTAAGGTCGAGTGTTGTTTGCTAACGAATTTTAACAGCAGACAAGCCAATTTATAATTAGCGACACAGCAAATGTACAAAGACGGACACAGTAAAGTTCAACAGTGACCGGACACTTTTTCGACAGCTGAATCTCCCTTTCTTTCCGTCCACTGATGTTCCAGAAAATCCTTACATCAAGAGTTTCAAGCCTAGAACTAAACCAACCAGCTACGAGATGAAGCGCTCTGTGGCTGCGTGTTACGTTTGTTGATGGCGTGGGTTGTCATTGACGAACATGTTATATAGGTGTCCATAGATAGCTCTAATATTTAATGTTGGAAACTGTCATGATGAAGAGGTGCTGATCATGTAATCCATCTTGCAGGGTCACTGTGCACTTTAATTACCTGTTGTGCACTATATGCTGCTAATCATTGAACTTGCACAGTTTTTTTTTTCTAGATATCGTCTTTTACGTTGTAATGGCTGTATCCCAGTGTCTTTTATTGCTTCAGCTCACTGTATTTTGCACCCCCTCTCCCCGATAGCTCAGTATGTATGTTCTCTTTTATATGTTCGCTTGTGCTTTTATGTGTTTTAATTGTGCCTTGCTGCATAACCAACTGCCCTCCGGGGACAAATAAAGTTGAAAGATGAAGTTGTATTTGGGACATCTGAATTTGAATTTTAGCAAATGGATTTTTAAATTTTTATGACAGTTGTTAGATGTCCATCTACAGGAGAATAAATATTTGAAAGCAAGAGAGCCTTGCTACATTATTATCCATTATATTTTGACTTGTCCCCTGAATTTTGTGTTTTCTCTTTATAAAGACACTTCCACCATAAGTTGATGCAGAAACGGCACTAATTAGTGCATAAAATTTCACCAAGGATGCTCAAGATTTCCTGAGGGATGACCCTGCAGTTAATAAGGGTCGTTGGTGAATTGAAACCTACGCCCTCGACTACAGTTCTGGCTATATATGAGCAAGATGAAGAAAATTCAGTACTGTATATCTAAACCACCTGTGTCACCAGAATCCTCAAATAACCCAATTTACAACAAAGCCCTCTAGTGTTTATTGCAGACATATTTTGTATGATGTTTATTTGTGAGTTTTATTGGCCTATAATTCTAATTTATTAGCATATGCACCTATAAAACACAACCTACGGATCTTTTTAACTGCACTGTATATTCCCGTAGCCTCCCCCACACATATGTAAGTCATGTTTGTAAAATGTGATGGATGACAAGAGTTGTTCACAGCTCCTCATATTTGTTTGATTGTGTAGGTTGTGTTGCGGGACTCCTGATGGTTTATAAGGATGACAAGTCCAGGTATCGCTTCACAGGCCTGTCTTATCTCCCGGTGGATCACTATCTCACACTGCTGCAGTGAAATATGTCACCGCAGATGTCTAATAGGATGTTACTCATTTTCACACTTGTTGACTTTGTAAATGAAAGCTCTGGAATATATCTAAATGACAAACTCAAATAGAGCTAAGAGTAAATGCAGAGCATCCGGCCAAGGACAGTGTTCAGTATGTGACAGGAACATATTTACAGGTGAGTTGTATTATTATAGAAAATTACAATGCCTGGTGATAAGGGTCCATATATACGCAGCTTCATATCAAAATAACAAAACCACAAATAGAAGTTGACTGTAATGGGCATCCAAACTAATTTGGCTGCTCCCACAGATGTGCATCCAAGTGGTTTTACTTATCCATTTTCCATTTTCTCATTCACACCTTATTTACCATCCCACCGATCTCATTTGCATTGTAATGATTAGACTGTATGCATGCAAAATAGCTTTTTAAAAATGGTTTAATAGTCCTAAATATATTCATGAGATTCCCGGGAGCGCCGTGCAGACCTGTCAGAGTGGGAACCCGCTGCCAGCACAAATAAAAATGACTGCAAAAATCCTCTGTTCTTCTTTCAGTGTGTAAAAACTGGAGGACACAATGCCCAGCCAAACGCTGCGGTCATGATGCATTTCCAGATTTGGACAATTTTAACACAGACAGACACATGTCTGATAGACAAAAACAAAGGAAGCATTTATGTACCTGTGGATTTGGTCACGAGGTCTGCCTAAACTTCAAGAAGAAGTCTTCAAGAATTGTCTTCAAGTGAAAATCGACGTCTTTGAGAGTGAAGGCATGTTTAATTATAGACCCTTTTCTTGTTTGTAAGCATAATGATGTATTTTTTTGTGGGCGGAGCTTAGCTGGAGGCAAAACAAATCCCTAAAAATATTATCTGACCCTATATAGCAAGTTTTGTTGGCTTCTTTCTTAACAATGGCTCACTCTCCAGGACCATGAGTGTTAATTGTTCAGATTAACCGTTGGGACCAGGCTGGTTGACCTGTACACGCTCACCAAATGGATGGAGCATCTTTCTACAAATGCCACTGATTCTACCTATTTGTCATTTTATTTTGCTGTTTTAATATGCCGCTCCAAGCGCTCACCGGTACAGTACGCACAAGGTCTGCTTCCTTATAGTTGTTTTTTCAGTACAGCCACAGTCTGATCTGCCAGCCACTGAAGCAACTGGGGCGGGAGGGGTGAGCACATTCTCCACCCAGGTTTATCCTGCTGGTCAGGGCGACTGAACTGGCAACCTTTCAGTCCCAAGCTCACTTATCTAACGTTTGGGTGACCGCTGCCCATCACCACCACTGACTTTATTGTTAGTCGGTGACAAAAGTCTTGGTTGACCATGTTTTCATTTATTCGTTAGTCGCTGGAAAAAAAAAGACCATAGGAGGTGTGAAGCGGGTTTATAATGTTAGCAAGTTAATTAGTATGCATCGTCAGTCGTGTCGATAAGCTGACAAGTGGAAGTTATTTATTCCCATGTGTTGAACAGCAAGACTTGTGTGAATTTATACTGTGTGAAAATAAATTAACAACATGTGCACTCTCCGACACATTCAGAGTCATGAGTTAACCTTTTGCAGTTAGCCTTTGACAGACGACTCTTTTTGTATCCAATATATATATTTTCATAATTAAATTAACATCAGAAACATGCAGTGACTAGATGACTACTGGCTGTAACTGATGACTACTGGTCGACTGGGGAAATCTTTAGCAGTGGGCGGCCGTGGTACACACCCACTGAGCCAGAGGATGAATGAGAGTGATTCTTAAAAGAGACTGAAGTTGTTTTTGGTAATTTTTATTTTGTTTCTGTCTGTCAAGTTTAAATAAAGCATGTTTCACAGAGTTGACAAGGCAATTAAAGCTGGAGAAAAAATAGAGAAACTTGAATTCAGAAGGTAATCGGGTGCATTTTTCTTTTTAATAAGGAAAGTAAGTGTGAGAGCATTTTTTTTCTTGACATTCTGTGTGTTCATGTTATTTTTCATGGCTCGCACACCTATTCCCACTTTCGTCATATTGCGTTTAGTCGTTATTGTCTTGGCAGTGGCAGCTGGTATGTGATAAAACATCCATTTTGAGCCATTACTACTTTGATTCTGGCACCCAACAACACAGCAAGATGACATTTTCTTTATGTCGCCTACTACTCTGTGTTTGCCTCTAGTGTTCCCGTTGTCACATTGTGACATAATCATGACACTGGCACTAAAAGGGTCTATACACTTCATTTACTTGAAATGAGTAAAATGGTAATTAGTAATGCTGCTGAAAAGTAATTATTTACAGTGTAACAAACTGTTTGAAATAAAGACAGGAGCTTTTAAGTAAGATGCCCCAGTGGTCATACATCCTTGAGCAGATGTCAAGCATTAAAAAAAAAAAAAAAAAAATTAATCTTTATATGGTTAAACGGGGAGAGATGAGCTGGAACTGGGGGCTGCTTATGGTGAAATAAAGCTTTGATAATGTCATTGTCTTCAATTATGGAGGCTGTAAAGTTGTCAGGGCGCAGTAACAGGGTGCTAACTAGATACCAAGGTCAGACAATAGAGAGAACTGACGGGCTGTGTGCACACCTTCATGATATCTTTTCCATAAAGCTAAATGCTATGTCCAGCTGAGACACCTCCGTGGCTTCCTTCTTTCCGCACTATAAATGATTTTTTTCCCGTCCCATTCCCACATCATCCCAGGGGTGTAGCTACCACTGAGGACACTGAGGTCAATTTGGGGGTTTTAGAAATGTAGGAGAATTACACGCTTTAATTCTAACGGTTTCTGGTTGAACAGGGACTCAGACACAAAGAAAGGCACAGGACATGGTATGAAATACAAAAAGGCACAGCCTTCACTGGGAAACCAGGCAGTCATACACAGGAGATCAGTCCGTAACATGGGGACTATATGGACATTGAGAGGGTGTTGAAACTCATGAACTGCCCCCTAAAGACATGTATGTCTTTGTTGTGTGTCTGAGCATGTGACTGTAATGTCTGATTGCAGTTGTTGAAGGGAAATAAAAAGAAATTTAAAAAGAAGTTAGTGCAAAACAAGGAAACAAAACCAGGCAGGGAACAGGCAAAGTCCAAAACCCATGAAAAATAACACTGAAAATGCTGGAGAGCAATGAACACACAAAGCAGAACAAAGACAATCTGGCAAAGGTAACAGTAAACACAAGGGAGTGTATATACAGGGTTGACTGAGGGCAAAACCAGGGGCAGGTTAATGACCACAGGTGGATAATCAGGGGTGGGAGAAACATGAGGGCAGGCACTGAAATGACAGGAGAGGTCAGTATATCAAAGCAAAACGAAAAACACCACAGACAAGATTAACTGGCTGTTAAAAATGGAGAAATAAATAAGACAAAATATTTAATTACCATTTCCATTTCTGTTTTGTGCTGAGCTGTGCCGTGTGGCACCTGAGATGGACCATCTCAGAAGGTCAAAGGGTTCTCGACTCGCCACCGAGTGGGTTTGTGGTGATGTCTCGCTGATTGCGGCTGATGATGACCCACCTTTTTCCTCTCAAACAAGCATCTGTTACAAGACTGAATTCATGTTTGTGCAGGAGAGCAGAGAGAAAGAAGTTTTTAAAAGTCTGTGTGTTGAGCTCTGAGTGCTTTTGTAGTTTCTAACTGAATCTCTGTGGTTTGAAATTGATTGTCTCTCCTCAGTCACCATTTGTACTCTGAGGTATCTGCTTTATTTCACTGTTTCATGTTCGCTTTTGGTGTATAGAAGTTCCTGTGTTCATGCAAACAAAGTAGCAAAAAAAAAAAGCAAAATAATAACAATAATAATACTAACAAAATAACACGGTCTTTTCTTGTGAAGAATTTATTATAGATGAAATGTGAATATCCACTTTTTTTCAGCTGCACGACTCATAACAAGAAAGTCATCAGTTAAAGGCAGACCTGGAATAGAATTGAACCTTTTGGGGTTGCCAGTTTTTTTAGGGCCAAAGTCAGTGCAAATATTGAATTTGAAATGGACGAATGACATGAATTTTGTTTGAAATATTTTTTTTTTAAAAACTCACAAAATAATTTATTATTCATAAATTACCAATATTTATACAAACTGAAGAAGTTCATACACACTTAGCCCTGGACTAATCAGTCACTGAGGGATGGGGAGTCAGGAAGACTAACATTATGTTTAATATTAATGTTGAAAACATAAGGCTGTAATACTCATTATACTTATAATGCTTCTGAGGTCACTGGGTCAGCTAAGTTTCTTTTCTTATTCATTCACTAATTCATCAAACTGGAGTCATAGTCATTAGTTTGAGTTTTGAATAAAAAGTGACAGCCCATAAAGAATTCAGTATGTTTCCCTGGCAAGTTTGCTGCTCCCAGTAGACCACACAAACCAAAACTGACAAATTCACTGCAATATTAATGCACAACAAACTGTGAAATATCAATATTTCACTCAGGTTATACCAAACTGTGCAATATCAATATTTATTATGTGCAATAATGTGAATTCAACTGTTGAATCTGTTTCTTGTTTTCATTGTTTTAGTTTGTCATGTTTATATCTTGCTTCTTTACTTATTTATTATATCTGCTCTTTATTGATGCTTCTGTATCCTCTTTGCTGCTGTAACAGTGTAAATTTCCCCGTCGTGGAATTTATATACGCACACAACATACTTAAACAGGTAACTGAATAAATAATGTTACAAAAACTAAAATATTTTAGGGGCTTTTGGTGCATTGTCAACATTTTTCTGAGGGGATTTGGATCACTGACTCAAGTATGTCCCTGCTGGATCTGCATGTTTCATTACAAAACGTGTATAGACGTGTCATATGATTGGCTATTTTTGCGCCTTGTAGCACAGTTAGTTGCAGTTTCTGTGAACAGGCTTGAGTGTGCCATTGTAATTCCAAAGTCAGACCCACTGAAGAACAACTGGCACAACTTTAGCACGGTGTTCAGCTTAAGCTAAGCCGGAAGTTAAGTATAGCTCTCTCGTATGAGGAACTTCAAAAACAGGACTGAAGAGGTGTGAATTCAGGGAGAGGGGTAGAAGAAGAAAGCAGTGGTATTTAATTCACCCAACAGCTCTTAATTGGATTTTGCTTTGATGTCCAATACCAGTCACCATGGGATGGAAAAAAATTAAGGGCTTTTCTTAAGGGAGATTTATTTTATAGTTGGTTAAATGTCCCATATCTCCTTATTAACTGGGGACTGGAATTGCAATTACTTGAAGAGACAATAGTGACATTCGTCCCAAGAATGTCTTTGGTTTTTTTTTTTTTAACCTTGCACTATATTTGAAAACAGTTCTTCTTCCCTTTTTTCTTTCGAGGTACTATATGTGTCTGTCTAAATTATTTTCAAGAGGGTTGGAACAGTAAGCGATGCTGCAGAAAGAAATAATAAAATCTGTCAGCTGGAAGGATCTCACTGGAGATATAGTACACTGTGTCAGCTCTTGCAAAAACAATTTATTTGACTGAAATTCCTAAATCCCACACACCTCTGCTCCAGAAATGTTTGGCAAGACAGTAAAATGCCTGAGAAATAAAGGAGGCACTCTTGAAACTAATTAAGTCACAATTCAGCTCTTTCGCAGTCTATTCTTCATTGTGTCCTTGCAGATAAAAAGACACACATTTTTTATTACAATTTGACAGATGAGGTGGTTTGTTGAAGCCTAATAAGACTAAAATACATACCAAGCATGCTGTACAACAAAACATGACTAGCATTAAAAGCTCTGCCAATATGAAATGGTATAAATTTATCTAAGAGGGTGCAGTCGGGGCTTATACATGTGCTTATTCAGGCCTATTCACTTAGTATAACAATTTGACAATGACTAATATTAATAGCTAATATGTTACTTACCTATTACCTTACCTGTTACAGTAGCACTTTACAATAAAGTCCACAAAATGTTGAGTAGTTATCAGGGAACAAATAAGGAACTAAGTGTTAGTGAGTTATTAAGCAACTCAAAGTTTATAGAGTTGCTTATGATTAGTTAATTATTATTGAATTAAGAAATTAGTGAAGAACAAATCAGGGATGACTTGATAATTAATGGCTTGTTAATAAGTACTTACCTAACAATTCCTAATGGAGGAGATATAAAGTAGATAATAATGAGTTAAACTGGGAGATCCTATGTTAATGACTCTTTATGTAATGTTTAGTTCATGAATATGTGTGAATTAATCATACTGACTATTTTCTTTATGAATGGTTTCAGATTAAACATTACTTACTTTTACCGTGGCCCCTAAAGTAAAGTTATACACTGAGTATCACTTAGTCGTTCCTCATTACTTCATCACTACCTACTTTTCTAATTTTTTTCTTCCCTTAAAGTAAAATATTGCATAATACTGAGTAGTTACTGAATATTGAATCATTACTTCATCGTTATCTGTCCAGTTACCACTTACTTAACCCTTTTGTGTCCCTTCATGTAAAGTTCTGCATAATACTGTGTAGTTACTGAATACTTAAAGGGATAAAAATAATTGACAAGTAATGATGAAGTAATCATTCAATAATGTTAAGCATAATACTGAGTAGTTACTGAGTACTGAATCATTACTGTATCATTACCTGTGCATTACTTGCTGTTTTTGTGTCCCCTCATGCAAAGTTACACATAATACTGAGATGTTACTGAATAATGAATCATTACTTCATGATCACCTGATTGCATTAATAATTGGTTACTGTACAAAACTGTACTGTAATCAAAAGTATATGTATAATTTGTGACACATTAATATAACTGAAAGGAAAAACAAGTCCTTATACCTGTCAATAAATAAGTAATAGAGGTTAAAAGTTGATTTTCTCCTGCTTTGTATATATGAAAAATGCTATTTTTGTGTCAGAATTTTCAGGAGATGCGTAGCTTGTGAAAAACAGGTCCAAAACTCTGGCGACTACGAGGCGAATGAGTCAGTCATGATAAAAATCAAAGTTCACGTTCACTTCTCCCTTTGGAGAGAATGGATTTAGGACGTGCTGCTGTTCTCCTGAATGGGCGGAGCAGTGGTGAAACCAAATGACACAGATTACAGGAACTCACTCCAAATGTCCTTTCTCATCTCTCTCTGATACCGTAAAGAAAATCCCAGCAATTTTTTTTTTTGTCCTGATTCTAATAAAACAGATTCAGTGTGCAAGGATTTCTTTGTCAGAGTCCCATACTCTGTTTTTCCTCTAGACTTGTTAGAAATGAATTCAACCTTGCGGCTCTGTTTTTGTGAATCAAAGCACAAAGCACACAAAGTGCAGTTAATGGAGCATAATGCAGGGATGATGTGTGTGTTCCAATGTTTGGTTTTCCTCGCCGGACAAACCCACAGGGTGGATTAGGAGAAGCACAGAACATCATGTCCCAAACTCCCTTCTTGTTTAGAACCAGCATTCAATTTTGAGTGCAAGTGAACTAACAGCAAGGGGTTAAAGGTAAAGAAAAGGTTAGTCATTGACAGTCATATCAGTGCTTTCCCTTCCCTTAAAATCCATTGCACTCTGCTGCACTGTACTGTTTTTTTGATGGAAAAACTGTCTTGATCCTGCCAGAGAAACGTCTCCAGAGTGAAATCTGATGTCCTTGTAGGAAGAACAGAACTGCCAAGAGAGAATATGTAGCGCCTCAAGTTAAATCAGTTTGGAGAGAGACAACACATTTTGCTTACCCTGTTGCTCCGGTCCAAAAAGTTTCAACGGCTGATGCATTCAATATTTTTAATGATATCAGGTATAATGAGCCAAACAGTAACTATGGGGACAGTTTGGATGCCGAGCGTGGACTTCCACTAGCCAGACCCTGATATCTTTAAATGACACAACTGCAAACTCAACTCCATGTGCCTCATGTTCAATGACATTTATTTGACCTTTGTATAAATAGTTGGAGGGAATGGAAAAATACTTTTATTTCACCACTTTCTCAGTCCCAACTTATCAAATACTTGTTGTGTCTGGCAAAGTAAATAATTACCCTTCAGTTCACTTTCCATCGACGTCTATTTAGTTTTGAGACATTTTAAAGCTTGTTCTGATTACACAGTCTGTGGTCAAAACATCTCAAAGCAGTTCAGAGACATGTACAATACTTTAATTTTATTTATCTTATATCACTAGTGTCCTGAAAGCCATATTTTGGGCTTTGAAGCTTCAGTTGTAAGGGACTTTTCGAAGCTTCAGGTGCACATTAAATTTTTACAGCACAATTAAAAAGTATTCACCTTGTTCGGTGGGAAATATTATGAGTTCAGACGGGTGTGTCAAACGACAAAGCAGGACTTTGAGCAAGTTATTAAAACTTAAGAAACAAGAACATTTTATATTGTTCTCTTAAATTTCTAATAGTTTGTATCATATGAAGGGCTCGTACAAACACGCTACATCAGATTCAACAAATACCTCTGTAAATTATCTACGTGTGTATTTGGGTGCATGTGTATGAGACTTTTAACTTAGAATAATTAACACCCCAATAATACCATATATAGCATCACTTCCTGCCCCATGTGTCAGGACGTGTTCATTCATGAAAATGCCATCAAACAGATAAAAAGAAGAACTTTACGAGTTTGGAGTTTGACGTCCTGCTTTCAGAGATCCATGACAGGACATCTGTCATTTTAACAGCATCAGCAGTGGAATTAAAAGACCTGCTAGAGCAAAGAAAGGGAAAAGTGAATGCTGTGTTACCGGAGGGTCGTACTGTCACTGAAGTAAAGAAGAAATGTCTCAATATGAAAATGACCTCAGAGAAAAAAAAAAAAAAAAAAAGACTCGCCACAGCCACGGTAAGAGGTGATTGATGACTGCAAGAAGGAGGGGGTCCGGGGAAGTTTTAATCACGGAGACAGAGGACAGAATGAGGATGTTTGCCTGGACAGAGACTTCATAAACCTGCACGTGCAGATATACGACCAACGCACCTGACAGCAGGAAATAACAGAATGAATGACGACAGGCCAATTTACAATTATATTAGAATTTGAAATGTAGTCAAACAGGTCAACGTTGACATTATTATGAAGTGTAGTTTATTTTTCAAACTTAAAATGATAATTAAATATACAGTCATTAGTGAAAGCCTTCAGTTTGGATACCAGCTGATTGACTGAACATGACTCTGCATCAGGTCTGGACCTCGTAAATTGTGTTCATATCTCAAAGAAAATTCAAAATACAAGAAAACTGGTCAATTCGACAAGTTCTCATAAATCACTTGTACACTTAAGAACACATCTGTTTGTACTAGTCATTCTCACATGAGGCCCATTGAGTGCAGTAACCCACCCTCACATCCCTTCTCTCTCCCATCTTAGTTTGACCCATCCTTTTTTAATATGTATTTTTTTGTATTACATCAACTGACCTCCAGCATTAAAGAAATGACCACTAGTTTGAAGGATAGGGGAACTGAATGTCTGCATTTGAGAGTGGGACGTTTATTTGGTTCCTTTGAATGGATTTACATCAAATAGAAATTTACAACACATATTGTCCCTAAAACAGGCTTATACAGGCTCTTAGCAGGATGATAGCCACGAAATATCACAGAACCTGATTTCGTATTTCGCATCTTTGACCTGGTCTGAACAGGTGTTGACTTAAGATCAAACAATTGTAATCCCTGAAATCAAAAGTGCTGCTTTTTGTTGACACACCAGCTACTGCGCCTTTCCACTGACTGTGGTGTAGTGAAGGTCATGTCGAGTCACCAAATCCCAAACATGCACGGTCACACTGTGCCAGCTTTTGTAAAATAGGCAGGAGACAAAACTTATCGTCCTTAAGCTGCCACCAAAGCCAAACCCGAAGGAGACTCGGTTGTTTATATCAGAGACTACAGTTGTATAATCACGCTCTCCCGCAGTGCCTCGGGTCCTTTTACCAGGATTTCAGTTGTATTTCATTTATATCTTTTTAAGTGAAGAAAAGTTTGTGCAATCCATGCACTGATCTCTGAAATTCATGTGGGACTATCAAATGCTGCCCTAACTGAGGAGGAAATGAGGACTGAAAGCTTAAAAAGAGGATAAGCTGCCAGTATAGATAGGACTCTGGATGAATATATTAAGAGCACAGCTTACATCTTTCTGCTTTCATGTCTCATTGTTCAACTGAATTTTCAGGACATTTCCACTATTTGTTTTTGTCTGGGCTTAGATTGTCTTTTTTATTTAGCATGGGCCGAGCACGACACAGAGCTAATTTACATCTGCGTGCCTTGGCAGGAAGAATACAAAGGTTTAGATTAGTTATCACAATTGTTATTCTTGAGCCATGTAGTAGTGTTGTTTTAAAAAAAACCTGAAGCGTGGGTATGGTCGTGTCTACAAGGGAACCGAATCGTAGCCCTCTGAATCATAATTGAATCTAAAGGTACCCAGACATTCCCACCGCTACCATCTTGTATCTTTATTGGTTTGAACCACCAGAGCCAGAAGACAGTGATAGTATGGTAATTTTTTTCTCTTCTGTGTTGGGTTGTTAGAACTGAAGTGAGCTGAAGTCGCCGAAGGTTAATAAGACCGTCAGGGAGGTGGAGGGGAGGAGGAGGTGGTGTCGTTCATGAGTCAGTTTGTACACAGGAACAGACACAACAGTCTGTTGGTCAAACTCCACAATTCAGTACTACATAAATCTCAGTCTTTTCACATTTTCAGCAACTATGTTCTAACATATAATGTGTTAAGAAGAAAATTTCCCCTTTTTTCCTTTACTCTGACTTCAATCATATCCAATTGAATTAAACATAATAAAATTTATGTTCATTTCGACAAAACAAGTCAAGTTAACAACTTATTTTACAAGTTTGTTACATGCTTTTATGTAAAATCTTACAATGGAAGAACTAGAGATGTCAAATAAATGTACCGAAGTAAAAAATAGCAATATTTCTCTTTGAGATTTAGTCTCAAGTTAATTGCTTATTCATCAAACGACAAACTCCTTAAGACAACATTGCTGTCATAGTAGCACGTAACTTTAACAAAATAACACACCTCTTTAGTAAGAATAAAGCTGTCTTACATCCCCTGAGTTTAAAGGTGAGAGTGTCAGTTGTCTGCTATGACAGTGTGTTACGACAGTAAGCAGGAACAGGTCGTCTTGTTCTCTGAGTTTTTTTTTATAGACTTGCTAATTAGACAACGGTATCTTTTAAATATTTAAGATACACTATATCCATGGATTTTGTGCTCATTTGTAACTTTTAACAGGGAATTGTAAGCTATATTTATTCAAGTCATTCACACTACCTGCACACACTGTTCGACTTAGCAAAGGATTAAAAAACTAAGAAAAAGCAACTGAAGATAATAATAATAACACAGCTTATGGGTGTGCAATATTACAAGGCACGGAAATCATTAAATACTTTGTGCAAGTCTGCAAATTGTGTGCAGTTCCTCACGTCTTAAAAAAAAAAAAAAACATCTTTCTAAAGTACAGTAGCACTTTGCAGTTTTACAGTCTGAGCTGTGAAGTGATCAGCTACACTTCGGAAGAAAGTAAGCCTGACATTTTGTGAAGTAAGCCGCCTGATAGAGTCCTCACAGAGCTGCCTGCCATGGGATTTAAGAAGTTTTAAACTAATACCCTGTCATATATTTCCCACGTTCCACCAAGTTCTTATAGGATATCCTTATATAACACTCATCATTTTACTTTTGTTTCTTTAGAGTTCGTCCTGGATCTGCTTTTTTGCCATGTTGACACAGCAGGTCAGCCTGACCTCGTCCTTGTTCCCTGCATTTTAGAAAGTGCTCGAGACCTCCTGTGTTTGTGGCGCAGGTTCTGAGTGTTGCTTAGAGACGTGTGGATCTCTGACTTGTATAATGGTCTCACTGGGCCTCTGCTCTCTGCTCTCTATTATGTGCAGCAGAAATGTGAATGTCCAGTTCATGGTTACAAATCGCACTTGTCTGCAACAACTTCCGAATACAGATGAGTAACAGATGAAATGACAAACCTAAATAAAGAGGTGAGTGGATAATGAATGCAGATATTTTCATACATGTTTTCTAAAATGAGGAAATCATCATCTTAATTACAGCCTCCTGATTGTAGGCCTCTGCCAACCAGTCAGGTTTACAGCTTACATTCATGTCTGTCAAGACAAAAGAAATCTGAAGCGTATTAAGTATATTTTTTGAGGGAAGTTATTACTACATTAATGATTATGATTGCTCTGAATAAATTCCTGTGAGAAACATGCTGTCTTCACTTAGAGCAGTGGTTCTTAAACTGCAGGGTGGGGAAGAATTACCAGCCATCGTGTGAAACAAATCAACCGTTTTTGTTGTGTGAATGGTAGCTGATGCTATCATGCTGACTTTTATTTCACTAAAACTCAACTTGGATCTTTTACCTTCAATATCCTTGGTACTGATTGATTAAAAAAGAGGGCTTTTTCTAGCTTCTGATGTGGTGAAAGTTTGAGAACCACTGATTTGGAGACTATTTTTTACAGAGGAGGACATAGACAGGACTAATAGAGAGCTGAATGGTGTCACTGTGTTTTGGATATAAAATGTCACCACCTCATCATTTTATCTTATTAGATAGTAGTTTGTAATTTTGTCATAATCAGCATACGAATTTTTGAGTTATGGCCAAAAATGTGTTTAGTGAGGTCACTGTGACTTTAACCTTTGATTTTTGCCCCTCAAATACTAAACGGTTCACCCTTAAGTCCAAATGGATGCTTCTGAGATACTGCATTCACGAGAACGGGACGGTAATTTGTGCCAAATTTGAAGAAATTCCCTCAAGGATTCTTGAGATCGTGTTCACAAGAATGGGATGCACAGACGTTCAGATGGACAGATGGGCGAGTCGATGGACGACCTGAAAATATAATGTGGCCACGGGTGTTTCTGGTGCGGTGGCAGCAATGGACGGGAAGATGAAATAAAGAAAAGATTTAAAGGACTTTAACAGTCATACACACCAATAATAATTGCACAATGTTCCTGTCTGTTGGCCGCCTCAGTGTTCTGTCTCTTTCCTCTGAAAAACCTATGAATAAAATACTTAAAAAAAATAGATGATTTCCAACACCAAAATGTTTCACAAATGCCACCATGATGATGCTACACAAATGATGCCATTCGGCGGCTGTGGCTCAGGGGGTAGAACGGGTCGTCCAGTGATCACAGTTTGACCCCCACATCCACAGGTTTAAGTGTCCTTGGGCAAGACACTGAACTGCAAATTGCTCCTGATGGTCAGACCAACACCTCACACTGTAGCTCACTGCCTTTATGTGTGTGTGTGTGTGTGTGTGTGTGTGTGTGTGTGTGAATGGATGAAAGAGAAGGAAACTGTAAAGCGCTTTGCATAAAAGCGCTATATAACTGCAGCCATTTACCATCAAGCTGTTCTGGAGACCCAACGCACATGGATGCATCATGAGACAAAGGGCCCCGAGGCACATGTGAAAAAGGCCTGTCATCCTAAAAACAGCTGTAGTCAGTATAAATATAATAAAAATAAATATCTAGTTGGCAGATACTCAATATCCAAGGCCTCAGATTATAACCTGACACACCAGATGGTTTGTTACACAGAACCATCCATCCTAGGAAACTATCTGTAAATATGCAGACACTTTCCTAAAGTATTCAGAGGTGAGAAGTAACTGAGTGCAGACACCTTTGCTGCTGCATTTAAGTAGAGTTATCAGGTATCTGGACTTTACAGAAGTATTTATATTTATATACAACCTTTTACTTTTATTCTACATTTTAACATAAACATCTGTACTTTCTTCTCCTTTAATTTTTATAGCAACTCCTTACTTTAGTTTGAATGCATTTGCAGGGAATTATTTATTATTTTAATTTTTATTTTGCATCATTGCACGCTGCCTTTCAAACATCAAGACTGGTTTCAACCCAAATGGATGGGACAAGAAAACACGACGATTTCTTGGTGGATCCATCAGTGCATATCACACACAAGCATGACAGATGTAACAAGATGAAAAACAAGTAAAAGATGCAACAAGACAAAACAGACAGAGAGAGAGAGAGACCGGACTGTGGAGAATAGGCGTCTAGTGAATCTGTCATCTGCCTGTGAGAGGCTTGCAGGACTGCTTTGTAGATCCAAAAGAGCACGCCTTGATTCAAAGAAATTCGAGAACGGGCTTCTGCTGACGCCGAACAGAAGATTTTGGTAGTGCTGCAGAGATGTGGGTATTTCTAACCAAAGAAAAAGGCTCTTTTAGACCTGAAGTGTGCTCTTGTGTTGATCATAATGTTTTAAGTTCTGCTGGTGCAGAAAACTGAATTGCAGTTATTTAATGTTAAAATTTTTGTAACATTGCATTAAAAAAAAATGTTTTATTGAAGTTAGAATGGTTTGATAGTTTTCAAATTGTATTAATATGATGTGAGGTCCAGTTAGCTCAGTCCAGTTGTGTACTTCTGCCACCTGACAGGTGATTGGATGAACCATCTGTCTGTCACAGCCCAACTTCAACAAACCATAAAATGTGTTTCACTCTTGCCAAAGCCAGTTGAGAGAGGAGAAAAAAAACAAACATCTTTTCAGTTGAAAAAAGCCTTAAGTGCATTTTAGCTGCTCTCCTTCGATGAAGAAATACTGTCCAGTTCTGATACAAATGATGCTTTAGCAGCATAACCTCTTTAGAAGCTGCCATTGTTCTTGAGCGAACAGTCGCTTCTCCCTGTTGTCACACCTTAATTATGCCTCTAACTGCCAGTAGTTCCTCATAGGATGCTGATTGGTCCGAACCACTGTGGTTCAGACATGTGGAATTTGAAGCCTGGCAATCATGAGATCATGTGATCTCATAAGCCCCTGACAAAATGTTGATTTTCAGTCATCAGTGGTGCTGATGTGGAGCAGGTGAACAGTTTTAGGTTCCTGGGAACATCACAGAGAACCTGTCATTGCCACCCTGGTAGAGAAAGCTCTAAAACAGCTGTATTTTTTAAAGGCCGTGCTTCTAGAAGAAGCACTTGAAAGCATCTTGCCTGGAAACATCACAAACTTGCTTGCGATGTGCACGACTCACGACAAAAATCCTCTACAGTGGGTGATTAAAACTGCCCAGTACATCATTGGTTCTCATCTATCGAGCATCAGTAATATTGGAGAGGTGAGGTGCATGTGCAAAGAGTCCAAAGGATACTAAAAGACAAAGACCTACCCAGCCACGGTCTGTTCACGGTCTGCCTCTTCTCTCTGCTGTGAGACTGCGTAATTCATCCTCAGCACTCCAGCTTATTAATTAGTTTGTTCTATATTTTTTATTTATTTCTTCAGCCGACTCCAACCAATCAATTAATCAATAAAAGAGGGAGCTACATCGTAATCTCATTTTACAACCCTGTCGTAAAATAGTAAATAAAATCACCTTGTATCCTTGTAAAAGCTTAATATTTACCAGAGTCAACACAAACTGAGAAAAGTTAAGAGACAGGGTTGTAAGAGACAAATAATTAAGGTTGATCATTCATGGCAAAGAGCGAGCTTGATATGCTCATTCAGT
Source organism: Lutjanus erythropterus (assembly GCF_056507025.1). Lineage (NCBI taxonomy): Eukaryota > Metazoa > Chordata > Actinopteri > Lutjaniformes > Lutjanidae > Lutjanus > Lutjanus erythropterus. The sequence continues at coordinate 12,807,464 of NC_139319.1, read as the reverse complement.
CATCAAGCACCTGACAGAGATACTTTATGATGTTTTGTTTAATCTCTCCTTATATAAAATGTTTATTCTTAATAAGAGTAATAAGAGAGATAAAAACAAAGTAAACAGATTAAAGCAGTAAATTCAAAACCACTGTGAGGTTATTTAGTTCATCTCAGCTCATTAAAAAATGAAATTGACTACATTTTGCAATTATCAGCCTCAAATCCATCTTTGAGATAAACTGGAGAGCTCAGAGAACTGAACTCAGTAATGAAATGAAATGAAAACACCATCATTCGAATGAATAATTTGCCTTTTGAGCATCCGCTCTCTCACTTTATTAAAAAAAATGAATGCCATAAATAAACAAACTTTTTTTTTTTCCAGACATTTGTTATGTGTGAAACAGCCCATTTTCACAACTTTTGTCATCGTACTTGAATTGCTCAGTGAGTTATTGTCTCCATCAACTTAAGTGTTTTGGTGAATACAGCAAAATTCAAAGTGGCTCATTTACAACCCTTTATTAATGGCTTTTAACACAACAATATTAAAATGTTTTTTCCCCCAGTTCACTTACTGTATCTCACTTCATTGTTCTATACTCGTGAGTTTCCTTCCACTTATGTGGTCAGCCTCCAACTTCCTATCAAAGGCTGCGAATAGCTGATCTGCCACGGTTCTTGACCCTTGTGCTTGATTCCAGTAAAAGACTGCACCGCCTCCCACTCTTTTCTTTCAACAGAGAAAACATGCCCTTCGCTGTTTGCTTCAGCGCACTCCCCACCACTTTGCACAGCCTGCAGCCAATTTTCAGGAATAAATAGTAATAAAAGTGAAACGCTCTAGAGAAGTACCAACAGAGGCTGAGACTGAGAGGCTTGATGGGAGTTTCCTCACAGCATGGCTGCTCATTAGCTGTGCCGATGAGTGTAATGCTTTGTCATGACAGAAGTGTCCCTGTTTTCTGTTGATTTAATTCAGTGTGTGCACTTTAATTGTGGAGGATCAACAGCTAAAATTTTGTTTCATTAAACTGACCCTTCACTGAGCACGTCCTCTGAACAGCAGCTACAAGGTTGCCAGGTCTGTGGTTTTCTGGGCTCCTTCTGAAGTGCTGCCACAGGATGAATGGTTGGACCTATTTTCCATGTAAATAACATTAATTATGTCTATAAATACACATCCATATTTGAAATGAAATAATTTATTTGTACCTAAATCCTACCAAACTGACTTCAGATCAGTATGTACACACATGGACCTGGCACAAATCACAGGCATGACCACAAACACTCACAAATACAGCGTGCCTGTGCTCTCTGCCTGCCGGCGCCACTTTTATTGACCTTTGGGGTTGGCTTAGAGCTGATTTTGATCTGCCGTTGGGCTGGTTTTGTCACACAGACCTGGCAATCCACTGTCAAAGCAACTATAACTAAGCACTGCAGGCCTGTCAAGTTTATATTTCTCCACGTTGAACGGGTGTAAAATGGGGCTCCGACAAGAACAATAATCTGTCTTTCAAGAGTCTGGACCCTGCTGTCTTTTTTATTGTCTTTCAGAAACCTAAAACACAAGAACAAATGTGTGGGGAATGGATAAAACTTTATTTTTATCCGCTCTAACTTAAGCTGCAAGTAGCAGCATGTCTGGCTAATTGGCATAGTGCCTGCAGTAAGGTTACCTCCAGCCAAACATGTGTTAGATAACACTGCATTTGCCAAACTCATGGTATATTCCTAGCGGCCAAATTGGGAATTATGTAGGGGATTTGATAAGGCTGGTGCATGATCGAAGTGGACAAATGACAACACATGTCTCCGTGGTCTAAGCTGGGTTAGCTTAGCTTTTATCCTGCCTCTCTTTATGGGGCAAGTACAGTCTTGCTGGGTAATGGTCTCTGTACCTGCAGCACTTAATCTAATGCCCGTGCTTCCTTTCCCAATGTTATTGAGTGTCGTCTGTTGCAGTAATTCTCATCCTTGGGACTGGGGGTCATTTGTGGGAGTTGCCAAGTGGCTGTAGAAAAAATAAAATCCAAATAATAAAACAACAACAACAAGAAAAAAGATAAAATAAAAATTACACAAGATATTGTGGCAAGCAGCATGAAATGGGTTCGCAACTTGAAAAGGCTGAAGACCACTGGACCACTTTGCCGTGATGTAAGCTAGCTATTTCCTCAGTCTTTTAGCATGTTAGTTCATCATGTACGCAGCTGTTAAATAAGATCGTATATTGAAGACCCTTTTACAGGGTTCGTGTTTTAAAATGTGTCAGATGGAAACATTAAAAAGTCAGCTGGAGGCAGACTTCTGACTTGTGGAGTTTAACCATTAGCGTTAGCTTACGTTAGCTAGCTTCAGTCATGAAATATGCAAGTGTGAGTCATTATGCCAATAAAATACACAGTCATCAGATAGAAATAAGAGGCTGCTTTTGTTTACTTCTCGATGGAATTGAAAACATTGTGTTTGAACAAATACTGCCAATACTGTTATCACTGTAAACAGCACACGCAGTGCGAGAATCAAAAGCTTGATAGATGTAGCAACAGTAACTAAGGAGGGCGGGGCTTGGTGTCGATTCACTGTGACATGTTGTTTATATCTCATCTTCACTGCACTTAATAAACAAACCTGATTCGTGTTGATGCCTGATCCATATGCTGTTTTAGGCCTGCAGGAGGTGAGCTGCAGCCCGTACAGCAGCAGGCTCTGCTCTCTTGACAACGTTGACATCTGATGGATGGCTACAGTGACGATGAATATATTGCTGTGATCATTCATCTTGCCAAATGTGACACATCAGCACAATAGGGCATAACTCAAGGTACATCAGCTGCTGTTGACAAAAGACTTGACATTACCCAAGGGCAAACACACTAACATCAGCTCTTAGAGCTTAAAACAGCCACCAATTAAGACGTGATAGCTGAAAGCTACATGCAGACGGTGAAGTTAAGTGTCTTCATTCTGACAGCAGGGGTGGCATCAAAGGTTGTTGCAAACATGTCTTAATCTCAATTGCTGCTTTAAATCTATACCCTGAATGGGCAATGTTTCATGGGGAATATAAAAGTATGAAAAGTAGAGGTAATGTTTAAAAAAACAAATCATGACATTTGATCCCTAATGAGTAATTCATTTTTTAGTTACCTCTATGTTGTTGCCTTTACTGTCAAGAAATTACTAGAATAAACCACTGTTTTACTCTAACCACGTCCTCGTTCCTAAATCACAAATATTGTTTTTCAAATTGACATATATGCAACACTACAGGTAGGTTTAAAGGTGCACAATGTAAGAACTGGTCACCTGTCAAAGTCGTATTGCAAAAAAATGGGGGCAGCATATCATGATGAATACCACTTTGATGATAGGGAATACAGTACAGAGGTGATTTAACGCTACACTGGCTCAGACCAGGACTCTGACTCCAGGGACGATGAGGACATGGCAGGCAGGAGAGGCGTGAGGCGCGAGAGGAGTGAGAGGGAGGTCGTGAAGAAAATACAGAGTGTCGAGACAGAATATTTTCACATCAAACTCTGCGAATTAAGTGTCGACCAATCAATTTTGGTGAGTTTTATTTAGATTCTGTCCAGTTTTAGGGAATGTTTTTTATGACAACAAGGCAAGTAAGCCAGTCTCAGTTCTTGTGCAATTTTATTTTGCTGATTTACGAGACAGGACAGGCCATGGATAGTTGGCAAACTGGTATGTTTTAATCTAAAATTCTTACATATTGCGCCTTTAAAGTGCTTCTTTAACACTTCATGCCAGGTTCAGACCACCCAATGGCTTTTGTCAGTTGAGATGGTTAGATTAGGTCAGATTGTAGAGTCTTGAATTCTTGTTGTGACTTGGTTTAGATACGTGACAGACTGCACGTTGGCCCCCGACCAAATCACGACCTGCATAATGTCATCAGGACGGCACTAAGGACGGACCTCTGGGAGCAAAATTGTAAACAAACAGTGGTATCCGAAGCCGTGTGCATGATACTGTCTGTCTTGTGTCACTTTGCTACGTTTAAAGTTGTGTGTAGAAGAGTGCTCTGTGCTGCTACTGGTCAACGTTATGGATCACATCATGGAAAAAAAAAAAAAAAAAAATCAGACATACTGGTCTTTTTGGCAGCATGCCGTAAGACTAAAATTATTTCGTCTGATCCATAAACAGGGAAAGATCGCTGTCATGGTAAACAAACTTTGATTAGCCACCTGTCTATAATGTACATCTTTTCAACAAATAACCAATGCAGTTTAACCAAGAGAAGCTTCATTTAAAGAAAGGTGTAATGAATGTGTGTAGGGCATGAAAGAAGATGAATCATTCCTGCATTAGACATTATTGTTATTTTCTGGACTTTTCCTTTGGCACCGTCTGCTCCTAAACATACAAAATTACATTATTTACACTTGGAAAAGGATGCTAAGAGCTCTGCACTGCTACGTTGGTCACAGACTGTTACAACATAAATGGCTCAATTTCCAAAGAAAACAATAAAATAGCGCAGCAGCATTTTCTCACTCAGCAAAACAAAGCGGCACTGAGGGGCCACAGAGACCTAGGAGGTGCAGAGGACGAGAAGTGCAGTCAAATCATTTCACAGGAAGCTAAAGTCATAATAACGGTAGCTCATTGAGATAAAATTCTCAACATAATTATCAAATGCTAAATAAGATCTACATGCACAAATCATAAATAATAACTGATAAATTGCGTTTCCAGAAGCATAAAGACTAATCCAATGACACAGTGTGCACGACAGGAAAAGTAGTGAGTGAGAGTGAGACTTTGGTGTGATGTTGTCATTTTATGAAGACTGTACTGATGGAGTCTAGACCCAGCAATCTGGATGGATGTGGTGCAGAGTGGGACTCAGCAGTACCAGTCATAGACCGTGGTTCTAATGAAAACTGGAAGTAAATGGGGTGAAGGTGGATCTCATCTATCTGACGCTAAAATAACTGCTAGAAGCAACAGAGACGGGAGCAGTTTTAAAGTTCGACAGTAACGAGGTGATCGCTCTCGGAGGTAGTGACAAAATCTGATTGCCTGGAGTGAAACTGTGAACGCTCCCAGAGAGACAGAGAATATAAATAAATAGAGAAAGCATGAATTTTCTGATTGCATGACAAGCAGAAGGTGCTTTTTAGCAAAATGTAAACACGCATCACTTTAAGCGCTTTTTTTTGGAGAGAACAATGTCTGTTCTCTATAATTAAGAACCAAAACATCATATGAGACCAATTAGTCAAAACAAACAATTATCATATCTACTCGCTAATTAGCGACAAGCAAATGACTTTCAAAAAAAACACATCAAAAACAAAGTTAAGTGTAGCAGTAGCTCTCTGTTTCATATGTTTTGTTTGTCATGGATCTATCTCCAGTGTATGTGGTTGGACTTGTAGCTCAGTTGCAGAATCACAGTCTGTCAGTCTAATCAATGTTTCCATGGTAACAATTACCTCATCGCTTTGTGTTGTTTTTCTTGACTTTTTTTTTGGGACTTGGAACACTTCTTTCAAACAAGCTGGTAGCTGAATGTGATTTGTTATCATGCTCTCTATTGCAGGAGATAGTCTGTTGTATCAGCTTCCAGCATGTCAACACAATTTTGTTGCAATTCCTCTCTTATCAAGGATAACTTCTTTGGCAATGAGCGTAATTCAGGTTATAGCCAGAGTTCTGTGTGTGTGTGTGTGTGTTTGTTTGCTCTGGTTTGATAACATTAGACTACTGGGAGTAAATCTGTGGTGGTGCACGGCTCACTCTTTGTGTGCACGCCTGCAGAGCTCAGATTAAACTTGAATTATCGGTGTGGGGACTGCCTGCTGCTTCCTCCTCCTCAATCATAGGGGTTCATCTCCTGCTTGTTATTGCTGTTGTAGAAGAGGAACTGCAGCGGTCCACCGTGTCTCACAGGACACCTAAGAAACATGTCACTCACTATACAAACTTTGGGTGTCGGTTAGTCTGCAGCTTATTCATTCCATTATAGTTTGACCCTCATGACTGTGTCGGTATCTGCAGTAATCTGAGCTGTCACAGCGAGGGTTGAATGAGAGAATGTGATACTATTGTAAGGGAAGAGATGAACAGAGCTGCCTTACGCTGTCTGCATGACATTTTCTCTCAACAAAGCCTGAATCTACACTTATAAAGCAACGAAGCTAATCGGAGAGCGCAGACCTTTGCCACGGCCAATGGTCCAGTCTTTCATAATATGCAAATTATGCTAACCCACAATAACCTCTAGACCCTGTAGCACCCGGAAGCACCTGTTATTTTAAAATCAGTGTATTAAAACATGTAACAAAAGTCCTAGAGGCATTTTACAGAAGCTTCTCTTCATAGGTCTTAAGATAGGAAGAGAATAAGAAAGGATTTTTCACAGTTTGGTGTTACAGAAGCATATCCTGCCAACTTTAGGACTACTATCTTATCTTATTTTTCAAACAATAGATCCTAACTACTCAATCTAACATCACTTTTCAACTTTTGTGTCAATTTCCCACAGCAGGGGTCAGCAACCTGTGGCTACAGATCCGCATGTGGCTCTTTTGGCCCTCTCTAGTGGCTCCCTGTGGCTTTCACACAGATTACATGAATAATGTTCATGTTCTTCGGTTGGGAAAATGTGTTGCTAATACACAGAATTAAAACAGTCTTTGCTAGCCAGAGCGGCTAACAAAACACAGAGACATAAAAGACAACGAGTGTCTTTGTAAGCCAGGGAAACTTACAAAGCACGTGAAGCACCAACGAGTGTCCTTGCTAACTGTGGAAGCTAGCAAGACACACAATACACAAAAGACAAGTGACTTTACCAGCTGGGGAAGCTGGCAAAACATGTGATACACAAAAGAGAACAAGGAGTCAAGCCTGCCACTGCAGGACTAGACTGCAGACGCACAGACTTCAGTCTGCTGAATGGTCGACTGGACCTTTTCAGCTGCAGACTCCCTGCTTCTCAGCACCAGACCCTGACTGCAGATTGACTGCAGCTGCAAAGTGTGGGAGGAGCAGGACCAGGGCACAGGAGAGCACAGCAACACACTGTGGTATGTAACATTAATAAAGTTAAAACGAATGAAAAATAAACTAAAATGAGCGTCACAGCCTGCACTTATGCCTCTGCATCTTTTCCTCTGCTAGTCTTGAGCAAGAAAACTAAGATGTTTTGTTTTTTGTTTTTGTAACGCTAATTACCAAACAGTTCAGATAGGAAGTTAGGAAGTTTCTGTAATACCACCCCTGAGCTTTGTGTTGTAGTTACTTTAAGCCATGATCAATATTTGGGAATATGCATTGTGATGTTGAGATCTGTGATTTAGTAGACAAAGGTGGATGCTCTTTTTCCAGGGGAAAGTGTGATGAAGAATTGGTAGAGAAAACTGGCTTTTCTTCCACTGGCTGACTTTTTACATATAAATTCAATGTTTTCTAATATAAGTTGCCAAAAACACTACCTGCTGCCACATTTATGCTGTTTATTCTTATAGATCAGTGTGGGGATTTGCAGTGAAGAATCTGTTGTTGTCAGACTCAGGCAACAAATGGATAGGAATGTTGTGGATCACATTTGTTTTTACCTGAAGGTACTTTCTCTTCTTTTCGGTAGACTGAGATTCAAATGATCAGAACTGTTTACATGTGTTTTCATTGTTTTTTCTGGTGTTTTTTGAAATATGTTGAATCAAACTTGTGCTAAAAAAAAGTACACATGCCAATGTTTGGTATCAAATTAAAGAGAAAATTGTGTTTTTGAAAAGGAAAAGAACTTGTGATTTTTCATTTCTTTCTGATTTTGAGATACAGCTGTTTGGAAAACAACAGTAAGGATACCTCAGACATTGCTTATTTCTTACATATCTGCTGCATTAGTGAACTCAGAGGTGGCTGTTATGTTTTGTCGTATGTTTGGGCGCAGCACACCATTCGCTTTAAATTGGAAACAGAACTTTTCAGCCCCCTCGTGTTTCCGTCATACTTGGTATTATTATTGTGCCACTGTGGCAAAGACAACGGGTGATGTGTCAAAATCTGTTTCCCCATTGATTGTGATCCCTCGTACCTCCCTCTGCTACGCCTAACCATAACCTACCCCCCAGCTGCAGAGAGGGAATAACATTAGAAGAAAACATTAGGAGAAAATGCAGGATTTTTTTTCATTAATTTAGCATAAAATGGAGAAATCATTTTCCAGGAAAAAAAATTGTGCTCAGTGGCAGAAAGATTTCAGACTTGTCTTGTAAAACTCTTTTGAATTGACTAGCATTATTATAATTCATTGCACAATTCAGATGGCACAAAAAAAATCATTTGTCTCTCCGGCGTTCATGTTTTTTCCAAAATAAGGTTCCATGGCGCACACTGGGAGGGGAGGGACTCTGCCTGTCTATGATGGTGTCATTATTCTCATTATTCTGTAGCCATTAAACAGTGCGATGGAGGAGCTGCACTTACAGAGATAAATATAAACAGCTTATTCTAAGTTAACAAAAACACACTTATTCTTATGTGCTTTTACACTAATGAAAACATACTAATACCATTTCCTGCCAATAGATCGCTGTAAATCTTTCACACTGGACCTTTAATGGGTTCGGTTCTTCTTGCTCCATGTTATATCTTCTACCAAGTTTCATGAAAATCAGGCCAGTGGCTTTTCTTTAATGTGCTGAAAGACAAACAAACAAACAAACCAAACAGAACACAAAACATCCTCGATGGAGGGAATAACAGTGGTTTATATGTCCAGACCTAATTATCAAAAGTTCTTCCAACATTAAAATCTTGTTTTTTAGATTCATGACAAGTAGGTGTGTCTCTGCCATCCGGTGACGTTAATGTTAAGTGTTTTTTTCTCAGATGGCATGATTAGAAAATAATCAACCCTTTTAGGCCATGACAGCAGCGTCTTCCTGGTGTATAATTATAATGACACACTCTTCCGATTGAGTGATATATTTTCTCAGCCTGTCTTTGTTCTTAGTTTCAAGAGTTTGTAGTGGTATATGGATTTATTTTTTGATGCAATGCTTTCAGCCACACTCGTGTGTCTTTATGTGTACTTTTTTTTTTTTTTTTTTTTTTTAAGTTATTATTGCAGTATTTTGACTTACAACAACCTGTGCAGCAACATCAGTCTCATCCGTGCAGGTCGATGTTTTCATGGCAATTTCAAGCTTTTTTTTTCTGGCTTTGGCACAGGAGGAAAACCAGGGCCACAGCCAAGATTTTAGAAATACTGAGGTCAATGCTCCTCCCGCTACCCTCAGAGAAATTTGACCAGAAACCATGAAGAAAACCTGTAAATGATTTTTAGATATTTTACTCATTCAGGTAACTACTCTGCATTCTGTCTGCAGTGTTGTGCAGGTTCACACTTAACAAGAGTTCAGTTCACACATTTTTCAACTAGTTCACCTTCATAGTTCATCATTTTGAATTTCACAAAATGAACGAGCTCATATCGTAACGTTCATATCTTCTGTTTTCTCCTACAGTGCAGTCTGGTACAAGTCTGTTTACTTGTTGCTGGGAAACAAAGGAAACCCAGCCTGGTCTCATTCCCACCTCATCAAATACCGACACGTTGTCACTGCCCCTCAGCGACTCACACAGACACACACATCGTATCCACTCGCAGCTGATCTGACACACTGGACTTTTCACGTAACTTCAATGTAAACCCATCCACAGATGTATCAGATGCATCAGGCTTTCTAATGACGAAAAAACAAATCCAGGACTTTTACCAAGGAGACCAGGATTCATGTCCCGTGTGAAAACCAAAATGTTATTCAAAGTTTCAGTTTACCTAATGTTACCTTTGTCATGCCACTTGTATAATGTGACTTTTGTTAGTTATTGTAACCACATGTTAAGAGAGGCTTTCTGGCAGCGTCTGATACAGCTGCTAATGGGTATAATTGCCAACCCTGAGACCCCAAAAAAAGGGAGGATTTCAAGACCAAAGCTCTTGGCTCTTGGGAAAAATTTGAGTTTCTCATACTTTGTTTCCTGCATTCTGGTGACTTTTAGAGACTGAAAATAACATAAGAATAAATAATTATAACACCTTTTGCAAAGGGATGCCTGCAGACAACCTATAATTGACATTTATTAGCTGAAAAACACAGTGGGACAATTTAGCCTTTACTGATCCAGTTTTAAATTTGATTTCAGCAGCGCAGAAAATGAATATTTTACAAATGTCTTTCTAATATGTTTCTTAGGTTGCATGGTCTCAACCCCCCCCCCCTTTTTTTTTTAAAGGATTTCTTGTGATCATCTTTTGCTTACTGTCCGGATGCTGAGAGGCGTCTCTCTGTGCAGTCTGCAGTTATTCTGTTGGCCTTAAAGTTGTAAAACTTAAACAGAGGAAGTCTGATTTTGTATCTGATCTCCATGACTGCACGAACACCTATGTTTAATCCTTGAAAACTTGACGGGCAATAATTTCTACTGATACCACCAAGGATGCAGATCTCATTACAACTCAGAGGAGACAACTGGGAAGGAAATTCAGTCCTGGAGAGATCAGATTACAGATGGAGGCAGGGGTAGCCTACACCAGCAACTCCCGTGAGGTAAAATTACTGTGTTTGTCAACAGAGTCTAGTGGCTTTGAAGATATAACGGTGTTTCTGGTTACAAAACAAGGATACTTTAAAAGGTCTATCTCTGTAGGGATCCTTTCCATAATGTTGTCAGACACTTTGAATAACAGCTTGTAAAAGGCAAAAACAAGCAGTTGCCCGCCGAGGACTGCGTTGCAACTATTGGAGCGTGTTTTTTCGCGGCTGCTGGCTGAGGCGATTTACTGACCGATTCCAAACCTTTTTACACCTATTAGTCATTTAGACGACAAAAGATGTAAAATAGGGCACAGGTTTAAAATATTGCAGTTACCCACAAAAAAATGAAGGATGAAGTAAAACTCTTCCCCAATTTCCACTAAGTTTAGTTTATGCAATCATTCAGACCACTGAGCAGGACATACCTTCGTCGACTTCCATTAAATATACATTTTTAATACATGATTTATCTAGAAAATATTTATTGGTGGTACAACTTGATATATTTTTTTTGGCAATGGGGGGCTCGTCCCCCTTGGATCTGCGCCCCTGGGTACCACAGCTGTGTGAACACATCAGGTATATTTTTGAGGAATAATTGTGAGAGCTTCGAACCACAGCTGAAAACATCTGAACATGTTTTGGAGTCAGTGTCGGTGAAATTGTCTGTCATGCTTTACTTTTTTTCCCCCCCTCTGCTCACTGGGGCTTCGTACTGCAGCATCGCAGTGGCCGTAACGTTACATCCTCGCCTACTTTGATTGACACCTCATTTTTCTGTATTTCAACAGCTGACATAATATCTTATAAATAGCTTACGAGATCTGACATCAGGGACGACTTTTCATGAATGCATCGTGAAGTTGTTAGTTTGTAAAGTCGATACGTTTCAAACAATGCTGTCAAATGTGCACCGTAAAAGTTTTTTTTTTCCTCTGCTGATTTTTTTTTTCTTACACAAATGTGCACCCAGAGGAGGCAACGTATATTAAATTAAATCTAACCTTCCCTTACCCTTATACCTTCCTCTGTCTACTTAGTACCTGTCCACGGACTGTAGGTGGACGTCTGTGGCAAGAAATCGATATTTTGTAGTTCACCCGTCAGACCTTGAATGATACATGAATGACGCATGCAGCCAGGTGGTTTTGGAAAAAGAGCACCATTAGTATGAATGAGGAGGTTGTGTTTTACATGCATTTGCCCTGCGGTTACCTGTGGGCAATTCATGGAAATCACCCCACGCTTTCATGTACCATTAGAGATGCTCTAGATGCTCTACAAATAGCATCTCTGTTATTCCCAACAACAGACGCTTTGATTGATAGTATGTAAGACATGTTAGTCTCATTATTGCATCCTCCCTCTTGTGAATATTTGATAAGTAGAGTCAGTGCAGAGGTGATCCCTTTAGCTGTCGAGACTCTCCCGGAGGACCGAGACCAGGATGCTAACAGCAGGCAGTCCGTGTCTGAGCTGATGGAGCCAGACTCTCGCTGTGGCTGGATATAAACCAGAATGGAAAACACTGTGTTCTATCTTCGTACTCAGATGGAAACAGCACACTGGGTGCTGCTTTTAGAAAACGGATGCAACATTATGATAGTGATTAGTCTTAAGTGACTCACCGAGAGACTAACAGCACAGGCAAGACTCTCCTTTGACAATTTCTTTGTGTGAATTGCAATTTCCTAAATATATTCTCTGTTATGCTATCAATGCCTCTCGCCTTTGTGTGTCAGTTAAAGTGCTGTCACTCCATGCAAAACACAATATATGGTAAATTATTCAAAGAGTCAATCTTTTGTTCCAAAGATACTGTGTTGAATCAAATTCTCATTTCAAATATTTTTCTGTTACATCCTCTGTTTTATGTGTTGAATTAAAACATAATAGAGTATCTCATGCACAGACACACATATAGCTTTTCTTCATCTGCGTTCAAACACGCATCTCTGAGAGGATTTATTTTACTAAAGACATGTTTGAATCAACAGTATACAACTGAGGCACAGCTACAAATAAATCCAGTGAAATAGAACAAAACTACTTAAGGCTGTTTTCCCAGTAGGCAAATTACACTACTTAGGCTTAAAAAAAAAACATTTGAAGTGCTCTCTGTGTGGTGCAATTTCAATTTGCATACAAAGCTGCCTATAATTTAAGTTAGAGTGTGATGCCATATCTATTTGCTCCAAGCTGGCTGGTTGGTTCTGTACACACGACATCGGTTGCACATCTGTCCATCGTGGAAGAGGGATCTCTACCCGGTTTCTCTTCCTTTGCTTTTTCTCCATTAAAGAGTTTTTAGGGGAGATTTTCTTATCTGGATCAAGGGTCTGAGGATATAGGGTGCCATAAGCTATGCTGCATGGATTGTAAAGCTCCTTGAAGAAAATGTGTGATGCTGGCATATATGAATGAAATTAACTTGACCTAGTCAGTCCAGATTCAACAGCTACTGGATGGTCCTGATATTTTGCAGAGACATTCACAGTCTCTAAAGGATGAATCCTATTGATGAATCCCCTGACTTTTACTCTAACAATACCCTGTGGTTTACATTTGGGGTTCAGGGTGAAAAATCTTAACAACTTTTTTTGACAGATTACCATGAAATATGCAGCAGATAAATATTAATTATTACATTCAAATGTGTTTAACAGCAGATTAAAGTCATTTGAATTCAGTGAAATACAACAACATGCAACATAGTACAACGACGCAGTGTCATGCCATACAATACAATACAATACGTTATGATTCGACATGATACAATATGATACAATACAACTTCACTATCGGTTTACACTGCAAGTCATTACACACAAATGAAACATACAACTGCACATATGATACTTCCCCCAAATGTACAAAACACAGCAGTTATGGCAAATATAGAGTATATATCACATTATATCCTCTGGATTTAGATCTCAGTTAGCAGCACACTGATTTTAGTTTAGCAACAGGATGGACTGATGTATAAAATGAAGACTGATGTATAAAAGAAGAAGAAATGCTTTAGCTCAAATATCCTTTAGCTCCACCATGAGATGAAAATCTTGACTACTTTCCGCTTTTTTCCTGACTTTGTGAGTTTACCCATGATTCACTATGGAAGTCGATTGTGCTCTTCTGGTTGAACTGTGTGTTTACGCTTACACTGGTAACCATGGTCACCGGACACAGCCACCCTTTAGCACAAATGGAAGTCGGAGGCGGATACACTGTATGGGTGCTTTAAAAAGGTGCGAGGACCGTTCTGTAAGTGCCTCAGTCACTTTTCACTGAGTGGATGAAGCACTTGCATGTTGATGGGTGTGTTTCTTCTGAAGAAATCCTACCAATAAGAAATAACTCCTAACATTTTTTCATTAGGTCAAGTTTTTAATTCGTCCCATACTTTGTTTTATGACCAAATACCTGCAAAATGAATGACACTCCCATCAGCCTGAGCTGTATTATGTATTTAGAGCTAATTAGCATCAAAAACAAGATGGTGATGGCTCATCGTGCTAACAGACCTTTTTCACAGCAGCCATACTGATATGAAATACTGGGATAAACACAGATGTTAACAATGACAGTAATAATAGAATTAAGGTTCCATTCAATTCAGGTTAAACTGAGTCAGGGTGCTGCTGTTGTGTACAATGGCACACTGGCTCTGCTACACTAAATGGAATGGGACCTTAATTTGTATCCGAAGTAACACCTGTGTTTATCCTACAATTTCATATCAATATGGCTGCTGTGAAAAAGCTCTATTTAAAGGACACATATGAAGGGCAGCTGAAAAATACCTAACACTGATAGCAGCAGCAATATTCTCTCCTCCCATCTTTCAGGCTCTTGCTTGGTCACATCGTCCGACAGCGTGTCTCCTTCTGTCACAGCAGTAATGACAGAGACACGTCTGTCCTAAAAAAGAACCCAGCCGGCTCAACAGTTACCCTAAATCATGCTTTATACGTATTTACCGAATACAAAGTTGAAACGACCTTGCTGACTCTAACAGCCTTTCAGATGTTCAGCCTGTCATTTCCAGTCTCGCTTTTTCCCGCTTGACAGAAACATTTTGTAACGTGTTAAAATGAGAGTTCCTCATTTCTTTCAGCAGCAGATGTTTGTCATCACATTTAAACAAGTACAAGTACAAAGTGTAAGTAATAACATCAGTAATTTTATTAGTTACACCTGTGATTTTTCCACTATAACAACTAAAACAGTCTGCTGTGAGAAGTGAAGATTTGGAGTGGAGTGCTTGAATTTTAATTTTAGTTAATTTTTTTAGTCTTCTTATTTTAGTCTGATTTCTGTTTTTTAGTTTAGTTTTTGTTGGACTACACAGAAGCTCAAGTGATACTCCATCCAAAATCTTTTTTTTTTAGAATCAAACACTTGAATGGACTTGAAAAGAAACGATAAAAGCAAGTTTTTTTTTCATCCTTTCACTGTTTTTGCTTTGAAGCTCACCAAGAGGATGGAAGCAGCGTATATGAGCATTATTTGGCAAATGAGGAGACTTCCAGTGATCAAAGCATAATATTGTAAAGACATACAGTGCAATAAGTGACCAAATTAAGCTTCGGGGTGCCTAAGTTGATATTCTCTGGTGAGGAGCTGTGGTTTTTGGCATCTGGATGTACCCTGGAGACGTCCAGGTTTTAGGAAACCCCGGGGCGAACCCCAGAACAAGCTGGAGGGAGAATATATGCAGCTATCATGGCACAGCCTCGGGATGCCCAAGAACGCCCAAGATTACACACTTGTATTTTTTTCTAACATGATGCGCAATCTAACTGTAAGATAATAAGATTTTCATGGCATTCACAGTGGTATTAGTATTGATCTGATGTCACGATGCTCTTCATACACATTGGCCACTGTTTCATTCATTAATTTGGTCTCTTGATGCTGCATCAAAACAAGCACGCACTCCTCATTTCATCTCTTTTCCACCTACAAATCATCCTTTAATGACTGCCTGGTGAAGGTTACACCATCTCCGATTCTAGGGGAGTTTCAGCTTTTATGTGCGTGACCAGCAGGAGTGAAAGATTCAGATCATTTACTGAAGGAAAACTGGCAATACCACACTGTAAAAACACTCAAGTCCAGGATTAGAAATGTTACTTAAGATGTAAGTATTATCAGCAAAGTGTTCTTAAAGGTACAATAAGTAAGAATAAAATATTCAAGGTGATGAATGTATTTAAGGTGATCAGCAACAACTATGTATGTACCGAATCACTGTGATGCTACCAGCAACAGTCACATCTGGGTAGAAAACAGCAGCAACTGGATTTAAATTTCAAAGATGTGAATGTAAATTTGGCAAATTTGTTTATTTCTGTTATTTTCAGCTTTCACCATGTTTAACAAGACATTATGTTAAACGTGGTGGTCTGACCATGGTATGGTTCCTACTGTGCTTATTTTATGTTCTGTGTTGCTTTGCAAGCCTCTTTGATAGCCGCCCCAACAGTGACAACTCACCGCCCGGTTGGACTAACTTAGCCTGAAATATCTGTGAAACTGGGCGCCATCCAGGTGGAGTTCAAGGAACAAACAATGACAGCCTCTCAGTTGTGTCCTCACTTGGTTTATTTTGTGTACCCATCTTTGTTGTCTGGGTCTGGCTGAAGTTTATGCTGCACAGCGAAACCAAGAAGCCTCTTTTTGATTGTGTCCTTTTTTTTTGAGACAGAGAGAATGTAGAAGTGGTCGAAGAGACTGAATGGGAAGAGAGGTGAGAAAGTCAGTGAATCCGAGAAATAAAACATTATTTTTTGATTGTTTCACAGGGGTTATGTTCAAAGCACAAATAAACACCAACCCAACAACCCTTTGCTAATCGCTGCAACGCCTGATTTGGTCTGAATACAGATACTAACTGTATCTAGTTTGGGGTAAACTCAAGCCGTCATTGTCTTTCATCTGTGACCCAACAGGGAAATTAGATCTCCAGTCTAATGTTAGTGAAAGCATTTAACATGCATCTTAGATAAATGAGATGTAAATGAGATGTGAAATGTCAATAGGTAAGGTAAATACTATGCAAAATAAATGGAGTAGAGTAGAAAGTACAATATTTCCCTCTGACATTTTTTTGGACTGGAAGTATAAAGTGTCTTAAAAAGGAACACTCAAGTAAAATAGATGTGCCTCAAATTTTACTGTCAATACACACCAGACCAAGTGCAGTTTGTATCATTTATTCTATATTATTACATTAAATGTTGAGAATGTTGAGAAGCCCTTTACATGGTCATGTTGAACTGGCATTTTTTTTGATATTATGGATTTCTTAATCTTAATTCACACATCCTGAAGCTGTTTGCCTCCTTAACATTTCAAAAGGAGCACTGCAGGCCACTCAGCAGGTTAAATACATTTGTGCAATAGAACAGATGTTTTTAAAGCACTTGTGAAGCTCTTTATCTAAAGCGTTGTTTGATGTTGCTGCTAATTTCCCTACAGGTGCCTGTGTTTTATCTGTGGTGTCCCTATGTGTTGGATTACATTTTACACATTGTTTTATGTTTGCTTTCATGATTTTTGTATGAGTTTGATATTACTTGACACATTTTTTTTATGTATTTGTGCTTCACGCGTCTTACTATTTTAGTCTTTTTCTGTGTTTGTTGACATGAGCTCATTGAAACAAGTTCCAATCAACCATAACTTGATATGGGAATAAAGAATTGACAGTTCATTCAAAAGTCAGTCAGTTTTCCAGAGTCTTCTGAGTTCAACACCATAGTAATAAAATATGTCATGTGCTGAAAATTATCATAATAGAGACTGACATGCTGCCAGCTTTCTGTGTTATTTTAAGTGTCACTGTAAGTAACTGTAAGTTTGATGTGCTTAAAGTTTAGTTTTGAATAGAATAAGTGATCATAAAACTCATAAACAACAGATAATGTTAGGCTTAAATGTAGAATAAGTAGGATTTATTGGGGCTCACCAAACACTCACAGCGAGCCATAAGTGATGACTGAATTGAAATATACATAATGTTGCTTGTTATGCCTTTCATTTGTATCTATTAGGTGACCACACGACTGGGAAAAGGGTGTAACCATCCTGGAAAAACGTGGGGACACACCAGAGCTGGAGGTTTTCCTGTTCTCCACTTTCTGCTGATATGGTGTGAATGTAGGTAGGTGTGGTTCAGGGAACCTGGGAGTTTAGAAAATTACCAACAAACACACAGAGCTGGGTCGGCCTGCCCCTTCGAAAGACCTTGAAATGTCAGAATCAAGGTGAGAGAGGAGTCACATTTATCACAGACCTCATTGCACGCTTATAATGTAAGACTTTATCATCTGCATATCATTTTTATTGTATGTATTTATGCATATGAAGGTGTTGCCTTGACATTTACTTTGATTAAGTTTGACAGACAACCTGTGTGGGATGAATTTATGTATTATATGCTACAGAATGAAAAGATATTTTCATTTACTTAGCTATACCTGCTATAAAGACCTCTGAGGTAGAGCGTGATAACTGTCACAGATAATCAGCATATTGTCACTTGGGCCAATATTTTATTGTCGAAGCCATGAATTATTTATATCTGCTCACCAAGTTTTAAATAGAGACATGAGTTGTCTTTTTTACTGACAGACAAACACGGACAGATCCTTTTCTCAAACCATGAAAATGGATTGTAATATAACTCATTTATCTCTTAATTTGTGAACAAGTTTCCTCCCAATTACACATTCATAGATTCATAGGGCAGAGTGCGCACCTCTGAGAGAATTTTGTATTGATTTTTAAACACATTAGTTTTGTTTCAAATGAGCAGAACGTGAATTCTCTGTTGACGGACAGGCGGTTATGAATTCTAATTCTGCCCTCTTCCTATTTGCATGAAGCAATGTTGAGCCTAGAGGCACTCCTCTCTCTTAACAACCACACTGTGTAATAGCCATTAAGGGGTAAAATTCTGGAGTACTTTATCTGTCCTGCAGGCTCCTCAGAAGAGAAATTCACTTTTGACATCCAGAACGGCAGCGGGGACCAAATCCTGACAGGATATTCAACCCGCAGGTTTAATCCTCTGTTCTCTGACAGATAAATCATGCATTTAAATTTACATTCCACTCTTAATTAAAGGGGTAGATTCAGTACATATATGTCATAAAGCAGAGAATATTATATATTTTTGTTATTGTTAATGAATCCCATGAAAATACCAGAGCCATACTGTCTCTGTTGTTCTGTCTCTGAATACTTTGACTACCCCGGCTCTCAACCTCATTGTATTTTCAACACGTTCTCACTACCAACTCATCAAATACGGCAGCCTGGTCAGTGCCCCTTTGCTTTAAATAATGATGCTATAGGTACACCTGTAGCATCGTTTCTGGAGGCGTCCCTCAAGCATTGTGTTTTATTGTGCCATAAAAGTCAGGCGATGTAATATAAAGCACGAGAAAATCCACATATGGAGGAGGTGGGGTGGACGGACGGGTCAAAATAATACAGGACAGGACAGGCTTTCGCCAAGGGGACAGGGGTTCGTGTCCCGTGTGAAACTAAAATGTTATTAAAAGTTGTAAGGTATATAAAAGTATGTGTCATGTGAGTTTTTTGTGCTGTGAGCAAGTTCCGTAGCTTAACACAAGTTAAATTACTGTAAGGTACGGTAATGTAATGTAAACCTGACTATCTAACCTATTAGAGTGTAAAATTCTGATATTGATATATTGGCTTATGTTCTTTATTTATACATGTGGTTTAGCAGTTTTTGCAGATGTTCTGCTGTCTTTGAGTTTACTGAGAGACATGTCTTGACTGTGAAACTAAACACAAACGTACACAGAAATGTCCCTAAATACAGGCTCTTAGAACATACATTGTCGTACAACCAAAATTATCATTACCATTTCAGAAAGTCAGGTAAGTAAATATATACAGATGCCATAAAGCACCATGCATTTTACATCATGGGCTACAGACTGGCAGCTAAAACAGATTTTATTCATGTTAAGAAAAGGGCAATTCACAAAATTACTAAACAAAAAATTATAAAATTAACAACATTTATGTTTCACAATTCCAAGAGATGAATGAAGATACACCTTATATTAGAAAACGTTTGGATATGGCCTTCAGTAGTTTCCTTGTGCAGAGGAAAATGTCCCTCCACAAAGCACAGAAGATGTGCTCCTCTACTCATGCAAAACTTTAGGCTAAAACTGCCTTTTCCTTCAGTGTCACTTTAGGTGGCAGTATTAAACTGAAACATGTGGAATGCATTAATTTATTTATTAGCAGAGGCCATGGCAACTATAAATAATAATAATAAAAAACAGAAACACAGCTTAAAGAAAAAGGCTCAAATATACATAAAATGCTGCTTATAAAACCTAAAAATGTAAAAAAAAAAAAAAAAAAAAAAAAATCAGACAACACAACATTGTGCAATGCAATGCAGCGCAACGCAATGCAGCGCAACGCAATGCAGCGCAACACAATGCAACATAGTTTTTTAAAACTAAACCTTGATCTTTTCCTGAACTCAGGTAGTTTTGTTGCAAAAACAGTATTTGTTCGTTTATTTTGAAAGTCTACCCAGATGTTTTTATTGTATTGCTAACGCGGCTGCGGAGCCAAGAACACCAGAGGGAGACCTACAGCGTCATAGAGTTGATGACTTTCAAACAAAGGTAGGAACACTGACCAAGCTGCCATCTGTGACAAGCTGGGAGTGAGAACATGTTAGTAATTTTAAGATGTTAATATTTAAAAAGAGGTCATGGATATATGAATATATACTTTAATTTCTAAAAATGTGGTGTGGGTGGGATTGAGAAAAAAAAAAGATCACAGAGCCCATGTTCATAAAGAAGAAACATGTCATCCAGTGTGGCTTATTGATGTGTTTTAAATACTCTTTGAGCAAAGATTGAGGTCTATAGCACAGAAGAATATGAGGCTATGGCTACACAGACAAAACTCCTGACAAATAAATCCAGTCTTTTTCTGTTTTTACTGTAGGCCTATAAATACATTGCATGTAGCTTCCCTGTATAACACACTGAGCAACGTTCACATGTCAACATCAAAGCCGAGCCATGGAGGGGTGCAGCTACTTCATCAGCCCTATTTACACTTTGATTACACACTAATTGAACATAACGCTCAAACAACAGCGGGCTGTTACCTGCTCCAGTAAATCACATAAATCTGTTGTAGAGGGAATAGTGGCTGAGACTTTGTTGCTGAAGTTGGAGCAATAAAAGCAGGAGAGTCTCGGTTTGGGAAATGAAGCCTCACTTGTGGTGGTTCAGTGTTTTCCCATCTGTGGAATGAGGTGCAACATCAGCACTAAGCTACCTTACTGCACACTCACAGATGATTTAACAGCCAGCTCTTAAGCGCAGCCATGGATTAATAGAGCTTGACACAAAGCCTTTTCACTGGCTTTATCTGGTTCTTCTAAGCTTGGGGGAATTGAGCACTGGTGCTTTTCCCAGCGTGACACCAGTATCATTTGTGCTGTTTCACAGTACTTTTTTTTTTTACTTCAAAACTTGGGGTTTTATGCTGCGTTGGCAAGCATCACCACCGACTATTGGCAATCTGTCTCCTCAGAGATTCAGATCAAAGAAGTATTGGCTCTTCTGCCCAAAGATTAGACTAAATCAAGACCCAATTCTTTGCAGAGCCTCTGTGGGTCATCTAAATTTGTCGAAGACTGTCAGATACAAGTGTTTGTGGTGATGCTGCATTGGATTATGGGAGGTTATCGAGGCTGACCTCATAATCTGCTTGTTTATAAAATACACTCCCTGTTTTTGTTGTTGTGGCCCCAAAGGACAATATGAAGTTTTGGAATTTGACACCGTTCAGAGTTCAAAAACATAAACAGTAAACTGGGAGGAAATTTGGGGATTTGGGGGAGATATTAGTGTCTTGAATCAAAATCTGGGGGTGGGTCTTTAATCTCTGTGCACCTGATGCTCTGTGCTTTCCTTCAGGCTCTCAGCAGTGATGGAAGAAGTACTCAGATCTTATACTTAAAGGCCCAGTGTGCAGGATTTACAGGGATTTATTGGCAGAATATGGTAGAAATAATCAGTAATCAATAAATTATCATATTATGTATGTTTTCACTGGTGTATTATCACATGAAAAAAAGAATTGTTGTGTTTTTGTTACTTTAGAATGAGGGTGCGAGTTCAACAAACACCAAACACTGGCTTTAGATATGGCCTTTTGCATTTTGCACAGGCTTGGAAGGGGAGGGGAACATGAGGTTTGCAGTCTGCAAGCTAACTGGTAGGTTCCTCTAAATCCTACACACTGGTTCTTTAAGTAAAAGTAACAATACCACTGTGTTAAAATAGATTGTACTGACAGAAGTAAAAGTTCTGCTTTCAAAATTCTACTTGAGTAAAAGCGCACAAGTATTAGCAAAATGTACTTAAAACCAGCCTCCAGTCATGTTAACTGATGTGTTTGGGCTAACGGTCTCGCTCAAATACATGTATGGTTAACAGTCAGACATAATCCATTACCATGGCAACCAGATTGGGCAAAAAAAAAAAAAAAAAGTGATCGACACGGTCAGGAAATGTACTCAGAATGCAAAATGGCTCCTTTCAGAGTGTTACATTATGGAACCATCAAGGTCCTGAGAGATAATAAAACGCTCTTTTTTCAGGACTTCAGGGGCTCTCTTGCTGGATTACAACTTTATCATTCTTATGAGTACATGATGACCTTTGCGTAAATCCCCGCAGTGTTTCGCACAACACCTCCAACCTGAGCAGGTTTAATCAGCAACATAATTGAAAACACCTGTGAGGGTACGTGGGGCCTTTAATCAACGCAATGCATCACATTTAATAAGTTAAGCGCATGTTTTGTATGTAAAATGAAACAAGCTGTAGCAGTTAATTAAATGTAGTAAAGCAACTACTTCAGTATTTCCCTCTGAAATGCAGTGGAGTAGTAGAACGTAGCATAAATCGATATATCAGATATACTTAAGTGAAGTACAGGTGCCTGAAAATTGGAATATTTGAAGTGGGGCTCTCTCTTTTATAAGCCAAATATCACTCTCTCCAAAGCAACCAGACTCCTTAAGCAAAAACAAACAATGTTACCTGATACCACACACTGCAGTTACTGGTTTACTGGTGCCTCAGTGGGTTAGTTTGTTTGACTTTACCAGTGTAGTTTGGTTGATTTAGAGAGAGTGATATTTAGCCTCTATACTGCTGTCTGACAGCGAGGTAAAGTGATTAAGTAAAAACTCTTACGCCAATATTTTTTTTTTTTTGGTGGGCTTTTATTTGTTGCTGACCCTGTCCACAGCAGTACATTACTGTGTTGACCATCACCTGCTGTAGGTGACACACTGACTATCGCCAAGTACCTCATACAAGCCCACTTCAAAATCCCTTTAAGTACAATACTTGAGTAAATGTAGTACTTTCAACCCCTGTCCCTCAGTGACCTAAGGAAGATGTGAAAATATACCTCATTCATTTTTTTTTTTTTTAGTCAAAAGTCTATTTGGTCTGGTCTCTCAGTGCTTTTGTGTTTTGACAACTTAACAACTTAAAAACGCCCCCGTGTTCAAACTCCTGGAGGGATTCTGCTTGAGAACATAACACAGTGTAATGATGAATGTAAGTTAACTGTGGTTTTCTTCTCTAAACACTGCCGGTCTCAACCCGCAGGTGACCTTCCAAAGTACAAAGTCAGTCAAAAAAAGCCCAGATCCATATTGAAGTTTTCACAAGAAAGGCAGCCAGCGATAGATCCGCACTGCTCAGAATGTGAATTAAGCCACGGCAGAGGAACTGGAGGAAAATACTGCAGAGATTAAGCGGAGATTCTTCTGAGATGAAACAGAGGATTGTGCTTCTGCTAATTGTCTCCCTCAGGGAAAGAGTCTGCCTTTTTTTTCATCATGTTTTAAATTGTAGAAATCTTGTGACTTTCTCTGTGTGTTTATATTTGGAAGTGAGTGATCTCCCGATTGTATCTTGCCGTATAACAAATGTAGTTTTGGTGACCTGCAGGGGTCACTCGCACCACTCAGACTAAGTCTAAAAAATTACACGTGGTGGCTTTAATTTTATTTCAAAATGGTGTGCACTTTACTAATAAATCCATATTGGTATTAATCATATCACTGCAAATATTTACAAACATTTCCTTTAAGCCACAACCTCATGTCCTGTTATGACCAGTCCTCTGCCATCTGGTGACCCCGCCATTTAATCTTTATTGCGTGACACAGTTGGTCAGATAATAGCTGCTTTAATTGTTTGGACTGAGCTGTGGGAGACAATAAAACGCTATAGTTTTTTTTTTGTGGTTTCACCGGGAAGAGTGTTGAAACTGACAACAAATCCTCCTCTTTAATAATCCATGTTTAGATCAAAAGAAGAAATGGCAACCATGTTTTATGTAGTAAAAACCGCTGCTCTCTCTCTTTTTTTTCTTTTTCCCTGGCTGCCTTTTCTGCTGATGTTCCTGTGCTGGGTCTAAAAACTCTCCATGGACTGTTAAGTCTTATATTACCAGAAAAATACAGCCAGTGCACGAATGACAGGAGAAGATTTTTGACCTCAACAGAATTTGCTGCCAAAGCCACGATATGGAAGACCAGTGTGGATCATAAACGCCTGCAGCTAAAGGAGGAAGCCTCAGGGATCATCGACAAGCTGTCACCAAAATACAATGGAACAAGAAGGATTTTACACCAATTACTTAGAGTACCTGCTATAACTGGATGGATAGCGCAGGATCTTTGGGAATCGGTTATGAAATCAACAGACAGTTGCTCTAAATTTAAGACAAAGAAAGAAAAGGAGAGGACAGTGCTCTGGTGGAGCAGAAGTGTCCTTATTTCATAGGTTATTTTAAAGGGACAGTTCAGATCGTTTGATAAGGGGCAATGTAACAGTAGAGAGGAAAACCAGCATGGACGCTATGCAATGATCTTCTGTGGACAGGGTCAGCAGCAAATGGCATTTTTAGCCACTTAAAAAAAGGTGCACCTAAAAAAAAGTTATATTTTTTCACTGAAGTCTAAATATTCATATATATTTTGAATATTTTCACTAATTTAATGTGCTCAGACAGCCTTTTCGGACAGGAAGAAGCTGTTATATAAGCCAAATATTGCTCTCTCCAAACCAAACTTCACAGCAAAAAAGAGTAATTTTACCTCTCAGAGCATGGGAGTTACTGAACTACCGCTGTCTCGACCTCTTAGTTTGTTTGTGTGATCGTATGAATTGTTGTTGAAAGGTTGTTCCAACATTTTCACAGCTTTACTTTGGGGGGAAAACACCGTTATATATTCCAAATGTCGGTTATATGCTCAGCTCATTGAAAAGCATAACAAAGAAGGGAGATCTGCTCAGATACAGCTTTTAAACAAATGATTAATTTATTAAAGATAAGTCAACGTAAGGAACCTAATGCTTAAATAAACAGTCAGTGGTGTGGTGAGGGTGTTGGGTGCTGTGAGTGTGTGTGCTAACATAAACTGTGTGTAGAAGGAAACCAAAGCTAAACTAAACATAATCAAACCAAAAAAAAAAAACACATAAGAGGAGAGGAGAGGAACCATCTTGGATCCTTCAAGCTTTTAAAGGCTTGGAGCAGATGATGGCAATCCCCCAGCGAGGAGGGAGGGCAAAGCAATCGGGGAGAGAATCTGCAAGGAAAAAGCAGAGGCAGGAACACAGGAAAACCAGAACTGACCTCAGGTCTGTGACCGTCACATCTGCCTCTCCAAACCACCCAAACTCCATAGACGAAATCAGTAATTTTACCTTGCAGAACATGGGAGTTTCTTGCCAACAGTTGCCTTGATTTGTTAATTTTTTGTGTAACCGTATGACTTTGGTTGTTTTAAAAAAGATAATTCAGATTCCACAAAAATATTAAGACTATTTTCACAAGTTAACTTTGGGGGAAACCATTGTTTTATACTACTACTACTACTACTACTACTACTACTACTACTACTACTACTACTACTAATAATAATAATAATAATTATAATTATAATATATATAATATCACTTTCTCCAAACTAAGCAAACTGCGTAGACAAAATAATAAATTTTACCTCACAGAACAGAGTTTCTACTGTTGGTCTGCTGCTGCCTTGATCTGTTAGTTTGTTTGTGTTATTGTGTGAATATGAACTAAACTTTTGAAACTTTAAAGTGACACAATAACACAAACAAACAAACAGATCGAAGCAAACCAGCAGTAAACCAGCAGCTTCTGTGTCCTGCGAGCTAAAATGACTAATTTCGCCTGTACAGTTTGGTTGTTTCGGAGAGAGCGATATTTGATTAAATGGCGGCTTTCTGTCAGAAAAGGCGATCTGATGGCAAAGTGGTGAAATAGACTTGGACTTGGACATAAATATAGACTTAAACTAATACTGATTCTTTAAGATGAACCTGTTTTAAAGTGGATATAATACCAGCTGTTCATTGCGTAGTTTCAGTGCTGGTGCACCTCTGTGTTTCCCCTGTTAATATACTGACTATCGACAATTCCCTGATACAGCTTCATATGGTGTGAACAGTTCCTTTAATTTCAGCATCAGCGCTGTGATATTTTATGTCAGGCACTAAATTTTCAAACCTCAATGTCCTGTTCCATTTACATTCAATTCATTAAATGATCTTTAGTAACAGCAGCATGGTTCGCTACTAGAATAAACCGGGCATCGACTCCTCATCTCACACTCTATATTTTATTTGGTCAATATTTGCTTTTTTGTGTGTCGCAACAACGTGATGATTAGAGGAAGGCTGTGGACTGGAGTGGCGGAGTTCTCACAGGATTGCCAATTTAGAGCGCCTGCTGCTGACCACATGACCACACACACACACACTCACAAACACACACAAACACAACGATCCAAGAGAGATGAGAGGGGAATATGTGCGTGTGTATGTGCGTGTGTGTTCGTGTGTGTGTGTGTGTGTGAGAGAGAGAGCGAGAAAGAAAGCGAGAGAACATCAATCTTGCCCAACATGATTTGCTGACTGGATGAAAGCACTCCATCTGTCTTATGCTGTTTATTGAGGGAAAATTGGTTGAATTTAGCACAGTTGTTCCACAAACAGAGAGAAAAAGATTAGGAGATGTCCTTGTCCACACCTGTGGTGGAGAGAAATGTAACAGCAAATGTGGGAAATCAAGAAAACAAGCACTTAAATATTATATTTTTTTTTACATTATTATCATCCCCAGTCTGGTCTGTGTGTGTTTGGACTGTAGCACATTTTCTATTGTTTTGGTTTCTTTACCGCAGTGCAGTTATTGAAACAAAAACAATGAGGTTAAAGTGCTGACTTTCAGCTTCAAGGGTATTTGGGGGGTTTTCACAAAGTGCTTTTTATATGTAGTCCTCAGTTTTGGAACAGCTCAGATGGGCAGTGACAAGGTTTTTATTCCTACAGTGTTAAAACAGTGTCTCAAATGAAAGCGGAAAACTTTCAGCCCCTATAGACCTTTATTAATTTCTGGCGACAACATCAAACGGCATCTCCTGACTCACTAAAGCCACGCGCTAGTAGGAGTGTCACGATTCTCTTAAAAGGTGCGATTCAATTTGGCTTTTTATTTATAAGTCACATTTGTTTCAATTCAATTCGAATAGAGTTTTGATTTTAACATTTTTTCAGCACTGGCGACTATCACCGGCTGTTAGAAGATCTCACCTGGAAAAACCCACCAGCCTCCTTCAGGGATGTTCAGGGTGTCCTGAACACTATTATGAGACATAGACTGGCGGCTTTGTTAGCGGAAGTGAGCCTCAGAGAAATGCACGCTATAATGGGTAGTTAAGTCACTTTAGTCATGTATGTAGTACATAATAATAACTGTGACATCCTGCTGTAAGCTTCACAGCAGAGGTGAGTGAAACGCTAACAGATAAATGTTACCCGCAGAAAAGGAGAGCTAGCTGCTACGTAACCGTAGGGATTACGTAGGGGTCAATCACAGAATTACATACAACTCTGACTTCGGCTGCAGGCCACTGGTGATCTATGCTGCGTCAACTTTGAAGTGTTGTGTTTTTTTCTTCAGATATGTGCCAGATATGCATGGATACACAAGGGCAGAGAGAAAAAAAGTACCGGGAGAATAGCCGGCCCTGCTTTTGATTTCAGTTATTGAAAGTGAAAGCTTATTTCGACCGATTTTTGATTCAGAATTGGAAAAAACGTAATCAAGTACAAGCACTGTTACATTACTAAAATATTACTCAATTACAAGTAGTGCCAGGAGGTTTTTTGTGAAGCTATTTTGATTTGGACATTGATTTATAATAGGTCTGTGTCATAACTACAGCTCAAAAATGAGACTTTTTTTTTTTTAATCGCTGTATCGCTGTTTTTGGTTTTCATTAACCAGACCAGCTAGGTCCTGTGCTGTGTTCTGTTTGTTGTTGTTTTGGTTCTTGTGGTTGTAGGATGTTTCTTCTTGTTTATGTGCTGTCAGGGACCCCAAGAAAAATAACTACTCCAGCTACAGCTAATGGAGATCCTAATAAATGAAATGAAATGAAATCCTGAGCCACAGAGCCAATACAACAAAAATATTAGTCCAAAAATTCACAGAGTGAACTGTATTGATTGTTGACACACGACAACCAACCCTAGTATCCTCACATTAGTCTCACATTTTAACTCAAGATGCGAAGTTTAAGGATAAATACTCAGTATATTTTTGCCATCTGTGCATGAAAGTTGATAAGTCAGTGTCTAAGTAAGGTCATAGTGTCCAGATCAGTCTCACTGGACTTATTTGAGTTTGCTGTGTCAGCGCTCTTTGACGAATTAACAAGACAAAGGTTGTGCCCTGCCAAGGCCCTAATCTGTGCCCACTCTCTGCCCTGGGCTGTGTGTGTTTCAGTCCATGACTGCTAAACGGCTTCTCACAAGTATTTTCGCCCTCGGAGCATTAAGGGAGCTTTTCTCAGATTTTCTCCTCTCTCAGAGAGAAACAGTGAAGATGAAGATGTTGTAGCTGGGCGCTTCAGTGCACCAAGACATGTTCTGTCCACGTACTGGAACAGGACTACAACCAACGGTTCTTTTCATTACTGATTAATCTGTCACTTAGCTTTTTTATTACAGCTGAATGAAATGAATAATGCTATTTTTATAACTGACATGGGCAGTTCACCATCCATCCGTTGTCCATATCCTTGACAGGTCACAGGGGGGCTGGAGCCTATCCCAGCTGACACTGGGTGAAAGGCATGGTACACCCTGGACAAGTCGCCAGTTCATCGCAGGGCAGACAAACCCTAAGGGAAATTTAGAGTCACCAATTAACCTATTATGCAGCATGTCTTTGTACTGCGGGAGGAAGCTGGAGAACCCACATGGGCACGAGGAGAACATGCAAACTCTGCACAGAAAAGTTCAGTCCCAGCCACAGACTCTCCAGACCCCAAGTTGGCTGGGGGACTCGAACTCAGAATCTTCTTGCTGTGAGGTGACAGTGCTAACCACTGCGCCACCGTGCCGTCCTCAGCGGCCAGCTCACCCCAAAAAGGAAAAGTTTGGCCTGTATTTATGTTTGCCTTCTCTCCAGGGCCAGCAGCAGCCACTGTGGTGCCTCCTCCGTATTCATACAGAACATCCATACTCTTACACCACTGCATTAAGGGCTTTATTCTTTATTCTTAATTATACTGTATATAAAGTAGAACTTCACAAATAAACTTCATTTAATTTGACAAAGACCTACATGTTGTTAGTAACACAAGGTGTAACTGCTACATTAAACCACCACCACATCAACTATAATTATTATTATTATTACATATCTGTGTATTATCAATTACACAGAGACCACAGATAACTTATATGCTTCACAGAGTGGGTAAGTGGAGATCAGATATCTCTTCTCCAGCAGCTGGAGGCTTCTGCATCTTTCCTGAAAAGAAACATCTGCTGCAGCCGGTGGCACAAGCTGTGTGTAAGTTCAAACTTAGCCTGGTTAGAACTTAAATTATTACTAAGTTGTGATTTATATTTTACTAAAATAAAAGCAGTTGCACCACAGAGGGAAGTTACAACATAACTCTCAGTAAAAACTAAATAATCAGTTTACACATGCCCCAAGGGCAGATGTAAATCATAAACTGTCACTGATATTGGTTAGGGAAAGCAGCTATTGTAGCCTCATTATCTAGATTTATTGCTGCTTAGCTAGTACACTACCACAAATGAAACATCTACACACAAACAACATGCCTCAATTGGGGCCTTTTCCTCCGTTCTGTTAGATTCTTAAGTAGATTCTACTGCAGAAAGCGTCTGGTTCCTACATGACACTGCTCACAACAAGGTCTGTGGATTATCTTGACTAAAATCTATTTTTTGGTTCTTTGAGCACCACAAGTCGAGTGCCATTTAGTCGCATCATACTGGAGAGAAGGCAGACATCTCTATGGCTGATATCTTGAAATCTAAATGGATAAAGAGCACCACAGGCCAGGGTAAAAAAATATGTATTTCTGGGGTGAAATGTCCCTTAAACTCCCATTATACTCTGTCTCACAATAACCCCTCTGTTGCTGCCTCTGTTTGCGGTTTGCACACAGGAAAAACACATATTTCTCTCAGTGAAAAACAGTCTCCTCGAAGCCAAAAATGAGCCAACAGCTAAACTTGGTGTTCATCAGGTTGTCTTGTGTAGTCCAATCAAACAACGAGAAACTGTCTCCTATTGATGGACAGAGAAAGTTAACGCAATTGTCATATGTTGTGTGCTGGTTCAAAATACAATTTAAGCTGAACTACAAACTTCTTCTTTTATATGTATGTATGTAATAATATAGTACTGTGTGAGTGGAAATGGTAATTAAAGGTAATTTAATGGCAAATAAGTTGACTCCTTACAGTGTTTTTAAAATATATAACATTTAATAAAATACAAATCAACTCTAATGTGCTTAGAGCAAAGAGGTGTTTGTGAAGTTTAGTGGTGAAGTTGTTTACTGGCAGTAAATGTACAGTTTGCCTAAAGATAAATCCTGCAGAAGAAGCTCAAGATGTCTCTGTGCCTTGTTTCCCAGCTGCTGCGTAAAGTGAAGGGAGAGTCTGCAGGATTAAACCGGAGATGAGTGAGCTGCTCTCTGGCTCAGGAGCACGCTCTGCTCCATCTAGGTTACAAGATGTGAATAAAAATACATATTCAGCGGCTTTTTATTAGGCGCCAACCTTTCATTTACATATTGTCGAAAAAATAGACTTGAAGTGTGAATAAATGCTTCAGGCTGCCTTTACACCACCAGACGCAGCTGAGACGTGAGATGCACAGAGCTGGTGCAGACAGCTGTGTACACTGAAGTGAGTGTTTCTGTTGTGTTGTCGAGATGTGCGAGGGAAAACTGTTTGACTCACAGGAGTTCAGAAAAAAACGCATTTGGCTAAAATGGTGAGCTATTCCTTTAGAGTACAACATCAAGAAAAGAAGAAATCTGAGCAGCTGGATCTTACGCACTTTGCTTGATAAATGATTGACAATCAATCAGTTATAAAAAAAAATTGGCTAATTAATTTTCTAATGGATTTATTGCCTAATTATTTCAACACTAATCTTCATCTTGACTCCTGTCCAAGGACAAAAAAGCCACTTTTGTCATTACTGATGATGTTGATCAAGGACGATGATGACAGTGAGAATTTATTCTGACAAAGCTTCAAAGTCGGCCGCATACTCATCTGCTTTCTGTCCATAAACCTGTGAACTACTTGGCATGCTGCCCATAGAGTGTAGCGTAATAACAGGTTAATAATTCTGTATTGTGTATTGCAGCAGCTGTTTTGAAAAAAAGGAGGACAGCATTCTGTGAGGACTTAGTCCAAGTGATCACAGACACAACAAATGTTTGGCAGCAGGATTTCTCTTTCTGCTGCACTCTGTTGGGATTTTGCCCTGGCAAAGTTTCTCTGCTCGCTTTCTTTGTGTAGTTTCTGCTGCTTAAGCATGTTTACACTGCAGGAGACATGGTGATGACTGCTTGTGTTCATCATGAACACACACTTGGCTTTTAATTCCTCCCGGCATAATTTAACGCATTGCCTCAGACAGCAGGACCAGAATGACTGGCCACACTGTCAGTCAGGCTGACGGGGAAGTTGTATATATATATATATATATTTTTACCCGACTTTATCGTTTTGCAGAATATGTGACAGCAATCATCTTTGGTTGTTAGTTAAAATGAGGAAGGGATGTCATAAAGCTCACACCAGATGGCAGCCAGCCAGAGTCCCAGCAGAGTGAAATGTAGAGGTGTGACACCGTTTTATGTCTCTCTTGGTGGGAAGAAAAAAAAAAATGTTTAAAATGAAATCTGGCAGCTTCACAATTGTCTCCTCTTTTTCAGTGAACTAGGTGAATTTAAATTACATTTTGTTCAAGTTTTCAGCTGCTGTTTGTTGCCACAAATTCACATCTTAACCCTTAAATGTACCATGTTGATCTTTAGAGCACTGATGATGCTGGAGAGCGGCGTTCTGATGTGTGGGTCCTCACACCGTTTGTTCTCGCAGTGTGAGAATGTACATGCAGATGATGTGACAAACAATTTCTGCAGACCGTGGGAAGCAAATGCGTAGATGGATGGACGTCTGGCTACATTTGAACAAACATAAATCTGCATTAGGTTATAAAGATGTGACTCGTGAATTTACTGGGTAATATGTTACGTTTGACCACATTGCTTGTCTCCATTTCTCACTTTCTTTTACACGTCTTTAGCTTTAGTTTTTTTTTCTGTTGAGGTTAATTTAGGCCACACAGAGAACGATAACAGAGCTAATTAACTGCTATGTGAGTAGGCTATACCCTTTTTTTTTTTACCAGCAGTTAACAAATATTTATAAAATGTCATCAGCTTCAAAGTTTGATCATGATTCTGGGTCAGTAAACAGTGTTTATAAGATTATTAAGCTTCTGTTGCTATTAATAATTGTGTGATATAATATATGAATATGTAACATTGCCTGTCATTAAATTAGACAAAGCAAAGCAAAACAAAACAAACAAAAAACAAGCAAACATGATTACTGATCACTGAAAAGTGTTGATGACAGCCCCACTTTAAATAAAAATCAATTCATTGTTTTTGCTGGTATGACAGAAGGTGATGATGGGTAAAAAAAAGTAGCACAGACACATTGTGCAAAGTTCAATTTAATTACATCTAACATTAAGTACAGAGTTTCTGCTGGTCATTTGGGTGTCCTGAGCATAATTGCTTTGCAGTGCCCCCCAAGTTATAAATCTATAATAATCAGTGTGTTTTGCTTGTAGGGGAAAATTCAAATTTAAAGTGTATAATGGCATAGAACATTATGATTGAAGTATTTGATGGCCATTCCCATGTTCAATTATGTCTCATAAGCTGTTAAGCAGCAGTTTTTGGGTTTATGCCATTTACTGCTACAAAATCTTACCTTTTTCGACCAGTTGATTAAAAATGGTGAAGAATCCCCCCAGAATGTCTAATTAAAACCCCGAGGAAGAAAACTCATGATCTGAAAGTATGAAAAACGGTCTCAGTACACTGAAATGTCTACTAAGAGCACTAACATCAACACGTAAATACAAATGGGCTCACTTAATCCACAAGAGTCTCGGCTTTTCAGTCAAACTCAATTTATGCAATTCCAAGACTGTTTAGGGACTCCAGTATGCAGTAATATTCAAATACCATTTTTAGCATAGGTGAAAATAACAGATTTATGCTGCATGTAAATAACTGCAAGGGATTAGTATTCAGTGGGAATTTCTATTAAGTGTAGACTCTTGTGTGCACAGAATGCATTTTCATTCAGATATCTTAACGTGAGAGTCAAGCGAACTCTTTGAAAGTTTTTATCATTTTTACAACAAAATTAGCGTGTCAATCAGTTTAAACCTGCTAAAACCAGGCGGTGAGTATTCCTCTAAAAACAATTTTAAAATAAAATTATCATCGTCATCAGACAGTACCATTGGTTAATAGCTTAATTTAGCTGACAAGTTGTCAGAAGATGAATTATCTTTGCAGTCTGATCAGCACGTCTGACCTAAAGTCATCTAAAGCTGGATGTTCCCTCCGACTTCAAAACTCGTTCCGGTGCCACTGATGTTTAGTTACTGCTGATGAGCAGAGCATTTCCTGATTTTGGTGTTTCATAACAAAAGCTTTTAGATAAAAATGACGGTGGACTTATTTTTTTATTGTGAAGACCGTTCAGCTGCTTGACTAAGGACGAGCACTTTGTCAACCAAACACAAAACAAAACCTCCAAACAGCTGCAGACTCTCTCAAACCAAGTCAAACAGCACATGTGGATGAAAAAGGAGCAAAAGAGGCGAGAAGCCGTCATTGTCTCTGCTGAGAACGGGTGAAAACCGCACGTGCACCCGGGTGTCGTGTTAACATCACTGCCGATCGGAGCTAGAGACTGAAAAATGCCAGATGTTAGCAGGTGTTAGTGTTTTTTTTTGTTTTTTTTTTGCCCAGTGTTAAAGGGGTTTTATTCACTCGCCTAAACTTGGAGCCAACTTCCCAACCAACTAGAGAGCGAGCAGATATAGCCGGGAGCTACAACAGCAGAAATGTGCCCTGCTGCTGCCCATTCAAAATACAGAACACCAGCAACGCTTGGCAGCAGGTGCAGCAGCAGGATCCCGCCACCTGAGCGCACCTTAAAGCTAATATTGCTTACACTCTCAAACATGGCAGCATACATGTTTACGCCCATTATTCCTGGTACGGTTTGTCGAAGATGTTAACACGCTCAGGTGTCCTCTGATCTCCTTCCCGTAACGTCCTCCACTAAACAGCAACCCTCTTCCAGTAGTCTAAACCCTACGGGATGTCATACCTCAGGGTCAGACATTAAGTAGACATCAGAGGAGGAGCTGCTCTCGACTAACATGGCTACATCTGTGTCTCTCTGCCTGCAGGGAGAGCACTCAGCCCACTAACATCAGTCTTTACTGGACACATCGGAGCACAAAGCAGCTGGAGGCTCTGAGAGGGAGCAGAGGCCAGAGCAAAGCCAAGCTAACCTCGGGGTAAACACATTATTCTTAGTCTTATTTTTAGCATTGCTTTCATTTACTGTACTTGTTGATTTTTTTATCTTTGCATCTATTTTTTTATTTTTTATTAAAAACATGAGCTCCATGTCGCTGACTCAGTGCCATCACTGTGGCTAAGGTTGCTGCTGAAGATGATTGGCAACCTGAGGACTTTTTGATCTGCAAAATTGATTGAGACTTTTGCAGACGGGCAACTGAATTGTCCTTACATTTTTTCTAAATTAAAACTCACTTTCTTTAAAAGTACACTAACGAGATGTAACAAGCCACAGTTTGTATCATATTACACAAATAACATGTCTTTTAATGTCCTCTAAATTTTGCCTGGTACTTTATTTGGTAGAACCGATTCACATATTATTTTTAAATGAATTAAAGTAGTAGATACTGTATGTGATTTTACTTTAGTTTATGGTGCAGGAGTCCCAAATTACCCTCAAAGAAAGGACAGATGTGGATCAAACAGTGGGAAACAATACACTTTATTTTACAGTACAGTTCTGTTTTAACATGTCCAAAATTACCCTCTAAGAAAGTCTGATATAGGTCTAATAAAGGGTCTAATACCGTCTAATAAAGAACATATTATTTATGATTTTTGTCTGATTTGATACAAAGGTACATATTATTAGTGTACCACAAAATAAAGTGCAACCTTTTCTGGTGGAAAATCAAAATAAGACTTGAAGGAGACATGGCAGTTACAGTGTTTCTGATCTTGGAGGAGGAGGTTAAGTGGGGTGTACCTAAATCGCCGCCTGCATTCATGTCCGCCCGTATGATGGTATTTGTTTCTGTGATTTCAGTAATATGATTGGTTCAGCATGTAGACACGTCTCTGCACCATTGAGTGTGTGTATGTTTGCAGTAAATGGGTGTTTTGTTCTGGTTCCAGCAGCAGCGAGGGGACTTCAGGCGGAGGATGAAGCACACTCGGGAGAAGTCATTTGATGGATTCCCAGCCCTCCCAGGAATAACAAAAGCCCTTTTCTCTTCTCATTATCGAGGCTATTTTCTGTCTTATTTGGAGATGAAAATAAAGACATGCAGCAGATTTATTTGCTCAATATCTATCTTTAATAACCTGTCTGCCTTGTCTGTCTACCACTCTGAAAAATAGATTGTTTGACCCATGATTTTGCAATTTTGTGGTGTGCACAGGCAGGAGCACAAATAAACAAATGGGCTTTTATTTCGGTTATATTGGCCACTTATCTGAACAACAAAGATAACACCAAGTGTGTCAATAGGCACACTGATTCCTCTGTCTTAATTACAGAGCTCCATTAGGAGCCACAATGATCCTCGACAAAAGTCTTCAAAGAGAAGAATGCAAATTAATGTAGAGACTGAGGAGAGGAAATGGTGTTATTATAGTGGAGAGGAATGAATGCTGAGATTATTGGAGCTTTACTCGTCCGGGCCTCAAACTGTGTTTGTGAGAAAGGCTTCTCTGACGACAGGACTCGCAGTGTAGCTCCATGTCCGTGCATTCATTTCCATAGCTATCTGCAATACTTCACAGAGAGGGGGGCGAGCTCTCCTCTTAGCCAAACACAGAAGCTTCATGCTCCTGCATAATTCACAGTCGTGTGCACAGAGTTGTAATCCACAGAGAAGCTGGAGTAAAACCGCACAGCTTTTAATGGGTAGAGGGGCTGGTAGCTAAAGGGTCATTGTGTCACTAATGACTGAGAGAATGGACGGGGACCAGAAGCAAGTGTGTCTCTCACTGGTGAAAAGCAACAATGCAAATGCTGTTAATTCATATTCTGAATAAATAAAATTATTCTGATAGAAAGAGGAGTGTATAGTATAATACATCCACAAAGTAACAAAAGACAACAGAGTTATTTTCACAGTTTCACATCAACTGTAACAATTTAACAATGTAGGAAAAAAAAATCAACTTCCATTTTTATAGAAATGTGTATTACTTAAAGTGTGTAAATGCCTCTTGCTGGGTAAATAAAACAAGATTAAAGCAGGATACAGTGGTGGACTGGAGGCTGTCTTGAGGGACAGGGGCAGAAAAATAAAAAGAGCACCACCTGTGTCATAATGTCATTTTAAAACAGCTACAACTATTAATCACTTGATCAAGAAACTAATCAAGTTGCAGCCCTAATAGCTACCTGAAATGTCAGGGGATAACCAAAGTTATTCGTCATTGTCATTGTCAAAATATTTTAGCTATCCATACAGCTGGTCTGGCTAAATATATCCAACTAGGTCCAAATCACGGCAGATTCATAGACATTTGACGCAGTTTGCACTTAATGCTCATGTTGCTTTATAACAAACCAAGACTAGAATAAAAGTGACACAAGGGATCGGCTGCCTGTCATCCTACTGGCTGATGATAATTTTGCTGCAGCGTAAAATCAATCAGAATCTGCAGTTCTTTGTGGGAAGGTTTCCCGTTGTGACAGCGAGTAAAACTGGACATTGTTACCGGTGCTTTTAGATTCTGTTTATGTCTCTCGGTGGTTTCACCACTGCAGAGCTGAATCTTTAACGCTTTTCCCGCCAGTGACGAGGTATTCTGCCAATTGCTATTTTCACTTCCAGGCAGTAGGGGGCACTGTGACAGCTTATCTGACAAATATATTCAAGACCAGAATTGAGCAGCAGCAGCAACAGAAGAAGTAGAAATTGTGTAGCATGGAAACATCGGCGCTCAGCTGTAGATCTGCAGGGCAGAGAGCACTGCGACCCGGGCAAAGAGCCAGGCTGCTCGCGCTGCAGTCCTCAGACCTCCACAGCAGCTGGGACACAGTGACGCTGCTCACACTTCAGCCTCTGGACCTCTTGGCCAGTGTTTTGGGCCCGGGGCAGGGTACACACACCGCTAACGTTAGCCACACTGGTGACAGCGATGTCACACACGTAATATGAAGTGCTAAAAAAAAACTAAAATAAAAAGTCAGTATTCTGCTCTTTTTTTTTTTTTTTTTTTTAAAGCTGTTTTCTCAGTTTTTTGTCTGAAAAGTGGATTTTTTGATGCAGCCAACCAACATCCAAGTGTTTATGAATGAAGCGAGAACAAAACTTTTTTTGTGTGTCTGAAACGATCAGATCTGTTCTTTCTTTTGATAACTTCGATGTTAACATATTCATAGAACTGAATAATTGGTGGGTGCTGAAAAAACAGTAAATTTTGTCAAAAATGCTGGCAGGCAACTAAAAAAAAAAAAAACGCTGGCGAGGAAAAATGGATGCTATTATGAGAAGACAGATTAGATGAATTTGTGTAGCATTTGAATTTATGTAGTCAAATGTTAAATTCACATTTCAGTATGGTCATCTGGTGCACAACTGAGTTGCAGTGAATAATTTTCACCTTCTTGGACGAAACAAATTTGCAGTACAAACAGATGAATATTGAATGAATGTTTACTCACTGGTGTGATATTTATTTATTATAAATGATACTGAGGAATGGAAATGAACTGTAGTTTGCTGTATTTTTAATATTTAACTCTATGCTTTGAAATAAATGCAGTTTATCAAATGGCACAAATATGTTGTAAGACAGCAGAGAGGACAACAACAACAACAACAACAACAACAACAACAACAACAAAAATACAAAAAGTATCCACAAAAATGAGAAATAACGCAAAACACAAACAATAAATTAAAGATGCTGTTAAGACTTAAAGGTCACAGAAAAAAACAGCTTTTATGCTGTACTTTTTTACATGATTGAATTTTGTACAAATTTATTTCTGGATAAATTAGATGAATGATCACAGCACAGCAGGATTAAATTAAGGACAAATTAAGTGTTTCCCTATATGCCAGCTGTGAGTTTCACCTCCACTTTTATGAGTTTCTCTCTTCTCTGCCAGCTGAGGTGTCAAGTTAGAGTTTATGCTGAAGTGCAACTGTCATAGGAATTCTAAATTCAACATAATTTCTCACTAAGTGCGTTTTTCCCACCTTCAAACCACCTTAAAAGTGAAAACAGCTGAGAGTAACGTGATATCACAGGCTGGAAGAGTGAAAAATGTTGCACATCATCCTCTTGTTTATGTATTTGTGCTTTCGTAAATGACAGAAAGTGCTGCAGTTGCTGTGGCTGTCTGAAAGCTGACATGTAAATATGCCTTTATTTCTCCGATGTAAATTGTCCAAAACAATTTACATTGACTCCTGTTAAGACCGGCAATAAATCACAATACAGGTCCTTTTTAAACAAACAATTTACAGCTTTTTAACTGTCACATATTGTTAGTTCTTCTGAAAATGTGTAGCACACATGTCATCAATCCAGAGGACCCAAACAAACAAAAGCCAACAGTTGGATGACAGTTTGTCTACAGGGTATGCCATGTTGTAATTATGGACTGAATCCATTTAGGATACATCTGTGAGGCTTGCAGTTTTTGTAATATTTGGACAAATCACAGCAGAGAACATTGGCAACATTTGAAAATGTGCTCTTTTAAAATTATAACCACGGTAGTGCATTAGCACATTTTTGCACACACATTTGTGCATCTGCGCTTGGGAGGATTCTTACTTGAAGAATGCATTTCCTATAATCATAACCTTCAGAAAGTTCTAATCAGTATTTTGAGAAGTGCAAAGGAAAAGTGAGAAGTGCAAACGACAGGAACAGCCAAAAAAACCCAAAACTAAGAAATGCAAACCAAAAGACAGGAAATACAGCCACGCAGAAGCTGGGATTTCTTTGTATTTCACATTCCATCAAAATGGTTTGCAAATTTTAACTTAATTTTGAATAAATCAGTGAAAGAAAATGTGTTAGTTTGTCAAGATAAGCAGCCGGTGGCACCGATTCTTCAGTGGGAAAAGAAGCACTCAGGGTCTTTTGGGCTGAATCTGGTTGGTTTGTTGAGGTTTGTTTATTTAGCCCAAAAATAAAAGTTGAAAACTGGGCCTTGTTTGGTCTGTTCAGTTTGGTCCAAATGTAGCCCAGAAATAGACTTGAGATTTGGACCGTTTGATTTGGTTTCGGTTCACCTTTCACTTTCAAGCAAAACTGGACGTAGATGGACGTCCTTAAATAGCTGTCTTTTCAACAACATGAAAAAGAAATCTTTTCACCTTTTACTCTCAACCAAAATCAAACCTTTTATTAGATGACCGGCAAACCTGTATTTTCAACGTCTTTTTAACCAAACTTTGCAGAGCGAGAGTGTGCAAGATTCTTTTTGCTTTGTATTTTTCCAACCTCGGTCTTCTCCTACGCACCTGCCCATTGACAAGTGTGCAAAAACTCTCTTGCTCTATTTGAGACTCTTTGAAGCAGTCACCTTTGTACACTGTTGGTATAATCTGAACCTTTTGTTATAAAAAAAAAATCAAGAAAAACCATTAGATGAAAAGTGTGTCCAACTTTTGACCGGTACTGTAGTTGAGCACTGCTCCTGCAATATAAGAATAGTGCTGTACAAATCGACTTGTCTTGCCCTAATCCCATGAAGAAGATCGGACCAGTCAAGATGTCCACATTTTCCCAATATGTCTTCATTCTCAAGGTCTAAAGCTTATAGAGTCCTCGCATAGATAGAAATTGAAGCTATCACGCACACATGCACACAGATAAAGGAAGTAAAATATCGGGACTCCACTGTCTGAGAGGGAATCATCACTTTCTTTTGGCTTGAACTCTGCGTAAACTCTGTGACTCACACTCCCTCGCCTTCACTCCAATTTTTCCACCCTCTGTCTCTCACTTACACAAACACACACTCTCCCTCACACATCCGTGCTCACCACATCTGTACTCATGCCCGCGTGTGTGTATACAGACGGCGTACACACCAGCGCTCGCAGAACGATACAAATAGGAGATTCCTCGCGTCTGGTTGTGTGGGTGACGAGAGTTCAGCTCAAACCAACTCCTCTGTCCTTCTTTTTATTTTTTTTTACACTGTGTGTCCTTCTCTCCTCTTCGATGTGTTAGTCTATCATTTCCTCTGCCTGGTCCCTGCAGGAGTCAGGCTGTCTGCTCCTTAAATAGGCCTGACCTCAGTACAGACTCCGGGGCTGCTTCAGTCTTTAACTCTGCACATGCTTCTCCGTTTACATTAGTGTGTGGTGGTTTTGTGGGGGAGGGTGATTTTTTTTCGAACGGGCGCTCTGCCTGTAGCCACACGTACTGTTGCATGGATTTTTATGCCTCCTGAATGCTAAATTTTTAATTTCAAATCATTCCTTTCTCTATACGCTGCCATCCTCTTCCTCTAAGTGCTCATGTTGCATTCAATCACGAGTTCAGAGACAACAGAGGTTCACGCTCGACACAAATCCACTTCATAACGTAGCTCTCATACACCGGGGAAAATTAAATAATGCATAATGGATACAGAAGAACAACAGAAACACATAAATAATAATAAAAATGGTAATAGCATGAAAACCAACCCAACCTCTGTCTGGGAGTAGTCCTTGACTGCAAGTGCTGATTTTTCATTACAACCAGTAATGGCTCAGGGTACGCTGCACCGGCGAGATCAGTATGTAAAGTCAGACACACCAGCACATCTATTAGAAATTATAGTGGCTCGGGTCTCAGGGGCTGATGTTGTTCTTTGAATGATAGCAATCTTACCACTGTGCGGTGCATGTGTGATCCATGACACTGTCAGTCTGAATCAATCGCTGCTCAATTCTTTTTCAAGGCACACTGAAGATCTTTTTTTTTTCCTGTTTAACCTTTATAAAGTAAGAAGCGTTAGGGGCCGTTCAGATGTTGCATCTACAAAAGTGTTGAAAATGCCACATGTGCCACTTTCGTCTTTTTTATCCAGGTGCATGGGAGGTTGCAAAAAACTATGGATAGGAGGTGGATTAGTAAATCAAAAAATAATCCCTAGTGGAATGCTTACGGTAAATTAAGGAGTCTACATTGGAGGTACACTTTAATTTTAAGGATTTTAAAATAAAGTATGGAAACTGTGCTGTAATGTTAGTAATCAAAGTAGATATGAGAAATGGGAAATGACTGCTATTCTGACATGTTTGTGTGAACACGCACATGTGTTTATATGTTCCTGTGCATACATGTACATCATGCCACCCCTGCAGTGATGTCTGACAGAAAGGGTGAAACAAATCCTGACTTGTGTCACATGACCTTCAGTGAGCTTGCTGCATTCAAAAAATTATGAGATATATCATCTGTCTGACAGCACTGTTTTTGTTTTTTGAGCGCACTTGTCCTTTGTCTCTATTAAGAATAATTATGAATGATAATAATTAATAATTACAATAATTATAATAAAAGTGGCTGTGACTGTGAGGCTGCACACCAGTGCTTTGAGCTAAATGCTAATGTTAGCACGCTCACATGTTCTAATAATGCTAACATGCTGAAATTTCCAAGTTTCCCTGTTGTGGGACTAATAAAGGAATATCTTAGTACATTTAATGTTTAAGCTCACCATCTTAATTTAGTTTATTATCAGCCAAACTGTACTAATTAACATAAAACAAAAAGTTCAGCTGAGGCCGCGGGGAGGTTATCCATGTTGCAGGTGTTTGGCTATAAACTAAAGTAATGGACAAAGAAAAAAAAAAAAAACCTTCCCTAACAGACTGATGGGATTTTTGCATGGCTGCAAAAGGTGAGATTATGGGAGCTGTGGTTGTGGCCATGTTAACTTAATTAGTATACAAAAGGATGCAAAGTCATTGTTCTGCATACCCTATATTCATATTTCTGTTTTCTGTGACAATCGTGGATATTCAAGAATGTTGGAAAAAGAAAAGGAAATCATGGTTTGGGTAGAAATGAACCCCAACCTCCTGATAACAGTCTGTACCGATACATCCACCCCTGCATCCTTCTATAGTTGTTTTAACCTAAAATCAAGATCTTTTCCTAAACCTAACCAATTAGTTTTGTGCCTGAACATAATATGTGGATGCAAACGGTGCATCAATAAACAAGCTGCATTCTCATTGTGTTTTCAGCAACAGACAAGCCTTGATTATGGTATGACTTTGCCAAACACACATACAAGTTCTTCCCTCTCTCGTGCTTTACAAGAAGTATTCTGTGTTATTATAGAAATCTATTGTGATGATTGAACTCTCGCTGCTGCGGACATCAACATTCAGACTGAATATGAGGGAGAAATACAACCCTTGTGAAACAAATAGCCTGACCTTTATTCCAACTCAATAATAAAATATTATTTTATATTTTGGGCTAAACACAAGTTGCCGTCAGCTATTTTTTTAATAACCACACACTGTGAAATTGTTCATAAGTGTTTCAGACTTGTTTACTTTTGAAGGATACCTCAGTGCTGAAATCAATGCAGTGTGTCAAGAGGAAAAAAAATCTCCCAATTAAGGAGTTCCAGTAATAACACAACAACTCATTTCTAAACACTGTATTTATGATGCAGGTGTGTGAGAAAATGAAAGCTCAAGCTGACTGAACTCAGGCTGCAGTGCTGCACTAATACACGACATACTGCAACTT
Organism: Lutjanus erythropterus; assembly: GCF_056507025.1. Taxonomy (NCBI): domain Eukaryota; kingdom Metazoa; phylum Chordata; class Actinopteri; order Lutjaniformes; family Lutjanidae; genus Lutjanus; species Lutjanus erythropterus. Next base: position 12,764,271 of record NC_139319.1, on the reverse strand, counting down.
ATAGACCCATGTTGTAGCAGTTGTTCTCAAACTTTTTTCAGTACTTTTTTTTCTAGCCACCTCCTGACCAGTGCAAGAGAGTTTTGGTCGAAAAAGTCAATATAAAGAGGTACAATATGTTGCCCCCCTGGCCTGGTGGGTGTCAGGGAGGGAAGAGGTCATAAACCAGCTGCTGCCTCTGTCTGAATGTGAAACAAAAAGGCAGAAAACTTTAGCTTGTGTTCAGCTCTTTTTTCTGCATATAAAACAATAATAGAATATATGTATAACAATCATATGATCTAAAAAAATGCACATAAAGTGTACAGGAAAACAGTCCAACAGAGAGCAAAACACACGCACTAGCCCTTTACATCTCTTTGGTTTGGTTAACAAAACAAACAAACCCCATCTGCATGTCTCATTACCATTTCCATCGTGCTGCATCTGTTACCTTGCTCATTAGCAACAGGTCCGCTAGCTTTGCATGGCAGAGTGCAGCGAAACATCTCTACTTCATCACATTACTGCAAAACTACTCACCTCTGCTCTTCATATCATCACCAAGTATTCACAACTCTCTGAACCCTTATACTGGAGTACATGCATTACTTTGAACTACTGTACATTAAGTATGATGATATAGTGTTAGTCAATTATTATGCACAGTTAGAGAGAGGGGACTACAATAATCTGCAGGATGCTCTCGGTTTCATTCATTACAGCTGAGCGGAAATAGACTCATGGTTCAGAATGAACTGCAAAAGAAAAGTACTGCGCGATAACACACAAGTATTGCGAGATAACGCAAAAGCGGTCTTAAATAGATCTTGCCGTGACCCTTAGGTGACTCAGGAGAAACTGGCTTCCGGCTCACAGTGAACGTGGTTGCATTTGTTGCTTGTAAGGTTTAACCAGCAGTTGACAGTTTGACAGTTGACGATTGCATTAAAGGTGTAACTGCTGAATATAAAATGTAGTTCAATTTAATTTTACATGTTTATTGAAGTTATTGGAATTGCATGACAAATATTTTCTTAAATTAAACACACAATATGTAAATTCTGCCGCTGTGAGTCTCTCTCACATCAAAAATGATAATAAAGGACCCAGTCTGATTTTGTCATGAAGTAGCGTGGGATCATGGGAGTTGATGGAGACCTATTTGACACGACTCAGGGAGAAATCACATTCATGGAGGAGGGAATATTCATGTTATGTTTCGACATGTGTGCCACCTTCCTTCCTCCCTCTCTGATGTATCTGACATATTTCCTCTAAAATATAGCAACTAGCTAGCAGGAAACCCACCATTATCTTGAGTAAATTTAGTATTTTTCTGCATTTGAACAGTGCTGGAAACATTTGAGATCATGTAAGTACACAGCTCAAAATATGTATGTTTTAGACATTCTAATTCATTTTAATTTGATGAAATGTTACATATTATAGCTTTAACATAAAAAAAACTCAAGTACCCCCCTGCAACAATACAAACTGTAAGTACAGCCATTTGAGAAACACTGCAGTCTGTTCAGTCTGACACTGCTCTGCTCAGCTGCACTCCTCTTTCTCAGTATTATAGCTTCTCATCAGTAATCTTGGCTTGTAAAAAAAAGTCCACTCATGAGCTTCAGGACGACCTTATAGAGGGAATAATCATGTTTACAGCCCACATCCTGCTTCAATTGCTGGCAATCTGCAACGTGGAGTGTTGATCATAGATCTGTTTTTTTTTTTCTCTCTGAGTGTTTTGTGAACATTATTCTGAACTCTCAACATACTGAACATTGCATGAACAGCCAGAAGAAGAGTATCTGCAGGGAATGTATTAGCTTCTTATTAGCGTTCTTTATTTTGAAATGTAAAACACTATGTTAGGAATAATAATGAGGGCTGCAAGTCCTGTGTCAAATTAGATCATGCTTTAGGCCATTTTTATTGTCAGCTAAATTGCTGCGGCGCCTCTAAACATGGTTACACGAGACTGCAGAGAAAATGGACACCAAATGGCCTCTTCATGGAGTAATGAATAAAAAATTGCAAAAGCCAAATAAACAAAAATAAATTACCTTCCGGAGCCTAATTCAATGTATCAATGAGACACAAATGCTCCCAGAATACCATTATGGTGTTGTCCCCTGATGTGAGTGCTTCCCTAACAGCATGTTCTCTCAAGTGTGCATTGAGTGAAAGCCTTGATAGCTTATTTTCTGGTTTTATATATCACTTTAACCCAAACAAAAGCAGGAAAGAGGCTCCATCTAAAAGTCTCATTATCTCTTCACACCTGCAGTGATGGTTTTAGCGTGATGGTGCAATTAAATCATAATGAAAATCTTTTATTTAGCTTTACTCTCAACCTGCTGTAGTTCTCGTGCCACATCGATGTTAACCTCCATCCAACAACACGGAGCTCTTTAGCTTCCACCTGTTCAAAAATGTGTCACTACTTCAGTTCAACACGGATTATTTGGGATGCAAACCGGGGAGCTCGGCTTCAGCTCATTCACATGTGATGGAGCGCAAGTAGAAAAAAAAGAAGTGTTTACTTCATGAATTATAAATGCCGTTGAAATGACTGGACATAAGCTTCGCTAAGACAGATCCTGTTAGGCATCCTCCAGTGAGGTGAATCAAAAAGTTAGCTCATGAGTTACATCTGCTCATAAGCTTATCACTGCTGGTGGGGATTGCCGTAGAATTATATGCAAGACGCAGTGTTTACTTCGGCTGTGTCCCATTGATAAGGCGGGAGGGTGGGAGCGGTGGAGAGAAAACTAAAAGCTCAGGAGAGAGCGGGAGTTTGTGGAGCAGCAGAAAAAAAAAGGACCGCAGACCAGGACCGACATTACAAATGATCCAAGGCAAAGCTCTGGACCTAAACCCGGAGGCTAAGGAGGAGCTGAATGATCACACTGTATAATAATGAGTCATAATGAAATATGTATGTGTCAAATAGGAAGGCCATAATATAAAACTAACCCAAGTTTCTGGGGATAATTGTGGTAGTTTTAGGCACAGTGTGGCCTGAATATGAAAGCAAAATACCCCCCAAATGAAAAACTGCCAGCCTTTTGATTTTTAAGTGACGAGACCAGTGGTGGAAGAAATATTCAGATCATATACTTACTTATTACTGCTTATTACTTATTACTTACTCATAAAAAATAGTAACCGTACAAAATAAAATTCCTCCATTACAAATAAAATTCTATGGCTTTAAAATGTTACTGAAGTCTAACCACAGAAATACTGTTAGAAAATGAGGTGGAGCTCATTTTAACCATTTTATATACTGTTTTAATGGATTAATCTACAACAAAACACCATATGTAGTTAATCAAATATTCTGAATGTACAGTCTAGATTCTAGGTTCTAGAGGAAAGAGGTTCTCAGTAGAACCCCTCAGTGCGTTCTGGATAATCTGGATTATTAATCTGGTGTTTCTCCTGTGTTCAGGTGGAGACGGTGAACAGCAGGGAGGTTAAAACACACCAGTGCACTTATGAATATTACATTAACCTAAGTTAATAAATGAAGCTTAGAAAGTACAATATTTCCTCTGGCAAGGTAAAGCACTCTTAAAGGGATAGTTTGGATTATTTGAAGTACGGCTGTATGAAGCAGAGGTGGAGGTAACTGATTACAAATACTCAAATTGCTGTAATTAAGTAGTTTTTGGGCACTTGTATTTTTATCAGTAGCTTTTCAAGTCTGTACTTTTACTTGTACTTAAGTATTCATTACAACATGTAACCTACTTAATTACTTTTAAAATCATAGTTGAGTACTGAGTACAATTAAAAATTAATATCCAGACCTTTCATCTGCATTTTAGTAGCCAATAAGGTGATCTGATCAAAAACAGGCCAGTGAACACAGACATACAAACGAAAAACAAAACAAAATCCTGCTGCAACACACATTTGGAGTCAGGATGTTAATGATTAATCATTAATCAATTAATTTAACCAATTAGAAATGTATTCATACATATTAAATAGACATGACAGTAACTGTACCACATTGTCTGGCATTCGTTGAATAAGGAAACTTAGACTTAAAATGACAAAAAAACAGAAAAAAAATAAAACGAGGAAATAAAATGTGTTTTATATCTGATTAATTATTAACGATAATTGATTGTTAATGCTTTCAACTACTGATTAAGGAAAATGCACAGAATTTGCAACCCTAATTTGAAAAGGTGACTGTGACATCACAGTTGAAAATAACTAAGACTCTGAGTAGTTTTCATGACAAATACTTTGTACTTTTAAGTATATTTGAGTACAGATTTTCAGTTCTTTCCACCACTGGTCTGAGGTACTTATTGATAATCCTTCACAGTAAAGGAAGCCCAGCAATCCTGCTGTGGACGGAGTCAGAGGCAAAACATATTCTACCCACCAAAAAAAAAAAAAAATCTCTATCACTTTAACTTTATTTAGATCCATATCTGGCAGATGTATCTGCCGTATCATGTGTGACTAGCGACTCGCTAACAATTAGCCTTATGGATTTCTTTGCATTTGAAGATTGTTGGAAACATATGGGATACTGTAATTACACAGCTCAGCAAAATATAAACCATATGTTCAGTGCTTTCAGACATTTTATTGTCGAAATTCTACATATTATAGCTTTAAAACAACAATTTGAGAAGAGTTGAGTGCTGGTCAAATTTGAGCCAGCAGAGTTAATTATACTCTGGACGGAGTCAAATCCCCGATATTTAACCCTCAGTTGATAAATGGTTGGGGTCAAAACTGAGTGTTTTTAAAGTGAAACTGTTAGTGTCATTAAACCTGTTGACTGTGTTTTCACCTTAACACTGATAAAATGAGATAAAATGAGGTTAATGTTAATGTTATGTGTGATATTTCTCTTCAGGCACCTGGTCTTTCTTTCTTTTTTTTATTTAACGTTGAGCCACTGTTGTTAACGTTGTGCTGTAAAGTTTGAGAGACAGTTTTCCTCCTGAGCTGATGACTAAGCTAGACAAGCTGCTGCTAACTTTAGCAGTGTTTTCAGCTGTGGGCTGTGTATTGTATAGAAGAGCAAAAATAATGAACATGATGTGCTGCTGTGACCGGCTCATTTATTTTAGTCCCTAAAAAGCATACATTGTTTCATATCATCATGTTTTCATTATGTTTTAAAATGTTTGTGACGCACATGTTTTAAAATAAATGTGTTTTAATAAAACCTGACTTCTTTATTTTGGCAAACTTTTATTTTTTGTCATTTATACCTCACAGTGTTAATATGGGGATAACACTTGTATAGGTACAAGTTACAACCTTAGAGAGTTAACAAAGACCAACACTGGTTTTGATTGATTGGTTTGATTGATTTTTATTCACTTAAGTGATCTCCACCATATGGTGCCCAGCTCACATGGGTTTACACGACACTGAGCAAGATTAACAGCCAGAATGGCCTCATGATAAATCAATAATAACAAATTCAAAACAAGGGGAAAGTTTAAAAACAGCCCATGACAGAAACATCCTCTTTGTATTATTATTATTGTTAAGAGCGAACGCAACATATCACCTTCAGACAACCAAAATTAATAATATTCATGGATTTTTCAACAGATTTTTTTTTTCCAAACTGGTTCAAATCACTGTGAAACAGAAAATAAAATTCATCTTCAACAACACCAGGATCACAATGAACACATATACTGTATGTTTAGTTCCTCAGGGATACCTTTATATGTGACTACCTGAATTGGCAGTGGTAGGGTGCCAGTTCTTAACCGAGCACATGGTAATTTCAACTCAAAAAATAGCCAGTAATTACACTAAATTAGCGTTCAGGTACGAACTCTCCAAAGAAGAGTTAAATTAATGCTTGTTGCAGCGTGGACCCATACAGACACTTCAGAAGTGCTTAAATCGATTCCGACAGTGTTAATTCAGGGATGTTGATTTTGCTGTGCACAATTACACAAACAAACTAAAAGATGGAAGCAGCTCATCAGCAACTCCCACGTTCTGCGAGGTTCTTATCAACATAACTGGGAAACATTTTATCTCTGTTTTATTCGCTGAGCTGCAAACTGAATGCATCTGTAGAACATTTACTGAGAACATATTTCATTTGTCTTTCACTGCAGTGAAAATTACTTTTTTGCAACTCGAGTGTGACTCACACACAGTTATGTTTAGGGCAACCAAAGCACTTTTTTAATATCACAGAAAGATTATAGTTTCTTGATCCAGCATTGAAAAAATCCAGAGATAATTTGATGCACAAGACAGAAATATTTAACCAAACCACCCGATTTCCAAAACCTGTGTTTCTGTAGCTAAATCCTATGATTGCACACGGGACAAATGACTGATCTCTGGTGTCAAAATCTTGCGCCATGTACACCTCCCACTGTGCCAACCACTAACTGCAAGTTCTGTGCAGTAAACAAACATTTTCTGGACTAGAAATAAGTTGTTTGTTTGTTTTATGCTGCAAATAAATATACATTTTATTCACTTTTAGCAGGCAGAGTTGGATGAGAAGTTTTTAATGTCAGCCACAACTGCAACCATTTGATTTTTCTATAGATGATACTTTAGTGTGAAATTAATGAGTATCGTAAATTCAGAATTTACCCTCATGCAACAGAGCCGTCAGCAGAGTTCTCACACGCAGCTTCGCTTTCGGTCTTGATGGTTAATTACATTTCCAAGGTGTTGCTTACTACCTGGGGAGACATTCGCTCAGCAGAACCTGGAAGAGGAGGTGACTTTGCCTCCCCCGGGCACAGACAGCGCTCTGAAATGGAACACGGGTCCTGAGAGGTGGCATTAGCGACCCGCTGAAATGAAATGGTGTCAGCCTTTGTCTTACCACATGACTGAATTTAATTTGTGTGATCCCCATGTCCTCAAACCAGTGGAGCAATCAAAGGTACTGCTGATGAAGCTCAAGGGCATCCAAGAGGGCTTTTATGAACTGTGAGTGAGCGGGTATATTGAGAATGAAAAAAAAAAAAGCATCTTTGTTGTGTGAATAAACAGTAGTCAAATGAGTAGCTGCAGATATTTTAGATGACAATAAATACAATGAACTGAAATGGAAAAAAAAAAACAAGGAAACTGGAAAGACAGTGGACCCTTAATTATAATCATCTTGTTTTTTCTTGCATTGTTCTAAAATAGCACCAAAATACAAGTTTGCTGTTTTTCATGCTTGTAAATGCGGGACTGTAATTGGCAAGAGAGCTGAAATCTGTAACTATATACACAAATAAACAGATGTTTTGTCTTAAATCTTGTGAAGTATATGCACCAGCACAGATGTGTGTACCTGTCAGTACGACAAAGCTCTCATTTCCTTCTGAAAAAACAGATTCTTCATTAAAACAACCACTTGCTTTTGCGGTTTCAGTCTCTATCTCTTATATTACACCTCACCTGTCATGATGAGCATTTCAAATAAACCGAAGATTGAATTCTACTGTGACAGCTGGTAAACGCAAGAGCTGCCAAACGAGGGACTGTTCTAATTAATTTTATTTAATATTTAAATCCATTAACAAGATTGTTAGAGCTCAATCACGCAGGATGTGCTTGGAAAATTGGAGGAGCACATCACAAGGAGGAGCTTTTATTTTGACAAACCCGCTCAGGCAGAAACTCTGGCAGGCAGCGTCACCAGGCAACTGCAACATCAGCTGCTGTCAGTCATTTAGCCGGCATAACTGATGACATTAGCTGTCCAAACGTCCTTAGCAACTTTAAATGCTAACTTATGGGAGGTAAGAAAAGAAACGTAACTCACAGCATTTTAAGCCTGAAGCTATTTACGGATTTGATGGTTGATAAAACAAACTGGGGAGAAAAAGGCCTAATTTTATTCAAGTGGACAGCAGAGACAAGGTGATGTAGACACAAAAAACATTTTCCCTCACATAGCCTAGAGTAAACTGGTATTTATGAGAGGTGGGATTCAGTCACACATGTGCAACTCACAAGCAAGTCCTAAGTTACCTGCTATAAGTCAGGAATCATGTCATTACTCAGGTCAAACATGTTAAGTTAGCTGCACTGGGCAATGTCCCCCAAATTGACATATGATGAAGACTGGAAGGCACGTGAAGGATGTCCACAGTGAAACATCATTGGCAGACGTCGTTGTTGTTGGGGGATTTGTTGCATGTAGCTGAAAAGCTGACTTGATCACCAGCTGTAGTCATCGTCACGTCCCACTGTCACTCTGACAGCAACTTCCAACTTTCTCACTCAGACAGACACAAACAGGGATTGCCACAGGGTTTTGCGTCAGTGTGGTGGGTGTGCGGTGGCGTTTTGAACATAATCGCTGTTAGAAAAATTACAAAATAGCGTTTTATTTCTTCAGCTTTCTTGCAACCAGCTGTCCCTCTCCTTATTCAGTCCCTACAGAGACTAGGCTGCTCACAGGAAAGAAACACTGAGTGTCTTAGGTTTGTCTAACTGCTCAGTTTTAACAAGAAAATAATTAATGGGGCATGGAGACTTAAAAATTACTTTTTATTCTGTCAAAGACAGAATGAAACTTCTGCCTTACGGCAACTCTGAGGGGACACATTACCTTTAAAACAGAAGGCTTTTAAATCACGATCTTGACTGCCAGCCATTGCCAACGTACGATCTTAAACCCTAATAGCTAACTTGACTGTATAGTTGAGTTGGTTATATGGCTCCAGTTTTCTTGTATACAAACAATGTCTTTTAAACCAAGGGCCTAATCAGTTTGAAACCAAGTCTTTCATGGGATTAGTTTTCTAGCTTTTTGTGACCGGTCAGTAAGTTGGCTCAGTTAATGGATTTTATAGTGACAGATGAAGTTGGATGTTATAGTGGTCATGTCACTTATATTGGAGCTGCAGATCTTGTTCTCTCCTTACTGTCATCAACAGCATAATCCTTTAATACAAATTTTATTATTTTGTGACCCTCCCCCTCTGTGATAGCTGCCAGTAGGTTGGAAGGTTTGCATGGATTGTATTAGAAATCACCCAATCTTGTTTCAAAAACGAAACATAACATTGCGATATCTAGAAGAAAGCACAATGCAAATACTCCCTTTGAGTCAATTTGACTCAATTCTTGGTCAAGACTCAAGTCATGCAAGTTTCAAGTCCTCAAATTTGCCACCTGCAGTGAGACTATGCAGCCACGCACACTTCAGACGAGGCGTACACACAGGTTTCTAGAGTGATCTGAGAGTAAAAAAATACGATGAGAGGTGGAATCGAATAAAACAAGCATTCTTTAGGGAGTTAGATTATTTCACTGCAACAGTCTAAAGAAAAAAAAAAAAACAATCATATGTGCATATATGTGTCTTCAATGTGTTCACTTTGTTTACATCAAAAGGCATTGCATTTATTTATTTTTTTCATCATTGTGAAGCACTGTATGAAGTCGGTTTTAATATAAGCATAATCATTTAATAACAGATTAACTTTCTGATTAATAATGAAAACTGAGAAATCATCACAGATCATGGTTTACACCCACATGAGATGAATTAAAGGTACATGTGCTATAAATAGGAAGCGTCGTGTGTAATGACAGCTGCTCTGACACTGTCGGAGAAACTCACTGATGTGGCTCAGCTGGTAAAAATCGCACTTCTTCATTGTGTTTCTTTTCATTGACAGGTTTAATGAGAAGAGACGTATTGTTATGCAAATGATTGATTAAGAGCACGTCCGCATCCATTTATGGTTAATTGTGGGAGTGAAAATAAGGCTTGTGCTTGTACGCCCAGCTCCACAATGACTGCCATTTATAAAACAAAACCCATGTGTAAAGAATGTGTATTTCTGTCTTTGTGGGTACACAGACACTGGGAACACTCATGGAAAACAATTAAAGAAGAGATATACTGCTACCAAACTATTATCACAACTTGTCAGATTGTGTTAGAACAACTTTGACTGCACTCTCCGTCATCTGCGTTGGACGCTGTTGGAGTGAACGCTGGCGTGTTTTAGCTGCCGCTGCTCCCCGGCTTTCTTAAAACTTTTTAGTAATTTTATTGCCTGTGGACTCTGCAGTTGTTATCTATGGGCATTCGTTAACCCAGTACTCCTATCTCGTAAGTTAGCTGACATCCGTATCTGTGTGTGTTTGGACTAAGATTAGCCTACCTGCTGCCTCCGCTGCTGCCACGGCCTCGGCAACTATGTGGGCTAGTTGTATGTGGCTTGTGCTGGCCTGGACTGTCCTGTCCTTAGTTCATCATCCAACGACAGCACTGCTCCAGTACTCTGCCGATGAGCTTCTTAAGCTCCGCTTCCACCTGCATGTGCCACCACCACCAGCTCTCCTTCTACACCCAGACATTTTACACCTGCCCCGTCGGAAATACATTCACCGCGGCTCCCGCCGGAACCTCCGTTGGGACGGATCCAACTCCATCAAGTCTTTCTGGTCTAGTGCTCGGCGTCCACTGAAGAACACCGGTCGTCGCGCTGATCACAGTGTGCTGGCCCGCCTGGCTAGGTCAGCTAACACAGCTGTCAACCACAGCAGGACTACTGTCAACTTCGGTCTTTTTAACATCCGTTCACTCACGAGTAAGGGACATCTTGTGCAGGATCTCCTTACTGACCGTAAGTTGGACTTTTTATGCTTAACTGAAACATGGCAACAGCCGAATGACTTTACTCCACTTAATGATGCTACTCCTCCGGGGTTTGTTTACATTGCTCAACCTCGTGATTCCGGTCGAGGGGGAGGTCTCGCGATAATTTACCGCGAGAAGTGGAGGATAGCCCCTGTGAATGCTCCTGTCTGTCACTCATTTGAGGCCACCGTATGTCAGCTCTCTGGACCTATTCCCACTATTGTTGCCACCTTGTATCGCCCACCGAAACCTAACAAGGATTTTATTACTGACTTCTCAAACTTCCTGATGTACCTCTCCACACTCTCACCAAACATAATACTTCTGGGGGATTTTAACATTCATATGGACAATGTCAATAATACTCTCACCAAAGACTTCTCATCCTGTTTGGACAATTTTGGACTGCAGCAATATATCAATTTTCCCACACATGCTAAAGGACATATCTTGGACTTAATCTGCTGCTCAGGTGTTACACCTGCTGACTGCAAAGCAGATTCCCTCCCTCTCTCAGACCATATGTTTTTATCATTCAGCGTAAATCTCTCACTCTCCAAATCCAATCCTCCACGCAATATAACTTTCCGTAAAATTAAGGATATCAACTTGGACAATTTATCTTCTTGTATCAACAGATTTCCCAGTGTTGACAGGTTTTCTGCCCCAGATGAATTGCTTTCACACTACAACAACAGCCTTCATAACCTTCTAAACAATCTTGCTCCACTCAAAACCAGATCTGTGTCATTCACGCATACTGCACCTTGGTTCACTCCCACTCTCAGACAGTTAAAAGCAAAAGGACGTCAGCTTGAAAGACTCTACAGGAAAACTGGTCTCACTGTGCACAAAGACATGTATTCAAATCATATTCTCCACTACAAAGACTGCATTACTACAGCCAAATCCGCATACTACTCTGGTTTAATTAGTTCAAATGAGGGTAACTCTAAGGCCCTTTTCTCCCTACTCACAAATATTACAAAACCACCGGATTCACTTCCTCCTCACCTGTACTCTTCTGATTTCTGCAATACTTTGGTATCATTTTTCTCTTCAAAAATCGAACATATTCACCATCAACTTACACCCACCTCTGTTCCAACTTCACCTGCCCCAGTTCCATGTGCCCCCACCCATTCACTCTCAGTATTCACCCTACCTTCAGTTAATGAAGTCTCCAAATTCATTAAGAAATCCAAATCGTCAACCTGTCAATTAGACCCTCTTCCCACTGTCCTTGTAAAAGCCACCCTCCCCTCTCTGTCCCCTCTCATCACTGACATCATACACTCTTCCCTTATCACTGGTGTTGTTCCTTCTGCCCTCAAATCAGCTGCTGTAACCCCAATACTCAAGAAACTTGGTTCAGATCCCAATAACCTCAATAACTTCCGCCCAATCTCAAATCTTCCATTCATTTCCAAAATTCTTGAAAAAACAGTTGCTGCTCAACTCCACACCCATCTTTCCTGCAATAATTTATTTGAACAATTCCAATCTGGTTTCCGTCCCTTCCATAGCACTGAAACAGCACTCCTTAAAGTCACTAATGACCTCCTCCTTGCTGCTGACTCCGGTTCACTATCCATTCTCCTTCTGCTTGATCTGACCGCAGCCTTCGACACAGTTTCACACACCATCCTCCTGAACAGACTTTCCTCTCTTGGCATCACAAACACACCTCTTAACTGGTTTCATTCATATCTTTCAGGCCGCACTCAGTTCATCCAGTTAAAATCATTCACCTCCCATTCAGTCCCCGTCACCTCAGGTGTCCCCCAGGGCTCTGTCCTGGGGCCCCTGCTGTTCATTATTTACCTTCTCCCCCTTGGTCACATTTTCCGCAAACATCATATTCACTTTCATTGCTACGCGGATGACACCCAGCTCTACCTTTCAGCCAAACCTAACTCCACATTCCCACCCTCGTCCCTCACCAATTGCCTTCTTGAAATACAATCCTGGTTCACCTCAAACTTCCTTAAATTAAATTGCAATAAAACAGAACTTCTCTTAATAGGCACAAAAACTATGCTAAATAAACTCCATAATTTTTCTATTCCCCTCGATAACTCCTCCATCTCTCCCTCCCCTCAGGTTAAGAGTCTGGGTGTCATCCTCGACAGCACCCTCTCCTTCGCCTCCCATGTCAATAACATCACTCGGTCTGCCTACTTCCATCTTCGTAACATCAACCGGCTTCGTCCTTCTCTTACCCCTCACTCAACTGCTGTTCTTGTTCACAGTTTGGTCACCTCCCGTTTAGATTATTGTAACTCTCTTCTCTTTGGCCTTCCGCATAAAACCCTCCATAAACTACAACTGGTCCAAAACTCAGCCGCCCGTATCATTACACGCACCCCTTTAATCCATCACATCACACCTATTCTACAACAGCTACATTGGCTCCCCATCACACATCGCATCAACTATAAAATACTCCTCCTTACCTTCAAAGCTGTCCACAACCTTGCCCCGACATATCTCTCTGACCTCCTCCACATTGCTACACCTGCCCGCACCCTCAGATCCTCTTCTTCCATCCATCTCATCGTCCCCCCCGCCCGTCTTGTTACCATGGGGAGCAGAGCATTCAGCCGCTCTGCTCCCCAGCTCTGGAACTCACTCCCACCTGACCTCCGTAACACAGACTCACTACCACATTTCAAATCCAAACTCAAAACCCATCTGTTTAAACTGGCTTACTCCCTCTGATCACATTTGCATTGTCTAATTTTAAACTGTATTTTGTATTTTATTGTCTTTTTAATATTGTGTTTGCTTTTATGTTGATGATGTAAGGTGACCTTGAGTGTCAAGAAAGGCGCCTATAAATAAAATGTATTATTATTATTATTATTAACTCTTTCTGCCTTTTGAGGTAGATAAGGGCAGCTGGTGGACGCTGCATCTCTCTCATGCTTTGATGGAGATTTGTTTTAACCATGAAAACCACAGACAGGAATATTAAAGGTACAGAATTAAGGAAAGGAAAACATCTTATTGCTTTTGCACTGGGCACGTCATGTCTCTGATGCAGATTTGATTCTTTCTCCACACAGCTTCATGCTCCGAGGGCCTGTGAGACATTTCCTGCCAGATTTTGCTGACTTGGTAACTTTTCCTTGCTTTATGTGCTCCTACCATGGGTAAGTAGACTATGGAGTTTCATTTTTTTCTGGTGTTATGATCGAGAGTCTGCACAGGGTGTTATATTTTGAAAACTGACCAGAATCTCTGTGCCGTTCCTGTGTCTGACTTCCTGCCCCATTCGATGCAGTCTGTGCAGCTTCACATGGTCTCCATAATGCTTGGCGTGTGTTCTCCGCAGAGCAGAGCGGAGAGACACTTCTGGGATGCACTGTGGTGCTTCTGGTGGAATCACAAACACTGTCTAGAATGGCCACAATCAGCTTCGGTTTCTGTCAGATTCTGTTCAGCTCTAACTGCTGGTACAAATCCAACAAACTCCACAAGCAGTGTATGAACAGTGTTAACATCCTGACTCCTCCTTGGTGCTGCGTGAGGCCGCAGAGGGACGTCCACCTCACAATGTCCTCAGGAGCTAATAATTAATGCAGCTCTGCCTGATGCCCACACAATCAGATCGTCCAAGATTACTGACGCACATACAGAAAAGCCCCCACAGTAAGAATTAACTCAATTATATCTTAATACACACCCAACAGATCCCCCCTCTTACAACAATGTGGAATTATTTGTTAAAAAGTCTGAACAAGCTCTTAGCAAGTTTATTAATTATCAGTTGTTGTTTCTATGTTATCTATGGAGAACAGGAGGAGACTTAAAAACTTTTGTAATTAAAAAAAAAATCCTACCTACTGTGTGTTCGGTTTTGTTAAAGTAATGACACAACAAAAAAGAAAACAGTTAATTATATTTAAAAAAAAACATATTTAAAAGCTGCAAAACAAGTTTAAATCCACTAAAACACTGATGAGCATGTTGCATGTTTTTAATCTACCATGTTGTTGCTGGGATGTAGTGAATATATCAGCTAACTAGCTTACATGAATAAGATATCACTGACAGAAATGATGTCAGTATGATTCAAGAAACCTAGTCAAAGTCTCATTAGCAGAGTAAAGAGTGTCAGCGTGTTGATGTTAAAAATCAACTGAAAGAAGGGGACAAATGATGCTGTTGCTTGCTAGCATAGACAGATAGCTTATATCTTGCAGATTTGATTGGACTTGTTATGGTTTTGTGCTCAGTGACAGCTCTTTCCACCAGTTTAAAAAGCAGCAGAGCAAGTCAGAGAATAGTAGGTAGCATCAAGCGTGGGGACGTCACCTTTCTTTACCAGAGGAAGAAAAGTGCTGACAAAAAAGGCACAAAAATGCCATTAAGTGTGGACACAATCAGCTGCTGCTGGTATGGGCGTGTGAGCAACAGGGATAGGACCCAAATGCAGACAAAGAAAGCAGGGTGATACAGTTCAGGGTTTTTTTTGGTGTTTTTTTTTTTGTGTGTGAGGGTATATACAGGTTTGTGGAATAATGAGGCAGACAAGGGTCAAAACTAGAAAGGCCAGTCCAGAGAGGCAAACAATCAAAAGGACAGGGAGGTAATCCAAAGCCCAAAAAGATCGGGTAGGAGTTCAAAACTGGCAGCTAACAAGTTTCAGCTTCCAGGTCTCAGAAAACAGACAGCAGAGTGCAGAGGCTGGGATGCAAAGGAAAGAGTGAGCAACTTTAACAATCTGGCAGAGTTTAAGTGGTATATATGTACCACTGGGCTCATTAATGGAAAAGAGAAGCAGGTGAGTGAGTGGGCGGGGACTGGAGGGAAAGCAGTTACTGCAGGGAAGGTGGGAGTGGCTGGATGAGCGAGTGAGGAGACTGGGACAAGAAATAAAGAAAGGGTGCTTTTCATTTGGTAAATTAATCTCCTCGTCTTCTCCACTTGCTGGAGACGAAGCGGCGCTTCTCGGTTCCTTTTAGTGTTGATCTGAAGCGACTTTAGTTACTGATGATGAGCTGATAACAGCAGAAACAAATTTAAGAACGATTTCAACACCTGACGGTATTCATTTAGACCTGTAAACTGTTTTATATGACTGATTATTAGTAGTATTCTTTCTGATGTTGATTTTAACCATCATTTAATATTTCTTTTAATTTATACAGGCTACGGATCAGTGTTATTTGTTTACTTGCATTATTGTCATCTGCACAATAATACACCGCACAGTTGTGTAACAATATGAGTATCAATGAATCAATGAAATTATCCTACAATAAAGTCTTTGATGCTGACACATGATGGCTCTGAGCTCCACCAGAAGCCTCTCCTCTTTCCTTGTCTCCTCCCGGTGCATTTAAGCATTTGGAAGATCCTTCATCACGGTGGAAGGGAAACAACTTCCGGGTTGACGGAAGAGAGGAAGACATAATTCATCGTAATGAAAAGCACCCAAAAAGTGGACCAATCTCGCTGTCTTCACTCACAGGGTCTTTTTCATCGGTCTGTCCATTATTCTTAAAACAAATGCACACTGCTCTGAAATGACACACTCTAGACTTTCCATTTACATATTCCTAAATTTAACCGTTATAAATATCTACTCCTTCTTAAAGGTTATTAATTGTTACACCTCATAAACAGACATTTACTAATTTGGCGAATATTCAGCATTAATTTGAACTCTAATTAACATGAAACTGGCACATAGAAATTGTTATTCTAGCCCAGAATAGAATTACAAGAGCCTGGAAGACTTTTCAAACGTGTCCCTTAAGTGCCCCAGGCGTGAAGAAAAAAAAAAAAGGGAAAATAAAAAGTTTGAAATCCACAAGGCAATGTGCTATGTCACAAAGAGCTGTTCCATCCGTTTTTGGCTCTTGTACCCTCACACACTCGAGCGCTGCCGGGTGACGTCAGCAGCCAAGTCCGTGAGGGTTCAGGGCTTAAGGCTTTGGGGAGACATGGGGATTGAGCCCTCATCTGGTGGACGAGAATGACAATGACTGGGTTTTGAGGAAGTGAGAATGTGGCTGGAGGGCTGGAGTGAGAGACAGAATGCGACAGATCCGGATACACAGGTTTTTAGCAAAGTTACAGAACATCTAATTCAACATATTAGTACAAGCAGTGAGACAGTCATTGAAGTAATGGTTGGACTTTTTGGGACTGTTTATTTGTTTTCTTGCAGCGAGTTAGATGAGAAGACTGATGCTCCTCTCATGTTTGTCTGTTAAAAAATGGAGCTACATCTGGTAGCCAGCTAGTTTAGCTTAGCATAAAAACTAGGCTGAGACTACAGTGTCCCAGTAACTGTTTTTAAGCATTTACAAAGTGTCCTAGACCTCCCTAAAATATTGCTTTACATGACTTATCATCAGGGTTAATAATAATACATTTCTAACTACTCTACCTAGACAACAGCTACAACATATTCTAAATTACATGTGGTTGAAAAATTGATGCAATAAATGAATTAATAGAAAGTAATCAACCAAACACTGAAATCAGCAGACAACTCAGCAAGTCGTGTACCAAAAAATTTGCAGACTTTCCAAGTTTTTGTTCTGACTTGAGTCACAGGAATTTTTCTGGTCGGGGAATTCATTCTCAGACACCACATGTGTAGCTTTAATATGTAGACGCGGTTTTATATGTGTTTATTTTAGAAATTACCCAAGAACAAAAGTATGAGCTGTTCTTGTGACTAAGGAGAAACCTTTTGCCAAAAGAAAAACAGCTATAAAGACTACATGACTCACACGAACTTGCGCTAAAACCCAATCCGACAAGTGTTTATTTTGCCCTTTCATGTCTGAGTCAAATCTCAAATGCTTCCAAATATTAGCTTTTACATTTCACCATATTTTTCCATGGTAATTCATCAACCTGACAGCTGCAGTCACCAGTCAAGGATCAATTTTCAGAAGGATTCAGGTTTTTACATGGTTTTTAAGGGTTACCCAGAGTCACCTTTTACAGTTTCAGTTGAACCTCCCACTGATGAGCATATTTCTTAGTGCGGTGACAAAAGTACAAAGTTGGATTGAAGCTACCAATGTCTTTGTTACAGTTTATGTTGACAGGATCCCCAGGCTACAGCCAAGCAGTGCAGAGGAAGAAGGTCATGTCTGTCTATTCTGCTCTCCCTCCTGAACTGAGCGTCTCCTGGGAAGAGCGAGTCTCTCTAGTTTTTCGAGACGTGTCAGTGTGGGGTCTGTGTGAGAGAAAATGGATTTCCTTCATGTGCTCAGTGAATATTTGCATCAAAGGAAGCTTATATCGCCATTGGGGGGAGGGGGGGCAGTGATGTCTGTTAATGCTGCCACTAAGGCAATCACCCATGACAAATTCTCCACAGACAGAGGAAGTCACAGATGCTGTGAAACTTTCAGGCTGATTCTGGGAACTTGTCAACCCTAACTGTCATCAGTGCTGACAAGGTCCGTGCCACACAGACACTATGTCTGTGTCTGCACCAGCTGGTACCAAATTGTCAATGCCGAGCCAAACTCTGCCTGTAACTACTGCAAATATTTCATAGGGTTAGCAAATGCTTCTTGCAATCCTATCACTGCATAGCAATTTGATGTAAGAGTGAGAAATAGACATTGCATGTTTTGTTTGTCGTCTGACATTGACTGTCCCCAAAGAGTTGCAGACTGCGCGCTGCCTTCAGGAAGTATTAGGACAGTGATAGTTTTTTATTGTTTTGGCTCTGTAGGTCTGCTCTGTATGAAAAGAGCTGCAGGTTCAGACATTTGGTGTATGTGCTTGGCTGAGGAGCCAATGGTGCGACGCTACCATTTGCAGGATTATGACTGAATGCCTCTCAGGCAGAATCCGGCCTAACTGTAATAATACCAAAGCGCCACAGAACTTCAGTTGGCTGTGGATAGTCAGCTTCTGTTGTTGATGAGTAGAGCCATTTGTGACAGGGTTGGGGTGTGGCCCGATGATGGTTGCCCCTCATCATCTGCAGGCCCAGGGGGATGTGGGCATAGTAGGATGGCCGAGTGGAGGTCCAGGTCCCTGATGACAAAGTGTTGCCTGATATTAGAGAGAACTGTCAGCTTGTTAAAATCTGTTGCCGTCTTTAGAGACATTTCCTCTGAACCAATTTCCCTGGACAGAATGAAAATGGATTTTCCCTAACCAATAACTAGAGCTGAACATATCCACCTGAATCTAACGTCATTTTAGCTGACACATAATAAAGTTATGTGTTCACTGGTTGTGAAGTGTTACTTTTCATGGATTCAGAACAGCCTCGATAGCACCATCTATCTTGTCTGTAACGGCAGCAATTGTTATTACTCCTCCAGCTTAGTTTGCTGGCTAATCGCTGATGCCTTTTCAACCAAGAAAAAGACTCAGACAACATTTAAAGGTCTCAACCCAGACTAGGTAAAATGCTCACATTCAGCTTTAATGGTTTGAGAGTGTTCACATCCATATTGCAACCTGGTCTCCTAGAAACTGGATTTATATTTCTGATGCAGACCACAGTTACAACTTGGAGCACTGTGGTTAATATGTGCATTCTGATGTATTTGGTTGGGAAATAGGATGAAGCGTCTCACCAGTAAGAGAGAAAAAAAATACTGGAAAACTTGCACTGCTTGACGTCATTTCAAAGGCAATATACTCCTAGTCTACAGGGACCGGTAGAGGTACGAGTACAGAAAATTATGCCTTTGGGTGGGGAGCAGGTGTATTTGTGTATACTTGTGGATTTGGATGAACTCAGAGACTATCAGTCTTTTTGTATTAAGTTTTGTGTTAACATAGTGAAGTAATGCAAGTCTCAAAAATATTGATACTGAATGAATCAGTAAAATGTTCATTGACAATGTATTTTATTTGTTTTCCATCAAAATATCTGATATTGCAATGTAAGATCAGCTCATAGTGACTACAACTCTCTTAAATGTTTTTATCTTAAGATTATATTCAGGCACTTGCAGCACTTGGTTGGACATTCTTGCATTCAGCGTGCTAATTACATGTGTCTCAAACATCCACCATCTGTGGCATTGTGTTGTGTGATAAAATTGCACATTTCAGAGTGCATTGTTTCCAAAGGCACACCGGAGAAATAATTATGATCTTTAATCAGCATCTTGTTATGTCACACCTGTCAGCTGGATGCATTATCTTGCAAGATCATTTACTTCAAATCGTGAAAAACGGGAATGAAAACAAAGGTATTTCTATTATACATACCCAAGGAGGTTTGGTATAATGTTCTTGACAAGCCAAGTTAGTCACCTAACTTCAGTGTACTTGAGCAATGCTTTCACTTATCAGGGGAACTAGACTGAAGGCAAAAAGCTTCTCAAACAATCAAGCATTACAGATGGCTATTGTACAGACCTGGCAGAAAATCACTACAGATGTTTACAAGAAGAACCAAAGTGCAAAGACTCAAAGATCCAAAATAATATTAAGATTGAGCAAGCAGGATGTAACACACGGGGCCCTATCTTACGCCCGGCACAAAGCTGTTGCGCTGGTGGTGCAAGTAAATTCATCATCGTACACCAAGGCAGTTGCCATTTTTGCCACATCTGCAAGGTAGCAAATGAACTTGTGCCTGATCTGTGTGGCCGTGGGCAGAAGGTCTAAAAATTAAGGCAAAACGAAGTGCCTTAGACCAGCTGAAACCTGGTCAAAGTGAAAACTCTGTGGCACAATCGGTCTGTCCGCACAAGACATCATCCAACACGTTTGGCCAAGGCACACACACACACACACACACACACACACACACACACACACACGTTTCCACAATCACAAAACACCTTCATTTACGTTCAGTCTTTTCCCCACGCAGGAGTGTGGATTGGTAAAGTCTCCTTTGAACATATTTTCTATCCGCAATGAAGTGTAAATATTGAAGTTACAAGTGTGTGGGGGTGTGTGTCTCACGCTTGGCTGAGGTGCGCACGTGTCTCCACAATCAAAAAAACCCTTTCATTAAATTTCAACAGCGTGTGTGTGTGTGTGTGTGTGTGTGTGTGTGTGTGTGTGTGTGTTTGTGTAAAAGTATCCTCACTAATAAGGATCCAGCCTAATAAATCTCAATAGACCTGCAAAGTGTGCACAGATGATCACAGCTGTCAGATCATCTTTAACAGATCAGTCACATGACAGCTGGAGCAGCTGCAGTGTTTGTGTCTGCGTGTTTATTGGGGTCCAGAAAAACGAGGATTGAACAATCATGATCTTATATCGTTATATCTGATCATGAGGGGTGGGACAGGGCAGAACACCCCTGCACCTCTGGTGCAAGCTGGTAAAAGTGGACACACCTTTAATAAATTAAATCTGTTGCACCTCGTGCTTTCCACTTGGACCTTAGATCACCGTTAAGATAGGGCCCATGAAACACTTGTTGAAAATGGAAAACAACTGAAAGCAACCGAAAGAGTGTTTTCACAGGACGCCGATAACTTGAATTAGTTGGGTGATTGGTTGGGTAGATACTTGGCTACTCGTCTGTGGGCATGCCGGTGAGAACGCTTTGCATTAGACCGCTGATAACATGCTTTCATCTCGGTGTTTGCGTGTGCATGATGGCAACACAGCAGAACTCATTCCTTCAGCGTGTTTTTTGTATGCTTCCTTGGAGATTAATGCTGTCTCCAAGATGTAATTTAGGACAAGAACAAACAGCAACAACACCAGAAAATTTTGCAGAGAAACTAGAGCTTGTCATCACAACTGCTTTTTCTGCTGTGATCTCAACATTAATCACACAGTGATCTATCAGAGTGTTGCCATGTTTCCCTATGGTGAAATTGTGCAAAATAAGATGGTGCAGATCATGGATGATTCAGGCCTGTGTCTACAATCATTACCAAGGATAGTGCTTCTGACAGGTAGATGCTGTCTGTGTCCCAGTTACACACCGCACACAAATTCTAAGCAGGTTGTGAATATGTAGTGATTTCGTGCTGGAAAAGTGGCAAAATCAAGTAGAGTCAAAATATGTTCTTTAAATAAAACTGTATTTTTAGGTGTGCACACTATTGTCCCCCAATGAAAGTCTGTCTGCCTGTCTGTCTGTCCATATGTCTCCATTTGGGTTACTAATGGGTCTTGTGCAGAGACTTGACTGCAGTTTGAAAGGTCATTTTCCATCTCAAAATTTAAATAAATTGCTTTGTGAAGTTTAAATGCCACTCTAAAATTGAAGTTTGATTGACGGCAAATATACAGAATAATTTCCTGTTTAAGTATGAAATGATAAAGCGTGCTGATACATACAATAAAGATGAGCATACAGTTTTCTTGCAGTCGGGAATTGGGATGCAACACAATGATCGCTGATGTCAACGGCTCATACAATAGAAGTAGCGAGTCTAACTTGGCATTTCTGTTCGTTTTCAGTTTCTAAGAGGTGTTATCAACAGCACAAACCAAAAAACCTTTGGACACAGTTGGACAGACCTGCAACCAATCAGAGCAGCGAAAAAATGTGACGTAGCGTAGATGGTAAATTAAACTTAGGCAGGTGCTATTTGTACCCAGAGTGGAGCAGCCAGTGTGGATATTTACATCCAAGTGTATATAGCCTCACTCTTATATAGGTGGAAGTGTGGCTATTTATACCCTTGCTTGCATGGTAGAGACAAGCCATGATCTTTTTCTAAATATAACCAAATATTTTTTTCATAAATCTAACTAAACTGCAACTGAAAACTGAAAAAAGTATTTAAAAAACTTTAATACATTACCTTGTTCATGAACACGATTTCTGCCTCAGTCATGTCAGATTTTCACAGGCAGTGCTGGTTCTTCACGAGTGAAAACAACAACTCCCATGATCCTATGCCGCTTCACAAAATCAAATGACAACTTTTGTCATTGTTTCATTGTGTGAAATAACTCTATAGAGGCAGAACTTACATATTGTTTTGGTTTAAGTGTAGCTGTTTCTTCTTCTTTTAGAGAAAATATACAGTCCAGTTTGTTTAAGACTGATGTGATAATGGATTCAATAGAAACATCGGCGGTAGCCAACTTGTCATCATATCAAACCACACTGGCCTGACCAGATCCAGGTGGCTGGTGGTGAAATTCAGCCCTGGACATATCAGCATATAAGCAGGCAGACTAATTAAACCAAACTCCATTCTAAAGAGAAGGTGTTTAATGGCAGGACCATATTTTTCAGTGAGAACTTTAGTCACACCCATCAGCACACACATCATTTACTCAGTAACATCATTAACAAATCTGAGGTGAAGTTTGTGCCACAGATCTATGTGATGTCATTATTTGAAAAGTGCAGCTGGCTTATATTAAAAACATATTTTCAATGACATGAATTATTTAGAAATGATTTATTATCATGTTTTTAAAAGTCCCCCCCTGAAAAAAAGGGAAAAATTAAGTAGCAGATTCCTTCGGTTCCCAGGCTACAAATAAAGTCACTGACTGTAAACGATTTCACACCAAATATTAAATATGGTGCCTTTACGTTTGTGCTAACTTTTTCATTTGCTTTCTCTTGCCTAAAATGAGGCTGCTGATTATAAAAACACTATAATTTCTACACTCTTCATCTTATGCGGATGTAAACACCCTCAAATTAAAGTGTGCAGTCATCACTTTAACCTCATAGTAGTTGTTTAATTTGAAATCCAAAGTGCTGCAGTACAGAGCCAAAACAATGAAATATGCGTCAGTGTCCTAATACTTTCTGACCGCGCTGCACAGCATGACGATAAAAAGGAAAATATGATGACCCTCACAGCCGCGCAACAAAGCCGAGCCCAGTACACAACTCCGATCTGCGTGTTATACAGTCGCCCCCCAGCATATCTTTCCTTTGGGAAATTTGCATTTAGAGTGTAGGGTGGGTACTCAGCCCACGTTCACTGCCCTGCTATAGAGCAACGCAGCACGCTGACTGTAAATGATGCCAGTAGCAGATTAATGACAACCATCAGGATGAACTAATTAGCAGCACCACAGTAAAGCAACCTACGGATACTATTGACTCCATCTCCACCTCTCCTTCCCTTTGTGGGTGAGGAGAGAGGGGCAGAGTGCTGCCTCGGTCTGATTAACGAACAGGAGAAATACTGAAGCCTTATCTCTCGTTTCTCTCAGAGAAGTCATCATGAAAAATGTTGATAACGGCGTCCGTGTGAGGAATCCCGAGTGGGAATAGCCTCAAAAAGTAACACACAAACAAACAGCCGGAAATTGATGAAAATATTTACTAAAAATTACAAGTTGGTACGAGTGCAGGAATGCTGCAGAGAGCACTGCTGGAGGAGGAACGCAGACACATAATAACATGTAGTTTTCTGATGATGGACACATTCACTAGACCGAGTAATTGTTTGTCCTTGAAAAGCATCAATGATTTGAGGAAAAAGAGTCTCCAGCAAATACTGATATCTGTATTCACACAAAAAAAATATCCTTGTGAAAGTATTTGTATTTTAAATGTCAGGAGGTTAGTAATGAAGTTTTAATCACTCTCTAAAAAAGGCATTTCTGGACTTTTTTGACATGGCGGGCTCAAGTGGGGACTGTTATGGACTTTTTCGGGGGGGGGGGGGCATGCATGCAGCACGTGTGTGTGCACATTAATGTACTGTTTCTCATATCTACTTATATTACTAACATTATAGGATCTTACAGTCTCTTATTCCTGTGTTTAAATTTTGTATTTCAAAACTAAATAGTCCCACTAATCACAGAGTGACACCTTTAAGTCCTCAAAAGGATGTATGTCCATTGTACATCTGTCTCCTCAGACTGTGAGATTCACCTTCCACACTCCATAATGAAAAATATTATTATTTTCTGATTTCTTATTTAAATTATTAATTTGTTAATTGAGTAGGCTAAATTAGCCCTGTAAAAAAGTAAAAGTTATAGTTAAAGTTAAGGACTACATAGAAAAAACAAAACCCCCGATCCAAAAACAAAACAAAACAAAAAAACAAAAACAAAAGGCTGAAGTAGAAGTGTAGTCACTTGAAGTGAAAGTGAAGTTCAAATCGATTTGCAAGTCTTTTTTGAGTTTTTCCAGTCGGATCTAATGTCATCAAATGTTTGATTCAGGTACAAGTCATGTGATTCAAGCCCACATCTCTGTTTCTGTGCAAAACGTTTGTCCAAAAACTGTTAAAAACACATCAGTGAACAGCACAAGATGAAACAACTTCACAAACATGCTATTCATTCGTTTCAGTTTATGGAGCAGATCTATGACACACATGTATGGTTCGGTTTTGGCTTCTTTCAAAGGTTATGAAACTGCTGGAATAGTGTCTATATAACCTTTCAGTTTACCTTTATTAGTCAACTATAACTGACCAAACAATCAAATATTAGACTGGATTTATGACTAGTTTCATCATGGTGACAGATGCCAAACTTGTAACGAAGTATTATTGGTACCGTGGATCTAGTAGGTTGTTAGTGTGGCTTTAAGCAATATCGGCAAATTAACATCTGTAGTTTGTGTTTTGCACGATTTCATTTATTTTCTTCTACTGAGCAAATGAGGCAGCATTAAAAACAGCTTCTGAGGAAAAGCTGCAGTGCAGGCAGAGGTCAAGCTCATCTAACAGGCGAGGCGAAAATGTAACTTAGCAGGCTTTATTTCCTGCAGGCGTTGTTGATGCAAAACAAGGTGTCCAAGTTTAACAGGCTGGCTGAAATGGCTGGGTTTTTTTTTTTTTTTTTGCAAATGCATCACAAATAAAGAAACTGTCAGAAGAGTGAATGATAAACGAAAGGATGTTTTGTTGTCTTTTCATAGCCATAGACTGGAGAAAAAATTTAATTCACTATGTCACTGTCGCTCAAAGGCAGCTTTTGAGGTGTTGCATGTTAATCAGTGCGCCAGTTGACGTAATGAAGCGATAAACATGCCGTAAATGCCAACATCTTTGACCATCCAGTTTGTTTTTATAACTTGTCTTGCATGACACATGGTTTAGTGATGTCTGGGCCTTCAATTTTTTAATATAAATTTCAATTGTTTTATGCAAACTGTGAATATTGTATGACCTCACTGGGAGAAAAACAGCCTTGCTCCAGTGTCCTCCAGCAGCACTACACCTAGTTTAAGTCAGTAACAACAACATGGATTTCAATGAGATAACACATAAATAAAAAAACTGGCACACATGCAACAGTACATAACGGCAGTAACATGTCTCTACAGACAGTGCATCACGTATTTTGTCTGATTTCTGCTGTATATGAGACACAGTAGCCTGTATAAATTACTTTGACATGGTTACTACAGTGAGGCTTTATAACAGGTCATAACTTTAGTTATTGTTTGCTAGAACATCCAGTAAATCCTTTCTGTTTAAATGATTTTTTAAAAAAAATGCAAATAGAAGGATGAAAGATGGCAAATAAGTCTCATGTAAATGTTAATAAATTAGTTGGTACAGTACGCAGAGCTTTTAGTAATCCAGTCCGGTCTCAATGCTTTTCAATGCTCAGTGCTTTTTCTGTTACCTTGAACTTTCTTGGACTCTCAGTTTTGTGGGTGTTTTGACTGACATGTCTCAGTCTCAGCCACTTTACAGACATACTTCTTGACTGTGTCAAAAACTTTCATGCTTAGCTTGTAACATTGTGCAAGGATAGTTTATTTTTAATACAATTACAGCTTTTTCCTCAGAGTTGTGACCACATTGCAAAAAAAAAATAATACAACATTTAGGGCATAGTTTCTTATTCCTATCACAACAATCACGACCGCTGTAATGAGTGATTGAAATCCTTCTTCCAAAATAAAAGCATGTGGGAAGCGTAATGCTGTATGAACAGACACTCGGGTCAGAAACTCCATTTCGAGGACATTTATTTGTAATGCAGACATGCGTCAGAGGTTCATATCACTCACATCCACCGCTGTAATTTGAACAAACCAGGAACATATGGTGTTCTCATTTGGCTTTCTAATTAAAATATATATTATGATATATTAATCTCCTCTTTGAACGCAAACACAGAATGATCTCCTGTAATGAACTCATGTGTTTTGACAGATAACAGCTGGAAATGTTCACAGAGACTGTTAATATTTTGTTGCACTGAATATCACAGTTATACTTGAGCTGTGTTTAGTCAGTTTGAGACTCTTGGTGATGCAAACAGTTTTGTCAGTTTTCCCTGTAGTGTCACCATGACATTGATAAGTTCAGATTTGAGTGAAATATCTCTACAACTATTGAATGGATTGCCATGAAACTGGGTCCAAACCCTCACGGTCCCCAGAGGATAAATCCTAGTGACTTTGATGATTCCCTAACTTTTCCTGTGGCACCGCCTGAATAAGTTCCTCACTTATCCTGTGAAATATCTCATCATATACTTGGTGGATTGACACAAATACACGTATGTTCGGTACCTGAGAGAATGAAGCCGACTGACTTTGGGGATATCCAAGCTTGTTCTCTAGCAACAGCATCCAATCAAGTTGCAGGAGAGAACCATGAAGAACTATTAGGTCCAGTTGGAAAGATCACTTCATTTGCATACAAAAAATATTTGATGCCAAACACAAAATAAACCACAGCATGCAAAATGTGCAGGTCAAAAGTTACGGACAGAGACACAACAACTTACAACTTCATTCAACATTTGAAGTTGCAGAATGAACAGTAAGTCTTTTTCATCAAAAATGACACTGGGGGAAGAACATGTTGGGACTTGGGACTTGAGCCCAAAGACTTGAGAATTACTTTTAACTTGCAAAACAATGACAGGATCTCACCTGGGGCTCCCTGGACAGGTAACCTTCAAACGTGATGATGCATTGTTGCTCAACCATAAACATCTGCAGCAGTAAAATGCAACATTAATGCAACAGTGATTATTAATCCCAAATCATCATTCATCATAAGGCTCTGAATGCAGGACCTTTACTTGTAGTGGAGTATTTTCACAGTGTCAATACTTTCTTCTGTTCCTGTTTGTAACTAAACGTTGACTGACAGACTAGATAATCTTTGTCTGCTTTCATTTTGTGCATGTGCATATGAACATGAGCTCTTCTGAGCTGCGCTTTATAAACACTCTTGCACATTTGTCAGTCGTAATAAATAGTAGAGTTCCGCTGTCACTTTTGTCAGGCACAAAGTCACTCAACAGCACTGGAAGTGGCTGCCAGCAAGATACAGACAGGCACACTGCCCAGCCCAGCTACACTACCAAGATTAGACAGATAGAAATGTATCATGCACTTCAACTTAAGAGCACATCAGCTTGTTGTTACTGTTGTTTCCTGAAATAAAACTTGGAGAAGAGAAAACAAAAGTTTAGCTAATTCACTCTCATGGTGGTTTTGTCTCACTTTTTGATAAGACAGATAATAATGCTTCATCCTCTCATTAAACTTGAAAGCACACTGACACCCACTTTGACCGAAGGGGCAGGCAGGGCCATTGCGTACTTTACGGGGCCCTACGCAACTTGTGTAGTGTTTGTATGGGGCCGACTGGCTCTGAGCCTACTGTAGGAGAAGACTGAGTGAGTTAGGCTGGTAGTTTCTTTTTTTCCTGGCAAGGGAAGGGAGGTCAGAGGGCCATAAGAGTAATGGTTTGCTATTAAATAGAATGGTTGGTAAATGTCAGCCTTTGTTTTTTATTTTTTCCACCTATCTTTGTGTGACTATAATGATACATGGTTATTTATAGTAGAAGACATTATTGTGACATGTTTACACATGCACGCTGACATTAGCATGGAGCTCAGTACAGTCTCACGGAGAGTTATTGTTTAGTTCTAGATAACTTGGCAAAAATAGGATTTCCAGCACAAACTACAATTGAATTGAACCTGTGGCCTCGAAGCCTCAAAGTTTTGCACTGATGTGCAATAATCATACAGAAAGAAATTCATTGCAACCAAGGCGTTTATTTTTGACCTCCAATGATGCACAAACAAAACAAGTAAAATCCAAAATGAAAATATTTTGTGATAGCTTAAGGAAGAAGAGGTTAAATTTCCAGCAACACTCGTAGTATAAAGAACAACTTAAGACCAGTGCCTTTCAGCTCCTGGAGCACCTGGGTCACTTTGATAACTGAAAAGAAGACAGAGTGATTTACAAAACCTGCTACCAGTCAAACGTATCCATGAAGTATCCAATATCATTTTAACTTTAATCTTGTCACGAACAACTCGTAGCAACAAGTCGACACACAGCCACTCTCCAAGGCTTGTTGAAAGTCATTTCGGCTGAAAGCAGGAAATCACTGACTGAAGTAGAAGTAGACGAGGCAGGTTGAGTGAAAGTGGGTACAACAAAAGGTAAATTACAGCACTTCATCACACACACACACAAAAAAAAAATCCTCCAAGCATCCACTGAGCATCATAAATCAGTGTAGGCGTATCCAAGGGATATTTCAGTTCATCTGGAGTTAAACACCATTCATCAACATCTTCAAGGGATAAATTTGAGCTGTCAGCATGGTCAAGATTCAGAAAACTGGGCATGCATTTTGAATTCAGGTAGAGAGGGAAGTTCACACACCAACAAAGCAGTGATTATTGAAAGCTATTACCTTGAAGGATTACTGCTTTGCACAAACCTACATGTGAGATAGTGCGTTTTTGACCGGTGTGCTGAGGAAGCAACTGGTTACACGTCTCGCAGGCGTGATATCGTGACCTTTTCCGTGTAACTGCGCCGAGCTGATAATGGCTCAACTGTGAACCGCCAGTCGACATCACTGCTGGTCACATAACAATATGGTTGTCAGGGGGACTGTGTGCGACAGCGGAGAGCATAGAGGATACCAGAGACGTCTCTGACACTATTGATTATCGTGTTGATGGAAACAGGTTGACTGACTTGACCACATGCCAGCGTCTCCGGGCCCGAGCAGAGGCTCACAGAAACTAGAGTCTATCACATGCCACTCTTGCTGCTCAACAGGGGGACAGATAACCTTTCTCTAACAGATGAGGCTGATGTGAGCTGAAAACATATACAGCATGTGCGTGCTACGCTGTGACTGCTACTGCAGGCAACCCTGGAGCGCCTCTTTGGATATTAACCCCTGGCAACATGTGAAAAATGACTGCTAGGTGCATGTTTGTCCTCTTTCAATATGACAATCATATTGTTTATACATTTTTGCTCCTTAACCTTTTCTTTAACACTTTTACCGGTTAATTAATCTTTCTTTCCAACAAAGAGAAGTCTCCTTTACTCTCCCACCTTCACAAGTATGTTTAAGAGGCACCTGCTATGAACTTATGTGCTGCAAACATACAAAAAACTACATTTCTTTGTGATGGCCCCAGCTAAATCACCAACCACTAAATTCTGCACTGTATAGACCAGTGTACAACATCACTGGACTGCATCAGCTGCTCATAAATCCATCACTATGTTTGGCCTTGTTCAGACTGCTAGCCCCAAATCATTTTTTGGCATATCCAGACTGTATCCAGATTTGATTTTAGAAAGTCTGGACAGCAAATTACCTCATGAAATGGGAAATGACTGCACAACATCACATTTGGAGGTAGTTTTAAAAGTGATTCAAATTGGTTTTCTACAGATGCATCTCAGTCTGGATACTCTGTTGTTAACTTTAACACAAACATGATACAGTCATCTTATTTAGAAGTAAAAGTAAAAGTTTGGGTGTTTAATTATATATGTCATTTATCTTTTAACCTCTGCTGATCTCTCGGGCTCCTTAACGATCTGTGGTGCAGTAATTATGGAAGAACAGATCTTGGGATTTGTGGGACGATCTCTGCATGAAGTCTGAACCGGCAGCTTGTGTGCAGTTGTGGACAGTGACCCTCGACTGATTCAACTGATGACTCAGTATAATTTACTGATTCATATTTCCAGGTTGAAACTTCAGTTAATGCAGTTAAAGTTGATTCTTCAGACCAGTTATTTCGCTCTGCGCTTGATTCGAAAGATTGCAGGGTCAGCAATAGTCTTTTTCGACTTTATCCATTTCTGCCTCCAGTGAAGCAAAGTCTGTTTTTAATTCGTGCACCAAAGATACCATGTGTTCCACCAGTAGAATACTGAGTGCAGCCATGCTGCTGCTGGGAGTTTTTTTTTTTTTTAACCTTTCTTTATTCACGGAGAGTTCCCTGACAGCGAAGCTCTCTTTTGCAGGAACGCCTTGATCACATTCACACATGGAAGCTGCCCAGTACAACCACAGTTTTATTTGCCGACCACTGAGGAGCTCCACTGGAGGAAATATTTTAGAGGAAATCTATCAATGATGAACAGCACTTTTAGTGGTTAATAATTTTTACTTAGGCATTTTCTACTCAAGACTGGAGATGAAACAGCGGTAAATGTTCAATTTTGGGGGGGAATTTGTAGAATAAGGAATGGAAAATTATGATATTATGTTGTTCTTTTGTTTTATGAGGTGGAATTAATTTTCAACATCCACTAGACTAGTGGCTCCACTAAATATAAAATAGCAGGACAAACGTCATGTCACTCATGGCAAAATACAATACTTGTAATAGGTTTGCCAATTTGAAACTACAACTGATACCTGAAAGCATTACAGTTTCAATTTTTCTACTCCAGTCCTTATAAGAGGCTATTTTCATTATTTCCATCTTGATTATCTAACCTCCCCATTTGTAAGAGCTCCTTTCTAACAACTTGAACTTCACTCTTCGTCTCCTCTACATCACTGCATTTTTCTTTTGTGTTCTTTAGTATTCGAGAGAGTTTCCATTATTTCTGGCAAGATCACATGCTGTGTAATTGTATAAGGCCACTTTTCTCTTTACTGGCCACTTACCACAGAAAAGTGGCCTCTTATATCTGTGCATTTTTATAATTGTACTTTTTTCAAGTCTAAGTGCCTCTTCATATGCTAATGTATGTATCCTGTATGTGTAATACTTTCAGAACTCTACTATTCTCCATATCACACTCACAGAAAGTGAGTTTCCGGTCTCACTGTCAAACTTGTTTAAAAGTTGTATTACACAATCTTTCATTTCTGTTTTTGTTACTTCCTCAGAAGACAAACTTATGTCTAACTTCAAGGTAAAAGGTGACTCTAGGATGGCTGCAGCTGCACTTCAGAATTTTTCCTTCTCAGCCCACAACACACACAGTCTGAAGTTGAGTGTCTGCTGGCGTTTACAGGTCAGTGATCCAGGTGGCAGTGATGTACTAACACATCACCTCACTGGACACTAAAAGGGAAGCTTAAATATTGAATCTGCCTTTGAAACGGGCACTGCAATTTTCCTCTTTCTCTTTGGTTGCAAACAAACAGATAAAGAAGAAATATTTCTCCTTCTCCTTCCATTTACTTTGGTAAGTTTATTTTACAATGATGACTGCTTAAGTAGCTGACCAATTTGTTTGAGGTTTATTTGTAAAGTATTATTTGTAGAACACACAAAATCTGAGCCTTTATGCCAACTGTAGTCAGTGAAGTGTAAATAATGCCAGTATGATTAAGAGACTGAGCCAGCACAGTTCTTGTTTTGTGTTAGCAGCTTTGGGGGGTAAACACATTGTGTTTGTGGTCTACTACTGTCTCTTGTCATCTTAGTCGGATTTGGTAAAAATCAAAATCACAGTGACTAGGTGACGATACAGGATCAGATGCAGGAGAATTTTTCTTCTGCTCCTCGTAATGCAGTGATACACATGTAACTACAGTGATGATACAAGAAGAAAAAGCACATAGACTGCAGCAGGTCTTAATATAACATAAGTCTTTTAAATACTCAGTGCAGTGAAATATGTGTTTTGGTTCCATTATTATAATAATATACTTCAGTTGGCCTCACACAAGAGCCTTTCATACGAACAGATTTGTTTTTAAGTGGCATGAGTGATTTAATAGAATTTGTGCCATTCATTTTCTAATGCTTTGAAAATCTTTTTGGATATAAAATCAAAATTATGAGTAGTCTAATCCTGCAGTAGCACTCATTTGTCTTCAGAATCTGTATTGATGTGGAATTTAAATATAAAAGCAAAATTAACTGAAATAGCATATATCACCAAAACAGACCTGATGCAAAATTAATATTCTGTTCACCACCATAGTCCTCACCTGTATATGGCAATTTCAGGGGTCATTAATAGGTAGAAATAATCAATAAAGTAAAATAAAGTTATGCGAGTTAAGTCAAGATTATCCAGTTAAAGTTGAATCTCTTTTGGCCCTCCCACTCCTACTCATAGTTATATTCATATGCTCTAAAAGAGGTTTAGGGAAAATAATGTTCTTGCTGCTAGTGTAACCATGGTTACTGCACACATGATATTTTTGGGTTGTTTGTAATAAATTACTTCACTAATTTTGTCTTCCTTATTAAGCTGTGCAACTTTAACCAGTATTTTAATTACACATTTACACGTGTAGTATTTAAGGTTTTTCTTCATGTCTCTCTTGTTTAAGAGCTAATTAGTTCCTAACTGCCATTGTTTGGGGGGGGCAGGTATGAGTGTGGTGCCATGTGTGCAACAGTTTTGTTGACCCCGCTGTGAACCTCAAAGAGTGAAGTTTGGTGCACTGTGCTGTCAGGTGGTGAAGATTAACAGGAGAAGAGTATAGAAAGAGAAGTTGTAGCAGCTTATTACCAAGAAAAGAGGGTTACAGGCTGGTGGCAGCGGTGTTCTTTCTTCGTCTTCGGATTAATTAACAGAGGCATTCAACTTGTTTACACCCGTCAGATCTTATTGGACAGCGGCTGGCTGCGGTCTACAGGTGCACTCTGGGAGGTTGTTTCAGTTTTACGCGGACTTGCGTGGAATTTTACAGACTGTTTACAAAGTCGCTGCGGTCATTAGTGGACGATGTTGGGAGTCTCTCGCTGATAATGACGGCACGACCAAAAAAAGAGGGTGAGCAGCAGCAAACTCCCTGAACTCTGCGTCATGTTGGATGCGGCTGTTTTATGCGACATGGTATTGGGTGTGGGGTATCAGAGTAGTTTTCTGAGTATGAGTATGTGAGGACAGTATCGGAGTGACATCTGATGCTGGTATCAGTATCGGTGCATCCCTAATGGTAACATTTGGCTGCCTGATGTAAGAGATCTATGGTGACATTCACAATTGTCCTTACAGTAAATAACCTCTTTTTCTTTCTGTCCTCTTCTGTGTATTACATAATTCTGCAAACTCCAGTCTTTTGCAGTACTTGGATCCTTGAAGGAAGGCAGCTCCTCCTGATGGCACAACATCTCAGATGTGCTGCAAAGACGGCGCATACAGACACTCTCTGTACTCCAATGTTACTGGCCGCAAGCGCTCTCTCGCTCCTTCCCACCATCTCGCTGCCTTTCTTTCTGTCTTTCTCACTCACACACACACACACACACACACACCTTATTCCCACCTCCGTATCCCCTGCAGTGCTCCAAGCGGCCTGCTGTCACTCTCCCCCCACCACAGAGCAGCACTCTCTTTCCCTGCCTGGCCCTGCAGCGCTGAGTGCTCGAGCTTTCATTCCAGCCTGTCAGGAGGAGTGAGAATGGAGACGCCGGGGTGGTAATGGAACCGGAGTAAACAGCTCTCACTCCACGCAGCATACATGACCACTGTGCAACGCTGTCCCTGGGCCCAACTCTGAAGCCTCATGCTTATGCAGCTCACGCACTGTTGGCGTTTGTTTATTAAAAGTGATGTTGGAGGACTGTTCTGTCTCTTCTCTTTAAAACACAGAAATCAAAGTTTTACACCAATATGAGCAGAAGGAGCTGCAGATGGGGAAATGTTAATATGTTTTCTTATCATAAGTATTTACTGTAGAAAAACATAAAATGACCATGATATGTCAACAAAGATTAAAGAAACATGCTATTTTGAAACACTCACTATTCTGACAAGACTGCTACAGCCGCTGCGTCTTCCTTTGAAATTTCCATTTTTGGCCAGAATGATTGCATGATAAAAAAAAAGAGTTGAGACTACTCAAAACTTTGGCTCAAAACTTGGCAATTTAGATTGAGTTAAGTTTTTCAAATAAAGTTTATAAAGTTTTACCGTACTATGATCTTTAGTTGAGATAATTTACTTTTCTTCTTTAGATAAAATTGTATCTGAGTTTTAGAGACAAAAAATGTAATTTAAGAATTGGTCACAGTGAACTGTGAGCCTTATTTGTCACTGTTTTGGTGGTTTTAATTTCAAACATTAAAATACAAACCATTATTCACTTTCACTTCAGTGGGTTTACTCAATAATTTTTGAAAAGCATGTTTTGGAACTCACTTCAACCACAGACTGTATGTTAAACAGGATTTCAACCTATTAAACATATAATCTGCGCCTCCAACTCGCTATTTGGACTGAAGTACTCATCTTTGCACATGCAGTTGCGCCTTTCAGGTCTAACTTCTAGCACGAGTACTGGATAACTTTCTGTCAGGCAGTTTAATTTAACCCTTTTGTTTGTTGTGAAAATGATTTTTGGAACCATTACCAGTAAGGGCCATCAGATGACACGCCGCTGCTGTGTTGGTGGATGATGCAGTGACTGTAGGCATTCAGTGTGATTACTCTTGAAGTGGGAGAGCTTCACACATCAGCCACAACAGCAGAAAACCTCCCAGGAGAGGCCTGCTCAGAGCTTCCAGTGGTCGCTGGAGGACTTTTGAAGCAGCGGCCACTCGATGTATCTGCTGCTCTGTCAACCCACTTACTTTATCACCATATAGTGTAGAAGTTGTTTCATCATAGAGTCTGTAGATTCTATATGGTCTGACTACAAAGACTGCTCATGCTTAAGAACCATGAAGGACAAACATGTCAAACTAAGCCAGATTCTCTTTATCAGTGCAGAATATTCACTCTGTTTTATGCTTCTTTGACAGAGAATACTGAGGTTTGATTTGTGATCAGTTTATACACAGACATAGATTGTCTCTTGTTGCATCATGAAGTACATAAAGTGTTTATAACATCCTCAAAAAGAGGGCTATAGCCGTGCTTGTATACCGTATGCACTACTATTCAAACCACACGATTGTCTTGCATATTTAAACAAATTCAAATCCATATCTAATATTCTGTAGTGTTTATTGGTTTATGCAAAATCACAAAGCTGAAGAAGGTGATGTGTACCTCCATACTGATCTGCTTCTGCTCTTTTGTTTCTCTTTCTGTTTGCTGACATGAATGTAAATATAATAAATCCACAATACCTGAGATGGCAAACAAACCCATGCAAAAATCATACATGAGACATTTCAGAATATAAAACCCTACTATATTAACAGTACAGATCTTTCTGAATTCAGTGAAAAGATTATGACATGAGTGCAATTGAGAGAGGTCTCGCTATGTGTGCTGCTTACTGAGAACTTAATCCAGAGGATATGTGGCAGGTATATTGTATTTGTCATGACTATTTGATGCATCTTATACGTCTGTGGAAAGTATGACGTGTGACTGCATCAGGTTTAATCTTGAAAAGTCATAAGCTGTACACAAACATATAGGCTAATTAGTTGTTCCTAACAAACTTTTATACAGTTCTAATCTGACATAACTGTTATTATATCTTTTTTCAACAGTAATAACTGGCATATCAACGGTTAATGAAGGATAACACAGCATAAAATAGCTGTAATTATTCATTTCTATTTTAATGTTAATTTTATTTTATTTGGCATCTTGTCTTTATTTGATAGTAAAGGGTGTGATTGTCAATAAATTAAAGATACTGCACATGGTTACATAAGAACAAATCCTCAGTCATTTATAAAACACTTAAAATGTGCAATTTATAAGAACTGGCCTCCTGTAAAATCCATACTAACAACAAAGAGGTGGCAACATATCACCAGAGAAACCACGAACTGCTGCTGACTGTAGCTGTCGATAGCTGGTTAGCTTAGTTTGCCGTGCAGCTAGCGGTCCTATCGAGCACGAGGGGAGTGTTGGTGTTTATACCGCTAGAACAGCAGCTTTCCAACTCTGGAAGGAGGCAGTGGAAGTGGCCTCAGCAGCCTCCCTGTGAACACTGAACATGGGCTCCAAGATATGATGGTGGACAGTTTGACAGTACCGAGGGGATTTACAGCATCTCTGACCACGTTTTTGACTCGAAGACGATGACATGGTGGGTTCAGTAGGGGGGTAAATCAGGAGAGGAGCGATCAGCCCCAGGTGCCAGAGGCCAAAACTGGCAGGAAAACCTCTTCGGTGTTGTTGACTGAGTGCACATTGGATGCTACGGTGACTCAGTATCACATCTTGAGGTACAAATATCAAGAATATCAAGTTAAATCCATTTTATTTATGCAGCGCCAGCATGACAGTCATAGCAGACGGTATCCCAGGGCACTTTTCATAAAGAGCAGGTCTAGACTCTTTATATTCTTTTTTTTATATGCAGAAATAATTTTTCAGCTCAAACCCGACTGCATTGACTTGAATGTATAAAAACCTCATGTGATCACTATTATCTCAATTTTTACAACTCAGTAATGGTTACTTAAGTGATGTAGACACCAAAACCTGCCACACTGTTGTTGCTGTAATCCACTCCAGAGAGCTGTGGCATACAGATGACCAGCAGAGTTTAAAAGCCCACAGCCATTATGGCTTTTAAACTGAGGGAGAAAAAAAAACACTCAGCGTGGTGAAAACCTGTAGGAGTCGAGGCATGCAGAGCACCAACTTGACTGCTCGCTCCCTTTAGAGGTACGACACACAGCCGTACACGTTTCTGTGTAAATGAACCTGCTGGAAAGCTTTAATAGTTAATCTAAAAGGTTCTCGATGATGAGGATCCGTCCGACATTTTCTAAAACGAGGTCACGTTTCATGACACGCTCAGAAGAGAAGAAGCCACTCAGGAAAACAGAAAGTTTCATCTTAATTATATCTAAAGCAAAACAACCTTTTTACACTTTATCTTACTGTATAATTTATCTGCGGTGGATTGTATAGCTGTCTGATATCAAAACATTTAAGAGTGATGAAAGTTTGAAATGCAGCTTTGTTGAAAAGGTTGAAAAACATCTGTCTTGCCAAGACAGATATTTAATCTTCATTTCACCTGACACTTGGTCATACAGCACTTTAACCAAACCTTAGTGGAAAAATATTATGAGTTGGTGTTTCTGTGTTCCCACAGATGTCTACTGTCCTTCTGCAATGACAAAATGTTTTTATGGGGAGAAAACAATATATCCAAAATTTCCACGGGCGGTGCTGCTCCACTCTGCTCTTCCTCCCAAGTCTGTGCTTGGTGTAACACCTTTTTATCAAATGGCTACATTATGTTTCAAACCATTGTATTGAATCCACAGAGTGGGACCACACAACGCCACAGGAAGTCCTTTCTACCAGTGACCATCAAACTGTTTAACTCCTCCTCCTTCTGTAGGAAGGACAGCTGAAACAATGGACACTGAGAACAAAAACAAGGATGCAACTAATGATTATTGGCATTGTTGACTAATCTAATGATTTTCTCAATTAACTGATTAGTTGTTTGGTCTACAAAGTGTCACAAGATGGTAAAAAAAAATGTCAGTCAAGACCAGGATGACGTCCTCAAATGTCGGGTTTTGTTCACAACCAAAGATATTCAGTTTACTGTCAGAGATGATTAAAGAATCCAGAAAATATTCACATTCAAGAAGGTGGAATCCGAGAAGTGGGACTTTTTTTTTCTTTAAAACATTCCTAAAACTGGCAAACTAGCTGGTGATTAAGTTAATACTTGATTTATAATCAATTAATAATTGTTTTAGTGGATTATTGGATTATTATTAACATTATGAGTCGTATTCCTTTTTCAAGACATCTGCACTTATGTTCATTATCATGTGAAATATTACTATTTTATCATTCATTTTTTATTGGAACAATAACAAATAGGCTAAAACCCAATGCAGCAAATTTCCATTTATATTTTAAGTTTTCATATCCTCCTAACCCTTAACAAATGTATATACTGATGGTTTGGGTTTGTTGAAGCATCAGCATCGTTATTCCAGATTACATCCCAATCCACTTTTTGTCCCACCTCACCTGTGTCTCTCCCTCAAACCTTCATACCTGGTGTGGGTATTTATTTGTCTGAGTTTAATTTGTCATATATATATATAAGACACTGTTCACCAACTTAAAATAGGATGTTCTTGTAAGGCTGATCCTCTGCAGGCTTTACAAGCTGACCTTACTCTGACATAAAAGAAAAGAGAATGTTTATCAATATTATATCAGGAGATAAGTTCTTGGAAGGTAAGGATTGTGCTTGACCCATTAATATCTAGAAGAGTTGTAATACCTTTATCTTCCCAGGCTTTGTTAGTAAAAGGTTTCCCCCCCGGATTAAAGGTGACCGTTATTGCATATTGAGGAAGATTCACACCAAACACTTTTAACCTTTAGGAATTTTTCTGCTATCATATGCAACATTCATTACCTTCAATATCACTGCGAATATTACTTTCACTGTCTTTGCCAATACTGCATTTTCTATTCCAGTTTATTTTGCTCTACTTTTTAATGTAACTTATCTTACTTCTGTTGTTATTCTATTTATATTTTATATTTAATATTCTTATGTTACTGTAATTTCTGGCACAAGATTAATAAAAATCTATGTGGTGATACAAAAATGTGTTTAAGATACAAATTTAAAGTGTAAAAGGCTTTTGTTTTACCTACACAGACATAATAGTGAGGTCGTAGTGGGCAAAGGCTCATCCAGTATTAGATTTGGTGTTGGAAAAACCAAAATAGACAGATATACAGTTGATCTTAATGTTGACGTTAGCTTAAAAAAAGGACAATATCTTATTATTGTTAATATTAATCACTGAAAGATAAAGAAATGAAAAGTCACATCTGACTAAAATGCAGTGCTGCCTGAGAGCAGCAGTATTTCCTACAAGAGAAGAAATAGAATTTTTCCAATTCACATAATCCTTTTTTAAGAGATAAGATTGAATCATCACTGAAGCATATAACCCCAATCACACAGAGTGCAGTTTTTGCAGTGAGAGGTGCTTAATTGAAAAAAAAAGAAGAGTGTGATGCAGACTCGCACTCACAGCAGAGAGAGAGAGAGAGAGAGAGAGAGAGAGAGAGAGAGAGAGAGAGAGAGAGAGAGACGTGATGAACCTATTCATAAAGTCAGTCTAACATGTAATTGTGTTGTCACTTATAGTTCACTAATGTATGTAAACTTGCCATAGGTGCACTCTGGTACACAAAAAGCACTATACCTCTGGATCTAATTTAAGTATGTGTAGATGCTATGTGTGTGATTAAGATTTCTTTAAAATATAGCGCCAAATCATTACTACAAATTTAAAGTAAATGTTAAGAAACTGTCACTATGAAATCTAAAATGTACTGTTTTCTTTTTAAAGCAGGAGATAAGCCAAGCTGCTTCAGTTGTTGAGTGCTTCTGGGCTGTAATTATCACCCGAGAGACTAATTTTGCTTAAAAAAGAATTTCAGCCATTTTCTCTTGAGTAGACAAACAGCTTCCAAGCATCGTCTGATGTACCTAAGATTTTGTGCTGTAATAAACAAAGTAGTCATGGAGACTAAAACGCTTCTCGAAAAACACAGCCATTAACCTGAAGGCCGTCAAAGCCTCATGTATCGTCTGCATTTACATGAAAGCCGTTTCTGTCCTCTCCTCCTTGACTTGCACCTGGTGTGTGACTGAACACACCTGAGGCTGTCATGATGTTGCGTGTAATCTCACAGAGTGTACAATATCCCCTGCTGCAGAGCTGTTAGCTGATGGTGGAGAGTCAACACTGACAATGACGCATACAGCAGTGGTGTGGCCACAAGCCCAGAGCCAGCAGTTGAGCAGATTAAATCCCTATTCAGATGGGATTTGTCTCAAGGACAATGTGCTAAAATAAGTGCTAACAAAGGACATCTGCTCCTTGGAAATTTACATGGGATAAGACATCACTGGGATGGTGGTTTCTGCTCCATTTACAAGTTGTCATCACACCAAAAGCTCGACCATGTGTGAAAGTGTTTGCCGAAAGAACTGTTCTCCTGACCGCTGCATTCTAACATGCACAGATAAATTACAGCCCTGCTTAGAACGTGAAAGAAAAGAAACATGAATTCAACTGATGGTAAGCCCATGACAGAAAACATGTTCCTGTGAGTTTAAAATAAGATCGAATGAAGAAAATTAAAGATTGATTTAATTATATTCCTCTTGAAAAGATAGCAGTCAGGTCAGTATATGG
This sequence comes from Lutjanus erythropterus, assembly GCF_056507025.1. Classification (NCBI taxonomy): domain Eukaryota; kingdom Metazoa; phylum Chordata; class Actinopteri; order Lutjaniformes; family Lutjanidae; genus Lutjanus; species Lutjanus erythropterus. The sequence goes on along the minus strand of NC_139319.1, from coordinate 12,723,449 downwards.
GATGTGATAGTTTCTCATTATTTTGGATAAAACTGTATTAATGTAGTGTCCCTTTTTTCCCAAATTGGGTTTATACATGTCAAATAAGGACTCGGGGTTTCCTTGGTGTTTTGTGCTCTCTTAAATCGTTAAAATCATCCGTTACTACAGGAATATTTTAACATATTGTAATGTTGTTGTCATGAAAATATGTTAAGGTGACCAGAGTCCACCACTAAACAGATGCTGAAGTGATGAACAATGCTTTCTCTGACGGATCTGTAAAATTTGTAATAATTTCCTCTGAGGTTTCTTGGAAAGAACTATTTATCTTGGCTCAAATTAAACTTTAAATTAAAATGAGACAGTGTTCAATTTGTACATTTCCAATTAATTAATTTCAATTAAATTCTCTGCTAGTGTAATAGAGTTTTTTAGTCAGTGAAAAGCGAGTCAGCAAAAAAATGCAAAAATGTAAAAGTTATCTACAGGAAAGCATATAAATGAACATATTTTAGTAAGTTTAGTTCGTTTCCAATTATAAATGAATAAAATATAGGTTTACTTTAAATGAAAGTCATTCTTAGACATTCTGCTTTAAGTAAAAAGAAATAAACACAAGTAATTTTGGATTTTTGTCTTTATCTTTTCCAAAACATGCCCGCCCTCCAAAGTTTGCAATTAATTATATAGTGAAAGTCTGTGTAAAGGAAATTCAGAGATTAGCACATTATACATGTTAGGAAATAATTGCTGAATACGTGTGAAAAGACTATGAACCATGTAGTTAGGCCATAAACTGTTTCTGTGTTTAGGACTTTTTGCACACACAAAATCATGGTTCTGTGATGCACTGGAGCCACAGTCCTGTAACACTATATACTACAGTGCATTAGCATTTAGCATTAGCAGTGCGAGTGATGAGAACACTGTGTTGCAAGGTGAGGTGCCGGGAGACATGGTGAGACTAGACGAGGACAAAAATATCACACAGGCAGGGAGCACTGCTGAAAAAATTAGGCAGACTTTTTATTGTCATTCTCACACTTTTGCACTCATTTCTCTGCTTAGAACAAATCTGGTGCTGCTCTGTTTGAACCAGTCCTGTCTCTCTCTCAGTGCTCTCACATATACAGCACGAGAGCCCGCCATGCCAGTTCAAACTATCAGGTCAGCGCTGCAGACAGGAAGGCTGACAAGATTTTCTTAGCTTGCTCATCCCAACAAAGCCTCATTTCATTCTCCAGTGTGTTATCATAAATAGCATCCATTCAAAGTAAGCAAATCATTAGTGTCACACAGTATTTATCTTAATTAGCTGTCATTTCATCACTCATCCTTTGACCAATCAAATCTGAGAATCCGCCTACTCCTACAGCACATAAAAAGGCTATTGTTCAGGCGTGCTTCCTCTTCAAACACCAGCACAAGATGGCCTCCACAAAGGACTCAAACTCTGACAGGTTATGGCTGTGATTACAGTATAACTTAAAATATCCTTAAGAAAAGTGTGCTTCTAATGCTGAGTACAATTGTTTGTATTTCTCAGTTAATATTTAAACTAAAAATTGAGTAAAGAAAATGCTTTACAAAAAAAAAAGGGGGTTTAGCAAATAGTGAGGTGAGGGAGTTGATGCTTCCTCACATACTGGTTCTTTTAAGTAACCTAGGTTGCTTCCTTCATTCACTGCAAGAGAACCGACTCATCAGTGACACACCCTTCTCCACTGGTCACAAACGTACTTTTAGTGACTCTCAGTCCAAATCATACAAGCAGTCACTGCTCATTTAAGGTCCCACAACCTGATGCTGCAAAAAACAAACAAACAAAAAAATATATATTGACAGGAATGAGTTGAGTTGATTCTCTGGTAGGTCACTGAGTCTGGCGGCTGTTTGTTCAAGTCAAATAAAGGTTATAGCAGAATTTAACACTCGAGACAGACGGTATTCCCAGCATTTCAGAGCAGAGAAAGCTACTTATTTATTTGTTCATTTATTTATTTACAATTTGGTAACCTAATTTTATATACTTGGCGATTGTTTTAATTTAGTGGTGTGGTTAATAACACATTTATCTGTGGTGTGATAATCTCAGAACACATTATCGGCATAATTTCTTGAAAGCTTTCAAGTCTGTGTAAAGCAAAAATAATGTGAGGAGTAAGTAAGTAATGATTAATTGTAAAGGTAGTTTTCTTTAAATCTTACAGAACCTCCCACTAATTATTTTACCGTTTGTCACCACAAACTGAAAAGGTGAGTTCTAAAGAGTTTTTACTTCATCTGTGGTCAAACTGTACATTTACTGCCACCAAACAACTTTACTGCTAAACTGTAATTCCTCTGTTCTGATTATCAACACCTGTCTGCTCTGAGCGCCGCCACCAGCGCTGTCTTTTTAGACAGCCATGTTTATGCCACAATCACATGCATCGTGTTGATGAAAAAATAGATCAGGAATATTCACACACATTGAAGTGAAACTGCACACTGCACAGAAAGTTTGGCTTCTCGTTTGCTGTTGATGGATGCTTTATAGAGAGATGCTTCAGTGTGCCGCAAGCGCTGTCATAGTGTGAGCGTGATGCTGATGTGATGTTTGAGTTCTAGACAAAAGCGTGTTTTGACTCATTGTCTTAAATTTCACTCCTGAAAATTTACTGTTTTCATCCCCTCTCACCGCTCTCATCAACCTTGTTTTAGGCAAAAAAAAAACCCCAAAAAGCTCAGATAAACCGACTGTACGCCACTGTCCATCACCAAATAACAGACTAAAAAAGTGACACAAGACATGCTGATAAAGACAGTGGAACATTTAGCTGTTAAAGAGTCAGATATTTCCCTCAGGAGATGGTCAATGCAAAATAAGAGTAAATATTGGACTTGCTAACATACCACTGTTTGCACATCGTTTAATTAGGCAGCTGTTTACTGACGCATTGATCTAAGTGACTTTAAAAGGTGATAATATATATAGGTTGTTTCACTGTCCCCAAGTGGCAAAATCTATTAATGTAATCCAAAACTTTCCTTCCGCCTCACTTCTAAATTTAGATAACAACGTAAGGAAATTGAAATGCTGTATTCGAGCTGAGTAATAAAAGGCAGGGTATCTATAGCGTTTAGCATCCTCTGGACTCTCTTTCTGTTTATCTCTCTCTCTATAAAACACAAACACACAATCTTGATCGACTCACAGCGACACGGTTAATGAAGCTCACAGTTTGTACGTGGTTCAGTGATGTATATCAGCCGGTGGCGTCCCATCCTTAACCCTTCTCACGCTAATTACCATTCCAGAGCAGGGGGAGACGGATTTGGTGTGTTCATGCACAGACTGGCATGAGCTCAGGGTCTTGCTGGTGAATAAATGGCTTTCTAATGGCAATATTAACCTTCTGAACAGACAGAAGTGCTTAATGTCTCCTATGATTAAGCCGTGAGAGCTGTAATGTCAGAGGTCAGATGCTCTAGGCGATGAGTGGAATTATCAAGACAATGTGCGAGTGATGATTTACGGACAGAAAAGGCAATGGCAGTTTGAACAGCGCGCTAATCTAAAGTGCAGAGTGATTTTCCCCCAACTGTAGCTCACTGTAGCAACTGGCCAGCTGCCAGTGATGTGGTGGTGGAGTACTGTCCAAACTAACTACTAAAGTAACTACGTGCTACACATTCAAAACTAAGAACTTTAAATATTCAAAGCAGCTATAATCAACACTCTTGTATTAACAACAGATCACATGAACACTGTGGTCGCTTATAGTGATGAAAGACACTCTACCGTTCCCCTCGACTGTTTTAGCATCTTTTAGCTAATTGTGCTATTTGTGTATTGGTTTTCCAGCTCATCACATACCAACATTTTGTCACCACGGCTTCTCATACTGAAGCACAAGGTGACCTTTATGCAGCTGTAACAGATACTGTCAGAAGGCTTCTTCTTACATGCGACTGATGTTGTGAATCTGTTGCAGTGTTTTTTTTTAGGTATAGGCACAAAAACTACTTGTTTAGGTTTAGGAGTGCACAAAAAACAGACAAAAGATCTGCACACTGTACTGTTGGCAATTTTAATGTGGCAACATTTTAATCTAACAGAGATCTTATCAGGCATTGTTGCTGGGAGCTATCAGAACAGTGTATTTTTTGTCAGATTTCTGCCCTCAGTTTGCTTTTTTGATGCAGCACCTGTAGTCTTTTGGATGCACAGACCCCAGTCTTTTTGTCCTAGGTTTAGCAGAAAACTACATTTGGGACTACAATGTTAAAAATTTGCATTTATGCTAACTCTGGCATATTATAAATCATATTATATACTGATGTTCATTAATGTCCTCTGTCCCTCTTAAATAAATAAATAATGAAATCATCAATTAACATGTTACATTCCATTTTAGTTGCATATGGGGCATGAACAGCTGTCTCTTGGTTGAAAGTCCTGTGTTTTTTGAACCATCCATCCACCCCAACTCTCCCTCTTTACACCATGTCAAAAGCCCGGTGCATCTTTCAGCCGCTTACTGGTACGATGTGTGCCTGTAAAAGTCGGTGACAAAACGTGGGTCTCTGACGAGTTGGAAATGGAACTGGGCTGCGCAGGCACCCTGGATCTGTTTACGAATGTCAAGTTGAGTGATCCTGTTCATTTTCTGTGAATAGCAGGAGATCCGGCCACACAGTGCATGATGGGTACCAGTTGCTGTATCTCAATTTGCATAATCATGACTCGACTTCAACTTTATGCAAATGACTCTATCTAACACACTGCACCAGGCTCAGACCAGGCAGTGCTCATTAAATATTGATCAAGAATCTGTTACTGCATTGACTATTTCTTGCCTCATATGTTTTCAGAAACACATTTTAGTGCACGGCACTCTGTAGCTGTAATATGAGAAATTTTGTGATCCAGCAGCCATGTTGAAAATGGACAAGTCAAAGGCGAGTGCTGCTCAACTCGCAGCACATATGGGCTGCAGGAAGTAGCTGTATTAAGCAAAAAAAAACCTAAAAGCTGAAAAACTGAGTGTAATCTATACCTGCCCAGTCCCAAATGCAGACAAACAAAGTCAGCGATTAGCATTTAGCAGCTATAAAGTCAGATATTTTCCACAGAGGGAGATGGAGACCAAAACAGAGTTAAACAGAGAGAGAATATTGAACTTACCATCACCGGGTGGCCAGAAGCACGACTCCAATCAAATGATATTTTTGCTCTGTTGTATGTATAAAAGGTGGAAATGTGCCAGAGTCGTGTTTGGAAATAATTTAGTTTAAATAGTCCTTTATCACAAATAATTAACTTTCAAAAACAAAATGAAATAGCATTCTAAAGGGACATAGCTTCCAGACTGAGCTAATCTACCTAGCATACACCCTCTGAGAATATAAGGAAAAAAAATAGATTAGAGCTTAATTAATTTTGAAATTAATTAAAAATATAAATGGTAAAATAATTGAATGAGCCAAATCAAACAGGGAAGGCAAACAGAGCAGGTGGCAAACAGTACAGAAGAATGTGTGACAGTGGGTTGTGACAGTGAAATAAAAAAGCATATAGAGGAGGGCAGATTGGCAGCCACAGATGCACACAATCGCAGCAGACACATTCGAGCAACATGCACAATCATACAGACACAGATTGAGTGCCGAGATGCAGCAAACACGATGTAGAGCTCCACCGAGTCTCCAGTGACATGTTTCTGCATCACTGATATCAAGACGAGAATCAGAGACGAGGACTGTATTACGCTCATGTTTTCTTCATGCTTGAAGAAACACAAACGTTAAAGCAACATCAAACACAACAACAATCGAACATAGCAGGTCGGCAGGTGGATTCGGAGTCTTCTCGGGCCGCCAAAGAGGAGGAGTCAGGATAAAGATCATAAAAGAAGTCAGTAATAAAACACGCACGCTTCAGACTTGAGATTTAGATCATGTCTTCAAGAATTGCTGCACTACTTGCTGATGAAGTTGAGCTCACAAAAACAGATTTTAAACTGCCACTCTCTAGCACAGTTCAACAGGGCAGCGTTTAGCAAGTTATTTAAACTTGTCTAATTATCAACAGATTAAACACAAACAGCTTCTTATTTCCATAAAATATAAACCAGTTTTGTTAATAGTTTGTTAAGCAATAATACTCATCATGCTGCAGTTTGTTCTGTTATAATTATTGGAATGTTGTTAAGGGTGTTTATAGGATGACAGGATGCTCGTTAAAAATAGAAAAAAAGCTGGTCAACACAAGCGCAGGTTTGCATGCAATGCGAGTTTTCATTAACAACACACATGTATGCTTCACCCTACACCTGAAAGGTAAGACATTCACAGAAATGCCAGCTTTTCACAATATATACTAAAATAAACAAAAGCATTTTAATTCAACGGTAACACAGGTGTCAATTCAATCATGGCTGGAAATGAGTTGGGAATGTTTTAACCTGGAGAAAAAACCCACAGATCTTGTCTTTTTTGATTTTTATTTGTGGATAAATGAGAAGAGAAGCAGAGAGTTACGGAGAAAAATGACAAAAAGACCTGAAGTTCCAGGGTTAGTCGAATAGTTGCACAGATGCACACATAGGCACTGTCCATGAGTTCATGCATTGCTACAGTGGCAGGTTGTGGTGAACAAACTCAGATTGCACAAAATGTCTGGCAGTCAAATTCATGCAAATAAAGTAAGGCAAGCTTAAACTTGTGTAAGATCTGTGGGGATTTAATGATTTGATGATTTACCTTGGAATCAGCCCTCTATATCTACAGAGGACGGGGGTCCACCATGTTGCTTCACCATGTTTCTACAGTAGACTAGAACCAAGCACCCAGGAAGTGTGCCGGGTTTTGACACCAGTTTGACACAGTGGCCAAAGAGTACAATAACACAAACATCATATAATGCACAGCACCCCAAAAAGACTTTTTCCCATGCTTATATTTTTAAAGGAGCGACTGTGATAATGGTAGATACATTTTTTGTGCATCACAACCAGCTGAAACGACTTGTTTCACTATCAGGATTTGATCCATTTGATTTGCCCGGGAAAGTCTCTAGTGCTTCTATAGTTTATAGCCTGAACTGTATCAAGTTTTGGAGCCGGGTTCTCTTACACTTACACTTGGAAGGGGAGGTTGAGGTGATCTGCAAACTCTCTGTTAGATGACACTAAATCCTGCACACCGGTCCTTTAAATCAAAATTTTAACAGCCTTGAAAACAGTTTCTTAATCACGATGATGATGGAGTCATGCATGAACCCAAAATAATCTGCCAAAATTAGAAGAATTTTTTGTTATTTCACTTGTGTTTGTGTCTGTGTTCTTCTCATTGGTTTGAAGCGTGCGGGGTGCCGACAAGCACATGATGTCACTCACTTTGATGCACCAATCAGGATTTAGCAAAACTCAGTTGTGACTATTAAAAACTAAAACTACTTTGAAACAAAGTTTTCAGGGGCTTTAAACAGGCAGCTCTGCCTGTGATAGCATGCGACGAGCTAACAAAACATTGACCTGTCTCGCTGAGGACAACAGGCTTCTTCGGGGACTCTGTGCGTGTCAGTTTGTGTTACATCTGTGCTCTAAACAAATGCGAATCTGATTCTGAACAGTCACTTATTGCCGCAGGACATCTCATTCAGTTTTGAAACCAGAAACATGACAGACAACAAAGGGAATTGTGATGCATAAATAAGATCACTGAGGGCTACCAGAGCTCCCACCGCTCGTCTCACTTCTCCACAGTTGGGCCAGCATGGAGCTCAAAATTAACCTACATGTTTCTATTATTTCGTTGGTTGAAAATTGTTGCCAGTGTGGCATTTACAGTTTGTTTTCATCTCTCTGGGGAATCAGACAGAGTGACAAATTGAATCCTTTTGTATATTCATAAAACACTGTTCTCACTGACTTGAAGTGTCAGTATGACTATTTAATATCCATGCTCTTACAAAGATATCATGATGCAGTGAGATGAATAAAATTAATCTACAAAGGTAATTTCTCCTGTGCTCAGCCTTTTGAAATTCACTTGTCAGGTCAAGAATGTGCTGCATTTGAGAAATCTCATCGTGAGGTCGTGAAACGGAGCGCACTTTAGATTCATGAGAGAAAACTACAATCAGTTCGTCTCTGTTGTGAGGCTGCGAGCAGATGTGTGGAGCGAAAGATGACATTTTACATAAACAAATAAATTGAATTTCTTGCAGGGTGCATCTCTCTGTTTTCCTGAGAGATAAAGACACATTTCCTCTTATGCACAAATGTCAATGGAAAAATAATATTCAATCTGAAAGACTTACAGTCAACAAAAGGATTTATTGTGTTCCAGCTCAGACATACTCCAGGAAATGGCGGATATGAGAATCTGCTGCTTTAGCTGGCAGCTTCATTGTGCTGATTCACTGTTTCTCTCACACCAGGCAGACAATACATTAAACACTGGAGCTGATCAGAAGCTCAAAGCAGACCAACCATGCAGCTCTTTGATATGTGCCTATAGTTGTGCTCTGTATAACTGTTCAGCAGTTTTGCCATTTCTGTGAAAAAATAACTATGGCTGTGCTTAATAAATATGCTTTTCCTCCCTTAAAGGTATAATATGTAACATTTCTGCATTAAAATGTCTAAAAACAAGTCGTGCAAGCCTTCTTACAGTATCTCAGACATTTCAAATCCCAAATTTTTGGCCTGGCAGGGGAGCCCACCATTCATGGAAAATTATAGGGGAAACACTTGAACTGTGAATCCATTCGGAAGTTATTTGCCTTTTTGTGATGGGTCACTCCCAACTAGCATACACTCAAATACACACCTTCAAACACGCACCCACCCACACACACACTTGACCTCCATGTCAAATTGCAGCCCCCTAGAGCGAAAACTGTGGCCGCTAAAACCAACCAAACTGACCATTTAAAACCTCTGTACACTACCTAATGGCAGACAGACACAGCTGGTGAATACAGAGAAGTATTTAGACGCTAAAGAGGAAGATATCTTTCTCAGGAGTTGGTGGAGACCAAAACAAAGGTAGAAAAAAATCAAATATTCCACTTTGCAATGTGTCTCTTGGATGTGCAAATAAGCAACTGCTTGCTTTGCCATATCAACTTATATGAGAAGAATCTGGCAGAGTTTTGTTGACAGCTTGTTACTGAAAATATAAATGGAGGTTTAATGTACTGTATATTCTTATCGATGAGGCTTTTTATGGAAATGTCTTAATACAGGCCTCAACACATTATTTCTCTGGCAAGTAGAACCACTTTTCTTTGGAGTCAAACTTGGGTTATTTGAAAAGTATTTTTTATTCATAAACAATGTAGCTGATCTCCTTAAATAACAGTTGGAATAAAACAGCTCCAGGGCATGCAGACTGTTCTGTGGACAGACTGGAGCGGCGGTTCTCAAACCGTCTCTGATCACACGCAAGTTTCCAACTCCTAAATCTGAACAACCCACATAAGTACACGCACACTTCTCCTCTGACGGTTATTAAACTCGACAGAAATCAGAAGACATTTTTTTTATTTCTTTGTGTGCAATTCCAGACTCTTGACCACAACCAAAATTAAAAAAGGGGCAAATTAAATGTCTTTCGTGTCTGTCTCTCAGACATTCAGACACACACACACACACACACACACACACACACACACACACACACACACACACACACACACACACACACACGGATGATAATAATAGAAGCATCAGCCAACTACCATTTTGGTGAGTAGATGAAGCCTTTTTAATCGAGCAGACTCTTTCAGTTTTAGGGGACGTGAGGTGTGTCTTAAACCATCCTGCTGCTGTAATCTTCTCTTGATTGTACTGATCACAAATCTCACACCTTTAAATGAAGAGCCTGGAAATTTACTGTTTGGATCCAGACATTTGATGGCTGTTGTTGGGATTTTGAAACAAGTCAAAATAAATGATAACTCCAACAAACGAAGGTCAGACTTCTGCATATTTCTAATTGATGGATAGGGACTGCAGGTGTCGTTATGCTCAAAACAAACTGGTTTGAAAGACATGTTGCCTGATTATGTCTATGTCTGTTGACAGAGAAAAGGGTGAGACATGATAATTGGGGACACCAGCATTATCATTTCATAAAAGATTATGTCCTGACAGACATGAAACTTGAAGCAGAAGCAAAAGTATGTATAAAACATTTTTTTGAAAATAAAGATAATGGAAAATACATAAATAATTAAGTAAGCTGTACATTTCCCATTTAAACAATAGAGCAGGAACTTTACGTTCAGTGTAAAGGAAATTCTGAGATTTTTTTTTCTGAATTGTCGAAACTGAAACCATTTCTGTCCGCTGTATTCTGGTGGCTCAAGCATGTCTGTACAAATCCAGTAAAGCTGCCAGATGGAACGTCCATCTTTCAGGTTGTAGACGTGAGACAGTGGACACACCCCCAGTCTTTCAGGGCAGAAAAACTGCTAATTTAAATTTAAATGTTTGACATTTTTTTAAAAACCCTTTAATTTTATGGTGATTTTTTAATCATTCCATGTTGGCTGCGTAGGTAATCACACACTTTTCTGCAGTGTGACAAAATTTAGAAAACATATTGCTTTACACAGACTTGGAAAAAACGAATTTCTCTTCAGCAGAATTCACTACTGTAGATAGATAATGTACATGGTGTGATAAACATAAATTTTCACACCATAGTTACACTGTGAAACCAGTATACCTCTGCAACCCTAACTCAGATAAAAAATTAAAAAGCTGATGATGACAATATATAACTTAATATTACACCATAGACCTTTTAAATTATTAACCACACCATTATGCCCTTATGTCCTAACCCACAATAAATTCCTTCTCTATAGACAGATATATAGGCAGCCTGCATTAAAATGATTATCAATTATAAATACACAGTTGCCTTCAGTGGTGTTGCCTCACTAGAAAAAGGACAAAAGAGAAAAATTAAACAACAGTGAATGACAATTATTACAAAGGGATGGACTTCCAAGGGATATCCACACTGGTGGATACAACAAGTAATATTAGGCTAAATAATTGACATAACAGACATTTTAACAGCAGAACAAATCATGACCAAGGCAGAAAATACAGAGATGTAGAGACAATATAAATGCCGCAGCAGCTGCAGCCACAAACACAAGCAAAGATAGCTGCATGGTTTTTGCTCAAAAAGCTGCACTACATTGCAGATGAGAATGACAACAACATTCAGTGAGTTTGTTGTTGTACTCACCTGTCAGAGTGTCGACCTCCTCCACTCTGCTCGAACTTCAACCCCACTGCTCATTTTTAACCGGTGGTGTCACGCTCCTCAAAGTTTTGAAACGCAGAGTGCTCGGCAGTCACAACTGTTGCAGTCAAACAGCAGAAAGGCCTCATAACTGAAGGTAAGAAAATGTGTTGTATATGGAAGTCAGCGCTGGAGGATGAATTCCAGCCAGACCCAGCATGCACCTGTTGGTCCCGCAACATCGTGGGTCTATTTGATTTCTGTCACATAGCGCTGCTGCTGGGTGGTGCATTAAATCAGTGATTAATCAAGGTACATGCAACCTTTTTATAACATATGCTGAGGTACAGTAATGCTAATCTTAACCAGAACCATATGTTCTTATAGTGCAGATTGATTATTCTCCATGACTCTGATTAGTTCTTTAATTGTTTTGAATTTATGCACCAGATATCGGTTGTAAGGTTGCCGCTGTAAGATTTTATGTCTTTCATTTTCCTCCACCAGAGCGAGAAATGCACTGTGCACTGATGAATGGTGGTGTGTTCAGGCATCTGGTATTGACATGGAGTCAGCTCAGCCACAGAGCAGGAAAATGGAAAATAAGGGGGTGGGGGTCAATGAATTATTAATGCCTTGCTCTGCCCACTATATGGCCTATGTGTCATTTTGATGGCCTGCCTTAACAATTCCTGTTTCATGCTGCAACATGGTCCCTAACATTGGTTCACAGTGTCCTTCCTTCTTTCTTTCCTTCCTTATATATTTATTTCTTTCCACAATATTAGATGTTACCCTTTTTCAGAGCCGATGCAATATCTACATCCAGCTATAAGGTCACAGTAGTTTTTCAAATATTAGCCAACACTCAAGTATATCACAGAGCCACCAAGGCACCAAAGCAATGACCTTTCCTGTGCTAAATGACTTTAATTCAATTTTCCAGTCAGTCAATCATTACAAGAAAAAAGTGAGTTGCACATCACATCCACGCCCTGCCCCTTTCTCACAAATGCGAATCAAAGCACCTTTTTATGGAGCAGTAATACAATATAAGGACAGATTTTTTTTTTAAAGAGAATCAGGTAAACAGATTTCAGAAATGCAGATTTCAGTCCCTGTGCATAAACCACCGTAAGTTTCAAATTAAAGTTTCAAAGTCTCTCCCCTCAGCAAAATCTTTCCCAAAGCTAAGAGGTTTACCTTTTACGCCATCTCTTTGCCTAAGAATCTGGACTAAACCATGGTTACACTTCGCTCACATAAGTGTTTCATTTTATGACAGCATTATTGTAAAGTGTTCGCTGGTTCAGTGTAAGTTAGCTGCTCTAAAATGGGACAACAAAGAGAATACAGAAAGAAAAAGAAAACCAAAGTAGACACAAGATAAGAAGGCTGTTCTCCTTGAACAATATGGAAATAACAAGCAAATAATCTAAAGTAAATTTAACCCGGAAATAACGAATACACACAAGCAGAACACGTAGCAAGAGGTAAGCAAACTGACCAAATCAAAGTGAGAAATCTTATTAAATGAGACAGTGTTATGTTAATGGTTGGCTAGCTAGCCACAAACTTGCTAGTGAAATGTCAGATCTACTCTCTAAGAAGTTGCACATCGCCATCATGTCCAGCAGCTTTTCCTTGTCCTGAAAGCTGCATCTTGGTATTTCCTCCTCCTTGTCCATCACCATAAATCCAGCCATTGTCTCATGTGTTCCACAAGTTAATTCACTTTTAAGGGACTATTATGGGTTTCTGAGGGAAATGGTTACTAAAGACCTTGTATCAGCACATAAGGGAATAGGTAGCTAAGACCAAACGCTTAAAGATTAATGAGTGACAACATCCTTAAATCCTTATGGTAATGGTTTCTGCAGCTCTTTTTTTTCTTTTGAAGGCATCCTTAGATGAATATTTAAGGAAAACCTTAGCCTCAGTGGTTTTTATGTAACTGAGTACATTTTTTTTGCTCTTGCCACCGATCACAGTACAACAGTGCTCCACATCAGTCTTCTGTTACAGAACTGAGACAAGAGACTTAGAGAGAGTGAGTGAGTGAGTGGGTGAGGTATAGGTTAAGACACCAAGATTGCTAAAACATCGGGGTCATTATTCAGTAATTATACAGAGAGAAAACAAACAATATGTGTGGTGTTGGTAATAGGTAATAAGCCAGGTGAATGCTCACCGCTAGCTGTGGTCAAAGCCTGTGAACTGTGGGCCTCCATAAATGGATGTAAATAGGAGTTTAGTGGTGCGTAATCAGAAGGCAGCAGGAGGAGAGAATGAATAATTCACATGGCCTCTCTCCTTCATATTTTCATTCTCTACTGGCATTTTTCTGTGATGTACACACATACACATATATTAGAGGAATAAAGAAGAATTGTACTACCTGACCTCAGCCCAACAGTTCACGACAAAGTGTCATGTTTTGGATCAGGTTTGGTTATGGCTGTTTACAGATGTTTTTTGGGGTTCTGCAGTGATCTGCAGCCACGTGTATTATGCAGCCTGTTATTCCAAAAACAGATACCTGTTGCTCCAAAGGCCCTTTGCTCTGAAAAGTTTGGTGATTGTTGATCCTGCCCATGGTGCTGAATAAATGAGGGTTTTGCCCTTAACAGGCTATCTGTCTGGGTGAACACCAAATGACATTTGAAGCGATTTTTTTTTTTTACAATGTCAAGAGTTTTACCTCATTGGGTGCGTGCATCTGTCACCCGAGTAATTAGGGTTAACTCTATATACTTACCCTAAACCAACTGCAGGGAAAGGGCATATTTTAGGAGCAACTGGCCTTCTGAACAGTGTTTGTTTTCTCAGGATAATGGGCTGTCGGACCAGTGGCCTTTCAGTCCAGTGAGACATTTTTTGGACTGTTGGGATTTTGGAATAACGGGTTGTTAGAAAAATGGGCAGTCCCTGTTGTATTAGCCTGTGGGATAACTGTCAGTAATGAAAACAACTGAAAGGATGCTTATAAAGTCCCCAGTGATTCAGGGAAGGCTTATTAGTTTTGGAAACATCTGGCCATTATTGGAAAAAAGGCAAAGCTGATCTTGATGTGAACTAACAGGTGAAGCAGATGGTTTATTATTATGAGAAGCTATTGTGACACATGCTGGGTGTAATTTGTGTTTTCTAATCACCACTAAACATGGGACCTAAGAGGCTTATTGGTAATTAAAGCCATTTGTGTTTTGTGACATTGCCACCATACAATATCCTATTCTTAGCCATGGTAGCAGCATAGCACTATGGAGGGAGTTGGCTGGTTGGTTCACCACTCTGGTCCAGAAATAACAACTAAATGAATTGGCATGAAAGTTGGTACACACCTTCATGTCCTTCTCCAGGTGAATTGTAGTAACTTGGTGATCCCTTAACTTCATCCAGCATCATCATCAGGTCAAAATTGTCCAGTGCTTTGCTTTATTGAATGAATTTGAATGAATTTCCTTTCATTCTCTTAACTTGTGTGTATGTCTGTCCTTTGCTTAGCTACTCTGCTGGGATTCTGGACTTTGGAAATACAGTGCTACAAGATATTTTTCTGCATGTGCACGAATATGCACCAAAGGATAAGCTTTAGGTATCAGTGGAATTCGTTCTTTTGAATATATTAATTAAAAGAGTATAAGTACTTTAAAATGTGGTAATGCAAGGGAACCAAATATCCTGTCCACAACTCCTCTACAAAAAAACAGTGTGTAGGATTTGGTGGCATCAAACCATGAGGTTGCATATTGTAACCAAACAAATACTGCTCGCCTCATCCTCCCATTCCAAGTAAAAGAACCTACAGTGGCTGCAAGTAATAGTAGTAGTAAAAAAAAGCAAAAGGCCCAATCTATGTCCAGTGTTTGGTTTGTCCATTTAACGCTACTGAAGAAACATGTTGGTGCAACATGGAGGCCTGGATGAGGACCCACACCCTCTGTAGGATCATTCTAAGGTAACAAAAACGCAGTAGTTCTTATCTTTAGGTGATTATACATGAATGACAACATACCCATAAATATTATTTTCAATTTCTGGCATAGTCTGTAAATAGATGTCCTTATATGGACATCCTGGTGGCATCAAATCAGTGGCTCAGGGTTGGAGTTGGTCCCCAGAGTGGCTGTCCACTGCTTCTTATTCTAGGACGGGTTAAATTCAGAGAATGAATTTGACTGTATAATTGTACTCTGTAAGACTGTATGAACACATTAAAGTTGACCTTTACCTTGAAGTTTTACACACTGGACCTTTAAATAAGCAGGGGAATTCTCTTCTAAGGGGAACTTAAAATGACACATCCCGAAAAATGCAAAAGTACCAATAAAATACTACATATTTTTGTCCAAAGTGCTAATGGAAGCAGCACACAGAATATTGTTTCTGTCCTCTCACAGCCACTTATCTGCCAAATGGTTGTAAGATGCCAGTATTGATTTTGAATTTGTTTTCACGGTATCTTGAACTGTGAAGACATCAGGAAACAAGCTTCTCTCCTCTTCTTCTTGAGAAACATAAGTCGTTTGGGGTCAGCCAAAGCGTTTCAGTCAAGAGAGCGGATGAGTGTATTTGGGCATAATTGCATGCAGGCTTCTCCATTTAGTCTTGTTGCTTTGCACAAATACAAACATGATTCAGCGTCCTACAGTGTTTGTTTGCAGGAAACCAGACATGTCTTGTTTGTTATCGACCACTTAGCACCTTGTATCTGCTTGTGTCCATTGTCAATTTAAAATGTTTGGCTCTGATCCCATTTTTTCATGTGCTTGTGTTCTTTGACACTGTCAGAATTCTCAGTGGCCTGGCCAGCCGATTGGCTCAGAGTGTCCGTCCAGTGTTAAAAATGCAAAATAAAAGGGATAAATCAAAGCAGAAACAGCATGAAGCAACTACAGTGACTCAGACCTGTTGACCGCCAGCCCTCCCCAGACCTGCTTTTAAAGCCTGATGGTGTGATCTCATCACAAAAGATTGGCTGTAAGCACATACACATCAACACAATGTTCAGTCAATGCGTGGAGTGCACACAGATGAGCAGTGTGGAGGAGAAACTGACAGCGCAGGTGAAAGAGAAAAGGTGAAGCTGAGAGGGAAAGCATTAAAAGTAGAAAAAAGCCCTGGAGGAAAGTGCAGTTAAACACTGCAAAATGACTGTTCTCTACACGAGCAAGGCACACAGTGCCCTAAACATGCTGGCAGACCCTCCTTCAACACATCATAATTATCAAAACTTCCTTCCTGAGTTGGTTTTGTGGCTTAAAAAAAGTGCATCAGTACTTCATCAAAATTTGTAGGAGGGCAGGGGATAAATAGGAAATAATACTGAAAACAAAGACCTGTATGATCTTTTCTATCAGCTGGAAGCGGCTCTAGTTACTCATAGCTAGCAGAGCTTCATGATAATCAAGTCCAGGCAGAGCTCTGAGGAAATGCCAGGTGAAAAACAAAAACAAAAATGCACAAAATATGATACAACTATTTATTCCTGTATCCATAATTATGACGGTGCAATTGACTAACTCTAGAAACTGAAGACTGTCTGTTTTTTATCTATTTTGGATGTCAAACAGGTATTGTATGTACTTACAAAAGTGCCATAAACAATAAACAGAAATAGTATTTTAACAAAATGTTTGCAGTATTCTCTGTCTGTTGTGAATGTGTGGAGATCAGCCTGCTGACATTAGATTCCCTGCCTGAATTATTGTACCAGTCTTGTTCTTCTCTCCCTTCAGTGACGATGAATGTACACAAACAGAGAAAGAAAGAAAAGCAGACTAGAAGTCTGCACAAAACAGTTTAATGAATCTAGACAACACAGCGTTCACATTTTGCCTCATTATTTTGATATGATGTTTAAAAATGTCCTCACTGACTGTTAATTTAGTATGTAAGAATGCCCTTAATGTGACTGTTTCTTTTCAACTAAAAGTTTCCAGTGCAGATACTCATGCAAATAAAACATTTCTAAACATTATTATTTAAACATTATTTTTAAAGTAAAAAGTTCAGAGGATTGCATCTGAACTCCAGTGCTTAACTATTCTCTGTGTGAGAGCTGATGTTGCTCAGTAAACTCTCCTATTTCAGCTGGTGGGTCTAATAACAGAGAGCGTGTGAGTTTGTTAGAGTTTTTGGCTTCACTCTTTCAAGTATAACAGCACTTAGGCCCAGCTGTGCTGTAAGCCAAACTGTATTTTTTAAGGAAACCTAAGAAGGCAAAGTTCTGGTACTAAGTCATTGTTAGCTTTTACAAAGGAACAATAGAAAGCATCCTGACTGGAAACATCACAAACTGGTATGGGATGTGCACAGCCCAGGACAGGAAGACTCAGCAGTGGGCAATTAAAACCACCAGAAAATCATTGGTACCCATCTTACAGAGCATCAGTGATAGGTGAGCTGAGATGCCTGCGCAGAGCCCAAAGGATACTAAAAGTCAATGCTTACCCCAGCCTGGTCACGCTGCTGCTGTCTGGCAAGAGATACAGAAGTATCTGCTGCTGTGCCAACAGACTGAGGAGTGGCTTCTTTTCTCAGGTTGTGAGACTTCTATATTCATCCTCAGCACTAAACCGTGAAAAAGTTTTTTTTTTTTCACCCACTGTATGTGTATTTTTCATTTTTGTGAGTAGCATAATGGCCTGGTCATTCATGCATGAATTTGCATCTTTTCTGTGCAATGATGATGAATTCAGCTTTAGTGAACTTTGATGGGGCAGAGTAACAGCCTCAACCAACAGCACAGATGTGTGTGTGCCGTTTGCCTCGGCAGGCGATGGCTACTACCCTTACTTTGTGTATGTGTGACTGTGACTTAAAGGGGACTACAACTAGCATCTCGTTGCACAACCCTGTGTTGTAAAATGAAAAATAAATTAACCTTGTAACCTTTTTAATGCTACAATTAGCATGTTAATATGCTAACAATGACAATGCTAAACAAAGGAATTAATCCATCTTAAGTCCCACCCCTTTTTTGCTCTGTGCTCCAATAACAGCTGGGAGGAAGCTTGGCTGAACCTTAGAAAGGTCTGTACTATGTGCTAGCCTCATCTATGTTGAAATGAAAATCAAATTTTGAAGATGGTTAAAAGATGTCGCTAGGGGACTTGTAAAAGTGACAATCCTAGTTAACGAGCTAGCTAATCACCATCATTCATGAACTAGCTGGTTCCATCAGATGGCTAATGCTAGCAAAATGCTAACTGACTAGCTAGCTAACCAAAACAATCATTAGCTACCAAGTTAGCTAGTGTTTAGCTAACTTAAGATATGACAGGAAAGAAGAGATTTGACTGAGGTTCCTCATGGGTGCCGAGCGTGCTCAACTGTTGGACCACAGCAAAAAGAGGCGGGATGGGTCAGTCTGACAAATGAAATTTTTAACCTGCTAGATGAAAAGTTAAGGGATCATTGAAGTGATTACAATTCATCCTGAGAGAGACATGAATTGTGTGCACCACATTTTATGGCAATCCATCCAATAGTTGCTGAAAGATCAAACTCAAAACCACAAACGTGAAACACATGGAGGTTCAATAGGAATGGTCAGGAGATTGCCAAAGTCATTATAATTGATTATATGTGGACCAAGAACGTCTGTATCAAATTGTGTACCAGTTCATATGATAGATTTTGAGGTAACTTGGTCCTGCTGGTGGCGCTAGAGGAAAAGTCAGGAAATGATTTAAGACATTAGGATTCATCCTCTGGGAAATGTTGGTACAAGATTTCATGGTAATCAATTCAGTGGTGTTCTGTATTCTGTAATATAATCCAGTCTATTAAAAAAAAAGATGGAAATATCAATATATTTTCATGTTCTTGTGTGACACGTGTGACAGGCAACACTGTCTTCAAATTTATTTTTGGATTTCTTACTCTTTTCTTGCCTTCTTTTTGGTCAAACACAGTCATTACTTAAAACATTTTTTTGGCTGTTTATCCCATCATTGAAACTGTCACACTAGTATTTTAATGTTGTTATCCTGTCAGTCAGTAAATAGTTGAGTGAACAGCACATTTTACAGATGCAAAGAAGCATTAGCCACATAATTTGTAATATGGCAAAAAAAGAGCAAAATTATACACAATTATCTAAACATCACATTATATATTCACATTTCGGGTAATTAGGTAACATTGCCATCACAAGCTACAAATAATTCAATGTCATTTCTGAAAATTAAGGGTCATGGTTCAGATAAAGATTCAAAGAGAGAACGAGAAAGGAGTCTTTGTAGAGCAATTTCGAAGTTACAGGATAAAAACTAATTCAGTGAGGAGAAGGTGATGAGAGTCTTCACCTGAAAAAATTAGTTGTCAACATAAGGGTCAGAGCGAAGGTCATTCTTTCACTGCGGCAGTGCCAGGAGGGAGAAGAGTTCAGACTATATGGAGAGATAACAGGTAGGAGGGCAGCTAAGTGGCCTCTGAAGGCAGAATTCAGAGCACCGTGAGGTTGTGGGGGTTCTGATATGAGCAGCCACCGCAGAGAAAGTAGGAGGAGAGCGACCAAGGACAATTAATGAAGGTTGAGTTGAGGCGCAGCATGCTGGATGAGTTGTAGGTGTCGAAGGGAATCTTTTGGGAGGATGTCAAAAAGAGAACTGTTGTAGTTCGGGCCAGAGGTGAAAATAAGCTTTTTTTTTTTTTTTGACTCTTGCTCAAAAACGTCAGAAGAAACTTGTTTAAAATAAACAAAATCTAAATATAACTATGCTTTTTCACTCATTTCTCTTATGAGTGATGTTAAGATGGTTCTATTAAATGCAAATGAAAACAAGAAGATGATATAAGTAACACACAAAAACCCCCACATCGCCTCAACATGTCCATCCTCACTTTAGGTTGACGTTTGGGGTTAAGCGTATGTGGTGATCTATCCTTAATATAGACTGCAAATAAGGCTGCGCTCTCTGTTCATTTTTATGAGGAACGGGGTGAGGTGCATTCACTTCTGATAGCAAACTGATCCCAAAGGGTTAGGATTAAGCTCTCATTCAGGACATATTGATTGTTTATATCCTTGTTTATACAACTGCACAGCGCAATAATAGAAGCATCAGAGAGAGAAGGGATGCAGCTTGCAGTGAGTGCACAGACAACAAGGTTAACAAAAGTCAAAGTGTTTGATGAGAATCTGTAATTTGTAACTTTGTGGAGTCTTGCTGTTGTCCTGCTAGCCATGCAAGCTTCTACAGTTCATACATATGATGCCACCCATGCTATTTTCTGTCCCATCTGTGTGCCCACCGATGTGACAAAAAAAAGATTCTGTAAGTCAAAATAACAAAACTCAAAAACTCATCACTCAGAAAAACACACCTGCCCCATCTGGTCCGGACTTTCGGCTTTTTAGTTTGATCCAATCAAAATCACAGGTGTGAAACCTCACCTACTGCAGTCCGGAACAAACAACCCAACCTTGTGGGGATTTTCTATTAGCACTTGTGGCTGCGTCAAACCATGCCGCGCTGATTTGCATTTCCATTACCAGTTATAATGCCTTGAGCTGTGCCAAGTTGCACCTGTGATGGACCATCTCAGGAGTAGAGCCAAATGCACCGCGGGTTGTGATGCGTCCACTGTGGCCAACCCATGACGACCCCCCTTTCTGTCCCTCAAATAAGTGTTTGTTGTGAGACTCGGTGCATGTATGTGCAGGAGATCAGAGAGAAAGAGGTTTTTAAAAGTCTCAGTGTGTTCACTTCTCAGCACTTTTGTAACTTCTGGCTGAATCACTGTGGTTTGAAGTTTAGTTTCTCTCCTGCGACGATGTTTGTACTTTCAGGTATCTGCTTTATTTCACTGTTTCATATTTGCTTTCAGCTGGATAGGGGTCATATTAAGTTATTGCTGATCAAAATCCAGCATATGCTGCTTCATAATAAAACCTTTTCAATAACAAAGTAATGGGGGACTTTTATTGTTAAGAATTTATGGGATATCAAATGAATTTATCCACCATTTTATAGCTGCTTCACTCAGGACAACCGGTGGTGGGCTACCATCAGAACTAGGGGAAAAAACAAACAAAAAAACACAACAAAACAAAACAAGCCACACCTGCACATGGAGAAAGGCGGAGACCAAATGTTCAATTGCCATTTGGTTGGCAACTTTATAAAGAATCAGTTGGGAAAAACTCATTTGTTTTCCAAAAGGATGAGAAAGAGAATTGAGCTGAACTGACAACACTCTGACATTAGACGCACGCCTGTCTACAAACCAACCAATCGACAGAACTCAGGTTTGTCATGTGTAATTATCTAGGTGTGCCTGCTTAATAGCCATGTGAAACCAAAACAAACCGTATCAAATGTGTACAATTTTAAAAAACATAAACCTTGGTTTGAACTTTGAGGTGTGAAAAGGCACATACCCCTGTAATACTTGACACATCAAATAACTGCCAGAAATTTATTTATTTATTTTTCATTCAGGTGTTTATTGGACCTGTATCATTTACGTTTATGATATTTAGTTTGTATCATATTTCAATATCAGTTTGTTAGCTTTTTTTTCAAACAGGAACCCCTATATTTTGCCTTGCAGTCTGCACAAGCAACTTGGTCAATAAAGTATGAATTGGTCAATTATGATAGTCAAGGAATTGTTTTGGTGAAAATCCTTTTGAAACAATTATTAGCAAGTGCTCACTTAATTTTGCACTCAAAGGCCGGCTGCTTCCTGCAGTGCACTGATGATCCACTAGAGGGCAGACGACTTGTCTCAGAGTACACACAAGATATTTTTCAGGACAGTATTTATCAGAAACTCATGTATCAAGCATGATACAAATGACGTTGGAACATTAATATTGCAAAATAATGAGTTAGCATCACAAAAAATTTGAAATTATTTTGAGAAAGTCTCTCATTATAATGAGATGGCTTTTGGCCGAACCCTGCAAGTCAGTTTTGCCAAATATAGAATCTGGTCTGTCCCACCACAACAGGTGCAAGAAGAGACTGAAGGTGATCTCTCTCACACAGAGGCGGTCTAATCAGGCCAAATAAGTGAAAACATCTGTTGAGGTGAACAATGTGTGCAGAGTTTTAACACGTTGTGATGTGCATAATCCTTTCTTTGATATCTCTCACAGGAGCCCAATGAAATAATTAGCATTATAATTAGCTATTTTTTAGGAGAAAGACTTTGTGGCAGAATACATCTACTTACTGTGTATTCAGACTGCAGTGATGATGTGGACATTTAACAACCCTGTCAGCTGAGTTAAACTGACCGCAGAATAAGCGGCCCATCAGCCAGTCCTCTGCCTGTAATGATGTGATTTCACTTTCTCATGGACTGCCTGACAAGTGCTAAATGACCAAGAAGCTTATTAGGCTTGAGTAGGAGCTTAACCCCACATTTTGACATCATCTTTGATGATGAGCTTCAATGCGTAGATTTTCTGATGATGATGTTCAAGTTCATGTTGTGTCATTCTTTGCTTTTTCACACATGAAAGTGAGAACCGATATGTTTGTTCTCTGCTTTACTCCGAATGAATCACTACTACTACTGCCTCCTGTAAAATATGTAAAATATTTTACTGAGACAAGACGGGATTATAAGAACAGAAAAGTGATCAAGTCTAAAACGTTTTCTGGGTTGAATTAGTATTATTATTACAACCAGCAAAGACACAAAACATAGGATTTTATTTTTAGTTTTAACATTGATGTCATGTGCAAATCCACCCAAAAAAGTAACAACAGACACAATCCATTTTATCTTCACAATATTATAAAATTTATTTCATTTGCACTTGAAGAAACTTAATGAATCTGATTTGTTTTTGTTTTGGCTCCATGTGGGATGTAATCTTGCTGTCGCAAAAGGTCAGCACTTAAATTTCTGTATAAATTTTACAAACTTAATCAGTCTGCTCCTCTCTGATTTTAATTGAGTGTTTCAGCAAGTAGCGCTAGTTGACAAAAGGTCGATTACATAATTAGTGAAAATAGGTTCATTGGCTCTGATACGCATCTTGATTAATGACTCGTCTGTTTGGCGTTTTAATGTTTCCATCTCTTCCCGCTTTTAATGTGAAAATAAAAAAAAAAGGTGTTTATGCTGGCAACAGATTTTGCAGACATGGATGTTAGAATCAAGCAACAAATCAAGCTTTAATATAATAAATATTAAAAAGAACATGATTGTTATGTAAAATCAATTTTAGTACACTTTCAAAGCAGCAGAAAAATATGAGTATTTTTCTTCTCAAATGAATGATCCTTGTATTTAATAAACATAATAGAGGAGTGCAGTCAGTAGAGAGCACATCCCTGCCCGGCAACAGATGGTGAAGCACTTACTGCAATGCCACCATAACTGCCAGCAGAGATTTGCAAAGTTCTGCCAACAGGCACAGGTTGCATGATCCGCTGCAGTCTGTTGCAAAGCTGTTGGTTCTGTGAGAAGATGAATTTAAAGGTACATTAAAGGAAGATACTTATGAAACGAAGGAACTAGGTCGGCATACATATTGTACAAATTAGGTGCTGTGTACAGTATGTCTTGTTCAATGGGTAGAAATGGAAAAATACCCGAGCCAGATGTCTCTCTGTAGGAGTTCATTAGCAGATCTCCTGGACAGAGACATCAGTGAAAACCAGAGCCCTCCTATAGATTTATTGGTCTAAAACTAGCAGCATGAGGAGACATCAGGAGTACAAATATATTCATATTTTTGATGTATCTGAAAATTACACACCCTAGTTATTCTTAGTGAAACATTTCTTTTTCCATGACATTATGCTGATTGAAAGACTGTGGCAATTTTACAGGTTGCATTTCACCATGGCAAAAATATTTGAACCTTGCAATAAGAACTAATCTTTAATAACAACAGCCTTCACATTAGGCTGGCAAATATCCTGTTTATATCACTCTGCAGATGATAAACACAATTTCATGCCTGATTTTAGTGGTTTTAAAAAAACAGACTTTATCTCTCTCAGTACTCAGCACGTAATTGATCATCATAGTTTACAAGGTAATTATTATTTCTTCTTTCACGCCACAAGACATTTTATATTTAATCTTAAACTTGACCCCGCCTTACCTTTGCTTCCTGGCTGTCTCAGATCACTGCTGGCAGACAAGGTCATCATGAGTGACTGGATCACTTCATCATATTCAGCCTCTAATGATATAAGAGACTCATCTTTAAAAGTAAAATATGCAGGATTTATTCTTGTTGTTTGTAAATGCACCAATTAAAGTTAACCGTCACAGCTCAGTGACCGAGGGAGAGAGACAGCAGTGGTTGTTGAGCAAGCTTGAGGGTGCATTAAGGAGGGAGTGGCAATAGCAAGAAAAAAATAATGTTATTTTCTGATTGTTTGACAGCAGTTATGTTCTAAAGCACAAATAAACACGCTCACGACTCTGCACAACCCTGCACAAAGGTGCCACTTTGCTGGACTTTTGTTAATGCAGCTGAGGTGAACCTTCATCCTAATCGCTGTGTGTGTGGGACAGCAATGTGGTCACAATGTTTGTTTAAGTCCTGACTGCATGCTGTTATTGGCTGGGGGCTACACAACACTGCCAGAAGACTGATGCAGAGAAATGTCCCGAACACAGCGAAATATGACCATACAGACAGAGGACAGGATTTCTACAGATACAGACATTGCCACACACTTCTAGTGAGTTACAAGTGATAATTGAGAGAAATTATTTTTGAATGATTTTCTGTATATGTTATTCTGAATAGTTACTTGTCAGAAAAGTATTTATTCCTCACACATGACTTGTGTGAGGTTATACTATGTTAAATGTTCAGTCTCCTTGCTGGTTGGTTTGACACATTCAGAATCATTACTGCATTTAAAGAGCAGCTCGCTTTGTGCCCTAAAAAGAAATAATTAAACTAATATCATAAACTAATCAACTATTGGCTTTAAAGAATGACTACTAGACGACTAGGAAAATCTTTAGTTGGGAATTATTTCCAGAGGGCTGCGTCACTGAAAAGAACTTAAAACAAATAGTTTGTTGCAGAGAGTTAGATGATGTCCATCAAATGTGAAGGTGCAAGAAGCAATTAGCTTAGCTTAGCATAAAGACTGGAAAAGGGGGGAAACAGCTAGCCTGGTTCTTCTGTCCAACTTCTAAAGCTGAAAATGATTAGATTCTGTGTTTAAAATGTATAAAAACCAAAGTGAAAAAATGGCTAGCTGTTTTTAGTCTTTATGCTAAGCTAACTGTTTCCTGGCTACAGCTTCCTATTAAATGGACAGAGTAATCTTCTCATCTAACTGTTGATAAAGAATGCCAATTAGTGTATTTCCCAAACGCTGAACTATTCCTTTAAACATGTATTCAATTTAATGGTAAAAGTAAGCATATGTAGTGAATCTATTTGTCTGCATTTTACCTGGCTGATAGGAGCAGTGGGCAGCCATTGTGCAGGACCTGGGGACCAGCTCCAGTTCTAAGCCAGCAGCAAGGGCACCGACAGCAAAAATCGACCTGAAGGCAACACATGCGAAGACCGGGACAACATGCAAACTCCACACAGAAAGTTCCTGCCTGAGCTGGGATTTGAACAAATGGGGGCACACTAATATGAGCAATCTACTGCTGCTTTTGTCAATAAATAGACACGACATGAATGAGGATTTTGGACTTTATGTGTTTCTGAGTCAACAAGGACATTGATTGTGCATCTCTACCATTTATAAGCAGAATGATTTTACTGGCCAACAGCACAAAATGAGTACAATATATCTGTGGGGGTCGATTGGGTTGTTGATTGGTACAAATGAAAGGGTGCTGAGATTTCTGGCTGTTAAAAAGTCACTTTGCGACCTGTAGTGAATTTTGGAGGCCTCACATCCTCAGCCAAAGCACAGAAATGATTAATTATTATAATTGTGCAGTGTGACTTCTTCACCTGTCATCCTTGTGTTGAGTCTCGGCAATAATTATGTTGCCTTTTTGTTTTATTGTTCAAATGTTAACCGTGAATGCTGTGCCAAACACCTGTTGATGTTACAAACAGCTGGTCATTTGTTCAGGGAAAAAAAAAAAGAGAATTGCTCCCCTTTTTTTTTAATCAAAAAGCAACACACAGAAAAGGTCCCCACAAACTACTGGAAGGAAACATCAATATAATCCTCTCAGGGATCATTTCAGGAAGCTTTGCTCTGCAGCTGCAGGTTTATTTTGGTTATATAAAATGAAATAAAAATCCAGTAGAGATTTTCTACACCACACCTAGAGGATTTGTCTTCAGCAATACATACAGAACCCAGATTTCTGAAATGTATTGTGCCTCTGTGAAACGGCAGCCTGCATAACAGACGCTGGAATGTGTGAATTCCAGCTTACATTAACATATACTGCACATAAGTCTGGGCGTTTATTCCGCCATCGCCTAAACCACAGCTGACCCCGGACCCTCTAATCCTGTGGGAACTTCCATTATCAAACATGAATTAATATCCATAAATTTCCACATTAATGCAATGTGCATCTCACTCGAGGATGGGAGCAGGATCATTAAAAGGATTACGGACGTGGGCTCCATTATTGCCGTATTCCAGCATCCCTGGTGGTCATCACAGTGCAGAGGTGTTAGGGGAAGGTGCAGATTATTATGCAATAAAAAAGATAATTCTCTTTGTCACACCTTAAATGCACGATATGTAAATTCTGCCGCTAGGGGTCTCTCACATTAAAAACAATAACTAAAGACGTGGATTGATGACATTGTGAAGTGGTGTGGGGTCATAGGAGTTCATTTCTTTTTTTAACAATATATTTATTGTTTTTGCCATAGAAGATGTACAGAACATTGTAAACACCCCCCACCCTCAACCGTGTAAACATTCTGGGAAAAAAAAAAAAGGAAAAAAGAAAAGAAAAACAAACAAAAAAAACAGAACAAAAAAAAAACATACTAGTCATGTTTATTGATAAGAGGCATGCCAGTTTCCACAAGTGCTGTCAATCGAATTTAGTCATTAATTTCAGTCTGATCACTCTCCAGGAACCGCATAAAGGTGTCCCATATTTCTCTGAACTTATTTAGCTTCCCTTTGGCAACATAAGTTAATTTCTCCAGTGCCAAGCATGACGCCATTTCCCGTAACCACATTCCAGGTGTAGGGCCGTCCATACTTTTCCACCTCAGTGAAATCACTCTCCCAGCCTGAAGCAGGGATAGATCAATCATAGGTGCAGTTTTGTGATCAGGATAGATACCTAATAAACAGAACTTTGCCTCAAGTGGAACCGCCATATTAGCCATACATGAAATCATGCAGGTTACATCTTTCCAAAATAACTGGATTTTCTGACATTCCCACATGCAGTGCATTAGAGTGCCAACATTATTACTACTTTTGGTACAGCTATCAGGAAGGTTGGGGTTGTACTGATGTAATTTTACTGGTGTCACGTAAGTTCTGAATAGTCACTTGTATTGTATGAATTTTAATGCTGTGTTAATAGTCTTCGTTTGTGCCTTTAAACAAGCTTTTTCCTTTTCCTTTCCTGCAGTATCTACTTCTAAGTCATCTCTCCATGCATTAAGTCTACAGTGGGAATTGTCCTTCGATTCGGCCCGTAACATACCACGCAATACTGACAGCTGACCTCTAGCATCCTTATTACTTACAATACATTTCTCTATAGCTGACATGGGAGTGGGTCTGCGATTTTATGAAGCTCCTTAACTGCAAGTATTTAAAAGGAGTGATTTCTAGGGATGTCATATCTACAGATCAGTTGATCAAAAGTCATTAGATTCCCATTTATATACAAGTCAGTTACTTTACATAAACCTCTGCTAGCCCAGTGTTTGAACCCACCATCCGCTCTACCAGGTACAAAGTTATCATTACCCCATACTGGGGAAAACTGAGAGAGTCTGGGTGTATCCCCATTATAGGCGTGAGCCTCATGCCAAACAGAGGGTATTCTCAACAAATGGGTTTTTTGTCTGTTTCTTGAGTTTAACATGAGCAGAATACAAATATAAATGAAGAGGTAGACCTGATGCTGTAGTGCGTTCAATATTTAACCATGCGGGAGGGTCAGAAGCTGAGAAATAAAACATTGCTGTGCGCAGGTGTGCTGCCCAGTAATACCATTGTAGATTAGGGACTTGAAGTCCACCGCCATCATAGGGAAGATACAACAGGGAAAGCCGTAATCTTGGACGCCTGTTGCTCCATATGAAATTTGCTTGTGTTCACTTTTATACAACCACCACAGCCGATGACGTGATTCAAGTCATGTTAGTGGTCAAGGGAATAAAATGTTTTATTCACAGTAAGCGCCAACTTCCTTCCTGACATGTCTGATGTATCCTGTGTTTTCCTGGAACTTATAGCAACCAGCAGCTAGTGAGCAACAGCTAGCAGGAAATGCACCAATAAAAATGAGAGATTTGTTTGAACATTGTTGTAAAGATTTGGGATGATGATGTAAGTACACAACTCAACAAAATATATAACATATCTCTTGCTTTTTAGACATTTTAACGCGGAAATGTTACGGCTTTAAAGGACCAGTGTGCATGAGTGGATAATAAGGTGTAACATATAGAAAAAGTGAAAAGGTTTATTTATTTATTTATTTTACTAAAGAAAAGAGTACTTTGCAGGTTCCTTTTCTAAAACTGTAGTTTTACTCTTTACTCAAGTGTGATTTTGATCCAGTAATCTACTTTGCACCTCTATAAGTAGGTGCCTGTTTAACTACCTGTCTTTTGATTATGGTGCAGTGTTGATGACTCAGCAAAGCCCAAAACAGTAGGCAATCCGGTAAAGGAAACACAAGGATTATCATTTTTAGGTAGTTATACACTAACGAAAGCATACTTGTGAATGTTAAATTGCATTTCTGCCAAATTCTGCCAATAAATCCCACTAAATCTTACACACTGTTCCTTTACACATTAATTTAACACTCAGTCCACCTTCGACAACCTTGTACAGTATCAGCATATTTTCCTTTTTCCAGAAACAAATACAGTAATTCTGTCTACTGGAAAATATCTGTGGCGTGACCTGGGACACCGTCACACCAAGGACCTGGGCTAAAATCTGAGGAACCTGTTGTTTGATTGGTATGAAGTCTATGTACAGTACCTGGGCACGGTTAGATGATCTGTGGGTCCTGGGTCCACTTGAAAAGATGATTTTAAATGCGACTGCTTCTGGGATCTTGTGTCAATCAGTCAACTGTCAGCAGCGTCAGCAGCAGCCGTCAGAAGCAGTAGTGGAAATACTGCTGTTTATCGAAGTAACCCACTACTTCTTCTTGTAAGCTAGTTACAATGTTGATCAGACAGTGTTACAGTGTGTGGTATATTAACAACGCCACACCCCCACTGCCTCTGCTACACCTCTGTTAGGCCAAGCTAACATCTGAAACCACTCTGAAACAATCATGACAAAACATGACCTCAGTCTGGCCCTTTGATCATTTATAGACATTAAAAAATTGTAAATGCAACATTGTGTTTATTATAATAACAAGATACGTCCAAGTTTATGGATGATTACGTCGTCTGATCATTAAGTTTATAATTCTATTACTAGGCTTATGAGTCCATACATTGGTTCTGTCTGTTGTTATGCACAGAGACACTCAGGATCTTGGAAGGTTTTAATTTAGGCTGTTAATGAAAAAGATGTTAAATGCAACCTTGTGCTCATTAAAACAACAAGCTACTTCTAATCTTGGACGACAAAGATGCTTTGTTTTTTCCTGTATTTTTGTGCATAATGTTTTCAGTTGTGAAGACTAATAAAGCAGAGAAGAAAACAAAACTTCGCATTGTGTCACACGACTGTAACTTTACAGGTCAGACAGAGGAAATGTAAACGTCCGTCCTCTTGGCACTTTACCTTTTTCAAACGTGGCCCTTCTAAAAAAAAAGTGACTGAATGTGACCCAGGCCATCAGTGAGATGGAGAATCTCTGCCTGACATCAGCCCTCACTCTGTCAAATCCTTTCTCCAGTGTTCCTCTATCTCTCCCCCGAAGTCACTGTCACTGTTTTCAACTTCAGCCGGTGAGAAAGACGCTCCGGGTTGCATGCGTCTTATGAATTCCAGGTGACCGTCTGATGTTATATCTGAGCATAAGAACCTCTGAAAACAGCTGAAAGGTGTCAGTTTAGACAGGAGGAAAGATAGAGGAACACGGAAAAAATAATTTGACAGAGTGAGGGGCGGGAGTGTTTGCAAGTGCTGGGAATGATGGGAGGGGAGTCCGGGGTGTGTGTCAGCTTTCAGATCCATTTTTTTTTTAAATTTGAGAAGGTGTTCAAGCTGAAAAGAGTTTTAAATTGTTCTTTAGATGATCAGCTGCTGCTTGGAAACAGCACTTAATAATTTTCTGTTATGTTATAAGTTACTTTAGGATAGATCAATCATATTTTACTGCCAATCAGTCGGTGGCTCAATGTATATAACTAGACTTTTGTTACAGTTTCATGTGCATAAGGGCAGCAGGAGCTCAGTCTGTAGACCAGAAGGTCACCGGTTCAAGTCCAGGATGGTCCAAATTACGGAGAGTGGACCAGTAGCTGGAGAGGTGCCAGTTCACCTCCTGGGCACCACAGATCTGCCCTTGAGCAAAACAGCGACCCCCTGACTGCTCTGGGAGCCGGACTATATATACGTATAAGTATGCATGCAGCCTCCTTGCTCTGACATCTATCTGATGCTTGTCTATAGGCTCTGCTTGTGCGTGTGTGTGTGTATTTCGGGCCTGTGTGTATAAAAAATGACGACAGAGTGAAAAATGTAATTTCCCCTGGGAATTAATAAAGTATGCCTTCTTGTTCTTTCTGCTTCTTCATATCCATTGTGTCAGAGGTACGCAGGACTTCCCAGCATTTAGCATTAAATATCACTCAGGATAATGACAAAACAAACATGAACGAAACAGAAAAAAACCCCACAAGAATAAACACATCAGTACAGTGATTGAATATAAGTGACTCTTGAGAGGTATTTTTTATGACTAAAAGGTAAAATACTCCACAGAGACAGAAAATGTAGGGTCCTTCTTCATTTCAAGATGAGGTCTGGTGTTACCCATAAATTCTAACACATCCTCATACACGATGTAATAGATTGATCACAAATGACTCCCAAAACGACATATATTACCAGTGGAGAGTGCTGGCGGCGGCAGGCTTACTGGACATTAACTACATTATGTAAGTCATGTGGCATAACTCATGTGACAGTACACATGTGGTTTATGTTTGGTTAAGTTAAGCCATGAAAACTAATTCGGTAGGTTTAGGTAATAAAACTACTTGGTTAGGGTTAGAAGAAGATTGTGTTTGGGGTTAGGCAGGTCAGATGATGGAAGTGATGTCACTCATGGAAAAGAAGTGATGTGAAAATAAAAGCCTGAATAAACGCAAACATCCTATTGTAGGCCAAGGAAATACATAATGTCAGGTTTAAATGTATTTGCATTTGTATATGTGAAAGTGAGAAATGATAGAAAAACTGTGTTTGGTCTCCGCTAAAGCCAGGATCAGAGCAGAGGTCTGCAGCTGGCTCTGGAGTCTCCAGTGGCTTCCTCTGGCTTTGACAAAAAAAAAAAAAAAAAAATTACATGGAAATGAAGAATATTTACTTTTTAAAACATTTTAATTTTCATGTATTGTTGTTGTAGACCTAAAGTGACTCTTACATTTCCCCAATTGTTAAAATATGTAGTCTATGAACTGAATTATAAAAAAAAAAGTTATAAAATGTTGTGCATGTAAATATTTCATCAACTAAAATGTGTCACAGCCTACGGCTATGGTTCAGAACTGTTTCACAGTAAATTTTTCCAGTGGATGGTCTTGAGTCTCCCTCAGCTAACCATGGATACCAAATCTAAAGTGTCAGAGGAAAATAGAGAATTCAACAGTTGCAGCTTCAGACAGTTTTTTTTCCCTTTTGGCCAAAAATGTCTCTATTGAAACTAAATATTTCTACCACAAGCCAAACTACCATGTGTGGCCGATTTGACAATCAGTGGCAGAGCTGCATTAAAACCAGAACTACAACCAAAAATATGTTAAGTCTTGAAATAATAATTGTCATTCTTTCATATAAATAAAGACTGTTTTTTGGCTCCTACACTGTGAGATGAAGTCCCATCCCATTGCTAAATTAATCCTTTTGTGGCCCAGCGCCTTTGCTAAACTCGATGTGATGACAATTAACACTTCAGACACATCACAGGAAGTATGACTGTCTGTGACGACTGCAAGTTCACAAGACAGAGATTTAAGGTTCGTCAGTCAATGCTGCTGTATTTACTTGGACAACAATAGAAGTTAATAAATGTTATGTTTGTGTTAGGAGTGGGTGCCGGTCAGGGTTTGTAGCCTGGGTGTACCACGAGTTTCATCTGAGCTATGATCATGTCAGTCTTCAAACGTGGCGTAAAAACTGCAGGAGAACAGATCCTGGCGATCCTGCACACGCCGCTCGTGGAAGTCAAAATAAAGAAGACACATAGAGTTACTCCTGGGCCATGACTGACGATCTTGCCAGAAATTCTGTTTGCATCAGAATAGGGAAGAAAAATACCACACTGGATGATAAAAAGTGGTCGCTCTGATCCGAGTTCCTGCTGTTTCAGCTTGATAAGAAGACACAGGGTGTGGAAAAAAGCCACATGACCACATGCATTCATCATAACGTCTCAACAGTGCAAGCTGGTGGTTGTGATTTGATAGAGGAGTGTGTGTGTGTGTGGACATTTTGATAAAAGTGGTGCAAAGACTGAGTGATGCATATCTGAAATCACTGCAAATTAAGTGCTGTTATTAGCAATTTCTTGCATTATCTCTGACGCAACATAGTAGTGCTGAAATGATTAAGTAATGAACTACAATTTTCTTCATTGATTAATTATTTAATACATTTATGGGGTATTTTATGCATTTTCTCCATTTTATATCATTGAATAACTTTGGATTCTGGACTGTTGATCAGACAAAAATGCAATTTCATGATGTCACCTTGGGCTCTGGGCAACCTTGAGGGGCTTTTCTCACTATTTTATACACAAAAAATGTATTGGAAAAAATAATCAACAGACAAGTAGACTAAAATAGACCATTTCTGTGATTAACTGCTCTCACGCAATAATAATATGAAAAATGCAATCTCACAAAAGTATTGATCGAACAGACTATTGAATCAGATGATGAAATCTTTGACCATTAGTGTCGATGCTGCAGCCTGCTGCATTTAGGAGCAGCCGGGATGTATAACACTGGGCAACATTTTGACAGCAAAGCACACAGTGATGGCCGGTCCTTAGAGGCAACACGGAGGCACTGTGGAAGTCATGATTCCATTACATTTTGACGTTCATCAGTGCTGGCAGGTCGGCTGATTATTTTCCAGTGGCTGCGAAATTAAATAAATGCTGCAATCTGTCCTTTGTACTGCAAGTCCGAGTCAGTATTTCACTGAATTTCATCCCAATAACTCAGACTGGGTGAAATAATTGCGCTGAATAACAGTCCAAGCCAGGTTTGTATGTTTGTGTGCTTTTGTTGTTTGAGCAATTTATAAAGGATGTTCTGCTACAAATCAAAGGACTTCCAGGTGATGCTCGACAGCGATGCAGCATTGGCACAAGCCGGCTCACACAATTCCTTAAAATGAATATTTATATCCCACTACCTTGAAAACATTTTAATGGAGCTCTACAGCAACAAAAGGGAAAAAAATGGAACAAAAAAAGAATGAGAATATCCATTTTCCATGAGGAGGAAAACACTTGCTTCAAGGACGCTGGCTTTGTTGGAAGGTAGGAAGGAAAGGAGGTAGAAAACTTTGTAAATTGTGATCACATTTTCTGCAGGCCTACTTCATAATCTATGACTGCATTTTCCTTCCAATACAGGAAAAGTTCTCAGTGATATTCAACATAATTATCTCTGAAAGCTGCATTTAGCATTTCTCTTTGCAGAAAATGCTCCAAGATGCGCAGCAATTGTCAGTTATGAACTACATCAGCTGCTGAGATTGTCCTTCCTTCACCAAGGCCCCTAAAATAACAAGTTTACGTTCAAGTGGCAAAGCCCTCTGGCAGCCATAGTACAGTTCACACACAATCAAGTGGGAGGAGAGGTGACGGTGTTAAAGTGAAAATGGTTGGCGTAGATGGATGGATCAGATTTGAACAAAGGAGACAGCTTATTTTGCCTTCCCACACAACAGTCAACATTATTTTTGACCTTGATCGTTCCTTAACCTTAACCAAGTGTTTATTATTGTAACCATAATAAAAATCCCCGTGACCTCACAGCATTTCAGCCTAAATCACAGTCTTCTCAGTCTATTTGCTGTTCCACAGGGCGTGGACAAGTGACACATTTTTAAATTTAACCTGGAGGACATGTTGGCCTTTTAAAAGTTCTACCACCCCCCAGACATCCAGCAGGACTGGAGCAACATGGACACGCAATTAGAAACCCATTTTTCTTCACCTGTTCAGTCCAATATTGACTGGCATTTTCCTTTTCAATTGTCATTTATTGGCGGGTGGTAAGCACGCATTTGGCTTGTGTATTCTGAATTGACTAAAGCACATGTAACGGTGGACCAGAGTAATAAACAGAGCGGTTGATAACCGGTAGTGGCACAGATGGCTGTTGATTCTCATTTGGAACAGCGTTATCTCTGGTGAAGCAGACACCTCCACCCCTCCACGGGTGGCATTTGTCCTACTTCAGTGGAGAACAGACAAACCTCCTGTCACAGCGCCCCTGTGGAGCGAACAACACACCAAACCACTCACAGAAAGACACCTTTAAAATTACCAAATTCATGCAATTTATTAACAAAACATACAAATAACCAAGACAAAAAGTCAAAAAAAAACCCAGCGGTGAACAAAACTCCAAGCTGAGAGGAAACAAGTCCAGAAGCTTTTGTCTTCTGATGCTGGCACAGGTGATTTTAAGCGCTTCACTCAGTCCAGGTGCACCTCTTTGAGCAATCAAATGGGTGGGACAACAGCACAAGGATCACATACAGCTGTAAAATCAACATCCTGATATCCTAGGAGATTTTAAGAAAAGGTCACATTGCTTCTGCTCCAACTTACCTGCAGCCCAGAACTGGTCTTCATGTTGACTGTATATGACTTCAGATAGGACCAGCTGAAGATCAGGACATGATGCAAATTACGGACAGAATGTAGCATGAATATAAAAGAGCTGCTAACAGCACTGTGTCAGAAGGAAGGAAAAGACAGAACAGTGGAGAGAAAAAGTACAACACAACGTCATTGTTTCTGGTCCATACCCTGCAAGTCTCCCACAGCTCTGAGATCAGCCATCCTGCTGCCATGAGCCAGCTTGGTTCCATCGCTGACCATTCGGACCAAACTGTGGTTGCCAGCAGCAGCTCTGAATAAGCTCATTTTATTGTTGCTGTTTCTGTGTGGACCCCATGAAGGCTAGTGACCACTTTGTAGAAGCTAATGAGGATTCAAATAAAGAACAAAGAAGAAGGTAAAAGCCACTTGATGCTAAGACTTTTGGAACTACAGTCAGCTTTCTCCTTTCCTGTTTCTTGTGCTAAGACAGACTGTGTGCTCAGCTCGAAAACAAAAGAAAACCAAAGTTTGAAGATGTTGCTGGGGGACAATCAACATATATACACGTGACATCTTAAGTGATATTAAAACGCTGTCTAGCTAGCTTCTCTAATCCACATCAATCATTGGCTAGCTAGTTGCTATGAAGCAAAATGCTAGCTAACTACCTAACTCATATACTGTACATGTAGATGTAAAAATTTTGCATACATTTCAACCACAATTCATGCTGTTACTGCCACTTCGTTGTTTTTGAAAATATTTTATCTGCACTAACTTTTGTGGCTGTAAATCAATTGATTTATTTTATTAGAATGTAATTAGCGATTTTTGTAACAAAAACAATATTTTTTGCATTATAAGTTACATTCTGTGAGTGACAGTTATTGTCTTTATATTTTGTAGAGCTCAAGTGCAGTGTGTGATAGACAGGCCTACAGGATAGTGGAGCAACGACCATCTGACTCAAGTGAGGATGATGCTAGTGGCAGTGATGATGAATGGCTGCTAGAAAAAGTATTAGCAAATGCTTGCAGTAGTTAAGAGTCAAGAGGGAGGTATTAAACTGTATTTGAATATGTGAAAACACTAGTTTAACTGCATTACAAATATGTGTTATATATTATTCTATTTAATCATTTTAATCATTGGTTTGTTAAATACATATTTCCTTAATTAAAAATTAAAAAGCATGCTGTCCACCTGAATGGTCATGTGAAAAACTGCTTGAAAAGGTTGAAAGGGATAAATAATAAAAAAAAAAAGAACCACTGTAGTGACCCTTTGAGGGGTTTAGGGGTCTATACTGAAAAAGCAAAATAATACAAACTAATCACTAAAGTAACACTTACATTTAAACAAAGAAGAGAACATTTATTCACTAAAGTGATAACCTGATTTTGTGTTTTACACACTAATGTTTAAATGTGTGAACATGTTTCATAGTTTTACAGCTTTTAGATAAAATGAGACAGGGGATGGCAGATGAATCGCCTGACACCACTTTACCGTCTTTAGATTTTCATTTAGGAATTTCTGACTCACAACTGTTCTGTGTGTGATTTGTGTAAGTGCACTCGGCCCTGCAGTCTCATGCCCTTATACTGGCATTGGTGGGGCGTTAATCTATGCTGATACGTTCATGAATATGACCTTTCTTGAGAGCAAATTTAAGAAGAAAGATATTACTGAATGAGGCCCATTGTATCTCATGTATTGTATTCCCTATATTTTAATTAATCCAGAATAAAGGAGAGTTTAAAAAGGCTTCATCAAACAGCCCCAAACTTTCCATGCCCGGCATCAGTTAATTGGTGTTAAGTGTCATCTGCTGAGTGCGAACAGAAAGAAAGTTGTCAAATAGATGCAGTGAAAACATCCCCAAACTTAAACTTAATTTGCACCCAAGTGGGAAGTATAGGAACCCTTTGAAATTATAGGAGGTCTTTGTGTTTAAACATTGCTTTAATAAAGTTTTAAATCATTACCACTCCTCTCTACCCTCTGAGAGTACTGACAGCCACCATATGATACACTGACACTGTTTTCTTTCACTTGGCAGAGACTGTCAAGTGAGTCCCTCCTGAAATACCAATTATATGTGCAGTTTGACAATACTACAGCCTGGCTGGTTGCATCTGGTCACTCTATCTCTCTCTCTGTCTCCCTCTTGGATGGTCGCACTGACAACCACTATATGATACTCGTGACAACTTTTTAAGTTTTGTTGCACTCGAGTTACCTGAGGACATATATGTTGGAACGCTCAAATCACAGAGATGTATGAGATAACTTATCTGTCTCTTTTCTCTCCTCTCTACCTGTCCCTCTTTCTCTCTCTCTCTGAAACCTTCACTGACAAACAATAATTTTATACCTTGTTTTTACCACGTGGGTCATTGCTGCTGGCATGCTGTCAAAAAGCCTTGTATGAGCTTTTCTTTGTTAAAGTGATGAGGTGTTTAAATTTGACAAGCCTTGACAGCAGCAGAGTTTAGCTTAGAGAAAGACAGATGAAGGTGACCCTGTATGAGAAAAATCACTGAGTTACATTAGCTAGTTGAATAGAGGGACAAGAGGGAAAGACATCGGTTCACTATGGCACAAGTATCGTAACAACTTCATTGAACTCATTTTGAAAACTCTGCAGGGTGTAAGCCTGGAGGGGATTATGCATTTTGTTGCATGTGTGTGTCTGTGTGTGTATCTGTCCACAGTTAATCTCGCCTATTACTGGACCCACCAGCCCTGTGTGTTTTGAGCACATGTATGACTGTATATTCAAGGACCTTTTGTGGTTGTTATGATTCACAGCCTTAAAAAAACAACTTTATTGACTGCTCTGTTTCCTGCCGCCACTGACTGACTGCTGACTCTTCACCCCTCTTAACCAGCCGCTATGGACTGCAAGTGATCAGCAACTGCTTCGGTTTTAAATTTTGTTTCGAGCAGGGACAATGTGCGTGGCAGTCACGTATGTGGCGGACACTTTTGTTGTCATTTTCAAGTTGACGTTTTACTCCGCAAATGTTTTGGAATTGACCCTTCCTAAGTCCCTCCCCTTTTGGAACCTTCATCAGTATTCTCATTTGAAGATGGTGGAAAGATGTTACTGGTGGCTGTAAAGGCAACATCCAGTATATATGGTCACATGTTAAGTCAGCTAATATTAGCAAAGCACTAGCTAATTAGCTAGCTAATCAACATCAGTCATTACCAAGCTAGTTACATGTAATGGCCAATGTTAGCAAAACACTGGCTAAGTAGCTAGCTAATCTCTGTCAATTGTTAGTTAGATAGCAAGTGTTTTGCTAACATTAGCAAACTCAGGCTGTAACAATATATTGCTTTTACAGCTCCACCAGCAACATCATTGACCTGACATGTTTTTGGTAAACATGACAGGTCAGTGTGATGGCCAAAACAAATTAATGTACACTGAATTCTTTTGAAACTTTGCACAGAATCACTACCTTTTACGTATGTAGATGGTTTCAGCAGAACTCATAGCAATAGAAGACAAAAAAACCTTACTTCCAGATGGGTAGCTTAGTTCTTTTGGTCCAGATGTTTCACACTGACATAATTTTTTTCACAAATGAACCAAGAGGAGCAAGTATGAAATTATACAGACTGGCAGGTAACCCACTGGACAATTTTAATGATTCATGAATTAGAAAAGAGGAGCCCTCTTTTTTTAATTCATGAATATATACAACTAGGATAATGCACAGGAAGGCCAGAGCACAGTGAGAACAACTGACAGAAGTTTTTGCAGCCCTTATTTTCTTTATAGAGAGCTTATGAGGTTACTCACAGACCCTTGTATAAAAACATACATAAAAAGATGGTACAGAATTTAATGCTTCAGATGAGTGATAAGCAATATTTAGCCAAGTTTGAATAAGTTTCGTGTTCAGCAAAAGATTTATTATAAGTTTAATTTTTGGAAACATGATTAATTCACATTTCTTCTATAATAAAATCGTTTGGTTGGTTCGTTACCACAAACAAACGGCACCAGAGTCACAGTGTCCCACTACTTGAAGCGGTCTTGGTAACGTTGTTTGTAAAAGTTAAACATTTTGTTTTAGCAGCTGACATTTTCTGTGGCAACAATGAGCCTCTTGCACACTTGAAAACCTACTTGTATACGAATAAGTGAGATTTATAGTTTATCAGAAATATTTTCAAACAGCATTTTCCAAGAGAAAAGACTTAAAGGGTGGTTTTGGAAAATATGTCAGGCTCACTTGGCCATCTTCAATACAGAGAAACACTAAGCTGCTTCCCAGAGCTTTTCTTTATGAACCACCTGTGACTTTCTTCACACAGCGGATGAGACGTTCCCAGAGAGGGCAAGAGGTTGGCCAACAACACAAGTAAACCATTTTAGATATTTTAATACTAGTACACAGGTAAGGGAGTCACAGAAGTCACTTTATACATTCTCCTCTGGTTTCCAACAAAAATAACCATGTGGTCACAGTGCTTTTGCCAGAACCAGTCATTTTGTTAATCTCTACCTAAGGGGCAAAAGCAAGAAGTAACCCATTGTGGAATCGAATTAATCCAGAAGCATTTAATTAATTAGGGCTCAGGACATGGCCTTAAGAAATTACATAGTAAAATGTCAGTGTTAAGAGTTGCAATGCCCACGGAGAATCTCGCTGTGAGTCTGTATTAAATTCTGTAACCCTCCATCCTACAGCCAGTCAGCGTCTGCTAATTTTGGAAGAGGAGACAGTTTGGGCGACTAAAACACAGATTAATGATTTTCCAGCGAGCACATCCTTATGTAATAATAGTCTTTATAGATTATGCGCAGTGCTCTCTGACTGCTGTAACCTGAAGTTATAGTAATATAATAGAATCGATGCAGAAAAGATTTGCCACTGAAATGAAATGGGACAAGGTTTTATATAATATGAGCTAAACCAATCTCAAAACAAGAATTAAGAGCTACCTGTAAAGAATATGCTCAAACTTCTATCCATATGTTGTGGCTTTTCTGTGATTAAAAAAGTTTACAGATCTTGGTTATTTCTCTGCTGCCGAAACTTTTTAAATCTCATTTAAAACCAGTGCAACAGGTGTGCTGAGTGTATGACAGAAAATACTTTATAACATAATGCAGTCAAACACAACAGACCTTTTCCACAGCAGGTGTTTTGACATGAAGTAGTGCACTCTTAGAAACAAAGGACTACAACCATAAAGTGTTCTTTGGCTCGTCCCTATCGGAGAACTCTTTTTGGTTCCTGGTAGAACCTCTATGGGACCCGTTCAGAGAGTTGTACCTAGAGCCCAACATAAAGGGTTACACCTAGAACCATCTATGGAAGTTTCCATCCAGAAACCCCTATGAGAATTTCTCCAGAGGCTCCTTCTGTGATTTTATGGTTCCACACAGATGCTAACAAGAGCAAGGTTCTACCAGGAACCACCAATTTTATATTCTATGGGTTGCATCTAGAACCCATCCACTCTTGTCTTTTGAGGGTACAGTTGAGGCAACACACTATTGAATTTTGTAAATTGAAGTAATCCATCATTTTTACAATCTGTGTCACATTCAAGAAAGTTTAAATGAGTAAAAACTTAACTGAAAAATCTTGGATGATTAGTGGTTTCATGCACTCATTTCTTTCAAAAACGGTTCTTTGCATGAAAAAGGTTCTTAATGGAACTCCTACAAAGGCCCATTTGCAAACCCTTAAAAAAAAAACAACTTAAATATACTGATGATACTAATTAAGGTTCCATTCCATTCAGGTCAAACAGAGTCAGGGTGCTGTTATTGTGCATGCTGACTCATTTTGAATAAGAATGTTTTGCTTTTAAGCATCACAAACTATAACTGACAATATTGTTAAAGTATTTAATTAAATTGAGCAGGTGGAAGTATTCATTTCAAAGTTGTCAGAAAATAAAAATCTGAGAAGACTGAAATAATAATAAAAACATGTTTGCTGTCAGTTAAACTGCATAATTAGTGTAACGTGGAAATCCAACACTGCAGATTATGCTTTATTTTTGCACTACCCAATAATTACTGTGAACACCATTTGAAAGCGTCTGTCTGAAAAAGAAAGCTGACCTTCTTGACCTTTCAGATGCTCAAAATGATTTCAAGCGCCTGTAAATCTTCTCACTAACAGCTTCCACACAAGATGCAAGAAGCGACATCAACACAGACAGAAGCACACACATGTGTGTCTGTCATATTTGGGGACATGACAGACATTAATTTCCTGGAGACTAACCCAAACCCTACCCATAACCACTACTTGCATAACCCAACCCTGTGTTTGTCAAACTTTTTCTGGCATGCCCTCTTGAGAAGCCGAAAAAAAGTTTTCATCAATCATTAAAGTGGTATTACACTTTAACACGTGTTTTGAGCTGAAAAATAAATGA
Organism: Lutjanus erythropterus; assembly: GCF_056507025.1. Classification (NCBI taxonomy): domain Eukaryota; kingdom Metazoa; phylum Chordata; class Actinopteri; order Lutjaniformes; family Lutjanidae; genus Lutjanus; species Lutjanus erythropterus. The sequence goes on along the minus strand of NC_139319.1, from coordinate 12,681,668 downwards.
TATTACTGCACTGTGATGATAGACATCACTGCTGGTGTTAATATTGACATTTCATAAAACACTACACGGACTATTTAATTATATTTTCTAGTTTAATGCCATGTCAGGTTAAGATTTTATCTACAGTCAGGTGAAAGCCATTTTTAAATTTGCAAAAAAGTCTGATGTTAATCACAGTCGCAGCCAAGCCACAGCACAAAGAGCCAAAATCTTTGCATCTTTGTAAATTGATGATGACATAAATAATCACAGGCATGAGGTCTCCAGAGTGCTTAATCTTGGGTTTGCAGACAAGAAAAGAAAAGAAAAAAGAAATGCAAACAAGGTATGATGTTTTTTGAGGTATCATAGAGTGTGTATGCATGGAGCAGGACCTTTCTCCTGTCCTGAGCACTGTGGAGAGAGGTCTATCTATGCAAGGCTGCCTCCCTTGTCACACACTGCGTAACCACAAGGCCACACCCTCTCCCCATCCCGCCCCCTTCCTCAGTCCCTTTGCCCACTTTTTTTTTAAGCATGTTTAAAAAAAATATGTGGTGGGTAGAGACCTTACACTTACACTTTCTCTACAGCTAATTAAAAGGATCCAAGGGGCATCATCAGTTTGAAAAACACTGCCCTAAACTTAACCTATCCAAAAAACACTGACCCAAAAATCCAGGGACACAGCTTTTGTCCCCAGTTGCACTAGTCGTCCCCAATGAACTGGCCTTGAGTCTGAAATGTGTCCCTGATAAAAGCTTAAGTCGGACACACACACACACACACACACACACTAATCTGAAGGTCACATCTTTTGCTAAACGTGTTATCAGTATCAACGCACATCACAAACGCCACAGACATTTTGAGAGTTACATTGGCCTCTTTTGTTGTGTTGCTTTCACACTGAAATATTGAGCCTTGATTAAAAAAAAAAACCCAGCACCTTTGTTCTTAAAGGTGCCTTTGAAAGATTAAGGATTCAGGGAAACACATGGCTACCCTTGGTGTGACTCCATATAATCAGGAACTGTATATAAAGGGTAATATCTCAAATGGTTCTGTCAGCTATGTACTGTGTACTGATAACATTGTTGTGCTGTGGATCGGCTTTGTTTATTGTGATAAAAATTTGTTTGAACATCATTCACACTTTTCTAAATGGAAAACGTCTCTGAAATATTTTGAGTAACTGCCGCTGAGTGTATGCAACACCATGAATCAGCTTCACGGGGGGTTTCAGGCTTTATTTATTACCCAGCAGTTGCACTGTACAGAGAGGCAGTGTCATGTTGTTCATGCTGTTTTCTTTCACACACTGCTTCTGTTTGATTTCACTGCGGTTAACACCCACGTTTATTTCCAAATTTGTGTTGCACAATTAATGTTTGGCACTTCTAATAAGAGTGATGTGGAGCGACTGCAGCAATGGACGCGCACACAAAAGATCAGGAGGGTTCAACCAGTGCAGCATTTAGAGTTTTTTCCTTTTAATTTCATCACTTCTGGGCTCACAGGTGAGGATAACATTAGTGATTAACAGTTTTCTTTTAGCAGTTTCCGTTGTTATTGTATCATCCGCCTTTGAACCTCTCTTGACAGCACAGTGGACAAATTGTTTGAGGGTTAACAGGATCAGATGCTACTTTTGTCATGAGAGGCCACCTCTAATCTCCCTCCACCTTCCAAACAAAAGGCTCACGTCGTTCCTGCTTGCAACACACATTTTTGTGAGTCAAAAATGAAACGTGCAGTTTTGCATTTTAGGCACGGAAATGCCATTTAGGATGATAAAACAGACCAGTGGCGCCGTGGCCCACCGGTCAGCACATTTCCGTATGAATTTTATCTTTTTTAAAAATCTCTCCATGTGGGGAAACTCACAGTCAGGAAATTATTCACCTCAGCTCATGATAATCTCCACTTAAATCTAGTTTTGTCTGTCCTCACAGCACTGCTGTGTCTGCAGCAGCTGCTGCGAGGCTCTTGCACACTGCACCTTAATAATTATGAAAAAACTATATTCAATAATCAATTAATGCTAGAGTAGGTGGTGTATTTCATAAGCATTTTTGTAATATTTGATGAAATTCTCTTCAGATCCAGGCAGAAATCAAATGCTTTGAGAAATATTGCCTGTAACAAGCCTACCTGTTTGTCTGCCTACATACCTGCCTACCCACACGTATTCTCCTTGTGTCCTCATCGCATGTGACCCGAGTCTTTCACAAAATTAGGAAGTTATATTGCTAAAACTATAGTGGCTATCCGTACAAGAAGAAAGTGCAGCTAAAATTTCCTGATACGCTAGCACTTACACTAAACTGTTACAAACAGTTTCACCAACCTCCCTGCGCTCATGTACAGAGCGTCTCTGGCATGTAGTGCTGGTTGCCTGGCAACCTCACTGCGACAACAAGTGTCCAGGAATTCACTGCGCACGGTTGCTGTTTGGAAAGAAAAAGTTTTAGCATGCAACTCCTGTAAAACCACATAACTAGAACAAAATGGTTGCTTTTATATTCCTGTTGTGTGTATATGAATTGAACAACCAAGCTACATGTACAACATGTTAATTAGTGAGTTTAAGATGCGTTGGTTGGTTATTTAACAGACTTGGCACGGCATTAGGATGACCAGATCCCAATGTGGGACATGTTTGTGTGGGACATTGTGGGATAAGTTACCACTGCTGAAAGGTAGTCTAAAATTTTGATATTAAAAAAAATAAACATTTCTATTCTGCTCCTTAGTAACTATGCTTCACCCCTCTGGTTCATTCAGAGTAGCATAGATAGAGCATTTCTTGGTGGTGGTTTCCATCATATTCTGCCTTAATCTACGTAACTTGTGACTTTGTCATGACTCGTAATTTTCTCCGTTGGCTGTAGGGCAGCGAATATGGTGGCAGGTTAACCTGCACTTGACCCACATGTGCAGAGTTTGACATCAAACACTATTCTGCAATGAAAGCCTCCCCTGCTTTCTTCACTGCCATTGGGTAAAAGGTAAGATCTTAGCAAAGCATCCGTCCTGCGGTGGTTTGACTTTTGGAAAAGCCAATCAAAATGTGGGACATGGTCTCAATATAAACGTGGACACCTGGTCATCCTATATGTTATATGTAATGTTATTACAAAATTCAGTGTCTCTGCATAAGTTTCACTCACTCATTCAGTCACAGCAGGCTGCCCACTCAATTTTTAGCATCACCAAGATCCTTGGTGCATAGTATTTTGTGTTTTTTTTTATCCAAAAAGCTATTATACACATTTTCTGATGGCATCTGTAAATACTCTAAATTTAGGCATTGGAGTTAGGATCTTGGAAAAAGTTGGATGAGTGCATCCCTACAGCTAAGCATATGACCTCCTGACTGTAGCTCCATATTAAATGGACAGACATGGGAGTCAAACATTAGTAACTCCAAAACTGGCAAGCTGTTCATGCTCTATACTAAGAAGTATCTTTATGGCACAGAAGTAAAATACGCTGTGGCACTAGAGAACTTTAAACAGGTGACGAAGTTTTTAAAGTCAAACTAGTTTCTTTCACTCCAGTCACACCTCATGAGCACCTAAAGCATTTCCTTACATCATCATATTCCCCAGATCTGGGTCAAACCAGGTTGTGTAAAATCACCAAGAAAAGGAGATTTGGATCTCCTGCAGTGGTGAGATTATGTCTTTACTCTCTTCAGCTTAACCACCATTTTTAAACCCTCTTTCTCTACATGAAGGCAAGAAAAATTCAAGGGATTTAGAAAAAAAAATTATAAAACCTCGACCTGGAATTGCCATCTTATCACAGTGGAGGAGGTTTTTGTGCCCTCGTGACCCTGAGAGCTGTAGTGTGAGGAGCATTAAGCTCTCGGTCCACAGTGAGGGCCCAGACGGAGCGATTTATTGGCTCTTATGTGAGGAGGGGCCAAAGGTAAAGCAAGGAACTGAGGAGAGTGAGGGCCCGTCCTGGAGACTGGCTGGAAAAGGGGAGCTTACAGGCAGCTGTCTGGTGTCTGAGAGATCCACAGAGCTCAAGGCCAGTTCTTTGTAGCTCACTACTTTAAAACAGACCAAAAAAAGTCGTTCTCCATTTTTTTTGGCTTGAATTTGATCACTGGAGTGTTTCAGTCTGTGTTTATTCTCTTCACACAGACATTAGCTTTGACTAACTTGCAGCAGGGACTGACCATGTGTGTGAAGTCCTACTGTGTGTTGGTTTTTTTTCTAATTATTTTTGGGGCTAACTTAAAAAACAAGAGAGAGAGAGAGAGAGAGAGAGAGAGAGAGAAAGAGAGAGAACGAGAAGGTCTTCAGTTGGACTCTAACTGTGGATGTTACTGTTCACAGTTGGCATCTTAACCCCTGAGCCACAGGAGCTGCCTGTGTTTGTATTTTGGTGAGAGCTCAGAGTTGGACTGATTTCAGAACTTATCACGTACCCTTGAAGTTTTGCTCTTTTTTTCCTGCAGCCTCCTCTCTTTTCTCTTTGCTATTTGTCTCTCTCCATCCATGAAGTGAGTCCTACAGACTCTGGAAAAGATTTTTCATCTAACTTTTATAATGCATTACCCTTCCATTGATGAAGGCTGAAATGCAACAGAAAACTCAGAGTAAAAAAAAAACAAGGAAGTGGACACTGTGTCCTCTACGCTATTTATCTTTTTGTATCCATCAATGACTCCCCATTTATTTTGGAGGCAATCGCACAGCCTTTAAAATTTGCCTCACCTTCAGTCTTAAAAGACCTGAAGAGTTCAGTGAAAGGCCCATTGGAGGGACATGAAGGTAAGTGTCTTGGTAGACTGGACCTTGATTATGGAACAGAAAGTACAGAACAGAAGTCCAAAAAATACAAACAGGATTATACTGTATACAAGTCTGCTGGCAGGGGACGTGGGTAGTAGTACATCTGGAGTACTCTGTTTAATGTAATTAGTGTCCCCAGATGCAGTAAACTACTGAAAATGGAAGGACGGATTTATAAAACACCTTGTCCTCTCACGAAAATTTAACACCTACTGTCATCACATTCATACTTTACATCTTATTTTCCACCAAAAGCAGAACCCAGTTTTCATTTTTGGGGACTGTGGATAAAGTATTGTCTTTTCTACTTGAATGCATATTTTAAAAACTCAACAATTAAAGAAGACAAATTGCATCCATCAGTTTTGTCTCATGATAAATCCAGCGCTCCAGTAATAGTTGATCAAGCTTGGCACCTCAAAAGCGTTGCTCCAAACGACATCACCAGCACAAGACAGCGGTGCTCGCATCTAGGATACGTCGTTGATATGACTTCATTTTTGCACAGTGGGAGGAAGTGGAAATGTGGCGTCCATCTTTATGTCAGTGCTTCAACATAGATGAGCCTATAGCACAAAGCATGTCTAAGTACAGCAAAAAGGAAAAGGGAAGGCTGACTAGAGATCCACCGGGCACAAGCTTTATTGGAGTGCAGAGCAAAAAGGGTCGGGACCTAGGAAGGGTTAATTATTAGGGGAGGTGCACATCTTAAAATGTAGATCCATTAGAATTTAACTTGTTAAGGCTTTTATCCATGCTACATCCTTATCAATGATGAAAAACATCTACGCACTGATGTTCACTGCTTAAACTTTGCACAGAGCCTCAAAGAGTGTGCTTTCACTGGATGTTTTACTCACACATACTCATCAAAAATCAAGCTTTCTGTCTATAATTCAAAGTATCCACGGATGTTTGAGAGCCACTTACCTTTTTTACTTGCAGAAGGGATGGGAGTTTTTCAAGCATCATCAGTGTTTGATGATGAACTCCACAGATGCCGTCAACTGAAGCCCAAAACACCGTCTGACGTAAAGCCATGCAATAAAGATGCAGAATGGCTTTTCCCTTTGATTTTAACAGGAACTAATTGCAGAGATCTGAACTCGGGATAGGAGCGAGCTCGTCATGACGGGTTGTGTTAAAATGCCATTGGTTGTGCTGCGGAGTGTTGCCTTCATTAATCACAGCTTCTCTTCAAATCAGCTGTTTCTCATCATGGGGGTTATTTAAATGAGGTGTACAAATGTTATACTTGGTAATTAGAGAGTTACTCTACCTGGTACGTCTGCTAATGTCCTTCATTTATAACGACATGAAAATCAAAAGAAGGAAAACACACATGCGGTATCATATATGACACACAGCATGTGCTCAAACATGTTAATGCTAATTAGCACAAACGTCACTGCATCATTTCAGCTCTGTGTACATTTGTGTGTCAACACTTTCCTTTAGTTAATGACTAACTGACTTTTTACCCTTCTCAGGAGAAAGAGACAAATATAGCAGTAGCACATGTTTATTTCAAACAGCCTACAGCTAAATACACATTAGCAGCATTACAGACTCCACCATGATGGGATAGGTTAATGGGACAGGGCCTGCGGGAATAGCTCACACAGAGGATGCCCATATCCTTGGCAGCACACACACAAGCTAGCTAAAAACACTCCTCTTTGAATCCATAGGGCATTCTGGTAACACTGCAGTTGTCAGTGGTGTCATTAGAGCTGAATTACAGACGGATAACAACACTGTGGCTCTTACTATTCTTCTTTTGAGGATTTTTCTGCGCCTGCAGCGGTGGAGTGAAGTCAGAAGTGAGATCACCTTGTTTCCACTGTAATTAAAGACAAAATAGTTTTCCCACCTTATTTAAACAATTCCTTTAAGAAGTTACGGCGAGTTTATTTATAGAGCACATTTGATAAAAAGACATGTTGACAAAAGAGACCTGGAGCTGTAATGATAGACAGAACCACAAATGAGACTAATAACTCTTGTCTTTAAGTCTTGAGATAATTAGACATTATGGCCAATTATCAGTGAGTGCTGCAGAATCTCAGGCTCATCGCTGTATGTGCGTACACAAAATCACACCTGCAGATATTCGACTATGAAAACATCTCTCAACTTGCCTCATCTCTTGTGTGTTCCTAAAAATTGATGAAATTATGTAAATATTGGGCAGGAGCAGATGGTGCACCAGTGAGGTAGAACTCAAGAAACAACAAAAAGTCTAGTCTTTTTTTTTTTTTCAGATTCAACATGTGGAAAAGATACAGATCACATTTTTCTACATAAGTGAAATAGCATTAGCATTAATGATTAGGGCATAAACCTTTGGTAGGCTAATTGAAGTATAAATTGTTAACATTAATGGTCATTTGAAGTATGGGTGGGGAATCTGGACAAAAAGACACTCTATTTATTTAAGTTGCTCTCTTTTTTCAATTTTCATAGGACACATTAACACAGACTACAAACAGACTTGAAATAGCCTACAGTTCAAGGGACAGTTCACCTCAAAATCAAAAGTACATATTGTACCAGGGCTAAAACAGTACTTTTAAAATGGTACTGGTGCCGATGGACAATGCCATAGTCCACTGTGATGGTTGACAGTTGACCAGTCAGAGCTAGAGTGCAGCTCAGGCCGCATTTTTCAGACTGAACCTGGGCCGAATCCGAGACAGTAATGATCAAGCCCGGCCCGACAGCTTTCTGATTTTTATGTCCGATCCCGCCCCGAGCCTGACGTAGTTTGTTAGCTGACGTAGTTGTTGTTATCACAGTTACAGCTTGTCTGTCATTTGTCATCCAAACCCGGCGCGACCCGTTGGAACCCGTCAGGTCCTGCTCCTACATAACTATTGCTCACAAGAAGGTCTGTGGATTAGCTCCTGCAACCGGGTCATAATTTCTGGAAGGAGACAACGTGCCAACCATTTGATAGCTTTAGCGATACTACACAGGTTTAAAAATGGTCATAAAATGTCCCTTTTCTCACAACACAATTGCATTGTTTGTGATGCGTCACCCAAGAAAGAGTCATGTTTCACCTCATTGGCAACATAGTCGTCTAGTTGGTTATTTTACAGCCTTTTTTACTTTGACATATCAATATTATTCTGTGTATAAATGGTGTATAAATGATAAAGAACATTGCTAGAAGAAGCAACTTTAGATGAGTATGCTCACATTAGAGTAAATGCAAAAGAATGTGTACTGAGTAACATCAAACTATGGCATGAGCTGTTGTGTAGAGCTACCTGTGAGCTGTAGGTCTGTTGACATGCGCTCACACATGTAAGCAACAGCATGAACCCCTACAGGAGTAAAAAAAAAAATAAACAAAAAAAAAAAAAACTGATGTCATTGTCAAAAGACAATGTGAATTCAGTAGAAGCATAATGAGATTTCAAAACATCTTCAATTTAGACCATAAACATAAGGGGTACATTGAAATATCACATATCACTTGAGGAGAAAAGCACATCTGAACTACTCTTTCTGATGCAACATGAAGTTAAATAAGCAACTGAAAAGTCATAGATGGACGGGTGGATTTATAAAACACCATTTTCTCTCACAAAAATGCATTCTGTCATCAACTATCATCAGTGGCACTTGGTCTTTCTGTCCAATTTCTTTCCTGAATTCACATATCTCATCCTATTTTCCATCCAAAGCAATATTCCCTGCCTTTTAGGGATTGTGCATAAAATCCATCATCATATTACAAAACGCCTGGAGACTGCACATCCACCCAGGGCATTCCTTATCACGCCTTTCAGCGAAAATGTACGCAGTAATCCCAGAGACAAAAAAAGATTCACTGCCATCCACAGCTCAGCTCAGTCATTGAAAGTACACTTAGGCCTCTCAAAAGAGCGGAAAAGTAGAGGAGCCCACTACCTTCCCATAGTAGACCTAAAGTAATTCCCTGTAGTCATTACAGCTCCCTGCATTCATCACATTGTAGTCTTTAGTGAGAAAGGGCAAGATGAAAAGGAAGACTCGGAGGAAAAGATGTCATTGGGGGCAATCAAATTCAAACAAGCAATCCGAAAAAATCATTCGGCTCAAATAAAAGGGAAGAGAGAAGTCTTACAGTCATGTACTTTAAAGTTCTGTAGAACTAGCCTACTTTTGTTTAATTATGCTGATTCATTCATTCATTCATTCAGTGAGATCACTCTGACTGAGTGGAGGCACATTGAGTGCACTCACAAGTCACATTAGGCAGGCTAGACCTCACAAAAACACAGTGACAAAACATGTTCAGCATTTAAACAACAAATCTTTTTTTTTTTTCTGATGGAACTGCCACAATCAGTGGATTCAGTAAATCCATGTAAACTTTTCGACTTTGGTGAACACTCAGAGCAAAATATCTCTGCTGTAGACAAATATTAAGCCACTCCTGACCTTATTGCACCACCCGCTTTTTGCAGAGTGGTACAAAAATACACTTTTTCATTATTATTTTTTTGCCTTTCATGCTTTTATTCTTGTAGGACAGCTGAAGCAGTTACAGGAAGGGGGGAGAGTGCGTAGGGGACGTGAGGGGCAAAGGGCCACAGGCTGGAAATTAACCCAAAGTTGTTGCAGAGAACTCAGTCTCAGTATATTGGACACAGTCTGCCAAGTGAGCCAGCAGGGCACCCCACAAACATGCTTTCTGAATAAATTGTTGAATTAGTTGCTAACAAGCTTGCTAACTCACAGTTACCACTCTTTCTCCTTTTACCAGGATGATACACAATACTGAGAACAAAATATCAGTCAGGAGTAAAAGGCCTAGAACAAAGAAAATAAAGTTTCCAGTTCCAGAAGTTTGTCAACTATTCAAGCTAGTTGTCAACAAGGTTCAAAAGCCACATATTTCATAGAGCGAGGCAACTATATTTCGCTATATTTCACTTTACGTCACTGAAGCAACTTAGAGCATGAAAGTCACATGACAAAAGTCACGTCTGTGTCCGTCCGTCCACCTCCACCTCATCCATATGCAGACTCTTTAGACTCAGTCGAAAGCCTGGGGCGTCTCATGCAGCTAGCGGTGGGTTTACACTGAAGTCACTTGAAAAGCCTGATGCCTCACTTTCAGTCGCTAACAAATACCATGAGCATCCAAATGAGTAACCAAGGGGCGGGGACAAATCGTCACTATGTGATGACATCACCTTCTTCTAAAATGCACTTTCTTGCTCTTTATTCTATGTTGCCTAACTTTGACGGCACATTAAAACATAATGCTAGAAGGGTGTATCCAGAAATGATGTTACAGCGGTAAATCAAAATTCAAGATTAATTTTATTGCCTATCAAGGTGGGAAATTTGTCTTAAGCCTGTCACTGATGCAGCAGCCATGAAAGGCAATATCTGATATACAAAAACATACATGCAACAGTTCTAAAAGCACCTAAGCAGACAGAAAAAAGCAAACACATCAATAATGATAATACAAAGAAATAAGTTTGATGCTTTGGGAGCATCAAATACAGCAGTGAGTTAGTTAGTGGGAGTTAGATTTGTACTTAAATGTCAGACCAACATATTTCTCTGTTTTCCAAGAGAGAAGAATCTCTAATGCTTCCTGCTCACACAGCCCCAGTATCTGCCAGCCAAAAGGGAGCTGAGGCAGAAATTCTGGACTGCACTGCACTAAAGCTGCCTTGGATCACTTGCTGTGTTCCTCGATTCAGGACAAATCTATACATACATTCTGTTGTCACCTCATTATAGATCTGGCTGTGTAACTTCTCTGGCAATGCACAGTGTAGACAGCGTGGCGGTATCCCTGCGCTGAATATGACCAAGCCCCCTGTTGGGACGATTATATGGAAATGGAAAATTCTACAGCTACCTCCAAAACAGCATGGGTTTACTGTGGTGAATGTAAACATTAACTTGACACTTCAGCAGAGATATGTTTAAATGTCAAACAGTGAGATGTTGCAGTGTTGCAAATGTCGCAGACTATTTTTCGTATAATTTTACATATTCCACACTGCAATAATTTGGACTCGTGAAGGTTTTTCTGTCAGTGAATTTGGTTCACTCGGCTGGAGGGGCGCTACTATGGTCAGTAAAATAAAAATGTGATCAAACCGTGGATTCATTCAATGAGAATAGAAGAGGAATTACGAAGGTTATTTCATGTTTGACTGACGTGTGTGACAATTTCAAGGTTTTCATAATAATATGTAGGCATTAACAGTCACTGATTTCCTGTCATTGTCCTGATTAGATATTAGCGAGGAGCAGCTTTAGGTCCAGACTGAGTTAACATGGCTCTTGTCTCCCTCTATCCTTCACATCTCCTGGGTTGGACCACAGCGGTGTGTTCAGCTGATCTGGCTGGGTGTTGAAAGATGCTGTGTGCAGGATCTGCTGCTCTTTAATACAAACTGCCTTTCCAGTGCCCACGAGTATATTTCTGAGCAGCAATAAAGCCCGAAAAAATAACAGATTAAAATATAAAAGTAGCAAAAGTTGAAGGCGCTACCAGCTGCAGCTTCTGCATTTGCTGCTGTTGCCATAGTGATTGTCAATTTCACAAGTATGAATTTTGTTGTACTATAGATTGCGATGATCTGAAGATTTGATTGTGAAAGATGCTGAAATAGCTTCTTGTCTTGTTGGCCCATGTGGACAGGTCATAATTAATAAAAAAAAAAATCATGACTTTTTTCTTCATCTGTTATTGCATTTTCTTCATTTCAATTAAATTTTTCTTCTTTCTAATGGATTTGAGTCTGCACTGGAGAGTGTCCGTCTGAGGAATTTTACATTTTACCTGTTGTAAATACATGTATATATCAGTCATATTTTTGCACATATGTGAAATAATAATTTAAATCAAATACATTTTGAAATTTACATTTTTACATTCTGCCTTCCAAGTGTCATGTATCCACTGTAGATGACTATTTCTAACCATAAGTATCATCAAACGCACAGCAATGTGCAGGCGGATATTAAAGAACTCAGCTGGGACAAAATTTCCAGTGAAGGGTAACGTTAGCAAGACCAGACTTTATGCTTATTGTGATGCATTATATAAGCTCTGGTAAGATCTAAGTCTGGCAGCAGCAGAAGCTTCTCATGAGCGTAAAAGAAAAGACTGATATCTGCTCAGTACTGACCGTGTGCACACTGCACAGCACAGCAGGTAATAATGTGAAGGAGAGGAGCAACACAGATGACTAAGTTAAGTTCAAGTTCACATTTATATTCTAACAATAAAAGAATGAAATTAAGTATAGTTTTTTCAGGACAGAACTGACAAATTAAAAAAAAAACAGACAAAATAAAAGTGTCAAGACGAAAACATAAAACAGCTTAAGTCCTCTTGATTTTCCCAGGAGACTCACATTTTTCACTGCCCTTTTCCTGTTTCCTCCCGGAGTCACAATTCTCCTGTATTTCTCCCAGTTTGTGACAAATTTTCACACTTTTTTCTTTTCATTATCACATCCTATTTCTGGCACTGTACAGTGTGTATAAGCCCCAGGGAGTCGGAGACAGAGGGAGAAATGGAGAATACTAGGAAAGAGAAATTCTCAAACAAATATCAGACATCCTGAGGAATTCCTGTTCTTCATGTAAAGATTAAGAGGAAAGGGCTACATGTTTTCTTAGAGCTGCCTAACATACAATTAAAAATATTTGTAAATTAAAGCTGCAACTATGCCGCTAGACGCCGACTGGTCAATTAGACGCTCAATTTTGACACATTTCGGACACCGCAGGCAGGTATTCAATGTCACTTCCTGTCTCCACTAAGTGGCACTATGACTATAACTCCTGTAGATGTGTTCAGGGCAGGACTCTGATCAACCATGTGAAGTTTGGTGCAGATTGGACCATTTATACCATAGTTATAGCAATTTTAATGTTTTATAGCCAGGCATCAAAACTCTGCCATGCCACGGCCGATAGTTAAATCTTTTAACAACTTTTGATGACAACTTAGTCTAGATGGCACCCACTGCTTTTAAAGTCATGATGAATTCTGTAGAAAGAGTTTGTTAAAATACGAAGCATGGAAAACGCCAAATTTCATTAATTAATAAAATAATAATAATAATAATGATCCAAGGAAATCCAATATGGTGCTCTGCAATATGGCCCTAAATATTCATTTTCTGTGTTGTTATTTGTAATTTGAAATGGGACTAGTTGAGGCTAAGACCAAGTGTCAGTTGTCGGTCATCTGCAGGCATCTGATTGCCAAAAAATGTTAACTTATTTTGTTATTTTCATTCTATAAAATTAACCAGAATGTGGGAAACAAAATCAAAAAATTACATGTTTTTCTGGGGGAGGACCTCAAGACCCCTTGTCTTTAGTTTCAAATTATTCCCTTTTTTTAGGTCTAAAGGTTGGAAAGCATGGCTAAAGTGTACGGGTACATGAAAGCCTGTTTTCAGATAAAGTGCATGTAACAGAGTAAAACAGATACAAGACACTGTATATGTTTACACAGAATGAATCACACATATGCAAAGTGTACATATGTACTTAAGTGTGTTTTCTTAAGCTTACTGGAGAGTTATTGTTCCCTTATTCAAACGTGATCATGCATAAATGTATTCCAAACCTCTTAACGTGTGACGGCTAATATGTCATTACAGATGCTGCTGAGACAAGAGGTAGAAGAGGAGGCAGCTTACTGGAACAAGGCTGCGTGTCTGCACTCCAGCACACTCTGTATGATACTGAATGTCACTGCTCACATCTTCCAACACCATAAACATTGATGAGACTACGCTAAAAATCATTTCACAGTTTGCAGTTTCCATCAAACCCTCTCTGCAATTTGCCCCCAGTCATGTACATCTCAATCCAGATAATGTGTTAATCTTCTCTACAGTGAGGGCAGTCTCTGGAGATCACTTGTCTATTTCATGGGTAGTTTCCCACAGAAACTAAAAGGGAAACACAGTAACCTAATTATTCTGAACACTTCATATTAGATATCACACGACTCTATACATGTATTATAACATATTGTCAAATCAATAAGTCATTTCTCGGGGTGTGTTGTAGCTACAAAGTGATTTGATATGATCGTCTTAATGGACCCAAATCTCATAAGTGACAATAAAAGAAAACTATGAACGCTGGCAAGAAAGCTGTGGTTAAAGTTGACTGTAAGAGCTATCACTCGAGTCTGGTTATGGCTGAAAGTATGAACTGGGGATGTAAATTACCTCTGTTTTGTTTTGTCTTTGCAAAGCACTGAATGTCTTAATTTGTTTATCTGCGTTGGAGATTTGTGAATGTTGACTTCTGCATATATGATGACAGTAAGTGACATTTATTTTTATTGTTAGTCTCCTCAAGTTCCCCAACTTCTGCAGTCTGAACTTTCATCACATTGTATAAATGTTACACTACTGCATCGGTACTCGATAGCACATATACTTGTGCACACTTTGTGAAGTGTCGCATCACAGAAGGTTGATGCAAGCGCCGAATTAAAAAAAATGAAATAAAAAAAAAAAGAGTCTTTGCACTCACTTGAAGAGGCTTTTGCCTTTTTGGAAAATAATTAATGTGCTTAATGGAGGTGAAAACCCTTTCTGAGGGAGCAAACATTTATCTCACATGGCTGATCAGCTCTTTCTGCTCTGACAGTCTCCTCATCGCTCCCATGTCTCTGTAATAGATCTGCGATTGCTCCACACAGATCTGATGTATCCTTCCTCACATGATACATTAAAGAAATGTTATAGTTTAATTGTGATTTCTACATTGTTTTTCACCATCTTGTTGCTCCCTCCTTTTCTTCAGTGGTGAAATGGTTTTCCAGCTGGAGAACTGGTGCTACTAACTGCTTATCTTATCTCCAACAACAGTTACACAACAGTAGTGGATAAAAACAATCATTCATTCTGATGTTGTTTTGGCAATTTACTTGAAATTCAGTTCAAATTTGCAGCAGGCCTACATTTGGATGGAAAAACGGCGAATGTTGGCATTAATTGTAACTCTAAGGACTGCTGTCTTATTTGACAGGATTAAAATGTTTCCACACCTTGACCTAAATTTACTGGTGATTAGAAAGTTTACATTAATAAGTAGAGAGCCGAGTGTTGAGCCTTGGGGAACACCACATACAATGTTTGCTGGTTATGCAGAGAGAAGATACGATGCATCCTGACCCTGATTTGGTAATGAAGGAGGATGTAATGGTCAGCAGTGTCACATGAACTGCGTCTTTAACAACTTGCTGCAGCAACATTATCAAATTATCTTGTATTTGACATATTTGCCTTGGTAGCACACATACCACAATAACTATTATCATGATTAGGGTTTCTTTCACATGCTGGGGCATTTTTTCAAACAGGATAGAGCTGATATATAGTCGTACATCACATCTCACTACTCTTTTGTTGCTGTAGCTCTCCAGTTCAGACCACAGTCTTATAGCAACCAAAAAACTTGATGATGATACTGATGATTATGCATGTTAGTTCAGCAACATGGATAAATAAAGCCATAATGTAACAATGCATTAGCAAGAAAGCAAATGTATTTATATAGCACATTTCATACACAGGGGCAATTCAGTGTGCTTCACACAGATAAAAAATGCATCCATATAGTAAATACAAATAAAAAAAGAAGAAAATATATAAAATAGTAATTAAAAGGGATCATTAAAAAAATAATAGACAAAAGAGATATAAGAGAGCTATAATAAAATCAGTGGAAATAAAAACACAATGCTAGTGACTTCAGAAAAACTGTCGACTAGAAACCTGCCAGTAGAGCTCAGGTGTAAACCATCACTCCCAGTGAGAGTGATGAGAGTTCTAGTTTTGGATTAAAGTGCATTAAGTGCAAATTTTAGGACTTAGTCACAGGCACATGAAAAAATAAAAGTTTTTAATGTGCACTTAAAAATTGCTACATTAGCTGCAAGTCTAAGCTCTTCTGGCACAAACAGCGTAACAGCTAAACGCTGATTCACCATGTTTAGTTTGGACTCTGGGCTGAACTAATAAACCAGAGTCCATGGACCTCAGAGCCCCACTGGGTTTATATTTACTGAGCATATCCATAATGTACTCTGGGCTTAAACCATTCAGGGATTTATAGACAAGTAGCAGCACTTTAAAATCTATTCCATAGCTGACAGGGAGCCAGTGCAGAGATTTTAGGACCAGTGTAAAATGATCAGGGCCCCGTTTCCTAGAGCCTTCGTAGCGCTACGTGTGTCATAAGTTGTATCTTAAGGTCTTCCTTAAGCTTACGGGCTGTTTCCCCAACTCTGGGAAACAGCCTGGGAGATCTTAAAATACAACTCATGATGCACGCAGTGCTACGAAGGCTCTGGGAAACGGGGCCCTGTTTGGTTGGTCTTTAAGACTTGAGCAGCAGCATTCTGGATGAGTTGCTTAATGGTACTTTTGGGTAGACCAGTTAGGAAACCATTACAATAGTTCACTCTACTGGAGATGAAATGTCTAAAAACACAAGACTAAAATGTCTAATGTGTTTTGTTGAGTTGACGTTACCTGACCTGTGAATATAATTTCTACCGAAGTTGTATCAGCTAGATTTTCTTCTGCAATGGTGGAAAACAACTCCCACAATCCCACGTTGCTTCATCACATCATCAAATTAAGTATTATGTCATTATTTTAATGTAGGAAAGGAAAATAATGAATACACTAATTCAGCAATTAACGAGCCGAATTCTACAAATGCTTTTGTTCAGTTATAGCACCTAGTTGGTTCTTGTTACTTGAGACTCATAATTTGGGATTCCACAAAAATTTAATTTACATAAGAGCTTAGATGGAACATTTTTCAATAAAACGAAAGATGATTACATAACCTGTCTCACTGCAGCCCTGAGAATCACCATATTCCTTTGGTTAAGTCTGGCCAAGCTGGCTTATCCAAACAGTACCTTTTTTTTTGTCCCTTTGTGTTGTTCACCATACAGAGGTTCAAGAATGAAGCTCTACATACAAAAGATGTTTACTATCATGATCCTGCTTCTGTTGAGATTTATTTGTGAGGATTAACTGTTTAGTGGTTGATCTGGGTTTAGAAAGTACATAAATCAGTGTTTATATTTTTTATTTTGGGAAGATATATGAAAACACCAAACGTGGAGCTAAAAGATATGAGGTATGAAGACGGGCTGAAGAGAGGAATAGGAGTAAATGAGGGTGCAAAGCATGAAAAGGAGAGTCAGTCAGTTTGCTAGCAGTGGAGACTGGATGTCTCCAGGCTTGTGTATTCTCCGCTTTGGGGATTTGCCCAGGAAGTGGAGCGAAGAAGACAATAATGAAGAAAAGCAATGAGGAATGGTGCGGCACTCTTCTGAAATATCAACAAACTGATGATCCCGCATCTGTCTGCAGTCACAGAGAGAAACGGCGCACTTAAAAAACACAGTCAGATTATATTAAATGTGATTTATGTCATTGTAATGTGCTCTGCTTACATTTAGTCAGTTTATTTCACTTTGTTTTCTCCCCATTCATGCCTACTTACAATTTCATTGCGGAGGAGAGTGACATTATGGTGTAACCCCACAAAGTCTTTCTGTCTTTCTCGCTCTGTGTTTGTCTCCCCTGGGATGTTTTTGTGGGATCATATTGTCACATTGCTGTGTTCATCCCTGGGTGCTTTAGTTTCAGAGTGACAGCTCAATGCCTTGTTCTTCAAACCACAAAAACAGTGAATTGTAAACAGTGACTTTGGAGGTTCACAAAAGCCTCCAGCAGAATGGTATGTGTCTTACACAGACGCTTGCCTTTTTCTTACAGTGTGAACGCGAAGCAAACACACCAAGTGTCTGTGGTAAAACACCAGGTCCACAAGCTCAGCTATTCCAAGAGCTTTTGACCATATCCCAAGTCCTTCTTTAGCAAATGGAGCTTGCTCAAGGTTTTTACTGTCAGATCTGTGTGCACCTCATAAGGACAGAACCTCTCCCCTCGAGAGCAAAACGGGGGGTTTATTACATCACAAGGACTATAGGTCAAGAGACTGAAAGCACATCAGTCGTGTGGATGAACACCAGACACCGGTCACAGCACTGACAGGGAAGGGGTCATCGTAATCGATCCGGAGGAAGATCAAGGAGGTCGCTCACATCTGATGTCAGAGGCCGGCCTTGAACAAAGCAGAGGTTATGATCTCTTCTCTCATATAAAACCACCTTTTATTATGTGACAGGTCCCATACTCAGATATGTGTCCCCGAGGTCAAGTACGAATCCTCAACCAAAGAGCTCAGTCAAACACAACTGGGTGATTCTCCTCAGTTAACCTCTACAGGATATATATATACCATAATGACCATGATGATGACTCATGTTTTCTTTCTTTGTTGTCTCTGACTGCTGGAAGGACACAGAAGGGGTTCATGGTTTCTGCTCAATGTCAGTCACTTTATATGCAACCCATCTGTCAACGCTGACCTCCTATGGTTCCTTTCAGCAGCCGTCAATCTGATACCTACGTGACGGAACAGATATGCTTCTGTTTTAATACAGTCAATATTTGCCGTCTACAGTGGCCGCTAAAAGGCTTAAGATTAATGCACAGTTAAAGGGAAGGTGATCCAATGTACACATCTGAATCTATTTACAGTGAATGTGAAACAAGTCGTTGTTGCTCCTGCTGATCCTGTCTCCTTTCTGCGTCTGTCTCTTTCTCTCCAGGTGTGGCTGCTCAGAGTGATTGAGGCACCAATAAAGAGGAGGAGGGGACTGCAGCTCACTTTCCCTTCCACTCTCCAGGCTGACAGCAGCTGCTGCTGCTGCAGTAGTTTTTGTTGTAGTTGCTGTGTGACCTTATGTAGCTTTTTGTTTTTTGTTTCATTTTATTTCCACTTTTCTGTTGGGTCCAGTAGTCCAGTTTGCGTGGCTTTGTTTCTGTTGTTTAGGGTTTAGTTTGGTTGTGTTAGGGTCTGACAGAGGTGACTTCCCTTCTTTTGTTCTTTTTGGCTGACCTGTCAGTGTTTAGTCAGTTTGGGAGGGGGTTTGAGTTAGTTAGATTCTTTTTAGGTTTTGGAATTGGTCACCATACTTCCTACCTGCCTCAACTCGTGTTTTATTATGTCTAACTTCACAAGCTGTTTTGGGGGTCGTAACAGTTAAATATAAAAACTTTTGTGGTTCCAGAGAAAACTGTGCAAAATCTGATAATCTGCCTCAAGTGATGTCACTTGAGTTGATTCAAGTGACATCACATCTAGACTAAGGCACTATTTGGAAAATTTACAGTGCATGATCTAAAGTGCGTGGTGCATGTGAATTTAGGCAGTGTACAAGTTTAACTACATTTCTCAGTAACGTGGTTGTAATGTTGCTGTTTTCTACATCAAATAGCTTTTCAGTAGTGAAGCTACTTTAGTGATCAAATAACGCGGTAACATCCACAGAAGCTACATTTCCCCACGCATTTCTAAACCTTAAATGCATCTCTTCCATGTGACGTCACGTACCTGCCCTCCTGCTGATGTCCGCCATAAACTGGATATAAAAAGCTGCCTACAAATTGTCTGATGCAGCGGGGCGGGATGGAAAGAGCGCAGCAGGAGATAATGGCAGAGGAGGGGTAGAGACGTGTACATCTCGTGAATCTCCATGACCAAACCTTAACAAGTTCATGTTACTTATCGAGTCCTCACAGAACAGTTACACGTTCCAGTGTTTACTGTGCAACCCTAAAAGAAAGCTCCTGTCAACATCCAAGATGTCCAGCAAATTTAAGGACACACATTTAGGTATTTCCCGAAGTTAACACAACAATCGCTAGCTAAGCTAATCATCACAACTCAGTCAGCAAACACCAACAGCTAGTGTGGGTGTAGGGGTGTGGGTGGGGGGGTGCGGGTGTGGGTGTGTGTGTGTGTGTGGGGGTGGATGTGTGTGGCAAATGGAGACGCTGAACTGACCCTGATTTTGAGTATTTCTATGTGCACAGTAATGTCACAGCTGCAAATATTGTTAATATTTAAGCAGCAAAACTATGAACTGTCACAAACTTGACGAGACCGGGGAAACGCTCCATCATTTTTTAGCACTCTGATGGAAGACTGGATTTACGCAACCACTTTACTCAAACAGATGCAAACACATCCTGTCCTGTCTAATGTCAGATTTAGACAATGGCGCAAATTGCTTTCTGCTGCCTCAAGATAGCAACGCACCAGCAATGCACCTGACCACAGCACATTTTAAAGACCAACACACACATGTAGTACACTTTGTACTTACAGAAAGTGAGTGCTGGGTGAGAAAATGACCACTGTGTTGGTCAGAAAATAGCAATGACAGCTGAGCTGAGCTGTGCGCCGCTTCAGACAGAAAGCGAAGGAGATTTTCATCTTGTGTTACTCACAGGACTTTGACTGTGGGATCACTTTGGGAACAGCCAGAAGTGAACAAGGGACCGGTTAACAACTAGTGAACACCAGCAGGTGTGGGTGTGGGTGTGTGTGTGTGTGTGTGTGTGTGTGTAGGTGTGTGTGTGTGTGTGTGTGTGTGTGTGTGTGTGTGTGTGTTCAGTTCGGCATCAGACTGAACTCAGCACTCACCAGACTAATTTCTGTCATTTCCCTCCAGTCTGTTTTTCTTTCCCCCGTCTCCTTTCTGTACATTCATGAAGGAACATTAAAATACAAATTTCTCACTTTCTGGCCCCTGGCTCTCTCATCCAAAGCACCCATCCATGAATTTTGTGTGTATTCACATCTTTGCATCAACTTTGTACGTAAGCAAAAATAATTGCTCCACTTTCTGTCTGAACAGCGTCTTAAAATGATAAATGTCTGTGGTTGTAAGGTTAGAAAGATGATACTTTACCAGACCTCTGTAGCCCACTGCTTAGCACAACACACCTGATATCTCTTGTTCTGCTCCGGCAATCTCGATACTTAAAAAATACAGTCCAGTGTTACAGAAGTGCATCGCTAAATTGGTGGATCTTTAGCATAAATGAATGCTGACTGTATCTCATGTAGACACTGACTGAGGCCTGCTCCTCCTGCACTGCTGCAGCTTTAGATATGCAGCTTGTGTAGAGTGTCAAAGAGTTTTCGCAGCAGTATAACAACATCACACTTCTACCAGACTTCGCCCTGAATGTAAACATTTTGGGTTTTGCACTTTCTGAACAAACAGCCAGTGTCACAGGGGGTGAAGCATCATCTGTTTCACGTTCACTGTCTTTCCACTGCGAGACTGACATTTACATTTACTTTACAATTCAGTGTGATAACACCTTTACACTCTCAGTTGTGACACAGTGTGTTCCTGTAAGATCATGTAAATGCATACCCATACATATTAAACACACAAATGGATGTTTCGGTCATAATGCTGCACTTAAATGCTGTGTCTCTCTTGAGTCATAGATTTTTGTTGATATATTTTCCCCTGGACTGTTTTTAGACATTTTGTTTCTGCAGGATATGATACTTAGTGTGTCTCTGTCTCCCTTTCTCTCACAGTATAGGCTACCTTTTTAGAAGTTGAAAATGTATGAAATGAGTGTAAGTTAGTTAGCAGGTGCTTCAAAATTCTAATATAAACCGAGCAAATATGTGAGTGTTAAAAAAGGCTTTCACAGCAGGTGTGGAAGTGAAGCAATTTAAACAAGACAAAGTTCATTTTTATTCCTTTGTGTTCAGCTGCTTCCTTATTTTCATTATGAAAAGGTCATTGATAATTAATCACCGATAGCTTCACATAAAACTCTTGAATTTCTTTCATATGGCATCATTTGCATAAAACTCAGACAAACAAATCTGTCCAGAACTCATTAAAGTTGGATAAACATTGTGCTAAAAGTAAAAGGGGTGATTGCATTCTTGACATGAGTGCTAGATTCATTATGTATAATTCATTACAGTATTTTCTGATAGAAAGCATAATTATAACCCACTGAGAATTATAGTTTATGAAACTGTGAACTTTGGATGAATACCTTTATGAGCTTTGAATGCTTTATGTGTGTTTACAGTGCAGCCGGGCCCCTTCAGTTTGGCCATTATACCCCTCAAAAAATGACTTGCTCTGCAGCCACAATGTTCGTGTTGTGCTGCCCGAACTGCCCCAACTGACTTCACTATTTTCTCCTCTGCCTCTTTCCTGTTCTCACTACGTTTCTTAGACACCAGTGTCTTTGGCTGACATTCTGATTGGGCAACATCATCACTTTAACCAGTGGTGGGTTCAGTTTCGAGCCTGGTGTGAACCACATTAAGCCCAACGTTACTCTACAATTCTGTGGTTTGTCCTGCAGACTGGTGTCTCTGTTAACAGTAACAAACAGCTAAATCTGTGATACATATGCTTGTCATTGTGCTGCTGGATGTGCTGTCTCTCCTATGGAAGCCTGTTACCACTAAATTGGAAAAAATAAAAGATCCTGTCAGTCATTATGATGATAATCACTCAAATTAATGAGTTAGTACACCAAAATTATGACTTATTATCTCAAAATAATGTTAGTGTCTCCAAATAAGGAGAAACTTTGTCGTCATTATTCAGTTACTATCTTGATTAGGTTTTTCACTATTTTAACCACTCATTAGTTTAAGGTCATAAGATATTATATATTGCACACTATTCAGCATGATGTCATTAGATAGACTGACCTCCAGTATCCCTGTATTTTATAGAAAATCACAGACTGCCAACTTTGATGTAACAAAAATGTTGTGGTCGGTTCAGACTTTGAATGTTATGTGCAGCTCATGGCTGCCTCTCATGCTTCCTCCGAAAATGAACATTTATAAAGATAAAGGATGGAACACAATAATCCCTTGTACCATAATCAAAACGGGAATTCAAACAGAAAGCCAGTTCAGATGTCAACAGGATGATGTACTAAGCCCATAAAGGAGACCAGCGAGGAGATCAGACTCGGCTGTAAGGTCATAAATCTACAGGACCATCGGAACAGCGGCACACATGCCACCAAATGTAAATATATAGTTCTGAATGTATGAGTGCAGGTATGTCAGTGGGGTTGTCAACTGGCCACGTTAAACTGAAAAATGCCCCCATCAGGTCAACCTTAATGCCACTCTTCCCAGGGATCAATATTTAACTCTTTCCACCACCATCAGCTGGTTTGAATGGAACACTCTGTTGCCATAGCAACTTCTACTGACACACTTCCACAGCAGTTTAACCGATATTCTTATTTTGTCAGATTTTAGCTAATTTTGATCACAGACAGTGAAATAAATAGTTGGCTGAGCATTCATGACATCAGCCACAGGTTTCTGTAATCTGAACTCACGGTTAATTAAAACCTGGGCAACGAGATGGAGCGTGACCGAGCTGAGGTGACCAAATGTGACAGCTGCCTACAGCGGCTAGCAATTTTTGATGGCACCGACCTGTCACTCAAAGCGGATCTGGCCATGATTCTGCATCAGTTCAGGCCTCGATATGATTTAAATGGGTAAGTGACATAATATTGTGGAGTATACAGTTGTCATGGAGGAGAAAATTAACTATACCAATACCATTTTTGGTACCAGTTTGTCAAGTGACCACTCATGAAACTGCAGTTTTTGACTCTTTTGCGTTGGCTTTATTTTTCAGCCCCAGAGGTTGCTGCTTGATTTCAACATCCAATCCCCAAATCTATTGGTACATTATCTACCTGTGTTTGTTTCAGCTTTTTCTACTAAATTATTAATTTAGTAATTATACTTGTCCTCTTGTGGACTCTATGTCTTCTTGATTAATAACTGTGCTGATGAGAGTAATGACTTTGATGGCTACAAGTGACACGGCCTGGAGTCATATAACTTGGACCCAAGTCAGACTCAAGTCATCTTGGAGTTATGTGGTATCGAATCAGTGGATTGATTCTGGGGCTGGGTATGGACTCAGATTTCCCAGATCAAGTTGATATTCCACTTATAATACCAATTTTGCCTGGATATGAAAGAAATTCTCAGAGAAATAGATTTTCTCTCTATTGTTAATGATGTGATTAGCTTGCGGAAATTTGCCTTGCCAAGTGATAAGCTAACTGACTAGCCCAGCTAGCGTGCCCTGTACTGTGAATACACAGTTAACTTTATCGCTACAACAGTTTAGTATTCACACAGTCACACAGAGTCTGCTGATCTCATTTTACAGCATCAGTATCAGTAACAAGTCATAGATATGCCGCAAAGAGCTGAAATACAATACATCTCCTGCCACAAGATCTCGCGCCAAAGACTGTTCATGTAGGACTAACAGGGATAATACTGCATGTATTAAAAAGAGCGATTTGGGGATTTTATCGATAAATATCAGACCATGCAAAGGAAAATAATTTCAAATTGAATATGATCCATTTAGACTCGCATACTCTTCAATAACAATAGTAACATTTTAAGCAGTATCAGTCCAATATTGGTATCGGTATAAAAACAACTTGGGACTTGATTGCAAAATTTTGAGACTCACATGGGATTTGAAAAACGATGACTTCTATCAGAGGTCCCACCTCTCCAAACAGTATTTGATGTCTTTTCTTTGTTGCTGTACTTATTCATTGTATGGATTCCATGTCGTCATCATCATCATGCCTCTATGGCTGGTAATGTCAGTCTGTCCATCACTTCGGTCCAAAATCTCAAACTATTTGATGGATTGCCTGAAAATATACATGCACACTCCTCAGGATTGTTTGAAGTAGCTTTGGTGTTCCCCTGACCTTTCCTGAAGTGCCACCATGTTGTCAATATTTCAGTTTGTCCAATACATGGGTTCATGACCGAAAAACCTGCAAAAATAATTTCTGTTTCATAAGTCTTGGCTGTACTTTGCCTCGCGAAGCCCCCAGCGTGGCTGTAGGCTGTTTTGATACAGTATGTTTGGTCTGACTCTTGTTTATGGTCTCATTCCTGTCTGAGATAAATCACTAACATTGCATTTGTTGTTCAATACTGTTGTTTTCACTGTTTCACAATTTGCTTCCAACAAAAATCTCACAGGGTTTTCTTCAACTTTTAATCATAGTGTACATAAACACACAGATGAGGACAGGAGTGTGTGTGCTGTCACCCCAGAACCGTATCCCTCTTCTCAACAGCAATGGAATGGCTGAAAATAACCCATTCTTTATTTCAGAACACAAAATCAGCTGATTATCCGTGTCTGCACTTTCTGTACTATCACACAGTGACCACTGTCTACCTCAGATATAACACTGATAGTCTTTTTTTTGATCCTCGGCCACTTTTTAAAATCTCTTTTCAGCCAAAGCAATCATGGTGACAAACAGTAAAACTACTAGCATGCTGCAAGTCAACAAATGCTGACAAACAGACAAACACATTAACAGGTTAATAAATCGATAGAACAAGCACACTGCAGCAAGTGTTCACACAGCGATTCTTACTTAATAACACTCCAGGGTGGCTACCCGAGCAGCTCTGTGCCCCTGTCAGAGGACCTCCTCCTCAGTTATTCTGGCTCACAATGCTGCTGCTGCTGAATGCCCAATTCACCCGCTAGTGTTAAAGTGGACTACAAACCTATTGCAACCAGTTCCCACAGGGCAAAGCCTGGCCTTCCAAGCTAGCTGGTCCAACCCCAGCAACAACTCAGCATACTGAGGCTCCCCCCCCCCCCCCCTTTCATATGCCTTCCACACTCCTTATCACTCAAAATCCCATGTGAACTCTACAAAATATAGCCCACAATCTGCTGAGCCTCTGACCACAGGCTCGCTTCATGAATTACAGTAAATAAATGTTTCTTACCGAGATAAGTCCAGCCTGCTGACGAAGCATGCTTTATGATATGATATACCCCTACAAGTACAGCTCAGTGGTGTTGTAAGTTGGTGTAGTTTATAAGGGCAAAGATTTAAGCTTGTAAACACTAAATGTGTGTTTATGGACTACAGCCCAAATGTAAAGCGCCTCTGATCTGGTGCATGATACTGGTTATGTGCTGGTAGTAATGTGTAATTTGAAATGAAGCTTTGGCTAAAGTTCAAGAACAAACATCCCTTCTCCACTCCGTCAATGTCCCTTCCATCAGAATCGACTAATGATTTGTCAGCCTGCATAAAGTTGCAAAAAAGGAAAAAAAAGCAGCATCTGACCGCACACTGCTCACAAAACTCAGATTGAACTGTCAAACTATGCGATCAAACACAGATTAAGATTATTACTGCACTGCCTAGGTCTCCCTTAAAATATTTTTAGAAACAGTTTAGTGCACTGCGTAGCTGTAATATGAGAAAAATTGTAACCAGGTGGTCGCCATTTTATGTCATGCAAACTGTCGAACTAGACACTGCTTGCTTTTTTAGATTATTTTTTGGGCTTTTTGCCATTATTTGGGTAGGGACAGCTCCAGGTATGACAGGAAATGGGGTAGAGAGAGGGGGGGTGACACTCAGTAAATAGGTCGCAGGCAAGAGTCTAACCAGTGACCGCTGCAGAGGACCACCAGACTCAGTATGTATGGCGTACGCTTTACCAACTGAGCTGTAGGGTTGCCCGCCGCCAAAACTAGGCTGCGCTAATCAAATATGGATCAAGATGATGTTACAACATTGTCTATTTCTCACTTAAAATGTTTTAGAAACATATTCTAGCAAGTAACTGTTTACTGACATTCAGTGAGTGGTTGAATGTTGTAGGACCATATTGCACCTTTTAAATGTATATGACGTCATTATCAATTAATAGCTTTATTATCATAAAGGCAGATTGTAAACCACCTGAGGCAAATTGTGATATGCAGTTTAGGGCAATCCAAATAAAATTTGACTTGACTCAACAATCAAATGTTGTTAAATCCTTATTGGTGACTGAAGTAGATGACATCACACCTTTATAACTGAGCCCATCATCAGTACAATGAGAAGAGCACAGACGAACCCACAGAGATGCAGAAATCGCGCACGTGAAATAACAAAAATTGCTCCAACTATGGCAAAAAACATTGTGTTCATGTACAATCACATCACTCGTATTACAAAGCAAATTGGTAATAATAGAACCTCAAGATCTTAGAATATTGCAAACAAACCTCTTCACAGGATTTTCCACATGGGAATCCTCCTCTCGTATCTTCATTGGCCTTCATCTCATAAAGAGGCTTTCCTTGATGAGGTCTAATCGTCCAAGTCTCTGCTGCTAACCTCTGAAGATATTGTGACACACTTTGAAATGATCCCTCCTTATTGAAATGCTTTTTTATTGTGCTGTTAATTATGGAGTTGGTGCTGAAGCTGTAACCTAACTGTAATTCAAATCATTTTATATTTGCTTCATTAAGCTAAGGATAATCAGATGGGAGTTTAATAGTAATGTAATGCAGTAGTCATTTAACTAATGGTAGCTTCATTAGTGCTCCACTGGTCAGGGAGTATTTTATTCAGCAAGATTAGAGACTTTGCCAGATACCTGTGAAAAAACAGTGCTGTATCTCTGTGATATTCATTATGTAGTGACTACGTCCTTCAGCTGCTACTGGCTGCTAATTGGGCTACATTTTTTTTTGTACTTGGAAAAACGGTATCCAGTCTTTACCACTTTATATATTTATTCCTTTACTTGTGTCTATAACTTAATATCCATCACTTCCAATACATTTCCAAACCATGTTAGAGGTAGAATATATACAATTTCTCAGCTGCTGTTTGTAAATGCAGCAGAAAGTTGATTGTTGAGTGTCATTCCCAGGAGGTTTAGGGTAGGTAAAGCGTCCTGAATACAGCAAGAAAATGAGAAAATAAGAAGGCGCAGGTGGAGGATGGGGTCTCTGCAGATACAGTCGCCACCACACACTTCTGGTGTGTCGTTGGTGATGACTAGAGGGATTATTTTTGTATGAGTCTATGCATTGCCTTTTAGGCAAATCCTGCATAGATTGCCTTAAAAACAAATACAGCTACAATGTTCACTTCCTCCCAGTTAGGAACACCTGTGAATTTTAGACAAAAATCAAACACATGGCTCCTACACGTGATGTAAACCAAAATATGAAAATTATTGTTTAGGAACTTAAAGAAAAAATCTGTAATATATTTCCTGTACTGAGTTATAAAATGACCATGATTATATAAAATGCTCAGTTGAAATACTGGTTTCTCTGATAACAGCGCTACAGCCAGCATCTTCTCCTTTGAAATTTCTATTCAGGGCCGGAAGAACTGGTTTTGTCTGCCTGTTTCCATTTATTCAAAAATGAGCAAGTGTCTGTTTACGAGTTGTAAAAAAAATCATAAATGGCATTTTAGACAGAGTGGATGTGGAAGAGAAAATTATTACTTAAAAGTTTTGAAGCTTGTCTGTAGAAAGGTGAAGCATCAATTGAACATACAAAAAAAGCCATTCAGCATCTTAAGCCTCATTTAATAAAAGATTAGAAGAGCTTACATCACTATGTTCTACTTTTCATTGTAGTTTGTCCGTCTGTTGTAAAAGAATGTAATTTAAATTTTAGTGTTGCAATGAGTGATTGCTTAATTTGTTGAAATACTTAATAAAATAAAACTAAAAACAATTTATTACAGTTCATACTCCTGCAGGACCTCACTTCAAAGGCAGTAAAGGGCATTAAAGGGTTGAAAAGTACTGGTGTGCTGAGCCACTGTGAACACACCGTGGGTTTATTGTTGCTGCTAATTGTGTTGATGTTCCACTTTCTGTATGGAGCCACTGTACTGCAGGTGGTTTCCTTTAATATTACATGTAAATCAACTTGTCAGTGCCATTGTTCTGCCTAATTACTACATGTTATTATGTGATTAACAAACAGCTCTAAGTGCAGACAATCTCTTATGACTTCATGCAAAGTAGGAACTTATTGTTTAATGCAAATTCAAATTTATCACTCTGCATTCTGAAATTCTTCCAGTGAACTTAATCAAAATCACTGCCAAGCCATACGGGTCCCCACGTAACGATGCACACAAAAAGCACTCGTCTATCGCGCGCAAACGTACTGTCAGATTCAGAGAAAAGGACAGCGAGAGTGTGCCTAGAAGATAAGGGCTGACCTCACAGGGCCAGGGCTGACGTGAAGGAGCTCTGTCAAAGAGCCAACCATGTGGAGAAGAAAGCTGCTAGTATTTCTAGGTCACAGAGACCATGTGAGTGTGCTCCAAGCTCCTTCAGCTGGACTGAATGATTTATTACTCAGTCAAGAGTCAGGAACAGAGAGAAAGGAGGGTAGCAAGGAAATAAAATATGGGAGGAAATCAAGAAAATGGAAAAAGCGAAGATAAAAATAAATGAAATTTATTCATACACAATGACATCTTTAATAAATGCTATAATGTGCTGTGTGGAAAAAGGAAAAAATGAAAGAAAATTCAATAAGAAAAATGTTTGCATGTGTCTGTGTGTTAGAGAGAGAGATGTCACAAAATAGAGTAAAAAAAATGTCAAAAGAAAGAAATTAAATGGAAGAAATGAAAGAAACAAAAGACATCTGGGAAGAATTAAAATAAAGTGTCAAAAACAAAATGGGAAAACAAATTAAGCCATACAGGAGTACAACAAGAAATTGATTACAAAAAATGCTTTCAAAGAAAAGTCTTAGGGGAACATTCAATGGCAGAAAGTCTTTGACAGGCATAATCAGGTTGAAAGAGCTACCCGCAGATTTTAAACAGCCTCCCACTGACACATCTGCAGGAGGTGAATGCGATTTCATTTTATTTCCACGTATAAAATGCAGAGGAAGTTCAAAAAAACAGCATAGAAGAGAATAAAAGTATTTGAAGCTAAAACTCAAAGTGTTTGATTCCTATGACTAGCATTACAGCCCACTGTGTGGGTGGTTTTGAAAAAATGCCCAGAAATAAATGCATTACACTCACCCTTCAAGCTAAACCTATTAAACTAGTCAGGACCATAAAATTCTGCAACAATGATTTATCTTTCATAAAACCACACATCACACATGATCATTCACGCAGTCCACATTTCTATTCATTCTGACCAAGTGACAAACTTTGTCTTTGTAAAGAAGTACGACTTAATGACTACAAATACAACAACATGTTCCTTTAAATAGCTTCATAACTATAAAATTTAGGGTTTTATGATAGTAAGCATCTGAAAAGTATTAGAAATTAGTTTTGAGTTAGTTAGTTGATTTGCTCTGATATTTATTACAGAAATTATCCAGTTAATTCAGTAAACCAGTCATAGTGAAATATACTTTAATAAATCAGTTCAAGCCATTAGACAAACTGTCAGATATCAACTTTGTCCAGCTACATCGATACACCTCTGTCATCATCATCATCATAGCTCATGGACCACCTGGTAGCCATGACAACCAGGGTCAGGTGCTCTTCTTCAGCTTGTAAAATGTCACGCAGTGATCTCTTAGTTGTGTTCAGGTAGCCACCATCACAGTTTATAAAACAACCTGAGTTAATTTATAAAATTGATATGCTTTTAATTCATTAAACTGTTCTTACACTTCATTAAACTTTTCATATTCCCATGTTGTTGACATTCATTCATGTTATGTTAGCAACATACTCATACTGCATACTGTCAGAAACGGTACACAACAAACAAACATACTATTACAAAATTGAGGCAACTCATGTTTGAAGACTCAAAATAAACCATGAGTCAATAATATTCCAACAAAACTGATCTGGTTACAGTGGCAAAGGCCCAGTGGATCCAATCCAGTAAACTATTCAGTCTAAAAAACGTGATTTCTATCAGCAAAGACAAACAACCGGCACAAACCACCGGGCAGATGCTTACTCTTCTGCTTATATGCATCAAAATCCACAGCAACAGTATAAACATATGTACTCATGTAGAAGGCTGGGATTCTTGTTTTGATTGAAGCCGACCAGTAGAAGGTACAACCAGCACTTCAAACCAGCAAACAAACAATTACTATATAGATAATATTTTTATCTACACCTTGTCAATCACAAGGTGTAGATAAATGGAAATTATGTGGATATGTTTACCACTTACCTGTTGATTTTGAATGTAAAAACCGCATAAAGGTAATACTACTGGAAGGCTTTGCCCTGTGCAGAAGCTGCACAGGCAAACCTTTCATTTTGCTCTCTGTGTCATTTTGGAGAGACGATGCAGGTACAGACGGGCTTTAAGGTCACCTGAAGGACACTGGAGGACTCTGGCCTCTGAATTGGGACAAATTGCAGACCTCGGGTGAACAGAAAGCACCGCACGTTCTCCTGGCTTTGTCCACCTACATATTTTATGTTCTTACTTCAACTGGGCTGCAGACATCCAGAGCCCTAAATAAGCAGACTACACACATCATCTGTTGCTAGGTAACCAGAAGCCAAACTTTCTCTAACTACTTTCAATACATAAGTGACTGCCATAACCAAATGGCACCAGTTAGTATCTAATTAATTTTTGTAATTATTTTGTCCTCCAATTATTTGTTCCACAAAAACCTCCCTTGGCAAAGGGTTGGAAAGCTGTATCAGAGTCGTGTGACTCTAATCACATTATATATACTGGGAGCAGACTTTTAGAATAATTAACCTCATGTTAATTAGAACACACCTCTAAATGGAGTAGACCTGAGTTAAACAGGCACTGGAGTGGATGAATCATGGTGGCTTTGTGATCACACAGACGGAGCTATAATACAAGCTCTTTATTAAAAAAAACCCAAAAAACAATGAATAACCTACCAAACCATATCTTTGGCACTGATAGTACAAGGTGCTGCAGCAAACGTTGAGTAAGATTTCTGCTGAAACAGGGGCTTTTCCAGCAGGCTTGTGATCTGTTTCTTTAATTCTATGGAGCCCCTCACCCATGGAGCTGATTCATCAGGCTGCAAAGAAAAAACATGAATCACGGTCACCTTAATGAATCGGATTTTTAGCCATAATATCCAATTCAGTGCAATTCCAAATAGCTATACACACACATACACACAATCAATAAGAGCAAAAAACACAGCTTTTAAATCATGTCTTCAAACCCATATTTATAGACTTACTTTTATGTGTTGTCGTCTCTTTTTCATCTATTTAATTTTATTCTTTTATTTGTGTTTACTTAAATTGACATTACATGATGTTGTCTTGTTCCATTCCTTATATTATTTATATTGACTCAGCAACATCGTGTTATGCCTCCGTAATCTCCTCCATCTATATTTTAATTTATTCTTATTGTCATGTTTTTCTTGTTTTACTTTTTGTGTCATTTGCTTGTGTTTTAGTTTTACATTAGTTTTAGTTTAATTTTGTCTCGCTCTTGTTTGGCCTTCTGTTGTTATTTCCCCTCCGGTGTAACCTGTTCTTTTGCTCTTTTGCTTTGTCTGTCAAAGCATTTTGTAAACTCAGTTTTTAAAGGTGCCACATAAATGAAGTTATCATTATTATTATATTATTAACCTAACCAAATGTAGAGGCTATAGGGTTTAAAACTATATGTAGTCTAAATGATATATGTGCCAAATTTTTGATGATATGTTCACCTTTTCCTAACATTCAAAGCCTTTACCCCATAACGTAATTACATATTTTGCATCATATCTCCTGAACCAAACCAGTCTAGCCGAGGTTCTCAGATACTGTGATTTCCTTCTCATGTCACTAAAATTCACCTGAACAGTTTATGATGTTGTATATGGTATCACTGTATTCACTAAAAATCAAAACATAGGGGTAGACATAACTCATCTGTGTTATGATGCAAAATACAAACCCCAGTTCCAAAAAAAAGTTGACAAACAGTGGTTTGCAAATACTTTTTGAATTGAATACAGTACAAAGACAATATATTTAATGTTCAAACTGATATCCCTTACTGTTTTGTGAAATTTCAATCATTAAATCTGAATTTGATGCCTGCAATGCATTTAAAAAAAAGTTGGGACAGGAGCAACAAAAGTCTGGGAGTTGTTGAAGTTGAAGTTGCAGAATGCTCACAAATGAAAAAGTTGTTCCCAGGATGTGGTTGAGGGTCACCACCTTGTGGAAAAACTGTGAGGACAAAATACTCCAACAGCTTAAGAACAACATTTCTCAACATACAGTGAAATTCAACATTACTCATAACCTTTGACCCCTCAGACAGCACTGCATTAAAAACACACATTACTGTATAAAGGATACGACATGGGCTCAGGAACACAAACTGTTGGCAACTTTTGTCATTCCGTCTTTAATTCACATTTTAAACAATGTCCCAACTTTTTTGGAATTCGGGTTCGTACATAATTCATTTGTGGCTGAAAGAAAAATGGCTGCCATGGCTGCCACAAGGCATTTTTGTGACAGCTCCATTTCTGAAAATGCTCAGGGCCCCAAACCGTACAAGTGTCCCAAGCTTCCTGCTTTTTGGAAAAAAGTGAACATTATTTTGACATATCACTCAGACTAATGTAAAAATTCTGGGTGCACTTAAAGTGTGAGAAGGTCAAAAACTCCAGCAACACTTTTTAATATGAAGAAGAACTTTCTGGATAGAGCAATGTGTTTCGGCTTTTGGTCTTCATCAGGGTCATTACAGTTCTTGCTTGAGTTTGTGACCTTTTCAGACTTTTTTTCGCTTCTTCATGCACTCTGGAAGAAGGTGAAGTTGTGTCAGAAATCCCTTCTCTGCTTCTACTGTACTTAAAGTGAACTTTTCAGCTACCTTTAGACCTCTGCTTGTACCGCTGGTTTTATTTTGTTTGTCATGCTCTAATTTCTAAAATTTATAGTTTCATTATTCAACTTGTGATGGTTCAGTTCAAGACCTAAAACCCATTTCTCATTATTTGTTAGGACATTTTCAAACCTACACTGTATGATCCTGTTGAACTAGTTTATTATCCTTCTGGTACAATTTGTTTGGTTAGATCTGAACACGGCAAACACACTCAGGTATTAAAACTAAAACTGCACCAAAAGCCTTAAGAGGATTTAGTCTTGGTGTAATCTCAAATTCTAGATGGTTTGTTTTGTAGTAGGAACACAATCCAAGCCCGTCTGCCCGAGCTGCAAGATGTACTGTGCAAGTCTGTGCTCAACATCTCTTGTCGATAAGACGATTGTGAGGACCTTCCTCTGTTTTCTGTCTTGCTTCTTCTCCAGAAACATCAAACAAATGATTTGTTTGCAGGTGTCTTTTAGTGAGACAAGTTTGTCTGTGTGAAAAGAAACCAAACTGGCCTGGCGATGCCAGACTTATTGGCAAATGTGTATTTTTATGTGATATCTCTCAGTTCATTTTAAATTTACAAAACAACACATGCAAGTCGGAGAATTGCTTGGTCCATTTTCGAGCAGGAAAATAGCGTTGGTCTAGTCACAAACTTAATTTGTTTCTTAAATTACTAAAATGTGTTTCTGAAAACATTTCAGGTAAGAAATAGGCAATGCAGTAACAGAAATTTAGTTTGACAGTTTTGTGTTTCGTGACCTGGTGTACTGCGCTCAAAACCTGTTTGACTTTTTAAATATGAAAAATACGAACCAGTGACACTCCTCTAACAGTCATCGTACAGAAGGTGGCCCATATTAAATAAATGGTTGTGATTGGTCCCACGAGGACCAGGACGGATGGAAATCTGTCTGAACTGAAGGGTGACGAGACGAATCTGCCAGAGCAAATACAACATGAGCTCGCAGATTTGTCTGATTTGGACCCGGGCAAATGAACTGTTGGTTTGAAAACATCCTTAAAAATCCTACATGGTACATTTACTCATGATTTAGTTGTATTAGGAGAGGAAGAATGCCAAAAGCACTATTTTAAGGAGCTAATCGATGACAGATGGTGATTGGGCAGATTACTGATGATGACAATTTTGAAGAGCTGGAAACCTCGATAGCAGGACGTGTTCTTGCTTGGTAACACAAACTGATACACTATATCTCTGGTTGTTTTCTATCTCCTCAAAGAAAGTATAAATAGAATTTGTACAAACTCTACATCATGTGTTGGACCTTTATTTAAAAAAAAAAAATAATAATAATAATATTATTTTTGTACCGTGATCAGAAAAACACAGAAAATAGTCTGTTTTTCCTCTGAATGTAGCCTGGGCTCCCATTCATCTGGACAAAATCCTACTAAATAATTATCTCCAAACACTGGCCTTGCTTTTTCAAGTCCTGCTGCTTTTGTACCCCTGTTAGTCAAAGCCCTTCAAAGGATGCATTTACAATAGCCAGTATCCCAAAAAGCTCCATTGATACTGAATTGGCTTAACAGGGTTGGTCAAGTTGTAGTCTGTCATTTCAGTAATTATTAAGCACAGTGTGTACTCAGGCTGGTCAGAACATTGGTCTGTTTTATGGCCTGTAATATGTCCAGTGACATGACCACAAACACAGCAAGTTCTGTCTGAGCTGAAATCACTGAAGCTCCATTTATGAGGTAGATATGACTCTGACTTTTCTCCCAGTACACAAAAACATGCTGTTTTGTGACAAAACCTGAAGCTTTCTGATAATTTAAGTCTGAGTATAAAACCTTAGATATAAGGGTTTCTAAAGGGGTTTACCTGACGGGCTGAGGTCCTAGCCAGAACTGCTTTTGGAGAACTCTCTTTTGGAATATGGGCTCTTTATTAGACGAAGGGTTCCATTAAGAGCACTTTTCATCTAAAGAATTGTTTTGTCAATGGTTCTTTGTACTGCAAAACAAAAGAGTTTTCAGTAGAACACCCTGGATAGGTTCTGGAAAAAAAAAACCCTTGGCATATAAAAGACTTCGTGGTAGATCCCCCTGGGCGGGTTCTAGATAAAACCCTTGGAATGTAGAAGGGTTCTTGGTAGTAACCCATGGGTGGACACTACACAAAACCATTAGAACACAGAAGTGTCTAGGAAGAATGCATTAGGTGGGTTCTAGACAACACTCTTGAAATATAAAAAGGCTCTTGGTAGAACCCGCTGTATGGGTACTACATAAATCCCTTGGAATATAGAAGGGTTCTTGGGTGAACGGCCTGGGTGGGTACTTGATATAACCCTTGAAATATAGAAAGTTTCTTGGGAGAACACACTGAGTGCATTCTAGATGAAACCTTGTTTTTGGTGGAACTCCCCCGGTGACTTCTTGCTAGCACCCTTAGAAGGTGGAAAGATTCTGGATAGAACCCCCATAGGGGGTTCTGAGTGGAACCATTACACCATAGGAGGGCTCTTTTCAAGAACCTCTCATAGGATATTCTGGGTGAAACCTTTCACAGATGGTTCGAATCATAACACTGCATACTGGGATCTAGATAGAACCATCTGAAGTGACACCTTTATAAAAAGCTGGAACAGAAAATAATATGGGGACAAGCTGAAGAACCCTCTGGTTCTTATTAACCACTTCATATCTAAGAGTGTCCAGACACTTTGTGTTGAAGTATCTGCCTGTAAAGAGCTTCAGTTGCTGCATTTCAGCTATATTTTCCACCACAGCTGACCAGTGTGACCTCCAACTCTCCTGACAGAGTTGTTTGGACCACAGCAAATAAATCCAGGACAGGTATCCAGCACCATGTTGCCATTTTTTCTCTTAACTTAGATTACAGTGTGCATGCACAGATGGAATGTAAAATCAACCACACATACAGTATATATCCCCAACCGTTTCTTTGCACGATTTTGCTTAAATGCATATGCATGAAGGAGAGATACACTTCAATGACTTGATGCAAGGTGTGCATCAGATGACAGCAAAACTAGCTTCCAGGTTGGTGCTCCTGTTTTATAAATAACACAGGTCTCTCGGTGCCAGATACAGGAGGAGGAGGTAGGGCAGGTTTAGTGAATCTGGTCCTCTGTGTTCTTCCCCCTACCTCGATTTTTTTCCTTTTTTCTCACTCTGCCTCCCTCATTTGGTGCTTTCGTTGCCCCCTCCTCCTAGCACCTCATCTCTCTGGCTTTCTTTTTCTCCTTTTCAATCCTCTTCATCACCTGCCTCTCCCCCACATATGAGATCTTCTCTGCCTTTAGTCTCTGTCAGACCACCTTGTCGCTCTCCTTTTTTCTCGCTGTCGTGCAGAGGCCACTGCTGCAGATTTAAGGCAGTGGGGGCTATAGGGGGTCTGTATTCCATCATATCATCCATACGGCCTCTACTCCCACAGTTGAGGAATCTTGAACTCCACACACTACAAAGTCATTATATATAGAGAATCTGTTCATATCAGTATCAAGATGAATCAAGGCCTGAGTATGTCTCATCAATAAATAAAATTTACTTGAAGTTAGACATAGGATGGGGGCTTTTCCTGTATAGACTCATCCCTTTCAGTCAACACTTACGACCCACTGGAAGTGTGTGGTGGGTGTCTCTATCTACAGAAACTCTGTATTTTCTTATTTTCTCATATTTTGCTGTCTTTGGAACGTTTCTGGGAATCAGCCTTTGGGCAGTGGTGTGTAGCCGACAGCCAATAAAAGCATGCAGATTGTATGATTAGGACTCTGTGAAAATGCAGCACCTCTGTCTCTGTCTCTCTCTTCAGCTCGGTCTGCGAGAGCTGCTGACAGAGATAAATATGCATCAACCCACCGTCATCCCAACTCATCACATGCCATTGTTTTGGCAGTATGTGACGTCTCATACAGGCACACGGGGTACCCTTTAGTGGCTGAAAGAGACACTGCCGGAAAGCCTCTTTGTTAACATGTGGTT
The DNA here is from genome assembly GCF_056507025.1 of Lutjanus erythropterus. Classification (NCBI taxonomy): domain Eukaryota; kingdom Metazoa; phylum Chordata; class Actinopteri; order Lutjaniformes; family Lutjanidae; genus Lutjanus; species Lutjanus erythropterus. Next base: position 12,644,247 of record NC_139319.1, on the reverse strand, counting down.
AAAGTTATGCAATACGTATATTACAAAATGTATGTAGCGTTAAGTACGTGAAAACTTTTAGTAACGTTTTAGTTTCACATTTGACACAAACCCCAGACTCCTGGGTGAAAGTCCTGTTTGTTTGTTTGAGTCATCCATCCAGCCCTCCTCCTCCATATGTGGACTGTTGTTAACGGGTAGCATGCATGTCTGTATGAGTCGCAAAGGGGCGCTGTCAAAACAGCGGTATCTAACGAGTTGGGAATGAGAATGGACTGCACACAAACACACACATGCAGGGCAGACTGAGAATCACTTCTGCCCCATACACACAAACTCCATAATGTGGACACGTTTACTGGTGCTCTGGAACATCACAGCTGTGGAACAGTCAGAAAATAATGTTGCTTTGTTCTTGCTAATGCCAAGTGCTACCCATGTATTTTTGTTGACCATTTCACAACATTAACCACATGCTATTAAGGCTTTCTGTTAGCATCTCATACTAAGGGTTACCTTACCTTGTGTATCAGTATGCAACGTCAAAGGGCAAGTAAACTCGATATTTGAGGACTCGAGTTGATTTGACGTACGCATTGATGAAGACTACTGAGGATTTGTGCATGGTGGCACTTTTGTTGTATTAGCCCTTGAGGTTATTGGAATCAGCTCTGGAACTTATCAGCAATCACTCTCTTGTTTGTTTGAGTACGACCCTCATTTAGACCAAATAAATGTTGTGTATTTGTTAAGGTGATGATATAAAATATGTTATCATTGGTATATTAAGATTTGGTGTAAATTGATTGAGAACAAGAACACATCTATCCCTGGATAAATAATCATGAAAATTTATTTTTGACCTGGTAATTAGTATAGTAGATTTTTATGGAGCTTTCACCTGTATTGCATGGTCTTGTATGCCTGCATGGGTGAGAAATCTTACAAGATTATAGAGGCTGAATAATCTGAAGATAAATAAAAAAATGACATTAGCATTTAAGGCAAAATGAAATAAAGAAGGTAAATCTGAATGAGAGGGAAAAAGCCTCCCATTAGCAGTGATATGAGTGTGAAAGTTTAGAATAGCCACCAGTGCTATCACTTTATATGGTGCAGCATGAGCCTGTTCTCTTGCAGCCAACTCTTTGACGTCAACGCTGCTCTCTTTCTCCAACTTCCATCTGTATTGCCAGAGGAGAAAAAATAGGCCCAGAATACAGAGTAGAGGAAGTAAGGTAATAAAAACTGGAAAACACTGATAAGACACATCTGTGGGATTAAACGAGACTCTCTCTGGCTGCTAAATGAGCACCCTCACCCCCATTAGTGGGGTTCACCAAAACATTCCTGAGTCGGCTGGGACGTGCCCCTCCTGCAAGGATGTCAGGTTGTTAAACACAGACACACAAACTCGGACATGTTCCCTCCAAATCTCCCAAAAGATTCAGACAAAAAACATATATTTTATATTTCATGACACAGAGTTTTTTAATGGAGATAAATGCAATTATTAACAGAGTTATAACCTCTGGTAATGCAGCTGATTAAATATGCGGCTCTTTGATGTGAACATTGGCACAGCTGGACTGAAAAATCCTGGGTTTAACAGAGCCATGTGATTACCAGCTTTACACAGGATTGTCAATGTTAGAATTAGCAATGCTGGATAACTGGGTGAGCTCGAGTTAAAGGAATAGTTCAACATTTTGGGAAATAAACTCGATTGGTTTTTGCTCATAGAGCTCATTTTACAAATGATTCAGATTGCATCTCAGAAATGCAAAGAACTGACGTTAAATCAAAACACTGCACCATTTGCTATATATATGCCTTTGAAAAGGTACACCCACCCTCTCATGGATTTCTTTTTTCCTTGAAAACATTAAATTAAATGAATTATTTCTTATTTTCTTTAGTGTTTTTTGGAGCCTGGATCCAGACCTTTGAATCCCTCTTTCTCCGATCTGGCATTGTGACACATAATAAATCAAATAAAGTTATAACCGGACTAATAAGCATTGCTGGTGACTAATGGGGCCAGCCAATCAGTGCCACAAGGGCGAGATTAAGGTAAAGCTGCCAAGCTGTTGTCAAGTTTTTTCAAGTTGTGCGCTGCAACCAAGGAGTAATAACAGCAATGGAAACTGCTTTAGATGCTGCAGTGGAAGCTGCTATGCTAAATGGACTGAAGAAGTGTGAAGTTCAGCTCAAGTTGCAGTCGAATAGTTACTGAAAGGAAAAAAGTCCCTGTTTCTGTAACACATTTATGCAGCAGTGGAGCTAGCATTAGCTAATTAGCTGCTATGAGCTAACTTCATGTTAGTCTGTGACCAGAAGAAAAAGCGATTGATCAGCTTATTTCTCCACCCGAGGCTTCCAGAGAAGTTTACTGTGAAGCCATATAGCTCCACAGAATATTAGGGAGACCCCTGGTTGCTATTTTAACTGTCTTTAGCCAAGTAACCAGCCTAGCTAACTAGCTAACATCAGGGTCTGGACAAACTCTCCCGTGAAGAGTAAATGACGACACCATAGAAACATTGCAGAAACTTCTTTTGTTCTGTGGCAGCAAACACAACACACAGCTCATCTACACACTTTATGACTGACTAAAGTAACACAGCCACCCCTCACACTCTCTCATAATAAACCCATAATAAAACCAGCTACGAGTTAACTGCATGTCAGTCAGCAGCCGAAAGACAATCAGCTGACTGAGTGTGTTTCTCTACATGCAGCTTCCAGCTTCGCAGCTCCAAAACATATTTGGGAGATGTCCGGTTTTAGACCGTTTCGACAGTCTTTAGCCTGACTCTGTAGCTGCTAACTTGTTAGCTCTTCACAGTGTGGGCAAACTCTGCCGTGACCATGAAGATGGTGCAGTAACATCACAAGGACGTCTCTTTTTTTCTGTGGCAGCAAACGCAACACACAGCTGATCTACACACTTTATGACAGACTACACGTCCAACAAACCCACACACCCGCTCCGTCTCGGACAAAACCATGGAGTGTGGGAACAAAAACAAAGTGTGTTGTCATGGCAATGCACCACTCAAAATGACATACTTCACCAATGATTGGTTAGGGAAAATCATATCTCACTCCTCCCCCAGTAAAATCATTTAGGAATGGAGGCAATGCCAGACTGAATATGGAAATGTAGTGTAACAAGTTAATGATTCAGTCTGATATCAGGCTAGTATTTTTGTGCGGTGTAGTTATGTTTGCTGGGTAATACTTATGTTGATGGTGTCCAGAGTCTAGTCCTTTGATAAACTGACCAGAGGACACATAAACGGTTGCTAGCTTAGGAGAAAAATCTGTCATGACAGGCAGATGACGGACGACCCCCCACCCCCTAGCAGCAACGCAGCAGCTCGGCCGGCATCATCATTAGCTGCCATCAGTTGTGTGTCAACAGCTATGTAGCAGGTAACATTACCACAGCAATGCATGTGTGCTTCATGACTTGTGACTAGTATTATAATAGCTTGCTTTGGGGCCCAAAAAATGTATAGGAACAGCAGTTTGTAAGACCGAAAACCCTGAGCATCCCGCCCACTACACCCTTTTGTAGAGCTTGAAAGTGTTGTTGAAGTCAGACCAAAGGAATTTAAACTACTGCTGAGTTGGCCATTTTTCTCTAGGACAGGTGAACATAATTTATGTGACACTTCATATCTTTTGATCTATTGCTATAGCAGTATACAGTGGGAAAACTAGTCTTTTTTTTAAACTTTACTTCTTTTGGGTTTATGTGTATTGTATAATATGTACTGTTTGGGGTGTTTTATTGTATTATATGTGAGAAAAATACATGGACCTCGTGGTAGTCAGCATCGTTGTCTCTTCAAGCGATCACACCTCTCACTCAGCCACATTACAGTCAACCGCTAATCACCATCCCCATTATCAGTCTGGTTAACTGCAATGTCCAAACCAGCTCAATCCTCTTTAACATGGCTGTGAAAAAAAAAGTTAATGAGCAGCAAATTCAAAGACCAAAACCCCAGAGTATGCCACCCAGCACACTGAGGAATCTGAGTCAGACTGGAAAAAAAACAAAAAAAAAACAGACTATGCTGAATTGGCCATTTTTCTCCAGGACAGGTGAACATAATTTATGTGACACCTCATATCTTTTGATCTATTGCTTGTGGAAAAACTAGTCAACCCCTGCTTTTTGTAACTTTTCTTCTCTGGAGTTTATGTGTATTGTATAATAATATGTACAATACTGTTTGGTATGTTTTGCATTGTATTACCTGTGATAAAAGGCTCTGTGTGGTCGTCCTTGCGAGCTATCACACCTCTCACCTGACCACATGACAGTCAATCACTGATCACGGTCACCGTTATCAGTCCAGCGAGCTGCAATGTCCAAACCAGCTCAAGCTTCTTTAACATGGATGTGAAAAAATGCTAGTGAGCAGTCGTTTGTAAGACCAAAAACCCTGTGTATGCCACCCGACATACTCTTCTGTGCTGAAAGAGGGAATAATCTGAGTCAGACTAAAGGAACTGACTGTGCTGAATGGACCATTTTTCTCCAGGACAGGTGAACATAATTTATGTGACACCTCATATCTTTTGATCTATTGCTAGTGGAAAAACTTGTCAACCCCTACTTTTTTCATAACTTTACTTATTTGGAGATTATGTGAATTCTAATAATATGATATACTTTATACTTTTTACCTGCCTCACTAAACAGCACCCATCAGTAAAGTCATCCAGGTCATACGGCGCTTCTTTCTCCCATTATGAACTCTTCAATTGTTTGGTATGTTCTGTAAAGTGTTATATATGATAAAAAGGACCTTGTGGTTGTCCCCTCAGGCCATCACACCTCTCACTTAATCACATGGCAGTCAATCACTGATCACCATCCCCCTTATCAGTCCAATTAGCTGCACCTGTGGCACATGGCTCTCAGCATCGGACCCTGGAAACCTGTTCTGTAGAGAAAACAGTGAAAGCATCACCTCTCTTTATTCTATGACGAGCAGCTGACCTCTTGTACCGCAGGCCTTGCTAAAACATGTGAAAAACTGGAACGTGACTCTGCAAAGCGCTGAAGCTCACTGAACAAACATTTTCTGGCACAGAACACTGAAGATTTGCAAACGCTTAACTGTAAGAGGTCTAACCCTTTAATCTAAATCCTTCAAAAATGGCAATTCTCTTTTTTTCACAGATAAAGGGACAATTTCTTATCCAAACAGTGGAAAATTCATAAGTAGAATTACATTTACTTGAAATACATATCAAATCCGTTTGCTGTATGCAGAGCTGCTTCAAAAAGAGTGATTTAAATTCAGACCAATCTGACAAAAACTTCTCTATGAATTCTAATAAACTTGCACACTGGGGTTTAATTATAACCATGCATTAAGTATTTTTTATTTCCTCTCTGTTAAGATTAAAACACACATCATCTTAGAAGTATTCTCCTCTTGACGTGCAGTGATCGCTCTACCTTAAAACTTAAAATAACCTCTTCAACTCCATGCTAATCAAGTTTCTGCTCATTTAAAGCATCCTATATAAGTGCTCGCATACTAGACCTTATGACATGAAGTAATGGTGGCTACTTGACAGCCTCCACTGATTACAGCTCGGCATGATTGCTCAGGTTCTGTAAGTATCCTACAGCTTCTCTGGCTGATCAGTGCCGCCGTCGCTGATCTACACTAAACTCTCCCTCGATATCAAATACAACCGTCAGCAAAAAATTCAAAACTGCCGTAGACGTCTGAAGTCACTCTGAAAGGACACTTGGTGCGGAGAGACTCTCTTCAAAGACCATTTCATCCTCCTTAAATCAAATATAAGAGGAAATACAACTGGATCAGTGATGAACTCAGAGTACTTATCCACTTCTGAAACGTACTCCCTTAAAGCAGGCCAGTAGTTGCCTTCTTAATGGTGTTCTACAAGAGCTGTGTAAAAACCAGTACTTGAATTTGATTTGCTAAAGTGAAATGAATTTCTCTACTCTAGATCACTTTCACATTTAATGGCTATTAGAGCTTAACATCATGAATAAAAACATGGTGTAAACATCTCTAAAAACATCATAAAAAATATCAGGTCAAAAGTTCATTGATGAGTTTTGAATAATGCTCGGCACTACAACTGGATCGCATGATGCGAGATTGGATATGTAAGGCAAATGTGTGCTGAGACGTTTGCCATATCAACTGAAAAAGAGGCACTGTAAACAAGCTATAGGCTAAGCTAACACTGTATCGTCTCCAAGTGGCCTAAAAAGCTGTTACTGCAGGTTTAAAGTTAAGGACCACTCATGGACAGGACAGGACACAGAATTAAATAATCAATGAAGTTGTGCTGCAGTTCAGCTTTAGAGTGCAACAAGGCTGCAGACAGGGTACAAAAGTAATATAGTAATATAACTTTCTGAGTGACTTGCCTGTTACATATGCACATTAAACAAATCACAATCAAATTTCTCTCCAAACATCTCTTAAACAGAAACTAATGAGAGACCACACAACAGGAGGAACGCCTTTAAGTTTAGTTTGTTTCGTATGGGATTAAACTAGCTAGCTTGTTTGACATTTTGTTGACCCGTCCCACCCTGTGCACTTCGTGGCTCTACAACATCACACTTGTTTCCTATTTTTTCTCCAGACAAGAGTCATAATTCCCACAGCTGCTTGGGAGCTTTGTCATTTAAATGTAAGCATTCATCATTTTGGGGGATTTGCATTTCTAGTGTGGAGCTTTTATGTCCGTTTCTGGCGGAGATTTTTAAACTCAGAGGAATAGATATATGTCTGAAACAGTGTGGAAGTAAATTATTACACATCAGGGATCTTGAAACACAGTAACTGAACATGATGATAGTTCTTACCAAACACTTTTCACACATTTAGAGAAGTTCAAGTAGATATAATCTTTTTTCCCCATTGTCACCCTCCCTCATTCTGCCATGGCAGCATCCACAGGGAGGTGCAAGGTTCAGTGTTCCTCTGTTCAAGACGCAAGGAGCTTATTCTTTATTTGCATTGCTGCATGTGACCACATATCTAAAGTGGAGGATTTTGCTTTATTAATTCAGGCAGTAGACAGCTCAAGAAAAACAACGTCATGAAAATATGTGAACCATTTCCTGGTACTGAGATCATGAGGTGGCAGCCATCTTTGGACTAGAATTTTTTTTGGCAGCTCTAAGACCTCCCAGCAGAAACTTGACCTGACTGAGAATCATCACAGAGGAGAAATAGAGCTGCATTATTATGGTCTTACCTATCAATTCAGACAGAACTTGGGTAACCCAGAAGTCTTGAACACAGGGACTCTCCCACATCATATGCTTGTAGCTCCCTAATAAATTAAGTTGGCGCATGTTACAGTTCGGATTCTGTATTCGATGTAATCTTTAAATAAAAACAAATTAAATAAATAATATTCAGATATCATTCTTGGTGCTTCGAATGCGATAAAGCCACGTTCATTCTGATAAACCAAATTATTTAGGAACCTTTTCCCTTTTCAAAAGCACATTACACACACAGCCCTGCAGCACATGCAGCATGTATAATTACCACCTTTTCCAAAGCTTCTCACATCATGTTGTTCACAGCCAGTATGTTAGTTTTACGTTCAATACTTGACATGTAACATCGGCAGAGACACTCACTGTGTTTTTCCCGCTCACATAAACACACAGCCTCTTACGTCTAAATTATTACTTCCCACTTTCAAATATTTTTTTTTCGCACATTCACCACTTAAACATCAAAAACACAAAAAGCACTTGTAAGTAATTCCAACACACATTCCTCTCACAGCAGTGAAACACACTCCATCAGCCTTTCACTCTGGAGTGAAAATTGGGTAGTTGCTATTTTAGGTCCAATACAATACCAGAACTTTTGCATAATGTATTGTAAGACATAACACATGCAGTATATGATTTACACCCCCGCAGTCCACCTGACCCCTTAAAACAAGTATTAAAAGAAACTGAATTTACTGAAAAAAAAGTTAAATGCATTTTTTAAAACTATGCAACCAGGAGAGAAGCTAAATCAATTTTGGCACAAGGTGTTGACACTAAATCTGGTTAAAAATAAAGCAAACAGCGCAAACCTTTTCAGTGTAGACTGACAGCCCAGAATCCCTAAAATTACATTTGCGTTGGAAAATCCCACACCTCACACTGCACGTTCTCCGCCAGCTTCCACTGATGAAGCAGGAAGTAGTGAGCTCTTTATGTTATAAGGCAGAAAGTACTTGTGTGAAGGTCAAGAGGTCACTCAGCTTCCACAGAGGAGACTGGAGTTTGTGTCCCAGCATCATAGACCCACAGCCGGTATTGTGTTTAACATTAAAGGGACAGTTCGCCCCAAAATCAAAAAAACATATTTTGCCTCTGGCCTGTAGTGCTATTGATCCGTCTAGATCATTTTGACATGAGTTGCCTTCTCTCCACTATAACAGAACTAAATGGCCCCAAAACATTAGAAAAATTCAAAACCAGTGTCTCTTTTCAAAAATCACGACTCAAAATAATCCACAGACCTTGCTGTCAACAGTTTCATGCAGGAGCTACTTTCTTTTTTGTAGTACAATCTACCATAAGTACTTTTTTCTACCAGAGAGACCCATCTACCAGTAGACGTCTACGGCTGATATATACAAAACCCACAACAAAAAAATTTAGATGGGTATTAGCACAACAGGCCAGAGGCATTTTAGGGTGAGCTGTCCCTTTAATTAGCTGCATTTATTACATAAAAAAAGTGCACTGTATAATCTTTGCAAATAAAACATTATATGATATGTAAAGCATGTTATAGACACAGCATTCATGAAACAGATAAAATGCAAATCATTAGGATTTCTGAATGAATGGAGCTGGAGTAGCTGTTTCACAGTTTCCAGTCTGTATACTAAGCTAAGCTAACTGGGAGGTGGCCTACAGATGAGTGTAAATCTCATCTACCTCTTAGAACACAGTGTGTATGAAAGTGTATTTCTGCTGTTAGATAATGGCTGGCAGACGATGTTCAGAAAAAGTCTTCTTTTTTCTTTACTCACTTTTAAACTTTGCAAGGAAATTATTTTAAACTTTAATGTTTTTTTTGGTTGTCATTTTAGGGTTATTTCAACTACAGTAGTAGCCTATCGAATGAAGCAGTTGCTATGGTTACCTGCAGAGCTTTCTTTGTTCACTGATATAGGATTGTGGTTAAATTGTCAACTGTAAACATTTGACCATCAAAGTTAATATTTGACCTTTGGGAGCTGCACGAGATGTGCCGGAAAATAATCGACTCTCGAAGACAGACTTACTTTTCAGGGGCTTTCGACTGCATCTCATCGTCTTCCTCAGCAAATGGAGCTGTCTCAGGAGATCACCAGTCACTGGGATTTCCGACGCCTCACAACCAATTATAAACAATTCTAACTGGAAATAACAGACAGTAGAGAGAATTATTCTGCCAAGTAGGAGTACTCAAGGTGTATAATAAGAGTGGCATGCCCCCCCCCGTTACTGCAGCATTGAAGGAACCCAGGAGCCCTTCAAACAGCTTCAGGCTAATCAGATAAAACATGGACCTCCCATTTCACATTGTTTGTCAATCCATCACCTGTGAAAAACCGTACAAGCTTTGGTAGGAGTCTTCCCTGTATTCCCACGGCTGTTCTTGACTGACACTTTCTGGAGGCCAGGCGCCGATCACTGTTGGCTGAGTCGAGCTGTGTTTTCGCTCCGTTTGGCATAAAAACCCACTACAAAGGGCTGCTGGGTGGTGGTGGTTAATGGGTTAGACATGAAACGGGAAAGTCAAGAAAATTCCACTTGAAATCGTGCCCGTAATTTCCTGTCAGCCAGTTGTTTACTGTGATTTTTGGCCACAAACAGTTACACAGTTTAGTACTTTAGAGTGATGCACATAAGCAGGCCTTCTCATTGAGAAAACATCCAAGCAGCAAAAGAAAAATAATTATTTAATTAGCATTAGTTATTTACCAGGAACATGCATCCCATGATCACCTATACAAATAATTTCTTTGTGATTTAAAGATATTTCTTGGACTTGTGAAGCCTTGGTGAGGCCATGTGTTCTCTCTCTCTCTATTGCTGTGCACACTCACTGCATGTAATGAGGCTGTGGCAGTCATTTTTAAGCATCAGGAATGTTTTGTTGTTAGGAACAGACAGTCCTAAAATGTGGCAGCATAATGTCAACCCCCCTCCCCAACCACCTCTGCCCCTGTGGGGAAGTGAAGCACCATGTTGGACAGGATGACATTTCATGGTCCAGTAGCATTATTCCAGTATAAAAACAAAACACCCTTGACTTTTTGTGTGAGAAGTGAAGGAGCCATGGAGAGATGGAGGCAGAAAGAGAGCTGGATTATGTCTAAAGTTTTTAACACTCCATCAAACGCAGTAAATGTGAAATATGATTGAACACTAGCAACATGTGGTTGTTCACATGGGAAATAAAGAATCTGTCACCTAACAACTCACATTACGTATAATATAATCCATCACTATTTCAAAAAAGCACAAATAAAATGTTTGTTAACTCACAATTTATTTATTTACGATAATTCAATAAAGTAAGCAAGATACAATTTGGAATAAATATCCAGTGCTTTTCAAAATCATGCTACGTTTCCTGTGGCAAGCTTCTTTTCTACTAAGTCGAAGTGTGACGCAAATACCCTTTAATTACTTTAATGACTGATGCCTAAAAGTAATTTAACTGTCCTGGAAGACAGAGAGAGGGAGCGTTCGATCACAGACCGAAGGAGGGAAATAAATACCAAGACTTGACAATATAATTCCATGCAATTCATTTATCAGTGAAGTGAATGGAAATACACTGCAGACTTGAGTCTATGACAAGCAAATTTGTTTTGTGTTGCAATTAATTAAACCACAAAGCATTGAGTGGATGGGTTTATCTTATTTAACAGATGCCTCTTGATGTGAAATAGTTTCAACGAGTTAAGCTGAGTAGTTTGTGGTGTAGCTGTCTGTAAAAATCTAAATTTAAATCAATTTTATTTATCATATTCACAGTCATAAGTACAGCGTATATAGTGAAACGAGTTCTCTGCTTCAACCTAGTGTTGTTTTAGCTGAAATATTTGTGTTTTGCAGCATCTACGGTTTCAAAGTAGCTTTGAAGTATTTCAGTAGATTACAGGATTCTGTGTTAAAGGTGAGGTGAGAAAGTCTGCGAACAAACAGGCTGTGATGAATTCAGGGTGTAGAGAAAAGGCACAATGGCGAGTAAGAAATAAAGACAGTAAATTCAGCTAGCAGCTAGCATAGCTTAGCATAAAAAGTGGAAGCGGAGGGAAACAGGTAGCCTGTTAACACTTTATGCTGTATGTTGTTTGTTTAATGTGCGAAAATTCAAAGGTCTTGAGGTTGCTAGGCAACCGGTGACCAGAGATGCTGCTTTCAGTAATTAACGTACTGTAGTAATGTTTCTATGTGCGCTGTAAAGTCACAGCAGTCATCCTTCATTCCCTCAGATCACACACACACAGTTGTTCACATTGTGATCGGTAGTGGAAAGGCTGCAGGTGCGTGAAATAACAGTGTTAATTATTATGAAGCGGTCGGCCTGGACTGCAGGTTAACCACAGTTCTCGAATCACTACGTTTTGAGTCGTCTTTCAGCAAGCCTGTTTGCGTCTCCGACTCGCTGAATCTGTCATTTAAGTAGCAATGCGCCACGAGCAGGAGCACCTGGCTTTTAAAGGGAATGTGAGCTGACAACATTAAGTTCATTCATGTTACGCCCCACAACACACCTATGATTAAACACGCCCTAAATCATAAACTTTAGACCATGCACTACAGATCATTTAAACAGGGCCTGTAGTTTGATGATGTTGTGAAGTAGTGTGGGAACTGTTCATCCCACTTCCATCCTCAATCTCTGACATATCCAAGGTATCCGATATTTCCCATGTTTTCCCAGAGGACGTAGCAAGTAGCAACTAGCTAGCAACAGCTAAAAGGAAATGCACCATTAAATAAATTACAGATATCTCTGCATTTGACCACTGCTGAAATCATTTGGGACAATGCAAGCACACAGCTCAACAAAATATACAACATGCCTGGTGTTTTTGACATTTTAATAAGGGAAATTTAAAATCTCGCACAGGAAAAGAAGAACTTAAGAAACTATGATGTCATTTTTTAAAAGTAAACACGGGTAGAGAAGAAAAACTGGAGCCAGACCGCATTCTTCCCAGGAACCAGACTCCCCAGCTCTGTCCCCGCCTCTCTGTGGTAGAGACGATTTATGACTGTGGCATTGAAGTGGGTGGCACAGCACGGTGGCAGACGCACAGCGTTTAATTTAAACTAGCCAGATCAAAGTATCAGCCAGGAGCACAGGAAGGTGTGGAGCAGTGCATTAAAAGAATGGGCTGGGTGTGCCGTTCATTTACCGAGTCCAATATCTCATCAGCAGCTTTTTGTCTTGTCTTTGGACCCCCCTCTTTGTTTCCACTCTGCTGCCAACGCTGACTTTAAATCACATCAGCCGTGATATATGACTAATTTCTGACCTGTTTTTGCCTGTTTGTAATTGATGAGACTTTATGTATTAATCAGACTTTGTGGCGAGGTGAGCTAAACAGAGGCGCTGTTTGTTCCTGTGATTTTATTGAGAGAAGTGTGGAACGCTGGAAATCTATCTTTCCAGCCAACTGAGCTAAGCCATTGGGAGACAGTCTGGGGTTGGCTGCTCCCACTTCCTCTTGGTAATGGAAAAACCCACATTGAGAGTCAAGATAAAGAATGGGGAGCAGAATTCACATACTGTATCTCAATTCCCGTTGGCTCTGGGGCCCCAGTGCGCACGAGGCACATTTTTTGTCCATATCTATTAATTTTCAGAGACTGTATTCATTTAATTTACAATACTTTAGAAAGAGTGTAGGGGCTATTTTAAAGCTCATTTGATCTTTCAGCAAATCCTCATTAGCTGCATGCTCTCATCGCTGCTTGTCTTCAAAGCAAACTGATTGAAACATCTTAATGCCAGTGCAGTTTCCCTTGAATGAGAAAGAGGATGACTTCAATCTTCCACACGCCGTCAAGAGAAAGAGGGAAGGAAACGGATTCCTGCGGGACTTCAATGCATTATTCCAGTCAATATATTGATGCATGTTTGAGAATGATCCAAGGGTAAAATCCCCTCAGAGACAAAGGTAAGAAGAGAAGGAGAGGTGGTGATGTTTATATTCATTTGTCCTCTACTTGGTGAGACGTTTGCGCATCCTCATGAATAATAAATGCTCACGCAGCCTAAACTGACCTCTTTGCTATTACGTCAGGTGATGGATTTGTCTGAAAGCCACTTGACCTTGTCTTAAACATCATCATTTTGCTGTGTCATTGACACTTTGTACAAGGTTGCCAAGTCACAGCCTGCCACCAGCTGCTGAATTGCTGCACAAAAATGCCTACTTGGAGGTTTTGGTTTCAGGGACCGTTAGTCCTGCAGGTCAAACTGATATTCTGTCCCGACCTTTCTGTCACATTTGTTTACTTTTCGCCAAATGTCACACTTTGTTTACAGTAATTTAACTGTCTTAATTACACCTCAAATGTCTCTTCACTGATTTCTTTGTTTGTATCTAATGAACTAAAATCAGATGGCGGGTAATTCAAATAGAGTGAATGCAATTTTCTTAATTCACTGTTAGTCAGCTTTTTCCCAGTGCTGCAACTTGTACCTAATTAAATCTCACTGAAAGCTTGGGTACGTGTACGGAAAGCATCAATAGTTTCTGTATACTACTCTCTAAGACTTTTACTGTAATACAAAATAAAATGATCATGATATGTCGTCAGAGATTCAGGAAACATGTTAAGTTTAAATACTGGCTTCTCTGACAACAATGATACAGCTATGGGGTATTCCGGCCCATAATTTAAATTATTGTTTGCCTTTTTCACTTTAATTAGATTTTAAATTAATGTTCGCTGAACTCAGTAGTGTCTGTTGATGAGTCGGAAGAAATCATTAATAATCTTTTCGAGGGAGTAGATGTTTACAACGGTTACTTTGAGCAATATGGCAGGCAGTCACCGAAGTCAAACTCCAGAGTGCTTAACTTTACACTGACACACAGTTGACAGTTTAACAGCTGATCACCTTATAGCGCAAAACCCGTCCTCACTTGCTATCGTCAGTTACGGTGTTGCACTTGTCTTCTGCTTCCCCAGGTCTGGGGAGGAGGGGGCCGGGGGAAATAAGTCTCTTCAGCCATAGACTGCATAGAAAATAGGATCTCAACTTAATATACCATCTTTGGCTCCATCTTACTATTTAGACTGCAGTACTCTTTTTTGATTGCTACATTTTGCTCCTTTAGTATATGCCATCCACACGAAAAAAACATATCTGCAGTAGCTGATTTGTATGTTGGTGCTGTTCCACGCAGGCACATGTGAAAACACCTGCCAAGACAGCAGTATGTAAAACATACAAACCATGAGAATGTTGTTGATTTAAATCTCCTGTGAAGGGCTGGAGGCAACATATAATCTCGGCTGCCCTTGAATAAAGCATTTAAAAGCTCTTGGTGCAAATTTGACCTCAAGGTTGACCTTAACTGTTCCATTTCACACAGGTTTTGCACTTTAATGAGGTTCTGTTGGCTTTGCCACTCATCTCCACATGTCTGTGCGCTGAAATTTGAATGTACGTGAGAAGATTGACTAAGTAAACCATATGCACATTTTAGTGCTTGCAGAGTGCAATAATTTTCATGCATGAAAAGATAATTAAGTGTAAAGAGTGCAAGCCATTTCTCAGACTAATACAGCAAAGGAAGACGCCCTCTAAAATCTCTAAAATCAGTCATATGATCAGACAGATGCACCCAGTACATAATGTCACACAGAAGTCGGGCACTGCACACTTGCAGTCTAACAGGAAACTAATACATCTGCAAAATTGCAAAAATATACAACTTTACAATCAACATACAACACACCAAATAAAAAGAGCAAAAAATGAAGCTCAGACTCTTGTAGTGATCCATATTTAATGAAAATGTGATTAACTACAAATAGATATAGGCTCAGGACATACATTTTTTAAATGTAATATTCAGCTGAGTAAAGTGGGACTGTACAGCTGTAATACATCCCAGCGTGTAGCAAGATCCCATCGATAAGGAAGGACAGTTTATCATCACACATCTACGGGGAGGTCTTGAGGTCTAATGACTTGCTAAGATGATTCAAGATAATTCTTTGTTCAGGCAGATTCTTGAAGACATAAACAAGTTTTTTTTCACAAATATATATGATTCTTTCCCCTGGTTTTCTCATGTTTTAAATTCACCTCCAGACTAGTGCCCCCTTCATATCATGCCTGTAATAAATAATGAATTAAATAAATAAATTTCAAAAACTGAATCAAAAAAGGAGGTGGCGTAATATCAGTCTGTCACATGTTTGAGGCTGGACCCAGATGCAGACGGAGACCAGCAGGTCATGTGAATTAATAAAGACCAGCAGGAATGTAGGGAGATGCAGGGATGCAGGGTGTAAACGCACGGACGGCGCAGCGTCACAGCACATCATATGGCGCGTGTCAAGTGCCGCGCATAGCACCAACAGAAAGTGTCACCCTGTATCGCGTTGAACGCACACAGCATGCTGCACGTAGCTCAGAATATTTTGACCTCAACAACAGATCTCTCATTGTTCTTCACACGTGAGAGACGGAGTCCAGCTGCCATGAGAGCAGATGAAAAGAAGAGCTGCTCGGGGAGTTGGGATGTAGGCTGCAGGCAGGGAGCGAGTGGAGTTTATTAAAAATGTTTGCCTCAAATGTTTGCACAAGTGAAACAGTTGAAACTAGAGTGAAAAGCAAGCAACAATGTAGGAAATAACAGCTGTTTCTCCAGGCATTTTTTTTTAGTAGTGACTATACTAGAAACAGGACAGTGGCGTGAAGCGGTGTGGGGCGGCGGCAGCCAAGTGCGCTCTAGCGTGGGGCTTGACCTTATTAATTAATAGGGGCAGCTTTTTTGACCCACCCCATTTAACAATGGTGTGTTTTTGCCTTGAGTTTCATGACCAACAGGCAGATAAACAATTAATACACTAACTAAGCTGGTAGGGAAAATAAACAAACTTATTAGCTAGATGCAGAACGCAGAGACCAATATCAACCTGCATTAAAAATAACAAAAAGATAAATAGTATCTCATTGAGAACTAACTACAAATTAATTTCCATGTATTACACATGTGTGTGAATATGAATGTCTAAATCAATGTCAAGCTATGGTGGAGCTGGTATCCTGCTGGTCTGAGGGACTGCTGCAGTGGAAACGTGCGAGGACTTGAGAAGATGTGAACAAAACTGAACAGAAAACAAAGAAATGAGGAGAAGTCTCAGGTAAGAGTGTGAGAGGAAAAGAGAGACAGTGGTAGAAATTTTAAGTGTCTGTGTCAGAGTGAGTAGCGGAGAGAGACAGTCTGAGTGTGTGTGTGTGTCTGTGTGTGTGTGAGAGAGAGAGCACTGTGATGTTATCTCAGTAGGAAAGACGGTTTTAATAATATTGTGTAGCAGGATACAGCACTCATCTCTATCACTATAAGTTGATTATGTTCAAGATTTGAGAGCAATCAATAGAATTTCTCTTCTTCTCTTGATTTAAAAGTTTGGCAGGATATTAAAACTTCTGTTTCAACCTTGTGAAACTCTTGCTGGCTACCTCACAAGCTTGAATTCAAACCAGAAAACTTACCTTAAAGGTCGTCTGTGTGAGACTTACTACAACCTGTTTTTACGTTTATTGTTAGATGCCAACCTATAGTGGCCACTGTAACAGTGTTGACAGCAAAAAAGTGTGCGTCACTGATGTATTAGGACATGGTCACACATGCAACAAGTTCAACGCTGGTGGCGGTGTTTGCCTCAGCAGGCAATGGCCAATCTAAATTTACTAAAATTTGCATATGTGTGACCAGAGCTAGATTCAGCGTTGGTTGTGGTCCTCTTTTCATTCCTATAAGAGCTGCTCAGTGGCGCATGAAGCCGACTTCGGTGTCGCAGCTTCTCCTCCGCCCGAGACTTCTGCCACCCAGGCAGCTAACTTCCGGTTTAGCCTCCCTTTAACTTGAATGGGGATAAAAATGATTTAATTGTGCAGCTCTTCTAGATTCTGACGTCATTTTGTTTGCAAGTGGTGACCCTCAAAAAATGCACCCACTGTTTTACAGCTGCTTCTTTCAAAATCTCAAAATGAGCTCATGTTAAAAAGTCATTTTGGACCCTAATACATCATGTGAGGTTATCCTTACACGGTCTGGCCACTAAGTCCAAACTGCAACTGTTTCACGACGATAACCACATGATGACAAAAGTGAAGTGAAAAGTGGAGCAGCTTTGGAGTCACTGGCAAACAACGTATTCTGTTGTTTAGGTATGAGGACTAGTTGGTGTGGATTTAAGACAAAATCAGAATTAGTTATGAGTGAATGAACAGCTGATGTTTCTAATATGTGAGAAATTTTGTTGGCAAGAGGTCACTTACTTCAAATCCCTGATTTCTCTCTGGTGAGCCCCTCCTCTCCTCCTCTCCTCCTGCAGATCTCAGGCCTCATCAGTGTTGTGTTCAGCATAGAATATAAGACACTGTGAGGGATTTACAGTCTGCCTCAGTGGGGTTGTCCAATTCCATTTCCAAGAATCTGGACAGTTACAGTATCACCTCAGAGAATAACAAAAAAGGAAAGAACCTTGAAATGGTGGCCACAAATCTGAAGTGGCCTATCATACAGACTTGATGGACAGCTGAGGGGAAGGAAAGCCTCGTGAAGAAGTGGCATGAACACAGCAACCTAACATGCCCTCCAAAAAAACGTAGCCTACAGAAAAAGAGAGAAGTTGGAGAAGAATCATATTGGGAAGAGTAATTGAGAGAGAGACACGCAGAGTGACAGAGTGTGTGTTAGAGGGAAAGAGTCTGACAGAGATGAAGAGATGAACGTGTACGTGACCGAAAGCTAAATGTGATACGTAGCCGCCCCTGGCAAGATCTTAATAATGTGTAGTGTGTCATGCACTGTTATTTTCTAATCTTGTATGAGAATGTTTGTGATTAGACAACAGATAATCTGTGAAATTACGTGAGATACATCCTGATTTCAGACTTGGTAATGGCTTTATGCAAAGACCCACAGGGAATAAATAAGGCTCAGCCTGTAGTGAAATCAGGTCCGTATAAAGTTTGATTGACAAAACACCAGAACCAGATTTCCTGTGTGATAAGTACTTTTGTAAAATCATCTTTAGGAATCTGACAGTGATGGTAAAAGCTTATGTCTCCTGTTCTGACAAACATAATTAGATGAGCTTCATTTGTTCTGATAGTTAAGTGATTACAGCTGTCATCTCTGGAGCCATATGTATGTCTTCTGGCCAAAATGATAATAAAAAGCCATGATGCTGCAATTTGCAAACAAATCCAGGAGCCAACAGTATTACTTACAAATACCAGACTCGTTAGTAATGACCGTGTGTACGATGAAATGCGTGAGATAACAGAATAAAGTTGAACAACAAAAGGTATTCAGAGTGAGCTAAATCAGAATACTGTCGTTTAATGTATTCTGCCGAGACACTTTCAGTCCCACCTGACTGTGGAATACAGATGATTTCATCTGGTTAAAATTCAAAGCTTCAACAAAATAATACAGTAGAATGTCATTATCAGGGCAGTCTTCAGGGCTCTCTATATTTAGAGTTACATTCAACACTTTAGCTTGCAAAAATAATTCAGTTTCTCCGTGACAGAAAACTAGACCTGAATTTAAGAAGCAGGATCATATTTCCCTTGAACATTATTGCTGAAGTGCATTGTGAGGAAAAAAAAAACACTGAACACAGAGGAGACGGTTAGGTTAGTGGGTTGCCTTTGTGCGTTTTTTAGCATGACATGTTGAACACAAACATAGGTGTAAATCTACACGGAGACAAGGTGCCATGTCACCTAATGATTTTCCCATAACCATTTCCTTAATTATCGATGAGGTGTCTCCTCACATGTGTGGAATGGAAAAGCACTGTGGCTCACACGTCCCATTCACTGACACTTCGCAAATGCATGTGACAGATCGTGTTTGGCAATCTGATTCTACATGTATGTGATTTTAACTGCTGCTTGTCTGTAACGCAACAGATAAATCCAGAGGGAGAAAGTAGATCAAACTGGAGGAGCGGTTTGCAGAAAAACTGATGAAATTGTGGAGGAAAAGAAAACATTCTAAATTTTTAAACCGCATACAGAAAGTCTAACCTGGTTTTGTATCTGAAGTGAGATCAAACTGTTTTGATTAGCATTGTGACTCAGATAATTGCATCATCTTTACTTTTCAATATGCAGCATTTTCTTTGTGTGAGAGCTGCTGTAACTGAAAAAAAAACTACAGCAGCTCTCATGAAAGAGGAGATTCTGGTTGCAAAAATGTTTTGGGTTCCTGCATCATAAATCCTTTTTTTTTTTTTTTTTTTGTTTGGATAGTTTTAGTTTCATTCCGACTTCAGTGAATTTGGTATACGTGTAGCCAGGTAAACAAGAAATACAGAGTGTTTCTAAACTGGTTAAATAGTGTTATGTGATCCTCCTGTGAAATTATTGCAATGAAAGGTGTTTCTTTCTTTCCTTTGTGACACTGTCAGTTTAAGAGCGGTGCAGGTACAGATCACGCAAGAGACCTGAGTGTTCGTTAAGATGCGAGAGACACAGAAGCAGCTGTGTTTATGTCCAGAAAAATCCCCATAAAATACAGAAATGGTTACCAGCATGAGTAGATGAGAGTTTAATGAAGTTGCCAGACTATGGATAACTAGTGATGATCTTGCATTCTTGTCGATTACAGTAGATTTGTAAAATGTTTTGGGTGTATATCTCCACCGCACTGAGAGAAAGACTGAACGGCTGACTATTTTAATAAACTGTGTGTATTCTGTATGCTTTTGCCTGAACCAGAGGGTAGATATAAAGTCATGCTGAGGTCCAAGTGTGTGTGTCTTTGTGCACAGGCTGCACCCTGGAGTGAGACCGAGTTCATTATTTTATAATGAGAAAATTCATTTTGTGGTTCATATAAAAATATTTGTTCTTTTTTCATGAGTGCATTGCAAAAATTCCCATGAGTCAATGCCCTTTACTGTTATAATCGATACTTTATAAGTTGTGTGGCTTAACAAATATATTTATTTGTGTTTTTAGTCTATTTTTCTTTATTTAGAAAAACAACTTCTGTTGTCGAATACTGTATTGTCTTGTACTGTCTAGTTGCCCAGTATTGTCTAGTATTGCCTAGTACTGTGTCTTACGGTTTAGTATTGCCCTGTACTGTCTAGTATTGTCTAGAAGGGTCTAGTCAAGTCTAGTACACACTATAAAACTGAAGTCAGGAGGCATTGTGGCTGAAGTTACCAGTATTACTGAGCTCAATTTGAAGCTGAAGTTGTTAAAAGTCGTTACGTTAAGTGAAGAAAAGGGAAAGCACAGGAAAAGCGATTTCTTTTTCTGTTCTGTTATTATTGTGATTTTTGTAAAACTCTTAAAATAACAGGCTTAATGCTTCTGTGTTTTTCAAAGGCAGTCAGGGAAAATAAAGACCTGCCAGGTAGTTTTATTCTGTGTTGGTCTTATTATTTCTGATCTGACCACATACAACAATGTACCAAATTCTGGTTAACCTAAAACGGTTATTTTTAATAATTCCCCCTACTTAACCTTGTTGCTTAATCCTTGTGGACTGATGTATTTGACATAAACTGCCATAAATGTTGCAAACATTATGCCTTTACAACCAAATTTAAACAGGATTATTCGCAATGATGCAAAATTTGGCATAGCATTTCACTAATAACTGGCAATAAAAAAAAAGGAGGACAAAGAAATGTCCAATGTAAGGACATAAAAAGTGGAGGAGATTCTTGAAAGAAAAAAGTGAAGTGTAACAACAGAGAAAATAATGGAAATATTGTAGAACAGCCTCGATTAGACACACACAAACAACTACACTGATGTGTCAGAGCTCTGCTTGCATCGTGGTGATTTCGAGGGCAGTTTTTGGCTGCTACTGGAGCAGTTCAACCAGCTTGTTTTGCTTGTAAAACTGTTCAGTCAACCAGAGGGGTGACATTGACGTCATGCACAATGCTGCAGAGGCTGCATGTTCAAGTTGAAGTTCTTCGGTGAGCAGATCAATACGTGCCATTTCCCCAGTGTGGACTCATGGTTTTGGAGGCTCATGTTTTCAAAACCATTAGAAAGTAACAGAAAGAAATCATGGGGTGTTCAAAAAAAGGCTCGCTGTGTGATCCCGACTGCATGAATGTCCACTCAGCACTGGGGAGGCAGGCTCTCATTTAGATGCTCAAATCAATATAAATTTCATATATTGTGTCAACACCATCAGTAAGCCTTATCAGCATTTTTCAGTCCCTTATGTAATGTCTATGTCAGCCATGTGTGTGTTGCTTAGTTTCAAAATATATACTTTCATCTGGTTTCCCTCTTTGTTGATGCAGTTTGTCTGTGTTTGGCTGTATTTTTATATCTATTTTTCCATTTTTCATATATTTATTATCTATTTTTATATGATTTTCACTAGTCCGTACAGCACTTTGTAACATATCCATAAAATAAGTGATATAATTGATGAAATAAAGGCTGGTCATTACGGTATTTCTGTATAGCTTGTTAAAGAGGTGAAGTAGTTCATATTGCGGCCACTTCACATATTTTCTTTGTTGGTTTGGAATTGTGGTATCAGTGGGGAGTTTCACCCCAGGAAATACTTTGAAATACCTTGAATATGGTTCATAAGGTAAATGGTACGGCACACAGGTTTGTTACTGACTCACATGCAAAGGTGAAGGGACCAAGCCTTTCACCAGTATGGCTCTGCGCTTGAAATAAAGAAACTCACAAAATAATCAAACACAAACAAGAATGTATCCCAGTTGGCTTAACAAATGCAAAATAACTAAAGACTGGACTAATGGGAACTCAGTAAGGGCTACTATGACGAAATAAAGGCAAAACAATAAGGTAACAGTAGTGGACTTAAAAGGGCAAAACACTAAACTAAAAGAGCAAAAAGGGGACAAAGGCTAAACCAAAGGAGAGCTAAAAGGGGCGACGCAGCAGTGGTGAACAGGGCAAGAGGACCTGAAAGAGGGGAAACCACATTTATCTGACCTCACCATACTGTATATTAAGACTTTGATGAGGTAACTTACTCATCACTTCAAGCGTGGGACTCTAATGGATGCAGGTGGGCAGAATGGGAGAACAAAGGCCTACAGGTGCCATACATTGCCTGACCCTGATTAGGAGGTTGGCCAAGGGAGGAGTCAGACCCAGAGTGCATTCACTCTACTCACATTCTGTCCTGCACTACTGGGAAATTCCCACCACGCCATGTACAAACTGTTAAATGCTTATATCACTGAGAGAAGTCAGTTTGTTTGTATTTAGGGTTGCATTTCCAACAAAGCTAAATTACTCTGTGTTGACCTGCAGGCGTCTATTGTTGGACCATAATCAGAATCAGATCAGAATCAAAAATACTTTATTGATCCCCAGGGGGGAAATTGTTAAGATGTTTAAAATTATTGTTCGTTATCTATATAAATGATTTGTTTAATGTCTCAAACATCCTCTCCCCAATAATGTTTGCAGAGGACACAACCCTTGTTCTCTGTCATTCAAATTTTGATTCACTGATGAACAATGCTAAATGTTTCAGATTAAATAAACAATAAATCTAACGTTATACAAAATTTTGGGGCATTTTTGTTGATGAGAGTTGGAATTTGAGAGAACGGGCTGACTGGGTTAGTAGAAAAATTCATAAGTCTGTTGGTATGATAATGAGGGTCTGTCATCTAACCACAAACTGTCTCCTAGCTCTTCATCATAGTCTGATTTATCCCTGTGTTTCATAACCTAATATAGTTCGGATGAGTACTTTTCTGCAGCCCGATCAGAGTCACACATCTGATCTGTCCCTTTGTTCCAGAGACATCTGATTTTTACTGATTCTACATCAAGACTTATTTCAAAGCTAATTCACATTTACATTCATGTTCAACTGATCTTAATCTTCCAAAATTTCTAACTTGTAGAGGTCAATTTTCAATAAGATTTAGGGGTACTAAATTAATGAATGACCTTTTCCACAGAAAGCTGTGTCTCTATAAAATGTTGCAAAAGATGCCTGAAAAAGCATCTAACTGCTGTTTTGTAATGGCCTTTTCCTCATGTGTTGTCGTCCATGTTTTATTGTGATGTATCTTTACTGCTGCTCAGGGGTCAATACAGCATAAACTAATTACCCCCTTCACACACAAACACGCTTGATTGCACTAACACACACACGCCCTTACACACCACGCTTTCAAATACACGTTATTATCACCGTTGTTGCTATCAAACATATTTTGTTACTATTAGTTTACAATCTCTTGTATTTTGTATTGTCGTATTTTTCTGTATTTTGAAGTTACTAATAACTTTGTGAAATTTTTATTTAGGTTGAGTCCTCTCCATGCACTGTATATGATTTGTCATCTTTGCCTTTTTTGTGTATGTATTTTAAATTGTGCAAAATAAAACAAGAACTAAACTATATTTTTGACCACTTGGACACAAATGAAAAGGACACTGAAGTGTGCTGAAAAGATGTATCAAAAGTACAGATTTACAGAAAGGAAATACATTTTGAAACAAATAAAACAGCACCTGAAATATGCATTTTGTCAACAAAATGAGGGAATTTTCACTGACAATTCATTTCAGATGTTTTTCTACACAATAATCCACCCAAATCACCTCTCTACAACCAGCCCTGTCACCTATAAATTCTTTGTAGGTCCTCCAAAATTGTTTTCCCAATTACATTGTGTTGTAGTTACTGTCTGGATTATGGACAAACACTACATTTATCATCTGCATCAGAGTCCTGAGGACATGAAGAGCCTGGGGTTCATATCCTGAGTCCTGTCTGTGGTTAGATTTAGGCATCAAAAGCACTTTTGTCAGGAAAGATTGTGCTAAACTTTGTGATTTAGGTCACTGTGGATTTTCTTCTCTTTTAAACAAAGGCTCTCTCTGTAAGTGCTGCCAGTTCCTAAACAAAACCACCCCGTACACTGCAGTCACCACGAGTGGATATTGCATTGCAAGATTGGATAATTTGGCAGAAAACCAATTAAAATATGTTGTCAGTGAACATTTTATCAATACCTTAAGTATCAACACTTGCCAGATATGTTAATTAACTGTATTTCGTCATTGTGTAGATAAACAAATGTAATCTGTCTGGCATCACATTTCCTTCAAAATGTATTTGCGTTTGCAAATTAGTTTTATATAAATGTAATTTCTAGGAGACAGGCTTTCTTCAGCATTATGTGGTACACTTCATGCTCACGCCCATTAGTACTGAGCAATAATCCAGCCAGCAAATACACTTTTCACTAATACACTAACACATTTCTAGGAGACAGGTTTGTCTAAAGCAGATTTACCAAAATGTTGCAAATAAATGCACTTTACACCTTTTCTTTTCTTAGATTTATTTGTTTATTTTGTTCCCGTAACAAGAAACAAGACAAACTGCTGTGCTGGGCAAGATTAATTCCTCCTGGTTGCAAATTTAGGAATGAAGCGTTCGCTCTGGTTTATCATGCCATGTGTGAACAACGGCGTCCTGAAGATTTAGTTCCAACCAAACATTTCAGCAGGTGATTTCACTGAGGAGATCTCCACTGCGGTTGAAGGTATTTTAATTAGCTGCAGAAGTGTTTGGTTGGGATGACAACAACCTGCATTAGCGTCCCTCGATGCCTTGCAGTTTGAGAGGCAGTGGTGTAGAACAATGAGGCCCTCTCTGTGTTCCAACACACCCCCAGCTGCCAGATTAAATCAAAGAGCAACACTGTTCAAAGGAAGGGCACGCCCCAGTCAAACCAATCCATCATCTGATGCAACAATGGAAGTCAGGTTTATGTTGGCTAAACATTTATTATTCATGCACCATTCATAAGGAAGGCAAGTGAAGGGGAAATGAGCATAAATCTTTCCATTTCTTTCAGTTTATGTCTCTATAGGGAGGAAGAAATACCCCCATCTCTCTCACACACACTCAGACACAAACACTCAGCACACACGCCCCCTCTCTTCATGAAGTCTCTGGATTCCTCAGCATATTGACCTGCAGAGAGAAAAAAAAAAAACCCTGGGGAAATGTTCCTGCTTCCTTCTCTTTCTGAACAGCCCGAGGATGACTGAATCCTGCCGATTCGAACAAGATGAGCTGTGAATTTCTCATACGAAGAGTTTAATTGTTGCATTATAACGGTTAGACTAAAGCCGCGTTTAATTATTCTTCACTTTGAAAGCAATAATCAAAACAAGATGACGATTATGATGATGGTTAAACATATTAATACAAGACAGATGTGTTGCTCCCCACTGCCTTTGAGACAAGCTGATGTCTCAGTCCAAATTATGTACTAACAAAGCATCTGGTTCGATCTTATTTCAGTCACACTCTTGAGGGAGAGCGCCACCGTCATTTGTGGTTTCACTAACCACAATTTCACTCTGTCCATATGTCATAAATCTGGGTTAATTCCGAAAGTGAAATGAAAAAAATCCCACCAGAAGAAGACAGATCACTGACTTGTGTAGCTTTGGGATAGTAAATTATATCAACATCAAAACATCATAATATAATAAATAAAAAACGATCATTTAAGTTAGTGTTTGTCAGGTTGAAGTATATTTTAAAGCCACGGTCTGCAGGTTTGACAAGTGATTTTGAATGCACCATACCAGAACCAAAGATTATAACTTGTTTTGTGCCACAAGGCTCCATTTTAGTTCCTCATCTTTTTATAACTATGTTAATGACAGGCTGGCGGCTGCAAAGGCTGTAAATGAAAAATTCAGCAAGTCTATAGAGAGCTGAAGTCATGCCCCTTCCTGTGAAATTAAAACATAATTTTACAAGACAAGAAAGTCACAATTTGTGGTCGGTGTGCTGTAGTTTAATTTGTTTTGTGTGAAACTGTTCAATGAACTAGATGTCTCATCTTGATGTGTTCCTTTTATCGGCCGGGAAGAGAAAGACAGAGACAGACCTGCTGTCGTGACTAAATCCTGGTATAAAAACACAGGTAGCTTCCTTCAGTGTCAGTGATTTTGGAGGGAGAAAGTCATGACATCGCTTAGGCAACTTCTTGTTGTGTAGTCCTTCTAATTACATATCTTCATAGTCTCATACTTAAACCGTTTTACAACAAACAGTGATTTTCTTTAATTGTAATATTGTCTTTTAAACTGACAAAATTAATATGAGTGATTCACCATTGACTATAGTTCACATTTTTTCCAAGGTTAGGTCCTCATTTGACAAACATTTAACATAACAGCATGTTTCCTTAATCTCTAATTACATATCCTGATCATTTTAGAACAATAAATAACCAATTATTGAGAAATGGGACAAGTTACAAGGTTTAACAGCCAAGAGTTTGATCTTTTAAAATAGATTTTCCAGCAATGTTTTGTCCAAATTCTCAAGAATGAGCTTTTCTCCTTTAAACTGTATGAGGAGCTACTGCCATCAACTAAACTTCTGATATTACTGCACTATTATTTTATCTGTTTTTTAGTGTTATTTAGATTTAAATTGCCTTTCAAGAACAAGTTGGGTCTTATTTTTGGTCCATGTTGACATACTGCAAGTGTAAGGAAGTTTTTATGAGTCAAATAATCAATCAAACAAACAAACCACCAATTAATCAATCAGTAGGGAACTCTGCGATTCGATTATCTTGTCACTAGACATTTCGGTCGGATGTTGAAATAACCTTATCAGACCATCGACAGACGGACTACAGAGCTGCTCGACACTGAAGGAGCTCTCTTTTACAGTTGCATTTGTTATGAGTCACTCTGTATAATAGCGTATGTTTAATGGCCAAGTTAGATCCCGACTTTAATGAAATAGTTTACTTCTCTCTAACGTGACAGTGTGAATTTGTGCAAATTACAGGCCACCGTAACTCAAAGGGCACCAGAGTGCTGGTTGTGAGTGGGCTGCAATTTTATGAAACCACGTGGCGCGCAGACCACTTCCATATGCATTCATCGCTTTCCTTTCTCCAGTGAATGTGCAACAAAAATTAGAGAGCTGAGCGACAAATGGGGCTCCAGAGGGACAGCCCACGATTATATTAAAATATTCAACAGAAACCCTGAAAACAGCGTTTCCTTCTGTGATGATTTATTACATTTTACAGAGATGATGATAAATGCTTGTAATAATTCCTGCTCATTCTGGGTTTGAAGAAACATCATAGCAAGGATTATTGTTGACTATGGTTACTGAAAATTGCTACATTAATGTTTCATATAAGCGTACTGGGATTTTGTCATATATGATTCTCAGATCAGTCCAATAGACTAAAACATTTTCCCAATATTGCAGCCCTGGGAGTATGAATATTTCTGGTTTACACATGTTTACTGTAACAATATCTGAAAAGAAGTATATTCATGTACCTTAATGACAAGCAGAGAAAAGCCTCTTTACCAACATATTTACTTCCTCTTTACTGTTAAAAGAAGTCAAGTCAATTTTTATTTAAAAAACCCTCCCAACCTTCCAAATCCCCCCTCAAAACCCTTTTAACAGGGATCCCTCTCCCTCAACAAACATGCAATAGATGTTTTTTTACAGTACTGTAGGTACTGGGATGTAATTCTTCTATACCTGATGGGGGCAGGATATATATACTTACAGGTGTTTTAGTCTGCTATCAAATGCCAAAAAGAAAACAGGAAGTACTTTGTGTTCAAGGTTGATCAAAATGCAAAAACCAGTATACATTTTTTATTTAGACCAAAGGAGGAAACACTTCCAACTCACTATCTTAGTGAAGCATCTCAAAGTTACGTGACCAACAAATTCCTCATTCTGAAAAAAATTGTTTGAGACAGCTGCTGTTCCTTTGTAGACAGCAATGTTCCAGACGGGGCTAAATGCTAAATCCTACTGTGTTTAGGCTAACGTAAAGCAGGAGAGAGTCGACCCTTAAATGTGACGCAAATGTCATCATGACATCATCACATCACCATGTGGCCTATGCAGTCCTCAACATAAACACAACATAAACACCCTGTAACATATCAACAGGATTCGGTCCACTCTGCAAGGAATTGCTAAAAAGTATATTACATAGGTAGATAAAACAATTTCTGAGCTTGTAGCAGCCTGAAGGCTGCCATCCTCACTCCTTACGGTTCAGTCTGCATCATCTGTCATCAAAATATAATGTGAACATTTCATCTCTCATCTTCTCAGTAAACAGCTGCTTGTACACTGAGCTCAACTTAAATTCAAAGTTCAGCAGCAGAAATCACTTTTGCACTTTTGCACTCCATTACTTTCTAGACACGAGGAACACGCTCGCCTGACAGTGATTTGTGTCAGGCTCAGTAAATATCCCCCTCAGTCTTTTGTCCTAGAAGCATAAAGGAGTTTCTATTTCAGGTAGAAAAGGATAATAACAATGGCTGTGAATTTCAACTGTGCAAAATAAACGGAAAATCATAATTCTGCTGAGAAAATGTAGATTGTAAAACATAAGTGAAGAGGATGGAGGACAATTGAACAGCTTCAGTTGTCGCCCACTAAGTAGAATCTGAGCAACACCACCTCCTCTCCACCATATGAGACCTGGAAAGAGGACAGGCCACACAAACGCAGAAGAGGAAAACGACATTCACACAGAGAGGAGAAACAAACAAACACACAGAGGAGACAGAGCCATGATAACATGCAAACTAGGAGAGGGTGAGTGGAGAGGAGAGGCTGGATGTCCCGAGGGGACGGAGATCCAGATCAATGGATGGATGTGGCACCGTCAGCCAGGAGAGAGAGAGAGAGGTCCCAGGATGGCTGATGGTCCAGCACAGAGAAGCCTGAGTGTAAAAGAGGAGGAGGAGGAGGAGGAGGAGGAGGAGGAGGAGGAGGAAGAGGAGGAGGAGAGGCTGGGGAGAGAGAAGGGGAGGGAGGGGTGATGCACACAGCTTTGCAGCTTTTAGAGCACAGACATAAAAACAGCAGAGAGTGAGACAAGTGCAGTCAAAAAGTTTGCAGTCTGTTAGCTGAATTGTGACTGGGAGGATTACATGGACTAGAAGTACTAATATTAACTGATTCATTATCCTCGCCAGACATAAGCTGGGAGGGGATCATGCGATCGCTTCCATGTGTGCATACGTGAGTGGGTGAGTGTGTGCATGATCAGTGTCCACAGCTAATCTCTCACACTACTGCAACAGTTAGCCTCATCTTTTTTTGTGCACATTCATGACTGTATGGTGAAAGACCTCTGTGATTTACAAGTTTCCAAAAACGTTTCTGTGACTTTTATACCTTTATGTTTTTATGACCAAATGACTCCTTCAACTCAAGAATGAAGTTAGTAGATTTTAGCGGTCAAAGGTCAGACGTCACTTTGACCTCATGTCTGTCTTGTTTCCATACGGGTGATATCTCAAGAACGCTGGAAGTAATTTCTTTAAACTTGGTGCGAGCGTCTACTTGGACTCAGGGATGAACTGATTAGATTTTGGTGGTCGGAGGTCAAAATCATGATTACTTCACTAGCCACTTTTTTTTTTGCCATAACTCAATAATTTGTGCACTAATTATGACAAGATTGCACACAAATATCTAATGTTATAAAATGATGGGATTATGACATTTTACATCCAAAGGGTCAAAGGTCAACTCCACTCTGACACCATAATGTTCAGGCCTATATCAGTCCTCTGTACTCCTCCTGACTACATATATGCTATGTTATATGAGTTCGGACACACATAGATGTAAACTGTAGACATAAAACTGTAGGGCAGTAATTTTATTTCTTGACCGTTCTGTTTTACACAACCACTGACTGTATAACTGTGACCATGTATGCTGCCTCTGCACCAGGACTGATACATTTTCAGTGTGCGTACACACTGTCACCTTATTTTCGTCTCTTTTTAATATATTTATTCAGATATTTTAATGCATGCATATCTCTACCTAATCTACATGCAAAAGGACTTAGACATACTTATGTGCCCTACTCTGTTTACTGCCACTCTTGCTCCCATCTATCATATTTATATAGTGTTGTTTCTATCATTTGCAAAAGACAAACACAAAGAGCAATACCTGTACACACTCCTTCCACAGTACAAATCCTCTTTATTTTACTTTTTATGTATAATGTGTATAGTGCAGATCTGTATTTTATTTTATTACCTAATTCATTTTTTATTTAAATCTCCTTATTTTAATTTTATTTTATCTTTACTTAGCGCTCTTACTGCTCAGCTGATCTCTTCTTCTTGTCCCACACATTTCATGGTGAGCCTGTGTTAGTCTGCATATGACCAATAAACTGAACTTAAACCGCTTACTTCTCACACAACCGCCAGGGGCCACAAGTGATCAACAACCGCTTCAGTTTGAAATCTTGTTTCAGTTTGGGACAACTTATGTGAGGGTCATGTTAATATTGGCAGAACTTTGCAAATCTCTGCTGGTTGCATCTGGTAGTTGTGTTGGCAGTGCTGGCGAGGAAGTGCGCTCTACTCAATGCGCTCATCTGGTTGACACTGAGACCAGCCTGCCGGAGGTAATGTTGTAACTGGTACAAGGCCTGAAGTATAGGCGGAAAAACTTTAATTGAAAGTTAAAGCAAAAAAGAAAAGGCCAGAAGAGTCAGACTGTCTGGTGTCAGCAGGGAGATTATTCCAGAGAAAGAAGGCATAATAGGAAAAGGCTCTGTAGCCAGATGACTTCTTTTTAGCTCTGGGGACACACAGGAGTGGAGAGCACGCGATGGGACATCGGGTATAATGAGATCAGAGAGATAAGAAGGGGGCAAGCAAGTCATCAGAAGCACCTTAGAGTCTGATCTGACATGAATAGGGAGCCAATGAAGTGGAGCTAAAATTGGTGAAATGTGGTCAAATTTTCTGGTATTAGATAAGATCCTAGCTGCAGCTTCTGAGACATTTGATGATTATTTAGGTCAGACAACAACGGTAATCCGATCTAGAAAAAAAAGCAGAGTAATAAACTGAGATCTCTGCATCAGCCAAGGACAGAAAAGACCTGATTTTCAAGCACCAATTTATGATGTGACAGTGTTATGTTGCTTAAATACTACAGACTGATCTGCTGCATCCACCTCAGGCCTCAGATGACTTTATTCATTTTAATTTTTTGCATTGTTATCTTAGTGATATTATAATTACATTTATATTCCTTAAGTTTTATAATTTAATTTTGTTCTGCTCTTATTACTCATATTATTTGTGTTCAGTGTAACTCTCTCACACATGCACACACACATTTCAAAATAACTAAGTCTAACACTTTTAAGTCACCCCTCACTTCTAGTTTCCAGGGACTCAAACTAACAGTGAGGATCAGGGCTCACACCCAAATCTCCTGGGAGAAAATCCTGAGTTTAACCCATTCATCCACCACAACTTCCTGCCACTCTTTAAAGATAAAGTTAAATAGACGAGAAGTTACCAAGTGACTATTTGCAGCTGGGTGCAAACAGATATTCATTATTATTTTCTTCTTTCTTCGTTAACAATGTAAAACTGTGTCTGAACTTTGTCAAAACAATAAAGCCCTTTGAATTAAAATGTTTGAGTGACTTGAGAAAAACACCCTTTCAGATTGAGGAAAAGTGCCCATTCTATAAGGCCAAGATGATGAAACATGAATATATACATTTTATGTTTGTTTTTAGTAAGTTGATGTGATTGGATGTGCATAAAATTTATTATTATCATGCATACTAATACTCCTCCATCAGTAAATGAAGGTGCACAAGAATGATTAACATATTAAAAACAAAAGGAGCTTAGTTAGCAACTTTTTATTCCATATATTGTATATGCAAACAACAGTAATGTTTATTATCGTGTACTGCTTCCCTATAAGTTTTTATTGATATTAAGGAACTTTATTGTCCAGCAACTCTGTTAAATAGTCAGTGAAAGAAGTCCAATACTTCAGGCTGTTTATTCTCTCCTCAAACAACTAAATAAAGCCACTGATACAGTATCTCACACAGCGGAGGTGTACATAACAGACAGCGTTGATTTATCACCCTCATTATGCCACGTTAGCCACTCTTAAACAATGACAAAAGAGCTAAATGAGAGGGAGAGAGGCAGGCCTGAAAGGAAAGTTTAACAAGTGATGTATCATTAATCTCAACCTGCTCCCTACATCTCACATCTCTGTTTCCTGTTGACAAGTGTCACTCTTTAATCTGCAAGGACCAAATTAAAAGCAGTGCATGCGCCACAGAGGTCTGTGCCACCCAAACTCTTCGCCACAGTGACCGTATGTTTTCCGCTCCAGAAAGTGGTGGGAACTGAGCAGCCTGGCAGCATGTGCTCTGCAGACTTAGTCACTATTTGTAAGAGAAACAACACAAACAGTTACTAGCTTTCCAGTGTTTTAAAAAATGTTAAAATCTCTATCAAGGGCTTTTACCAATCAACCCTACAATTATTGCAGCAATCAAAAAATTAACTAGAGACTCAAGGCGAGAGATAAGACCACATGTGATCTTGAATCTATGCCAGATCATACAGCACAAACAATAGAGCTGATTTTTACAGCTAAAACGCCTTAGAGCTTCACAAATGCAACAATCTCCTGTTTTTCATTGTGTTGATTATAAATTGAATATATTTGGGTTGAAAAAAAACAACAACACATTTTAGGCCTCTGAATATTGAAGGTCAAGTTTCACTATTTTATGATGTATTATAGACCAAAGGATTTTAAGGAATAATTCAGATTTATAGATATCTAATCTAATTTACTGCTGTGGACAGAGTCGACACACAAACAGATATTAGCCACTTGAAAAAAGGTTCGGTTTCAGTGTAAACTATATTTAGACATTTTTCACAGCTACACCTTGGCATCAGAAAGCGTTTTTCAATGGGAAACCATCCTCATCAACCAGACTCTGTTTCCGTTTGTGTTACTGTGTGACTTTGGCATTTTAAAATGACAGTTCGGATTCACCAAGTCGCGCAATAACACAAAAGAATAACAGATCAAGGCAGCGGCAGACCAGCAGCTCTGGTGTTCTGACAGGTAAAATTACTGTAAAATTAAAGTTACCTTTCCATAGGAAAAGGACGCCTGACAGCAAGGTGGAGCCATGAAAATACTGCAAGTTTAATGTTTCTGTGGATCTTATTTTAAGTGGCTAAAATCTGTAGATTGCTTAGCTGCTGTGCTGGTATTCGTCTCTGCTTCTCCAAACATGGTGCGTGCTGAGCTTATACTGTAGATAATGCACAGTTATACAACCCAACATCGAACAGCCTAATCCTAACTATCCCTTTAATCAGTTAATCAACACAAATAATTATTTGTTATAGCCTTAAATTTTTCAGAACAATGTATTTGCAGCATCACACATCCATTTACAAATTAGCCACGAGTGAAGGTAAATGACAATAACAAGTTTCAATTTCACAATCTCAACATTCGATTTACCAACACTGAGCTACTCAAACAAACAATCAATCCTGTTTCTGGAGGGGAAACATCTTGGAGATGTTGATTTTTCTCTCAGACATTTCCAATATTCTGTGGTGAAGCATGCAGCTCTTAAAACAGTGATTGGATGAGCCTTACTTCCAATAAATCTCCACCATACGTGTGAATCTGCCAGAAGTTACTTATTCTTCTGAGCGGCTTTCAAATATTGTGCCGTGAGCCTCCACTTCTTCGGGGAACTGTCTGTCAATAATAATAATCGCAACTGCAAGTTTTTGTTAGACTTTCTGAGAGGAGATTTGAAATGAAAATTAAATGGCACATATGGGCGCCGTTTTGTGCAACTGACTTCATCTTTGCTCTCGTGCCTCGAATGCTCACGGTCATTGCAGAAGCAGCTGTGTCTTAAAGATCGTTTCACACCTTGTCTCATCAGCGCCGGATCGTCAGCTAGCTCCTTCCTTATCATTCTACTTTATCCACATCTGCCAGCCTCCAGATAAGAATTGTCATTTTCAGTCCATTAGAGGTCTTGACACCGACTGTCTGATGGGAGCCGTTTGCTGGCCAGACATTACCTCACGGCTACTCTGTGTTTGGTGAGTGACCTTCATCAAGAACGCACAGCTAAACACTCGCGGCATGTCCTCCATTTCTAAGCGTAGAATTACATTTCTTTTGCACAGCAAAGCCAAGATCTCACACCACGATTTAGCCTTAATTATTTCCTTAAGATGAAACTAAAATATGCAGCGAATGTTGCTCAAAGATATTCATCAAGGAGACACCTTTCACCAGATCTGTTAAGATGAGATCTAATATTACTACACTCTACAAGATAATAGATTTTATCAGGGTGAAAATAGAGTGTTAACTGTAATACATATGAGGGCTTCTTGTTCTTCATTTATCATTATTCTGTCACTATTAAAGGTTAATTGAAACATCCCTCTTATAATACTGACTAATCTGAGTTTAAAACTCTAATTTGGTATTTTAAGTATATCCTTTTAGTGGACTGGTACTTACACTGATGAGTAGTATTTTGTGAGATTTTTTCAGTGCCAAAGTCTTTTGGCCCTGCTCATGAAAATACAAAATTTGGCAAAGTAAGTAGAGCTTTAAAGCTACTCAATAGATATTTTTATACATACAAATATCAATATCAGAGTGAGCAATGCTGAATGTGAAATTAATACACTCTAATAAAACTACTCAAGTATACACTACAGCTGTATTCTGTGAAGCAAAGCACAGAGGTGCTATCAGCTAATGGTCAGAAGTTGAGGCTGGGAGTAACATCACACTGAGTTGAACCATTTCCAGTGCAACAAATCAGAAAAAAACTTTGCTCTATGCAATATTTTGCTCATGCAAACACCACAGCAACATGTCCACGGAGAGAAGCAGTATAGTGCTGTGTGTATGATTGATTTAGTGAGACACAATCAACAGAAGTGCTAATAAATAGTATCTTACTACAGCTTTCTCAGAGTCAGGCTGTAGAAATGCAGCTAAAGTCAGCAGGATTAATCTGTCGAGGATCATAAATGTCTATACAAAGTTTCATAGCAACCCATGCTATAATTGTTGAGATATTTCAGTCTGGACAATATGGTGGACCGACACGTCGACATCGAGCTCAGCTCTGTCAGAGTTTGTCTCTGAAGCTGAAATACTGCACCGTTCTTTGTTTTTCATCTTTTTTTTTTTATGTCTTAGTAAACAAACTCCACAGCTCATTATTGCAAAAACGAGACACAATTTTGCCCTGTTCTCTAAATGAGCTTATCACAAAGATTCAGTACACCATTGAAAATGAGTCAGAAAATGTGGAAAAGGTGATTGGAAAGCCTTAGGTACGAATGTTCCAGCACAGAGGTCCTCTTTCATCATTTTGAGCGGTCAACGTTACGATAGAAAGTACTTACTTTTTCACAAGTTCACAAGTTCACATTGTAGATTAGAGTGTAGGTTTGATCATGCCTTCAAACGCTTAATTACACAGCTGCAGGCTACAGGGAAGGAAAAAAACAAAGACTTTTCTATTGTCTTTTTGTCTGACAAAAACAAGAACCATGGGCACAATTCAATACTCAATAAACGTAACTAAGACCCATCAGAGATGTTATGAGACAGGAGTAAAATAGATATGAGAGGGAGAGTGGCCGAGGCAGTAATTGCTTTTTGGTCTGTTATTGATGATCAAATTAAAACAAGTAAAGAGCAGCATAACTGTTACGGTTGGATGTCATAAATGTTTCCCATCCCAGCTTGCACGCTCTGTTGCATTAGAGGCTTGATCTAATGTGCAGTCATTAATTGGCACATTAGTGAAGGGGAAGCAGAAACACTGAATGGTGCGAAGGGCCTCCTTTTTGTTCCGTTAACTGAGCTGTGTCAGTGTGGTTAGTTACTCTGTGAGGCCGTCTTGTTTCTGTGCAAGAAAAGACGGCCTTTTTTTCTGGTAGTGAAACGTGTGGAAGCCCTGAGAAGACAGTGGAAAAAAAAAATCTGATCCATTTTAAGTAGTTTTCTCTCGTTTTTACATCATCAAGACTTAACATACATATAGGTAGTTTCTACAACCGGGGGAGATGATCGCTCTCTTTGCCTTTTGCCAATTTATGCACATTATAGTACTCGCTAAAATCTTACCTATGGAAGCCCTGAGAGCCTATCTATCTATTTTCGCTTCTTCTTTTTTATGAGTGGAAAAAAGTTGCTTTGCCAGGATAATCTATTTCAGTTACTTAAATTTTTTTTTTCATCTTTGAAACTGAGTGATTTAATTATTTATTTTCTTTCTTTTAAAAAAAATTGCTAGGATCATCTTTCGAAGTTATGATGAACAACGAAAACAGGTGAGACATTTTTTTGGCAGGTTGAAAATATCCTAAAATGATCCGCTAATTAAATAAAACATCTGCAAAATAAACAAATAAATGTCGGCTGTTTTCATAATTACAAAATGGAACTTTGAAAAAAGGTTCCTGGCAAAATGAATTTTTCACCTGCCTGCAAAAAATAAATAAGTGAATAAATAAACAAAAATAAATAAAAAAATAAAAAAAATAACCTGTTTCAAAGAGTAAATAAAAAGGAACTTAGATTATTCTCCTTTTTTCCCCACCTGTTTTTAAATCAAAAACACAGGAGAGACTGAGGATGAGACTTTAGCTGGAACTATATGTGCATAATTTGGCATTTAAAAGGTGGCAGAGGGAGAGATCCTCTCCCCCAGTTAAAGTTAATGAATCATGGAGAGACTACCTATATGCATGTTAATTAGGACACTTGGTCAACTCACTTTATTGTGAGCTGGTAATTACCAGCTGGGTCATAAAATTCCAACACCGAGCACCATCAACTAGTTTATGCTTGGGCCTCCAACTTAGAAATATTAACTTTTGAAACGCCATTAATGTGAGGCTCTGGCAAGATTGAGTAACTTATCTTTGTCAGCTGCAATATATGGCTAAAATTAATCCGTTTGATGAGGTATGACAGTTAAAGAAATAATAGCTATGTGTCATCTGTGGCCTTAATAAGATGAATTCCATCTCTTTTCAGAAAAAACACCCACACGATCTGTCTGCACACAAAGACCGCCAGGTGGGCAGTAAAATAGCATATAGCTGTTCGACACCGTGAGCGGAAGGTGGAACGCTGAACAGAGGCAGGGAGGTGGAATATCTTCAACTTTTATCAGAAACTATCAGCCTACTTCACATAAATCAAAGGCTTATACTGTCCACAAAGCCAATAATCGTGTTACAAGCATTAGATTTTTATGCAAATATAATATCCACCTCCTGGATTACTTATTCTACCTCCTGTGTGTAATAATTTCTTCCCTTTTCCATTAAAAACCCTCAGTTTAGACTGCAAAATTATCCACAAGCTCAGAAAAATGGCTAATACACATGGAAATGGTACCTCACCAGGTGTTACATTGCATTTGTCTTCACTGTTTCACTGTAATTTCAAGAGAGTTATTGCCATTTGCAAAAGTACAGGACAGAACAGATATTAGAATTCTTGTGTGTCTCTCAGTTAGCCTTATATAAAAAAAAATACTGCTATGACCACACATCAGTTTTATGTATTTATTGACTCATTTTAAGGCCAGTAGTCTTTCTTAAAGCAGTGTTGCAGTAATAGATTTTTTTGGCCATTTGGGAGCAGCAGAACAAGCTAATAAACATTAACCTTATAAATACATACACTATGTGAGGACTATATAAGTAAACACTCGTTACTTAGATAACCAGCAGACCCTGCAGAATATCAGCGTTGATATCGAGTTGTTTTTGTGTCCACCAGATGAATGTGAGTCCAATATTTCCATCTCATTTAATCTCTGGTTTGGTCCTGGGCTGTAGAGTTTATTCCCGTAGGTCCAGCGAGACTGTTCTTTGGTCTGTTTTGCTTTTGATTTGTCCAGCACTGAGAAGTTTCAAGAGGCACTGATTTTCAGCCATTTGGGAAAGATGTGGAGACCAAAGTCTTTACGGACATTGTGCCTTTTGTCATCCATGCATCCTACACTCATCACAGCAAACTGCTGAGTCACATTTTATTTATTTTTTCTGTTTTTTGGGGGGAGAATTAAAGTTTTTATTATTTTATAAAGGTGCAGTATGTTAGAACTGACTACCTGTTGAATTGATATTCTGAAAAAATAGAGATGAAGTCTCTCCCTTACTGGTGGACCACCATGGCATCTTCAGAAAAAATATGAATGTCAGTGGTGAGGCACAAATCATTTTTTGTTCTAAATGTCTGTCAATTTAAAAGACAATTTCGCATTTAAAGAAAGGTGCCTTTTGTCAAAAAAGTGAAGTGTAAGATACAAAATTAGAAAAACTAGACAGATGTCACATAAGTGACTTCTGTACTAGCAATTCTCTTGTCTTGCAAAATTGTCTTTTAAATTGGCAAACATCATATTTGTAATTCATGATATAATTCAAACGGGATTAAAAAGTTATTTATCTGTTGCCATAGACTACCATTCGAAGAAAGGTCATATGGGTCACACAAGGGGAGGGACTATGCCTCTCAACAGAGGACAGCATTTAAATCTGCTACCTGCTGCTAACTGTAGCTGTAGCTGTGCAGCTAGCAGGTCTGTTGCTGGCCGACCTGGCTGGACTGGGAGCTTTCAGGCCGAATGTGGAGGAGATCTAGCAAGGCATGCTGGGGTGCCGGTAGCCACGAGAAAACCACCTCAGTGTTGCTGGACTGAAGGCAGACTGGACACTACAGTGACACACCATCACCTCATGAGGTGCAACGTGGTATTAAGACAGAGGACGGGCCAAAGCTAGCTTGTTAGCATACTTGCTTCAATAGGTATCTCTCCAACATGATTCATAGACACTTTGTTATAACATCCAAACTGTTATTTCTTCGCATTCTGATGATAATTCTGTTTTTTAATGTTTTAACAGAAAATCTTACACCTTTAATGTTAAAAGCTGTGCTGTGTCAGTGGAGAGAGGTTTAAATGCTCTGTTAGCCTGCAGGTCATGGGAGTGTTTTAATGAATTTCTATAGGAAGATGTTTTATTTGTCAATCAGCTGCTGGTGTTAAGCGTTCTAATGGTGGTTAGCTGTTTTGTAAGACACTGCAAAGGTTTAAAGATTTTGTCCTTGAGTGTGCGATGTTGGCTTACAGCAAGCTGTACTTTGTATTTAATGTGTATTCACTCATTACTGAACAGGTATTTTCTGTAGTAGCTTATATCATGGATGGACCATAATGGTTTAACAGCCGTAAAAACCAAGACAGCGAGCTGAAAGATGCTAAAATGCTCTCTGGAGTGGAAGGGAACAACATCATCTTAAAAAGATGATTGATTTCTTTTTTTTGTCGGTGGGATCGTGTTTTTTCCTTTGGAGGTGCACCACCACGCTCAGCTGACTGGAAGGAGACTTTGAGGCAGACACACAACAGATGGCAAGAAAATTGTGAGGCGGATGCTTTGCATGGATTGCGGCTCATAGTACAAGACGCAGGAACAGATGTGGTGTCAGGAAAGAAGGAAGCAGAGGTAGTGAGATTAAGACTAAGTTCAAAAGGGTCATGATTTAAGCCTCTCACGATAGGGGTGAGATGGAGGGATTATCCACGACGAGAGCAGCTAATCAAAGGAACAGTATGGAGACTTCATTGTGGGAATTTTAACAGGAACGGAACATTTAGAGGCTTGATAGACAGTAATCCTTGTGGCTGGATCAAAAAAACATATGTATTTCAAACATTATGACACTGCCCCTCAACATAATTTATTTAGTGGATTTAGTGGATTATTATTTGTGATTTGTCAAACAGGTGGATACAACATGCAAAAAGCATAAAGATGCATAAAGATGTTTGTTTTCTGATACATAAATATTGAAATATTTTGTTCTTCCAGCTCAAATGAAATTGATCGAAATGTATTCAACAATCACACCAAGGGCATATTTGTCATTTTAATCTTGGCAGGACGTCTACTGGGAGCTGTCCAAGCTGCTCCGGTTTTAATCTTCACTAAGAGTGAGATGTTCTTACAGTAATAGGATACCAGTCATCTGTGCAATACATTTAATGCACTATATGCAGTATAAGCCTCAGGCACTTAACTTGACCTCCTGACCTGAACAGTGTATTAAGAAAGGAGCGTGATAACTCTAAATCTGGCTTAAACCGTTAACTGTAGACATCTAACTGTAAGAAAAATGGTCACTGATAATACATTTAAAGGACCAGTGTGTGGGATTTAGAGGCAAAATAGCTGTGAGACTGCAGATTGCAAACACCTTGGTTTCACTTTCGCCTTCCGAGCACGGAGGAGGACCTTTGGTAGTCATGAAACTTGCAGAAAACGCAGTCAAGTCAGTGTTTGGTTTGTCTGCTTCTTATTCTGATGGATTGGAAAACTCCAGTTCATGATTCCCATCCCAGATTTTTGAACTACATCATTGTCTATATATTCCTTGTATAAGCTTCAAACTGATCTAAATATACAATATGTAAATAAACAATAACATGTGAATGTATGTCAATAGATATATAGATAGAGGACAAGAGAGCAACAGAAAGAAAAGATGTCTGTCTCTTCTGCTTGAACATTTTTGCATTATTCCCAAATATTGTTACTGCTGTCACAGGACCTTCACCTTCCAAAATTCACCAGATTTCATGAAATAAGTTTTCTAACAACCAAATTATCTCATGATGGACCCACAGAGGGCTCATTTTCTTTCTCCATCGTCAACATTTCTTTTCTGGCTGTAACATACAAATATTCCATTAAAAAGTAATGTGTCTGACTCAAAGCAGATGACAGGATTTTTAAAGCGACAGCTGAGATTATCGACACCCGATTACAGATGACATTTGGAATCTTTTGCATTAAATTTTCATCTGCGAAAACACTTCTCGAGCCCACACTGTGTGAAGAATCACTACATATAAAGCTTGTGCTGTGATTCACTTTGAAAGATGTTGCCATTTATATTTCCATTAGCTTCATTTGGCCTGCTGCCTAAGCAGACTTTGAGATATACGTCATATAAAAAAACATAATGCCATATAATCAGCAATCTAGACTAAAAGCTTTTTTTCTTGTGAAATCACATTTATTGTCTTCCTTAGTGATGTGCACTCACCTGCAGGAACAAACATCTGCACAAGAAGCAACATAAGTAGGCGAGAGGAACAAGAAGCATTTTCATAGTATCTAAAATGTGATTTGTAATTTTAAACAGGTTGGAAACTTACGCCAGAAATGAACAGTGAGAGGTGGAACATAATTAAACCTTGGTGTGTACGCTCTGTATTGACTTTTAAGTATGCTCTCTGAAATCTTCACACAGCAGCTTCTGACTTCAACCTCACCATGAAAAGCTTTGGGGAAAAAAAACTCCTCTGAGAAGAGTTAAGTTTATCTGCATTCTCTGGTTCGGAGTAACACGGGAGCCGTTTCCTCTGTCGACCGGCAATTTCTCAGCTCTTCTTACCGCCGTTGTGCCCTAAAGTCCCTGCAAAGCCATTGTCCACCCACACAGGTGTTTTCACTTATGCCGCCCGATTAGACTTCTTGTCAAGAATGTGTGGACGTGAACGGATTGACAGCAGCTCCCTCGTTCTCATGTTAGTGTAGCTGTGTGGCATCTATTAGAGCTGTGGGGGGTTTCAATGCAATGCATGAACATTTGAGCAGGAAATAGTTTATTTCCTGCATTTCTGTGATTTTTATGCACCAATTCATGCCTTTTCTACATATATTTATGGTGGAAATGTCTTTATTTATGTGAAGGAAAAGGCATTAGATGGCGATTACTGGTTACCGAGGTTCTGTCCTGCACCCTGTGCTGTTTGCCTTGTACCTGCGACCCCTTGGGCAGTTAATAATTAGTCATTTTACAGGTATTTCCTACTATTGTTATGAAGATAATACTTTTATATATTTCATTTGAGCCTCACAGTGTTCATCTGAAGTGCCTCAACTGTATAAAAGATTTGATGATTTGAAATTTCTACAGCTTAACTCTACAGATTTTTTTTTCTGCCCCGCACGGCAATGTTCCAAAAGTGATGGAAAGCCTCAGCTGTTTATCCTCTTCTGTAAATCCTGCTCTCTCCAACTCAGGAATCTCTATGGGTAGAGCTATGTATCTTCACCAGCATGTTAACTCTTTGGTTTGCTCCTGTTTCTACAAGCTTACTACTTACTTAGCAAATGCACTTATTCTAAATATTGACATCAAAATCGGCACCTCTGGGCATCAGGCTCATTCGGGATGTACCCACCTCGTGTGGAATGAGTGAGATCAGGTGGAGACGACAGGCAGCAGTGACAAAAAGCTGCAGTCAATACAGACAGTTAGCAACATCTTCACAGTCTGCACTGACAGTCAAAGAAGTATTTACATCTTCTTAGATCTGATCCTGTTTTAATAAACGGATATCAAATATTCAGCTTGTGCTCAAAAACAACAGTAATTGTTGTTTTAATTATGTTGTTTTGAATGACAGGGTAACCTATTTAAAATGCAGTACAGGCTGTCTGTGATCATTATGGCAGTGTTTATGTTTTAATCTCCATAATAATAATTATTTTACATGAAAATTTAGTCGGGATAGAATTCAGCCATTGATCACTTTGTAAAGTTTAAAACATGAATCAATAGTGAAAATACATGAGGAGAGGAGAGAATTATAAGTTTCCATCAGACTTTCAGGGCTCAGCATGTGCTGCAAAATACTTGAAGTAATCGTCATATTGTAGACAAGAACTATCAAACTATCAATGTGCTCTTCATGAAAACTATCTGTAATGTATTTATTCTCCGGGTGAAGAAAATGTGACTTGCATTTTTGATTTATTTACTGAGACTGTTTGACCGATGCAACGAGCACCTTCACCTGAAGAATAAGCACAAAATACCTGAAGTATGCAATGAGCACCTGTTTTGTGACCAACAGAAAGACCCAGCAGTGCTTCCAATATATTGTCTTCACTATCTGTAATGTTTTCAGCCTCTCTGACCATTAAAGGTCATCATCAGCTAGACAACATTTATTTTGTTAACAGAATGGTGCAAAATCTGTTGATCCAACATCATGTAGGCATCACAAGCTCACCCACAATACATCCTGGTACATGGAGGCACTACTGCACAGCTCTAACAGCAGGAAAACTCTGTTTTCTCAGCCAGTGTAACTCAAACTGAGGAATATATTGCTTCAAATTACTACATGTATCATAAACATTGATTGGACTTTGAATTTTCCCCTTAAATCAGGGAAGAGGCAGGCATTTCCCATCGTGCCCTGAAGTTTTGCAGCTGCTGGAGAGCAACTGTGTGGGTGTGCATGGCCTTTAAAAGCTGTGGGAAGCTTTGCCACCCAGGGTAACTACCAACTGGCAATTTTGCTTCATAAAAAGCTGGTTATGATGAAAAAATGCTATAAAAGACCAATTTAACTTGGGCACCCCCAAATCAGAGCTGTTACTGAGCATTTTTCTCATGCCATTTATATTTCTTGATTTGTTGTTAGTCATTCTTCTATTTTTAGTTCCATAATTTTAAAGTTTTAATGTGATCCTTCATCACCTCAAGAATCATGAATTTATTCAGTGACTTTTCTGAAAAAAAAACTGTACTCAACATACTTGTGTTATTTTACAATAGGTTGCAGAAATGTTTTAAGACTTTGCTGCTAGACAGCTGTAAAAATGTTATTAAAGGTGTGGTCTGCAATTCTGGAGAAAGGTTGATAGATGGACTCCATAAAGCCATACCAATCATCCCCTCAGTGCTGTCCTGTGCACAAGCACAAATGCAAGCTGTTGCTGATTAGTTGGAATAGTGTCGGCCGATCTAAGGTACTTTTTGTTTCCCAATTACAGAGCCATTTTCTTCAGTGTGCACACGGAAAGAAGAATATACAGAAGTGGAGATAAACGCTCAATCTGCATCTGCATATTCCACCTTTAACCGTGGTCATCTTAAATAATAATACATTTAAAAATTAGTTCTTTAAAATGATATTAAAACATTTCACTGCATGAGTAGTTTTATGTTCTCATATAAACATGATGTAACTGTCCCAGTAAAAGCAAAAAACACGCCAGGATGTTTAATGCTCTTGAGAATTTCATGCAGTTTTTAGGCATTAACACTTTTACTATGAAAGTGGATTTGTTTGTGTGAAGCCAAGTTTCAATTTTAGTTCATCTGGGTTCATAACAAGGTTTCTAAATGAGGTTACTATATGTTGAAAGGGGTGATGGCAGGGAAATATGCAATTATTCTTCTGATTGTATAGTTTTTGTTTTT
The DNA here is from genome assembly GCF_056507025.1 of Lutjanus erythropterus. Classification (NCBI taxonomy): domain Eukaryota; kingdom Metazoa; phylum Chordata; class Actinopteri; order Lutjaniformes; family Lutjanidae; genus Lutjanus; species Lutjanus erythropterus. Next base: position 12,599,733 of record NC_139319.1, on the reverse strand, counting down.
CCTGAAATACTGAGAGGACTAAACAGAACTGCAGCACGTTGCAAACACTGCTGATTTGTTGAAGGTCGGATCTGTGTTTTTTTTTAATTCATGTGTTCAGTGCTTTTTCTGAGTAATTTTCTAATCATTTATGCTATATTCCATTCTGAAAATACTGATGATTATTTCACATTACTGCCATTCTCCAGCCATCCATGTATGAACCCCCGTCCTCTCAGATTTGTTGCAACGTCTCACAGGGATACAGGCTATAAATGGGATGCAAGCCATTTATGAGCCATTTGAAGTGATCTATATTCAGGCTTCGTGGTCTCTCATGTCGGTCTGTCCCTGGCTGTGCTCCGTTTGGCATTGGAGGCCAGTAAAAGGGAATTACATCATTTTGGAAATATGCAAGGATCTCTGATGAAGGATTTCCAAGAGAAAGGGATTATCCTCTTACGTTCCAGTTGAATCCTTGGTGGAAGGACAGCGCATCGACCCCAGCTCTAACACGTGCATATTTTCTGTTTCATTCATACGATGCGTGACAACAAATTTGTCATGAAAAATGTATTTTAAAAGACACCTTGCAGACCGGCTGCAGGCAAAATAAACTGAAAGTCAATACATCACCGGTAGTCATCCCTGGAGATCCCAGAAATGATTAATGTGTCTCATTATGTGCTAAAAAGCTTACAACTTAAATCACAGTTCTTCATTGTTTGGGAATGACAGAGATGTATGCACTGAATATGTTATTTTTGCTGTTGGGATCACACTAGATACTGAAATCAAATCAATCAAACAAAGCATTTGCCGCCGTTTTCTGTGATATCGTTCACATATTGAAAACAAAATGATCACAAAGTTATTAAAGATATTCCATTTCTATTATTGGACTGCATTGTTCCTGAGTACAGTGTTACTGATTGCATTTACATGTGGGTAATCTATTGTTCATGACATATTACCTACTTACATATCATTTCACTCTGCCACTTTGATAATCTGGTACAGCTGTAACGTCATACAAATGCTGTGCACCCAGTTGTCTAACTAGTGATTTTCACTTTTTCCCTCTCATCCTGTGTCTTCTGTCTGTCCTTTGTGTGTGTGTGTGTGTGTGTGTGTGTGTGTGTGTGTGTGTGTGTGTGTGTGTGTGTGTGTGTGTGTGTGTGTGTTGTGGGCGTGGCTTCCCTCCTGGCTCCCCGCTCTGAGCACCTGTGTACAATCAGCTCATCACCACTCCCAGTCCTCTCACCTGCAGCCCATCAACCCAGCAGTACTTCATCCCTGGAGCCTCATTTATAACAAAGTTCTTAGGTTTGGACTTGAATTTTAGTCTTAAATTTTGTTTCTGACGGTGTGCCCTCAAATCAAAAATACATTTTTCTTTTTGCCTCGATGTCTGCCTTCTCCTGCATGAAACTACTCACAACAATGTCTGTGGATTTCTGGAAAGACACACTGCTGTTGAGTTTTTACTTTGTTTTTGGCTCTTTGAGCACTGCAGGATTAGTGCCATCTGGTTCCATTATATGTCTCCAGCTGATAGCTGCAAAACTCAGCAACTCACACCAAAACAGTATAGATGGATAAACAGCACTGCAGGCTTACTGATTTTTGATTTTGGGGTGAACTGTCCCTTTAGGATCAAGAACCCCCGGCCTTTCATACACTCTCTGTCATATCATTGCTTCAGTCAGCTTAGTATCAAGCGGCCTCATTTATAAAATAGACTTACAATCGATTGTGATCTGATCATGTAGTTATTCATAAAATTTTACTTTGAAGTAGAAATGAAGTATTTTCCTTATGTAGTAGTACTACAGCTTAGGATGCACATGCACCAAAGCCTGGTGAACTTCGCATCAGCTCTATGAAAAATTTGATAGGAATTATTAATTAAAGGTTTGAGGACTTAACTCAGATACAAGTGATGTGTTTACATTTGTCAAATCACTATTTAGTCGGCCAAATAATACGTGTCGCCTAACTTCAGTCCCCTCGACCATGACTGTGATCATCTTCCAAAAAGTTTACTCTTCTCTTTTGGTCCGCGGTTGTGACTAAACCCTCATTAGTGCTGCATTACGTAAGTGATATTCGCTGGCTGTAAGGTAGGTGCAGTCAACACTAAGTTAATTTAAGATTTATACCTCACAGGTTCACAAGTTGCGAATTTTCTTCTCAGAACCTGTGACAGTTTTTTTTTTTTATGCTCAGTGTATTTAAAGAATTTGAACACATTGTCAGAAACAATCTTCAGACCAAGTTCTCCTATAAATTTAAGAACATTTTTAAAAAAAAAATGAGGCTCAAGCTCTCTTGGTCGCCTTAATATTGTGTACACTACAACTGTTTTTGTGTGCTTCTGGATCCTCACCTGCACTCCTGCCAGCCTGCCACTCTGTACTGAAGAGAAATGTGTAGCCTACTCTCCGGTAATCATTTTGAAAATATCTCACTCACTTCTGCTCCAAACCTTTCTTGACAAAAACGAAAAACATATATGTGGTCACACACACACACACACACACACACACACACCTAGGCACACACATACACGCACACACACAGAGTCACAGTGAGACATTCTTTCTTCTGAGGCCTGAACCATCTGTTAGTGTTCGGAAACACCTGTGTTGGCGACCACCTGTGTTGGAAACATCCTGGTTGGACAAGTTTCATATTAAGTCTGTAATTGACTGTGCCCTTTGTAAAAATCTGGAGCAATTTGGATCTCTTCCCTTCACATCTGGGAGGTGGTTAATGAGTTTTTGACTTGGAACAACTGAAACCTGCTCAGCTCTGTTATTATGGGCTTTTGTGTGATATCCTCTCAAAATCCACAGTTTTAACCTTGTAACAACGGTGCGTTTAGCCGAGGTTAGAGGTTTGTGCTCGTAAGATCCACAGAATTGATTAACAGTAAGTGAATGCAGCAGATTAAGAGGGTGTTCACCCAATGTCAGAATGTCTCTTTGTTATTTTTTGTGACCGAGAGAACAACTGCTTTCTAGGCAGTGAATTAAAAAACCAAAGCACGCTTTGATGCCATGCAGATCTGAACATTAGAGAGACTGTCATTCAGTTATTTCATTTTGTCTTAAACAAAAACAATAAAAGAAAAAAGAATCCAGATTTTTTCAAAAACAGAACATGAGTGGGTGTTTTTCAGTTTTCATTTTGAAGAGGCTAATCTGATTAACAAGCAAAGCAAAGCCACCAAACAATATTTGTTACTGTCTGTGCTTTTTAACTGTTTGATTTCCACTTTGGGATAACTGTAGCAAGAAATGAAAATGCAAAATGATGTTGTTATAATATATAGCAGGGGATCCTGAATGTTTTAGACCATGCACCCCCTCTCGCATCCCAACCAGGTTGATGCACCCTCAATCCTCCACACCTTAAAATAACAACCCCCGTTCTGGGAGTTAGTTATTTTCTTCCAAAACAATGTTATGTGACAGGTTGAAGCACTTTAAGGGACTGGATTGGCCGCAAAACTCTGGTTTGATTATCAGTACAAAAGATGAACGACTATGTAGGAAAATATCTAATTATTTGACAAAAATTCAGAGTCAAGTATGTGCACTTTAAAACGTATCATGTTGTAACAACAAAGCCTTTAAATTTTCCGCAGCTCTGATTTGTGCCTCATCTCCATAGCACTGGTGGACGAGGCTCATGGGTATTGTAGTATTTAGAACCCTTCTCCTTGCTAAACTGATTTCTCAGAGATAAAGTTGAAATAATTATTGAAATAAAATCAACCTTTATAGACTCTTGAAATATTCAGAACATTGAAGCTATCAGTAAAAGAAAAAGTGAAAGTGGTATTCAGTTGCAGTGCACAACTTCACCACTAGATGCGACAAAATCCTACACACTGGTCCTTTAAAGCTGCATTTTGACCTTTACTGTTGAACCAACAGCCTGTTGCATTCATCACACTTATTATTAAAGCTTAATTTAACATTAGTGTGCGAGTGTAGCACTCCTCTCCCTTTTAGAAAATCAAAGCTCAAAATTAAGTCATGTTTTGCTTGATGATGAATTTGAACTTCATGACTCTTGATTCAGTATTTTATGAAAAAATAATTTAAAAATCATATTCCTGTTTCTGCTACTGTGAGTCACAAATGAGAGAAGAACACGGTAAGTCAAGTTATTTAAAAAAGACCCCATTGCTGTTTAGAGTTCCCTAAGAATTATATTTTACTGTTAGACAGATCCTACGGTGAAAAAAAAAAAAATAGCTGAGGCTGGATCTCAAACTTTTATTTGAAAATAATTCATGCTTTAAGAGCAGTATCAGTTCAGATTTGACTCATTGCCGCTGTTTGATTACATTTTTATCTGTGGCAGACAGCGAGGACAGCTCACCTGCTGTATAACAAAATTATGAAATGAAAATAAATGCACACACTAATCTATTGTACATTCAGTTAGGAGATGTAATCCCGCTGTCTCTCTGCCTTGTCGTTCCCTGCTGGTGCACTTAACATACCATGTTGTCATGAACTGACCAAGCATCTATTGTAAATCCCTGCAGTAAATTCCATTCTAATTCATATTGGATATGGATACTTGAGAATCCCAGTGGGTGTTGCAGTTGACAATGCAGGGCTGTCGTCTGGCACACTCTCGTCCCGGTAATGTTGGTGGCTGTCATCCCGAGGATTAGAGGATGAATACAATGATGAAGGATACATGCCGTTTCCCAGATTAGGATTGACCTGCTTTAAAACATAATGGTGATTTCTTCTTATCCGATTAAAGCCACCGACTGACCCAAATTATTTAGCTTTCTCTGCATTACATTTTTTTTTTTAAATATCTGCAACAGTAGCATGAGAAATAATTAGATTTTCATTCATCTAAGAAGCCTTTATTTTATTCAACTCAAATCAGAATCCAAATCTGAACCAATTTATGGAGGGCTTGTACTCTTGCAGCCTGTGTTTGTTCTGCACATGTTGATCTGCGATCTGTGTGCGCTGCCCGTCTGTCACGAGAAACATCTGAACCACACAAATCAAATCCTCAGATTGACTTCGGTGACGTTTGGACTACTTTAATCTACCTGTCTGTTCTGTAAACAGCTCTTCTGTTTCTGTGCTGTTCCTATATTTATATAGTACACTAGTCTTGAAAATTACAGAATGTGCTTTATAGAAGAGGCAAACATGGTACCACGACTGACCCTTCACTAAGCCTCTCCGCAGAACAGGAACTGTCCTATCATAGATTAGCAGTCATAGGCACTGCAGGCCTGTCAACCTTTGCATTTCTCTTCATATTGAAGTGATGCAAATGAGGCTCAGAAGAGATATGGATGGTGTCTTTTTAGTAGTCTTTCAGAAATGTAAAATAGAAGAGCATCAGTGTGATAAATAGCTTACCCTTTGTCTTTATTTGCTCTAACATAAGCTGCAAATGTTAGCACATCCTGCTGACTAGTTTACCACCTGCAGTAATGTTATATCCAGCTAAACTTGTGTCAGATGCCACTGCATGTGTCAGATGCCACTCCATTGTTTATTCCCGGGGGTTAAATTAGGATTTGTTATGTGCAGGTTTGATGTTTGGTTTCAAAATGACTATGTCTCTGGTAACAGCTGTTAGCTTGTTAATGTTCATACATTAGTGTCCCAGGTGCTATTTTGCCATTTTCACCACGTAGGTTGCTGTTTTTTGTTGTTTCCCGGGGACTTTGAAAACATAGACGCAGATGTAAATGCTGCGGTTCGGCTTGGAGCAAACAACCAGTGGTAGGACTTATACTAGCAGTGCGCATCTGGTGAGTTAGACTAGGTATCTACTATGTCACAGAGCTAAACCTTTATAAGTGTGTGTTGATCACAGACCTTATTTCAGGCAAATAACAAAAAAAAAAACATTTTAAAAACCCATTGAGTTTGAGAGAAGGGAACTAAAAGTGTTAATATGGTGACTCAATGCGTATTTTAGGTCTCAATCCTGCAGCACTCTATATATTTTGCTATTAGTATGTTTTATACACTATGCTTAATATGATGTACAATGTAAGAAATAAATACAGCCTAGAAATACAGCTTAAAATAATATGAATTTTTAAGAAATGTGTGACAAATAAAAATCATAACCATCTGAGTGAGAATACCGACATAATTTTCCATTGTGTTTAGTGGCAAAGCATAAATTGCAGGCAATCAGCATCTCATGACACCATAGTATCTCATAACAATAAACCATCTGCACCACCTGTTAGTCAATATCCTGCTCAAATTAATAATTTCCCAGGACTGGCCGCATAAAAGTGGCTGGCAAACTCATTTTCTTTCTTTCTTTGCAATCTTAACTTGAGGGTTCAAAGTAACAATGTGCGAAAAAAAAGTACAGTCACAAACACAGGTCATACAGGGTTATTCAATATTCCCACTCTTCCTGTAATCACTGGGGGTTTCAAATAGCTCCCAATTCTCCATCCTCTTGTTGTCCCACTGTGCACTGGTTCTCTTGCAGTACATGACAGAGATGAACCCACAACACCGGTGCAGCTAGATAGAGCAATTTCTTGAAACTACGTTTCAATTACCCGAATCCAAAATCAAACCATACTCTTTTTCCTGACCTGCTAAGCTGGGGTCGTGTCGCAGAACTCTGAAGTGATGTTTGTTTGTGCTGTACAGGAAAACTGCCATGCTATGGTTTGGGAGTTTTCTTTTTCCTTTAATATGTTATACACCTTTTTGTGCATGTAACAAAGACCAAGGTCCATACAAAGGGGTGTTGCTCACTCCCACAGAATACACTCCTCCTGAACTGCCTGAAAAGCCTTGTTTGTAATCCAGCCTTAGTTCTGTTACTTGAACCCCTTTCACACCTACACTGCAACTCTGCAATTATCTAAAAACTACCCAGACTTAACTGGAGTGTCTGGAGTGATCAAGAGGTCATGCTGATGATGTTGTGTGGTGTGCAGTTACTTGCCTATGAAGCCATTGATTTCAGTTTTTTTTCTATTTCTGCCTATTATTAGCCTACATGAGTCAAATATTTGTTTAGCTCACATTTGAATGCCTTTCTTCATCATCTGTGATGTGAAAACATCAAATTACAGTCAGAACAGCAACAAACCAGAAAGCGTCTCTCCTACTGTGCAGTATATATTTCTTTCCTAGGATGGCAAAGGCATAAGAGGACATGAATTCACCATCCTGGGAAAAATAGGCACACTGAAGTCTCCACTTCCATCAACCTTCTCTGCTTCCACTGTATTGACATCAATGCAAAAGCAGCCATCATGACAGATGAGTCCCTCTCCTCTTTGCTCTGCAGACACCAGCCTTCGCCTAAATTACACGCATTATTTCTAACATATGCGAACACGTCTGATGCAGACAATTTCCTAATGCACCCTGCATGTATGAAAGGGCACGTTCGGACACGCATGTCTGAACATGACTCTCAGGACACAGTTCAAAGTGCAAATGTGAAGCAGCTTTGGTGACATCACTATGTAACACATTTGTCTAATGTACAGCTGGTTTATGAGAGAATTTTGAACGGGCTAAAGCCCTTAAGAGACAAGAGTTTCAAACAGAGAGTGAGTAAAGGTGCTGCAGCAAAAAAATAATGTTTTTTTGAACAAGAAAGCATGTGAACCTATTCAAGTAGAAAAAAAAGAAACAGTATGAGCTTAAAAATGAGCACAATATGTCCATTTTAAACACTTTGATCTACTGTCAGCTCTTGATCCAAGCTTTTGTCGGCCAGAGGCAAGGGCCCCACCTCCCTCCCTCCCTTTAGTTGTCAAATGGACTTCCAGGGACATGAAGTAACAGAGGAAGAAAAATGACCAAATGTGTCTAACTGTGTAAATGTGGCCATGGGGTTCCTGCAAAAATATGAAGAAAAAAATATATACTCACCCATAGCACTGCAGAGGACCGTCCACTAATCACCTGATTAAAATGTTGCAGAGTGAAATATTAATCTGGGTTTGACGTTGGTCTTGTGAAGTTAGCATCTCTCTAACAAATGCTTTGTCGAATTAGTAACTGCACCACCCCAAGCAATAAATTCTGATCTAGATTACCTCTGGATTTATATTTGCAAGAAAATCTGCATAAATTATTTAGCATTTAATCTGCCCTGTGTTCTCTGGGTCCGATATTTTAAAGAGATGTATGCCAGCCCAAGAGAAAGGGGTGGTTTTAGTGAGCAACTCTTATTCTGTTAATAGAGTAAAAGAGACAGGACAGCCCAACACTGTTCATCTGCCTCTGAATAATTAGAGTAGCGGTTAAAAGCAATTTGATGGTAGTACGCAACTTAGCTGGCAATTTGTACCCCTACATTTATGTGCTCATGTTTGTAGAGGGTCATTAAAGCTGACGGCACAACGCAACACACAAAGGGTGCCAAGAGTTAATCTAAAAGTGCTGAGCAGACACTGTGTGCATCCAGTGTAACTTTATGGTTGGAGCCTTGATCACTGAGCCATCTATTTGGTTGTATCTCATTGCATAGTAAATGGAAGACAGAGGAAAGGAAAAAAGTGTGTAAAACCCTTTTCGGAATGGATTACCGTCTCTTGGGGAGGTCAGGTAATTTAATTTTACAGCACCAAATGTTAATCCTGTCTGAATCAGAGGTCTGTTGTTACCCCATAAGTATGAGAACATTTCAAACTCATAGTTTTGAGGCTAAGTTCAACTTTTGTTGAACTAAATGGTGATCTGATACCTGTATCTCTCTAAAAGTAGTGAGCTCTATGAAAGCCTGCAGTGTGATTGTGATGGTTTGATCTGTATATAGAAGTCAAGCCTTATCTGAGATAGAAATTGGGAGAAAAAGGACTAAAAGTCTACAGTCATGCTAGCTAGCTCTGTAAATGTGTACTTAAGCACAGTGGTGCTTTGAGCTAAATACTCATATTACTGAGTTGTAATATCTGCACAGTTGTGACACCCATATTTTTTTTCTAAATTTGCACATGTACCTATGACCTCATCATGCACCCACACATATCTGCAAAAATCTACTTTTGTGCAAGGAAAGAGAAATATTTCTAACAACTTTTCCCACTTATCATTTCAAAAGCTGAAAACTATCCTTTTTTTGTGGAACAGACTTGTGATGGTTTTTTAGCATAGTCTCTCTGGCTTGTGGACCCCTGCAAGTTCAACTTTTGAACAATAAAGTGGGGCTGGTATCTGCAGTACAGCTGTAACAGCACTGGTAGTTATGCAGTTCATGCCAGAGAGTGTTTTGGAAGTCAGGTGTTGTTTAAAAGAGTGACATTAAAGTCCATGTACAAAGGAGGTTGGGTGGATGGATGGATCAAACACAGGACTTTAACTCAAGAGACTGCTCTTTGAGTCCTGTGTAAAATCACGATTCAATGAGACTAATTATTTTTAACCCAGACCATGATGACACAGTCTGCTTCCTCTCAAAGAATGCACATGGGCATAATCTTTATCCAGGCATTGTTCGGGTGAGATTTTACAGGGCCTTCCTTGCTGTAAGGTATGTCATGATGCAGAAATAATGTCAAAGTTTAATTAGGGTATGTATTGTCTGTTTACTCAATGATTTAAAATGCACTTTAGAACAGGAGCAGACATGTCCACAATACTAGACATGAAATATTTTGCCTGTAAGTGACAGTCTCTGAGTAATTTAGCAAAAACAACAAAGTGTCAGAATTGTGCCTCACTCCCCTACTGACGCTCGCTGAAGTGGAAATTTTCCGAAAGCTCTGAGCTCATGAGTTATGATGTGCTTGCTGACGTTTTCAGAAATGGTGGAGGCCGTTTTCTTCATACCTTTATGTCTGAGGAAAATGTTGATATTCCCAGTGGCCTCATGTTTTCATCATTCCTTTACGTTCCCTGAATTACATTACCCACTCGCTAGCTTGCTAAATTGTTAGCCTTGGTGGCCTTTAGACATAATTGGCATCCATGTTGCCATTTAACCACTTGAACACCAAGCTATCGGCTTCCCATGTTGTAACCACGAGCTTTAAGTTCCATGTGAAAGCAGCAGTTCTCATAATGATAATGCTAGCATGTTGATATTTAGCATGCATAACATTTACCGTGTACCATGTAGTTTAGCATATTACCATGCTATTAAACGAGAAATACAAAGTACAGCTCAGAATGATGGAAATGTAATTTGCAGGTATGACCACAGTGGTGGTACCAGTGCAAAAGAAAAGGGAACCATTTAATCTGTCGTGCCAAAGGATTTTTTTACACAGAACCATCGGGAACATTTTTCTTAGAAACTGTTTGGAAAGGGGCAAGCACTTTCAGGAAAAACTTGGCAGGTGATTGGATGAACCATCTGTCTATCATGTCTAACATGGCTACTATGCTAACATTTTAACCTCTTCAGGATGCTTTTCACTGTCATCACACCTAAAACTACACCCATAACTACCTGCAATATCTCCTAGGACGCTGATTGGCTGCATGACTTTTGGTGCAGACTCAGATGGATAACTTGAAGTCTGGCAAGATGGATTCTTGCTTGATATCGTGATCTCACAAATCCAGCTGCCTCACAACGTAAAGGAGCATTCGTATATTGGTGGAAAGCACCATCCTCTGTGGTTCAAGAGTCAGCTGGCAATCACTATAAGGTACATGTGTTCAATTAAACAAACAAATATGGCATTGCCACTAAATTAATATCACTTTTGCTTTGATATTTTTCAAAAAAGGTTCATTAGAATAATTCCAGTGTCAACAGAAGTTATTCAGTTATTCATTTGGATGCATTCAATTAACAGTAACACCAACCATGGCAAATGTTCAGGTGGTCATGACACCCACAGTTTGTAATACCTGGTGTTTTTTAGCTACAAAATTAAAACACTTTATAATTCAGAAAACCCTGTTAGCTGCTCCACTGTTTGCCAAAATGTAAGACATGACATTATTTTATATTCATTCAGTTTCTTCTTTTGTGATTTTCAGGGCTGTTTGATGGATGAAGTTATGAATAAAGTGATGACTGTTGAGGCTCAAGATCCCACTAACAAGGCTTGGAAAATTCAGCAGCCAATTTTGTAGAGGTTGTAGGACCAAACCCATTTGATGACATTATATACAACCAGGATAACACAGACTTAAGACTTCTCAACTTACTGTACTCAACAAACATCAACAGTGTTTTAAATCAGAATGCATATTGCAGGGTTGATGTGCAGTCAAATTAGCCACTTCAAAGCTTATGAACAAATGTTGGTTATTTCCCTGTGGGGACACTCATGAGACTCCAGCTGAGCGCTGATGCGTTAGAGTTTTTCCCCGGAGAACATGAAGGTCGCCTATATGCAGCTGAGAGCCTGAATGTTTTGTCTGTTGTCAGTGTCTGTGTGTTGAACAGGGTCCCTGATGAGGTCCCTGTTTGGGGACTCTGTGGTTCTGCTGAGGGACTTCAACACTAAGAGAAACAGCTTACCTGATCTGAACCTGTGGGGTGTCTTGTTTCTACACATCCTTACCCGTCATGGATTCTCCGCAATGAACACCAAGTTTTAGTAGTAGTAGTTGGTAGTTCATAAGTGTAGCTTATCCCAGGACATCATCAGATCAGTCTTCAGCTTTGTAGCTTTTTTGCAGCTGTGTGTCTCGGTTATCCTGAAGCAGAACGGTTATTTAGGATTTTATTGTACATGACAGAGGCATCAACTCCAGTCACATGGTTTGGACTTGAATCAGAATCAAATCACAAATTTGATGACTTTGGCCTCGACTAAACAAACTACAGAAATACTTGATACATGACATGGACTTCAACACCAATGAATCAGGACTTCACCCAAACTTGAGCCTTTTGGCTTGAAAATACTTGATACCTTCCACCAAGACTTAAGATGAAAAGGTATGTTATTTTAGAAGCCAAAGATATAAGCATTTCCCTTTATTTCCTGAATCAGTGAACATTAACACTATTCCTTCCCAGCAAATCAACACTTAATTTTCTAGATTCATTTTGTGGAAACAGCATCCAGTCAAATTGCAGGAGACAATCGTGAAGAACTAACATTACATTGGATGATACAGTTGAAGAAATTATTCCAAAAAGTATTTTGTTCATGTACAAATCTATGCAGTGGTGGAAAAAAAAACCCACAAATTGCAGTATACAAAATGTGGGAGACACAACAACTTCTGACTTCATTCAGCATTTGAGGTTATACAAAAGAACAGAAAAGTCCATTATGACTTGTTTAGGACTCAAAACCCAAAGGGTAGGACTTGGCACTTGACCCAGGACTTGCCTGTCTTGACTTTGGACTTGAAACTAACTGGTGTTACAGTAATTAGTTACAGTTACTGGTTACTTCTCTCAAAAAGAAATTGAATTACTTATTTACCAATTACTACATATAAAAGTAATAATTTACTGGGGAGAGTAACTTTTGCATTACTTTCTTACATTAAATTTCTGGTTTATTTCTCTTTCTAATGCACACATAGCTATATTATTTTAGCAACAATTACAATTTCCAATTATATAAGTTAGATTATTTTTTAGCTATATTATTTTAGTGTAGTTCTATTATTTTATTTTAGCAATTATTTTAGAGTACCTACATTATTTTAGTGACATCTATTAAATTTTTTATCTATCATTGTACCCATTATCAATTATATGAGTTATTAATACTCCCAAACACCAGAGGGCAGCAATGGCTGGATTGGATATGAATGGATTGGAGAATAGGTTGTATTTGGCTGCTGTCCTCTGCTGTCAGGTAAAAATAGAACTTGAATTTCAATAATTCTAATTGTTGTAAAGTTGTCACTTTGAGTAAAGTAATTAGTTACATGTTAGTGTGAATTATAGTTAACACATGAGTCTCAACACTACTTGTGACTCGCAAAACTGTGACTTGGTCCCGTCTTTAGTACATACTGTCATATGTAACATTAAAATAATTCAAACCATGTGAGAATCATGCTTCATCTGAATTGACCTGTTTAATTAACCAAACATATTGCATTATGTGAATCAGCATTTCTTAATAGATGACTTCAGAAGAGTGGACGCACTTCATTTACTTTTAAAAAGCTTTGAAAGCACTAATATGCTCAACTACTTAATGAAAAACTTACCAGGTGTATTTGATAATGCGGATATCGAGTCATCAGTTCTCATTTCTCAAGGTCATCCGCAGATGTCTGAAGTTTCTAAGTAGATGAGTAAATGCTGATACGTTAAAAAGCATGAACAAGCGAATGTATGTCAAGTATGGTACAGACACTCCAGATAGACAGTGAAGGTACTGTTTCTCGAGGGTATTGGTAGAAATCCAACTGCGCACACATGCACACACACATACACGCACACACACCTTAGGAATCCTTTAATCCTGTGATATGGAGGAGAGGATTTAAGCAATAAGAATCCTAAAAATAACACCAAAGTGCCAATATGGGGCGCTGATATGATACACCATTGCCACGTAGTCATCAAAGGTGACAGGTTTCATCCTTAAGTAACTTCTGCCAGTCTTATCTCTGCAGCACCACCACACATATACCTATTAAAAGCATTAATGTCACACCAGCTGTGGATAAATTACACTATTAACAAATTCAGTGTGGCATATCTCTCAGACCCAGTGAGCAATGGTTGAGGGATAATTGTTATCCATTACATGTACAGTGGTTTTAGAGAAGAGCTGGGTTGGGTTGTTTTTCAGATGGATAATTGGAGTCTCCTCTTTTACTTTCAGAGTTCACTCTGAGTCACCTGCATGGGCGAACAGCTGATAAGTGACTGAAATACCATCTCTCTCTAGCCGCGTGGTAATTGAGCTGCCAGCAGAGATCCAACCCACCGGTGGTTACTTGTACGACAGTCCGGCTCTGTATCTGCACTGGGACTCAGATGTGCAGGTCGGGTCATGCCAATCAAAAGGAGACACCTCAGATTCATCAGGTATATGTGTAAAATCTTCACTTCCATCACACTCCATCAGTTCTCTCACTGTTGTTGGTGACACGAGAAATGGATGTACTATAACTGAGTTCTGCTGGTAGCTGAGTGGAAGTAAAAATGTCAAGGCTTTAGCACAGTATTTGCTAACATGTGCTCCTCCACCATTTGGGAGCATTAAGCTAATGCCAGAGTTAGACTCCTGCCAGTACAATCACATTGCCAGCATGACTGGATGATATGCTCAGAATAAATTGATGTACCACATCTCTGCAGGTGGAGAAGTTTTTCTTCTTAACTTCACCTTAACTTTGGTGCTATGGTGTGTTGTGGAATACTGAGTTCTTACCAGGAAAAAACAGATGAAAAGTTAAAAATGTTTCTGTTAGTTGCAATTGGGGTTGTGAATACATCGTGTCTAGAGGCTTGGAGGGTAACAGATGCCATGTAACAGGGTTACATAATGAAGATACTGTATTCCATTACAGCTACAGAAAAAATAGTAAAAATGGTGATCTAAGCAGGACTACAATAAATAACAAATTTTGACATAATGAATGATACGCTACCATGTGCACACATTACAGCACCTACTTGTCTTGACTTAAACCACAGCATATCTTAAGGTCTGTGTCCACACAGCATTTTTTCTGTCAGCAAGTTGCTGGCAGGGCGCTGCAGAATCCTGGGATGAAGCACCTGTGCAGTTAAAAAAACAAAACAAAACAAAAAAATGGGTTTTGTTTCCATGACGACAATATCTTGAAAATTCCTATGACCGCTGTTGTGACCGCAGCAACCACAGAGATTCAGTTAGAAGCTACAAAAGTACTGAGAAATTAAGACATGGCTCTCTAGCGCACATCAGACAGAAAGTGGGAGGAAAAAGAAAAACAGGCAAACTCTCTTTCATTTTCTTGGTTAACAGGGTGACGAGTCCTCATCTAATATAATATATAATAGAATGCCTGCAAAAAAAGCACCTCGAAAAAAGGCAGATGCCAATTAATTATCATATCCTCTAGTGAAAGATAGTGAAGAACAAGAACAAGAACACAACAATTTAAAGAAAAGAATAAATCCAGTTAGCTAGCTAACCTGCCAATACTTCTACTGCTACTACTGAAAAATATTTTGTTACTGTAGGTGGTGACCAGGATGCTGTATAAGTAAAAAAAAAAGTTTATGACAGTTTACTTGAAGTGAACTCAAAATGTGCATGATTATTGCTATTAATCTAAATGTGTGATTGTGCATAACAAAGTATGGAATAGCTGCACAAACAATAAATAAACCAAACAATGAACAGAAAATGTTCTATTAAGATAAACAATTTTGCCAGATTTGATAATGAGGTAATCAGTAAGTAATCAGGTTTTGTTATTTTAACACTGTGATACCTGGATTATGTTTCTGTCTACATGTCATAATTAGTAATTGTATCAGAATGTATTTTTAAAGTTCCCAACCCTGCGTGTCGTCGCCGCTCACCTTTCAGCTGAATGTTTTTAGTCCTACATCTGATGGAACAGATATGCCTCCATTTTAACCGATGCAGCTGTCAACACGTCACATCAAATACACACGTTCCTATACGATTGTATGTTGGGCTGTAAGCTCTGTCAAAGTGCCTCAGATTGCCAGGCATTACTGTGGCTGAAATGATCCAGTGACACTCACTGAGGACTGCAGCTGCTCTTTTCGCTGCTCAGCCAGTGTTGACAAGGTGTTCACAGCGGCGGTGACAGAGGTCCGCTGGGAGAGCTGGGGAGCCGCATGTGCATCTGTGCGTATTTGTGTGAAAAATTGCTGACTCACAGCCAGTTTAAACCAGTCAGTTCAGAATGATGGAATAGGTAGCTTAATCCTCAAATCCACAATGGTCAGAGCTTTAAAAAAAAAAGGACATTTCTCATCTAGATTTGTTCTCTGTGAGCGACAGCAGGCTCAGCTAAGCAACTTAATATGAAATACAGCATCTGTACACAGTGTTTAGAACAATGCAAACGCTTTACAGAAAGGATTTCATGATCATGATCTTACAGTTCACAAAGTATCAACCTAACATTTAAATGGACCATTTTAATGTGTGTGAGTGTGTGTGTTTGTAGGATAATGATGGGGACTGTCGGCGGACTTTAAAGGTTGTGGAGGCGTAGCTCATAGGTTAGATCACTGTAGGTCACCAGCTCTGCCAGTGCAACTTTCAGTGAACAGAACTTGCTTTTAAAGTTTAAGGACAAATTGGAAATCATTTTATACACTGCAAAAAATATAATTGTGGAAGAACAGGGTGTTTGGTTTGATTTTTTTTATTGCGTGAAGCACTTTGCGTTCTTTCTGTTCTGAAAAGGGATATATGAATAAAGTTTGATCTGTTGATCGGTTTCAATTTTATCTTTATCGTTTCATCTACATCGGCAGTTTGTGTGCACAATCTTTGCTGGTCTGGTTCCGCCATAATCTAGTTTAAGAACTCCAGTTCAGTTTTGTCCTGAAGTATATTGTATAGGATTTAGGTGTTTTAACACACAGCAGCAGAAGGGTCAGATACATTCTTTCATAGAAACCCATTTCCAAAGGATGAGAGGAATGGCTCATTAATAAGACTCCAACAGATCCCTTTTACATCCGAACCCCCAAGCAGGTTGATGCAGTCATGGGTGTAACAGATAATATCACTGACGCCAGCCATCACGCACTGAATCCCCTTGTAAAGTCTGGAAATTTAACAAAAAAGGACAACGTTTAAAATCTATTTCTTCAACAGGTACATGTGCATGTGTGAACTTTTAGAAGCTAAATTACAAAGTAGGAATTCATTGTTTTAATTTAGGTCACTGAAACCAAAACCTGCATATTTTCAGTCATTGTTAGAATACAAGTTTTCAGACAAACTCTCAGAGGTCACAGGTAGATGGTTGACCGAAAAGAGATGTTTATGCAAAGATACGGTACACTCACGGAAAGGAAGATGTCTGACATGGACATTCTCACCGTTTTCTAACCTCCCTTGACCTAAGTCAAACGAAAGCTCAATGGTTTCTTTTCAGAAGCGAGGATTTGAAAGAACTTTTGCCATTATAATGCACGTCCAACTCAGCAGTGCCTCTGAATACTCCGAGGCATTAAAAACTGCTTCAGAACTGTTTAAACTAGGACTCTACAAGCATACTGAATAGCTCAAGAAGGATGTGTTTGGAAGATATATATTCAGTGGGTAAACACAGTTAAATCATAAAGCCGTGGTGGGCAATTTCTGTGAAGTAAATGAAGGTGTGATTAATTCAAGTATCCCGGTTCCTGCTCTTGTGTGATTACCAGTGGGCCATGAATCATCCACTGTACCATCCTGCACCTCAGCCTCATCCAACTGAATTACAGGAAGGGAAATTTTCTAATTAACTGTGGGTTAATTGCTCTAGCAGTTGATGCTAGGAGAAGGATGTGCATCATGTGGTAGTACATTTTCTTTTAACTTTAAAGACACTTTAGATCACCAGCTCTGCCAGTGTAACTTTCAGCGTACAGAACATGATTATAAAGTTTGCGGACAAATTGGAAATCATTTTATACTAGGGTTTGATTTTTTTATGTGTGTATGTGTGTGTGAAGCACTTTGTGTTGCGTTGGATTTGTCTGAAAAGTGCTACATAATTAAAGTCTGATTGATAGATTTTATCTTTATGGTTTCATCTACATCGGCAAATATGTAAGACAAATAAAACAACAGTGGTGTTTTGCTCAGTTTGCGTGAAGAAACATACTGTAGAGTCTTTTCTGGTCTTTTTATTTTTTCTTTTTACCGGCAGGGTTACCAGCCTGTTTTCATTCCCAGATTTTCAAATACTGACATTTTGTCAGGCCCCTTCTTCTTCACACAGACAGACAAGCCTTTAGCGTCTGTATGAGATTCACCAGGCTTTCAAGTACCTTCAATGAAAACCCATCTGTGTCAGGTGATGTACTTTAAACAGCAGGCAAGTCTGCAGACGGAGGAGGAAGGGTGGATGATAGAGGTTCCACAGAATACTCTACTAGCCGACTATCAAAACCAGCAGTTGACACTGTGCAGTATAGTGGAGTGAGTATTCATCTGTGGTCGGCCATGTTGAATACACAGAACTGAAGGTAGATAAAGAAGCAAAGACTCCCGCTTTCCCACCATGAAAAGAGTCACGTTGTTACTGATCAGTAACTCAGACAAGCTTCCTCCAATCAGATCACAGCTCCAACAAAAACACAACTACTTCACATACCCACCTTGTTAACCCTTTACTGGTTGTATTTGGGACTAACGTAATGTAAAGTAACATGACGTGATGTGACATGATGTTTAATCAAACATGATCTTTTTCTTAACTTAACCAAATAGTTTGTCTATGTGTGAAAAAGGCTTTCTGGCAGAAAGGTGTCATACAGATGCTAAAGGGTACCTTGTGTATCCTTATGAGATGCTGAGGGGGGTGACAAAGCAGCGTTGGTATGTAAACCATTAGTTATTTGATATGTACTTATTTCATATATTGTGTTCTTTATTGTGTGTGTGCTTCTGTTTAAATATCTTTGCTTATTGATAATGCTATATATTTATGACATGTATTTTCATGACCTTTGCATGAAGCTGATGAAAGCCCTTGTGAGGTGAAACATGTCAATCACTCTGTTTATTATTCTTGTTTTTTACTTTGACTAAACCATAGACCAATAAAGGTTTTTTAAATTTTTGGAACAGAACAGACTTCCTTGGATTCTTTATATGTTTGTCCACTAACTCTTTTTCACAACAGAGACAAACATTTGTTCTTAATGCATAATGCATATTTGTGTTTTGCTTTGGAAGCAACTTCAAAAAGGGTGGGGCTAATAAGAAAAAAAAGTCAGCAAAAGGCGTGTAACTTTAAAAAATATGCACTCACAAACACCTTTTGGTACCATGTGGAGTTTCTGACCATCAGTAGCTTTAAGAGCAAAAGTATCCTATTGATATACTAGATCTCTTCTTCCAGGAAGTCCGGGTCGAGACGGCTGCACATGCAGTTAAACATGGAAGAAAATTTCACATATACACATACAATATATTAAAACACACACACACACACACACACACACACACACACACACACACAAGGAAAATGGTAAAAGAAAAGAAGCACATGCCTTACCAGCAAACCTCAATTCAAGGATTATGTAAAACAGCAACATGTTCCCTTCAGGGCATTTTGTTTTTTAAACCTTTAAAGGTTTTCAAGGATGGAAGTGTTTCTAAGGTGATGGTATTTTACAGCTCAGTCCATGCCTAGGATGCATAAAAATGAATGTGAACAATGCACAATTTAGACATTCAAAAAATAAAAACAGATTTAAAAAGGTTTTACGAGTACAAGTTTGTCAGGACCAAAGGAAACTGTTTCATTTAGCTTTGGTTTGGTTGTTACTCACCAAATCTCACGTTAAATTTGTCTGGATAAATGTGAATGACTGAAACCTTCATTTTCATATTTTGTTAATTTCCACAAGGAAAGAAAGGTAGCGTGTGTGAAACGGAAAGATCTAATGCAGAGGTGTGCCGTGGCTCTGTGTCAGCCGATGGTGAGATTTTGGCAGCTGACGATAACAAACAACAACTCGGAATCTGATTCTTCCTCTCTCTGACTGACACAAGCTCTAACAGTAAACCAGAAGCCAAAGGACATATTTTACATTCTACTGTAAAGGACAGTACAATAAAATTATATACAGAATTATGGATTTTTTATTTTATCATCTTCAGGGCAGAACTGTGCTGTATGACCTTTATGGCACAATATGAATGGGAACATGGGTACGACACATTTCATTTCTACGTCGCTGCATAAGGCATTCGTTTTTATCTGAATTCCATTTGTGAGTTGAGGGGGAAAATCACGAGCTGTTCCATATCGCTTCTGATATGGAAATGTATCATTCTGTGAATTTTTCGGTTGATGAAAACAGAGATATCTCTGTGAGTGAGAGTGTGTGGGCATGCTCAGGCAGACATTTGAGTGCAGCTTGTAGGCAACATTACATTTTATGACTGACGAACCTGATAGATTGCCTTATATTGGAATTCCTCTGGTCTGCTAACATCCTGTAATAACAAGCATAAACCCCTTTGGAGACAGATGTCTCGCCTTTCTGCTGATTTCAATCTCGTTTCCACCTCTGCACGTCTCCTTTCCAGCACTGATTCAAACATCACATCCTCACCACGGTAAATTAAAAAGAACAATACAGTGATTCTGTGTAGTTCTCTCATTACATGTGAAAATGATGTCTCAAACACAATCCATTATGGGTCTAATTTACCTTATCTGTGGGGTTATTGAGATGCAGCAGAAATGTAAATGAATCTGTTAAAGGGACTTCAGTTTTTGATTAAGTTTCTGAGTTTAATTTCTTGGCATGAGTGCCATGGGTCCAATGAATATATGTGAACAGGCTATAAATATAACACGACTCTTGCTTTTATAACGAGGGCTGGGGACTGAATTTGGTACCTTTTAAAGACTGTGTAGAGGAAAAAGGGAGTTTTTCTTCTAAATACATTAAGCATGTTTGAAAATAGATACTGAAAACGTGAAAAGACTGAGAACTATGATGTACTGAATTTTAGAATTAAACTGCTGAACTGTTGTCCACAATTTCTGCGTTCAGAAACCATGATCCCTCTGCTCTCACCCTCCCTATGGGTCAGTTATGAATGTCCCTCGGGGAGTCTCTCCATCTATATCAGTCTAGCAGCTCACTTCAGTTCCAACAAAACGACACAGAAGGAAAAAAAAGTCCCAATTTCCAATTAAACTACGAGACAGAGCGTCCATGTTTCAGGTTGTTTTCAGCTTTATGACACTGAGACAGCAGAACAGTTACAGAGCATAGAAAACTGCTTTTTGCTTTGCTTTTTTTATGATTTTGAGACCTAGTTTTACATACTTAGATCATCTTTTAATCATTCAAACTTGGCTGGGTGGTTAGTAACACGTTTCTGGGGTTTGATAAACTCAGGAAACACATTATTAAACACAAGTATTAAAGCTCGACACAGACGTAACCCACTGAAATATATGTCCTGTGAAATACAAAGCTGGTGAGGGAAATGCATCTGACCAAATGCAAAGTACAGTGTATACGAGTGCAACTGAGTAAGCCCGAAAGCTAACCCGTTGACTACACAGGGTATGACACGTTTGCTCCACAGTTTTGATCCATCCTCCACATGGCTGCAAACCCCACCAGCAGTGTTTCAGAAACGGAGCATTTTACCTGCCTGATTATGTGTAATTGCTCAGATTTTGTTGACTTGGTCCTCTTTTCTTGATTTTTGTGCTTCTACAATGAATAAGTAGGCTTTGTAAATGCCCTACGTAAATAACAAAATGCTCGAAATAAATAATGTTGACATTGAGGAGTTTGGACTTTTTTTTTTTTTAACAACAGAAGTTACATTTGCTATTGTACAGGAAAAAGGACCAGGACCAGGACCAGTATCATTTGAAATATTAACATTACCCAACCCTATTTATAACTTTTAGACTTCCATGATTTCTTTTGACTTGTAGTCTGGTCAATTTTATTCCTTCATTAGGCTTCAACGATCAGACGCACATTCTCTCCTTATGGGATGCCATTATCAATAAGAGAATAAAACTGAAATGGCTTATCAATAGAATTTTGAAGTGAGCCATTTTTCCACATCACCCTCCCCAATCATTATCAGAAATTGCACAAGACAAATACGTCGTTAGAGAATGCTGTCACACTTCATCAATTCCAGAAATGTTTTATTTATGCTGGATTGATGATATTTGCTTTGCCCAGGAACAAGGTGAACAGTGTATCATGAGTTATACTGGCTGTATGACTTACAGTACTCTGCACTGGTGTCCCAAAGGTTACGGTTTGCCGTAGCACAGACGCTATTCTCATCTCAAATACGAATGCATTAACATTCTTCTGTTTTCACCTACACTGCTGGGAAAGATAAGGTCCCGTGTTTGCACAGTGAATACTGAATACATTTACAACGGGAAACGCAGCTCCACCTCTCCACTGGTAATAGTCTGGAATATGAGACCATAGCTGTATGTTAAAACATAACACAAAAGATAATAAATGTCAGCACAAATATACACTGTTATTGTTGTTACTCTTGAACCAGCCGGCTCGACTGTTCTTTCTATATTAAGTTTGCTCTGCGGTCTGAAGACCTGCAGGTCAGCCGAACCGGAGCCTTTAAATTTCCTGAGCTGTAGGTGTGTGTGAGTGGTTGTCTAGTGATGTTTTTTTTTAAGACAGTGATAGACTGTCGATTTGTCTCTCGCCTCAACGTGTGCTCCAACAGGCCCCAGCACTTTGTGACCCTGAGCAGGACAAGGATATAAATCACAGATGGATGATTTAGAAACAACTAAACGTCTGAACTGCAATAATTGATCCTCTATAAGTAATAATTTCACCTGCCTATAAACTGTCACCGGTGCGGTAAATCAAGGTAGAATGAATACTGTTACTTTTTCTTGCAGTGTAGTCAGTGTAGTTATTAACACCATGTTTGACAGGTGATGGCAGCAAATTAAAACAAGGCTCATTTTTAACTTTACAGAAAACTGAGCAGCACATCTTATAATCGGTTATACCCAAGCACATGACAGGGCTTTCATGCTGTCAGATTTTCACTGCATGATTATCATTTCCATAAGAACTCACAATAACAATATTGCAATATCTGTTTATGAATCATCAGGCACGGCATGTCTGCACCACCGTTTTGATCTTTCCCCCCCACACATCCGTAGCCCCCACAAGCAGCGTTTCAGAAGCTTTTCTGCAGCGGTGTATTTTGTTTGCTCAGATTTAGTCGATTTGGTCCTCTTTCTTTGCTCTTTGTGCTTCTACCATTGATAAACACTCTGTGTCGTTAAATAGCATCTTTTCTGTCTTTCTTTATGGTTGCAGGTCTGCACAGGGTCTTTTATTTTGAAAATTTACCAGATTCTCTCTACTTTTTCTGTCTGACTTCCTGCCCGCTCAATCTGCTCTGTGCTAATTAACATGACACCCGTCAAAAATAGACTTGGCGCGTATTTGAAGCAGAGCAGAGACGCTTCTGGGCGACACTGAGGCACTGCTGGTGGAATCACGAGCTTTGTGTAGAGTGGCAGCAGTTGGTGGAAATTAGCCATAACTGTACAAAAGCATACAAAATGTTCAATTAATGGGTAGGGGAAAGGTGTGTGTGTGAACAGAAAAATGATTCATGTACAGACAGCATGTTTAAGAGGTGCTAGATTATTTACACAACTTTATCATGTGTATTATTAACGTGATATCAATATGACATTTTTCCATGATTAACATCAATACTGGTATCCACGTGAGGTTCTGTTCTATTAGCATGAGAAGACCATTCTGTGATCAGACAGCGTTAATTATGATCGAACAAAGTGCATCTGTGAGCACAAGGTGGTACCGAATGACCCGCATGAATGAGTCCTCCTGCTCAGGAGCCGTGGCAACAAACAAGCAATCGTTATAACAGCTCAAAAGGGCACGCAGTCAAAGTTATCCTTATTATTCGAGATGCAGCCAAATTACAAAGCTGATTCTGAACGAGACGTCATCTGTCACCGTGACAGCGAGTGGACGAGTGGAAGCTGGAATAAGGAACTGATTAGCCGTGCTGTTTCAATCAGCAAGTGAAGAATAACAGAAAACATGGATGTGTTTAAGTTTCTCAGCAACAGTGTTGGGCAAATTACTCAGGAAGAGCAATAACTTACTTTTTACATATTGCTCCTTTAAAAAGTAGGAAGGATATTACTTTCATTATTACTTGGCTTCAAAAGTAATAAGTTACATTACTTGTGATATGATTATATTACTTCTACACCTTGTTGCATTCAAAAATTGAACCAGTGAACACCAGGAAGCTTTTGTTAGTTATCTGTCCAGGTGTCGGCTGTGGTGGAAACTAAGTCGACCTCTCTGAGTGCGTGGTGGAGCCAAACAAACTCAAAGTAATGATAATGGTACCACCTGTGGAGAGTTACTTGAGATAATAACTATAATATAATTACTGTTTTGGAAATTGGAATCTTTTGCACTACTTGTTACTGGAAAAATATTATTGTAATATATGTCTGAGTAATATATTATTGCCTACTTCTTGATGTGGAGGATATGTGGATAACGGTCAGGCACAGGGACAAAATTTTGTTTGGACAACTTGTAAATTAACATTAACTTGTTCATAGCAGTCAGCCATGAAATCAGTGCATTTCTCAGTTTCTCAGTCAGTGTCCACTTCAGGTGTGGATAGTACATTTCTGGCTCTTTTGGGGTTTGGGCACATGTTTTTGGACTACATATAATGCCCTACTAGTTTGAATGAAACCGGTTACAAAGGTGTTGAAAAACAGCATTTTGCAATTATCAAAATGCCAATATTGTCATTATTATTGCAATTTATTACATTCACAGATAGTTAGAAACCCCACTTATGCCACCTGGCTGTTGCACAGGGTATTGTATGTCTTCATTTTGTACATCATTTCCACTACAAACACTTAACCACCTGCCGACAAGAAAGAAGTGTGTCAAAGGCCACGACGAATCCCTCTAAAACTCATTAGAGAGATTCTGTTGAGAACTGTCTTGATGAGGAACTGACAGGAATTTCATTAACATCCGTTCTCTTTGACACCGACTTACAGGAATATAAAATTGTCAGTGAGTCTTAAGGTGTGTGTGTCATCATGAGGGCTGAGCGGGGAGGATGGAGTGGATGATATCCAATTAAATAGAAAAATTGGTGGTAAATGTGGATGAACTGATGAAATTCTGGTGAAATATTGTAGTGATATTAATATATTCGAGCAGGCAGAAGATACAATAACCAGAGGTAGAGCAGTATCTGCCCAGTTTGCGAAACAGTCGTCCTGACAATTAAATCAGTTTCCAAACCAATTACAGATAGTGACACTGATGGAGGAATGTGGGTGTTCAGGCTCTGGCTGCTATTGTGACTGTACACTGTGTAAAAGGTACACGATAACTGGCTGCTGACATATATATGGTTAGATGGAATAGAATTGGATGGGAGTAGAATAGAGTGGAAGTACAGGAAAACATGAAAGTCCGACGCAGCCCAAACACAGGTTTCCACACGGGTGAAAAAATAAAGTATCACATTTATAATTAATCGTTAGAATATCAAATTACCATGCAGATCATATTTCGAGTAGCACTTAGGCTACGTCAGACACAGTTTTACTCATCAAGAGTGAGCATTTTGACACATGGTTATTTTAACGCAGCATAATTAAGAAAATGGAAGGTGAAAGGATTTGCATAAATATTAAAGTTTATTAATTTTGTGCTAAAATCATCACGATGAGAAACTGTGAATTATTTAAATGTGAAAAATGTAATGTAAGTTGGGGAAAGTAAATTTGGAAAAAAAAAAATCTATTTATTCTCAAGGATTTTTCACTGAGCATTTGTTTAAGTCTGTTGGTCTATTCGTCCACCACTGTGAACCAGAATTAAATATTTAAAATTTTATACAGATATTCCTGGATCCCAGATAATGAATCTGAAACCGTTTTGAGTGAAATGTCTCGACAACTGCTGCATGGCAATTGAAATTTGTTGCACCCTGCATGCGGATTAATTGTAACAACTTTGGTGATTCTTTAACCTTTTGTCTAGCGCCACTGTCGGGTAAATATTTTAACTTCACATTCCCATCATCCTCAGATATGCTTTGAGTCTAGTGCTAATTAGCAAATGTCAGCATGCAAACACACTAAGCTAAAATGGCTGGCAAGGTAAACATCGTACATCATGTGAGCTTTGTCATTGTGAGCATACAGCTCGCTGTCATTACGAACTCGTCATATACCAGCGTTTTGTCAGCGCTTCTCTGCAACTCATACGGCACAAATGCACACAGTACCTGTTAGCGGCTCGGAGAGACGCACCAGGCTTTCAAGTGACTTCAAAGTAAAAACCATCCGTGGATGTATGAGACGCACCAGGCTTTTGACATAGTATATAAAGGGAGCCGTCTACATGTGGAGGAGGTGTGGTGGATGACGGCTCACACAAACACAGGGCTTTCCCACGTGAAACCAAAACATTATGAAAAGTTTTCACGCACATAAAGCTACAAGAGTCACGTGACTTTCGTAATGTGACTTTCGTCTTGCTAGTCGCTTCATGTGTTTTTTGCAATGTCACGTTCGTAATACTTTTTACGTTTTACATTTTAACCCCAAACACAGTCTTATCCTAAACCTACCCAGTTGTTTTCGTGCCTACACCTATCCTAACCACATGTTAAAAAAAAAAGAAGTCTTTCTGGCAGCATCAGATACAGCCACTAAAGGGCACATTGCGTGCTTGTGTGACACACCGCATACTGACAAAATGTCAGCGTGTGATAAGTTGGGATTACAACAGGTTGGAGCGTATTAGCATGCATGCATTAGCATTTAACTCAAAACCAGACAAGATAAGGTAGAACTTTATTAATCCAGAGGGAAATTCCTGTGCTTGGAATTATGATAATGTCAGAAAAACAACAGTGATAAATATGAAGTGTATAGGGCTTGAATGCAAAAAACAGTGATACTAGAATAACAAATGTGAGATAACTTCAGTAAAAAAAAAAAGACAAGCAAAATAAACTAAAATAGAAGAGTAGCATTGGCATTGATATTGAAAGTTATATTAGTAGTGACACTGAAAACTAATAAAAAGTAATATTGCACCGGATATTGGAAATTAACAGGATCCACCACACCTCAGTAAAGCCTCACAGAGCTGTAGACTCTTCATTTATTGTACACTCCTTCAGTTTAACGTGTTGACATGCATATGACTGGTGAAACTTAGTCATTGTGAGCATGTTAGCGTGATATTAACAGTTAGTTTGAAGCAACAGCCTCAGTTTTAGACTTGTTCTTCCATGTTTGCTGCACTTCAAAATGCCTGTTTGAGTTAAAGGCTTTGAAGAGATCTGTCCCCGGGCCAGCCAGTGCTTTCTACTCTGCCACAAATGATCACTCCACTCCCTCCTGTACCTCAGCGCTGTAATGACCCTCCTCACTCCAATCAGAACATCAGTCAGTACCTATCTTACATCGCAGAATGAGAAGCTTTCTCTGCAAGGGGTACCTCATATTGACCTCTTTTAATGGAATAATTTCCCATCTCTGCCTCCACTGTTTGGTCTTTACAAAAAAAAAAATACCTTTTTATCTCTCTTCACTTATTTATTTATTTCCTGTCTTGTCCTATATCCTCCTAAATGATTGCAGTTAAATAAACCTAATGGACCCACAAAGATGAGATGGTGGTTGAAAGCAGTCTGTGGCTACTTCACTGGACCAAATAGAGGAGCGGGTAAGCGGGGTGGCTCTGCTTCCCTCAGATTGGCAGGACCTTGACCTCCAGCCACTGTTTCCACAGCAAGCCCAAGCACAGGAACTGCTTCACCACTTTAGTTCAGAATGAAAGAGGTAAAAACCAACAACAAGTAACAAGGGAGGGAAATCAGATGATGCACAAGCTATCTTCAGTTTTCCTCAGATCCACAGGTGTCTTCAGTTCTCCTGGTCAGACAAGTGCAAATTCATGGTCTTTCTTCATGTCAGTTTCAAGTCCAGGGAACTAACCCCAGACCCACGAAAGATCTCAGGTGAGGATCATTTTAACTGAAACCATGATCTTCCCCTAACCCTAACAGAGTGTTTTTTGCTGATACCTTAACCACCGTGTTGTTACAGAATAAAACATAGCTAATTTGTACGTGCATAATGACGAAACAAGGCGAACAAATCTCACAAAAGTTTCGCAAATCATGATGAGGCCGTGATCTTTCTTGTATCACTACTAAACAGCGCACTAAAGTATGCTTCTAAAAAGATATCAAACAAAAAGTGGCCAATGTGATAACAGAATCTTGATCCACATTTGATCAGTACTGTCTGTACTGAGCGTTGCACTGAACGGACTCACAGAGAATGACTTGTCAATCATTTGGACGCCCCACCCTAAATCATAACCAGCATTATGATCTATTTTACTCTAAATGGGACCATCATTTACGAAATGAACTTCGTGCTGTATTGAAGAAGACTTGAAACCAGCAACTCACTCACCAGTCATGTTTTCTTCCTATAAAACTTGCATGCTTATGTAGGCTTGAACCAATCAGTCTTAACCAATAATGTAATAACATCCATCGATCGATCAATCAGTTTCCAACTTTTACTGCCACAGAGCTAAGATACATTAGTTAGCTAGCTAGCAGCAGTCAGGGTATGTAACATCCACTTTTCAATGTTCAAATCAAATTCCACCCACCTTTCCTGCTTGTCTATCCTAGTTTATGTAAACGTTCTGTCCATAGCCCTCTGTTTCTGTCCACATGTCACAATGTTTTTAATCACTGTACAGACCACTGCCGTCCGCCACCTGGCACCGCTTTTGCCTCTTTGTCAAGAGGTACATCATCAAAACCTCCTCCAGCATCACGTTTGTTGTTGTCAGAAACCTTTGACTTATCTTTTTCTTTGGGGTACCGTTTGACTGTGAGTGGCGCCATCTAGTGGAATTATTGCCTAAAATCCATGCCACCATAAGGACACAAGGAAACGTGAGCAGTCATTGTTGAGATGGACATATATATTTTCATATTTTTTCGTGATTTGTTTGTGCTCTTTCTTTGAGACCCTCTGGCTTCTTGGGTGTCAGTTAAATGCTACACAGATGCCTACAATATTAAATTCTTCTTCCTAATAAAACACCTGTCCACTATTAAATACACTGGTCTATGTGGGGTTTTCTTTTTGAACTTTTTCTCTTTTTGATACCAACCTTTGATGGAAAGCCTTCAGACAGAACACATGGGATGCACTCAAACCAACCACAGGGTTGGACTACAAAGAACTGCACTGAGAGGTATAATTGGGACACTTGCCTTGACAGAGAGTGGGGTTAGCATTAAGGTTAGGTCTTTTCATGCCAATGTTGAACTGGTTTCAGATGCTTCCGTGCTCAACCACACAACTGAGGCACTATACCAGCCAGTGAAAGTACTGTTTGATTGTCACTTGTACTGACAGTTTAGTCAGGAGCCCAGAAAGTGAAGACAGGAAGGGCTTGTTGCGTTATTGACATTTTAACTCTGAACTCAGATTACAACAGCTCGGCTCTTTGCTTTCTCTGATGTCTGATGATCAGTGAGACTTTCAGTTTACAGCAGTGAGAACTAGAATATAAGTTTGTTCCATTTGTATTTATTTTTTCCTGCATGTTTTTACTCCAGAGCAGTAAACAGCCCAATATATTTTGCAGCCTGGTAAATTATATTAACAGATATTCTTTCTTAATTTCTTTGCCTTATAACCAGAATAAGTATTTGCTCGGATTACAACAAAGTCTCCAAAAGAATCACCTTTTGAATTGCTGTCGTATATATATAAAAAAAATCATAATGAACAGCAATATTAGTCGTGCTGCTGCAGTTCACATCATGTGCATATAAAGTTGTGTACACCAGCCCTGTGGGGTAACAGCATATCAAACAAGCACATGGTACATTTTTTTTTTGTCCATTAATCTCACAAATCTACTAGCAAACATATTTCATGGAAGAATGCTTTGAGCAGCAGCTTGTGTCAGATTTCTGCAACTGCCGCATGCTACCTGACTCTGTAGATAGTCATGGACTCTAATCCACCAGCTCAACCAGAACCATAATCTCTGTTCTGTCGTCATGTAACACCAGAAAACTTTTGAGCCAACCTTTATTGTAATACTTCCAGTTAATGCAATTACAAGGTTGTGGGCAGGATTCACGGAATCGGATAAAGCCAAAATGCCGAGCTGCGTGTCATCTTCCAAACAACGGAAGCATTTGTGAATTTTGGAGGTTAATGGCAGCATATATGGACAGAAAAGATGAGGCCAGAAAATTAACTGTGGGGCACGCCTCGAGAAATATTTTGTTTTGTTACGTCACATTTACATTTTGACATTGGCCTTTTCGGCCTGTTTGTATTTCCACATATCAGCATGACCACATTGTTTTCTAATGCCCTGTTAACAGTTGCGCAAAAGTGAGGGAGTGGCCTTCGCCTGCTGAAGTGAACAACACACAAATGTATCTGCTATTGGTTGAGGCTG
This sequence comes from Lutjanus erythropterus, assembly GCF_056507025.1. Lineage (NCBI taxonomy): Eukaryota > Metazoa > Chordata > Actinopteri > Lutjaniformes > Lutjanidae > Lutjanus > Lutjanus erythropterus. Next base: position 12,569,574 of record NC_139319.1, on the reverse strand, counting down.
TGACTCCGCCCCCTCAAAGTTCAGCAAAGTTGAAGGTGATGCATAGGAAGGACATGAATTTACAGACATTTCCCTTAATTCGCATATGTGTGACCAGTCCTTAAAGCAGGTCTTGAATGTGGCAACTTGTGTTGGTAATTGTCATTTTACTGCTGGTTTATTGTTTTAACCATCAGCTGTATTTTGCATATTTTTGAGCGTTTGTCCTTTGTGTTGAATGTCTTTAAGGAGCTGGCATAGCTACAAGCTGCTTCCTGGCTCTCGTTCCCATGCTGCTTTTCACAATATGTCACTTTATTTCATTCTTAACAGGCAACCCCTGGAAATTGTCTCGCAAGCCCCTTAGGGGTCCCGACCCGTAGGTTGAGAACCATTGGCCTGAAATGTCAGGATTTATAGAAAAGGTGGATTAAAAAGAGATTTAATGATGTCCAAACAAATCTGCTCTGTTCATCCTCTTTTTAAAGCATTTTCCTGACGGGCCTGCACAAGGCTCCAGGCCAACTTCTCCAATTTTTTTTTTTTTCTTCAAAAGACACACAGTCTCTTTACACAAACACACAGCAACACAAATACAAAAACACAGCACTTCAGATAATGACATGAAGCAGTCCAAATGGTATCCAAAGACGCATGATGTCCCTTCTTTGGAAGATGAGACACTGAAATTCCCCTTGTTATAATCATCAAACATAAAAACATAACAACCAAAAATGTGCATTAAGAAGAAGAAGCAGAGAGGACTACCAGCATGGAAGCTAAGAAATGTACTGTTGTTAATGGAAAAAAAAAAACTGTTATATGAGTCAAATATCACTTTCTCCAAACCAACCAAACCCCATAGGCAAACTCATTAATTCTACCTTGCAGATCGTGGGAGTTGCTGGTCTACTGCTGCTTTGATCTGTTAGTTTGTTTGTGTTATTGTGTGTCTTCAGTATTTTAAAAGGATAGTCCGAATTCACTAAAGCCGCACAATAACACAAACAAACAGAAGCAGACCGAGGCAGAAGTAGACCAGTAACTCCTGTGCTCTGCGAAGTAAAATTATCGATTTCGCCCATGGAGTTTGGTTGGTATGGAAAGAGGAATATTTAGTTATTATAATGGAAGTTTCCTGAAAATATTCTAACACATCAAATGATCTGAACTATCCCTTAAGGTGCACACATATTTCAGATGACAATGGTAGGTTACAGTTACAGCTTGAATTGGTCTTTGTGTGTCTCTCCACCAACTTAAACCTCTGAATTTCCATTTGCGTCGTTTGTCATGAGGGTGGTCTCAACAGTCAAAATGAAGGCATCATTTCATTCCACAATTGCACCGTGTCTTACCTTACCTGCATGTACACAACATCAGCTGTCGCACTCCGCCCACACTGGTGCAAGGGAGTTCCTTTGTAGCTGCAAAATTACAAAGCAGCCTCAAATGCAAAAGAAAAAAAAAATACTTGTGCTTGACTGCATTTGTGCCTCTGCCGATGCATGGAGCCCCAAAGTGACTCTTTAAAAATATATATTCCGAGAAGAACACATAACATAAAAACACAAACAAAACAAGGTTTGTAAGTGATATCGCTTTGATCTCCCTGTAACAGCTTCTTCAAGAGCTTTGCCGAAGAACACAAAAGTTCAGTGTTGACATCCTGTCAAAAAAAAAAGACTCCAAATAAACAAACAAAAAGAACCAAAGACACATGGATGTGTGGGCTTCTCTAGTGACTTTGTGAGAGAGCTACAACAGAGGTATGAGCTGACATTCCTGCAGCGTTTCTCTTCGGGGAATCGGCTAATGAATCCCTCCATAACTCTGTAATGCGGAGTTGCTGCTATTGTGTACAGCTTCATAAAAAAGCCCGCTGAAAAGACTGAGCAGGTTAGAGCCGAATCAATCCACACACACACACACACACACACACACACACACAGACACACACACACACACAGACACATGCAGGGAAACTGTTAACAATGTTGTTGTGACAAACTGTGGTTTTAGTATAAATAGAGTGTAGAAGAGATACCCAGAGGAACAGGCTGAGAAACTTAAGCATATCTCTGGAACAAAGACGGTGTAACCAAATAATAAACTGAGACGTAACAGATACAACAGCCTGTACATGATCACTGACAACAGAAACCAAATATGATGTCCTTATTTGCCTCTTCTCTTAAAATTCGCTGTGTATTCCCTGGGGATGGGTTTCTTAATTAGGCTGCGTGATACTTGGAGTTTCACAAACAGATGTCTAAGAAATGGATGGTAAATCAATATGCAACATTTTGAACACCTACACACTTATAGTCCACCCACACAGGTGTTTACATTAGCGTTACCTGACTAGACCTCCTCTCAGGAATGTGTGGGTGTGTCAAGTGTGTGCTTGACTGACAGCTCCCTCCCTCCGCTTTACACCACCTGTTAGAGTGGGACAATTAACTCATCATTAAGGTTTTTATTCCCAGTCTTTATTTGGGAAGTACCAGATTACAAAACATCATGAAGGATAAACAAGAAAAAGATAATGAGTACATAAATATAGAGTCCCGATGGCATTCTGAATTTGTTTGTCAGTGTAGTGCTTCAAATTAATAGGCTCGTTCGAGATGAGCCAGGCCCGTGCAGAATCGATCAGCACAATGCATGCTGGTTAGATCTGCGTCCGACTTGATCCCGGCTTACCCTGATGTCATGCACACGAGGGCAACGATAGCCTCAAAAGGTGGGCACAGTTTTTAGAGCCAGCTGCTGCCTGGCTGTGATTGGCTATTAGTCCTGACAACGAAAACCATGTTTTGCATAAAATCCTAAGTTCATATTAAATTTAATATTTAGATGTCTAATTAGTCAGGGTAATTAGAAACACCTCTTGAGGGTGCACTGCTATCATAAGTCTACTTTTACCTGTTTTATCAAATCCTCAAAGGGAAATCTGATTATTTACAACACTGGTCTTATTTTCATAGTTCTTCCTCCGTAATTCTTGTAAGAAATGATAACATTGTATCAAACAAATATATTCCTTAGATCTAAGAACCTCGCAACATGACTTTTTTTTAATAAACTCCCAAGTTAGCTTTCTATTTTAAATAAGTTTTTAAATAAGTAAGCAAGGCTAAGAGGGAAAATTGTAAAATTAATATGCATTGTAGACATACAGTATACAACAGTTTACAGACTTATTCCTGGTTCAGCTTTGACCTACAGTGTATACATACTGTAATTTTGCACACATTGTCCCCTACATTCCCAATGCTCCCACTTTCAGAACTAAAAAAACAACTTGTTAGGTTGAAGAAAGGATTATGGTTTCTGTTCAAATAAGTACCTTTATGTAACTTACTTACATTCCATAACTTAAAAACAAATTGACACTGACTTTCGGTTCCACATGTGATCCATCCACCCCACCTTTTGCCACTTCACCCGACTTCGACGGCACATTAAAACATGACGTGAAAGGAATGCCTCAAGAAGTTACGACAGAGGGGTACCTGCTGAATCATACTTTGACAGATAGATTTTAAACCCATACAAAACACCTGTTATGTATTTGGTTTTACTCGTGAGGGATGTTGCAACATTTATTTTCGTGCAGCATTTCTGTAAGCAAGAACTGAATGAGGATGAATGCCTCTTGACTCATGTGTGATTTAATTATGCTACATTTCTGCAGTGTTGTCAGTGTCTAGACCTGCATTTGCTGACTTGCTACCCTCCTCCTCTCTGCAGCCACCTGCTTAGCATAAAGACTGCACAGGGTGGTGGATTAATCTGGTATTGTTGTCAACACTCTGTCTGTGTCTACATCTAAAAAGAGACCTGTGGATGGAAGAGATCACTGTGCAGTCGACTTTAGTGTTGGGGTACTTCTCACCTCAGCAGCTGTAGGTGTGGGAGACCACTGTGCAACAGTCCTCCACTAACACTAGGTGTTAATATCCTGGCCCTCCACCTTCTGTTCGGCAGTCTGGATACATAATTTGTGCCCCAGGTCTCTCTTTCTGCCTTTTTTCCCCCTCTATTTTTAACCTTTGATAGTGGGCTTGGTCACAGTTAGCATGTGTTGATGGTGTTGTGCCTCCAACCTTCCCCATAGCAGTTTGGAGGTGCTTTGCTTTCTTTCACCTGCTGACCCACAGAGCAGGAGCCAGTGGGTCTTCTGTCCCGGCGTATGGTACAGTCCAACCCTCAGCCTTGTGCTTGTGCAGCCTGGTCAGATTGAATGCGGTGCTTTGTTCTGGTGTGACCTGTTATGAGGCTTAACGCCACGCTGTCTCGTCAGTGTCACGACAGGGGTTGCACTTGTTCACCTCTCTTTGAATGTGGAAGCAAGTGTGAAATAGATTTATGGTTATATAATAAAACCTTAGATCTGCATCACAGGAACAGACATCTAATGAGTTCCTTTGATATGTCACTGAACCTTTGGTGAATGAGGAGTAGGGAGTTTGCTACCCTTTTATAGCAGCAAACCCCACAGAGATCAATAAACTAAATCTATTTAGCTGAGTAGATACATACATAAATTCATATAACTCCTCTCTGCTTATCCTGAGGTCCTTGGAAGCTGATGCCTATGCCACCAGTTTGGACAAGGGGAGCTCTACTGGACAGGAAACACACTCAGACACTTTGATGCAGCAATTAGCCATTTTGGGACATGCAATTTATTTATTTTCTTGCCAAGAGTTAGATAAGCTTGATATCACCAAACAATTATTGTGCCTGGCCAAGAAACAGTGCAGCCTATACACCCACAACCTGTCCGTTTTACACTTTGAGTTTTGTATGGTTTAAACAAACAAGATATTGTGTTAATGAGTGAAATTTAAAGACAGGACAGGACAGAGCCAAGCTAGCTATGTTCTCCTTGTTCCAAACTTTACACTAAGCTAAACTAAGCTAAGCTGGGCTCTAGTTTTATATTTTACTCTCAGTAAGAGAGAGATTATAGTTATCATAATGTGAAACTGTTAAGTTAAAGGAGCAGTATGTAACACACTAGAATTCAAAAATGAGTACTGCAGTCCATGTAGTGAACTTGAGCCACAGACAGTGCATTAAATAGGTAGAATCCATATTTAATGTACGATTTGTGGTTGAAGCGAGTTGTTTCCTCCCACCCTTCCTCCTGTGGATAAAGCATTTAGAACTGACCTTTTGCTAAACTGAATGGATTAACTCCATCTTCGACTGCACTATAATAAGCTGCAAATGTTAGCATGTCTAGCTAACTAATGCTAGCTTATTGCTGCAGTAACTTTGCCTCCAGTCAGACTTGTGTGATACATCTGCATTTGTTCTGTAGGGGTTTGAGGATTTGGGCTGGTGCAGAATCAAAGTGGGCCGACGATGATGCCTCTCACTGTGGCTCATTGTTGTTTAGCTCTTAGCTGTTATCCTGGGTGCCTTCTGCGATCGTGGTCCAGCTGTTTTTTTTTTTTGTTTTTTTTTCTCAAGCGCACCAAAAACTTTGAGTGTTGTTGTTGCTCAGAGACTCAAAACTATACTTGGGTTATATGACATGAGAATATTTCTGTACTTGCACATGATTGCTATACTGTCATATTCTATACCATTAACACTAGAGAGGTGGAGTTGCAGTTTCCCCTGGTAGCATTTTCAATATCCGTGCGCAAACACAGGCCCTCATCTTTGCAGCAGTGTAGGTGAAAACAGAGGAATATTATTGTGCATATTTAAAATGAAAGTACCACCTATGCCATGCTTATGTGTAAAACTAGAGTATATGTAAGGCAATTGTAAGTCACATGGGCAGAATGTAAACTCCACTCAAATAAAACCCATCAGTCTGACAAAATACAATCCAGCATCATCTTGCTGTGAGGCAACAAAGCTAACCACTCAGCTTCTGTTCTACCCTCGGGTGGATACAGTTTGTAAATTTGTGGCGAGTGTCTAAATCTGTAGAGGTTTGTTTGAGGGCTCCCAGTGTGATCATACAGCCAGGGTTACAATACATAAGCATCATTTCTGTCTGTGCAACGTCCACCTCTGGAAGAAGACAGAGGATGTCCCCCGGTGCAGACAGCTCTGTAGGTTGCGGGAGTCACCCAGCACGAACCCCTCAGGCCATTGAAGAGTCAGTGGTCAGGCTGCAGACTGGCTCAGAAAATAATCCCTGACCCGTCACATACCCTCCACCCAGGATACCAGCTTCCCCCTCAGGCGAGCGTTTCAGAGGCACCACATACAGGTTAGGCTGCCAGAAAAATTCATTTGTAGTATCCATTTGAAGGTCTTAAATAATCAGCAATTCCAAAGCTGCGCTGTGCACACAAAAGGTTTATTTCTCTTAAATTCTGTTCTCAAATTTGTTCAAATGTGTTAGTGACCAAGATAATCCATCCATCTGACAGGTGTGGCACATAGAGATGCTGATTAAACAGTGCTTTGGACTGGTCATAAAAGGCTCTAAAGCTGCGTTCCAGAACACAAGCTATTACCAACTTTTGATTAGAGAAAGTACAATGCAATGACACTCAATGTCTGAGCTCCTACTTGTAAACTTTGGGCAAATTTATTTACCCTGACTTCATCTGTCTGACATCACACAGGCCTGCAATAATACACACTATCATATGGTAAAACCTGTTTACCTGCAAGTAAACTGATGTCAAAATATGTGACCAATAAAATGTACAAAATAAGAGAAAAATGAAATCTATAATGGGGTCTGTTGCCTCATGCTTTGTTTTTATTCCTCTGTGTCATTTATAGCTGTGCTGTTTTCACGGTTAGGAGGACCGTCTCAGGGATCTTGTTTTGTTCGCCGTTTCTGTTCCACCTTCTATTAAGAGCTTTCTTCACAGTGAAAATGAGTTGGTTCTATTTTTAGTTTGTTTTTTTGGATGATGGGTACAATGTATGCTGTATGTCTTTGTTATGTTTTTCATGTGGACCCCAGGAAGAAGAGTTGCAACCCTGCAGCAGCTAATGGGGATCCTTTTCACAATAAACAATATAGCCTATATACAAGGATGCTGCACTGAGGGTGCATTTGCGTGTCCACTTGCCAAAGAAATTTATAAATTTGTCATGGTCAGCCATGTTTTTGTTTGTTTGCTTGTTTGTTCACCTGGGACACTTTGAGGTCAGACTTTGTCTTGAATGAAATGTGCAGTTTTATGTTGAAAGCTGACACTTGCCAGGCACTGAACTATGACTGTTTCACATAGGCTGGTACTTGCTGCCTTTCTCAGTTAGGCTGGTTCGGTTCATGCATGAGGAGTGAAAAATATCAGGGTAAACCAATCAGACAGAGTCAGAGTAGGCAGAATTGGGGAAAAATGATTATAATATGTGTTATCTGTAGCCCTATATGTGAAATAGACATAATTTAGTGCCTAGCAAATGTCTTTTTTTCCAAGATCAAGCTGCACATTTTAGAGTGTCACTTTATTGTGACCAGTCCAAGGCACACCTGTGCAGTAATCACTTTCTTTAATCAGCATCTCTGTTTGCCACACCTGTCAGGATTGTCTTGGCAACGTCTCGCTCACCACAGATTTTAACACATTTGTGAACAAAATTTGATCAAAATAAACCCCTTTGTGTGCACGGAAGGAGTCTTAGATTTTTTACTTCAACTGAAAAATAAAAGCAAAAACAAAAGTGTTGCATTTATATTTATGTTGAGTTTCTATCTATTAAAGCTGCCCCGGTGTTTCTTTTAGCAGCGGCTCCGATTCTCGGATAAATTTCCCCCTGGAGCGATGGTTTTACCTGATCCTAAACATGTAAATTCAAACAAACACAAACATAATCATATGCATGATTAGGTGAGTGTCTTTCTTTCTTCCGCTCACTCACACACAAGCACACACTCAAAGACACACACACACACACACACGCTCACAGGCATTGTAAACAGGCAGCGCATGTTGCACAGTGGAGATCATGGAGTGAGGACACTGAATTATTCATCTAGTCCTCTGTCACTCTGTGCTTAGACAATACTGAGATCCTGTTCACATGCATTAGTAGCAAGGCAGAGTTCACACACTCTGACCACACACACATTTCTTTACAAGCCTGCGTGACGCTAACAATATTAAAACAAACCACATGAGAGAAGAAGATAAAAATTCTTGCATAACTTAGTGAAATTCAGCCACAAATGAAACAGTTTCCATTTAAAAACATATCAACAGATAAATAACCACAGTCTGATGACTGCTCTTAGCATTCAAGCATGATTTCTATTTGTAATTTAATTAATATTCAATTTTACATTTCCTGAGACACGCTCGTTTCGTTCTGCTTTAACAAACTAATTACTGGCAGAGCAGCAAAAACAAATTCTCATTAAGTTGTGTCCCATGCCTCCTCATTTAACCTAAATTGTAACTGAGCTGTGTTGGCTGACAGGGAGAGAGAGCAGAATATCATTTGTTCTGGCTTTTGTTTGGAAGGAGAATATGGCTGATAAGTAGAGAATTTAATTTAACGATGGGAGATCCAGACGAAAACACACCGCTTGCACAGTCAGTTGAAGCCCATTGATGTAGACATCAGCTCATTTTATAAGCAGGAGCCAAACAAAGGTTCAGCGGTTTACTTAATCTTTGTCTTTGTTTTATTTATATACAAGGATTTTTTTTTTCTCTGTTAGCGCCATAATGAATGCACACAGATGTATCACTGAAAATATAGCTTTAAAGTTTGATTTGTTGAATACCTTGCTGAGAGATGAGTGTGTCACTACAGTTAAATCAGTTACATTCATTGGATCAGTGAAATTAATTGGAGAGGTAAAAAAATCTACAAGTGTAATTAGAAGGTGGCAATTAATTTTTAAAATCGAATGAGAAACTGTTAATAAAAACTAGAAATCGAATCACCACGCATGGCAAATGGTTAGAAGTCCAAAAAATATGCTGTGAAAAAATCTGTCCAGCCGTTTTTTTTTTTCTTTCTTTTTTTTTTTTTTGTAAACCAAGGGCGCAGATCTCATTACAACTTAGAAAGGGACAGTTGTGAAATTCATTCCTGGAGAAAATAGAAAACAGGTTGGTTTTAGCTCAAGGTTTACATGGTTCATTATTAGAAGGTAGTGGCTGAATTTATGTGAATTATTAACATCAAAATACACTCTGATTCTGGGGGTCTTTCAAGTGGGCAGAATGTCAAACCAAATTCAATGAGCAGGTGTTTTATGGTAGGGATGATTTTTTTTTTTTTTCACATTAAAAACTTTTCATTTTAATACTTCACAAAGGCATGAAATTTAATTTTTAAATTAATGAACTTCAACTTTTTTTGTACATACAAGCTCTCTGAATTTGATGCCTGCAGTACGTTTCAGAAAAGTTGAGACGGGGGCAACAACAGACTGGGAAAGTTGTGAAATGTTCATGTGATAGCATCATGACTGGGTATTAAAGGGCATCCTTGAAAGACTCAGTTGTTTGTGGAAAACTGTGTGGGCAAATGATTGAACAATTTAAGAATGTTTCTCAACACAAAACTGCAAGGAATTAACCAAGGATTTCACCACCTACAAAGAGAATCCAGAGAAATCTCTGGACAGACGGAGCAAGGCTGAAAAACAACACTGAATGCCCTTGACCTTTGACCCTTAGTGGAAAGGTGCAGTGTGGCCTGCTGAGTTCACATTTCAGACCGTTTTCGGAAATCATGGATGTCATGTCCTCCAGGCTAAAGAAGAAAAAGACCATCTAGATTGTTACCGGCGCTAAACTCAAAAACCAGCATCTCTGATGGTGTGGGCGTGTGTCAGTGTCCATGGCATCATGGGTAACTTCCATATCTGTGAAGGCCTACTGACACTGAAACGCACACAAGGTTTTGGAGCAACATATGCTGCCAGCCAGATCACATCTTTTTCAGTGATGTTCCAGCAAGAAAACATCGAGACACATTTTGCAGGTGTTACAGTAGAGTGGCCTCGCATTAAAAGATTTCAGGTACTCGTCCAGATGCGTCTCCCGCTGAAAATGTGTGGTGAATTATGAAGCACAAAATACAACAGAGACCCCAGACTGTTGAACACCTTGTATATCAAGCAACAATGATGGAGAATTTTGTTTTTGAAACTTCAACAATTAGCCTCCTCAGTTTCCAAAGGGTTACTGAGTGTTGTTAAAAGAGGTGATGTGACACAGAGGAAAACATAATCCTGTCCCAAACATTTTGAAACATGTTGCAGGCATCCAATTATACTTTAATTAATAAAATATTTGCAAAGTTATTGCATTATGTTTTTATTTATGTTTTACAGTGTTCAAACTTTTTTGAACTTGGGGTTTATGTTTATTTTAGGTTTTATGCATACATTCACTTCTGGTCCCTTTCTATGCAAATGAGCCACACTGCAAAAAAATTTGATTCACAAACACCACACACAGCAGAGTATAATTATTTGCCTCCTCAGAGGGCTGGTGGTGACTAACGTGGACGAGGGACTCAACATTTTGACTCAAACGTATAGTTTAACCATGTCATGAGTTATGCTGCATCAGTATTCCTTAACAAGAAATATTAGAGCACTACAGAAAATTGCAGATAAATATTTACCAGACACAAAACAAGGATTAAAAAAAAAACTCAGCTTTGAAACTTTATGGTTGTGTTGATGCAGTAATATCAAAGCAGCAGATTGTGATAGCGATCGACTATTAGCAGCCGCAATCTAGTCTTTGTGAATTCATCCATCAGTATATAGGTTCAAAACTTTAGAGAAAACTTATACATAAATGTACAACCCCATAAATCAGTTATCGTTTCCTGGTGAGTAATATTTCTCACACATAATGTTCAATACAAAAAGAAAAATCATACATTATGGGCTCTCAAGATGTCATTTCCTAAGCGTCACAAATTCAAAAAATGATTCCTGCAATTATGACAATTTGAGCACTCAGGTCCAATATATAATTAAATCCACCCACAGTCGTACTAATCAGTCAGTGGGCTCAGCCAGACAAAGACACCAATGAACATGCATTAGCTGGGTGAAAAGTTTTCAGTACATGTGCTCGGTGAGCAGCTCTCATCGGAAAGAAAGTTGACGATATTCAGATTTCTGATGAACTTTTTTTTTTTTAATAAATCCACGATCAACAGTCACATAGCCACAGTATAATCTAGTTCATTTTTGGTTTACAGGCGAACCTTCTGAATTGTTATTTATCCTCTGTCCTTGCTTTCTTTTATTTGGGAATGTCCCTCAGGCATTATAATGTCAAACACAATGTCCTAGAGGACACCAGAAAGTGTTGTGAGAGACACTAACTGTTCTGTACTGACAGGCCATGAATTGAGAGGCAAAATTAAAGATAAAGCATCCTTGTTCCTGCTGTTCTGCTGTATTTTATGTGGAGGAGATAACACATTTCTAAGATGCAGTGTATTTGCTTCACAACACCACGGCTAAGCAGTTTGGAGTACAATAGTCAGTTAATGCTGCAGTGACCACTGAGCCAATGCTTTTCTCATTAACCACGAGTTAATAGTGTGACACATTCGCCAAATCTGTTACTGAGACACTGAGATCGCTAAGCAAAGTGCCGTCCGCTCCCACTGGTACATTGTTTCATTTAACAGACGACATATTTCCATGCAGAATCCTGCACGGTTCCAGTTTTGCAAAGAGTACCTGAGCCAACCTGCTAGCTGAAATTAAAAAAACATTATTTTATTGTGTGTGAAGTAAGTTCCTCCAGTGGATACTCAACCTGGTGTGCATACTTTACAAAAATATATCCATTTATCCTCCATTGTAGATTCATAAAGGGCCCTATAATATTTATTTCCCATTTAAAACAAGCATTTTATAAAGACCAGCACAAATACTTCAATAAATTGGTGGTTGTTGTTTGATCGTTTAAGTAGTAAACAGTGCAAACAGCTTTCACTGGTTATTTTCTTTGCTGTAATATTGATGTGAATGATGATTTAAAGTGCAGTATTTACTGTCACTGTTTTTTTCCTCTCATATTTAGAATTTGGTTCAGGAACTTGCCTTTTTTTTTTATTGCTTTCCTATTTTTTTTTAAATCCTCTTTAATATTATTATATTATTACAGGGCAGTGTGACATACTGTTGGCCAGCAATGTGCAACAGTGAAGCAGTAATGGAAGACTGCAGGAGATGTTGGCTCAACTCAGATTTAGAGACCTCTGGTTGTTTGCTCATAATATAACATGAGTTACAGTGTTATTCTACCTACCTGTTATCTCCTGGGTGTATGTGTATGCGATTTGTAATTTTTAACATTTGCAGTTTTGTTTACTCTGGACGAACCTGTGTATCAGATTGAGAATCTGACCTGTACATAATTTTAATCACTGCATAATTGTTTCTGTGAGCAGGGTTGGAGGCTGAATTTCTTTTTTTTTTACTTTGCTGGGTTTTTTTTCTATTTTGTTTTTTGGCCCTGTTAATTAGTGTACTGTAAGGTGGAAAAAAAGAACAGTGACAGGTCAGGTCAAGCTGACCACCACCTCAGCAACCGTCTCCATCCACTGGAACCGCTGGGAGAACGGAAGATCTGCAGGCTGTCATGGAGCAGCTGCTACAGCTTAAGGCAGCCAATGAACAATTAAGAGCGCAGCTACCCGATCCTGTCCCAGGGAACCACCTCTAATGGGGACCCAGTTGGCAGCCCAGCAAACAAAGCTGCAAAACCTTGACTACATTTACATACCTAGAGAGCATAAACGTCCCAAGTTTAGTGAGAAAACGCCAGTTGATTTGTTAACTGCGGAGGAATGGATTGAGGTGGGCAGATGACTGGAGGCGTGATTACAGCGTGCCAGCAACCATTCTTCCGCTCAGCTACTGCGCTCTGGACACATGAACAAACACTTGGCATCCACACGTGCTGTACCCTACTGCACTTTAATGTTTGGTGGACAAGTAGAGAGAGAGAGAAAGACCTGTGTCCCCAAATAATCTTTTCCCACTCCACCTACAATACAGTGCTACAATACCGCACTTCTTTGTTCTGCCGACCAGAGAGAGAGAGCGCTAACTACAGGTGTTCCTGCATTTTTCCTGTCCTCCCCAGGGTCCTAAAGGCATGCATGTTAGGAGAGGAAACCATCAAACCAAAACAAAGAGCTGAAAGACACTAAAATGCTGTGTATAGTGTGCAGAGTCAGACGGTAAACCTCACCTCTTTGATATCCCAGAGTCATCTGATTCATTGTTGATGTAGAGATATTGATTAGAGCAGCTTTAAATATATACAACATGCATAATTCAACAGATATTACCTTATTTACTAAACAATGTGAATTACATTATAAATAATTCATATATTCTTACTACGGCACCTCTGCTTATACTGAACATGTTATCCTTGATCAAGAACGGCTCCGTAAGACTGTTGATTTGATGCACTCCCCCTCAGCAAGGACATGTAAACAACCACAAAAGAAACACATGCTATAAAATCCAAAAACAGTATCCATCAACACCTTTTTGGCACAAACAAAACCTCATACTGCCATACTGTCCACAATAAAATATGGCCTTTTCTTTTCATATTTTACCTTATATCATAAATATGCCAGTTCTGGAGTCTATTACCCAGTGACACAAGCTAAGAGGTAACCTTTTTTCAGGTTTGACCTTTGTGCAAAGGCGGCATGTGTATCACACAGACAAACACTCTGGGGGTTGTCAGGTGCAGCGGCATTAAAAAAAAAAAAAAATCTTTTATTTGTTTATGTTCTTTAAAATGTCATTCCTTTCCTCTCAAACCTATTAACTGGGGTTGCAATGGAACTGAATTCTTATCTGTAGAGCCTCTCATGAATGCATCAAAGCCTCGGCGCATTCACTGAATAACAATGAGAGTTTTTACTGGGAGAAAATATTTCATCCAGATCTATGGGGAGAGATAAACAAGTGAATATTATACAGACAATAATGCCCTGAAGGATGATTAGTTGTAGCCTATAACACACAAAATAAGCCTGGTGGGCTGGAGGAAACCTCAAGGCTTGTTTAAAGCACTACTGTTTACATGTTGTGGTGAAATCAATCATGGTGGGAGCTGTACTCACAATGACAACACAATTTGCCACTGAATGTGTCGGGGTTGTAGCTGTCAAAGGAAATGTGGCAAATCGAGAGTAAAAATGTTTTGTTCAAGGCTAAAAAAAAAACAAAAAAACATACACATGTCTCTGTTGTTTTGTCAAACTCGTTTATGTCTCGTTTGATTTGATATTAGAAGAAAGCTTGTGATGAACAAAGCAGTCAAAAACAATCTCTTTAATTTCCTTACACTCGTCTTTAAACACACTGGAGTGATTATAACTTTATTAATGTCAATCTATTAAACTCAACACAGACAAAACTACCACTTCGACTCAGACAAACTGGTTCTGATAAACAAAGCTCAAGGTACAATGTTACATGATACACAGCCTTTCATTGTTATTTATATTTTTTGCTATAATCAATGAAAAGCTTCAAACTATCAATAATGGCATCCTGTCGTCCAAATTAAATAAATTTAATTCCCCTCTCAAGCAAAAACATGCTTTAATTCTTTGAGAAACAGTAGTCGTCAGGTCGCCACTGGTCATATTAAATCTGAACGCCGTGACAGTAAAAATAAGGCCATACCACTTGAGTCAGTGCTTTGACTTTTGTTGTTTAGCATATATGTTATGTTATGCTGACGATACTGTTATTTTTGTGGCATCAAAAACACCCACTGATGCTGCTGCCAAACTAACTCACTGCTTCAGCGAGATGCCACACTGACCTGACACTTTCTGCCAAACACTGAATGTCAAATAAACTCTCTCTCTTTCTGTTTCTCAATCAGAAAGCTTTTAAAGTGAGGATAAAAGATACTGACCTAGAGACAGTACAGATATCTTGAACACTCAGTTAAAGTTTGACAAACATGTAATAAATCAGATGCTTTAACCTTCATGCATGCAATGTTTTTTTTTCTCACCTTTCATTTTACTTAAAGCAGATTCAGAACATTTTCTTCTAGAGTGAAATCCTTGGGAACTGTACTCATGACACTAACCAGGTAGGTAAGCTTTCATTTGTGTACTTGAGTTTGTCATGTTTTGTGTTTTTGTTTGTTTTTGTTTGTGCGTTGTCATGGATGTTGTTATTCCTGCCCTTGATTAGTATATGGACCGATTTTTAAGATTTTACACCTCGACATGTGATTTGAACAATTGTTTGGCCTATCAGGGCAGTGATGTTGGAAATGCCTATAAAAGAGTACAGTATCAGACACAGCCTGTCACAGCTTTGAAATTAAGCCTCACGGACGCCTGTGAACAGATTTGCTTCAACGCACTTCCAAACAATATTCACAACATGAAGGTCAGCAGGTTGCAGCACAGTGAATGAGTGAATGGCTGAGTGGTTCGCGTACTTCAAAAAACAACTTGATGTCAGAAATCAGCACAAAAGCAACTTAATGTGAGAGTGAGCAAGCAGTTAAAAAATAAAATCTTCTCTGCATCCTCTCGTCACACACCTGTGTCTATTAGTGGAGACAGACGTGTGGTGATTGCGTCATTTCTAAGGAAACTGCGACACCTTTTAAGAAAAAAAATAAATAAATAGCTCCTACACAGCCTATGCAACTGTCAGTGTTCTTTTATTCTTTTATTTGTCCCTTGCAAAAAAAAAAAAAAACGAAAAAACAACACAAAACTGAAACTTAATTATCTTCAAAAAAGGTTTTAACCTTACTCTTAAACATAGTTTTAAATAAGATCATGTATTACTCTTAGGTGCCACAGTGTCTGTGAGGTGCTGTGATCTCCTGTGTCCAGGTTCTGCCCCTCCCTCCCTGCAGGTTGCAGTGATTGGCATCAGGTGCAGCTGCTCTGTAATCAGGACCTGGTGCTTAAAAGCCTGGAGAGTGCAGCCGATCAGGGCCAGTGGGCCATTCGGCAAACTACAGTCTGCAGTCTAATCCTGCAGCAGCAGGTTAGACTACTTGTGGCGGTTGACAAGTGCTTTGCTAGCGCGCTCAGCTAGTGAAGTCACTTGTCTTTGTGTTTCCTGTGCCTTGTTTCCTCCATAGTTGGCAAGGGCACTCGTTTGGGCACGCCCATGTGCTTTGTTAGTGCCGCCAGCTAGCAAAGGCACTTGTTGTGTTTTGTGCTTGTGTTCTTGTTAGCTTCCCTGGCTAGCATGGACACTTTGTCTTTTGTGTGTTGTGTTGTTTAATTAAGTTAACCCTTTTGTTAGTTTAATTTGTTAACTTAATTTGACACACTTTATTAATAAAAGAACTTTTGTTTACATCTTTGTCTCAGTTCTCCTTCCTTCCTTTTTCTCCGGGTAAATTTATTTAATGTTGCACCCCTCATCCCCTAGCCCAACTTGGGGTCGTAACAATTACAGTCAGAATCAGATCACACCTTTGATTTCACACCTATGATTTGGCAATCACAAAGTTGTCATCTTGGGTTTTTTGCAACCAGAGCATCTGCAGTGCAAAGCTGCTGGATGATGTACGGTGACTTGGGAGGTACTCGGTTTTGGCTCCATTCAACAGGAAATAATCAGGTGTGTCTCGTATTACAACAGTGGTTGCAGTCTGGTCTTGTTCAGGATGTGATCTTACTTGTATTACAGCTAACCAGTACACTAAAATATACTGTACAAAACATTTTAAGCAGGAAATGGGCAATTTAGTAATGGAATGTAATTTGACAGTTTGATCTGAGCCCTGTGTTTTGATGGTTTACAGATGGATGGTCTCACAGACAATGACCTGTCAGTCACACAGCAAAACCATACCCTGCTTTATCATCTATTTTATTCTAAATAGGACCAAAATTTACAAAATCAACAACATGCTGTGTTGAAGAGTTGAGACAATGAATTGGAACTCGTTATGAAACTGAGTACTGAGGTCCTAAATCAAGGGGTGCATACAATCTGACTTTTTTTTTTGCAACCAGTGGAGTCGCCCCCTGCTGGGCCAGTGAAAAAGAATGCAGGTTTAAGGGACTTCTGCATTGGCTTTACTTTTCAGACCCAGAATCTTCATCCATTAATTAATACATGGTCTGTGGTCTTGGCTTGTTTTGTTGCTGTTGTTTTTCCCCACAACTTGCAGTTGGGTGGTTTCTAATTGTCACAGTTGAACAATGCTACATCCACAAAAGCATGAACAACAGACTGTTACTACTTGTGTCTGACAAACATCTTGCTGTGGTTATCAAGCTTTCAAAAGCATTGAAAAGATGTCCACGATAAATTACCACTGTTTTTAAAGGTGACCTTGGGGATTTTTATTTAGTTTTTTGTAAACAAAGTTATGTTTACATTTAGTGTTTCTCACCTAAATGTGTTGTGTTTGTTTGTCTGCAGTCTTCTTCTTCTTTGCCTTTGTTGGCACATTGCTACGATTCTTTGTCTGTGGCATTGTCAGTGAAATATCATGAAAGGAGAGTGTATGATGTGTGCGTCTTTGTACATATGCTTCCAAAACGTGTACCTGCTCATAATGCTGTCTTACTGATGTCCAGTAACATTAAGGCATGAAGCAGTAGACATGGAGGTCTGCAATTTATGTTCAGTACCCTTTGTACATAGAGGGTGGCATCATCTGCAAAAGAAATGTTAATTTGTACATTTAAAAAAATGTTACGTTGTTGAGTAAATTAACTTAAAACTTTATTTTCTGTGACTGAATACAAACCAGCAGTGGAGTAACCAGTCAGTCTGTTATGGTTACTTTGTTGGCTGATTTACCAAATCAGTTTAACATGACTCAGTTTGCAATCCATTGTGTGTGTACACAGGCTGCTCCTGTAACGCCTCATTATCGTGTTGACATCAACAGTGGCTTTCACCCAGAAAGTGGCTGACAGTGTGATTTTGTTGTTCAGCTGTGCTAACTGGTAATTTCATTATATGACGCTGCCACAAATTTTGTTCTGCACAGTTTTGTTGCCACTTGGTGTGTGTGAATGTGGCTCGACGTAATCAAACATTTAGCGGTGTTAATATTCATATTTCTGTCTGTTTATCTCACTTGATTCTGTTCTGTGGATTTACTCAGATGTGTTGAATAACCTTGATGGCTTTGGTTGATTGTTAACAGGAAATGTGGCAAAAGGGAGTTAATTGTGAAACGAAAAAAACAGGGTCACCGAATTGAAGCACATTCAATCTTCTAAAATGTGTTAATTTTTACACACGTTACACAAGTTTTCATGACAAAAAAAAAAAACATTCTCGGATCCATCATAAGATGCAAAATGGACAGCGCTTGTCTGTGTTAATTAGTTCTAACTTGTAAAGCAAGCACTTTGTCTCATGTTTCTGTTTTCTTTGGAACAACTAATGAAAATTTTGCCTGTCTTCTCCAGTTTATTGTGTGGCGTAATTAATACAATTTCTGACCAAGGCTATTATAGGGACTAAGAGGAAACCAGATGGGGGCTATATAGGAGGAGAATGATGAGAGAGAAAAAGGAAATGGGGCTTTGGAAAAAATCATTAACAAGATTGTTTTTTTTTTTGTTTTTTTTAGATATGACATATTTATATTTTATATGGTTTATTTTCTTGATGTTTGGGCTATATTTTTGCCTCCTTGTTGTCTAGCCATGTGTCTGTTAACAGAAACACTCACATCATTAAGGGGCTTAAGTGTTGATATGAAGAGAATATAAATTAAGTTAGATTTTAATGATGCAGCCTTCTCCAAACCGAGAGAGGCAACAAAATTCAGATCTTCAAACAGTCACTTTTGGGTCTTTCAACACTCGAATCTGAAAAGGCAGACTGGTAACAAGCAGAGAAGTCAAAGTGAAAAAAAGTGATAAATGGCTGTATGATAACAGTGGTGTGCAAGCTTATCTCCACTGGCCAGCAAAGCCTTTTTTATCACTCTTTTTTAATTGCCTTGGTAGTTGCACAAACCCAGTGAATCATACCCATGGTGTGCGCAAACAGCTTTAAAGTGGTACTCCACCCAGAATCTATTCTTCAAGAATAAAACCCTCACCCCCCACAGACTTGAAAGGTGGCTGTCATGATGGAGAAAAGTAGTGAACTTCTCAAACTGCTGCATAACCGTCTTCACAGCTGTCCATATGCTCAGTGTGGTATTTACCAAAATAGGTCCAAACACATCATTTCTTGCAGAGAGTTACATGAGAAGATTGATACCACTGTCACTTCTGTTCACTAAATATGAGGCTACAGCCAAGACACAGTTAGCTTAGCATACTATAAAAACAGAGGGGATGGAAACAGCCAGGCTGGATGTATCCATAGTAACAACATCCACCTACCGGCACTTCTAAAGCTCGCTAATTGACACTTAAATCAAGAGGGAAATAAAACAACAAATAGTGGTTTTGCATGAAATTTGCACGATTCCTTTTTTTTACAATTTCATAATCAATTTTAGATTGCTGAATCTAATTTTCATAAATATACATAACTACTGCTTAGTCTGTTAGCTCAGTGCTAACACATAATGGGAATTCCCATTAATGTGCTAATAGAAATGAACATCCCAGTCGTGGTAATATTATCCACATGCTTCACAGGCTTAATGTTAAATGACATGTGTGCTACTTTGTCTTCAACACGCCACACTGACCAGCTACAGCGACCTTAAAGGGTCAAAACTCCAACTCAAAATTCTGAATGGATTGAACAACACAGCCACCACTTGGTGTGTAAAATTGTGCTATATGCAGTGTAGCGCTGATACTGCTGAAATAAAACTCAAAACTGATCAAATTGATCAAAACTGCCTAGTCTGACCTGTCAATTACATGTTAGCCCCGCCCTAGAGCAAACACTGTTTCATCATCTATTTTACTCTAAAAGAAACCATAATTTAAAAAATAAAGACTTGAAACTAGCAATTGAGACTATAAACTCCCTAGGAAACTGTTTACTGAGGTCATAAATAAAGTGAGAAGTAGACCCATTTTGCCATAAGCTTACATATAATTACTTTTTTTTTTTTTTTTTTGCAGCCAGTGGAGTCGCCCCCTGCTGGTCGTGAGGAAGAAGGCAGATTTACGGCACTTCCAGGCTGGCTTCACTTTTCAGACCCAGAGGCTCTGTCTGCTGTTTAATATCCGGTCTGTGGTTTCCCTCTTTGGTCTTTTCGGCATGCTAAGCTAACTTCTTCTGGTTGTAGCTTCATACTTGACAGACTTAACTTATCCATCTAAAAATGCAACATGAACATTGCAAGATTAGATGGGTCTCTGAGTTGCATACAACTTCAGTTTGAAGGCTTATATTATTTATTATATTTTTATAATTTGAGAAGCATACTTTAGGACTTCCTGCAAGTTAGCATTACTGTGGAATGCTAAGACGCTCAAGGTTGGCGGCTGTGTTATATCGGCAGCTCTCCAAGAGCAAAAAGATCATGATAAATGAAAGTGTTCTCAGAAATAAAATCACCAGGCTAAAGGTCCCTCTAGGCCAGCTGCATCCCCCCATTCCTCAATTCTGTACGCTCCTACCATCTCTAATAAAAGTATAATATCCTTAAATTGAACACATTTTACAGGGCATCCCAGCAAATACCAGTTCAAATTGAACAAAATTAGAAAGGGTGGTAGGCGCCAGTTTGCTTGATGGGATTCTGTACACCAATAGAGGTGTAACAGCAGGCTTGAAATGGATAAACGAGTTGACACGGAGGGGTTGAAGTAAGTGACCTTGAGTTAATACACCTGCAGCAGCGAGAGGCAGACTTGACTGAGAGGAGAAGTGCTGAGGAAGAGAACAGGTCACTGATAATTTACTGTTGTTTTCTTTCATCATAAGCAAAACAGCTCCTGGTTTCTTTACCTTTTATACCACAAACAACAGATTGAAAAGGCTGTGATTCAACAAACAAAGTGAACTCATGTCATTACCAATATTTCTAATATTCTATATGACGCGCTGTAAGTGACAGTTTTGACAACTCCTGAGCTCTGCTTGACTGCAGATTAAATCATCTATGTCTCCATGTTATCAAAATGACAAGGGACCGATGGGAGATGCTCATATTGCAGGTGTTTAGAATAGCAAATGTAAAACCTTAATCGATTTAGTCACTGATGTATGGTACATATAAATCAGAGATAGCAGCGATATGAAAATCTATTTTGCGGATTATTTCTCGGTTTAAAATCCCCTGGTTATAGGTTTGACAGAGCTGCTTGTTAGGACTCTGTTGGAATATGATAAAAACTGAGGATAAGTGGTCTTCTTATTGTGTTTCATTACGTTTATCTGACTGAAAAGTCAAATCAGAAGTGCCTGTTTGACCTTAAAACCAGTGCAATGGGGCAAATTGTGCTCAGAGTGACAAATACTTAACATCCTTGGGCACCCTGGCAGCTCAGTCCGTGGATATCAGGATGTGAATATGATTCATTTAAATTCACACTTCTCATCTCTGCGAGGCTCTCCCTGGGTTTTGTATCAGTATCCAGGGGCCCAAAACCTCAGGGCTTACTGTGTGTCAACTGGTTTATACAAATTTGTTTAATTTGTTTAGGATTACGCGCTGCTAAAGCACAATAAATGACATAATGGGGGCCTCAGGTGGGACAGGATCCTGCACTGATCCAGTTTTGCAAACTGCACCTGCAAATCTCAGTACCAGAACTGACCCGATGCCTGCAAGTCAAATTTATTGTAACTGTTAATATAAGTCCTGTGACACATACACACGTTTTCTCAGCAACAATGTGCCTAGCTTGCAGCTATCGAAAGCTAATACTTGTTGGCACTTTTTCTTAGGAGCAAAGCCACTGACAGCATTATTCTCAGTCTCTCATCACCAAATTTCTCCTAAATGTCCAACTTGGCCTTCGCCAGTGGATCGTCCATAGTTTGGTATTAACCACTGGCAATTTTTGCTTTTATGTCATTCATTTTAGCTATCAGATCACTGTCAGATCATATATCCCATTATTTAACAAGATGTGGGGTCAAAGGTTATGTTGAAGGCTCTCATAATAAAATCTTGGCTGCTGATTAAACCTGATAAATTATTAGTAAATTTAAATATTAAAAATATGACATCATTTTAAACAAATTGTTGTATTGTACATGTTATATTATTGTTTTCGCCCGCTGTCCAAGCTCAGAAAGTTTATTTTTACCCATACCTAAACAGCTGTAGCTCAGTGAGTAGAGCATGTCGTCCGCTAATTGGAAGATCAGCAGTTCGATCCCAGACTCACTTGAGTCTGCGTGTCGAAATATCCTTGGACAAGATACTGCCTGAAGCCATAGACCTCAATATGTGATTGTGTGAATGAGCAGAGCAGAGGCACATTCAGTGGCAGCATCTACAATTTAAACCGCATGGGCAAAAGTGACATGAAGTGATGAAAGACTAGAAAGGTACTATACAAATGCATATATATTTTTTACTCATTAGACAACTTTTTTATGGGTTACCCAGCAGATACTCACAGGTACCTGATCCCACCGGCTCTAAGTTGCATCCTGTTTTATTATATGTTACACCCCATTTACACCTGGTGTTAAAATGTGATTCGTGTCCAGATAAGTTACCCAGATAAGGAAAAATACATGTTTATGCAAGTTTTAAATGTTTCATGATTGGATTGTCATCAGATCTAGCTTAAAACATCTGGAGGTCTTTGGTCGGTGTAAACACAATCTAAAAAACAATTTGGATGTATTTTAATGTCATTTTAAAGGACCAGTGTGTAAGCATCTAACAGTGATCTTTCATATTGCAAACACTTGGTCTCACCCTTCCTTTCCAAGTGTGAAAAAGCACCGATGGTGTTTGGTTTGTCCATACAGGGCTACTGTAGCAGTGAAACATGGCTGCCTCCTTGAAACCTCTGTAAATATAAACAGCTCATTCTAAGGTAGCAGCAACAACAACTGTGATTTTCAGGGAATATACACCAATGAAAATATATTAATGAATATTATATACCATTTCTGCCAAACCTACACCTTTAAGACTTTAATTATTTCAGTTATGTTGCATATTCCTAAATAAATGTATGAAATCAAATTACCTCGCAGCAAACCTGGGATCAGGCAGCATTCTGTTATAGCAAAACTGTATGCAGTAGCTTGAGCACGGATTAGCAGCTCATTTTTGCCCCACTGGCAGTGTATTTTACTATTTGTTCTTCTCTAGAAATTCTACCATATGCATACAGAAATTTTGGAAAATTACACAATTCATGAATTCACTTGCATAGTTGACACAGATGGGCCACGACTGCTCTGTCTTCCAAATGTACAGTGTGTTTTGCATGTTCTTGTCTCATTTATATGCTGTGTCCTGCTCTATTTCAACATCAAGTTGATAAATTACCGTATGCATGTTCACCCAAGATTTATTTCATAATTATTTTAGTGACATTTGTCAGGGAACACCTCTGAGCCAAATATGTGATTACCTCATACTGCAGAGGAAGATTTTCTTACAGCAAAGATGGGGATGAAATTAAGGTCAAAGTATAGTGTGTGTGTGTGTGTGTGTGTGTGTGTGTGTGTGTGTGTGTGTGTGTGTGTGTGTGTGTGTTTAAGACAGGTTGCCTTTATGATGCCTTTAAGATAGACATAGAAGATCATATCCCATTTCATAGTTTGAACTAGGGGCATCATCTCAGTGATTCACAGTCCTGCATAAAAGGGCTCGCTTTAGAGCTTAAAATATATGTAATGTGTAATATTACCTCAGTTTAATGGCATGTCAGCAGTACCACACAGATAATGAAAGCAAGGCAAATATAGGGAAAGAGAGCAATTATTCCTCATATAGATGATGTGAAATAGACGAAAATAAATACACTCTGACTATATGCGATGATAGCGGGAAAAAAGTCAACATCATTTATTTAATCACATATCAGCTTGTGAATTTCTGCCAAAGTTGAGAAAAAGATTTGGGTTTCAGGGATAAAGTGAGTGATTAATGGGTAAGAACTGGAAATCATGGGCACTCTGAATGCAAATGGATGCTCCTCCAGCCAATCAATGCTCATTTTCTCTGCTGAATAGATGGAATGCCTTGCAGTGCAAAAAATGATTTTATCTCACAGTAATGAGTACAGTACAAGTGAAAAATACACGCTTGTATACAGTGTCCAGAGATGATGAATGGAACTAGTCGGATAAATCACTCATCTGAACTCATGCAAGTCACAAGGCGTGTCATGTGTCAAGTCAACTGTCAGACAAGTTCAAAAGAAGCAAAGCAAACCATGTGAAATCAGGTTGAATCATAACTTTGAGAAAAAATTGAAGCATGTTTAATCTGTGTCCTGATTCTGCTGCAATAAATAAACAAATAAATAATTTGGTGGGTTTGTTTGGTGTTTGTTGTAATTTGTTGTTGTTCATGCTGCCACTAATACGAATTTGCTCACTCAAGTTTATTGGAAACAGCTTGCACACAAAAATTTGACATGCACTCTAAATAATTTTTGAATTGGTTTAACTTAAAAATGTAAGTTAACTGAACTTAGTTTGAATAATGAGTTTAAAGTCTTTTGTAAAAATCCATTGAGCTAAGTTAACTGAACTTGAGAAAACATGTTCAATAAACATGCGATGTTAAGTTGAACCGACAACTGTTCAGTCACACAAACAAACAAATCTGACTTCCTTCCCTTCCTTCCCTTTTTCTCAGTTTGAACAGTCACTTCTTCATTTCACACAAAGAACTTGGAGCTACTTCCAGCAACAAAGACAATCTGTGAAACTGCTCCCAGTGAATTTATTGAATTTTAAATGTAAGAACCATGCATGACTCAAGTGCAGACACACGGCAAGTTCCCATATGTTTTGTTCAAGCCATAAAAAAGAAAGCTCTCAGGAGAGTTTTAACTGTCACGCAATGCATGCTGGGAAGCCTGCTAATGTGTTGCGCCATGAGACCATTTGTAAGATTATTTCCATATTGTATATTTTATATTCTGAATGGCTGCCACCAGGTTGGATTCTCCTTGAAATCAGATGAAACAAGCCTGTGTTTACATTTTCCCAGGTGATGTTACAGTGAGTCGTGTGTTAGCCAGTTAAAATGAATGTAGTTTTATTTTTGATGTTAGATTATGGTTATGCTTGTGGCAGTAGATACACTACCATTATAACCTGACTGTATAAATTCTTTAGTGGCTTTAATTGGTCTTGAACTAATTAGGCCAAATAATCTTTATAAATTTTAGTAAATTGAACTCAAAAAATAAACATTAAAAACAACATTAACACAAAAGTGTGCCAATCTCACAATGGATAAGTGTTTGGGTCAACTGAACACAAAGTTTTCATGTCTTTTTAACAGTCCTGATCAATTGTACGGACAATAAAATTTTGCGTCATGGGTGGAAACTTGCTATTGACCATGTTACCTCAATGAGCAATGGCAGGTCACCACATACAAGGTAGCATTTGTGTCTTCTGCTGCTTTGTTTTCAGTTACTTAGCTATAATTTCAAATGCGAAAAGTTACAGGTTGTAGCTTTAAAGGCAAACTTTTCTCCTCAAAACTGGGGCAATAATTGGTATGTCGTAGCACCCCACCAACAAAATAGGCTATCATCCACCCACATACTGTGCAAACTATAGCTGCTCTAATTTGGATAATGATATAAGACAGTAAGACTGTACATAAGTTTACTTTGCCTATTCTTTGTGTAAGTATTCTGGTTCCCCTCTATTCCTCTGTGTCTTTTACTTGTCACTAAAATCAGATATTGCACTGTTGGTGTGCTTAGTTTTTATCACTTCATTTTTTATGTTTTATCAAGTTCAGATGTCTTTATGCTACACATTCTGCAATATTCAGTACTGCATTATTGCCCACATAAGGTTTTATCCATTGCAGTGTATTCTCTTTTAGGTATTAATCTTATGACTGTGTATAAAAAAACTTCCCTATAGACAGATGTTTTGTTAATTTATTATATGCTTTCATTTCAGTGATCATGTGCAAAAGACTCAGTAGACTTTGTATTTTGAGTAGATCTGTTTCCTTCATGGTACCCCGGTATGATTAATGTGTTGAAAGTTCATATTGTGTCAAGAAGTGTGGGATAGATTTGGGGAGATGTGCTTTCAGACCACTGAAAAATTACAGAAAGGAAGGGCAGCGTTTCCATATTGAAACAGCAGTAAAAAAAAAAAGTGAGGTTATTGGAATTGAAGTGATGGATGGGCAGGGAACAGTTTCTCTCATCTGTGATGCACTGAGTGACCTGACATTTTCCACTGCGAGTGAAGTTTTATATTTAACCGTGGCAAAAACCTTGCCCTAAGCTTGATAAAAGTTCTGTTTATGTAACATAAGTGAAGTTTTTGTATTCACCACTTTCATCTGGCACATGGCCGTTGGTGGCACCTGTGATGATAATTACATTACACCGGCTTTTGGCCCACTGTGGACATGACACCCACATACAGCTGGGATCACAGAGCCTAACTGACCTTCCCTCAGCTACGCCAATTAAGCTTTCCATCCTAGCATGCCACATAATGTTGCTTACACCAGTTTACACCAAAATTAACACGTATGCAGGTTTTTAAAATGTGGCTAAACCTGCCAAAAAAAAAAAAGACAATTTTCCCATTGCCAGTAGACAAACTTTCCGTAGTATTTTTCTTTTCTAATGTGCACTGGAAAGCAGAGACTCAGCTTGTGTTTATGCAGGAGGGCAGGCAAAGTCTCAGTACTTTTGTTGCTTCTAACTAAATCTCTGTGGTTTGAAGTTTAGTTTCTGCCCGGCATCACTGTTTGTTCTTTAAGATATCAGCCTTGTTTTACTGCTTTCAACAAAAAGGAGTCAAGTGCAGGGGACTTTTATTGAATTGATAAGGAATGAAACATCCGCCATTTTACAGATGCTTGACTTAAGACAAGCGTGTGATCAATTAAACCCCTTCAAGTGGGTGCAGACTCCACTGTGCTGGGCTGACATGCCAAGTCAAACTGAGTCAAGTTTGTATTTAAAAGGAGCAAAACAGTAACAGCAGAGGTTACTGACAGAGGGGACAAGCCTAACTAACTTACTGCAAGCTGATTTTATCAGCTGTAACTAGCTAGCTGTGAGATGACTGGCTTAAGATTCTGATTTGTTTGAAACAATGTTATAAAATATTCTGCTTTGTATTTTCAAATATTTTTCATTTAAGACAAAAGGCTAAAGTTGACAACTAACTGATGAGTTTAGCAAAAGGCTTGGTTTCCTGGAGTGCAAAATTCTTAAAATCAACTAAAGAGCAGGACAGAAATGCCAATATTGTAGTGTGCCTTAAGGCATCTACACATGATCAGCGGTAAAACCAAGCGGCACCGCTACCCTTGGCATGGCACACCGCTTGGATCTGCTGCTCACCGCAGCGCCCGAAGTTCAAATTATTTGAACTTTGACCTTGTTTGCCGCTGACCTTTCGAAGCACAACCAATTAGATAACAGCTCTATGTGACGTAGCCAGAAGTGACACATACAAACAGAAGAGGGAGAGAAAATAGAAGAAAAACTCAATCTCTGTGTTTCCAAGTTCCCTGAACTGTATAACACCACATTAAAATCATACCACGTATGAGAACCAGAGTTTTCGAACTACCGTTAAGCTAAATACAATGCTAACGTTAGTTTAGCTGTTTGCATACGTTCACTATTCCAGGCAGACACAGTGACAGGATCAGTACTTCGTAGCTATAAACTGTCGTTAAACTCAGCAATAGTAAATTCCATCATGTCATTACATAGAGCTGTGGTTTGTCTTTGCAAAAGAGGAGTGTGCTTTTTCCTCCTCGTCCTTTTTCTTTCCGGAGTGACAAGTACTGTTGGGTGTTGCCTAGCAATGGTGAATAGCTCGCACTTGTTGATGACATATACCTGAGCTCCACCGCGTCCACTCAGCACCTCTGCGCCCTACCTGGCGGTGAGCAAAGAGCAAATTACTTGTCATGTGAAGGCCCCTTCAAGATGCCAGAAAGGGACTATGGACTATAGTCTATGGACCAAATGCATCTTTGTCTCCCTCATTCCTATCCTCTTTCTTCTGTAAAGGCTTAAAATGCCCCCTAAAATAAAAAGAACTGCTTATGTTACCCTGTGATCATCCTACTTTGATCCAAACAGAGCCTTTTCTGGTGTAATCTGCAATTAAATAATTGGCTAGCTATATGCTCTTTGACTAGTCATAAGTATGATGGACATGCTACCATTAGCAGGTTACATTAAGGCAGTAAAAAATACTGTTTAATCTTTTTTTTCCAGTTTTGCTCATGTGATTTTGGTTTTGGAAAGGCACCTAAATTACCATAAAACTCTTTGGACACCAGGTACTGCTCTTACCACAGCTCAATACATATCACTTCAGCATGTGCAGAAATTCAAACTTCGACGTGCCTGAGGCCCATTCAGAGTTGGTAAGCTATGATCATACAATGGCTGTTCAAGTGAGGATTTTAGCAGTCAATTGTACCTCAGCAGTTTACAAAAAGTGAGTGAGTATTTGCTTGAATTTTGGATTATCTACAAACAGAAAACACTGTTCAAAAGTAAACCGAACTTGCTATCAATACACGTAGGTCGCAGCGGCGCGTTGCCTCCAAGTCAAACTCTGAAACGCCAACATGTTTGCAATGTTTGTTAAATTGATTCCTTTTTATTGAAGAGTGTTTGTTTGTTTCACAAGGCTGATCATGCATCTGTCTATGCCAGATTTGTGTATGTTTTGACAGACAGCAAGTTTAAAAGAAGCCGAAAGTTTTGGAGCCGAATGATACGCGAGAAAGTTGTTATCCAAAATAACCAATATAATCAAAGCAGCACTTTTATGCTGCCATCTATTCTCCTGCTGCACCATTTAAACTAAACTGAAACAGGCAGCTACACTCTCCATCAAACCCAAACTTGATAAATTATGTCACTTGCAGCGTCTCCTTTGTAACGTCTCAATTAATGCATGAGTTGTTTGTGCTCTGCCTCGGAGGCTCAGTGTCAGAGGGTGGCGCGAGTAAAAGCAGATGTGTGAGACAAGGTGTAATTAAATATAGAATTTGTAAATGTGGAGAGAAACCTACTGAGAAATAAATAAGATGCCACAACAAAGAAAGATGTTTTAGAGATGTGGTTGTTATCTGACTTTATACCCCAACTGCTTTTCCAACAAAATGATGAATCTGTGTCGAGAAAAGAACGAAATCCCTTCCTTATTGAGGGTTTAGAAGCATATAATATAAAGTTGGCGAAAGGTCTCCCTGGTGGAAGCACAAATACAAAAGTCTAGACACTTAACTCAAGTCCTTCTGGTGGAGCTTTGCCTTTCTTTTTCTTTCTATTAAACAGTGTAGTTATAATGAAGCACTCTGCTCAAACATCCACTTCTCACAATTACACTCTTTAGTAGGGAAACTATCAATTTCATTTACACGACACGAGTAAAGGGAAGAAAAAAATGGATAAAACTATGACAAACAGTTATAACCATAAAATACAACACTTACATCAAACTCTGAGCAGACCCAAGAACCCTTTTATATTCTACAGGTTTTATCTGGAACCCACCTGAGGGTCCTACCAAGAAGCCTTTTATATTCCATAGGTTTTATCTAGAACCCACCACAAGATTCTACCGAGAGTCCTTTTATACTTAAGGGATTTTTGGCAGAACCCCTGAGTGGGTTCTACATAAAACCTTTAAAGATTCCAAGACTTTTATCTAGAATCTGCTTGGGGGTTCTACCACGAAACCTTTTATATATAAAGGTTTTATCTAGGACCCACCTGAGGGTTCTACCAAGAATCCTCTTTTATTCCAAGAGTGGTATCTAGAACCCATCCACTGGTTCTACCAAGAATTCTGTTATATTCCATGGATTTTATCTAGAACCCACCTGAGGGTTATGCCAAGAAACTTTTCATGTTCCAAAGGTTTTGTCTAGAACACACCCAGGGGTTCTACCGAGAACCCTTTTACAGTAAATTCCAAGAGTTTTATCTAGAATAGAAACAACAAGTCCTACTGAGAACTCTTTTATATTCCAGGGGTGTTATCTAGAACATATCTATGGTATCTGCCTAGAACCCTTTCATATTCCCTGGCTTTTATCGAGAATCTGTTTGGGGGCTCCACTAAGACAGAAGGTAAGAACTCTTTCAACAATCCTTGAGGAACTCTTTATTCCAAGAAGTGTTCTCTGGATGAAAATGATTCTTAATGGAGTACTTAGTCCTTACAAAGAACCTCTTGAGGAACCTTTTCTTCAGAAAAAGGTTCTTTAGAAGCACATGTTTCTGGGTGGAACCTCAGCCCTTTGTGAAAAACCTTTTTTTGTTTTCTAAGAGTGTGCTGTACACTCTCATTTCTGGTAAATTAGACCAGATTTCTGTTTTCATTCAAGAAAGTTCTTTTCTGACAGAAACCACAGAGTTGTAAACCGAGGTAAATGTCAAACCGCTGATGACATTTGCTTTGTTAATTGAGCTTAATTAAAAATATTTCTCTGAAATGGATTTTTGCTTTTTCACCCACACTTAAATCTAAATCTTATTCCCATGTTCAAATAAAAGTTTATTATATTGCAGTGAATTTCAGTGGTAACCTTCAACGTGTCTGATGCATGAAGCACAGCACAAATTCAGAGACTGAATAGCTCTGCGCTCCATGCAGCGCTGCTTCTGGTGATTTTTATTAAAATATAAGCTAATTTAATTAATCACTGTAATACTCCTCTGCCCTATGGGGGAATTAAGTCAAGAGGCACACGTATCTTGAGAAATTAATAGAAAAACAGCATGCCAGAATAAGGATGCTGCCAGTCAATTTTTTCCCTGAGTCCTAATGACACTGGTGAGCCCCCTTTTCTTCCCCTAGCTACAATTGTGTTTTTAAAGTGTGAACTATTGGATGGATTGCAATAATATTTGGGAATGGATGCTAATATTTTTAAGCACTGGCTCCATCGGTCACCAAAAACCCTATATTTGGTTGTCAAGTACCTTTTGGTGGCCCAAATGTAAACTTGTGTAAAAACAATACAGAAAAGACAATTTGGTGACACTTTATTTGAAGAGTTGTGCATAAGACCATGTCACGACACCTGTCATTATCATCCAGTGACAGTGTTTGAGTGTTTATGACTGTTGTCATCGCTGTCATTAAGTGTCAGTCAATTAAGTCATCTTTAATGCAAAGTTGACATTGTATGAGATGTCTGACAACTTGACTGCTTAGCTTTATGTTTTAACATCACATTATACAGTTATATTTAATGTGTCATGATTTTTTCCTTGAACACAAGCAAAGTGGTACATTTTGGAATAAAGTTTTTTTATTACACTGTCAAATGCTTTTGTAATGGTGTCATGATTATTGGTACCATTTAGACTTGTCATTGTCATTTAGAGTGACCTGATGGATAGCTAATGTACGTATTGCTAAAATAGGCTAACCTCCTATGTCTCCTGTTATCTGTAGCTGGCATTAGCTAGTTAGCTCGTTTAGCTATGGAGCTAGCTACCTAATTTGCTGACAATTTAACACCACCTTACACAGCCTTCCTTAACTGTGACGCTTTTCCCATAAATTGCGACGTGGTGTTTTCCAGAGGCGATGCTTTCAGTGGAAAAACAAGCTAGACTTCTCAGCTAGTTCATGAAACTGGCAGCACTCATCACAGTACATTACATCCTGAAATGTGTCATATTCATCATTTCAATATTTTAATTAATCTGCCTTTTGTGTTCCTGGTTCTTCTGTAAAAATCATGACTGCAGTTTGAGCAGGCTTAGTAAAACACACACTTCAGTAGCTGGTGAAGTGCTGGTGAATGCTCACGATATGGATTAAATTGGTGGCCGAAGGGAGCCACCTACATGGAATATTTAGTGGCCACATCGTAACTTTTTGGGCCATATTATATATAGTATAAGTAGTATACTATATATAATATATAGTATATAGTATATAGTATACAAATTTGCCTTATGGGGCTTTACAATCAGTGTAACTACAGCCTCACCAATCATGGCAGCAGACTTTTAGCCTTTATTATTTTAACCCCTTTAGCCTTATTTAATTAAGCTAATTTAATAACTCACTGTCAATTATATTCAAGATGCGTGTGTATTGTGAGAGGAATAAATAAAAAATCAGAACAGTAAATGACAGACTAAGGCAGCTAATAGCTGGAAGAGAACAAAAGGAAGCCAATAAAATCTTGCTGGGTTTTCTGCTTTGACAGTGACCAATTGGCACCAGAAGGTTCCAGAGACAGTCTGTCTGTATGGTCCGCATCTCGCTGGAGCCAAGCTCACCACTGGTAACTGCTGGTTTGACAGGTTTCCCAGAATCAGCCAAAAAAACTTTTCTTTTCCTCGGCATCTGTGGCTGCCCCCTTCTCCGCCGAGGAAGAATTTGTCACGGGTGATTACCTTAGTGACAGTGTTATCAGGCATTACTCCACCCAGAAGCCTCTTCTGATCCAAATATTCAAAATCCATTTCTCACACACAGATCGCACGCTGGCACATCTCTCGCACACTGAGTGATTTCTCCTGCCCCAGAGAGGCTCAGTACAGGAGGGAGGAGGAGTGAGAGTGAAGGGCTTTATGTGGGCTTAGCTCCTCAGGGACAGAGTCCTGCTAATCATCCGTGATCACAGACAGAATGTCAACATGCCTCAGCGGCACAACTTATATTTCCCCCCCAAAAATGCCTCCCTCTGTCGTCTGTTTCCTCCCGTTGTCTATTGCTGCATCTCGTTTTGTTTTCCATTCACTGCACTGTTATTGTTAACATTTTTACACCCACAAACACACTGTCATTTGCGGTTCTTATTTTTTGGACAGAAATTGAAATGGAAAACAATTTGTTCTCAGATGACAAGTTGACTAAAAAAGCTGAATATTCTTTCTGTTTTTGTGAAAAATAAACAATCTGCTGTAGCTTTTTGACAATATGTATAGTCTAGTGTGCCATCCTTGGCACTATACACATTTAAATATTACAGTTTAAAGGAATAGTTAGACATTTGGGGAGATGTGCATATATTGCTGATTAGCTTAACCTTAGCTTAACAAATATGCCCAAGAGTAATCAAATCCACCTACTACTACACTTCTGAAACTCACTAATTAGCAAGTTACACCTTGCTTGTTTAATCCTTGCACAAACAGTAGTGTAAAAATGATATAGTGTGGTTTTATTTATACCAGCTAAGCCAAAAGGCTGCTGACTGCAGCTTTACACAGTATTTTACACACAGGTATGAAAATGGAATCAGTCTTAATCATCCAACTGGCAGCGAGAGCATGATTATAGGTGCAGTGTGTAAGATTTACAGGGATTTATTGGCAAAGTGTGGCAGAAATGAAATATTCTATTCAGTACATTTTCAATAGCATGTAATCACCTGAAGATAAGAGTCGTGGGTCCTCTCCTGCAGAGATCACCCACAACAGACAAACCAAACAATGGCTCTATTTCACGCTTTTTCACGAGTCTTGCAGCCACCTTAGTTTCTCCTACGCACTTCATACACAACGTGTTTGAAATCTGCAAACTCACCACTAGATGCCACTAAATCCTGCAAACTGGTCCTTTAAACATGAAACAGCCAGCAGCTGATCGGCTTAGCTGAACATAAAGACTGACGCACGGGGAAACAGGTTGCATACCTCTGCCCAAAGGTAATCAATCCTCAAATCCACCTAAAAACCTTTCTAAAACTCACTAATTAACGTGTTACCCCTAGTCTGACATTGTGGGAGATGCGCTTATTTGCTCACATATCTGGCCAATTAGCTTAGCTTAGCATAAATACTGAAGCAGAAACAGCTTGCCAATGCCCAGAGGTGTTTTCACCTGCAAACACTGACCAAACTCACTAATTAACACTTAACACCTCTTTTTTAATCCTTACATAAGCGGTACTACAAAAACAACCTGCTGTGATTCTGTTTATGCAAAGCTAAGCTAACAAGCTGCTGGCGCGAGCTCCAGTATTTGACAAACAGGTATGAAAGTTGTATCACGCTTCTCATCTAACTGTCAACAAGACAGTGATTAGGCTTATTTCTCAACTACTCATTTAAATTTCGTGTGTGACTGTACTGTAGGAACATTAATTCAAAAAAAGTCATGAATTATAAAATACAGTTATCAGTGCATCTACTTAAATAGAGCGTTTTAAGCTTATTCCTTCTTTATTTTAATACACCTGGAGCAACTCCAGCCTGTGCTAATTGGTAACATGTGTAGAGTGAATATTTAAAAGGTAATTGGGTTAATGTCTTTCACTCTGAGGGAGCCTGTTTCCACAGCTTTGATCTGCCAAAGCTCGGCGGAGCTTTCAAAGCCTCGTGGTCTGACGGTATAAAGGATGGAGAATGTACCAGGTGGAAATGTGTTAATTATGAACTCCTGAAGCCACGGGAGGCTGATCTTTCTCCGTGACCCCTCCGTCGCACCAGCTGTTGGCCCTTTGCAGCCCCTTTTCAAGGGTCAAGATGGCAGAATTGTCCATGTGCTGCTTTAGAATATAGTGAGGGGTGTAATAGGTAATATAGATTTTGTTTTAACAATTTTTTTGGGATGTAACAGTTAGACAGCCTGTCAAATAGAAAATGGTAATATAACATACCAGTAAGATGCATTGCAGATGGTATTTCAGTGTCTTTGTTTCTGTCTAAATCCAGTCACAGTCATCAGTTTTTCCTGTCCGTGACATGATGACAGGCTTGTATAACTTAATGGCAACCATAACACTTCTAAATGTAGCACACTGCTAAGTAGGTCTTTACACCTGAAAACGTATCTGAGGATAATATGACATTTCATCCATGTCTGCTCTAAATGTATGTGTCTGTCTTCTGAAAGTCATGTAATATGAACTGAAAGAGGACAATCTATTGTCTGTCCTCAGCTGTTAAAAGCCACCACCTCCAAGAGCTGTTTTAAAGTCACCTCTCCTCTTTGTTGTGCTGAATAAGCACCTCCCAAGGTAGGGGGAGAATAACACCTCTGAATTAAACCTAATTAACCCCTTTTCCCTGAACTCACATGGGCTGAGGATGGTGTGCTGTCTTTCTTGTTTCATTTGCCCTACAAACGTCAGCTGTATAGATTAGACTTTACTTGCGATGGAGTGTTTGCAGCCTTGGCAGGTCAAGCTACCTTCCACAGTGAAAACAGTCTAAAGGCTGGAGAGCATCTTGCATGATCTGACATTTTTCAAGCATGACCAAATTTTCAGGGACACAAAGTTTGGTTTAAAGGGCAGTTGATCAAAACATGAAGCAGTGAACTCAGTAAAGGTTGTTCTATACCATCAATACTAATCTAATATTTACAAAACAATCTTATCCTCCTGACAGTTCTTCACTCACCTGCCTTCATCTTTTGATCCACACTTGAGATGAAATGAAAAATGCCTTTTTAACCATTTTAAATCCCATCCCCAGCCTTATTGTGCACCTGTTAAACATGATATGCTAAAAAATACAAGACAATTTCACAGTACAACATAAAAATCATGGAAAATCCAATCATGCTTTTGTCCTGTAAAACAAAATGTGACATGTGCTTATGAAAGCTAGAAGTAGCCATTTTCAACCAATAATATCGTGACATCTACCTGTCAATCAATCTTCAGCTTTTACCAGTGCAGAGCTAGATTTATGGGCTAGCTAGCTAGCAACACCTTGGTACATCGGTGTGCACTGGTGTTCACAACCTTAAACCTTGTTCTGTTTTCCTGTCATTATGATTCACAATTTTTTGCTCTGGGGAAAGTGATATCTATCACAGCAGATTGTGTGCAAAGCATTGTACAGTGGACTGCTTCAGTAGCTAGCTAACGTTAGCTACATGGAGCATACAATGGACAGGGGGCTGCAGAGGTCTCACCACACTGTACTGTGAAAAAAACAAAGCCCAAGTTTAGAATATTATTCACTAATTTGGGTGAATGGATCACATTTTATGGAGGAAATGCTTTCTGTTTTTTTCAGCTTCAACTCTGGGTCAACAGAACCGGGCTCGGCAGCCTTCCAGGGAACACGGCCGGAGCAGGACTGTACATAGCCTCCAATACCGAGGAGTGTCCTGATGGAAAGATAGCTTTACTTTTAGAGAAAAAAGTGGTTTGGTAGATTCTACTGCAGAGGGAAAGTAGTTCTGACAAGAAACTGCTCACAACAAGATCTGTGGATTATCTTGAGTAACCGGGTCATGGTTTTTGGAAAGAGACACTGGTGTTGAAATTTTAATATGTATTTTTTTTTTTGGTGCTTAGAGAACCACAAGCCAAGTGCCATTTAGTCCCATTATATTGGCCAGTAGGCAGACATCTTTATGGCCGATATCTCCAAAATCCTTCAACTCAGATCAAAACATCTAGATGGATAAATTGCACCACAGGCCAGGGGAAAATATGCATTTTGGTGCACTTGGTGAACTGTCCCTTTAATCCTTTTTATTCCAGACCGGGCAAAATCTCCTGTAACTGTAGAGGTGATGATGGCAGGAGTGAGTTATTACCCTAAAATGTATGTAATACTGTGTATTAATGTTAAATTATCACATGCTTCACTTTTGGGAATAGTTCTTACATGCCAAGTCAAATGACTTAGCTCATAATGACTTCTGAATGCCTCATGAAAAATATGTATCCATACAGTTTACTGAATGTTAAAGTCGTCTGTCTCCATCTGCTATTTTCCTTGGCAAGAAAAGTGCAATGTCTCACTCTTAAGAGACAGAATTCTCCAGTACAATTACAGGTTGTTCACATTATTATGTCAGTAACTCTGAATTATCTCTGGTCTTCTGGTTTTTCTCTGCTCCATTTTTCGGCGTGTGTGTATACACAACAGTAAAACATGCTAAATATGATTTATATGCATGTTGTCTGTTGGTTTCCGTGGTTTGGATGCTTATCCAGAGTCACTTGATGTGAGTATTATGCATGTCAGGATGCACAATCGTGTTGTGGTAAGGATGACTAAGTTTACATTTTGTTGCATCATTGGAAAACCTCAGCAGGGAAGAATAGTTTGGCTCTGTTTTAGTACAATTGTATGTTTTTTGCACACACCAGATCCCATTTCACAAAGTGAAGCAGTGAGTTATGTCTATATGAGTCTTTTAGGCTAGAATAGACTACAATAGATAAAATTAAACAGATAACAGTGGACACTCACTCACAAGTAGACAAACACAGGCTCTCACATAAACACACACACGTCTCACATATGCATGGTCCTCTCATGCAGAGTTAAAGACAGTAGCAGCATCGAGTTTGCACTGAGGTCAACTCTATTTAGGGAGCAGACAGCCAGACTCCTGGAGCCGGCAAAGAAAAAGACAGACTGAAATACAGGAGAGACGAGAGAGGGAGGCCTGGTAACCTGAAACCAAGCAATAGTGGAAGTCACTACACACACAGGCATGCATGCATTTAAGCCCACATGGACGTGTGTGTGTGTGTGTGTGTGTGTGTGTGTGTGTGTGTGTGTGTGTGTCTACAACCCACTTTCTAAATTAGAATTTTCCAAATCCATCTGTGACAGGAATGTGGAAGAGATGTGTATTTCTAGCAACTGAACAGAAGGCAGCACGATGACGCTAGTTTTATGAGCATCTCAGACTGAACCTGAAAAGCAAACAGGAACTAGAAAAAAAAAGGTTATTGCTTTTACAGGAAGATTGCTGCAAAATATCATTAGTTTAAAAGGGAAAATAAGAAGAATTTAAAAATTTGGGACATTCAAAAGCTCAGCAGACAAACATTAGCATGTCCAGGGAAAAGCAAAACTAGCCAGATCTTTTACATGTTTAGGAAATGTCTTACATTGTCACTGCTAAATGCTACTTAATCTGCATCAGATATTTCATAACTGTTTAAATGCACAATGTAAAACAGCGTAATGTACCATGTAAACTCTGCCACTAGGGGTCTCTCTCACGTTAAAACAATAATAATGCTACCTCACAATGATGACATTGTGAGGTAGCATGGGATCATGGGAGTTGTTATCTTCACTTTTAGACATAAACCATGGCTGATGAAGATCTATCTGATGTGACTCAGGCAGAAACCATGGATGACATAGTATTACAGTTTTACTCAGATTATGTCACGTGCATCAGCTTCCTTCCTCACTCTCTAACATATCTGGACGTATTTGCCCCAAAGTTATAGCAGCTAGCAACGAGTTAGCAAACGCTAGCAGGAAATACACCATTACCTTAAATAGATTATGGATTTTTCTGCATTTGAACATTTTTGCAAACTGTTGGGATCAGGCTTGCTAATTTTGAGTATTTTTTCTTCAATGATAGTTGAAAATGCTAATACAAACAACCGATTCGTCATTAATAACTAATAAGAATAAGAACTAAAATGCACAATTCTCTTCAATTTTTTTCTTCCTTCCTTCTCCTTTTTCTCTTCTTTATTCCAAAAATGACACAAAATGACACAAAACGGTGTCAAATGAGGAGCAGCTACAATTACTCATTTCTAGACCATCAACTACTTACTGATTAATATATTTTTTAATTGGTTACATTCTGCAATTAAAAATATCCCTAGTTGGAATTCTGAATGTACACAACTCAAGAAAATATATCACAAATGTCTAGTGTTTTTAGACATTTAAATGCAGAATATTACACTTTAACTTTAGATAGGCTAGGCTTAGGGTTAATAACAACAAATTCCCCACTATTAATTATAATTTTAGTTTAATTTTCATGATCACAATCACTGAGCACATAGTTAAACCACAATAGAGTTGATGCCCTAAAAAAAGGCTACAAAGGTCTGTTTTTTTATGTGGATTTAGCATTCAGGATTTGACTATGATAACAGAAAGAACTAAGGAGGTTATGTAGACTTTGTAATATGGTTACAGGCATTTGACGTCTTTTTAATAATGATATCAGCTGTACAATGTAGCTATTTATATTTTCTGAATTACTATAAGGTTACTTTCCATAATTCTCAAAGTTATTATGTGGTGACATGTGGAAATGGCCTATTATAGGACTATAATGATGTTAAACTGACTGTATACAGTATAATAATAGTATATGTTCCTGAGAAAGGCAATATAATAACCTGAGCCAGTGCACAGCAGTGGTGTAAATGAGTAGAGAATACAAAAATAGCAGCAGAACAAATACACTGAAATGCAGACTAGCAGGTATCGACTGCACAGTAATAGGAATAATAAAGGTTAAGAGTGAGTTAGAACAGGTATAGGTGTGTGTGTGTGTGTGTGTGATTACTAAGTGTCAGTGTGTGTAGGCAGAGGCAGAGTTCAGCAGATGGCAGAGTTCAGTTGGATGACACTCAAGGAGAGAAACTATTCTTGAGCACCTGTATCACTTACCACACACATTTTAGCATGTTGCCCTCAGTATGTTTGTTTTGTTTATTCTGTGGTCTGAACTGAAATGTATAGGACTGTGCCACAGCACACAGTTACAGCCTTGAGCGTGTCAGCCGAAAGAGAAAACAATCTTTTGACTGTTGAGTTTGTTTATATGGACATAAACACGGTAACAAATTCCAGTAAAGGTACCTCGTATAAAAAGTTAGGCTGTAATGGTACAGGATATTAATCTTATATAGTCTAAAATAAACACAGTACCCTAAGAAAGAATTATGGTCCCATAAGCCATTGTTTGTTTTCCCATTTTTCAAAATAAATGAAAAAATATTTTGTTTTTCCCACTGTACTGAAAACATGCATCATAACCAGACCATGGTATGTATTGCAACACTATGCAGGTGAAGCATCAACTGTAATGTAAGCAGTAAATTTTCACATTAAATTAAACGTACTACAAAGAGTTTTTAACTGGTTATTTTTTACAGTCACAATTTAATACTGAAACGTCTGTATGTCGTACATAAGCAAGAACATCAGTGACAAGATTGGCTCATTCTGTATATTTATTCTTAATGACTGTCATCAGATTAAATGATTTACAGCATGCAGACCAGAGGAGACTGTTTAAATTTTCCCTGCCAAAGTGCAAAAGGGACAGAAGGAGATTTTTCTTCAGAATTTTATTTTTCATTTTATTTTTTTTACCACCTCTGTCCACAGGGGCCTCCAAAATCGACATAATATCGCAGTTCCTTGGAGCATCTTTATGGTTTGGTGACACCAGCATTTGAATCAGTCTAATCTTTGAGTTGAAATCAATTTATTTCCATGGAAATGCACACTGTTTTCTTTTCTTTTCTTTTCCTATTTTTTGGGGGTTCGAGTTTGATAAACTTTAACACACAATTCTATCTGTTTATCCTGATGATAGTCCATAAATAATATCTCTTGAACTGTATGGTAATCAATCAAGCCAAGAAAACTTTCTAACTGACAAGCAGTCAGGTACCATGAATTTTTCTCACTGTGGATGAGCTAACTGACAGAAGCAGAAAACAGAGATAAGCTCAGAGAGCCATTTTGACCATTAGTGTTTGTGACTGACAAGCGCTAGCATTTTGCCTGGCAGGCTAACTCTCAGCTACAGTAGTTTACCAACTAGGCAACAATTACATACGATGAAGACATACAGATAAATTGCACGGTGACGCTTTTGGTCCTTTTCCATACACAGAGCTAGCCTGTCTTGATCCGGTTTGACTCAGTTCATCAGCCCAGCATGGCGGAGATTTGCATTTCCATTACAACATGGCTATCCACTTGAAAGTGTGCCTTCTAAATGAATATGAGGTCGAGGAGGCTCGAATCGAACGGCTGTATAGCAGTGGAAAAAGTGTTCTTATGCATCTCTTGGATAAACACTGTTTCCTCAATTTCTACACAATAAAAGTCATGTGGTGTTTCGTTATTTAAATGCTTTTATTATGAAGCTGCACTAACAGGTAACGTTTTCATTTTGGGGTTCATCAGCAGTAACTTAACCAGAACCCCGACACAGCTGAAAGCGAATATGAAATAGTAAAATAATGCAGATTCCTGAAAGTACAAACAGCGACACAGGAGATGAACTACATTTCAAAGCAGAGATTCAGTTTGAAGCTACAGAAGTACTGAAAGTACTGAGTACTGTCACAGCACGTTAGCCACGGTCAGTGAGATGTCACTGCAGCCCGCTTGGAGGCAGGGCGCGCTCACTTTGGCCCCACTCCAGAGTAGGTCCATCTCGGGCGTGGCTTGGCACAAAAACAGTGGTAATGCAAATGCAAATGACATGAAGCGAGCCGCTTGTTAAATGTTAACAGCAAAAGTGGTACTGATTCTGAGGAGACTGAACATTTTGTTACTTTATTTCGGCACAGTATGACTTCACACGTGACTTCAAACTTAACAACACAATGGATGATGTATTACAAATTAACTCACTATAAATTTGCTCCTAAACTGCTTTTTGCTTCCAATTCCCACCCTAAATCTGCCATGTCTTTATCATCCTGGTGTCAGAGTCCTGCACGTTATCTTACTGTATTCCCACTCATCAAATGCAGCCTCTGTTGGTCTTGCAGGCTGTATCCCAGTCTAATAGGATTGCTAACTGCGCTAACTAGCTAATGGCACCTACAGTTGGCAGCTGTTCCTGGAGAAAATGTCCGTGTTGCAACAATTCCCCGAGCCAGATAGCAAGGCACAGCTCTCAAATGGAGTTTGAGGTGTTTTTTTTTTCTGCAACTAATGAATAAATGAAAACTTGGTCAACTAAGGTGCAGTCAACCATTAGGGGGCATCTCTACTAAAGTGTTAGCATACAGTATATTGTAAAACCGAATGCTTAAATTAATCAATCTTAATAAGCAGTGAAACTTAAAACTTGTTTAGAGGTTCTACTAACTTAAAAATGTTGAGTGCCAGTGGAATTTTCTTTCCCCTGTGCTTATTAAACTCATAAAATGCTTTATTGAACATGAAATAATGGGTTTTTAAACTTGTGTGAGGTGTGAATGAAAGTCGCATTTACTGAAAATATTTTAGATGGCTCAATCAATAATTTTCATTTCACTTTCACAAAGAGTACATGTAACAATAACTCCAAAAAGTTAAGCTCTGATAACCTCCAACTTTTGTGTGTGAGTGTGTTTTTTTTTTTTTTTTTTTTTTTTTGTTAGGGTATTTTTTGAGTACTGCTAACTTTTCACGTTTATTTCCATTAGTCATCTACATCCTCTGTCTACATATGTTCCTCTAGCAGTGTGCAGAAGGCGAGGCAGGTTGACTTATAGAAATGTGTGCTGAGGTCTTTTGACAGTCTCATGAAATTACTGCTGTAAAATTGTATTATTCTGAGACATCATGTGAGAGCTATGAATTAAATTGTCAAGGAGGAGGAAAATTACCCATGAGGAAAGTAGGGGATAAAAAAAGGAACAGTCCAGCCACATGGCAGACATGCCAACATGATAACAACCATGTCAAACTCAGATGTATTTCAGCAGACTGTGAGGTTCTCTGATTAGTTCCTCTAGTGCAGACTCACGCAGTCAACACTGAGTTGGAAGGACAGACACTCCAACATAAAAGACATTTTCAAAAGAGAAGCAGGAGGTGTGATTTGAGTTTGCGCTTCATGTGCTTTGAATTTCAATTTGTCTCTGATGAATACAGGCCTATAAACGCTCCCAGCAGGGTGTAACATGCCATTTCAGATCTACGGGTGATGATTGATATAATTAGGAGTAATGGACCGGCCAACGATTATTATACTGAGTGGAATATGATCTGATTTAATGTACAGTATAATATCACATCCTTCTGTAGTGCGAGCCTCAGTCCACGTATGCCTTTTGAAAAGAAACAGTAAAACTACAAACTGAAAGAACATCCCAAATGATCAGTAATCACAGATGTTTTCACACGTACACACAAAATCTTTTCCTTAGTTATGCACATAGAGTATTAATTAATTTCAATGAGGTACAACTCATATAAACAGAAACGGGGCTCCAAGACAGAAATAATTAAGAAAAATAACCACTTGGAGTCATTACGTGCTTGAAATAAAAACTTCCTTAACAACCACTTTTTAATGGTGAAAGTTATACCATTATACCAAAGTTTTGTTATATATAGAGGAGGTATGCACTGATGTCACTTCCCCACCGCAAAACGCCCCCTCAGACAGTGTGAGTGTCAAAACATCCTGCAACATGGCTGCCTTTAGTAGAAGAAACTGCAACTTTCGCTTTTTCTGCTTAAAGTGAAGACAGTTTGACTCGACAGTGATCCTTACAACTTACCAAAGACACGGTGGTCCATGGATACTAACGTTTGGCCAGGAATCAGCTTCCCTGACATTTACATGTGCCTGTTTTCGAGATACAGAAATTAAAGAACGCATCCTCACATTAATTGAAGGATATCCTGGCTGTATGTGGACAGGTCTGTACAGATATGTCTCTTAAAGACATTTTTGGAGAGACATGTTTGCATGCAGCAGCATTTAGGATGCAGAAAGCAATGTGTGATGTGCACAAACTATAAATGAAAGATGCTAAATATTCAGTTGATGAGTAACATTAGTCAATACAATTTATAACTTAAGATATAATTTTACCCAAAAATCCTATGTACCTGACACAAAATGGCAACTGCAAATCCATGTTTCAGTGCCTGGATTCTAGTTGTTGAATTGCAGAAACTCATTCGTTTCCGTTTTCTTTAGCTTTTTGGTTTTGGTCTTTTAAGCTGGAAACTAACGCTGCTGCTCAGGGGGTGTAACTTCAGTGGCTCCACCTACTGCGACATCACATGGATCGCCTCGTTAGTACAAAATGACA
Source organism: Lutjanus erythropterus (assembly GCF_056507025.1). NCBI lineage: Eukaryota > Metazoa > Chordata > Actinopteri > Lutjaniformes > Lutjanidae > Lutjanus > Lutjanus erythropterus. The sequence continues at coordinate 12,525,796 of NC_139319.1, read as the reverse complement.
GAAATGTTAATTATTGTATCAGCTCATTTGAATGGCAAACAACTATTTCACTCATTATATTAGATGCATTAGAAAACACATAACAGAAAAATACATTGTCCTCCTTTACTTAAGAAGGAAAGCTGTCAGTAGTGAAAAAAATTAAAAAGGAAAAGGAAAAAAAACTAAATGTATTTATAGTTTCTCTGAACAATATTGTGATTGATTTAGAACAAAACATTTTTCAACTTTCACTCTTTTGGAAGACAGGCTGAATAAATGGTTGGTTTAAAAACTACTCTCACAATAAATCAGTGAATGAAACAATAAATTATTATTCAGCCCTATAAAACATCTCTGCAATAGCCCAGACTTAAAACCAGTCCCCTCTCTCCGACATCTCTGGAGAGACCTGCAAAGAGACAGTTGAGAGGGACAGAGACAGAGAGTAGCAGTAATGGTGAACCCCTACTTGACAAATTCCACAGCAATCACTTTAAAAAAGTTGTATTTTATGACAATCAAAACTGTGCTGGATATGAGGACTGTTCCATTTTAATCAGGACGTCTGCTGGCTGATGAGCCGATAAAAAACATTTTTGTCTGAATGGGTTGTGTGTTTTTGTGTGTGTGTGTGAGTGCAATGAGAATCTGGAGGCCTTTATCCTGACCGATAACACCAGCAAATACAATGTGTGGAACATTAAGCCTGCGCTGCAAAAAATATGCCATCACCTCACAGACCATGCGATGATTTATGACGTGCGTTCATCGTTATCACATTAGCTGTGCAACTGGGATTCACATCATGTGCAGGAACGTCAGTTACTCAGCTCTAAACCTCTTCACCTCAAAGAAAAAGTCAACAGACGTTCTGAATAGATTTGTTTGAACATCTTAGCAGCTGCTCTGCGAGATCTGCAAAGAATTTGTAATTAGATTGTGGTAAACAGTAGCTGGTTTAATAACTTCATCATATATAAAGCATGGTATCACAGTATGTTAATGCATATATATGTAAACTGTACCATTTCAGATTTTTCCTCCCATCATAATAAGGCTATTGACCAATTATAATTTTCTTTACATCTACATAGGAAAAATGTTCTTATTTTTATTTTTTTGTAAGTTTTCACAGGTTAATTAATAAAAAAATAATAATTTTAAGAGCATTTCTTGAGATTCATTGCACTTAGAATCCAATTTTTCTTTGTAAAGGGCATCAAATTTATCATACAGATTTAAAAGTTAAGGATTCATTCATCTTATTATTCACTAAACCAAACACTGCTATAACATGGTGACAGTTATAAAAAGTGTTATATTTCAGTAAGTTTATCATGTTACAGAATTTACAGTTTTCTAAAATAATTCTAATTTTCACAACTGGACTAAAATTGTTCCAACAAAGTAAAGGTGTTCCCTTTAGTCACTACGGAAACAGTCGTATAACAACCGAAGCATCCTTATCGTGTTTCGGTAGTGAATCTTTTCAGTGAATTTTTTCTCATCTCAAAGATGCCAGTCAGCAGATGGTTAGCTAACATAGTTCTGAACAGTTGTACTCACATATATAAAAAAAGTTTTTTGGAATAACCAAAAAGGTTAACAAATAACGTTTTGAATCAAAATCATCAAAGACAATAATAGCACATTTTTTTAATCAGTGCACAATGACTTATTCTGAGCTGCACCAGTGTTCTCTAAATGGATGGTCTTTCTGGCATTTGAGAAAAATTTCCAGATGGACAATACGTCACTGGTTTTATTGGAGTTTCGCTAGCCTGGTGTGTTGTGCTTCAAATGTGTGATGAGCGGTTTCTCGATTCTGGAGATCAAACGTATCTTCTAGACCAAATTAAACATGAGCTTGCAGATTCATCTGGCTCCCAGGCTAGTACTTAATAGTAGATATACACAAACTGTTATATACAAAATCAAAAGGACTGAGACTTGAAAGACGTGACTTTAGCTTGGAAATTATTCAGAGGTGATTAAAGCTGCATTTGCACAACCAAATTTTTATCCAACACAAGGTCTGCAATCAAAATTATACTAGAATATTTTTCAGAAAGTTTGACATGACTCCATTACAGGCTCGGGTTATTTTTAAGTCTTCCAGTATTTTTTTTTTTATCTTCTAGGCAGTTATACATGATTTGTTTCAGTCTGAAGGGGCATAAAGCAGAGTGTCATCAGCATAACAGTGGAGACGGCGAAAGAAATATTGCATTGAGATATGTATTTTTTTTAATGTGGCCTTGTGGGAGCCCATAAATAAAAAAGACAATTGGACCTGAAACCAAACCAGGCAGGATGCTGTGAAAATGGGAGTTGAGGATATGAATAACTTTCCAATGCAGACCATATCAGCTGTATTTGATAAATATGTTAAAAACCAGCCCAAAGGTGAAATTGAGATGCCAACAGAGTGATTCAGTCGATTCAGCCTCGATATGAGTTACTGTCAGAAGCTGCACAGAGAAATAAAAGCATGAAGATGGTGTCGTCTCCAGCCTCGGCTTCTAGAAGGAGATGAAAAATTCCAGTTCAGTCTGAAAGAGTCCGCAGCACAGAGTCAAAAGACAGATAGTGGAGTGAAAAAGGAGGTGTTTGTAAAAAAAAGAAACTTTTCATTTTTCAGGAAGCAAGAAAACACAAGAAAAAAAAATATGGAAAAAAAACAGGAACATGTCCAGAACTTTAGAAGTTAAAACTAATTCAGACTTTTTCACACAAAGGCCCCGCAAATAGCATTAGCTTATGGTTTGGGGACTCTCTTGTTCTTGTGTCTTTAAACATCCAGACTTAACAATTTTTTTTATCTTTGTGGACCTTTGCTTCAGGTGATGCTGAAACTTTAGTGGTTTTAAACATTCAACTCGGCCACGAGCGCTTCGGGTTTTTTTTGCAAGTGAGCTTTAATCAGCTGGTCTGCGAAATCGTATTGTCAGATGTATCTGCAATCACATATGACCTTTGGATTCTAATTCTTTTAACTGCTAATTACAACGAGAGTAATTGTTTAATCAAAGCTAATTACATAATTGTCCGTTATTTCAATAATTTACCAGTTGATTGACTAATTGACACGTTCATTAAATCATTCACTGTAAACACGCCGAGAACTTCTTCTAAATTTGACACGACATGTTAGACAGCAATATGGCACCCCTCTGACAGTGTTATAATGTATGTATATGTGTCTTTGTGTGTTTACCAGTTTCTTCTCAGCATGAATATTAATGTTGAAACTATAATCTTTTCACTATAAGAAATTTGTGTGACACAGCGGTGTCCTCAGGGTGTATGATAGGCATGTGATTGCAATTACTCTACTTAATTCGCTCTCAGCATAATGATGTGTTTTAAATGCCATCGCGCAGTCGGTGTTTTTTTTGTTTTTTTTGTTTTTTTCACAGTGCACGGACCGCTGCAAACCAGTGGTGCACTTATTTATGGTGATAAACCAGCGGATTCAGAGTCTGTCACATCTTAAAGCCTGAGATATGTGTGTTGATAGGAGACAGTTCGTTGATGGATTTCAGCACTCTGCAATATGTACAAGTAATAGATATTTTCATTTACTGAAGAGAGACTTTGACCTCAGTTATGTGTAGTTGGCTGATTACAATCATCACACAGAACAGACTTACACAATGTTTTTCAAAATAAAACTATATAATTAATACCCGCACAATGTAGCCCTAAAGGTATTAATTTTTTTGTCTTATGCGCACAAGTTATTATGATCCATATCTTGGGTGCACAAGATAACTATCTATCTATTTAGCAATGCAGGAAATTAAAAGTGCTGTAAACAGCTCCTGCTTGAATAAAAAGGGTATTACTATTGTTAACATTATTTTATTACATAAAAGTCAAGCTTACAGTCATTTGTATTAACTGTATCAAGTACAGAGTCTCAAGGGTCAATTTGAAAAGGTGTTAATATGGATCAGTACTTAACTTTCACACGACAATTAAATTGTGTGCACAAGAGCCGTATCTTAACCATATCTATCTCATTAAAAAATAAAATAAATAAAGTATTTTACTTCTTTTCTAACTAGAAATTATTTAGATAGCTTATGGAGTTTTCAGTAGTCTATTTTCAGCTCAGTAAAGTTGGAGATGGCATGAAAAGCCGCCGCCGTCTCACTCCAATGTCTCACACTGATATCTGTAAAATCTGTAACAATGGCTAAACAGTGTCATTTTCAGAGTTTTTCTTGATCACAGCTCAAAGCTCAGCCTCATTTAAACCACAGAACAAGACACACTTCCCCAGCTTCCGGGGTAATTGTCTTTTCTTCTAAACCCTCTCACTTTATTTCTGTCTCCAAACTGCTTCATCTCATTTGCTGTCCTCATATGTTGTACCTGAAAATAGTAATCCAGTAGTTAGGTGTAGGAAGGAGGTTACATTATAACATGGCTGTCTATTTGTCTTCTGAATCCTGATCTCAATATTTTGTTTGATGAGTCGGTAGAGTGATCCATAAAGTAAATTTCAAGATGTGTTTTTCTCACATACAGGCTTGTATGTATGTCTGACATCTTGCTCCATCACAGTGTTATATTCTGTCTAATTTCACCCAAAATGACCAGGGCCCAGTTCACATTTGTCAAACCACTTCACTGACACAGCAAAATCTCTATATTTCTCTTTTTTGTATGACATGAGTCTCTGTATTACTTGACACACAAGTCTGTTGCTGTTTACCGATGAGTGTGTAATATTCATGCTCAGCTCCATTTGGGTTGTTTTCTCCCGATGACACTATATTAGTGCCTTTACTTTCATGAGCGATTTGTTTCCATGCATCATTTACCTCGGAGTGACTTGGAGTCCACATCAGGCTGTTCTGACTCACGTCTCTCAGTGTATGTCTGTTCTGATCTGTCCTGTGCGGTGGTGTGTCGGGGTGGTGGCATCGCAGCTGGAGAGGCCAGCAGACTTAACAAGCGGGTAGAGAAGACCAGCTCTGTGGTCAGGCTGGAGCTGGACGGCCAGCGGCAGAGGATGAAGGACGAGATCAAAGCCGCCCAGGATAACCGCTCTCACCCCTCTGTGGCGGATGGGCAGCTCATTCAGCCACAGACGTGCAAAACAGGAGCGCTTCAGGTACTCATTTGTGCCCGCCGCCAGCAGACTGTACAGCAGCAGCGGAGACCACCAGCTGTTATCATACTGACCAGCCAGTTCACTTATTTGGTGATTATCAGGAGAGAAACAACAGGTTGAAGAATGTGACTAGTCTTTGATGATCAGACCCCACCGTGGTGCATATATTACATATACAAATATACTATATTTTAAGGGGCTGATGAAGAGTAGGGAACCCGCCCTGGGGTCTAGACGCTGGTGGTGATGGTGAGAAAATGAAGAACTGGACATGAAGAGGAGTGGACTTCCACGAGTTCAGCTCGAATCTGATGAACCGGAGGCAAACGGGGTGGAGGAGGGCTGCAGAGATTGTCAAAAATGACAGCTGGCAGCAGCAGAGAGGAGAACAAATTTAAAGCTTGACAGCAGCTTAACGATTGGCTGATGGAGACTGTGACAAAATCTGATCAGTTTAACAGAAAGAAAAGCGAACACCCATAATCAGCTGATTAAGTGGGAGAAGGAGGAGTGAGAGAGATGGAATATCGTGAATGAATGAAGTGTAAAGATTCATGTGAATCTCACTGTACAATTTTATGTCACAATAAAGATGACCTTTACATTCTATACTGTACTATACACATATATTAAGTAATTACATTATATAATATATTATGAGCCTAAAACAAAAACTAAATGCAATGATTTGCAAATCATATTAGGTCTATATTCAATTGAATACAGCACAAAGAGTTCAAACAGACAAACTTTGTAGTTTTTTTGTAAATATACACCAATTCTGAATTCGATGCCTGCAGCATGGGCCAACAAAAGACCCCGAAAGTTAGGGTTAGTCTGAATTTGGGGGATTATTTAGATTCCTTCACAACAAGCATGACATGGTTGGTACCAGTCGATGCCTCAGGTTTTCTGCTTTCATGATGCCTGTATCCTCTCCGGCGCTTTACAACAGAGCGTGCTACGGCGTCTGAAAGACAGTAATGTAAGCCGAGGACATGGGCGGTTTAAAGGTTTACATGAATCTATTGGCAGAATAAGGCAGGGATGGGATGTAATATTCATGTTTTCATTAGCAGAATGGACAAAAATGAAACACTGGCTCTAGATGGGGCCTTTTGTGTTTCGTACAAGTTTCATGGGCACCAGAGGTTCTCCAGCCAGATTCAGCAACCGGCCGATCTGCTCCCACTAATGAGCTTTCTGTCTCACATATAGACAGACACAGACAGAACAAGGTTCTCCTCCATTTTCTCGGCTACGAGGGTGACGAGTCCCCATCTAATATATGACTGGTTCATTAAAAATAGTGACAGTGATGACACCGGTGCCTTTCTGAAGTTCAGAGATTTTCAACTAGAAGTGCCCACAGCAGTCGCACAAAAAAAAAAAAAAAGTCAGAGCGTTCTGAATACTGACACGAGGGGCAGCTCTTTTTTCTCTGAGTGGCCACATGCTGCCACAGGTGCTCTCTCTTCATTGAGAACAACAGAATAATGATATTAACTCTACCTCTTGGGGCTTGGATCCACAGGCAAACTTTCTTGCTTCATCAAAAGTTCTCGTTGGATGATCAAAAAGCGTCTTAAACCCCCTCCCCCTTACGCCTTTCCAACAGCAGAATGGACAAAATTGTTTTCAACAGTTTGTACCCTCCCCAACTCTATAATCCAACAATCACAGCCATTTTACATCGTGATTTTCCAGGTTGTGAAAATTAGGGTTTGCACCTTTCTTAAAAGCTTTCTTTATTCAGTCTTCACATCACTACTTCAATCACTTTTCATGTACAGCCACGTGCAACATTATGAATGATAATAACCCCATTTGAACAATTATCATGTCTCATCTTCGTCTGTGATGGCAGGTTTTCACCCACGTTTGAGCGACGCCGTTTAGAACGGCCTAAAAACGTGTTTTTGCCTTAAGACGCGGTTGTACAAACTAGTTTGTTTTAAGCACACCCCCGCTTTTAAAGTCGCGTCATAAAGACTTGTGAAGTTGTTAACCACAACAATCAGCGTCTCCATCATTTTGTGTGAGGCGCTTTAACGCAGCTGAGTGGAGGAGGAAACAACTTTCTATTTCCAGGGGGAAGGAGACTAATGCAGCTCTTTCTGTAATCACAGAATTTCCTCCCTCTCCACACTAATTTGCATTCTGTTATTCAAGGACTTTGTCAGGGATCAATGTGGCATTTACTTCCTAATGGAACTCTGTAATAGTCCAAATGAAGATGGAAGAATCGTCCCTCCTATTGACACGCGTTACTATTTAGTTTGCTTCCATTGTCTTGATTCTCCATAATGAAAATGGAGACGTACAAGACTGATCCATATTCTAGTGTGTGTCCCACATGATTCCCTTATTTCTCACTATATTAGGGCGCATTGTGGTCTCAATTAGCACAGTCAGTTCATGGGATTGTCCTTTGTGCAGTAATGGATTGTAGAAGAATCCTATCACGGCATTCCCAGGCCTGCACACAGTGTTCAGTGTTCAGCTGTGAACGTTCAGTCTTGAGCCTCGTGAAGGACCCTTGACTTTGATATTTCTTTCCATCATAAGACGTTCATGCCTGCATCTTTTGCATATCTGTCATTATGCCGAGTGGTATAAAAAATGAATGACTTCTCTGTCTACAGGTACAACTTCAAGGAATGTTCTGTAACCCCCAAGACTGAGAAATGGACACTGTGTGCTGAACATAATTTTATGCAAATACATTTTTAATTATACTGCGGTAAAAATGAACTTATTTAGGCATAAAAGAGAGTGAGCTGTCAGAAAGCTGTGTGACTTATACTGTATACCACAACATAATCTGAGCCATGCCAGAGGGGAAGCTGTACGGACGGCGGTTTCAGTCATGCACCACTTTGATCCACTTCGACTTATACAAAATTTAGTTGCTCTAGTGCTGACCAGGAGCAGAAGAGAGGACACATTACACCTGTCGCTGCACTGCACCCCTGCTGGTTTTAGAATTGATTTTAAGATTCTTTTATTGGATTACAAGTCATGAAATGGTCTCGCTGTCGCCTACTCGTCTGACTTGGTTTTAAGATATGTACCCATTATATCCCTCAGGTTCTGTGCTTGTTGTCTAAAAGAAAGCTTAAAACACACCTTTTTAATCCTTACTTTTATCTAGTGTACCTCTATTTGGACTAGTTTTTAATTTCTTTTTATGAGTAGTTTTATCTGCTTGATTTTATTCATTTAAATGTTTTATTTAAACTTATGATCCTTTTTATGTTTAAGGGAAACTTTGGCACTTTTTATGTGGATGTCCAGTCATTGTTAATAGTAAATATAGTCAATTTAATCGATAAATTCCTCAGTGAGTGCTATATTGATGAAGAAAATTGAGTTTGTTTGTTTGTTTGTTTGTTTGCTTCCTGAGCTGTGCAGCAGAGCCGACATGTACCAGGATGCATGGCGTGTGAGCTTGTAACACCCACACCTCTGCTACTGTGCTATCACCACCCCGGCCTCTCTCTTTACTTTGTTGGCCAGATTATAGCATTAGGTGACAAAAATACTAATCTAGCATGGCCCCTGGCAGAGAGGCAGAGACCAGAAATCCAAGCTGAATTATTCTGTGCCAGAACACTTTTTCTGTCAATATAGCACAAACTAAGGACTTTATTGCTTCAGCTGACTATATTTGCCATCAAAATTGATTGGACATCCACATGAAAGGTGCTGAAATTTCCCTTTAAGCACTCGGAGTTGCATTTGATGTATGGCGTGCTATAAAAACACTGGTCAGTGGGTTGGAGGGTGGGTGGGTGTTTTTGGCTTGGTCCAGACTTAAAGATGCACATAAATATGTCATAAAGAGCAGGGATCACCCTAAAAATAAAAACATTCAATTCGGAAAAGATGAGTCGTGTCATGATGTTGTGTCTTCTGACTTCATATCACCACCACGAGTTTCACACTTGTGGTTTTGGGTGAAATGTCTCCAAATGTGAAGCAGAATAACTTTGATGATTTCTTCACTTTTCATCAAGTCGAACCAGCAGATAAATTTTTTGGTTACCTGCGACAGCCTCAGCTATATTTTGTGTTTTGTGCTAAATATCTCATATTAGCATCTTGTGATGCTAAACAATGACTCACTCAAGGGGCCCTTATCTTACGCTCATCTAAAGCACATGGTTTGCACAGCCAGTTTCATATATATAGATTTATCTCAGTTGGCAGAGCTTACACCGCATGTATTGAGGCTGTTAGTCCTCTGCAGTGGCCACTGGTTTAACTCCTGCCTTTGGCCCATTTGCTCTCTGTCATCCCCTCTCTTCCTACCCCCTTTCCTGTCATATCTTCAGCTATCCCTATCAAAATAAAGGCAAATACAAAAAAAAAAAAAAAAAAAAATCCTTAGTGAGAAAAAATTTCAAGATACACACAGACAGTCGCATGCTGTTTATTTCTATATTTACACCTTATTGCACATAGAATATGTATTCAAAGGACACTTTACTAATCCACAGTCCTGTTTGGAAAAAAAACGGTGGCACTGTGCCGCAGGCTTGACACGTCGACCGGGTTGTAGCAGGTATCAACGACAATGAGCCGTGCACAAGATCCACCACTGTGCCTCAGTAAAGCCCTTATAGAGCTGCTAGAGTGGCTGCAATAAAGAAGCGAGATATAATTTGTTTGAGTTTGAGTATACTTGATTATTTATATTAAAGAGGAGGCAGAAAGAAAGAATATCTTTAGGATCTTTGCATGACCAAACGGATCTTTGTAACTGATTGATTTCAGCAGAAAACACAGCTTGATATTGATTTAATACACTGATTTCATCAACCATATTGTGCCTGACTTAACATTTTAGTCCAGGCTCCAGAAAATACCCAAATATTCATTCTGTTACACAATGGCCCCTAAATACTCTTTGTCTTATTATGATTTATGGTGTGGACACACAATTAACAATGAACTATGCCAGATGTCCATGTTTCATCCACAAACTCTTCCTATCAGGGGACTGGACCATAAATTAGCCACAGTAATAACAACTTTAGCAGAGAGATGAGGCATGTAACTCTAATCAGAGATGCTGCAGAAGCTGGACCTCCGAGCTCTGCTGATGAGGACAGGGACGTGTGAGCATCTTTTCCCCAGTGTGTCTGGATCCTGCATGCGCTAACCAAAACCAGAACAAAAACACCCACAGTAGACCGCAAACCCACCCACAAGACACTCAGAACACAAAGGCCGTGCGTGGTGGAGAGCCTTCTGGCAGCTCTTCACAGTGACATGTCCACTAAGGAGTGATGGATGATCCACGGTGGAGTCTCTCTGCAGGCAGAGAAACACAGATGCTCAAGTTCGTCCAGTCCAAATACTTTCTAAATATATTTCTGGAAAAAAAAAAAAAAGATGATCCTTGAAGCTTCCCTGGGTGAAAGCTGCTTGAAGGAGACAATTTTTCTATCTAAAAAACACAAACCATCAAAGACTCACCTCTCTGACTCATGGCGAGAAATTTAATTAGTGCAGGGCAGATGAAAAAAAGAATGACTCATACTCCAATGCGGATAGAAAGACGTCGTGTCATTATGTGTGCGAGCGTGTTTTTGTGCGACAGACAAAAGAGTTAGAGAGTAGCCCCGTAATGAAGAAAGCTGGAGGATAGAACTTCTAATTGTTTTTATAACTCACACCATATGGCAGATCAAGCTTGTTATGGCTCACTGCAGCTAGAACCAGAAACTAAAGCTGTATAAATAGAAAAACAAAACAAATGCGAGGACAGCGTTTTGCCTACAAAACACCACAACAATGACTCAAACAAAGCAAACGCAATCATTTCTCTTTCTTTCTTTTCTTGTTAGTCTGTTGATCATCAGAGCCGGTATGAAATAGTATTTGTCAAGCGAGGAACAGATCCAGAAGAATGCCTGAACAACTCGCAATCACAGGAGATCCAGCTGGATAAAACCACAAATGAAAAAGTCAAACAGAAAACAGTTATAGAAGCTGTTAATTTAATTGAACCAACTAGAAATAGAAACAGAGAAAACAACTATAGCCCTCATGACTGATCAGTGTAAGTGAGTAGTTAACATTAATCAACACACTTGTATGCTCATAAGTTGCCTTAATCACTCAACCCTTCTTGAAACCCGACTTTTATATATACACAAAACACTCACAAAACTATTAATGTACTAAATGCACAAACACTTGTTTTTGCTGTTAAGGATCTAAGACTTCTTCTATGCACAGAACAAGTTTATTTATGTCAAATTGTGCTCATAAATTTGTGTTAAACCAGGTGTGCGCTCTGCAATTTTGGGCTACGCCAGAAGAAATATGATCAGCTTCAAAGAAACGTGGCAATATATTTGGTTGTTCCTTCAAAACGGTGGTTCTACGATGAAACTGCCGTGGTGCCAAAAGGATGAATCCTATCATGATGTTGGTGCAGGTGCACTTGAGGAAAAGTTTTCTTTTACCCATTGAATTCATGATTTCCAGATGATGACTCCTACTAGCTTTGAGTTTTCCTATAGCGCTGCCATTACGCTCACACTTGCGGTTTTGGGTGAACTGTCTCTACCAAAGTCTCAGCAATTCATCCAAATGTTGATCAGGCATTCATGCCCCCTTAGAATCAAGGGCACCAGATTAGATTCAGACTTAGGGGTGCCAGACAATGTGTGAAAAGTGGTTAAAACTGTAAATAACAGTGAGGCTAAATCACCATGTTCTGGAAAGACATATTACTAACAACACTAATGAAACATTAACAAAATGTAGCATTTGCACCTGACCTGATGACCAACTAGAAATCTTTGGTCGTGGCTCCAAAACGTTACACTGTGACAGAAAGTACCAAAGTACCAAAGATGTACTGGGACAAAAGCTTGACAGTGTCAGAAATTTGGGACAAGTCTACGAACCAACAATAGGAATGCACAAATGTACATTCATGCATGGTATTTTAGCATACTTAGCATACTTCAAATACTACCTCAAGCTCAGTTTGTGAAATTTGCATTGCACGTCAGCCTTTTTCCTCGTCATAACCGGGTCCACATTCTCCTCCTCCTCTTCTTTGGATATTTTCCATCCACAAAGGGCTCAATTCATGTTTTGCTTCATTGTTTACAGCTATAGCGAGGTAGATGGATGACACATGCTGACAATGCAAGCTGATGATGTTTGCTTGTATATTGTATTGTGTCATGGCCTAAGATTCAGTAGGTGTGATCAGTGTGCAGTCTACATACATCAAACATCATGTCATCCCAAGTTTATAAGATCCATGTCACACAGTGAGGCTTGCGGTAAACTTATAAGACTGCTGAAATCTCACAGTCTGGAAGAGGCTTTAGTGAGCACTTCTCCTTTGCCAAGAAAATTCTTCCGCTCACTGCATGATCATGCTGATTAAACAGCATGATTATTGCACAGGTGTGCCTTGGACTGGTCACAATAAATGTCTAAAATGTGCAGTTTTATCTTGAAAAAAAGACATTTTCTAGGCACCGAACTAAGACTATTTCGCATAAGACTGTGGAGAATCTGCTTTGGTTTATTTCTGTCAAATCAAAGATTTTGTGTTTCAAAAATTACTGCCAGTTTAGATGTTAAATCTGCCACTGTTATCACTGCAAACTGCATATGTGCACTGTGAGAATGGAAAGCTTGACAGACATAGCAACAGTAACTAAGGAGGACGGGCTTAGCAAAGGAACAATTGGAACGTTCTGACATACAAGCCGATCCAGAAAATCCCAAAAATTCTCAGTGGGTGACATGTCTGAGAATGCAGGCCATGCAGGAACTGGGATGTTTTCGGGAATGCTGTGCCTTATCACACTGCAACATGAGGCATTTTTAAAAACCTCTGTGGAAAGTATGCTTCTTTATGGTGCTGAAACATTGACAATAAATAAAGAGTTCCAGGACTGTCTTGACTGAACATACACAAGACTCCTCATATGCGTCCAGAACCCCTTGTGGAGGAGCCATCCAACAAAAGCTCTGATCCCTCCCATCTCAGCTGTTGTGGCACAAAGAAAAGCCCCGCTTTGCTGGACATTGCTACAGAGCAAAAGACCGGATAATCTTCGACATTCTGCTCCGGAGACTTCTTTGTCCAACAAGGGGAAGCAGACCACTCGCATTTCCAGATTGGCTGACTAGGGGCACTGGACTGACTGTGAATGAACTTGGCGTGGCAATGAGCAACAGAAACAAGTGGAGGCAACATTTGTCTGAGATCTGGACGGCGCTCGAAGGATGACGATGATGAGGTGATGGTGGTCATCAGGGTATCTAAAATGCAGTTGTCCGTAGCTAATCCTGGCCTATACCATAACCCCATGACATTAGTAAACAGCTCACCAACATGACCATCAGCACACAGACTTTCTGACATCTTCCCGGCACATTGAAATCTAGGAATTATCCATGAAGAGAACACTTCTCAAAACTGGCAGACACCACCAGAGGTGAGAATTTTCCCAACAATGAACTGCAGTCAGATCAAGATCTGAGAGAGAGGATGACGAGCACTTCCCTGAGACGGTTTCTGACAGCGCATGCAGAAATTCCTTGGTTTTGCAAACCGACTGATGAATCAGCTGTCCAAGTGGCTGGTCTCGGATGATCTTGCAGGTGAAGAAGCCAGATGTTCAGGCCCTGGGTTGGTGTGGTTGCACGTGGTTGTGCGGCTGGTTGGTTGTACTGCAGATTGCTCTGAAACAACACCGGTGTGAACATTCCTGCAGTCAGCAAGCCAACTGCACACTCCCTCAAAACTTATGATATCTGTGTCACACTGTCACATTTGCTGCGTGATAAAACTGCATATTTTAGAGTGGCCTTTTATTCTGACCAGTGCAAAGCAAACCTGTACAATACTAATGCTGTTTAAGCAGCATCTTGATATGTCACGCCTAGCAGGTGGATTAATTATCTCAGCAAAGAGGAAAAGCTCTTGAACAAATTTGAGAAAAATAAACCTTTTCTGTGCATAGAACAGGTCTTACATATCAAAAGTACTGAAACAACACTTTGGTGATTTCATTAAAAGGTTAGAGTTAGTTATAGCCTGTAATTTATGAAACATCCAGAAAAAAAAAATAGCTGGGACCTTGTTAATTATGGAGACAGGAGTGTCATAATTAAGGTTTTCATTCATTCATTAAAAGGCCGGATGCCACTGGTGTAGCTGTGGTAATCCACAGTGAAATTACAGTTCGCTGGCAGAAGCCATATGGTGCCTGTAACTCAAAGTCTCCAGTGTTTAATTAATCATAAACGCGGCCCTGCGCCTTTTGCTTTTTGAGAAAATGAGATTAAAGTGGACGTCTTTTTTTAATGCTCCCAAGTATTCTTTCACATATGTGCAGAATTTGCAATGGCAATTAGGCTCTTAATAATGCTAATTGGTCATTTCAATCAAATATTCTCTCTTCATAATGGCAATCATATGTTTTATGCCTTGATAGTGGAGGTGACCATATGTCAAAATTAGTTGCCACCTACTTATTCATGGCATTTTTACAGTAATTAAGAAAAAGGGAAGTCTCTTCCTTTAATATTCCTGCAGCTAAAGGCCTTTTACTCAGTTAATGTGTCATTCAAATTCAGTGACCTGAGCTGTCAATTTAATTTTCTCTTTAATTCATTCAGGCACCTTTCAGAGGATACGACACAGTTCAACATTTTGAAGTCATATTCTTTTCATTTCTCACCTTGGAACACTTGTTAAATGAGCTCTGCACTGAGGGCAAGATTTCTTTGATGGTCATTCAAGTGCAAATTAAGCTCTGAAAGCATCTTTCAAATCCACTGGAAAAACACCTTTCTTGTTTTTATTTTACTGTTATCTCTATCACCTCGCACAGTTTATTCTGAAATGAGTACAACCAGGAGGAGTAAAAACTGTTTCATCTTTTTTTTCTGAGGGAATGTGTTAATATTTATTTGTTTATTGGTATCTGAAAACAAGGTTGACTTAGTTAGACCTGTGTTTGGGTTAGTCTAACCCTGGTGGTAATTAATCAGTGCTTTTAATTAATGAGATGAAGGATTTAAAGATGGGATGTGAACCCTGATGCTGAGACACTTTTATATGCAGACATGTTATTCTGCATCAGAAAAAAAATACTGGTTTGAGGATAAACATAATGCCATTCATCTAATTTATGACAGAAAAGACAGAACCGACAAGTAATCAAAAATTAAACAACATTTTTTTGTTGGTCCATTCCATCTATGACACATAGAAGGATTTTCAACACCACTATTAATCTTCTATTTCAGTCGGCTTTACTGGCATGACATTTACGTTTGCAATCAATGAATGAAATTAAAAACAACCATGTAAACAGCAAGTTGATCATATTCAATATGCCACAATATATATCTGTGTATTTCTATTTGTTTGTGTCCCACTGGTTTCTTTTGTTGTAGCAGAAAGTGACATATCTGGTCTTTTCCCCCAGAATGAAGGGTAATTCCTCTTCTTCTTTTAAATATCTGAATTTAGAAAGTATTCTGCTCTGATACCTTGATATTTTTGCCATTGTATTAACAAGTGTAGTCCTCTTTCCACAGCTCCTTCATCACAGCGATCGCACACTCTGTCCTCTCTGGGCGGACAGGTTTGCTTGTGTCTGCCCCTCTCTATAGCCAGACAGTGATCACTGAGTCTGTACACTGTCAGTGTTTTCCTCAGGTAGCTATTGTGCTCAGGTTATCACAGTATATACCGTCTGCTTAGGGCCATATATGGTTCCAGTTTGTGTTGAGTGCGTAAAATTGTTCAAATAAGTGATGTATTTTTCTTTTTTCTTCTTGGTTCGGTCTAATCTTTTGAGCGGTAATGTCGCTGCTCTGAAGCTGGCTGAGGTTTGTGATTGCAGAAGGTGAAAGGTCAGCCAGCCTCAGGACCAGCTGGCTGAGTCCCCCTGAGCAGAATGATAAGAGACTTTCATCGTCATGGTTACAATAATAAACATTTGGTTGAGATAAGGGGGATGATCATGGTCATGATTCTTTTTTAAATCCCATGTTTGTTGTTTTGAAATGAGAAGTAAACAACGATGGATGGATTTGTTGATCTATCCATCCAGCCTGACCTCCTCTCTGTCTCTCCATAATAACACTGCCTTGCTTTCTCCTTTCCTCCCATCATAATTACTACAGCTCCCAGAGGGCTTTGTCACTTGACCACAAACTATGTCATTTCCGAGCATTTGCTGAAATGACTAACACTGTTGTTCATCTTGAAAGGACAGTTTCAGCAGAATGCTGGTCGTGTGTCCAGATAGTGTGAATGTAAAATTTAAGACCAATCCACTGGGCTGCATGAGTGGCAGCAAAAAAAAAAAAAAAAACACTCAGCCAAATCCTGCTTCAGGTCCCCAACATCGGTGCCTCTGGGTTGGTTAGGGGCTAATTAGGTACTACAGACCTGTCTCACAGTGGACATGTTGCCTTGTCAATCACAAGTGTTACTAATTACGCTGATTTCATTCAAGTGTGCTAAAGCCAAGGCTCCGGCATTGTGTACGCTGGCTCACTCGCACATCTCGATGGACCGCAGCCAGCATTCATTTTATCACATACACCTCTGCTTTTCAAGCTACAGCATAAGTCTATTGGAAGTTGAAAGCTTGTAAGAGAATGAGTACACTCTGCTCTGTCATGCACACAGGGACACACAGCAGTTACGATCTAAAATGCAGTGAAATGAAGTTGTTGATGGGATGGAGGATTGGCAGACAGCGGAGGCAGAGGGTACGCCGGCCAAGGGCCACATACCTGTCCCTCAGCTAAGACGAATGCCGCTGTAAACTTCACTTATCGCACCAGACTATAACAGACATCTGTAATCTGCTGTCGGATGATTTGGAGACTAATGCCAGCTGTCAGAGTCACTGCTGTGCTGCTTTTCTTTGCAAGTGGGTCATTCCAGCATCTTCTATTGCAATACATGCAGTTACATCAAGTCTTACGCGCCAGTGATTTCAATAAATTCCCCTTGACACCAGCCAAGAAAGGGTTGAGCTGGAGTTTTTCGAGAAATTTGGGTTCACTGGGGTGCGACAGATTATATACAGGTGCAACTGTATAGGAACCCAGGTGATTTGTGATGCAACACGTTTGGTTGCATATGAATTTGCAAATTATCCTGGATCAAGCCATGACTCCTTCATACTGACCAGCTCTGTCGTTCATGCAGTTTTGCAGGGGGATCCCATGCAATATTGCAGTTAACCATGGAAAACATGGTTAACTGCAATGCATAGCTTGCCAAGAACGTTGTGTGCACCCCCATGTTCGAAAAAACGGCAAAAGTGCTGTTTATGATGCCCCTACGATAAATAAAACATGATAAATAACTTCTAGATTGACCCAATGTCCAGCACAACATGCTAAAATGCCCTCTTGAGTGCCTTTCCAGTGGAAAAACATGCTAAAATTCCCTTCGAGTGGACAAAATGTTATAAAGTGGCCTTTGGGGTACCTTTGCAATGGACAAAACACTGAAGAGCATCACAATTTTCAGTGTGCTACTGCGCCACTACATAAAGCTGGTGCCCTTTTCTTTTTCAATTGAAAACACACAAATCCATGATCTGTAGTAGAACGTTTGGACTGCTGAAAATGTTTGTATTTGTTGTTGTGTGTTGTACAACACCGCCATGCGTAATGGATGTCTCTTTGACACAAAAGAGAAAACATAACAAGACTTAGGAAGGTGTGATGCTGAACTGCATGTGCTGATGCCAGTAAACCTAAATATGGCAGCAGCAGCAGGGCTGGCAGAAGAGCTGCGTCATCTGCAGCCTTGTGAGCAAACTGAATGGCTTTGTTCCAGGATTACTGCATTCAATGTAAACATTTTGATTCATTAGGTATGAAAAAACTAATAACAAATAAAAAACTATGATAACTCTAGTTTGCATGATAGTGTTTTTTGGACTAGTGTGGTTTTCTTCCTTCCTCAGTTTGCAGGCGGGGAGCACCACAACGGGGCTGGCCACAAGAGGGTCCAGGAGCAGCAGGGGGTTATCTGGTAGATGGAGGAGATTGGGCGGTTATCAGAGGAAGGAAAGAGGTGCTCATCTGCTTCACTGAGCCGTCGGACGGGCCGCAAGCAACATCTCAAAGCAGCTCGGGCGGGTGTTCACATCTTCAACAGCATGTGGAATCAGGCCTGCTGGGTTTCCAGGAATGGGTGGTCCCCTGGTCGGATGATGTTCCATCGCAATCTGGGTCAACTCGTCTCTCCTCAACTTCGATGATATTTCTCCACCCTCTTTTCTCCGTCCACAACTACCTCCTGCTCCTGCTGGCTGGGTCTGTTTGTTCTGTGGGAGAAATTTATAGTAAACACATTGATCAGACATTTTGTTGTTTGTTTCACTGAATACAAGGACTGTCATGCTTAAGTCTCAAAGTATGAATTACATTCTATACAACAGTAAACATGATTTATTGTTGTAGGTTGCATTACCTTGACTGCCCCCTCAAATCCCTCAGTGCTCTTGATACAGAGAGTAGAGGCGGTGATGTCCTCAGTTGAAGTCAGTCGTGGTGATCCTCCTCCCATTCCCACTTGAATTTTTAGTCAGGCATCAAGCTTTTGTTTTCCCTGTCTCCTGACATTATTATATCACTTTCTGCATTGTGCAACTGTTCTGGTGATGCCAGAAGATGAGGACACATTTTCTGTTGCCTCCTCCAAAGCCTGCTTCACCTCAGGGGCCTTTGGTGGGTTCCTGCTGCTCTAGTACATGGTCCCATATGGTCTGCCTTCACTCTGCGCACAAGTAGATCCATTTCCTCAGCAGAAAACCGTTTTATTTTTCTCTAGCTTGCAGAATCTGATGTTTAAAGGACTAGTGTGTAGGATTTAGTGGCATTGAGCTGTGAGCATGCTGATTGCAAAGACCTTGTCCTTTTCCAGGCATGTAGAAGACGTATGGTGTCCCTGACACTTGTGCAAAAACAGAAAAAACCAAGAGAAACATGATGACCTCCTTGGAGAAGGACCTGCAGCCTCTGTAGATATAAATGGCTTATTCTAAGGTAACAAAAACACAATGATTCTTATTTTCATACAGTAATGAAAACATACTTATGAACATTATATTAAGCCATATTCTGCTCCGTAGATCTCTGTAATTCTTACACACGGGATCTTTAAATAGTGATGCAACAGGCTCAGGCACACTTGGCCTTTATGGGGAAAATAGACCCAAAACACTGCTATGCTTAATTACGTGACTAAATATATCTCCTTTGCGCCTTGCACTTTACTTTGAGTCCAGATTATGCACTGCTTTAACCAACAAAAACGGAGTTCAACACATCCTAAATGTAGTTGTGCCATGCACTTTAGACCACAAGCAATAAATTGTTAAAATAGAGCCCATTATGTTCTTTTTTGCTACACTAGAGACCCGTGTACTGGTTAGTTGGCCCTTGTAGCGGTGGTTGGGATTTGGAAAAGCTAAGCGTGTTCCTTTAAATGTGTTCTGCCCATTAAAGCTAGGATAGGGTAGAGAGTTTATTTTTAGTGTCATTGGACAAAAGTTTCATTATGACCATTAAGCAAATAATTCAAGTGGTCTGAGATAAAACTCAGACTTTTCCTGCTCCTCCTCTTGGCTCTGTTTTCAGGCTTTAGAAAATCTAGCCAAGGACTGGAAAGTTTGGCCAGTCACAGGTTGTAAAGATAGTTGGTTGTTGAGTCTCATGCATCAGTATTTCACAGCCTGAGACTCAACAGCCAGCTATCTTTCCCCAGAATCCCCTACCAAACTTTTAATATATAATGTGGAAACCAATTCCAAGATGGCACCCATTAGTGTCTCTTTCCCTGAGCCCACTAACCCATCCCAAAGGTTTTACTCTGACATTAAATCACACCAGGCTCTGGGAAAGTTTTACAAATATTAAACTAACATTGTTTTTGTGACTGAGGACTGACCTTGTCTGCAGTTTGAGGTTTTCTTGTGTTATTGCACCTTTATAGTGCTGGTCAATTGTGCTCTACTGTGGACAAAATTTAGTGATCATCCTCAAAATTCAGGTGAACGCGCTGCCTCTTATCTGGCTCCCTACTGGGAATAACTGCAAACATAAATGAGTTACTTGAACGTTTTCACCCTGTCGCCTGTCACAGTGCGGAAGCCCCGAGAGGATAAAAGTGTCAGATGGTTATGTCGCACCTTTAATTATCGATCAAAATATTCACAGCAGGGTTTAACACACAGAGGCATCACTCTGAGTGAGCTGCGTCCTCCACCAGCAGTGTGACAAATTTGTGTAATGTTATGGATTAAAACATTCTCATATTACAAGTTTAGAGTTTTAAAGTAACTAATTCTTAAATCAGGTTTCATCACATATAAGGGAAAGATTCTACAGATTATCTTCTCTTAAGTAGATAAAATCCCCAACCCCCTAGGATTACAAAATACTGTTGAGATAAAAGATACGCTTGCCAGAGGGAGCTAAGCATCACCTTTCTCTCTCACCTCTTTTCTCTCTCACACGATTATCTCCTGGCCAATGCACACACAAACACACACACACAAACACACACACACACACACACACACACGCACGCCGTCTCTCACCTCCTCAACTCTTTTATGTCCATGCCGCTATGACATTTCTTAGAAAACACATTAGCCTCTGTACTTCTGACCAGCAGCCAAGATCACAATAACTAAGATTAACAATAGATTTGTTTCTGAGAGCAGATATACACAACCTGACCCCCCCCTCCCCAAAAAAAAAACAGTCAGCACCTGGATTTAACTAAGCAAATAGGTAAGATCCTTCCATTTGATAATTACTGCAGTGATTAATATATTTCCGCTGACAACAAGTTATTTAACAGTAACTGATGCAGTGAGTAGCTTCTCATGTCTTTAACAACCATTTCAGACATATCCTGTAGTCATGGAAACGATATTACTCTGTTTCAGAAGGGTCAAATTATTGTCCTGCGTCAAGCAAAGAAAACAACAAAGGAGACTGATGAAGATACTAAAACTGGGTTAAGAACTGTCCAACACGTTATTAAAACCTGTATAGTGGTGAATCATCATCTTCCAGGTAGAAATGCAATCAGAAAAAAGTCTTGAAAGATCGTGATCAGAGATCGCTTAAACTTTTGGTGAAATCAGATCATAAAACATCAACAGTAGAAGTCACGGCTGTGTTTAATAGTCAAAATGAGAGCATTACCACACACAATGTGAAGAGAACTCAAGGGAGTGGGACTAGATAGCTTTGTAGCCTTAACAAAACCACTTGTCAGTGAGGCTAATTGGAAAAAAAGGCTTCAACTTGGGTCACGAAAAGGTCATGTGGTCTGATGACTCTAGATTTACCCTGTTCCAGAGTGATGGGGGCATCAGGGTAAGAAGAGAGGTGGATGAAGTGTCTACTGTACGAGCCTGTGGGGGCAGTGTTGTGATCAGGGGTTGCTTCAGTCACTCAGGTCGAGGTTCAGCAACGTTATGAGCCCAAAAAATGACGTCAGCTCACTACCTGAATATACTGCATGAGCAGGTTTTTACATCACTGGATTTTTTTCTTCCCTGATGGCCATATTCCACGATGACAATGCCAGGATTCATCGGGCTCAAACTGTGAAAGAGTGGCTCAGAGAGCATGAGACATCACTTTCACACGTGGATTTTCCAACACAGAGTCCAGACCTGAACCCCACTGAGAATCTTTGGGATGTGCTGGAGAAGACTTTACACAACCGTCCAACTCTCCCATCATCAATACAAGATCTTGGTGAAAAACGAATGCGATGCTGGACATAAATAAATGTTTTGACATTGCTTAAGCTTATTGAAACGATGCAATGTTGCATTAAATAGTAATTGAAATCTGCTACTTGTGACACACCTACTATGGTTGGTCCAATACAATAGACAGAGTAGCCAAGACCTGTGTCTACTTATCTGATCAAATCATATTATCTACCCACTCTATAACAATAAGTCTGCGCAGTCGCCTGTAAACGAAACATTCCTCAGCGTCTACAATTTTTGCCTTCACTTGGTAGATCTGGTTCACACATTGTTTTTAAATGGGGAAATAGCAGATCTGCGATTTCAATTTAGCTGACAGTCCATTTCTGTTGTAATATATCCCAAACTACCCTCTAAGAAAGTCTAATATGAGGCTCACAAGGGGAAATAATACACTTAAGTTTACCGTCCAGTTTTGTTGTAGTGTGTCCCAATTTATCTTGTAATAATGTTGAAATTAAACATTTTAATACTTCAAATAAAGAACTAATTGTTTATAGTTTTTCTTAATCTAATTTATTACAAAGTACAACAAAGCACTGTTAAATAAAGTGCAGCCTACTTTGTTCTGACTGATACATTACACAATTATGACATAAGATGACAACTTCACAGCTGTCTAAGTGCTGCTGTCATTGTAACCCAAGACATTCACAGGCTTACTGTTGGAAACTAACACCTTCAGATAGTTTTGAAAACTCGCTCAGAGCTATATCAGTGCTTTAATTGAACATATTTTACATCAAACTTGTCAACACAGAACGAATGCCACAAGAAAAATGTTAATTAACGCTTGCTAATTATATTATTAGTGCTACAAATGCTCTTACTGCGCCATACGTGTTTATTCTCTCTGCAAAGTAATAAACACTCTTATTTCCCCTGTTGAGAACAAAAAAATGACACTGAAATGCCATGATGCAGAAGAAGCTTCCTCTGAGTTGAATTTTTAGCTAAGAGAAAAATTAAAGTTTTTTTTTTCATAGACTCAACACTTTAAAAAAAAAAAAAAAAAAAAAAAACTTTTGTGGTAATGGGATGTCAATCTTTAATATTACTTGATAATTTGTACTGACTGCTGATGTTTATCAGGGTTTTATCACAGCATGCCGTCAGTCTGGCAGACGTGTTTTACAAATTAGATTAAAGCAACTATATTACTTCTTCTTGGCAAGTACTTCTAAGGTCATTAAGTTGTTGAGTGTGTGTGTAAATATGACACTTCAATTGATGCCCTCACACTGATGAAACATAATCATTTGCAGCCAAAACAACCAAAGAAGCATTGCTGGTGCACAGATTAACATGATTTAATACTAATCTTGCAGATTGTGGCATTATTAGCCTGTGATTATGCAACTAATCTTGGCCTGAGCGAGCAGGCCAAGTGGTTTAGTGGTTTCCAAGGGTTATTTCTGTCTCTGTCCAGTATTCTACTGATCCAGTGACATATGGCACGCTCGCGAGCCAAGATCTTCAAGCACCGTCAAACTGTGTCATCACAGTTTTCTCTCCTGAATAATACTGTCACGGTGGAGAAAATATCAAGTCAAGGCACATTCAAATCAGAGCATTTTCATGGAAAATTTACTTGGACTGCAATCAGTGTGCTCTTTTTTCTCGTGCATAAAAGGTTTGAAAACAGGCAGCAGGATGTTTGGGTAAATCATGGATTTCTCGAGGTAGAAGATTTCGGTCCAGGTTATTTGAACCCATGATTACTAGGTGGAACAGCAAGTGTGTTTTAATATAACAAACAGTCACTGAGCAGTATAGATAAGGTCAGTTCTAATCTCAATGACAAAGCATGTGTGATGCATTTCTTCTCACTTCTTCACAATAAAAACCTCCTGGTTTATTTCGCCAGTTGCCATCAGCCTGTCATCAAAAGTTGAAAAATAATTTCTGGTTTTCCCTCTGGTGTCCTCTAACTGCTCTGCTTCAACTCTTGGTGAGTAACAGAGTTTCTTGATGGGCAGATAGTTTTACTTGTTGCAAAAATAACGGCTTGCTGCTCCTAACTGTAATTTAACTGCCTTTAGTTTGTTAGTTCAGTAAGCCATGTAGTTTGCAGTCTTATCAGCTGACTTTCTCTGCAGCGTCCTCCTGCCAGGGCCTGAAAACCTTGTCCCAGTGGTCTGAAGCTCCTGTGTTAGAGGTTTAAACACCAAAACTCCCAACACAGTCCAAGCAAAGTCCTCTGAGGTCACATTCAAGATGGGCGGTCCTTTTCATTTCACCGATCCTGTTTGACCAGCAACTGAAAAACCAATGGATAGTGAAATTACAGAGAGACATGCTTCCACATCTCAAGCTAAAACAAAATGTTTGATGACTCATTAGCAACCGTTAGACCAGAGCTAGGTGTTCCCCCTTCCTAGCTAACATTACCATTTGATAGTGCTGCATGACACGATAGGAAAGACAAAAATTCTCTCTTATCATGTAACACTATCAAATGGTAATGTTAGCTAAGAAGATTGAATGCTAACGTTAGCTCTTGATCAATCTGGAGTAATTTGTCAGATTTTGAATGTTTATACCACTTAGAACTTGGAACACAGCAGTACGACATTTGAGGTTCCCACCCCGAGTGTGACCTCAGAGGAAACTGGCCGCTTTGTGAGTATAGTGAATAGGATTACTGCCTGCATGGCTAGATAGCTAACAGCAGCTAAATTTAGCAGCTAGCGCCAAATAAAGTCTGGAAATCACCAAGTTAGTTTCACTACAAGTTTCACTAAAATCAGTGAATAAAGTTACAAAGTTGTGTTTTTTTTGTACAGTAATCAACGAGACCTAGCCACATCAGTGTTAGTGCCCCATCTAGCTATAGCTGTGCTGTTTCTAGGATGGTGAAATCATGACCCACCCTATTCTGACTGATTAGATAGTACTTGTTGCCTTAACTGGTCTGGATTGTTTGCATTGGGTAGGTTTCAGCATGAGTAGTGTGATTGGGTGGGGGTAAGGTAAGAATATTAGGGAAAACCAACCAGGGAAGAGAAGGGCGGGACCTGCCTTCACCATCCTGGAAAAAAAAAGACAAACTACCTGCTGCGCTTCCAGAAGTTGGCCAATCAGAAGAAAGTGGGATTTTAGGGAGGGGAGGGCCTTAAAGAGACAGGAGCTAAAAAGGCTGCTTTCAGACAGAGGGTGAACTGAGAGGCTGCATAAGGGGACTTTTGAAATGTGAATCATGCAAAGCTAATCTAGCTGAGTCCCAGAATAAACATATAGAACTGTAAATGAGCATAATGTCCCCTTTAAGCTGCAGAGCTCAGAGATAATATTATGCTGGATTTGCACGCATGCATTGTTTCCTGTAAATCCCTTGTTTTTGAGAAGACAGTTTATTTATTGGCAGTTTAGCAATGGTGGACTTTGCCACTAACAATAAAAGCTTCAATATAGAGATGTAAATACAAAATGCATATTCTCTGAATAGTCATTTCTTTAAAAAAAACATGCACACCATGATTAGTAACACCAACATGGTTTCATTTCATGAAAATCTAACAGATTATGATTTTATAGCAGTCATTCATATAGCTAAGCATTCATCTCATTTCTTTTTGTCAGTCATTTTGTTAATTAGACCAGAGGCATAAGTATAAGATGAAGGCAGACTATAGCTTGCACTAATCCATCACAGATTGTCTGAGCAGAACGTAGGGCCTGGTGTCTGAAAAATGTCTCTCTTTTCATATACCGCAGTCACAGGGATTCATAATTAACACATATGTCAAGATGTATGTCTATAGACCCAATTAAAATGCTGCAGGCGTGTCATTAAATTGACAACTTTTCTTCAAATGATCTGTATTCTGATGGCTGTTTTTTTGCCGTTCTGTGTTAATGAATCACAGTTGTCGATGTTTTTGTAAATTGCTGATGACTACATTCCTATTGAACGCAATCAATTACGCCCCGACCCTGTCGATACATTAATCAGGCTTTAGAAGGCCTATTAGTACCGATCAGAGACCACCGCCCTGCCTGGACCCCATCCAATCAGAGAGAGAGCCTCAGAAAGCAGCAGGGTTTCACCGAGCAGTTAATTTGTCTTTTTCCCTCCAGCAGTTTTGTATTAGTATTCTTGTTATCAGCACGCACATCAAAGAAAGTCCACAGAAAAGTTTTTTTGTTTTGTTTCTTCTTTGTCATCAGTCTGAGCCCATCAGTCATTTTTATTCATTCTTTTTTTTTCTAAAATTCACTGAAGCGTCCCCACATCCACTGAGGTCTAAAATTAGGACAGAAAAACACCACAGTCAGCTGTTAATCACGGTTTAAAGACATGTAGGCTTCAATAAGGTCTTTATTGTCACTTCATAAGAGGGACAAAAGTGCCATTTAGTTTTGATCCTCAGTGCATGACTTGTCATCTTAAATTGGATCAAATTTTACAGGTAATTTGCTCTGTTTCCTTGTACTCGTTTCCTCTATGCCTCAATCAGACATTTCTCTTCAATGTGCCTTGTCAAACTAAGTCAAAACTTCAACAGAAAAATTGGAAAAAAGGGCTAAAATTAAATGGCTAATTAGAAACAATCACTTAAATATACATACTGGGTAAAATATAAAAGGTTCTTTGTATTTTTTAATAGAGTCACAATAGTCAAAACATTGCTAATGGTTCTTAAGTGATGCTGTAATTGTTTTGGACATTTAAATTGGCTTGCCAATTGAAAGAGCTCAGTGTGATATTACAGTAACCAACTATTAACGTCCTCTGTACTCAATTTAGGCAGTTAGGAAAATTGGTATTCAAAGAACTCAAAAAGTAAACAGTCCTTCTATGCTCAAAAATGCGCTTTGCATCACAAGAGGAAAAGTTTCTCTGTGCTCAGTTTAAATCTGAGTTTAAGAAACGTACGCACATGTATGACTTTGTGACATCACAACTTTTACAGCAATCGCTATGCAACTTACAAGCGTGACACTAGAGACTGAGGTACATAATGAGGATATAAGTGGAAGACAACCTGTTAACATCTGACACAGAGTAGTAAAAGCATATTTACAGATGTTGGATTTTTAATTTATGAATAAGAAGTGAATGTAAAACTAATTTAAGGAGATGATTCAGGTATTAGCATCCAGAATATTATTCAAAGATTGGTTTTCTTAAATTCCCTAAACATGTCTGCTTGTTATGAATATGTTATATACATAATTGAGTCTTCATAGGTATTTATATAATATATAAGTACCTATTATAAATAATATATAAATATTGTGGTTAGCATCAAAGGGTGGGTCTGTTATGTGTTTTGGGGATTTTTCTTTCTTTTTTTTTTTAACTGTCTGTAGCTTCCCAGTAGTGTTTCTTATGTATTCAAAGCTGAACATTCAAATTTTGTTTGACATGCATACATGTTTTAGAGAAAAAAATGCTGTCTTCCCAGGCCCTTCTAAAGACATTTACCCATGTGACCTGCATATAAACCCTGTAACCCACCTAATGTGTCTCTTTGTTACTGAGTACTGAGAACGTACACCACTGTGTGCTAATGGCTGGATGGGTATTTCTATTTGAAACTCCTGAAAAAGCACACAGATGGAGTCATTCTGCAGAATAAGAACTCAGTTGGGGGACCCTCGTTGTTATGGTTAAAAATTTATACCTTCGCTGTAAGGGAACAAGGTTAGGGAACAATTGTCATCATGGTTGAAAGAAAGGTTGACCCACTCTATGAAGGTTTTGTGGCTCTATAACATCTTGACGATACCCTCAGCTCCTGACCGTTGTCATATATAAAGATGTACAGCATGTCAGCTCCCCAGCAGCGAAGCAAAAACATCTGGATTGCCCCCTGGTGGCCGGCTACGGTATATGTGATAAACCCCACCCCTCCATGTAAACAAATGGGACATGGGCCAAACTAAAAGTTCGAAACTACACGTCAGATACATTTTTTTCAAAGATGGTTTCAGTCATTTAATGTAGTTCTTATCACACTGATGTTTAAGTTGTTCATTTTTCTGATATGTTTGGTTGTAATTACTTATTTGATGCTATGAAAACGGGGTTTCATGTCGTTATTGAGAGCCGAGCTGTGCTTGCGACTGAGTCCTACCGCTCCAACCCTAATCACTATACCGCATCAACTCTGGACTGAAATGATGTCACCAGCACAATATATCAGCAGCAGTGTCAGATATATTTTGACTTGCTTTCTTTACAGTGGGAGGAAGTAGAGACATGTCATCCATCTTGACATTCAATGATCTCAACAGACCGACAAGTCCTACGGCCTTTAGACAAGTTATCGTCATATATTGTTTTGGGACATTTGCTCAAAGCACTGATGCTGCCGTTTTCCTGGGAAGGACAGTCTCTGCAGAATTTATCCACCGTTTCTTCATGCAGGCATGCGGATTAACTCGGAGCATTACTTCTGTGTCTCAAGTCATTTATTATCCCCAACGGGCCGACAATAAATGTTTGGCAAAAAGCTTGAGGTTCTGTTTCCTCCACAGCCGGGACAAAAGGAGGACAAAGTGATTTAAGCAGCCCTGCAGGGAAAGGCAGTCACTGTCAACAAGCTAACATCACCCGAAGTGGCAGCATGATAGAGTGGCTTTCCAATGAGGCTGGAAAAATGAAAAGTCGATAATGCTTTTATGAGGGCCAGAATGACATTTTTCAACCATCTGTCTGGTTTGTTTTATTCAAAATAAAGTAAACACGGAAGAGTGAGCGCCTTGTTCTCAAGTCTAAATTAACGTAATGCCTCTGTGACACCTGACCCCCCCCCCCCCACCACCACCACTTCCTCACTACATCTGGATTTTATATTAAACACGATCATCACTTCATCCTTCAATGTCAACTTCACCAAATAAGAAATCAATTCTCACTATTATCTTACGTGTGAATTTATCATCATTTCCGGCTTTGTGTCTACTGAGTCTGTCCTCTCAGGTTATTTGTTTTCCCTTTAAATCATGTTCCTAAAACTCATTTTACTCTCAGTGTTTTCCACTTCAGGAATCAGAAACTTTCGGAGAAGCAAAATGCTTAAAATATATAACATACAGAATATATAACTTACATTTACAACCGACATTATGACCCGTACTGGGGCTTTAACAAACCTGATTTAGCAGCGTTTTTTTGATAGAGGTGAAACCTACAAATGTCACGTGTTTCTGATGAAAGACGCACATGTGAAAATGCTTAATTCAGTCTGTTGGGTGATCTATTTTTACAGAAAGCTGGACTAGTTTTCTTTCTAGTGGCTTTGCTGTTGAAGCGTTGTTTATATTCAGTTTGTCAGAACTGAGAGAGCGACAGGTGCAAATCTTGCTAAACAAATGGATTGGGAGCTCAGTGCTGGGCTCAGCCCTGATTACCTCCCATAAGCCCTATCAGCTGATGCCTCTGAGGCATGTGTCTGCTGTTCTTCATGAGCAAATCCACAAAGTGGGGGATCCAAAGAGGATTTATTAGGCTCTGGTTTGGGTTAATCTATTCACAGGTAAAGATAATAGCTAATCATCATCAGGAAAGTCCTCTGAGCCACTGAGCGAGTTTCCTCGTGTGCGGCAGTCAGGTGGACGTCTGCTCGGCCAAACTGCTGCACATGCTGTCAGCTTATCTGTGTGCCCCGCAGACACTACGAGTAAAGAAAGAATTAAACATTAGATTAGTAGATGTACTCTCTTGCAGTTTATTGGTTACAACAGAGACTATCTCCTACATTAAAGGGACAGTTTGGATTGTTTGGTGTGTGGTTGTATGAGGTACTTAGTGATAGTCGGTGTATTAAGCTACACGCAGTTATGAGGAGCAGAGAGGAGTGCCAGCACAGACACTAAGCAATGAACTCCCGTGGATAGGGCAGGCAGCAAAAGGTTCAGCCACTCATAAAAGGTCCACCTGAAAAAAAATCAGTATCAGTTTAAGTGTACGCTAAATTTAGAATATTTTCATCACTTTATTTTGCTGTCAAACCGCCTTTTCTGCCAGGTAACTGCTGTTAAATATGCCAAATACTGCTCTCACCAAACCAGCCAAGAAAGAAAGAAAGAAAATTGCAATTTTACCGCGCACAGATCTATTGCTCAATCTGTTCTCCCCATAAACATAGTGAAAGTGGTAAATCTCCTGCCAGAGACTGTGGACTGGGATTAAAGCATGCATGGGAATAAATTACAATATAATTGACTTGTGCAAATTTCTCACTTTCCCCCTGATGGTCTGAATAACCCACCAGATTTGTTGCTAGTTGTTAATTCATATATTAAATATTTTGCTAGTAAAATGAGAGCCATGGCTACAGGTAGGGAGCGGGCCAAACTAATGTGAGGCCTAATGAGAGGGAGCATGCAGTCTTTCAAAACTTAAAACTGTATTGTTTTACATCTACAGTGTAGTTTGCACAGTTGCTTTGTCACAGTACTGAATCACACCAGCTAACATTAACTAGACACTGACTCTTCTAGTTCTGGACTAGTTCTTGCAGCAATTATCCCGAGTAATCCCCGGACATTGGTATGGACATGTCCCGACTCCCACTGCTCAACTCTACACCCTGCAAGGTAAAATTACTGATTTCGCCTGTGGAGTTGGTTGTTTTGGAGACAGTGATATTTGGCTTATATAACAGTGATTTCCCACCAGAAAAGGTTGTCTGGCGGCAAAGTAAAGCAGCGAAACTATTCTAAAGATAGCCTACACTTTGGTTGGAACTTTTTTAAGTGGGTAAAATTCTGCTGACCCTGTCCACAGCAGTACATTGCTTATCTTCTGTGCTGCTGCCACTCTCTGTTTCTCCAAATTGGGGGCCTGTTGAGCCTCATCTACCAAAGCTAATACACCGACTATCAATAAGTACCACATACAACCCCACTTCAAATAATCCAAACTGTCCCTGCAGGTATTTACTGAATGAAAGAAGTCTGCAGTAGTTTGTTGATACAGTCATTGTCCGGGGTCAGACTGAGTAATTAATCACTGTACCTTTAGGAACTGTCACAATGTGATGAGTAATGTGCTCACTGAGGTTGCATTCAATTATTGTCTGTCAGATGATGGAGAAAGTGTTACATGATTCACCTGCTGACAGATTCTTCAGTCACAGATGTATTTCCTCCACACTGTCTGAGCATCTGTGCAAACAGACACTGTTATTTTTATGAAACAAACCAAAGTGTGTCTGATCGTGGCCAAGGCTTTTCTGCTGTAGTTAATTACTTTCAGTACTTTGTAATATTGCACAGTATAAATATAGATTTTTTTTTTATTTCAGCAACATTTTTATGAAGGGGTATGTATGGATTTTTTCTTACTGTGGTGACAAAGCAACATGTTCCTGTGGGAAGGTAGTTGACTGTGCTAGGTAGGACAGAGCTCAAGTTACCTGCAAGGCAGCTGGATTCACAAGATCACCAAATCACATGAGAATCTATCGTGCCAGGCTTGTGTCTGCACCAGAAGCGGTGTGATCCAATCACCGACCTCGGACGAACTGCTGGTAGCAATGGGCGTGGTTTTAGGCCATTTAGGTCATTTACAATGGGGCTCCTGCAGAGTATTTATTCACTGAAAAGGGGCAAATAATGCACTGCAGGTTTTTATTGATGCAAAAGATGTTTTCACTGTTCTTTGGCTTTGGTTCAGGAAGTTGATCTGATTGGTTGAACTTAGCCCCTGTTAGACGTGACATATGGTTCATCAGTTGTGTTTTTTGAAAGAAACCGCCCTTTTCCAAACAGTTTCCTTGGCCACCTTCTGTGTAACAAACCATCTGGCATGTGAGGTTGGTACATAAGTATGTGTGGTGTGCAAGTGAGTGCAGGCAAGCAAGCAGCGGACGAGTAACAGGGCTGCAAGCGAAGCAGAAACTTAAACTTAGCCGTAGCTGTCAGTCTGGCAGTAAATGTACAGTACCTGTTATAACGCATCCGTTAATTAAAGCTGCAGCTTTTCCGGCAAAGAAAAGTCTCGTCTGTTGTTTCCCAGTCGCTGGAAAAGCAAGTGGGGCTGACCGGCACCGTCCTCTTGGAGACGTGGCAAAATAAATCCATGATGATAAATCCAACACCCAGTGTCTTCTGGGATACTTCTGCAATTTGCGTGTGACTCAGCATATCCATAGATGCATCCAAAGATCCATGCACTCATGTCAACATGTGATTAACCCTTCAGAACAAAAAGTTATGAGTGATGACAGTAATGAGCTCAACCCTGCAGCTGGCCTCATATGACCGTGGTATGAGTTGTGCATTGTATATTCTCAGTGCTATCAATTACTGATAAAAAATCAGTCTGGCAGAATAAAAGCTATTTCCTGGCCATTGCCCAGCTGAAGATGTCAGAAAAGGTCATATTTTTCCAGAGCTGCTCTTTAGAGAAGTGGGACAGTGTTCAATCCTGCAGAGATCCTGGTATCCACCACAGGCCTGTCAGCATGGAGGTTGAGCTTTAGGAGTTTGATCCTCAACATGGTCACAGGGAGAAATATAAAATCGGATTAAAGCTAAAACAGTATGGTAGCAGCCCGGGGTGTTTTGGGCACATCTTGTTTTCTTCTTAATCGAAGCATGTTATATTATCAGTAGATCAAATTAGTAGATAAATAAAGGCTATTTGGTCATGTATAGGAGGCAGTCAAAAAAATGATGATTTGCACTCTTATCTAATGCAGCAGATGGCTGAGTTGGACGTCTGCCACTGCTCACATGCATCACTGTAAAGAAAGGAATTCATAATCAAACAACATGAAAGGACTCCAAAGTTGTGCAGCTATTTCTTTTACAAGGCATCTGGTTTTGTTTTAATTTCTTACCAGTTTTGAAACCTCCATTCTCAGTGTGCTGGAATAAAATAGAAAAAAAAATCTATTGTTTTTTGTGGGTAAGACGAGTTTTTGAGGGGAATAACTGTGCAGTGAAAAGAAATGTCAGTATAATACTGTTTGCTAAACCCCTTCCCAGAACAGCAATTGTTGATGTTGATCGCTTTCCATAAGCAGACAAAGCAGGATTGGATTTCTGCACATTCCGAACGGCATGGGGTTGGAGGGGATTTTTCGTCTTTCCAAAACCTAGAACAAGAACGAAAGTGCAAGGAATGGATTGGAAAAATGTGTTTATCTGCTCTAACATTAGTCTGACTCACCGGATGTACGCTGTGGGTATAAGTCTGCCATTGGCTGCCTATTTCAGACGTCCTCAAAAATCCTCCCTTTAAAATCCCCGTCCCTGCTGGGAACCACGACGACCTCAGAGTTAGCAACCTACACGCTGAAAATAGCAAGTTAGCCCCTGGGTAGCTAACATTACAAACATAAACCAGATAGTGGGTGTTACCTTTTCTTTTACTGGGATTTGGCCATTTTTTTTCCTCCACTTGTGCAAATATTCCACCAAAACAGCACGTGGCACACAACATTTGCTCACTCAGTACCATCAGTAGCATGACGCACACTCCACATATTGACTAGCCCAGCACTACAGCGCTTGTTTTCACCAGACAAAAGTGATCTATGCGGTTCATACCACTTATTTAGATAGATAGGGGGAGATAAAAATAAAAAAAAAACTCAAAAACTATTGTGTTCAAATCATGTTTGATTCATTATAGGACATCCTCTTATTTGCTCACCGTGTGGGAGTCGGTCCTTTATGTCAGAGTGTGATGTCATGTTAGCATCTCTGTCCTGTTCATTATAGGATGTGAGTGAGTTTAGACAACCCCAGCCACATCCATTATCCACAAGCACGTTGGTTCGACCTCATCGACCTTAACATAAGTTTTTCCCAAGCGCTAGCTCGTGGTGGGAATTGTTGGGTCACTGTAAATGATGTTATAATGAGTGAAAAGCGCCCTGAGATAGAATAAATCATTTTGTCCAGGAAGCTATAAAAGCTAAACGGAGTGATGTGAAGTTTCCTTATAGCTTCTATATTGATGCAGAAAGGATGCTGACTTCCTGCCTTGGACCTGGACAGAATTAGCCTCACTCTATTTGTATTACACCATGTAGCACCCGTGTGCCTAGACCGTTTTTACAGGGTTTTTAAATGAGTCAGCTGTAAACAACAGTCAGCCGGAGACACAGTTTCAGACAGAGGTAGATAAAAACATCAAAAATAAATGTCACGCCGTCATGGTAAAATGCATTATGTGCCATCACTAAGAAGGGTGGAGCTTAGACAACTGTCAGTTAAGCAAATGTCATACACATCACATCAGAGTTAAATAGCACCTCTTCAAAACGTTTCAGCTTGGTAGGTATTTTTTTTTTCCGCAAGGCAGCGTTTTGTTCCGCTGTATTTGGATTAAAGAAATAGAAATCACAAATTCGCAATCGTATTTGCAATCTCAAATAGTTCTCCGTGAACTTAAGCGTGAAAAAAAAAACCTCAGTAACTTTTGCACTCCTTCAAAGCAAAAAAAACATTATCGTGTTCCTCTTCCTTTCTTATCATGTGCACACAGCTTCGGATGAACAAGGTGGATGAAAAAAAGAAATCTTTTGAAGCTTGTTAACAGTTGCATGGTTACAGTGGGGAAGCGCCACTAAGGGTGCTCTATCTCCTGCGACAGCCGTTTGGAGATTCATTTGTCATCATCCATCTGATCCTTTCTGCCTTCTAATTAGGAGGAGAATACAGGGCTGCGGTGTGTGTGTGTGTGTGTGTGTGTGTGTGTGTGTGTGTGTGTGTGTGTGTGTGTGTGTGTGTGTGAGAGAGAGAGAGAGAAAAGAGGAGCAGAGAACAGAGGCTGAGCATCCTCTTTGGATGTGTTTCCTGTAGAGAAAAGGCTGTGAGAGCTGTTTGTGTCAGTGGGGTCCTGAAATCACAGTCATTGTCTGAGGAGCCATCAGGGCTGATAAATGACTCTCGCTATTACAATATTCTCCCACTAAATGGCTGCTGAACAGGTTGGTCACAGACATGGCAGAATAACTGTCCATTATCAGAAGTACCCAAGCACATATAAAGAGCTCCATTTTAAAATGTATTGGTT
This sequence comes from Lutjanus erythropterus, assembly GCF_056507025.1. NCBI lineage: Eukaryota > Metazoa > Chordata > Actinopteri > Lutjaniformes > Lutjanidae > Lutjanus > Lutjanus erythropterus. The sequence continues at coordinate 12,490,872 of NC_139319.1, read as the reverse complement.
TCCATAGTATACAGAAAATACTCGGCTCCATGCACTGAACCGTAAAGTCATAAATCTGGATTCAGAATACACAGATGAAGATGATCTGTGCAGATGTCAAAAATACTGAATATACCCAGTGCTGGAAAGTACATCTCAGCGAGTCTGACCGAAGTGATTTTGACCTGCTTGTACTTTACTCAATTAAATGCAATTTATGCTACATTATATCTCTACTCCGCTTCATTTCAGGGGGAAACAACTGGGCAAAGAATTATGGAACTGAATATCAAATTGATATGTTTGTTTGTATCAGAGCAAATATGGAAATTCCTGCTTTCAGAAGGATCAATAACGTCATTATAAATGAAGATCAAGCTCTTATTTTGACTTGTTGACGCACTTTATTTTGATGAAGACTTTAACGCCTGCTGTGTCAAGGACGGCACTGATTCATTTCCTCTCATTTCTATTGAGGAGTTGATTTATTACAGACAAACAGTTTTCTAATGAGATGGATGAAAAAACACACACAGTGCCACACTGTGTGACCTGTGCTATTTCAGGACTGACTGTCCGTTGTTATTGTGAAGCAAATGCTTTGTGATGCTGTGTAAATCTTCATAATACAGTTTCACTTGAACTACAAGCTTCTTTGCATTATTGTCCTCATCTTATTTTATAGTAATATGCAGTGTGAGTGGAAATAGAAATTAAAAATTGACTCCTTAAAGTTTTTTTTTAAATACAAATTGACTCCGCAAGAATAATAATTGAGTTAAATTTTACATCCTGTTTAGTGTTAATATGGTGGCAACTCTATTTAGTTTGGCCTGTGTTGACTAGTGTCAAATTTTAACTATTTAGTGAGCTCATAGTGTAAAATACTTTCAAAAGTGTAGTTTTTAATGCAAGACTTACTTCTGACAGAGTACTTTCACTTGAACCCACAACATGGAAATTCTAAAAACAATTAAAACAGTTATGAAAAACGTAGTTTGATGATGATGTGTAGTAGCGTGGGATCGGGGGAGTTGCATCTTCACTTTTAAAAAACGACCATAGGTGATGCAAATTTGATATGACTCAGGCAGGAACTATGTTCATGGATGAGGTAATATTAAAGTTTTATTCATTTTAAGTTTAGGCACGTGCATGACTTCCTTACTCTGACGTTTCCAACATAATCTGTTTTCCCAGAAATTAGAGCAACAAGCAACTGACTAGCAACAGCTAGCAGGAAACACACAACATTGTTGGAAACATTTGAGATTATGTAAGTATACAACTCTACAAAATATAGAACATATGTCTAACGTGTTCAAATATTTAATGCATAAATTACATATAACTTTAAGTAAAGGCCATTATATCACATACAAGATTAGAACAATCATGACACCCCTATTCAGGTATGTATTTTTCTTTGTTATGTAGGTCTGGTATTTGTTGTAAAATAGTATATTTTTCTCTAGCATTTATGGTGGTAGAAAAATGCTTTGATAGAAAAAAAAACACTTCCTATACATTTGTTTATCTGACACCGTGTTGAACTGTGACTTCCTCCTCTCTCTACTCACCCTTGGTTTTCGCGGTGCTTGTTGCAGCTGTCCCCCCTCTGTGTTTAGCGAAATAGTGGGTAGTGATATTGGTTCCCTGCAGTTTCAGATGACCTCTCTGTCTGTCAGACACTTCACACCTGACTGCCAACTGAAATCCCCATATTATGGCCAGCGGCTCCCCGCTGTGTCTTGAAATGCTCCATTGAGCATCGGGGTGGGAGGGGGGGGAGTGTTTAGACCGGTCCGGTCTTATTCTAACCAACCTCTGCCTCTTCACGCAACCTCACACAGAGATTTTAATGGATTGATGGTTGGAATAACAGAACGACACTGAGGGATATCTAAACAAGAGGAAACTGAGCTGCTTTAGGATGAACCCTGCAGGGAACATTGTTGTTGTGTTGTCAAAACCTAAAACCTTTGACCCATGGCTTTCTGTCTCATGCTTGACCCTCTCACACGGTTTAAGATGTTTTCTCCCTCCTCAAAGTCATTGAGATGTAGAGCACCATGTTTAGGTAATACCCTGCTTCTTAAACAAACAGATGGCGTGACATAAAATGTGCCATCTATTATGGGCTGCAGTGCTGTAAATCTACACATGCAGTAGAACCTGTGCCACGTTTCAGTGCTACATTTCATGCCACGCGGCACACAACATGTGTGGAGGCATATAGTCGGCTTCCAGACCTCTGAATTGATGCCCACATTTCTGATTTCTTTCAGCAATTAGGTCTGCTTTTGTGCTCACTGACAGCTATTCCCCCATTTGGAAAAACAACTGAGCCAATCAGACTTTTTTTTTTTAGGGATTAAGAATGGAAATCATCTTTCTTTGCCAAAGCTACAAAAATGGCGACAAGCATTTGGAAGAAGTGTACAAGCCAAGTGAAAATTATTTCAGTGGAACAGCTACATTGCTCACTGCTGATTAGGGCTGTCTCTGACTAGGATTCTTCTCTTCATTTGAATCAGATTTTGGCTTTTCTATACTAATATTTATTAATTTGTGTTTTGTTTTTTTCACTCCAGTGTGCCACATTAGATTCCTATATCAGCCAACATGAGTATTTTACCAGTAAGACTTGCATTTTATGACCTTTCTTTGTCAACTGTGATGTGAAAAGATCAGATGTCCACACAGTCAGAGAAAGTAAAAGTGTGTGTCTTCCTGTAGTCCAGATACAGAATCAACAGACCTGAGGTTCTCTCTCCAGGCTGCAGCTGTTGGCCGGCGTCACCACCTCTGGATCCTCTGGATGCTCTCCTTCGCACTGTGAATTATGGATTTATTCCAATTAAACCAGAGTTAGTGATAGTTTGGACAGTGGTGAGATAAACCAAGATGCTCTGGGGGGGTTTGATTTTGTTTCTGTCGACTCTGAATGAATCTGACAATGATGATGTTTTGCTAAAGGAGTCTGGTGACTAGCAATGAAACAGTTACCTTGCGATTCACGAGATCAGACTGGCAGCTACGGCGTGGTTTTACAGTAGGTGTGACGACAGCGAGAAGCATCCACGAAAGCAACCCGTCTCAAGCAAACAATGGTGACTCCTGAAGAGGTTAGCACAGATACTGCAATAGAATCAGTTATAACAGAACTGGAGAATATTTTTTTATTGAAAGAAGAGCAAAGAACGGCACTGATGATTTGTCTCGCGACTGGTTGACATTAGCTCATGTTAGACGCGATAGTTCATCCAATCACCTGCCATGTTTTTTTCAAAGCACTTCTCCTTTTCCAAACAGTTTCTAAAGATGATTTCCCATATGGCTCTGTGTTACAAACCATCTGGCATGTCAGGTTAATAAAACACACTCCTTTCCATTATGTTGTCAGATAAATAAAGCAACAATCTGAGCCTGTCAGTGGCAAAAACAAGCATCAGCTACCCGATGCGCTCTGGGCGTGCTCTGGTGAAGTGGCTGCAGAGTGTCACCTGCGCTCTGTTTCTATCACTCTTCTCCTCTTCCATCACAGTTAGTTTTGTGGTTTGTGGTGATTTTGAGACTCAGTTTATAAAGCTGACAGTCTGTCATGCTGTCGCATTGCTCTGTGTACAATGATGCAGCTAAAAAAACAAGAGCTGAAACCTGTTTACTAACAACTCATTTCACCTTTTCTCACCAGCGCATGCTGTCATAAAGATTTTTTAAGCTCGCTGCTAATCGCTGCTAATGTAAATATATATATATATATATATATATATATATATATATATATATATATATATATAAATTTATGATTCCACTTATTTATAATTCGTCATCAAGATTCCATTTTGTAAGTTTCTATCTGTTTTCTGTTGTAACTCTAGTAGACACTGACTGACAAAGGAAAACAAACGAACGCTCGACTGGAAGAACTTCAGTTGGCAGGAGAGTCTCCAACTAATGATTCAAATCTTCAAGCATCGGGGACGACACTACTACTGATTGGGCAAAATAACCCCTTGTAAATAACAGCTTATAAGACACAATATCAGACTGAACTGCTATTGAATTTTGTCTCATTATTCAATGTGATTATCATGCCAGATGGATGCAGACAGCTACATACTGACTACACAAAAAGTAGCTCACTGAGACAAATATAAGCTTATTTTTTTAAAGAAGTCATGAGTCGTTAAATTGGTTTTGTTCTGCTGAATTATGTGTATGCAGTTCAATAAAAAGGTTTGGAATTAATAAGTAAAGAATCTATCAAAATATATCTATTCATGAATCCAATTTTCTCAGAATTTTCTTACATTTGCATACTTTATTTTCTCATATATGTAGTTATTGTTTTTGACCACAGAGCATTTCTAAGATTTAGTTTCTGAATTGCTGGCTGCAAACTAATTTTCTCTAGGATAATAATGAGATTAAAGTTTTGGATGTGATCTCTTTCACAGTGTCAAACCTGCCTTCCGATCTTAGTTCCACTGCATGATCTGGACTTTTGAATTTTCTGGGCCCTGTCATGGTTTTATCTCTTTATTTTCAGTGATCTGTTTCCTCCTCTTTAATTAGTCTTAAGCTTTATTTATAGATACCTGGGATGAGGGGCAAGTGGGGGATAAACTCAAGTAAACTCAGTTTATCTACCTCTTTGAAATGAGGCTGTTAGTCGACTCGCCTATTTTCATATGAACTGCATCAGTCGATGAGGTGAAACTGTCTGTATTTACCACCAGACCTAGGATGTAGGTTTTGATTCAGCATTGTATTTCGCCTGCTGACATGACCACTGCAGCATCACATGTTATCTATGTGCTGTGTCGTGCTTTATTTAATTCCCCACAGGGTGCCTGCACTGTATAATTTACTTTGTGGTAAAGGGTGTGTGCAATCTTATATAACCGAGTTGCATCCAGGTAAATTTTATTTCACTCTGTCTCATTACCGGATAAGTGACTACCGAGGTGCAATGGCTTTGTTTATGTTCTTTCATTTAATGTAATAGAGAGCTGTGATCACAGTGAGCACAAGCTGTGCAGAGACGGCTTTGTGAGACGTGTGCTTCTGAAATGGAACGGATTACTGAGTCTTTTTTAAACTTCTTTAAATTTTTTTCACAGCTTCAGAAACTTGTAGGAGAGAGCACAAGGTGACCAACAGACAGTTTTCACGGCAGACATTTTGGATTGTCATAGCAGAAAATTGCTGCTAACATTGAAACGACTGCATTTTCTTTTTGTGCGCTAATTCCTGGGCTCTGGTACGGCGCACACTGACTTACTGACAGCTGATTTACACTGACATTACGTACATCACGCTTATCCAGATCTGCTTCAGGCCTTTTTCACAGAAGACATTTTGACATGTCAAAAAAAAACCTCCACACAGGTGTAAATCAAATTAATGACGGGTGAATTCCATTTAGCTGCTTTGGTTTCGGGGTCCTAGCGTTTTGCATGCTGACTCACTGTCACCCTGTTATGGATTACTGACTCAGTAGACCTTTTTCACAGCAGTTATATTGATATGAGACAGTAATAATAAGGTACAAAGTGCTTTACAAAGCAATAAAAACAAAAGAAATTACATAGGAAAGTAGAGCTGACAGGCTGCACTAAAAATGACAAGCAAGGGATTGAATTCCTAAAACATAAAAACAAAACAAACAGAAAAAGTAAAAGCAGAAGAATAACCAACTTGAGCGGAATCAATTCTGAGAAGTGCGTTTTTACGAGAGAGGAAACGGAGCAAGCCTGTCTGATCTCCACCAGCGGGTCGGTCCAGAGTCGAGGGGCCCTGAAAGCTCAGTCTCCTCCGGGTTTAAGCCTTGACCTCAGAATTACTAGCAGATCTCCGCCGGAGGATCTCAGGCTGCATTCAGGCTCATACAGGGTTAGTAAATCAGTGATATAAACAGGGGCCAGTCCCATACGTACTGTAAAAGTAAGTGCTAAAATTTCAAAAAATCAATTCTAAAAACATACAGGTAACCAGCGGAGAGATGCTAAAATATGGATAATGTGGACGTCTATTTGATTCTGGAAGTAGTCTTGTTACAGCATTTTGAAGCAGCTTAAGTTTGCAGAGGTTGTATGAAATGAGACAGGAATACACCGAGTTACAGTAGTCTAAATGAGATTGTAGATAAAAAAAAAAAAAAGATCAAAGTTTTGAAATATTTTAAAGTTGCAAAAACCATGACTGGATGACTGACTTTATCATCAGTCAAATTTAAGCTTATTATCAAAGATAAACCCAGGGGTCTGCCTTCTGAATTTATCTAAATAAAGATTTGAGAGAGACGGTTTTAACATCTATAAGACAGGTAGGGTAAACTAATGCTAATTAAAGGGACAGTTCCCCCCCAAAATCAAAAGTACATATATTTTTTCCCCTGACCTGTAGTGCTATTTATCTATCTACATTTTTTTGAGGGGATGAGTTGAAGAGTTTTGGAGATATCTGCTCCTTAGTTACATTGTACTGGAGTGCAAATATCTGGGAACTGGGGTGAACTGACCCTTTAAGGTCCATTTAGCGTAGCAGAGTCTTTCCAGCGAGCAGCACCCTGACTCTGTTTGACCTGAATGAAATGGAACCTTAATTGGTTTACCCTGCTGGTTCATGTCAAAATGGCCACTGAGAAAAAAGGCTATATTCAGCGTTTATGTTATTAGTAACACCTGTGCTTTTCTCATGACGGGTCAAAGTGCGGAGAAAAAGTCTCGTCTGCTGTTCCTCACCTGTCCACTAGCAGAGTGTCATCCTCACCGCCTGAGCTGACCCTCCGCCTGCACGGCCGATCCCAATTAGTCCCAGCGTGCTGTATATGGTGAACCGCTCACTCTTTATCTCTGCCTGATAATCAAGCTTCTCCAGCAGCATGGACAGTTCTGCGTCCTGTTTGTCTGCTCTCTGCCTGAAGTCCCTCCACTGAGTCTCACTGTCCCCACCTGACTGCTGGTTCTTGTGTGCATTTGCTTGATTTCAAACCGGCCTGCCAGCTGTCAACTGGAGGCCCGAACTTTGAACAGGCAGAACTGCTTTTAACAACACCTGCCTCGAGTCCTGAGTCTTCCTTTGGGTCCAATTACCTGTTGTCAGTTGACCTAAACTGTGGCACGGGTCCAAAACAACCCGTAATTCGACTGTCCATTTTGTGTCCTTATCTCCAGCAGCTAATTAGCTACTGTAGATAGCAATAGATCTACGTGCTAGATCAGAGTCAAAACCAGTTTAAACCCAACTGTATATCAACCTTACTGGCATCCACACAATCCAATAACAGCCGCTTCAAGCAAGGGTACACACTAAACGGTGAAATGGACACAAATACTGTTGGCAAAATGTGTCTTCGATGGTGCTGGGGTTTTTTTTTCCTGTGTTCCCAGTGGTTTTCTTTCAGGTCTCCCTCCTGCTGATTCAAGTAGAACAGAATGGATTTGTAATGTTGTCTGAAATCAATACAAAGCTGAAACTTTCACAGAACTTATCAGCTTTTACAGTGATGGCATCAATAGTAATGCAACAGCGAGTTTTGTCCTCAGTTTGCTCGGATTCAAACGGTATGTCTTGAATGGTAATTCACAATCTACAAAGATTCCTAAATAATTTTGCCGTCGAGGCTTTGCAGATCGTGTTATAGTAGATGCCTCACTTGAAATAAAGACTTGCTTCATTAACGTCGTGAAAAAACGGCGCAGAAACATACATATTTTGGGGGAAAGAGCAGAGGCACTATATTAAAGCAGCTGCATATTTAAAGAACCAATTGTCAACGCTGTCTTCTTAATTTTGTCACAAGATGAGATGTGTCACAACGTGGATGACAGTGACTATGTGCTCAGAATATGACATTATTACAAATTTGATGCAGGTCATGTAAATAGCATATTTCATTTGGATATTCTTAATTAATTTCTTAGCATTTTCCAATTCAGGCATGGGATATTTTGGTATTATTCAGGTTTTAGGCGCTTTCTGTGGACGTGTATAGAGCACAGGCAGAATATACGTCTCATTTTGGGGTTTTGAACGCAGTTTGCGACACATGGCCTCGTGCCTGATTGCAGCCAGCTTTGTGTGCTGTAAATAAACCAACAAGTCAACAGTTTGCAAGACTGGTGGAACAGTAAAGCCCCTGTTTCTAGTCAGGAGGAGAAACACACCTGTTTACAACATTATGGAAGACTTGGATATTAACAGTTTTTGGATACGCACAAACATCGCAATGCCAAATTTTTTTCACAAAGGTGGCGGAATGAATGAAAGAAGGAGGCCGTGTCTGCGTGGACGAAGCATCAGCGGAAAACTGAGAAAAATATTCAGATGCAAAGAAGCAAAATGAGTCAAGCTGCTCCAGCTGTTCCACTTCTCCATAAATCTTAGTATGAACAGCTGCATGTAAAGGGGAATTTTAGTGGCATATTTCTTTTCATTAGCCATGTAAACAGCTTATTAGGAATATTGTCTTGTCCAGAACAAGGGCAAAAAATAGAATATTTTGTGCATGTGAACATAGTCAGTGATCATTAACACTGTGTGTTTGCTTTGCTGTAATTAATCAAAGCAGTACATCACAACTTTTTGGGAAAAAGAAAGCTACAATCCTGCTGTCACAATAATCAGAAACATTAGTTCTCAACTGGGAAAATTCACATTGAACGCCGCCCTCAAGTCAGAACAAAAACAAGTTTTAGTACACACTGAGTTGATGCCTGTTGTCATATTCACAGAAACACAGAGAATGAAAGTAAATGTTTGGTAACTTTTTATTAATTCACATGCTAAATATAAACTTTTTGCTCGCATGTAATTTGTAATGTTTTGGTTGTAACTTTTAGTAGTTGTCCACCTTGACCTTAGATCAGAAAAAAAGTTATTTATTATCATTAACTGTGTTATTTAGTCTGGAACAAAATCACTTTGTTTTAAACAACTTCAAACTGTTTTAGCGTATTTAAATAGCAACATGAATTTTCAATTGGAGATGATAGCGTCAGCCAACCAAGTACAGCATCAAAAACCCTGTCCTACACTGTGACATGCGGTTTCCACTTTTTGATTTAAAAAAAAACTCATGAACATCCTGAAGTCAGAAGAATGACTTTCCAACTCAAGAAATGGGACCATCCAAGGAGCAAAATAAAATAACATTAATAAGGTTTTATTTTGCAGGAGACGCTGGAAGCTCCGTTTAATCTACAGCCATAATGTTTTAGCATAAATGAGCTTTTACCAGACTGTCCTTTCACAAACTCATCCATGTTTTTCTTTAACAGCATCAACGCATCTGTATTCAGTTTTCAAATATGGGTTCGCCTCTGTGTGACTGGGGTCAGACAAGGTGAACGCGCTCGTATGTGGTTGATCTCTCCACGCCCATGAATCCACCCTATAACCCAGAATTTACGCCAGCTGTGTGCTTCCTGTTCTCTCAGGAGGAGTCTGTGTCAGAACTTATAATTGAAAAACTGAGGTGCACGGCCACGTATTGTAGCGCTCATTTTTCATCCACCCCGAAATGCACCTGCTGTTGTTGCAATACAAAAGTTTGTATGGCAGTTAACATGCTATCCACATCCAAGGTGTTCTGGGAGACACGGAGTCCTGAAAGTAGTTCCTTCAGTAGGAGGAAAACAGCAATAACAAGCCTCAGATGAAAGCTGAGATTAAGGAAGGAGAGGCAGCAGCAGAAGCTCGCTCCTCAGATAATTCAGGTCTAATCTATGCTCTGCAGGTGTGCAGTTAGCACCAAGAAGGTGAGCCAAGCACCTCTACAAAGATTTACTCTCAGCACTCACCCGGCGTTATCGTGCCAAGAGGAAGCATGGACACACACTAGTACACACAAACACACAACATTACACGGATGATTTCAGGAGTTTGTCATGATTAAGTTCCATCACAGAATTGAGAGCTCTGGTTTTTAAACAAGCCTGATGTTTTCAGATGATTCAGACAGAACGTGTGAATCATGTAGCTGTCTGGAAATATGGCTCTTAATTTTAAAATGCATAAAAATACAGGAGCGGATATTCTCATGCCACGGTTGATGGGGAAAACAGGCAGGCAGTTTCCAGCGCACGGTTCAAGGGAGATGGAGAGATGTGCTGTGCTGCTGCCAGAGAAGTGCTGACTAAGATTACAACATGAGAATGACTGAGTAAAAGGCAAAATAACATATTTGCGCACGTCTCACTTTCCCACTGATGGTTTGAATAACTCGCTATATTTGTTGCTAGCTGCTCAGTTCATATATTAAATATTCTGGGAGTTCATACTTCTTAAATTTGGCTCCTGAGAAACAGCCTTTGTCCAAGATTAATTTGAGCCCAACTGAAGATCTTAAAATGTTCTCTCTCTCTCTCTCTCTCTCTCTCTCTCTCTCTCTCTCTCTTTTTTTTTTTATTTTTCTTTTTGTCTCACTGCACCAATCTTAAATTTGTCTTAAATAATCGGCTCTTGAGATAACAGTGAGCTATAAAAGAAACTTGGTGTTCTTAATGAGATCTTAAATTTGTCTCAGTGGTCAATTTAAAGTCTTGTTGGATGTCAAAGAGAATCCTCTGAGACTCCTATGAGCTCAGATCTCCTGCTTTTCTTTTGTGGGGGTGAGACTTCAGTTATCACAAAATAAGAATCTAATTTATTTCTTATAAGACAAAGAAAGGACAGTTGTGAGAGACAAAGTTTTCCTCAGGACAGGGCTGTTTAGGCAATGGACCAAACCAAACCACCACTTTGTCACAGTGCTGACCTGAATCTCATTAAAACTGACTAGACAATGACAGTCAGTAATGGTTAAATTTTAATGTTTTGATTGAAACTGCTGCTATTGCAACTCAGTAATCCCTCGATATTGGTAGGGACACTTACTGTCTGTGCCCAGTTCTACTCCGTTGTAAAAATCCACGTATTACAAAAGAGGAAATGCTAATTAAATCATATTTGCATGATAGTGCATTGTATTTTTGATTAAAATGAACCGAATGGAAAATGAAAAACATGGCTAATGAGCTTTAATGTGCATTCAGACCATTTTAAAATTACACTCTACTGATTAGAAGCATTTGTTAAGAGAAAGCACACTCTAATGTGAAATAACCTTTTGTGAAAGCCAATTATTGCAGGTCTAAAAGTTTTATTGTAAGGTGTAACTAACTTTTTTTTTCTCTAAAAATATAAGTTATATTTTGTCCAACCGCTAAAAAGAGCCCATTAGGGAATTTATTTCAAAGGTATATCATTTAATTAGGATTTATTTGACTCTTTGAGTTGAATGTAAATGAATATTGGATCAATAGATTTCTCCAGTATCAGAATTCTCCAGTGCATGAGACTGCAGTTTATTCAGGCATATTTTGGAGAAAATATGGCTGTTTCTGACATTGTAAAACATACTGATGGGAAGTGAGTTAAACTGTTCATGGTTTAATAAGTTTTTATAGATGTTTTTGATCTCTTTAAATGCATCAAACTCTTCACTGTTGGGATCATCGTCCAAACTGATCACAGCCTCAGTTTTCTGCAAAGACAAGATTTTCACAGCTGACTTTCAAACCAACAGGGAACGATCACCTCTGGCTGCTGCGGTGTCTCTTTAAAAGACCTGCCTGCACCCACACAGGTGTTCTCAGTTAGGCTGATTAGACCTCTGCTCAGGTCTAGCTGGAAAATCACATGAAGTCAGCAGAGCTGTGTCTCTCAGCTTCATGCTGCACACTGACTGCACAGGCTACAGGGGCCGAATCACAGAAACTTCCAAACTCGCAGATCCTGTCTTAACTGTTTGGCAGCCTTGGTAATGAGGGTTAGGAGGAGAATACAGACGAACAATTACTCAGCCAGATTCTAGTCAAAAATGAATTATCTGAATAAAAATCTCCTGCTTCTTTCTAGCTGGCTAACAATATGGCTCACTGTAACTCTGCAGAGTGATGAAGGTGATGAAACTGTTTCATAACCAGTTAAAAGCTACTTGTAATTGCTTTAAGAAAGTAAAATAACTTTAGATAAACGTTAAGCAGTCCTAATTTTCACTTTACGGTAGCTAAGGGCAGTGTTCCCTTACAACAGCTAAAGGTGCTGTTGGCTAACAATAGCTACTGGTAGTGTTTGCTAACAGTAGCTCATGTAAGTGTTTGCTAACACTAAAAAAAGTACTTTTCCTGTGTTAACTAAAGGTTTAAGATCAAACTTTTGTGTAATATGGCCCTGGTAAACTAACTGACCCTTCTTAAGCCTCATGTTTTTCCTCTGTGCTCCAATAACAATTTAGCAAACTTGATACCTCGACGACTTGACAACTTTCTCCTCTCCAGTTTCCTGTACTTAGATATGCTACATACTCTGTTCATCTATGCTGAAAAAAACATAATTTTGAAGATGACTGAAAGATGTTGCTAGAAGACTTGTAAAAGCAACATATATATTAAGTTTTCTAATGTTAGCAAAACACTAGTTAACTAGCTAGACAAGCTACATCTGTCTTTAGCTAACTAGCCAGCTAATCTACATCATATATGATTAGCTAGCATTTTTATAACATTAGCTAGCTGAAGACGTGAGTATTGTTTTTGCAGGACAGGAGAAAGTTAACAAAACAATTGTTGGAGCTCAGAGCTGTAGTACACAAAAAATGAACAGTTTTGCATTCCTGACAACAGAAGTCAATCATAATGTGATTTTTTTGTATGGCACCAATTTAAACTTTTCAAAGAATAAGTAAAATGCTTTTCTCAAAATATAAATATCATATTAGATTTTATTCTGTTTTCCTTTTTGTGGCTACTTCAACAGCACAATTCCCCAGTTTATTTTAGGTGTTTGTTCTTAGTTTTAACAGGTGCATTAAGATGTCAGTCAGCCACAGTCACGCCCACACAGACCTGAGGAGGCTCAAATCTAATCAGGTGTGAAAGTGAACACACCTGCGTGAACGGACCATGAATCTTTAACACTGAACCTCTAACTACGCTGTTCGCTTTCACCTTCTGAGGCTATTTGATCAAACTTTTCCGCGGTATTACATCACTTATTTTATATTAATAATGGAAAAGAATAAAAAGGATGAGATAAAAGACATTACATTCGAACAGGCCTTTTGTGGTAAAACATATGATACTTATTCTGGGACCCTATGGTGGTTGAGCAACTTGTTTCAAAGCCTTTCAACACCTTTAGTATAAAGCACCCTGAGGATCTGAGGCTGCATGCTGGCTCAAAGAGAATTAAAAATATAACCCGGGGCCATGTAATCATGTTTTTAAAGCGGGCACTATCATCTTAAAATCCATGCTGAACAGGTAACCAGTGAAGAGATGCCAGTATTTCATCTCTGTAGCATTTAATGTTCCTAGCCGGTGCACTTGGCAACGTGATAGAGAAATGATGTTGATGGCAGAATATGGTGAGAGACACACAGGGATAGATAATCATCCACTTAAAACGGCTTCATTTATGCCTCTTGCTTCACATATTCTATTAAAGAAAATGTTGACCACAAGTTAATTATGATTAAAAGATGCTTTGAACAATATCTGATTCAAAGAACCCATTGACCATTTTCTCATCAAAAGATCATATCCTTTTAAACAGCCAACCATCTCTATTTTGTTCAGCAAAATTGGTTTGGTATTTTTTTTTTTTTTTTTATCTTCCCAACAAGTCAGCATTTCCCTCACCATTTTTCCTACCAATTGGTTCTCTAAAAACCTCCAGCACATTCTTATGTTCCGGCCCAGCAGGGTAAGCTATAAAACTGCAGTTCATTTTTCTCCTCCGCAGATGGAGTATGTAGATGCCTGCTGCCTCTTTCTGTGCTCTAGTGCTGCGGGCTGTGGTGTGGTATATGGCCGTGCTACCCAGCCTCCTCCTCCTCTTCCTCCTCCTCTGCATAGTTAGCCAGCTCTCAGCTGGCAAACTCCCCTTCAACTTCATTTCCCCCACACAGGAAAGAAGCATATGCCAAATGGACCATATGTATGTGGGTGTGTGTGCGTGTGTGTGTGTGTGTGTGTGTGTGTGTGTGTTTGATAAGTGACCAAACTTAAGAGCTTCAGGCACTAAATTGCTTTCCTGATTCCTAGTTGGTAGGTTTAATTTGTAAAAGGAACATTTATTTTCCGAAAATTGTATCCAGAAATTGTGCTAGAATAGCATTCATAGTACAAAATGTAACAATTTCTCAGTAGCATTATTAAACAGTTTTCTGAGCAGCAGCTACGTGTCTCATAGCACAAATCTTCTGACCTACAGTAGAGCTGGATCATTTATAGTCTGAACTGCAGTTAACGTGTGATTTTGCTGCCGGAAAGAATGCAATATACAGTTTGGGTGAACATGAGCTGCAGATCCACTCCCTTTTTATCAATCAATCAGCTTTGCATTTACTAATTCATTCTTATTTTCAATGCAATACGTTGATCGGTCACTCAGTCGGTCAGTTCACGCTTTGTTGTCCCAACCTAAATTGAACAAGTTAGCATAAAATCTTGTACGTTCCCTGCCTGTCTATGCTAATTACAATGGTACTTTATTTTTCACCCAATGCCACAGCAGGTTAACATTTTGCTTTTAAAGTAAAATGTCCCACCAACAACAAATTAACTAAAGTCTGCCCGAAAAGTCACTGTGTTGTGAGATTACATCAGCCATGATTTTTCATATTTGTAGCATCATCTGTTTACATAATATACAAGCTAAATCTAGCTAAAGCTTTAGGAAACTGACTCTAACTCTGTCATGAGCTATAATTATTTTTCAGGTTGCCATCCTGTCATGAATATGCATCTAAATCAATCAATCAAAAAGTCTTCAGCAGTGACCTCATTTAGGATCCTAGTTGCCTGTGGATTTGTATAATGTATAATTAGAATTTAATTAAAAATTGATTATATAAATAATATGTTTAATTTATCATTTCAAAATCTTTTCATAAAGAATGTAGTACAAACTGTAGTGACTGAAGTGAGATGATTCAGACACGCAAATAAACTGAATCTTGCAAACTCTGTATCACTTCAATTATTCAGAACAAAAACAAAGCAGAGGGAGTTCGCCCAGACAAACAATGGAGATAAATGATAGGTTTTAAGATACACGTATTCCCAGCTCGTTCACGCTGCACCTCTCCATCCACTGAATACAGATTTTTACTTCTACGATATCGATGCATGGTGCAGTCTGGACGCGGTCTGGTTGAGGTTAGGCAACTATGACACTTTGTTGAGGTTCAGGGAAGATCATGGCGATTAAATATTAAGAGCTCTGACTCGACCACAGGCCTGAGACATGCAAGATGTGCCTCCCGTGTAGAAGGTGGAATAAATCAGGAAAATTAAAAAAAAAAAAAAAGGAGGTGCTTAAATTGATTGTCTGTTTTTTTTCTTTCCAGTTTACTGTAGACAACCCTTTTCTCCAGACAGGTGGCTTTAGTAAGCTATTACTTCTGTAGCTTGAGCCAAACGCTGACCTTTAATAATGCCGCTCAGTTTTCAGTGCCACAGACTTCCCCTGTGAGTTACTCACCTCTTTATACCGACGTGTCACATCTCGAGATGGATGTTTGCGGCAGCATATTCATCCTCACTGAATAAATCCTTCAGATGTCAACACACCCAAGGACAGGGACTCCCTGAAGTTATGAGCCGTCCTTCTTCTGAAGTAATGTTTGCAGCTCTTGTGAGAATAGCTGCCAGCGTCTTCCCTCTCCCCAACAGACTGGTAATTTAGACATAAAACGCAATCTGTAGCGACATTTTGAAGAGACAAAATTTGAATGTGTTTGACTTTGAAAATATTTGCTTCACTGGCAGCCGCTCAAAGTGAAACCGAGGGCACACGTTTGAGAGGCAAATTTCTTTCTTTCAGGATTTGTTTTGTAAATAATTGTGGGTTAGGTTAGGGTTAATTCAGGGAAACTGCTACACTGTGGTAGTGTTGTAGCTTAAAAAAATTCAACTGTCTGTTAATTCTGATGAATTCTCAGAGGTTATAGTTCAACAGAGAATAGTCTGTACTGCTATTCTTTAGTAGTACTATATTAAAGATTTCCCACCATTTTTAATTCAAAATATATTCATTTAGATAGATGCATTTTTCTCTGAGATTTTTGTGTCCTCATGGCCCTGTGTTTGTAAAAACACTGCAATCTCAGTTGACCCTAAGGTAGATAAAGCACGTTAAAATACCTTCTGGGGTGGGTTTCCAGTGGATAAAATGTGGCAAGATGCCCTCCAGAGGGCCCTTAATGGGACAAAATGTGGCAAAACGCCTTCTACGGTGCCCTTCCAGCAGATAAAACATGATAAAGTGCACTTCCAGGGGGTAAAATGTGATAAAGTTTCCTCTAGAATGCCCTTTAGTCGACAAAATGTAGTAAACAGAGTGCTCTTGAGTGGATAAAATATGGTAAAGTGCAATCTATGATTCCCTTGCAGTGAATAAAAAAATAATATAACTATTTTAATCTAAACCCAGTGCCCTTTCCATCTTTTTCTCCACCACCCTTCAGTCCGTCACTGCTCATGGGAGACAGGGCTGTGGTTTCCTCAGACTCATTTATTTACAAAAGCTGTTTGTTCCTGAGTCCTGTTACCTTTTCAGATCTCCGACTGCCTCCGACGAGCTCCGGTATGTGCCTGCAGACAGAACATAATCCAGGTCAAACAGAAGAGGAGGAGGAAGACAAAATGAATCACTGCTGCTAATACAGCGGAGGACGGTGGAGCAGGATCTTCGGTGACAATCTCTTTTCTCTAACAATGTAACCGCCGCCCATGAGGGCCCGGGTTGTCAGGCTGTTGAGGACATTTGACAGACTGCTGGTGAGAGGTGTTTTCATTGCTGAAGGCAAAGTTTCTGTTACCTTACATTTACATTGTCCTGCAGACAGTTTGCAGGGAAATTATGGTTCAATTCTGCACAGCCTTGTTGGCAAAGTAGGAATGTGACTGAAACATTGCAGCACTGCTAGAGTAAAGTAATAGAATACCTCCATGTTTGTATTTACTTTCATTCTAATCTATAATATCTGTTCAGATCTGTAGTACCTCATAACTTTCAAGTATTATTTGGCATAATTTACCAGAATAAAGACAATGTACCTTAATGTGTTACTAATTACAGTATTGTTTGTATAATAATAATAATAATAATAACAATAATAATAATAATAATAATAATAATAATAATAATAATAATAATAATAATAATAAACTTTATTTATATAGTGCCTTTCAAGGCCAGAGTTACAAGGTGCTTCACAAGTTAAAACAGAAAATAAAACACAGTTTAATTGCACATCATATGCAGAAAATGCAATAATGGTGACAGGCAAACAAGATATAAAAGAACAACGTTAAAATATTACATAGTTTTTACATAAACATTTACATAAAACATGATAAAAATGCTAATCTGTTCAAGTGGGTTTAAAAAAGCTTTTTAAACTGGAGTACTGATTCAACTGCTTTAATGTGAAGGAGGATGTAGAGTTCTAATGTAAATATTCAAAATTATTATTGTATTTTCCTTAAAACTGCCTTTTTCCTCTCCACTGTCGCCCCGTGCTTCCTCTTGGTGGGAACTATTGAGTCTCTGTAAATAATATTAGAAAGAGTACAGACTGCTGTGGATTAAATGTTCCCTAAGACAACTCCTGCTGTGATTAATTGTGGCTATATATATATATATATATATAAAACTGACTTGACTTACATGTTTGAGTCCTGCAGAAATGGCAGCATTTTCTGTATGACAGCCAGCCCTTCAATTAGAAAGAAACCTGTCTGTCTGTCTGTCTGTCTGTCTGTCTGACCTCGACGTCACCGAGCAGTCTCACTTGAATTCCTCTGGGCTTTACAGCCTCCAGTAATGCCAGGCGTTTTACCTTGGTGTGGGCAGGCGATGATGACATTCACAGGCTTTATTGCACCATAAACAACATCCACTTCTTACATTTCCTCCACAAAGGATGATAAAGTGTTAATCAGAGAACATAAAATGGCTTTTAATTTAGCCCGCAAGACGTCACAAACTGTAGAACGTGGTGACATTCAGGAAACACGAGCAACAATCATAAAAGCGTGCCAACTTCGACAGAAGATGTCTTATTTATCATCATTTTAGAGATATGAAGAGATTGTTAATTGAATGTTCGATTCTATTGTGGGGAAAACAGTATGTTTGTCATGATAAATGTTTTATTATGAATGAAACAATGAATGGTTTCACCACAATGACACCAGCATGCCATTAAGTTTTTCATACCAGCAGATGAAATGACAAAATATTGAGACAGACAGTGGATTTATTTGTAAGGTTGGTTTGAGTTTAACTTTGACCTGCAAATTCATGCCATTGACCAACAGGAAACTGTCAAAACAGAGAGCCAGAGAGCCCAAAACTGAGGAAGCTATCACACTTTATAAACCATGTGGACTATTTATTTATCTTCCTTTGTCAAATTATAAACTGCCCCCAAAAGATGTGTGGTTTGCAAACAGGTGTGAGTCAGGAGTGTACAGCATAATAGCATCTATTGAACAAACAGCAACTTTATTGTCCAGAGTGAACGAGGTAACTAGCTTTCTAAATCGCAGTTTCCAAGCAAAGCACTGAGTTATAATTTGGCTGACTCACCTGTTTAGTGTGTTAGCAGTTAGCTCAGTATTTCATCAGTTAGCTCTGCAAGCAGTCACTGTGTTACCAAGCACAAACCTCACTGGCTGTTTCCTGTACCCTTTCACCATAAGACTCCCCTTAGAAATATTTATAAATGGTGTATAATTAGGCTATTAATTAGGTTGTAAATACTTTATAAATTATTAATCAGATGGCAGTTATACCTGTCAGCTTAAACAGATATTTTTAAGTAAGTTACTAGCATTTAAAAACCGTCAGCATATCTTACTAGTCAAAACGTTTAACTTGGCATCAAATTAACTCATCAAATTACCAGAGTCATACACTGAAACTTCAGCAATATTGTTTACTTTCAGCATGCACCATTTTAGAGTTTTGTACAAGGTTCTCTTTTGTCCTTTATAGATGGTGGTAAGTTATTAGTAAGATGAATTAGTAGTAAGCACTAAGTGGATCTTGTCAAATAGTGAGCTGAAACTGACGTAAAAACTGTGTTTATAAAGAATTTTATTAACCTTTTTTTTAGCCCTTTTATGATATAGTATTGTTTTAAGGTAATATACCCATTTTTGGCCCTTTACACTCACACAATACACCCTCAGTTATGGTGCAATACTTTTAAAAAAGAGGCAGGACCTTGAGAAAACTAAAAGCAGTGTTTTAATTTGTCACACGACTCTCTGGAGGTCAGGGTGAATCCCTTTTTTGCAGCCCTCCTCACATGGTTCAGCTCCATCATCTCTTGCCTCAAAAATGGCCTTAAAACATCTTTTTTTTCATTTCAAAATCTAAAAAAAAAACAGATTCTCAATATTAAAGTTAAGTTTATTTTTTATGAATGCACTTTATTTGATAAGTAAGAAATGGAAAACTGTTAAAATATAAATGTTGCCCTGAAGTAACACCGTACCATTATGGAGTCCCACCATGACATTTTTTGAAATTGTGTATTTAGGTTTAAACTGTCCAGCCAATAATTAGACAGGGTGTAAAATGTACTGACGGCTATTTTATTTAATTTTAACTCATAAACAGTGAGCCAAACATGGCAGCAACATAACAAATGGTTGCAACACACCGTATGTCAGCAAAGATGCACACCAAAAAACTGAAAACAAAACTGAACAATGTAATGTAACACAAATGATCAAACACATCATCTTATTTATGGAGGGTTATGAACATTTGGTTTGAAGTTTGCTGAAATATGTTTACACTCTTCAACACATTCATTCTAAAAGGCTGTTCCACAACGGAACAACGTTGCCTGAGGACAACGTCCAAACAAACACACTTTAGTTTATTTTAATCTTTTTTTAATTATTTCGAATGGCATAAATTTTAAATTGGTAAAGCCATTAAAAGTTTTCCATTGCTCTTGTAATACATCTTGTTCAAATTTTAAACAATTACTCTTTTTTTTTTTTCATTCTTTAACATTATGGTTCAGTGTTGCTTTAAGATAAAGCCCCCTAAAAAAACTGTCTTTAAATAATGTTTACCATTTTATCCAAACAAAAACAAAACATTACAAATATTTTTAGCACCTGGAATCATAATTGCGTATCATAGAGGGATAAGGGTAGTCTTATTTTAAGTGGTGTTGCTGTTTCCATCGAACTGTTATGCAGACCCTGGGAAAACATGAATTAAAATGTATTTTTGGCATGAAAATTATTGCAGCCCTCAACAAAGAATGTAGTTATGCTGACAAATAAAGATTCCAATGAGGTATTTTTATAATGTGTTAAAGAGTTGAAATAATGTCTTGTTTTCAATGAAATGCATGCTTGTGGTTTTGTTTTGTCTTTGATGAAAGCTTTATCGTGTATTTATCCAGTCTGTCCTCTATTATAGCCAGTTTCATGAAGGCTTAAACGTTTTTGGAGTGAACTGTTGTGCCTGGGTGGATTTGTTTGTATGTGTGGGTGCATATGGAGAAATGAGTGGAGAATGGCCAGCTATGTTTGAAAATGATTAAAATATCCTGCCACTTATCAGGATTTAACCATGCCTGCAGTTTATTATGTGGCAAAATTGAAAATTCTGTTGAAACCGTCTTAAGTTGTGATTTAATGGAATTTGATTTTACTGCACGTCTTGGCAGAATGCAGAATTCATTCTCAAGTGGCTCTATATTTGACCATAATACACTCCTTAGATGAGGGCTCTGTACTCGCCAAATGGACATAGAGCCAAATTGTCTCTGGTGCCTTGGAGAGAGAAAGGCGGCATTGTTGTTCATCTCGCCTCCTCCAGTGTAAGGCTCTGGGTCTGTTCCACGGATGGATGCTGTGCTTTTCTCTTCACACTCCGCCATGACTGAGAGCTTAAATAAAGAAATACGCGCAGGAGGTTTTGCAGGAAAAAAAAAAAATCTTTTTTTTCTATCTACATGTGCACTCAAATTAAATCATTCAAATGGGTTTCTATAGCCATTCACCTGTTCAGTCATTCGAGAAACATGAATGAGCTTCCGATCTTATTATGCAGCAAAGACAGCAGTTTTTTGAAAGGGCCGTGATGTAGCTTGATTACCTCAACTGCTACGTGAGCATTAATGTAAACTGTAATTTCCTTCATTCAATTATCCCACACTAAATTGCTGCTGCAGTTTTGTAAACTTGATGACACTGTAACCTTATGCTTAGCAATCTGTGTCCATTCAGAAACTGAAATGATACGTCTTGCACCAAAATTGGCATGGAGTAAGATGGAGAGAAATGTTGATCCAAACTGGACAGTACAGTGTAATTTTTGGCATTCAAAAATTACACTAACATTTCCCTATCGAGGCGAGGCAAGTTTATTTGAAAATGCTTCCAAAAGAGAGGCAATGGACCTTTTTCACGGCAGCCATATTGAGATAAAACAGTAGGGTAAACATAGCTGCTACTGATGATGCTAATTAAAGCTCTAATACAAAACATTTTCACATTAAAATGTCTAAAAACGCTTGACATGTGTTACATATTTTGTTGAGTTGTGTGTTTATCATTATCTCAAATGTTTCCAACAATGTTCAAACGCAGAGAAATCAATCATTTATTCAAGGTTAAAGTCCATTTCCTCTTAGCCATTGCTAGCTAGTTGCCAGCTGCTATAACTTCCTCACAAAGACTTTTTTTAGTTTCCTTGGAAAACCTGGGATACATCAAACATGAATAAAATGGCTTATCTGCTCCTGCTCTCCTTTCCTCTGCCTCATTTAGGAATAACGGTACATGTATTAAATGTATTTTATTAGTATTTTATTGTAGCTAGCTAGCACCCAGTAGCCGGTGTGGGGCATAGCTTTGTTGGTCATTTGAAAGTGAGGATAACAACTCCCATGATCCCATGCTGCTTCACACCACCATCAAATTACATCTTTTGTTACTGTTTTAATCTGAGAGACTTTCAGTGGCAGAGCTCACATATTGTGTGTTTAAGGTCCTGTTCCTTAGTGTATCAGAGCCTTTCCAGTGAGCCAACATGCACAATAGCAGCACCTGAATGCAGCAGGACCTTAATTAGTATCACGTCAAAGTGGCGCCTGTGAAAAAGGTCTATTCAAAGTCCTATATGTAAGGAGAAGAAATGCATTCAAGCAGCGCAATACAGGAGAACTTTGTGTTGTCATATATACTATACGTGATAATTAAAGCAGGAGGGTTGTCGGCCACCATCACAATAATCTGTTCAAAGTGCTTCTAGGGGGAAAAGGTCCATCTAAATAATGATGAGGTCAAGATTGTTTGCTAACTAACAGCCCACGAGCGGCAGATGAATCATTCCCCTGACTTCAGAAACAGTGCAGCTGCAGCTGATTGGTCTGTAAGGAGAGAGCAACTGCTCCTTTAGACTGAAGGGAAGAAAAGACTAATAGGACAAATAATGAACCTTGTGGCAAAACTGTTTGTTTTAACTCCTCTTTGCAAGGTCAAGAATGAACTGAGAACCTCAGCTTTTTTTTAAAGTTTCCCTCCATGCTTTTACATAGGCTACACATACTCTGCTATGATTAATATTTTGTTTAACCTGATTTTCCCACATAAAAGTATGAATGCTACATTGACCGGGGGGGTTGTTTATTATGCTATTTGCTCAGTTTCAGTTCAGCATCTGCCCTTTTCTGGTTTTGGATGTGCATGCAGACATTTTTACTCATTCTCAACAATATTGGATGTCAGCTTGGAATAAAACCTGCATGGACATAGATTGATGAAATGTGATTAATCATTTTTCATTTTCTTTAATTAAATCTGATGAATTGATTAGCACATGGTAGTAAATAATCAATCTGTCCAGATCCTACTTGCTGACCACATGTGTCCCATGGGCCGAGAAGGGTTCTCGTCTCTTTGACCTTGGACAGAAAACACATAGAGAATATATTGATATTTAGCAGGTTTAGCATGTTTACTATGTTCATTTTAGTGTAGAATATTAGCATGCTAACATTTGCTGATTAGCACAAAAACAAAGTACAGCTGAGGCTGATGGGAATGTTATTATTTTTGTACTCAGTCATAAACCAGAGTTTTAGGGTGTGTTAGGGTCACCAAACTTATTAGGTACAAGTCACCCAGATTGGAAGATGAATGAGTGTACAAAATTTCATTGCAATCCATCTAATAGTTGTCAAGACATTTCACTCAAAACCGCATATGTCATCATCTTGGTAGAGCTGGAGGAAAAGTCAGGGATCAAATAAACTTACATGCAGACCATGATTTAAATTATCTGGACCCTGGATCAAAATAGCAAAACAGCATTGAAGTTACCATGAAATGGCTAACAGAGTGCTTATTGCTAACACGTTTCCCAGCCACACCGGGACCGACACCAATGAAGGCCAGTTTGATGGCAGGGAATAGGCTACAGTACCAGTGTGGCTGCACTTTCAGCCAGTAACGGCTAGCTAACATACTTTAGCAACAAGTAAAGCTATCTGTCCATCAAGAAACTCTGTAAACAACCTTGGTACTTCCTTTCCCTGTTGGTCTCTGAGGTTGTAAAGCACCTGGAGGCTGCTGAGTCCGGCTCTGTTTCGGCACATAACAGTTACGATTAGCTACTTAAGCTACAAGTTGGCCAAAGCTATCTGTCCATTAGGAACACTCTATAATTAAATAACTGGAAGTTAAAGCTGAGCAGCTGGAACATTTTTTCGCCATAAAATATGATCTAGTTTCACCCAAATCAATCAACTAATTTACAAAGTTGTTCTTCTGTACAGTGAGGCCTGGTCCCCAGAAAAACAACAGTCTCCTCTAGTGGACAGACATATTCTCCTTTCATTCTATGCTTTGTTATGAGCAATAAAGCATTTTATTGGATATAAACTTTGTGTATGCCTGGGTGCAAACTGAGTCATCAACAGTTGTTAATCGTTTTACATAAAAAATGTTGTCTTCCACTTCCACTCAAGAATAACAATAATTGCTCTGTACAATCATGAAAAGACACTTGATTGTATTCAGCGCAGGGCGGCGAAAACTACAGAGCAGGATGTGTGTGGGGTGACACTTCTTTAAGCATTTATTCATGATAGTGATCTAATGGTCTGCGGGTTGGGAGGGAGGGGCGGGACCTTCTGGGTGCTTTGTGACCTGAACATGTCTTCCTGATAAACTGTCAAGGGGTTCAGCTGAACTATCTACATTCAGCAGAGCTAAGTGATGCTGGCGGGATGGCCACGCTATCATCATTCATCACCAACAAGCTGGTCTGCGATCCATATTTGTTTGTCAGCGATGCATTTATTCTCTGTGGATGAAATCATATTTTAATCTATTCTGTAGACGCTATGCTCTTAAGTTTGGATGATGAAAATCATGTATTGGCCACTGCTTAAATATAGCCGACCCAGAAAATAGAGACACAAACAGGACTCGCAGCAGTTTGTTATCAAAGCAAAGACGAGCTTATTTTCTTCCCCCTGAACATTTCCATTAAACGCATTTGTCCTCTGCACCGAAAATACACCACTAATAGCAGTTCGATTGCCTGTTCTCATCTAATTTTCACCATCACCACGTTATTTCAAGAACCACACTGACCTTTAGGACCATATTGCCCACAATTATAGGCATTTTCCATGAACAAAGTATACCAAGCGATATAGAAAAAGAACCTGCTCAAACATGAGAGTTGGCATTTGAGTCAACGGAAAGTGGAGAAAATCAGTTTACACTTAATGTTAACATAATGCGATATACTGTCTAATGTGACTCTTATGTAGACTACACAGGAAGGCAATGTAATCCTACTCAACCCACATAACTCAATGTGTTTCAAAGACATTCCTATTAAAACATCTACATAGAGACGAGCAGTTGTTTTTGAGATTTTCACATTTACAAAAACAATTTAAGAATTTATTTCTGCCACTTGGAGGAAAATCAAAGGACTCAAAACATAAGTTCATAAAACATAAAACATTGCTATATTTGAAAATGCACTTCATGCTGTTACTCCACTACAATTCATGGGGTTTAATTAAACAGCTATAATTACTAGTAACTTTACAAATTAAGATTTTGACTACTTGTATGGTTAAAAAAACCCACACAGAATGAACAGCTGGCTCTACCTACAGAGAATTTTAGTGTCTTTTAGCAAATTTTTTTGGATGTATGGCAACTTTACTGTTGATTCACTCAACTCACTCATTACTGCTGCTTTCACTTGCAGGAGGCAGCCGTTTCCACTGAACAAGCTGGGATAAAAATTCTGTACGCTACCTGACAGCACCAGCAAATAGCAGACGAAGTTTGCAGTGGAGACCAAAGTTGAGACTAAAGCACAAAAAAGGAGCGTGATTATTGGATTTTTATTCAACAGGTCACCAAAGACATGACTCCAAATTAATGTGAACGTTGCTCCGCATCTGCTGGATGTGCAAATGCTAACTTGTTAGCCACATCAGATTAAAAAGGAATAATATAGAGTGCACCCTGGTAGCTCACATATAGATATATGAGGTGATTATATGCCAGTGTTGAGTTTATAGCTTGTTGAGCTGCTCTTAACCAGCTAAAAAATATCACCTGTTGTCAATGTAGGATTTATACTTGTAATAGTGTACTTTTACAGTATCTCTTCACTACTTTTACTTCTTTGAAGGTCCACTGTGTACAGTTCAGGGGGATTTATTGGCAGAATATTTGAGAATAGTTGCATGGACAAACCAAACACTGACTCTACATTTGGCATTTCTTGTTTTTCATGAGTTTCACAGCTACCTTAGGTTCTACCTTCTGCTTGGAAGGGGAGGGTGAGGCCAGTTGGTTGCAATCTCCAACCTCACTGCTAGATATTACTAAATCCTTCTCACTGGTCCTTTAAAACATCTACTCCCTCAGCTAATATAAATATAAATTTTTTATCACGTTTTGTTTGGTAGGCAACTCAACACACACTATTATTAAGTATTTTTATATTGTTGTTGCTTCTAGTTCTTCCTCACCCACGCTGGTGTTTTCACTGACTGATCTGAATCCATGTTAAAGATGTTTACCTTCACTGAAACTGTCCCTCCAGAGCTTTCTGTCATGTGTGTCCCTTTCTCAGTTTGAGGAAAGATTTCTAGTGGTGCTGTCACCGCATACAAACAGCACACGTACAGATAATAGGTACACAAAAAGAGAAGAGATCTAAGATGTTTTGTGTTGATCTCTTGGGTGCTGATTACTGGATCTACACGGCTTCACTCTAAAGCATGCTCCGGTGTGTGATTGTGGAAAGTAAGACTTTATGTGACAACGCAGAGCTGCTTAACTCATACACCTGAAAGCCACAGGAATCCTGTGGAATCCTGCTGCGAGAAGCGGAGGGTGAGTCAACATCAAGCCAGTAACTTCCATTTATCACACACTGAGTTTCCCTCGCTGTTTATCCATCTGTTTTCGAAGAAGCCAAAGCAAATGAGTTGGAGCATGTTGAAAACACTGAGGCCAGTTCCACTCCATGGATTCTTTTAGGCCTAAATAAGCCTGGACATGCCCCTGTTCCAATAATGATGTCCTTGTTTCGTAATTTGTTGTATCCCTGTGCACGGACACAGAACCTGTAATCTCAAAGGGCTGCCGGCCTGAAGAATATGATGAATATTGCATGGCTTGTTTGGAGAGGCCTTTTAGGAGGTAATTGTTCCAGCAAAACAACTAATACATCTGCTTAAATCTGAGACATCCTTTTAAGGTATTCAGAGCATGCAAAAGCCCATCACTAATGCATTAATAATTATCTCACTTCACACAGTGCTACTGTCTCAATTTGCTGTGCAACACTGCAGAATTTCCAGCCTCTCTATCTCTTCAGGAAAGCAAACATTAATTTGTATTTTTCTCATTTACGCTGTGGATATGTATGCTGCAGCCGATAAGAAAGCATTAATGAATTATTGTCCTTTTTGAAGTAACTGTCAGAGCAAAATGGCACTTAAACATGCAAAACTGGTAACTTTTTTCTCATTGAAAATCAACATGTCTCCAACCCCAGCAATTACTCACTATTATTATGAAGTCATGGCCAATGTGAGCCTGGCTCAGTGCAACACAATAACAAGAAACCAACATCCAAATGGACACCGTGGAATTATAGACCCTTTTAGTGCTGACATCATTATTACATCACTGTCAGCTGGTGAAAAACTGGAGGCAAACACAAATCACCTCAAAGTAGGAGGCAAGATAACCAAGAAGAAATATCATCTTGCTGTGTGGTTGGGTGCTTGAATCGAAGTAGTAATGGCTCAGAACTGAAGTTTTACTGCATATCAGCTGCCACTGCTGTCAAAAAAACCCTACAACTATGATTAACCACTAAAGAATGATATATGTGTGCAAAAAAATAAACAAAATTAGCTCATAAAATGTTACAAAATCAAGTTTCCTTATTAAACAGAAAAATACAACTATTAATTTACCAAAGATTAGCTCTATTAATTGGCTTGTTAATTTAGTAAAACACTATTCATTTGAACTCCACATACAGAAACTAAATAATCCTCTCCCTCGTCCTCTGGCTCAGTGGGTTAATTTGAACTTTTTTAAGTAACAGTTGAGGTCCTGGAGTGTGAGTGACCGTATATATTCAGAAGAGCTCGTATTTTCTTCAGCCGCCATTAAGAAACATGAGAACACAACTTGCTAGCTAGTGTTTGCTAATTTTTTAGGGAAATGTTTGCCTCCACTTAAGCTCTGCTCACTAAAATCATTAAGTTTACCAACATTAAAAGGTTCTGTAGGGTTATGTAGAAAACTCTAACTTAGTTGTATAAGTTTCTAACTGTGAGCCAATCAGCACCTTGAAGGCTCTCAAGGGGACCAATCAGGTTCTGCTTCTGTGTCACGTCGCTACACTGTTCAGTGACATGGGGAAGCAAATGAGGAGAGAAGACAAGGAACATGACAATGTCACACAATGCGATGTGAATAAGAAACCTTAAGATGTAGGTTTTTATTGATGGTCTTGTGACGGACAGCAGCACAAATGACAGGCTAATGTTCGTCTAGTAAGCAGCTAATGCTAACATTAAGAGACAAGCGCTATTTTATGTCATTTTATTTTGCAATTTTTATTTTGCATTTTATTTTTGTCTGTGTTTGGAGTAGAGGCTGAAGACTAATAGACCCATCCTTAAGTGTTTGGCTCTTAATGTTGGCATTAGCGGCCCACGAAAGCTAGAATTAGCTGGCCACTGTGGCAGCTAACAGTGACAATAAACTACTCAGCTCAGCAGGGTCTAAAGCAATTTTAAAAAGACAAGAAACTTGAAAACATGTTACTGATGCTTTGCCTGTTTTCTTATAGGTCTTTAAAAAGTCTTAAAATGTCTTAAATTTTCTTTAATATTAATGGTGGGGGGCAGTATACTAATCCAATTCACTTTTGATCAAATTCAGCAAATATCTCCTTACAGTCCTCTAGTTCCCTTTTTTTGTGTGCATGTTGGAAAAAACAGATGTCTCTAAACTCTTATAAGCTCTGTAAAAATAAAGTGGCTCGCACGCCCGGGCAAACAGCGACAGGTCTCATTTGTGCGGGTGCACAGGACAAGGAGGAAGGGAAGAGGGAGCAAAAAGGGCAGTAAATCTTCGTAAGGAGCACTGAAGGAGGATTTGTTTGGCGAGTTCAAATTCAAAAAATCTTTCTCCAGAATCGAATTCTCTGCCTTTAAGCCACAAACATCATTAATTAGTCTCCATTTGAATTACTGGGCTCTGAACTAGAGCTTCCATCTAAGTTTTCTTTCTTTTCTTCCCAAAATAAGACAAATTTTGGTGCATCAGAATCAATGTAAAACAAAACCTCATAATTGTCAACAACACTAATTGTGTGGTTTGAAACAAATTATGAGTACACTGTTTGTGTTCCTTGAAAATCGCTGCTTCTTTTAATGTCTTTTTTGTTTGTTTTTGCTATTTGGAATTCAAAACTTTGAAGCTCAATATATCAAAACTGCTCAGAACACAGTTAGAACGTTATCACTCCAAAGTGGCAGAAAGAAATAGAAAATTTACACAAATAACTAAATAAAACTAGCTATGTAGTTTTTGAACTTTGTTAAAAGTGGTAAGTCTGTTCAGCACATTCAGCAGATAACGTTGAAGTTTTACTGCGACATTTTTCCACCCAGAAGGAGCATTAGATTTGTTGATAATGTAATAAAGCTGGCAGTTCTGCCGCATTGTTCCAAAGATGTACAGTATCTGTGTGAAGGGCCCTCTTGGTGTCGAGCATAAAAACAAACTGGAGTGGATGTGAGTCATCTGTGTTAAGTACAGTACAAATATCTCCGAAAATGACCCACATGGGTATAAATCAGTGCGACTGTCGCTCTGCAACGGCCCACTCCTGCCTCCCCTGCAGGGCTCCCACTCACCATCACGACACCGCGGGGGTCGTAACAGACCGGTCCTGGTGGGAAATTAACCGTCCACTGCACTGAAGGGAAGGCACCACAATGATGTTTACTTCAAGATGGTGAACAGTGTGTACTCTCCAGTATGCGTTTTAAAAAAAAAGACATTCTGGATAGACTTAAAAGCACATATCTGCTCAGACATTAATTACACTTATTTTGTATATTTAAGGTATCAGAAAACTCGCTGGTTACCTATAACAAGATAAATATGTAGATACATGGGTAAACAACAAAAAGTTAGGGAATATTATATTGTGTTATACTGTATACTTCCCATATATGTGAGGTATTGTGGTAGCTGTGTATTTAATTGACCCGTCGCTGAGCCCTGCTTCCAAACAGCAACATTTCTCTCCATGTTGAAGGTGTGAAGGAGGCTCTGAGAAGAGTGATGCTCTTGTGTCATGAGTCTGGACGGTGGTGTCTTTTTTGTAGTCTCTCAAAAACGTGAAACACAAGAGCACACGTGTGGGAAATGGATTAAACTCTGTCTTCACCCGCTCTAACTGCAGTAACTTTACCTCCAGACAAACTCGTCACATACCACAGCATGTGCATTTGTTCTGCGGGGGTCTGAGGAGGAGGACGTGGGCTGATGCAGAATCGAAGTGGGTCGACGACGATGCGTCTCACTCTGGCTCGCTGTCTCAGGTCTGAGCTGGGTTGGCTGAGGTCTTGTTCCAGCTGTCTTCTGCGACTGCGGTCCGGCTAGTCTGGCTGGGTGACCCGTCACTAATCGAGTCCCTGCGCTGTCTGTTCGCATTAACATTATATAATGTAAGCAGCTGTTAGGTAACTTACACTTTCACAGGGTTCTTGTTTTAAAATGTGTCAGACGGAAACATTTAAATGTCAGCTGGAGACTCACCTGTCGTTATTTTAGCCGCCTAAATCCACCGTCGTCAGCTAGAAATGAGAAGCTGCTTTTGTTTATGTCTTTAAGGATTCAAAGGCAGCATGTTTCAACTATTACTCACAATTTCAGTGTTAAATCTGCCACCGTTATCACTGTTAACTGCAAACATGCAGTCCGAGAATGGAAAGTTTGGCAGGCGTAGCAACAGTGACTAAGGAGGGCGGGGCTTAGGGAATGGTCTATTACATATTTTAATTAGGTCTACATATGACAGCTCAAGCAAGTAAATTAGCAATAGCTGTAAACTCTCTGCAGTGCATCATTTGCATGCACTATATTGGAACTGTGCTAAATGGCATAATCTCTATAAAAAATGTATAAGAGGGACTTACAAGTATTTTTTTTTAATATTGACTACCTATTTAATAATTAGGACAAATAATATGCTTGGAAAAGTAACAAACATGAAAATTTGCACTTAAGTTATGACACAATTTTCTGTATATACTTGAAACTGCATTTGCTTTAGGAAGCTACATTATAAATGAGTTCATTTTGTAAAAATATGGAGTAAGTCTACTTTTTTTGGTGCATAAATAGCATCTTGAGTGAAATTTTGCTACATTGGAGTTTTTAAAATATACAGTATAATATTCAGTGTTAACATGCTGTAATGCATCATTGGGATCCAATGTGGGATCTGTCTCACATTCAACAGTCTTGTTATATGATCAGATCATGAACAATTAACTCAGAAATAAACTTTATTAAGGTTTATTGGACAAATTATATTATAAAGAAGAGTGTGGTGAGCTATTCAACATTTTGTTTTGTTTTGTTTTTTTTTTCTTAAAAAGCATGTATGAGTAATTCTAGACAAGGTAAATGAGTGCTACTTTTTAGTGACAGTGTTCTACCATCAGAACACATCATTTTCACTGTAATTTCAGGGGGAAAAAGGAAAAACATTTCAACTTATTCTTGTTTGCAAGAGTAAGAAATAATTTCACATGTGACTTGTGGCATTAAAAATTATATTTGTCACTTAAGTTTATTTTTAAGTTTTTAGTTTAGTTTACTTTTGTTGTGTTTTGGTTTGTTTTAGCCTTGTTTCAGCTTTAGCCATACAGACTAATTCATCTGCAGTTCCTGACAGGTTGATGGGATATAAAAACATTAAAAGATAACATACAAGAGCACAGAAACACAGACAAAAGTGAATCTTGATCAAAGATTTGTTTTCTAAAGTTTGTCCACTGTCTTCCAATGCCTCTAAGTGTACAGTATTAGACTATTTACCCTTTCACCGCATAAAACAGCTCCAGTTATCTCTGTGTTCATTATCTTTTCAAATGCACAAAGGAAATAATGAGTCCTGACAAAGATGCCAAACTGTTACTGAATTTAGATCATTTCTGGCATCAATTACCAACATGCAAATCTAAAATAAGTTTTTAATTGACACAGAGAAATTTGGCCCAGATTATGTGAGGCTCCTTGTCATAACTACTATCTACTTGTTTAATTAAAGCTACTACAAGGATCTTTCATAGTTTGTGGATTTTTGAGGTCCCTGCAGACTACAGCAGTAGTGTTTCCACCGCTATAACTGCAAAATATAATGCCAGAAAAATCTCCTCCTGCTTCTTTTTAACTGGCTAACGTAACTTTAGGGAAAATGTAAACATAGACTCTTCCAGTCTGCATGCCAACCTGGTGGCAGGCATTCAGAATAACTGCACAGAAATAGCCAATTTCTCTTGCTGATGGTCTCATTTGCATATGTTGGTCATATAGAGGCATGAGTATTAAACTGAGTTCCCCAGGGCTGTGTGCTCAGCCCCCTCCTTTTCACACTGCACACCCATAACTGCAGCCCCCGACATGGAGAGAATTGAAGCTATTGTGAAGTTTGCAGATGACACCACCATCATCGGCCGGATTTTAAACAACTATGAGCCTTCATATCGGGAGGAAATCAACATTCTTGTAGAGTGGTGTGTAGAAAGCAACCTGCTGCTCAACAGGACATCACACATCTCCTCCCTGCTTAGAAACGGCTGTAGTTCTTAAGGAAACTTAAGAAGGCAAGATTCCTACATGTTCATGTTAACCTCATGCAAACTGGCATGAGATGTCCACAGCCCAGGACAGGAAAACTCTGCACTGGATCATTAAAACTGCCCAGAACATCATCGGTACCCAGTAGAGATGTGCGGATCAGCTCTGATGTCACCCAAAACCACACGTACACATAAATCATCCACCCACCACCCACCTGACCAATTATTTTTTTTGATTTAGAGACCTGTACCTGCACTGTAGAGCTGCTCCTGAGATTCTTCCAGTTGAGCAGTCAGTCAATGTGCATTATGAACACAGGATAATTCAATGTACCCCAGGTTCTAACTGATCTACTACGCACTATGAACATGGAACAATCACTCTTGTAAGGGGTTTAAGGGCATCATAAAGAATGCAGTGATAGAAACATGTGTGACACGTGCTTTTTCTTGAGCTGCTGTTGTTTTATTGTGGATTTTTGTTTAATATGTTTATATATATGTTTGAATATATGTTTTGATTGGCTGCTACCTTGACAAGGTCTTTCTTGTAAAACCAGATTTTCAGTCTCAATTTGACATCCTGATTAAATAAAGGTAAAATAAATAAAAATAAATAACAAAAATGCACAGGGAGGACACTTCAATGAGGAATTATAAATAAGGGGAATCATTAGCTGCATGCTTTTAAAAAATCCTCATGACAACATGCACTGGTGGTTAACTGATGAGAGGGTGAGACGAGTGGTTGGTGAACAAGCTGTATCATTGTACACAGAGCAGTGTGGCTGTACAGCAGGCCATAAACTTTACAATCCAAGTGTAAAAACCATCATAAACTACACAGCTAACTGTGATGAAAGCAGAGAAGATAACCACGGGTGATGTCAGCCACCTTATCCAGGCGCACCCACAGAGCGCACAGGGCAGGTGATGCTTCCTTCTTTATTTGTACCTGTTGTTTCTCTTAAACAAAATAAATAAATAAAATAAAACTCACCCAAAGATGTATAGGATCATATTTTCACTGTTCTAATTCACGGCATGAAGGAGTGCTAAGCATGCAGGGCAGGTGACGCTCTGCAGCGACTGGGGAGAGAAGCTCTGCAGGTCAGCTGATTTTATAACTGAACAGTAGGAGGGCGCACACATTTACTTTCTCTGATTGTGTGAAAATCAGGCATTAAAACGCAACCCTTACAGGTAAAAACACACACATGTAGGCAGATGAAGGAAGTCAGTGTGGCAAGAAAGGACCCCACATCAGGCACATCTACTCTGTGCATTAGTGCCAGTCTGTCTGCCTGATGAAAAATCAAGCTTAAAATGTGTTCACGTTTTACAGAACGTAATTAATATTTTCCTCTCTAATGATATATTTTTTCACCCACCTGACGTCAATCTGATATGTTAATTTTGATCCACAGTTTACCCATTTGCCCGCAGGTATAACTGCAGCCTGTGCATCTCTGTTGCCCAGGTGAGGTACTCGCTGACGATACTCACCCCAGCCACAGCCTGTTCACCCTGCTGCCATCAGGCAGAAGATACAGAAGTTTCGGCTGCTGCACCACCAGACTGAAAAGCAGCTTCTTCCCTCAGGCTGTGAGGCTGCTTAATTTATCCTCAGCATATAAATTAGGTTGTGGTATATTTTGATTTATTTTTTCAATGAATTACAATTAATCAATCAAGTGGGAACTATGTCAAAACCTCATTATACAACCCTGTTGTAAATGAATAAACATACATAATATGCATTTTGTAATTTTTGCTTTTAGGAAATTGTAGTACAAATAAAACTTCATAACTATTTCTCTTTAGTTTTAATTGATTATCTCTCTTATTAATAGGGCCCCTTGACTAACAAGCCAAGTTTTCATAGCAGAAGTTGATGTAGGAACATATTTCTAGGGTAGAGCTCGATGGAGTCTGGTAACCCCTCCACAGCAGAACGCAGCCAAAACCGCCCTCTTTGTACAGTCACCTCCAGGTTAATTAACACATGGAGAAGGAGCCATCTCCCCTGACAGCCACCCTCAGAACAGTCTCCTGCCAAAAGCAGCTGCAGGTGGGCCAACCAGTGAGCACAAACAAATCCTGCCTTTGTAGGTCACATTAATTGCATCCCACTCGAACAGAACATACCAACGCCAGGTGCTGCAACCAGAAGGGTGTGTGAGCGCCGTGGCATCACACAAAAATTCACAGGCATCCTCAGTCATTATTGTTTGTCACTCTCTTTGTATCAAGAGAAATTTTAGCTTGACAGGGTGCCAAAGAAAACCTCCGAGGTAAGACTGCTCAGACAAAAGCAGTTAGAGTCGATTCAGTGTTGTGTGCATTTGCAGTTCACGATTTCTTCTCAACAAAAAAAGGACAAAATAGGTTTATCCTCATTTTTTTGCAGTCAGTATTAGCCTATCCAACAATCAACTGAACCTTGTCTGTCTCCTGTGTGTTTGACCTCGAGGTCATGTCTCATTTTTGATGTGGTGTTATGAACGATGGCCCCTCTCCCCGCACTCCCATGACGATGACCACCGATGCAGTAAATCTCATGCTGGGGAGGTGGGAGTCCCCACAACAGAGCCGGCCAGTCTCCGGGCACCAAGAGAGGAGGAGGAGGAGGAGGAGGAGGAGGAGGAGGAGGAGCGCATGAAGAGGACTCGCTGTGGAAGGTTTCTATCACTACACAGGCAGTTCTTATCACTTGTCCCTTTGATGAGAGGAGAGCGGGGGGAGATAATGTCTGAAGGTCAACTCTCAGCGCCGAGCAGGAGCCTGATAAGGACTGAGCTAATACTGAGTAAGAGAAACCTTCCAGTCCTGACCAACAACCAACAACTAAAGCACTCAGAAAGAGATAGAAAAGCTTCTCTGAACACAGCTGTACACTGTTTCTAATGTTAAGATAAGCAGCTATTGTGTGGATAAAACTACTGGACCTGGTGTTTATGTTGACTGACATTTGAGACCTGACATTGCGAGGAAACGTGCTGTCAACTACTGTGGTTTGCTGCACACCAACATTCAGTTTTCACCTAAAACAGGACATTCTGTTTACTGTTCAACGCTGCAAAAATAAGACCGTTTTTTTTACCACATGCTGCAGAAAAACTGGTACAAGTTGTAGATGTTGTAGTTTGTCAACCTCTAGATTAGATTATTGTAATCTCCTGTTTTATGGTCTCCATTGTAAACTTCAGTATGTCAAAAACTATTGCTGTGCTATTCTCACATATCTCTCTACATCAACATATAACTCCAATTTTATTTAGATTACACAGCTTCCTGTTCACTCTTGCATTGACTAGAAAACCCTCATGTTAACCTACAAAGCATTTTATGGTCTTGCGCCCCATTACCTATGTGATCTCATTTAGACGTACACCCCCCCCCCACGCCCACTACGCTCTGGTACCCTTTCTCCATCAGCCCCGCTCTGTTTTTCTCTCTGTTTTTGTGACACCGTCTGCATCTTTGTTTTATTATTATGTGCTTTTAATACCTAACATTGACATTTTGCATCATCTTCTGTTGGCACTTTGGCTCTAGAAAAGCGCTTTAGAAAAAAAGCGTATTGTTATTAAATGTATTATTAATCACTTAAAACACAGCACACAGTCAGAACGCCTCTCTGCTGCAGGTTCTCACCGCCGCTAAAGTGAGAGAAGATCTGTGAAAACAGGAGACGCTGAAGCCTCCTGTCCAGGAAGAGTGACCTCCTCACAGAGTAATATTTAGGCAGCTGTTCAGTTCCCACAGTCATGAGTGTACTGACCAAACCCTTTTATAATGACAAAGTCTGTTTTCTTAAGTTGTCTGTAAATTAATTTCCTAAATTTCCCATGGAAACATTTTATATTGGCTTATTGCCTTTGCCATTGTCAATAGTTATGATGAACTATACAGTCACAGGTACACTGTATTGTCAGATATGTAATTAAATTCCCCATTTCTTTAAAACACGCAGAGCCTACACACAATGGTAAATCCACCAGAACCAATCAATTGTTATAAAGAAAATAAGCCAGTTATTCGGTACTTATTGTATCCATATTCAAAGATGTGGGCTGTTCTCCAGTGATAACAGATAGTGGTGGAATAATATTATCTCTCCCCTTTGTATTTGAATTTAAATTTATTTGAATCACAATGGAATGTACGATATGCCATTTCTAAAAGATATAAAGAACATTTCAAAACATTCGGATTTGTGTTTGTTAGCCGCCGCATCTAATTTATGCGCACAACTCAATGAATTACTGAACTATTTTTTTTTAAATGGCTGATGCTTCAATCCATCTGTCACTCACTTTTGTATTTGCAGCAACACATTTCTATCAATCATGCTTTTCTTTTCTTTTTACAGGGCCTGAAATGCTTTCAAGCCAAACAATTGCGAATTTAATTAAGCTCATGTTATCATATTTCTTTTAATGTTGTCTTTTTTCCTCGCACTCTTCCCGTTGCAATTGCGGTAGCCATCTGCTGTGGCGGCTAATGATCAGTGTACTAAGTTCCCACAGAGAAAAACTTCTAGACAGTGTTGACACTAAAGTAACTGAAACAATAACAACAATTAGGAGCTAATTCCCATATGGTGCTCCTAATGCTACAGTTCATGTCCCACATCCAAAGATATCACCTTAAGTTTGGATTTGACACCAAATACTTTGACACGAGTGAATGGACTGTTCTCTTTGGGTGCAGGACATGGAGGTCATTGCCTCTGTAGAGCACAAAGCAACCCAACACACTGTGTGTTTTAAGGAGAAGTTCAAATAATTAAATACACATTATATGTCAGTCATTACCCTAACTCAGGGCTATTGGTGGAATCCAACAAAGTCCAGCCCTCCATACGAAAAAGAACAATGGAACGCCACTCAAAGTCCAGGTTCCTAATTACAAACCAAAAGCAAATCCAAAAGTTTTCATGTTTTATCTTTTTCATTAACACCAAGGGCACGACTTCCTGTGGCATAAGTCTGAGGAAACATCAGTTTGTCATGGCCGACCGTGTTTGTTGTTCAGGTTAGACATCGTGCACTCGGAACCCATGAAGTTGGACTCGGGAAATTTCATTCATAGACTGTGACTGGAAGGCAGCACAGACAAGAACAAATGACATAAAACAGTTTGGAGCTGGCTGCATGGGTTGAGGGTTTCGCATTTTCTTTATAATACAGTAACACAACTAAATAGCGAGCAGCACACAGTGTGATATAATGTAATTTAGATTTCCTGAAATAAAGGGGAAGATTCAAATGACCTGCATGTAACATTGCAGTCTAGTAAGTCAGTTTCAGGTCCTGGTAACCTACAGTTTTTGACCATGAGTAGCACTATGGAGTGCTTTTATTTTAATGAGTGGGGCACCATACTGTTTGTATTGCACTTGCACACTAGAATGCACTTGCATGCGTCCAGGACAGCTCAGTTTAAGTGCTTCTTCCTAAATCCTGCCCTTTTTCACTCTATGACAAGTTGAGCTAGCTTGGTTCCTTGGCCAGTTTTCTCCATTCGTGTTTTTTGGACTTGCACATGTTATGTGTAAGGCTCGCATTGAAAAGAAAACCAAATTTTGAACATGGTTAAAAGATATTGTTTAGCAACACACTAGCTAGCAGTTAGCTTGCATTTTGCTAGCAATAGCTATCTAAAGATGTGACCTTAAATGCCACTTTTATAGGAAAAGGAGAAAGTTGACAAAGTTTGTTCAGCTGTTATTGGAGCACAGAGCAAAAAAGGGGCAGGACCTAGGTAGAGTCCTTTAACTCTCCTTTTATCCAGCTGCTCCACCTTTACTTTCATTTCCTTCAGTCTGTTGTTAAAGGTGCAGGAAGCAACTCTGGAGGAAGTTAGTTGATAGCTGAGTCTCATTCCCAGGTCGTCGATTACTGTTATTTTGGGAATGAGAACCAACAGTAAACTATCTGTGATCGACTAAAGTCTCACCATCACAGACTAGATTTTCTAAAGCCTGAAAAACAGCCAAGAGGAGGAGCAGAGCTCTACATTGCTCGCAGACAACTTGAATGACATTGTACTTAAAGGTTATCGTGGAACTTTTGCCCAATGACGCTAAAAATAATCTGGATACCGCAACTTTAATGAGTACATGCAAAAAGCTGATTAAAAACCTGGCAAACATGGCAGAGAAATCAGTACAAAAGGAATCTTATTGTAATTCAAAAGAAAACCCATTGTAACTCATGAAAATTCACTGATTGATGCAAACAATGCTCTACTATAAAAACTGAAAAAATTACCTTTGCAAACAAAGAGATCATTTGCCAAAGCATCATTCTTAAAATGAATAAAACAACACCAGTTTGACTGATGATCCCTTGAGTGCACATTAAAAAAACATGATCTCTAAAAAGGAAAAGAATTGAGACATCTTATCCAAACAACCCAACACCAGTTTGATTGATATTCCTTGGAGTGCATGCAAAAAATATGATTCAGGAAGATAAATACAAATGGAGATATCTGTTTTTGCAAATGAACCCTTCAAATGTTTTATGAGTCAGGAAATGCTTTCAACATGTTTGTTAGACCTCAAGGGTACACACAATCCATCTTGGTGAGTAAGACTGAATGTTAACATAAGAAAGGAAGAGGAAAAACTCCACAGGGCACCTTTAAGACACGTTCGCTGGTAGTTATCTCCAGTATTTCTGCAGTGTTTGTTGCTTTGTTTGTCTTGCTCTCAAAACAAGATTTATAACATGACGAAGCAACCGTTCCTCAATATTGATGTGCTTTAAGCTTGGCCTTTTAAGGCTCATTATTCAACTAAATATGACCACAGTGTATCCACCAGTCATATTTGATCTACACTGTAATCAGCGCGATGTTTTTATAATACCATAAAGGCAGCAGACTCCATTTTGTCATTCAGATGCGAATACATTACACAATCAGTGTGAAAGTGCGGCATCTAAACTATAATCCATGGACACTGGAGAGGATGATGTTAGAGGATGAATTGTTTTTGCAGTGTCACATTGGAATAATCATTTTATACAGTCACTACCAAATGGCATTTTAAGATCATATAACAACAAGTAAAAGTTTTTTGAACTTTTTAGCTAGCTAATAACAATGTAAAGCTTTTTAAACATTTTAGCTCGCAAACAATGTAATGTTTTGCTAACTTTTAAGCTAACAAACAATGTAACATTTCATTAACTCTTAGCAAGCAAAAGTTGTCACATTTTGTTAACTTTTTAGCCGACAAACATTGCAACATTTTGTTAATTTAGTAGCCAGCAAACAAGACATTTTTTTCTTAAGTTTATAGCTGGCAAATAATGTAATGTTTCGTTAACTTTTTAGCTAACAAGCAAACTTTTTGTTTTAATTTTGTAGCTAGTGAATTCTGTATGTTTTGTTAAGTTTATAACTAACAAACACTGTAAAGTTTATTTAACTTTTTAGCTAGAAAACAATGTACCATTCTGTGAGCTTTTTACTTTTTTGTCTGTTTAATTTTTGTTTATTTTAATTTGGGTATTTCCAGCATCTTAATATTGATTGAGCTCCATTTAAAGTCTGTTACACCAAGTTGGATCTGCTAAACAGAGATTATAATTGTGCAACGGAGCTCTATTTATTTGTTTTAAACCCAGTTTTGTTCAACTCAAGCATCAAAGCAGCAAAGAAAGGCACCTTCACTTGATGGGGTGTTCAGCTTTTGGTAACATTTTTATTGCTTCCAAATAAACTCCTGACATGTGTTCCAGATGTGGACAATAGTTGTCATAAAAGGTGAAAAACAATTGCTTGTGAAGTTGACATTTAACCAACAGTAAAACTTCACAAATAAAATTCTGGGCAGAAAACAACCAGCTCTCTGTGAGGGAGTCAGGACATTGTCTGCTTTCTAACCAGGTAGGCAGTGTTTTTTTTATGAGCTGGATGCTGGAGTGAAAAATAAAGGGGGAGGCAGAAAATACCAATACTTGGACAGACTGAAGGAAATAAATGAGAAAGAAGAGCAAAGAGAGGAAGTACAGTGAACAAGAGAGCTAGATAATGCCTTATCTCGTCGTGGTCAAGGGTACTTGCACCACAAAGTCTGACACTGCAAATAATCCCAGTTGGTAACTCTTTAAAGTTTCAACTCTTATCCATGAAACTTTATTATTCCCCCTCAATCTATTTTCTTTTATTTAAATAGACATTCTTAAGACTGACCTTGCAGTTTTTTTGCTGCACGCTGTGCGATGAAATTGGAATTGATTTTATTGATCTGAGGCCTATATGCATCTGAGTTGCACTCCGCTGCAGTAACTATGGACTGAGCTGCAGCTTCTGATTTAAACTGCAGAAGTTTTTGTGGGTAATGATCATAATATAGATCTACTGATGAGCACGAGGCTTCCAATAATTGAAGAGTCCATCATCACCACTGCACCAGCTTAATAGGCAGTGCTGTAGTCACATCAGACACTGGTAGAGCAACATTTATTCAGACACTCCTGCGAAAGGGGATGCTGGTAGCTTAGTGACATGTGGGTTGCGCTGTAACTTATGTTGGTTATGTGCAACTTAAACATTTAACAGACTGTGCAGACTTTTCAGCTTGACTTATGTTCTTGCATCTGTGCATGACGTTCATAAACAAAGAGAGCTGAGCGAGTGTTTATTGACCTTAAAGGTAGAATAATTTGCCAGGTGCTGCTTGTAAACCCACCAGAAAGATAGCTGATTGATGAGTGTCATTTCCAGGATGTCAAATATAGACTCTTGGTTTTGTAAAGCATCCCAAGCACAGCGAAAGAAAATCAGAAAATAAGAAGATATGGAAAGGGTGGGGTTGGGGAGACTGATTGATTGAGAGGGACTATACTATATAATATTGGGAAATTTGTAGAAACAGATTGACTCTCAACTTTAAAAGAATGTGCAACAGGGATATAAAGTTGGAGGGCCAGTGGTGTCTGGACCACCTAATTCCACTACTTTTCTTTGCAGGTAACAAACATTGTTATCAGTAGAATTTAAGCCGGCACAAATACCAAAACACCTTGCTAAGTAGAAAAAAAAACACCCACAACCACATGAGAAATTTGATAACTAACTTAATTGTGTTAAGGTTTGGTAAAAAGGGCAATTATAGGTCTATGGGATGCAACTTCAGTCTCCTATGTCATTAAAAAAAAAACATGTAAACATACAAACAAATAAAGTCGCACCTCTTACTGGACAGATAGCCAATCATACTTGAGGATAACGGGGTGGAACTTGGGACAGCCAGTTAGATTTCAGGCACGGCCTGTGCCCCCCATCCAGTCAATGGGACTGAGTGAAATGATTGGATGACCTACCTGCCTGTCTGCCAATCTGCACACACTCTGCGTATGCACTCACTGCGCAAACCAGAGTCTCCCTCGAGGCCTGGCAGATATAATGCTAAAGCTATAATGAGCTGGTTGCACAAGAACAACCAAAAAAGACCAGCTGCCAAAATTTATCAATACGAACATGCTAGCTTGACAGCGGTGAGTGCTAACAATAACCACGCTTGTTGTTTATGTTCATTGTGATAATGTTAGCTGTTTCCTTTAATGTGAAGGATGTGATTGTGTGTTTTGGTGACTTTGCAGGGAGGCCTGAATGGAGGTG
Organism: Lutjanus erythropterus; assembly: GCF_056507025.1. NCBI lineage: Eukaryota > Metazoa > Chordata > Actinopteri > Lutjaniformes > Lutjanidae > Lutjanus > Lutjanus erythropterus. The sequence continues at coordinate 12,448,760 of NC_139319.1, read as the reverse complement.
ATTTTTTACTTTTGCTGGGTTCTCCAACATTTGCAATCCTAGTTTTAAGGATGAACGCCTGCAGGTGATGTACACACTTTACAGGTCAAAAAGTGAAGAGAGGGGATCATGGTTGCAATGTTTCCAATTGATTTATCCATCTGCAAAGAGTCTTAAATGAATCAGGAGAAATGACAGTCCCACTTTACTGAAGACTCATTCTTTATCTACATCAGTTTCAGTTGAAATGAATCTGCAGCCCATGTTCTGTCCTCTACATTGTTAAGGAAAACTTAAGAAAAAACACAGCATGAAGAGCGACTAAGTTTGAGGTCTGTAATTAACCTGCATTCGGTTCTGAGACCAGAGAGCTGAATGTCATATAAGATGTGTAGGAAACACGTTTTACACTGAGATGACGAACACTTAAACAAACGTGTGTGTGCTTCATATGTGGACACTGTAACTCAGAACTGACTGAGGATGTGAGACTTTCTAAGATTAGAAATTAATTCCTATTTCTGTTCCGTCTTCATGCCTCACTACATCTTTACTTCACTGTCATCAAATGTTTCCCAAATCAATTCAGTCTGTCTGTTCATCTGCCTGTCTGCCCCTCCCCAATCCATTTGCATGTGCTCACACCCACACTCACTTTTTTCTTTTTTTTTCCATCAGCGATGAGATACGAAGATCACTCATAAGAGGCTCTCCGCGCCCCCTCATCCCTAATATCAGGCTGCTCTGTCTCCACTTGATTCGAGTAGTCGGTGGCTGGCAGCGAGGAAATTTTCTCTGAGACTGGGCTGATGCCAGAGACGCTCTGCGGTGGTTCAGTTTTCAAGTTTTACCACAGCAGCCCATTAGGTCAAACATTTATTACTCATGACAGGCCAGAGAGGAGAGGAGAGATAAAAAGAGATGAGATAGCCAAAAGTTTGAATTTCTTCTGAGGGTAAAATGGACAGAATATAGTGAAGAAGGGAAAACACAGAGCATGCTCTCCCTGCCTGATACATTTTCTGTTTCCCTCCTAGCTGCTAAAGACTCATTTAAGACCACTTCACTCACATTACTTTCATGTAATTATCACTGTTCACTTCCATGTGTTATTTACCTTGGCATGGATGTTAAGCAATACATCCACTAAATGCTGCTGCTCAGAGTCAAAACTTACCTCAAATATGAAGAAAAACAGAAGAAAGCGGAGGCAGCGATGCAGACGGAGGTGGTCTGTGCAGCTATTAAATATATCATGACATGTGGACAGAGAATTATTTTCACTAACTGACAGCAAACGTAATTTCCAATACTTTTGGAGTTTTAAAAATTCTTCGTTATGTCTCGTGGGCGTGTCTTACTTGAATTATTGGCTAAAGTGCTACACTGCCTCCATGACTTCTGGTGGTGCTACTGCGTTTTCTCTGCATCTGTAAGCTTTCAGAAAATGTGCAGAAATGCAGACGAGATTTGCACACAGTACGCACGGTTTTCATCCCAGGTTGTCAAATTCCAATACTGCTTTGTTATACCTCAGAGACCCTGAGAGAGTAAGAAAGCCTTTAACACACAGTTCGACGTAGTTCTTAAGTCATGTGACACGAGTCACAGGATATAACGTAACTTATAACTTTAAATAAATATCCTGGTCTCCTGGGTGAAAGTCCTTTGTTGGACCAATCCATACACCCCAGCCCCCATACACAGACTTTTACCTCGCCACTTTATCCACGTCACTTGACGCAGATGGGTTCACACTGAAATTAGTTGAAAGCCCGGTGCGTCTCATTCAGACACTAAAGGGTGCCTTGTGCGTCTGTATGAAGCAAACAAAAAGTCAGTATTTGACTAACTGAGAATGAAAACAAGCTTCCTGGACAGTCAGCTTGCAGTGGGTTTTTAGAGCTCTCTGCTGATGTTGAAAACAACATTGAAGCCAGAAGTGAGAGACAACCAAAACAGTGAAGCTGCTGGGCCTGAGGAAATGCTTTAAAAAGGCTGAAACCTTTCAAAGAACTGAGGGGAAGTGCAGCGTTAGTAATAAGTTTCTGTGGGTTTTTCCACTGGTGATTCCTTTCACATTACATGCAGTTATTTGATTCATTGTTAATATAAAAAACACTAATTAGAGCAGCTTTAAGGTATTGTTGAGCTTTCATTTTGATGTAGTTTATTAGTAGCTTATGAGGCTGCAATGAAGGCAACCCACACAACTCATTATTTTTAATTAGGCCTACCTTTTTTGTCCAACACAACTGTCCTTTACCAATGTCCATGTCAACAACAGTTTGAGCTGCCACTAACATGCCATGAGCACTTCCTGAGTCACAGCACAGATCTTCTGATGTAACAGATCTGGTCCTCACCCTTTACCGCATAATAGTTCATATTGATCGGACTGCAAAGGACCATGAAAGAGAGTCCACTTTTTATTATACAGTAATTCAGGCTGAGTTTTGTAGCCAACTCTGCGGGTTCGACAATACAACCCAAGTAATGAGTTGGCTTTAACAAGAGTGTTGGGCAGAATTATAACTTTATAGCACATATCTCGTGCGCCTTAGATTAATTTCTCCTACAAACTGAAATGAAAGTGGTTACATACTAAACCACATTACAGATCCAACACTCTACACGGGTTGCAGAGGAGATTAAAGCACTTTTCTTTGATATGGAGTGATTCCCACAGGTTTATTTCCCCTGTCAGCAGCGCTGTGCAGAGGCTCACAGGTCGACCATGATAAATGTTCAACATTAGAGATTATAGAGTAGTCAGTTTAATGATAAGTTGTGTTTTCACCCAAAATTACTTTGGTCTATTTCCTAAGGCTCACCTTATTTATTAGTGCGTAAACCAGCCAGTTAATAGCTGGTTTCACATCACTGGTTTTTTTCATCGAGTAACCCGTCTCGCACGCACGGTGTCGGGACCTTGATCTCAAGGTGGACCGTCCTCACGGGTTGCTGGACACGGACAACGCTATCCCATTAATGGTCGTCTCATGTCTGACGCGGGTCAAGGACTCAGTTGAAAAGGATCTGTCACCGAAGAGTAGAGCCTATGGGAAGATGTACAATAACACACTCTTAGAAATGAGGGCTCCAAAAGGGTTCTTCCTGAAGAGCTGAAGTTCTAATTAGAGACATTTGCTACTGAAGAACTCTTTTTTGAGGTAAGTGTTTATCAAGGGTTCTTTATAAGATTAAGGGTACCAAAAAAAAAACCTTTTCATCCAAAGAACTAACTTAGAAAGGGGGATTTTTGAAATCCTTGAAGAACCCTTTCGTAAAGGGTTCTTTGCACCATAATAGGTTGGTTTGGTTCTCGGTAGAACCCTTGCTTGGATGCTAGACAAAACCCTTGGAAACCTGTCACAGATCGTTCTATATACAACCCTTTAGGTTGGCTTTTAGGTTTTAAAACCCTTCAGCTAGGTAGAACCCTTAGCCGAAGGGTTCTACAAAGCCGAAAAACCCTTTATGGTTCTAGTTAGCATCTTTATTTCTTGGAGTGAGGATAAAGTGGCTCATATTGATCTGTCTGCAAAGCACCATGAAAGTTGACTATTTCTACTTTTAATGACAGAAATTCAGGCAGAATTTCTTGCTCCTGACATCAGGATAAACTCAGCTTTGCATTTGTATGGTTTGACTGCCATCTTTATATATATATATAAAAAAAATCAATAAAGCTTAAGAATTTCCTTTGTTATGCAGGTGTGCGATTTCAAATGACTGTCTGCAGTCCCTTAGAGATTTGAGATTTATCAACAGCACACAACACATGGTGAATAGTGGCATTTTGATGAATGTTTTGCCTGTTTGAATTTGTCCTCCATCAGGACATATGAAACTGTACTGTGGGGCCGATGGCTTCCAGTGAAGGCACTTCTTAAGTTGCCCATTTGATGTGCCAGTTAGGAGCCGTGGAACGGTCCTGAACGTTATTGGAGGCAGAGAGGGGAAATGTAAAGGACTCATTAGGTTTAAATCCAGGGCAGGGAGCAGGGGAGGGAAGATGAGGAAAAGAGAAGGAGAAAGTGGAGGGGTAGGCTTTATAGTTGACAGGGAAAAATGATCCAAGAGGGAGTCGGAATAGAGAAGGAGGCAGGCGAACTTCCTACGGGGGAGTGTGTGCAATGATTATGGTAAATGATAGACAGCTGCAGGGGTTGGATGAGCTGAGATGATAAACGATACATAATCTGAGGCACATGAAAATCATCGCTCCGCTTGATTGACAGATAGGCCAATTGGTGGCCGACGAGTGGGAAAGGCAGGCTACAAGTCATGACTAAGTCAGAGTCCATCATTCCAGTTCCCGATTTATTTGTCAGAGATAAATCTGTGTGCTCAGTGTGACAGACGGAGTGAGCTGTGTGCAGGATGGATGGAGACGGGGTGTACTGACTCTTAACGTCCACACAGGAGTCTGGTTCAAAGGTCTGATCGGGCTAAATTATAATACTAATCATCTTTAACGGCACACGGCGCATAAATAACAAATCTCTCCCTCCTGGCAAAGTGCTTTAAGACACACATAATACAGTCATTTCACAGAGTTCAGAACAAACACAGACCTCTTTTTAGTGCTGGAACACCTTTTTATGTCATGTAATACAATAAGTGTATGCTATTGCAGCGGATGAATAACACTAAGCATTTTGCAGTTAAGGGATTAATGGAGGCACTTCAGGGCTGATGTGCCAGATAAAGCCTTTATTAACAGAGAGGCTCTAAATGTTTTTCATAAACTGACCTGCCTCATACTGAATGCTTGCACTTAAAATTTCATCTAATTTGTGATGCACTTAATAGTCAGTAAAGTAATCATACCGTGCAGCAATATGAGCTGCACACTCGCTATACATATCGGGAACGAACACGATGACAACAGCTTTACTGGTAGTATTGCAAAGCTGATACTGGAATCCACTTTAGGTGAAGTTTTTTTTTATTTTAAAGCTATAATATGTAACATTTCTGCATTTAAATGTTTAAATACGATAGATATGTGTTGCTGGATGCTGATTTGTTACATATTGCGATGCTTATTGCAGTTCTACAGGTGCTGCGATTCAATAATACAATTTATTGCGACTTTTGTTTATTTTTTTAACACTAGATAATGGAGATAAATTGAATCATATATTTTGAGAGACTGTATATTACAGTCCTCTTTCCAAAAACAATGTGCATCACATGTCAGTCAGTTTTATTTCAGCAGTATCATTGCTGTACTGCATATAAAAGTAGTATTTAAGTAAATTTCAGCTGGCACACATCTCTTTGAAGTAATAGTTGTATTTGTAGTTTGAGTTTTGACCCTTTGAGGCTGCTGTAGCTGGTCAGTGTTGAGTGTTGAAGCCAAAGTAACAGAGTTAGCAATGTGGAATCAGCAGCTGTTAGTTTCCACACAGCAGAGGAAAACGATGCCTTAAAGATCTGATAAGACGCTAATTTCTGTTAGCATATCAATGGAAATCCCCATAATGTGTTAGCATTGAGTTTCTATGTCGATTCAAGAATTAAAGAATAAGTTCAGGAATGGTAAAAAACATTGTTCAAATTAGGAGAAGTACATAATTTACTCAAGGTAACGCTGCAGCTTCCTGTAGCTGCTAGTTGCTATAACTTCCCAGAAAACATGAATCCATTTGTTATGGCAGGAATCCAGCATCGATTAAACGTTAATACATTACCTCAACTGTGATGTAGGCCTGAATAACATCAGATTGACTATAATCACCTATGGTGGTTGTTTAACAATGAGAACATTTTTGCAAGCGTATGTAGCACTGTAGCTGTATGATCTTCAAATGATATTTAACCACAAACTCAAATTACTATTTATATTTCAAAGCAACGCTGTACTAAAGTATTACTGTGAAAATACCCAATATTAAAGCTAGTTCCAGGAAAACACGGAATACATCAGAAAGTGAGGAAGGAAGCCATTCAGAACGTGAATAAACCTTTAACACCTTACATCTTCCATGAATGTGATATCTGCCTGAGTCATCTCTCACAGATGTTTACCAGCGATGGTGGTTGTTTGAAAGTGAAGATAATAATTTAGCATGATCCCACTCAACGTCAGTGTCATCAAACTGCATCTTTTGTTACTGTTTGAGTGTCAGAAAGGCCTCCGGTAGCAGAACTTACACGCTGTGCATTTAAACACAGTCTGAAACAACAGCCTTATCAGCCTGGTGCTAAAAAAGCACACAACATGACATTTAGCTTCATTTGTAAGATGCGTACTAAGCTCCTCTTGCCAATTTACACCTCCTGCTGGAATTTCACCCTCAAAACTAGGTTATGAGCTTCAGCCTTAATAATGTAAAAATGACAACCCAGCCTTGGAAAAATACCTATGAGATGAATAAACATGAAAAATGACAGATATTTTAAGAACACCAGACCATGCTGAAACTCGAAAAACATCAGCCAGCATTTTTTTACTTCAAGTTCCACTTTGTAGTTTAGTCTCATGCAATTTGTGTATTTGCACGTAAGAATCATTGCCCTGTAAATCTTTAACCCTTCCCTCAGTGTGGAAACAGCTGTGGTCACTGCTGTACAAACAAAACACATTCATTCACAGTCATTAATCAAGTGAAACCTGCAGTAGCAGTATCATATATCATTCACCATAAACACACTTCCTGGTTCGTTACTGAGTAACCCTCACAGGCCACAGGGTACATCACTTTACATGCAAATTAAAAGGTATAATTCATAAAATTTGTCATGCCTGAACATTTAACAGACATGTGGGATTTATGGCAGTTTAGATGCTCTGTGAGTAACATATCAAACGGCAAAGAAACTCCATTGTACGGCTGATAAAGAAGTATCGCTTCAGTGAGTAATTGCCTCACCTTCCCCAAATGTTCCTGCCCAAAAGGTGAGGCCTGATTCTTATCAGGGAAGAGAGGAAACTCTGAAGCTTTTCTTCTGGGTGACTTGTGCCATTATTCGATTCCACTGGAAGAAGTAAATGAGCTGTGAAGGTGAGGCAAGAAAAGAGAGGGATTGACACCTTTCTAGCCATGGAAATGTGTTTACACTAAACCCCCCTCCTTATGTAAGTCAGCAGCTGGGTAGTCCGCGCAACACAAACACACACACACGGGCACACAAACACACACGCGCACACACACCTTCCCAGCAGATGGAGACTTCATTATTCGAGGAGAAACAAGCCTTTGTTTAGAGCACAAGCACAGCCAATTCAGACCATAGTGGAGGACTGGCAGTCTATTTCCAGCAGTAAATGAACTGAATGTGCGCCATGTGATCTGCCCTTTTGTGACAGTCTATTGTGGCTCATATGTGATCAGAAGGATGCTAGAATTATCATTTCACTGTTGTTTTTCTTTCGAAAGAAAATGAATATGTGGGCACTTTTTTTTTTTACAAACATTAAAAATTATCCTTTGTTTTACTTGTTTATTTAAAAGAGTCTCAATTCTGTTTGAATATAAGTTAATGTGTGTGTGTGTTTCCCTATGTCCCCGTCTATCTGCAGCTCTGCAGTGTGTGGCTGACAGTCCCTTAGCAGGTGGAACAGCATGCTGCTCGGGGACTCTTCTCAGATGTTGCTAACCACAAATCTGTCCCTACAAGCAGGAAACAGCAAGGAAATAGATTATTCACTCATCCTGCATAATATACAGTATATATTGGTATACTGGGGGCTGCAAGCTCGCAACCATAGAGACCATATTTTATTACAACCATGCAGATTCTGCTGCAGTGACTCAGTGGAGCCAAATATAAGATGTTGCTCTTATGCACAGAGGACATAAGCTACAGTGCACTGCAAGAATTTTCAAAGAGTCATGATGTCTTAGCTCTCTGTTGCATCAGTTATTATGTACATGTGATTGAAAAATGTTTTAACGTGTTTTTATTGCTTAAAATTGTTTAAGTAGTGAAAAAAAACTGTTTTGAAAGGGGGTAAAGGGGGAAATTGTTTCCATATGGCAACAATGCGTAATCGTGGAAAGTACCTTAAAGGTATAATACCCAACATTTTCTTATAAAAAACAATACTTAGCCTTATATAAATCTAATGAGTCCCTTTCAGTTATCACTTCTAGCCAACTAGAAGTATGTGATGGTGTCTGTATATGCAGAGACTCGGCCCTCTGGCTGTATTTCCTTTTTTTCATTATTTTGCTCTGCTCGGGACGCTCTGCCAACCCAAAACTTCAGCATTTAATGTCTTGGTATCTTTCTGGTGCATTTACGAACAGCTCGGACAAATGCTACTGATTATAATTTTAAAATGTTTGTCTGAAAATATCCTTTTATTTAAAACTAAACTAAACTAATCCAACTTATGCACCTGTTAAAAAAACATGGTGACATTTTCTTGAGCAAAGCCAAAATTCTTTTCTACATAATTTCATTAATTATTCTCATCTTTATCCATATTGTGGAACATGAACATGGAACACACACACGTTCGAGAATAGCAGCTCTACCTCTGTGACTGACTCTGACTTTGCGCTGTCACTCTGCTCTCATCCAAGTTCATGTCAACATTTTCTCCTCATCGCTGCCCACCAGCTCCTCTTCACTCTCCTCTCGTGGAGGAGCTAACTTTTTCCCTGGCTTGTACGGTTTTATCATGGTCAATATTGCTGTAAAAAAAAAAAAAAAGTGGACACACATATAAACATTCTGTTAAAAGTTTTATTTCTAGTGGTGTCATTTATGATCCAGACAAAATGTTACACTTATAACATGTCTGAAATATATTTAAAAAAAGAATAAAAATACATTTTTCCCCTTGAAATGTGATCAGAAACTGTGAACACAGTCTCGGAGTAGCCTTGTGCTATGTAAGTCACTTACAGTTAGATTAAATGCACAAACTTGTTTTGATGCTGAAAATTAAAGGTTGATTCATTCATCAAAATAGTATTTCATTTTATTTCTTGAAGAGATTTTGCCTAAATATTGAACAATTAGTCAACTTTGGGAGCTGATATGTGATGTGATCAATATAAAACACGTCCTTTTCACAACAAATTATTAAAACTTGGATTTTAAATCACAGCATTTCAGTAACATTGAGATATAGTAATTGTTTCCATATGGCAACACCATGCAAAAGAGTGAAAATGCAGTGTTTTCAGTGTAAAACAGATGTAATGAATTAAAGATCCTGTAGACTTGTGTACATTGTCAGGAATAAATTAACCACCAGATAATATCTGAGAAGTTTGTGTCACGCTGTGTGATACAACAACTTAGTGTTGGTGTGATAAAATCTGTGATAAATATAAATATGTGTAAGATTTAATTAAGTAATTAAGCTAAAGTCTCATGGGTAATAACAGAATATGAAAATAACAGAAGGCGTTGGTGAGATTGAGACAACATAAGCTCCAAAATCTTCATGTTAGTCATGCATAAAGTGCATCAATAGTGTTTTCATGTTCTGCTCCTGTTCCCACTTTCCGCCCGTTGCTTGTTCAGATACATTCCAGCCCCCTCCATGACCCTGCAAAGGAAACAGCGGGTGAAAAAAATAAACAAAGTAATGTTATGAGTAATGTTCTGTCCATCTTAGCGTACATAAAATCACTCATATACACTCAGGCATGGCAAGGCAAGGTGAGGCAAGTTTATTTATGAAGAACATTTCATGCAGGTGACTCAAAGTGCATTGAAAATGATGAATATGAAATTAATCATAAAAGGACAGAGACCATTTTAAAACACATTAAAAGATAAAAACATATAAATCAAAAGTAGTTGAGGATGTAAGCTCAAGGTGAATAATGATGAATACTTAAGGTTCAGTCAAAGACAGTGACGAACATAAATGTTAATCAAATTTTAAAGGTAGTAAAAGTTGAGCCTCATCTTTACACCTTTTAGAAGTTTGTGCCAGCTCTGTGGAACAAGCCTCTCCGTGTTTACTTTAGACCCCGGGAACTGTTAGTATCGCAGACCTGAGAAGTACTACACAGTCAGAGACGTGTTTTGTCCCAAACCATTGAGAGATTTAGACACGGGAAGCCAATGCAGAGATGTAAGAGGAGGTGTGATGTGTTCAGTTTTTTGCTTCGTCTCTGTTAGGATCCTGGCAGCAGCTTTCTGATTGAGCCTTGAAGTTGCCTGCGAGTTTCTGTAGAGAGAACCTGAGAAAAGACTACAGTAGTTATTGGAAATAAAAAAAAAACTTTCTGTCAGGCCTGAATATGAATCCATGTATTCTTTCTGTGTTTTAAGGGTAATAAAACTAAATGCTGTCTGCATCAGATCAATGCTAATGATTTCTGAGTCCATAACTGCAGAATTTCCAAAGAAAGAGACAAGATGAAAACTTCTTGTCAAGATTTCTCGTTATGCACCTACAGTTATTGCAGTTTTGTCTTTATTTGGAAAGTTTCAAGGAAAGTTGGCACCTCCATCATTAATTTGTTCAACTGCATATTCATTATATGAAACGACGAAAGAATGTCAGCATTAAATGAACGAGGCCCCAGGAATGAGCCTTGGGGAACTCCGCATGTCATATTGTTGGTTTGATCAGACATATAGTTTTAAATGAAACAAAGCACAGGGCACCGCTCTCTATGTAATGCTTTATGTATGTGTTCACAAACAACCCATGTAAGTGTATTTGCATGTGGTGTTTGTTTGCTGTCTTATGTCTATTCGAGTGTGAAAATGTCTGAGCCTGCAGGTCTTTGGGTCACTCTCTTGACCAAAACCTCTCTTATAAAAGCAATGAATCACAGAAGAAGGGGATGTAAACATATCTGTAAAACAGGCTGGAATACAGTTGACATGTTTTTGACAATCTCTCCCCTGTGTAGTAGATTGGTGCCTCATTACATGGACTGTATGCTAGTCCACAAAGAACACTCTTTTGCAAGTAACTCCGGCGATATGATCTTGAAATACAACAATGGATCTAAGTGATTAAGATATGCAGCAAGTAATCCTCTCCGTAGCCCTGTGATAAAATATCAACCTGGGTTTCGCTGCCTTTTGCCCCGTGCACAAGGACAGACCTCAACCATCAGGGACCTTAAGGAGGATATTGCTAAATAAACAGAAGGACAGACTGACAAATGGATGTCTGGACTGATGAATGAATGGAGTTATGAATGGGTGGATGGACAAATGGAAGGACAGATATGGAGGAATGCTTTGTTGAAGCTGAAGTGGCCTGTGAACAGACAGATGGGAAGAAAGATGAATGAATTAAATAATGGATGGATGGATGGATGGATGGATGGATGGATGGATGGATGGATGGATGGTGGATTGCATGACACACAGTCAGGTGGACTTTGGATGGACTATTGGAAAGATGGGCGGATGAATGGATGATTTAACGGCCCTACGGACCTATGAAGTGACCCACGGACAGATAGATATCTAGATGAACACTGGATGGATGGATGAATGGATGGATGAATGGATGGATGGGTGGATGGATGGATGGATGGATGGATGGATGGATGGATGGATGGATGGTGGAATGTGTAGATGCAGAGATGCAAGGACAGATGGGTGGATGGATGAAGGTTGACAATATGGTTGGAAAGATGGATGGATGAAAGTATTGATGGGTGGGTGGATGTGTATATGAATGGAGGATGCATGGATGGGTAGATGGATGGGGGAATTTATGAATTCATGATGTATGAGCAGATGAGTGGATGAATGGTCAGACGGTTGGATGGATGGATGAACGGACGGACAAATGCATGACAGGATGGATGACTTATTGGATGTACGATAGATGGATGACAGATGGATGGATGGATTGATGCAGTAATCCTCTTTATCTCGGTGAGAGATGGGCATCAGTTACACTGACTTATTGTACTGAGTCACGTTGAGAACAATAGGGATGAAGGAATGAAGATCTGTGTGTGTGTGTGTGGTTGTGTGTGTGGTTGTTGCCCCATGAGTACCATTGTATCTCAACAAACCTCCTTTCTCTTCTTCAGAGGCAAACAAGTGATTATGCAGCTAACTAAGCTTACAGGCAGGATGAAGAGGAGTCTCTGAGGATGTGTGTCTCACCACACAGAGCAAAGCTTTGTGGTTTCAGCACAAACACACACCACATAAATGCGAGAGGGCTTTCCGTACAATAAAACAACCTACCAACTGTGAGAAAACGGCCACACACATTTCTCTGATCTCATTATTTTTGAAAAGACACATTTCTTTATAATATTGAGAGGTTTCATTCCAACATGTCTACTCCAGATACCACTCGGGCAAGAATTTGCATCCAACGGCCTTTATGTTTCAGTTAAGCACATGACGCTTAGCTGTTCAGAAAAATGACTGATAGGCCTACTACATCTCATGCAAATTTTGAATGTTTTGAAGTCATGGCTTTGAATTTCTTTTGGTAAGTGCAAGTGTACGTCTGTGTGTTTTTTGTCTAATGCTTCACACTGACTAGTGCGCTGTGGATGCTGTGTGTTTAATGGTCCATTGGAAGTGCAGATGCAGAGAGGTCAGCAGCAATGCCCTCCGATTGTTTTTCGCCCTCTTTTGCATACACATGCCGACAAGCAATGCCAGCTGCTATCTGCCACTGCCACCACTGCTCCTGGAATTGTTTTTGTTTGTGTGTGTGTGTGTGTGTGTATGCCTGCGTTCAAAGATTATATTAAAGGTAAACAACTATATTACTAATTTAAGCACAATGTCATAAAATTTATTCAGATTTTCAGAAGGAGCACAGTGTTGTTTTAACACTGTGGGTCTTTGGTGTGATCCTAACCGGCTGTTTAACAAAAGGAGATTGACCGTTTGCTAAGATCCTCCTTCAAATAGCAGGTGGGGTCTTTTTTGTAGTCTTTCAAAAACATTACACACAAGAGCAGATGTGTGAGTAATTGTCTTTATCTGCTCTAATGTACCCTGCAAATGTTAGCATGTCTGCTAACTATCTTACTATGTGCACTAACCTTAATTCCAGCCAGTCTTGTGTTAGATACCACTGCTTTTGCCAAACGCAAGTCTTTATCCACTGTAACATACACTGCAACCATAGAATGTAACTAGCATATTACCTGCATTATCGTTAGCTTCACCCAAACTTGTGTTAGCTATCACTGCATTTACCAAACTCATGGTTTGCATTAATTGGGATTTAGGGTTGAGGATGTGAGTTGGTGCAAGGTCAAAATGGGCCGACGATGCATCCCTGTTTTATTCAGTCTCTAGGGTTTAAACCAGGTTAGCTTAGCTCTAATCCCGGCTCTCCTCCTGGAGCAATTGCTGTCTGACGGGTGGCGGGGTGACCATCTCAAAGTCCAATGCACTTAATCTCACCAATGCACTTCCTTGTCTGACACTCATGAGTGTATTTCTGTTATCTATTGAAAACGTACATCATATTTGCTGGGATGTAGCTTTAAATTTATCAAGTGCACAGCAGTTAAGTATCTTTAAGACCCTTTTACAGACTTTTCATTTTAAAAATGTCTCAGATGGAAACTTTAAAAAATCATCTGCTAGCGGAGATATTATGTTTCAAATCACACAAAATGTAAATTCTGCCACCAGGGATCTCTCACATTAAAACAATGACAAAAGACTTGATTTGATTATGTCACAAGTACCATGGCATCATGGGAGTTATTTTCTTCACTTTTAAACAACCACCATAACTGATGAAAATCTGTCTGACATGACTTAGACAGAAATCATGTTTATGGATGGGGTTTTATTCACATCACGTTTAGTTTCATTCGCTGACTTTCTTCCTCACTCTTTGACGTATCTGATGTATCCCATGTTTTTCTGAACTTTATAGCAAGTAGCAAAGAGCTGGCAATGCTAAAACAAAATTTCTCTGTGTTTGAACATTATTGGAAACATCTGAGATATTTTGAGTACACAACTCAACAAGATACATAACATAGGTCCAGGATTTTTAGGACATCTTCATGCAGAAATGTTGCATGATATAGTTTTAAATGTGCCACTGTTATCACTGTAAACTGCATATGTGCAGTGCAGGCATAGCAACAGTAACTAGGGAGGGCGGGGCTTAGTGAAGGGTCAGTTGTTGGCAGAAGTACCTCCACAAATTCACTGCTTATTTAATGTCACACGACATATTTACTCTTGCCACACTTTTCTTGTTTGAATGATTTGTTTTATAGATTTTCAGCTACAAATATGTTATGTGTTATTACACTAATAACAACAATTAATAATTCTGAATGTTACGAGGCTGCTGGCCAGTTCTGGGACTGAATTAGACATCAAGCTGCATTTGTGTATCTCAAACCTGTCAACGTGAGTTTACACGGTGGGACTGTCCTTTGATGTTGTGCCTTACAGCCTCTATATGATCAAGGGTCAACTTGCCCCGTGATACATTTATCATTGAAATATACACAGGCCTCCTGATACCTCGATACTTATTTCTTGTGAACTTCACTGGAAGCACATAAAAAATATGTATCTTGGGTGGAAAGTTTAACTATTTAGTATGTGTACCTCCTTTCAAGATTAAACACAGCAACTCCGGACAAGATAAAAGAGCAAGTTTGTGGGGTCCCCTTTCTTTAATAATAAAGTAATCCTACTATAATTTGACTGCTGCCAGCCCTCTCCAGCTTTTAATGCCAAGAATCATTTCTTCATCTTTAAATCAGACTCTGACAGTTTCCTCCACCGAAGAAGTTAAAGGACAAGGCTGGCAGTATTTCATACTTTTCTTATTGGCTACAAATTCCATTAAAAAGACCAGGGCCGATAAATTTATGCTATAATTTTGTCTGTGCAGCCAAAGCTTGATACAGTAGTTTGAGTAACTTATCCCTCTGTGTCATAGACCTCAAATGCTGTCCAAAAGCTTAAAAACACATCAGTGAACCACAGCATTGACAGGGTTACATGGCCCTAAATTACAATAAAAGTGGGAACTGTGGGTTATTTGGTCAGATTTTATTTGAAGGTGTTTGAAGATAGAATTTTAAATTAAGTTTGATCGTCTTCTGGATCCAGTCTGTTTTTTAAAAGTCTTAATCATTAACACATTGAATTAACCACATCGTTTTTTTTTCTGAAGCTGATGATGGAAGCGACCGGCTGAGTCTGGTCAGACTGGAGATGTCAGCTAAACACAGTCTCCAAGATTGACAGTGGCCATTTTGACAGGAAATACTGTGGTGGCCAACAAGGGCAAACTCACGGCATATACAGAGAGGTGCTGCAAATACAGAAGCCTGCTGCAAATAGGAAAATAAATGCAAAAGGAAAACGCTGCAGATCCAGTCACAAAGGAAGTCCTCCATTTTGGTGACTTTGAAAGAATGAAAATAACAAAATAATAAGTACAGTAGAGTATGGCACAGAATGATGTAATGGTAAGACATGAAGGATAACAATTTATTTAAGTTTGATCACATCAAGTTGTTGTGACATTGAGAGGTTATGTTGTATGGTTTGTGTGGAGGCTAATGTTAAGTTGTCATAACAAGGACATCTCAAACAATGTTTTGCATTAAAAATGACAAATAACCAAGTGACACTCAGTGAGGATAGCCATAAACATTTGTAAAGTCTCCTTCATGTTTCTGACAGGTTAGGGTTAGGGTTAGTCCAAAAATAATTACCACTTTGTTTTCGTCCACAGCTGAAAATAGTCCCCCGCAAACTTACTATTTCCTCCTGTGTTGTAGCATTTGCTAAATGCAGTGACCAACTGTTTTATGGAATTACATGGTCTTTTGTGAGACTACATATTTATGACTTTTTTAAGTGTTATGTCATGGCCACCAGTGGTCTTAGGGCTGATTTCCACACACAGAGCAGATGTATGGAAGCTGGAAATTGTTGACACTATTTCTGACTATAACCGTGTTGGTTTTGGCTCTTGCACAAGTATCCCATTATGGTTGAGAACTATGTAAATCTCAACCAGATGCAGATTTAAAATAAACATTTTCTCTTATTACAGTAATGAATTCAGGGGATGGTGCACCCCTGGCAGAGGAATGCAGGGGTTTGATCTGCGCTCATGGTCACAATGCTTCAAGTATTCATTTTTCCCAGGCATACTTAGCATGAAGCTGTGATCGATGCTCTGTCCTTGCTGTGCACTTGGGAGTTTCTGACTGCTCCTATTTGGAAGCAGTATTTCTTTCCATTTTGGCCATCATCCTCTGCCACCACCGTCACAAACTTTTACTCCGGTTACTTGCCTTCAGCCGTAAAGCACCGGCCCTAATTTTCTGTGCCTGCACGACACTTTGAGATCAAACCTATCGGGCTACATTGTAAAATTATGGCCCGAGGCAAAGTCCAGGTCGGAATCAGCCAAGAAGTTTGAACGCCTGTGTTGATAATAGCATAACTGTGGGATATACAAGATTACAGTCATCTCGTACACATGTAGGTGGCCATGAGCAGCACTGTTACAGCTGTAATCAAGTGCAATGGGGTGTAACATCACTGCCCTTACAGTACCATAGTGTAATACAGTTTTTATGTGGGAGTTACCAGTGGCCAATGCTTCATTTTCTCTCGTATTGCTTCCAGCGCCTGTGTCATATCACTGACCAGCCTGTGACGGGTTCACACACACACACACACACACACACACACACACACATATAAATGAAGACATCACACATCCATACCGAACAGCTGTCTCACGGTTTCACACTCCCTCCAGGCTCGTAGCTGATGGATGTGAGCAGAATGTAACCTTATTTGGAAAGCACATAACATCCTCCAGATGGGAAAAGCTGACATTTTCGCCATCTTAACTCAAATCTTTTAATGTTTTTGAATGTGATGTCAGCTCCGCTTTGAAGAACACATATCACAAACACTGTCTAAACAAAATCTCTGTGGTTTTACATATTTTTGTGAGAAGCTCGACGTTATCTGTCTGTTTGAGGAGTAATCTTCCACCGACCCTCCTCTATCCTTTCATCCCTCAAACCCAATTTCGCTATGACTTCTCATTTCCATAAACAAGAGGAGACAATTAAAACCTCATGCCACGGAGATGCAAAGGGGGGTTTAGGGGAAATGTGTTCATGAAATATTTTATGACTTGGGTGCAAGGAGGTTGACTGAAGAGACCCCCCAGATGTTTATCTAAAATATGAATAATGGTGGATTTTTACTCTTTATTTTTCTCGGTTATCAGGCTTCACAGAACTTACGTATTTTCTCCTTTTTCGAACCACTATGTCCTTAATTCAGACAGACTTAGACAAAAGCAGGTTTCTCATTTTTGGTTCACAACTGTCCATTATAGTGGATGAACTTCGATCAGCTTATTTCACCAGCTGTAGTTAGCTAGCTAGCGGCTTATTGTAATGTAGATGGTTGCAAACACTCTCGTTAACTGACTTGTTTGTGGCTGTAAATGGGTTGTAGATGCGTGCTTGATGGCTACATAATGTCATGCTGATAGACTGAGGGTAAACTAAATGTTGCAGGAATATATCAGAAGTCTCACTAGTCGATGCTCCATGTAGCCAGAAGACAGAAATAAAGACAGACTGCATACGTCTCCTCTTAGTGCTGCACTATTTGCATCTCTGTTGCTGTCATGTACATGTGAGAACAGTCTTGTGTTTAAAAATCCAAAAAGAAGCACCTCATGGTTTGCCAAATTATTTGGTGATAACATATGTTCTGAAGTGACCTATTGATAATACAACATTCATCTCATAAACCTCATATCTCTCTAATATTACATTTGATGCTTTAAATAATAAAGAATAGCAATATCAGTTTCGTATTATTTGCCACCAGATCAAAACCAAATCCTATGCTACCACTCTACATTAAAGGGATAGTTCACCCAAAAATGAAAATTCAGTTCAGAGTTTCACAGGAAAAAAGTGTTGCAGGATCTCCCAAACAATTTAAGTGAATGGTGACAGTTATCAAATGAAAAAAAAAAAAAACAACTGCCTTCAAGTCCCAGCATGCAGTTCACTTGCACATGCCCAGTTCAGACAGTGTGTATGTGAACATGCCTAGTTATAATTAATAAGCTATGACTGGCCAATAGCTGTCTGAGGGGGAGGGGCTTAGAAAGCTGTCAATTAATGGCAGATGATAAATCTATATGAAACACTCTATGCACTCATATTTTTGCAATTTTGCATTTTTACTTATGTAACATTATGCTACAGCCATTTTTTTTTATCACAATTAATTCTACTCTATTAATATAATAACTTTTAGAAGTAGTGGTGGTTGTGTTTGTTGGTATAAAACTGAATTCTTTCTGATTAAAGGACAGACAGTCTGTTATTTTTTAATACAGAACAGTACAAGCAATGCCTCTTTATGGCATATACTATTTATGTGTTTGCTAATGGTTCAGCTGATGTTAACTAACAAGCAAAGTGAGTTGATGTCACAGTATTCTCCATGGGATAGATTAAAGCAGCTGATCAAGGGATCCAGAGAGCAGAGATCACATTAGAATGAATTGTTAATTAATTAGGTCTATTTGTCATTGCCACCACTGCGCCGTGGGACCGCACAGAATCTGTACTTGTTGATTCTGGTAGCTGCAGCTGTGGGGGTATCAGATTTCCCCGGAGTGTCTGCGAGGCGCAGGCGGGCTGAGAAAAGAGTGAGCGTCTGGTGGCTGAGGCGCAGACAGACACGGCCTGCTGACCTTTGAGCCAGTTGCTGATCCTGCGGGTGGTGGCATGAGAGTAAATAATGGCGACGTGCCTGTCACCTCAGGGTACAACTGCTCGGAAGTTTGGGGGGTGGGGGGGGGCTGTCATAAATTCACCGGGGGCCAGATTGGGTGGTCCGCTGCCTCCACTGAAGGGCATTTCCATTTAGATGTAGTGGAAGCTTAATGGGCTAAATGCAATGGCAGGAAAAGGAGCAATTTTGACATATCTTTCATCAATAAACATGCCTGCTGAGGCATTAGCGAACCGAGCTGCTGTTTAGAGCACAATGGCCTCCAGGGTCCCCAAATGAACAAATTATAAATGCTCTGTTCCTGTTTTGGTCATGATATCAAGCTTAATGAAAGACTATATTTTATATTAACATTGAATGAAATATCTATGTGTAATATAAAAGGGGTCACATATAATGATGAACCCACAGATTAATATCACTCCACTCTCTTTTTTTTTTTTTTTTTCTGCCTCTTCAAGCTCATTGTTTTGCTTTGACTGCATGGTTGGGTCACAGTGTTCTCATCAAATCCATTTCCAACACGAGCAGACGGCCTTTTTTTCAACAAACAAGCTCTGATAAAAAAAGACTCCACCTTATCTGACCAGACAAACCACAAGTAATGCAAATTAAATTGCTAACTGGCTGAGCGCTTTATTTTAAAGTACACCAATAAAATAGAACAAACCATACTTTGTATCAACTAACAAAATGATAAGTTATTTATTAGACATCACAAGACCCTTTATTAGACCCTTATTAGAGGGACACATTACAACAGAACAGTACGGTAAACTTAAATGTATTTTTTCACAAAGTTGTCTTCTGTTTACCCTCTAAGAAAGTCTAATAAGGACCTAACAGTGGGAAAGAATACACTTTTATTAAGTACAGTTCTATTGTAATGTGTCTCTAATTATTCTCTAATGAAGTCTAATAAGGGTGTAATAACAGGTCTAATTTCTAGTCTTTGCCTGACTTGTTTTGTCTTTTTGGTGTACTGTTATGTGTATGGGGGCTAATTTGGATGGGGGATAATTTGGGTATAACTACTGTCTAATAACATTATTTTTAGTTTTTGTCTGATTTGATCAAAAGTACAGCTTATACTTATATTTTACAGCTTGTACTGTAAGATATAGTGTGAGCAGTATTTCCATATTCTGTATTATAGGTTTGTATGTATTACAGCTTCTGCATTTTATCAGTCTGAAGAAAACACAAGTCGGCTGCTTTAAGACCACCATAGCTGATAAAGGTGACACATAGGAAGACAGTGAAAATTGCAGTTATTGCACCATGGCCTCCGAAGATAAATGCCTAATTCAAATTCGCAAAATCAATTCAGTTCATTTGTCTCCTTCCACTGCTCGAATGGTCCCAGCACCAACATGCTACTTAGCAACTTCAGTGATCAATAGAAAATAAAAGCCTGACAAAGATTTATGGTGGAAGCACCATCGTAAGAATAAATGAGTTGGAGGGGAAAAGGGGAAGTGTGCACCTTGTGTTCACACAATGTGTTCAATAGACGGGAAATACATAAGTTGTCTGTGACAATATAATTATATTGTGGCAATTTTCTACTGCACGCAAATGGCACCATTTTTTTCTTGTCTCGGTGGAAATAGAAAGTTGTAATTTTAGATTCTTATCGTCGATATGTTTGGATGGAGACTCTAATTGTTTGATTTTTTTTAACTGTAGATAAAGCTCAGACACCATTTAGCTGATGTAATCTTGGTAAACCTTGACAAGAAAATCCAGTTTAAGAGATAAACAGTTTGAGTAAAAGGCACATTACTACTGTAAAGTACATCAAGATTCAGCATTCAGCTACTCACTGACTGGCCAGTGGGCGACTACAGTATATTACTGATAGGATGGCAGATGCCCTCACCTTTATAGGTTGCTATTATTTCTAACAAAAGAGACCAGCTGACAGATAAAAACAGACATAGAAAAATGGTTTCAGGATTTTTTCACATTTGATGCATATAAATACTAACAAAGGAATCCTGTCTAAATGGACTAAATGCTGCATAAAAGTCATAATCCTTAAAATCTTCATTAAATCAAATCCTATTTTTGAAACTATTTATGTCTCCGTTTATGCAGCAACACCTATTAAAGGTCCAATGTGTAAGATTTAGGAGGATCTACAGGAGGCAGAATATAGCAGAATATAATGGTCCTAAGTATGTTTCATTAGTGTGCTTGCGGATGGGAACCAGCTCGTCTCACCTTCCTCTTCCAAGTGTGTTGGAGAGGTTACGGTGGCCGTGAAATGTGGAAGGCCGTATCTGAGCTCGTGTTTGTCCGTTCTGGGCTACGGTAGAAACGTGAGGGTGCAACATGGTGGCCTCTGTCAATATAAAAACCTTATTCTAAGGTAACAAAAACGTTTTAGGTGATTATACACAAATAAAAACAATCTTATGAATGTTACACTCTATTCCTACCATATTGTGACAATAAATCCCCCTAAATCTTACACACTGGACTGTTTTTGTATTGTATTTACATTATAGTAGTTTTTATTGTTTGTGGCAGTGTTCTCCACTCCTGTAATGGACTAAAATGATCCACACAAAGGGATTTCCAGAAAACTATGCATGCCTGTAATCCAACATAACTGTTTGTATTGTATTGTATTGTATTGTCTTTGATCGTTTCAACATTTTGTCCTACTGCTAGTTCACATTAAAAGTGTTCATCATGCAAGGCGTCGCTTTTATTGTGAAAGAAGGAAGTACATTGTGGCCCAACTCCACTCCAGCTCCTACACATTTCCACACACGTGGCTGTGGAGGGTCTCTTAATTAAGGGGGAAGGTATAAATACACCGGCAAGCTTTGAGGCGCACCACGAACATTCGTCATGATGAATATTGTAATTAAAGAAATACTTTTCTAAAAGATGATCTTACACACAGCATGGACAAAGATGTAGGTGTATAGTTAATAGCATGGCACACATTAATGGCATAGTAAGCTTGTGAAAGGAAAAAAATATTAATTGAATAAAGAGACTCACTCCCACACTTCTTTGGCCGCATGTCTTTTATTCTTGCACATGTTTTCATTTGCCATTTTCAGTCTGATTAGGTGGTGCACGTGAGGGGAGTGCGGTTTGTAAGCCCACGCTGACGCAGACAGGGCTTTATATCTCATTCCCCCTTAAAGCTAATTGGTTTGTAATGGCACTTAATGTTCTGGAACACCATGCAAACGCACAAACGGTGTGAGAGTGGGTAGGGAAAGGGTGTAGGTGCTGCAACTGGAACTGGGACACTGGGGTTAACACAGACAGTCACTGTCAATCAAAAAGGCATCTACAAAACAGGATTTGCACCTGAGTGTATATACCCTGGCATTGCAGACAAGGACCCAGGCGTCCATAGTCAACACTATTTAGTATTTACACCTGAGGTGTAAATAGCCCTTTACACTCAGGCCTATATAGCCTAGCATGGCAGAGACAAGCACTCAGTAGGCAACAATGCTATTGCACTATGGGTGTAAGCAGCCAATGTGGCTATTTACACACATGCAGCAGAGATAAACCATGATTTTTCCCTAAACGCAACCAAGTACTTTTGTTTTCATAAACCTAACCAAGTAGTTTTGTTGCCTAAACCTGCTATTTAAAACTGAAAAGAATAATTAAGAAAAAACATTATCACTCTCCCGGCTCTCCCACAGGAAAGCCTTGTATTTAACTCTCTTATCTACCTCAGCCTCTATCAGTGGTGAATCTGCTGCTCTTTATAGCTAAAACAAGGTGGTCAGATAGCCAAATAGCTTCCATATGCCTGTTCATACACAAGTGCAAATAGACACTTCGTTTAAAATAATGGCATGATGAGAAAAGGCCAATTATTTTCAGACTTCTTGAAAAACTTGAGTTTGTTTGGCCAAACTATAAACAGACACAGCAGCTGCTCCTCTGTTGTGTTTCTGACAAAGAAGCTGCACAATGAGCGTTTGGTTTAGTATTAAACCACACTCGCTGTCACCACAGGTGTCACCAAATCAGCCAAATCTTAAAGAGGAACTTCACAGATTTTAACATCAAAGTCTGTTTACGGGTCTTGGGGAGTACTACTGCATATGCGAGGAAAAAGTTGTATAAAGACTTTTGAGGCTCCAGAGGGAGCTGCGAGAAATCTGCCTTTGGAAAAGTTCGGAAAGAAGTGAGCTTACCAGACCGCTGTCTGCTCCTCATTTTAATAAATACATTTTATGAAGGAGGCATCAAAATAATCTCAAAAGCACACCATGTTTAGCATTTAAATGTTATTTTTAGAAGGAATCTGAATAAATAACATATGGCCAAGCATAATACACAGATGCCACTGCAGAAGCATTGCCCTCCCTTTGACTTGTGGGTCACAACATCAGCATCTGTGAAGAGAATAAATATATGAATATACTGTATATATATAATTTGTTGTGTGTTTACCACGAACCCACAAACCATGATCATGAGCCTTTAATGATATGCTATGATGCCTGAGCCCTGACCATTCACACACTGAAAAAAAGAGACTAAGGGCATAAACATGCCAGAGATTTTAAAGATTGGACCGCATGTCTCACTAGCCAAGGGCAATTCCAGGGTGGAACTAAATGAATGATGATAATAACTTCCCAGGTCGCCCCTGCAGTTCTGCGAAATATCCCATCTAATGTATTTTTGATTCTCCAGTATCAGCCATGTCCGAGGGCTCTCCAGTCACTGGTGCCCAGTTTGCTGCACGTCTGATACTGCATGTCAGGCTGTGATGAAATGAAAGAATGAAATATTCACTTCAATTTCACTAACTTTGCAAAGGCAATTAAATTTTCATGATTTCTTTACTGCTTATGATAAAATAGTTATATTATTCTTTATCAATATTTCAGCTTCCATCCTGGTGGTTTTCTCAGATTCACATGCAGCACACATGAGTGTAAGAATATTAGGACGCACTTTTTTTGCCTTTATAAGATGTAACAAGCTGTACTTTGTATCAAATGAGACACAAACTAGAAATAATATGTTGTTTATTAGATGGCATTTGACCCTTTATTCGACCGTTAGCACACTTTAGGCTACTAGAGGGTAATTAGGGACACATTTCCTACACTTAGATCCATATTCGACTTTCTTAGAAGGTAACTGGGGACACATTATAACAATAAAGTGTATTATTTTCCACTCTTAGACCCTCATTAGGCTTTATTAGAGAGGATACGTTACAACAGAACTGTGTTTTAAACTGAAGTGAAATGACACATCTGGAACTTTCCTTATTTAAAAACAATATGTGAACCAGATCTACCAAGGGCGAAAATTAGCTAAATATATTAGTCTCTGGGTGACTGTACAGACTTACTGAAATACTGTAGGTACAAAATGTGATTTGATCAGATAAGTAAGCATTGGTCTTGGCTACTACTGCCAATTGACCCTTCGCTAAGCCCCACCCTCCTTAGTTACTGTTGCTAAGTATGCCAAACTTTCTATTCTCGCACTGCATTTATGCAGTTTACAGTGATAACGGTGGCAGATATAACATCGAAACTGGGGGCAATTGTTGAAACACAAGGTCTTTGAGCCCTTCGAGACGTATACAAAAGCAGCTTCTCATTTTTAGCCGACAACGGTGGATTTTGTCAGCTATAATAATGACTCACAAGCAGATTTTATAAGTGTAGCTGGCTGATGTAAGCTAGTGCTAACTCCTTGACTCGGCCAAAAAGTCCATTTCAATGTTAACACCTGACACGTTTTAAGACAACAACCCTGTAAAAGTGTAAATGTAAAGTTACCTAACAGTTGTGTGTATGATATAATGTTAATGCTAAAGACTGAGGCTAAAGCTAGCTTACATCTCAGCAAACATAGGTCGGATGGTAAAATACGGCAGGTATAGCTACATGATGACAGACATACACTCATTAGTGTGGAAAAAGAAAGCAGGGGGACTAGGTCAGAGCAGTGGACTTGGAGACCGGTCACTCAGCCAGATGAGCTGGACCGCAATCACGGAGCAAAGCCGGGATAGGAGCTAAGCTAACTCATCTTAGACCAGAGACAGCAAGCCAGAGTGAGATGCATCGTCATCGACTCACTTTAACTCCGCATGAGGCCACATCTTCCTCCTCAAACCCCCACATAACAAATGCAGATGCAGTGGTATCTAACAAGTTTGGCTGAAGGTAAAGTCACTGCAGCTAGTAAGCTTGTCTCAGTTAGCTGGACATGTGAATGTTAGCAGCTCATGTTAAGGCAGATGAAGACAGAGTTTAATCATTTGCCACGTGTGCTCTTGTGTTTCATGTTTTTGAGAGACTACAGAAAAGACGTCACTGTCCAGACTTGTGAAATGCAGAGTATCGCTCTTCTCTGAGCCTCCTGCACACGTCAACATGTAGAGAAATAGAAAGCTTGTCAGCACTAGTTACGGTTGCTAAGCTATGATTGGACAGTTGTCGTCGGAGGTGGGGCTTAGCGAAGGGTCAGTTGTATGGGACCAACCAAAGAAGGTGAGTCACAAATAGCATGTGATGTGACTTTAGTTTACAGTATAGTTCTAATATGTGTCTTTAATTACCCTCTAATAAAGTCCAATAACAGTCAAACAGTGGGAGACAATGCACTTTAGTTAAAGAACTTTCTTTTCAAGTTTCTGTCTTATTTAATGTAAAGTACAGCTTGTTACATCTTACTGAAAAATAAAGAATAATCACATATTATTCTTTAAAGCTGAGCACATAGACATTACTGTGTTGTGCGCTAATGACCATGTGGGCGAAATAAAACCCATTTGTTAATTCTGACAATTTCATAACTTATAACTGCAGTGAGTCAGTGCTGCACCACATTACATCTGCATTACATTATTCCAGTATAAAGACGACTCCTTGTCTCCCTCCTTATGGTCCGGATCTCCTCAGTTTGTCTTCAATCCCAGAGGAGTTGGGAGATAACTCGGTCTGATCAAAGAATTTGAATGAATCATTCTGTAGTCTGTGGGCCTTCAGCTCCAGGGAGAGTCACAGCCTGATTGGATTTTCCACTTTCAGGAGCAATCCTCTGTAATGTCACTGACACCTCACTAAAGCAACACTGTCACAGTCTGTTATCTGGTTCAATATTCTCCTATTGGCATTTTCCTGTCGGTGAAGAGCAGGGGGCACACCAAGAAAATGAGACAAGTGAGGGAATATTCCCCTTGTTATTTCCAGCCAGCAAGAAATGGAGGGGGAAAAAATGCTGTTTTGTTACATTGACAGAAATACGAAGCGAGCTGCCTTTTTCTCTGCAGGGAGCAGACTGTAACAGCATTTTGATACAGGTAGGTAGCATTACAGAGCACCGTATCAAACTGTTAGATCCACAAGTACAACAGCACTGCATCAATTATTCTCACAGACTAAACATGCAGGCTTATTGGCTCTCTTGGGAACACTCTGTCAGTTCGCTGAGCTCGTGTGTTTGTGTATCCATATCAGAGCGTAATGGCATGCTGTATGTGTTGTGTTTGTTTGTATGAGAACATAAATCATGAACTCTCTGAAGGAAATTTTGACAAACCCGCTCTGTAAGGGAATTCTTTTGGGTCGAAAATGGACAGGCTCTACAGCCTTTTTGTGACTCCAAAATATAGATGGTATAAAAATAGTCCAATTTTCCCCTCTCGCATTCACTCACCTGAAATATGCTGCAAGCTTAAAATAGTAGATGAAAGCTTTCCTGGAGATTAGTCACAGCAGTCTGTCAATTGTACTTATGTTTCCTTATCGTTTTCCCTCTCCGCTGGAACTCACCCTGATCATAATATATGAATATCTGATCCCTTATGAAAATATTGACTTTATGGAGCTCCAAATTCTTCTGATGCTATTCTCTCATTTCCCTTTTTGTCTATTTTTCTCTCAGATGGACTTCTTCTTCTTCCTCTTCTTCTTCAAATGTGATGGGCTTTTTATGAGGAAATGGTTTTGACAATGAACCTCAAAAACAAAACCACTGTGCTACTTATGCCAAAAGAATATGATAATAACTTTAATGGTATTGCTGATGAAGACAGTGCATGGATATTTTTTCTGTAAAAGTATATTCTGTCTTTTATATTACCTACCTCCACTACCTGCAGCAGAGGAGAACAGACAAGGGAGCAAAATTAGTGAAAAAGGAGGAAATGAATATGCTTATTTCTCTCTTTCAGGTGCATAACTTATCCTCGAGGTGTTCCCAGGCCAGGGTGGAGATATAATCCCTCCACCTACTTCTCGGTCTGCCCCTTGGCCTCCACCCAGCTGGACATGCGTGGAACACCTCCCTAGGGAGGCGACCAGGTGGCATCCTTACATGATGCCCAAACCACCTCAACTGGCCCCTTTCTACGCAGAGGAGCAGCGGCTCTACTCCAAGTTCCTCACAAATGACTGAGCTTCTCACCCTTTCCCTAAGGGAGATGCCAGCCACCCTCCTGAGAAAACCCATTTCAGATGCTTGTATCCATGATCTCGTTCTTTCGGTCATGACCGCAGATGACAGTAAGCACGAAGACTGACCGGTAGCCAGAAGGCAAAGCTCTCTTTTAGTCACAACGATGCGGTAAAACGAATGCAATACCTCTTCCAATGCTCCAGTTCTCCAGGCAATCTCTTGCTCCATTGTCCCTCACTCGAGAACAAGACCCTGAGATACTTCCCATATGTAATAATATATAATATGTCACAAGGCTTTTTAAAGGTCCAATTTGTAAGATGTATGCTTATGTATCTGTTGGAAGAATATGGCTAAAATGGAATAAAAGTATGTTTTCAATAATCATCTGAAAATAAGATTTTTTGTGTGCAGGCTGTGTTAGCTTGGCACAAGAACAGAAGGTCTGGGATGTGGTTAGCTTCTACCAAATGAAGAGAAATGCACCTCCTAGTAGCTCAACAGGTGTCTTATTTGCATGTGTCTAATCTGCTGTTGGCTTGCCACTGATAGTTTTACCTTGTTCATCTTTTTTTCTTTTTTTTTTTGAAGATGAGGCATTTCTGGAGCGCTGCATGTGTTCAGCCACCAGGGCTAAGCTAACGTTAATTGTTGATGCTCAGTAAATATCTTGTAAGCTAGCTGCAAGACATCTTATTATTTATTTCTGCTTGTGCTGCGGTAAATTGATAAGATGTGACTTGAGCGTTTGGAGTCTTTGTACTTGTTTAAAGATCAGGTGTGTAAGATTTTCAGAGATCTATTGGCAGAATATGGCAGAAATGGAATATAATACTTGTATTCATAAATGTGTTTTCATTAGGGTATAATCACCTCAAAACAAGAATCGGTGTGTTTTGGTTAGCTTAAAATGAGCCCCTGATATCTACAGAAGACATCTGACCTCTTGCGGGGGGGCCGCCATGTTGCACCAACATGTAACTACCGTAGCCCAGAAGAGACAAACCAAACACTGGCTCTAGATACATCCTTTTGCATTTTCTGTGAGTTTCGTGGCCACTGTAGTTTTTCTTACACGCTTGGAAGGGGAGAGGTGAGGCGAGGTGTACGAAATTTGCAATCTCACCGTTAGATGCCACTAAATCCTACACACTGGTCCTTTAAAGATGAATGTTGTTTTTTTATTTAGGCAGATATATATTCTCACAGTCTCAACTAACACCTCTCACATCTCAGTTCGCCCCCCCCCAAAAAACTGTATAACAACCCCAATTTCAACTTGCTGACTTCTTTCTAGCATCGGTCTGTTCATCAGCCTCTTGACATCACAAAAACCGGTCTGGTCGCTGGCAATTTCACGAAATGAGCACAATTTCGACAAACGCTAACCTTCCCTGTACAAGAAAAATGAGAGAATTGTATTTTCCAATCCCTGCAGGATTACATGGCAGCAATACACCTAGAAAAAGGCGGTGAAATAGAGTGGCAGAAAGTAAATCTGCAGGGGTCAGGGTGACGGATGGTTTACGAGCTTGCTATGTCTTTGTGAGTGAAGTTTTCAGTTTTTAAAAACCTTCCGTTTTTACATACTAAGTTGCTTTTTCATGATTTTAAAGGAGTGACATCTTTGCACACTCACCCACAAGGCACATTTTTACATTTCTGGGTTTGTGCTCATTTCTCGAACTCTTTTGAGATTGTCTCGTCGTACTGACAGTTCTGCTCACGGACTCTGGGAAACTGCCACCGTACAGAACATCCTGTTCCCAGGTGCAGTCATATCAAGGCTTGCACAGGACAGTGATGTTTGAACACCCTAATCCTCAGCCTTCATTCTTCCCAAACTTCAATAGCTGCCGCCGTTGCCACTTCCCCCCACAACAACTGCCTCTGTAATGTTTTGCACACAAACCCAAAGAGGACCCGGGCTGCAAGAAACATTCGTTAGACCTTCAAAGGGGAGCCGAACCTGCTTGATGATAAAACACTGTTTTGACCCATCTCTTTGAAGAATGTTACAATACATGAACTGTACCGAAAGCCTGAGCACACAAACACACACACACACACACACACACACACACACACGGGCATACATACAAAATGACACAGGGAAAAGATGGATAGCAGGAGCGAGTACAGTCCATTTTGCAGCAACCTTCAGATCAATCCCGAAAGGAAAGGGCAGGGTTCTCGGCCTATCAGTATAACAGAGTCTGTTGACCTTTTTAAATGAGTGAAAGATACGCTAAGGTAAAGTAAACAGTGGTTTGTTTGCAGCATCATGGCAAGCTGTATTGATCCCTGTTCTCAGAAAAGGTCATGCACTTGAGAGGTGATTGTTATTAGATAAGCAAAAAAAAAAAAAAAAACAGACCGTGAACTTTTCAGTTTTGCCAGCGCAAAGGCAGACAATGACATTTAATTGTATTAGCTCAGTATAATTTCAGCGCTGGAAGTTTATTTTCATTAAATGCACACTGTTGTGTGGGACTTTAGCTCAGCTTTGGCCGGACATCTGTGCTGAATCAGCGGCAGAGTTTTGTGTGGCAGGTCATTAGCTAACGAGGGCCAGTCTAATGTCTGTTAAATAGCTAATAACTGCAGTCTGAGGGAAGGCAGCCAGAAAAAGGATGAATGTGCTTTCAGCAGTCTCACACCGCTGCATTTAAAGTCTATAATGCTTTGTAGTCCTTTTGGTGATCAGTGCCCAGTTGCATAAAATGACTTCGGCTAAGGTTTCCCTGAAGTTTTCATCTCAGGATGCCTAAGGAGCAAATGATTAGCGGTGGAAAGAGTACTGATAATCTGTACTCACATGCAAATAATGTTACATTACTGAAATATTACTCAACTACAAGTAAAACTACTGGTGCTAAAAAATACTCAAGTAAAAGTATTCAAAAAGTATTCTTCTAAAAACGGAAAGGAGTCAAAAGGAGTTTCTGTTTCTCTAAATAACACCCAGCTGATATGTTGTTCTAGTCAGTGGTCACACTCACTTCTTCAAACCTGTGCCTGCAGCAATGTTTTGCTTTGGGTTTTTTTTGTCCATATGACATGATTTTCATTGGTCCATTTGCATTTGATTAGCTTTACAAAAATGCATTTGTACTACTTAGCGCTCATTATGATTTAAAAAGTAACAATGAAGATTACATGGTGTAACTCATATTTATGTTCAAGCAAAATTAGAGACTTGAAAAAATACTCATAAAAGAATTGAAAAAATATTCAATTACAGTAACTTGAGTAGTTGTAATTTGTTACTTCAATGCTTGAACATGAGTTGCATAAAATCACATAAGAATTTCCTGAGGATGGATATTTGGCGGAAACCCCTATAAGTGTTTGCCCTTAACCACTGAAGTATTCCCTTATGCGTTGCTAGAAGGCCCTTAGCAAACATTTTTAAGGGAAAGTTAAATAATTTGTGGAACATAAGTTGAATTTATGGTCACTGAAGAGGAGGAGGAGATACCAAAACACGCTAACTAACTCTGTTTCATATATCAGTGTAAGCTATATCATTTAATTGAAAAAACATCAGTTTTTGTGTGGATCCTCTGCTTCTGCATATTTGTCTGGACTGTGTGCTTGTTCCATAATTGTCAAAGAGAACAACAGTCTTTTCTTCTCTTCCTTTTTGTTTCTGTTCGTTGTCCAACACAGGCTATCTAAGCATGTCAGCTAAGCTAGCTAACAACTAACAACAATGTTGTCTAATAACACTGAAGAATGACAGGAGTGAAATATAACCATGAAAGCTGAAGTGCACATGTGCTGTGTTATGACACTAACTGCTGTGAAAGCCTTAGACACTCTAAGAGGTTTTTATTTTACACTCCTAACTGAACCTCTTAGCTGGTAGTTTATGCAACCAGGAACTGCTCCTGAATGATGCTTTGGTTTCACTGAAAATTGAAAACTATCTATCTATCGTCTATCCATCTACTGTCAGCTTCTTTCTTTGTTTTTGTCTATTCCTTTTGGATCTGAGGCTCAAAATCATGAATAAATCATGACTACCAAATTGTTCAACAGGCACATAAAGATACCTTCTGTTCCCCAGTATCTTCTCTGTAGGGGGAACCCCTCAGGCGCTGCTCCATCTTTGTACTGAAATTCATGGGTGAGCCAATCACAAGTGACTATACATAACATTAAAGGATGCTGGTGTGACCATGGCAACAAAACATGGGCAAAACATTGTTTCAGTGAGAGCATATTAGCAGGTTTGTATTGAGGTGTGTTTGCTATGATTGACAGGTGTCATGCCATTCCTCTCAACTGGTGCATGTTGCTTGCTTGTCTTCTTTTCCGCATTTGAATTTTCAGGCTTCAGCTGCCAAGATGACAGCGTGCAAATCAAACTCCAGACTTCAAAACATCTGTTCAGAAAGTCACATGTGACATGACAGATGCAATATTCCTATTTTTCTAAAATGTACGACATGAAACGTATTCCGATGCCAGATGTGAACAGCTGTTCCTCTCAACTGGATTTACATGTAAACATAATCTGTATACATGAAATCAGAGGGCATTGGAAACCTTCATCTTAATCCCAAGACTCCTGCATCTTGTTTAAAGGCACCTTTGATTTGCATTACATCTGTATAGCCACGAGGCATTATTCAGTTTAAAAAGCCGTATACGGCATGTAAGACATGAGCAACACTTACACTACGACTCAGTATTAATAATCGGTTGACTGATGTCCCTGATGTGTGCAACTACTTGAACTTTTACATCCACACTGCAAAAATAAACTATATGTTTTAACTTAAGGAATGTGTCCGGGCTGCCTTACTGAATTTGAAAAGACAAGCTGAAGTCATCCTGTTTTCAATAGGAGACAGGTCTGGACTGCAGGCAGGCCAGTCTAGCACCCGAACTCTTTTATTCCAAAGTCATACAGTGGTAAGACAGAATGTGTCTATCGGCCTTGTCTTGCTGAAATAATCAGGGACGTCTCTAAAAAAGACATCTGGATGGCAGATATGTTGCTCCAAAAGCTGTATGCACCTTTCAGCATTCATTTTCAGGATCATGTTGATGTGTGAACTTGCATTTGTAGATGCAGTGACAAACTGTGTTTAGCAGCAACGGTTTCTCAAGGTTTCCGGAGCCCATATAGCATCTTTTGTACATTTCTTTACTTTTTAATGTAGTGCCGAGGGGTCAAAGGTCACAGGCATTCAATGTTGTTTTCTGGCTTCGCCCCTTGCCTGCAGAGATTTCTTCAGATTCTCTGAATCAATTAAAGATATTGTGAATCGTAGGTGGTGAAATCCCTAAATTCCTTGCAGTTCTGTGTTGAGGAACATTTCCCCATGCTTTTTTTCCACAAAGTGGTGAACCTCCTCCATCTATGCTTGTGAACGACTGGGCCTTTTGAAGATGCCCCTTTAATACTTAATCATAGTAGCATTACAGAACTTTCCCAGTCTGTTAATTCCCTTGTCTCAACTTTTTTTAAATGTGTTGCAGACATCCAATTCAGAATGAGTGGACAAACAATACATTTTATTAGTCTGAACATTAAATATCTTGTTTTTGCGATTATTCATTAGAATGCAAGTCAAAAAAGATTTGCAAATCATTGCGTTCTGTTTTTATTTATGTTTAAATAAATCACAACTTTTATGAAATTTTGGTTGTTTTCTGTACTGTATGTTTTCATTGTGTTTTAACTCCCAAACAGTGCATGCTGGCAAGTATTCATTCATTCATTCATTCATTCATTCAACCTTTATTTATTTCTCAGGGAATACATTGAGGGATGGCCCTCATTTTCAGTGATGCCAAGATTATAATTAGGCAACAAAGCAGAAATACAATAGAAACAAAAGAAGAAAAGACAGAGAAATAATAAAATAAATAGCCAGTAAGAAATTTACAATTGATTAATATAATTCCTAGTTAAAACATGCATGTAAGAACATTAAAACTTCTAAGCATATACATATATGATCATATTTCTTTGGAAACTTAATTTAATGGGCTGACTGAGCTCTGTACAGTAAATTCACTCAACAAATCATCTCAAGTCAAGACTTAAATAACTAAGTTCTGTACTGTTCTAAAATTAAATACTAGAATTTTATGTGGGATTAACTTGAATAAATAAAACTTAAAACAGTACAAAGTAGCTCAATATTACAGCAGTATTACCAGTTCCAAGATTTTTTTTATACCAAGAAATCTGAAAAACTACTGAGTAAACCTGCTCCAAAGGCGACAAGTATTTTCTGCAACAAGTATCAAAATGTCAGCAAGTATTGTGTGAAGTCATTCTTTGAGGGGCAAACGCTGGAGACTGATGTATTAAAAATAACCCTGAGCACTGCAAGCGGGCACATTTTACCCCATTATATTTAATTGAATGACAGACAGAGAAGAAAGGGCTTTCACTCATAAAGCAGCTGACAAGCTCCTGCAGTGACGAGGAAGTTGATGAAAATGGAATGAATTATTCTTTCAGGCAATTTTAAATTCTTTTGAAATGTTTACATATGGACTATTGATTTAGACAAAATATGACGTGATAATGACCCTCTGTGCTGTGGTTTGGCTCTGTGTGTGTGTTTGCCTCTCGCTCTTGTCTCTCTGCTGTCCTGAGTTTGCCAGACTGCCGCTAAGAGAGAATGAATCCCATCAAACATTGATGAATGCCACTCTCCGCCTGCTGCTCCACTGATTTGCATCCCTGTCCTGGCACTGATTTCCAGCTCTCTGTCTTAGAGGGGGGACTGTAACACGCAGATGCACGTCAATTAGTCAGTATCTTAGGCCCCGCTCATTTATATAAAGTGTTACACATTTTAAAACACACAAGCTAAAACACAGGCGCGTGCACTTACACACAGTGGAACACACTGTCTTATTACAATGACAATGCTGTTGGGTCCACCAGCGCAGGCCTCTCTGAACATGTCCTGAGGGCAGGGTATTTGCCACCGATGCACTTTGCGGAGACACAATGTCAGTTTCTTGCACATGATACGCCTGAAAATACACCATTCATGTCCCGTGAATATTCGTAACTCTGGGGAGCGAAAGGCAAGCATGAAACAACCTGATCGACGCCTTAGTTACTGTCGCTATGCCTGTCAAACTTTCAGTTCATGCACACGCAGGTTCTGATAATAACAAGACCAGATGTATCACTTGAAATTCTAACATAACCCTTAAAAATAACGTAGGCTAGTAATCTAATGACATGCTCATTGGTTTTGATGGTGATAGTATGCTAGTTATTCAGACATGCTAACATTTGCAGCTAACTTTAGCACAGAAAAAGACTGTTTAATACATTCCTTACACTTTTGCTCTTGTGTTTTTGGTTTTGAAAATGCTCCAAACTGACACGCTCGACCAGCCAACTTTTGCTTGCTAAATTATGATTGGATGGTTGCTGTCTAAGGGGAGGGGTTTAGTGAATGGTTAATTTGGCATAAAAGTGATTCATGGTTTTGGGTTACCTGTGTCAAAAAACCTGGTGATTCACAGACTTCATCAACAAAAACACCTACAATTACGCAAGTGTAATTTGTACCTGCTGTGAAGAAGGGATACAGTCTGAACACGGTGGCCTGTCTGTTTGTTAGCAGATGTGATTACACAAAATATTGTCTGCAGGCGAGGACCGAGCTCCCATCCTCTGCTGTGACTGTGACTGTGCCAAGGACGTACACACATTATTCCAGCACTTAGTCACACAAATGTTCTCTGTTTTGTACACAAGATGGAGAGAGAAAAAAATGAGGGAAACTTTGGTCCTTTTAGGTCCTTTTATTCGCTCCCAGGAGTGATATGACATCCCCGAGATCTGAGGATTAGGAAGCAGTGCGAGGGCCTCAGGGCATTCCCTAAGCTGTCTAAATCTGAGACGCGATATGGCTCCTATTAGATAAGCAAATGTGTCTGTAAATACATAATACATGACTGCCAGAGGACTATGATTGGCTTGTTTTTGTACAAAGAATGCGATTGAAGAGCGAGGCAGTGTCTTGTGGAGACCCGAATGAATACACTGTGAAGTGCTTAATGGTTTCATTTTATTTGCAATTTTCTGTTTTCTGAGCAGCAGTTTGTTGAAGGGAAAATGTGGGCTGGGTGAGAGCGAAAGGCGGCATCATCCTCAGGGGTTCAAAGCACTCCCAATCCTCTGTATCGCAGTCTTGAAGCCCTGAGCTGCAAATGAACATACAGCATTTGGGTGTCTGTTGTTCTGAGTGGCTTGTTGACATGTGAAACTGTCCTTGTAAAGCAGAACGGTTCTGACTTGGGCATCTGTTTCTCGCTGATATATACAAATTCACAACTTTTATGGCAAGAGAAATTATCTATGCTCCCAGGGTGGGAGATGAGTAATGTGTGTTAACATGAAGTGGAGTGCCGCATCATTTTAATGTGCAACAACAAGAAGATGGAGGTTTCTCTACAAACACGAGCCTCCATTACAAGGCTTTACTAATCCATCCATGCAAATCCATGTCCAAAATGCGCCTTTTGTGTATAATCCCGACACAATTTCTGTGGGATTAGGATTTAGCAAGGGGAAAAAAAATGACTGGTGGAATACAGTGCATCAAAAATATCAGTCAGTGTTGTGTTCAATTTGTTTTTTGTTATCCCCCACCGCCTTTATATATTACATCACATCAAAGAGCTGGCTAAAGCTAAAGGAGGTGTGCTTCAGAAAAAAAAAGGAACCAAATTCTGTATGTTGACATGCTGCTTCCGCGTGACAATAAACTGCATAACCAGAGAGTTACTGTGCATGTTAAAGCAGATTAAATTACTTCATCCTAAATCATAACAATTTATTCTGCTTCAGTCTAGCTTTTGCCTGCACTGACACTGCACAGAGAGGCTGCACTGCATATGTTAAGCAGTCATGATATGTTTAGCACGCGCTCTTCGGTGATATTATCTGCCAGAGCCACCTTCTCCACCAGCCAATCAATCAGCACACAAGAGTCCAGAGTCTCTCGGGGAGAGGAGGGAAGGTGACTTGACAATAGGCGAGAAAAAAAAGAGGTTTCAGTGCATCTGAGCTACATGATTAAACAAGACCAATTACAATACTTCTCTGATAAGTGTAATGGGATAGTGCGACATTTTGGGAATTATACTCATTCACATTGTGAATGAGAATTAGATCAATACTATTCTTTGTCTGTATATGAAGCTGCCCTCAGCAGGTCATTAGCTTAGCATATAGACTGGAAAAGGGAGTAAACAGCTAGCTTGACTCTGCCCAAAGCTAGTCTGACTGGGAGTATAAGCCAGTTATTGGTTGCTTAGTTTCAGTCGGCTGCATCCCCTATCTGTGTTTTCAAAGTCCCAGGAAAAGAACAGTGGCATGAACATAAACAGGCTAGCAGCTGTTACATTTTCTTTTGGGGTGATTTAGCCATTTTAATGCCAGAGCAAGAACATGCAAGACTTCCACCAGAACAAGTTCCTTTACGCTGCATCCTGGCCCAAAACGATTGTGTTTAGTTTAAATAAATGCAAACACGGCAGGGTATTTTTTCCCCTAAAGTAGAATGTGCATGTGCCAGATCTTGTGAGATTAGCCCCAAGCTAACAAAAACTGTATTACAGCACCGCTAAAACTCAGTAATTATCACAGATTGTTGCTTTTACAGTTAAATTATTGAGAGGATTAAACAAACAGGGTATAATGTGTTAATTAGTAAGCTTTAGGTGATCATAGAGTTTGGTTGCAGTGACCAAATATCCTTGTTTGTCTGGGATTGTCTTGGTTTCACATCTCAAGTCAACAAATAGCTATAAAAACAGTAAGATGTCACCAGAATTTAAATAATAATTATAATATTGTACTAGTTTTCAGCACTAACATATACATTTATCATGTTCTTTCACACTCATTATTGCCTAATGCACCCCACATCTGAATTCAACATTAATTTGTATGTATGTGTGTTTGTCAAGGCTTTCTGACAGAACCTGTCAGTATGCTAACAGTTAGCTTTCACGTCAATGCTTATGGTGCATGCACATACATGGTTCCTGGTCTGGGGGGTTTGAAAATATGATCACCTGAGGTAGGGTTTCCAGTCAGTATGCTAAGCTAAGCAGCTGCTATTTATTATTCATTTGTATAAGTATGTTTTCAGTCGTCCAACACCGTGCTGGTTTGGGCTGGTTTGCTTTCTTTCTGAAATATTGTAACAAGAGCACCCACTATGCACATCAGCCACCACACCTCTGTTTTTTGTTAGGATTAAACAACAAGTTATAAAATGTTCATTAGTTTATTAGCTTTGGTGCTGCTGGTTATTGACATGTATGATGGACGACATGCCAGCTCCCCAAAAGTGAAGCCAAAACATTTTTATCGGCCCCTGGTGGCTGGCTGCAATATTGGTCATAAACCCCCCTCTCCTTCATGTTAGCAGATGGGACATTGGCCAACCTTAAACATCAGAGAACATGTCAGCTGTTCATTTCCATGCTTGCGACTGACCAGTGGCAGGGACCTCGATACCGCAGCTCCATCTGTAATCATTACCGCACATACTCTGGCTCTAAATGACATCACCCGTGCAAGACAGCAGGTCACATATCTGGGATATTTTGGCTTCAATTTTGCATAGTGGGAGGAAGTAGACGTGTCATCCATATTTATTTACAGTCACTGCTGCTGGTATGCAGATTTTGTTACCTCTGGACAGAGCTAGGTTAGCTGTTCCCAGTCTTTGGGCTAAGCTAAGCTACCTGGTTATAGCTTCATATTTAGCAAACAGATATGAGATACTGTCAAAATATAGAAAAGAAAATACAGTTTTAAAAGACAAAATCAACATCAGTGCCCTTTCTCTTCTCAGGTGACTAGATGGAGTTTTCTCACAGGATAATAAATTGAAAAATCTCTTTGTAATACATTTTGAACGTACTACTGTGATCCACCTGAGGACGTCTCCAGGCACGGCTATTCTATTTGGATTATGAACCAGTGAATAAGAGCTTTGAAAAGCGACCCCAGTCCGAGCCAAATGTCGAGTTTATAAGCAGGAGAAAAGAGGGTGATTTATGTCCCCGAGGGCACGGTACAGGTTTTCGTGATGGCCTTTGTATGCAGAGAGAAGTGCTCTAATCTATTTCACACATTTTATTTTTCACTCGCATGCTCTTTTAACAACACCAAATAAATAATGCAGTAATGTTAACTCTCCAAACAGGTCGTTCCAGATATAGCGTAGTGTATTCTTGTGTAATTTTTTTTAGGTAATTACGGAAGCCTCTACAACCAAGGGGCTTTGCTAAGATAATCTCCTGCTTTGCTTGAGGCAGCAGGAGACTTTATTTTCAGAGCACAGCAGTTTGTCTCCAGCTGCAGGGGAAATGTCACTTGTTTATTATTATTTCTCACGCATTTCTTATGTTATTTTCTAACAAAAAAGACAGGTACATTGTGCGACAAATAAAGATTAATTTTGAGGCCTAAAATATAGCTTCTTTAGTTCATTTTGAGATGGCATATTCTCTTCTTGCCCAAAGAAGAGTCGTCTTAAGAGCAGTGGCACTTGCTCTTGGAGGGTCGGTGTCTTTACTTGAGGACACCACAGCAGGGTAGATATTGAATTATTCTAATCTCTCTTACAGTTAAGCTCTGCCTCAGGATTCAGATTCTACACAGATTGGGTGGTGGGAGAAACAGATACCTGGGTGCTCTATTGCTGCAGGCACACTACAAATCATCTGTATCTCTTCCTGATCTCTATCCAGTTTCAAGTTGCAGGGGGAACCTTCAGCTTAAGACATTAGTCACGGGGAAAAGGAGAAGTAACTCACTCAGCACGCCGGTCCGTGCCCACTCCTAACATCTCTCAACGACATGAGGACAATCTGTAGCGGATTAGTGTGATTTTAAGAGGAAATTGAGCCTGCAGTGTGTTACATGAAAGAAAATATGCAGCATACTGCAGACTCTGTCATAATGAGGTATTTAGAATGAAGACTGACTTTCACACCAGTACGGCACATGAAGCAGGGGCGTAACTGATGTGTCAGTCATCCGGCTATCACAATAAATGCTGTCGAACGGCAGCGGTGGAATGAACATTTACTCAAGTACAAATTTTAGATAGTTCTACTTCACTGAAGTCTTTTCTTTTCTCTTTTTACAGCACTACAGATTTAAACAAAAAATATGAAGAACTTTGAAGGTCAGTTTATGCATGTGCAAATTAAATAATTAGTCCATTAATCAATTAGGTGATGGACAGAAAATGAGTCGCCAACTATTTTCATAATCACTTAAATGACCTGCATGTAGGATTTAGTGGTATCTAGTTCTGAGGTTGCAGACTGCAAACACCTTGCTTCACCCTCCTCTCCTAACCCTTGGGTCACACTGGCTGCTTGTACTTATGTGCGACGGCTGCCTTGTTGAACTGCTGCAGCTCGCCTGCCTGTGGTGGCCAAACAGACAGCGTCGCTACCGCCAGCCCCGTCTTTCGACACTAAGTTTGCAGAAGAGTTTTGAAGAGGAGAAAAGAGGTGTAACCAGAAAACAGAGTGATGTTTCCCCATAGCTCAGAGACAGAATGTAAAGGATGGAGAGAGGAGAGAAAACAGAAAAAGAAAAGGAGAGAGGACACTGGAAAAACAGAGCCCCGATTTTTTTGTCATGGCTGCAACATACTCTACAGATATAGATGCTGAAACTTAAGTGCGAGGTGTCATGTTGCTGGTATAATGTTAATATGATCTGAAAGCAGATCATTTTCACCATGTACCGCGTGCACCACATAAAAAAAATGGATTGGAACTGGAATCTCTAGATGAGGCATGGCTGCAGCCATGAGAGCCGTTGTTTAGTTTGTCCATTCTGGGCTACTGTAGAAACATCGCAGTGCAACATGGTGGCCTCTGTAGAGAGAACCTATGCTCTCTGTAGATTTAAATGCTCATTCTAAGGTAACAATAACACAGGTAGTTTAAAATGTGCTTATGAACAGTGGTGGACAAAATACTCAACCCCAGTACTTGAGTCAAAGTATAGATACTCCTGGTCAAATATTACTCAACTACAAGTGAAAGTTGCTCAGTCAAAATTTTACTCGAGTTAAAGTACTAGAGTTCTTGCTTTTAAAACATGTTTTTAAAAATATTTAAGTATTCAAAAGTACAAATTACAAAGTACATTTTCTAATATCAATACATGCTGTATTGTTTTCACGATGCATTTACAGAACCTTGTAACTCTCTGAAACCATCTAATGATGCACTGACCTGCGTGTAGAACCACTCTGCTACACAAAGCCTATAGAAACACCTATAAAAACTTCAGCATAGAAATGCAATCAAAAACAAGAAGGACAG
Source organism: Lutjanus erythropterus (assembly GCF_056507025.1). Lineage (NCBI taxonomy): Eukaryota > Metazoa > Chordata > Actinopteri > Lutjaniformes > Lutjanidae > Lutjanus > Lutjanus erythropterus. The sequence continues at coordinate 12,408,281 of NC_139319.1, read as the reverse complement.
CTATTGTCATTTTCTGATGTAACTGTATTAAAATCAATGCATAAAATTAGATTGAAGCCGACTGTAAGGAGTTCTCCAAGTCTTAAATAACTGAGAATTCTTTCTGTCTTCAGAGGCAGTATATACATGAATTTTGTGGTATTTTTCACCCCAATAAAAACAATCCAACTTTAAAAGCTACCTGGAATAATTAATAATTCTAATAACATCTTGAGATTTAATTTTGTGTTTCTCCTGCTGTCACCATTAATGCTTTTTGTTTGAATGACAGTGGGAGAGCTTGCTTGTTCTTGTTACAGAGCGCCTGAATGACGTATTTCCACTTTTACATCAGTCCCATTTGAGAGGAGCAACTGTGATTGGTTTCCTTCTGTGAGGAACACGGCATGTGACCAGTTGCATTTTAGAAAAGAAAAAACAGCAGCAGTTGACTTCAAAGCTGTGCTGTGGACATTTTTATTGACATCGGCATTGACTACGTTTTCCTAATTATAATCACATACTTCTTGTTAACGTTGTCAGTGCAGGACTTTAAATTGTACAGGAGTATTTTTAACTTAATGGACCAGTGTGTCGGATTTTGTGGCATCTAGCAGTGAGGTTGTCGATTGTAACAAAGTGAATAATTTTCAGCTCGCCCTCCCTGTAAGTGTGTAGGAGAAACTATGGTGGCCATGAAACCCACTCAAAATGCCCCGTCTAAAGCCAGTGTTTGGTTTGTTTGTTCTGGGCTACTGTAGAAACATGGCGGTTCAACATGGCAGCGTTCGTGGAAGAGGACCTGCTTCCTCTGAAGATATGAACAGCTCATTCTAAGCTAATAAAAGACATCAGTTCTTATTTTCAGGTGATGATACACTAATGAAAACAAACTTAATAATACTATATTCAATTTCTGCTATATTCTGCGAATAGATCCCTCTAAATCTTACACAGTCAAGGATGTGAATATTTCCATCACCACTGTCGGAGTTAATTTAACTTGTTATTAAGGGGCTGGAGAAGTTCCCCAATGCAAACACTATACATCCATAAGGTCTATAAGGCACCGGGACCTGACCCCCAGCAGCCAGGACTGCAAACACTTGGTGAGATCAAAGCAGAGGAAGCAGCCCTGGGCATCACCTGACCTGAATTCAATTAAAGCTTTACAGGCAGATCAGAGGGGAGGCTACGAGAGGAAAAAAAAAAGCTGTTTCAGATACCTAACATTGTCTTGAACAAAACTGGGAGCGAGATAGAGGGGAGACCAAGAGAGGAGAAGAGACATGAAACATTACAACACTTGCTCTCTGACACACAAGTTCAGTCATCCCCCCCCCCGCACACACACACACACACACACATGCACACACACCAAATCCATAGGTCTAGTTCGTTTACTCAGCCTGTGGGCAAATGTGACTTTAATGAGCCAGTGCTGAATGGACATTAGCCAGAGATTCTCACGCTGGACCGCCGGCTCCAACAGCCCCCTCCTCTGCTCTGGCATTTTTTGGCAGCCACTTCACAGCACGGTGTCGGGTTCAGCCGTTAACCACATGTTCAAGGAGCTGAATGAAGACATTAGCTTCTCTTGATGCTCGAGTGCATTCACTGATCACCATTAAAACTACATTGTAGTTTCTCAAAAGAGGCACAAGAACACCATTCATAAACAGAATGAATTGAGAACGTGAAAAAAAAAAAAAAAGAAGATGCCGTGAGGTGGTTGCTTGGATTCAGGAGAGAATAAACACAACAGCTAAGCTACAGGCACCACACTGAGCTGTGCATGCGTGGAATGAGAGAGGAATACATGACGTCAGAGCCGAAGGTGTCAGATCCTGGATGCCTTTAAGGAGATCTGATATGCTCCTACTTTCAAACTATTTTGAAAATGACTTTCAAGTGCCTTTGGTGTAGAAATCATAATAATAATAAAAAATAGGGAAGTCCAGGGATGATAGTAACACCTTTTGCTAGAGTATCAATAATCTCTCAAACTATGAGATGTGTTAACCATATTTGTTTACTATAAATAAAACTCACTTGGACGTCTACTACACAATCAGATTATGTGCGTTAATGTCTAATGAAAAGAGTTCCATTGTTGCAACTTACCCCACTATAGAGGTGAGCTGGGGATAGATGTAATAATGAGAGGTAATTTGGTGAAAAAAGATCCAATTTATCAAAGAACTTTGTTGAAGATTAAAGAATATATGTTTTGAATAAAGTGAACAATTTAAAGGGACAAAAAAGATGTCTGATATGTGCTGGAAAACCAAGACTTAACTCATGTCTGTGCAAGAGGACAGACAGAAAGACATTTTTAAAAGTCTCTGTGTGTTCAGCTCCCAGTACTTTTGTAGCTTCTAACTGAATCTCTGTGCTTTGAAATTTGGTTTCTCTCCTGCATCTGTTTGAGCTTTCAGGTATCTGCTTCATTTTACAATTTTATGTTCGCTTTCAGCTGGATAGGAGTCGTGTGTGGGCTTTTATTGTGAAGAATTTAAGCTGCGCGATTTAAAATGAGCGTGTCACCATAAAGACACACCTTCAAGCCGGTGCAAACTCTGCTGTGCTCTGCTAATGCGTAGAGTAAAACCGAGTCAAGCCAAGCAGGACATGTGCATGAAAAAGGAGCAAAAGAGTCGCTGACTGGAGCTAGAGCCGATAAATATCTGTGACTATTGCAGAGTCATTTGACCCGAGACAGAATCCTGATTGCACTCTTTTCCTCTGAGGACAAGAGCCAGATATTAGTGGGTGTTAGTGTGGTTTCTGTCCAGTGCAATAAGGGATAAAGTGCTCCGTGCACACGATGCAGAAATTCTTATCATTTTAATTAACTGTTGCAGCTATCTCCACCCGAAGGAGCCATTATGTAGCTAACTGTTTTAGCACGTGGGCTTGAATGTAGCATGAATCCAAAGCATAAAATTAAACTAGAGAAACTGCTACTTTAGATTATGCAAATCAAATTATTGTATCCACAATACAACAGATGCTGGGCAAAAATAATCCTGATTAAAAGAATGTACTTTCTCAGCTGGAAATCAGTTTTTAGTCATAAAATCTACATAGAGAATTGCCACTGATTGCCAGTGCCTCTGCTGTTTTCTCACTGGTCAAACTGGCAGTGTTACAACTGACCCAGTGTTACTATAGTCCCCAGTCTCCCCTACTGTAACTAAATGTGTCTTAATGGGTATTTTTGAATGAATCCAACTAAGAAATGGTGATGGAGAAAATGTGTATCAGACACACAATTCACTTTTTAATTAATTCATTAGACTAAGTGGGATTTATCAGCGTGACAAATAATCAGATAAGCTGAAAGCCAAAACAGAAACACATATAGGCTAATAATCACTTTCTCCTTCAGCTGTTGACTCCGCCCCCCCTCAGCAGCTCTGTCAGTTCTCCGAACGGAGACAAGTAGGCAAGAAAATCAGGTCTTTACTGTTTTTTCTACTTTTTCTTTTTTGTCTTCTTGTGCGCCCCTATCAGGGTTGCGATATTTCCGATTATCACCTGAAGGCAGCAACAGCATGCAACTCCACCTGAGCGGCTGGAGAAGAGAGGAGCGAGGCAAACCATAGCCTACAGCTCCACTGTATCAAGCCACCAAGTGAGATGACTCTGAGCGGATCGGAAGAAAAGAAGGCTCTGAAGAGGGACTGAAGAGGAGGAGGAAGGTGACGGATTCTCACAAACAGAGGAGAAATGCCCGCAAAAAAATGTTTATTTACCACAAACTGACAGGATTTATTTGAAAGTGAAGTTTGGAGCTTCAGCCGGCGATCATCCAGCTGGTCTGGTGAGTAGCTCTGAGTAAAATTAGAAGCGTTTTGTTTCTAAAAATGACTCCTAGAACTTTGTTCTCAACTCGAAGCATCTTTTAAAGGGCAATGAGGAAAAGTGAGTGTTTCTATCCTGACTTGTGCCAAACATCCAAATGCGCAAATACGCACGCTTAGCGCACTCTCACACGCACACGCAGACACACGGAAAGGAGCAGCAGTACAAGTTGACAAGTTGTCAAGCTGCATGCAGCAGCTCAGGCTTTTCTGCAGGCGCACCAGCTGTAGCGCTGCAGTCCGGGCAAGAGCAGTGAGACAGCGCCATCAATCGCATAGCAGCCACACACTCCTAAGCTCCTGACTGTGGAGGCAACGTGGTGGTGGTGGTGCAGCTTTTGGACTGAGAGAAACAGTCAGCATGACTGTGTGAGGAGGGGGGTTGATGGGATCAGCGCCTTCGTGGCGAGTGTTACCTCCACCATCAGTCACCCTGCTCTAATGCCAAAATGCAAACCCCGACTGGGACGTGCGCGCTGCTGCTGGGCACTATATTTTCAGGCTATTAAAAAACAATTACATTAGTAAGAATAATGAGAAGAAGATAATCTGCAGAACTGATGCTAAAACGCACAACATGCACCAACAGGAGCGAGAAAATGCATTAACAAGCATTATTAGATCATTAATCATCATCAGGGATTCCCTTCATTCGCAAAATAAGAGTTTCTCCACCTTTTTCATGCTGACAGCAAAATTATGATGTGAATCCGCGGGTCATTTTTCAGCACAGCGAGCATAAATTATTGTCTAATTCTAACTGTCTTTATAGTGTTTGTTTGCTTATCACGGGCTTGAGGTCAAACTAAACTCACCTTTTTTGTTTTTCACAAAACAGCCTCGTCACGGCACATAAGTGGTTTGGACTGCAGCTGTAGAGGTGGATATTGGATTAAGGTTAGTCCCATTTGGGCAGGACAGGGTTTTACCCTTTGTAAGGAAATCTCAGGGGACATATCCCACGTGTCGTCCCATAACCTCAGGAGAACTTTGTTGTAGGTTATTTCAACGGAATGATAAGCAAAGAGATAAAATACATGCAATGGAACTATAATTCATGAATGAAAAAATCACACAGGGAGTAGAGCTGGGCAATATATGTCGATATTATATCAAATATTGTGATACGAGAGTTGATATTATCTTAAATATGATTGTATTAATATTTGTGAAAGTGTTCTTAGTCATTCCTACAATATGACATTGCAATTTCAATGTGATTTTGTCCATCTGCCCAGCCCTATTAGAGAATTTAGAGTCTGTTACCTTAGAGAAAATGTGTATATCTAGTGGAGCCATACTGTCAGTCAACCTACATTATCAGCCTGATATTGGCTTGTCACCATACTGGTCTGTATTGATATCGGTGTGTGTGCTGTCTGATATGTGCCAATGTGGCAACTTTTTTTTTTTAAACAGAACATAATGTTTTTTAGTTTTAGCTTTACAGGCAGGACTTCATGTAGGTTATATTTAACAATTTTCTTAATTCAGGTTTAAAAATACAGGTTAGTGTTTTAATGCCCTCTCATTTTGAACAATAGCATTTATTGTTAAACTGTAAACTATCCTCCCTCCATTTCATATCTTTGTCACAAATAGTAACAACTTAAAAAATATATGTATTCTGTTTCTGTATGTATTCCATATGTATTCTATATCCAATGTATCATGGCCAATACTAGAATTTTTTTTACTCCCTAATACCGAAATGGGCATCATCCCCAAATATCCCTAATATAGATATATATCATATATCCCAAAATAGCATAAAAATATTGAGATAATAGACCTATGTATAATCCCAGAATTACACCTCATGCGCACACTAGCCGAACTGGTCACAATGAGATATATGAAGAAAATAATAATAATACCACATAAAAGTTTTAGTGACATATAATTTTGTTAAAGAGTGACTATAATAAAGAAAATATTTCCTTGTGGCTATTTTAAGTGATGCTTACGAGATTTTGGATTAATGCGCTTTAGTTGCGCGCAGCCTTTTGCCCATTTTCATTAAATTTTCGACCGATATCCGGTGCAGGCGCAGTAAATGACCGCGGTCGCACGTTCAGAGCGGAGAGGTTTTATCCTGCTACCAGTAAGTAGATCCGGACGTGCGCAGCGCGGAGAGATACCGGGCAGCTCGAGTGTGGGAGAGAGAGGGAAGCAGTGAGTGGAGGTGGGGGGGGGGTTTGGAAAGAGAGAGGCTGCCTGCCGCTGCTGCTGCTGCTGCTGGTGGTGGTAGATGGAGTAACGGAGAGGAGACAAGTCCACGTACTACCATGCCGAGATTTGGACTACATAAACTACATGAAAAACCTCCGAATATACGAGACTAATAAAAGAAGAGGTACGTGAATCGTTGTTTTTCTACTCGGCGGTGGTTTTTTCAGTCCGCGGCGGTTGAGCTCCGGCATCTTTGTAACGTTTAAAAAGTTGAGGTAGCTTAGGTCGGCTATTGTGAGCTGCGAAAGACGCCAGTCTCGGTCGCTTTCTCCGTGAAGTTTAACCTCAACTAAACAACTGTTTTCACGTCGGGTTTGATAACGTCAAGAGGTTTAAAGTTTATTATTCTGTCTGGCTGTAGTTTGAGAGTGTTTGGTGTTGTGTTGCTGAAGAGTGGGTCGTTTTCTTTCTTTTTTTTTTTTCCCCCAGCAGATTTGTGCTCAGCGCTCGGCTGCCGTCGCCTCATGAAGTGAATGGCTTCAGTTGGGGGATGGGGTTAGAAATGAAATAGCTCCTAACTTATTCTCTTCAATTTTGTGGTTTTTCTAAATGAAAGCAGGTAATTAGGTGGAGGCTGCAGAAATAAAAGAATATAGCAAATGCTAAACCTGTGTTGAATGTGTAAAATAAACTACAAGTTTTAGTTTTACTTGGGTTTTTTTTTCTCTCTCGCTTTTTTACAATGGTCGCACACAAGCAGATGGTTCTTTTGTACCTGCAGGCTATAGTTTTAGATTTGAGGTGACTTTAGCTCGACTCAGTCACTTATTAACCCTACATAAAGCATTAATAACTAAACCCTGCTCGGGTCATTTTGGCACGCCAAAAGTAAATAATGTAAGGTTTAGGGAGAGCAGCGCTCCTGCGCAGACATAGCAACGTCTTGCTTTTATTTGTCTTTGTACGGACTCCCACGCAGCCCGACACGCTGTAAAGCGGCTGTAAACCAATGAATCTGCAATTTTAAGGCAGTTTCAGACTCATCTCCTCTGTGGTTTGATCAGGGATTTTAGCTCGATGAGATACAAAGGAGAAATCTTGTGCTTGGTTAACCTGCTGGTGTTGCAGGCAGAAAGTCCAGAATATTTCTAAGTTATTATAGTATTTGTTGCTGCTTGTGTAAATTAGATTTTTAAGGCTCAGAAATTGAATTGCATGCATTTCCATACACAAGTAAGACATAGCAGTATTTAATGTGCAGTCTCACGTTAGAAATATTTTTTGCATCAACAAGGAAATAAAATATTTACATGTTTTAATATTTGCCAGTTCTTTTCTCAGAGCTCATTAAGACGATGTGGATAAATGAGGCTCCTCTGTGATGGAGTGCACAGAGTTGGCATCTGGTATTGTGCAGACATGGGAGCAGTGCAGGCTTAGATCTCGTCACCTGACGCACTGCTCTGCTTTATCTTATTTCCACATGCATCCTATTTAACCATGTATCGGCACAGGCATCGCTTGTCGTGACATTTAAAGGGGTCTGGAAAGTGCACATTGAAGAAAGGGATATATAGCTGCAGCAATTAATTGATTATTAAATGACTATTTTAAGGTAGAATCACTAGGGTTTGTCTGAGCTGTTTCTAAACGCATCAGCAAGATAGTTGATTGTTGAGGCTCATTCCCGGGATGTCAAAACAGGATGTTTTGGGTTGTTAAAACGTCCAGAGCACAGCAAAATAGTGACAAAATAAGAAAATACTGGCAGAAGGCAGGATCTCTGTAGACTCAGACACCACCACACACTATTAGTGGGTCATAAGTGATGACTTAAAGAGATTATGTTTACATTCTGTGTTTGGAAAATGTTGCATATCATGTCTTTAAATTAACCGCCAACTATTTTGATAATAGATTAATCATTTTGATTCATTTTTTAAGAAAAAAAAGTCAAAATTTTCTGATTTCAGCCTCAGCCTAATGGTCATATTAAATGGTTTCTTTACTTCTCCGTGACAGTAAACTAAATATCTTAGGATTGTCAACAAAGTAAGACATTTGACAAACATATTTTCTTTCTTTCCAGGTGGTTCTGTGAAGAACACGGTACGATAATGGGGAAGCACTTGGTTTCACTGCTCGTGCTGCTCCTGCAGCTCCTCTGTGGCTGCGCAGGGAACCAAAGGATGATGAGGGCCGCCTCCATGCAGTTCACCCACCCTGTTTACAACGCCACCATATACGAGAACTCTGCTGCTAAGACTTACTTAGAGAGTCACACCAAGATGGGGATCTATATCACAGACCCAACATGGGAGATACGGTACAAAATCATCTCTGGAGACAATGAGAACTTGTTCAAAGCAGAGGACTACTTGCTGGGAGATTTCAGTTTTTTGCGAATAAGGACCAAAGGAGGCAGCACTGCCATTCTGAACCGGGAGGTTAAAGACCACTACATGCTGACTGTTAAAGCATCAGAGAGGGGTACTAATATTGAGTGTCGCACTAGAGTTAAGGTGCAGGTACTGGACACCAATGATCTGAGGCCTCTCTTCTCACCCACATCCTACAGCATCTCTCTGCCGGAGAACACAGCCATACGCACCAGCGTGGCCAAGGTCACGGCGACGGATGCAGACATCGGTACGAATGGAGAATACTACTACAGTTTTAGAGAGTGGACGGACATGTTTGCAGTTCATCCAACAAGCGGTGTGGTGACACTGACCGGCAAACTTGACTTCTCTGAGACGAAGCTGTACGAGTTGGAGATCCTCGCGGTGGATAGAGGGATGAAGCTGTATGGCAGCAGTGGCTTCAGTAGCATGGCCAAGCTCACGGTGAGGGTGGAGCAGGCCAATGAGCATGCACCTGTAATCACTGCTGTAACTTTGGCCCCCTCGGATGCAGACCACGACCCCACTTATGCTATCGTGACAGTGGAAGACGGCGACCACGGACCAAATGGAGAGATAGCATCGTTGAGTATTGTGGCCGGTGACCCTCTTCAGCAGTTCAAAGCCGTGAGAACCAGCCCCGGGAGCAAGGAGTATAAAATAAAAGCAGTGAAAGATGTAGACTGGGACAGCCAGCCTTTTGGATATAACCTCACTTTACAGGCGAAGGACAAAGGCAGCCCCCCTCAATTTTCATCTGTTAAATTGGTACATGTCACTTCGGCACAGTTCAAAGTGGGCCCTCCTATCTTTGAAAAGGCCGTTTACAGAGTCAATCTGAGTGAATTTGCCCCTCTTCATACACCTGTCACTATGGTAACAGCCGTTCCAAAGTATCCCCAGCTAAAATATGCTTTTAGACATAAATCTGACAAGAACAGATTTACTATCAATCCGGATACCGGATTAATCAGCACTGCAGGGCCAATCAATGCTGATTTTGCTCCCCGATTTGAGCTAGATGTGATCACCACTGACAAAAAGGCGGCAACAAAAGTGATAGTTGAAGTGATTGATGTGAATAACAATGCACCTGAGTTCCAGCAGACGTCTTACAAGGCCAGTGTTGATGAGAATGTGCCCACAGGGACCAGCGTGGTTACGGTTAAAGCCACTGATCTCGACAGAGGCGAGAATGGCTACGTGACCTACAGCATCACCAATCTGAGTCCTCAGCCGTTTGTCATTGATTACTTCTCTGGTGTAATCAGCACCTCAGAGGTCCTAGATTATGAGCTCATGCCAAGGATTTACAATCTTAAAGTCAGGGCATCAGATTGGGGATCCCCTTTCCGGAGGGAGGTTGAGGCATCAGTCACCATAACATTAAATAACTTGAATGACAATAAGCCCTTGTTTGAAAATGTTGACTGTGAAGTGACTGTGCCCAGAGATCATGGCGTGGGAGAGCAAATAACAACAGTGTCTGCCATAGATGCTGATGAACTGCAGCTGGTACGGTACAATATTAAAGCTGGGAATGATCTTGACCTCTTTGAATTGAACCCAAACTCTGGTGTGCTCTCACTGAAGCACACTCTGAGTGAGGGAGAGGCAGCTAAAGTCTCCCTTCATAGTTTACAAATCATTGCGACGGACGGCGAGCACGAGACTCAGCCAATGTTCATGAATATAACTGTCATCACGGCACGCAAGCCTGTCCAGTTAAAGTGTGTGGAGACTGGCGTCGCTACCATGTTGGCTGAAAAGCTGCTTCAAGGCAGCAAAATCCACACGCAGACGGAGCCGGATGACAACTTAATGGACATTCACTCAGTCAACCGGTACTCTCCCCAGTTTGCAGAGTCCTTCCCCAGCGTTATTGAAGTTAAAGAGGACCTCCCCGTCGGCGCCCGGATTGTTCATTTAAGTGCCACGGACTCGGATAGCGGCTTCAATGGGAAGCTTGTGTACGTTATTTCAGGAGGAGACACTGAAAGCCGCTTTGTAGTAGATATGGAGACCGGTTGGCTTTTGGTTTATTCTCCTCTTGACAGGGAAACGACAGACTATTACACTCTCAATATCACAGTTTATGATCTTGGCATACCGCAGAAGTCCTCATCCCGCCTCTTGGGCGTTAAGATCCTGGATGCCAATGACAATAGCCCTCAATTTTTGCAAGATTCATATTCAGTTGAAATAAGCGAGAGCACACCTGTTGGGACGGAAATTATTCAGGTGGATTCGACAGACAAGGACCAAGGGGATAATGGAGTCGTGAAGTATTCAATTTTGGGAGGCACAGATCATTTCACGATCAATGAGGTGACCGGTGTAGTGACTGTGACAAAGCCATTGGATCGTGAGCTTCATCCGGTTTACGTCTTGAAGATCGCGGCACGTGATCAGGCTGTGAACGAGCCTCAGTTGGTGTCCACAGTGCCCCTTAAAATCACCTTGGAAGACGTGAATGATAACCCACCTAAATTTGTCCCGCCTAATTATCGTGTGAAGGTGAGGGAAGATCTTCCTATCGGTACGGTAATCATGTGGCTGGAGGCCCACGATCCCGACATCGGACCGTCCAGTCAGGTACGATACAGCCTTATTGACAATGGAGACGGGAATTTCGAAGTCGACAAACTCAGCGGTGCTCTGCGAATCGTGCAGAATCTAGATTACGAGACCAAACAGGTGTACAATCTGACGGCAAAAGCTAAAGACAAAGGGAAGCCCATGTCCTTGTCGTCGACCTGTTTCATTGAGGTGGATGTGGTGGACGTGAACGAGAATCTGTACAGGCCTTTGTTCCGATCTTTTGTTGAAAAGGGATTTATAAAAGAGGATGCACTCATTGGGACTTCTGTGATGACTGTGACAGCGGAAGATGAAGACGGAGGACGAGATGGAGAGATTCGATACTCCATAAGAGACGGATCTGGCCTGGGGATATTTACCATCGACGAGGAAACTGGTAAGTCTCTCTTCTCAGTGCTACTATAGAGCAGTGTGATGCTTTTGTTACTTTCTGAAATAGTCGTGCATCAGCTTGAAATAATTTGCATGAGGAAAGTTTTATGCAGCTAGAGTTTATTCAGTCATGTCACTGTGTGGAACAATGAGGTAAAGGAAGTCTTCCAGGAGATTGTTAAGGTTCCTGATTCCAGTCATTTTTCTTCTTTGGGGGAACTGACGGCAGGAACAGATGGACCAGCTGTCTCTCAGACCTTTGTGAACATTCCTGAGTAGTTGCTGTGGTATTAAGGAGATTCTGTGTGATTTCACCTCCTATTTCTGCAGTTATACTCTCACTGCAGAAATACTCTTGAACTATTCGAAATGTGAAAAATGGTCATATCTGTTGGATTCAAGGTTAAAAGTTTTTTTTATAAGTGCATTTTTCTGCCTTTTTGTACTGAAGGCAGGATTTGCTTGCTTATTATTTTGAAGAAAATATGTTAATACTTGCCCAGCTGCCCAGAATGATTTTAACAGCTGACTCAAATTAGCTCAAAATAAGCAGTCTGGAATTCCAGGAGTTCCTGCCCAAAACCTAGCAATCACCTGATTTGGATGTTTTGGACTTGGCTGGCTGCCCTCCTTTTTAAAACTTGGTAACCACATTCTCGGGTGGCTTAATGTGACTTTTTTTCCCCTATTTGAAATTAAATTTCTCTCAGCATTATACATATTTAATGTCTAAATGAGGCAGTGAAACTTAATGCATAATACATTGATTTCTCTTGGCACATGTAACCTCAGAGGTTCATATCTACATAAGAAAGTTAGAAATGCAGTTTAATAGTCTGCTGCTGACTTTCGCTGTTGTAAAAGTGCTTTAAATCTTTAGTTTAACGAATCAGGTATGTGTGAATTATTCAGGAAGTTGACAGGAAGTCTTCTCAGTGAACCTGTTGGGAAATACATTCTTCTGCCTGGTAAAATTTTGCATGAGGAGATGATCTTTTATGAGGCATCTGTCCTCCAGGGCTGTGTGTCAGCTGTGTGGAGTGTTTGTGATTGTTTCTGTGGTAGTGGTTGGATATTTGATTTATAATAAGATTTTGTTTTATGAACAGTCATGTTGTGATATTTAAAGCTTGAGCTACTGACTGTCTCTGCTGTAGTGCAAGAATTCCAAGTGCTGCTCTGTGTTGTTTTATTGCAGTTTCTTCATATTTATGCATTAATTTGACAGCAATGGAAGAAGTTTTAAGATAAATTGCAGGACTGCAGTGTTAGTCCTGATGGGGCCACATGCAGCCCAGCAGCCAGCCCGTTTCTAACTCAAAATCCTGTGTCGGCTACAGGCTCCGGGAGCCTGGTCTGATCTTCTACTTAATCCCAGAGGCCTATATTAAGTGATTATCAGGAGGTGCAATGATAGGATTGTCCTGGGTTGGGTCCTGTTATTATGGATTACATCTGAGGTCAGTAGACAACTAAATGCAGCCAAGGTGGTAATGCCCCTCCTATCATTTCACTAGACGAAGGGTGCGGTCGTTAAGGCTACCATATGCATTTAGAATATTTTGCTTCTAAAAGGAAAATATAAGCACGGGTGGGTGCGCACCCCGCTATATACTCATTGCTGCAGCTGCATGTTGTGAATGTTAACCAGAATGTTTTAAAAATGGTTTAAAATTAGAAAACAAATGAAAAAGTGGTGCGCGGAAACATGCCAGGAGCCACACACCTTCAGTTATGGAATTTGTGGGAAGGAGGGAGGGAGGACTGTTCAAGTCTTTTCCTGTTTTACCCGACGCTTGTAATTCTAAACCCATGCAGTTCTGTTTGTTAGGAGCACATCAGCATATTGCATGGTTTTGTCTGGGTTGTAGTGTTTTGTTTGCTCTACCACCACCGTATAAATCACTATTCTTTTTAGATATTCCTCTTACAGTGGCATCCACAACAACACAGTAACAACAATACTACTTTGTGGGTAACAAAGTGTTGCTGTGGAAAGCATCAGGCTCTCTGGTGGTTGACGCATGAAGACAGCGAGTGATTCTCACAGAGTAGGTGTATGTAGCAAATGTGAACAAAGGTTGTGTTTTAGAGCAGGCAAACAGGCCGTGCTTGCTTCCCACTTGACTGACGTTCCCAAACCACAAAACGAACAAACGAGTTATTTGTTTGTGAGAGATAGATTACATTAAAAAGTGGCGTCCTTGATTGCTGTTTATTGAATGCCACCCTGCTCTCATTTACACCGATTCAAGAAAAAACCCTTGTATGCAAGCCACGTCGTCTTCTCCAGATATGGTTCCTTTTCTGTCAGGCTGCTGAGGGAGTCCATGGCAACTGTTTGCCCAGACATTCTCTGTGTTATTAAAAACTCTGTGGTCACTGGCTCGGTGCCACCTTCATTTAAACTTACTCTTATCAAGACTCTTTCTTTTCTGGGCCCCTTCCCATGCTGTAGACCAAATTTACCATTCTTTGGAAAATTTGCTAAATGTCAAGTGATTTTTGACTGATAGGGACCTAAAAGACCTGGATAAACAAAACTGAACTTTGATTTACTAATAGCTTTTCAAGTCCTTATGTTTTACAACTTTGAGATTCAGCAGAAACGGAGCAAGTTGGACATGCTGCTGTTGAGAATTAGCTTTTAACCCTTGTCTATTCATCTAACCATAGAGAAAATAAAAAAACATGTTAACATCTTTCTTCTCCCTGGTTGGAATAAATATATTGTTACTGCAAGTCTACCCCATGTGGGGGTATAGCTGATGTATCACAAATGAGTTTCCAGGAGGGACAGAAATATTTTGGTAGCAAACAGAACTGGTTACAAACCTTAAAAGATTTTAGAAATATTAATATTGTTCCCACGATCTTTAAAGTTTCTTGTTTGTTGGTGGTTGGCAAACTGGAACTAGTTTTTCTGTTATATTTCTGGCATATCGAACAGAACCAGTGTCAAAAAGTTATATTCAGATTAGCCCTAATGCTTTGGCACGTGTAAACATGTTTTATTGGATCACTTTGTTTAGTGTACATGTAAACAGTTAAGTTGTAAATTCTAATCAGTAATATTTCAATTGGATTGAAGAAGTATTGTCCATGTAAACATAGTTTAAACACAGTTTGCGAGAGGCTTGAGATCCAGACACTGTAGTTCCTCCCCCATTTTGTGCTGAGGAGAAAGCATATACTTAACTTCTGAGGGCTTGTATGCCATAAGTGGCTGGCTCCAGCCTTATATGTTGGGGCCTTAGAGGTCAGCCGATATGGATTTTCAAGGGCTCATGCCAGTTTTGTGCGCCAAGTGTGGCAAAGGGCCGATGTAATGGCATTTTTTAAAAACCCATTTCCTTTTTAGAGAGGCTTTGCAGCTGGTGCTCTTAAAAACAATTTTTAAAGATGCGAGCCCTCCCCTGTTGGACACACAGCCTCAGCTGACAGTGTGGCTGTAGTGTAATCCAAAAGAGCACTGCGAACTGTATGTGGGTCAGTAGTGAGGAAAGTTGTGAGGATTATAACTCCTCGTGCAGCGCGCACAAATAAATATAGCCGGGGAAGTATGTGCCTTTACAGGGTCAACTACACTGAACCCATCTGAGGTCAGACTCCAGTGCTAGTCTAAACAGACAAGCAATAAAACAATACAAAGTCTCCACTCCTCACCTGACTCACATTCATCCTGACACACCTTACAGGCAGCAACTAACAGATATTGTAAATGAGTAACGTCTTTTCATCTCCTGTCGTCTGGGATGACTAAGGAAGATTGTGCAAAACAGGAAGTTGGGCACTAATTGATCACAAGCTGAGGTAGACGATTGCAATAATATGAAAAGAGAAAAGTATGAAAGCAACCCTCACAAGATGTCTTTTTCAGCACTTTTAGATTTACCAGTGCATGACTTGTTATAGGCTAATGTTGAGTGAAAAATATAGTGTGGGTTTGAACTGAAGGAACTGGGACATTGATGTTCGTGGCTCTACTTTTGCACACTAGCCAGGAATCTGCGGTCAAGAAGATCTGTAGCCAAACACTGCTACCAAATTAGCCCTAGAGCTGCAATGGGCAATGTGTTACATAGTTCAGGAGGTAAGAAAGAATGATAGGCTGTGTTTAGGGTTGGATACTGCTCATAGTGTAACCAATACTGGCACCAGTACCTTGAACAGGGTAACAGTACCCAGTGATAGCTTTTTCGGTACTTGTTGTACTTCAGTACGCTCTCTGTACAAAAATGTAATTTCAGTTGTAAAAGGTAAGTCCAAACTTCTCAATTTCAAAATTGTTATTTATTTAGATAATTTTACACCACACAAAATAAAACCCCTCTTTACCTTCCTCTCCCCCCACAAACCCGTCCCTACAACCTCCAGCCTGTCACAGACTGATGACACAATCTGTTACCAAGGCAAAGTGTGAGAACGCTGTCGTGTGTCTTGGAGTGTTTCCTCAGGTTAAAGGTGTTGCCCTCGCCAGCTTTGCGTCTCACATTACGAGTACTGCAGCGAGTGTTGTCTGCATTGAGTTTTGAAATGTGTAACTTGAACAAGCTGCAGCAGGGGTGATGTAGTCTTACTCTCTCCTTCTCTCTACGCTCTCTATACTCTAACTTACTCTCTCACCCAAATTAGCGCTACAGAAATTTGGCACAGATTGATTTAATGTGAATGCGAGTTTGGTAGTAGGGCTGCACGATGTGGTAAAGTCATATTGCAGTTTTGACTGAAATTGTGTTTGGGATATGATTAGTGGAAATGATAAGTTTTGCATTACAATTTTAATGTTCGGTGAAAAAAAAAATTAAAATCGTGATGATGTGGTATTTATTGAGGTCTGTACCAAGCAAACATCTGGAGAGCAAGATTTTTAGGCAATGTCATCTATGCAGCTCAACAGTACCTCATTATAATGCTGTTTTCTCGTACATTTTCTTATTTTAAAAATAACAATTTGGTTCTGTTTCTGCGATGTTCATGCACTCGGCCATATTTTGATTGTGATTAATTGTGCAGCCCTACTTTGTACCCAACCCTATCTGTGCTTGACTGAAAGTAAAGAGTTACACTGCTGTTTTATACCCATATTTTTATACCTAACTATGTAACTTAAGTAGATATTGAATTTCATTACATACATACATGTGTGTCCTTAAGGTGTAGTCTGTCTTAGATCAAAGCTACAATATGTAAAATATCCACATTAAAATGTCTTCAAACGCTCGACATATGTTGTTATATTTTGTTAAGTTCTGTACTAATATTATCCCATATATTACAAACAATGTATAAATGCAGAGAAATCTGTAATATCTTCAGGGTAACAGTATGTTTCTTGTTAGCCGTTGCTGGCTAGCTGCTAGTTATTATAAATTCCAGAAAAAAGGGAATACATTAGATACGTCAGCAAGTGAGGAAGGAAGTCAGCGTGCCTGCCTAAATGTAATGTGAATAAAATGTTAATATTCATGAAAATGATTCCTGACAGAGTGATGTCAGATTTTCATCAGCTATGGTGGTTGTTTAACTCCCATGATCCCACAACACTTCACAATGTTAACAAACTACATCTTCTGTTATTATTTTAAAATGAGAGCGACCCCTCATAGCAGAAATAACATATTGTGCGTTTAATATACAGTAATTTAAATTTTCTTCCATATCACCCAATCGTTCAGTGAATATCAACTATGTCGCACTGCACTTGAAAATAAAAGCCATACTGGACTAAAGGTGATTACGTGTATGGAGCTAGTCACAACTTACTTTGAAAATTTGTTCAAAGCAAGTTGTGCCCCAAGTTGAAGTGAAGTCATCCAGTATACAAGGTGACCAGAGCAGAGTGTGTTCAGTCTAGATGAGACACAGATGCTGATTGTATAATGTATGCATTGCCCTTTCTTGTTGGATAATATATGCATTGCCCTTTCACTTGAAGCTGTTTGCAGCCTGTGCTGTAAATGCATCCTTTGTGAAAGCAACTGAAACAGTTTGATGCATAATGACAAAGTCCTGTTAGTGTGTTTTTCAATTTCCACCAAAAACATAGCCTCTCCTGCATTTATCTTTCTGCTGTCCTTCTGTCAAAGTAAAGAGATTCTTGACAGTAATGAATAGACGTTTGTTTGTATTTGTTTATAGTCTGGATTTTTGACAGGGATAGTTCGCTAAAAGTGAAAACTGTGGTCCTCTGTCCCTAATTTTCTATTCACTGCCTATATGTTTGAGATAATAGTGGGACTGCAAAGTGGCACATGATTCCAAATAGTCTTTGCTTGAGTGCTGTTACTGTGGAGACGGGACCAGGAATGTGCAGCGGGACGAACTTGATTGTAGGTTGCTAAATGAAAAACACACTTTCCCTAGTTAAAAGTATGTCGTTCTCTCAGTCCATTTAATCTTTTTAAAGAAACTTAAGGCTGCCTTGTGCAGAGGACGTGCTTCATTGTGTGTTAATTGTTGTCATGCTAAGACTCATGAATTAGATTTATACTTTCTATTCCTGCTAATGCACTGTGGATAATGTTGCAGATTTTACATCTTTGAAGCAGTGGGCCCCGGGAAACATTCAGAAGTCTATAATGATGTTACGTACATTTGCTTATTCAATTTAGTAGAATACAATGCTCACATCCCGGTTACATTAAACTGTTTTAGTTTATTGCTTCAAACTTCAAACCAGTGGTGCTAAACAGAACCACTGCCCTAAACAGCACAGCATTAAATACAACCAGCAGTGATATTTTGAAGACATTAGCATCCTCCCCATGGCCACGTCTGAGCATCTTCACCAGGGGGCTCTGAATTATGGCAGCGATAGAAGAGATACTGACATGCCTTTATCCTTTTATTCAAATTTCAGCGACTATTTCAGGCATTTATAGCCAATTTCATGCTGTCTGATACTTGACAAGTGACAGCTCTGACCACAAATACACTCAGGTGCAGTGAAGTGGATGTTGTGTAATACATTTGCCTGTCTGTCAACCAGTAATTGCTGTGGCCGTGTTGGCTATTGCCAAAATTCTTTCTGTCACCTCAAGTTATCCAATACATTTTTTTTTATAAATTTACGTTAACACAATACTGGCTATAATGGTGCTATTTTTAACAGTATTATTTTGTCATTTTTGTCTTTATTCCAAGGTAGACAGAAGAGAAGTGATGAGAGAGGGAGAGGGGAGAATGACATACAACAAAAGTCCCTGGGCAAAAATCTAATTGTGGACGTTGCAGAGTATAGCATGGTGCATGTCTCACAATAACACCGGCACCTATACAAAAAGATCAATTATGGGAAGTTCGCTCATTCACTCTATTGTCTGGAGTTAGATAATTATTTTTATTATTACTATTATTTTTAAGTACTAGCCCCATGGCGCACCAGGCCCCTAAATTTGGTGGCCATAGCATTTTGGTGGGACAAATGCATATTTATGTAAAAACAAGACAAAAGGAACATTTGGCGAACACCTGCAGTATGCGGATAAAGCTACATGGAATATTTGGTGGGCACAGAGTAACTTTTTGTGGCCATTGTTAATATTGAACCCTCTGGAAGACCACTCTCATTTTTGAATGTAACATGAAGGTACAGCCATCAGCTGGATAGCTTTGCTAAGAATAAACTGACTGAAACAGAGGGGAAAATACTTAACACCAAATCTAAATTCAGTAATTAACGTGATCTTGTTTGTTAAATATGTAGAAAAAAGTGTGAAAACACCAAGCTGCATTTTTATGGGGAATTACCTGCTGGGTGTAGTGACTTCAGCCTCCTGTTGTTACAGTGAGGTTGCTATGCAACCAGCAGAGACACTGTATTAGCCATTCATTAGTGAATTTTAGAGGTGCTGGGAGGTAGATTTTTTACCATTGGGCAGAGTCAGGCTAACTGTTCCCCCTGCTTTCAATATTTATGATTAATTAACCTGCCTGGCTGCTGGCTGTAGCCTCATTAAATCGACTTGCACTACACAAACTAGTTCTAACTTAGACTTTGTTGTTACTAAATATTGTTATGTAACTGATGCATAGCTAACTGAATTGACTGGCAAAGCTGACATTAGCTTGCCCTGTTTAGCATAAAGAATGAAAAAGCTAACATGGAATATGGTTGACACATAAAAGTGCTGTTTATTAATTATGTATATTTGCTCATTCACTTTTTTGTCCAGAGTTGGACAGGAAACTGTCTCTCATGTTTGCATGGTAAATATGAAAGACAGTCATCAGCTGGTTAGCTTAGGTTAGCATGAAGACTGAAATGGGTGAAACCCCCTAATCAGCACCTCTAAAGCACAGTAATTAGCATGTTGTAGCCTATCTCATTTGTTAAATTTGCAGGAAAAAAGTGTGAAAATGCCAAGCTGCGTGTTTATGGGGAATTTCCTGCAGGGTGTAGTGACTTCAACCTCATGTTGTCAGAGGCTGGATTTTGTACCTTTGGGCAGTCTTCATTTCCTTTCTTTTCTTTGTTTCCTTTTCCTCCTTTGTGCTAAGCTAACCTACCTGGCTGCTAGCTGTCGCGTCATATTTACTTTTCAGCCGTGAGGGTGTTATCAGTCTTCTCATCTAACTTTTAATTATGTCAAATTATTCCTTTAAAGTAAATACTGCAGTTTTGTAGCTAATATTGTTTTGCCGTATTGAGTTGTGTTGTTCAAACTTTTGTTGTGACCGTTAAAGAGTTATCGATCTGAAGTTATGTACTACAGTGTTTGGCTTGGCTTCATGGACAGGAAGCCCTCAGGTCACTGAAGTGGTACCTGGGGAGAAAGCATGAATCTCCACTCTTATTATGCTGTCTTGGGGAAATTGTTTGCTGTCAGCTGAAAGTCAACATGCTCCTTTGGCCAGGCAGGATTGCCGTTCACAATGGGAATACAGAGAGAGCGACAGTGTAGGAAGGTAGAAGAATATTCAGAGTGGTGGGGGCATAGAAATGAATAAAGACGGACCCCCTCATTGTTATCAGAGGCAGAGAGCTCTTCAGGGCAAGGAGGTATAGTAACTGCTCCTAAATAACACTGTGATATTGAATCAAGGAGCATTGCTGTGAGGCCTGTTCAAAGGCCTTTGAAATAATGCAGTTCCCGGTAACAATGGAACCTTTGTATCGTCAGCTAAGTCCCAAAAGCTATCTCAACTGGAATTAATAGCCAACTTCTTTTTTAAAAAACGAGGAAGGAAAAAAACATTCAGTCATACATCACAGAGATGTAACAACTGTATCAAAAGATTATTTAATTTCTTTCCAGTTCTCACTCTCACTCAGCACACAAATAATCATTTTTTAGGTTTGCTTTAGATGTGAGTTTTTCATACATTACGGCTAAAGAAATTCTGAAGTCATTATCAGGAATTGTTGAGTCTCTGTAAATAACATTATAAAGACCACAGTCTAGATCTTCTCTGTATGAAAAGTGCCCCGAGATAACTTCTGTTATTACTTGGCAGTATAAATAAAATTGACTTCACTTAATCAGTACTGGAAACAGTTTTATATCCCACTGAAAACAGACAAACAAACAATAGGATTACACTGACACACAGAGTATCAGTGTTCTTCATTGTTAGGCTGGTGAAATGATGGGGCTTGTCTTATAAGTACCATTTCCCCTTAAGCCAGCTGTTGACAGCCATTTTTCTGCCTGTACTGACAGTATACAGCGTGCACAGTGATGCATGAAGTGGAAATGGCTCACTGGCTCAATGGGCCGGGATACTGAAGGAGATAAGATAGACATGTTTTTTGTGTGATACTATATCATCATTATGATTATCTCAGAGGCTCTTTTTTTATTTACTCCGACCCCTGTGTGCCCTTCAAACAAAACAGATGTGAGTGCAAGGCTGAATGACTTTGAAAAAAAAAGAAAGTCTGCTATAATTGCAATTGATTTGACTGCAATTGCGATATTAGAGGGATAATAATTTTTAGGCCCACATCAACATCATAATTGTGTGATTTCTGGAGTGGATCTGTTTCAAATAAAGATGCTTTCTCAAGTCTGTAGAATATATTGTGTAGGCCAGAATAAACGCCTGGATATTTCATTAAATATGGTATTTTGCACCTCATGCGACTTGAAAGTTCACAAGGTCAGGTTGTGATTTCAATAAAGTGTTTATAAACTGTTCTTTCTTAATTTCCTGTAACCCCTGTGTGCCCTTCAAACAAAAGAGGAATAGGTCTGAGTCTGAGAGCCGTGGTACTTGCTGTAATCCTGTTCACATTGTAATACAAGATCACCTTACCATTGAAACTCTGGCCATGATTGCTTCAGATTATTTAAGATCTAATTCCATACGACAAGGGAGGAAAATAGGTATTGCTAAAATAATCAGCTCAATGTAGGCTAAAAGTTAGCTTACTTTCAATGCAAGTGTTTCCAAAGTGGAGATTTAAACCTAAATTAAAACAAGTTGCTCTACAAAACTACTACAATTTCTAATGTAAAAATGTTGTTCTTACTAAATATTTACATCAAGTAACTGCCCAATGTAACTGTTGTTTAGCTAATGAAATTGACTGACAAAGCTAACATTAGCTTGCTAAAGTGTAGCCCATTTAGAGTCAAGAGTAAAAGTGATAATACTGAATATTGACCCAGTTTTGTTTATTTATGATTATTTATTTAGTATGTAATTTGAGGAGAACTGAATGAAAAAAGTACAGATTTTTCATTTTGCAAAAATGATAAGATGCCAAAAGATACTGTAACTTTTTGCTAAATTACCTACTAACATTAGCTAGGTTAAAGCTATAATATATAACATTTATGCATTAATAACTGTCCTAGTTTTGTATGTACATTAGCCCACAAACTATGTCTTTCATTATTGTTTTATTATTTATTTGACACCGCTAGCAGCAAAATTTACATATTGTACATTAAACATCATCAAATATTTCCCAACTACAAACAATTATTTCTTCATCTTGACAGATATGCAGAAATATTTAAGTGATTTAGTGAATCACTTGTTTGAAACTAGCCTGTGCAAACCAGTGCATTTTTCTCTAATCGCATGAGAAATGTCTTTGAATTCAACAAGAGAATATTTCTGTTGACTAAAGATTTTAAATCTTCTTTGCTTGTGACTCATAAGCACTGCATCACGCTGCACTAAAACGATGAAATCAATGCTTCAGGCGATGCTTTTAGTATACACCAACTAAACATCTTTTTTGCCTTGGACCACACTTTAGATCTTTGAGTTTTTCGATGGTTTCAGGCATTAATACCAACAGGCTTAACATCTTTGAAGCACAGATCTTGGCTACAGATGTCTGGGAACTTTGGGATGATGCGATATTAAGTTGCTGGGTAACAAGAAAGCTCAGTTTAGGACTCTTTCTATTACACTAGGCCTTACAACGTGGTAGAGGAATTTGAAGCATTTTGCCAGGGCTGTGGAAAGAGAGGCGGTGGGGGGAGGGCGGGGGGGGGGGAGAAGCACTGAGAAAGTTTATGTAAGCATGTGAGCTAGAGGCCTGAGAAGGCTGAGGAATGTGGGGAAGGGGTGAGCGGAATTAACGGAGGTAGTTCAAAGCAAGCCCCAACTTTTCAACTACAGAGTGAACAAGGAAGTCCTGGTGTACGTTGAACTGGCTGCACATAATCACAGCATTCTGGGTGAAGTGTTAACGGCTAAAGTTTCCAGAGTCGGGGCAGAAATGACAAAATCCGAACAAGAGACAATCTGGATTTTGTCTTTATCTTGTATTGACAGCATGTTCTATATTTAGCGTTCTGCTTTGTCTCACCAGGCAACTTGTGACATGCAGTGAACAGTTTCAAGCAGCTTTTCGAAAGCAAATTTCACCCTCTTCAAACCGTGCCCTCCCTGTGACTGTAGGTTTGCAGAGAATGAACTCATTGTGCATCTGTACAGGACGTTGCTTCAAGTACACTCACACGTAAAATACCTGCTGGCCTTGATAATTTCAAATCCTTCCACCGTCTGAAGGCTCCACTGCACTGCCACTGCGCTCAAGCAACTTTGAAGAACAAAGCCAGAGGGAGAAGAAAAGAGCAAGGGGAAAAAAAAGCGGAAAGCAAATCTGGCAGAGGCTGGTGCACAGTCTGTTTTTTTTTCTTGTGGCCTAAGGGCAGGTTTTGCTTCTGCCTTAGTGGATAGGTCAGGTTTATGGGAAGGGTGTGGCAACAAAATTCTTCAGATTCACCTTTCACGTGCTTTGTTTGTATCTATTCAGCCAAAGGCCATGGCAGACAGTTTTTCGTGTTCTGTGCCGTTTTACACATTTATGGTTACTTAGTTTTAGAGTCTCTTCAGAGATAAATACAAACTAAAGTGTCACTGGCATTGACATTCAGCCTGAGAAGACAGAAGTGTGGGCAGGGACATTCCTCTCGCAGCTGCAGTTGTATTCAAGTTTTTTAACAGCAAAATATGAAGTTATCTGCCGTATGCTGATAGATACAAGACAAAGAGCTGTGAGCAAAAAGCATGACCCCGGTGAAAGTGGAATTGTTCTGCTACGCTGGTGTCTGCCAGTCAAACAGAGGAGCACTCAAGCATGGGCATCTCCTTGGCAGAGGCACAAAAGATGTCTCATACTTTCCCTTTCGGCTCCTCTTTTCTCTTGTACTTTGTCTTATTAACACGTGTGCCTGTGCACACATGACCACCTCTGCTTCGCTGTACCTCGTCTCCTCACGCAAAACCCCGTTAACCATTTTCACCTACCCATTCACTCTCCTGAATCATTTTTCATCTATTGTCCCCTTTTTCCACTAATTCCCTTTCTGCAGGTGTGTGAAAAATTCATCCTCTTGTCCTTTTGTGTCTCCGCTCACATAAGCATCTACATATCTTATTTACGTCTGACATTTGCAATTTTCTGGGCATGTTTTCTCCCAGTAGCGATCCTTGTTATCCATTGCAAGTTGCTTCAGTAATATCACAAATTTGTCATTATTACAGCGTTATTTTATTTCTATATTTTTAAGCAAATTATCCAGTCCCTCCAGGATTTCACCGGCTTTTTTTTTGGATTGTTACAGCCTAAAATGCCTGATTTCGGGGCAGCTTTTCTGAAATATTGTGATTCATATTGTGACGTTTTTTTTAATGAGATTTTGAGAGTAAATTACAAAAAAAAAGGTTGTGATTTACTTTAAAAATCAATGGCAACTTGTTCCAGGAAGAATAAAACCACGCTCTGTTCTGGGCGTGCCAAGTAACTTTAGCAGAAAGGCTCAGAATTATACAAATTCTCACAAAATATGCTTTATTTGTAAATGAAGAAGTGCACCTGGGGGGTATTCCACAAAATAGTAACATCTTTTTGGAGCTCAACCTCGGTCAAAAATGCAAACACAAAATTAGAATATATAAAAGTGCACATGACATTGATAAATGTGTTCTTCTCAGCAACAAAACCAAAAAAAAAAACAAGACATAATAAATAATAAATCATTGAGTCGATTCATTGAGATGTACATTTATGACTTTTAAGTGGGCGGCTGCTGTGATTTGTGGAACGTGCGGGAAGCAATGTTGTGCAGAATTCACAGCATTGGTTAAATTTGTGTTAATTGATGGTCATGTTGTATCCCGTACTAGCGCTTAAAAGTTTGAAATTTTATCAAAATTGCAATATGGCCTGCTGCAATTTTCAAATCATAGGAAGTGCGACATTTTTGTTAAAAGGTGAAATGTGTGTCAGAATACCATTTTAAGTTTAATATTGTTGTGTTGCAGAGATGTCCTTACTCAACAGAGTTAAGACGTCTTTCTTTTGGACAGATCTCTGCAAAAATCACTTTATAATTAATTTATTTTTTCAACAAAGATGAGAATAATGATGTTAAAATGATCATTCCCTCTAATATTGCAAATCACATTGCAATTGCTATATCTATCAAAATAATCGCAATTAGAAAAGATGTATTTTTAAATGGTTTGACCCTATCTGTTACCCCTTTTCAATGATTTCTCCAAATGTTTGGTTGCGTTTCTCTTGGCATATTGTCAGCTTTAAGACAAATTTGATTATACAGTCATCTAATTTGCATTCTTGGTGTCCTGGTCGATGCTGTTTTTGCCGTGGGGCTCCTGGCTCTAGGAAACATCAGGGAGCTACCTATTTTCCCTCGCCTGACTACCCTTCTTATTACATGCTTCGAGCTAAGTTGAGAGAGCTATAATGATGACTAATGACAAGAGAGGATCCCAGGCCCAAAATGCAGGGGGACGTTAAAGTAAAGCAGGGCAAGAGAATAAATGAGCTGTACCCCCCACCCCCTCCTCCGAACTCCCCTGCCGTGTTAAATTTGAGAATTTTGTGACAAGTCATTTGGAGTGTTATCTCTTTTCTGAGAAATCTGTCACTTCCCCCAGGCAAGTTGTTTGGCTGCTCTCAGTTACACTCCTTCATAGCAGTTCATCAAGTTACAGTGGGTGAACAAAGGCGGCAGCAGCAGCGGCGGCAGAGACAGGCTACGTAAACTATCTGAAACGTGTCCTTATGTGTGTATGGTTTTGCCTTATCTGGGCCACGAGTAACTGTAAGTGTGTTATAGATTCAGACTCATTGTTGCAAATGGACAACACCCATACCTGATAATGATATGGGTGCGTCTGTACAATGATTCACTTTTATTAGTTTCAGATGATGATAAAATCAAATAAAGCTATAAATTTCCATTGCACTCATAAAGGTCATATGGGTATTGCATATGACACAGACACGAAATGGTTGTTATGATAGACGTTGTCAAGGTTTCCATTGTCTGCAAGATATTTTCTGTTTTGCCCTTCGCTGGCTTATATTTTGTGTTTGTTGAAATAATAGGACCTCACACTAGTTTAAAAATAATATAGTGTTGTTTCCTCTGTTTTCGCCCTCTGAGGACCTTATTTTGTTTTTGCCAAAGCAACAGAAGAAAACCCTATCAAAATGTCATTAATTTAGCATGAATTAGTTTGTTTATATTCACATTCTAACCTGATTACAGTGAATAGCCAATCAGGGTGACTGTTATATTATGGCTTTCGCATGTCTCACAACTAATTAATGTCTGCTCTTGATGTGCTCGTTTGAAGCCAGTCGTCTGAAGCCATCAGAAAGTTAACAACATGAGACAAGAAAAAGGAAGAAACTTTGTTTTCATGTTGATGAAAATAGATGAAAACTGATGTAAATGTTCTCATTCATTAGTTGTAACATGATAGCCTTTGTACTGTGGCTTCCAAAATGACAGCAAAAACTGGTGTTTATAGAAACGCTGCTTTACATCAGGTTCACTTGTGAAGTTTTTCATGCTTGTATAGAATAAAAATGAAAAAAAGACATAAGGCGTCAGATGTTATATGACAGCAGCAGTAATTAAGATATCTTCGAAAGGACCACCCACACCAAGAATGATAACTATAACAATAACTGTAAATATACCAATCTAAAAATGGTTCTAACTCAAGTGCATGGCAGAGTAGTGCTGTGACAGTATGGAAGTTTTCTTACCACGGCCAAGAAAAGTTTTCGTCTGTCATTTCCCAACTGCTCCTGCAGGGGTTAGCCCTGGAGTAAGCTCAGCAGGAAAGGCTAACATTAAGCTAATGCTAATGCTGGCATTTTTCCTTACAGTGTCGTGTATAATATTGATATATTACTCGGCCCTATGACATATTTTTAATTATTGCTATAGTTGTGGTTCTTGGTGTGTATGGCAGTCTGTTTATAACTGAATTATCAATGTGCATTAAAACACATTTTCATAAGCAAACTAACAGGCTTGTGCACACGTCTGACTGAAACACTGCTACACCTATTTAAACAGACACACTGAAACCTACACACACACTTAAACCCTTCCTTCAGTCCAAATGTACCTACTGAGCACCTGGTGAGTGCTTGCAAGTGGGGTCGGGTGGAGATGAAAAGCACTAAAGCAAATTCACTTCTGTGAACTTTGCTGTTAGCTTTTCCTCAGAAAGATCAGCAAGAACGCTCACGCTGCAGGCCAGATTCAGCCATTTAAACACCTGAACTGCTGCTGACAGATGCTTTATTTGCAGGTCAAGCATTTATCTTTTTGTCCAACAGAACTGCATTGTATGTATTGTATGCTGCTGTTTTAGTAAGCCAATTGCATCCTAGTTTCATGACATTTAGATACTGATGCAAAACTTGCAGCTCTGATCAGAATAAGACCGGTTTTGCTTCAGTGGTTAGAGGTGTACTTACACAAATCATCCGTGTTATATTTAACCTTCTTGAATATTGCATTTAGACTTTTTTATACCTTCAGACTCTTAGTCAGTCCCCTATTTTCAAAGCCAAACCTCCCCATCCTCCACACTTTCATTTAACTATTGTCACCTTATACAACTCACAGGCTGCTGAAAGCTTTTTTGTTTGCTCAGCTGAAGGCTACAGCCCCCACATGGCAGTAAAAAAAAACTTCCCTGCCAGTGAATGTAAACAGGAGAGAACTGACTGGTTGTTGTTAATATCCCACCTTGACATGTTTCAGTCAAAGCGCCCTCAACCAACCCTGCCTGGTCGGTGGCAGCTGGTGCTCAAGCGCCTGTTCTCTTCATTTCCACAAATCGATTTCGGAGATCACTGATAGTTCAGGCAGTGTTGTGAGACTCAGGGCACGTGTTGCACGTAAAAATGCTCCCTGACTGACATGTTGAAGGCTAAAGAGTTTGTTTATGTCTCATTTCTTAGGTGTCATCCGTACACAAGAGCTGCTGGATCATGAGACGACACCTCACTACTGGCTCACGGTCTATGCAATGGATCGTGGTGTTGTGCCACTCTCTGCCTTCGTCGAGGTCTACATCGAAGTGCAGGATGTCAATGACAATGCACCGCAGACCTCCGAGCCCGTCTACTACCCCTCTGTCATGGAGAACTCCCCTAAAGACGTGTCAATCATCCAGATAAATGCAGTTGATCCTGATGCCAACGCCAGTGACAAACTCACCTACAGGATCACCAGTGGCAATCCCCAGGGTTTCTTTGCCATTAACGCCAAGACAGGTAAGACTGCTGTTACTGTGATGGAAATTCATGTCACTATAAATTGCATCCTCAGAGCAGGAAGTCCCTGCTCGGAGTCATGGCTGATATTGAATTCCCGGACGGATTGTAACCTTGAATATGGCTGCAAGGGTTGAATGATTGGACAAACATATTGGCTGAATCCATCGGCAGTTGCTTTTTTTGGGGGGGATGATTTTCGTCCGTTTATTTGGGTAACTTAACTGTTAAAATGGGTGAGAGCTGCTGCTGAGCTACTTTCATTTAGCTCAGTACAAAAACCCACTGAGCCCAAGAACAAGTGGGAGGAAAAAACCCTGTGAGCAAAAATGTTTTCACATCTAACATCTAATGGAATTAAGTATTTATTTTGACTAAACCAGAGCTGCTAATTGTTGGAATAGTGGAAAGACTAGCCAAGATGGTTTTGGGGAGTTTTATTATGTCTGGGAACAACAACAATCACCTGCGGAAATATATTGGCAATTGGCGACACTTATCTCCCCATTTGTTACTGTCATGATAATTTGGTGCAGATTTGATATGCATTCTAATTCTTAATGCTTTTACAGGGAACCTTCATATTTTGTTGGTTTTGGAGGCTCCTGTGGAGAAGAGTGGTAGTATTTCCACCATAATAATCCCAAAGTATAACGCCCGAATTAAAATCATCTGCCTGGGAAAACGTAAACATTTCCAGGAGAATCCGACCCAGTGGCAGGCATTAAGAAGAAATAGCCAGTCTTACCGTGGTTTTGTTTGCTTATGTAGGTCATATAGACCCATCAGTATTGAAGTGAGACTGTTTCAGAACCAATTAAAAACTCCATATATGAGAGCTGTAAGTATTATGATTCAATATTGTGATTTATTGTGATTTTTGTTTGCTTTCAAAACACTAGACCATTCAGTCATCTTTCCAAAGTTTTTCATACACTGTATATGAAAGCAGTAAATAAAATACTTGATGAAGTAAACGTAGGCTGTTCCACATTAGTTCATTTCCACAGATCAGATGAAATATATGTGAAAATATGAGTACATTTTGTTTATGTTGAGCATGTGTAGTAAAATGAATCAGTTCATTAAGATAATATTACACTGATTGCGACGCATATTTCTTTTAGCATGCTAATGGTAATTCCCATGATGTCTTAGCGTGAAGCTAATGGACTAAGTTCTTGTTATTTATATTACAGCAATTAAAAAAATAATTCAGGAATAAAAAAAAAAAAGAATTACAGTGCTTAAGAGAATAGATTTTTTTCTCCCACGCCTGCTACAGAGACATCAGCTGACGGGGAAGCTTTGAAATGCCATTTTTCCACTGTACGGTTTATCTAACCAGTATCTAAATGATTAAATATTGAAAACAATAACTTGCTGTACAGCCTTACGTTGCTAAGGTCACATCTTATCCTTTTTCATGTAGGCAGAGATCAATTGGGATGTTGTGGCTTATTCGTACATTTAAAGATCAACAGAAATTTATCATGAAATGCCACATCAAAAGCCATCAACAACTTTAAAGGTCATGAACACGAAACATATAGAAAGCATTGCGCTACATATTAAATTATCCCGTGGGACTCGGGGCCAGGTTTTGAGATGTTCTGTAGTGCTCCTGCGACAAGCTGCAGAGCTCCCTGTTCCCGTTCTCGTGAAAAGAAAGAGCAGTGTGAACACAATATTTTAACCCAGGACAGGAGTGGGTTGAGCCTACAGGGGTTTTTCCACTCTAACACTCTAAAGTGTGTTCTCATATGGTGCTCTGGAAAGGGTGTGATGATTAATATTTCATTGGGTTCTTTTAAAGTTGCAGGAGCAGGCTATGTTTAGTTGAATAGCAGAGAAAATACTTGTAATAGGTGCAAAGTGAAGCTCCATGTACAGCTCAGAGTCTCTCTGTAAACGTACAGATTTATTCTTGTTACTGCACTCAGAATTCAAGTGTGATTCCATCGAAGAATTTGCTCTACATGTGAGTATGAACCCACTCAGCGCTTTTAAGTTTTATCTCTGTGATTATACAAATATAAAATAAATCAAGGACATCCGCTAGTGTAGATTTAAATGACTTCCATTTTGACTAACATAGATCACAGTCACAAAATGAGATGTTTAAAGTCTGAATCCGTCTCTGGAAGTGCCAATTATTGAATTTGTTATTCTTTCTAACATAGTTTACACACAGGTGTCTTATTGCTGCAAATGCAAGTGCTCATTAGACTGAAATGAGGAATGCGTAGTGAAGCAGTTGCTCCAGTTTGTCCTCACTGACGTGTGTGGTCCTGTTTCCTGAGGTTGTCACATCAACAAACTGGAGTTATTTTTGTTGGAAGTGGCAATGTGAATTTTCTGACCAAATAAGGATTGATCATGCGGCGTGCCTCCCAAACAAGCCTCGCAGTAAGGCTGGGCACTCTCCACTGGACAGGAAAAGAAAAAAGAACAAATAAATGATAAGGGAGAAGAGGAAACCTTAGGTATACACACACACGAGGTTGGTGTTTCGTCTGCATGCATGACAAGATCAGCTTACGTATGCTGATAAGAAGTCTGGGAGACTGGAAAAGGAAAAGTGCTGGGGAATCGAATATTTATCTCCCAACAAAGCAGTCATACATAACGTTATTTTAACAAGGTAGGCAGACGTTGAGCTGTGAAGAAAATATCTTTGCAATCATTTCTGTCCTCAAGATATATTCTATTTTTTTGCCCTTGTATGGCCGAGTAACCTGTGATAATATGGTGCCATAGCTGGAGAGGCATGTTTAGACTGAAGCAGCTGATCTTGAACTGAATGGCATTGTTTTTTGGTGTTTCAGTTTACCACACTGGACTGTACGGTAAATAGGGGTGCAAGAAAATAGCAATATGCTTGAATATGACAATATTATGGTTTGTGATCCTGTATCGATTCTCAGTAACACTATATTAATACTAGTAATAATTACTGCCATTTTCAAACTATCAATTTAGTACAGATTAATGCATTTTAATAGTTTAAATTCCTAAGGTTAATCTTTAACATCCCTGTTTTATAGACTAAATGATTACTTGATTAATTGTGAAAGTAATCAGATTAATTTATAATCAAAGTAATTGTTAGTTGCTGCCTTCAAAATCAGTGTTGTTTATTATTACTGTTCTATTTGCACTTTTTTAAACTCAGATTTCATGCATATGGTTGTGTGTTCCTCAGTTTTCCTAAAATTAGATATGTATCGTGATACATATCTTATCACCAGACTCTTGCAGATACACAGCCCTAATGGTAAAGTCATAGCACATCACTTATTCAGCAGCTGAATAAAGTCTTCTTAGCCCACATATCTAAAGTAATTATGTCTTTCTCTGAGGATTACAGAGTTTTTATGAAGCTTACGGTCAAGTCCACTGTGGGCAGAACCTCTTTACAGTAGAACTGGCTGTTTACAAGCATCAGAAGAGCTCTTTGAAAAAAAAGCAAACTGGTTTTATGGAGGACATTGAAGCATAAGGATAAGACCCATTCATGCATATCAAAGCATGTTAAAACTTTTATCAATGGGACACCAGAGCCCCTTGCGTCAGGTTCAACAAAGAGTGGTTTGGACAAAGAAAACTTCATTAAATCACAGCTTGGTTGCTTTGATTTTCTTTGCTATTTGTTTTTGAAGATTGCAAAGAGCAGAGAGTGGAGGTAGAAAGGTAGGTGGGAGGAGAAAATGCTGGAGAAAACCGGGAGCCAAATATAGCTGACTACTAGAGAAGACAGTGATTTATTTAGAGTGTCAGTTAGAATGACAGCAGCATGTTTACATAGCCATTTTTTTTGGTTGAGAATTGAATTGCATGTCTTGAGGAATGATTAGATTTATTTTCTATACCTGTGGTATTAAATAAGATCAAAATAGACCTGATATCTGTCCACATTATCAACTCAATATGGCATTCTCACCGCATATTACAGGTTTTTGAAAATGTTTAAATTTACAACATGCAAGTCTCTGTAATTATATGTTCTAAAATTGCATTGGAAGCATAGGCCCTGTCTTGGCATATCTACAAAGCTCTACAAAGGGGTGGGAAAAAGGAAAAGACGTTAAGGCCTATGTTTTGTTTGTGGGTTTTGGAACTTTATAGGCATGTGTTTCCAAGCTAACTAGCTAGCCTTCTATCATGGGCTACAGTCTTGTGCAGCTTCCCAAGCAGCCTGTTAAGCTTTAGACACATATGAAGGCTTCGCTTGACGCCTTGGGTGGCGTTGGTTGCCCTCTTTCCGCACAGAGCCACATTGGCTCAGTAAAGTCAAGGATGAAAGGCTTAGGCCTCCTTTATTTCTGCCAAGTAAACAAGTCCTGCTGTTTTGGCTGTTCTCTGACTTTAGTTTGTCATTAAAGTGCAAGGCCAGCTCTTCTCTCTTGCAGACACTATTGCAGTCCCAACGTCTCAGAGCTTAGAACTTAACGGTTTGATATAGCCTCGCTACTGAAGGGATTGGCAAAGAGAGAAGAAAAAACACGAGGCAGGGCGGGGTGGGGTGAAAATTGTGCCAGTCAGCTGGATATGAATTATGTGTTCTAAATCAGTAAGAGATCAGTGAATTTGAATAATGCTGCTCGGGTGTGAAATTTTAAAAGATGAACCAGTGCTCAGTTGTCTGGTGGCACAGATCTCATCCCACCCACAGACACGACCGCGGTTGTTCCCGGCTCCTAAGCCCTGATTTGGCGGCTGCAGAAACTTGTATTTCCTGGAAGACTCATAGGCTTGTTGTCAACAGATCACAACAGAATATGCATAGACGTTAGAAGAGGAAGTGGACAGAACTTCCAGTTCTGAGAATGCCAACAGGGGGCAACTCCACTGGTGGCAAAAAGAAGTCAGATTGTATTAAGTCTTATGAGAAATGGCCCTACTTCTCACTGGATTTATGACCTTGAGTGAACAATTTCCTAACGAGTTTATGGTTATGGTTATTATGGTCTCTTTTTGAGGGTATGATTTGGGACATGGCTACTGTTTGACTCAGTGAGTCCTTACACTGCAACTCATGAAACTCAATGCTGATCAAATATGGATCAATATTCTGTTACTGCATTATGTTTTTCACGCTTAAAAAGTTTTGTTTGGCTGTAAAATGAGAAAGATCCCTAAACCAGATAGTCAGGTCCTGTCTAGAAGGGAACTCAAGATTTGCAAAACTCTTGTTAGATGTGTATGTGTTGTTTCTTTATTGTGCACGTTGAACAACCTGTGGTTAAAGTCTGGGTAGGTTTAGGGACGAAAAAAAACCCCACCTGGTTATGATTAGAAAACAATCATGGTTTGGCTTTGAATGATCACTCTCATGAGATCTGGGACTCCCTTACAGGCATGACCATGCCATTGTGTTTCTAGGTTTCCAGCAAAGCCTGGGATCAAACAATAAAGCGAAGGAGTGCTGATCAAATATGGATAAATATTCTGTTACTGCATTGCCTATTTTGCACTTAAAATATGTTTTCAGAAACATACTTTAGTGACTGTTTTAGTTGTAATGTGAGAAAGACAGCAACTGGGCAGTCCGCCCTTATTTCCTGCTAAACCAAGTACTGTTCAGTTGCAGCACGTCATCCACCAGCTCCACGCTCTTGCCAATACTGCTAATGCTCTAGTTTAAAAAATAACAAGATTGCAATCGCATAATGTCAAACTCTTCAGAACTGTTGGGCACAAGTGACAACACAGTGGCTCTGTCCACCAATATAATATATTGTTTATGTTTGTGTGAGACAGGCAGATACATAATTGTACAGTATGTCAGATGTGTAAAATGTCACTTGGTTGCATTGTAGAGTATTTTTTTAGAGTTATTTTAGAGTTATTTGTCACTCAGGTGTAGATTTAGAATAAGGATGTTTTTTCCACACATTCAGTACTTGAGACAGCCAGCCTACTAGCAGTCTAGTTTTATTTTCTGTTAATAAAGGAGTTGTCAGATCTCAGAGGTAGTTCATCTGAGGTTGTTGACACGAGTTGCCCACTTTTTCTGTGGGGAGAGTGAGCTTGATGAATCACTCTCTCTTCGCTGAAATGCCGTTACTGTGGTGTGACGTTCTGACCTTAGCGCTGAGCTCTTATGCATGAACATACATGTGTTAGAAAAGGGCAGTCAAGCAGAACGTGCTGTCAGAACACACACACACACACACACTAAACACACACAGGAAGTTTTTCATACCTAAGCTAAGGTGAGAGAGCTGGAGCAAAGAGCACTACGATAATGATCTTATCTTGCTGAATGCCCATTACTCCACTTCCTGTTGTACCCATTCTACCTTTCTCTGTTCACTATTAGTACTTTCTAAAGCTTCTCTAATTGTTGCAGTGTTGGATATTGCCTTTTGGGAACATACTGTCAAGGGATATTACTGAAAACAATTTTTTTTGTCAGTTAAACGGAAATTTTAATTAAGACTAGTTGACAAGTCTAAAAGTAGGAAAACACTCAGAAAACTGTTCAGATTAAGCACAATTTATTATTTGATAATGTTAAACATTGTCCAAAAAATATTGCACATATTAAGAGCAATTTGAAGCCGTTAGTCACATTCTACAATAAACAAATCATATTTTAAATGCTGCAGAAATGTGTGGCACTTTGCACCGTGCATTATGAACATTGTACATAATCCTACAACAGCATGACAGTGGCTCACTATGTGCGTCAACTTTTCAGACCGAGCAGGATATTTTACCCAGAGCTGCCATGGTGGCTAACTTCAGCAGTGCTAGCCCAAGTAGCCTGCTCTCCTTACGGGTTAACGTCCAC
Source organism: Lutjanus erythropterus (assembly GCF_056507025.1). Classification (NCBI taxonomy): domain Eukaryota; kingdom Metazoa; phylum Chordata; class Actinopteri; order Lutjaniformes; family Lutjanidae; genus Lutjanus; species Lutjanus erythropterus. Next base: position 12,373,067 of record NC_139319.1, on the reverse strand, counting down.
ATGCTCGTGCTGAATGTGGTTACACATCGCTCCAGTTGAGTGGTTATATGCCAGTTTATTCTAGCACAGCCTACATACAAGCTCATATTCATTTTCTAGATCAGACCGTGCTGGTTTTACGAGCTGTCGTGTGTCCCAATTAGTGGATAACAACAGGGGAGGAGGGAGTAAGAAGAGAGTGTGGCTGCTGTCTGTCAGGGCTGCAGCGGCAACTAGTGGCAGGCAGCTGTGTAACATCTTAGAGGCAAAAGTTAATTGGCGTTGCACACTAATGAAACATTAATAAATAATTTAACCGGTGCTGACTAGTGAGGGTGGCGATGTTTAATCATTTAGTCGACTAATTGCACACATCACCAATATTATCATTAGTCTATGGTGACCGGACAAATGAATTTGTGCTCAGAGCACCTAAGCCTGTTGAAAACTCCACCCTATAATGATAGCGCCTTTCTGTATTTGTCACCAGACAATGGTATCGTTAAAGCAGACAAGTGCATGCCTTTAATAGGATATGGCTGCCTATACGTGATTGTGTTTGCCCTTTAATGGCTGCTTTCATTCCAGTGGTTAAACCCGAATGAAGCAAGTAACACCCAGGTGAATTCTTTCAGTCGTATTAAACAATTTTGGCCCATCCTTTTTCTTTGCCTGGAGCCAGCAGCTCATTGTCATCAATCGGAAGAAGGAATGCCGTGGGTAATGCTTTGGCAAGCTTGGATACCTTCGACAGGTTTTATGTGCATTTGTCATCCCCGGGGCTGAATGAAAAGGTAAGGGAAAACAGCCACTGGGACTGCAGCTGAGAATCAGCCACTTCTCTTGTTGCTCATATCAACTTTCAGTGACACCCTCTCTGTTTGAGGGAGAAATCACACACACACACACACACTCTGTGGTGTTATCAGTGGTTTACCAAAGCCCCAACGACTATCAGGGGAAGTGAGATAGGAAATGGATACTTCCAACAACTTCCTGATGTTTCCGGTGATTTAGAGGCCAAACAATCGTCACAGCTCTCAAAAGAGATTGTGAGAAGAAAATGTGGAAATGAAAAATGGCTGATTTTCTTCTTAAAACTTCAAAGAGTGGTCACGGTGGCTTAGTTGGCTAAGATCCAGTTTAACCACAGTATCTCTGAAACAAATCCAACCTGGGACCTTTGTGTCATGATATCTTTAAAAAGCGTTTTTTTCAAAGAGTGCCAAAGAAGTGCCACATCTTGGCATCGTGTCAAAAAGGATGGATAAATCAACATTTATTTGCCTCTTGGTTTTATAACAACAATATAGGAGAGCTGTGATTAATTCTGTGCAAGGTGAAGGCGTACAGAATCATTATGTGCAGGGTGATCAGCCATCAAAGAAGTCAAGTGAGGTAAACTACAACACAGTGAAATTACAGTGTTCAGTGTTTTACTCTGAATGATTTATCACTTGAAATGTCCCTGCTCAAGAGTTAATGTAGAAGTAGCTCTGAGACACATCTGTTAAATGGGCCAGGTCACTGTTGTTGGTGCACATCAAAATGCCCCACCTACTCAAATGAACTTCAGCGAGGGTGTAAAATGCCTTGAAAAATAAGGAGACTAATGTGTGTGAATTTGAAGGCAGCGACACATTTGAGTACTTGTATTTTGTGGACTTTAAACTTGATTCTTAATATACTTTTCTCCTTTGGCTCCAGTCTTTCGACATATGCGATTCCTTTTACAGTCCAGTTCACACCAGTTGGGCTTGGAATCGTGAAATTCATCTTCCTGAAATATTTTGTTCTCGAAGTTTAGTGATGCAGTGACTACTTGCAAGTGCTAGTTTGCGAACTGTTCTAGCTGGCAAGCTAACTGTGAACTCCCAGCTCATTTCTGTTTTCTCTACTGTGCTGTTTACTCCCTCGGGGCATTTTTTGTTCTTGGTGTTGTGCATCACTTCATTCAACAAAAAGTGTTGTCAAAGAGGGAAATTAAAGTGTCCAAACTAACAGGCCTGCTAACTGTCAGACACCAGGCTCTGTTTCTAACAGGACAAGTCCACACAGTTCATTTAAAAGAACATATTTCTACAATCGACTCTCTTCCTCTTTTGTGGAGCAGTTTATACTCTGGTAGTGGAGGTTATAAATGAATGTGGATGTACCACAGCCAGTAAGTTACAGTAATTTACTTCATTTTGTACTCTCCAGCTCAAAGGGCACTATGAAGACAGTTAGGCTGTTTAAGAAAATATCGATACACTCGAGTATTGTGATATTATATTCTTTTCTCATGACATTGTGACACATGCAAAGGTGGCACCATTTAATTTTGTGTTGTGTTTAAACCTCCAACTCCTAGATATCAGGGGACTTATGTGTCCTCACTGCTCAGATTGCATAAAAAACAATTTTAAGTCAGATTTTATGCATATGTTGGTATGTTGTGTAGCCTAACTGTAACTGTTTTACTGGAATTTGATTTTAAAAAAATAGCAATACATCACCTTGATTACAGTCTCAATCTCAATATACCACGATATATTGAATCGTAACCCTTGTATCGTGATACATATCGTATTGCTAAATTCTTGCCATTACACAGTCAAACATATATTCACCAAATCTGTCAAAAGGACCTTGCTGACGGACTTCAACATGCAGTGAGAATTGTGAATATGTGATCTCTACAGTTCTGCATTTCCTTGCCAAAGATTAAATTTGAATAAATTATCAGCTTTTCCAGATCCAGTAGATCAACTTAAAATGTTTTTATACTCAACAGAGAGCATTTGATTGACAGGTGGTCAACGGTCTAATTGGCCTTCGAGACTTATTCTTAAGATACGTTCACAACAACACTACTTTGGTGGTTTTACATGTAGATTTGACAGATGCCTAATGACCGCTGTGGAACCCACTAAAGTCTATGAGGGCAAGAAGGGAAAATCATGAAACAAGATGGTCTCTGACTGAGTGTACACGGCAAGCAATATGTATCGAAACCAAATCATCTGCCTGCAATCTCAACATGCATAAATGTCTCACTTGCGCAGCCAAAGTGCCCACACAGTCTCATACTGTTACTATCTGTGATGCCTTTTCTCAGCTGCTCTGCTGCTTCCAGGCGCCCCATCCATTTGCACAACTCCTCATAACATTCACCTTCACAAGCACTTGGGAACCCGAATCTCCTATAGCGCAGAGTCTTCCATGGCATGGGTGTCTTTTCAGATTACGTATAAGCCTCGCAGCTGTGAGGTGCTGAGATATCTCAATCCTAATGTAAACAACGCTCCCCCCACGAAATGCCTTTTACTCATTTTCACAAAGACATTCATGTGTTTGCATAAGCTCGTACGACCTCTTTTAGTTGCATTTGTCAAATTCTGTGCATTTATGGACATCAGAACTGGACTTATGTTGGTCTATACTGCCTTTTAAATGACATGCCAAGCATTGCTTTCCTCCTCATTAAAAGAGAACAGGCAGCAGCGCTCGTTCAGCCGCATTTTGGAGACTTGGGTTATAAAGAAAGCGACAAACAGCTCTTGGTTTGATATAGCAACCTTTCTTTCTTTAACTCCCACAGTCCTTTGGATTTTGCTGTCCCACAGTTTTCATTTGAGTATATAGATGCCATCATGAGCTGTGAAAGCAGATACTTTTCACCGTGTTGTTTTAGGCTCGAGTGGCACACACTTAACTCATAACAAAGCGGAGAATATTGATATAGTCGTCTGGGGTTCAACATCGGGTCTCAGGCTAACAAATGTTGCAGCCTGCATTCGTTATTTTCCTCACAGGAGAGAGAGGTAACAGGGGTTTAAATAATGCATTTTCATAGCTCGGTGTCAGCTCGTCAACAAAAAGACTAAATATCTCAAGGTCTTTTTTACACAACAAGTCCAGCCGCTGCAGACACCCAGCGCATTCCCGCATGTCTAGAGCTACAGCTAAATGTGTGTCGCATAAATATGTGTGTCACTCTCAAGACTGCTAATCACAGCGGCAATGCCCGGGTATGAACCGGCCCAACAATGTCCTGGACTCCTCAACTCCCTCCAGGCCTCCATTTTGGAGCAGTGGATGTAGCGCTCAAGGACATGATTGAGAGTGCCACTGCTGCTTTGCTGTTGTTTTTCTCTCCCTCTCAAAACAGCATGGCTATAATTACTGTCGGCCCAGCTCAGCCCACGCCTGAGGATGGCTTTTGTGAGTGTGTATGTGTGTGTGTGTGTGTGTGTTGTGACAAAGACTGTGGGTTGGAAGTGCAGACTTCTCTGGTAGCTCTGGCTTACCAACCAATCATTTTACAGTTCCTTAACGTTTAGGTACAGATCGAGAGGTATGCACCTTTACTGGCTGGGACTCTGGTGCCAGCAGGGTCCTGCGTTAAAGGGCTATTCCTGGTGAGCATGTAGCCTTTTCATCAAACTCTTGAGTTTAAACGGATTTGGATGTTAAAGTTTAGTTTTTTTGGAGACAAGTTGTTGTGAATTATTTTCTGAGAGTGATATCAGTGCTTGGATATTAGAGTGGGTGGCAGGTCCTGTGGTCAGAGATCTGGCAGCATGTCAGACAAAAAATGGAACAGAAGCAAACAAAAGCAGTTTAAGCCGCAACACAAATAGCTTTACTCATCCACAGTAGATGCAACATATTTTTTGCATTTCAGATTTTATTCTTCTCCCAGACATCTCTGCATCTTGAAGTGGATGTTGGTTTCATGCTCCATCAAAATTTTTAAATACTCAACTTTAAAAATGTGAGAGAGCAGTAAAATCGAGCTTGTGGTTCAAACCATTTTCAGCAAGAGGCCATGCCCCAGAACTGCTGGGTTCACTGTTGTAGAGCTGCAACAATTCGTGAATTATTATTGTTGATCAGTTTATTAACAGCACTGTTTGACAGTTTGATTTTTAAGTCATTTTAAGTAATTTTACTTGAAAAATGCGAACTCCAGAAGATTAGCTGCCTTCATCTAACGTGAAAGTAGAACTCTTGACATGTAAAGATGTCACATTGGGTTTTAGGGAAGAGTGGAGCACATTTTAACTATTTTCTGACACCAAACAATCTGTTAAACTACTGCTGAGAGATAGATCATATTTTCATTGTAATCGTGATACATATAAACACAAAAAAAGACTGTCTGAAACACAATGCATTCACACTCAGCATGCAAACATTTGATCTATCAGATGGAGCCCTGGATGCACCGGCCATACATTCCCACCATTAGGCCAATTTGGTGGCGACTGTGAGGTTAGCTAGAACGAAGGCTGAGGAAGGTGTGAAGAGAGAGGAGACTGTTGATGAAGACCTTGTGGTGATAAAGAAGAGCACTTGTGCTATTTGGAATTATTTCGAAGACCGGTGACTAATCCAATCCTATATCAGTATCAGCTGCAGATACTGACATAATTCACTCAGGGGAGATCAGACTTATGTCACAGACCCACATACTGATCCGCAACAGAGTGAGCTTTTGACAGTTAACTGATTCAACGTTTCTGTAGTTTGGAGAAAAGCACCGAAAAGCAAGACATATAATGTGCTAGAGTTGGCAGATATACAAATTCAGGTATTGGAATCAGACAGGAACTGAAAAAAATGGATGGTGCAGCCAACAGTCAAAAACCTAAACACTCTATTTACTATCAGAAATGACAAAGAAAAGCAGCAAACCCTCACATTTTTGCTTAAAAAATAACTGAAACAATTAATCGATTATCAAAATAGTTGGCAATTAATTTACTTTCATTCGGCTAATAGATTAAGAGCCTAATCGTTGCAGCTTTATAAGCATTAGTTGCTGCATTAGACAACTCAGAACACCTGTGGAACACACTTTAGGCGATTGAAAAGAGGAAACTAGGACAGACCATAGGATTAAAGACAGATGTTCACTATATGATAGGATTGTCTGTTGCATTTGAGATGTGTATTAACACAGTTTGGCAGGAAACATTGCTGCCCTGCTGTGAGCGGTTCGGCACCCTGCTGTTGCCAAAGGAACAACAGTATCTGGAAGGAGTCCCGTATTTATCAAACATGCCTGATATTTATGACACCTTGCCAATTGTAATGCCTCTCTGGACAATGGAACTTCAGCAGGGAGTAATACATGAAATCTGAGTGCGCCTACTCCCTGAGCTTTGCTGTTGCTATTTTTACTTCAGCAAGTAACCACAGTGAAATGAGCACCGAATAACTTTTCGCTTCCTCTCTACTTTTGCTTTCTTAATTGCCTGTGCAGCTCATTTAAAAAAACAAAAAAACAAAAAAAAAACAAATGTCCCATTCGTATTTCCAGCTGGAGGTAGCAGTGCTAATTTGTGTGTCAGGTGGAGAATTAGATTACTCCTGAATCAGTAATATACATAATTTTTAAACAAGCACATATACCCTCAAAAAAAGGCATCCAGTAATGTGCTACCCTGTTTCATTAACATATCTTCCGGTGCGCCCACTGTTGCAGCATCAAGGTGTAAATTATGTTTGTGAGATGGGACTTCTCTGCTGTCTGTGCAAGGCAGAACTAAAACCACAGTTATGTTCTCCAGTGTGGGCTTTGGATGAAGGCCAGTGGTTTTGTGATTTCATCGGTTTCACTAATGCTGTGTTCGTTGCTGTGCTGTGAGTCTGTACTGGGAGTATGCTGTTTACATTACGAGAGCCGTATCTGTTATGGTACCCAGTCAAGTTGCGATTAGGACGCCGACTTGCAGAGGATTTACAAATCAGAGACGCACTGTAGACTCGGTGTGGTTAATACTGTCATCTGTACTCTGCTCTATAATACATGTACAGAGAAAGGAGTTACCTAACACAGCACACAGGGGAGCTTAAAAACATTATCATCCATCAGCTCCAGCCTTGCTAAAGCACATGAATAATTAGTCAGCGTGGTCTGTTTTGATGTGGCACAGCAGAACTATTAACTTTGATGGTAATAATCTACAGCTCGCTAACTCATGTAACCCATGCTGATCCTCTGCAAACTTTCTTGCAGACAAAACGCAACACTGCAAGCAGTAATTCCTGCCGGTCGTATAAATTCACTAAACTTAATTTGCGTCGTCAGATATGGAACATGTCTTTTCACTCAGTGGGGGGTCGTATGTAACAGTGTTAGAAGTGGGGTAGAGGCAGGTTTTCTCTTTGTGTTAATTTAGATTAATCTGTCGTATTTGCACCTGCAGTAGGTGCTATTTTATTTTATTTTAATAAAAAGCCCCTTTTACTCTGCACAAAAAAAACACAAACGCCCACTCACACCAGTCTTTTGTCTTGAATGAGAAAGGGTGCAATCAGCATTCACTCCTGAGTCAGGTGACCCTGCAGTGGTCACAGGTATTTATCAGCTCCAGATCCAAGCAAGAGTGATATAATTGTAGCACCCAGGCATGCAAATTTTCATCCTTCTTCGGCAGAGGCAAGGCTTATTTTTTCCATGCTGTTTTGTTCTCTTGATGCATCAGCCCAGTACAGCCTAGATTGCACCTGTGTGAAGGTCTGTATTTACTGGGACGTGCTTGTCTTAAGTCAAGTGTCTGTAAAACAATGGATGTTTCATTTACTATAAATTCTTCGGGAAATGTTGGGTATTCATTAGCAGTAACTTAACATGACTTATAGCCAGCTGAAAGCAATATGAAACAGTAAAATGAAGCAGATTCCTGAAAGAACAAACAGCAAAGGAGGAGAGAAACTGAACTCCAAACCACAGAAATTCAATCAGAAGCTACAAAAGTACCGAGAGCTGAACACACAAAATTTTTAAAACCTCTTTCTCTCTGCTCTCCTGCACACACACGAGTTGAGTCGTGGCTTTCCAGCACACAAAAGCAAAAAAACAGAAAGGCAAACCTGTGTACTGTCAGTGGGAAAAGAGTCAATCACCTGTTTTTAGCAGGTTTATGCATATTTAAATTTTGGGGCAAAATAAGCATAAGATTAACTATTAACTAAATTTGTTGCTTGTCAGTATGTAGCCATGTTGGGTAAGCAGAGCAAAAACATGGGTTGCACCCACCGGAAATGTTTGGTGTTTTATGTTTTTCTAACTGAGTATCAGTAGCCCTATATCTTTGCAGCTTGCTGTGAAGATTAAATAAAGCCTAAGAAGGGGAGGATAAAAAAGGGGGAGCAAAAGCGCCTTGCTCATGTGCCTCAATTGCAGTGCTGAGGAAGGGCTATTTCAGGACCTGTAAGTTGTGGCCTGCTATTCTCGTTGCAGGCATATGTGCCATTGATGGGCTTGGGTTTCGGAAATCCTTTGCTTTATGCTAATCAGGCGCAGTGTGGCAAGCAGACAGCTCTGGTGCGGTTGAAACTGGCATGTCTACTCTACACTCAGCGTCTCTGCAAAGTTGCAATTACATTGGTAGTGAGAACAGAACGCTGCTTATAACGTAGCCATGTAGCAGTATCCTCCCCCCACTTTTCTTCTTTTTCTTCTCTCCGTTTGTGAGTTTGATTCAAAATCGGATTAGACGGGAACTCACGACTCGAGCTTGTTTTATCTTTACTTTTGTCAAAGCTTGGCTTAACAAAGTCTCCTCTGAACGATTGATGTCACAAGACATCAATCCCTCCACTTAAAATGAACGATAGAGCTCAGAAAGACCCTTGAAATACTTCAACCAGCAGCTGGATCTTTTCAGAAGTTTCTGTCTCTGTGTTTCAAAAAGTGCTCAAGACTGCGGGCGATGTCTGCCCGACGGTCTATTTATTCAGCGTGTGGACTTAAACGTAGGGTGTCAGGGCTATGCTGCTGTTTGGGCTCTATTTTGCAGACCTTTGTGATATTTCACATATGCAAGGCACTGTGGTGGGCTGTCTGGCAACTGGTTTGACCAAAAACAGGGAAGACCTACAGGGAGAGCACTCCTCCAGATGCAAACTCTTAACTCACGGGTGACTGATGAGATAACCAGCAGGGTTCAGATTATGTCACCCAACAGTGAGTGGGAGGTTGTTGTTTTTAGAGTTCTGTTTATCAAATATTGTTTCTTTCCTTCACACTATCCAAGTGCTTTCTCAAAGTTTTTTTGTTGGCTCTGTTTTTTATTTAAAGGGGAAGAAACAACATGAGCTACAAATTTAGTTAGTCCACTGTATATCCGACTGATACTGGACTTTTTTTATGATTATATTAAATTACTATGGATGTAACAATACAATAAGAAGTCCACAATAGAATTTTTATCATAATATTAAAAACTGCAAAAAAAAGAGAAAAGGACGTGACATGAAAATGTCAAAACAAAGTGTTAAATAATGAATCTAGAGCATTTTTTGTTTTATAAAATTTTCCTCTTTGATGAAATAAAGTAAAATTAGCCAACTATGACCAAAGCATTTGCAAAAGAAAAAAAATGCTGAGCACTGTCTTTGGAAATGAATACTTGAATTGCGTATGCACAAGTGCAAAACAAAAACAGTGCAGCAGTCAGTAGCAGTCATTTTATAAAATGAAATAAAAACAATCAAATAATGTTAATAATTAACATAATGTCATGGTCAAGTGTCACAGTCAGGTACAGTATTGAGACATTTTTTTATTGCAATATTAGATATATTGTTACATCCCTACATAAACCAACATTTCTGAGAAAGGTCCCTATAATGGGACATTTTACAAACGAAAAATACGTTTTTCAGTGCTCTCTGACAGACAAACCGGGAGATGGAGGCACTCCTCAAACACCTCTTTAGAATTTCTTTACAAAATTTCTTGTTCTGTCAGTGTACACTGATAACAGTATATCCACAATGAGCTAATATTGGCTGATGTTGGCTGATATATCGTCTTTCATCTCTAGTCCAGAATTTTCAGTGATTTATTTCATTTTTTTTTTTTTTTTTTTTTTTTTTTTACAACCAACAGGGTCATCGTAGGTAAACTGAAATGCTTAACATCATGTAAAATAAATAATGAAATGAAATTGGAGTACGTTGCAGTATCAAGATCTTTGATCTTTGCGTCCACGGTTGTCTTTTGAAATCTTCCTCATGATCCGTGTCTCTGATTCATCCAAAGCCAGGGTATTTTTGAGGAGGGAGATGTCTCCCACTCATTCATACCTTAAAATCCATTCTGTCGGTCTTAGCTCAGTATATAAGCGTATATAAAGAAATGACCTCTGATTCAATTACAATTTCCAGTTTTTCTAGTGCTTTTCAGATTTGTTAGTAGCATATCAATTCTCATGTCATATGCATTCAGGAGACTCTTTCAGTGTATTTACTTTGTGGTGTGTGTGCTGATGTGCTTATGACACAATAAAAGTAAAGATGATGATTCACGTGTTTGTTCCTTGACATAATTAAGTCTATAGCCGTGTGATTAATATTATTATCATTGATTGTCTCTTACAGGTCTGGTCACCACTACTTCAAGAAAACTGGACAGGGAGCAACAAGATGAGCACATTCTCGAGGTAAGCACTTTATTTTGGCACATTTTCCACTCAAAAGAAAAAGCTGGAGACGGGGTCGGTGTCAGCTTTATTTATTTATTTATTTATGAGGACGTTAATTAGTATTATAATCAGAATCTCTCAAGGTCAACATGTTCAGTTCGGTTTAAAAGGAGGCTTTTTGTCTCTGAGGTTTGGCATTTGCAGCCAACTCTGGTTGAGTGCCACATGTTGCCAACAAAAACAAGTCTTCTTGTACATGCACGAAGGGTCCTTTTGGAATAATTTTTCCTTGTACTGATTTCCGGATGGAGTGGGGGGTGGGGGTGGGAGGTGTGTGGGAGATCCTGGTGACTGTTCCTTTGTTCTTTCCCACTGTTCCGTCTCGCGGACGGAGCAAGCCGGGACAGGAAACTGTTGTCAAACCAAGAGGCCGATGTCTAAACTTGTGGGTTTTAATTGAGCCGGGCTCTGTTCTCTCCCGATGCTTCCCTCCCTCTTTCTCGCCACACAGCCGAGGTTGATAATAGCCACTTTAATTGTGTTTCCGGTACTGACAGGGAGCAGATTGGACAGCTTTTAATTATTGTTAGAAGTTACACAATTCAGTGATCACTGGGTGACAGTTAATGCCGGTGCATCTGGTGCCAGCGCAGTGTTGTATTTCATACTCTGATTGTACATTGCTCTGCACTAATTGCATTACAGGACTGAGAGTAAATGATAGGGATGAAAGTGGGGAATAAGGGAGAACTGTATTACTTTAGAGAAACATCAAGTTGATAATGGCAATTGAATTAACAAGATATTAAAAGAGTCCTTTATACTATGCATGTTGAATTTGTGAAGAGTATTGGGCATCAAGCATGCACTTTTTAAACTGAAACATGCACTTCTTTTCTCGTAGAGCGTTTTAATGCACTGTGCTGCTAACAATATGTCTTAGTTCTATTCTACATCTTTAATTTGCATTGTTTTTTTAAGGAATATTTAGATATATATTTTTACAGGGTTCAATATTAATGCTTTTTTTCACTTGCCTGGTTGGTGAGTGGAAATCTACTTGCCCGGCGTCAGTTTTTACTTGCCCTGTACAAATTGTTTTATTAGCAGTTGCCATGTTTAACTTAGAGCTGCAGCATCTATAGAAAATATATCAGTCTGTCTAAAACTATTCAGTTTAATTTGATAACTGATGAAGCAAAGCTAGTCATCTCCATATTTGAGGGGCTGAAAAAAACATGCTCTGCCATTTTGTATGAAACATTACATTAAGAATTAATCTATTACCAAACTAGTTTAATAGTTTGATTCTTTTACCACTTGGCTGGTCAGGCAAATGATTTGACAGATTTGCTTGACCAACATGACATTTTTATTGTCCTAAGCAAGCAGGCAGTCCTGAGCCCTGGTTTATCTTTCATTTTACATTGCTACGGGCTGGAAAGAACGGCATTTTGCTTTTGAACTATGCAAATAAACAAGAGACTAACAATAGACTAAATCTTGACTCTTAAAGATCAGAAAAAGATGCAAACCCATCCCAGCCCAAAGCTCCTCCGTCTAGCAGTTTGCTGTAGACTTTAAATTGCTACCTCCAACATGTGGCTGAAAGCTGTTGAATGACTACTTTCGAACTTGTGTCTGAGGCAAAGTCTTTGTATCTGTAAAAAAAATAAAATAAAGAAAACAAAAGAAAAGCTAATTCCCGCCTAAGCTGAGTTCATGAATGTTGTTCATTTGTCTCATTTGACAAAATGCCTCCAGACAGACATTTAATAACCACATTAAACACTCAAAAGCTCAAACTCTGGTGCTCTTTAATGTTGCGCCAAATTCAACACGCCTATTCACTTGATGCTAATATTCTTTCTTTGTTTATTACCAAAGCTTGTAATTATATCAGATGCTATAATTCCAGTGCAAAAAGAACCAACATTTTTCTGAAAAGTAACTAATCAAAAGTTTCTCTTACACTCCTGTTTAATTTGAATATGAGATGGAGGGATAATTTAAAGCAAGTAACTTCTGACCTAAATAGGTTGAAAGTGGCTGAGTGAACACAGCCTGGGAAGAGCTGTGTAACCATGGCAACTTAAGAAGTTTGTGCTTGTTGGTCACTGGGAATCCGACAGGAAGCTGTTTATTGGGCTAAACATTTGTGGGGCATGAGCACAGACCCCTAAACCCTGCAATTTGCCTTCCCCACACCGACGCACACTCAAACACCTCAGCGTATCCTCAGGGCAGCTAATCGAGGGTTAATCATGACTCAGAAGAATACATGTGTGCACACATGCCTTTGTGTGCGAACTGGGTGCTGGCAGTGCAAATCAAATTGCAGTCCTGGCTGGCGTTGAAGTTTTTGTGCGAGCTTGTTGTAGGAGAAGAAACGAAACATGTGGGGCCATGTGGAACATGTGGAGCAATTAGGGTGGGGGCTGTGTCAGCATTGTTTGCACCAAATGCCAAGAGGAGGTGGAGGGAGCACAGGGGGCCTTCAGCTTTTATGATGAGATGGATGGGGGGTTGGTAGGTGGGAGTCGTGTGCCTGTGTGTGAAACAGAGAGAGAGCTAAAGGCAGAAAGGCGGTGGGGGAATTTGAGAAAAAGGCAAAGCTGCTCCTGATGGTCTGAGTGTGGGCTCTAGCGGCAGGATGAGAGGCCTCCATCCCAGGAAGGAGGGGGGTGGGTAAATAGCTTAAGTGGGACATGCCAGGACATGCTTAGGATTCAGGCCTGGGATTGTAGAGAGAGCATCATAATGGAAAAGCAGAGGTGAATGGGCTGTTCACATCTGTTGTCTGGAGCTTTTCCCAGCATGCAGCTGGCGAGATGCATGGTACACCCTGGAAAGGTTGTTAGTTTGGCCTATTTGACTCGGATATCAGATTCTACTGTGTAGGGCTGTAATCAACCAAAGAAAATGTTGGTTGACTGAAATTTTTGCCTACTCTTTAACCAATCGACTCGTCAGTGGGGAATAAAAATCATTATCTCTAGTTTAACGGGGCTTGTACAGGTGTGGGAGATCTTTAAAAACACTCAAATTTTAATGTAGTGTTTTCAAGGTTTGAAAAGTGCTTGGAAAGCAGACAGAGTGAAACTGGTTGAAATTGCAGTTGCACTTATTTTATAATAAATTGCTACCTGACTGAATAGTTCACTTTGTAGATAAATAAATAAATTATGTAGGATATTGGCTCAGCCAGGCTGAATAGGACACTTTGACTTACAGACAGGTGACACATTTAGTTGTGTTTTCCTCTAATTTGTCACTCCTCTGTAAAATACTATTCCAAAACATAATTTTTGTTGTTTTTAGCACGATAGCATTTAATTTAATGTAATTGGGAGCCTGAACTGATCTAATTTTGAATATATGCATGTAAATATGTTATTTACCAGTGGTAAAACTTGAAAATGCAGCTTGACAATTCTTGAAAAGTGCTTAAATTTGACTTTGGAAAAGGTGTAGGAGCCAATCGGCATTCAACCTACCGCTCTTGTTATTTAGTTGGCTTCATTTCCTCTTGACTCTCTTTTAATATTAACATTAGTTCAACGTCACTCCAGCCTTTGAGAAGAGCCACATTAGCCATACATGCTAAGGCCAAATTCAACAGGATGACCTAAACATTGCAAAACTTAGCAACAGTTTTTGAGTTTGAAGTCAGGCCATTGACAGCCATTATCGATCTATTCTTAAGCTTGAACTTTTACCGTGACTTGTTGCGAAAGCAGTCTGGCAAAGTAAAATCCCCACGCATGATTTGTGGTACTTTGAAATGGTGTAAATTAGTTTCGTCCTCAGTAAATGTTAAATAAATCACTCAAACGATCTGCATATATCCTTAAAATAATAGCATAACAATGGACATTTTATAGACCAAACAACTAGTCAATTAATCAAGAAAGTAACTGAAAGATTCATTGACTGTGAGAATTATTGTTCATTGCAGCCCTAATTGATTAATGGACTGACACAGGGAGACTGTGGCTGAGGACCCACAGTGCTTCATCTACTGATCACAGGGCTAGCAAGCTGATCCCCACCGCCGTCTGCGCTCAGGTTGCTCTCCAGCCACTGGCGATGCAAGATCCAGTGCATTCCTAATTGCCACTTCCAAACACGGATAAATGGGGAGGGTTACGTCAAGAAGGGTATCCGGTGTTTAAGCCTATTCCAAATCAAATATGCGGATCATCAAAATGCCATGCAGGGTTTTTACGAGGCCCCGTTGGCCAGTGAGACACAGATGATCTGCTGTGGCGACCTGTAATTATAGAGCAGCTGAAAGAAGAGGAATTAATTGACACAACAGTCGATCACACTATATTAAGTGGCAGCTATGGCACAGGAACAGTTTAGATTAGAACTGATTTTTGAAAGCTGATGCATAGCCTTTTTTGACTACATAAGTTCCAGGCACTATGAAGACAAAGGGACTATGCTCAAGCCCTGGGTTCCTGAGCTACTGGGAAGTACTTTTTGCAGGAACAAAATCACACGTTTCCTCTGGTTGAAATGCTTTTGATTAAACTCCTCACCAACATGAGTTCCTCAAATGTTTCTTGGTACCCCGGGAAAAGTTCCCGCAGTGGAAACATGCTGCGAGTAACAATCTTCTAACAATGAGATATTGTTTTTTCTCTATTTGATTCAGCGGTTATTACAATGGGCATTCGTATCTCCTCTTCAATGAACGTTTGATAATTAAAAAAAGAATGCGTTGCTCTCTTTGAACAACTGGTGTGGAACGTTGGCTTCAGTTCAGCTTCCCCATGATTACAGCCAAACACAATCTACATATGTAGAGTAACTAACTTACAAAGTCCTGCACAGTGCATCCCAGTACCCAGGTTATTTTAATTAATACAGAATGCATTAAAACACCATCACTTGCATATGGTCGGTCAGATGAAGCTAAAAGTTTTGCAATAGATAATCAGAACATAATGGGTTGGCTCAGTTTGCTTCACTTCACAGCAGTGCTATACTGATGCAAAGAGGCACACTCCCTCTGGTGTAGCTTCTCTTTCTGTTGTGTGGTTTGACTAATTATCAAACAAAAGGCTTTTGATGAAAATGTTCCAAAGAGAGACACATGGTGATGGATAGTGTGCATGGAGACAGTTAGACACATAGCAGTTTTGTTAAGGTATCATGCCGGGACATTTCATTTCAATTCTTTATGTCTCCTTCCATAAAGAGAGAGCCTCGAGGTATTTTATGTAATCAGGAACATCAGGCACTATACCGACGTATATGAGGCCAGAAAGCTCATGTGATCATAATGGAAATGTTCATTACACGGCACAGAACGGGCACCAGCATATCCTCCCTGAGAGAGACATTCACACTCAGGTTTCTTGTCAACCGATTTAATTAATTCTGCTCATGTGAATAGCACGGACAGCTGCAGACACTGCGAGAAAAACAAAAACACATTACTTTAGTAATTGAAACTATGGTACCAAATGGTGTGTGCATTGCCCTGGACTCTCACTGTTTTTAGTGAGGCACTTAGCAGATGGTTTTAAATGACTGTGACATTTGTTCTGCCCTTCTACACTATTTTGCAGCTTGAAGCTAGAAATGCTTGCATCTCTGCCAGTGCTCAGACGCACAAACCCTAGAGCATATCTTTCTGGGACTCGATTGAAAATAGAAAATGGTGTTTGTTTAGGTCAGCCTGTGGCTCTTTGCTTTTGATTAAACTCCTCAAACTGTGCACTCAAACGTCTGAAGACACATAATCATGGCACAAATTACAAAGCGTTAGCATGCCGCCAGTAACACTTGATGTCATGGCTTAAATTAAGGCCCCATTAATGATTCAGTTGCGCGACACTGTCTTTTATACTGAGTACGTCTGGGGTTTTAAATAGCCCCCGGCCTTCAGCGGAGGCCAGTAAGTCTTAATGTTTATTAGCAGTGCAAAATCTTTGTTTGCAAGTTTGACACACAGCAGCAGAGTCAGTACAGCTGGTGCTATCAGAATGAAGAGGTGCAGCTAATTAAAAATAATTAGCTCTGGTGGGTTGTTCGTGTAGCAGCCATACGAGCTACTGTTATGATGATCACAGGCAAAGATATTAAATGTTATTTCAGATTAGGAAAGTTTTTAGTTCGCAGTAGCAGCTTCCAGATGAAACAAATCATGTTTAGTTGAATACACCAGCTCTACATATTAACTAGCAGCAGTAAAGTGACTCTCTGCTAAATCAAACAGGCTCTTGCACCTTACATTTTACTGCTCAGCATCAGGAAAACCAAGGAGCTGGTTGTTGCTTTTCGGAAAGAGGAGGCAAAGACGGTCAGGCCCCTGTCTACATCAGTGCGGCTGAGCTGGAGCAGGTGAACAGTTTGAGGTTCCTGGGAATTCACATCACAGAGAACCTGTCATCGACATCACACATCTCCACTTTGGTCAAGAAACGGCTGTATTCCTCAAGGAAACTTAAAATTCCTGTGCCAAGTCCTCGCAAAAGACAGCATCCTGACTGGAAGCATCACAAACTGCCATGGAATGGGCACGCTCCAGGACAGGAAGACTATGGAGCGGGTGATTAAAACCACCCAGGCATACCATTACTGTTACCCATCTACCGGGCAGTAGTGATATCGGGTGGGTGAGATGCCTGCGCCGAGCCAAAGGATACTAAAAGACAATCCCCACCCCTGGCACAGGCTGCATACTGCTGCCATCTGGCAAGAGATACAGAAGTATCTGTTGCAGTACCACCAGACTGAAGAGCAGCTTCTTTCCTCAGGCTGAGACTAAATTCATCCTCACCACTGATCCATGTAAAATAGTTTTTAAAAATAGTTTTAACTTTCATCTCTTCAGCCAATCTACTGTATATTATTTTTTAGTGTTTTCCCATGAGTAGCAACCCTTTTGTATAATGATAAATAAATCTCTTGTATCTTACATCTAAGAGCTGCTGTTAATGTCATGTACTGTCTCTGTAGCAGGGATGAAGATACATAAAATTCTACTTAGTCTATTTTGTATTTTTCTGTCAGAAATTTTTGCCATACAAGACTCAGGATTAGTGTTTATATACCAGGGATTTGTATTTGTAGTTCTGATAAAGCCCCTCTTTTACAGCATGAATGCTCTATAGAGTCCTTAATGACTAAGTGTTTGGCTGGATTTGTTCATTATACTGCAGAGATTAAATTATTAGGTTAAAAAAATCCTGCAGTAGACGAGTGTAGAACAGCCTGCTACTGATGCGTATTTGTTTTTCTAAGTGAAGAACGTGTAGAAAGATTAGACCCCCCGACAGCAAATCTCAAGAGGGAACTGCCTTTAATTTTGGCTGCTAGTAAAGTTTCAGAGGAAGAA
This sequence comes from Lutjanus erythropterus, assembly GCF_056507025.1. Classification (NCBI taxonomy): domain Eukaryota; kingdom Metazoa; phylum Chordata; class Actinopteri; order Lutjaniformes; family Lutjanidae; genus Lutjanus; species Lutjanus erythropterus. The sequence continues at coordinate 12,355,310 of NC_139319.1, read as the reverse complement.
GTGGAATGAAAGCATGATGAAGTGAAAAAGCACACATCCCCCCCCTTTTTTTTTATCTCATCTTTGATTAAATTTAGACTTTGGAATAATGAATTTCTAACAGCTGTCTTGATCTTTACAAACTCTCATGATAGTCGTACATAATGTTCAATGATATTGCTGGAATTATAATTTTTGTTGTTGTTATTTACTGCCCCTCGTTGCCCAACATTGTCACTATGGAAGAGATTCAGGGCTTTGCTGCATCCATGTTTGAGTGGAAAAGAAAAAATACCTAACAAGATAAGAGAGATACAGAAGAAAGAATCCGACAGATGAACTTATAATGAAGTCCAGGCGTTATTGAGCATTTGTGCCGACAGGAATTGCTGCTCTGTGTCGTACAAATCTGTTGCTTTATAGGGCGTAGTTGTTGTATAGTCAAATAGAAAAATTACGTGTAAAAACAGCTGTGACTTTTTTCATACGTTGGCAGACTAATTTGCCTAATCTTCACAGGCTTTTAGACTGTGGTGGAAACAACAGACTGAAGGAACGTTTTAGTTCTTAATTCCGTTAAAAGTTTTTCTTGGAACTAAAAGTTTAGGGTACTTCAAGTGGAAACGTTGCTGTAGAGCGTGATATAAAGTTTACTTCATCAGATATTTGTTTCCTTCTGTTCAGCTTCAAGACTATGGGTCAACCTACTTCTAGGTCTGAGTTTTTGTATTCTTTCCCCTCAGATCACTGTCACCGACCATGGTGTTCCCGCCAAATCCACCACTGTCCGCGTCATCGTCCGGGTCCTCGACGAGAACGACAACAGGCCGCTGTTCCTGGAGAAGATCTACAAGATCAAGCTCCCAGAGCGGGAGAGGCCAGAGAAAGAGAGAGCCGCGAAGAGAGACCCCGTGTATCGGGTCATCGCGTCGGACCGCGACGAGGGACCCAATGCCGAGATCTCTTACAGCATCGAGGAGGGAGATGAAAACGGAAAGTTCTTTATCGAGCCCAAGACTGGCCTGGTGTCTTCCAAGAAGTTCTCTTCTGCTGGAGAGTACGACATTCTTACAGTGAGTATCTAATCCCGGGGCTTCATCCTGCCCTCAGTCTGATGGTCTCTCAGTGAGCTGTAAATTTTACAGTAAACAGGTGCTTCTTTATTGTTTTACTGTTGTATTCTCCTATTCCTCTCAAATTTTCTTCCCCACTTTGTTTCTTGGGCCTCTCTTTTATCCATTTTTGTGTTTAAGAACGCAGTAAACAGGATAATTGGTCCACTTCATGTCCAGAATACTACTGGCATAAAGCATCTACTTTAAATTTTAAGAAGCATGTTCCAAACACTAGACCACATTATCCAATTAAGATCTAGTTGTTAAAAGGATACACAGTAGGCATGCTTTATTAACATGGTCCTATGACTGTCGTGCCTTGGTCATTAAAGGGATAGTTCACCCAAAAATTAAAATTCAGTCATTATCTATTCACCCTCATGTCGAGTGAAGGTTGGGTTTATTTTGATAGTCCATAAAACACTGCTGGAGTTTGGCAGGAAAACGGTGTTGCAGAATCTCCCAAACAATTGAAGTAAATGGTGACCAGTTTTCAAACAACCGAAAAAACCCAGAAAATGCTTCCATACTTCTCGTCCGGTGTAATCCAAGTCTCCTAAAGCGTGACATGCTGTTCACACACCCAGTTCAGCCTGTCCACACTAAGGATCTACAATGAAGATTTAGGCTTAGGCTTATATTTTTTCGATTGTTTTTTACGTCTAAAAACGATGGAAGGTTCTGCAATGCTGTTTTCCTGTGAATCTCCAGCAGTGTTTTATGGACTGAAAAACAACCTTTAATCGCCATGAGGGTGAGTAGATAATGACTGAATTTTCATTTTTGGGTGGACAATCCCTTTGAGAGCCAAATTTGTCAATCATAGATGTGACACTTCTTTTACAGCACTCATCAAAATCATTTTCTACTCATCATGGCAGCTGTTTTTTTGCAGAGTATCTTAGAATTACTGGGAAACGAAAGTGTTATATATGTGTGAAAACCATCGTTATCTGTCAATCTTCCACCTCTAAGAGAAAAAGCAAAAATCTACCCCTGTTTAGTCATCACGGTTGGCTGTGAAAAATGCTGCGGTGATATTTAACACTCATCTCTTTTGGTTTAAACTGATTTTCACCCAGATTTCATGTCTTAACACAGCCAAATTCATGTTTCCTGCTGCATGAAGACGCTGCTCACCACAGTTTACAGTCACTGAAGTCCCTATAAAAGGTTGAATCAGAAAAGAATACCACACAAAAGGTGTTTTGTTTTTCAGATTACAAGGTTGCCTTGCCATGTGGAAAGCTCAGAGTACAGAAGAAGAGCTTTTACAATTGAAACACAACTCATTCTCTGGCTTTTGTCTTAAATCAGCAGTTCTACTTAAAGTATGGTGGCACTGTGTGTAAAATATAATGTTGTTTACTGGTGTTTTATCTGTAAGCATTAACAAGCGCGCTCCATAACCAAACTTTCTTGTGTATTTACTTCTGAAGAGTTTCAGGCAGAGGATCCACCAGAGAGCCGTGCTGTGCAGAAGCTAATTTGCAACAAAAATGTTGCATAACACTGTGTAACAGCCTTTCATTCTCTGCCTCTCTCAGATTAAAGCTGTCGACAATGGACGCCCTCAGAAATCATCCACTTGTCGTCTGCACATCGAGTGGATTCCCAAACCAGAATTGCCGGCTGATGCGGCTCCTCTGCTTTTTGAGGAGTCCCCCTTCGCCTTTTCTGTCATGGAAAGCGACCCTGTGGCGCACATGGTGGGCGTTGTTGCCACCGAGTCCTCTGATGTTCCTGTGTGGTTTGAAATCACAGGTACTGCCTCCTTTAAATTCATCTCTGTTGTTGTGCTCGTGCATGTATACTGTAGAAATGCTTCACAGGTAGAAAAGCTCTGACACTTTAGGACTAACATAGTGTTTGTGTGTGACTGGGAAATATGGAAATATCCTTTAAAAGAAAAAAAAATAATAAGAAGAAAACAATAATTTCAATATTAAATAATGTTATATAGTATATTAGGAGTTTAAGTTGTTTGTTATGTCAGACAGCGTCAGTGAGAAGTCAAATTTGAACAGCCATTTTCAGCAGGAGTGATCATGCAACTAGCTGCATACTAGCAGGGAAGATAGCCAAAGGCTAGCCTCAGCTCAGCCTAAAATTTCTTAGTAACATCTTAATAAATGTTGTTCTACACAACTAAATGACACTGCATATAAATCCAAACATGATGGGGGAAAAAAAGGAAACTACCGCTAATGGTAACTAGCTTAGCATAATGGCAGTAACTGCTGTTTCAGCTTTGACTCGAGTCGATTTCAGGTAAAGTATTGTGGTCAAGCTCTGTTATGCCTCAGCAATGTGTCATTTTTGTAAAAACATCATAAGAAAATGTCACAGAGCATTAAAAGCAGGAGAGATCAGGCAACTAGCAGGAGGCTAACAGGGAAGACAACCATGGTTAGCCTCAGCTAAAGCTAAAACTAAATTTACTTTCTCATTTCCACCCCGGCTTTGTTCTGTAATGAAAAATTTCCATTTTGATGAACCAACATCTTACTAATTGTTATTCCATACAAATAAATAAAGCTGTATATAAATTTAATGATGATGGAGCAAAAAGTTAAAACCTCTGCAAATTGTAATTAGCTTAGCATAGCAGCAGTATCTGCTGTTTCAACTATAACTCCAGTGGATTTCATGAGAAGTATTGTGGTTAAGCTACCTTAAAAATCAGATATTTAAACGTGGTAAATTGTTGACTAATTTATTTTTTGTTTAAATGCTGTGTAAATATTAACAGTAGGCAGACAGACTGAGCTTTTAATCCCTGTAATTATGGACTATAATCAAAATAAATATTATTTTCTTTGAAAACTTAGTTTAAATGGATGAGAATGCTCAAAGAATATGTATTTTTATAGATCCTGTTTTGTCCTGAAGATAACCCAAATGCATTATGAATTTGTAGGTGTTATGTATGTTTTATGGCAGCCTAAGTAGTTTCAGCCTAAGTATGCATAAAAAGAAGGCAGTTCTACTTGTTAAGCATTTTGCCAGCCAGCCTCAAAACTTCTCAGTTTCCACATTATTGTTCTCTGCCTTTGTAGAACAGTTTAGATAAGAGACTTTTATCACAAACAATTGTAAATATAGACACTTTTCCCATCTTTCCCATGTGAGCCGACTGAGATGCTATATATTTCCTTACAATTGTAATTGCCAACTCTGTTTTGAAGTGTTAAAACATAATTTGTAGTTTCTCGAATGTGTTTTCTGTAAAACTTATGATAGGCACTGTATGCATGAGAAGACTTAAATTGAGTGCTTTCAAAAATGCTCGCCTCTTCTCCCTTCTTCCCAGCCTGTCCTCCCTCTAATCAATGTCTGACTGACACGTCTCTTTTCTTCTCTTCTCTCCTCTCTTTCTGTGCTCTGCCACTGCTTTCCTCTTTTCTCTGGAATGTTCTGTTTGGTTGGATTTTTGCAAGACGGCATAGAGGATACTGAGATGTTTTACATCCTTCAGATGGCTTGTGACCACAACTGTACAGCAGAAGGTAGCTGCTGTGATCTCCTAATAGGCTGTGCTGTATTAAGAGATCATCCTACACTGTGTGTTGGTGCTGCCTGTTGGCTGTGGTTGAATTGTTTTGTGCCACTGGATTGATGTTGTGCCACATTTTTCCCCTTAAACCTGTGACCTGATTAAAAGTCTCAAGAGAGTCAGGAACCCCCACCCCTCTCCTTACCTTTGTGTGAATTAAAGCTCCATTTTATATCCACTGTTGGATGGTTTATCCCTGAGAGTTTAGCAGCCTTTTGTAATGGATATAAAAGGCTGCTAAAAGGATGTGTTGTTCACATACATTCATCGCTTTGCATTTATGTACCTATTGTGTTCGGTTAGGGTTAATTTCCTTAAATGGCTATTATGTGCACTCTTAGAAATAAAGGTTCCAAAAGGGTTCTCCTTGAAGGGCTGAGGTTCTACCAGAACCATTTGCTTCTGAAAGGCCCTTTTTAAAAGAAAAGGTTTGTCAAGGTTTCTTTTTGAGACAAAAGCCGGAAATATACTCACTTTTAAATACACTGTTTGTATACACATCCCTATGCATCATGGCTGCTGTTGCGTATCCTGTGTCCATTTGAAACGATGGTTGTGCGCCTCCTCAGAAATTAATGGTTCTCAGTAGAACTCCCAGATGAATTCTAGATAACACCTTTGGAATATAAAATAGTTTTCAGTTGAACCTTGCGTGTGGGTTTTAGATAAAACGTTTGGAATAATAAAAATAGGTTCTCAGTAGAATCCCCTTGGTGTGTTCTAGATAAAACCCTGGGAATATAAGAGGGTTCTTGGTAGAGCCCCTCTGTGTGGGTTCTAGATAAAACCTTTGGAATGTTCGATTTTTTTTGTAGGATCTCTTTGGCAGGTTCTAGATGAAACTATAAAAGGGTTCTTGGTAGAACCCCCTGGGTAGGTTCTAGATAATACTCTTGAAACATAAGAAGGTTCTCAGGAAAACCCCTTTGTTTGGTTCTAGATAAAACTTGATTTGAACTTGGACAGATTCTTGATATATAACCCCCAGAGAGGGTTCTCAGTAGAACCATGGTGTACATAGAAAAGTCCTCTGTAGAACCCCTCGTAGGAGGTACTGGATGAAACCTTTCACTGATGTTTCTATGTCAAACCCTTTGTGTCTGGTTCTAGGTAGAACCCCTTGAAAAAGTTCCAAGTGGAACCTATATAAAAGGTTCTAACAGGAAAAAAAGAGGGTTCTCCTATGGGGACAAGCATCTTTATTTCTAAGAGTGTGGATAATATTTAGGTAAACGGCAAACCTCTCCTGACAGTTAATTACATCATCATTATCATCCTCTACATGAGAAAATTGATGTTTGTATGTCCATCTCAGCAGCCCCATTCACTGTTTGTGTAACCTTGCTACATGCAGACAACTAAACGATGATTTGTCTCTAATCTTTTGTCCTTCCTTGTTGTTTGCACAAAAAAAAAATAATTCCACAGGTGGTAATTACGACAGCCGCTTTGACGTGGGCAAGGCCAGTGGAACCTTGATTGTAGCGCGGCCCCTGGACGCAGAGCAGAAATCAAATTACAACCTGACGGTGGAAGCCACAGATGGGACACGAACTGTCAGCACCCAGGTAATTGAAACACTAATGAAACGGTTGGAGGCTGATGAGGCAGTTGTCATGGTTCTGTTTGCCTCATGTGAGGAATAGCGGGAAGGAAAGGGACGGGTAATGAGTGAAGCGGTGGCCAAACTGTCCTGCTTGTTGCGATATGTTTATGTTGTGATGCTATCATTGCCCTCAACGGGAAAATGACAGTTTATAGCTTTGATTCTCATTACATCTGTACATGACCTGACTTCTAAGTGCACGCGGCTGCTGTGGAAAAAACATGAATAGATAATACAAAAACAGAGGCCGAGATATGATATGGCTGTTCTGTATTAAGAGATCTTATTATATTGTCTGGCGCTTCCTGTGGGATGTGGTTGAATTGTGTTTACTGCAAGATTTAGTGCTGCTTTTCACTTATCAGCTCACCAGATAGGAAGACAGATATTTAAAGGAAAATTGTTTCACATTTTGGAAAATATGCTTATTCTCTGGTCAGTATAAGGCTCCTGTACAAACAGCAGCTGTTTAGTTTAGCTCAGCAAACAGCCTGGAAGCGTAGCTCTGTCCAAAGTACAGATGTTCCAGTACAGTGTTTTCCCTCCTGACACAGAATCTGATGCCTGATCTTTAGGGTTGGACATTGAAAACAGGTTCAAAATTAGAAGGAGTTACAAAATTTCAAGCATTCGAAGGAAGCATTAAGAAATATTCATTTTGATTCTGCTTATCGGTTGAGTATTAATAACATTTCTCAAAAAATACCAGTTTGCCAGAAAGTCTAATTTTCATCTGTAGTACCCTTCAAAGAATCAGCGTTGGGAATCATCAAGAACCGAAACTGACGACGAAGAATCAGAACAGCTAAATTCAAATGATACCCAACCCTACTGATCTTTACATACTGGCAGATACTGAGTCCCGATCACTGCGTCAAAGAAAATAATTCTCTGAGTTCAATCCAGTTTTTTCCCCAAAACCTCAAAACAGTTCAGTCCAATCCAGTTCACAATCACGAAGGAAAATCATTTCTAAAAGTCTGCCAGGCATCCCCACAAAAAACAAATCAGGAAACAAAGATTGAAATAAGTGCAGAGATTATGTACAGTATATACAGTGGGCACTCACTGTACAGATGGTCAGTTAGTCAGAGAGTAACTTGGAGAAACTCCAGCTGGGAAATAGACAATCCACCAGATTATTCCTCCTCCTGACACAGACTTTAGAGCCCTTCTGCTTACCACGAGCTGGCTACAATAATGCTGACTCTGCAATCTGATGCCGAGCTAAAGCTGGTGTTTCTCTCCTCCACTGACCATCAAATTTGGTGCACGAGTCGCTGCTGGAAAGTAGCAGGGCCCCTTTTTCGGGACTAACACATTAGATAGTATTGAATCGGTGCATAGACTCGCGTATTCGCAGGTACCTGATGGTGCAATTTAGGATTATTGGAGGTATTTACTGATAATGGCATCGAAACAACTAGTACAAAAACTACAGTGCAGGAAAAGTGTAAAAATGAGTGTGGTTGTGGTTTTACAGTGATTGTGTGTGGGACTGTTTCTTCAGGCTAGCTGTTTCCCCATTTTTAGTTTTCATGCAAAGCTAAACTAACCATCCTCTGGCTGTAGATTCGTATTTACTGTGTAGCATCAGTCTTCTCATATAACTAGGCTAAGAAAGCAAATAACTTTAGTATTCCCCAAAATGCCAAACTGTTCCTTTAAGTTAAACTTAAATTGACATGATTGTTTCTGTTGTTTGAAAAAGAATGAAGGGAAAATATTCCATGGTAAACTTGTGCTTTGTGTTTTCAAACCATGATATGGGTCGTCATTGTTCCTCCTCCTCTGTTCTCTGCCACCTCAGTTGAGCGTTGAACTTTAGGAATCTTCCATTGTCTCATTCCTGACGCAGAGCCGCTGTGATGATGGTGCCGTCTAGCCAGAGTTTTTTTTTTTTTTAAAGTGTACATTCTTGAGCCCCCACCACTCCTCCTCCCCCTCTGCTGCGTCTCTCTGAACCTGTGAACCTCCTCTTACTTTTTTGAGAGGAACAGGCCGCCTTGTTCTTTCCTGAATGGACTTTAAATAACTTGATAAAATATATTACACTCATACATAATACAAGTATGCTCATGCCACAGTCTGGAAAACCGCAAAATCAACTGAAAAGATGCGTTTATGCGGAAGAAAAATAGAAAATGAATTCTATACTCTAAACTATATGACCCTATGTGAGCCATTTTGATGAAAGATGAAACTAAAACTTCCCAAAAATCTTCCAAAGCAGTTGCATACTTTCATTTTAATATATTAATATGCTGATTTATTCCTACTGGGATGTATCTTGCTCCCCAGCTGATTCCAAAGCTGAACCGCCACGATGAAAGCTTTTAAACATGCAAGTTGTCTTTGCTTTTTGTTCAGATGGTCATGCCTTGTCCATGAGATTTTGAACGTTTTTACATGATAGTTTGGGTCATATGGGATGGTGGCATTCAAAATGTTTTGTCCTTTGTCCTCAAAGGGGAGCTTCAGAGAACTGTAGCTGGAAAAGAATCTATTTGTTGTCACTCCGTATGAATAAAGCCTTTCATCATCTGGCTGCTGTGCTCCACTGAGCCTCGGATGAAGCGCCGCCTTCACTGGCATTTTGCAGCTCATCCGAGGAAGCAGCACGTCCTTTAGTTTAGTGCAGAACCTTAAAAACAGACACCGAGTGCCTATTTTCTCAGCCGTGATTTTCTCTCCCCATAAAGCACTTTTTTAAAAGCCCCAGCAACAGACACTTATTTAAAAGTCTCTCAGCGATACTACATGCAGTGGCATTTTAAGTCAAATTAATCACATTCAAAGGTTAACCTGTTTAATGGGTCTTATTCTCAGTGGGCCTTGATTCTCAGCGGGACGCCTGTACAAGCAACCTTTTAACATTACAGAGAATTAGTGGTGGGCAATATGGCCAGAACCTTTGATTACATTATATGTAATTTTATATCACAGTAACTGAATTTTGATTATTTTTTTATTTGGAACTGCCTCACACAAGACGACACTTTGGTTAAAAACAAAAGACTCTTACGCTTAGGGACAGGCATTGAGAAAACCACCACCGGTTCTTATTTTGATACTGACCGGCTCTACGTCGAGGTAATTATAATATATTGTTACATAAACAGCCGACAGGGCAAACGTTCAAAAGTGTGGGCTTACTATACTGAATGGAATTAAGATGCAACTAAATGCAACCACTCTCCATGTTTTCTGGTCATTCTCTTTGGCAGCAGTTGGCAAACCAGCTTGGAGCCGCCTTACTGCCACCCACTGTCGTTCTCACCTCATGTGAGAATGTGGTCCTGCTGCCCAAATCACGTTACCTTGCAAGGCTGCTGGACTAGCAAGATCATGCAAGAATCTAGACCTGATTTGCTACATAACCTGCCTGAATATACAACAGAGACACTAAGGGAAAGCGCCTGTGGTGGAAACAGTATTACCAAATCTCTACCAGTGGACACACTCCACCGTAGAAATGAGACGATATGAAATTTTTACATCACAAATGAAATGACCAAAATCACCATGGTTATCAGTTTCATCATGGTATCGTCAGATGTGCTGAAAATGTTCAAAAAAAGTACTGATACTAAATCATTTAACAAAGTTTTAGTTTGAAATTGCATGATGTTCTTTGCGATTAGTGTTTCCATGGACACAAAACAAACACCTGCATCTGATAGGCTGTTTGCATCTTTGGTTGACACTTGACTTTATTTACCACAGATTTATCAAAACTATAATATTAACTGTCAGGAATCGTACTGTGTTTTGTTTTGTGAAACTGGTAATTGTTTTGATCCCTACTCCACAGAAAAGCAAAGCTATGGTATTAAATACAACAGCAATGTCATGAAATTTTATTGAGGCTGCAGCAGAACACAGTGTGCACACATACTTCTCCTTCAATGCTTGAGCACAGGTTGGAGTGTTAGAAAATGTGTAGTTTTTCAGTCTGCTGTATTTACTTTTGGTAACTTCTGCAGTAAATGTCAATATCCTGAAGCCGATAAACTTACAGCATATCATACTTAACACACTAACCTTGAATTTCCCTTGTGAGATCTAACAGTGTGATGGCAAGTTTTACTGCTAGTTTCACTGCTTGATGATCAGCTTTATGAATTCCATCACAGATCAATTGAACCATGAGTTTCTCACAAGAAAATGGGTCAAAGAATAATCACTCGTACAGTATATTAGATGAAGCTTATTACCTGCAAGAGTGAACTCTTTCTCACTGCCTGCAGACTTTGAATGTGCATATCTCTGAAGACGTTGTTAGAGCTGTGACTGATAGGCTCTTGCAGATGAGTGCTGGTGTGTAAGATAGAGCCCTGTGTAACCAGCTGACCGCTGTAGGTCAGCTGTTTTCTGTAGGGGGAACGGATTTACTGAATTTGTGTGCTCCATAAACCACACTTTGAGATTTAGGCCAGCTGCCTGGGATATGCTGAGAGCCAAATAGATGATTGAAAGAGACATCCAGTAATAGCAGAGACAGTAGCAATTACCCAAATGTTACATGCTGGTCATAAATAAATCCCAGAAAGTAAAAATTTATTGTTGTCACAGATTATTTTCCACCGAAAAAGTGTTGAGCTCTACGCTTTTACTGTTTTTAAGATCAGAATTTAGGTGATAAAGAACCATATGTCTTTAGTGTAGTGTAGCATTTATGTTACCTGCATTGTCATATATTATAGTGCCAGTAGGCTGAAAAGGGATTGTCTTAAATGTCAGCAGCACGCTGAGCGCTTCATGTTCAGAAAAGCCATCTGAGTGTTTTGGCTACTAACTTGTTTATCCGATAACATTGTTCTGCTTCTGCTTTGGCAGTATTTGCTCTGTTAGTTGGGGGTTTTAACAGACGCTGTAAATGCACGTCTTGCTCAGTGATGTTTACATGCACGCTAATTTTCCGCTATTATTCCAACCAAGACAATATTCTGAATTTGGTACAGGTTTAGTAAACAGCATATTCCATTTGGATATTCTGAATTGTGCCTTATTATAAATGTAGCATTTAAGATGTGGAATATGCCAGTATTATTCAGATTTTAGGAGGATTCTGGACATGTACTGTTTACCGTCAGCTCTCTGCGAAATCAGAATGTAACCAACTAACCAACAGTTTGCAGGGCTGGGGTAGAGATGTGTGCACAAAAAAGCCCACATTTCTGTCAGAAGGAAAAACACACCTACCTTTTAACATTGTGAAAGACGTGGATATTAACAGTTTTTTTGGATATGGACAAATATTGCACACTAACCTTTTCAAGAAGGTGGTTGAATGCAGACGGTATGACCCTAAAATAATATAATGATATTTTAGGACATTCTGCAATGATGCTGTTCTTGAAGATATGACAAAATACTGATAAATATTTTTGATTTTCAAACTCACAATAGCTGAGCTCTCCGTTTTGGCTCGTCCTGTACTCAACTGGGTGTTTCTACTTGAGGTGGTGAAATTAGTTTGTTGTATTTTCTTCTTTTGCTGTTACAGTCTTCTTGCACTAATGCCATATTACCATGTCTGACCTTTGTTACCCAACAACTTCCACACTAATGAAGTCACTTCCCTTTTTGGAACCAAATCCACCATAATATTGAAATTATCACAATATGATTTTTTTTAATCATGAAAAAAATTCTAATGATATATTATGAACGATACGATATGGCACAACCCAAGTTTGCACAGTCAAACAAGTCTGCCATTAGTGAAAAATGCATAGAAGCAAAATTTTACAGTCAGGGTTTGCAAGGGCTGCATGGCAACGTAAATATCAGAGGAATATTTGATTTATTTAGTCATATAAACAACTAAGTTGGGATATTGTGCTTGTCAGAATAAGGATAAAAACTCTAATGTTGAAATGTATTCATTTAACTTTTTATGGCTGAAAAGAAATATTAACACCTTAGTAAATCCACCATTGAAGACATTACAGAGTGTTAAGATAAACCATTGGATTGGATAAAGTAGATTATGATATAAAAAGCAGATGTGGAGTAATCGATTTTCTAAATCTGTGCAACATAAAATTAATCAAAGAAGAGAAAAAATCAGTAGGAAATCATGTGCAGAAGAGTCTTTAATCATTTGTTCCTTAGTATGAATGTGTTTATGTTGGGGACAGTGTGTCATTTACCTTTAAAAACACTCATACAGAATTTCACTGCAGATTAGATCTAACCGATCACACACATGCAGTGCACCTCGTGAAAGCTCAAAGTTGGACTTATCTATTCCTCAAATCAAAGTCATGTGGAAGCTGTGCTGCCAGACAGGCTGGCCTATTTTCTCTCTCTCCTTGGAATGTTTTTTTTCCCCCCTTTTTGTTCTCTGTCTCTCTCGTTCTCTCTATCCCTCTTTGTCTTTCTTCCTGATTTTCTTCCTCTCCATTTCTCAAAAAGCTCCACGTTTATTGGCCAGGCATGCAGAGCTGATGATTATTCTGTTTGGGTAGAATAAAGCGCACACAAGAGCGCTGGATCTCTGTGGGTAGTGGGCTGTGTTAATCCTGTTTTGGGAACATGTCGGAGTGCCCGGTGCCAGTGCCCTGCCTTTGCCCAGAACCTGCCACCTGGCAGGGGGGCTTCCTCTCCTACGCTCTGCACAGGAGGACAATGAGCACAATGAAAGCTCCCCCGTGTCCTGTTCTGGATACAACGCTAAAGGTGTTCCGTAATTCAGGAGGCTCCAGGTGCTTTGTGGTCTCTTAAGCACGCTTTTGTTTTTGAATGTTTATTTTATTTGACAAAATATGAACTGAAAATTGGAAATCATTTTATCCGACCTTCCTGCCACATCAGTATGACGCTCGTGGGCTTTGGGAGGTATGTGAGACGCAGTGTGCCTCTCCGTTGTGGACTTTCCATTAAAGCTGCAACGATAGGTCGATTAATCTGTTAGCTGTCACCTTTAAATTAATCATTAACTATTTTGATAATCAATTAAACATTTTGAGTCATTTCTTTAAAGGAGAAATTTATAAAATGATAGAGCATATGACAGGGAGCTGTCAGCTGTGGAAAAGTGACAAAGTCTCCTCTATTTTCAGTTCTTTTAATATTGACGTCTGTGCTTTAAACTACTACTACTCTGCTACAGATGTTCAGCTAAATGTCAATATCCTGAAACCTTACAGCATATCATACTTAACACACTAACCATGAATTTCCCTTGTGAGATCTAACAGTGTGATGGCAAGTTTTCCTGCTAGTTTTACTGCTTGATGATCAGCTTTATGAATTCCATCACAGATCAATTGGCACCATGAGTTTCTCACAAGAAAATGGGTCAAAGACTAAACTGAACTAAATGTCATTCATATGCACTGTTCCTGTCAAATAAAGTAATTAACTAAGCTAAACTAGTGAAATAAAGTCTTTTCAGGATTTGGGAAACAGTGATCAACACTTTTCACCATTTTCTGACATTTTGTAAACCACACAAGGGCTGCAGCTAACAATTATTTTCATTATTGATTAATCTGTCAATTGTTTTCTCTGTTTCCCAGAGCACAGGATGACATCCCCAAATGTCTTGTCTTGTCCAAAACCCAAAGATATTGAGTTTAGAGGACTAAAAAAACAGAGAATATTCACATTGAGAGGCTCGAATCATAGAATTTTGATTTTCTTTTCTTAAGAAATGACTTAAAACGATTAATCGATTATCAAAACGGTTGGAGATTAATCGATTAATCTAGGAAATTGTTAAAAATGAGTTGCAGCCCTACTTTGCATTTGACCGTTGCAGTTCCATGAAGGCGTCTCTGAGGTATCAGCTGATGTAGACGAGGGGTGCCGCATTCTTGCTCGGGCACCTCATAGCCAGGAGCCGCGCCAACAAGGCAGCCTCGGCATGCAGCCCAGCCTCCCCTCCCCCCGTCTCCAGCTATATGACATCCTCCCTTGGCTGTGCAGAAGCACCTCAAGCTGTTCTGCTCACAATCTGTTCCTGGTCTCCTGTTTCTCGTGTTATCTCAGTCCACGTTACAAAGACTCTCTTTATGTCTTACTCGACGGTTCACCTTCGTCACTCGTACTTGTATGTTTTCTAAGCTTCACTATCAAAGCTGACTATTTTATCTAGGACTCACTTTTTGTCTTTTTACATAGTAAGCTCAAATACATTTTGTTTGTACTTTTCTTTCATTCCCACCCACAACCTGTGTTTTCTAAATTTGACCACTTCCCTGAGATTTCTTTGGTTTTTCCGCTGTCACTTCTCTTCCTTACTCTCATCTCACCCTCACAGCACTTTTTTTTCTTTTAGTATCTCCATCTGTCACGTCTGTGTCTCAGTCCCAATCTCGTTCCTCTCCAGCATTCCCAGAGGAAGCCGTATACAAAGACTACAGAGTTTTTTTTTCTTTGCACCAACATTTCTGCTGCAGTCAGGCTGGATCATGCTGTTTTGTGATGTTCGGGGGCAAAGTTGCTTTGAAGTGTTGTAGAGCCTCGTTGAAAAAGGGAAGGCAAGTTTGTGTGCATATGGGGGATGGGGTGGGGGGGCTGAATAGCCTTTTGTGTGCTTTCTAAAGCAATATGAAATAGTACATTGTGGACAGATGCGGATACTACTGACCAGGTTCCATTCCTTTCTGCTTCTTGACAGTACTATCAGCTCTCGGCACCTCGCTCGCTATTCACAAGACGTGTTATCTGACGCTGGCCAGATTGAGACACGTTGGACAGCCTCTTTGTGTGGATGTGTGCATTGTATGAGCATGTGTATGTGTGTGTGTAAAAGGTGGATTGTGAGACATCAGGGATCTGGTGCTATATGATGTCTGGCATGACATGAGAAGACATGCTTGGAATGAGATAGATTGTCAGCGCGCTGAGAGTGCTACACGCACCAGAGGGCCGATTTCATACCCTTTTTCAGGGTTAGCGTATGATTAGAAAAGTGTATTTATTTAACATTACACGTTCTGATTAGCTGTGTGACACGGGTCGCTCATGACACATGACTTGTGGCAAACAGCCAGCCTGCAGCACTGACAGACAGCATGCAGCCCAACGATCCCCCTGCAAGATGACATCTGTGAGCCTCAGCAGCATTGCCAACATCACAGCACACAGCAGATTGTAAATGTTATCAGTGCTGTCAGGTTGAGTCTATATTTGTCTCTGATATAGGCTCACGGTGCTCAACAAACAGTATTATGACGAAAAACAACAGTTGGCAGTAGTGTTGACCAGAGATCTGACAAATCCTGGTCAGCTAGTGAGCTGTCAACTGGTCAGAGCTTTTGTGACGACGGTCCCCTCTTCACCGTTCCTGCGCTGAGCGGCTCGGCCCTGTCTGTTTCCTTACGGGACATCACCCCCTTGTGTTTGGTATGCAGGTGTCTAATCTGGGCTGATCCCTTTGTTCCCCATGTTTGGCAACGGTAGAAGCCCCCTTGCTGGTCTGGGAAGCAGAGATGGCATTCCAGCAGCTCTCCATAATCCTCTGTCGGAAGTCCAGTAGACGAGTGGCTGGTGTTGATAAAACATGCTCCCAGTGGAATTTTACAGTTTGGGGATGTTGTCTTTGTTGTGTGCGGGGGGGAAAAAAAAACACAATGACTGCACTTTTTGCTGTCCAAAGCATGAAGCATGTGCGTAGAATTTTTTTTTCATGGATTTAAGTTTGTGAATACTTTAGCAGACTATTTAAAGGAGCAATATGTGGCAATTGCATTGCAGCCCATAGACATTATATTAGATAGGTTGAATCCCTATTTAAAATACAGTCTCCTCCCCAGACTTGAGGACGCTCAGGCTGACTGCAGGAACTCTGGATGAGTGCAGGACAAGAATAAGAAAATATGAATTGACAATAAAAAAACGAGGACAAGTCCTACGTTGTAAGCTGATAAGCTGTTATAACTGTCAGTTGTCTGTACAACTTTAAAGTAAAGCCTGTTATCCTGAAAACAAAAGTCCACTGCTATAAAAATACCCACTCTGGAGTTGGAGTTCATTGGCTGCCTGTTTTAATGTCTTCCAGACTTAATTAACATGTTGCTCAATTTAACCGTTATAAAGATCTGCTCCTTCTAAAAGATTATTAATGTTTTCGTATGACTCATAAACAGACACTTACTCATTCGGCAAAACATTCAGCATTAATTTGAACTCTTAATTAACCTGAAAGAGGCAAAACAAAACAGTCATTCTGGATAGGAATTTCACAGGAGGATACAACGGCTGTAGCTTTGTTGACAGAGAAACTAGTATTTCATTTTAGCAAGTTTCCTTAAGGTCTCATGGCACATCATTGTCATTTTATAAAAAAAACAGTAAATATATTACAGGTTTCTCCTTTAAACTTCTAAACAGTCACACGAGAACATGTTTTACCATCTAAAAGTTCTATTAGTTTTTAGACGTGTTATATATTATTAATATCCCCAGAGGCCTTCTCACTTTTCCACAGTTGACAGCTCCCTGTCACATGCTTTATCACACATGTACTCTCAATTTAATCACCCGCTCCTGTACGCAGCTCAGGGTTCATTTAGATGCATTGTGGTTATTCCGCATTGATTTCTTGTTTTCACTGTTAGCTATATCAAGTGGCCATTCAGTTAAAATATTGCTTTTGCCATCATACGTATTGATCTGGTCTCTATCTACACAAGGCTGCTTATTACTGGAGAGAGTGAAAGAAAGATTTGGAAAGTTTACAGCGTGTGTAACTGTGTGTGTCTGTTTGTGTGTATTCACATACCTTTTGACCATTTGAATGCCCTGAACTCTATTTTTCATTGAATACACTACAGTTATCTTAGTTTTAGTAATTAAATGTAACATTTATTGTTTGTTAATCACTATTGTCTTTAAAATGGTTTATCATTTTAAATGTACAGTCACACTAGTATTCTGGTTATTATCGGCTTTTTGGAATATCTAATATGCTTAACCAATATGGGATTTGGGCAGGATTATTGAGCTGGAATAAAAATAGACCATATCTATGTGGCTTGTACAGTGAATTTGCACCAATGTGACTATGCAAAGGTACTCAGAAGGCTGATTTCTTAAAAAATAACTTCATTAAAGAATATTATATATTATATTTAGCAGATTAAATAATTTAACCTGCGTCCTGTGTCAACCAACTGTAGAAATAAACACAGAGAAAATAAAGAATTAATACAAATGAAATAAATACCTAATAAACATCAGTTCTATTCAGCATATTTCAATACTGCCAGTATTCGGGGCAGATTGTAAAACAAGAAGCACAGCTTCCCAGCATTTGCCCCTGTCAGGGAGCTCCACTTGTCCTCAAAATGTTCCTCACTGTGCTCAAGCTAAATATCAAATCTCTTTGTGTTTGTGCACATGTAAATCTAACCCAGACCCTTATAGAACCATAATCCAGTTTGGGGACCACTGGTTTAAAATTACCCTCTTCATGCAACTTGTAACCCTGGATATATTTTGACTGATTCAACCATCCAATTATTCTCTGAAACATGACAGTCCTTTGTACACGGTAACAAAATTAGAAGAGGCTCAGATAATAATTACTTTCACATGCATGATTTATGAAATGATTTAGGAGATGGGTGTCTAACAACAGCTGGCAAAAGGATTGCGGATGAAAACTAGCCTTTAGCTCACTCATTTACATGCATTTGAATGCTGATAAATATGCAGTGCCCCTAAATTCACAAGTTAAGTGTTAACGAAAACAATATTCTCTTCAATTTATTCTTGTCCTTTAGGTGCTTATCCGTGTCATTGACACCAACAACCACAGGCCAGAGTTTTCTCAGAAGTGGTACGAGGTGAATGTCTCAGAAGACCAGCCAGCGGGGACCGAGGTCTTGCAGATCAGCGCTGTGGACAGAGACGAGAAGAACAAACTGACCTTTACACTCCTGAGCAGCACTGATCCCTTCAGCCTGAGGAAGTTCCGACTTGACCCGGGGACAGGCACCCTGTACACCGCCGAGCGGCTGGATCACGAGACTATGCATCGCCACATCCTCACTGTCATGGTAACAGCAGTTTGATGAATTCTGACAAGTCCCTTCATATGGATTAATGTTCATGTTGGAAATGTTTGCTTCATTGTGAAATGAAACATCCATGAAATTAAGATAAGCTCGTTTGTTTCAAAATATGAGTAGTTTGCTGTTTTGTTATGCTGCTGTTCAAGAATGAATTATCCCCTGAGGGCTCTGACGCTCATCTGTCTCTGTTTTCTTCCTCCCTCCTCTGCCTGTCTGTCTCAAATTTCTCCTCTCTAGGTTCGAGACCAGGACATTCCAGTAAAGAGGAACCTTGTGCGTGTTATTGTCAATGTGGGTGACACCAATGACAACGCACCCTGGTTTATAGGCACACCTTACTCTGGCCGCGTGTTTGAATCCGCAGCCGTAGGCTCAGCTGTGCTCCAGGTCACAGCTCTCGACAAAGACAAGGGCCACAATGCAGAGATTGTCTACAGCATTGAATCAGGTAGATGCACACAAAAGATGCAGGACTTTCCAAGGTTTTCCTCTCATTGCAGAAAGCTTTCATTGTAAAATGCAAATGAAATCAGCTCGTAAAAATGTATGAGTCATGTAGAGTCCTGCTGCCCACTGGATCTTGATCATGAATGGAATACTTTACAAAGAGAAGGAGAATATTGAAGACTTTGTCTAGAGGATCGCAAAATACGTGGGAGATGGGCAGATCCCCACTCAGAATTTCCCACGATGGATTTCTCCTACAATAAGCTTTTATATGAGAACAAGAACATGCGGCTCCTAGCTTATTGCTTGAATGCGTGCATGTTTGAAATAGCTGAGATGACTTAATGTAATTGAATTGCAGCTTACTTTGTCTTGAGTCAGACTGAGGACTTAGCATGACTGGCTTGAAAAGGACATGAACATTTCTGGCAGTCTTATTGATTTTCATGTGTGCTGGAAATCCTTGAAAACCACTTGAATTTTTAATGTGATGTTTTCAAGGTTTGAAATGTGCAGGGATTTTGGATAAAATGCTGGAAAATGCTTGAAGGTGTAACTGCATTACTTTCATAATAATTCTCTGACTGAATAGGGTGCTTTTCAGATAAAGAAATAAAATAAGTCTGAGAGAGCCTAATTGCTTTTTGCCTTTTGCACAAAATGAAATTGACTCTGCTCAAGCCTGGCTTTCAAAGGGAGAAGTTATTTGTCTAGCGATTGTTTGAATGTTTATTTATACTGGCTCAGCCAGGTTACATAAGATGCCACGTCTACTTACAGACAGGTAACACATTTTGAAACTTTGTTTTGTTCTCCTTTCTCACCCCTCTGTAGATTTCTATCACAAAACATAATTATTTTGGTTGTTTCTAGCACAATCACATCTAATTTAATGTGTATAAGAAATGAAATGGCACTGAGCTGTTTTAAAATGCATAATGAAATGAATTTGACTTTGGAAAAGGTGTAGGAACCCTGTTTCTATTATTGAAAGGGAAAACATTGATATTACACATGCTTGTCAACCACAGATTGTGATTTTTTTCTTTGTTTATGTTTTGAAAAAACATTTCCTGTACAGCCACATCCATATATAATTCTTTTGTTCTCTCTTTCTTGCAGGAAATTTTGCAAACTCATTTGCCATCGACCCTGTTCTTGGGACAATTACCGTTGCTAAGGAGCTCGATCGCAGCAGCAAGACCCAGTTTGAACTCACCGTTAAGGCATCTGACAACGGAATAACTCCACTGTCAACAACAGCTACTGTACACATTGTGGTAACAGTTTCTGACAATGCAGCCCCTAGATTCACTGAAAAGGAGTTCTCTGCAGAAGTCAGTGAATCAGCCCATCCAGGAAGTTTTGTCAGCTTGGTCACAGCTGTCAGCCAGTCGTCTGTCTTCTATCAAATAAAAAGTGGCAACATCAACAATGCATTTGATATAAACCCAAACTCTGGAGTGATTGTGACCCAGAAAGCTTTGGATTATGAGACCGTCCCTCAATACACGCTCGTCATACAGGGCACCAACATGGCTGGACTTGCCAGCAACACGACACTTCTGATTCATCTGAAGGATGAAAATGACAACGCTCCAATCTTCCTCCAGAGGGAATTCAAAGGAGTAATCAGCGAGTCGGCCCCCATCAACAGTGTTGTTCTGACCCGTGAAAACACTCCTTTTGTCATCCGTGCCTCTGATGCTGATTGCGACCAGAATGCCATGCTCATCTATCAAATTGTGGAACCTTTTGCACATAACTATTTCGCCATTGACTCAAGTACCGGAGCCATCAGGATCACAACAGCTTTGGATTATGAACAGAGGAGTGTTTTCCGCTTCACAGTCCAGGTTCACGATCTGGGAATGCCACGCCTGTTTGCAGAGACGGCGGCCAACGTGACCATTGAAGTAATTGATGTTAATGACTGCTCTCCAGTTTTTAGCCAAGAAGTGTACGAGACAACCGTTGTAGTGCCAACATACAAAAGAGTGGAAGTTATTAAGGTCAACGCTACAGACTCAGACTCTGGGCCTAACTCCAAACTTCTCTTCTCCATCTCTGAGGGAAATATTGGTGATAAATTTAAAATGGATCCAATCACAGGCATAATCTCTATCCAGAATGTCACGCAGCTCAGGAGCAGATATGAATTAAAGGTTAGGGTTTCTGATGGTAGATTTGCCACTGTTGCTACAGTGAAGATTAATGTGAAGGAAAACAAAGAGAGTAAGCTGAAGTTCACCAGGGAATCCTACAAAGCCTATGTCCAAGAAAACTCCTCTGAGAGGAAAACACTGGCAGTCATTGCTGCTGTGGGGAACCAGGTGAACGAGCCTTTGTTTTACAAGATTTTGAACCCTGACAGCAAGTTTGAAATCAGCCGCACATCTGGAGTAATCTCAACCTCTGGGATTCCATTTGATCGTGAGGCCCAGGACACATTTGATATAGTCGTTGAGGTCACCAGAGAGGACAAATCTGAAGACGGGGCTCATGTTCTAGTAACTGTGACAGTGGAAGACGTGAATGACAACAAACCTATGTTTGTGAACCTCCCCTATCACGCCCTGGTCCAGATGGACGCAGAGGAGGGCCAGGTCATCCGACAAGTCACAGCAGTGGATAAAGACATAGGCCCGAATGCAGATATCAATTATTACCTGAAGGAACACCAGGAACACTTCCAAATCAGCCCGTCTGGCGAAATCTCCCTCAAAAAGAAATTTGAGAAGGAGTCGCTTAATACAGACTTTGTAGTTGTTGTTATTGCAAAGGATAATGGAGAACCAGCACTCTCGGCAGAAGTAGAAGTGCCAATAACAGTAGTGAACAAAGCAATGCCTGTGTTTGAGAAGGCTTTTTACAGCATTGAAATCCCCGAAAACATTCAGCTGCACACACCTGTGCTTCATGTACAAGCCAATGATTCTGAAGGCCCTCGCATTGTGTACACGATCTCCGAAGGCGATCCTTTCAAACAATTCTCAATTGATTTCAACACAGGTGTAATTCATGTGATTCAGCCTCTGGACTTTGAGACACATCCAGCCTACAAGCTAAATGTGAGAGCCACAGATTCTCTGACTGGAGCTCACTCTGAAGTGTTTGTTGATATCATACTGGAAGATGTAAATGACAATGCCCCTGTGTTCCTCTCCAAGACCTACCATGCCAATATTTCGGAGGCATCTGTCATCGGCACATCAGTTTTGCAAGTTGATGCCAAAGATTTTGATACCGGTAACAACCAAGAAGTTTTCTTTCAGTTGGTTGAGGAAAAGGGGAAGAGTTCTGATTATTTCACTATCGACCGTGACACTGGCATAATCTCTACGGCTCAAGTTCTTGATCACGAGGAGGTCCAGCAGCACAAGCTGAGAGTCCGTGTTGTGGACGGAGGCGTTCCAGCCCTCTCTAGTGACGTCATTGTGACGATAGACGTTACCGACCTGAATGACAACGCTCCAGTATTCACAGAGCACACTTACAAAGCTACTGTTAGTGAACTGGCCCCACGTGGACACTTCATCACCCAAGTCCAGGCCTCCGATGCTGATAGCTCAGACTCAGATAAGTTGGAGTTCTCCATTATATCCAGCAACGAGGATCTGAACTTTTCCATCGACAAACACACGGGTGCCATTGTTATTTCAAACCACCGTCGGCCACATATGCAGCCTCTTTACAACCTCAATGTGTCAGTATCAGACGGTGTATTCAGAAGCTCAGCCCTTGTCATGATAACAGTTATTGGCGCCAACTTCCACAACCCCACCTTCTCTCAGGTGGACTACGTGGTAGAGCTTGTTGAAAACTCCCCTGTTGGCACTCTGGTAGCAGAAGCAAAGGCGACAGACGATGATGAAGGCATTTATGGACAAATAACATACCAGATTGTGAACGACTTTGCAAAAGACAAGTTCTCTGTCAATGAAAATGGAGAGATTTTCACTCTAGAGAGCCTTGATCGTGAGAATACAATTGAGAAGGTTATTCCTATTTCTCTCATAGCTAAAGATGGTGGTGGAAAAGTAGGCTTTTGTATAGTCAATGTAATTCTCACAGATGTCAATGACAATGCCCCACAGTTCAGGGCAGCCGAGTACAAAGCCACTATTGCATCAGATGCCCCGAGGGGAACCTCCGTGGTTAAAATCGCTGCTTCAGACATGGATGAGGGAAGCAATGCTGACATTGAGTATTCAATCGAAGCAGACGTTGAAAACGTGGAGGAGAACTTTGAAATCCACCCAACCACTGGGGTCATTGTAACCAAAGAGAGCCTCATCGGGCTGGAAAATGAGCTCTATGCGTTCTTTGTTAGGGCGAAGGACACTGGGAATCCACCCAAACATTCTGTTGTGCAGGTTTACATTCGGATTGTTACGCCAGAGACCCCAATTCCCAAATTCACTGAACCACATTACCGCTATACAATCGCTGAAGACCTTCCCATAGGAACAGAGATCGATGTGATTCAGGCTGAGAGTGAGCAGCCGGTCGTTTACAGCCTTGTGAAGGGCAACACTCCTGAGAGCAATGAAGACGAGGTGTTTGTTGTAGACAGAGACAGTGGAGCCTTGAAGCTTCAGAAAAGCCTCGACCATGAGACGACCAAGTGGTACCAACTCACTTTGCTTTCCCAAACCAAACACGAGAACTACGACGTAGTGGCATCTGTGAACGTGAACATCCAAGTGAAAGATCTTAATGACAACAAGCCCCTCTTTGAGTCTGACCCTTACGAGGCCGTCGTTGTGGAAAACCTTCCAAGCGGGACTCAAGTGATCCAAGTCAAAGCCAACGACCAAGACTCTGGAACCAACGGCCACGTTGTGTACAGCCTCGACCCCAAGCAGAACTCGCAGGAGATCTCCGAGCTGTTTGCCGTCAATAGTGAAACTGGATGGGTGACCACCTTAAAAGAGCTAGACCGCGAAAAGATGGAGAAATACACAATCGCTGTCGTAGCCACGGACCAAGGCGACAAAGTCCAACATGTTACCGGCACCAGAGTTGAGGTGACAGTCGCAGACGTGAACGACAACCCGCCCCGCTTCACTGCTGAGATCTACAAAGGCACAGTCAGCGAAGATGACCCTCCTCCCAGCGGGGTTATCGCCATCCTCAGCACCACAGACGATGATTCCGAGGACATAAACAAACAAGTGAACTACTTCATCACAGGTGGGCATTTATTATTTTGTGAAACAGATAATTAGTAAGCCCAGAGAGTTTACTCCCCACTCCTTTGTGTAACAGTTTTTCACAAACAGAGCTTAGGGGGGATTATCCATTTATGCCACTTAATATGACGATAATATCTCATCTTTGAAACATTACACAGTCCTATTATCTGTTAGGAGTTATCAGCTAATCTGCTGAACCTCAAGGCAAATATTTAGGTCATCAAAATACAAAAATGTATAATTATCTGAATAATGCTTTGAAATAAACGGGGGGAAAAAATATTTCCTCTGGTGCTAATTAGCAAGTATGAATAACTATGCCAAGTCTGGAAATATCATAAACCAGCACTCTCATTAGTACATGTACATTTTCTGTAGTTGTCAGGATTGCTTGTGTACCAAGTATATTTGAGTTTGAAGCCAGGATGAATATTTTATTAATTGATATTTAGTAGAATGTAGTTTATGATTCAGGACAGATCCTTATCCTTGTGTCTTTTTAATGACTCAGGCTGCGTCCTGCTTTCCTGCGTCTGAGTTGTTGATCATTCTGAAAGGGTATATTTCTTTTTAACACCAAACAGGAGGGGACCCGCTCGGCCAATTTGCCATCGAACACATTCAGAATGAATGGAAGGTCTCTGTCAGAAAGCCCTTGGACCGTGAAGAGAAGGACAATTATCTCCTTAACATTACTGCCAGTGATGGCATCTTCACTGCCAAAGCCACTGTGGAGGTCAAGGTGCTGGATGCCAATGACAACAGCCCTGTGTGTGAGAAGGTAAATTAATTTTTTTTCCTCAGTTTTTCAGCTCATAATTTCAGTTTGTTGTGCCTTTTTATCCATGGCATTCATTTTAATTTTTTTCCCTCTCCATTTTCCTCGTGCTCTGTCCGTCCCTCAGTCCTTATACAGCGAGAGCGTCCCAGAGGACTCTCCTGCCGGCAGGCTCATCTTGCAGGTCTCTGCCACAGACGCTGACATCCGCTCAAACGCTCATATCTCCTATGAGCTCCAGGGAGTTGGATCTGAATTGTTCATCATTGACGCCGATACAGGTGTGTGTTAACAGGAATGGATGCAAATGTGTATGTGAATGAAGAAGAGTATTGATTGACTGTGGTTACGTGGGGAGTGTAAATTTAGCAATACGTTTAATATTTATATATTTTTTTAAAAGCACAGTTTTTAATTTCTACCACAAGGGGGTTTTCTCATGTCAAAATAATAACAAAAGGATCATAGGAGTCGCTGTCTTCACTGTTAAAAAAAAAAAAAAACACTGTTGGCAAAAAATCTCTCTGACTTAAATCAGGCAGAATGCATGTTCACAGACAGGGCAATGTATTCAAATTTAATTCACGCTTGGTTTAGTCACATTTTCCAACTTCCTTACAATTAATAGGTGACCTCATGAAACTCACCATTAGCTTGATAACATAACAGATATCTGTGGGTTTGAAGATGGTCAAAATAGTAAGGGAAAATGTAAGTACACAAATCAACAAAATATGTAACAAATGTTGAGTTTTTCTTTTTTTGGACATTTTAATGGGAAAATGTTGCATATTATAAGTTTGAAAAAGTAGGGGTGGGAGTGTATTATGATTCATTTTTTACGATTCTTGAATCAATTTTTTGAATACTTAATCTATTTTGTCTTTATATAATTGACTAGCACATGGTCCCTTAGCTCAGTGCTAACACATAATTGGAATTCCCATTAGCATGCTAACAGAAATTAGCATTGCATTCACCGTAATGTTATCTCAAACTGATCCATTTTACTTCATATGTTTTGCATAAAACAACACGTGTGCTCCTGCTTAGAGGCATATATTTTCTTTACTATATGTTCTATATCTAATAGCTGCTGACTGTTTATAGCTAACTTAGTCCGCTCCTCTGCCTCCAACGCTTCACACTGAATAACTACAGCAACCTCAAGGGGTCAAAACTCTCATTTGTGCTTTGTGCAGTAATTTGGCCACAACATTTTATTTAACTTATTATTTTATTATAACGCTAGCTTGATGCGAAGGAACAGCTAAATGTGGCTCATGATATAAAGTGTCTAAAAGTGGTCTGGTGTTAAAAAAAGCAGACAAAATCGGATTATTGAATCACAATACTTGTGGAATGGCAATACATACACAAATCACCACAGGGTATCATGATAGTATCGAGTCGGGAAATAACTGTCCCAGCTCTATTAAATATGTATATAAAAAATATGTATAGAATTTTGTCCGCAGTAATTGAGTCAGATGGCATTCTTGCTGTGTTATCAGCAGGTTATTCTGAATATTTGGAAGCTGTATGTGGGACACTCGTGTTAAAAGTCTCTTGTGAAACACTCTTGGCCTCCTGCTTCAAACCTCAAAATCAAAAAGACAGCTCAGCATGACAGCAGTCTTACATTCAGCACTCTAAAGATTAGAGAATTCTGATCCCTCTGCAAAATGTTGGTGTTTTTTTTTTTTTTTTTTTTTATTTGTGTGTCTGTGTGAATCATTATTAGTGATGGAGGGAGGCAAACATGTTTTCTTGTGCCCAGTTGTTACTTACTTATTCATTTATAAAAGAGCCGAGAACATTTCCCCGCAGGGCAACTGAAAGACCCACAGTGGCACTAAAATACAGAGTTGCACACTTTAAATTGAATTTATGACTGCTATACTTCTCGCCTGCAAATAATTTCTTGTGGGAGACCCATCTTAAATCAGACATTCCATCTGGCTGCTGGGATGCAAAAAGAAAGAAGAAAGAAAAAAAAAACAGAAAAACAATGACGGTTAATCACCACCAACCTGATTTTAAAGTAAATGCAAAATAAAAGTGTGAATAAAAGGACAAAACAAACTAAGCCAGTAGATTTAAACAGATATACAACACATCTGCTGCTGCCTAGAATCCTGAAGTAAATTCAGCCTTGATACGCTGAGAGACTGACACCAAGGCAAACAATAAGACAACAATACCATCCAACTGTCTTTTGGCAACCCTTGATATTGAGTTACCAGCGGCGGTGCTACTGTTATGGAGAGGCTTTGTTATTTTTTTATTTCGGTGCAGACAAGTAGGATTATTGCAGATGAGGACTGCCAAGAGGGTCCGGGAGTTTTCCAGAGAGGTTGTGGTAATGTTGGCTGCCTCACATCCCAGGACACTTCCAAGCTGCTCTTAGCTGCCAACTCTGATGGGTTCCTTCATCAGGCCGCTCTGTTCGCTATTTGCTCCTTCCTGTTGTGCTTCAATTACTTATTTATCCCCCTCTTCTCTCTCTTAAAAGCCATTAGTTGTTTGGATGTCTTGTACTTGGTTAGCAGACAGTAGACGAGGGGGTTGCAGTGCTTTTGAGCGTACATGGTTTGTCTTCTTGTACATAAACTCAGTCTCTTGATTAACTGCTTACACAGATTTTATGTCTGTAAATTTAATGTTTTTTTATGTTGTTCTTTAAATATAAAATGACATCCATCTACTCCCCAGAGAGTGTGTGTGTCTCTGTGTATTTTGCTCAATGTCTTTCTGCTCATCTGCAGGGGAGCTGAAGACCTCACAGCCCCTGGACAGAGAGGAGCAAGAGGAGCACAGATTCAAAATGAGGGCGGTGGACGGAGGAGGGCGGTACTGCGAGGCCGACATCCACATCACCGTGGAGGACGTCAACGACAACCCGCCACAGTTCTCGTCTGATCCCTACACCATCACGGTCTTCGAGAACACGGAGACGGGCACATATGTGGCAAAACTGCTGGCAAATGACGTTGATACCGGTGAGTCCTCAGGCACAGTTCTGTAATGGTTTACAGTGACAACAGGGGCAGATTTACTACTTGGAGTTTTTGACAGTGGTAAACAGAAGAAAGATTTCTCAATTCTTGACACTCAACATCTCTCTTTCTGCCTGAAATGACGACTTTTCACTCAGGCAACTAGTTAACCTCATGAGTAAGTTGAAAGAGCTGTCTCTTGGTGACTTTTTAATGTCTCCAAAGAACACTATGAAAAGGGTCTTAAATGTCAGCATTCTCATCAGTTCATGAGCTTTTATGAATTTGGTTTTGGAAAGGCTAAAAAACTTTAAATAATCTATTGAAAAAAACTCTCTACAAATGCTAAATATCCTTTTTATTACACTCCAGTGCCCACTGATGTTACACTTGCCAAGCCATGATTGGACAATTGAAGTTCAGTCAGGAGACAATTAAAAAAAAAGGGATCTGATTTTGAAACCATTCATTTCACCACTTCCCCTATCAGGACATTTAAAAATTAAACGTTGATGTTAAATGTTGTGGTCCTGGCAGATGGCCATCCACCATTAAAAAAAGAGTCCGCATCCGCTCGTGGTTTCTGCCTGTTAAAAGGACATTTTTCTTCACCACAGTCAGCGTACGGCTTGACTCCACCGGGAAAGGTTGCGCCGCATTACGGCTGCACCACGTGAGCCGGAGCTCATTGCTGCCATTCTAGACAATGCTTGTGATTCCGCCAGCAGCGCCTCGCCGCCTCTCCGCTCCACTTCAAATATACGTCGAGTCTGTCTTTGATGGATGCCTGTCAGTCCGCACAAAGCAGATCGAGCAGGCAATAAAAGACCATAAAAACAAACAAACTATGTAACCTCGTTATCCATGGTAGAAGCCCAAAGAGCAAGGAAAGAGGACTAAATCAGCAAAATCTGAGCACATAAACATACTCAGGCGGGCAGAATGCTACGCTCCTGAAATGCTTCTGAAATGCTGCTGGTAGGGGCATGCAGCTGTGGAGAGGATGGATCAAAACCGTGGCGCAGATGTGCCCAGTGGAATCAGCAGGTTGGTATTTGCTCTTGGTTGGAACTATTTGGTTTGGTAAGAGTATCATCTACACCTGCTACATGTGAAAGTTCCTTGGGATACCGCCCTACAGCAGCCTTACTATACTGAAAAATTTCATGCAAAACTTCAGACTCCTCTATTGCTCATTATTGCTGTTACAAAATGTGCATTTTAGAAAACAGTATTTTCACAACTGCATCAGTTCACACTGATAATACCAACAAATTTGATTAGCAAACACTATTTTAGTGTTCCTAAGATATTAATGCTTGAAATGGCAAATTTTTTTACCTTGCAAACATTTTCCTAAACACGCCTCTATAATATCCCTAAAATGCACTTAATGGCAAACAAAAGCATCAGTCAAGTACACAAGAAAAAAGCTCTTCTAATTCAAGAACCTTTAAAGGGTATTCAGCATCGTGGTATACAGTATGCATATGCATCTTGGCTGAATGCTGACTCACAATGCACAGGTTATTATCTTTCCTTTATGCCCCAGCCGCATTACACTAAATGGCAAGAGGGAGGGATAACAAATGTGGGATTTCATGAATGATCAACCCCTCAAATTAAAAGCTCCATTACACTCTAATGAAATTCTTCTCTCTTCAAGCCGAATTCTCAGAAGGGCTGATTGCAATTTTCCATTTGCCTGGTGCAAAGCCACAGGGCCACATATTTATCTGAGGCGTCTTTACCTTTCAGTGAGCGTTGCCAACCACTTAGAGGCTCGCAGGTGGATAAGACCGAGAACTTAAACCACGTAGTTTAACAGCCATTTAAGCTCCTAGAGACTTAACTCAGGAAGCCAGCGGACCTGCCGCTCCAGATTACACCTTTAGTTTAGTGGAGCAGGACATTCTAGCCTGAAGAGCCTTTTAAGCGTGTTCACTATCAGAGAATCGACGCTCTCTCTTTCTATTTCCCCTTTTCAGTTGTTCATTTTCGCTGGACTGACAGCTTGACAGAATGAAAGGGATGCCAGAATCGGGTCCCTCAGAGTATAACGTTAGATGGTGAACGGAAAGAGCTGATATTAAGACATTTCTTCCCTGAGGCTTTGCTGGCACAAAATTTACTTCAAATCTTAAATATCAAGGATAAGGGTACTTGAAGGAGAGGTGGAGAAAAAAAGGTGCTCCCTGCCGTTTAGCCAGCGGCAATAATTATTTAGAGTTACACTGAGTGAAAGCAGAGGGGCATTTGATTAGTATTTCCCCCACATGTGAGCGTATCGCACACATCGAGAGTTCTTTTTTGTGTGTGTCTGTCTTGTATTTTTTGATTTAGGTGCAAGCTTGAAGCACAACGGGCAAATCCCAAGCAACGTGTAGAGTGAACAAGAAGAAATAGGCGTTGTAGCTTTGACCCAGTTCACCGAGGCTTCAGTCAACTGTCTCTGCAGCCAACCATCAAAATGTGAAGCCCTAATGCAACCCTCCTCCTCAGAGAAAAAAAGTTGCTTTATCCAACATTGATATTTGACTGCATATCTCTGTGAGGACTCATTCTTGGCACTAGCTGCTGTGTGCCACAGCCTCTGTGAGCTGCCTGCCCATTTGGCTGGAAGATGTCTGATACTTACCCACATCGCTGCTCCTCGGTTCAGCCTGCTGTTACAATCTCTGAAAGGCAGCACTTATCAGTGTGGAATGGTTATGAACCAGACAGACAAACAGACCCAAACTGGTGCCCTTGATCTTTGATAAACTAAAGTTATGCGACGAGTACACATTCCTCCCCGGATTCTGCTTTGTCCTTTATCACTCTGCCTGGACTGTAGTGTCTCTCTTTGCCCTCTGTTCTGCCTCGCTGTTGTTATTTTCTTCTTTTGATTTCTCATGTCGGACCAATGTGGAGGAATTTAATCATTTTCTTCTTTGTCCACCTTGGTGCTGCGCCAGATTCATACAAGTTCTCAGCAATCTTGCCTCCAATACTGCAGAGAAAGATGTCTTAAAGTACCATCTGTCCTCAGAATGAAATCTGTCCGTGTTGCTTTTAAGATCAGTGTGCAGTAAGCACATTTGCTTTTAGCAGTATTACAGAGATTTACACGAGTAAAGGTGCTCTACAACACTGCCTTTAATATAGGGTTGCAGCTAAGGATTTTTTTTATAAATATGCTGATCATTTTCTTGACTAATCACATAAAGGTCCAGTGTGTAAAGTTAAAGGGGACACCGTAGTTTCTTCTACATGCTTAGAACAGTTAAAAGAGAAAATGTAAAACGGCTGAATAATAATAACGTTGAGGTGCAGAAATTATTTAGAAAATACATGTTAAGTGATTACTAATAACAGAAACTTTTTTCACCTGTTGATTGTGGAGCTTACAGAGAACCGTACTGTTGCGTTTCTGTCTAAAACTACTCTTTAGATGATCATGAGCAAGATTTGTTAACTGCAGCTTGTTGTATTGGCGAATCCATGCCTTGACTTGGTGCGACAGTTCTTTGCAATGCATCAACGCACATTATGCAAACTGACATACTTCCTTAATCAACGATTTCCCTTATGTCGACAAATGGCTGCAGACATACTATCCACTAGATGTCACTAAATACACACTGGTCCGTTTTTTTTTTTTTTTTAATTATTACATAATTTTTATGATTTTCGATAGCCCATGATAATGTAGTTAGATTGTATTAAAGTTTCCAATTCACTTTATATCAATCAACAAATCATTCCTGCTCTACTGTGATATTAAATATTCCAGCCACCGGACTGAGATGAGCATATAATCATAAACATATGTGTCTGAGGCGATACAGCCAATCCAGATTCAGCCCAATTCACTTAACCGCCATTTAAGCAATTGTCTCAAGGATGATCAGACCAGATAAAAGTTATGGGAAACCATATAAGCAGGGCTCCCCCTGGTAGTCTCTCCAGCACGATAATGAGATCCACGGAGGATGAGGGCACTTACCTGATAAATGGGAATATAATAGCGTATTCCAAATGGGGGCCACCTGCAGAAAGGCATTATGATTATTATTGTGATCCGTCTCTGTCTTGTTGCTGGGAGCGTCTTGCTAGTGGGAGGACATGAGTTATGAGGACGGCATGGATTAGACATTTACAGCTCCTGTTTATCAGAGGCTGTGTGAAAGATGGATGTTTTGAAACGAGAATAGAAAGCGATGATTTTAATCATTCAAGAATCAATACGTCAATATAAGAATCAATATGCATGTTCACGCCCTGTGCTTAAAGGAGCGTTTCTCCCGATGTGGCCATTAATCTTATGGTTGAGGATAACATTTTACTCACCAGCTTAATTGTTGAGATGTGGGTAGTGAGACAAGACAGACATCAACAGACAGACAGTCTGAAAGGTATTACATTTCATAACGAACAGGCTTGACTGTCAAAACAACAAAAATGAGATTCATGTTGCAAAATAACCATCAGTTGTCCTTTGTCTGTCATTCCAGGTCTCAACAGCGACATTCTCTACTCACTGGTCGATTCTGCAGATAGCTTTTTCACCATTGACGAGCACACCGGCGTAATAAGCCTGGAGCGTCCCCTGGACCGCGAGGTGCAGTCTACTTATGAGCTGAAGGCTCGCGCCAGTGACCAGGGCTCCCCACGCCTCTTCTCGCTGTGCCAGGTGGTGATCTCCGTCCTGGACATCAACGACAATCCGCCCGTGTTTGAGCACCGTGAATACACAGCGACCGTGTCCGAGGACGTGGCGGTGGGCACACAGCTGCTCAGAGTGCAGGCGGCCAGCCGCGACACGGAGGCCAACAGCGAGATCTCTTACAGCATCATCAGTGGCAACGAGCATGGCATGTTCAGCGTGGACCCACGCACAGGTATGACATTTCTTTAATATATTAATTTATCTTCTTACCTTTTCTCTTAGCTTTTTTATATACTACCTCTAATCTAATTACATTAAATACTGAATTCTAAAAATAACTTTTGATCCTTTGTTACCATATGAAATCAAGTACCTTGCTGAGTTTTTGACAATTAGTAGCTCTGTGGTCCATTGTTCTAAGTGGATCCGGGGTGCAAAATTAAGCTTTTTGTCCATTAGCCAAATGCCTTGTGAATGTTCAAATTTTAGCAGCCACTCAATAGAATTACCATGATTTTTTTCACTGGTGCCCTGAGTAGACCCCTGTGTGTTTCTGTGTAGTTGTACTCAATTTCTACAGCAGGTTGGTTTCTCTGTGAAATTGGATGAAAAAAGTCTGTTTATGTTTTTTTAGCTAAAGTTACTAATTTTTACGGTATATTTTGTGGTTATTATGGTGGAAACACTACCGCTTTTGTCCACGGAGCATCCAAAATCAATAAGGCATGAAAGCTCCTTTTAGCTTTAACAGCACTACTATCCTTGTATGGATGTGATATGATTGCTATCATTGTTGTTTGGTCTGCCTTTGTTAAAAAGAACTGACGTATGGGACGCTGATGGGAGTTAATAGGTGCCTGTTTCGGAGCTAACAAATTGCATTATATTGGATTACATTGGTGCATAGACTCGCCAGTCCCCGTTCCAGCATTTTAGGCTGCATTTCCAATCCTGATACAAGTATTGGATCAATTGGAACAAACAATCAAAAAGTGGCAGCATTTTTAAGAAATCCCAGACATCTCATACTATGTGTGGATTTTTAGAAATAAAAACAAATGAAACTCACAGCAAACTGTGTTCAACCATCATTGAATTTCACTTGAATTTCAAAAACAACACACTGTTTTGTCTCGGGCTGAACTGCGATTGGCCGGCTGCATCTCTGCAACACGACACTAGTAGCCTATTTGTGTTCTTACAAATAGGATACTGTTCTCTTGTCTAGCTGCAAGCAGTAACGCAAGTTGAAGCAGCTGAGTCAAGCATAAAAGTTTTGAATTTCAAATGAGAGCCAATGATGGATGACTATTTGAATTCTGGTTTGTGGTGAATTTCAGCCAGCTGACAAAGTTACAGCAGGAGCAGAAAAGGGAATGACTTACTTTTTAATATATTTATGTATGTTTTTATATAACATATCGATATTAGAGTGTGAATTCATGACCTGCCTCTCTGACTTTCTGCTGTCTTTTTGTCCTCAGGCGACATCTTTGTTATTGAGCCGTTGGACTACGAGGTCTCCCATGAATACTACATCACTATAGAGGCTACAGATGGCGGCTCACCACCGCTCAGCGACATGGCCACTGTGAACATCAACCTGACTGATGTCAATGACAACAAACCTGCCTTTAGCCAGGACATTTATACAGCTGTCGTCAGCGAGGACACAGAGCTGGGAAAGACCGTTTTGGCGGTAAGAATATACTTACTATCATTAGGAACATGTTTAGAAAAATAACACTTATGTATTTTTCATCTCTTTCTTCTCTTAACTTTCCTTCATTTGCTCGTCTTCTCACTCAGTCATTCTTTTTCTCCCTCACAGCCTCTTTCCTCTCTGCCCATTACTCACCGCATACACTATCACATATCTGCACCTGTGGCAAATCACCATCTGGTGGCACAGCTAAATTAGGACCAATGCTCTTCATGCTCACTGCACCCCTGTTCGCGTGCATTATCTGACACACATGCTGAAACCGTTTAATTGAAAGGCATTTGACTCATTAAGCCCCTATCCAAGATAAGGCATTTTCTGCCTTTTGCGTATTACATTTTCACTCCATCTACCTCTCACCCACCCCTCCCCATAAAAACCTCAGCTTATGGTCATTTATCTGTGTGTCTAATGTACCTGAATATAAATTATCCATCAGAAAATTAGATTTTAATACCTGCCATTGTCTCGTACTTGTAAATCTTCTCTGTCTGCTGATTTCCCCTGGGGATGCCTTTCAATATGTGATGGTTGGTGGGTTTTAAGACTGTGTGTGTGTGCGTGTGTGCGTGTGTGCGTGTGTGCGTGTGCGTGTGTGCCTGCATGCGTGCGTGTGTGCGTTTGTGCTGCAGGAGAGTGAACAGGAAAGAAAAGGTTATATGCATCAGTATGATGTTGCGATAGTAGGGCTGCAGCTGACAATTATTGTGTTTATAAATCATTTTCTTGAGTCTATAAATAGTCACAAATGTCAAAATGACATCTTGTTTTTTCTTAAACCCAAAGATATTCTTATGACTGATATACTCTACTGTGGTATAAAACAGAGAAAAACAGAAAATTCTGACACATTGGAGAAACTGGCACTTTGCTTGAAAAATCACAACAATTTAAATATTATTAAAATAGTTGCTGATGAATTTTCTGTCAGTTGACATGGTCATATCAAACCAAAAAAAATCAAAGGAATCAATTGGTACCCACCATGTCATGCTAGCTTGTCTGATTCCTTTGCAAAATACCGCTCCAGTAAGGCTCAGTTGTGGTGAATGAAAAACTGGCATGCAATTTTTAAAGGAATTCCCGGAGGTGTTCACTGCCAAGAAAAACATTTGGAGATTCTTGCAGAAATCTCCAAAAATTTCAAAAGATTTTGATATAAAGTCAAAGTATTTTCTGTGGTGTTGCTCAAGGTTTTTGTGTCTTAACGGTATTTTCTCAAGTCGTCAAAAATGGTTGCACTAAATCTGTTTTTAATAAATCATATCAACCCAAAAACTGCTTCAACTATTTATGAGACATGATGAAATATCATGGGAATGGACATCATATACCTCTATCATAATGTTCCAGGCCTCTAAACACTAAACTTTCAGAACAGGAATACTCTCCTGCAGAAAGCACAAAGTTTATTACAGATTTATGACCAGAAAAAATTGACGCACAGCTGAGCTGTATCTCAAATTAATGAATTAATGCTCCTGGAGTTAAAGCTCCTGAAAAAGTTCATGTCAAATCCAACATTTTTCTCTCTTACAGCTGAAGTTGTATAATGGATTCAGCTGATTCTGATAACCGATTATTACCTGCTTCTCATGGCTGATACCGAAAAGATAACCAGTAATTTCACATTTTTGTATTTTAAAAAGAAGTTCATATAACCTGTAGTTAATGCACACCTGAGGGTAAGAAAGACTGTGATCAAACCAATTCAAACAGACAACAAAAACAAAGAACAGTTGTGACTCACCAAATATTCATTCATTTTTTTATAATATGCTATATATATGATGACGAACTACTTTCTTGCTACGGTAGAAAGAACTTATTTCTTACATGAAAATGCTCACAACAAGGTCTGTGGATTATCTTGAGTCACCAGGTCATGACTTCTGGAAAGAGACATTATTTTTAAAATGTATTTTTTTGGCACTTTGAGCACCACAACCTGAGTATCATTAAGTCCCATTATATTCAAGATCTCCAAAACCCTGCAACTCACACCAAAACTGTCCAGACAGATAAGTTGCACTAGAAGTCAGAGGATTTCGGGGTTATCTGTCCCTTTAAAACTAAAAACATTAAACTGTAATCAGAAGGCATCTTTCGGGGGTTGACGATTGATCTTTGTTTTGATTGATTTGCAGGTGATTGCTGAGGACTCTGACGGTCCCTCTTTTGATCACGTGCGGTACTCCATCGTGGACGGTAACCAAGGCAGTCCCTTCACCATCGATCCGCTCAGAGGAGAGCTGAAAGTTGCTCGCCAGCTGGACAGAGAGCGAGTAAGAGATTGGGCAGATACAATGCTGACTGTACACATAGACTTTAATCCACTGAGCAGCTAATTGCACTCTATGCAGAATCCAATCAGAGTCATGTCAGGCCTAATAGGAAAGCTTGTTTACTGATCTCTGCTGCATTATTGCTTACAAAAGCAGCTTCGCCTATGTATGTATGGTAATTCACTCTGTTTTTCTCAGACTTCAGGCTACACTCTGATGGTGGTAGCCGCAGACAACGGGGTGCCCCCTCTCTCCAGCAGCGCCATGATCAACATCGACATCTCGGACGTCAACGACAACCCTCCGCTTTTCTCCCAGGCCAACTACAGCCTCATCATCCAGGTGAGAGGAGGGGAAAGTGGTCAGCGTAGATGGGTGATTAGAAGGTGGAGAGGATGAGAACGAGGTAGATGGGGAAGGGAGAAAGAGAGGGGGGAGGTGCAGAGGTGGGGGATTGCAGTGGACACAGAGAGAGGGATTAGCAGGGAGAAATAATGGGAGACTGTGCGACCAGAATGTCAAGAAGCAAGTAGGAGGATGGAGCAAGAACAGAGGTAAGGACGAGGGAGGAAGAAGGGGGAGTGAGGGAATTGTAAGACAGAGGCTGCATCTTAAGTATAAGAATGCAGATAAGAGATGGAAGGAGACTGTAAGGCAGGACTGATGGAGAGTGGGAATGTGCAAGATGCTAAGCTGATAATAGATGGCAGACTGGGGTAAAGGGGAAAAGTGTAAGAATGAGAAATAACTGCACCTGTATTCTAGTTTAGGAGATCAAAAAAGAGAACAAAAAAAGATTCCAAAGGAAAGGCAAGAAGATGATTCATTTCCAATTTTCCTGTCTGTTTAGAAAACTGAAAAAGCAATTTATGAGATACTGCGAGGAGGCGCGGTACACATTGCACACAGCTCAAGCACTTCAGGATGAAACATTGTTTTGCCTCCGAAAAAATCCTGACTGGCTTTATTTTACTCACTATGTGGAGCCTTGATCAAAGTGAAGCAAAAAAGAAAATCACACTAAAACAGAACAAGAAAGGGAAAAAAAAACAGTACACATACTGTACACAGCAGCAGGAATATCAAGAGATTTCTCTCAACACTAGAGAATAAAAGTGAGCTCTGAGTCAGGGACTTGAAAGAATCAACAGACAGGACGGAGCTGACGCTCATTCGGGGGACACTAAAGACAAAAGACAAAGCCTTTGCTGTGAAACTGACAAGTTGCCTTTTACTGGGACTCATCTGAAGCCTCACTACAACATTTTGGATGAGGACGACTAATACCAGCACCAGATTTAAGGGCCAGTCCATCTGCCTCCTTTTTTGGGTTTTTCAAATGGGATCGCCCACTCAGCAGTTAGCTATTTGCATGTAAGTACACTTATCAGAAGCTAAAGAATGATTTAAAAACCTTAAAAAGTATAATAATAGACCCATCCATTAATAACAGTTGAAGAAGATGAAGACATATTTTTCTATTAAAGCAATCGATCAAATGACAGTGTGTGGTGTTGTCCGTAGTGTTAAACGCTCTGGTAATTATTACCCGTCTGTCAGGTCATTCTTTTGGTTTTCTTGCCCTCAACTTGACTGATAACTGATCTCAGCAAAAAGCACTAAAGACCATAGACCGCACAAAGCATGAATGTAGTCTCTGTGGTGTCACCCATACGTTTCTGGAGAGCCTTTGTGAAGCTGTCAGTGTGATGGTTCCAGTCTTTGCCATCTTGGCCTGTCTCCACCTAACTCCAGGCTAGTCCAAAAATTAGCAAAGAGGTGGAGCGTTGCTGGAGCTGAGGCAGGCCGAATAAAGTAGCTACCAGGCAGCAGGCCACCTGTGACGTCACTCAGAGTGGATATGCCCTTAATCACGCATAAGTCCTTAATTATTATAATTTCAAAAGAGTTCTATAAAATGAACAATTTTTTTGTATCAGGTTGTAAACATGTTTATCTCTGGTGTTGACTCACATATGGACACAACCTCAAGTGGCCATATGAGGAACTGTGTTGTTTTTGCCACTGTGTTAGCTTAATTTTTAAACAACAGAGGTTGCTTTTTGTGGAAAATAACACTGTATGCTACCTGACCCGCATCAAACAGCAGTCAAAGTTAGCAGCTAAACAGTGGAACATTTAGCTAATAAATATATTTGCCTCAGGAGTTGGTGGAGACCAAGACGGAGCTAAAAGAGGAATGAATATTGGACTTGAATTTGTCAGGTGGACACAAATATGCTGCTGTCTAAATAAACAACTGTTTGCAACAAAGTTCACCATGACAACATGTCAGTTTTGTGTTCACATTGTGTTTCTGCTGCTCCCAAGTGGCCAAAACATCAGTCCTTGCAGGTTAAATTAAAACAGACAGGAGGCCAAAATGTTAACAAGTTATACTAAACAGTTTTTCCATTTTCAGCTGGATAAAAAGTCCATTCAGTCAGCGTTATGTTGTCTCCCCTGATGTGGGTGCAGAGCTGAACACATTCCACCATCAAACATCATAGAACTGAAGAGCATCAGGAGAGCCACCTCCTCTCACCACGAAATATTAAACGCGCCTCTCTCGTATCCCACAGGAGAACCGACCAAAAGGCACAAGTGTTCTTCAACTCACCGTAACCGACCGGGACGCTTCGCACAACGGCCCACCTTTCACCTTCGCCATCGTGGATGGGAACGAGGGCGATGCTTTCCACATCAATCAGCAGGGAGCTCTAGTGGCCGTGGGGGCGCTGAATAGGAAAAGTAGAGAACACTACCTACTTCAAGCGCAGGTGAGTCACAACACCGAGAAGAAACCACAGTTGAGAGGTTATATTGATTTAACCGTCAAGCCAGAGCGACCCGATCTATTTGTCTTTCCCTCTTTTCCCTCTCTGTACCTTTTCTCTGTCATGCTCACTCATTTCTTTCTCATCTTTTCCCAAACTAGTCAACATTGCATGTGTGTGTACTCTGAATAAAGCTTTTCCCCTTGTTAACAACTGTATATAAGATGCAGAATTGAAATCAGCATCAGTGAGCATCTCACAGTGGAATCATAAATCAAAGACATTTGCTTTGAGTTGGCGTGATCACGTGTGCTGCTGGGTGTTGATGTGTCACCTTAGAGGAAAGAACAGAGGAAAAAAAAACGAGTGGGCAGATGGGATATGAAATGTAAGTGTGATGTCTTGTTACACACGAGATGCACACTCAGATTTGAGTCAGAGTGTTTTTTTTTTTTCCTGGACGAGCTGATGACCATCCGTGTGAAATGTGTGAATGTTAAAACGCACGATCTGAAGATGCGTTTGTTGGCTTTAATATCCAGTGCATCTACAGAGTGCAGCTGCTGTCAGCTCAGGGTTAACAGGGGAAGAGCTTGATTGCCCTCTGCTGTTGGAAAAGATAAAACCTCCACAGTATCTCCTCATGCATGTGTCTCTTTCTGCTTCCTCTTGTTCAGGTGTCAGACAGCGGCAAACCTCAGCTCTTTTCCACCGCCTTCATCAGCGTACGCATCATCGAGGAGAGCGTATACCCTCCTGCCATCCTTCCTCTGGACATCTTTGTCACCACCGCTGGCGATGAATACCCTGGAGGCGTCCTGGGCAAGATCCACGCCACTGACCAAGACATCTACGACACTCTCACCTACAGCCTCGCCCCCTCTTCTTCCTCGTCCTCGGACGAGAGCGGTGCCATGTTCTCAGTTTCCGCGTCTGATGGGAAAGTTATTGCCCTGCGACCGCTCGATGTGGGCCACTACCCGCTCAATGTGACGGTGACTGACGGGCGCTTCACCACGGCTGCCGATGTCACGGTGCATGTCAGGCAGGCAGCTCGTCAGGCTCTGGACAACTCTATCGCAGTGCGCTTTGCAAATATTGCTCCTGAGGAGTTTATCGGGGACTATTGGCGCAACTTCCAGAGAGCACTAAGAAACATCGCTGGAGTTCGAAGAAGTGAAGTGCAGTTAGTGAGCCTGCAGCCCTCAGAGCAGGGAGATCTGGATGTGCTGCTGACCCTGGAAAGATCTGGCAGCCCCTACCAATCTCAGGAGGTACGAGCGGCCATGATTTTATGTTTCGAAATGTAGAACCTTCCTTCCAGTCCAAGGAGGTCTGTTGTTTAAGCTCCAGGTTTTATGTTTTAGGCTGCAACAATCATCAATCCATTAAATGTTTAGTCTATAAAGTGTCAAAATTTCCAAGAGCTCAAGATGATGTCTTCAGATTACTTATTTTGTCCAACCAACAGTCCAGAACTACAGTTTGCGGTGGCATAAAAAAAAGGGAAAAGCTGAAAATCCTCACATTGTCACTCATCAAAATAGTTGCATATTAATTTCCTGTCTGCTAAAAATGAGATAATTATCTTTAGGGCCACAGAGAAATATTTTCATTAAAGTAGTGTAGTCTAGAAAAATCAAAACATTATGACAAATGGTCCTCACACATAAGTTTCCCAAAGACCAATGTGACATCTTTACATTTCTCATTTTGTCCCATTAAGCTGAGGGCACAATATTTTTTATTTTTTTTTGTAATGATTCTGGAAATTACTTTCTAGATGAAAAGCCTAATTTCATTTAAAAAGAAAAAGTGTCCATTAGAATTTCCCAGAGCCCAAGGTGACATCTTACCATCTTTCCAAACTCAAAATGTATTCAGTTTCTATCATGCATGTCAAAGAAAAACATCAAAACATCACATTTGTGAAGCTGGAACCAGCAAATATTTGACCATTTTTATTGGCAGAGTTTCAGTCTACAGGCCTACATCAAGTAAAATTGCGACTGATCGACAAAGATGTTTTGGTTCCTTTATAGTTTCTGAGCTTTGTAGAAACTGTGCTTAAAAATCACTTAGATGCTTAAATGATTATCAACATAGTTTCAAGTTAATTTCTGTCAATCAGCTAATTGATTAAATTGTTTTAGCTCTGCCTGTGAATGTTTTCTCCTAATAAATGACCTCAACCATTTATCAAATATCCAAATTGTTTCTGATTGATTTTCTGTCATTTGACTAATCATTTCAGCATTGATCCCCTTTATCGAATTTCGGTGCTCTTGCTTCAATTGTCTTCAGGTCGTCTTCCGTAAGCTGAACTCCTCTGCAGCTGTGATCGAGGAGATGACCGGGGTTCGGATTGTGCGTGTGGTGCAGAAGCTGTGTGCAGGCCTGGACTGCCCGTTGCGTTTCTGCGATGAGGTCATCTCCCTGGATAAGACCGCCATGTCCACTCACAGCACGGCTCGCCTCAGCTTCGTCACTCCGCGACACCTGAGGACTGCAACCTGCCAGTGTGAAGGTAGACTGATCGCACCTCATATACACACAGATGGAGGCGCATTTACACATTTATCATCTGTTAGAGGCTCCCATTCTGAGGGAAAGTGTGTCTGCATTCAGGTGGCAGATGTCCTGTGGTGAACAACCTGTGTGACAACAGCCCCTGTCCTGAGGGGATGGAGTGTGTGGCAGATCTGAGAGAGACAGCGTACAGCTGCGTGTGTCCAGAGGGCAAAAAGGGCAAATGCTCCGGTAAGACCACCCACCTCTTAAT
Organism: Lutjanus erythropterus; assembly: GCF_056507025.1. Lineage (NCBI taxonomy): Eukaryota > Metazoa > Chordata > Actinopteri > Lutjaniformes > Lutjanidae > Lutjanus > Lutjanus erythropterus. Next base: position 12,313,382 of record NC_139319.1, on the reverse strand, counting down.
CTGTTTCCCAGATATCGTTACTCCTCACACAACCTCTTCTACTGCAGGCTTCGTACAAAGTATTGAAAGTTTGGAAAATGCTAAACTTTAACAGTTTCAGCTCCTTGAAAAATGCTTGATTTTCAAAATAATCTGGTGTTTAATATATATAATTAGTCTTTTAATATTTTAATACTTTTAATATTTGAAATGGAACAGTCATATTTGTCATCAATAGTTAAAGTCCTCTGTTGATCCCTCAACCTGGAAATTAAATAATCATGATCAAAACTCAATCAAAGTTAACATGAACAACTGGTAAAATAAACATGACCATATACATAGATTGCTGTGGGTATAAAGGAATTTGCAGATGCATTTACATTAATAATTTGGATGTGATGATAAAGGCACTGAGAGTCTTAAAAACTTTTGGTTTTGGTATCTTAAAAGTAGTGTTGCACAGTGCACCAAAATTTAGGTACATTATAGATACTTTGATACCAAAAAACAGTTCATTATCTGATTTTTGCCTTGTGCAGTTTTGCACGAGGTTTGCTTGTAAACGGCCTGTTGGTAGAATCAGGGTTTATTTTAATAATACATGGGCATTGCATATGGCAGGTCTTTAATACAGAATATATTAACATTTGACCCAGTAAATCTAACTATAGATTAGCAATTTTGTGTTCATATGCAGGAGATTAAAAATGAAATAGTTAAGATTTTATTGTAAATGTATTTTTCACATTCAGAGTCAAATTGGTATCAAATACAAAATTATGGGTTGAAAAGTGCTTTATTTTTACTCTAAAAAAGCTGTATGAATCTGCTACTTGCAGTTATAACAGAAATAATATAAAGACGATGCTGAAATTTTTAATTTTATTAGTTTTTTTTTAAAGGTTTAATCCCAGCTCTTCTTAATACTTGTCTGTTACTTCATGTCAGATGGCCATTCACTGACATTCAGCGGCAGCGGCTACGTGAAATACCACCTGATGGAGAATGAGAACAAGGAGTTGATGAAACTGTCTCTGAGGCTCAGGACCTTCTCCAGCCACGCTACCGTCATGTACGCCAAAGGAACCGACTACAGCATCCTCGAGGTGCGTTTGTATGACGTCTTACTCATCCGTGACCGTGCCTTTATTCCTCCAGTCACTGTAGAGGCTGACATGATGACCTCTCTTATCATAATTAAGTCTAGACTGACTGTCCCTGCTTGTCTCTGTATCACCGCCCTGCATTTCCATATCAGAATAAACATACAACTGACCGGCCCTCCCATGAGACCATCCAGTCCAACTATGCTGAAGGGTTCAAAAAGCCATTTTAAAAACCTGTTTCACATGAGGGACTATGGGAATGTGGTGGTGGCTTGAAAAAAAAAATCACACACAGGAGCTATTTTAGTACTGGGAGGGAAATAGAGAGCAGTTTTCCACACATTCCTTTCAGAGTCTGTCTGGTATAGCAGTCTGCACGCCAGACTTTGGACTAAAACCTGGCTGGCAGAGAGGCAGTTATTGTTTATCAGACTGCTATGTAAAGCTTTTAATATTTGCACACTGTTGCAGGATTTTTTTTATAGCGATGAGCAGAAGTTATCAGGTTTTCCTGTGTGATATCATCTAGATGAAATTGTTTGCTCGTTATCAAGATAAATTATATCATGGCGTGGCTGTAAATTGATGCACACTGTATTTTCTGATAGGGCGTGATTCATGACATTGCCAGACATTGATTTATAACAGTGACTTGACGATTTGATTATGATTTCTCCGCCCACGTTTTAATCTTGTGGAGTGTTAATCAAAAAGAGAAACAAAGAGAAGAAGTGATGAGATGAATATCCTCCTTATGTCTGATAAATGCTGAATGCTTTTAACGCTTTGTCATGTTCCGACTCCATATTTTCTCACTCCAAAACAGATTGTGAACGGCCGTCTGCAGTACAAGTTCGACTGCGGCAGCGGACCCGGCCTCGTGTCAGTCCACAGCGCTCAGGTTAACGACGGGGAGTGGCACACCGTCTCGCTGGAGGTGGACGGTAATTACGCCAAGCTCGTGCTGGACCGGGTGCACGCCGCCTCAGGCACAGCGCCAGGCACCCTGCGAACCCTCAACCTCGACAACAATATTTATTTTGGCGGTCACGTACGCCAGCACGCCTCGGCTCGCCACGGACGCAGCCTCCCGGTGACCAACGGGCTCCGCGGCTGCATGGAGGCCATCACCCTGAACGGCCAGGAGCTGCCTCTCAACACCAAAGCTCACCGCGCCCACGCTGTGCTGGAGGACATCGTGGATGTGGCCCCGGGCTGTGCACTGGCACCTGCTGAGAGCTGTTCCAGCAACCCCTGCACCAACGGAGGCAGCTGCACCTCGCTGCCTAATGGAGGTACATAATGTCTCGCTCAGCTCATTGCACTCAATCAGAGTTTCACTGGAGGAGCTTAAGTTAAATTTCAAGTGGTTCCTTTTTGTGTGTTGCAAATGAAACATAGCTTCCCTCCAACTGAAGACCCGCTCTTAAAGACAGGCATCTCTTATCATAGTTTTGTAAGAACTGTGTTCCTGTGTTAATTTGCAGTGAATGCTGTTTGCTTATTAATGCAAAGTCAACACTTCTGCATCTGTTTCACATTAAAAACCTGCCAGAGGTTCAGGGAGCGTAACTTCTCACCGTCCCTGTGAGGCTTGGTAGTGAAACATCTGCAGGATGTGTTGAGTTTCAGGAACATCAGCTCAATTTAAAACTAGCAGAAACAGTGTGGTAAGCATATCGTGTCTCCCCATCATTTTATTATTGGAATTAATGTAAATTATGCAGAATTAACCGAGCGAACCATTAAAGTAGAAGTAATTTGTTTTTTCCCCTAACCTTTATGCCTGGCTGACCTTGGTGATTGTTTCCAAACTGGCTTCGATTTGAGAATTTTACAGTAGTTTAAAAGCACCCATTTGCTCAGTGTCACTGTTTTCATAAGTTGTATTTATTTTCTGAATGTCACAGGCTACTTCTGTAAGTGTCCTGCCTCTTTCATGGGCACCCATTGTGAGATCGGCATAAGCCCTTGTGCCTCTAACCCTTGCCTCTATGGGGGCACCTGTGTACCTCGTGCAGACGACTTCTACTGCCAGTGCAGAGGGCAGTACTCAGGACAAAGGTATGACAACTTTTTCCTCTTGATCGCGATTATTAAAAAAATAAGGTTGTCCACAAGCATGCAGCATGATGAAGCTACACGAAGATCAAATGAACAACTGCTAGGCTACAAACAAGGCTTACATAGTCTTTTGCAGGACACATGTTGGCCTTTGTCATGGCTCAGAAACTGACATGTTTAGTCTCATCTGAGACTGGAACATCTGCAGATTAGTTCCATACCTGATATGTTGTGATCCTCTGAAGACAGGCCCAGTACAGGATGAGTAAATCCCTGTTTCATTAGACTAGCTGCCATCTCCACTGTGCACCCACAATCCACCATATTGGAACATTCAAGATCCGCTAATAAACAATAAGAGATGCAAACTTCACTACAAAATTAACTGTTTGCACTTATCATCTAGTTTATTGTTTTCCCAAGTTTATACAGTTAGGTGAAATTAGGACTCTTGGTTAAAATATTGGAAACTTATTCAAAAACACTGTCAGTTGTGGTAGCATTGCAGTAGGTGCTTCACCATCTGTTGCTTGGCAGAGGTCTGCACTCTTTTAGTTTTACCACTGATATTGGAATTGATACTTGATACTAATATTAAATGTTGAGCAGTGATATTGAAAGTTTGAGTTTGTAGACCAGTAAGCTGCATTCATGAATTATGTCTCACCCGTGACTTTACACTGTAGAATATCCTGCAGCAACATGAAATGTATGGGTGTGTTTTTCAGTTCTCTACTGAATACAAACCTTTCACACTTCAAAAGCATGTTTTGACATTTTTGGGGTTGTTTAAGTGAACTTGTTTTGAATTCAGGTGCCAGCTGGGGCCGTACTGCAGAGACAACCCCTGTAAGAACAGTGGAAAGTGCATCGACAGTCTGGATGGTCCAGTGTGTGAGTGTGAAGTGGGCTTCCAAGGAGACAGGTGTGTTATTTATGAGTTCAAATCCATGAGGTGAACCAGCTAAATCATTTAACATCTCCAAAAAGACAAGTCTGATCTCTTGCACCAGCACTTTGTAACCTACAAACACACACACTCTCAAACACACTAACCTCACTGTGTTTGTCCAGGTGCCTGAGTGATGTCGACGAGTGCATCAAGAACCCGTGTGCCAACGGCGGCCAGTGCCAGAACACATACGGCTCCTTCAAGTGCAACTGCTCAATGGGCTTCAGCGGCCAGATGTGCGAGCTCCGTGCCGAGGTCCGCAACGAATTCGTCTCCACCTCCTGGAACATCGGCCTGGAGGAGGTGATCGGCATCGTGGTCTTCGTGTCCAGCATCTTCATCCTGGTCCTCCTCTTCATCATCATCCGCAAGAGGGCCTGTCGCAGCAAGTCGAAGAGTGACGACGACAAACACCCCGGAGGGTCGAACGTGCCTCACTCCTTTCTCCAGAGGCCGTACTTTGACTCCAAACTCAACAAGAACATCTACTCCGACATCCCGCCGCAGGTCCCCGTGAGGCCCATCTCCTACACTCCCAGCATTCCGAGCGACTCCAGAAACAACCTGGACAGGAACTCGTTTGAGGGCTCAGCCATCCCCGAGCATCCGGAGTTCAGCACCTTCAACCCGGACTCTGTGCACGGACACCGCAAGACCGTGGCCGTGTGCAGTGTAGCGCCCAACCTGCCCCCTCCTCCACCCTCCAACTCCGTCTCAGACAGCGACTCCATCCAGAAGCCGAACTGGGACTACGATTATGATGGTGAGTTTGCGTCTAGGCGGTTACACCTTTCTTCCGTTGTGACATTTATAGCCTTTAGGGCGTTCGACTCTGTCCACAGAACGCTCTTTTTATTCAGTGCACGCGGTTTTAGTGTCGTTGGCCTAAAGTGTCAAACAGTCTGTTAATCCTGTACATGAACTGAAACAGGAGCAGGCCTGGACGATTCAAAATTATCATTATCATTTCAATGGAATCCAATCATGATGATTCTGGATAACACTATTTTTATGGGTCCATAATTTCCTAATTACCTTCTTGGAGGTTTCCTGGAAAGGATGTAATTTTGTGGTAATTATAGGGGAAATAGAGGCAGTGTTTAATTGGTGCACTTCCAGTTAAATAATTCCAATTATTTGCTAGTTTAACCTGTAAATGTTTCTACAGACAAGCCTTCAATTCAGCATACACGGACAATGAAGTTTCCAAAAATGAATTAATAATCGATTAATATTCATTTAGGTTTAAATGGAGCAGATTTTTCCTCTGGAAACGCTTGTAAACTCGTCATAACCGACTAAAGTCTATTAAGATAACTAGAACAACAGAACTTTGTCTCGTTTTCTCTCTTATTCTTTCCAAATTGTGTAGTTTTTTCCAGGAGACTTGCCAGGAGGTTGTTAGGAAATAATGGACCCTTAAAATAAAGTGTTATCAAGTTAATTCCAAACTAAATTCCAAGACAATTGTGGTGGTTTTTCTTATGTGGAGTAAAGCACAGTCCATTGAACATAAATTTGATTATATTATACAGAACTTCCCATAAGCACCAACTGCCAGCCAGACAGCTGACTACTCATTTATGTGCAGCCTGCTGCTTTATTATCTTAATTTTCTATTCTGACAAAGATGTTTTGATTAACAAGTTGCTGTTCACTGTGCGTGTATATTTTATAACCAGTAGCCTCCACTTTAAAACAATTCGAGCTTGATGAAGACTGTCTGTCTGTCTGTATCAGTTCCACCTCCCACATGCTCTGCATGAATGTGTGTGTGTGTGAGAGCTCAGCTGAGAGGTTGTGTCAGTCGTCTTCAAATATTTGACAAATATTAGCAAAATAAATGATGACAAAACACATGAAAGGATCACTGTCTATTCTAAAGTTGACACAGGTCGTTTTCACACTTCATCATACACTAAAATCAAGCTGTGCTTTCTCCTGCAGCTAAAGTGGTGGACTTGGACCCGTGCCTGACCAAGAAGCCCGTGGAGGACAGCGCCTGTCACCCCTACAACACCAGGGGCAGCATGTCTGAGGTCCAGTCCCTCAGCTCCTTCCAGTCAGAGTCCTGCGATGATAACGGTACGCTGCCACACGACTCTCTCCCTCTTTGTAGAAAAACTAACAAGACAGCATACCGCAGTTTGAATATTTAATAACATGTATGAGATGTCATTTTGCACTTGTGATGACTTGTTACTGCTTCTTTTCTTTTGTCTAATCAGCCTGCAGGGTTTTTGCGACAGTTACCTTTGTCTTGTAGAGCCTTGTTGATTTTGATGATGCTAACACTGTTTCTTTGCATGCTCTGAAAGAATGGTGGCTCTGGGGTCACGTGTTCTTTTCTCTTTCTTTTTGCTGCGGGGCTTCAGCTCCCATATGGATCAAATCAGTCCACAGATCCAGAACAAGGTTTTAAATAGGGGGGTCCAGCCTGTAAGTCCTCAATCACCACCGGTACAGACGGAAGCAATCACAACAACTTGTACTGTGTAATTCTCCCGGGATTATATCTGTTGTTTAAAAAAAAAAAAGCATTCTGACCCTGTTTTCTATTCTACCGGATCTCTCAGTTTACCTGTGTTCAAAAGGAGTTTGATGACTTACTCAGAAAGCAGTTATGTTCTGTTAGAAAATCACTCACGAGGTCATTGCATTTTTCTTTTTTTTATTTACAAGCATGCTTTTTCTTCTTTTTTTGTTTGTCTGTTTCTTTGTTCTTTTTTTTGCAAAATATAGCTACAAATGGATGTTTTAAGCAAACATCAAGGAACATATCACAAGGGTATAGACACATATGTTACGTTCTGACATTTCCTCTTCATATCATCTTTATTAATCCATTCCATTACCAAGGATACTAAAGGAGGAGGAGGCGCCATTACATCACTAAAGAACATTAGACGCTCGGCTTGGTATTACACTTTGGTCCCAGCTCTACTGAAGCCTGTGGGAGACGGACACTAGAACACTGTGTGGCCTTTGATGAAGCAAAGCCTCTAAAAAAAAATAACCAGTCCCTTCAGGATTTTGCTTGTTTTTTTGAGGATGGTCACAGCCTTAAATGCCTATTTGTAGGGCAGCTGTTCTAAAAAAATCTAAAAGCATGTTGTGATATTTTTAGGCATTTGCTATGAAAATGCTGGAGCAAGTGAAAACTGAAAAAAAAAAACAAACAAGGAAAGAAAGAAAAGACTTGTGCTTTATTTGTAGTAAATGAAGAAGCGCACTTGGGAGGTATTCCACAAAGAAGCAAAATCTTTGTTTCACCCTGCCCTCTGTCTCTATTACCTTATTTTCACATCATTTTACTCGGGACGCTCAGGACCAACCCAACAGACTGGTATTTGACATCCTGGCATTTCTCTGGTGCATTTACAAACAGTTTGGATAAATCCTACTAATTCTACCTTTGATTGTTGCAAACGCAACGTTGCAACTTTCCGGCCGGACTGAAACATTCAGACTGATTTTTTTATTTGTTTGTTCTCCAAATAGCATAACTGGCATTGCATCTTCCACAAGCTTCAGTAGAGACTCCAGTCTGCAGTGTAGCGTTCAGTAGTGATATAAGGTCCCTCCTTTCTCTGTTAGTTTCCTTGGTCATTACTGGGAAATCATGACGGGCATCGTGCTGCTCATAAGTCATCAAACCTTCATCTCTTCCCTCAAAAACAATCTGAAATTAAATTACAAATTGAATATTTCCTAAACAGGTCATATTTGTGTTTCCTCATTTCCTCAGTTTGTTGTCTAAACACACGCAGGCTTTTCTCTGTGTTTGGGGTTGGAAATGCTTTCTATCTCTGGGGAATTTCACTGATTCTTCCATCTGTACTGTCAATGGCACCCCGTAGCATCTCAGTATGTTGTTTTTGTGTGTTATCTTGCACAAACAAAACCAGTCGCCCCCCCCCCCCTCCTCTTCCTCTCTTCCTCATCACTATGTCGCCTTCCACCATCGTCTTGTGCCAGCCACGAACCCCCTCCACCGCCACCGCCACCCCCCACATTCTACCTGAAAATAAAAAAAAGTCTGTCCAACGACATCTGTGGGAAGTGTCGCTTGTGTTAGCATCGCTCCCACCACCATGAACTCCATATTTGCTTTGTTTTGTTATTTTCTTTTTCAATTTATAAAAGCATTTGTACTAATGCTGGATCTCTTCCACCCACTCTGCTCTCCTCTACCTCTCACAAGCCTCCATAGTGACAGTAATCCACCTTGTCAACTCTGTTGTTGACACGGTGGAAGGAGAAGGTACTCTTTTATTGCTTCCATCTGCCAGTATAGTTTTGTCCTTGGTGTTGGGATGTGAAGTGCAGGTTATAGAGCTGCCATTATCTTACACTGACAAATCTCAGCCAACCCTGACGTGCTCCTTTTTAGATTCAGCTGCTAATTAAAAAGATATGCAAATACTCGGTTAAAGAGGGGCAGTATTGATCTCTGCCAACTTTTGATTTACACACCTCAAAAAGTCTGTTTAAGAAAATGGCAAACCTGTTGTTCATGAATTAGCCTGTCACTCTTTTATCATCATTTCAGTGTTTCATTGTCTTCATTTCATTTGTGTTCTTAGAGGATTGTTCTCTCCTCTCAGGTTTTAACTTGTTCTTTCTCTCTTTCTCCTCCTTCTCGCTTCATATAAAGAGTCTTTTTTGGCTCATGATCTCAAGAACCCAAGAGGTGACTTTTTACGTCTTTGTTTGCCTGCTGTTCACTGGTGTTCCCCCCCCCCTGAACCCACCCCCCTAACTCTTAACCACTAACCCCGGAGACCGGAGTGTTAAAACCTCCTCTGTGAGGCCGAGCTGGTGTGACACTGAGCACTTTCTGCACCAGTGGCCTCATGAGGTGTTATGTCTTCCTCTGTAAGATTATTTATAATCCCAAAACATTCCCATGCATGACTTTGATCCTGTGACAACATGAAAGGAAATGTTATTCCGACCATTTAATGATCAAATGTTATTCAGTAACTAACTGGAAATTTAACTGACTGGATGCAAGTTTGTGTTTGTGTGTTTATAATAATACATTTAAGGGTGTTCAAAATACTGGAAACCCTGAAATTTAGTCTTTGTTAAAATGGTTTAGGTTGATTTTTTTTAAAAATATGATCTGTTTGGTGAAGTGGTGTTGGGAAGGACGGGTCTGCCTTCAAGTCACAGTGAAACTGAAGTTAGAGCGTCTTTATTCTGTGTAATTTGACATATTAACTTGTCAAACAGATTATGTTGACAAGGTACAATTGCTAAAGGAATCAGATCCTGTAGATTTGATTGGATTGCTCGGAAGTGGGCGTGGCAAACACACAACACTGCCAACTGATATTCAGACACACAGCTGTGACCCATGAGATCACTCTGCTAGCGACTATAACCAATGTTGTCAAGTCAGATTTTACAGGGTTTCTATGGATCCTTAAAAAGTCTAAAATTCATTCATTTAAATTTTAGTCCCTAATTTTTTTAGTCCTTAAAAATTGATCAGATGGTTAAATGAACATTTCTCTAACAAAGTTACATTAACTTCAGTCTCACTTTTAAAAGGTTTTTCGGGAAATATTTGTATAAATTACATTTTATCAACTACAGCATGATAATGAAACCAACATGGCACCAGTGACCTCTAATACAAAATATGTGACCAGGTCCAAATTTATCAGAACAAGTTATAATGATCATAATATTCTAAGTTAAATTGTTTCTGTTAACGTTCCTTTCATGGGTATATGGGTAAGTGCAGGTTTAGTATGGATGGTAATAGGTCTTTAATTGCATTCATAATTCAATTCATATATTCATAAAGTTCATAAAAAGTCTTACGTTTAAGTTGTAGAAACTTGCAGAAACCCTGTTTTATATGTTAGGTGGCGTTTACATGTTACCTCAAGTCACATTTAATTGGAAAAATTCATTTATATGCTGATGACGATTGATCAAAAAATATTTACATGTTTTATACAAGGAAAAAAGAGGGATTGTTTTAAAAAAATATTTTTTGTTTTCACATTTTTGGCATTTAATAAGAGAAAACTAAAGCAAATAACACATTCAGGCAGTGATAAATCTTGTATTTTCTATTTCATTGTGTCTGTGAACGTGTCTGCCGTGTGTTAAAAAGTTGCCCTCACAAAGTGTCATTAAGTGTTTATTAATGAAAACTCATTGTGTTGGTGTGACGTTGTATTGTGTAACTGTTGCATGGTGTGGGTTTTTAATCTTAACATGACGGCGATTGGTGGATTTTAACGATTGACCCTTCCAGAGTCCCACCTCTTCTTGCTCTGTGCTCCAGTCACAGTTGAACAAGCTTAGTACGTCAGTTAACTGTCTCCTTTTCCTGTAATATCAAAATATACAGTCACATCTTAAGGTAGCTAATGTTAGCAAAACTCTAGTCGACTAGCTAGTTAATAATTGATGTAGATTATCTACCTGGTTAGCTAGCATTTCGCTAACATTGATACCGAGGTTAAGATGTGAATTTAACTTTAAATTTTGGTTTTCTAATACAGGAAACAGGAAAGGAGAAAGTTGACTGAGGTACCAAGGTCGCTCAACCATTGGAGCATAGAACGAAAATGGGCGGGGCTTAGGAAGGGTCAGCTGTTCTGACTGTGATGCATTTATCTAATAACTGTGTTTGTGCTCTGGGCTTTTCAAACAGGATATCACTGGGACACATCTGATTGGATGCCAAGTGTTCAACTTCCTGGAATCCAGGAGTTTCCACAGTATGAGGTTGTGGAGTCGCCCGCCCCTCTGTACAGTGACCCGAGTGCCATCGACACCGACTACTATCCCGGCGGCTTCGACATTGAGAGCGACTTCCCTCCGCCGCCGGAGGACTTCCCTGCAAACGACGACCTGCCGCCGCCACCTTTGCCAGAGTACGGCGACCGCTGCGACACGCTGCGGCCCCTGGGCAGAGATTTGGACCCGGCTGTGACAGGTCCGGGCGGCTCGCCTGGGGTCCGCCAGCGCCCGGCCCTGCCCCAGCTCTACAGCCTTAACCAGTACCTGCCACAGCACTCCTACGCAAGCGACACAGGCGACACCGAGGGCCAAGGCGCCACTTCCACCTCAGCCACCACCACCCCGGCTTCCACCTTGGGCACCAGCGGCTACAGAGGGGGCTACCCTTTAGGTTGTAGTCGGGACTTTGACTCCTCAGCACTGGACAACATGTCCATGTCTCTGTACACGTCCACAGCCTCGTGCTCGGACATGTCGGCGTGCTGCGAGGAGTCCGAGGTGATGATAAGCGACTACGAGAGCGGCGACGAGGGCCACTTTGAGCGTCTGGTCATCCCGGGGCTGGACTCCCAACAGCACACTGAAGTCTGACACTGGATCCAAACAAAAGTGCCTGAACCCACAGCTACACCTTATGTTAGCCCTTCACACACCACCCACACCACACACGCACAGGATGTGTACACACAACACACACACACACACACACACACACACACACACACACACACACACACACACACAGGATGAATTGAGTCAAACACCGGGGTTGTTGAGACTGGTTGTGAAGGCCAATCGGCTGAGAAGATCTCTTGAAGCTATGGGTGAGACTCTGTAGCGTCTTAACATCTGCTCAGTCCAACTCCCGCCCCCACGAGTTGGCAGTGCCATTGCTTTAACTGTCATCATACACAGGAAGTGGATTGTCTGAAGGATCAACATTTCAATGTAAAACAGGAAAAGCATCATGAAAAAAAAAAAAGAATATTTCACCACAATATCTTTGTTTCTATAAATAAAACCAAGCAAAATGTTTTTATACAAGTCCTCATTTTCAATGTAAATTTAACTGTACAGTTTTGATTTCAAAGTTTACTAGGTTTTGTAGATATTCTATGCTTTTATTTTCAACAAAAAAGAGTTCAATGGTGTGACATTATCAGCCTTACTGTGCTAACATTCACAAAAAAAAAAAGAAGAAACATTAAAAAAAAGAGAAGAAAAGAGCGTGGCGTTTCCAAAACACAGTGTACTCGTAAAGTTTATTGTCTCCTGCTCATTTCAAAAAGGGTCTTCAATGAACGACTGCATATTCTTGTGTTGTTTTTTTTATTTGTTTGTTTGTAAATTTTGACTTTGGAACCTCTTTATTTTTCCACCAAGAAAATGGGACCCAATATATTTATAGTGCAGAGTTATCCATGGACACGTGACTTTTTCAGGTGTCTGTGTGTGTGTGAGCAATGCTATGGTCTTGTTAAGGTTTTTATTGAATACTGCCACAAGCTCACGCTTTCCTACTGGCAATAAATTATTCCTAAAAAATATCTGCTGTCTGCGTGCAGTTATTTCTGAAGTAGATTTATGAATAGAACCAAAGCAATAAGTAGTAATGTGGTTACTGCTTGTGCAATAACGTGTTTGAAACAAACAAACTTTTTAAAAGGTCAGTTTGTCGGGAAGCTGCTGCTGCCACACCAGAAAAACATCATGAAACATTTCATGTTATAATGTGGTACCTTATTTTTATAACATTTTAGATTATACGTGACAACCTATATTGTTATAATGTTATAACTTATATTGTTAGAATGTCATATAATAATAAGTAATCACATTATAACAAACTTTTCATGTTATAATTTGATACTGTGCCACTGGATTTCTTTTTCATTACAATTAATCTGTTGCAACTATTTTGATAATCGAATCATTATTTTGGTAGTTTTTTAAGTTAAAATGTTTAAAATTCATTGGCTCTAACTTCTAAATTTGTTGATAATTTGTTGGTTTTCTTGGTCTTATATGATAACAAGTCAACAACCATGAGGAGTTTTGGAGTTTTTGTTATACAAAATGTTGATAAATAAATAGATTTAACAACTTTTAGCGGTTTTGGACTCTCGACTGTAGAAAGTGTTCATACGTCGACATTTAAACTTGTCATCTTGTGCTTTTGGTAATTATGATGGCCATTTTTCTCTTTTACAGACCAATAATTAGAATATCTGATATCTTACTGACAGTTAATCAACCGAATATCATCAAACGAATCAGTGATGAAATACATTTGAGGATGTCATCTTGAGCTTAGAGAAATAATTTTCACTCTTTTCTGATATTTTATGAAGCAAACAATTAAATTGATTAAGCAACAATGAAAATAATCAGTTTTAGCTCTTATCTGAATCTTATACACAGTAACATAATTATATCTGTCAGAGCAACTAAACTGTTTCAACTCATAAAACTTTATTTTTAAAGGTTTTCATAGATCAAATGTGTCTGTGCGGCTGAACTTTTGGGCCAAAGTGTATGAAATGTTACAGAAGACATCTTGAATATTTTGTTTTGGATGGAGTCTTGGTTTTGAATATTTCACTCAGTGTAAACGTCTTCAAGCCCCAATGAAGAGAGACAGAATGTGTGAAAGCAGATGATTTGAAAAACGTCAAAGCTTCAGCACATCGGAGGAAACTGCATCTATTTGAGTTAAAATCATGAACTCTCCATCACATCTTGTTTGAGGCCTCGTCGCAGTCTGACAGCGCCGCGTCACCTCCCTCCTCTGCCTCCCCGCGGCTGCTTGTATCAATAAACCCCGGTCGTCTCACACGAGGTTGATAAACTAACATGACCCCGATACCTCGAGGCCCGGCCCGCCGCCGCAGTCGCTGTGAGCTCTGTGTGTTTTGGCTCCGCGCTCTGCGCTGACCTGGTCACGGCTCCACACAGGACCGACTGTTCCTCCTCCCGGGCCCGGCGCTGGTGTGACGGTGACCTTCTGACCTTTCAGTCGGGACAGCGGAGTCACTCCACATCTGCTGTTACAGGCCGGCTGCTGTCAGGACATGTCCCTCCTCAGTCTCTCTAATGAATCATATCGTGTCACCAACATGTCCGACTGTCTGCAGGATAGTGATGCCTTCTGTCCCACAGAGGGACGCGGAGTCTGTCAGCGCTGGGTGCACACTGAATAAAACATCAGTACCACTTTATTATGACACATACTAGACAAAGGCTTTCTAAATAACTCCTGGCATTTTATAAAGGTTATTTATTAATGCTGAAATGACTGGTTACAACTAGAACAATTTTTGAGTTGTGACATGTATTTAGACATTTCGTTGTCCAACATAACTTCTTTAAATCAGGAAGATCTCTCAAAGGAACTAAGAAGAACTTTTATGTGATTTTACTCCAACAACAAACTAAAAAGCTGATCTGCTGTTCTGTTTTTTTGTGATGACACAACAGCATTTTATAGTGCAGAGCTTCAAATACTGAAAGACAAACTGTAAACCTGAGGGATTACTGTTTGTATCTGTAACCAGGGTTTGAAGTAACGAATTACAAATACTCAAATTACTCCAGTTAAGTAGTTTTTTGGGGTACGTGCACTTTTGTGAGTAGATTTTCAAATCTGTACTTTTACTTTTACAAGATGTAATTTGCTTAGTTACTTTAAAGTCATGAATTAATTTCTAATAATCTGCCGAGACTGTATTAATAAATTTAAAGGCTTACATAGTTAAACATTTTTGGAAATATGCTGATATGATTATGAACATATTAAGTATAATGAAAATGCAACAGAACATAAAGAGAAAGGACCCACCACAAAAAGAACAGAAATTAGGCCGTCGTAGAGCCAACGCTGCACTCAGCATCTCCTCCATACTCCGCCTCAGAAAAAAAGAAATCTGACCTACATCAAACAAAAAGCGATAACTGGACTGCCAGTGGTCTGCAGCCCAAACCAAAATAACAAAACCCAACAATTTAAAACGTGCTGAGGAAAGAGGAAGAAAGAAACTCCTCACAACCCGTCCAGGTGTGTGTGTCCGCTGCCTGAGTGTTCATTGATCCCAGCTGCTGCAAACGAGGCAGGCAGAGAGGACGAGACAAAGAAACACATCACAAGAGGTGTGTAACAACACGAAACATTTACCAAAAACAAAAGCTACATAAATCCATACATCTTAAGAAAGTGGTACTGAGTTGGAGGGTCATGCTGTAGATGAAATCACGTGGTAATTTTGACCAAACCACAAAACAAGTATTTAGATCTGTGAACTGAAAAGCCTCCCCTGTATTTTGTCTGTGGAGCTGAAACCAAAGTCATGTGTTTCTGATGCTGAATACCCAAAGATAAAAAGGAAGGACACACAGATCTTCAGGACAGAGACTGATCATAAATTCACCAATTTATTCTGGCCTTGTCACCAAACATGGTAACATTTTAGCCCAGCAGCCTTCATTTTTCAGCTTTGTCCTGAGGATCTGCATGTGTTCTACCTTTTTACCTTTGGATATTCAATGTTCAAGAAAAAAATTGTTTCTTTTTTGTTAAATTTTAAAATCAGAACACTTTTGTTTTTCCTCCCACGTTTGGAAGCACATGTTAACACATCACGGCTGCACAAAAAGGCACCCATTATTTAAGTCTCATTGACAATAAAAGTCACATCAGTTAAGTCTGACGAGAAAAGAAAATGTGTTCAGCAATTCTTGAAGTGCTTTCACAGAAGTCGTGTCATCACGCTGCGCTGCTCCTCTGAGCATCAGAGCGCGGACGACGCTCCTCCGTTTAAAAACTATTAGCTCTATCTGTGCATTTCCCCTCGACTTCTCTGCATTTTCCACCCTAAAAGGAGGCTGTTGCTGACACTGATTAGTGGACAATTATTTCCCAGTTGTGTTGCAGAATTAAAAACAAATTAAAAAAACAGAAACAGGAACAACGCTCAGGTTCCTCATGTGGAGTGAAACAGCTCCACAGTCTGTGGGGTATAATGGGGAGAAACGTATATTCCAAACTCTAGAAGCGGTTGGTAATCGAACCACTTTGCAGCCACTCATGTGCTGCTTAATCTCATGCTTGGTGGATCCAATTAACTCTGGAAATGGCACCAGGTGTTTTTCCATTACATAAATTAAGATTTTTGTACCTAATAATGCATTATTCATATTATGGAATCATGAATGCAGCTCTGTGGGAAAGGAGGTGTTCTGCTTCAGGGGTTGGGGTTATTATAACGCGCGCACCCGGGATTCTGTGAGTCTGTAACGCCGCACGACGGCCACAAGATGGCTGCATATGACTGCTCTCAGAAGCTGAAGGAGGACAGGACGTCCAGAACAACCCAGCGAGAGACGGGTTCAGTCTCATCAAATTCTTTCACTCGGAGGATCCTTCTGGCTGAATGAAGGAACACAAATCAGCCGAAACAACCGATTCATGGATCAGTTGGTATGAAAACCTGCAGTGACTGATTATGTGATGTAAACCCTGCATTTTTTCGCCCAAACTGCTCCGTCTACCCCTGATAACACCCTCCTCTGCCCCTTTCAGCCAAAGCTGCATTTGTAAAATAAAAAAACAGGTCCCTATACGTTACACAGGAATTCTGTGTTAACGACTAAACTTAAAGTAAAAGTTTTATTCATTCAAATTAATTCAACTTAAAATTTATTTTCAGAGCACTTCAGAACTTAAAAGCATGACTTCTTCTAACTTGAAGTCACTTAAATTAAGTGCCTAAAGAAACAAGATCAGCATATTAGCAGACTTCCCAGCATTAATTGCTGTAGATTTTCTCTTTTATAGTTTGAAGAAAACTCAGTTTCTTACAGGATGATTAACTTTTCAATGAGAAAATGTAACAGGAAATCAAATTTCTTTGTAATGTTTGTCAGTGTGACTGAACAGTTGTTGGTTCAACTTAACATCTTGAGTTTATTGAACATGTTGTCTCAAGTACAACTTAAGTAATATCATTTATTGTTGTGGATCATAACAAAATTCACTCCCAACTTGTCTTTTCAAATTCTGGTATTTTAAAAGTTTAAGGCAGTCTGGACATTAAACTTTTTTTGTTGAGTTTGGAAGCCTCTGTGGACAAAATGTGCTGTATTTCCACCGCCATAAACACAAAATATTATGTCAAAGGTGTATTAATTATTTAACATACATTTATTATATTTATTATAATTCAAATGTGCACAACTCACTGTAACTTTAGCCTGGGAAAATGTAAAGACAAGCTCAATGAGAGTCTGACCCGTCAGCAGGCATTAAGAATAACTATATAGTAATAGACAGTTTTCTCACTGATGCTCTTGTTTGCTCATGTAGGTCGTACAGAGACACTGATTTTAAATTGAGGAAGTTTTTTACAGTGTCTGTCATTCACATACTTTGTAAAAAGAAAATGTCCTCACAGAAACTGAAACAGTCAGTTTAATCCAGAGTTTTTGACAACAAGATTAGTTTTCCATCAATCACACCTCAGGCGATGATGTGCTGTTTGCACAGACTGTGTGCACAAGACTGTTAATAAATGCAAGTTGGGGTTCCTCGTACAATATGCAAATATATAATACATCAAATATCAAGTTGGATCAAGCAGAAGTGTCTGAGAGAAACAGAGGCGTCTGAGGGTGGAGGAAGACGATTAACAAGAGTCGATCGTGTTGTTCAAACGCGGTCGTGAATGTCTGCCCAGTCATTCATGAGGAATATGTTCACAGCTGCACTCGCACACAGAAATAGGAGGAATGTGGTGCAAAAAGAAGAAGAGTGAAATTTATTCAGCAGTTTCTCACACAATGACCAGATCACTGTGAGTGTGAAGTACTCCTCTGACTGTGAGAACAGTTGTCCTCTGTGTGAGTTTTGTCAAATCTGAGAAAATAACAAACACGATGCCACGGTGATATCATGAGAGGCCGTCAGCTTGGAGAACAGCGTTATCAGTTTAGCCATTTCAGATGAGGCGACTCTTCACACCCCTTTAGCACAGTTTCTAGTTTTGAGTTCTAGTTGCTAATCTTTCTTAGTGAACTGACTGCGGTCAGTGAGTTGGAAAGAGCAGCAGCACATTAATTAACATTGTTGATGCCATCAGCGATCAGCGATCGTCAGCAAAGAATGAGCTGCTAATGTGTCGACCAGAGCTCCTAATGACCAAACACTAATCCTCATCGTGAGCTTGAGGGACTCCTTCATTTTTGCTCTCAGTGAAATAACTTTACCATTTACTTCACCTGGATTTTATCTGTCACTTGATTTACCTGTAATAGTTTGCTATCTTTGTAAAGATGTCCTGTCTTCGCCAGGCCAGATTCTAATCTCGAGAGACTTCCCGCTTAAATAAAGGTTAGAAAAAATAAAATACTCTTATTTACACTTTATTTAGTGCTCTGAAATCTAAACACCATAAAAGTAATAATCATAGTAACTGCAGCTAATGAGAAATTCAGTTGCATTAGATTTTGAGTAAATCTGTTCAGTCTTTTAATCTTATAATATTAGATTGATGTGCAGATATCTGGGTGATGATGTCATGCAGTTGCAGAACAATCAAAACCATTTGATGATGAATTTCTATGGGAAATATTCTTTCTATAAGAGCACTTTGCCCTTGTGCTATGCATATTCTGATGTCTGATGCCAATTTAATATCATTAAAAAATAACCCTGTTTTGCTTTTTATATATTAGGAGCCAGTCAGACAAAATAAAAAATCTGTCGTTATACAGGAAAAAAAAAAAAAAAAGAAATAGGTGTTGATGTTAGTCTGTCTCAATCAAAGTGGACAAACCTGACATACAACTATTGAATCTCCAGGTAACGTAATTCTGACATCACTTTTTCTGTCAGTAAGACACTTTATTTTTCTGTTCTGGTTGTCTGTGCAACGTGATGTTATTGTAAACTGTATCACTGTGGCGAAATCACTGTGATAGCTGTTCGTGCTTCTTTCACGACAAGCCGAGAGAATTTAAAAACAGCTTTTTACAAGGGTCATCATTAAAAGGTAGATGACCATCATATTTTTTCACAGTAAAAAGTTTAGTTACAACGTCACTAAGACTATTTTGTGATTCACTTTGATCTGCAGGCTCAGTCGGCACATGAAAATGACTCACTTTACAATAAAAATAGTTAGAAACATTGTGAGCAACACATTTTTTTATAGAAAGCCTGTGTCACAAACTGGAGGTGTTAAGTTTTAAAAAAGTGTGCATTTACTGGACAGGGAGAGGCTAATAATATATTACTGGGAGATGTAGGATTCAGTATTTTGGGAGTTTTACGCTTAAAGTGGAAATAGCTAACTTTTCTGCTTTGATTTGTCATTATGAAGTGACTGTACAGTACGGTGTACTGGCTGTAGAATAATGACACCATCCACATTTAGACTGGTTCCCTATAAGCTTTGCTTTCATCTGTCTGCCACAGGGTAGGATTTTTTTTTCCCAGGAAAATTTCCATTATAGACTAAATTAATGAACAGATTCATGCTTCTCTCTTAATGTTATCGTCTAACTTTAGTCCTCTTCCACCCTGACACCCCTGTTGGTTTGAGTAATAATATGAGGTAGAGTCAGAAGAATTTGTGTGGACTGTTTCTAAATGCATCAGGACATCAAACGCTAACAGTTTGGGTTGGTGGAATGTCCGGAAAACCATAAGAAAAAAATAAGGAAATACAGGCAGAGAGCAGGGTCTCTGCAGATACAGCCAACAACGAGTCTATACGTGTTTTTATTTTTGTTGTTTTGGAAAATGTTGCAGTTTATAACTTTAAACTATGTATGCCCACCATCATAATAGCTTATGCCTGTTTCCAAATTCAGTATAAAATCGGGACAATTTCAACGAACCTCTTCAGGCTTCTTTCTTCCCTCTAATCTCTTAAATGGTGTTGGTCGGTAACGTGTCAGAGTGTCCATCTGTCAGATTGTGTTTCTTATAGTGGTGCCCTCTGCAGTTGAAGTGTATAGGTTAAGGTTATAAGACATAAAAGTGTATGTTATGGGGGAACACATACTGGTGGGGAAACAGATTTCAACACAACACCTGCTGTCAGCAGGACAACAGTAATACCACTTGGAAACACTAGGGGGCTGAAGACTTGTCTGTTTCCACTTTAAGGTCAGGATATCTCATCCTTTGCTGCTGTTGATTATTTACCCCACTAGACCCCAGAGAGCCCCAGAGGACCCATTTTATATTTCACTATAGCGCCCAGGAACGCCCGTTAGTTTAGGATCATCTCCGGTGTATTAAAACAGAAAAAAGTCCAGAGCTTTGTGTTGTAGATACTTTAATTTGATGAGTCGAGACATTGTGAGGTTTTTTTTTTGTTCAAAATCACATCAAATAATCAGCATCAGTAAACAGCAGGATGTACTTGGCTCTAGCTGCCTGAGATGGAAGCTTTTTTCTAGGGTGAAGTGCAACTAAGAGTTGGCATGGACGACTGACCAGGTCTCAACTTTTCAACATATAAATTCAGCGATTTCTCTCTCATAAGTTTATTTGTTCTTATAACACTATTGTGTGGGGTTTAGTACTTAGTGTTTAGTGCTACTTGTTGTTTTGTCCAGTGTTGAATCAAACTTGGTCTAAAAAGCTACAAATTCCACATATTTGGTATCAAATTAAAGGCGAAATTGTGTTTTTTCCCCAAAGAAAACCACATGTACTTGTCAGTTTCTTTCTGTTTTTGAGATAGAGCTGATTGTTTGGGTTGAGTAGGAAAATTCTCATGTAAGTGAGGATTATCAGTGAACTGTGCTTGCATTCTAAAATTCTGTTTAAACACATAAAAAACAGTGTAAAAACATAAAAAAAAAAACAACCCAAACATTACTAATAACAATCTCAAACACGACATAAATACGAACCCATAAAAGATGAAATGTACCTTCAGTCTGGGGAAAATAAGCTCTTCAGTTCAACTCTCCAGGGGTTGAGAATCCGCAAATTAAACAAAGAAAAACAAAAACAGAACTTATTGTCTGGCTCCATTCATGTTGAATCAGCTACTGTATTGTTATTGTGTTTGTGCATAATCATGTGCTGTGAGAAAACACGTGTATGTGCGTGAGAGAGCGAGACACACACACGCAGAGACCACTGACCCCAATAATCCTCTTTCTACCGGCATACACATCTCTTTCCTGGGTGGAGCTCCGCTGTTGTCATGGCAACGGGCCAAGTGGTGGTGGAGGAGGAGGAGGAGGAGGAGGAGGATGGGAGGACGGGGATGGTGGGGGGAAGAGCAACAGCAGATAAAAGCAAACACTCTTGTTTCTCTGTGGGATGTAGTGATGACCAGTGAAGCAGCAGAGACATGCCGGGGCTGTGTCGAGAACGCACTCATTACATTACTTCTGTCTCCTCTCCTTCATTTTGCTGACAGCTCTCTCAAATGAGAGACACGAGCAGGAGTGTGTGTGCATATGTGTGTGTGTGTGTGCGCGCGCTGGGGTGGGGGGGTCCTCTCGGCACCCTCCTGTCCTCATCACGGGTGAATCTGCCCTTTTCCCTCCCCCACGCACAGCACTTCTCTCCCACTCTCCTCTTTCGTCTTTCACCCTTCCCCTTTTCATCCCCTCCTTCCCCCACAAAACTCATAACGGACTCTCTCCAACCTGTTTCTCTGATTGCCGTGATGGAACCATACAGAACGCCGTGCGTCTCGCCTCCATCTCTCTCTGTCTTTGCAATTTTCTACCTTTTATTAAACCAACGAAGTGCAGAACCTTCTTTGGAGGTATTTTTAGGAAGACAGCACCTTCATTTGTCTTCATTCTGCTCTCTGTCAGTTCGATTCACTTTAAATTCAAAAGATGCCTAATTGGCATAAAATGCAAAAAAAAAAAAAAAAAGTACTTCTGTCTCAACTCTTACCTCTGACGTTCTTCTGAAGACTAAAGAAGAAAATGGCAATATGGCATAAAGCAGGCGTTCTTTAGGACCATTTTAGTAAAAGTAAACCCTTGTAGCAGTGGTATGCTTTCCTAAAAGCATGAGAGTCAAAACAAAACACAGTATCCCCTGCAGATATGTCTTTCTGCCTCTCAGATGCCTGTTCATTACTTGTCTTGGAGTGAGTTACATGTTCTATGCTTGCTCCACTGCCGCTGAAATTACTGATTTATAAACAGGCTTCAATTATCCATTAGATAAAAGTCTCATTGCTCTGGATGCTTATAAAAGCACAGCAGGGAAAACAGTGAATCTGGGGCTCCAACAAGGGATAGAAACTCAGCAACTGATTTTCAGGAAGAAGGACTTTGGTGTGCGTGATTGCACTCAAATCACTTTTGTTAAGAAATCAGTATGTGCATTTATATGGGCAAAACTGTAATTACCAAAAGGAAGAAATCTAAGCTTTATTTAAGCTTTGTTCCCCAGAAGATGTTATGTGATCTTCATTAGAAAACTTTTTTTGGTCTACCAGCTGATATATTGCCATCTTTTTAAACATTTGTCAGAGTATAGAGAACACACCACCATATGCATTACATTACAAAAAGTTACAGAAATTTAACTTTTTTGCAGTCAGAATGGCAAAGATAGATAACAACATGGCCATCCAGCAGTCAGCTGTTTAAACAACATGAAATGGATCACTGCCATGAATCTTTGCATAGTATCACAATATCATATGTTTTTGAGAATCAATGCTGTATCACAAAACATAATATCACAAGATTCAATTACTGATATTTTCTTGCACCCCTAGTTTACACCCAAAGTACAGTGTAAAGACCTGCAAAGATTAATGATGGCTGTTCTTGACTCTCGCCAGGCCGTCTGTTGTTGGTGTGTCGAAACTCAATGAACAAAAACAAACTGGTTTGTATCTGGAGATTTTTAAAAATGGTGGCCGAAATAGTAATCAGTCAAAGATCAGAAATCTTCACGGCTGCAGGCCCCACCCCAAAAGCTCCTATGCTTTTGGAAAGTACTACCCCCCAAGCAGGGACTTTTATTGGGGGTGCAAAATAATTCCCCCAGTACTTAATTTTGAAGTGGAAATGCATTTCCTTCAAAGGTCCTAGTCCCTGGGGAAAGTTCCTGCTGTGGCAACCTGGCCACACCCCCTTGTGTGGAAAGCTCACTTTCATAAAACAGGAGAAACAGGAAAATGCAGAAAAGCTGCTGTGCAGCAGGCTGTGAAACAAATACACACACAGATCCATCATGATCTCTGGCTCTACAATCTTCCTGGAAAGGAAAGGATCCCAAAAGGAGAAAAGTAAGAATTTATGAGCCTCCAGAGAACAATAATTGTTAATACTGATGGAGAGCTAACGTTAGCTTGTGTGTGAAGCTGCTGGAGTTCAGTCATAATATTACAGTACAGCAGTGTTAGACTGTCATAAATCTCAGCCTAGCTTAGATCAACAGTTGTCTACTGACAGGCTTTGTTATTTACAGACAACGTTAAGCCAAACAATACTTGGCAATTCAGTATTATTAGTGTCTGGCCACTGTGATCCACTTGAAAGGTGAAAGACTGATGGGACATGACGGCTGACTGATTCACCTTAATTTATGAAGAGGTCACAAATGCTCCGGTTCAGGTCACAGAACAGTTATTAGACAGCTGTTTAAAACAAAGGTTTGTTTAACTTGACATGAATTCATACAAATTTGCCAAAATTGTAATTAAAAATTCGTCAAATTGCATTGTTAAATGTGGGAATGTTTTTCTATCCCCCAAAAGGGGGCGCAGCCTGACCTTATGGCATAGCCGTTTGTGCCGTGTCTGATGTGTAACTCTTCATGGAGTGGCGCGGTGGTGTCGTGGTTAGCATTGTTGCCCAACAGCAAGATGGTTAGAGCCTGCTTGCTGCTGGTCAGTGACTGTGTGGATTTTTTCTTACTGTGGTGACAAAGCAACATATTCCCACAGGATGGCAGTTTACTGTGACTGCCTAAAAAATTACACATTTATTGACGTATAGTGTCATATGCATGACGTAGCTCCTTTAAGTAATAGGGCAGTGTGAGCGGAGCACAGAGAGCGAGCAGCAGACTTACAGTGTTGCTCATAGCGGAGCAGAAACTTAACTTGTTTCCCAACTGCTGGAAAAGGGACGGGGTTAGCCCTGAAGTAAGCTGAGCAGGATAAGGCTAACATTATGCTAACTCCAAATCTAGCATTGTATCTCTACAACATCAGCTCCAGTATAATCGTTTCCCTTTCAGAAGTTTTGTAATCCAGCAATTTGCAATACAGCATCTGTTTTGGAGTGAAATAAATCTGTAATGATGAATACAACATTGAATGTCTTCATTTTCATGCTCCATCCATTATTCCAGAGGTGTTCATGACTTGTGTATGACAGCAGTAATACACAGATGTATTAATAGATCATTGTGCCGATGTCAAATGCATTGTGAGATTGACCCTTCAAAGTAAAATTTGTGGGGCAATGAGCTCAACCCTGCAACCTCAGGACTGCAGCAATGCGATAGTTATCGTCACAGCCCTAACTGGCTGGCTCGGGCCTTTCTACATGGAGTTTGCGTGTTCTGCCTGTGCCTGCACTGGTTTCCTCCAGATGCTCCGGCTTCCTCCCACAGTCCAAAGACATGCAGGTTAGGTTATCTGGCAACTCTAAAATAGCCTGTAGGTGTGCATGTGAGTGTGAATGGCTGTCTGCCTCTATGTGTCAGCTCTGTGATTGACTGGCGACCTGTCCAGGCTGTACCACGCCTCTTGCCCAGTGTCAGCTGGGATTGGCTCCAACTAGCTAATGGAATGGATATCTTCAGCATGTATCTAATTATTAATATATTAGGAGGCAATAAACATGTCCTCCACTAAGCACTCAAAGAGAGAGAGAGAGAGAGAGAGAGAGAGAGAGAGAGAGAGAGAGAGAGAGAGAGAGAGAGAGAGAGGGAGCAGTTGGAGATGGTGTTGATTTGGATGTTAATGCTGAGGCAAATACTGCCAAACTCACACTTAAATGTCTTAAAACTATATGTAACATTTCTGCATGTATACATGTAATGAATAAAAAGCAACTAGCTGCAATAACCTCCATAAAATCACGTGATATATCGGATAAATCACAGAGAGGGGAAGGAAATCATGTGATTAAATGTAACATGAATAAAGCTTTAATATGTTACCTTATCTGTAGTGGTTGACAACAACTCCCATGATCCAACGCTACTTCTCAGTGTCATCACATTATGTCTTTTGGTATTGTTTTGATGTGAGAGAGACCCTTAGTGGCAAAACTTACACGTTGTGCATGTGACAAAACAAAACAAAGAAAAGTTTTGTTGCAGCCTGCAATGATTCCAAGTTAAAGTTGATATGTTATGTTCATAAAAGCCTATTTTTCTCCAACAATTAGCTTTTAATTGCATAAAAGCCTATATTTAATGCACATTTCTTTTCCCATGACAACCTTATTTGCGGGTCTTATAAATCCCATATGTGCTGTGATTACACCTGTAAAGCATTTGTACTACAAAACTGACAGTTGCAAATAGAGTGACCTCAGTAAATCAAACGTAAGACATAATCAACGTCTGTTAACGTGTCTCCACTATTATTTGCATGATCTTCACTTAAATACATGTACAATGACATGCAAAATGCGACTCCAACCTGGTGCGTCTGCTTGATGAATACAGCCCATGTGTTTGGGGCAGAATGTGTCACAGCTGTGCCTGAAAAACAGGCGTAAAAAGTGAATGTGGCCCTGGGTGAGCAGGAGCTATCAATGGCTCAGTATAGACAGACACTAATAGAAGGAAACCTCTGGCGAGAATCAGTGATAGCATTAGCAAGCTGGCTTAACTAGCACTTTCTGAGTGGAACACGAGCCTGACAGCATGATTGGTCCTCCTAAATGTTGTAGAGCAGCAGATGCTTTAAGTCACAAACAGTACGTGATGAACGCCATGGGGGCTTGTGAGAAAACACACGTGTTGTATTAAAGTTCGTAGCTTACGGGGCTATGACGTGCTCCCCTCGGTAGGAAGTGAGCTGTCGATGACTCAGCAGATGTTGAAATAACGTGAATGAAAAGTGATGCCAAATGAGAATTAATGCGAAGCCTACAGACCCTAATACTCTTTCAATGGCTGCCATGAGAACCGCCCACCCAGAGGCCTGAAGCTTAGATGTCATTTCCATAAATATGTCCAAAAAAGGTTTTGTCTTTTGAAAAATTAAAAAAACAACAACTGCAGTCTCATTACAGTTCATTTACACAAAAAGGGAGAAGGTAAAAAAAAAACTGGGTAGAGTTTAAATAGTTTAAATTGAAATTGTTTATTTAATACTGTTTGCAACATATTAATTTGAAATAACAGGAGCATCTCTCCACAGTATTCATGACTCAAGCATGTGTAAAGACTCACACAATTCTTTACACACCCTGACTCCCTAATGGGTGAAGCAGGGTTTAATTTAAACAATTAACATTCAACTGTAAACCGTAAAATAGTCAGAGTCATTTCCAGTAAGATAAAGAGTAATACTTCCCTGTTGATGTTGAATCATGTTCAAGTTCACGCAGTTCTAATTAAGTAGCTCTAAAGCTTCTTTTATCATGAAACAAAACAGAAATTACTGAAAAGCAACGAATGACAAAAATCCAGTCTTTCCTTTCATCCTGCCTTCTCTCATTCCTCATTTAGTGTTTAATATGATTGCCATACTGTCCCAGTAACTACTATAATTATTCAAAATCTGTCCTTTTTCCTCCTTACACTTTATTTTAATATACGGCAGAGCTCTGTGATGTTTTAAATGCACCAAAGATGACAGAGTATGCTGATCAATGTCTGCTAGCAGAGCAGTCCAGTGATAAAAACAGGCTGACCTAAAATGAAACACAGAGAGACGCACAGAGAGAGATGATCATCATATTTTTCATGAATTCAATTCACAAATTATTGATATTAACGAGCTGTTTGTGTCTTAAAATTATATGACCAAAAAGAGACGAGAGGGACAACAAAGGAAGAGTTCAAAAGGCGGATCAGGATTATTATGGCTACTATTTATTGTTGTTGACATAATAAGGGGCAGACAGGAATGAGAGTGTCCTCGGAGTAAAAGAAAAGTCAGAGCTTGATCATTGTGTTACACTGCATTTACAAATCACTGCAACATGCACAAACACTAAACACTAAAAAGAGAGAACTGAATGACTTGAAAGGGGACTTCAGCAGAAAGTTTGAACATTTTTTTAATTCCAAAGTTGCACTACAGACGACTATAAGTGACAAATTTGTGATTTGTTTGGCAGCAATGAATTCGTGGCCTAATATTCAAACAGTCCATGTATTTAGTTATCTCTTTATAGATCTTGTGCTGTAAACCCAAATAGTTCAAAGCTTTTAGGTGTTTAGCTCTCAACAACTCCAGCTTAGCATTTCCAGCTGTAGGCGTCTTGATGAATAATGTAACGAAACCAAATGTTTTTCTTTTTCAGTGACAGACAAGGACAAAGACAACACATATTACAATAAATGAGTGAATACTACTACTACTACTACTACTACTACTACTAACAATAATAATAATAATAATAACTTTTTACTTTCTTGTCATGATCACAGTGATTAATTGACTTGGCATTAACAAAAGCAAAACATATTGACAGTTTTATTTGTTATAGTGCTGGTGAACAATAATGATTATTGTAAATTGGCTTAAAGTATGGAGTAATCAATAACTTATGTCTGTCAGTGAATTGTAGATCTATCAAGAAGTCACTGCCAGAGACAAACTGGAACAAGGTTTGAAGGTTTCAAGATTGTTTATGTATGTGTGATCCTGTTTTTGTCTTTTTTAATTTATAGTTATTTATAATTAAATATACCAGTGAAAGTTTACTGCTTCAGTACTTTGATGTCATTTTAGACAATTACGTTTATGTTAAATGCTAAAATGTCCTACCTCCATTGAATATCTTACATATCTTTGGCAGAAGTGTTTGACAACCTTATTTGGGGCATCATTACAAAAAAATTGTCTTTTTGTATATATTCTATATTCTGTATATTATACTCTGTAAAGAATATCGGCCAATAAGTTGTTAATTTTTTTTCCTCCCCAATGTAGGGTTGGGCTGATGGACAGTGCATCCATTGCAATGGCCAACAGTTATTGACCACTGATTCTAAGTTCTCTTTTTGACATGTGGGACAGAAAATAAATAGAAGCTGTTGCTGCTGTTCATTGCACTCAATGTCTCCATGTCATGTTTTATTATTTTCTTGTTAAACACAACTAACTTATGGACATGTGGTGCTGCAACAAAGACCCTTTTAGACCCAGCAACAATGTCATCGTCCATCGTGATGTTTCACTGTGGAGAAGTCATGAGCCAAGTTGGCAGACATTGACCGACCCTGCTCCAATATCTGTGTCAGCATCAGTTGAAAAAAAGTACAATATTGGTTGGGCTCTAGCAAAAATCTACCAGGAATGAGTGAAAAGGCAATAGAAAATCAACCCCAAAGGATTACATGATGAATCTAAGGGGTTACAATACAAATGCTGATAGCCATTTCTCTATTCTTTGTTTATTTTTTTTTCTTGTGAACATTCCCATAATACTTCCTTTTTAGACCTACAGAAACGACCTAAATAATAATTTTTGACTGATTTGTAACTCTAACACTATGGATACATATAGCACTTTACAACTGATAATGATGTTTTGCACAGTGACAGTCTACAAAAGTTGAGTCCCGCTTCTGTATCACGATCCTGTAATTACAGGGGGACTAATTTGGACTTGATGATGGGGATAGTGGGCTGCGGTTCTGTCACAATGGCTAGATTGACATGCATAGATAGTCAGACAGATTAAACTATAGTCTCTCTCAAATGTATTTTTACAGTATCAAATTTGCTCAGATTTGCAGATTGAAATAAACCCTTCGATGACAGTTCTCACCTTTTATTATGACAACCTGTCATTTTCCAAGACAGCTCAATAGGCTGCAGAAGAGAGTGCATGTGTGTTTGTGTGTGTGTGTGTGTGTGGGGGGGGGGGGGGGGGGGGGGGGGGGTGACCCATTTATTGTGAACATCATTAACTAACAATAGCGTTATGGCCATTCATTGTATAAATATCTCATCCCATTCTCAGGGATGCTCAACCAAAACGAGTTTATGAGTATTTCAGCAATTATAAATCTAGTCATAGCCTCACGGACAGTTAATTATAAAGATCATGTATTATAACATAATAAAATCTGTGTTGAATAATACCTAACAAGCATGTCCAATGAAACTGTGTGGGTAAAAGTTGATTAAAAAAAAGTTGTGGATTCAATTTAAACCTCCACACCAAACTGTGAATAGGAAATTTAAATGTGGATAATTAAAACACTGAATCACCTTCAATCACCGGCATGTTGCAGCATTCATGTAGGCTAAAATTAGACCGTTTCCTATTATCTTGTAGCCCCTGTAAGTACCGATAGGTGAGCTTTTTCGTGAAACGTGAATACAAGAAAACATGAATGATTCTTCAAAATAATAATGAATGGGCTGCTGAAATAAAGCAAAGCGAGCGACCGCAAAGCCATGAATGAACACGCATCTGGTAAATGAAAAGAAGTAGGACGCTTTCCGAGCCGCTGAGCTGCTTTTGCACCTCTCGGCCGCCAAGCGACAGTGTTTCTCCCTCGAAATAAAAACCCGCTCCTCTCCGGACTGTTTGATCACATGCTGGGAAGGTTTGAAGTTGCGGCTTCATGTCACACATGCGTACCGACAAAGTGAATGGCACACGGGCGCAGAAGTGACACCGAGGCGACCAGAGGAGGAGAAGAAGAGGGGCAGGGAGACTTCTACCAGAGCTGAGCCACGGCAGTTGGGTAAAAGTCCAGAAGAAGAGGGAGAAGAAGAAGGAGAAGCGCGGGTGGAGAGGATGAAGAGGATGAAAGCCGCGGGAGGCTGTAGTATCCCACCACCGGCGTCTAACCCGAAACCCAGGCTGCATCGTTAAGGGACGTTGAATTTGGCTCCGTTGAGAAAGTTCAGCGACTGTATACAATGGTTATAAATGGGTCTCACCTGAACAGCTCCGCGCCAGAAGCCAGTGACACCGTCCTGAACCGCCCGCCGTGGGTTACCACAACTTTGGGGTGCTTCCTCATCTTCACTATCGTCGTTGACATCCTGGGCAACCTCTTGGTCATCTTCTCCGTGTATCGGAACAAGAAGCTCAGGAATGCAGGTGAGTCGAAAAGTCGGAGGGAGAAAGCGTGTGCGTGCGTACGTGCGTGCGTGGCGACGTGATTAAAGTCTGCGGCGACCGTTAAAAACAAAACAAAAGGAAAAAAAAAACTCTTGTATTAATTTTGAAAGTGACAACGGTCTCTTTTAGGTCGAGACAAGTGTAGTTTTGTGAATTAATAATGCGTTTCCGGGGTGATATGTATTGTGTTGTTCGGGCGCTGTATTGTTATGAGTGATGGTTTTATTTTTGAATTTTTGTAACGGTTGTCCATCTGGTGCGCGAGCCGCCACGCTATCCGTATTCATGACATAATTGATGTCCTTTTTTTAAATACTCCCCCTGTTCTATCACGTTAGTATCACTGAATACTCACACCTTTGCTCTGAAATTGATTCTGTGGTTAGGGCTGGGCAATATATCGATATTATATTGATATTGTGATATGCTGTTAGATATCCTAGATTAATATATCGCGATGTGGCATTGGTGTTATCTGTTACAGCAGGGGTGGACGATATAAACAGAATACACACAGTACACCAGTATGAATTTGACTGTATCATGCTGAGTAGAGAATCATTCACTTTGCTTGACCAAAAAAAAAAGTGTCAACAAGCCAAGGAGCAGAAAACAGTCTGCAAAGTATGTCAGACAGTGGTTACGGGGGCTGGTAGTACTTAACCTGAGAGAAGGGTTTTCTGTTTACTATTCCAGTTTTGCATATTAAATGTTCTCAAAATATCTCTGTACTGTGTGAAGTATGTCCTTGGAGTAAGTGCACAGTAATCGCTCTCCAGTACTAATGCTTTACCTCTTCAGAAGCATCTAAATAAATATACCATGATATATACCGTTATCGTCCGTGCTTCAAATTATACCGTGATATAAATTTTAGGCTATACCACCGCCCAACCCTACATTACAGTAAAGTGATGTTATTTTCCTCTACTTACCAGCCTGTACTAGCTGTTCTATTATTTCCCCTTGACCACTCAGTCATTATCTCCACATTACTGATGATTAGTTATTGAAAAGCTCATTGTGTTAATGTTTCGTGAAAGTACCAATATGTATGCAATATTGCCGCAATATCAATAGCGAGGTATTTGGTCAAAAATATTATAATCTTTTTTTTTTACATATCACCCAGCCTGTATCTATACCATTATGTCTTACTCAATCAAATCATATATTTGCACTATTTAAGAATTTACAGTGTGTTAGTTTAAGGTAAATATGTATATCGTGATAAATATTGTATATCGTGGCATACCCTAAAAATATTGATGATATTATAAATGCTGTATCACATAGCCCTTACTGTACAGTTTTTCACTCCTGGGGCTGACTGTAATGGACAGTTCACATCGACCTCGACTTGCTATAGCCCACTTTTGAAGCAGACATAATTTCACTGACCTACACCGAGTGCGGGGCAGCTAAGCAGGCTCAGAGAGGAGCAAAGCGAAGAGAAACACTATAGCAATTATTGACACAGTCTGAAGCCACGGGGAAAGCCCGGCGCTCATCCCACCACTGCTTAGACTAATGCTTCCCAGGCTTTGCCACTATTGATGTGTTCCTCCAGTCAGGAGATTTAATTTAATAATGATAATGACAACAGAATTTTTAATGTATTACTAGGTCGATGATGAAACTTGTGCCATGTGTGTGTTTTGTTTAAATATACACACCACTTCAGCATGAATTTAATTATGATATGGGCTGTGGATTAAATTGTGCGCCCCCGTGTTTGGACAACATTGACACAGCAGTGTTTGTCTTGCTCAGTGAAGGTGGTAAAACGCTCATAATTTAATAGTCAGAGAGGACAGAGCGCCGTTGAGAAAACCTCAGAGGCTCCTGTCGTGCTGAGGTATACACACAGTAACTGGCAGCTACGCATATCATGGCTGTCATCATTTGGAGGCTGTAGTGGGGTGATTTGCTAAATACACTCCTGACATTACCATTTCACTCACCGCAGAAATGTTAGGGTCAGAATAGATTTCCATCATGTGGATACAGCGAGCCGAGAGCCCCTGTGAGGAATATTAAGCGTTATCTAGCCTGTGTAAGGATATGATTGCCTCTTACTGAGATTCCTGTAAGCTCTCATTGCGTTATGATAATCAGCATTTGATAAAACACACATGCAACTCTGCAATCCCTGGATTTGAATGTTTTGATAGAGCTGGCTGCTCCCAACTAGGGCTACAACTAACAATTAATGACATAATCGGTTCATCTGTCAATCATTTTCTCAATTAATTGATTTGTTTTTTGATCTATAAAATGTTAGAAAATGGTGAATAATGTTGAGCACTGTTTCCCAAAGCGTCTTCAAATCTCTTGTTTTTACCACAGCCCAAAGAAATTATGTTTACTGTCAAGCAGGAGAAGAGAATTTGGACTTTTTGGATTTTTTCTTCAAAAATGAGTGAAAATTATTAATTGTTGATCACTTTTTCCTAAAGCCCTAAATGATGTCCTCAAATGTCTTATTTTGTCCATAACCTAAAAATATTCAGTTTACTGTCATAGAGGATGAAAGAAACCAGAAAATATTCACATTTGAGAAGCTGACAGTAGAGAATTTTAACATTTTCTTCTCAAAAATTACTCAAAACGATCATTCGATTATCAAAGTAGTTGGTGATTGATTTTAAAGCTGACAGCTAATCGAATAATTGACTAATCGTTGCAGCTCTGCTCCCAACACAGCCGTAACTAAACTGTCTTGAAATAGAATTTGACTCTGAAACTGAAAATTTATCTGTGATTTTGTGAGTCATGTTATCACATGTTAAACTGTGGAGAGGAGATACATTTTGGGAAATGCATATTTAATCACAGATAAGGTCATAATGCAGCAGCAGAAATCCAATCAAGCATGTAGTTTACTTACATTATCTGCATATGCAACACTTAAATGTTGCGTATGGTTGGGCATTAAAGGCTAGGGATACCATTTATTTATTCAGATCATTGGGCAATTCAATTTTCTTTTTTGCTACGCTGAATTCCATCTGAGCATCCTGAGGAAAAGTCCAGCGTTTAAGGATCAAAAGGAGCTGATGAAAAAACCCTCGGCTTAATTGCGTTTTGTAAAAACTGTCCATGAATACTAACAAGTCTTACGTAGACCGATGACGTGCTTCCTCGAGTTCATGGCTTTGAAGCGTATTTGCTACTTTCCATTCAAGACGTGCATGCCTAACTTCAGGCTATTACAATTTTCTTCTCAAAAAGCTGTTGGCAAATGGGCAGACATATTGATTGATGTGAAAACTTTTCCATTCATACTTTCATCAGTGTTGGAATGTTTTGATGAAGGGTTGGCTCTGACCGTTTGTTTAACTGGCCCTTATCTGTGGGAATTTGATGCCACTGATGATTGTTTGAAACGCAGCCACAAATCTGACTCGGACTGAGAACCAGCCTAAACTTTTTCAGGAGTGGGTTTTAACAACCACATTTTCTATCCCTGAAGAATTCAATTTCCTGTTATTGAATAGGTCGAACCTCCTCCATGGAAAAAAAAACAAGTGGGCATATATTTTCTTGGCATGAAGTAAACACAGTTAGAGCTTGTGCAGCAGTCCAACAACAAGGGGATAAATTAAATAATGAGTAATGAAATATACTCAGTGGAGAACCTGGCAGGCACTGTGGCCACATATTGCAGGCAGCAGCAGCAGCACTGCTGTCTCTGCATGGCCAAACCCCTCCGTTAGTGCACGAAATGGCCAGTGAGCGAGTGAGCGTGAAGCCAACAACACATGGTGAGCAGTTTGAGCTGCATGGCTGGAAACAGAATCAGTGCTGTGAGCTCAGCTCAGTGCCAATAAATCATCTTAAATGTACCTGTTCTGCTGCAGATAAAGGAATTTTTCACTTCATGCTGAAAAAAACAAAAGATGCTAAGAAGGAATGGTCACAACTGACCATTTTGGCTAGCTGTAGCTGTGGAACATAAGCTCATCGAATATAATGTGATATGATTTCTTTTTTTCACTTTTTTATGTGACAGAAGAAAATACTGTGTGAATGCAACCACAATGCTTTTTCAGCCTTCTTTTTGGCACATAGCTTATCTGCTATGTGTTAACCGGATCCATATATATCTTGTATGTCAAAGAAGACAATATGCTGATTTGACATGCTGTAAAGAAAGGGGGGGGGGTTAGCATTTGAATTTTTAAGCACAGTGGCAGATGGAAAATCTGAGCAGTCCTTGATGGCCAGCAACAATGGCATCACGCTCTTCTCCACTCATGTGTTGTCAGTTCGAGTTAGTGAATGAGGACAGAAGAGAGGTGTCATTTTTGCAAGATGTCTCTGGAAAATCAGAAAAGTCTTATTTGTGTCACGCCATCTCCGTCTTTTCTTCATGCTGATTGTTTTTCGAGGTAGAAAACTTGACAGATTCAACAACACGGGAGGTTTAAACAGTGACTTACCTACTGTACCATTCACAGTCTGAAGTGACAGACTGATACCTCGGTGCACTGTTGTTGCAAAACAAACCAAAGAGCGCCACATTGCTGTCTGCTTTTGAGTGTGACACACAGTTGATCCTTTTTCAGCATTGTGTGACTTGGCTGTGTGCCGGCAGAATGTTATTTCAGATCGTTCATTACACCTCTAGTATCTGTAAGAGTATTATTTCTCTCAGTGTAATGAATATTTTGAGGCATTAATGGTTAGAATTAAGTGGCATTTGTATGTGTCTCCAATTAAAATGAACATTTTAGGTTCCTAAATATCCATTGGCTTTGTTTGGAGGTTCTAAACGGAAATTGGCTCAGCACTGTGGAGCTTAATAAAGAGATGACTGTGAAAAGAAAACAAATCCCCTTCTGTAGATGCCGTATAGTAGATGTTGATTTCGCAGCATCCTGTTTTATTTTAATCATGAGGGAAGGCATGAAAGACTTGTTTTGTGAGAAACTGTAATCCTTTAGATCTGGCTTTTTCAGGGCTGCACGTACGTGTACTGAGATTGCACAAGTGTGATTAAACTGGGGAAGTTTCATGGGTTAAAGAACGGTTATGACTTGAGCTTAGCGAAAGAAAATATTCAAATCTATTCATGCCATTTAAAAAGTTTAAGGTCTCTTCGCTGATAATGATTCACTTGCATCTGATAAATCTGGTTGTGTCTATGTGACCCTTCTCTAAACTTGAAAGCATCCTCAGTTTAGTTCTCAAATAATCTAATTTCTCAGTTCATGCTGTGC
This sequence comes from Lutjanus erythropterus, assembly GCF_056507025.1. NCBI lineage: Eukaryota > Metazoa > Chordata > Actinopteri > Lutjaniformes > Lutjanidae > Lutjanus > Lutjanus erythropterus. The sequence goes on along the minus strand of NC_139319.1, from coordinate 12,278,010 downwards.
TCAGGAACCATCTGCACCACCACATGCTTGAATGGCTTTGTTTACTACTTTTTGTACTCTGAAACTGTGCTCCCTGTATGGACAAACACCAGTTCAGAAAACTTTTATTGTAGGACTAGAGGATGAATTCACTAACATGGAGAGGACATGTCGTGTCTTTGAATAGGTGGCAGGCACTGTTAAGCCATACGCTGCATAATGTATCCTCTGACAGGAGTATCAATATCAGGTGGCTATATCAAGTGTTCCCACCTCCACTGACAAGGGTGCCTCTGTGAACCCTGCTGTGCCCCCTTTGGCTCACACTGCTACAGTTTCACCCACAGCGACTGAGGGACAGGAGTGCTGAGTGCGTACCAACCGTGTCTGGGATGTTGACCTGTTCTTGCTTTATGAGAACTGAATTCATTTTGTTACAGTTTAGGTGCCACGTCGGGATCGTGAAAGTTTTGTGTTTGAAAGTGTAGCTTTAAGTCATCAAATGTGTCAAGCAAAGGATGGTGAATTCCACTTTATATCACAGTTTTTATTTGCAAAAATGTGCAGACTTTGATACTAGAAGTATTACCACGACTCTCTGAGGGGGGGAATGTTTCTCTGCGCTTAAGTTGTAATCCTTAAGATTTCAGTCCTGGTTGATTTTATGCCAGTTGAAAGCTTTTAATACAATGCAGCAGCAGTGGGATGTCATGTTTTCATTCAGTATAAAGGCAGTAAACAGTAAGCAGGGAGGCTGATATTCAGTGAAACAAAATCACACACAGTAACACTCTATTATTTGCATGCATCATTTCCTGTGAATCCATCATCCAGTATGGGATGGCGGACCCCGCCACCAACACTTAAAGATATTGGGTCTGGCCCGTAATAGTCAACTAAACCTGTAGTCTGTGAGAAGAGTCTTAGTTGTTCATCTATCTGTCAGTCATACAAAAAAAACACTGTTACACAGAACTTTTCTCCTGTAACACTGTAGTCACCGGTGCAATGCTGCTAACTGTGCTGTAGCTGTCATTAGCTGGTTGGCTAGATAGCTCAGTTAAGAGGAAACCAGTTTGATCCCTGGGAATACAGTAACATTACATGGTAGTATAAGGGACTCGGACTCTGGGGCCGACGAAGACATTTACATTCAAGCAGGGACAGGAGGTGTCCAGTGGTACAGGAGGAGAGAGTTTGTAGCAATTTCATTTGTAAGTGTATATTTTTTTATTGTGTTGATAAGTTTGCAAGGATTTCTCTTTGTGAAAATTTCAGTTATCTATTCCCGTTTTCTGAACCACGAGACCTGTGCAAGGTTATACTGCGTTGAAATAAATTAACAAAATGTTCAGTCTCCTAGCTGGTTATTCAGATACATTCAGAATCATTACATGCTTTTGCCATTAGCATTTCACAGGTGGCGTGCATCATGCCCCAAAAATATGTATCTAAATAATGAAATTACTACCATGAACGTGGAATGACTAGTCAAGTTTTGGCTTTAACTAATGACTTCTAGTCAACTAGGAAAATCTTTAGTTGTGGACAGCCCTAAAATCTACTCTATTAAGTGGTAATTAGTGAGTGCAATTACACTAAATGGCTATTACAGAAAAACGTCAACAATAATTAGCATAAAAACTCAAGTCTGATTCCATGAAAATCCATCAAGCAGGACACATCTGTACAAAATGTACATCCTACTTAATAAATGTAATTTTGAAAAAGGTAATTGACCTTTTTTTGTGGGGAAACAACAGACATAAATTCAGATTCAAAGCAGACTATTTGTATATGTCATATAACACATGTGGAGGGGAACTTTGAAGTTCCTCCTTTGTCTGGGAGGCAGATTCAGCTTGTCTGTAAAGTATAACAGTATTTTGCAGGAGTTCAAGTGGGCCTTGGAGCTAAAGTTTTGAAAGGGGCCCTCAATAACAGAAAAGGCCACAGGTTAGAGAGTACGCCTGAATGCTGAAGTTGACATAAGAGGCACTGCACTGAATCTACTGTATGTTTTTTGCAGAGGCATTATCAGATTATTCTAATAATATAAACACACTCTGAGAACAGTCGCATATTTTGTGCTTTTCATCATGATTGAAATATTGGTTTCAAATTTGATACCATCCTGAGTGTTTATCTTGGATTTCATTGTAATCTGAAGAAAAATCCAAGGTAATGCAAACATTAAGGTAATAAGACAACTTTATTTGATTAAAGCCCATATCTGGCTGATGGTGTCCTACTCCTCCTACTGTTCTGTAGCAGATATGTGAAGGCGCAGAAATCCTGGCCGCTCACCGGGTTTGTCAGTTTCTGTGGTGATTGCTGTGATAAGCACCAGAGTGGCACAGTATGGTGGAGCAGCTTAGCAGTATCAGAACTGAAAGAAAAGGGCTCAGTGGGTGAAAAACACAGACTAATTGGGGACCCACAACAGCCAGCAGGTCACGACTTTGCAATTAATTTATAGTTTGCCCAAGCTGAATAAATGAACATTGAGTGGGAGAGGATAAGGATCTCCTTATTTTACTCATGAGGCACTTAACTCCCAGCTATAGATTAGTTAATGCCCCTGCTGTCAGCCAGGACACGAAAAAAAAAAAAGGAGCGCTGCAAGCGTCCCTCAAGGCTGCTTTGCACCTGATAACTTAAAGTCAGCATTAACTGTTTCTTTTACTGCTCCTGTGCATCCTGGAACATGTAAAAGACTTTATACATTTTCATTAATTACGCCCGACTTGCATATCTACTTTGTACAGATTTCCTGTCAGAGGGCTTTTTGGCTCTCACAAGGATTAAAATTCAAACATTAGATCACACACAGATCTAATTAGGTAGCAGATATATGCACCGCTGTGGTTCCGCTGCTGGGACTGTGTGCATGATGTTATCGTTGTTTGTGTTTCCAACCTTGTCCAGCTTGTTTGTTGCTGCCTTTTACTCTTAGACACGGCAAGGGAGAGAGAAAGAAAGGTGCACAACAGCACATGATAGTGGAGATAAAGAGCAGCAGATTGGTGTGAGCCTGTCATCCAAAGCAGACAGCAGTGAAGAGACAGACACTCATTTTCATTCTGAGAGAGATACTGGATCGCCATTTCAGTCTTATTAGTTTGTTGCTTCTGCTTTGGGTGGCTGGGTATATGTTTTTGTAATATTAATAGCAACAATCATGGGAAAATTCTTCTGCATGAAAATAGAGATGGCAACCCACTTTTTTCCTGTTCTGATCCGATAATTGAATTGGGGTATCTGCCGATACTGATACTGTACACATACCAGCGCTGATCATTATTATTATTATTGTTGTTACATGAGGCTGAAACTGAACTTCAGTCTGGAAAGTTTGTGTAGTTTGTGTAATGTAAGTTGTATAATAATGCACTGTAGGATATTCTGGCTTCTGACATTCACATATGGAGCAGATAGACTGAGAGGCAGGATTGCATAATTCCTTATGATGCCTCAAGTGTTTTACTTGGCCATTTTGTGTTCCACAATGCAAATGTTAGGTTGGCTGTACACAGTGAAACTTTCATGCAACTAGCCACAGGTTGCAAATTGCGTAAAACATGATTTCCATGCAACTCAAAAATAATGAAAGTTTATTTATTTATTTATTTAAGCATTTATTTCATTAAAATTAGCTAGCTAGGTGGGTAATTTTTCAAATAATCTAAATTGTTTTCTTGCTACATTTTATCAAGTGGGAAGTGTCTTTTTAGCTACATTTGTATCTTTGTATCTTATTTCGTATTGTTTTCTCGGTGGATAAATTGATAGTGTGGATCAATTTGGATGTGTTGTATCCCTTCTTCTTCTGGCACTGTAGAAAACACAACCTGCTGACTACTCAAAGACCAATTTATCGTTTCACATGAGGAGCGTGATCTAATGAGCCTCCGGTGAGTTCCGGTGCGTTTACCCTTTGATTCGAGGTAAATAAATATATATGTTTGTTTCCAATATCTTTGTCATTTAGTCGCATAATTGCACTGCAATGTAAACAAACTTTGCCTCATTCACCTTCTTTTGTTGAAAGCGTCCCAAACCTTGCATGAAGTCTATGATAGCACTTTTCCCTCTGAACCTTCTGTTTTCTGCTTTATCGTTTTGTTCATTTTGGTGATAAGCCGTTGCTGAAATGTTTGGAATGTGAGTGTTTGAGGTTGTCATCTGACACGTCATCATTGTTTTGATTGGCTGTTGGGTGGAACTAGTTTTACAAAGTTGAGAGTATTGAGTTGTCTGACTTTGAGACAAGTGTGTTGCAGAAGGTTTTACACCATGCAACTCCACCACAACAAGTTTCAACCGCCTAAAGTTGAGTCTAAGTTTCACTGTGTAAAGCCAGCCTCAGAGTTTGTTAGTGTTTGTTCAGAAGATGATGGTTTATGTTGGTAATTGCAGTTTAATGTTGCTTTATTGTTACACCATCAGTGAGGTGGCGAGTACATTTGTTCAGTCCAGCTGTATTGTTGCCGAACCCATTCCCCGTATATGACATGTAAATGCAAAGCTGAAGTGAACAGTGTTATCCAGCTCTCACTTTGAACTTCTTAGGGTACTGTTTACAAGTAGAAAACATGTAGCGTTGTAGAAATTAGACAGGAACGAGAATCAGAATCAGAAATTAGTGTTGTGAGTCTATCATTTTCGGGCCCTGATACAATGGTGAATTGGATTGGTCCAAGATCTCCATAAAAACAGTCTGTTTTTCTCTGTTTGACCTCACTATTTCAGACTTGGCAGGGGCCAGCTTGTCCCGCTGGGCTTAGGCTTTTTTCCAGGGTCATCTGAGAAAGAAAAATTGACCCAGCAAGTGCTCATTTGACTTAGTCTGCTCTTTACAAGGTGCCTCAGCTTCTAGACGATTTCCTGATTTTCAAATATTTGCAGGATTATCTGAACATACAGAGCCTCTCTGCTGTAATCCATTATGTATATATGATTTGCATCTACTGTGTGATAAGAAAGCAGGCTGTGTTATTCCAGAAATCTCCACTGAGAAAACACCTTCCTGCTTCTTTCTTTTTCTGGTTTAAATTTTGCGTACCATTTTGCATTCCCCTTGCCAACTTTTGCGCCTCCTCTCAGTCTCCCACCTTCTTACTCTTGTACTCCTCCTCTTCCCGAGCTTACTCACCCTCACACACGCACACTCGATTTTTTTTTTTATTTTCACTTAAATTTGACCTTCCAGGCTTCATATTCCATGACACCCTGTCTGTTTGCATCACTCTGATCCAACACCCCCATCGTTCTCTGAGGACGTTATGTTGTCAGACCGCATACCTGTGGAGGAATTCTGCCAATAGCGCTTTGCATCAAGCTAGTCAGGCAATGCAATGGTTATTACACAAACTCTGTGGATTCCAGATTATATAATGGCCAAGTGGGCAAAATGAATTAAGCTTGTTATGTTGATAAGTGTTAAACAATGACCAGCCTGACATGGTCGAATTTAACAAGAGCAGGCGTCTGGCATCTGGTCTTCAGCGTCGCAACCCTCCCCCCCCCCCGTGCATGTTTCTTTTCTCTTGCTCTCATTCTGTCTCTCTGTCTCACACACTCACATAGGAGAGAGTGTTTTCACTTCAAAAGAAAGACCATAATGAGTCTATAAATACTTATACATACAAGAAAGCATATTTGCAGCCATTTAAGATTTCATCCCTCCCACTCCGGCTTCCTCTTTCCATGCTTTCCCTGTTCTATTTTTAATCATTTACAATATTATACAGTGAAAACTTGTTTCTGCTTGATGGGAGCCGGGATGACGCACATGGGAAGCTTAAGGCGGTGAGATCAAGTAAAACCTAATGCTCATCCGAGGGGAACTGTGCATAACACATGCATACTGTAGAGTGCTTACGGTAGAGTGGTAACTATTTGATTACACACACATAGGAGAGGCAGCGGGAGCTCGGATGTTAGAGATGCTTGCTGGTGATGAGAGGGGTGCCAGTTTGGATCCCAGTTGAGAGAATCAGATCAGCGAGAAAGGCTCTCCTCTTCCGTGTTCAAGGTGCCCTTGAATGAAGCACTTAGTCCACCATCGCTACTCTGTGGCCAACAGTGGAAGACTGTGGTCGGACTCAGCAGCTTCCAGCTGTGAATGCGTCAGATTGTATGACTGTTAAAAAACCGATGAAAAAAAAAAGAGAAACATGCAGACTCAGTCAATCTTTCTCAGAAAGGAACCTCAGAATCACACAAACCGACCTCCATGCCTTCCCCTTTTTTGTGTCCATTTTGTTATTTAATCATTAATGGATGTAAAAACAGGACACCCATGACAATAACAAGCAAACAGCTCAATCAGAAAGCTTCGTCACTCTCCATGAGCCGAAGGGGGGGATCCAGCTGAATGGCATGTAATGATGATTATTATGGCAGACACATGAATGCCATTTGATGTAACCTTATGAACACTGCCCCATTCAGCCCTACGCGACTACTGCATCTGCCCTGTTCTGCCTACACACTCCACCATTATAAAAATAACAATTTTAGTTAAACAAAGCACAGACGTGAGGGCATAACATTCTAATTATAGTCCCGAGGTCAGAGCGATGCATGTTATATTTGTAAAATTAGTAACAATGTTCAAACAGAGCCTAAAATAGGAAATACATCGGGCCTTTTGTTTGATATTATCTCCTAAATTTGGAGCAGAGGTGTCAGAATTGGTTGAACAGAAAATCAGACAATGAAATAAGGATGTTTAAATGATAAGGGAAAGTGTTGATGTTAAGAAATACAGAAAAAGAGTCCGACCATTAAAATCTGTAGGACATTCATGGAGACACGTATTTGTTCCTTCAGTCTGCACAAGGCAAGATTCATCCTGAATTTCCTCTGAAACCTTCTGTGAGACTTTGCATCATGTAATAACCAGTAGAGAGAAATGTTCTCCGGTAGATTTGCGATGGAGCAGACAGAAACCAAGTATGAAAGCTTATCATAAAGGGACTATTTAATCAGTCCGCTAAAAGTAATGTATGCAAGAAGTTTCTCATTTTATTCAGTCAAAGATTAAGAAATTTTCAGTAAAAATCTTATAGAAATCATTCGCAATTTACCTTATTTGACAAGACAACTATTAAATGACTGAAGAATTTATTCTTTCTTCATTGTATTTCCTGTAATAATTGCTCAGGCTTGAAGTAAACTGAATATTGTACAGCCTGAAAAATGATAAGACAGATTATTTGTTTTTACGCAGAGCTTGTAATTGTAATTTTTAGGTCATTAAATCTGCTCTAATCAATATTGTTATATTACTAACGGACTGAATGGCAGTGTGTAATGTGACAGGTGTCACCTGTAGTAACGAACCAACAGATAATTATCACTTGACTCTGCAGTTCCCTTTAGGTCTATGGAGCGTTATAGTGACTTTTAACTTTAACTGTCGGTTTTACGGCCCGCACCTTTATTGTTGGTTGGTTATCTCCTGACTCTGCACTTCTCTTTAGTTTGTGTAGCTTTATGGTGACTTTTAACTTATTGTGTTGGTTTTACAGCCTGCAGCTTTTATGTTTTGTTCACTCTCACCGTCCTCCTCGACAGCAGGCAGCTGTTTTCAGTGAAAAGGCTCTGATAAAACCAGTGTGCGCTACCTGCCCGGCGCCAAATAACAGACAGACAAAGTTGACAGCTACATTGTGAACAAAGTGGATCTGCTAAAGATATTTCCCTCGGGAGCTAAAAGTGAGTGCATACTGGTCTTCTGTTCATGTGAGGTTTGCACAAATTATTGCTGCCCCGAGTGGCTAAAAAAATCATATCTTAGTTCAGGGTTCAGCAATAATTTTTTGTTTTTGCTTTTTTTCCACTAGCCAAACTGGGGAAATCTACTTGCCCAAAGTCAACTTTTGCTTGCCCCAATAGAAACTCTTTCATTTATTACCAGTTATAAAATAACAGCAAAGACTAAAGTTTCAAGGACCAAGGTGTCTTTAAATGGCTTGTCCGACCAAACCAAAGATATTCAGTTTAATATGATAATAAATGGAGACAAGGGGGGAATCTCCATGTTTGAGAGGCTAACATTAGCATTTTCTGACAGTTCTGTATGTATAATTACTTTAATAATCATTCCAATTCAAAATAAACTAATAGTGGTAATAGTTGCCCAGTCAGGCAGGTGATTTGGTAGGCGATCGGGCAACCCTTGATGTTCAGCCCTGAAGTTCTGCCACTAGGGTTCTGTCTCACCGTAAAACAATAACAAAAGACATAGTTTGATTACTTTGTGAAGTAGTGTGGAATACTGGGAGTTGCTGTCATTGTTAAACAACCATCAAATGAAAATCTGGCATGACTCAAGCAGAAATCATGAGGTAATGTATTAAAGTTGTATTCACATTATGTTAAGTCATGTTTTGATATGTTTGAAAACATTTGGTTTAATTGAAATACACAAATCAACAAAACATGTACCATACATTAGCATATTTTAGCATTTTCATGCAGAAATGTAGTTATTTATATGTTATATGTAGTTATTAAATGTAGTTATGCATTATATTTTTTAAAAATTGCGACTTAGATGTGTACTGTGCATGACATTTTACTGTTGAAATGTAAACTTATCAGTGCTCTCTGATGGACAAACCACTAATGAGGACACTTTGTACCTTACTTCCCTTTGACATTTCTGCCCTGCAGTTTGTTGACAGCCAACATCTACACAGGGATATAAATATATATATGAGGATGCTAAAAGCAGTCAATAATATGCCAATATATAAGCTCTGGAAGGGTGCTTAGGAGTGCATGTCTCAGTGCACAACACTCCACATATTCAATAGTTATGGTTGTGTAATGATTTGTTGTTATCCAGCAGCCAATCCTGTCATTAACTGCTTGTTTGAGAAAACAGTCACTCACCCATTTAATTCACTCTAATCGCCAATGAATATTTCCATTATTAGATCTCTATTATGGAGCCAGAGTCCAATTTAGTCTCTCTTTGTCTCTGTTTTGCATCACTTAAGATCACTTAACTCAATATCCACTTTATAGAACTGGCTTCGTCATAAAGACTTGCGCTGTTGAGGGCTCTTGTTGTGGATGCGTGAGTGTCAGTGACTCCTGCACTGTGTTTTACCTGCAGAGTTGCAGGAGAGCAGCGATTCAGAAATGGCCTTTCATCAGCCGTTTTTCTGATTAATATAAGTCACAGTTAGCAGTGCAGAGGTGTGCACTAATTCTCAAGAGGCAGATTATGACACATTCTTCGTGGCCTGTCACGTTTGTAAAGTAATTAGTTGAGTCCTACGCGTCGCCCTAATGAGCAGGAGCTTAGTGTGTGAGATTTCCTCATCACAGTATGCTTTCGTTTAATGACCCATAAACATGCTCCCTGTGATTATTGTCTAAATGAGTGTATTTTGTCACACTTTCAGACACATTCGCTTGGGTTCACTCCAGCGTTCCTTGGGAGCCGTCCAAAAGTAATAGGAAATTATGCAGTATGAAGTTAGATGTTCGTGCTGTTCAGCGCTCCGTGAACTAGTGTGAGCCGCAATTTCTTCGCGCATACGAGAGTGAACTCTCGTGTCATGTAGTATTATGAAGAAATAATCTGATATATTTTATGGAAAATATTGCCCTGTGATAAAATTGTAGATGTGTGTAGAGATGTATGATATCATTGCTGCTCTGAGACATTTATTAAAACACTCTTTGCTTACTCTGCTGCCACAGTCGACCTAATATCTTAGAAAATCCAATTTTAACTAGAAGCAGCGTCATGTGCGATTCAATGCCCGGTTAGACTCTTTTTTTTTTGTTGTTGTTGTAGTTGAGAGGAAGTTAAGTGGTCACATCAGAATAGTCGGTGAGAACAAATAACAGTTAAGATGACCTTTAAAACACATTTTTGATTGCTTCTGTTCTAAGCATGTGTGAAAAAGGGATGACTTTAAGAGGACTGCGTGGTTATTTCACTTCTGGAGATGCACCTGTCCTCCACCAATTAGTATACACAGTGTAAAAATATTGCTTCATCTTAATAATTTTAGTGACCAGGCTGCCTAAAAATTTTAAGTTAACTGAATTTGAAAAGACAAGTTGTCAAGTCAGATAAACTCGATATTAATACTGTCATGGTTTTGGTTTTTGATGGTGATTTCTTGTTTTATTTTGGTAGTCTTGGTTCTCCCTCATGTGTCTAGTCTTTACTTCCTGTCTTTGTCTGTTTTCCCGCTCTTTTTTGATGGCTGATTATTTTCACCTGTCCTTCACTGCCCTCACCTGTGTCTTGTTATCCTCCCATTCCCTAGTGTATTTAGCCCTGTGTCTTTTTCTCCTTGGTTGCTGGTTCATACTCACTCGTTTGGTTTGTGTTCTTCTGGTGTGCTCTTGGATTCCATTTGCTTGTGATTTTTGGGTTCCTCTTGTATGGATTTTTGAGAACTCTCCTGTATTATTTGTGTAAGCTTTTGCTTGTCCTTTTGTTTATTAAATATCTTTTGAACTGCTCCCCTCTGTCTGCGTGGTCTGCATTTGGGTCCAACCCTGACAGTTCCTGAACTCATAACAAATTCAGTTGTATTTGAAAAAAAAAAAAGAAAAAAAAAAAAGTTTAATAACCTTAAGATATTAAGTTGAAACAACAGCTCTTCAGTCACATGGACAAACATTACAAACAAATTTGATTTCCTTTCACTTTTTCTCAGTTTGACAAGTCCAACATTGGCACAAAGTCAACGAATGACAATGAATTTATTACATTATAAGTTTAAGTGGGTTGGGACTGAACTTCATTATTTTTTCGTAAGCTTTTCATTATTGTGAAAACAAACTCCCGTGGCTTATCTTAAAGTGTATTAGAGATGCACAGCAAGTTTCCTCAACATGTTTTCTTCAAACTATAAAAAAAGAAGGGTGTCAAGATGACTCGCAAACAGTGCATGCTGGGAAGTCTGCTAAAATGCTTCTGTAGAAATATAACTTAACAAGTCAATCGAACTCCATACAGTACATTCATTCAACTCTTCATTAACTTTTCAAGTTAAAAGACTTAGACGAACTTGTGTTTATAAGTTCTGACCTTTTATGAAAATATACACATTTTAGGTTTAATTAACTTGAGTAAATAGAACTTGTGTATTTATGTTAAGTTAATCAGAAAGAATCGGTTGATTCCACTAAATTCCAGTATATTTTTTTTACAGTGCCTTTTGTGAGCACAGGATCACCCTCCATATCTGAGCTCTGATCAGAGGATGGTGTTTTTGTCGATGATATAATGAGAACATGTTAAGGATGAGGTCATTAGAAATCAGACTCAAGCATTTGGTTCTGGAAAATGTTTGGCTCTGATGTTATCAGCCTGTGCATTGGCCAAAGTGACTCCAAGCTGCATTAGGCATTATATTTTTGATGATCATTCGTGCAGATAGACCCCAAAACAACGGAAACAGAACACTTAACCATAGTGCCTGAGATAATCATGTCAACATCTAACTGAACCGCTTCCTTAAACATCAAGCAGACACAGAGCAACTTTATCATTTTATTTAATTGGGGTCTTGAATCTGGCCCCCTGATGAGTCAAAACTCAATATTCACTTATCTTTTATCTTCTGTTTGATCCGCAACTTGCTCTTTATCTTGTGATACAGACTGAATACAGACCTTATTACCAAAATGATGAGATAAACATGGCCGAAAGTGGATTAATGCTCTCTTGATTCACAGTGGGTTTGGCAGTAGTAGCAACCTTTTCACCTCAAACAGTCTTGATTCATTTTTCTTATCACAAATCTGACTTAATGGAGCTTTAAGATATGAGTAAGACTTTAATTGTGCAGAAAAGTTTTTCAAGCCTTTGGTTACATTTTACCAAAACTAATAATGTCCAATTCCAGAAGTAGTTTAAACGTGGTGTTGAAGGCACCCCGGTGGTGCAAAGTAAAAAACATTTCTTGAAGTTGTTTTAAGGGCTTTTGGATCATTACTATTAGTGCAGACTCCTAAACAACAGAAGCAGAACGTGTTAATCATGTTAACATCTAGTGAAACTGAACTGCTTCCTTAAACATCCAGCAGACACAGAGCAACTTTATCATCTTATCTAACTGGTGTTTCTGACCTCTTAATGAGTCAAAAATCAAGATTCACATATCGTTTATCTGGGTTTTTATCTTGCGGTACAGACTAAATAGGCCTGATAATCTAAACGATGAGATAAATGTGGCTAAAGCCTAATTACAGCTGTGTTGATTCACAGTGTGTTTGGCAGCACTGGCAACATTTTTTGCGTAACACACTCAAAGTTTGTTTAATTGGTAATTGTTGATGTTCATTGTTAATTATAGAAAAACAAAAGTTATTCAATCTTTTGGGTAAATTTGACCAAACTGGACTGAAAATACTATGTTTCTGAAATTAAATAGGTATAATCACAGTGGTACTTTATTGCATTTGATAGATAATGGTGAAATGTGATGCTAGAGGCATGTGGGTGATGCAAAGAAAAAAAAAACATTTCCCTGACACTGTAGGGAAGAGAAGGGGAAGGAGAACATAGTAATTTAAGTGCATGAACGGAGTCTTGTGACTGTCAACCATCTCTCCAGGCTAATTACAGTGAATTGTGAGGAAAATGTAATGTAACATTGGTATTAGTATGAACATTAAGTAGTGGTAGCAATTATATTAATATTAGAACATGCCTGAATTTGATGAAGCTTGAAATTCACCAGAAAAAATAAATGAGGGATCAGAAGTTTTTTTCCGTGTCCACACCTACTCGAGTTGGCATAGCATTTTATTAGAATACTGCAGTTGTGCAGCATTTACACTTAAAAACAAACACATGTACACTTTTTTGTTAATGAAAACAAAGGTAACACATACTGAAGACTGAGGACAACAGGAGTTACTCACAGGTAGCTCCTAGTGTCTGCTTCAACTAATGATTATTTTATTAATAATAGTTCATTAATTGTAAACCCTCCCAAATCTGACATATTGAAATGTCATGTTTTGCCCAACCAACAGTCCCAAATAAGGATATTACTGATTCGCCATTAATCCATTAATTGCCATAAATGTATTAACTGATAATGTATGTTTTGTGGGCCGTTCCTCTGTAGCTCACATGTTTTCTTACTACTTAGTTAGGTCTGCCTTGTTAGTCTAGAAATAGCAAAAATTGTCCCCCATTTGATGTTTTGTTTGGTAAAATCAATTTGTTGACTAACTACAGGTGAATAAAAGCAGTCATTTTCAATGTGAGCCTTAATCTTTTATTATTCTGTTCATTTAAGCTGTTTGTGCTTCAGAAATAAATGTTTCATATAACTAATATGCCGTTTGAATTATTTAAATAAAACTTAAACTGCTAAAAATTTTGCATCTTACCAATGATTAATTGATTATTGATTGTTAAGTTTCAACTATTAGTTAAGGAAAATACATACATAACATACATACATAATTTGCAACCCTGGTCCCAAATCCAGAGATATCCAGTTTATAACTTTATACAACAGAGAAAAGATCCAAATCATTCAAACCATCTGATGTACAAATTCAAAGAAAACAGATGGTCAGATTAATGAAACTTTAGGATTTTGTAGTTTTTTCTTAACTTGATCAGACAGATACTGCCTCAGAAAGGAAAGGAAGTGGGTCCAATAGTGAGAGAGTGTGAGGCAAGCTGTTAAAATCATGTTTTCACAACGACATAAAATTATCCCCAGTTTTGGGGTCAAGGTTATTTAAAAAAAAAGAAAATCCTCTGAACTAGATTTGATGTAGCCAAAGTGGAGACTTAAACTACATCAAATGGTTACATCAGTGCAGATTTTGGCCCACAGTGCTCTGCTGGGATGGGAAGTGAACTGGTGTGTAGACACCAGTAGACATAGTTGGCGGTGTGCCTTCAGGGAGAGGGTGAGGATGTTGCCAGAGGATATGAACATCTTTCCTGCTGAGGGTGAGAAATGTTTGGAGAGCTGTGCGTCAAATTATTGTGAAAGCAGACTGTGAGAATCTGTCCTCCCCTTCTTTTGTAATTCAATTAGGTTTCAGCAAGGGACGCAGCAGATGATGTCAACTAGACTGTGCAGAGGCTTAAATACAGTATCATCAGATCCAACATGAGTAATTGATCATTCATTCATCATCTGTGGCCATTAATTCCACATAAGCTAAATCATCCTGTCAGGAGTCCAAATTACTGCCCTGCACATTAATTTTAGGACAGTTAACTCTGTGTGTGTGTGTGTGTGTGTGTGTGTGTGTGTGTGTGTCTTTTAGGACCAATTTGAGATTCAGACTGGGGACAATTTTGCAAAAAGAGGTCATTTTGACTGAGCTTCACTTCTTCACAGTTGAGGTTAGACTAATATAATAAGAATAAAAAGTGGATGAAGGTGAAGTTTTGAATAGTCGAGGTTAGACATGTACAGCTGAGGGTTAATGTCAGGATTAGGGTCTTAAGAATGAAAAGTGTCAGAGTCCTGTGAGCGAGCATGTAAATCTACACATCTACATATGTGTTTAATTACTGTGAGGCTGAGATGTAAATTATATTGTGTAGTAGTGTTGAAAAAAGTTAGTCGATCAACAGAAAGTTCATCATTTTTGATAAGTTTTTACTGTTTATTAGGGTTTAACAGAGTCCATGATTCGATTTGACTTTACATTGTAAGGTCACAATTCAATTCGATTTTCCAATTAAACATATTTTTTTTAGCAGTGACAGTTACGCCATTATTCGAACATCGAGTCTTTATTTGTAAAGATCAACAGATATTTGCCCAGACAACTGTCATTTACAGTTTCAAAAAGATAAATATAAGTATTATGTGGTATCAAGTGTGCTGGTAAGCTACTGTGTCATCTTTCAAGTGTTTGTGTTTGTATTTTCCTCTGGACACATGCTGGACACAACAAGCAGGCGAGGCTGCGGAGCAACTTGGGGATTAGGGTTGTGTCTGTTTGAGATTTCCAGAGTACGATAACCAACTCAGAAAATATCATGAAAACAAAATTACACTATACAATAACATTTGAAGGAATTAACAGATGTTTTTTGTTTTTTTTTATTTTATTATAATTTAACTGTATATTAAGGTATGTCCTGATAGACATTAAAACCATTTTTTAAAGATGTGTAAAAAAAAAAAAGTCTAGTTTTGAATAAACTAAACTGTTATGACAGAATTGAATACCATAGATTAGTTCATGGTATGATGACTGTCATGATAACAATATACACTGACACCAGTGTACTGCTGCAGTTCTACTCAGGATCAGCAAAACAAGCTGTTGACACAACCAACAGACATGTAGGTTCAATATTCACTATGATTATAGCTGTTTTGGACTTGAGTAACTTATCTGGCTGCTTATCCTCCACTACGTTCACGAACCTTTCACTACGTCTGTCTGGCTGGTTTTTAGTGTGCAGGAAGTCTGTCAAGCATCAGCCAAAGTTAGCAACAGTCTCCCACACGCAGGCATGGCATGCAGCGTGGGTTTGTTTTGCGTCAGTGAAAAAAAATGACACTGGCAATGACATGAAGCCATTTCAAATCATTGGCAGGTTTTCAATATTACTCTTAGTGAAATGATTTGTGTGAATCGGTGCTTTTTGTTTATTTCCAACACACTGTTACAGTACGGCAATAATACTGATAATCATGTCACTATAACATAATATGACATTTTCAGTCTGTTTCATCTGTAGGTGGGCATGAACCAAAACACTGAGCTGAAAGACGCCACAGTGCTCACACAGAATTTGTTGATCATTCTTGGTTGGTCACCAAGTTAAAGGGCTCTGGAAACTTCTGTAGGGTGTTTTTCACTATATCCTAACATTTTATTGACTAAACAGTTCTTTGTTTTATTGAAAAAACAATTGAGAGAATTTATAATCAGAATATATATCAGTTGAAGGCCTTGTTATACTAACATGTTGCTGAATTTGGTTTGCTTATTTACTTTTTCCAAATCCTTTAGCTTTAGCACCAAATACAGAGAACGACAAACACTGAGAAAAACTCAGATGCATCCATTTGGTCCATGCGTGAAAGACAAAAAAAATCTAATAGAAATATTTAGTGAGGAGTTGTGTGTCCTTGGTTGTGTTCGGGTCCTTCTACCACCAGTTTGGTGTTGTCATTGTTGCCAGATAGTATGTATATATGTGAGTAGAAGAGAGGGTTTGTATGTCAAGCGTGGGTGGGTGATTGATGTCTGTCTCCCAGCTGCTCTGTGTGTTTACACACGATGCTTATTTTGCGGCGTATTTATTGTCAGTCCACGAAGCTTCTTTCCACACGATACAGTTTCTATGTGCATATGATTATGTAACCGTACACACATGCACTGCATGTTTAAATGAACTTTTGATCTTGTCATCATAATTAAGATGGGAAAGGCTGCACAGGATGTGATGCGAGGTTGAGAGACGCATGAATGCAGAAAATACTGGTGATGCAAAAAAAAGATAGTGGATTTTAATATGGGGATTAGTGAGAATATGACATTCTGGCTGCTCTGTATGTGACTTTGAAGCAGAGCTGTTACATGCAGTAAATAGGAAATTAGAGAGTGTGTCCAAAGCTTATGCTCAGAGTGACACTCGGAAAAAAAATGGTAAGATAAGCCGTTAAACACAGCAATAAAATACGGATCATCTGTTCAAAGCTCTCAAATTTATGGTATGTAAGTCTGAAAACACAGTAAAAAGATGACATTCAAAAAATGCAGAAAGAATTCCAGCTATGGTATAAGGAGATTACATTGAGCTCTTTCGGGTCAATTGGGGTCAGATAGGATAGGATGATGGAAATAACTGCTGCACAAACTAATCATATATAATAAAGCTCAACAGATGCTAAAGCTTCAGTCTGACCTCAATTTTCCATGGGAACGGCCACAATATATCAAAATATACAAAGGATTGTTGGCTTTGGGAAAGTCACAAAAACTCACTGCATTACAGACTCATCACCTAGAACTGTCAGACAACTCTGTCTCTTGCATAATATTCAGATAACTTGCAGAGAAACTGTGCACCTTCTATAAAAAGTCAGATATTGAGTAAAGTAAAAGTATCTGCAGACAATGCAGGACAGCTGTTGCACTAACCTCTTTTATCACCATAAACGAAACATGTCAGCGAGCACAAGGAATGTCAGAGAGTGAACTCCGGTTCTGCTGTGTTCTACTAAACCTGTATGCTATGCTATCATGATTGCTATTGTTGTTGTACAGCCTGTTAAACTATACATACATACATATAGAGAATGAATGCCATTGAACATGACTTTGCAATCCTGGGGGAAAAATGGCATATGGGACGCTTCTGAGAAATAGCTGGAACTTGTTTTGGAGTTGATAAATTTAGTGAAATCTGATCGGTGCATAGAAATGTGGACTGGCCGATACCAGCCATATAGGCAGTATGGGAACAACCGGAGGAGGAATGTTTCGTTTGTAGGTTTATTTTGTTTATTTATTGGGCATAGCGAAGGTACATAGTGTACATAACATGACAAACTCACCACTTGCACACATCTCACAGCTGCGTGAATATATCAGCAATCACCAGTTGATGGGATGACGGTGGCTGGTTGGAAAATTTTAACATATTGCCCAACTCTAGTGACCGTATTAGCAAACAGATGCCTATTGCCCAGAGGGCAAGAAGCAACATTGGATGTCTAATATTTATTCCCTTTTCAGCTCTGATTTGGTCTCCACCAACTCCTGAAGAGATGTCTAGCCCCTTAGCTGCTAAATGCTCTACTATATTCACCAGCAAGTCACAGACTTTGTCTGTCTGGCGCTAGGAAACAGCTGACAATTGCTGGAATCAGGCTTCACGAGAACCCAAACCAAAACAGTCTCAAGGAGGCTAAAATACTCCGTAGAGCTGACAGAAGCTGCGTGTTTTGCTGGTACTTCTCTTTGGGTTTGTCACTTCGACTAGTGCAGCTATAAGGTGCGAAAAGACCCGCATCATCACACCGTCTGAGCTGTGATGCCAGATGGCCTTGAGATACTGGTGAAAATCCTGGATTTCTGGTTTCTAATAGCAAGCTGCAAATATTTCACCCAAAACAAGATCCAGAAATTGTACAGCAGCTGTCATGAGAAAGTGGAGCAAAGAGAGAGCACACACACACACACACACACACACACACACACACACACACACACACACACACACACACACACACACACACAGACACTCTGCATCAGCTGTGAAGTGTGACGAGCGCTGAACTTCCACCACATATGAGACTGCTTCCACAACCACTGTAATGTATATTAATAGTTAACTGAAAATAACTTGAACTCCAGGCAGAAGTATTTACTATCGCACAGCCTCATGCTGTATTTTAGTCACATTTCATTTAAAATACCAAGGAAAAATGATGATGTATTAAATATCATATCAAAACATTACATACTTTCCAGCCTTGTATGCAGCCACCCTACAGTAGTGTTTTCTATCATGTGGCCAAGTTCACTGTCAGTTCAGGGAGTAATGTGAGGTTCAGACAGCGCAGTGAACAAGAAAGGTCTGGAGGTCGTGGAGGTTGATGGGTGTTTATAAGCTGTACAAACATTTGGCCTTTGATGTGATTGCAGGTTCCCTTCCCGTCTCTTACCAGTAATTAATTTAATCGTGATCACCGTTTTTTACCAATTCAGGAAGCAATTCAGGGAGACTCCTCTAAATTGTTTCACGTTCATTTTCATTTTATTTCAAATCAACCAGAATGCTTCCTTTCATTTTGTTTCCGGTGATTGCTTTAAGGCTTTGATGTCATTGCTAGCTCCCTTAACTTCTCTTACCCATAATTCATTCAATTGAGGCCACTGTTTTTCTTAATTCAGGAGGAGATTCAGGGAGACTCATCCTGCTCTTTATAGTTTCATGTTCATTTTATTTCCAATTAACCAAAATGTTTCCTTTCATTTTGCTTTCAGTGATTGCTTTAAAAGTGTAACACGTGACAGAAGAATGGTTGTCTTGTTTAAAATCCTTGTTAATGTGAAGACTCGCAGGAAAGAGGGCATTTTCAACAATGCAATGCAAAAGTTAGTTTTAGATTAAAGGACTAAAAGCACTTAACAGCTAGTGGTTCATATTACTTTGCCAGCTCCTGAAAGTTTGTTTTTCTAATAATTAGTGTGAGCAAAGGACAAAGAACATGCACTGCATTTAAACCAGGATGGGTTAAGGTAAAAAAAATATATATAGTAAAGTACAATATAATTAATGTCCTCAAAATTAAAAAAATTAAGGGAAACATTCTGGGTTTTACTGTAGGTTAGCTTGGCTTTTATGGTACACTAACCTCAATAACCTTGAAGCATGATGAGTGTGCTCATTTCATAATGAGTGGCAGTAACTCCTCATTAAATACTTGCTTTCCAGGGACCTAAATGACATAAATGGGATCAATCCAATCTTCTGACAGGATCAAGCTGCTTGGTAATTGCAAATGGGAATCCAAACCACCCTGTAATTGGTTGCTGCGAGTTTGTGTGCATGTGTGTTTGTGTGTGTGACTCGAAATGTGAGTGGTTGAAGGAGGCTGTGTGCCAATGTTAACTGTGGCACTAGATTTTTTTACACTACAAAATATTTGTTGATTTCAGTCACTCTTTGGTCATTGATGTAGGATTTAAACACCGTCACTGCTGATTGATCATACTGCTTTAAAACACTTTGCAAAAGCTCCATCACATCAGTATTTCAAACCAGAAAATTTTGTGGCAAATATATTTATTTAAATGGAAGCATCAAAACCAGTGGATTCTACAGTGGAGATGGAGCTCAACACAAAGCAGCTTGAGAGAGGAAAACACATCCAAATGCAGAAAACACAACCAAATACAGAAGGATAATGGGAGAGAGAGTGGGAGAATGACACGCAGCAAAGGCCCATAGGCAGGACTCGAACCCACGGCCACTATACAGGACTCACAGCCTCAGTGCATGGGGTGAATGCTCTACCAACTGAGCTTCCAAGCCACTGAGAAAAGGCAGACCAAAGTGCGATTGTTTGGTCCCCACCAGAGTTCAAGTCTGGCATTCACACCAATCCAAACAAACCGCACCAAGGGGGTAAACGGTCCAGAGTTCAGTTCAACTGGTCTAAACATGCTCTAAAATAGTGGAAGCTAATGTTGCTTGTTAGCTTGTTGTTTTATTAGCCAGTTTTAATTATCCTTCCCTATCACAGTATAAACTGCAACAAAACTGGAATTGTTTGACAGTTGTATGAGGAGTTAATTGTGCATGTCTTGTGAACTATTGGCCAGTTTGTGACCAAGTGGGAGCACTGATATTCCCAGGGTTGTGTTTGTGAGTGTGTGTGTGTGTGTTCTAACCCTAGCTCTGACCCTGGGGAACGTAGGACCCTAGGAACATAGGAAACATCCCAGTCAAGATTACTATCTGTGAGTTAGGAATCTAACTTGCTCTTAGAGCTTCTTTTACCCCTCTTGAATACCCTTTTAATTTCTAAAACGCACAGTCCTGGAGACAGAACTGCCAGGGGGAAGTAAACAGCTGAGTACTGAAAAACAGAAAATAGAAACGAGCTCAGAGAGCTATTGTGACTCACTAGCACTAGTGTGTTCCCCAGCTAGCATGTTAGCAGTTAGCTCACCACCAGCTGCAACAGTTCACTAACTGCCCCTGCGAGTAGCCCCTACATCAAGACGAGATGTGTGGATGAATTTATTTGCTGTACCACTTTCCGGTTTGGCGGGGCCTTAAGCTTCCACAGGCAACATCTTTGCTGTGAACTGTCACTATGGTAACAATGTTGTCATCAATATGCAAGAGATGGGTCTGTTTACCACTTCTTTCAGTTTTGTCACAGTTTTTGTTGCACATTATCAAGTTTTTCTTCATTTTTTTCATGGAACAAGTGATAAACAACATTTTCTTGCATTCATTAACAGTAAAAAAGTACATATTTTATTTATATCCACACTATAAAACAGTAGTTCTTTTCTTAATGTATTAGCTCACATGGCCACAAACACCAGATACACTGAACTGTAAGCATCCCAACCCTCAGTTTATCATTTCAGCTGGCTCCACATATTCTTGAGGCTTGAGGCTCTTTATCATCCACTGAACTGCCAGAATTTCAGCACAACTCGGAGCAGAATCGGATGTTTAAACATCCTCCATGTGACCCTCTGCAGACAGAACTTCTGTTCATCTATACAGTAGCTCTCTGTCTGCAGAGCTGGCTGTGTATGATCTTGCATAACTGCCATGACTTTTGTTGTCTTTTTCACCAATTTTCATGTTGTCTTCAGGAAATGAAGCAGTGTCTGGAAATGAAGACACAAATGGGGTTTGCTTTGGCTTTTTTTTTTTTTCTCTTCCCATTTAGGTTGAAGATTGACTCTGTTGAAGCATACATTAGGAAAACAATTACCGTCGCAAGCAGGCAAATAGTCAACGCTGCGAATTTTAGATGTGTTGCTGTATGAACTGTAGATTAAATTGTCACAGCGCCGAAAGCACTACTTTTTTTTTTTTCTTAGAGGAGACATTTGGAGCATACTCAGTGGTTTGGGGACCGTGTGTGGGTGTGTGTGTTTGAGAGAGATACAGGAGAGAAAAAAGCAGCGGTCACCATAACACTGTACTCAAACCCATCCCGTGTGTCCTGGTTGAACTTTAAGTCTGTCTCCCCCTATCTGGGTCAACCCATCAGCCCCCTGCCACGCTCTGCACTGGTCTGCCTTTCAGACAGCTACTCCACTGCTCAGACTGGAATCACCTGTTGGACACCGAGGCAGGACAGAGGGGGGTTAAAAAGGTATCTTTTTGTGAGGAGGACAGGTGGGATAAGAACAGCCTTGAAAATCTGTTTTCAGCAGATAATTTGTCTGTATTGTGTCCAAACCCGCTGTACTGAGCTTCCATTTTGTTCTTTGTACATTTGAAGGGATTTTCACACAGGAAACAAGTTCATACAGAGCTGCTAGCCTTCATTTTGGCGGTTGTTATGTGTGTGTGCATGTTTGTGTGTGTGCACAGATCCTTTTTGCCACAGTGACGCTTTCAGAATTTAGTTTTTAGAAATGGTTCTCTTTGGGGGATTTGTTAAGCAAATGTGCTTTCAAAGCTAAGCTAAGTTTCACAAAGCACAGTGACGGTGAGAAATGTGGTGATTTAGCGAAAATAAGGTTATGAATATGGAGAAAGTCTTTATAAAATTGCAAAGGATTGCAGCATGGTAAGAATGAAGTGTTTTTGATGCCTCAGTCATAGTCAGGCCCTGTTATTATTTAGGGATGTACATTTTCAAATATAACAGTTGTAACCAACTAGACCTAAAGTGTAAATTGTGTGTACAAAATAATGTGCACTTAAAAAAGCATAATCCTAAATTATGTTAGCAAATTCTGTCATGATTATTCCAACCCATTCTCATCCCCGGTGATCAGATAACAAAGCTTTGTCACGTCACCTGCTGGACACCGAGGCAGGACGGAGGGGGGTTAAAAAGGTATCTTTTTGTGAGGAGGACAGGTGGGATAAGAACAGCCTTGAAAATCTGTTTTCAGCAGATAATTTGTCTGTATTGTGTCCAAACCCGCTGTGCTGTCCTTCCTTTTTTGTTTGTTGTACATTTGAAGGGATTTTCACACAGGAAACAAGTTCACACAGAGCTGCTAGCCTTCATTTTGGCGGCTGTAATTTGTGCGCGCATGTTTGTGTGTGCAACAATCCTTTTTGCCACAGTGACGCTTTCAGAATTTAGTTTTTAGAAATGGTTCTCTTCGGGGGGATTTGTTAAGCAAATGTGATTTCAAAGCTAAGCTAAACTTCACAAAACACAGTGACAGTGAGAAAATGTGGTGATTTAGCATAAATTATGTTCTGAATATGGAGAATGTCTTTATAAAATTGCAAAGAATTTATGCAGCATGCAAGCTTTTGATGCCTCAGGCATAGTCAGGCCCTGCACTTAGTTAGGGATGTACATTTTCAAGTATTAAAGTTCTAACAAACTAGACCTAACATGTAAATTGTGGGTATGAATTAATTTGCATGTAAAAAAGCGTAATCCTAAATTATGTTGAAAAATTCTGTCATGGTTATTCTGAGCCATTCTCATCCCCGGTCATCAGATAACAAATCTTTGTCACGTCCCTCGGGGTCTCATACAAGGTACCCTTTAGCAGATTTATGATGCTGCTAGAACGCCTTTATAACATGCGGTTAACACTGTGAAACAGTCGCAGTTTGGTTAGTTTTAGGCAGCGAAACTACTTGGTTAGGTTTGGGACAAGATCATGGTTTGGGTTAAAATAAGTATGTTATGTAACATGCTACATAACATGCTCCTTCACATGTTACATTCCGCTACGCTACATAAGGTCACATGACCTCACGTTATGTAAGTGAAGCAAGTCTCAAGACTCTCAAGTGACGCAAATCAGGTGAGGCACGTAATGTTATGTACCTTCCAACTTTTAATAATGCTTTGGGGACACCAGACACGTTCATCACTGGTGTCTCATAGGCTACAACCGCTAAAGGGTACTTTGTGCATCTGTGTGAGTCGCTGAGGGGCATAACAAAACATCAGTAATGACGACTTTGGAATGAGAACAGGCTGGTTCTTATGCTGCCTCACCTGATTACCAAGCCAATGTTAAAGCAGCTGCAGTTAACAGTCAGCAAACAGCCTCACCTTTTTTGGGAATATTTCCATCTGTGGTGTCGAATTTCAAATGCTTCCTCACATTACTTCTCAGATGGGTTTTAGCAACGTGATTGAAGACCGAAATATCTCAACAAGTATCAGATGTTTTGTGTCCAAAGGATATATTCTTTGACTTTTCTTGTTGCGCCAGCATCAGTTTGACATTTGGGTCTTTTGTTAAATGTTTCAACAACAGCTGGATGGCTTGTGAACAAGGTTCTTCCTGCTAAATATAAGCATGTTATAGGGTTGGGCAGGTGGCTTTCAGTAACCACTGAGCCCTCGTCCATCATAACATTTAAAAGCCTTCAGTATTCGAGGTAGTGTGTCCCCTCAGAGTTGTTGCCGATGATCTGTTTTTGACACGTGGGAATGAAAATAAAAAGAAGCTGTTGCTGCTGGTCATTGCACAAGTTGAACCCAAGATGTTTCAATCATGTCGTTATTCATTCTTAGCTCTGCTTCCTCGGTATAGCTAGCTTCGTTTCATGCCTCAGAAGCTTAACGCAATTAATTTATGTACATGTGGTGCAAACCCAGCACAAGAATGTATGTCGGACTCTCACGTCGCAGGGATGTGAGATGTGAGAGTTATCTCCCTGCTCCTTTCACTGGTGATGGGAGCCGGAGTAGTTTTCTCAGCTGGGTGAGACAGTTGGAGGTTGCCATCAGAGTGACAGTGGGAAGCGGCAGTGACAACAGTAGTGAGCTGGTGAGAAAGTCGTCTTTTCTTTTTCAACAACAACAGTGTCATGATTCAATAAGAACCAGAGCTGCAATTAAAGATTATTTAAATTACAGATGAATCAACCCAGTTTTTTTTTTTTTTTTTTTTTCAGTTAAGTGTTTGGTCTCTAAAAAGAGCCCCAAAGATTTTTAGCTTGTTATACTTGATGGAGAAAACCAGAAAATATTAACATTTGAGAATCTGGATCATTTGCCATATTTTCTTCTTCAAGAATGACTTTTTTAACATCTGGAAACAGCTTGCACACAGCTAAAACTGTCAATCTCATTAGAGTCGTGTCAGCGCTTGAGAGAGAAGTGCAACAAAACACCATATATCTGGTTGTATTACAACTTAAAACAGGTGTGCAAAAGCAGTATAATAACAGCTTCAATGTATAAAGAGCAGCCTCATACAAAAGAGCGAGGAGTGAGCTGCATGTCATTCACATCCCCTCAGTATGACAGGGGTTAAAGTCGCTCTGGATACAAGCGTCAGCAGAATAACCTGCACCTGCCACATTAATGACAGTTTGATGAGACTGGAACTCAGCAGAAATATGTTTATTCAGTAGTTTCAGGCGGGGGTTGTCTGCAGGCATCGTCCTGCTTCATGTCCTCTTGTTTGTAACCATGGATGGTAAAAATGAGAGAGCAGAAGAATATGTTTCATTGCGTAAAACCCATATAAAAGATATTTAGTTTTTCTCCTCTTTATAACAGATGCTGTGGCTGAAGCACACAGTGAGGCTCACTGGGGAGCAGCTGGAGTACTGTAAATCTTAGCAGCACCAGCAGCTACAAGAGCTGTGGCCACATGGTTCACCCAACCCACAGCTCCTCAGGGGATCTGAAGTACAGTAACCCCCACACGTTGACCTGATGTTCATCAAGATCAGTGTGACGGAAGGATGCTTGCACATCCATGATGACAATACTGGTGTTTTAACACAGATGTTACAAATATAGCTCATTTTCATGCCTGGCTCTGACAAACAGGTTAATTTTTTACATCGTGTTTTGCCACTAGTTCATGACACATGAAGACTGTGTAATCAGATTGACAACATGACATTGGACAACTTGTCTAGGGGGCTTTATCTGGAAGACGTGACTGGACCTGTCAGGCTGTGTCAGGCCACCAGCTGTGGGGGCCTGGCTGACATCCAGTGTGACACCACCCGTGGTGTTTTGTCATCTCTGCTCCCTAACCAGAGAAAGTAAATGTGGCGGACAGGTATTTTCACAACACATGATCCTCAAAAATTGCAGTGGTGGCTGTAAGAAAGAGGCCCAGCAATTTGAGATCGAGACTGCTTATGCGGGTTTTCTCAGGTTTTTGACGAGGCTGGCGAGTTGGGCGGTAAACCTCACTGGATCTGAGATGTTGTTAAAATCTCCCTCAAGTTGCGTCCCAGTGCAAACACCCACAGGAGATTGTGGCACTGCCAAGAAGAACAGGAGCTCATTAATCTTTCCTTAAATAAAGCAAAGAAGAAATACTTACTTGAGATCTGAAATGTGTAGCTGTTAGCAAAATTCCTTTCTTATTGGTGGAAGAAAATGCACCACTGTTTCAAAATTTCTGCAGGACAAAGGGCATTGTGTGCTAAACTGAAAGTATCTTGAAGGAATCTCTGTACCCAGTAGAAAAACGTTCTCCATCTGTTTGGAGAATTAAACAGGAGCCCATAGTGATGAACATTCTTGCATGTCATGAGTCAGGAAATAGCCTTGAATTAAAACAAAGCCCACAAAAAGTACATTGTGTTGTGAACATTCAAGTGTTTTAAAGCCCCTGGAAAGTTGGCTTTAAAAAGTAAATATGCATATACGATATAAACATTGAGTCTCTCAATCAATCAATCTCAATCTCAGCATGAGCAAACATCTGAGTGACAAACACTCATAAGTATTAAAAAAATCTAGATTACATTTTGATTGGCATCGCCCTCAAAAGCAACAGCACATAAGCTAAGTGATTTACTGTTTACTGTTTACTATGGACAGGGGGATCAGAAAACATTTCTATCAGTTAAAGTATTTTCACCGCTTTACTTTGCCACCAGAAACCCTTTTCCAACAGGAACTGAAACCACCATCTATGCTCTTTTCAAAGCCACCAACACTTTTTCCCAAAAAAAAAGTAATTTTACCTGGCAGAACTCAAACTATCATTGCTGCGACTGGTTGCGCTGGAGATATACTTGCTTTTTGACCACACACCTGCATGCGCGTAGCATTAATTTCTGAGGACATACACAATAATTGCTCTAAATTCATAATAAATATCTGAGCAGTATCACGCCCAAATCAAACCCAATATCAGGAAAGTTTACAAAAACCTACATGGCAATATTTCAGATCTGGATTAAAAGTAATTTGTAATACTTTTTAGATGCTTACTATGATGTAAACACGACTCTAAATTAAATAGTTAGGAGGCTGTTGTGTGTTTGTGTTTCCAGGAGCTTTAAGCCACTGCCACTGTTTGTGTGTTTGTGTTAACTGTTGTGATTAAAACGTGATTCTGACATTTAAACAGTCTTCAGGCTACTCGCGCCAGGCTGTTTTTATGAAAACAGCCCGTGCTGCTCGATGCACACTAGAATCAGGTTGGCAGTGCATAATGCTGCTTTCCGCTCTGCTGTTTCTGGTTGGTACGTCCCTAGCAGAGAGGGCACTTGAGGTCAGTTTTTAAATCCCTTCTTTCCTTTGCCACACCAGGGTAGGAATAAACCATTTCTATCTAAATCCATGTCAAAAGTGGTTCCTGTTTTTTTTTTTTTTTTTACTATTCTCTCAACAGCTGAAAACAAATTCCCTGTAAAGTAACGGAGAAGGCTATTGACAGATTTTGTCTTCCATGTTTTAATATTAATGTACTGTACATTTGCTGTGTTTTTGTTCTCATCCGAGACTCTTGAAATAGCTTCTGTAAGAGAAGTGAGGAGATTAAACCTGCCGAGAGTCTCATCATCCACGCTTGTCACTGGCTTCATTCATAAACACAATATCCGCAAATCCAATAGTGACCCAGGGACATAATCACTCCGCTTCTTCATAGGGCTGCCTCCATCTCTCGCTCTGTTTTTATTCCTCTCTGCAGTCCCCTCTCTGTTTCTCTTCCTCTCAGGATTATTATTAATGCAGTTCAAGTGAAGTTCCAACATCACGGTTGTTGTTTTGTGTGCATTTTGTCACATTTCCGCGTGCACACCCGGGAGCTGTCACTCTAGTTCTGCCGGACGGAGTGCCATGATAATCCGATTTTTTTTCCCTCCCTCTGTCATAGTGGTAGCTGGGAGATATTTTGAGTGAATTCCACAAGACCTCGCTAAATGCCCCCAACACACAGTCACAGACACACACAAAAAAAACCCATTATATCCTCTCATTCATCAAGGACTGATCTTTATTTTAGACTTATGAACTTGTTGGCACAGTTACTGATCTCTGAATCTTGTATAAGCAGTCAGCAGCTCGGTGATGATTCAGTGCGATTTCTTAGAAGGAAAGGAAAGGTGCAGAAAAGTAAATGATCGAGGGCTCGGTTTGAACCGTGTAATGGCAAAGACCGACACAAACTACTAGATCAAAGGCCAAAGGTGGCGAGGTCAACGAATGTGTGTGTGTGACGCAAAACATTCCAGCAGAGTAGATTGTAAGTGAGATAGGTATGGTGACTCATTGTTATCTCTCGGCCAATCACATTCTGTACGTTATGTCATGTAAACTGTTGCGTCAAGTCACAGTGGTGCACGATGAATATAGCTCAGCAAACAAAAGAGAAATGTGCAAGTAGGAAAATAACTTTGTTCATCGGGGTTCAGAGTGGCAAGATATGAATAAGTCCCATCGCAAACAATCCTCTCAATTATCAAGTTGTTGTTTTTTTTTTATTCAAAGACTAAAGGTAGAATAAGTTGTGTTTGTCAGTTGCTGTTTGTAAATGCACCACAAAGATAGCTGATTGTTGATTCTCATTCTTAGGGTGTCAAAGCAAAACAAAATAGTGATAAAATAAGAAGATGTGGGCAGACGGTGGGGTCTTTGCAGGTGCATCTGAGACCACACACTTCTGCTGGGTTGGTGACGGAGCAGGATTTTGTTGTTGTTGTTGTTGTTGTTGTTGTTGTTATTGTTGTTGTTGGAGTCTATGCATTGTTTTGTGGGAAAAAAGGTTTTCCATGCGTAGTAATGAACATTTTTGTTGTGCAGCACAGTGAGCCATATAAAGACTTTTATGTTCATCCTCTGACTCTGTTGTAGCCTACAATGAAAACTAGTCAAATAGAAGAGGAAGGAAGAATGGATGGGAATGAGGAAAGAGAGAGTTTTAAATTATCTTAAGATTTTTCACAGTGTGATAGCTGGTTATACATTTCTTAAGAAAGATGTTTTCATTGAAGCAAAGTAGACATTTTTACATAAACAAATGCACATGAGAACAAATACACAGACAAAGTACCCATTCCTACCCTCCGCTCACAACCCTGGTATGATAAAAACTAAAACTAAAAAATAAATAAATAAACTTCTAAAGTGCACTTAGTGGAGTGCAGATCTCCACTACGCATCTGAAAGGAATATTTGGATCTAACGCCTGTGTGATCATTAACATTTTAGTTAGTAATTTTAATTTAATTGTTTTGAAAGAAACAAAATATATGTTGTGAATTCTTCACATTTAGACATCTTTTTTTCAGAGACTTTTATTTTGAAAATACACACCTGTTTCTTTCCTTCCTTCCTGACGCTTCATTCAGTTATGTTACTTGCCTTCGGATTGAAAGTTACTGATAGAATCACCAGTTCAACAGCTGAACGAGGCTGTGCTAAAAAGACCCACTTCTCAGCAAACTATCACATATCCACACCTTGTCTTGTGCCATCCCTTTATGCTGCGTCCTCCATCTTGGCGTGTGGTGCACAGCACTAGGCGTGACAGACAAAGTACATTTCAAGGTCAGGAAAATACCCATGTGTCTTTGCACAGCCATGAAAATACAGCCAGATGTTTACAATTGAAATTTCTAATATGAGATATGCATTCGGCTGCACATGTGGTGTCATTATTATCAGAGATTTACATATATACTTGACGTATTGAAATATATTCATATTCCTGCGGTGTTTTTTCACACATTAACATACATTAAAATTCTGCAGTATATTCTGCTGAGGGCGGATGGACTAAAGGCCTTCACGTGCTTTTTCTGCACATTCAGACTGACCTCAGTAACTTCCTCTGACAAGGTATGCAGTTAGACTTGACTTTTGACTCCGGGTAATGAAATGCCTACAGTTCATTAGAGCAGTGGGGACATGAGGCCACAGTGTGTCTGGGCTCACGGATTCAGACTTGCTCCACCTGCTGCTAACCTGCAGCACATCATACTGTGTGTGATGAAATCACAAATTCTACACCACCAACGGCTCAAAATCTTAAATTAATCTGAACACACCACTTCTCTCTACTGATCAGTCTACTGTCTGAACATGTTTTTTCCATTTGAAGACACTCATATACATTCTTGACATTCGTCAGTGGAACAGCCAGTAACAGTTGGTAAACAGTTGTCCACACAGACTGACAGTAGGCTGTCTGATATTTTGCAGGAAATAAGCCAGTAAGGCACTAAAAATATGTTTACTTAGGTCAGTGGATATACATTTCAAAGAGATGTTTGAATATATGTTATTTTTTTCCTTGGAAAATACATCTTTTTACACTTTTTACAAACTTAATAGGGGAAAGGGACCTCAATCATGAACATATATAGTATGTAGAGGTGATTTGTTGAGCTTGAGATTTTATTTTGCTTCATCTATACAGGTTATTAATTAGATTTTATATGAAGGAATGTGAAACTGTGTCAAAACTTTAATAAGCATTAGTTATAAGCTAATAAGTCCTTGTAAGATGTTTATTTACATTATATAAATATAAGAGAGTTAACTTTAACAAATGTTTTTAATGCTATCATAAACAATTATAAAGAAACTCATAAGGCTCCTATAAACATTCTTACGTAGTATATAAACTAAGTTTCTTATAAGTGCTTATAAATGTTCTAATCTATCATGTTTATTATGCTGTTATTAAAACTTATCTAGTCTAACACATAAAATCATTCTGTAAGGACTTATGAGGGTCCCATTACCTGCTGAATAACTAAAAGGACTTTAATATGAAGCGATACCTTTTTTTCTTGCATATATTCTTCTTTTGGAATTAAACCAGCAATATTAATAGCTTTGCATATATTGTAGGAACTGTGAGAGGCAGTATAGACCTGAGATAGAATGGTATTTCTGTGTAAAAACATCACATAAAGCTTATCACAAGGCTTATATATCCTATATTTTACAGCAAGCCGTTTTAGTAAACCGATCAACTGATCAATGGGGGCCACGGTCAGAGAGGTGACAAAGAATTCAAGGACCACTGTCAGAAATGCAGAGTTTGCTGAGATGGCGCATTTTGAATGACGACAGTCAGAGCAGCTCCTGCCGGGCGGCGCGTTCGACTACTGAAAGACGTCACCGCTGGAAACGCAGCATGACTCCCAGAGCAAAACACAGGTCTGATACAATGAAAAATGTAACACCTCGGCTGTAATCCAAAGCAATCTGGCGGAAGCATGCAGCTCACCACCAGTCTGACAACATCCCTGCTGTAAAGCGTGAAGGTGGCAGTCTCATGCTGTGGGTGCTCTCTTACGCACAGAGGGACAGGGTATGTGTGAGGCTGGAGAAAGAATAAATGCAGCGTGGAGCCTATTGTTATTTCTTCCACAGGACTGGTATACAGCATATTCAGTGAGGAGAGTCTGTAACCATGTTTCCATCATCATACATTTATGCACGTTTTGAAATATTGCACTAGATAAGGTTGATAAAAATGGCGAAATCTGGAAAAGAATTCCTTAATTTGCACAAA
The DNA here is from genome assembly GCF_056507025.1 of Lutjanus erythropterus. Lineage (NCBI taxonomy): Eukaryota > Metazoa > Chordata > Actinopteri > Lutjaniformes > Lutjanidae > Lutjanus > Lutjanus erythropterus. The sequence goes on along the minus strand of NC_139319.1, from coordinate 12,246,612 downwards.
TGTTTTATGCTCGTTTGAGGTGGTTTTTGCCTTGTTCCTACTCCAAGAGAAGAAAAAGAACCAGTTTCCGCTGCCAGCCTTGATCGACCCACGAAAGAATAATTATAACTTTCCCAGTTTAAAAAAATCCTGAAGATCTCAGTGGTCAAGGCCACAGGCTTTCTTTCTTCTTCGTCTTCGAGGTTTATTGGCTGTTGTTAAATAACTGCCGTTGCATCTGGCTCACGACCTCCACACTCTACTACACTTTACAAAGCCTCCAAAAGTTGTTTTTTTTTTATTTCATCATTGTGCGTCAGTCTCTTTTTTGCGAATGCACCATTCAAACTTGGCCTCTCCACCACGTCTCAATGAACAAGACAGAGGGACAGAGAGAGTGAATTAATAAAGTAAGCAGTGTTAGCAAGAAAAAAGGCAGATTATTGAGAGGGATTCTGTTCATATGAGTCTAGACGTTGTTTTCTTCAGGCAGATGCTGCAGGGTCGGCCTTAAATAGATCAGTTCTTGGCTCAGACTATTTTCAGGCCTAATGCCCAATCATAGGACTATCATGTTATTGGTCAGCCCTGTGGCTAGGCCAGTGTTTATGTTGATGTCTATTAATGGAGATCAAGATTTTGATGGGGGTCTGATGAGTGAAATGGAAGTCTGAGCTGATTGAGGTAAATAAAAGACACACTGATTAGTGAGTAGCTGTAATGAGTGGAAAGTATTAAGCTTATCTGTTTGGATGCGAACCAAATAGGGAGTAACCTCTTAAAAATTTACCTGATTTGATTTAGAAAGAGTCAAAATTTGTGAATGAAGTAGAGCAAAGAGGTGGAGTATAACTGATTAGATGAAAATAGAAGCAAAAGATTTAAGAATAAAATAGTCTCCTCTGGCTGCACTCACGCTAAGCTACATACCAAATCGCAGCCCTTCCATATCACTGCAGTGGCTTCGGGACAAAAAAGTGACAGTCCTGGCATGACCCAGTAAAAGCCAGGTCTTAAATCCCTTTGGAAAATCTGTGGAAAGTCCTCAGTATAGCTGCTCAGAGACGCTTCACTTTCAGCTTGACTGAACTGGAGTCACTGTGCTCTGAAAAATGGGACAAAATCCAGAGGTCCAGAGGTGTCTTTACTGCCAAAATTGATTTTCAAACTATTGACTTTGGGTGGTTTAAACTAACTTGGATGTAATGGCTGTACCTCATTGTCAGTGTGTCTAAAAACAACCCTAAAAGCATTTTTGTGATAGTTGCCACAAAAAAATCTGCATATTCCATTTTGTGATGATGCTGCAACACCATAAATTGTGAAAAAAAAAAGTTGAGCTGACTGGATAAAGTTTAAATGCACTGTATATCTTTTCAGCTTGTCGGTGTGTGTCAAAATTCGTTGCGAGCTACAGTGGCAAAAATGCTCAGACGGGCTTCACTTGTACCTAAATCCTAACGGAAATTGGTTGAAACGTGTGAGACTGCAAAAATGGAAAAGGGACACAGCACCAGGCCATATCTCTCCTCGGGCCAAACGAAGACTCAGACTGATGCGTCAATCACAGGACTAGTCACAGTGACAGAGACAGTGAGTGAGAGAGTCCAAACAGCCAAAAGAGCCAGCTGCCTGTGGGCCTTTCACAACATGACCTTGTCAAGGTCAAGGCTGTTAATACTGAGTGACTTGAGTTTAAAATCCTGTAACAGGGTTGTTACAGTAAAGAATAGCCAAGGGAAGGAGAGGGAGCCCCTTAAAGATGACTGTTTGCACGTTGTCTCAACACCTTCTTTGAACATGGAAAACATGTTCTCATTTGGCACTTATGCATGAAGCTTGACTAACTGCAGCCAGCCTTAATCTCTGCACACACACACACACACACACACACAGACTTGTTTTTGTCACTAAGGAAGACCTTGCACTGCCTGAGTCTAACCCCGACTATAATCATTACACCCAACCCTGAGCTTTAACAGTAACCAAACCTTACCATAAAAAATAATGGTTTACCTTGCAGGGATCAGCTGTTAGTCACTGGGTGACTTGGTTAATTGATTATTGATAATGTCGGATGGGTCACTCATCATGACAGCTCACTGACGCTGCAGTTCAGCTCTGGTTGACTCATCACCCTCGTCTCCAGTCACAGTCATTGACATATATAAAGATGGACAACGTAAGATCTCCTTAAAGTGAAGCCAAAACACGTTGTCGCCCCCTGATGGTTGGCTGTAGTATAGGTCATAAACTGGAGCAGAAAGGACTTGGGCCAAACTAAGAAAAAAAATCAACGAACACATAAAATAATTTTCTGTCAATTTCTGTTATTTGATGCTATAAAAAGGAGGGTTTCACATCCCTGCTCGCAATTGAGTCAGCTGAGTATATGGGCGGGGCTTTTCAAATTAATTGCCAACTATTTTGGTAATTGATTAATTAGTTTGAGTAATGTTTTAAGAAAACTAGTCAAAATTCTCTTATTTCAGCTTTTTAAATGTGAATATTTTCTGGTTTATCTGGAATATCTTTGGTTTGTGAGTATAACAAGACATTTGCGGACATCTTAGGCTTTGGGAAACACTGATTGACATTTTTCACCATTTCCTAACATTTTAAAACAAACAACTATTAATCTATCAATCAACTATGATATATATACCATGGCTCCAACCCTGATCACTACTCAACATGACATCACCAGTCATATCTTTGGCTTCATTTTTGTACAGTGGGAGGAAACAGGGATGCGCACGTCCATCTTTATGTTAAGTCAATGGTCCCAGCAGGCAGCTGATTTGTTAAACCCTCTGTACTTTACCTAACAAGCACGAAATTGCAGACAGACAACGTTAGCAACTAGCTGGAAAACGTAGTGGAGCATTTAGCCGCTGAAGTGCCCTGTTTTCCCTTTGAAGGTGGTGGAGACCAAAAACAAAGCTAAAAGGAGAATGAATATTGGACTTCCATTTGATATTTTTACTCTGTGATGCTGGATGTGCCAGCAGACAACTGGTTGCTAACATGTATGTTAGGTATTTTAACACCTCCATGTAGCCAAAAACATAAGCTGCTGCTTCAACATTCAGAACGTGCTTCAGACCAACACGTATACTAACCCCAACCTTAACTTAATTCTCACCTGAGCCATAAAACCAAGTATTACGTGCCACAGTGTCTGTGTGGTGCTGTGCTCTCCTGTGTCCAGGTTCTGCCCCTCTCCCTCCTTGCAGATTGCAGTAATTGGCATCAGGTGCAGCTGCTCTGCAATCAGGACCTAGTGCTTAAAAGCCTGGAGAGTGCAGCCGATCAGGGCCAGTGGGCCATTCGGCAAACTACAGTCTGCTAGTCTGTAGCCGAATCCTGCAGCAGCAAGGGCACTCGTTTGGGCGCCCTCATGTGCTTTGCTAGTCCCGCCAGCTAGCAAAGGCACTTGTTGTGTTCTGTGTTTGTGTTCTTGTTAGCCTCCCTGACTAGCATGGACACTTGTTGTCTTTTGTGTGTTTGGGGGTTGTGTTTTCATTTAGTAAGTTAACCCATTTTTATTTAATCTGTTAACCTAATTTGACACACTTCATTAATAAAAGAACTTTTGTTTACGTTTTTGTCTCAGTTCTCCTTGCTTCCTTTTTCTCCCGGGTAAATTTATTTAATGTTGAACCCCTCATCCCCTAGCCCAACTTGGGGTCGTAACACCAAGTCTTAAAGGTATCAGCGGAAAATGTTCTTCCTTTCAAAAAGTAAATGTCCTCTCTCTCAAGGTCCTCACAAAGCCAGATGTATAAAGCGCAGACACACACTCGGTGACAGAGTAAAGCTCTGGGCAGCCACGGGATCGTGTGACAACAGCAGGTGCACCTAATTCCCTATAGAGGGCACCTGAATGACAGATATAAAAGGACAGGACTTAATTAATAGGTACATATGATCCCTGACAGAAGAATGTTTGGTATGTTGTCGGGGAGATAACAGGCCACCGAGCTGATCAGTGCTTCTAATGCTCAGGTGAGACTGACAGGTCTGCCTGCAGGTCGGGGGAGTGTGTCTGATACTGACAGACCGAACGTCAGCACAGAAATGAAATTGCCTCTTGCGGTGTGGTGATTGTAGAGATATAAGATGCGCTCACTTCCCATCTGACATGCAGTAAATGCAACTTATCATCTGTGACAGGGCGTTGTCACATAGGCAAAGCTGGATCCGGACTTGTCATTAGGCACCGTAATGTGGTGCTCACTACTATACATGTAACACATATGAAAGTGACAGCTGTGAAAATGCTGTGTGGCTACACGTTTGGATCCTCCAGCATCCTCATGACAGGCAACTCAACAGTAAATAATGCTAAGGATTTGCTAACGTAAAGGACTGCATAATTATGGAAAAACTGGATAAACAAAGCCCCCGACACACAGACACACACGTGAGGCTGTTTCTGCAGAGCATAATAAAGATATTTGCTCTCATGTTTCTTTGACGTGCACGTCATGTATTGCATTTAAAAAGAGGCCGAGGATCACAGTCGCTGTCTCCGTCGCCTCTCTGCATGCAACAGTGTGTTCTCCAACAAGCCATGTCTAATTTTCCCATCAGTTTGGGGGACAAAGAATACAATGTGCCCTTGATTACCACCCGGCCTGTGGATCATGTTTGCCTTGGACGCACAATGTGGAGTCCTTGCTGGCAATTAGAATATGCATTAGTTCGTGACAGGAACCCCCTTCCCTTTCGTTATTCGCCAACATCAAAATGTGACAACTGAGTGAAAGTTGAAGTTCACACATGCCAAGTCATCAGGGAAACTATCAAATGCATGCATGCATTCACACAAGTGCACGAATGCACAAACACACAACTGATACAAATGTTGTAGATGCTTTTCCTCCATCTCAACATTTAGCCTTGAGGCTCTTTCCCTGAGGCTTATGTAACAAAGTAGCAACAAAAACAAATGGTTGTCTCTAAAGGATTGTGCTGGTGTGTTTGCATGTTTTAGCATATTTACAAATCATGTACACATAAATTACCGGCAGCCATTTCACAAAGAATGCCATAGCTTTTTGGATTTTCAAAAGGATTGTCCTTCCTGTCAGGAAGCTTTTGCATTTCTTTTAAATGTCAGTGCTGTATGAAAATGAAAAGCCTTGAACCTCGATTAAGATCAGGGGTCTCAAATGCCGTTTAGTTCTTGGTCATATACAGCCCAAATTGATCTCAAGTTGGCTGGACCAGTAAAACCACTGCATAACAACCTATAAATAACAAATCTCCAAATGTTTCCCTTTTTTAGTGATAAGAAGTACAAGCACATCCTGAAAAAAATTAATGGCCCGTCAGTTTGCAGAACAGATGATGAACAGCCTGAGATTTCTTAGGAAAACAAGTACATGATCTCAGTTTTATCAAATTCAGTCAGTCTACTGTCATTATATGTTTATGACAGTCTACTGATCACAGTGGAGCTACAGATGCACAAACATTTATCTATTTTGGACCTGTACAACAATATATTGTACTTCTGAATTCGAACAACTTGTCCAAGTCTAAAAATTATTTTAATTTTCTAGAAATGTTTCCACTCCTGTCTAGCAATGCTGGCATCACTGCACAACACCAACTGAAGTGGAAGCTAATAAGGAAAGAGGTTATGTATTGCATTACAAACCAATTATAAATCAAATGTTTTGGCAGAGCCTTAGCGACACGATTTCACACATTTTGTTTTAAGGTTGAAGTCTGATACACATTGATTTGCAATATTTTGTTCAGTATCTTTCAGAAGAATCACAAGTATTCATTGTATTTTTTCACAGACCTGTATTCTGGCCTGGAATTAATGACAGTTACTCTTTTTTTTTTTTTTTTTTTTTTTTTACATTTTGCAAAGTAATGCAGTGCGTCAGATTGGACCCTCTGGAGGCCTGGTTCTGGCCAGTGAGCTCTGTGTTTGATGCACCTTATTTAGATCATCACATGGAACATTTGCAGTGTGATAGCTTTATATTTGTCAAAGCTGTGTAAGTTTTTTTTCATGAAGTTAAGGATGAAGTTGCAGTGACCACTAAACCTTAACCGAAGCATGAAATTGAAAACTAACTGCTGACATTTGTTCTGCAATTTTTTTTGTACTACTGAGGTGCCCAAACTTTTTCCCTTACAGGGCCAAAACTGAAACTTAATGATGGGCCAGGGGCCAAAAGCACATACCCATTGTATTGTATTATATTGTTCAGATGAAAAATGGTACCAGGATCCCAGTTTCCCCTAATTGACTCCCTTCCTGCACAATGTGTAACATTTAAGAGTCCTAAGTATTCAAAGAGCATTTTTACCTAACAATTTTTTTTTCCTTCAAGACCACCTTCGGGCAGGCCGTGCTAATACAATCAGATAGTGGTACAGTCGTTTTTCAGGCTCTTGTAATCTTTTTCTGAATGAATAATTTGGCATTCTCTCAGCACAATTACTCACACTGTCTATGTCTCGGATGTTTGGATGACCAATCTGCTCTGCTTCTGTTGTACGTGACTCATGTGTCCTCCCTTGTCTCTCCTGTGGGCGTGTGGTCTGTCTGCAGGGAACATCTTTGTGGTGAGCCTGGCGGTGGCAGACCTCGTGGTGGCCATCTACCCGTACCCTCTGGTCCTCACCTCCATCTTTCACAATGGCTGGAACCTGGGTTACGCCCACTGCCAGATCAGCGGCTTCCTCATGGGCGTCAGCGTCATCGGCTCCATCTTCAACATCACCGGCATCGCCATCAACAGATACTGCTACATCTGTCACAGCCTCAAGTACGATAAACTGTACAGCGACAAAAACTCTGTGTGCTATGTGATGCTCATCTGGGCGCTGACTGTGGTGGCCATCGTGCCCAACCTGTTTGTGGGTTCGCTCCAGTATGACCCGCGAGTTTACTCCTGCACCTTCGAACAGTCGGCCAGCTCAGCGTACACCATCGCGGTGGTTTTCTTTCACTTTATTTTACCCATCATGATTGTCACCTACTGCTACCTGCGCATCTGGATACTGGTCATACAGGTGAGGAGGCGGGTCAAGCCAGACAATCGTCCCAAGCTAACGCCACACGACGTTAGAAACTTTGTCACCATGTTTGTGGTGTTCGTGCTCTTTGCCGTTTGCTGGGCGCCGCTCAACTTCATCGGCCTGGCCGTAGCGATCAAACCGGAGGTGGTGGTCCCCCTCATCCCCGAGTGGTTATTCGTGGCCAGCTACTTCATGGCCTACTTCAACAGCTGCCTTAATGCCATTGTGTATGGTGTGCTGAACCAGAACTTCCGGCGTGAGTACAAGCGCATTGTAGTGTCAGTGTGCACGGCACGCATCTTCTTCCAGGACAGCTCCAATGACGCAGGGGAGAGGCTCAAAAGTAAACCGTCGCCACTCATGACCAACAATAACCAGGTCAAGGTGGACTCTGTCTGAAGCTTAGAGGATTACTGAGCGGACATGAACAGATATGCTGTAACTGAGAAAAAAATTGTAAAAGAATAAAATCTGATTGAGAAAAACCAAATATAAATATAAATCAGCTTGTATCCTCTGAGCTGTCCACAGACTGTCATATGGTGCTATCGAAACCTCTGAACAATCACAGTAAAAACAGGGGTGCATATTATCTTTGTCTTTTATCAAGCACTTTTGTTTGACTCTGCAGTACCTGTAGTACAGTAAATATATGATGTCTGTTTTGTTTTCATGTTTACAGTGATTATATAAATGTATCATGCATTATATAAGTATTTATTTTGTATGAAATGTCATGTAGTAATTATATAGTAAGATATATCAGGTTCCAGTTAAATGAAGACAAAGATCTATCAGGCCAATAAAAAAACATTTCTACAAGATTTGGTTGAAAAATGTAACCAGAAGTTAACCAATTTTAATAACCTCATTTGTGACACTGTAACACTAATTGAGTGCAAGCAATGTGGGTTGCTGCTGTCTTATTATACCCTGCAATACATTAGGTGGAATATATATTTTAGTCTCTCTTTCACCTTGTGAGCTCATTATACTGTATGCATGGATATCAGGAATTGTTCATATGCAAAATAAAATCTGATATTGATGGAGGATCTGCTCTAGTCCCGTGTCCAATTTACTTACAAATACAAGTTTCTTGCAACTGTGTAAATGTATTCAGTGACTGTAGTTCATAACTCTTCTTTTTCATACTTTTGAACATCATTCAGACTCATTATTATAACAGTAGACTCCCCAGAGAAGCTCACAAAACTCTGACAATATGATCCAAGTTGTAAATAACCTGGAATTATCTTTTAAACACTGTGGCTTGTTTTCAAGAAATGTTTGTACCGATACCACAAAATGTAAAGTCAGTTGCCAGTTTTTTTGGGTACACCTAGTTAAAACTGAAGCAGATTTATACAACAGCCCTGCGGAGGTGTTCCTAATATGTAGTCCAATCTTTTTGCTAGAAATGGGTTTGCCAACCTACGAGGGGCATTCAAAAAGTTCTAAGACAAATGACATAAATTCAAACTGAGTCAAAATAGTGTAACAAAATGACCTTGAATCGTACCACTGATGACTTATAAACAAATTTGACAAGTTACAGCATGCTAACTTTGTTATTGAATGTTCCAGGTTACATATTACAAAACCAACTTTTTTGACCGTCCAAAATGAGCCAATTTGAAGTTCGAGCAAACATCAAATTTCTAACAAAACTTCAATGGAAACCTACAGAAATCATTGAAGCTTTGCAAAATGTTTATGGAGACTCTTCACCTTCTAGAGCCGTATTTCCAAAGTTGAAGGAACGTTTGAAAGGAACAAGATTTCAGTCCATACTTGAAGCGAAGAGGGAGGTTGTGACCTGGTTGACTAGACAAGCTCCAGAATTCTATCAAGAAGGAATTTCTCGGTGGAAACATCGCTTGCAGAAGTGTATTGAGTTAGGTGGATCTTATGTTGAAAAATAATTTTGTATCTTTCATAAATAAAGTTTTTTTTCAATTTGTCTCAGAACTTTTTGAATTACCCTCGTATAAGAAATAGTATGAGGCAATATAATTCAACAGCAAACTCCAAAATGGCTGTAAAGTTGAATTGGCATCTATCAAACAAAACAAGCAAACAATGAACTGTTGAAATCGTAGCGGTTAGGTGTACCTATTAAACTGGCACCTGAGTGTATTTGAATTGGTTTTCTGGCCCAAACCAGTTTGGTTCAAGAAAGTGCGTGAACACCTTTGAAGGGATAGTTTGACAAAGACTGAACCCTCTGTGGATGTAAGTGACTCATTCTAAGATAACAAAAACACGATTCCTATTTTCAGGTGATTATACACTAATGACAAGATACCTAGAAATACTGTATTCCATTTCTGCCATTTTCTGCCAGTAAATCCGTATAAATTTTACAGACTGGATCAGACATACATGGGTGTTTTACAGTGGTGGTTAGGTGTACCTAATAAACTGGCACCTGAGGGTATTTGAACTTTGAACAGCCTTCTCTGACGCCACATATACTCTCACCAGACCAAACGCAGTCCACTGGTATTATCAGTAACTTTGCCTTGCAGAGAGCAGGCGATGCCAGTCTACAGCTGCCTCAGTCTGTTTGTTTTTGCTGTTGAGTTACTTTGGTTGATCTGAACTAACCTTTTAAAACACCGAAGACACACAATAACATAAACAAATGATCTGCAAGGTAAAATTATTTATTTTGCCTGTGGAGTTTGGTTGGTTGGAGAGAGTGATAGTTGGCTTTTACAATGCTAGTTTCCCATTGAAAATGGCTGTCTAATGGCAAAGTGCTGAAAATATTTTAAATATAGTGTGCACTCAAACTGACAACTAGGTGGATCTTTTAAGTGGCCAAAATACCTTTTATTGCTGATTATGTCCACAGCTGTACAATAGGAGCGTGCTGACCGGCATCAACTGTAGGTAATAATCTGATTATCAGTTGAAAGTCTACATCAATGCAGGATTTGTCTGTTGTTTTTAGTAAAAGCATTCAAAGTAGGTCCCTCCCTGGCTCAACAAACAAAAGAGGGAGAGAAACAACAGCAATGATCAAGAAAACTAGAAGGTGAATGAAGTGAGGGAGCAGCATTAGCAAGAATAAAGCAGTGAATCTGAGAAATCGGAAGGATATTTTCTGATAGCTTCACAGCATTTTTGTTCTAAAGGTTTTAGTTCCCAGATTTTGTGTGAATGCAGCCAAAGCGAACGCTCCTGTCTGTTCTGCCTCTGTGTGTGTGTGTGTGTGTGTGTGTGTGTGTGTGTGTGTGTGTGTTTGTGTGTGTGTGCCAAACAGACATACAGACAGTTCATGACAGAGAGCCAAGGAGAGAGGCAGAGAAGCATTGGTCGCTACGTTTTTATAGAGTCCCAGCTTCACACCCTGTGCACTGTTATTGTCTGGGGGCTACACACAACTGCCCAGAGGTTGACACTCAGAAAAGTCCTGAACGCAGCAAAATGTTGAGGAAAAAAAAAAGCAGAGAGCTCATGCAGATACAGACACCACCACACACTTCTAAGCAGTGACTGAGAGGGATTACTTTTATACAAATCTATACATTCTCTCTTTTTTTTTTTAAGAAAATCCTGCATAGTATGTCTTTAAATTATGTTGTTTGACTGATCCTCTAGATTTCTGTTCATGCCAAGGATCAACCACAACAGCTCTGCCACAAATCTGCTTGAGTAATGTGATTTTATCCAAAGTGGAACACAGCCAATGCATATGATAGGCTGTTATACTGTATGTAGGGCATTTTCTATCTGCAGCGCACGTCTACATGTCTGACTCACATGTGAGGTAGCTGAACACCGAAGCTATCAGGTTCTGTCTGCAAACAAATTTCAAGGTGAGCATATAAAAGTGTAGGTAAGCATGAATGTCCTTCACGTTGTGGAGAATTCTGCAGTGCATAGGAGGCAGGGACCATATAGCCAACTATACATCCACCATTTGCGTGTGCGTTGCATAGCGTGCATGAGCAACCCGGTTAGTGGAACACAGACAAAGGCATCATGCATCAAAGAGGAGAACGGCTCAACTATGCATTTGAAATCCACTTGGCTTACGTAACGGCTGCTGACCATCATCCTCAAAGCAAGAGCTGAAAGAGCCAGCTCCCAGCTCACTCCCTGTCCCCTTCTCTATCTGTTTAATCCCAAGAGCTGTGTGTGGTAGGAAAGGACCGAATGGGTTGGGATGGGTTGAGCAAATGTAAAAATCCCGGGGATTTACACGGCCCCCAGACAGAGTTATACTGTAATCTGCGCCCAAAGATTTTTAGAACTGAGGATGTACGACAAAATGGAAAAGAAAAGTCAGGTGTCACATGACCAATGGCCCATCTTCCATTACTGACTTAACACCGAGAAAAGAAAATAGAATGTGTCCTTCACTGTGACAAGGCCATAGATCAGAGCCCCAGCAGAGCATATCCTCTGAAAAGCAGAGCACAACAAAGCCCATGATGGCTGCAGTAAAGTAATGAAATCTGTGTTAATTTGAACAAGAGAGATCTCAATTTCTTGAACAAATGTTGCTGGCAGAAAAAAAAAAGAACATTCATAGACTGAACAATCTATTCAGTAAGCTCTCAGCCAAGTCGGATTCTCCCCTGGAGTGGTGCTTTGTTGAACTTGTGTACTCTTACACAAGAGAGAGCTGAAATATGTTCATTAAGCTTCTTGTTTCATTCTTGGCTTTAAGAACACACAGTAACAATGACTATGACTCTAATCTCAAGATTTACTTGCCAGCTAGCCAACAATCCTTGTTGCAGTCTGCAGCTATACGCAAACAAGCTTTTATGACGTGACCAAAGTTTCCTACTTATTGTAGGGCACCTAGTGACACCTGATCATGGCAAAAGCTCCAGAAAAAGGCAATAGTTGAACTTTTTGAATTTTTTGAAATCTTTTATTTTTCATACATTTTCCTTTTCTGTCATCACAATTTTTGACCTGTGTGTAGGACAGGGAGCTTGTCCACTGCAAACATCTCAAAGCACCCTCCCTTTCCAAGCGTTTAGAATAACCTTCGATTGCGGCGGACCTCATAAAAAAAATAATAAAAAAAAAAAAGCTTAAGACCTACCTAAAGCCTATGTTTGAAATATGTTGGTGCATTACCTACAGAAGACGCCGGTCGGCACACCAAGAGCTTAAGTTTGATTTGTCTGTTCGAAACACAGCGGTGCAATGAGGCAACATGACAACATGACGGCCTCCAAAGAACAGGACCTGAACCCTCTGTGGATAGAAGTGGCTCATTCTAAGGTAACAAAAACATGATTCTTATTTTCAGGTGATTATACACTAACGAAAACATACCTACAAATATTATCTGCCAATAAATCCATGTAAACTTTACACAGTGGAACTGTAAAAATACATTTGAAGGATACAGGATGTAAAACACTGTTTGGAGGCCCTGTCCACACATACATGAATGTTTTTAAAAATGTAACTCACAAACAGCACTATAGGTTACTAAAAACTGAGCTTTTTGAAAACTCCTGCCAAGGTTGAAGATATTTAAAACTTGTCATTTAGACAGAGAAACCAGAGTACGCACTGTTATCTCCATGGTTACCCTGTTAGTTTACATGGAGGGCTGTGAAAGACAGTGAATAACAAGAACGGTTTTAAATGATTGGGCTGATTAACCTCAGCGCAAGACTACGTCTGCATGTCGAAGAAGGAGCAACATGTTCGTACCATCTTCCTGCATCCAGACTTCATCAAAACGCAGAGTATTATACATGATAATAGGGATTTGATCCATTGTTAACAGAAATATGTTTATTGGTGCAGCTTTTGAGAATTTAAATGCATAATATGAAGCATTTTACTAAAAAAAAATAATGCTAGTAACATATACTCATATAAACATCATCCCCTTTAATCATCACTTATGACCCACTTGCAGTGTGGTGATGTCTGCATCTGCAGAGATGCCGTTGTCTGCCCGTATTTCCTTATTTTCTCATTATTTTGCTGTGCTCTGGATGTGCTTGGACAAATCTCACTCAACCTTTAAAGAAAAAATATGTTCTTGCCCCATATACATTGAAAATTCTCATATATTTATTGTTCTATTTGTCTTACTTTTTTGTCTCCGGTTAACATTGCTGGCAGCTCAGTAACTGTGACACAGTAATGGCTTTTCCATAACAAGACCTTCTATCATCTCTCCTGGAAGGTGCCACGGTGTCTTCAGTGTTTGTTTTGGTTGGCTCTGGGTCTCACTGAAAGATGACTAAAATTACTAAGATGCCGGATAATGCGGCTCTGTCCTCCCGTTTTTCTCTCACAGAGACATAATCCACCGGGGATTCAGTGCTGCCACCTGGGCCCCTGAATTCTGCACAGAGCTGCTGAAGCCTGGTAAAGGAAAACACTGCTGTCCATAGTCTGAGGAAGACAGCAGAGAGAAGATCATAATGATCTCACTAGCAGCGGAGCTACATAAAGTGACATGACAATGGTATGTGTTGAAAAGAGACGGAGACCATTAGCAGCCAAGTTGTGTTCCAATGAGAATGACACCATACAAAAATGAAACAACAGGTCTACAAAATATCTCTGAGCATAATTTTCAGTCTGCACTTCCACAGAACCATCAATCCTCTACTTTTGTGCTAAATAATGAGTTCGTTCCACATCATTCAGCCACAGGACAATGAGCCACTTCTGGAAAGTGTGCTGTCTTTGAAAAATTACAATGAATCACTTTCCCTTCTTTTTGCATCTGTATTTACTTCATTCTTTCCTCCGAGAGCTTCGCTTCCCATCTCATTCAGTTATTTTCTCTCGCAGATTTTCTCTTTCTTTCTCCAGCTTTTATCCAATAATGGAAGTTGTTTTCACATACCTTTTACCACGTTTCCCAGCGAAGCATGACGGCTCTGGTTTCTGCTTGACCACACAAGAATGATACGGTCTTCTTCAGCGTATAGAGGGAGAAAAAGAGGTGAACAGAGAAATATATACCAACATAAAAGAAAAGAAAACAGTCACAAAAAGAGTCACAATGGATGCTGAAGATGCTCACTGAAGATAAATGGAGATATGTGTGTGATTTTCTTTTTATTCACCACTTTGCAGGACTAAGAGTCGCAGCTCATGGCTTCCAGTTGAAAAACCTTAGAGATTATAGAGTTATTTTGTACATTTAGTTAGGCTTACCTTAAATAAGACAAAAGAACAAGAGCACCTTACCAGCATCTTTAAATGTGGCTGTCAAAAGTACATTTAATTTAAATGTGTCTTTGCACAAAATACTCTGTTTTATTCAAACCAGTCCAATCCTTCTAGTCAACTCCAGCACAATGCTTCTTTGGTTTGAGTCCTGCACTAAAGGGTGTTTGTTCACTGTAAAAAGAGGCGTGGCAAGGACAGGTGCCCAAGCATTACTTCCTTTTCTCTGGTGTACCTCAAGACTGTTGTTCTCTTCTCGATACACACCACCTCTCTTGGTCAGATCACCTGCTGACGTGGATTCTCTTATTGCTGCTATGCTGATGATACCAGGTTCTACCTATCCTTGCAGCCAGGAGACCGTACAGTCTTGGCGCTGATGCCCACTGAAATGGTATTTCATGTCATGTCACTTTGCACAATAAAACATCAACACGCTCTCACTCCCACCTCATCATACATTAACTTGGTTAGTGGCCCTGTGCTTCAAATTATGACTATGCAGGTGCCAGTCTTTTGTCAGTTTTGTCTGAAAGGCAATAATAAATATAAAATAAAAAAAGCTGACAAATAAAAAAAATGCTTCACATTCATAGCATAACTAATGTACATTACAAAACAAATGTTACATAACTTAAAAAGAAATCAACATTGACTTTTGGGTTCACATAAGACACGAACCTCAGTTTCCTGGGTGAAAGTCCAGTGTTCTCGCTCTTTACACTGCATCACTTGACTTTGACGGAACATTGAAACGGTACGACGGTGCTTCCAGGAGTTAAACGAGAGGAGAATCTACAGGGACTGTAGCTGCCGCGTTTGACATGCTGGGAGTGAGAACACGCTGTGAAGATCAGCCTTACTCAACTCCTGCACACAGAGTACAGCGACTGGTCATCTTACACTCTGACTACTGCAACAAGCTTCCAGAAAGGCTGCAGCCATCCATAAGTAAGTAGTAAAGTACACAGTGCAGTGTCTATACTGCCTTTAGAGTGGCCAACAGCACACTACACAATAATTAATATATCGTCATTTCTTTTTTCCAATGGTCTTGACACATTTTTATTTTATTTAAGTGGTAAATTAATATATTCTCTTATAAGACAACACAGATATTCTAATTGTATTGACATTACCATTCAAAAGTTTGGAATATACTGATATTTTTCTTCTTCTTATAATAATGACTTTAAAAAAAAAAAAACAGCATAATTACGTTTTTAAACCCCAAAAGAAGAATAATTAATTAAAACTTCCATTAAGCCGATGTTCCCTCAGTGTTGCAGGTGAGAATATTATTGTAACCATTTTCCCTACAAATACCAGTTTTGATTTTTCTTTTCAACGGTGCAACTGAGCTCTAAATATATTAAGAACCTGCTTTTCTTTTAACTGTCAGTCATAGTGTCAGCGATGTCATTCCAGTAGTGCTAACCTTACACTAACTTTCCATTTATGTTTTCAAATCAAGTCATATTTTAATGGTACAGCTCAGAATCACAAACCACAATTTGCATTGGGGGGCTTTACAGCTGTTTGTGACCCCCTCCCCCGTCCTGTAGACCCTCGAAAGAGTAAAGAAAAATCCTTTTAGCCGTGGAAAAATGGAAAAAAAAAACCTCAGTTTGAAGAGTGGTTTTGCAAAGAAACTGTTAATTCCAGCTTTTTAAAGGCATTATTGTTCACCTGACACTGAAATATGAACCTGATCCTATTTAGATCTGCACAGATTTTGATATTAAACTTAACATTTCTTTTACCAATTAACGTAACTGGTTATTTCTTATATTCGTATTTGACTGTTGCTCAGAGATATTGTCTTTTTCTCCCCTTCCAGTTGTAAGTTGGACCATTGTTCAGTGTTTTATTCAAAACATTACATTTTTGACAAACTCTTCATAGAAAATGACATCAATTTGTAAAGAGGACTTTCTGTGACCTAAAAACACGAGAGACTGTTCAAAAAATATAGAGTAGTCCTCTCAACCACCTTACTGCACTGAATCAAGCAGCTGTGCCAGGATTTGACTCCAAAGTTTTGAACTGTAGTGTGTAAACAACATTTTCTACTTGAACAAAATACTTTCGTACTGACAGAAACTTTTTATGAAGAGAACAGGATCGACTTCGCTGTGCAGACACTACAGCCTCACGGCCGCCAGACACAAACAGATAGAGGGTTAGTTTCGTTAAGGACAAGGTCGCAGGCTTTTTAAATGTAAATAAAAATATCTTGACAATTCAATAAGTATATTTCAACAAAGGGTTAAACATGTTTTTTATAAATGGCACGATGAAGTGCTTTGGATGAATATGTCCTCTAAACAGTTTGTTTTTCACTGTTTATTGTCTGACCTCATTATGAGTTGGTTGTTTATGTTTGTAGCACAAATGTAACTGTTCTTTGTAAACTGACCTCACTGTCCTACATTTTGACATTTACGTCAAGAGATCAGGAGGTCAGAATCGAACTCCTCTGGGATCAGCCATCCCCGTTTTTATCCCAGAAACAAACAAACAAACAACAAAAAAACATCTTTGGAAAACTTCAAACTACTTTAAATGTATTAGAAAGTAAATTTATTTTGTAGAACAACGTGAGGGGAATGAAAAGAAAAATATGCACATCAGTGTTCGAGTCAGAGCAGCTCTTGATGTCCCAACCATCTGTAAATACAGCTTATCATATGATAACTTTTAAGACAATAAGACAATAACTTTTAAAATATTTTTTATTTTCATTAGATGGTCATGTTCTAACTGTAACAAATCATTGTCGCTGTTTCGTGCTTTAAGTGTAACCATAGTTACTGTACACATTATGTTTTTAGGTTATTTGTAGTAAGTTACTTTACTGGTTTTGTGTTCCTTATTAAGTTGTGCAGTTTACTGTGTATATTTCAGTATAATAATTTCACAACATTATTATGGACTTGTAGAATTAAGTCTACTATTATAAATGGTGTTATATTATTTCAATATCATTTACAGCATTTTAACAAGCATGTTAATTACACATTTACATGTGTAATATTTAATTTTTAAGTTTCTTCTTCATGTCTCTCTTGTCTAAGAGCTAATTAGTTCCTATCTGTCATTGTTTAGGGGGGGCAGGTATGAGGGTGGTGCCATGTGTGCAACAGTTTTGTTGACCCTCCTGTGAACACCAAAGAGTGAAGTTGCGTGTCCTGAGCTGTCAGGCTGTTTTGGTGAAGATTAAGTACACAAAGAGAAGTTGTAGCAGCTTATTACAAAGAAAAGAGGGTTACAGACTGGTGGCGGCGGTGTTTTGTTCTTCGTCTTCGGATTAATTTGCAGCGTCATCAACTAGTTTACACCCACCAGGACTTATTGGACAGCAGCTGGCTGCGGTCTACAGGTGCACTCTGTGCATTTATTTCAATTTTACATGGACTTACATTGAACTTTACAGACATTTTCCAAAGTCTCATTAGTGGATGATGTTGAGGACAGCGAGTCTCTCCCTGATAATGATGATGTGACCAAAGAAAGAGGGTAAGCATCAGCAAACATCTTGAACTCTGCATCGTGGCGGTTCTTAGATGTTTACTTGTATACTCGTGACAACAAAGACAAAAAAGTTACTGGCATCAGATTCTCATTACTCTCCATATTTAGTCGGCTACAACACAGTGAACAGTCACAGTCAAGTTCAATGGATTAACCTACAGTAAAAAAAAACATAAAAATTGTTAAAACTTACAGCTTCCAAGTTTGAAGTTGGGCCATGGAAAACCGTTCAATCCATCCTTGAGGTTGAACTGTTACTGGCCCTTGCATTGCCTGTCAGTTTTTTGTAAGCGTTGTGTAAAACGAGAAGGGCCTAGCATCATGGAAAAAAAGAAAAAACATGAACCTAGTGATTGTTGTGGGTGATTGCCATCCCCTGTGGTTGGCTTGTAGCCCAGACTGATTGCTTTCACATTTAATTCAACTTTAAGCAGAACATAAGTGTCAGAAATAAAAATATATATACACATACATACCTGCAATCTGACTACCCTCTTTCAGATAATACACTTAATATCAGTGTGCGTTTGACCCCAGCTTTTGGGGAATAGGTGGATTGTTCAAATTCAGTGGCCATGGGACAGTAAATATTGATTTGATGTTCCAATCAGCTCAGAGGCAGAAATGACCTTAAAAAAAAAAAGACTAATGAAGAGCTGTACCTGAGGCACGTCTCACTAAGCTGGATTATGAACTTAAGTGGTCAATTTAAAACCTGAAGGCCTTTCAAATCTGGAAAACGGACCGAAGTTAAATGTTTCGTTAATTAATTCAGACAAGCCACCTGACTAATTCAGCGTCCTTTTATTTCATATTGATCTATCATGTAATCACTGCCCTGTGTGCGTGTGTGAGTGACTGGGTGCATGTGTATGTGATCACTGGAAATACAGCTTGTCTGCTGCTGGTCTTGAATACTATTGGACTGACCTGCATATTTTTTCATGTTTCCCAGGACCACTGGGATTCAGAAGCCTTAAAAAACCTTGAAAGACCTTTTATGCTTTTTATGCATTTACTGACAGAAATGTCCACTGGGACTCCATGAACTGCGAAGATCTTACTGGTCAAAGGTCACGGTGACCTCCATAACTCAAGAATTATGCTAAAACTGCACACAAATATGTAATAGGGTAAAATGACAGGGTGATGACATTTTATATCCAAAAGGTCAAAGGTCAACTTCACTGTGGCATCATCACGTTCAGCTTTCTATCAGTCCTCTGTACTTTTTTCATTAAATTCCTTCAATGTTACAGGTCAGTAAGTTCCACATTTAATTCCTCTTCTAGTTATTAGGATAAACAATTACATAATATTATGTTTATGTTAAGGCCCGTTTCTCCCAGCCAACTCTGCAGGATTGCAAGAAGTTTGCATGAAGCTTACAAGGGAGCCGTCAAGTGACCGTCAGTTTGATTCCATTCGTTTACCAGGAATAAAACTCAGTCAGTGTGGGCGGATCACATGAAAAACCACTGACGTGTGTCTTTCTCAAGTGGTTTTTAAAAAAAAACAGCATACAATGTACATATTGAAGTATGAAGTCATCTCTAGATTTGAAGCACATTTTAAGCCTCACAAGGTTTCAGTCTGAGCTACACTGACATTTGAGAGATTTTTGAGGGAGAGATAGTGCGCCCATGCAAAGAGACAGATAAAATTAGATGCAGGAAAAAGTAATAGGTTTCAATTGGAACTACATCAATGTGGGAGTAGTCATCTTTTTGAGTGTGTACAGCGCTGTGTGTGAACAGTGGATTATTTCATCAGAGGATATTGCCAGGAAAAGCGTGATGATGACTCATATTTGAGGAACTGGGTTTCAGGTGGCTCTCAGACAATACTGACGTTTTTATTACTTCATTTTGAACATCCTGTGCGGTACACGTGCACACACGGGGGTTTCACTGGATGTGAATGTGGCGCTCCAGTCATGTGTACATGTGACTGTGATGGAGAGCCCAGAAACCACCTCTGATGTTCTTGAGGAACGCCTGCCAGGCGAGCGTGAGGCTGATATGCTAATAGAATAGAGGTGAGATGTCTGTGCCCTAATTAGTGTGATACTACTTTTACTTTGTGAGATAATTAGATTTTATTTAAAAGTCACTTTGCAGGTGATGTCATTATCTACCATAAAACACTGACCTAGGTGTGTTACTCTCTGTCACACACACACACACACACACAGACTTGTCGGAAGGATGCAGGCATTACTAGATACGTTAAAAATGGCTCTGTTCCATTCACGTGTCCCGAACCACAGGCTTGTTCACGATGAACTACACCTCGCCTGGAAAGTGGATTAGATCAGGCGACAGACAGTTTCCAACAGCCTTCACAGTCTGTACAGAATGTCACATCCGGTTAGATCTGATCACGATTTAATAAAGCGTTATCGGATCAATCTATTCAGCTCTGCCTTCATTAATTGTCGTTTTAATTATGTTCCTCTGTATGACAATGTCGCCTGTTGAAATACACTATTGTGTGATCGTTGTCCCATGATTATTCAAATAGAAAGAGAATTTTAAAAATCTTTGGCAGTCATGATTTGAGTGGACTGGACTTGGTAAACTTGGATATTTTAAGATTTAAATACCGTATACTCATCAAATGCATGGTCAGCTTTCTCCTTTTCTGTTTCCTTTACTTAGACATGCTGTGTCTTAAATTTGGAGGATAGGTAGATGTTGGGGGCTGATGGAGACCTGTAAAAGTGATATAGCCACGTCTTAAGTTAGCAAAATGCTGGCTAACCAGCTAGCTAATCTACATCAGTTGTTAGCTTGCTATTTAGCCAGCCTTGCTAAAATTGGTTAACTTATATGTCGCTTTTAACTGCTTTTTAATCGTCTTCAGAAATTGCTTTTCTTTTCTGTAGCACCAAGGTACTAAAGTACAAGACACAGGAAGGAAGTTGACCAAGGTTCCATCAGTTACCAAGCGTGTTCAACTGCTTTGAAACACAGAGAAAAAATGGTTGGGATTTATGAAAGCTCAATTGGATTGGTGTGCAACCAATCAGTACGACAGTATGTGACCAATAGCCAATCAGAGAACCAAACACGTGAAGTAGTGCTGAGCAACACCGAGCCACCAAGAAGAACACCGGGCTTTGAAGCCAATTTGACATAGTGGTCAAAAGGGGCAACGATAACATCATATGATGGTCTGTGGCTGCAAAATACTTTTACCCAGAAGCTTACATTTTGTAAAAAAGCAGCTGTGGATAAATTTGGTCAATTACTTGACTCAATATCAGAATTTGATCCAATAACATTTGGAAAGTCTGTAAGAACTGCATGATAAAATAATTTGATCCCCATTGAAGTTAGTGAGGGCTAAACAGGAAGTTAGTGGCTTGGCAAAAAAAAAAAGTTTGTTCTATGCGCTGTACAATGTGGATATGTGAAGATCGTACCCAGGAAATCACTTCATGCACAACTGAGCAGCTCTCATAGGAATGAACAAAGGCTGACACCGTTCTCCTGATGGGGTCCTTGGTTCAGTTTCAAATAGAAAAAATGGCAGATTTGTGAAAACTTTCTAAAATTACATTACATTCAGTGGATAACAGTACACTTAAATGTGTTTCTGAAAACATCTGAGAGGAGATGTAGGAAATGCAGTAACAGTGTCTTCATGTTTGATCAGTACTAAGTAGTTTGATGGTGTGATCTGAGTTTCGTCAGCCTGTTGTGCTTGAAATGTCACTGGCATGTAGGTTAGGCTCCTCCTCAGTCATCGTATTAAACCCACACCATATTAAATTAACAGTTGTGATTTACCCATCAGATCCAGGACAGGTGGAAATCTCTTCAAACTGTGAATCATGTACTGCTCCACTAAACGAGTCCAACAGGATGTTAAATATTCTGTTAAACAATCAAAACATTTTTCAAAATAAAAGGCCTCTATGCTATGATAAAAGGCAGCGTTTCATAGTCAAGTGTCAAACCACGCTAACGACAGTGGAACAAATGGAAATGAATATTTGTCTACAGTCGTTAATGTCAAACAGCATGGTGGTCTAGATGTCTATGTCTTTAACCACTCATTGCATTATTTACGTTGAAGTGCAGTCATATTTCATTTAATGTTGGCAGCTATTTTTAGACCTCGGAGAGAAGTGTAGGCACGAAAGGTTATCTGGGTCACATGTTATTCCAAGTCTGTGTGAGAGTGCGTGTATGCGTCAGTGTTTATGTAAGGCAGAGAAAAGCTAATGGAATCACATACACTCAGCGATGTACGACTTGCAGATGCTGATGCAGGACAGTTGAATCTCACTTTTCACTTTTGGACTCCTAGATCACCCATCCAAGGTATAGTTTGACTCAGCAGGTGCACACTGCTGGTATAAATCCTGCCGTTGGTCACTTGCTGCCAGCGGCATCGTGAGAGTACCTCGAAACAACAAAAAATCTCAGAGCTGCAACTTACACGCTGAAAATTAGCACCCTGGATGCTAACGGTACGAATGTAAACAAGCTAACAGTGGGTACCAGTGATGAAGTCATTTTAGTGCTAGAGCTCGACTTTCGACGTGCAAATGTTCCACCAAAACAATTTCCTTCCCGACACTATTTTGCAGCAGCACCATCACTGCATCCTGAGCTTAGCACCACCCAGGATGTTTGTGATTGGTTTAAAGAAATGCAAACAGGATAGGGTGTTTTTTCCCTAACAGCAGAATGTGTTATATGTTGAGCCAGACCTTTTCCAGCGTTGACTGCTGTGGAGTGGCAAGGCATAATAGAAGTTCGAACACACTGAAATTTTTTTTAAAACAAAAATATGTCTGCCTATGACCTATAATAAGTGTGATTTATCAGCTGGAAAACACAATGGGACCACAGCATTTAGCCATATCTAGTCCCAAGTTCAAATGTGATAACAATACCACAGAAAATGTTTATTCTCATTCAGGCATCTTCTAAAAAAAATGGCCAGGAGTCCCCCAGAATCCCTTGATACAGAGTAGCTGAAGCATAAGTACACTGTAGTGTTTTTCCCTTTTTAAGAGGCAAGCATTTCAACTCGGACTCTCATTGGCTGTTGTAGGACATGGAAGCTCCTGTTGGCTCAAGTGAGGTGTCAATCAAAAGGCCAGACTTACCAGCCATTTTGACACCAAGATATCGCTTCTATCCGCATGCAAATTTCATACAGAGACGGATCTAAGAGGATGGTTACAACTTCTGTCAACTCATTCGTTCAGTTTGTGGGTATTTAATCGATTTTATTGAAGGATGGATGAAGTTTTGGACTGAATATGTTGTTGAACCTTTGCCAGTGAAATGAGACCATTTTTGTTGGAATATTATTGATCAATGGATTACTGGGAGTCTTCAGTGGTGAGTGGCCTCAGTTTTGTTTGTTTGCTGGTTCTGATGGTACCTGCTGTTGTGACTGTATCTCGAAATGGTTGGATCTCAGCTTTCTAGTGGTATGTTACATGAATATGTGTTTACATACAGGTGGTGTATTGTGACGGACATAAGTGAAAGATTTGTGCAGTTTGTGTGTATTTATGAATGGGAATTGTTTGTTTTGGACTAAATAGGTTACTGGATTGGATTGACTGGAGCTTTGCCAGTTAAACAGGACCATTTTTGTTGTAATATTATCGAGTAATGAATCACTGGGAGTTTTCAATGGCGACTTGCCTCCATTTTGTAATTGTTTGTTTGCAGGTTCATGGTGCTGATCGTACCTGCTGTTGTGATTGTATGTCAGAATGGTTGGCATCAGAAAAACAAGAATCTCAGCTTTCTAACATATGCTGCATGAGTTTGCATGTTTACATATGTGCTACTTCTATTTTTTCAAACTGAGACTTTTGTGACTTGTAAAATTATGATTTAAATTGACAGACATCATATGTATAATTCGTGGCACACTTCAAATGGAATCAAAAAATAATTTGTCTCTCGCCACAGACTGAGGTTCACATTTTTTCTGAATTTAGGTCCCATGGGGCAAACTGGAAGGGTTGTGACTGAGGCACTCTATTGTTGAAGCACAAATACAGTTCTCCTATTTCTCTGTCAATGTCAGATGTATTTGCTGAGATGAATTAATGTTTGTCGGCCTCATGGTTACCTGGATAATCCACTAAATCATGTCAGGACCAGCAGGTTCCTTTTGAAAATGCTGAGTCAGGAGTTTCCCTCCTCCTTCCATATGTTCTTAGGCTGTGTCCCATTTCAGAGGCTAGATCCTCATAAGCCCCCATTTCTAGACCGAATACATCATAACGGTTTGACTCGGACCGCCCCATTTCAATGGATCCTGAAAAAAGGGCACCAAGGAATGCAGAAATGCTTATTTTGCACAAGTGGTGTATCCTTTGCTATAACTCATAGCACACGTCCATTTGTAAATGAATGTAAATGGAACTTTAAAGCAAATATTGTGATCCTTTGAATTCAGAAAAAATCATTTGGTCACAGTGCATTGATTTGCATTCAGGTGTGAATGTGAAAAAGACAAATATAATTAATATTAGCTGGACAAACTGCATTCATATGACACATTTAGCAGTCGCTCTCACGCGTTTCCCTGTTTTCTAGCATGCCTTAAAATAAAAAAAAAAACACATCTGAATGCAGTCTTTGTGTTCTGCACTTGTGACTGTTCTTCTTCTGAATGTACCTGAAGTGTAAGTTCAGCTGAGTGCAGTCGGGCTTTGCTGCCTGGATAGGTTTTGTTGGTTGGTTGCATCCAGGAGTATGTTTATGTGATGGTTGGTTGGAGCTGACACTGTCTTACCACAGTGCAAGTCAATGAATGAGTTAGTACAGTTGCTCAGGTCAGTGATCATCAACTGACTCAAATAAAGGCTATAAAACTTCTAAAAAAAAACACTCATGTAGTACTCAGGGGAATACTACTGTAGTAATACAGTAGAGTATATTCTACCAACGCACTATTTTACATTTGGTACTGCTGTGTTTGTTATTGTTATACCATGACACCTTAAGCAAATAGAAGAACAGTGTAAAATAAACGAAGTAACCACAAGACACACTAATCATAATGAACACATTTGTTTCTGGGGACTTTTCCCCTCCACTTTCCACACTCAGTTTCAGTCAAACTCATGCATAGTCTAAACTCGCTCAGTGGCTGGATATCTATGGCATCTAGCGCTTGCTGGTCTAAATTAACCTCCTACATGCATTGTAATTCATTTGCTTGTTTCAGCATCTTTAAAGAAACTAGAACATGCACTTTGATTGCAATTCCTAGTGACAGCCACAGTGGATTCATCTGAATGTATTCTGGGAAAAGAAGTTCACAACGGTGTTTTAATTCAAATGTTAAATTCATGAGTCACAGACGAGGCATTTAGGTTACAAAGTTCAGCTACTGTGAGAAAACGCAGATGGGATTAAGTAACAGGTGGATGATCAAAAGAGGTAAATTCAAATTAAAGAGCATAAACAAGCAGGCAGGCTTCCAAAAAGGCTGTGAAGGTTCAGTGAACAATTTAACAAGGAAACTGACAGTCAACCTAAGAAGAAACATAATGAAAGCATGAAAACTTTAAACTTTAAAACTCTTTTTTTTCCCAAACTTCACTGCGTCTGTAGTTCCTGCTCTCTGCCTTTGTAGGGCAGCAGAGTAATTAGGGAACAGGAAGCAGGTGTGCAGACAGGTGTGGTAACCAGGTGAGTGGCTCTGGAGGGACACACTGAGAGCTGCTGCTGCTCCGATAACAACAGGATCTGGAATGACAGGCCAAAAAAACAAAGCAAAAATCTGAATTTGGCTGATTTTATGACATAAATTGTATTTGTAATGCAAGGAAACATGATAGGCCTACATGGGGCAAGATGTACAAAGTTACTTTTAGATACTCCGTAGAGTTTGTGACCACTAGTAGTCTCTCCACCGTGGGAACACTAACAAAAACAGTTAAGAAGATTGCTAGGATCTAAGCATGCGTGATGTTACATTTCTACACCTCCCCCTGGGAAGGAGCCTGCTTCTCCAGCAGCAGCAGCTGAGTAGGTCCCACTTATGGATTCATTTTCTTCACGAAAATAAGACTTTTTCTATCCTGGGAAAAGAAGCCAAAAGAATCTTTGGAAATAAACTTTCTTTTTCTTTTTTGAAAGGCATAACTTCAGCTAAGCTCTGGTCATTTCAAGCAACACTAAATGCAAGGAGAATTACGCATATATGTGTTCCTAACCTGACCTTTTTTGTGCGTTATTTTGATCATTATCAAGGCAAAAGAACACAATTTATGTACATCAACATTAGAATTAATATAAGCTTCAAATCCAGTTTAATCTTCATTATATCTGCTGCTCGCCAGAATTATGAAATGCCAAGTTTATTGTCTGTGATTTGAGATGAACAACCTCAAGTTACAAGTGATATTTTACAAATCTTGATTATATAAACTAACAAAATTCATTAAAACACATCATTTGTTGTTTTCTAAGCTAAGTATTCTTCGGCTGCTCCATTGGTGCGAGCCGAGGCTGCGAGTGCGAGCTACCTGCAACAGATGAATCAGTAAATTCAGTATTAACTACGGTATTGGTGCAATCACAAGAGGTCATCCTCCAACCGAATGAATCTGATGGGCCAAAAGGTGTTACCGTACTACATACAATAGAGGCGCAATCCCACAAGGTCAAAGTCGGGGCGTGCATGTGCTTTTTAATCATAGCGCTTTGTGTTAATTAATAGGTTGTGTTGCATTTTACCGGCGCACATCACACTCACACACACATCTGCTGCATGTTTTGTGACCTTAAACTGTCAGCCTACATTTTTCTGAATATATTTTAATATGTTATGTGTTTAAAAAAGATAAATAAATAAAACATTTTTTCCCACTTTCCCATCATGATTAGATTTCCCGTCTTGATTAGATTTCCCGGGAATCCCGTTTCCCTAAAAACTCTAGTCCCGCTGTTTACTGATGGTGATTATGCGATGTGATTTCAAGTAAAAGAACTCACAATATCATGGTGTTGTAATTAGTGTTTTTGTCAGCTTATGCTGTATGAGAAAAATAACTGGATTTATACTTGGGAAAGTTGCAACTCAGTCAGTCCTCCCTACCAACTCTTCGTCACACTTTCCCAGCGGACAACAGTGTCTATGTTTGCCAGTGACGGCCGAGAAGGTCCCGCTATTTACTGACAGTGCTACAAAAAAAAAAAAAAAACTGGGGGTGATTTTAAAATGGCTGACACTCTCCGGCGCTTTAGTGAAATATAGTCTAGGGTTAAAATCAAGATGAGGTTAAAATCTAACAGATATAGGTTACTTGCGAATGATCCAGTGTTGTTATAGAACTTGTTTATGTTTCCTCTATACCCTCATATTCAGTGTGACTTTATCATGCTCTAATGCTTTTTATCATGTGCCTGTTGAGTTAACCTCAGCAGGTTTACACCAATGTTGTTAAATGCCAATGTTAATTTATGTGCAGTTTGCCCTATAAATAAACAAATAAATAATGTATTTGGTGAGAAATATTGAATTTAGGTGCTTTGTATACATTAACATATGGACTGCTTAAAATGTCAATATCCTTTTCAATATCCATCCATACCAACTATAATAAACTGAAGCTGAGTTAAAGTTTGTTTTCACAAACAAGTAATAATAAGCCATCATCATAACAGTTTGCTCTGTAGGCTTGACCAAAGACAGCAGCGCCGCAGTCTTAAAGGGATCAGACTCACATGTTGCTCGCTCCATTTATGCTTGTTCAGTAACTGAAACAGGGCATTTATTTTTCAAGGCTATGTTACAGTGATGTTTTCATAATATTAAAATTACACAGACACAGTGCCAGTACGGCTTGAGAGCCAGCCGAACAGCAAAGGTCACCGTCACGCTGAAGCCAAAAACACAATTACTGCTATTAGATCATAAGAGGGTCATTCAGCCTGAATTAAATTTGCTTTTTAAACACAAGCCAGTAGATGCAAAAACACATATGCTCAGAGCTGCTACTGACGAAATATGTTCACCTGTAGGTTTTTTTTTGTTTTTTTTTTTTTACTGTAAATGAGTTTGAGTGGTAGTGACTTTCACAACCATTTGATTGTTGGTGTAGTCTGTTTCTTTTTCCTCAAACAGCCACAAAATGTTTAATGATTTGTAAAAAATAAAGACATATCAACGTAGTTGATCACACTGTTCATTTCACTCATTGCAGTCAGTAATTCATGCACCCAGCGAAGAATGTCATTACGCTTCATACATCTTTAATTATTATGATGAGTGATATAGATGGACTGGTTATGTAAAGAAGCTTTCCATTATCCAGTCTGAATTATTGCTGAATCACTGATTATATTAACCCTTTGCGACCTAACATTGATGACATATCTGAGCACTGTCCTGATATGTCATTGTTTGGGTTTTTTGCCAGTGTTTTATATCCACGAAACCTCTGCCATCCAGTAAGAAACAGGGAAAGTCAAGAAATAAGGTAATAATTGTAGAAAAATCCATAAAAAGCTCACCAAATTCATATTCTTTTTATTAGAAAAAAAAACAGGGTAACATAGAGAAGGATTTTCCTGGAACTCTGAAACCTCCATCTGTAGTATATTTCACAGCAGTTTCTGTCCACAATCATGCAGAGAGGCACCTGTTATATAGTACCTCACACTTGAAAGGAGTACTCCTTTACACAGTTTGCACCTACTCTTCCCTTCTGTTGCCTTCTGTTGCTTCTTCGGGCTTCCCCCGTTTCGGCCAGGTGCAATTGCCACACGTGCTGTATAAGGATATATACCCTGTCAGGGACTGAAAAGTTCAGTGGCGCCCTGAGCAGCCCGGCTGCAAGCTGCCTGCTGGGTCATGGGCCTTACCTCTTCACCACACATGTACAATATGTAGCTGTTGGTGGCAGCAATGTCAAAAAAGTGTAAAATAGTGTCTTATACCACTTCTTGATCTTGAGATGTAGAGTATATATCCTGCAGTAGATATTCAGACGGGTACACAACCTCCACAGGGCTTCTGAATTAATGGATAACCTTTATTAGTCGGTGTTCATCAACAGTGTTCAGTAAAAGACATCCTTAACTATAGCAGTTATAAATAATACCTGATGATGCGATGAAGATCCTCTCGTATCCACCATCACTAGTTCTCTGTCTTCTCACAACTGTTTCCCCAGGTAATTTCATGCACATCACGTAGGTGCAAGGCTATCAGGAACAGCGTCAAAGAAAAAAGGGAACACCTGCACACTTACTCCATGCCACAGACGATTAATAATGACAGTGTTTTGATCCCACCTGGATCTTCATCGGGTCAGGATGTTCAGTGAAAAACTCACCCTGAGATACAAGCGTCTCAACAGGCTGACAAGCTCTCTGATGGCAGGTGTGATTAACCATTCAATGCCCAGAGAGTGAGAAACATCCAAAAACCATCAGCACTTAACAATTACATAGAAAAGGGTACACAGAGAAAATCAAACATCAACCTATGTTCTTAAACTCAGAAACAGAAACACTCCTCTGAATGTCTGATGGAACAAACACAGACCTCTCTTGTCTCCATCCATTTCACAAAAACTTTTCCCAAAAAAAGAAGCTTGCCGTCTCTAATCCAACGTACAGAGGCTCTCGGGGACCTCCTGATGAGAGCATTTTCTTTTGTCGTTGCTGTGCTGCGTCGTCCAGCGCAGCAGGTGCCGCATGCTCTAAAGCCAAAGTCAGTGAGGTGTCTGAACAGTGCTGGGCTTGTGTAATAGTTATCACAGTATATGTGATAACCAGAGCCCAGGCAGTCCTTGTAGACAAATGAAACCACTGCATTGTGACAGTCCCTTTCCAGATGCAATGTGACTTTCCTGTAAACAAGGGAAAATTGACATTGTGACCGTTATTATCAGCCAACACAAAGAGTATTCTGCGTCATTCGGACAGGGCACAAAATTTGCTGTACTGCTTGGTGCTTGGTTTTGCATTTGTGGCAAACATATGTTCATCTATTGACAGGTTCTGACAGAAGTGGTGCACAGACCTGCAGGCTGTACAGAGTCTCAGAGTGGCTTGATCCTGTGCAGGTGGTGGGCCTTTTTTATGATTTTCAAGGTCTGAATCACTTATGTGCGGGTTTCTGTAAATGTCTTGAATGAAACATGAAAAATGCCCTTAATTCACCACATGTCCCTCAGTTTTGGAAAAAGTTTATATCTGTGTAAATTATCAGACCCAGAAACTTGAAAACTCAACTATCTGAGCTATCTGTAGCTGGCCTACACTACTGTGTTTGAAGGCCGTAATGGTGGTACTTGGAGAGGTTAATATTTTCT
Organism: Lutjanus erythropterus; assembly: GCF_056507025.1. Taxonomy (NCBI): domain Eukaryota; kingdom Metazoa; phylum Chordata; class Actinopteri; order Lutjaniformes; family Lutjanidae; genus Lutjanus; species Lutjanus erythropterus. The sequence continues at coordinate 12,216,554 of NC_139319.1, read as the reverse complement.
GAGGTGGTAAAAAGTTTGAGAAACAATGGTCAATTGATCAAATAGTCAAACAACTTTTTGAACAGCTGCAGGGGGTTGTTTGTGGGTTGCCAGGTCACCAGGACTTCATTTGGATTTGAGTCTGGGGGGTGCCTTCTCAGTTTTCCATACTGACCCTCTTGACGGACACGGTGATCTGCTCTGTCCTGTGGCTGCTTTGCGGGCGACGGAGTTGGTGTTGGCCTCTGCTCCGTCCGCTGGCTGCTTTTGGCTGGATGGAGGTGGTGTTGGAGGGCTCCAGTTGAAAGGCCTGTGCTGCATCCTGTGGCCATCGTGGCCTCTGCTCTGGCCCCGGGACTGCATAGAGTCATCTTCCACAGTACTGAAATAATAAAAGTGAAATAAAAATGATTACTTAATTGTGCGGTTGACTTGGATGACCACCCACCGCTTGAGGACTCTGGCTGCAAACAGAAGTTTTTTTACATGGCTGTCACCCAAAAGCTAATCTATGCTAAACACTGGATATGCATAGGATTCGGATGGAGCCTTCTGTTCATACTCTGTGTTCATTTTGGCCGTGTTTGTACACGTTTGCTTATGGATATATGCACAAAATGGAGCAGTACCACCAGAAGTTGTAGGGGAAGTGTGGCAGTGTAGCCAATTGTTCGAGTCAGACCACAGGACACAGTGAAAATGTGGGCCCCTGCTACATCCCGTGGCTAACTGTGGCTGCATTGAGGTGGAAAGAGGTGATGTTGCAGGGCTCTGATCGACATGGCCTCTGCTCTGGGTCTGGTCTGTGGGTCATCTACCACAGTGTTGAATTGAAATTTGACACAAAAAATGGCCAACAACCATAGAGTCTGGTTCTGCTCAAGGTGTTAAAAGGAAGTTTTTCCTCATCAGTGTTGCCTTAAGGCTTTATGCTAAACGTTAAATACGCATATGGATCTGGACGAAGCCTTATATCCATCTTCCGTCTTCTACATTCATTTTATCTGTGTTTTCAGAAAGCTTGCAGATACGGACTAAACCAAGCAGTACTGCTGGAAGTCATGCAGTGGAACCAATAGTTCAAGAGACACAACCACAGGACACAACAGAGACGTTTTCAAAATCCCAAAATATTGGAAGTGACGTTTGTCGTCAATTTGTGAAAATAATTTTTGCTGCACAGATCACCACCGCCTACACCTCCCCTTTTGCCTCCTTCTCAACAGGTACATCATTACGATTCCTCCCAGTGTCGCCATGTTTGTTGTTGTCAGAAACTTTCGGCGTCCTCTAGTGGATGAATTGCTTAACCTTCACCCCAACGTAAAGACCGTATGGAAGTATGTGGGCAATGATGGTTACATTGTTCGAAATGGATGGATGTTTTTTCGGACGTCAAGGAGGTATAAATGAGCCATTAGTGCTTGCTCTTGGTGGGAAGTATTTGGTCACTGTAAATAATATGATAAATACTACGGTATAGACCTGATAACTTCTTTTATGGTTTGGCACTATATAAATAAAATTGACATGACTTGTCATAATAACTATATACTGTGTATATAAACACACACACACACACACACACACACATATATGTGTGACCCATGGTCTTTTTGAAGTTGCGCTCTTACACTTTTATTTCATTGCATTAGTAATAATGATAACACCTTTTCACCACCAGTTCATCTCTTCCCTTGTGTCTGTGCTCATACTGTACATGTGCATTGACATCTTAAAGAGAATTAAATAAGTCTTGATGGTTTTTAAAATGGATAAATCACTGTATTAAAAATGAGTGGCTAGTTATTTTTAGCTCTTTTCATTATAAAGTGGCATATTCGGTCCATCCAGTCTATCCCTCCGATGGAGGGATGATGGCGTCTGAATGTGGAATTAGCGCATGGCTCCACTGCGTCTTTGTAGGATTTTTTACTTTTAATGACTGCGCTAATTAAGAAGTCCTCCTCGGGTCCTGGATAAAACAGGAAAAGCAGTGATGGATGGGTTTAGAGACAAAGAAAGAAAGGGAGTTAAGAGAGAGACGGAGAGAGAGAGAGAGAGAGAGAGACGCTCAAGGGCGGCCCCAGTAGATAGTGGGTCTGCTCTCTGTTTCACTTCACAGCAGGGGTCCCTTTTAGCAAAGGTCCAGGCAGTGACACTTCCTCCTAATGAGGGAGCAAGACAGCTTTTGGACATGCTGGGAAGCCATTAATAGTGTTAACTGGGCTAGCTGGAGGAGAATATATCCTCCATGACATAGCATGTCTCTCTTCCTCCCTTTGTGGAAGTCTTGCACACACACACACACATTTATACTGTACATAACATAACACAAACAGATGTGTGGTCATTTCTTCACCTTGGCTTAAAAATGTTAAAACCTGTCATGGGAAATGATTGGTGAACAGGAGCTGGCGTGTGGACACAGAATTACAATCTGTTAAATACAGCTGCCGAGTATAATTAAGTAAGATACTTGAGGTCATTATGGCTTCATTGTTACTGATTATGTTGTCTTAGGCTGTAATGTTGTTAAAATTGTTAAGTGAGAGCTGGAGATACGTAGTATAAATGTGATTTAAATATCATTCTTAACCATAAAGAGTTTAACCTAAACTGCCAAAAAAAATCTGCCAGTCAACCAGTAGATGTTGAAATAAGTTAGAAGTAATGTCTTGCTGTTAACATTAGCAAACTATGCTAACAAGGTTCAACCAGTCAGTTGGAAGCTTTTTAGTCTTGGGCTGTGTATTGTTCAAAAATTTTCAATGCCAATACACTGACTGTTTCAATACAGATGTTTTATAAAAATCCATTTTAACAGAATTTCGTTACACATTATGGTAAAATTACTCACTTCAAAGACGGACGAAACTACTAAAACTGGGTTAAGAACTGTCCAACACATTATTAAAACGTGGAAGGATACTGGTGAACCATCATCTTCAAGGGAGAAATGTGATCGGAAAAAAATCTTGATCGTGATCAGAGATCACTTCAACATTTGGTGAAATCAGATCGTAAAAAAATAAACAGTCGAAGTCACAGCTATGTTTAATAGTGAAAGTAAGAGCACAATCGGTAAAAAAAAAAAGGTTCCAGGTTCCAGGAAGCATAAAGATTGGACTCTAGAGCAATGGAAAAAAGGTCACATGGTCTGATGAGTCCAGATTTACCCTGTTCCAGAGCCAATGTTTGACTGTTCTGGGCTACTATAGAAACATGGCGGTGCAACACAGTGGCCTCCATGGAAGAGGACCTGCCCCCTCTCTAGATGTTTAATTCTAAGGTAACACAATTCTTACACTCAGGTGATTATACACTAGTGATAACTTTAAAAAAATCACATCAAAATCAGCACAGACTAAACTTTAAGGCCACCAAAATTAAAATTTTACCACCTGAAACCCATTTCTGCTCTCAGAGTTGTGCGACCTCCTGGCAGTCACCCGAAGGACCACATGGCACATCAGCATCTTCTACGATCAATTACAGGACAATTAAGTTAACGTGCACAGCCAAGGTAGGCAAAGACAAATAGCTCCACATCTGTTCAAGAAGAAGTCACGGAAACAAGCGCTGTACCCCTGCCAGGCTCACATAGGCTACTGCAAACACTCCCGTACAAGAGCATTTCTCAAGAGGGCAGAATACCGTATGGGGCTGCCAAATCCAAAGTCACCTTGTCTCAACTTGGCTGGATCTGATGTGTTGCACTGTTATGTGACAAGACTTCTTCAAACGCCTTCCATACCATGTTGGTGCTGTTATATCCACTGATCAAACTGCCGCCCAATTATCGGTCATGCTCAAGGAGAGAATCGTTCTCTGCCATTTTCTTTCTCTCCGTTGTGCTCATATCACTGTATCCACTCTCTCGTGGTCACTGTATCCCCTGACACTGACTTTAATGGAAGTTATTTGCTTTAAAGATCTCATCTCCGAGTGTGTGAGTTGGTGCCAAATCTGACCAAACGGTACATCCGTCTCTTTAATCTCTTTCTTCAACATTTGCAAATCATGATGACATTTGACTGAGCTTCAGTTGTCAGAATCTTAACAACTTTTGTGAATGTTAATGCACCAGATCTGATTATAATAGAGTCAGCGACAGAATCCCTGGATATAATAGAGGCTTAGATTCCTGTCACATTAGCTGGAAGGACACTTGCCAACATTAAGCTCAATCTTGGATTGTTGGCATCAAATTTGCTTTCCAGTTTATAAAACTGACGCGCATGAAGTAACTCATTCAGTGACATGCAAATATCTTGGTGTCACAAGAATGATTTGCATTTTGGCTGTGCTCTATTCTCCTGTCTAACCACGAGACACATTTTTTATTGTCTGCTTGAATTTACAAAAAATGATTTAGTCCCCATTGGAAAGTTATCGTTCGGGGTAAATATGCCGAGTGAAGGAAAATAAGAGGTTTAACATTCTACTGTAAGCTATGTAAGAGAATATTTTTGTTGTTGGATAACAGAGATGAACCTACTTGATGCAGACTTCAGCACAGGCCCGAGTCTGAGACCTGAACCCAGCCGTGTCTTTAAGACTGCACTGGTTACATACAATTTTGACTTTCAAGACGGTATTATAGTTTACACATCTGCAAGTGCACGAGGGTCCACTAGGGTCTGTGTGATGTAAATTTCATCATCAGGGTGTGACACCTGTCATGCTATGGACTACAAAAACAAACTGAACACTTCCAATATTAAAATCTTGTCCCTTGCCTACAGGTTCTGCATTCATAAGCAGGTATCTGTTCACATAGACAAATATGAAACAGACTGGAAATCTTCAGCATGTAAGGGCAGTATAACACTGCTTTTCTGCATTTACTAAGCTACTTTTTAATTTATTACATGTGGAAATAACAAACGCTGACCCTGACCCGAAGCTGTATGCAACAAAACGACCTGACCCAAGTCCTGAAGCTTTGTCAGCGTCCATGAGATTTTGTAGATTTTGACCTTGTTGGCCCTCAACACAGAAAATACTGCAGCTCTTGTAGCCAAACTGAGATGCTAACAGGGATTGGACAAAGAGTAGTTGTCCAAGTCACTACTTGGTTAGCATTCTGGGAACTGATAGTGATACTCTTTGGGAATTTTCACATAAACATGTGTATGAGGTGGATCTGTAAATAAAAAGTACACAGATTAAATTAACGTCTTAATCCGACATTTAGCAGCAGTGGTAATCTACTAACCCACCCACAAACCAAATGCAGAGCAGTGATCAACAGGTGGAGCATCGAGTCGATATATGACCCTTAAATTACAAGTAAATGTTCAAGAACAATGTTCCCATGCCTCAAACCACTGAAATAACATGCCGAAACAGCTTTGTCCGACAGATTTTCCCTATCGTCATGCAGGAATAACCTGAGATCAACACTATAAAGCCATACACTCCCAGTCTACCACTCTGACATACTGGTAAGAGACTGCTGAAAAAGGTTGGCATTTTTTACATTTTAAAGTCTTTTAAAAAGGAATTAATCTAACAAATGTGGAAAAATAAAGTAGAGTAGAGCAAACTTTATATCCCTGAGGGTAAATTTATCCTGGGTACAGTGCTATTGTTGCTTCATAGTGATAAAAATCATCAGTGTTTAACTAATATTGGACAGTCACATCACATGAGAGCATCATAACGAGACATCTGACTAAACATTTGACATTGACCACACAACCGCTTAAGAAAGAAACTGCTGGAATTAAAATGCTCAAGTGCTAAAGTACTGTATTTATTTGTGCTTAGATAAGCGCTAGTGTATTTATTGCACATTGCTATAACATTTAACATTAATGTTTAACAGCTTAATGGAAGTTGGAACAAATGATAGCTTCGAGCTGTTTGATTTGCACTTTGCACATGGAGTCTTCTTCCTGATGACAGAGGTTCATATAATGTAGGGGTTGCTGAAAGTCAGCAATGCTTTTGTAACAATAAAGAACACTTTTAATTCCTTGAAATGACTTTGAAAGTCTAATATGCTGTCTGCTTTAGCTTCAGACATCAACATAACTTGAATGAATCAAAGCAGTCTTGCAGCCTTGTGTTAGTGCTGACGTCATGATTACGTCATGGTGTCAACTCGAGGCAAAACAAAGGAAAAACTGGAGGCAAACACGAATCACATCAGAGTATAGACCACATAACCATGTGAAAATGTGATCTTTCTGTGTTGCAGCTGACAGTGCAAAATAAAACGACAAATATTAACCAAAAAAACTAGAAAGCTCGTCCATCCACTAAGTGTGGTCAGGCTGGTGTCACTGGTTAATGTGACCTTTTTCAAGAAACACTCGTGGTCCTGCAGAGTGAGTGACTGCACATTTTTCTGCATATTTTCCTTAGCCACTCCAACAAAACCTGATAAGCAAGTGTTAGCTAACATGTTCAGGGAATTGTTTTGCCTCCACCTAGGCGTCGCCTACAAAAAATGAGTTAATTTATCCTGTTTTCTGCCAGAAAAGGGGTCTACGCATGGTAGAGTATACAGCTGAAACAGTAAAAATGTAAACAGAGGATGCAAGAAATGTCAGTTTGTGTAATAGAACCTGAGCTTTACTAGTTAATAATAAGAACAAATTGTTCTTCCCTGATACACTTACCTTGATTCTATTTCTTATGCATTGTCCCAAAAATATCCTTTTATCCACATATTAAACAGGAAGGAAGTGAGTCACATTGAACCAGCTTGTTTATTTGGCACTGACATGACTTTACTCTTCCACACTGCTGGTATGTGGTGTGTTACGCTGAGGGTAACATATGGGGTTAATGAACTGTGTTGTACAGGACATATGTCTTCTCTTGCTTGGTAGAGAACAGTTCCTCCTTTTTCCAGGTGGCTTTGTCCTGCCTCTAATACCCCACTGTGAATGGTGACACTCCAAAGGTCAGTGTGTTACGCTCTATGCGTACATGTTCCTGTATGTGTCTACGTCTGTGAATGTGTTGATAGATGATTAGCATTGCTTTTTGGCCTTCAGTGTCACTTTGTTGAGACAAAGAGGCTTATCTTATGTCATTTAGTCTGAATCCTGTCATCATTTGGGAACATGTCTTTAAGGAGAAACACAGAATACTGTACGTTTTTTGCAGTAATTTGGAGCGGGTCAAAGCTGAGGACAGTGACTAAAACACATTACATTTAAAATGGCCCACTTTTCCAGCCATAATATATGGAAGCAGCTCTCTCGATTTAATAATTTGGGCCGGTCTGTTGTGATGGAAATGGTCATGGTTCTTCCATATTTAATGGCAGTAGATTACCACCGCTGTCAAGGGAGCAAGTACACTTTTATTCCAACAGAGCTAGTGGGAAGATTTGAGTAGTCTTTCACACAAAGAGGTCCAGTAGTTTGTACTTGTATTTGAGTGTGATAGTGTGCGACACAGAGCCAGCTAACTTGATATTATAGCTCATTATTTAGCCACAGGGTGAGCTAATTAATGTTTGTGTCAGAGATTCTGCTATAATGGTGCGATGGGGTGAAAATAGCTTGTGTGACCATAAGAACAAGATAAATGTACAATAAGGGGATGCTAACAATGTGTGCTAATTTTTCTCAAAGAGATAATTGCTCCCTTTTTGCATGGGAACACGTCAGCGAAGCAGCCGTAACGCTGATTAAGTTATTATGAGAGAAATCGCAATTGTCGCCCACAGGAAGGCAGGCTTTCCTCTCTATTAAGTATACACTTTTCATTCTGTACCATATCTCTGGAACTGTGATAAAGAATGCAACTTCAACACACCCACGTTATTTTGACAGAGTTTATAGAGAACTTAGTTCTCTGCCAGCATTGCATCTCAGACTGTTCCTTTGTGCTGCGAGGTGATGTTACCCTCGCTGTACGTAGCATATAGGCCGCGGGGATTCTTTAAACTGTCAATAACTGATGCCAGACTGCAGATAGGAGTGAAAACATCTATACATTTACTGCAGTGAGTGAGTCTTATTTGTTCTTGTTGGTCTCTTTACAGCCTCGGTGCTTCAGTTGTACATCAGGTTCAGACGAACAGCCCTGTCTGGATGTTTCACACGTAACTGAAAGGAAAAAAAGAAATACAGAGACTGAGAATCATCTTCATCATAAAGCATTCTGGTTTTTATATGCTTGTGTGTCGACATGGCTATAAACAATACTGAAGGAAAATTTCCCTGAGACTACAAATATTGACATCTATCATATAAGCACTCAAACACAAATCTTGCCTGAACACCGCTGCTCTACAGTAATTACATTCACCTTTTATTATTCTGCTTTTGAACATGTTATATGTTCACATATACTGCTTATTCAGGACATTTTATGCTTTTCTCAAACTTTTTCATGTGTTTTATAACCTTTGAAATGTTAAGAGAGGAATGTTCAAACATGCCGCTCTTTGAGTCTCTTCCAGGTCTCAATACTTTCAGCAAGAATAATGAACTTCACACAGGGTAACTCTCTTTATACTGTATTTACTTTAATCACTTATTATATTCATTTCATTTCTCTGAAATCTCCAAACATGTCTTTGAAGATTTTTACTGAAAATATCATGCATGGTTACTTAACCCGTGGCTTTAAATGAGCTCTGCTCCCCATGACCTTCTCTGGAACTGGGACACATTCAATCTGAAAACGGTGTGCTCCGTTTTGCTACAGTTTCCACGTAGAACGACCCGCTTTTCGGTACGTTTTCCCTTGTGTGTCAGTGGTGTCACCCGATCACCAACGTTGCGTACGTAAATGCAGACAATCCAGTGTGCTAGTATACATAACAAAAAACTTCAAAACAAAACTTGATTTTTGTGTCACACCGTCACACCCTGATGATGTTGATGTCCTGTTATTGTGTCTCAGTGTTGAGCCAACATATTTTCATATGTCAGCAGCTTCCTGTGGAGTGGCTGATAAGCGGCCTCTTCCAAGGTGACAGGGTTAATGTTGAAGGACTTGAGATCTTGCTTGGAAACGTCCTTATAGTGTAGCTGTGGGCGTCCAGCTTGCTTCTTGCTAGATGACAGTTCTGCGTAACGAATGTCCTTGGGGATTCCTCCATTGTCCATCCATTGAACATTGGAAGCTGTGTTCCCTCCAGGACAGCTTTGTGTGTGATCCTGTCCCTCCAGGTGATGATCTGTATGCATCTCAGGCAGCGCAGGAGGAAGATAACTGCTGACCTCCAATGTTGACCCTCCACTGCACAGTGAAGCTAGAGTTTCCTCTCCAGGGCACAAGGAGTACCTGTGTTGCGCAGGCAGCAGGGCTCCCCTGTCAGCCTTCCTGGCATAATCCTGAGGAATTGTGAACTCGTACATCCGCTGTGTGTTCGGGTGCATGAGTCGCCAGAATGACGTTTCAACAGAGTTCAAGGCACAATTTCAGTGAGGGTTTGCCTCCTTAGTTTTTTCCCTTCCAGAGGATACCCACATGGGGGTTATTTGGCCCATAGTTGGGGCATTTGTTGGTGGACGTCAGGGTGAATACACGCATCAGAGTGGCCTATATGACACGCCTCAGTGGCCCACTGGTGCGTTTAGATCCTCAAGCAGTTCACCCTGGGATCACAGGGTATGTAATATGTAACTAGTTATAGTAATCTATTGCAGTTACAGAGAAAAATCTGTAATGAAATTAAAGTTACCATTAAAAGAGGTTACATTCATATATTCTTTTTGGGTTGCCTGACAAAGATCTACACTCTGCTGAGTGACCTCTTCTAGTTTCTTTCTTATATATATAAACCTACTAGGAAAAATAATAAAGTTTACTTAAAGGTAAATAAAGATAAATATTTTCTCAAATAAATAAAATAAAATATACAGTAAAATAAATATCCATTAAAGTGCAGCATGAATTAACTGTAGTTGAAGTGTACAATGCTGCCTGTACAGTTTATAGAATTAACTTAAGATGTGTTGGCACTAACAATGTACTGTGGAGAAATACTTGCTAGGGACACAAGTCAAAGATACAGCCAGGTAGTCCTTTGCTACCATGGCTACCGGAGGATATTTGGGCTCATTAGTCCTGTGCTTCACCATCCACATGTGTTGCAATCCAGTGAAGTTCAGTCCATTGCCATGTGAGGCAATCTCTTCCTTCACCAGCTGCAAAGCAGGCTTGTGTCCCTCTTCAGTCTTGAACAACTCACCAAAAATAATGTTATGTTTTAAGGGTATTTATGCACAATAATAAAATAAACAATACCTGTTCTTCAATGACAACAATCTCTGTGGTGAGGCTGTTGTAGATCCTTTCATGGTATGTCGGCATTATCCATATGAGAAAGGGCCTTGAACCTCAGAGGCACTGATGCTCAAAGGTGCAACGGTTTTCTGCTGCCTCAGGATAGCAATGCGTCAGCAATGTACCTGACCACACCTCATTTTAAGACCAACCAGCGCAAGTAACAACGTGGGCGTTGGGCGAGAAAATGACAGCTGCACTGTGTGCCACTTTGCACCCGGCGGATGATAGAGCTCTAGAAAAGTGCATTTATTAACAAAGTCTTTAAGAGTAGGGTCAACAAATCTCTCTGATGGCAACTTTGACTTCTGTCACAGTTGGCCGGTCCTCCTCATTTTGTTCCATTGATTTTAGAAGCTTGGCTTTGAGTGGTGGACTCATTGAAACTGATGGTGTCGTCAGTGCACATCAGGCTGAGTTTTTAGGGGTTTAAGGACCTCAGTTACCTCCTTTGCCATACTCACGTCCTGGTCAGACAAAGTAGTTATATCTTTATTTGTCCTGAGGGCCTTTTCGGTCAAAGAGTACACAGCAGCCTGCTGCTCAAAACACTGCTCCGTCATATCATTGCTGGGGACGTCATGGATGAATTTGTGTTTTGGCACATTAAACATCTCCTGTTTGCTCTGCAAAATATGTGCAGCTGTTGCACTGTAGTCGAAGAAAGACACAACAATTCTGACTCTATCTAGCAGCCTGGACACCTGGTTGATTCCTGTTGCTTTTTGTTTTGCTAAATTAATTTTCTAAACAAAGCATCCAATTTGGAGGCCCGGCGTAGCTTCACTGATTGTGTTGACAGTATTTCTACAGTTCTGTGTGGTGACTGGAACTGTGCTCCCTGGCCACTTCTGACACAACCTCCTTCAGTTGCTCTGCCAGATGTGTGCTTGAGTGCTGTTCATAAATGTGGTGAGTTTGCAGAATGTGGCTCTCAATATTCCAGTCAGTGAGGTAGTGAGCTGTTTCTGTTAAGTAACTCTCGGCAGCCCTAGATGTTCACCCATTGGCTCTGAGAGCAATAGGATAAGCCGTGGACAACTGTAGCTTTGTTTATAAAGGGTTGGTGTGACTTGCTTGCTGAAATGCAAGACAGAACTTCATAACAGGGCTCAGTTTGTTTTGACGTGTATTTAAAATTTGTATTAATTTTTGTTTAATTTTCCAATTAAAACATGGGGATATGCTGCATTATTCAGGTTTTCTTTGGACACGTATAGAGCACATTCAGAATATGGGTCTCAAATGGGGTTTTTACCTCAGTTGGTCGAAACTTACTTTTAAGTCCACCACCAGTGGAGAACTATTCTGATGTAAAGAAGCAAAATGGATCATGCTACTCCAGCTGTTCTCCTAGGGGAGTATACATGAATGCATGTAAACTGATATATTAGTGGAAGAGGCATGTAAAAATGTAGAAAAAGGTATTTAAAATAAAAAAAATGTCTTTTTCAGAACAAGGGCAAAGACCTACATATTCTGTGCATGTAAATGTTGAAAAACTGAAGACTTAAATGAGACTCGAGGATGTCTGAGCTCTGGTTTATCTGCATTCACCGTAACTATGAGTCTGTCTCTGTTGCATGCATGTGTGTCTGTGCAGGCTCAGAGGGGTGGCTGGACGAATGACAAATGACTGTTCCTCTGTGAAAGTTTCCAGGGGGGAAACTCTTTTTAAATGAAAAAGTTTTAAATTAATTTCACACAAAAGTTCAAAACTGCAGTAGGTAAACAGTGCTGAATTTCTTCTTTAGAAGGGTAAATTTGCTCTCCAAGGAACATCAATCAAATTGTTTTGTTTAGTTTGTTTATTTGACAGTTCATTTCACACTTGCAACACCAGTACAGCTCAGAGAACTCCATTTTCTCAGTCATTGTAGCACACACTGAAATTTATTGCCTCAATTGACCATATTTACTATCAATTTTGACTGGACGTCCAAAGGAAAGTGGCAATTTTTTTACTTTACATGCTTCAACACTACTGAATGGAAGACCTGGGAAAGTCACTGCACTTTTTGAAATATAAAGCAGACTGTGATACTGACAAAGTTGTCTGTTTTGTCAAAGAACCTAAGAGTAATCACTTTTATTTACAGATGGAGATGAAGCAAGAGAGGAGTACAGTGAAAGATCAACTCAGATGGGAGGTAAGAAAAGAGTGATAGTAAGAGTGTGAGTGTGTGTGTGCAGTTGGCTTGCTTGCTGCATGGTTGGCATATTCTCAGTTGGATGAGAGGACATTTATGTGATGTCAGCACGCATTAACCTCTCTGAAAATACATCGGAAACAAATAGGGACACATGTGCCCAGATCCCACCAGCTCTAAGTAACAAGCCTCTGGAAGGAAAGGCTATGCTGGACAACACAGAACAGATCCAAAAATAGAAATGGGAAGATGAAAGTGGAAGGCTTCTTGGTTGAAGAGAAAACATGCTTTCTAAGAGTCTTGACAAATAGTGATGAAATTCAAGATTCAGAATTAAGTCGCAGGTTTATTTGTGCAGCTATTTTTGTGCAAATCAATTAATTAAGTGGCCTCTTTTGATCAGTCCTGGATTTTATGCAAAGAACATAAAAGCATTCCCAAACATTGCACAGTTAACCTGTGATTCTTTTTAAAGCTGTGAAAGCAAAACATTAAGATTCGAAAGGTACATAATGTTACGTGTGTGCGTCACACGACTTGCACCATGTGACTTTAGTCTTACTTCACTTCTGTCACATGACGTACTTAACGCAAGCTATTATTTTAACTAAGGTTGTTCTGATTTCCACTACCAGTATCAGAAAATGCCTCAGATATTGCCTAAAATGCTTCATCCAGTATTGGCAAGTCTGTGCATTGATCTGATAGGATGTAATGTATGAGTCTCAAAATGGACCCTGTGGACCATGCACACTGAATTATAGCATAAGGTCAGTGGAGGACAAAAACACAAGCTTTACCTTGGCATCAGATAGTGTTGCAGTTTGTTTTGTTTTTATGGGGATCTGCAAAGCGGATAACCTGGAGTGGACTTTTTCAGCAGTCTTCTTTTCAGTGATTGTGAGCTGGATTGGACTCAACTGTTTAATTTGCATTTAATTGCACTGGTGTTGGAATAGCAGCTGGCTCACATGCAAAGTTCATGTATTGGCCTTGGTATTGGAACATCTCTAATAGAAGTAGAAGTAGATTTCTTGCCTAGACCTACCAAAAACCACAACAGTTTCACAACATTAACCAGCCAGCCAGCCTCATACAGCCGCTGACGTCTACCTTGTGCATCAGTATGAGACACCAGATCGACAGAGCAGTGTAGGAAAACAACAAGGTTGGACAAAGAACATGTTAATCTGCCATGACATGCATAGTCTCAAGGACACTGATTAGCTTAGTTTGTCATGATTTTATACTGTATATATTAGCAGATGAATAATGCATACAGCGTGGACCAAATTCCATGTTTTCCTTGGCCATTGATTAATCAGCCTGAGATTCTAATTACAGTATACGTGTCTGAATGTGTGGCCTTCTCATTATGACCCCTCAAGACACAACTGTTCCCTCATGTGTAGCAACAAACTTAACATGCTAATGTCAGTGAAGGGTACAATGCAGTGTTTTCTAACGACAGGTTTCACCGCTTGCACATGTAAAATGTAATCAAATCAAACTGCTACACATTACAGCTGCACAACTCTGCCCATCTCTTGGACAGACGGACATAGAAGTTCATTTTTTTACCTCTGTATCACATTATGTGTGATAATATATCCGACTTTTATCTTACCAGCTTTTTCAAGAGGTTATCCAGATTTTATTCTTGCTTGTTGTCAGTTTTCAGGTACAACTGTGATCGCATCACAACATTTTATTGCCAAGTTGGTTGGGCAACATCCTGTGCAGTTGTCCAATCTCACCTGGAAGGTTACTGCATAAATTCAGCACCAGTCAAAATTTTGGACACACTTCTCATTCAACTTGTTTCTTGTTTGTTTGTTTGTTTTTTGCACATTTTTTTTTCAGATTATACTACTACTACTACTACTGTAAAGAACCTAAAATATCAAAGTTGTAGGTCAAAAGGAGATGCATAGGAAAAGACCGCAGGTTGACTTTAAAATGCAAAAAGACTCACATTCAATGAGTAAGATAATAATAAGAATAATGACGTTATGAAAACTTTGATTGCAGGTACAGAAAACTATGCAAGAGTTTCATGTTTTTTTTTTTGTTTTTTTTTTTAAGATTTTACCTAGATTACTCATTATACACAGTAAATAAAACAAAGACGCACAATCTTAATGACAAAGCAAAAGTTAAATACGGAACAGAAGTCAATACAAAACAAGACTGACACCAAAACCCATCTACTCTGCATAAATCCACAAGCTCAACATCTGTATGTGCCTATATGATCGACTCACTCACTTTATAAACCCAAATCTTCTCCAACTAAACGATCCTTCAGATTGTGACCAAGGTGGCATTATTGTCCACTTATCCTTCACTGTAACAACACCACACTAAATAAATAAATAAATAAATAAATAAATAAATAAATAAATGAAATAAAAGAAAAGCAGGTTCAAGTAGACAGACCACTGTTTTTTTCTTCTTTTCTTTATACACGCAGTGCTGGCAATATTATTTTCTATTTTTCGTTTCCACGGCTGTTGTCATTTCCATATTCAAATAGTAACGCATTTCATTTTTCCAGTGTAGTAGTGCTGGAGGCTAGAGAGCAAGAGTCTTTTATTTTTTAGATTCTGAAAAAGCAAAAAATGAATAGAAAAAAAAGAAAGAAAGAAAAAAAACATTGAATGAGAAGATGCCTCCAAACTTTTGACTTGTATTGTATATTAAAGATCAATAAGCAGTGAGTCGATAGCTGGATGGAGATGAAGGAGGCTAAAATCCAGCAAGCTCCATTCTCTCAAGACAGCAGCGAGATACAGTTGAAAGCTCTGGAAAAAGCGAGCAGGTGAACTCAGATTCTGACTCTGAGATTAGAGTACTTTACCGCGAGGCGCTGACTGTTAAAAAACATGAACATGAATGTATTTTTTGTCTGCTGTTGATTACTGTTTAATAGTATTGGTATTGTCTGAAAGGAAACATTAGAAAACCCTTCCTGTAATATTACATTCAAAGCCCAGTTCTTCATATTTCCGCTCTGACGCTCTAATAATGTGAATAATTCATGTGCATAAGTGATGATGTTTATGTGCATATGCATAATTAGAAAGCTATGCTTGCTTAATAGGTGAAAGGACGTCTTGCATGTTCAATGGGTGTGATTAGCTCTTGCACTAATTTGACTGTTTCTCGTGCATCCATTCGGAGTACGGAGACACGCCTGGGAGCCAACGTGTGGGTTTGAATGCCTGTTAGGCTGCTTAGGTGTGCTTTTTCTCACATTAAGTAATCAACCCTTCTCCGCTCTTCTTT
The DNA here is from genome assembly GCF_056507025.1 of Lutjanus erythropterus. NCBI lineage: Eukaryota > Metazoa > Chordata > Actinopteri > Lutjaniformes > Lutjanidae > Lutjanus > Lutjanus erythropterus. The sequence continues at coordinate 12,200,871 of NC_139319.1, read as the reverse complement.
AATTGTTACCACCACCCTCCAGAACTATTTGGGAGAGCACCTTGCTTCCTCCCTTTCTCCACAGCGATGAAACTGTCCACCTACTGTTCCATCTCTCCCACTCACTCTCTAAAACCTCGAACCAAAGGCAGTGAGGGCTGCTCTGGCCCTCTGGGCTTTGTCAGCCAGCTCCTGGCTCCCACGTTACAGACAGTCCAGTGTTTTCCTAGCACTGCCTTGTGGGCAGAGATGCTAATTTGAAGTGTTCCTGGATGAGACAGCTCTGCGAGAATATAAGCCGGAGTCCACAGAGAAGGACTTATAATGCCTGCATGCTTTAATGCTCTTCTATCAGAAGCGCAAACGTGAGAGCTGGTTTTAGAAACCTAAATTACCCTGGCAGCCTGTGCTACCCAGGGAAAGGTAGCTTTTGTGGGTTGTGGCTCCCAAAAATAGTTTCACAAGGCATTGACTCTGTAAATTTTTAATGCCTGTGCAGTCTGTAATGGGAAGCCAAATAAACAAGTTCCACAATATGTGCCAAAATGAGACAAACTGTGTTACCTGAGGGATTCAGGGAGCCGATGAACTGAAAATAACTGTCTTCTAGCCTGTTGATCAACTTGAGGTATAGTTTAACAATTATCTCTAACTGATTATTACTATTACAATAATCCTGTTATTAAAATGTCCATCTCAACACGATCCTTTAAATAATAATGGCAGTCATTAAATGTCTTATCTTGCACAGTCTCAAATTTTTAACCACTTAGGAAATATTTTGGATGATATTTTAATTGCATTTTAATGTAATTCTTCATGAAGTATAACAACAGTTGGGTGCTGAGGAGCCCCATTTTGCAAAGTGCAGCCTATATTCAAACACATGATCTTGTTGTAAGTGTTATGTGTATGTAGGTTACAGCCTCCTCGCCCACAGAGGGAAGGGAATGACAGGACCGTACTGTATGTGCACAACTTTTTACATGCACTATATTTACATGGACTGTTTGAAGTGACGTGTTGCAAAAGCAGAACTGTTCAATTCTGCCAGTGAGACGATGCCAACCTTTCTTAACCACACACCATACAACTAAGTAGTTTTAGCAATTTATCACTTTAATTTAACTGCTGAGTGCAGTGTTGGCTCTCACATGAGTCTGTATCAAACGATTCATGCGTTTGTAATCTTTTTAGATGTTGTGCACCTTGTTGTTACAGGCCACTCCCTCCCACGCCCTCTTTTGCCAGTTGGCCTGAATCAGCTGTTTTTTGGCTCATGACCAAGCTTTCCACAAAATCTTGTGCGAGTATGTGAATCCATTTGGTAATAACGTGCCCTTTTGCGATAGGCCAGTCCCATTATCACACCCACTTTTAGCCATTTAGCCAGAAAACCGTGGCCACCAAAGAGTGAGTCATTTGTGTGGTTGGGCCAAATGACCGATCGACTATAGAGCCGCTGGTTGCAGCTATGGACTTAAAAAAGACGCAGAAGAATTTCAGAGGACATGACTTTGGTGTAATGGTGGCCAGAGGCTTGAGCATAACATGCAACAAAAGGGTCCCCGGCCAGAACTGAATCAGGGACATTGCCAGGGTCAGCACCATTTTCATTGCAAGCAGCCGTCAAAATTCAAATCACTGTTTTCCCTGTGTTTTTCCAGAGCAAACTAGAAACATGGCGGCCTTCATGGAAGAGGACCATCTACAGCTAATTCTAAGATATCGAAAACACAATTTTTATTTACTTTCAGGTGATTATACACAAATTAAAACATACTTATGAATATTACTAGCACCCCAAAAATCTTACACAAGGGACCTTTAAGCTCTTAACAGTCACAGACCCGATTCCCATTGAATTTTGTACTAAATATTTATGGTCACCAAAGCCAGGATTTTGACCACATCTTGTCCAATTGTTGGTCCATGGCAAGGTATCTAAAAAAATTAATGGGTGAATGACTTTTCCTGTTTATGTTCATAGTTCCCAGAGGATGCATCTGACTCATTTTATTCCTCTACTCTCATAAGCCAAAAATATTCAGTTGTATATCAAAAATCTAATTGCCAGATTTAGATGAGATGCCCTCAATATGATGTTTATTCTGCCGAACACTTTCATTTTGTGGGTTTGATGAACATTGCAGACGAGGGGCTGCAGACTTAATGTCAGTTAGTCCCATCAAGTGAAAATGACCCACTAAACACGGCTCCATTTTACTTTATCTCACATACTTGAAATGAATTAGACCTTCTTCTCAATATAACAAATAAATCAAGCTTCTCAGTTCGTGCTGCAAATGTAGCAAAACAGTTTGCTCAGAGATACAAATTTTTAATATCTATGTTTCCTTCATTTTTGTTTGCTGTGCTGGTGTGTGAAGCCAAAAACATTCTTTATTAGATAAGAAGTGATAAACAGGATTGTCCCATTGCCTTTTCTGATTATTGCAGTGCAACGGAGGAGTTTGGGTTTCTTCTTCTCATAGGGACTCTCAGCGGTGAGGTAAATGCACCATTTTTGTCCTGCTCCCAAGTGCTGAGTCGGCCAAACAGAAAAGCGTCTGCAGATGTTGCAGTCATACCTCAGGCCACCATCTCTTGAGTTCTTTATGGGATTGAATACAGTATAACAACATTTCTGTAAAAGGTGATAACTTTGTCATGTAAAATGCAATAAAAAGAGGGAAAAAAATCAAGTGTAGTAAAGTCTAAAATATAATAAGAATCCAATAATATCACAGTTGATCATATAAATACAATAAAGCCTACAAATGCAATGAGTTTATACATTTCAGCTGTATTATTACATGGTGGCCCGCAATGTCAAATATCAATAAAATGAAGCAGTAGTAATAGTAGTACTGTGTTACTCTTTCTAGTGTGGGTGTTTTGTTCTCTCTCTGGTGTTAAAAAATATGATACAAGATGTTTTCCTATTGCATCATCGCATTAATAATATTTGTATATCATGTCGTGACAAATGAAACATCAAAATCAATCAAATACCATAAGTTCCAGGTTTAAAAGAAGATCACTTGATACATAAATAAAACTGCAACAGGATTTTCAGCCTGGGATGGGTTTTTTTTGGCAGGCACTATAGTGTGTTTGATGTGTTGTAGACTGTGTCAGCTCTCGTTATGTTATGGCATTTTACTAAAAAGCGTAGTCCTTGATCAGACATAAACCCTCCTCATATTTGTTCAGTGTTGGCGTGTATCATAAGATATACTCCCCTATAACTGTTCTTTTGAGATCAGGTGAGTAATGGCATGTCTTGTTTGCCCTATTTTACCCAAAGCCTTGATTGTCCCAGACAGGAAGAATATGTCCTCTGTAACACCGAGAGCAGAGAATGCAAAGGCAGCAACACAGGCTAATAGAGACAGTGCTGTCGTAATCTGTTGGTTGTTTTCAGCAACATAAGGAGAAAATGTTGTAACATATCTGTCCATTAAATATGAGACCTACTGGTGCTTATAGGTGAAGTGAAAAGTAAAGCTGGAGGCGCAGCAGGAGTGTAGGAAGCTCAGCAATGTACTGCTGTGGACAGGGTCAGCTGCAAAATGTATTTTAGCTACTTAAAAAAAAAAAAAATCAGTATCAGTTTAAATGCACACTGTATTTAGAACATTTTCCCCACTTTACTTTGCCATCAAACAGCCTTTTCTGACATGAAACTGCTGGTTGGTTTGGAGAAAGTGATATTTGGCTTATATAACCAAGGTTTACCTGTCTGACAGCAAAGTACTGCAGTGAAAATGCTTTTTTCAAGGAGCTTAAATACCTTTTGTTGCTGACACTGTCCACAGCAGTACATTGCTTAGCCTCCATGCCTGCACTCCTCTCTGCTTCTCCAAACTGGTGGCGTGCCGACCGCCATCTACTGTAGGTAATACACTGACTATCAATAAGTTCCTAATACAACCCCACATCTAATAATCCGAATTATCCCTTTAACTTAGTGGTCTTTCTGCTGTTTGCCTTGCAACCTTATAGCGACAGCAAGACAAATTGCTTTGCTCGGTCAAGAACTAGTTCAGCATATTCGCCCTTGATGAAACCACAACTTCATGTTTATACACTTCGGTTCTCCACATATTAAACAAACAAGAAATAATGTAATTAGTGAGCTTTATAGGTTCACAGACCTGTTAGCTGAATTTTATTTCCTTTGAACAGAGCCAGGCTTTATGCCAAGCTGAAACTGCTGGATGTAACTACAAGTTATTAGCAGTCAAATACGAGAGCGGCATCAATCTTATCATCCAGCTCTCTGCAAGAAAGTGAGTGTTTCTCAAACTGTCGAACCACAGCATTAAACTGAGATAAACCGACTCAGAAACACTGCAAGCCCAGCATTTGTTCTTATCCTCTTTAAAGATTAGCACTCAGAGTAGCAGTTGATAACAACCAAAGAGCAAATAAACGAGTGGGGATTTTGACAAACGAGACAAGACTTCCAATTAAGCCCTATCTGTAAAAGCAGCACATACTGTACTGGCGCCCTCAGTGGGACTAACTGAAGTGGATAAAAGTCTGCAACCTCAACGCACAACATGAGCCCACGTTACGCTCAGTGCAGCTGTCCACTCAACTGATCACTATTCAGGTTCTTAGTAATACATGATGGGAATCTGAAGAGGTCAGAAATTCCTGGAACTGTTGCTCATCAGCAACACAGTTACTTCCTCGTGGTTTCACTTTGCTTGAAGCACTTGGTCAGGCCTTTTGCGTCTGGTGCTGCTTCAGCAGTCACTCTATCATTAGTTTTATCTTTAGCCAGTTGAGCGTTGCGACCACCATGTGCTCTCGGCCCACAGCTGCCATCTTGGTTTGTTTGCAACCAGAGCTGTTCCATATTTGATCAGCACTGCCTAGTTTTACACTTTGGTCTGAGTTTTGGGACGCTCCATTGGAAACCGGAAACACGATGGCAGCAGCCTGTTCGTGTCAAGATGGGAACCCCATACTCATGACAGATCTCATGAGAGTGATCATTTTATTTCCTTTCCTTAACTGTGACCAGATGTTTTTTGTCCTTAAACCTGCCCATATCTTAACTCCAGCATTGTTACACTATAAAACATAATTAGTTCGTACAACGTGTTTAATAAAAGCACAGATTTCACAAATCGTGGGTTCCCTTCAAGACATGACCCGGCTGCCTTGTCACAGTCTCACTTGTATTACAGCTAAACAGTACACTATATTACTGTGTGTTTCTTAAAACATTTCAAGCACAGAATATGCAATGTAGCAACATAATCTTGATTTATATCTATATCTAAATATCAAAACTGTCTAATTTGACTGTTTCAGCTGAGTTTTGTGAGCCCTGTGTGTTGCACTGGACAGACTCACTGAGAATAACCTCACTCACACGGTAGCCCCTCCCTAAAGCTAACTTTGCTTCATCATATGTTTTACTCTAAATGGGACCATACTATTTGCACTGGGGTTTAAATAGCCAATGTAGCTATTTACACCCTGGTGTATATAGCCTAGCATGGCAGAGACAAGCACCCAGGTGTCCATAGCCAGCAATGCTATTTGCAAAAATGAAAATATTAATTAAAAAACAGTAAATTACAGGTTCCATTAACATGTTATTTCATACTACTGTCAAGGACTAGCCTTCTGGGCAGGACTCAGACCCCTCTCTTCTACAGGAAAGCCTTGCTTTTAACCCATTCATCCACAGCAGCCTCTTATCAACAGAGAATTTGTCACACTTTATAGCTAAGAGAAGGGGGTTGGGTGTGCAGAACCAAATAGCTGCTGTGTGCCTGTTGGTACCAGGATACGATCAGATTTAGGCTATAGAAGAAGACTAGAAGAAACAGACTATAAACGGTTTGGGAAACTGTTGACAGAGGTCATAAATCAAGGAGAAGTGGGGTCATTTTCAAATAAGGCTCAATATAATTCAACTTCTTTTTGCAACCAGTGAATTTGCCCCCTGCTGGTGATCAGTAAGAATGCACCTCTAAGGCACTTTTGCATTGGCTTCACTTTACAGACCCGGAAGCACCATCCACTTCTTCTTCTTTCACTGTCTGCGGTCCAGATAAATCCAAGGTCATTTCACACCCACTGTGTCGTACCCACCTGGTGTCTCTTTTGAGCACTTGGATGCGTTTTTCACTTCCAGAGCAGCCGAGGAGTCAGGAAGCCTTGTGTGCTCTTTACGCACATATTTGGCACAGACATAGGTTTTTTCTTTTTTTTTTTTTTCATTCGTGTAATCATTTGTTTGTAAGCTTTGCCAGCTCAGCTCAGGGCAAGCTGTTGTCATGGCAACACCTGTCCCTTCGGATTAGAGAGGCTGTCACTGGAGCCAATTCAGCAAAGGGATTTTAGCTGCCTGGTAACATTTGTGCCTATTTTACCACAGATATGGCATCTTCCTGGTACATCAAGGCACAAGGAAAACTGATGAAGAGTGTCGTCTGCAGACAATTGTTTTTTTTTTTTTTCGTGAAACACATGAAATTTGGCCAAATCTGCCAACATCTACTGTGGCATATGCTGCCCAGTCTGGGGAGGGTCACGAGAGCTGACCCACATTTGAATTAGCGGCACCTGCATGGATCATTAGAGGTATATGAGCACAGTTTAATGAGAAAAAGCAGCAGAGCAACAATCCACCCCCCGACATCCTTCAGAGAGCTCTGTGACATGTAGGTTTGCACAGAGAAAACGTGCATGCATATGCCCTGTAGGTAACCTTTGACGTTCAATCACTCAGACTATGATTATAAGATTTAATGGTGCAGGTCTGACAGCTGTAGAGGCAGAAGATGCACCTTCTTTCCTGCATCTAGATGATCAAGCGATAGATCTATTCTATCAATTAACCCATCTGATTGTGTAATTAGGGAGTAGAGCTGTACTAATTAGGTTTTACCAGGAAACCCAAGAAACAGACAGAAATTGGAAGCTACATGCTTGTTTGTATGATAGTAAGAGGAAATGTACAGCGGATGTTAAATATTTTACTGTGCAGTAATAATTACAATATTGTGCACATCATATCTGTTCTGGTACCATTCACGTGTCAATCAGTCAGGCATTATTCATCTGTGCTGAACTGGAAAAACAACACATTTGGGGGGTTGGCTGCAGAGAGTTGATGAATTGAAAAACAATGCTCGTCACTCAATAAACAGTGGAGTCTCGAGTACTTAATCTCATGCATATTTAATGAGGAGATATTAAAAACGTGCTCACTCATATTGGGCACACGGAGCTGTGTGCTGCTGCTATTTTTAGATCCTCCTTCGACTGTTTCTGGCTCTGCACGTGAGGCTTTGGGAATGTCAACAGAAGGCTGTAGATAACAAGATGGAAAATAGGAAATGTCAGAGATGACAGAGCTGCTGTGAGTATCTCTGTGTGTATATTTTTTTTATATATTGTCACCATGATTAGCGTCAGGCTTAGAGGTGAAACATTGGCCTTTTGCCTGTCAGGCAAAGGCATGGTAATTTAGGTTTAACGCTCCTTTTCCCCCCAGTGAGAAGACGATTTGGGGGAATGCTGCTGCTATTTATAGTATACTACAGTCATGTGTGGAGAGACGGAGATTAAAAGAGAGAGAGGGAGAGAGGGAGAGTAAGTGATGGGGGCTATCTGCCCAATTCCTGAGTGCATTAGCCAGATGTAAAAGTTTGGTGGGTGTATGGGGGTCAAATACCAGTCATCACATGTCTCGCCTTTCCTTTATAGTCCATTTTTAAAGTGGAGGAGTGGGATGCACTTTCAGCCCAAAAAAGAAATGCTGCTATCTTATCATAAAAAATACATTTTAAGTCTTAAAACTTTATTATTTTTTGCAAGACAAATTAAGGGAGTCTGCAAATGAGATGAGATCATTATCGTCGCTGACGTGGTTCAGTTTTTTTGTTGCCTACTTAGCAGGATATTTCAAAATCTACTTAAAGCTGATCAGTATTTTTATATGAACAATGGATCAAACTGACATTACTGTATAAAGGATATTCCTACATGGGCTCAGGAACACTGTTGGCGATTATGCTGCATCCACAAATGCAAGTTATGACTCTGCCATGCAAAGTGAAAGCCATATATCACCAGCATCCAGTAACGCTGCCAACTTTCTGGGCCTGATCTCATCTGAGATGGACTGAAAGTGGAAAAGTGCGCTGTGGTCTGATGAGCCCATATTTCAAATAGTTTTTGGAAATGATGTACATCAAGTCCTGTGGGTTTAAGAGGAGAAAGGACCATCCAGATTGTTACCAGTGCAAAGTTCAAAAGCCACTTTGATGGTGTGGAAAGCTGTTCTCATCCCAGCTCGTCCCATACTGGCCCTTTGTCACCTTCCCTCAGTGTACAGGTACACAAAGTACCCTTTAGCAGCTGAAACAGAAAGCTGACAGAAAGCCTCTTAACATGTGTCTATTGTGGAAATTCACTGATTTCCAAGTGAGAAATAAAATATTTGAACCAAAAGGTTGTGTTGTTGTCTTGTTGTCAGAGTCTGACCCTGAGGTAGTTATTAAAAGTTGGTGACAGAGACGTGTTAGTGCACATGGCATGAGTAACTTGAACATGTATTTTGTTTCTGAATGCTGAATGTTACATATAGGTTTTGGACAAACATATGCTGACATGCAGAGCATGTCTTTGTCAGAAAGACAATGCCATCTGAGATGGATTGATGTAAAGAGGAAAAGTACTGGACTCTGATGAGTCCACATCTCAAATCATGGAAGTTTTGTCCCTTGGGCTCAAGAAGGAAACCATCCAGCTTGTTACCAGTGCAGAGTTCAAAAGCCAGCATCTGTGATGGTATGGGTTAGTGTTAGTTCCCATGGCATTATGGGTAACTTGCCCATCTGTAGAGATAAAAGGTACATACAAGTTTTGGAGTCACCTATGCCACCATCCAGATGACGTCTTTTTCAAGACGTTCTTGATTATTTCAGAAAGACAGCGTCAAGATGCATTCTGTTACAATGTCGTGGCTCCGTAGTGTGAGTCTGGGTATTTGACTGACCTTCCTCCTGTCCAGATGTGTCTCCCATTGAAGCTCAAAATACAACAACAGAGACCCCAGACTGCTGAGCAGTTGAAGTCGTATATCCAGCAAGAAAGAGAAAGAATTTCACTTTCACAACCTCAACAATGAAGTTCATCAGATTGAATATTTAGTCTTTGTACTGTATATAGGTTGAAAGGATTTGCAGATCATTTAATTCTGTTTTTATTTACGTTTTACACAGTATAGTCCCTTTTTTGGACTTTTGGACTATTTTTTGCTCAAAAACTTGTCAGATATATTTATTTTATACACATTCATACACATGTACATGTTTTATCTCTATTTAAGCATGCAAAAGAGTGGTCACTGGTCTTCCTGCAAGGAGCTTCCTCCCTCACTTAATACCTCCTACCCACTCCTGCACCTCATTGTGTTGTTTACAATCATATAACATATTATCATGTGTAGAAATGAAAAAAAGAAAATGTTGAGGGAGGGGTGAGGGACAAAAAGGTTTTCTGTTGCCTGAGGGCAACAGTGTGCAGTCCAGCTGCTCTGACAGATTAAATAAAATTCATTGAAAGTCTATGGGTTATACCAATAATGTTTTTATTGGTATGGACAGATAATTAATAAAGCAATTAATGTTTCTGATTTTGGATTCCTTGGGCCAGTGCGTATCTGTTTATATAGGCAGGTCTCATTTCTGCAAACACAGGTTTGTTTGCTTTTTTGTAATTTTTAATACATTGCAGAACATGTTTTCTAACCACTCCCATAGACCATTACTACTGTGGAAACTAGTTTCAGTGAAAACTGTCACCATCAAAGGTTAACTGTGACATTGTTTCTGGAGAGATAGACTGTATAATGTATTGTGTGTATTATATTCAGTGCTTTGAGCGTAACAAATAAGCACCATGATAATTTTCTTGTTTTTTCCTGAGATTAGGGTCAACTGATTCTTTGTTAGCATTTTGGCAACTCAGCACTGTTTAATCACAAACCATTTTGCATCTACACTGACAAACTGAACCAAATATATTCATTATTATAAACTCTAGAGCCTCTGGCTGCATGCAGCCTATATCTTCTTGGCACCACCTCTTTCTTCCCATTTTAGCTTTTGTGTTGTATGTGGAGAGCTCAGGTTCCAGTAAAGCATCGTATTAGTCCCAAATTTGGTCTCTATCTTAGCACTGGTTTCAAATGCATTTGAAGATTTTTGCTGTCCTAGTGAGGACCGCTGGAGCAACAATGGTCAGTTATAATTCAAAACACAAATTAGCGGTCGTTCAGACATTTCACAGCCCTCTGGGGATGTTAAGAGCTCCCTTTTTTGCAAGCAACGTTGGTTATGTAGCTGTGATCCTCATTATGGAACATGGCAGCCAAGCTGAAATCAAGTTTACTACAAATTACCTCACTGTACTGAATTTATCTGTATGTTTATTGGGAGCGCTTAAAATCGTTGCTGACCTACAGTATCACAGTACACCTTAGATTTCCTACCAAGGCAGCCACTGTTTTCAGTTATTTCACTGCACTGTGTAAATCAAGTTTTAGAGACCTTCCTTTACATAGCCTTACATTTCATGTCAAGGTTGCATTAAATGTAGAATACGTAAGATTTATTTTTTGTAAACACACCAGAAATATCACTGATTGTTGAGTCTCATTCCTATGATATTGAATACTGACATCTTGGGTTGGCAGTGACAGTCTCTCTGTTGTTTTTTGGGGGGATGATACTGTACAGTTTGTCTTAAACGTTCAAGTAAATTAAGTTCTGTGCAAGATTCATTTTTGTCCGAATCTGTCCTTGGCAGGTTTCAAGTTCATACAAGACATACAAGATTTGAGAGACAGATAACTAAACATATAAAATAAGATATATAAATCTGTCAGTCCAGGTTTTCCTGCATCTATTTTTTTTTCTTTTTGTCTGTTTGTTTGTTCTTTTCGCAGCTGACTCTGAACAGCCCATACTGGCAAATCCATTACCACACGACAGTAAAGCAGAAAAATATAACGTTGACATTTGATGGATTAGCTATCTCTGACATGTTTTATGTATGTGCATGTTTATGCAGTCAGTGAAATTAATGAAAACTGACATGATGGTTAAAAAATTCTAAAAATGTATATCAGTTCAATTTAACTTATATAACACTTTAAAGAGAACACATCTAATTCAAAGTGTCTGTTGTTGGTTAAGATTTAAGTCTTTCTTAACAGCTAAAACATAAAAGTGTGAGCAGATCGTTTCTGCTGTAAGTGATACTGACAATGTACATTATTTTCTGTATAAGATAGGGAGGAAAGTGTCTTTTGGTCTTTTTCACCTTCCAATCAGCCGGCTTTGATGTGATGTGATGTGATGTGAAATGAAATCGACTGAGCGGTGATGTCATGATTAGTGTGTGGAAATCAGCTCAGCCTGTCAATCATGTCGCCATCACAGCACCCATCAAAGCCCCGGAGAAATGAAAGCCAAGGGCACAGTGATAAGACTGACAGAGGGAAAAAAAAAAAAAAAAAGATGGAGGGAGGAAATGGGAAGCTTAGGAAGTGATGGAATTTATGAGAAGGGAAGGAAAATATAAATGAATATAAGTGAATACAAAATTATATATGTAGTATATAAAGAATATTCAAGAAAAAGACAGAAAAAAAGTGTTTGCACTAATGGCAAATGAAAAGATATAATGATTACCGTATTCAAAATCTTTGGGGCTTATTATACTGTCAGTCACACTGGGCTTTAGCTCCTAATCTGATCCCAAAACAGAACCCTAAATCCACTCATCTTTATTCCTCTGCTCGCTCGCTAATGTAGGCCACTGTGGACCAGCATACACACAAATCTTTAGCACCGATCGCTGACGTCCAGTTAAGCTCATTCCTCAGCTGGAAACACAATGTACCTGTCAGTGGGTAATTTGAAGGGCATGCGATGAAACAAAGGATCTGCTTCTCCGTGTAACACATGTAACAAGTGCATGTCGTTGCCCCGAGCGCCGTGTGCTTCCCTCGGTGCGTGCCGTTTCTTACATCGGCAGCCCCAGTGGGAGACAAACACCTAACTCAGCATTAGCTCCATGCTCTGGATGCAAGGTGACACAGGCATCAAGTGGGATGACACAATGTGACACTGCACTCCCGACTTGTTGAGAGTGCGAAGAGTAACGTTGAGCAAAAGGAACCTAAAGGTATCTGAACATGTTAATATTTGTTTTTTCTCTTATGTGTCCTCTATATGATATCCTAATGCCTTTTTATGTCTCGCAGCAGAGCAAACTGAATGGGCTGAAATTAACGATTCTTCTTAAATTGTGAACGTGGAACTTCAGTGTTATGTGCCATAGTGTTGCACCAATGTCACAGTTTGGTCAGTAACCAGGATGTGTGTCTATCTCAGAGATACTGTAATGAAAACAGCAGAACTGATATTGAATTTATACCAATTTCACAATGTCTAAACCTCCAAAGAGTTCAGAAAAATGTTAGGAAGCTGCTAAAACTTGCAGAGACGGACTCAGCAGGACAGGGTGCAGCGTTTTGAGCAACTAAGGTTAAACAGGTGGTGAAGATCCAAGTTAGCTGGCTACTTTGTTTGGGAATAAGGATGCAACAGTTTTGTCTTCTTTTTTATTGCAGAGGCTATAAACAGCTGGAGATCTTAAATGTTACAGACATTACAATGCACTGCGTTATGGCCGACCTCTGGACTGATGACGCACCATGAAAATAATCTGCGGGTGCTTTTCATTACGATGAATTATGCCTCCTCATCTCTGCTCTCCCCTGTCAACCCCTCCGCCATGATGAAGGATCCCCCAATTGCTTAAATGCGCCTGGAGGAGACGAGGAGAGAGGAGGCTTCTGGAGGAGCTCACAGCGAGGATACACCAGTGTATCCTACGCGGATGTCTTTTATCAAAAGGAGTGGACAGTTTTGGAGATTATCATCATGCATCATCAGGACACACACAGGGGAATCAAATTGTGACTGACAGAAGTTCCTGCTGCTCTTTAACAATTCTTTGATGTGAATATTTATGTCCTTTGGTGTCACAAAAAGCTCATAAAGAACCGCTTATAAGCATTATTAGTATTATTAAACTGCATATTTCTGCATGTTATGTAAAAGGAGACGTCTGGTACAGTAATGATTCAGGGATTATTACTGTGGGATCACTGTCACACACTTTTTAATAGACTAATCAGGGGAAATACCTGTATTAACATGCTTACTTTGTAGTGTCATGTACAGGGATCCCTAGATAATAAAATAAAGCACAGTTACATGATGAGATGTGATATACTACGCTGTCATCTTGTCTGTTGGAGTCTAACACTTTATATTAGAGTACTTCATTTCAGAGTTGTGGCATCACACAAAGACAGTCAATAAAATTGACACACACACATTCTCACACAGGTGTGTCTATTATTGTGCGGCTGACATCACTAACTGTCGTCGCTTCAGACCGACATTAAAAGGAACCGAAGATTGTTTTCATCTCCTCCATCCTCACATCTCTAACATCCTTGCTAGGAGGAGCTAAGACGTGAGGAGAGGGAGCAAGTGGACGAGACGAATTCACCGAATGAAAAGCACCGTACTGTGTTTCCCCCTGAGCTCTCCTGTCCAGGTACTGCCCTCCCACTCCTTGCAGCTGCAGTGACTGATTGGTGGCAGCTGTTATCAATCAGTAATCAGGACCCAGAGTTTGAAAAACCTGGAGAGAGCTGCAGCCAGAGTCAGTGGACCAGTTGCAGATTAATTTCTGTGGTGGCAGAGTAGACTCTGCTCACATGGGTCAGGTTCAGCCTCTTAATGCCTTTTCAAAAAGGAAGGTGAGTGTGTGTTTTCTTTGTTTTATTTCCTCCCTTTAAGACAAAGGGCGTTTCAGTGTGTTTAATGAGTGTGTTGTTAAGTTGTTAATAAAATACCTTATGTATTTAGCACAGTTTTTCTTCTCTCTTTTTCCCAGCTATTTTATTGTTCCTCCATCTTTGGAGGCTCATCCATGATCGTGAAGTTGATTTATTGTGTAGGTAAGTGTTTCTTTGTGTTGAGATTGTCTCTGGTGTCTGGGTGCCCATTGTCTAGCTTTCATTAAGTAGTATTTTTCAACCTTGACCCTATTTCCCCATGTTTTTTGTGTCTAAGTGACTAATATGAACAAACATTTTTCCAGTACTGAGCCAGACCACTGCATCCATCAGTTGTGAAAAGGGCTGCAATGATTTCCTTTTGGGAAATTGCAAACTGTCAAAGTACATCAACTAAAAGTACTTGTTTTGCTGACAGGCTCAGATTAACATCGTAGAATGGATCCCTAAAGACAGAAAAGATCCTCTTTGTCTAACCACAAACTGTCAATTTGTCACTCTTGCCACCATACTCCATTTACAGACACTGTAATTTTTTCCACTGTTCCAACAATCAACTCCGGTTTAGTTGAAATAAACCCTTAATTCATCATGTTAGGTGAGAAGTATTCTGGCTGTACATGCTGTTTATTTATCTAATGTCCTGCCTCCTTGGATGTACCCTGATGGCTCCCTGTTGACCATAAGAATTGCATTGCAGTCCATTTTGTGGCTCATGGCTGCAGCTCCTTTAATACCGGACCAGTTTCAAAAATGTAGTTACCTTTTAATCTGTAAATTGTGTTGTAAAATGTAAAATAAAACTGCCCAAACTGATTGAAACCACATAGAAAGCAGCAATCCAAAATTCATAAAGATATCAGACCTAGAGGACAGATTTCTCTGTCTTGATCCCAGACTTTAGTCCAATTTCACACAGGCTCCACCATGTAAACAGACTCTATGCTTGACCTCTCTCCTATGTGCAGCAGCACACTCAGAATTTGCATTTATTTGTTTGGCCAATCATAGCAAGCTTAGCCCCCCCCACACACACGATGACCAAACATATGGGGCACCTTGACATTCAGCATCCACTTTTATTTGGCGGCCAAGTGCAACATTTAGACGACTACTCCAACAGTCTTGACCTCATCCCAGACCTCTTCTCTCTGTCTGGTTAGATTTGGTTGGGTCAGCTCTCTCGCTCTCCTTCCCCACCATGCAGCGGTGAGTTGAAAGCCCCATGTCAGTTCGCTCTCCCCTGCTCTATAGGTCAGAGTCATGGGCAAGTCGAGCTAATAATTTGGCAGAAACCTTCTTCAGAAACAGTTTTCAGTTCTGAGTTTCGTGTTCATTCATGGCCACTTTGACAAAGCAGCGTTTTCCCATGTGCATTTAAGGAAGTCCTTGGAACTACAGCGGTGACCACCGCCAGAGATAAAACCAGAGAACAGAGTTGCACTTAAGAGTTGTAATAAAAAAATCTAGCTAATGTGTCTGAGGTTGTTTGTCTATTTATAACACCAACAACAAAGCCTCCTTAGCCTGGTTCTATTCCCTTGATTTGACGCCCACATAGATTTGTACCAGTCTGGTGTTGTGGGCACCAACCTACCAAACAAGATCTTAGTAGGTGGGATTAAAAAATTGGATTTATTTTCAGTGGGATTACATAGCTAGCTACCTCGCTGCACACACAAAAGGTGACAGGTGTGAATGAGTTGCAACTGGACAAACTGAGAATTGACTTACAGGAATAACAACTGTTATATTAATATTTCTGATCAATCAGTGAAGTTGACTGCTTCCAACAACTACCACTGCTTTCATGTCAACTAAAAATTACACTGGCACGACTGCATTCACTACTAAGGACTAAAAATGAACAATCTCATTCTAAATAAATGAAATGAAATTAAGTTATTTAGTCTGGTAAGCTGGCTAAAGCCTCTCTCACAAAATCAAGTGCAGAATTTATAGTGGTTAAAGTGGGAAGCTGACATGCTTGTTTAGAAAGCAGACTGATGACGAGTTAATGTTATTTTTTTACTACAAAGAGTATTAATTTATTGAGGACAAGCTGCTGTTAAGACATATTTTGTTCAGATGCCATGTGAACGCTATGATCACTTGATATTGTAGTTTGTCTGCCTGTAGCTGAACTCTGAATATACTTTTTTTTTATCTAACACAATTCTGTAAAACTAAATCTATGTCCTGTGACTTTTTTGTGTGCTTGACTTGAATTGGTTAGAATTAAAGTCAGTTTGATGTTTGCCAAATCCATCCACCCCCTTCATGCCACATAATGGCAGCATCCATGGAAGTCCACAACTAAAATGCAACAGAAAATGCTTGCCAAAATTTAATTAATACATACTAACATATAGTAAAACTATGTTTTAATGGTATCAAATGGAATTTTGTTTATGTATGCAAGGAGGCTGCACTGCTGAGAGTTCAACTGTGCGTGCATTTGCCAAAGAAATGTCAGTTTGCCATGGTCAGCTTTGTTTTTTCTCTGCTTTTGGAGTTGTGTACCTGGAACACTTCGACACTGGAAGTTGAAATTTCAGCTGGAAACTTGGACTTTGACTGAATGCAGCATCAGGTACAGGGAACGAAGGAAATTGCAGGGAGTGGTAAGCATCCTTGTCATCGCGCTAGTGTCTCCTGGTTGTCTCCTGGTTGCTTTGGGCTCCTACCTTGAGAGTGCTGGAATCTGCAGGGGGTGATGTGGTGAACCCTTTGCGTGAGTGTGTTTAGTGGGGCCAAGCCAGTCAAAGACAAGACATTTATACTGCAATTCAGATGTTTGGAAGCGGTCAGGTGGAACGGTGCACTATAGGTGTCAGGGGGTTAGTGCATGCTCTGCAGCATGTTGTGGCCTATACAGTACGGCGATGGGTCATGAATGTGACATTGACGTCACAGTACAAAGAGCAGCAGAGATCCATGTGCCATACAGCAGAGGTGGAGGAGACGCAGTGAGCACATGGGAGTCGAGGGACCTGCTGACAATTGTTTTGCACACAAATAAAGCAAAGATCCACTTTATCATAGTCAACATTTATTTATTCATACACACAATCATAAAACGGTTCTTGTTGGTCTCACATTTGCATGAAATGATATAAAGATCTTACATGAAAGTAGGTCATGGTTCAATTCTTTGACCTTTCATGGTTCGCTTGTTCGCCTTCCCGTCACCTCCTACATAGGGGTTGTGTGAAAGACTGCTGGTACCACAGACGATATTCTAGATGGGAATTGTGCACGTGAGGGGAAAAAGTCGGTCGGCCACTCTGCAGTCTCCGCCAGCCATTTTACAATTGAACTTGCGGTGACCATCCCTGTGTGTATCGCGCCGTTCATCCTAATGAGAAAGGTAAAGCATCGTTCTCAGGCAGGTCATGTGTCTGCCGATCATCTGAAACCCACCTCGCTGGAGGTCGAGGAAGGGCTGATAGCTATTATCCCAACAGCACCACACTTCACTTCTGTCTTTAACCTCTTCTGTCTTTGATGTTGGTGAGACACTGGTTAGCTCCTCACTGTGTTGTCTTCAAATTGAAAAACTAAATGATTTCATTGCAGATTCTATACTTACAATTCAACAATTAACAATTTAACACTGTACAAAAGGACTTGTTTATTATTTACCTCAATACCAAATAGAGTTAAATTATTTAACCTTATAAAATGTTTAACATTCATTGTTAGGATTATTATTTGTTCAGCTATTCCTTCCTTTGTTATGTATGAATGCAGATTAATAGCAGTATTTAAATGTACTTTGTTAAGGATGCTGTTCAGAGTTTATACTCCAACTAGTAACTAGTAACCTGTCATAAACTATTCTGCTCTGGGGCTTCTGTTTTCGCCCACACACCATCCTCGTCACCATGCACAGTCGCAACATACTGTATTTCTCAGTAGTATTAGTAGTAGTGAAAGCAGTATTAACAAGCTAACTAGCTAACTGGATTTCTGTGTGGCTAACGTTAGCAGTTGATCTTACTTGCAAATGTTAATTTAAATTAGATGTTGAGTTCTTGGATGATGACGGCATGTTCAGGGAGACAGAACTGTGATTGTACTGTGTTGTTGAACTTCTTACTAGAGGACATGACAATGCATTGAAAACTGTAATATTAGCTGGTTTTACTCAGGAGCAGTGTATCAAAGGCTCCCCGTATGATGACCTCACACTTCCTCCCCGTCTTCTGAGTGCAGGTCCACTCACCTCATTCAGCTCAGTCTTCAGTGGTGTTAAGTTGTGCTCACAGTTAGTTCAGTGCTGAACGCTGTGCATCTCTGAGGATAAGTAAGAACACAAAACACTTGATTTAGTTGATGTTGGGTGTTAGGAAGCTGTAAACTGTGCGCTTGGCATGCTAACACAATGTTAGCAAGCACCTCACATGCTAGGGGCGAGTGTGCAATCTAGCTAAATGGACATTATATGCAACTGCATTGCTTAAATATTCCTGTCAACAATGGTAATAGATAGGGGTGTGTATCTCACAATACATCTTAGAAATTTTTAAATGGCCAACTATTCAGTAGGATATGATTCAGCCCTGTCACAATAAAATACAATATAATGCAGTACGAGAATGTGAATCTGTACATTTTGATTCAGTTAAGGCTGTATTTGTAGGGTGCCATTATTTGCAAAAAGAAATCCTGACAGTTTAACTAAATCCAGTAACAGGAGAGACATACAGAAGGGGACATTACAGTGGTGTTAATATCTTATGAGGAATCACATTTGCAAATGAGATACAGTGGCCTAAATGTGAATCTGTGAAGAAACTTGTTTAAAATGCATTGTTGTAGTAAGATGATATTCTATTGTGTCATATGAAGAGTGCCGTGGTTTTGATTAGTGTGGAGGAGCAGTGATGCTCCGTGTTACCTGCTCTCCCGGTGACATGACGTCTCTGTGGGTCAGACCCGCGGCTCAACGAGCAACAAAAGGTATTTTAACCACTTAAGAAAGAAATCGATCACTGCTTTACTTTGGTCTTATCTTTGAGACAGCCTTTTCCGGTGGGAAACCGCCGTTAAATAAGCCAAATATCATTCTCTGTCACAGCAGTACATTGCTAAGCTCCTGTGCTTGCACTCCTCTCTGCTTCTCCAAGTCAGCCAAGATCTACTGACGATGGATGGGTACCTTACACAACCACACCTCCAACAAACAGAACCGTCCCTTTCATGCAATTATGTCTTTGCCACTCATAAACATAGATACAGTTGTAATTATTGGTCATTTTATAAAATTGCTGATGTTGTCTAATATAATCTTGTATAAACACAGCTGTGAAAGTGCAGTTTCCCGGTGCTAGTAAAACATCAAGGCAGATTTGTTACATGTAAAACAAACCATTGGCACCAGATCATGCACACCAGCACCAGTCTGTGAAGCTGTGAGAATAAGTGAGAGAAGACAAATCACCAGGAACTGCTCGTATGGTCTGCTTACAAAGTATCAGCATGTCTCACACCTTCGGAGCACTTTAAGTGTCTTAACAACAGTAAAAGGCAGCTGCTGGATGAAGATCAATTGCCTACACTCCAATAACTCCAAACAGCAGGATATGTCTGGTGAAAGACACATGCAAATAGAAAGAAAAATCCCATAATCCTCCGCACTGGCTCAAAAAGGCTGCTGTCTGTAGTTTAGCAGGTATGAAAAAAGGTTTAAGTCTTTGTGAAGCTTGCTTTCCAACAAAAATATGCCTGTCCTGAAGTTACCTTTTTACTGGAAGTCAGGATTTGGGATTTTAAGGTACCATCTGATTAAGTAATTTTGTACATTTTGGAGATGGTTTTGAAAAAGACGAGTTACAGAAGCATCAGTGTGCCATTCAGAAGATTCATTTAAATACAATATGATTGAAACGTGCAAAGTTATCATTCATCCTCTAATTTCACCTCGTCCTGAGTGCATATGAATGTTAAATGTCACTGCCATCAAAAATAAATGTTACTTAAATGATATACTTTTAATTAGACCTTCATTGTGCATTGAAATCATTATTCTTAAATACATGACTGTCAATTATGGTACCATAGTTTTAAGATTAATTTATGTGTGGTAAATGTCAATGATATTCAGTTAATCTTCTTCCTATGTGATTAAATTATGACTTTCATTCATATTCTATTGCAAGTGCCTCAAGTGATTTAATGCTATATTAATTTTATTTTAACACGGCCAGAGTTTATTTTATTTTCCGTCTCTGAAGTAGTCTGGACAACAGGGTTGACGAGTGACATATGACTTACTTATGACACAAGGTCAAAAGCAAGAGGTCAAAAGATGATGTAGATAGAGACGAGATTTGGTGGTCAACAAACACTTAATTTATATTCAAAAAGTACTCTCCGAAAGTCAGCTGTGCTGTATAATGACAAATAATTGGAATGGGGCAGGGCTTTTCTTTGCAGTGGTTGCACGTTCTTCTCACGTCTGTTTGGGTTCTCTCCAGTTAGTCTGGCCTCTCCTCTCACAGTCCAAAGACATGCAGATTAATAGGTTAATTTGTGACTCTAAATTGTTGTCTGTCTCTCTGTGTCAGCTCTGAGATGAACTGGTGTACTCTGCCTCTCGCCCAGTGACAGCTGGGATCGGCTCCAGCCATCTTCCAACCCTTCAAGGATAAGCAGTTATGGATAATGAATTTTGCAGAAACTTTACATCAGCCAATGAGTTGAATGAATAAGTTGTCACAAAAACAGTAATTCTATAATTGCCGTGCAGTAATTACTTTTGGCAACGAAGAGCTAGTGAGCTGTGCAATCCACTTGTCCAATCCAATAACAGTATGCTATAATTATTATCAGGAAATGATACCATTA
Source organism: Lutjanus erythropterus (assembly GCF_056507025.1). NCBI lineage: Eukaryota > Metazoa > Chordata > Actinopteri > Lutjaniformes > Lutjanidae > Lutjanus > Lutjanus erythropterus. The sequence continues at coordinate 12,180,119 of NC_139319.1, read as the reverse complement.
AAAATAAAGCTTCAAAATTAATATTTTCATACTAACAGCTGGTCACATGTGAAATGGGAAACCAGTTGCTCGTAGTGATGAACCCGCAGAGAATTATTATCCTTTTAGCTGAACTTTATAGCATCATTTAAAGTAATTATTGGGTTTTCTGTTTCAGTTCATCTCACTGTTCGAATCAACCTTGTTTCTACTCGCAGCAGGGAGCTGTTTATATTGGGGAAGCTCTGATAAACTCGCTGTATGCTACCTTGGTATGTTAGCTGGCTGTGTATAGAGCAGAAGAGGAACCAAGTCAAGATAGGAAGGTTGCATTTCAACATGAACAAGTCCTTGGTTAAGTCTCAGGTCCTAAACAAGTCATAATGTAACAGTCAGTTTCCAGCCTCATTGATTAAGCATATTAATATATAGACTCGACTCACTGTTCTTTGTGCAACAGCAAACAAAGTTGGGGTTGCGACTCAATCTGAAATTTTCAGCCCAAATGATTTGTGTTGACTATCATTCATTTTTTTGCTGACCATCTCATAGTTTTTGTATGCAAATGAAATTTTCATCAGGTATCGTTTGTTCCAACTGGTGCTCAGTAACATTACTTCTACATGGTTCTCTACTGCAACTTCAATGGATGCAGTCTGATTTTTTTTTTTTTTTAAAGTGGATCTGGGGATTGTAGGGAATTGAACTTTCCCAAGTTTGCAGTTTTACACTCAGTGCCCCAGTGACAGTTGAGCAAGCTTAGTACCTCAGTTAACTTTCTCCTTTACTGTTTCCTGTAAGTGCATGTGCTCATCTTGGTTTAAAAGAAAAAAAATAATTTTGAATATGGTTCAAAGACATTGCTTGGGGATCTGTAAACAACATATAATCATTTTTTTAAATTTGTGCTAGCTAGCTAGTTAAATGTTGACTTAGTTGACAATGTAAATTTTAAATGTAAATGTAACAACACTTCCAGCATTTTATAATTTTGTTGAGTCTAAAGTCATCAAATTTGTGACACAAGTCTGACTCAAGTCCAAGTTATGTCATTTGAGTCCACATGTCCCTTGAGTAAACAACTATTTGCACACATATTAACTTTATAAGATGATAATATCTCACGGTTGTGGTTAGAGCTTGTTATGCTGCCAAAAAAGTCAATTAGTGTAGCTTTAAAATGGCATCATCATTTACTGAAAACACAACAAACCTCTGAAAAGTGGTGTTTAGATCTCAGTGTGTTTTGAGACAGAGTTTCAGCGGCCAGTTTTCCACAGTGTGTTAACACCACAGTGTCTATGCAAATAATGACAACAACAACTATCAAATCTATGCAAAAAACAACATTTTCTCAAGCGCACACTTCACATTATTTGTTTTCTCGTGCATGGGAGTAAAGGTAGGCAGCAGAGACTTGTTTGAGTAGCTGAATGTTGAAGTATCTCGGTGTTTGTGTTGAGGGGATGAAAAGAAGAGTGGGAGAGGAAGAGATAAAGATGTATTAAGGATTTAGATCCAAGCTCTCAGCCTAGTTCATTATCCCAAACAGCAAAGCCACAAAGAGGAAATACAAACACTGTGATCCACCATATTACAGTGTGTGTGCGATTGTGAGTGAATACATCTGTTAGATACTTAACCACTCCTCAGTTTTTCTTTCCCCTAAAATTTCTACTTGATCAGATTTCCTTGTTTTCTGTTTTCGTCTTTTGTATGTCAGCGCAGTGTTTATATCAGAAACTAATTTGATCTCAACACCTGCAACTTTTCTGTCGGTAGCCTTCAGCCCCTTTTTGTCTTGCATCAAGTAGAAGGTCTTTGACCTGGAAACATAGGCTTCTACTGTTTCTATGGTTGTATGTCTCCTATTATGAGTCATAGTGGGCTCATCATTAAATCAGCACTCCATCTGCTGTAAATAAGGAACTCGTATTTATCCTTTTGTTGAAATGAAGATGACATGAATGTCAATCAATCCTTTAATTACGCAACACCTTTCATATGAGAAATGCAGGTTATTGTGCTTGACAACAGCTTAGGTTGTTGAGAATCGTACTCATGTTTCTCATTTCTATATTCTCAATGCATCTACAAGTTAATATGATACTAAATGAATGAGATAATTAAATGTGTAAATGTAATAACTAAAGAGAGTCATTAAAGCTGCACAATATTAGACGTATTCCTTGTGAGGATCATTGCATAATCTATTGTTTGTTCAAATGCCTTATACAGCCAGTGTTTACATTTACCTGACATGGACCTCTTGTAGCTGTGTGAACTCTTTTCAGTCAGATACAAAGCTGAGGGAGACATTGTTGTTCTTGCCACTGCAAAACTTGAGCCCCGACTGAAGAGCTTGTGGTGAATGCAGATATCAATAAAGCATGGGACTTGGACAGGCAATGACTAAACAATGTTTCAGTCAGGGACATTTACGTCAAAGCACTGACCATACAGTTAGATTTAGGGCACAGGCTCTGCTCGTTCAGGGAGCTCTTAAAGAGGCCATATTATGCTTCTGGGGTTTTTACCTTCCTTTTAGTGTGTTATATAGCTTTTTTGTGCATGTAAAAGGTCTACAAAGTTGCAAAGACCACACCAAGGTTGTTGTAGACTGTGTTGCTCTGCCTGACATTTGTTTAAAAAGAGTAAGAAATAAGCAAACAGCAAAAAGACTCCAGCAGTCAAATCGAGCATTGCTGTGATTAGCTGTAGGATTACTTGTTCTTAGTACATAAATGCTGTGAAACAGTCAGGAAATAATGTTTGATTACTCTGGTTCACAGTCTTTCTCGCTACCAGCGGTCCCTCTCCTTGTTCCCTACAGTTCCCTTGCACCACCACAGTTGAACTCTCTCTTAAACAAATTGACACAAACCAAAGGGGGGTACTATTTTGCAGCATAAACTGCAAACCAGACTCAGATGAAGCTGGCACAGTGTGTCTGCTAGTCATATTTTCACACTGCAAAAAAAATATAAATAAATAAATAAAATAAATCACAAAAGATCAATCTTGCAACACACATTTGTTAATCTACCAGTGAATCCTGATTCAGTGTTTAAAATGATTGTGTGTTACCTTCCAGATTCGTGGCTCTGGACCACAGTCAAGAGAACTCTAGTTTTAGACTATTTTAGTTTACTTTAGTCTGGCTTGATGCCTGTAATTAGCTTTTCACAGCCCAGACCAACTCTGCTGTGAAGAATGTAGGAAGACACAGCAGTTACTTTTTTTTCCCTTCAGTGGCAGCGAACACGACACACAGTCTCTCAGTTAGTATTGTGCAGCAACCTGAGCTTATGCACACACTTTACAGCCAAGTATGGTCACTAAACTACAGCATATTGTTTCTGTGGCTGTGTTGAGGTGGGTGTGGTTAGCAGTCAGCTGCAGGAGACAGAGAGAGGCGTGGGCGACGGCTCATGAGAACAGTGTCAGGTGAATTAATTGGCACAGCTGGTGCTACTTTTCTAATCACACTCTCCCCTCTGCATGCAGCGGTGTGCTGGCAGAACTCAGGAGGAACTCAGTCCGGGACTTTTGTTTGCTGAACTGAACGGTCTGAATGGCGTGTGCTTATACACCCTTTTACAGTTTGCAAACAATGGGAAAGCTGTGCGTGCATTTTGGCAACGGAACTATGGCGGACCACAACAGCTTGTCAAAGGGCCGCTGCAAACACAAGCAGTTTTGGTCGCATCCTCAGTCCAGTCAACACATTTAATAGCTCGCAGGCATAGACACCACCGGTTGCATGGAAACAGCCGTGATCCTGTTGGAATTTTGAACAACTTACACCATACACTGGAATATGAATTCTGAAGTATCACATACTTAACAAACAAACAAGGCATTTTGGTGATTTTAGTGCTGATAAAATGTTTTATTCAACCTTTGCAGCTTGATAACTCATCTAGATGATTGAGAGAGACTGTTACGTCTGTTGCCGAAGTGTGCGCGCAGCTTTTCAATGACATCGGCTGTAAAAGGGTCTGTTGGAGCAGGGCAGCCAGAGGCACATGTTGAGGGATTGCTGATTTGTGTTTAACTATTCGGAGCAAAATAAAATCACACTGACTGTGAGCTGGTTGTGTGTCTGTGCACTGGAACTCAAGAAGGTAGCGAGACGGCTACAGGCTGTGTGCTGGTTCATCTCTTACATGAGACTCACTTCCCACAGCAGCAGCAAATATACAGGTTACCCACAGGGGTGGTTCAGCCAGTAACACAAAAACAGCAAGAGCAAAAACACCCACTGCTCCTCATATACATTATTTTTAATGTTTGACAGAACAGCTGAAGATATGGCAGGAAACGAGGTGGAGATTGTTGGTATCACATACAGCAGAAGGCTGGAACTGAATCCATGGCCATTGCTGAGGCATCTGTACATGTGGCGCACACAGCTACTGGGCCACATAAATTCAACTTTAAGAGTAACATAGCACACACTATGACTTTGTGGTCCTTTCAAGCAGTAATGGAATTGAAAAAATACTGCAATTTTCCCGCTTTGCACCAGAATTAATGGGGGTGTTGCCGGTACTATGTAGTGGAAATACGGCTAATGACAGAGAAACTGAGAGAGGCTGAATGGGCGACATTGTTTTAAACCCAGACGAGATGATGAGATGAATAGTCCTATTCTAATAAGCACTCAAAGTTCCATCATGAGCTGGAAGAGCGCTTTGGCATTATGTTCAGTCAACTTCTAAATGGCTAAAGTGGCTAATCTCACTGAACTTTCCATTCCTAGAAAACGTCATCCTTCTTGGAAAGCCTCAACTGCTCCGTTTAGACCAAAGTAATGTCCATGTCTCAGAATTAATCAGGAAATGAAACGTACACGTGTAAAAGTAGAGTGTGAGATGTCACATTGAAAAGAAAAAGTGTTAAAATGCTAAGTAGCTGAAAATGAAGCCTTGGGGGCTCATCACTTGTAAAGTAAAGGGTAAAGGTCAGGCCCAGTGTCTTCTGGGGCAAATGATAAAGGCAGAGCTGCCACTGTGAAGCAGGTGAAAGCAGTGTTCTTGGGGAAATAAACCCAGACAGCTATATTGAACAGGAAGGTTAAGCAGTATTAAAATGCTTAGGACTATGATCGGGTGTATCTGTACTACTCATGAGATGTGTCAAATGTGTTGGTGTTTGCTCAAGTTTCAGCTGCTGCAGTATCCCAGAGAACTGTTTACTTTAAACTTGGAATGGCAAAATCCTTTAAAGATAAAAGACTAAGACACCAACAGGTAGAATTTGTGTGATCACATACCTCGACAGAGTCTGCTTTCTTGGCAGCAAACTCAACCATAAAATTTCTGTAATTATATATAACATCTTGGATGCCACATCTTTTCCAATGGATAGAATAGCACGTCCACATACAGTGTCCCGAGGCACCAATGTACAAACAGTTCATTTCTTTCAACTTTGAAAAGCTGTACTCTCTTGACACCATAGTCAGAGGAATTCTGAGCACAGTCTCACAGCTGGGAAATGTTTGTCCAATGCTTCTGAGGGTACTGAGGGTCTGAAGTGCTTTAGTTGTTCCCATTGGATTTAAATCTCTGAGTATACTCGGCTCTTGGAACAAATCCTGTGTGTTTATGTCCTGATTCGGACGTGCTCTGTGCATTACTCAGTCTGTTGCAGTGCTTTTGCAGATCAAAAATGAATGTAGAAACATGTTGTCAGCCTCCTGCAGAGCAGCGAGAGTCTTTTCAGCTATGACGTTAAAATAGTGTGTTATATTAAATTGCAAAGTTACATTTGCAACATGTCATCATTTTCTTCAGCTCATTTTGACACCTTCTACTCATCACAAAATATTGCATAATGCTGGTCCGTGCATTAGCATGCAACAGCCACACAGGTCTCTTTAATTAATCTTGAAAGTAGCTTTTGTGCAATATTAAAGATTCATTACTTAAGGTCTCTCTTAAGGTTACGGGCTATTTCCCAACTTTGGGAAAGGCCTTAAATTACAACTTACGACGCACGTAGCGCTACGAAGGCTCTGGGAAACAGGGCCCTGGTTAGTATCAGTGGCTTAGGGTAGGTTCATACCTGATTTCTGAATCAAACCAATGCCAATACAACACATACACTGACCTAAACGTGATACGCTTGTCTTGAGTCAGCTGTAAAATTGTGGATGTTTCATTTAATGTTAGGTTTCACTTGACATGACAACTGAAAGTGAACATTAAACGGTAAAATAAGGGCGATACCTGAAAGTACAAACAGCGACGCAGGAGACAAACATCAAACCACAGAGATTCAGTTAGAAGCTATAAAAGTACTGAAAGCTGAATAAACAGAGACTTTTAAAAACATCTTTCTGTCTGCTCTCCTGCACAGATACGAGTGGAGTCTAACACACTCTTGTTTGAAGGGAGAAGCTGGCCAGCTTTGGTTCAACTGGTTTGGGGCCTTTGGTTTTACATCGATTACATGAATGACTCGTGTTGGGAAGCCTTTATTGCATTTACAGTCATATAAGAAGTTGTTATGAGTAATGTGGAGTAAAATAGCATCATTTTAGAAAGCGAGCTACTGGTTCACCAGTCACCAAAACAGCGGAGTAAACCGGAGTCCAGTGTTCACGTGAACCAAATCAAACTGCACCAAGGGGGTCAATGCTCAAGGGTTCAGATCAACTGGACTAAACATGGCTGGTGTAAACATGCACATATAGTGGTTGTCCTGTCCTTAAATCTCAACACCCACATAAGGGCAAATCACGGTGGCGTATTTGTATCAGATGATGGGGCAGGCTGACGTACAGACCAAATAAAGTGAGTGTGTAGAAAACTCTCACTTCTGAATCAGCTTTTTATGTCCAGGGTGAGGCTCAGGACATGTTACACCTCTGCCATTGCAAGAGGTTGAGGACATATACTTAAACCTGTCATGTGGCTGATGAAAAAATGTACACAAAGGCGCACTGATGGCTGCTAGTAGTGTGGAAGGAGAGGCCTGGAGAAAGAGCCTGTGATGTTGGGGAAATGTATTGAAGAGGCTGATAAAACGAGCGCCTGCTCTGTAAAAGCCTCCATCAAAAGAACTGCGGTGACCTGCACATTGTGTTTTATTATCTCAAAAGGGTATAAAATGAACAGGAAATGACTCTAAACAGCATATTCTGTGTGTTTCAAAGCCAAATGTCAATTCACCCGAGGGTGAGTGCAGAAACGGCCTCTAATGTGAATGCATAATGTAAAAAAATATACAAATGCACCACTTACTGAGTTTTACTTTGCATTAATTCTGGACAGACAGAGCTGTGCTTAGCATGTCTGTTCAGCATGGGAAGTGGAATTAGTTTTGAAGGTTTTTTTTGCTTATAGAAATTCCAGCAGTATTTTTATTCTGAGTTAACTCTGACATGTGAAGGTCATGTGTGTAGGGAGCATTTCTAGAGGCCTGTTTTTGACTGGTCATGTAGAGGTCAGTTGTGTTTCAGTGACAAAAGACATACGCAGCCAAAATATGTAAAATCTCATGAGGTGGTGAGTTGGTTTTCCTCTTATAATAAAAAAAAAAAACTGTCACGCAAACACAACTTGAACAACAGTTTCACTATTCTAATTATTTAAAGACTGTAGCTGTACTGTAGCTTGTTTTGTGATACCAAAGCTGGTTTCCCATTTAGTAAGTCTGGAACTATCAGACACTTGAGGCCTGTGATCTGTCACTAATAAATTATTCATTAATAACAATTTTTGGCTGCCAGCTGTTAATTTATATGTTTCTTCTGCTGGCCATTGACCGCAATGTCCCTGGTTTCACTCTAAATGGGGACATTTGATGCATGTTATTCCCCGTGTCTCTCTCTCCCCTCATTTTCTGTCATCTTGCTGTCAATCTGATAATAAAGGCGTAAAATCCCTAAAACCCACCAGCAAAATGGGAAGCTTAGACTGGATAGTCTGGAGGAGAGAGGAAAATAAAGTGTATTAAAAAAATAAATGAAATAGAATAAGACTGACTCTCCATCAAAAAGCTAATTAAATTTGTATAATTTGTTTAAAAGCACCAGCATAAATGATCCAATACAACGTGAACCAATATTCTGATAAAATACCATACAAATCTAATATGTCCATAGGGAAAAGAGGGAAAGCATCACAGTCCCTCCTGACTGGTGCAAATATATACACCAAAGATCACACCAAAGTAAAGTAATGAATTCATTTTTACTGTTAATATGTCTCAAGGATTTTAAAAAGCCAGCGCCAGGAAGGAAAATGGGTTTCTGCCTACTCTCATCAGTTTCCCTGTGGACTCTGAGTCACTTCTGTTTGGACTTGCTGCCTCGGCTTGTAAGCGCATGAATCTTCACTTCACCAATAAATCAGTGCATTGTTCCTATCCACACAAATTTTCTGCATTTAGGCCCATTCCCTGCTGTCTCGTACTCGCTTGACAGAATAACGTTGTGAAATATTTTCTTTCTTTAGACTTTTTCTAACACAAGACGTCCAGTATCAGCCAGTACATTCTTGTTCCTAGAAGTCAGTCCCGAGCACCTCTTTCCTGATGACATCATGCAGGTTGTGAAGGACGGTTAGTCGGTAAGTTATGATGCGTCCGGGACTGCTGTGTAGTCTGTCATGTCTCTTGACCAGGTCACAGCAAGAATTTATGACTCTTTAATCGCAGAACCTGAGACAGTGACCGTTTTAACAGACAGGAATATGGTGCAGTCTGATCTGATATCGATCTATCCTGCTGGTGGGGGTTAAGTCCATCAATTTGTAGCTGCAAGTTTTTATCACTGATTCATGTGATAAAAATATGTAATAAATACACATATGCAATAATATAACTAGTAAAACTTAGTATAGATCGAAGAGGGTTCTGTCCTGGTCTTACACCCATCCAGTCTACATGTGTTTTGTGGATCTGGAGAAGGTGTATGACCGGGTTCCATGGGACGACATGGAAGGTGCTGTGGGAGTATGGGGTGAGGAGGTCACTGCTCAGGGCCATCCAATCTTTGTACGTCCAAAGCGGGAGTTGTGTCCGGGTTCTCGGTATTAAGTTGGACTCTTTTCCGGTGCCGGTTGGCCTCCGTCAGGGCTGCGCCTTATCACCAATCCTGTTCCTGACATTCCTGGACAGGATATCAAGGCATAGTTATGGGAGGGAGGGCGTGCAGTTCGATGGCCTGAGGATTGCAAAGCTGCCTTTTATAGATGATGTGGTTCTGATGAGCTCAGCTAGAAGGCGAAGCTCTCAATGTACTGGTCAGTCATCATTCCTGCTCTCACCTATGGTCATGAAGGGTGTGTCGTGACTGAAAAAAATTGATTGTGGATACAAGTGGCCGAAATGGGTTTTATCATGAGGGTGGCAGAGGGGTAGGGTGAGAAGCTCAGTCATCCATGAGGAACTCAGAGTAGAGCCGCTACATAGAAAGGAGCCAGTTGAAGTGGTTTGGGTATGGACCAGGATGCCACCTGGTTGCCTCCCTAGTGTGGTGTTCCAGGCACGTCCAGCTGGGAGGAGGTGACGGGGCAGACCGAGGACTAGGTGGAGGGATTATATCTCCGCCCTGTCCTGGGAACGCCCTGGGATCCCCCAGTCAGAGCTGTTTAATGTAGCTGGGGGAAAGGGATGTCTGGGGTCCCCTGCTAGAACTGTTACCTTCGCAACCCGATTTCGGATAAGCGGTTGAAGATGGATGGACGGATGGAACTTACTATAGATATCGTATATATATAGATCACACTGCTAATATGTAATTTAAACCAGAAGAAAGTACATGAAAATATAATCAAATAGTAAGTTAAAATGTGCTTCATAGATACTTTCAATCTGTTGTTTTTGTTGTAAGCCCAGTGCGTCTTTATAAAACCTTTGCTTTGAGGCAAAGCCATTACACGAAATGGCCACCAAGAGTAAATTTGACTTGGAACTAATTAAGGCAGTTTTCCCACTATGAGTGCTCAATGAAACACATCTTGTAGTTCTGCCTCTTTGCGAGATCTCTGAATTTGCATTCACCTTTAAATGAATATCTTCTTCTTTTTGTCACATTTTTGTGTATTGCCAGCTTTGTGTTGTTCTCCGACTGAATGGAGAAGTGAAAACCACATGTGCTTGTCAATGAGACATCTCTGAAGGATAGTTTGAGCCCATGTGACATTTAAACTAAATTGATTTATCATGTAGCACAGTGAGGGGATGTGATGTGTGTGTTACGCACGGTGCACATCATTTCACGACTCTTAAATCTGACCTTCTCCATTTTTTACAGCATCACATATATTGGATTTGGCTACAAAGACAGCACTTGATAGTAAATGCATTGTTTTGCTCATTTCATGTGACCTGTTGATATTTATTACAAATCCTAATTCAAAAAAGTTGGAACGCTGTGTAAAAGGCAAGTAAACATGGTTAAAAAAAATAATGTAGTGATTTACAAAAGCTTTGTGACATCTATTCAGTTGAAACCACTGAAAAGACAAGATATTTAACGTTGAAACAGATAACCTTTCTCTGCCGTGATTGGATAACTATATTTTACTGTTTTCTGAACAGTAACCCTTTCATTTCTGAAGCAGTGTTGTGTCGTCTGGGCTCGAGTGGAAAAGGACCATCCAGCTTGTTACCAGCACAAAGTTCAAAAGTCAGCATCTGTGATGGTGCGGGGATGTGTTAGTGCCCGTGGCATTATGGGTAACTTGCACATCTGTGGAGGTGAAAGGCACATACAGGTTTTTGAGCAACATATGCTGCTGTCCAGACGATATCTTTTTCAGGATGTCCCTACTTATTTCAGCAAGACAAGGCCAAGACACATTCTGCACATTACAACATTGTGGCTTTATAAATTTGGGTTCTGGTGGCCCGGTACCTCAGTTGGTGTTCATCTCATGTTCTGAGGCTATGAGTCCTCTGCTGCAGCCGTGGATTCGACTCCTGCCTGCAGCCTTTTGTTGCATGCTATTTCCACACTTTTCTCCCCTTTTCTTATCATATCTTCTACTATTCTAACATTAAAGGCATAGAAAGCTAGACAGATATATAGACAGACAGATATAAATGAAAACTGAGTTCTAGACTGGCTTACCTGCAGTCATTGAAAATGTGTGGCACATTATGAGGTGCAAAATACCACAACAGAGACCCCGGACTGTTGAACAAGTGAAGTCAAATATCAAGTAAGAATGGGAATGAATTCTCCCAAACTGAGTTTATTTAAGAGGTAACAGTTAATGTAACACAGTGGTAAATACGCTCCCGTCCCAACTTCCTGGAACGTCTTCTAGGGTGTTGCAAAAGCAGAATGAGTGTATATTAAAAAAAAAAAAAAAAAGTTAATCAGTCTGAACATTAAATGTCAATATACTGCTTAATATACTATTTTTGGGAGACTTTTTGACTTGTGCACAGTGTCAACAATGCTGTCAATTCTAGATTTAATTGTTCCAGTAAGCCATGACGGTGAGCCAGCATGTGCAACAACAGAGCCTGGAAACTGGGACACCTATTTGAAATCCAGCCATTGTTAATGCAACTGATGTAATGTTAATGTCACACCTCTTCTTTTACTGCTATAATATGTATGTCTGAAAAGGTCTATATACAATTATGTGGTCAGGTGTGCAAGAGGTGTGCAGTGATTTTTTTTTTTTCCCTCCACAGAATGTTTAGCGCTGATGTTTAGGTGGCACGTGGTTCCCCACCACTTTATTCTTACCTGTTTGCCCACAACACCGACACACATAACAACCTTTTGTGCTGTGTAAAGTTAATTAGCGCTGACATATTCAGTCCATGCAGTCATGAACGTAGTGTTCATTTCCATTCTTACTTTTAGTGATCTTGACATTGCTCTGAGCAGCACTGCAGACATGGTTCTCGTTCTGGCCTGTGGATTATTGCCTGAAATAAATTACACTCTCGTCACTGTTTTAGTAGCTCTATTTACAGTTGCCTGTCTCTGCTCTCTGGTTGCCATGAACACTACCCAAGAGTTCACGTTGAACGATTTGCATGCGCGTGCGTGCGTGTGTGTGTGTGTGTGTGTGTGTGTGTGTGTGTGTGAAAGACACAGACGGACACGCAGAGACAGTGTTGTTCATTCTTGGGCGTGCATGCACACAAGTGGATGTTCCTGTCACTTCATCTTCTTTTTGATTGTCACTGTGATGTCTCAGAGCTGTCCATCAAGAAAACATGGGAGATCACACGAGGAACATAGTCCATAGCAATGCCTCAAACCACAGAGATGTCAAAGGATTTTGGCATAATGTTTTATTCTGTGTCATCTTATATATTGAATCCATGATTGAGCAGAAAGGTCATTTTATTTATTTTCTAAGGTGTTAAAATCTTATGCAAACGGAATATACTTGACAGCAGGATCACTGCCCTGCATATTTGTTTATCGGTTCCCCACTGGGAAAATAAAAAGGGCAAAGGATTATAAAATACAAGCCTACAAGGCCCAAAGGAGCAAAATAAGATCCTTGTATCATTTATGTGACATGTTACCTTTGCAGAAACAATGTCTGTCTGTGGGAAGACGATGAAATATACTTAGCATAAATAGTAAATATTTAAAGCATTGGAGCTCCATGCGACTTAACTTTGGCATACTTTTTAAAAATAGCACCATGTCTGCAAACAATGAATAATTCAATAACATACTTAAAAGCACACATGCATGTTTTAGCAATCGAGGTCTAATGCAAGTTCTCATACTACATTCTGTGGTTTTGTGTGTTAGGCACTAGCGATGGTGGTTTAACTGTTTACGTACATTATAGTATGTATTATGACTTCTCAAAAATTAGATGGAAGCCATATAATCATTAGCACAATAACAAATTATTAGGACTAGATGGATTTGAGATGGGCAAGAAATGTGTCGAATTATCTGCTATTTAGACTTACAGGGATGGATCAGACTATTTGAAGTGGGGTTGTATGAGATACTTCAATCAATAGTCAGTATTTTACCTAGAGCAGATGGTGGCAAACCCCAGTTTTGGGAAGCAGCAATACCGAAGTAGGAAGCTAAATGCTATGGACAGGGTCAGCAGCGAAACATAAAAAAGGTCAACTTAAAAAAAACAATATTAGTGTACTGTATTTGGAATACTTTCACCACTTTATCTTGCCATCAGACAACCTTTTCTGATGAAAAACCACTTTATTGCTCTCTCCAAACCAACCAGACTCCATTGGCAAAATCAGTCATTTTCACCTTTTCAAAGTCAAGCAATAACACAAATAAACGAACTAACTGAGGCAGCGGTTTACCAACAACTCCCACGTTCTGTGAGGTAAAACTACCGCTTTTGTAAAAGGAGTCTGGTTGAGTGCTATTTGGCTTATATAACAGCATGTCCTAAGAGGTGAAAAATAAAATATGTGGTGAAAATACCCTAAATATAATGTACACTTAAACTTAAATGGGCCATTTTTAGGTGGCTACAATACATTTTACTGCTGATCCTGTCCACAGCAGTATATTGCTTAGCTTCCATGCTGGTGCCCCCTCTGCTTCTCTAAACTAGCGGCACGTCAACTGGCATCTACTGTAGGTAAAACTGACTAACCAGAAGTAACTCATACTTAAAAGTAACTCCAAACTATCCCTTTAAAACTTCCAGATTTCAGACATTCTTATTTCCTGCATGATACAGCTCCACTGTCTCACAACCTTTCTTGTGTCTGCAGGCCTTTGAACACTCAAATGTACACACACCTAATAAATGTGTTCACTGGCCTGATATACTTGTTGTTGGTGCAGAACAGAATTATATTCTCTACTTGTTTAATTAAAATTTTGCAAACATAGACGTTGGCCTTATAAACCTTTCAAGCTGCTCAATATTCAAACATTGATGTTCTGCTCTTCCACCGTAATAGGAAAGTTGAACAAAAAGAGAGAATATTTAAAAGTCTGTCGTTTTTTTGCAGACAAATTATCAGTCAATTAAATGAGGGGCAGAGACATGCAGCACCCTTTAATACTCTCAAATGAAGTTGAAATTACACTGAGAAAAAGTTCCTGTTAGGAGCGTGAGACAAGGCCGTTCAATTTTTGGACTGTTCTACTGCTTAGTAATTAAACCTCTGTTATGCAGATGTGGGGGCAGATTAACTGGGTTTGCCTCACTGGGTTTTCCTAAGGTTTGTCTTTAGCATTTTCTGCTTATGCGGATGATATAATTGTTTTTAAGATCATAATGAGAGAGAAGTATTTGTAAAAGGACAGTTTAGGGGAACATAACTCTTTGGCAAAGGGCCCCAGGGCAAAGGAAAGGCCTTGCTGTTGGGGCAGTGTGTGTAGTTTCTCAGCAAACTGGATAATGTTGACTGGTAGGAATGAATAACTAATAATAATTTTAGATTCCAAGGTGCATATGCAGACCAAACTGTCTCTAGACGCAATTGGATAGACATACGACCAATCAGAGCAATGAAACATTGCGGTGCTTGGTCCATTTTCAAGCAGGACACATCTTGGTCACAGTTTGGTCTGTCAATTGAAGGGGGGCCAGACAGATCTGCGAGAGCAAATGAAAACACGAGCTTGGCAGATTCACCCGGTTCCCAAGCCGATGAAAAGTAGGAATATGGCTGCTGTTGTTGTAGGAGGTTTGGGCCCTGACCCATGTCTGTCAGGACTGTCTCGTCTGTTGCAGGGAAGCACTTTTGCCCCATTTTAAGAAAAGCTCAGTATATTGTCATTTCTTGTTTAAGAGTCACACTTGCGCTCTTTGACAGGTGTGAAGCTGTAGAGGTAAACCTTGTGTGTTTTCTAAGTCAGTGTATTTGGACCAGAAACAGGAGCATCAGCTCAATATATCACTTGTGGATGTGCCAATAACTTCCACCCAGGGAAGCAACAGTGTGCAGATTTTTCTTATACTTTCATTGCTGTCTTCTTTTATTCCAAACAGTTTTTGGATATGCATATGCTTTATTGGACCAGAAACACAAGCACATTTTTAGTGTCAAGAGAACTAATTTAACTAGAGACAGACTCCTCATCTTCCTCAAGGAGATCAAGAAGATAACACTTTTCTACTTCTCTCCTTTCATATGGGAATGACCTCATTGCCAACATCTATCCATTGATGTATGACCAGCATGTTTCATGGCAATGTGCACAGCAATTTGTATCCAGAGGATGCAAGCAATACAAGTGCTTCATCTCCTGATGACAACAGCCTCAGGTGAACCCCTCAGTCGTACAGGGACAGTTGACGTTCTTGGGCCTGGAGCAGATGCATAGTGAAATCCATTTTTTCTTGTCCTTGGACCTGCCTCCCGGCCTTTGAGGACCCACAACTCATCATCATTTGCTCAAAGGCAAAATGCAAAACATGCTGCTCAAATAGAAAATATTCCAAGGCATTAATAGTCAGGACCAAGGAGGGACAATAACCAGAGCTTGGGTATCCGATTGTTGTTTCAGTTCCACTGTATTCATGGTTTGGGTATATGGCATTTAAAGCAGTACCTGCTGCTGTACAGCTGGGTGGTTTCCTGCAGAGCCTGCATCTGTTCGTGTTGATTGTCTCACATTGGGCACAAATGAACACATTAAATGAGTTAGGACACATACAGACATTAATTTGTTTAAGAAATAGTTTCTCAATTACATGTCCTGCAGGGGTTCCTTCCAGCCAGTCCTCTCTCGCACTTTAAAAGCTTGGCAATAATTAGGCAGCAGGCACTTGTGTGACTGCAACATAAAACAGATCGGCCTTGGTTGACCTTATCTCTGCGTATAGCTGCTCGTACGGTATTGAGAATCATTTTACTTTACTTCCACTTGTTTGGGGCTGCCGCTACATTTTATAAGTATCTGGTTCAATCTACAGCAAATTATGCTTCTGTGTTCTTCAGACAGTGAGAAAGAAAATCAATCACCTTCTTGAAGAATATGTCCATTCCCTAAAATGGGACGGAGAGAGGACAAGGAGCGCAGCGTCAGAAGGTCTCCTCAGTGAGAGGATACACAAGAGCATCCGCTGCAGAAGTCTTTTACTGAAACGACACATCTCTGCATTGGAAAACTGTTAGCGACTCAATATTGCGGTTCAACTGGAGGCTGCATCTGATGAGACTTACATGGCTGACTGTTCAAAACAAGGGTCGTGGTCATGGAAACTACCAGCTCAAAACATTACATAACTGATGGAGAGTATCTGAGGAAGAAGTCTTAAGATACATACAGAAGACGGCTGACGGCTGCAAATAAAGTCGGAGTCTGAAAAGTGTTATGTGGAGATATGGTGGTAAAAGGTGACCGTCTCCTTTGAAATGATATTCACTAAGTGGGGTGTCCCCATCGAGCGCCGACCAGGATTTCAACACTGATTTCTTTTTGAAACGGGTTGATATTCAGTCCAAACATCCAGGGCCTCTTTTCAATCAGCTAAAACGTGTTTTACAACATCAATATGTCACAAAACACAAATCTGTTTACTCACTTTGATCATTTGTTCAGTTGTTGGTTGAAAGAGAGACAATATTGATTGGTGTGAAGGCACTTTGCCAAAGTCATAATTCACTGGTGGGTGACATGTGGACTACACAAACAATACAAATTCACCACATTGAACGTTTCATATACAGTAAAATGCCAACAAGAAGCTTCAAGGACTTCTTCTTCCTCATTTTCTTCTTCTGTGGTGTTGGAATTTTAAATCTGAAGCCTGCAGTGTGCCATGGAAGCTTCAATTGACGTGCGTATGTTGTAGCTTTTTAGCGTGTTTTGGCCCACAGGCTGTGGTGAAAACTGAAACTGAATTACAATGCAGAGTTTTCTCTTTTGGAGAGATGAATGGACAGAGGGAGAAGAGAAAAGTGATTAAAAAAAACCCTGCTCTGCACCTGATAGTTTCATATCTGTGACAAACTGCACACTGCTTTTTGTTGAAGTCTTATGCACATTCCAAGTATATAGGCGTATTGTTTATAGCTTCAGTTACTCTGGGTTACATGTGCTGGGACGTGGTACAGTAGTAGTAAATGAAGTAAGTGGCAACGATAACTAAGATTAGCCTACTTAGCATTATAATTCATATTAAACTGAACGATGGTGAAGAGAGACAAGGTGATCTGGCGGTCGATCAGAATGGCATCCATAGCAACGGTCTGCCCTTCATAGCAACAGTGAGCTATAAAGAAATAACAGACCCCAGAATGCTGTAATTGACCAATCAGAATTTAGCATCTAACAGTGCTGTGTGATGTGTTCACAAACATGTTTTTTTTTAGTTTTTTTTTATTTGTTTTATCACAAATTCTTCCCACAGTAGCAACTGCACTCTCCATCATCCGGTTTAAACGGGTTGAATGGCATCAACAGTCCATATTTATGAAAACATACATACAGATTTATATGTTGTTCATTTCATCTATTACTATATGTCTAATTTTCAGGACTGTCTGTCACCCTAACTGGATCTGATTTATAAAAGAATAGAAGAAAGGACATATTTTTTGTGAATTGTCTGCTTCTGGGCTCTCTGTGTCTTAAACATTCTCGCAGAATATGATCTCCTCCTCTCCTAAACAAAAACTACTCTGTAGAGGTCAAAGCACACCATGCATTATAGAACTGCACATGAAAAATTAAAAACTATAGAACGTCATTGGCCACATAATTAAAATCGTCTTTTATCCCCTCGTCTCTCCGGGACGAGACTTTGAAACCTCCGCGAGTCGCCCGTCTGTGACCACGGAGCGACGCTTCATAAATCATAATATGTGATTTAATTAACCATCATCTCAAATCTTTCCGCTCTTGTCTGTTTTCCACATCTCACTGTGAAAACAGCTTGGGAGAGAACTAGGGACTATTATGGTCTTTAAGCGGACAGACTTCTGCATAAAAACAGTGTGAGATGTTTACAAATGACGGGGATAGTGAGGACAGACAGTGCAGTATCTGTCTTCATCTCACGCTCCCCCTCTCTTCTTAGAGAAGATGGATGTTACTCCACCAACTGCTTCCTAGAGGGTCGATGATGGTCGCTTAATACTCTAATCCACTGGCTAATGCTGATTCTCTTGAGACGAGAGGCTCTTGAGATGGTAAAATGGAATGAGAAATACCAGCAGTCTAATTATTAGTTATGTTTTCTGCATCTTATTGAATAAATAATTTAGATTTTTTATTTAATTTTGATTATTATTTTTAAGATATGGGTTTACTGCTTGTATTTATGCAAACTCTTCTCATCCCTGGTTGTGCCGTCGCTGTTTTGTCCTAACCCTTGGTGTCTCATACCGATGCACATGGTCCCCTGTAACAGCTCTTTGGCCCCATTCAGACCTGGTATCAACATGAGTCCTTGGTGATTCAGCTACAAGTGGATTTGTCTGAGAATGTGAGTTCACACTCGGCATTACAATGCGTCTCCAGATGCGTCTCGAGTGACCACTTTTGATAAGATCTCACTTCTCCGCTCTATATGCAAATAAACGCAAGGGTTTTCTGTCAGTTGAATGCTCATTTCTGTCCATTTGGCTGTTACAAAGATTCAACTACTCGTTTCTCTTTTTTAGTTCAACAAAATACTAAACTCCTCTATCAGCCCATTAGGAGCTTGGTTTTACCTGTCAGCAGCCCGACAGAAGCTCCGTGGTGCTCTGGGATTTTTTAGAACTATGAGCAGGACACACACTTTCACTTCTTCTGACTGAGTGGAAATCTGATGTTTTCACATCACAGATGACAAAGAAAGGCAGTAAAGATGGAGTTGGAGAAAGTAGAAGTGTGCTTCCCAGTGCACCAAAGAGCGTCTCTCCTGTCTGCAACTAAATATGTTGCATTTAATGCAGAATTTACACAAAGGCATGAATGATTAAGAATTTGTCATTGCGTGTTTCACTGTCCAGCTCAATATGCAGGAAAACACATTCGCAAAATGCATTATTTATTTAAACCAGTGGCTGATCAGAACAATTGGACACAGTGCTTTTCCACAACACTTAATGTATTGCATTTAAATGACATTTACAAGAAGGTCCAAATAGACGGCATTTGACAAAGTTCAACAACTCTCAAAATAGTGTCATTTTTTAGGGAGTCTGCAAGTATTGTGGTGACCGGTGTGTTCACAAACATCTGCTGAATGTAAGAGAGCCCAAACATGTAATTTGCATTACAGAGAACCAAATCATGTACTTACAGGACATTTGTTGAGTAGGTGGTCCTTCCTTCCTTCGGTCCTTCGTACAATACCACTAAAAGAATGATGTGGTCACATGTGGCCCAGATCACCTCCAACCAGTCTGAGCGATCGGATCTCAAATGCCTCCTGAGTGTGTCCACACCTCATGTTAATACCAGGTCTGAACAGGTTCTATGAGACGTTACCAGAAAGACTTTTTGACATATGGTCAACAGGATGGTTAGGTTTAGGCACCAAAATGTACTTGTTTTGGTTTTAGGGAAAGATCATGCTTTCAGTTAAACTAAATAAGTCACATGGTGCAAGTAACTTGATGCATGTAACATAACTTAACTTAAAACTATGCAGACTTTCTTGCTCTTCGTACTCAGACCCCTGACGTGGATGGGTTTACTGGGTTATTTGAAAGTCTGGCGCATCTCATTTGGACGCTGAGGAGTGTGACAAAATTCCCAACTTATCCTATACCGATGTTTTGTCACCACCCCTGGGTAACTCCTACTGACGTGCACGACACCAGTTAATAGGTAGCAACCACTTTGTTACTGTACTATAATGTATACACTGTTGTAAGTAAATATACAACTACTGTAAGGTGTTTTTTCAAAAATCTCCCACTACACTTTCAGAGTATCTCTCCGTTTTTGATTTGGATATCTGACCTTTGCCAACTCTCTCTCTTTCCTTCTCATCCTCTGAGCTTATGTCTGCTCAGTCTCTCTTTTTTTTTCCTTGACCCCTATTTCTCCTCAATCCTGAAAACTTGTTCCTCCTAAAGCATTTTTAGCAAACTCATCCAGGGTCGGAGTCATGGACACTAATGGTCAAAAGAGTGTATCTGAGGATTATTTTCTTACCTCTAGACAGCTTATTTAAGAAATGAGTAACATGGCTGCAAGATGGCTAGGAATCTGTGTGTGTGTGTGTGTGTGTGTGTGTGTGTGCAGAATCAGTCTTAGCCTAACAGGGAAATCACATAAAGAAACATACTGTAGCTAAAGATGTGTCCTCTTTATACCTTGTGTTGTGTCAGACAGAAAGGGTCAAAGCACCGTCTTACCCATGTCAATAAGTAAACTTTCGAGTATGTTTCAGAATAAAACTTGCCTAGCAAAAGAGAAATGAAAAATCTGAAAAAGGCTGATGAGGCAATAGGTTGTGAAGAGGCCACAAATCCAGCACACATACACACACACACACACACACACACACACAAAGCTTTAGTCAACCAAGAAAATCTGGGTCAACTGAAATTCTACCTACTCTTCAATTGATCGGTTGTGGGGAAAAAACTACATCTACGTTTCCGTAATCAAAAACAGTGTACTGAATGATTCTACCTGATAGCCTCAATGGGTGCTAATTCCTGCAGCTGTCTTTTTCACATGTAGCTACATCGTTACCTTCAGGGCATGTCTATCAGCTAAATTTACAGACAGCAGCAACACAAGCAAACACACACCAGAGAAAGATCACAGCAGAACAGGCAAACAACAAAGCTGCAGTAATAGGTGCAACATGAAAAAGTTGGCCACATCCGACCAATTACTCTTGTTATTATTTATTTATTTGCTGTAAATGGGGCTTAATGTTCACACAGTTCGCCTTGACTGTCTCTCAGTAATACGACATAATACAAGATCATCTCAGGCTGTGGGAATGGCCATATTAGACGTTTAGCATGCTAACGCCAAATCTAACAGGATAACAACGAGCACCAAAACAACATGCAACACGAGAAAACTTTAGCTTGTGCTCACCAGAAAGATGTGCGTGTAGTTTTAAGTTTTAAATTACTCAAGTTTCATTATGCAGATGATTTTCACTGCGTGGGTGACATCACTTCTGTAAAGTGACATAGATAACATTAGTTATTTTAACTCTAAACACGTGTGTAATGTTATGTGAGTTATGTAATGTGACTTTCACAGCATAGTTTAAGTCCAGTAAGCCTGTCGCCAGTGGCGAAAAAAAATTAGAAGGGCACCAGCATGGTGAAAATCGTTATGTATTTAGGATGAAAAATTTCCAGGTTCTGGTTTAGATTAAGGGCAGCAGGAAGGGCAGCTTAGAAGGCACTTTATCATGTTTTGTCCACTAGAAGGACACTTTAGAGGGCACTTTATTACATTTCTTCCACCAGAGGGGGACCCTAGAGGGCCCTTCATCACATTTTATATACCAGAGGGGCATCCAAGAGGGCACTTTTGTGTTGTTTTTAGAAGGTGGGAGCACCATGGGAGCAATTAACCCACTGGTGACTGATGCTACCAGTAATGTCAACTGGTAATATATGTTGTTTTGTGAGTCATTGGCAATTGATCTCTTCTGTCATGTAGGTATGGAGATTTTCAAGTTTGATGTCAGATCACAGACAGCTGGCACTAATCCAACACTGAACTTGATTTGTTATGGGCCATCGTTGGTACAGTAGTCAAATTGAGCAGGCTAAAATCCAAACATGTGTTGTCATCAAAAATAAAGTTTCTATCCACTCAGCTGTTCTGAGTGTAGAAGACGCTGTAGAAGTCTGTGCTGGTACTTTGACATGGTGTCAATTAGTTTGGAGACAAGTAAATGTTCATTAAAAAGCCTGTCACTCAAAATTAAAATACATCAGGTCTGCATGTCCATCCTGATAAGAATAAAGGATTAAGAGGCGCTTCTCTCTTTGTGAAAGTTACAGCAGCGACTGTCCGGCCTATAAGAATTTGGATGGATAAGAAAGTATTGACCAACCAACTGACCAGCTGATCAGAAGGTCTCATCCCTAATAAAGAACAACTTAACTGTCAGGCAAACATAAATGGACGTATTCAACCAGACTAAATGCAGGTTTAAAACCTAGGTCTCATAGAGAAAAGTTTGTTTTCTGTACTCAGGCAAAGTTGTACATCCTCTGCAGGGCAAACACTTGCAGAAATACTTGTGTTACTGCAGATGAGTCTGTGTTTAGCAATCAGAAATCACAGCTGCATCAATCTGCAGCCGCAAGGGTGGAATGGCACACTGACCACTGACTGCCTGTACTCATGGAGCCGGGGTTACAATGTGTAACTTTTCTATTTCACACTAGCTGTGCCCTTTAATGGACTCTGCAGAGCCAACAGATGCACCGCCTGCCATGACACTCACACAATATCTCCAGACTGACTTGTGCCTCGTGTGTCACTAACAGCCATGCTCCAAGCCGATGCTGACCGCAGTAAAATGGGGGAATTGAGCCAGCAACACCCCACTGCACCCTTTCACACAGTGAAAATTGCATGTGTGTGTGTGTGTGTGTGTGTGTGTGTGTGTGTCACACTGTAAGCCCCAAGACACACACACCAGCACCTCAGAACCGTTTCAGATGGAACAGGCTCGGGGCAAGCCCAGGGAGGAACAACAGACCAGCACTGAACAAGAGACCCATCCTTATCGTCAGGGGAAGGTAGTGGATGCAGTGACAGCAAAAGGTGGGCATGTGGCGACTTCACTCAACCCCGTTCACAACACTGAATTCTTCAGAGATAAAACTGCTCTAAAGGGCAGGGCACAGACCAGGACATCCCGACTGGCCGACTTATTTTGCTCCCATAGGCGAGATCACAGCTGTCCTGCAACAGGTAGATAACATTTAGATAGAACTTTTCTTTTAGATGCAGCACTTGTGAAGCTGTACTTTCTTGAAGAAGGATGCGCTGGAGGTTGTGTTTGCACGGTTAGGAAGTTCATGTTTGTATAGAATTCAAGATCAATTTTTTTAATTAAGCAGAGCACAGAGTTTTTCAAATGCCTTTGTTAGAGGAAATCCATTCAGTTATGAAAATGGAAAACTGAAGGAACAAAAACAGCAAAACACTGTAATGAAACAAAAGCTCATTACGTATTCTAAAAACTGTCCAGCTTTGTCCCCTGCATATACAAAGTCTTATTCAATATTCTTAAGCCTATTGCACTTTCAATGCACCAATGCTAATCCATAGTGACTGCAGTTTAAACTCAAAACGTTCAGACAGAATCAGGTGTTGTGGTAAAAAAAAAAAATGCCAGTCATTTTATTTATTTTGAACATTGTTAGTGTGTTCCATTGGGCTGATGCTTAAAAGAAAAAAGAAACAGAGGTATGTGGCAGAAAAGTTGAAACAGAGTCAACTTTTGGAGAAACAAAACCCACTGTCATGCTGTGGTGACCAATCATGAGCTGACGATCAGCCTGCTCCACAGTCAGCCTGGAATATAGCTGAGTTCATTAACCAAATGATGATATTCTCTGTGTCGTGTCTCCGTTTGATCTATTTCATGTAACCCGCTTCGACATCTGTGTCTGGCTTGCGGTGAGAGAGCATGCAGCTGCGATCATGCAAGGTAGTGACTGAAGCTGTTGATGGAGTGCTGGGAGTGAGAAAGCCGGTGAATCAGAAATAAAACATTATTTGTAGGATGCCCAGATAGCTCAGCTGCTGGAGCCAAGTCCAAGTCCAGTGTTATTTGTTTCACAGCAGGTATGTTCTACAACCCTGCGGCTAATCACTGCGATGCCTAATACTATCTGACTGTGATATTAGTTCCACTTTTCGAGAAATATGCTTATTTGCTTTCATGCTGAGCGATGGATTGAGAGAGGAGATTGAGACTGAGATGACTGGTACCACTGTGATGTCTGTCTAGTAAAAAATGTGGCCGGAACCAGCAGCCAGTTAACGTAACTTAGCCAGGGGAAAGTCTGTCAGACGGAACCAAAAATTTCTATTCAGTATGTTGCAAAAGTCTGCACTTTTCACCCATTGAAGGGAGTGGGTACCTTGCAATCCCCAGGCAGGCTTAGTGCAATCAAAAATTACACCAATATTTCTGCAGTGAGGTGAAATGTTGGAGGATAATGAACCAAGGAGAGACGGAAAACAGGCAGTGGAAATCAGTCTGAGAATGACTTTTGATTTAACTTCAGAGGTTGGCAAGTTTTTTTTCTTTTTTTTTTTTATTAATAAGACAGACCTGGGAATCATCTGCGCCCCATGCCTCCAGCCAAAATAAAATACCGAATGCACAGCTACTACTTCTGAACACAGTGCACTTGACTGCGCTTTACACCCTGCACACTGACTCATGAAACGAGCGCCCATAGTGTCACTCACAAAGAGCAGGTCGTGCCAGATGTTATAAATTCATAAGATAATGGATCTGAATCATATCTCTATTGTATTCTTTTCTTTTTCACTCTTTTTTTTTCAGGAATTATGCACCAGATCAGTACCAAAAAATGATGACTTTATTTTTCCTAAAGTTACTGCAGTGGCCTTAGTTATGAACTGGCTGTTATTTTTAACTACTTACACAGATATAGTCCCTTAGCAACTGACAACTTGTTAAGCTTTGAGGTGCAAAGTCTGTTGCTCTGTTAATTATCCACCTCCAAGTCAAATTCAATGCTATATTTGTATATAAATTATCAGAATTTTCAGGCTGCTTTGTGCCTCTTCTGCATCATGACAAAGTGGTGATTTTAACATGCACACCAGTGGTTTCTTAAGTGGCACTGCTGCAAAGTTTTAAGGTCTTTTCATTTCAAACAGAGCGTCTCTGTCTCTGTGAGATCACAGGCTTATCTGTACTGAGCTCTTACACTTGAACTGAATGTTCCCTGTTTGGTCTCGGAAGATTAAAGTGTGTGTGATCAAACATTGTGTCTAAATCTACATTTCAAGCAAATATCGACACATTGTACCGTTTGTTCTGACATCTCAACAAGGCCTAAGTGTTCAAACATTTACTGCCATATTTGCTTCACTCTAGTACCTTTTTTCATCAGTCGTCCCTCACAAATGATTTGTTGAATTGTTGTGATGATATGCGCTCCCTAACCATCAATATTAGTCCTCCTTTTAAAACCAGGTCCAAACCTGTCAGCATGGAGAAATTACAGCATCTGGTGCTTCAAGCCAGCGTTTGGAGCCAAGTGAAGGCAGAAGCACAACAAATTCCTGTCCTCTGTGCCCAAAAAAAGAATAATCAAAATTTAAAAAAACTCTTTTCCACAGCACCATGCTGTTTACCAAAACAATTTTAGCTGGCTTGTTTCTACTGGGGGAAGTCTGAGGCTGTTTCCAGTTTCATTAAAGGTGTTTCTTCTAAGACGTTGCAGTAAACATCTGCATTTCAGACCAAACAAATGCATGCCTTGTTTACTCAATAAGGTTAGAAAAAGAGTTGGCAGCTTTTGATCAGGCTGCCACCATTTTGGCTCTAGTTTCCAGCAGAGACGCCTGAAACTCAGCTCAAACTGTCAAACTCGGCAGTGTTGATCAAAGATGGATTAAGATTATATTACTATGTTGCCTACTTCTAGCCTAAAATATTTTCAGAAACATATTTTAGTGTAATGTTATCTGTAATGCAAGAAATATTGTAACCAGGCGGCTACCATTTTGGCTCTGGTTTCCAAGGGAAACTCAAAATTCAGATGAAACTGTGAAGCTAGATAGTATCAATCAAATACGGATCAAAATGATGTTGCAGCATTGCCTACCATGATCCCACACTACTCCCTGACATCACCAAACTGTGTTTTTAATGTAAGAAGACCTGCAGCGGCAGAACTTACATTGTGTGTTTAACCAATCAGGGGGTAAAAATTTTCTTCTGTATTTTTTCAGTCCAATAAAAAACACAGTATACTCAAATCTCTTCATTCAGGTAGCATTATGGCAAACCCTAACGAATTTCAAAGTCACTCTGCGGTTGAAATTTCCCATTGTTCTCAAAAAATGAGAGTAAAATCTGACATGACAAAACATGACACTCCAAAAATTGCCTCAAGTCTAATTTCTCATTTATGCTAAATCGTTTCAATCTTAAAGTGCCCAAGTGTGCCATTTTTGTCATACGCCGGATTTCATTTGATATTTTGATTGACTTACTGAACATGTCTGTGGTGTGAAGCATAACCAAAGGCTCCTCTTTACTCTTTGCTTTTAATTATCAGTGTCAGTGACTTCTCAAACGCTGAGCCGGAGACACTTTTAACCTTCTTTTGAGATAACGGTAATGGCATTCAGTCTGGGATTCCCTCCCTACATCATTTACTGTGGGTTCATGCCCCTTTCAAAATAAATTTAGTCCCTTCAGGCAGATTATTCCTAAATACGATACCATCTTTTTTGCTCCTTTGATATTCCACTGGTCAGATTTCTCTTTGGAAAAATTAAATGACTCTTCAGATCAAGGGCACCGGATTGATTTTAGAAGTGGGGGCCAAAAAGTGTGTGTGTGTGTGTGTGTGTGTGTGTGTGAGTACACTGTATACATCAGATTGGTGTGACAGTGTCCTCCTCTCATTAGATTAAAAACTAAATGTTTCTCCAGTGTTATATTTGCCTGCTTTACTTTATCTAATGTCTGAGGGTAAACAGAAATGATTGAAACACCTTTTCACCATGTGTTACAACCACGTGTGCTTACTTGTAATTAAAAGACGGGCGTATGGCAGAAAATATGTTCCTTTAATTAACACCTTAAAGTCCTATTTCCTGCCTCCTTCAATAATGATCAATGACACTTCTCTTCCACTTTAAGGCTCAGTCTATGCTGCACTATGATGTAGAAAAATCTCAGTTCTTCATTGATAATATTAAATGTTTGATTTTATTGAAACGTTACAACAAAAAGAAAGATTTAAGACTGCGTGGACCGAGTTTTATGACTACCTAACGATAGATGATTGATGCTCTGTGTGCATTTACACACGTCAGCTTCATTGATTATTTAATTCTGTTTCCTCTGGAGAGTTTCCTCTGGCCTGTTCAGTTTATAATTACACCTTTTTTGCTGCAGTGACATATGCACATGGAAACAAGACTGAAAGCAGTCACTAATCATCAAAGTGAAAAAAATCAAAAAGAAAATGCTCATACATCAATACAACACACAATAAAGAAATCGCCTGAAAAGCTCGCACGGCCTGACATCGTTTTAAAGGTAATATAGCCTACAGAAACCGGTTGAGGTGCATGCATCAAAATCAGGTGGCAGGTGGATGATTTCTGTGTACATGCAGATTCGGATGAACTGATTGCGTATCACTACTTAATGTAGCTCAAAAAGTGGGGATGTAAAAGCACATGATTGTCTCCCCAAGTGTGACAGTGGGGTGCTGCTGCTCCTCACCCCATGAAGCATTGCTTCAGATCCACGTCTGTTCTCTGGTCTTGATATCTCCCTGTCCTCTGGTTGTGTTCCTGAATATTTTACGACGGCTAGCTACAGTAAGAACACCAAAGTAAGGACTCTGTGATCCATTTAGAAATGTCATTTTATTATCAAAGTTTTTTTTAAACGGATTGTCTACGAACAAGGCATCCTGTGTAATATATATATTTTTATGTATGTATTACACTCACTAGCACAGGGCAGAAGCTGCTCTTGTCAGGGTTGTAAACAACATCTTGTTGAATGCTGATTCTGGCAAGGTCAGAGTGTTATCCTTGACCTTTGTACGGCTGTTGACCATAGCATTTTCCTTGACAGATCGAGCTGGTAGGTTGGTATGTCAGCGTTACTGTTTTTTCTTCCCGTTTGCGTCTCTGGCTGCATTTGTCTTTAATCTCTGATCACATGTGAAGTGCCTCAAGGCTCAGTCCTTGGGATGTTTCTTTTTTTTTTCTTTGTATATGCACCTCTAGGTCACTTAATCAGGAGACATGACATCTCCTTACAAACCTAAACTCATGATACACTTAAATGTCAAACGGTTAGGGGGATTGGACAGCACTAATTTATAAAACCACTGCTACATAATGGCCCTTCAGTGTTCAACGTGGCCTCTATTTCCTTGTACTGTTGAAATCTAAGTTGCAGTCTTAAAATTATTTAAAAAGATAGATTTTGGGGGCATAAAGCGATATGCACTATAAGCGGAAATTATCCTTAATGTGTCAGAACAACCAGCAAGGAGACTGAACAGTTATTGAATTTATGTCAATACAGTATTCTTAACAATGCTTTAGTCAGCTATTACCACTTGAGTCCACTGGCCACAACATGTCTGCACCACGGTTTTGCTCAGTGCTACACACAGCTTCATGCCCCCACCAGAGAAGCATTTCAGCAGTGGGAAATTCTGCCCGCCTGACTATGTTGACTCAGATTTTGTCGTTCCTTTTTTGTGCTTCTACCATGGATAAGCGGTTCTTAAATAGATTCTTTTGTGTCTGTCTTTATGATCGCAAGTCTGCACGGGGTCTTTCATCTAAAAAATTGATTGGATTCTCAGTGGTTTTTTTCTGTGTCTGATTTCCTGCCCGCTCGATCTGCTCTGCGTAGATTGACGGGGCGTCCGTCAAAAATAGACTTGGCGCGTATTTGAAGTGGAGCAGAGGGGCGAGCCATTTCTGGGACGAGCCAAGGTGCTCATGGTGGAATCAGAAGCATTGTGCAGAGAGGCTGATGTGGTGCAGCCGTAACGTGACACAACTGTGTGCGGTGTGTTCAAACTGTTTGGGGGTAACCTTAGAAGTAAGAGGACATTAAATGCTGACATCTCTACAGTTTGCCTGAAAAGTAGATTGTGGAAGCATTACATCATGATCTTTATCTGGAATAAACAGATTGCCCACTCCTTATATAATATATAAAGGGAAATTTAAAGAAAAGAAACTAAAAACTGGACCAGAGTGGTGTTAATACACCATGGGGTTTGATCTGCAGCTTGCAAAACAAAGTGGACATGTTGTGCTCAAGTTGTGTTTTTATGGAATACACAAGTGAAAACTAAAGTAAGACCTTCTTCTAACTAACACATTTGAACAAAGAGCCAATTTAAAATCAAAGCAGAGCCCAGAATCCAGAAGTTGGCACACTTCAAATCTCCATAATGGTTCCATCTTGTGCTGCATTTGGAGCATCAGAGCTTCATCAAAACACTGTTGTGTTATTACTGTAAGCTTTGTACTCCGCAACACAGATTTTGAACTTGGAATACATTTTTGCGGTGCTCAAGCTGTTTGATGATTTTCTGGAACAATTAAGACTGCCCGGCGATAATTAGCTGTTTGTTCAGATGCTTAAACTGGCTGATGATAACGTTTTCCCGACAAGTGACCTGCAAATTGGAAGCGCTGCCTCTGTGAAGCAAAGACTGAGGCTGTGTGACGCTGTTATAACACCACGAGTGTGTGACGGTGGTTCTGCGACCTTCTAACAGTCTGCATTTTCTTTGAACCGGGCCAGGTGGCAAATCAGAAAACACTCACATGAGTCATTTTTGTAGGGATCGTATTTGTTTTGGAAACTGATGCACAAAGTCACCCTGCCAAAAGGGAGCAGCAGATCACAAAACATTCACACGGGTCATTTCACAAGGCAATGACAATATA
The DNA here is from genome assembly GCF_056507025.1 of Lutjanus erythropterus. Lineage (NCBI taxonomy): Eukaryota > Metazoa > Chordata > Actinopteri > Lutjaniformes > Lutjanidae > Lutjanus > Lutjanus erythropterus. The sequence goes on along the minus strand of NC_139319.1, from coordinate 12,150,598 downwards.
TTTTGTTGTTTAGCTCGGGGACTTGCTGAAACTTCAGGGATGTGAATGTCTCCTCAGTCGTGTTTGTGAAGTTCTTACGTGAAGTGTCTTAATATCAGTTAAACAAAGTTCAGCTGCCGAAGAGGCGTTCAAAATCAGCAAATCATTCTCCACAGTTGATCACACTGCCACATCAGTGTTGCCGTGCTTCTTACAGGAGTAATTTTAGTGTGATTTTGGTGGAAACATCTGGGCCGATTATGCTGCAAAGCAAGTATAACAATATTTATGGATGTTTTGATATCATTTAATACCAAGCTGAAGATTTCCTAATTGTGCTATTAACATGGGAAAGCTAAAAAAAGATCATATAACATCTTTCTGGCTTCTCTTCACTGGTTATGAGTGCAAGCTAGAGCAGATTTTAAGCTTCTTTTTACTCATGACGTCTTACATGGACTTACACCACCTTACCTATTTATTATTTATTATTTAGTTACTTGTAGCATTAACCGGCTTCTGTCCTCACTGGGTGTCTCAGTGGGCAGAGCGGGTCATCCACTAATCTGAAGATCAGCTGTTTGATCCCCGGCACCCTCAGTGTCGGAGTATCCTTGTGTGTGAATGAATTAGGAGAATGAGTTGGGTTTGAAGGGGCTGCATGGCAGCCTTTGCCATTAATATGTGAATTGGTGAATGTGACATGCACTGAAAAAGTGCTTTAAGTGAAGACTAAAGGCGCTGTACAAACGCAAATCCATTCACTCTCTGAGGTGTCCTGTGTTTCCTGGAAATTATAATACTAACTGCTAACAGGAAACGCACCATTATCTTGAATAAATTTCAAATTGTTCTGTGTTTGAACATTGTTGGAAACATTTCAGATAACATAAGTATACAACTCAACAAAATAATATATGTCTAGTGTTTTTAGACATTTTAACATGGAAATGTTATGCATTATGGCTTTAAAGAAACAAAATCTTAAAATCTTTAAATCAAGACTGAAAACCAAATTTCCTCATTTCCTTTAATGTTGGTGTTTTTAATATCATTCTTTACTTGCTGCATGTTTTGTCTTATGTTTTCTTTTGAATTGTAAAGTGTATTCGGATCATGCTACGTGGTGATTCTGTGCTTTAAAGCTGTTATGAAACAGTTTCAGTTTATAACTGATGCCTCTTTATGACCAACTATGATCACTTATTTCTGTAGAATTTTTCCAAATGTTGCCATCAGCTCGGATTCTGTTTGAAATCAAATGAAAGATGCCTTTGTTTATATTTTCCCGGGCAAAGTTACAGTGAGTAGTATGTTAGCTGGTTAAAAAGAAGTAAGACCAGATTTTTGTTTAGATTACTTTATTTTTGACATGACACTTTGTGGTTATTACTGTAGAGACGCTGATGTCCACAGGAGCCTCCAAAATCAACAAGAGTTTCTTGTAGTAGCTTTAAATGAAATGGATTGACTGATTAATTGATTAAACCATATTTTGTAATTACTATTTTTTGTTAGAAACCCATGAAGGCGACATGAAAACTGAAAACAGTTAAGTCTGTTTATCCTGAAAAAATGAGAGTTTTTTGAAAAGGGTGCAAGGGTTTGCGTGTGTTTTGTTCTTAATACAGTATTAAGTATATTTTCAGTTCTAGCATCGATCTAGTAACCATTTCTTGTGTTCCGTTCCTCCATTGTCTCCTATCAAAATCTATTGCTTACCTTTTGCTGCCCTTCCTGCAAACAATCAAACCTGTGAAAGGGAGAGTCAAAAGTCAAAGCCAAAAAGCAATTTAAACATGCCCTGTCAACGTAATATCATTCCCCCTTTACCCCTTCAGGTTACACATCTTCACACACCTGCTGTCAGTGATGGTGTCGAGGGATGCAAGGAGTCTAAAAGAAAATACAGCATCAAAGTCAGAAATCTCATCATCTGTCGAGGAATCCTGAATCATTTTGGTTAAGGTCAATTATATTAGAGATATGAAATAGATATGATAAATAAATTGTGCCTCTTTTCTCATCCAGACAGAAAAAAATCAGACCGGCGTCTATTTATAAGCCGTCTATTTTTAGCCACAATGGTGCCACAGAAATTGACACATTGAAACGCGCCGCACGTGACAGACTTAGCCCATGCAGTTCGCTGCCTCCACTTCCTCGCACATCTTTCCTTTTTTTTTTTTCCCCCCTTTTGCCCATTGTTTTTCTTCCCTCCCTCCCTTACATTATGTCTGACTCATTTTCTTCCCTCATTCTTCCTTTACCTTCCCGCTCATTCAAATCCTTCTCCGTCTCTCCTCTCCATTCAGTCATGAAGCACTGACTACACAGTCACGTTTTGCTTCATACTTTCACAAACCCCCGAAGGCAAGCCATTTCAGGATATTTCACAGCAGAGCAACACACCGACTCTGTCACTCTCATGGACGTGAGCACACAAGCCAGCTTCGCAGACACGCAACATACCCCCCCCACACACACACACACGCACATACACACACTCGCTTCGTTTGGTTTCGCACGTGTGTCCTTAACCTGCCACAACTGATAGGGTTCTACCACGCCGAGACGTTTAGTGTGCCGCTCGCAAACAAGCCGAGCAGCAACAAAGGCAAAGGATGGGATTTGCTGAAGGCAAGAAACAACGCGATTCATATATAGATTCATGAATGTATGAATGCAGCGCGGCTAAAAATAAGACCAGTTTTATTTATCTATATTCTCCAACACCCCCCGACTCCCACTCTGCGCGGCCGAAATCATTCAGCTCATGCTTCTGCTTTGCTCTCTGAGGAGTTGTGCTAAAAATAGAGGTGTTTCCCGTGCACGTTCCAGAATTATTTCCCTCAGTCTCTAACCCGCTCGCTCCCCCTCCCTCCTCGTCTCTCCCTCCCGTGTGCACTCTCTCCATTCTCTGTCAGCTGGATACACACACACACACACACACACACACACACAACACAGTCTTTTAAATTGGCCACTTCTGCCGCATGCGGGCAAGGAGTCAAATTCCTTATCTAAATGAACACACACACGCATGCACACACAAATATAAATAAAAATCAATTCAATTTTCCATTCGTTAATAGCCGTTTGTGTTCCAACAGTGACCACTTTGGCACAAAAACACGTTCTGTATAAGAGGTTCATTTGTGAGATGGATAGAAGACTGTATTTTTTAAGGGAAAAATTCAATGTGTGCCCAGTCTCTCTTACTATAGTAGTAATTTGTGTCACTACTTACGCTGTGAGGTAAACACAATGCCAGGTTTATTTCTAGTTGTAATGTTAAATGTTAAATGTGTTTGGTTTTGGTACCACAGATGAGGAGTCAGAGGGACGTGATCAGGTTGGATGGAGGGGACATGAAGCACAGACACTGGAGACAGTTCTGCATTTGGTTGGGTTTAGGCCAGAGTCCCACACCCGCAAAACTGAGACCCAGAACCGACCTGTTACCCACAATTCTCTCTAAGTCAAATCCGCGCCGGCCTGGACCATTAATAAAACCCCCGTGACCTGACCACAACTAAACATACATATAACTCACTTGTCAGTCGTTTGTGTTCTCATCTGGTGCAGCGCTTCTGTTCCTGCAGCTGTCGATGTGTTTCCATAGTGACGATGAGCCTCGCTTGCGGCTGTCAAAAACCAAAATTTTTTTAAACATTATACAAGCAGCAAACATTATTTTATATCCAAATGCATCACATTTTTGAAGGGCTAAACATGTTCAGAAACTCATGGAACTTGGCACAAAAATCAGAATTGGTGGACATTTCCATCTGATATGGGTTTTGCACATAGGTGTGGCAAAATGGCTCGGCCAGGACCCCAGTGAGGAGCCCCTGTGGCACATGGCACATTCATGCATGAAATTCAGTAGGCACATGTATTATGCTCAGACTTACAAAAAAGACTTGGACGCATAGCCTTAACTCAACAGGAAGTTGGACAATGTTGAATTTACTTGTTATTTTCAGCTATTTCCATGTGTTATATTTAAATTAACAAATGACCCACACCCTCTAGATATAAATGACTCATTCTAAGATAACAAAACACACAACAATTCTTAATTTCAGGTTTATACACTCATGAAAACATACCCATGAACACCGTTTTCCATTTCTGCCTCATTCTGCCAATAGATCCCCCTAAATCCTACACACTGGACCTTTAACATCATAATCTGCTGTTGCAAATAATTAGAATATAAGCATAATTTCAAATGGTTAATAAAGTGACCTAAAGTACTCCAAGATTTGTTTGCATTTTTCATTGTCATATAGTAATATAATGTAATAATAACAACACACACACAGTCTTTATATGGAGCAACAGAGGAAATAAGCAGTAAACATCAAAATGACAGTATTAAAAAACTTAAAAGCTGATGAAATAAGCAGCTCACATAAGCAGGTTATGGTTGTCATATGACGCAACAGGCTTTCTGGCACAGAAAGCAGTTTTCCAGGTACACAGCAGAGCAATGATGGAAAAATTTGTCCCTGTAAACAGAGCTGAGCGAACTTGTGATAACTCTCAACCACCAACACAGACCAAAATAACTAACGTCAGACTGTATTAAAAGATACTTGGCTTTGAAGTGACTTACGGGAGCCTGAGAACAAGAATTATTTAACTGTCAAATTTCAATATTTGTATATGTATTTTAGAGTCCATACAACTGAACACTGGATATTTAAAATAACAGTATTACAGTACTTTTAATGCAGTACATCATCCTCTGTTCTATTTACGCTCGCAATCTGTCGAAAATCAGCGTCAGATTTGCTAAGGCTGGGGTTAATAACACACTCAGCTACTGCAGTTGTGTCTGTATGTATATATAAAGAAGATTTGTTAAACTAATGCAGTAGGAGTCATTACAACAAATGCGTAAGAGATAGAAAAATAAATGGAAAGATATTAAAAGATTGCGGAGAAAACATTACAGGAGAGCGGTGGCTGTAGTGCATTATTAGCCACTCAGTGAGGGTCAGTCTCAACTTTAATGTCCAGAAAGCCACAGCCTCACTCTTTATTTGATGGTATAAAACAGTCACTTTTAGTCTTGAGTTATTATTACTGCTCCCTCTTCCTTCCTGAGAAGCTGTTATTTTATATTTGAACTACTTCACTGCCGATCTCCTGCATACTTTTTTTTTTTTTTTTTTTTTTTTGGAGAAGTGCTCACCCTTTTTTCCGCTGTCATGTTGATTTCTATTCTCATAGGTTAATTAAATTTTCTCTTTCCCACCACAACTGTCCTTTAATATAAATATGCAAATGCGCAGCTGCTTTTCAGACCCACAGATTTTTCCCTGCAAAACTGACCTTCATAGATTGTATGAACCTAATAAATCCAGCATACCAGTAGAATTTGCACTCACCCAAACTTATCCTAACTTCTTGGTATTTCTATGATCCCTTAAATGCATAAGCAGTGAAGAGAGAGGTGCACTCCACTGATTACTTCCTCCTATATAGAGTAAACAACTCTACAAGCTGTCAAGGCTTATGCAAATTACAATGGCAGGGATGCACATATTGAGGGGAAAAAGTGAAAAAAAAAACTTTCTGCATCATCTTGTGTTCTGGTTATTCAAAGTTCACCTGACAGCAGGGCCTGATTTGAGGTCAAAAGCAAGGAAATGCCACCACAAAGTGAACATACTGTAAAAGCATTTTTCCAGGGTCCAGTAAGGCCCCCCTATAGCTGCACTTTGCCAAACTGAGGCATAATTTCATGTTTTTTTGCTGTGCTCGCAGTGGGGAAGATCTGTGCTGACCTGCGCTACCGTCCATCCCGTGATGGTCTCCTGCCTTAGTCAAGCCCTGTCTTAACTGATTGGCTCAAAAAGCATTTGGTCAGGCTGGCGACTAGAGAAAAAGTGCTTTTTAAATGTCTTACTAATATGTGGAATGCTTAGTATTTTTTGTAGCTTGTAACTTTGTGAGATATTTCCTCCAATAAGAAAAACTTAGTTCTTGTAGATCATGAACCCTTGAATGTAACACAGCTCCCACCTTTACATGTATTTGTTCGCAGGTCAGTGTTGCCCTGTCAAATGTTGATGTACGATCCAAAATCAATGTGGTATTTCTGTATACACAGTATATTTATGGGTGTGACCGCTCTAGACCCAAAAACCCTATTTCCTGTTTGATCACTGGGATCTGAGCAGTGGCTCATTTGGCGTGATGGCTGACACCTGAGTTGGTGTGAATGCTCACCTGTCTCTCCCTCTTTTCTCTGGGTTACTTGGTTTGTTTAGACTTTGTTTGAATTTGTTGTCGTACACCTGAACACATCCACACTCCATAAAATTTACTGATGAAGTGACTTACACTGTGTAAAATACCCTAGATGTATCAGAGATATACTTGTAAACTCTTGAAAGAATCTGGATCTCATTAATTAAATAAAATATCTGAAAATGCTCATGTCACATATTGGAATATGTGTATTTGGCTGGAATATGGTAAAATCTGTGGCATATCATCACTCTTTGTCGTCAATGCACGTGTGTGACAGTCAAGATACGGCATCAGTCATATCAGAAAATATATCTTAACTCCATATTCTGATAATGTCAAGGTGTCAATCCAAAGATAAGATGCGCACCAGATTTGACATCTTGGAGAGTATCCAATGTGGATTTCATCAAATATCGTTTGTGGTTTGAAATATCTGAGCAAAACCATCTCCGGATTCTAGGATATGTTGGCAGTGTAATTTGTTTTACTTTAAAGGGTCAAATGTGGTATTTTGTCCTTCCTTTGAGCTGGGTTGTGACGGTATCAAGCTCAGTATCAACTGATTGCTTTTCTACAACTGTTGCAGAGAGACTGTCTCCTCATGGTGTTTCAGCAAGCGGGCCAAAATGATATATGTTTGCATTGAAGTGAAAATCTCTCTAGCTGCCATAGCAGTTATGACAGGAGCTAAAAAGGAAGTAAAGAGTGTCAGTAATGCTTTGTGTCACTCTAGAGGGTATGAACAAATGGTGTAGGAGGACTTGGCTAGGTTGTATTTGTTGTATTAATTAAGTGCTACTGAAAACCAAAGACCTCCTGCTGCTGCTGGCTTATAATGAAAGCTTTCCACTTGCAAACCAACAGGAGTCTTTTACTGTAACGATGCATTTGTCACTGAGATTAGCGGTGCATTATCAATGGTGTTATTGTTTAATAAAAACTGGTCCACAAGATATGGACACTTATTTTTTCAGGATCAGTTTTGAATATTGCAGGGAGGAAGGGTAACAGAGGCAGCAGCCACTATGAACGGTTACATCACTGCAGTTTGTGCGAACCAGCACACACTTAATCAATGTTCATGTTAATTTCCATTTCACCTGAAAATCTTGCTAGAAATGTTTGTGTAAGCACTTACACAGGCAAGATGAATGCACCACTGTGCAACGAAAAACTACAGGACACAACTCATAATATCATTCTTTTACAAACACTGCATACTGGTTTGACATAAAACCTCATCAAACAACAATGCACATTCTTATCAAATGAATTTCATCTTTCATGCACATCATTTTTCCTGTGCTGTATCTTCAGAGCCCGTATGAAGAGCACAGGAAAGCCAAGGCGCTGTCACTGCCCTGTAAGTGTGTTCAGGCATGTTTGCTGCTGGTAGCAAAGTAGCAACACGGTAACCTGACAACAGTGTTAGCTTGGACCTAATGGAAAGTCTGTGTCATTGCCGAGCTGATGCCCATGAGGAGAAATTAGGTGTTGTGAACGATGGGATTGCATGAGCAGAAAATGGGAGTTGATGTGTTTGACATCGACATATATTCTGTCTGGTGCGCCTCAGGTGGTCACTGAGTCCTTCCAGATGATAATTTGGGGCTTCTTCACTAAAAGCTGCCTCCCCAAGGGGCACTTTGGACAGATGCTCATCTTAGACTAAGACCATCTATGTAGTAGTCACTGTGATGGTACGTCTATCACTTACCATTGCTGGTAATAATAATAATAATAATAATAATAATAGCAACACATTTTATCTGTAATATACACATCAAGTTTAAAGAAGGGCTGCAGCTAACAAATATTTTCATTATCGATTAATCTGTTGATTATTTTCTCGATTAATCGATTAGTTGTTTGGTTGATAAAATGTTTGAAAATGGTGAAAAATTATTATTGTTTCCAAAAACCTGAGGTGACGTCCTCAAAAGTCTTGTTTAGTCCACAATCTAGATATTCAGATATTCAGATATTCAGTTTACTGTCATAGAGGACTAAAGAAACAAGGAAATATTCAAATTTAGGAAAATTAAATAAAAGAATGTGGACTCAAAATGATAAATCGGTTACTAAAATAGTTTGTGATTAATTCAATAGTAGATAATAATAATAACTGATTAATCGTTGCAGCTCTAGTTAAAAGCATTCTTTGTTGAAATTATTGGCATTGATATTTCTCTTCTTTTTCCTCCAATTTTTAATATTAATATTAATAAAAATCCAAAATCATCACAGTGGCCCATAATTCTCAATGACTTGTCTGAATGTAGGCAGTGTACAGTAATTTATGTAGAAGTACTGATACAAATTTGTAAAAATTTCAAGAAAAAGGGCTCTTTTGCCGGTATTAAATTACTAGATGGTTAATACTGTTGCATCAGACAAACATACATAAAATATACAATATATAAAACAAATATTTTAATAGAAGCCATGGACAGAATGCTTGGACATGGCTATAATACAGACATACATTAAAGAAAGATGTAGGTATGAAGCTCACCTCCTCTGGATTATGTAATCTAATAATAGACTGTTTATGTAAGCATATACAAGTCCTTCAGTTTATGCAACAGAGAACGTTCTACCAGACATTTCAGGTCAGCACACCGGTCCTTGTTGTGGTGTGCTTGTCAAACGACATTAAATTAGCTGAGGTGGACCGATTCAAACTGTTAGCTGATAGCTGATATTCTGCGGTAGGGCTGAATATAGGCATCCTGTGGGCGGAAACACAGTGGAGAATAACTAAACTTCCTATGCAACACCTTCTAACCATCAAGCAATGATGCAAGTCTGAGCAAAACATCAAGTCTCTTTGGTGGATGCTGAAGGTGAACAGGGCTGCAGGCGTACCTTGGGCATGTCATTAGCTACTAGACTGTACAACATCTACTGCATTACTGGTCCCTGAATGGAGGATGTGAAGGGAAACAAGAGACTGGCAAGTGCATTACTGTACATCTTTCAAAAAATACCAACGTGGTATGGAGAAACAGACACCGCTTAAGAGATGCCAAACCAGGGAGGAGGTCAAAGCTGCAGTCATATAGTTGAAGTGGTGGGAATGATGTTCCCTGTGAAAAAACAAGAAAAAGCACTGAACGCTCCATTTAAGTTCCCTTAATCAACAAAGTTTCAGCAGGTTGTCGTCAGATACCCGGATGAAGAAAACCTGTCAAAATGTTCTTGCTTTTTTTCATGTGTGAGCCTTATTGTCACTGCCAGCACTTAAGAAAAACTTCTGGTGTGTCTGCCTACCCTCCCACTGAAATCATCTGTCCCGTATCTTGTTAAAAACTTTCTTTTGAAACAGGTGCATGAAGGGAATCTTTGAAAGGTCACGAAACTGGAGGATTGCTATTGAAACGAAACATCAGTATGTGGACTGTGTTTCTAAGGCCAGGGAAATCTTAGGAACATCAGCTGGTTAGGCGCATTAATCAGATAAAATGTGAAAGTGTGATGCTGGTCAGAACCGTTCTGTGGGTGATGAAGTATACGAGGTGTCCATTGAGGGTGGGTGGAAACTCCCACTGAATCCCTAACCGGTTGAGGATGAGTCCTGGAAGTTGCAGTCAATAAAATCCAGAATTATGTGGAAAAGTTAGTCCCAAGCTGAGTGTGGAGCAGGAAATGAAAGGACATTTCAGAGGGGATGGCTTGCCTCACCAGCGCCCCCTGGAGTGGTGGACAACCCTGTTAAGCCGGGTTGCAGGGCTTTTAAGTATTGAAAAGGGAGCTAGAGGCTGGTACCAGCATCGAGGAAGGAGGTGCTGATGGCAGCTGTGGCTGGTCCTGGGGCTTGGTTGCTAAGGCTTTCTCCTTCCCGCACTCCCCGAGGCATCCATCAATCTGGATGAAAGTAGCAATGAGGTCATCCAGGTTGGAAGGTGGGTTGCAGACAGCCAACCTGTCCTCAATCTCATGAGGTCCATAATAAAAGGCACTGTAAAGTGAGGGCGCATTCCACTTATTCTCAGCAGCCAAGGTATGGAATTTACGGAGTAATCGGGTAATGGGTGACGAACAGTCGATAGGTACCTGGAACACGGAAAAATCACTCCAAATCCACGTTCTGGTGCCAGGAAGGAGCAAGCTGCTGCGATGCACTGAACGGGCACTGCTGGAGGCTGACTGGCAATGGAAAGCAGCTGATTGAATGACTTTATCTTGATGAACAGCGGGTTCCGAGACAACAAAGGGGGTGTGGTTGGGTTTCCCATGACAGGAGACTTAAACTAATACTTTCATATTTTGTTGAGTTTGGCAGTCAAACGTGGTTAAAATCAGTAGTGTTTCCAACATTATTACCACAAATATAATGTCAAAAATCAAATTATCAAAATAAAGAACTACTCCTGCTCCTTTTTAACTGTTTAACATATGGCTCACTGTTACTTTGTCAGGAAAAATGCAATCACAGGCTTATATTATCTCATTTTACAGAGACTCCGGCCTGGTGGCAGATATTAAGAACAGCTATACAGAAATAGACAATCTTCTTGTTGAAGGTCTTGTTAACTTGCGTAGATCAAATAGAGGCATCAATAATAAATTGAGGTCACGATCCCCATCCACCACAAAAACAACTGAAAACACTAAAGTATGCATGGCAGGCCGGTGGTTGGTGGTGTAACTTTGTAATGAAACACCACAGACAAACGCCACGCGGCTGCAGAGCAGCAAGTACAAACAAGTACTTGGTGTATGTAACTAATGCGTCTCCACTGATCACAGTAATGGTACAGCAAATCTACATTTTGATGGAGGAGCATTTCATGAATAGTGTTAAACATAAACATTTACCGTTTTATGTTAAAAATGTTGTGGCGTAAACAGGACCTGAGACTGTGTCATAGTTAAAAACTCCTCAAGGTAGCTTGTCAGTAAGTACACAGATATGTTTGAAAACAAATATTTTGCTGAATATTTTGGCCTCTCATCCACACGCAAACTAAATGTCCTCAATAGATTTTTCAAGGACCATTGTGTAGGATTTAGTGGCATCTTGCAGTGAGCTCGTAAACACACTTTTGCACCACCCTCCCCTTCCAAACGTGGAGTAGAAAGGCCTTATGTGGAGCTGGTGTTTTGTTTGTCTGTTCTGAGCTACTGTAGAAACATGGCAGTGCAACATGGCAGCCTCCAGGGAAGAGGACCCACTCCTTCTGTAAATATTAACGGCTAAATTTAAGGTAAAAAAAAAACATGATTCTTATTCTCTCTTTAAATAAATTCATCCTCTGCCTGTAACGGTAAGTCTATCCCCGCTGCCATTGGGTAAGAGGCAGGGTACACCCTGGACAAATCGCCAGAGCCCTTTAAATAAATAAAGGTGGAGAAATAGAAATGGATTAATGCCTGTTCTCAAACATATACAGACATATTACCAAACCCTCCTGTTAAATTTCTGCCACACTTGAATTTTGATGCCGTTTTTACCAGCGAATGACGCTCATGAGGCCCCACACTGTTCATGTGTTCATTAACATGTGATTCGGTTGGACCACACCAGCACCAGGTTAATCCGCTCTCTGTTAAAAGCAACAATAACAACCTTGGGGTTCTGACCCCTTTTGTTTCTCTACTCAATCTATTATTCACTGCTCCATTTTTTTCCTCTCCAACTCATTAGTGTCAGACAATGAGATAAAGCAGGGATATACTGTAGAGGACACTCGTGATTCTAAGATGGACTAGCTGATCCCCTTATATTGGATAACAAATTAGTTTTTTATGCTTTATGCGCCCTAGTTGTTTGATGTTGCGTGACTATTAAGCCTCTTGAGAAGTATTAGAAGTTTATTTAGATAAATAGCAAAAATATGAAGTGAAAATTTTGAGATATTATAAGAATATGATATGAATGCCATGCAGGACATTATTATACACACATTTTAGTTCAAGCGTCATCAAACATGCACTATTGGAAATCTATCTGAGTCAACATTTTAATGTTGTCAGACACAAGTATTGAATTCGCATTGATTTCATGAAAAAAGGCTTGTGATGTTTAACACAGAAAATCTGTATTGATTCACTTGACATTTATCCATTGTTGTAAAGGTGCCATCCCTTGAGTTTTTGCTGATTTAATATAGAAAGGTTATATTTAATAATAAGAAAAAAAAACTTTTGATTGTACTTTTTTCTTAGTTACTCAAAGGAATAGTTCAGCATTATGGCATTATGTCTTATGAGCGGATTGATTTTTAAATATAAGATTGACTCATGTCTTGCAACTCCACTGTGACAACAGTACTATAGGAAGTCAGAGTTACTTTCCACAAAACATTTTTGTTACCGATTTGTGTATAAAACAAATAGGATCTGTTTTAAATCGAGCTTGTGGCAGTCCACAGTGGCTAGCTCTGTCTTGGCTCTAAAAAGTGAAGATGCATCTTTCCCAAAATGTCGAACTAGTCCTTTAACAACAACCTGCAAAGCATTGCTCCACTCACTTCTTCTGGTTGAAACCTTCAGGTGTACTGCACTGCTGACCACACGCTGGTGAGCTAGACAAGGGGTTCCCGAACTTTTCCATGCAAAGGCCTCAATTACATTAACTTATTGTTTAAAGCACTCATTTGAGAGAGTCTCAAAGCAAAGCAGAAAATGCATTTGGGGCAACTCTTCTATGCAGCAGTAGTTTTACTTGGCCAAGAGTCGTGCTTTTGTCAGCTGAGCCGTCTGCTCATCAGGTCTTTTCCTTTTTAAGATCATGTCCATTTTTGTAAGTTGGCACTAAATTTCAGAAACACAGCAGCTTCATGACAGGCGGCAGGTGGCAGCTTATAATGTGACGAATGACGTTTTTGCCAATCAAGTAAGATTTTTGATATTTTATACATTATTATACTTTGTAATTCAAAATAATTCACATATCGATGATTTAATTGCATTTTAGCATTTTGCTGAGGCCCCTGTGGCCCTGACTTTGAAAATCACTGGACTAGACTGTTGCAAAAGGACAGTGAAACAAAACTTTTAATCATGGTGCTCAGTTTTTACTTTTTAAAAAAATTGCTCCCATCAGAACCATCATCAGCCAGTTTTTCTCCATGATTAAAAGAAAATCATCCCAGATGGCCACTTCAATGAGTAAAATAAAACTGTGACAACAAAAAGGAAATGAACAAAGTAGATTATACCAACTGTCTAATGTACCTCAATTCTTAACATGTTTTTATTTTAAATTTCAATTTAATTCTTTAACAGTTGGTGTCAGCTAGTATAAACACAAGCCCATCAGTTAGACCAGTTCCTCTCTAAGTTTTGAGGCCTTTTTCACCAACATGCAGCCGGTCCTGTTCTAGTTCAAGTGCAGAATTCAGAACCATTCAGAGCATTTCCAACAAAAATAAATGGGTTTGGAACCTGAAAGGTTGCTTCAACCAAAAGCATAGGAGGCTTTTCTTGGGAACCAAGGTGGGCGTGTCATATTCTACAGGATGTTGTGCTGTGCGTTGTGCAATGACCTCCGCTGATGACGTCCTTGATTACAATGGTTCCACTCAAAACTGGTGGACATGTGAGCTGGTTCACAGGACAGCAGCAAGGTTCCAAGAATTCTTAATGGAACCGGTTCAAGAACTCGCCCTTATTTGGTGGGAAAAGGCCCTGAGTGCCAGTTTAGGGAGCCAGCATATGATCGAGGACCACACAGAAAAACCCAACTGGTCTTAAGATTTGTGACTGGTCTCATAATGGCATTTAACATGAGAATTGAAAAATCCTTGAGCACAGAATTCACCTGTTTGCAGATACGTAGGCAGATCACTTCAACCCAAAAACTGTTTCTGAGGACTGCGCTTTGAGAACTATTATAACTTCTGTCTAATAAAATGCTCTATTAAAAAGATTTATTATTATCAGTTGTGGGACACCCTAACACAGTTAATTTTTTTTTTTTTTTTTTTAAAGGTAAGAAAAACTGTTACACTTTTCATCAGATCAAGGCTCTCATGAAAAAAAGTAGCTTCAAAAGATTATGACCAAACAACAGTTTATTTCTGATGGAAGCCAATTGTGCTCCTGTAACAATCGCCCAATCTGGTTCTGTGCACATGAACACACAGGCCGTAACCTAGATATCATCAGATCGAGGTAAACGAGGGCTTAAGAATAATAAGCCTCTCCTGACAATGTTCAGCAGAATAATAATGGAATCGTCAAGCTACTGTCGGATTAAGGAAGCCACCTGCCTATGTTTTCTTTGATTTCTCCGTAAAGCTGCCAGGTTGAGCTTGCCTGCCCATTGGACCAACCTTCTCACAATCACTCCATTGATCGGCCACCCGCTGTGAATAAATAAAAACACGCTTTGATTGCAGAAAGAAAGATTTGAGGTGCTTTCCTTGGGGCCAAACAGTGAAATACTCTCGACTGGGCAAGTCAGTCATTTGACCTCAAGTCAAATGAGTATCTGTTTCATTTGCTGCATACTGATGTTCTTAACTGTGAAAATCTTCTCAATAAATATTAAAAGGTCCGGTGGGAAATTTGTAGAGATCTATTGGCAGAATATGGAAAAAATATATAATATTCTTAAGTATGTTTTCATGAGCGTACAATCACTTGAAAATGAGAGGTGTTGTGTTTTGTTACCTTGATATGAGCCGTTTATATCTACAGAAGGTAGATATGGGTAGTAGGTCTTCTTCCATGTGGTCCACCATGCAAGCTGCATACTTTTAGTACAGAGAGAAAGATTGGAGGTTAATTTGGTGTAAGTGAACATTTATTTCATTTCAGCTCATACAGAAACCAAAACCTGACTTATTTGGAGATAAATAAATAATCCAATAGAAAGAAATCCAACAATATCCGACAAGTAATGAGAAAAACTAAGCAAAGCACCAGGTTAATGAAGTGCATTGCAAACACACTTCATGAGGTCCCGTGCACCACTGTGATTAGCATTTTAAAACACAGTGTAAGCCACACTGTAATTTATGTATGGAAGGTAAATTTAATCAACCGACAACCACAAAGAAAATACAGCTGAGGTCTGCTAAAGAGAAACACCTTTTGAGGATTAAAATGCATTATGTATGATGGATTTCATATCACTTTATGAATAATCTCTTAATATTACAGAATTGGTAGTTATATAGTCTTTCGGCCATATAAGAAATTTTTTTCAGCTCAACTCTATTGATGAACTTGTCAGTTTACACAAAATTCACAAACATTATTTAATTTAGTATTATTTATTTATGTTAAGTAAAATCCAGTTTCTCATGCTTACCTACAAAACATGAATACTTATGTTAGTATGTGCCATTTTTTTAAAAAACAACTTCAAAAATGATAATATCAGAAAAAAAGACAAAATAATGAACATGAATGCAAAACCAAATCTGACTGATTAGAGGAGATTTATAAATGAAAGAATAAAGGAATTGAAATAATATCAGAAACAAAGGAAACTTACTTAAGACATTGCAACTTTGTTATTAATTGGATTTTATTCACTGTAATATTTACATACTACATACTATACTATTGTCTACTCTTGTTAATTGGTATGTTGAATAACTGGACATTTTGGACCACAACTTGAACTTCAGTGTATAACCAGAAGTAAATCCAGACAACAAATTTAATTTTACACTCTGGATTGTGATGTTTAAGATGGAATTTGTCACACCATTTAGTCTGTACTGAGTTTTGGAGAGAAAGCGTGTCATTGCATGAGCAAGCTTTAAGCTTCCAGGAAAAAAACAGGATATGTCACACAGTGAAGAAAAAAGTTGATTAAACGTAACCCAAATGAAATTACTACCTTAATGGTAGAATCGACACATTGTGTGTTGGCATCCTATTTATGCACCGTCCCATGAGATGATGTTGGATTTTTTGCACAGAAAAGTTGAAAAATAAAATTCTGTATTGTCACCAAGAGTCACTGAAAAATGCCTGAGCTCTTATAACCACAGCAGATTCTCAAAGCAAACTGATTCTGGATCTCATGGATTCTGACAAAATGAAGATATCTTACCCGTAGCCTACAGGTGGCTACCAAAGGGTTACACTTTTCATACTCAAATATAAGGAGGTGAAAATTTGCATATGTACAGCAGAGAACGCACAATGACTTCACAGGCGCAATCAATGTATTGCCGTTGTTTTCTGGATTAGATCTCTCTGCCTTGCCATCTTGGGACGACTCCAGTCCTCATCTGGTTTATCCCCAGTGTGATGCCTTTGAGAGCATTAATTGTTTGCGGCACAAGGAAGAGTGGGAGCCATTTTCCTCTATTTGCCTCTAAAGGCCAAGTGTATTAGCAATTAGAAACCATTTTTATGTAGTGGAAGAAAACAGATGAGCAAATAGGTCAAATCTAACACAGCAGATTACAGAAATTATGCAATTACCTAAACTGAAGTGTTGATTTTTACCTTTAATTGTGTACTGCAGGCAACAGAAAAACTGTTTTCACCTCTATCTCAATATTTTCTATAATTACCACACATGATGATGTGTTATATGACAGTGGTTCCCAAACTGGAATCGTGACCAGGCGAGAAATAAAAAGTGAAACAAAGTTTAATCAATTTGAATTATGTAGGGGAAATAAACAACGTGTTGAACTGTATTGATTGAATCACTGACAATTCTGATCATTCATACATTATCAAAGAGCCCCAAACTTTAAGAGTGCTTAAAGAAAAACCATAATGCGTGCAGTAGTGGGATAACAGGGTTTAAGGTTGCTTTTCTTAGGGTCAAACAGTAGAACACTCATGACTGAGCAAGTCAGTCATTTGACCTCAAGTCAAATGAGAATCTGTCTCACTCGCTGCATACTGATGTTATTAATCCTCTAAATAAATATTAAAGGTCCAGTGTGTGTAAGATTTATGGAGATCTACGTTAAACTGAGCCGTCTATATCTACAGAGGGTCTTCTTCCTCGGAGTCCACCATGCATACTGCCATTGCATGAGTGGCTCTAGATTCGACCTTAGAGCGGTAAGAATGAGAAAAAAGTGTGCAACCAGTGTGTAGCCTCACTGCTAGATGCCACCAAATCGTATTCACTGGTCCTTTAAATGACATGTCAGTTTGTTCAATTAACTTTGCTTCATTCTTGATCTGATATGACAAGACTTTTTACATTTCTATTTGTGTACATATTAATCAAACAACACACACTGTGTCACTTAGTGAGATTTAAGAGTTGATAAGCTAATTTGACATTTTGACAAACATTTGATCCAGGCTGCTTCCCTCCTGTCTCCCATCATTATGCTAAATCAACCCATTCTCATCCCAACTCGTCACATATCAACAATTTGTCACTGCCCCTCAGCATCTGATGCTGAAGCACAAGGTACGCTTTAGTGGCTGTATCTGACACGGCCAGAAAGATGTTTTTCACATTGTGAAATGGTCGCAGTTTTTGTAGGTTTAGGCAGGTTAAGGAAAACACCATGATCCCACGCTTGTTTGAATCAGCCTCCCTACCTCCTCCACATGTGGACTTTCTCCCTCTTTACACTACGTCTGTACACTACAGTCTGGGGTGTCTTATACAGCTGCTTGAGAGCCTGATGTGTTGCTTTTAGCCATCAACAGATGCAGTGTGCGTCTGTGTGAGTCACAGAGGGGTGGCGAGTTGGGAATGAGCTGGCTAAGCTAAAGTAAGCTAATTGCCTCCCGTCTCTGGCTCCATAGCCTCAATGCAGAGACATGTGATATTGATCCCAGCATGTAGTCACAGTTCCTTAAAGATAAAAATTAAACCCGGTTCTTCCTCCCTGGGAGCTACAAAGACCTGGATTTGTTGTACCATAATGCAGTGATGATGTCGCAGACCCTTTTGCATGCTCTGGCGCACCCCTCCAAGGAAAACTTTAAATCTTCTTAACTGTACCGTTCCATTTTCAATTACATTTCTATTCATTTGTCTGCCATACAGCTGCTGAAAAATCACCAATCACACCAAGACAGCTCTAGATTTAATTTACTCCTGTAATGTCAAGGACAGTAGGCTTTTGCCCTCAGATGAACATTTATCTGTTCTGTCAAACATTAGCTTGAAGACCCACGATCTCATAAGTAATAATTAGAGTAGTAATTTTTATTAGATTTTATCTGTTATAATTAAGTCGATCACGAGCAATTTTCCAGACGTCCTTTTTGGGGGATATCATTTATTACCAAGTGACATCCAAGATGGACACGGTTGTATTCAAACTCATTAAATCGCTCTCACTGAGTACGTTTGAGATCATGCAAAGCCAGAACATTTGGACACAACCCTATGGATTTATGTAGTTTTTATATGACCACTGATGTGCTAATGTTTTATGTATCATGCTTTAATTATTATTTTTACTATAAACAGAATGAGAATATGAGAATTATAAAACTGTTCCTGAAATGACCAAATGTGTCAGTCTTAGACACACTTCTCCAAGACACTTGGTAAATGCAGAATAGTCTTCATTACA
This sequence comes from Lutjanus erythropterus, assembly GCF_056507025.1. Taxonomy (NCBI): domain Eukaryota; kingdom Metazoa; phylum Chordata; class Actinopteri; order Lutjaniformes; family Lutjanidae; genus Lutjanus; species Lutjanus erythropterus. The sequence goes on along the minus strand of NC_139319.1, from coordinate 12,131,873 downwards.
CAGTTGTCCTCATTCATTATAACTGTGTGTAACCAAATGTGATCTTAAATTGGGCATACATCAATTTTGCTCTTTGTTTTTTAATCAGTTACGTCCACGACCGAGTATCAGCCTCTCATTAAAATCATTTGGCTATCTAACATCATGTAGCACACATCAATAGGCTCTATTGATGCTTGAAATTTGAAAATAATATTAATTTCAATCCTACCAAACAATAATGAATGCCTTAGTTTGTTTAATGAGTACGAAAGTAATGAGTATGAGCTGTGCACATACTGTCAGTGCCGATGCATTGGCCTGTAGTCCCATAGACTGCACGATTTCAGGACCTGAATGTTGCAGTTTTATTTATTTATATATATATATATATATATATATATGTATGTATATATATATATATATATATATATATATATATATATATATATATATATGTATATATATATATATATATATATATATATATATATATATATATATATATATATGTATGTATATGTATATATATATGTATATATATACATACATATATGTTAGATGTGTTTTAAGGGTCAAAAGGTGAAAAAATAACCAAAATCTGTGCTGAACTTTGACTGGTAAATCTGGGCTGCTTTCACCTACAGAGATGTAGTGCTATTTGTTTATTAAATACAATCAAATGTTCAACTGACTTTACAGTATGAATAGTTTCATCATGTTAAGAATATTAGGCAGCAGTCAGCAGAACATCAGCATTCTCTGTCTGTCTTTCTGTTTCTCTCTGATGTCAGTGTTGTTTACTGTCTATAGAAAACAACTGTAAAAAGACCCTTGTCACTGATCAGGCTCATATGCTTCAGCAATGATTTGATCTTTAAGAGCTTAAAAAACAGATTATGCAAACTACATGTATTCTGTTTCCTCACAGTGCACTCTGGCAGCAATACACCTACAGTCTGATGCTGATGTACTGCCGGTGACGAAGGCAACATCAGCAAGTTGAAGCAAGGCTTCTCCTTTTCATGAACACAAAATCTAACAAAATCATCTCCCCTGCAAATCTTGCGCTCATCACGATCATCATGCTTTGTCACTTACAAATGTGATGCCATTAACGCAACAAGTTTTCACTCCCAACTTGTAAAAAATATCCGCTTGATCAGTGGCCTGTCACATCAAACTATGACGCTGTACTGCTCTAGCATCAGTTTTGCATGTGCAGGGATCAAGTTAGCAACATCCAGGCAGGTTGTCTGAATTAAGAAATAATAATTAGAAATAATGCATGTTCAAAGCATTTCCACATCGGCTTCACTTGTCAGTCCCAGGAGTTCTGTCCACCATTTATATGATCTATGCTTCTTTGGTACATCAATACACTAAAGGGGCGCCTCCACAAATTACATTCCAGGGGTAACTACAGCATTAAAATTTAAAAAGTTAGGGACACTGACCAAGCTGCCATATTTGATGCTTTTGTCTTGCTTTTTCGAGCATAAACCCAGCTTGCTAGAAAACAGTCGCTGTCAAATGGTTTAAATATCCCGTGCCCAGCAAATGACACACATTTGGAACAAGACCTGGACTTTTGTTTCCATTCAGCCAGTGCCATATTAAAAACAAATGTATTAAAATCACAAGAGAGAAGGCAAATCCATGTCTTCATTAGGACAATACAGCTCTTAGTCCCGGTGGTGGAAAATGTGAGACAACAAAGAATTGCAAACAAAGAAAACTGAAATCAACAGAGCAAACTGAAATCAAAGTGATTCAGTTCACACCTAATTTATCACAGGGGATTAAGGAGAATTCTGAGAAAGACCCATTTGTTGGCGTAACAACAATGGTTTCCTTGAATAAACCAGTCTTTTGCGAGACTCTGACTTTGGTGTCATGTGGTTGTAATTAAATGCCTGACTGGCCTCAGTCCTTCTCTTTTCTTATCTTTTTTTTTTTTTTTGTTCAGTTATATGATGATGATCAAAATGTCTTGTAAAAAGTGGTCCATTGGAAAGATGCAATTAGTATGTCTGATGAAAACTGTGGTTTTCACAGCTTTTTAGGGCAGGTTTTATCCTTCACCTTCAGCGCAGGCTGAATTCATAAACTGATTATTTAAATAGTACATTACCATATGAAATGGACTGATGGCTTCAATAGGACCCCAAATATCACAGGTCCACACATCACCAAAGGCTAGAATATCATTAGTGTTATGTCTCTTGCTGAAGTCTGCAGATTATTCAGTGTGTGTCAGGTGCCCCTGGAAATTCTAGCCCCCCTGAGACGCTGTAACTCCAGGTCCCCCACAGTGTCTGGATTAAGACAGCACCTGGGAACTCGGGTCCATCGAAACCTGTAATTATTATGAAATGGCTGCAGCTACGCTAGAGGAAAGCTCTGCTTCCATCGAGATACGAGCAAATGCAAAACCAAAGGTGTCAAGGTTTTGATTCTCACAGAACATTATGCAGTTTACAGTGATAATGAGCGCAGGGCTATCATTTGAAATTCGTTGTAATTTTGTGAAATGTTTTAAGCAGCTAATGTCAGTTTTGTTAGCTGACATGTTGTGAGTAGACATAATGAGATTTAATGAGGTAGGTAAACTGACTTACATACAGGTTATTATGCTAAAAGTATGAGCCTAAATATGCTGTCCTTAAAAGAAGTTGGCATGTACTAGTTCATAATCCATAACAAATGTGGAAATAAAGAGACAGCATTATTCTTGTATTGCAGTGTAGAACTTATTGTGCGATGAGAACAAACATAAGAACAGGCTGTTCTTTTTAAAGCGAAAAAATATATTACTTTTTTCTTTAACTTACTATTATGAAGGAAATGATGACTGCACAGTGTAATGACTATGGAGCAAACTCACTATGTTATTACTAACAACATACATCTTTACAATAGCTTTTGTCTGTTCCCAAATCCTATATATAAAATTGTGATAATGTCAGTGTACCTCTTCAGTGTTATTTCCAAAATGACATTAATGATTTCTTCACAGAGATAAGCTCTGATTCTGGGGAAACGGAAAGCGATCCGGTGTTGTGTTGAAGGGTTAGGTGTGGCAGAGTAAGGTGAGGGGGAACACTTTTTGTTTTCACTTTAAGATAAGGCCTGTTTAGCTGCTTAGCTTTAATACCTGGGCAAGACAGACACCATAACAGTTTGTTTCACTTTTAATGTTAAAAGAAACAAAGCCTTCAGAAATAACCAGTGTGCTTAGCAAGAGCATGATAACTAAGTTAAGTTTGGCTTAGAATGAACTGTAAACTTTCCCAAATCCAACAGAGCAGCACAGATGTCTAACATTTATCTACACTCACAGATGCTGGTCATGAGTTTTTTTTACCTGTAGTGTTGTAGTTGAGAGTCTTGCTCTTGTGACAGGGCAGGATGCAAACATTAATGCTGTCCTCCTTGGCGGAGCTGTGACCTCTCATCCATGAGTAGATGCTCACTTCCTTCTGTGCAGTGATACTGTTGGTGGGTGTAGTTTGGTAGAAAGAAATTCCTACAACAAGGTCTATGGATTATCTTGAGGTACTGGGACATGATTTCTGTACAGAGACACTGCTATTGAGTTTTCAGAGTGTGTTTTTTGGTGCTTTGAGCACCGCAAGATGAATACAATCTAGTTCCTTTATATTTGAGCGAAGGCAGACATCTTTCTGACTGAAAGCTCCAAACCTCTGCACCTCACACCAAAACAATCTAAATAGATTAAATTTTTTGATTTGGGGGTGAACTGTCCCTTTAACACAACCTGTAAACCTTCAAACTAATACAGTATGAAAATGTCCTGCGCCTTGAAAGTAAGTAGCCAGCTAGTTAGCCATACATGCTACCATTTTCAGCTTATGTTAAATTATGCAAGCTTGCTGCTAAATCCCTTTGTCACACTTCTGCCCTTGAACTTTTGGGTTTTGGGGAGGGGGCAACACCTAAACTCAAGATATAGGGTGCTATTGTTAACACAGCCCCGGGCACATGCTCTGCTCAACATGCAGAGAAAGTCTGTTGTGCCTGTGGCTCGTTATCCCAGCAAAATGGAAGAGACCGCATTTTGCATTCATTGCCATTCTCTAGTCTGAGATTATATTACATGTTTCCATCAAATGAGAGGATTTATGGAATGAAAATCATCCTCAGCTGCAAGCAGAGCGCCCCAAGAATGCAGCAGGGGAGGTCACACACACACACATGCACGCACACATACACACACAAAAGTCTTTAACACCAATTCCATCACTGTTTCACCCTCAGCCTACCTTATCTATTACAGGGCGACTCCTGTGAGGAGTCCTGCGGGAGGTCAAGGATATCACTGGCTGTAATCTCCCAGGACAGAAATGATACAATTCCAGTTAACTGTCTTCAGCCAATAATGACATCGCAATGCCTTTAAAATTCTGAATCATGTGTGTCTGGCGTAATACTGCTCTCCATCCTTTCAGTGGCGGTCACTGTGGCCTGACACCAGCACCGCGAGGCAATATGATTCACTAAAAACGTGACCCCCCGTTCCCCGCGGCGATTACGCGCTCGCTAATAGGGTGAGTTGGGTATTGATGGAGGTCACACGGTAAAGACGGTAAAGTGGTTTGGTACAGTCACAGCCGACGGGAAAAAAGACGCACTAAAAGGAAGTGAGACTGCTCAACCTGCTCACTCTAAATCAGGCTAGAGGGTATCAGCATCAGGCCAATATAGATGAACGGAGACATATATATATATATATATACACACAGCTATAGGCTTTCATAGGTCACCCATTGACTTCAGAATGCCTTTCATGACCAGGCATTTCATTTACTGGCAATACTCAGTAGATTGTTTCTTTTTTCTGTGTTAGAAAAAGACTAGGTGAGATTTGTTCAGTCTGACTGCAAATAGATGGGAGAAAAATGGTCTGACCCACGATTTCCTGTTGATAAATGGGACGCTTTTGATGCTCCACAAGATTGACAAAAAACATTTATATATTTATGATATTGCCAGTGACAGCACATTTATTTGTGGGCAAAGTCCAGTCAGTCTTTGGCAAACTTGTTTATTTACTCCTCCTACTCTGTTTTTTCTTCATTCTCTCTGCCTGTCTCACCCGAGCAGCCATAGTTTTCTGCATTTCTGGATGAATACAACATTTTGTAAATCAAGTCTCCGATGATTATTTGCAATATTCTTCAAGCATACGCCTGATTCCCCAACCAATGTTCCAAACATTATAGAATCCTCTTCCCACCAAAGGACCCCACAGATCAGACTTAGGTCCTGTTCTTACTTAAACCGATAAAGATACTCAACCTGTTCCCACTGCAACTTGTCACATACTGATATTTGTCACCGCCCCTCAGTGTCTCACATAAGGTGCCTTTTAGCAGCTGCATGGGACGCTGCCAGAAAGCCTCTTTGAGCATGTAGTTAATGTTGTAAAACAAAAACTACTTGGGTAGGTTTTGGATAATACCATGTTTGGGCTCATAATAACTATGTTACATTACATTTCCGGTACCTGGAATTTCTGTGTAATAAATTCTCGCTGCAGGCACGCTAATGTTAGCTGCCACTGCTGCAACACTGCTGATATACATATATATATGTGTGTGTGTGTGTGTGTGTGTGTGTGTGTGCCTGTGTGTCTGTGTGTGTGCCTGTGTGTGTGTTTGACAAAGTGTTTCCTCAGGTTAGACATGTTTGCATTTGTCTTTACAAAGTGTAAAGACAACTATGACCACTGAATTGCCTGACTCTCTCTCTCTGTGTCTTGAACACGCTGCAGAGGTGACATAATCTCTGTACTCTAAGTCGTTGGTTTCTGACCTTTTCCTTGGAGCCCCCTCTACTTGTATCCAAGGAAAGCTGAGCACATACACGCAAAAACTCCAAAAGAACGAGTGACTCATTCCAAAGCCCTACTGTGCAAAATAAACATCAATTAATTTTTTGTTGTAACAACCCAGCAGAGTAGCTTAAACACACTCATCCTCACCAAAACAACAACAATGATTCATTATCTCGGAGCTTGAGAGGTCACAGAGTTGTGGCCTGCTAATCATTTTAGATATTTTTGTATACAGATTTTTGTGTAAACTGTGATTTTACTTAACATGTGCAAATCTAATTTTAATGATCTCAGACTAAAGCAGTGTTTCTCCATTCCGGTCCTCAGGCCCCCTGCTGTGCATGTTTTAGATGTTTCCCTGCTCCAACACACCTGATTCAAATGATCTGCTCGTCATCAAGCCTCTGCAGAAGCCTGAAAACAACCTGATCATTTGAATCAGTTGTGTTGGAGCAGGGAAACATCTAAAACATGCAGGGCAGGGGGGCCTGAGGACCGGAATGGAGAAACACTGGACTAAAGTCTTGGGGATCCCAAGACTTTGTGATTTCTGGCGCCCCCTGAAGGGGGGGCTCATACCTGAGTTTGGAAACCAATGCTCTAAGTTAATTCCACACGCAGATGCTACTAATAGTTGGCACCAAGTGATATAAAACAAACAACGAATAACAAAATAAGAAATAAATACAGCAACAAATAAATAAAACTCCTTAAGACAAATGGATTCAAAGTCCGTTCATGACTAATTTTAACAGGAAAGGCTGAAGAAATGGCAAAATCATCACATCAAGGATAGTTTCCTGTGCACTCTCCCCTCAAATCTGCTGCATGTCTCGTCTGTCACATCCTCATTTCAGGAGTGAAAATTCAGTCAGTCATATAATACCTAACGCTGTGGCCCCTGACCAAATTACCTAAAATCACAAGTTGTCGAGGGAAATTGCACCAAAAAAGATTGGAACTTTGGAAGAGGTACCAACTCGATTTGTCAAACTCTGACTGTTGATTACTCATATTAGCTTTAGCTGAACATTAGAATACATTTTTATGCAGAAAGAAACCGGTGGATCTTGTCCCCCCTCATGTGAAACTGCCTTAAGCGGGGATTTTCTATGTGGCCAGTATGAAAAGGAGCAACAATTACAGCACAAAAAAAAAATCAATTTAAATGTGCAAAGCTCCCATACCCACATGTCACATTTTCTTTCTGGTGACACATGTGGAAATAGAAAAGACATAGTTTAACAAGCAGCCAGCATACATTTTCCATACACTATTTACCGACAGCTATCTTAACATTTGAGCCAGAGACTGCACACAAAGTCCTCGCAGCGAAGACTGAAGTGGTTCCCGAAGCCAATGTTAGCGTGCCAGCTTACACATAATATAAATGAGACGACTTACAGGGTTACAGTTACATTTCTCCTTTTTTAATAGAGACTAACCGCCTCCACACATGTCCAGTTCATCCTAATGAGTTAATGTGTCTGTTCGCTGAACAAAGACAACAAACTGAAATCAACCATCCATCAAACTCCTGGTAAAACTGTCGGAGTAACAGAGTTATGATAATGTTCCTTAACTCTACCTCTTCTATTAAACAATTGTACAGACCGCAACAGGAGTCAAAGATATGCTTTGATTGAACTGGAATTATTCTTCTTCAAAGATGCACGATAATGTGACTATGCACCTACACAGAAAAGGCTGTTACAAGTATGTCACAGATGGAGCTGATGTGCACAGTGATGTCACAATGAAGTCTCAAATCTCAAGTCTCAAGTCCCAAGTCAAGTCTCAAGTCCGAAACTTTGAGCGTTGAGTCAGAAAACAAGCCATACCTAATGCAATTTTAACAACAGAGCCTTGACTTACTATTCTTGTCAAGTGTTATTTTTTGTTGATGACCTCATCATCATGACGCAGTAACAGAATTTTGATCCACACTGCCCAGTCTGAGTGTTCGATCCGAGTTTCAGGAGTCTCCGATGGCAACCAGAGCCAAAATGGTGGCTGCATGGTCATGTATCTCGTATTGCAGCAAAACAAAATGCCTAAAATATGATTCTGAGAACATTTTAAGTGAGAAATAAGCAATGTAGTAATGTTATACAGATACACATAGTACAGAGGATTGAACAAAAAGGTCCTGAGAACATAAGGAAAACTCACCTCTGATGCAATATTTACAAAATTCATCCAGTTCACTAGTTTTAGACAAACATCTTGCGTGTGTTCTATATATCTGGGTTAATTGTACAGTTTATCAGTTGTTCTGTACTGTTCTGTCATGCTTTGAAATAAAATGAAATGTCCATAAAATCTGCTATTCAGGGGTCATCAGTTTAGAAAAGAGGCTGGGAACTATCAGGAATCATAAAGTGCATTCTCACAGCGAATTTGCCTTTCTGTGCAATATTACTTTTAACAGTGGTTACTTAAGTATTGACATATGCAAACAAACATTTGCAGACATTATTGAAAGAACTCTCGCTTGCTCGTTTGATGAAATGTCCACATGTTTGCCTCCTCCTATCTTCGTGCCGCGTCTGCGTTGCGCTGGGAACAAAAAGACCTTCTAAATGCGGAAAGGGCATTTCAAGGTCAAGAAAACAGCAAGTCGTCTTGTGCTCCCTTCTGCCAGTTTTTGCGCCGACATGAAAATATAATCTCATTAAAGGTAATGTAAAGCAGCGATGCATAGCAAGCATGCGCACGACCTTGTAAACACATGCTCTGACATGTAGACGCTAACACACACACAGTCAGAATGAAGGCAGTCTCTGTGATTAATGCGACACTGTGGTCAGGTATTAATAATGTTAGATAAAAATCATGCATTATCATTAAAACAATCTCTGTTTGGACATCAAGCTCTTGATCTAAGTGGTAAATTGCACATAATAGCAAAAGCACAATAATGAAACCAGCAATCATATACAAGAAAATTATACAGTGAGGAGCTCATAAACGGTGACTGAAGTGTTTGTGTTATTGTTCTCATTCAGTCCCTAATTCTTATGTGCATACTTGTAGATAGTTGTGATGATGTTCACTTTTACTAAGAGAATTATCTTTTATGATGCTAGTTCGAGAAGAAGAGGCTGTACTTATGAGGTTTGGGTAGTGGAACAGTTTTCCTTTCATCTGTCAGCAGCCATTAAGCACCACCAGAACACTGACTAGCTAAACAAGGTTGGCTCTCAGTACTCCCTTCTCGCGCTATGCAAATTGGTCCCTTTGATGTTGAACCAACAGCACAAGGAAGGACAGAGTGAGGAATAGAAGACGGGAGGGGGGGGGGGGTGACGAGATGGGCTTGTTTTTAATCAGCAACTGGTTCTAATGAGGACTTGTGTCAGCAAAACAACACGGCCATGCTGCGGACTGACCCGAGCAGAATTTCAAATATTATTCATAACACGGGAATTTTATATAAATGGCTGCTAGACTTTGTTGATGTCGCTGTTGTTATTCTTGCTGTAATGCTGTTTTGGGTTTTGGCTGGAAATCACGCAAGGGCCACAGTTCAGGGAGGGCTTTAGAGGGAAAACAGGAAGCTTTTATTTTGTAAACCACAGAATATTTTCACAAATCTTCGGCCAAGTAATCGGCTTTTGTTGGCAAAGTAACTGATCTGTTTTTTGTCAAGACAGAGATGGAAGAAATGCTATAGGGGAGACCCCGCAGTGTTGTAACACTGGGTTAGATGTAACACTGTCAGTTTAACAGTTTATCAGTTTTAACAGTTTGGAAAGGTGCTGCGGTATGTTTTTGTCAGCGGTAAGGCTGCCGCCTGAAAATCGATGATTCGGAGAACCCTCAGATTCCTTCAGTCGAGCAGTCGTATTTGTTTTTTTGTTTTTTTGTTTTTTTCCTTTCTGAGTCATTGTGCATTACAGTAACAAGTTAAAACCTCTAAAAGCTTACAAAATGCACAAGGATAATGTAAATCTATATTTTTTAATGAGTTGGCGCACATATTAAAAAAATTCTTGTGACAACATGGGCTGATGTTTAAATGATGAGAAATGGCTAAACAAGTTGTTGGTAAACAAGTTTCAGCTCTTGATTTTTAGCTGCATCATTACACACAGAGTAACGTGACAGCAGGGCAGACTGCAAACTGCATATAAAGAATCTCAAAGTCGGCACAAACCACAAAACGAACTGTGATGGAAGCAGGGAAGACTGATAGAAATGGAGCGGATGCGACGCGCTATCAGACACTTCACCTCAGCGCACCACAGAGAATGCAGGGCATGTGATGTTTGCTTGTTTGCTTCTGCTTGTTTTTGCCACTGACAGGCTCAGATTGTCATTCTAAGTGTCTGACAACATTATGGAAAGGATTTCAACCCTGAGAGATCTTTAATAAAACAACTGTTGCCAAACTAACCAGACTTTGTAAACTGTTATTTTGATATCATCATTACCAGCTTCATTCAAACTCGACAGAAACTAAATAAAAATCACCCAAAACGTTTTGGCTGAAATAAACCGTTAATTCATGGTGTGAAGGAGCGCAGAGCTCACAGTGCAGGTGACGCCGAACAGCTAAATCTGATTGGATGGACAAAAGTGTGAGTCGGGTGCAGCCCTAAAGCAGCACTGTTGATTTTTTTCATCATCATCATCATCATCATCATCATCATCATTTTTTGCCATGCATTCATTATATTCTAGATACAAGGATCCACGCTACCTTCAAACCTGCATGCTAAAACAGGTGACTGTATAATGGCTGTTTGGGGTGGGGACAGTTGCAACAAAATTATGAGAATTTCTACACTGTGTGCATGAAACACTTTGCAAACTCAAGGCCAAAAAATGTGTGGCTCAAGTGTCGGTCTTTCAACCCTTATACACACTCAGGAAAACATACATATATGTTTTTCTTTGTCACTTTGAATTGTTCACTTGATCAAAAACTGTTTATTCTCTATTTTTCAATAATGTTCTGTCATAAATTTGATAGTCTGGATCTTAATTCAGCTATTTACTTCTCAGTGTTACCTGTATCCCCAGCAAGAGTTACTTACCCCAGTAGTGGGGTAGGTTGTAACACCAGAACCCTTTGTGTTTGACATTAACTCACATATTCTGAGAGTCTGCGTAGAGTAGACGTCCAGGTGAGTTTTATTTGTAGTAGACAAATATGGTTACTTTACATGAAAGTTTGAGAGATTTAGCACAAACAGCCACTGAGTTACTGATGCTCACGCAAAACAATGTTACTACCATCCCCATTCTCCCCTATGACTTGATATCCTCACAATTATGGGTCTGGCTGTAGATAAAAAAAAAAATTCTACCAATACTGTTTCTCTCTCAGTTCCTCCCTCCTTTGGGGTGTTATGAATTCTATTAAAAAAAGGCATTAAATGGAATCTATAAGGTTACTTTTGTATATTATTAAATGGAGTTTCCATTAGGCAGGCGTAATTGTAATGGCACTGGGGCAAATGACTATGTATACACACACATACATACAGAGTCAGAATCTGTATCTCACGTGCATATGCACACACACACACACACACACACTATCATCTTACCCTATCAGGTAATAGTTGCCGGCAGTTTTTTAATTAAAAGTCTGAATGACTTGAATGAAAGCTGCTACTGTGGATGCAACTGATATACTGTAAGTTATTGCACTTTAATTGAAGAATTAATGAAAGGAGAACTCAATTTTCTCCCGGTTAAGTTCTGTGCAGCAGCAGGAAAGTGGTATGTATGCCGCCCATACATATCTGTCGTAAGAGAGATAGATAAAGACGTGACAGGCACAAAGATGCTGCACGCGGCAGCAGAAAACAGCTGGAGAATATTCATGATGTGCTCCATACATCGGATGTTTCACCTGCTAAATTAAACAGTATTATTACGACAGACGTGATGAATTGTGCAACGATAGGTGGTAATGATGCCACCAAATGTGTCATATTGTATTACATAGATACACCCTGTTGTACAGCACGCTGACATGCTGAGATCAAAAATCACATTTGTTTCATTTTGATCTGAATAGAAATCAGATCAAATTAATCTATTCTGTCTGATTGTCTGTTAACAGCATTCAGACAGTTACACTCATTAGCTTTTATGGAGGCACCCAATTAGATAAATGGAATGAGTGAATTTAAAACCAAACGAGAAAACGTCTTATAAGTTCAATTACGGGCTGCTGCAGCCTGCATGTCAACCAATTTGAGACATAAATGTACTGTATTAGTCATCATGGTCTTTATATGCAGAGCACACCACTGTTATATAATTGCAGGCTAGAACTCCTCTGAGGAAATAGTGTAATGTCCCTAATTAACATTATGATAAAAATTAAGCCAAATACTAATTACAAAGATGCTTCGTGAACTTGGGAAATGCTAATTAAACAATCAGGTAGCGAGCTGTCATTACATATAATGCATAATGAACGAACTCGGCGCTGTCAGTGTAATCAAGGGTCCAAGTTCAACAGACCGACTGAGGTCTGACAATAATGAAGACAGATATTACAAATGTTACAGGATGCCTGAGAGATTCTAAGAAAACACAAGGAGAAAACATATTTACCATTTTGACAGCAGTTTAGAAAGACACTCAGCACAGCTGCAATATGCGTGCAACACAATGTAACCGTGCTACGACAAAGTGTCACTATTTCAAGGAAAAGAATTGGTTGAACTCGCAAGGAAGTTTGATTGCATTGTCAATCTCAGACAGAAAAAAATACCTGAATTATCTATCTGATTTTATTTTAAACTGAATAAAAACTGGCAGGTTAGCTCATTAAACTCATTTTCCACTCATACTAACCCAAAGTGGCAGACTTTCTCTTGCATCTGACAAGCCTGAAGCTTGCAGGTATGTTTAGGTGTGTCCAGCATTAAAGGGACAGTTCTCCCCAAAATCAACAATAAACATTTTCTCTCTCTCTTTCCTCTCTTATCTGTAGCGATATTTATTCATCTGGATTGTCGGCCTTCATCAGGGGGTCTGGGAGTCCAAGGAGGTCCTTAAAGTTACTGCAGGGTGTTCCCTAAATTACGGTTTGATCATGGTTTTTTTTGTTGCTTTTGTTTGTTTGTTTGTTTCAAAAATTAGCTAAGGGATCCATGGTCTGCTCTAGATTGTTTTGGTGTGAATTGCAGAGTTTTGGAGAGACTGGATTAAGAGATGCCTCCCTTCTCTTGTATGTAATGGAACAAGATTGCGCTCAACATGGAAAGTTCGAAGCACTAAAGAACACATTCAAAAGACTCAACTGTCACGAGCACAAGCCTCTTGTCCACGAGCAGGTGCGAGCTTCCCTTTGCGCAGTGACACGGTTGGCACGTATAGCTCAGTACAGCGAGTAATTCCTACATGAAGCTGCTAATAGATGTCTAAGGATTATCTACAGTAAGCGGGTCGTGATTTCTGGAAAGATTATATTATTATATTACTGTTGAGTTTTTCAGATGTGCTTTTTGGCGCTGTGGCACCACCACAAGCCTAGTGACATCTAGTTCCATGACATTCAACAGAAGGCAGACATCCCTACAGCCGGTGTCTCTAAAACTCAGCAACTCACATCAAAAACCCTCTAAATAGCACTACAGGCCAGAGGAAAAATGAACTATCCAGTTGGCATAAAAATGCCTGTCCAAATTATACCCAAAGCAAACTGAAAGCTGCTCTAGAACCATGTGTACACGCACAGCCTTAATCTCTTTCGAAAGGAAGTAAGATTTTTTTCCCCCAGCAGTCAGAATCACTGTAAGTGAATTTAAACACACAAATATTTAGTAGTTTTTTTTTTTTTTTTGTTTTGTTTTTTTTTACACTTTTTTAAAACGTAAAAATGTATGCAGATAAGAAAAAAAAGATAAAACACAATGAGACCAACTCATTCACATTTACCTGGTCTTAAATGTGATGACAGTATCTCAGAAAATTACTCTTTACACATGTTTTTCTAAGGATATATCCAGGTATTTTCTTAAATATTTTTCTTTGTGCATATAAGGGCATCAAAACTGCTGCTGTGGTGGAGAACAGGCCATATAAGAAGTTTCCCACAGGAACCTAAATCTACCTGATCTCTTCATTCTGTCTTGTCTATAACAGCTGCATATAGTCAGTTTGGGGATTTCATTGGCTGCACAAAGCGCCAGTCATATGCACAGTCTGTTTCAATTGGCTCTGTCTTCACCTGGAAGAAGAGAGGCAGGCTCTTTCGTTCAACTCAGACTCTCATTGGCTATTTTCTGCTCTGGACAGGGCATGGAAGCTCCTATTGGCTCAAGTGAGGTGTCAATCAAAAAGTTAGACGGCAGGTGCTGAATTTGAGTCTGCAGCGCGTGAGCAAGACAGACATTTATAGTGGAGGACTTTAACCTTAGGAACCTGTTTTTTGCACTTTCTGCGGATTTATTGATGGAAATCATGATTTTTGGACTCAGTATGTCTCAGAATTTGATCAACTGGACCTTTGGGATTAAAACCAGACCGTTTTCGACAGTTCTGGCTCACCAGGAGAGTCTTGAAGACAGCATGCAGTAAGTGCCTCACTGTTGAAATTGGTTGTTTGCTGCCTGTCGCTGCTGTTGTGACTGTATCTGGACATGCTGGACATCAGTTGAATCACAAGAGTCTTGGCTTTCTGGCACTGTGCCACGAGTATGTATGTTTACATAGCAGTTGTTTATTTTGGCAAATATAAGCAGAAGAGTAAACATTGTCTGTCTGATTTTGTGCATTTTGAGGGTATTTATGGATCTGGTTGTGTGTGTTGGACTGAATATGTGACTGGACTGAATGTGCTGGACCTTGTCAGTGTTTGTGTTGAATATTTTTGATCTAAGGTTACTGTTGAGTTTTAAAATGTAGGCCAGCAAGACGTTTTTGCATTTTATTATTTTATTATTTTATTTTTATAGTGTGCTTGTTTGTTTGTGGTGCTGATTGTAGCTGCTGCTGTGACTGTATCTGGAAATGGTTGGCATCAATGGAAACAAAAGAACATAAGCTTTCTAATTGTATATTGCATTAGTATATATGTTTACATACACCTCTGTACACCTCACAGTACATGGATACCACTCTTAACTTTCTGATTAAACACATATTCAATGCCAATTAACTAAATTTCTGCAGTTGACCCTTCGGTAAGCCCCGCCCTCCTTAGTTACTGTTGCTAAGGTTGCCAAATTTTACATTCATGCACTGCATTTATGCAGTTTACAGTGGTAACTGTGGCAGATTTAACGTTGACATCAGGAGTAATTGTCGAAACACAAGTAAGCAAAAGCAGATTCTCATTTCTAACTTACGCCTGTCGATTTTGTTGGCTAAAATTATGACTCAAAAGCAGATTTCATAAGCGTAGCTGGCAGGTGTAAGCTAATGCTAATGCTAACTCGACTTGAGTCAGCTGAGAAGTTTCCAGCAGATGTTTCGAATGTTTGCATCTGACACGTTTTGAAACATGTTACGTAAAGTTGGCGAACAGCTGCGTACGTGATATAACGTTAATGCTAACCGACTGAGGCTAAAGCTAGCTTATGTCTCAGCAGTCACTGGTCGGATGGTGCAATACAGCAGGTAAATCTACATGATAGATGACAGAAAACACTCATTAACGTGGGAAAAGGGTTGAAAGCGCAGGGACTCGATTAGTGCAGTGGACCCTGAGACGGGTCACCCTGCCAGACCAGCTGGACCGCGATCGCCACAATAAGAGAGTCTAGATAAGAGCTAAGACCTGAGACAGCATCATCGTTGACCCACTTTGATTCTGTGTCAGCCCACATCCTCCTCCTCAAACCCCCACAGAACAAATGCAGATGTAGCGGTATCTAACAAGTTTCACTGTGTTGGAATGTCTCAACCACGGTATATAATACATGTTTAAAACTGTTGTTAAACTTTGATATGTGAGGTGCCTGATAAATCCAGGAGGAAATGTTTATTCTATAATTATTTTTCTTTATTTATTCAATCGATTGCATAACATGAAACTATCTGTTCCACAGTGGAAAGAGGCCAAGCAAGGTCTAGCCACAACATAATTATACTGGAACATTACTGAAAGACTGAACTGTACACGACCGTCTGCCCTTCTGTTATTTACCACTTTCCACTCTTCATCCTTTTGTCTTTTACATAGAAAATTTCTACTTCGGTTTGGAAAGTCATCATCATGAGCACATTTGCATGAATATCACCATGTCTTCTGGTCCCTGCTCTCAGTATAATATCACACATCTTTTGCTCAGAGAGAGAACAGTGGAAGATTTCTGCATCAAGGACAGATTTTTGGCTAAAAACAAAATGTCAACAACTTGTTGATTTTCGCTGGTGCAGTTTGAAAAGTTGCTAGTTGAACAACAGATTCAGAAGTTGCCAACAGTGTGCCATCTTGATCTCGGGGGGAGTAAACCTTGATGGTTTTAACGGTCCCAGTTTGGATGATTTTGCATTGGCAGGTCAGACGTTTGTGTTTTCTATTGGCTGGAGCTGTCACAGAGTCAATCTAAAGCAGCTGCAGATTGTCTGTGGCATAACTCTGGGCAGGAATGAACATCAAACATCACAGAGGGTTCATTTGCATCAGCTGAGAGGCTATTTGTGCTGCATCTGATTCCCTCGATTAAAGGCGGTTTGTAAAATGGCAGGGACAGAGTCAAACGTTTTGCATACTGACTGAGGGATCCCCAACGCCCACTGAATATGGAACATTTTCAGTCAAAAGGATGTTATCAAACAAATGCGATCTCCCATCCTTTCAGCCACATCATTTTTCCAAATTGTTGTTTATTAATCGTTCCTTAGCGCTGAGCTTTAAGATGAAGGAACCAAGTTTCCAGTCAGTAATGTTTCAACACTTACTAAGGATCACCAAGTCTGATGGCGGTGAAATTCATACAATATGACTTAGATGCATGAGTTTCCTTGCAGAATGTCTGAGCTAACCAGTACAGCTCGAGCAGCGTGGATGCACAGAGTACAACTGCTGCTACTTTGCATAGAAAGGCAGCAGTTGAGGTGGTTCAGACATCTGATGAAGATGGCTCGAGATGCCTCCCTGTGCAGGTATGCCAGGCACGTCCAACTGGGAGAAGAACCCGGGGTAGAGCCAGAACATGCTGGAGGGATTATACATCCCATCTGGCCTAGGAACATCTCAGGATGGATGGATGGATGAAGTAAATGCCCCGTTAATCTCCTTGCTCATGCATTCAGAGGCACAGACTGGACAACATTTGTGAAAAACACTCCACAAAAACAAAATCTCTAAGTACCGAACTAGCCCAACTTCGAGCACCTGTTTTTGGAAGAAGACTTTTACGAGACACGAAACACTTTTCATATTGATGGTAAAGTTTCCCTGAGCTACACTGAATTGTTTTAGTTCAAAGATAAGATAGTCCTTCTCTTTGAGCCTTTTCTCACTCAAAAGAGAAACATAAAACAGCAGAACATAAATCAGACATTTGCATGGCTTCTCACATATTCACACTCTTGAAATCCTCCTTAATGAGTAGTTAGATGTTTTTTATGTCCTCATTTGCCTTCTTTTCAGGTTAGCAAAACGCAGTAAAGTAGGTTAGAGCACTGATGCCCCCTTTTCCCTCAAGCTAGAGGGGTTCAGAGGGGAACCCTTAGAGCTGTCTAGGTTTGCAGAAAAGGCCTAACATATCAGCATTTCAAATGTTATATTCAAGTATATTGTATTTAATTTCTTTCATCTAATTATTAGGCTACTCTCCTCTAATTCTAATTCTAATTCTAATCTCCTTTTCTATTAAATTTGCTTCAGAAATTATTCCGTCCTGAAAACAGTTAAACAGTTATCCCATCAGATTTTGTTGCTGCTGCCTCGAGGCATAGAAAAGTTTGGAGCTGGCTCACTCATTTGTTTTAGGACTTCATCACTGGGACAGAAGGCCACAGCCTGTGTGTTTGTTGAGAAAGCGATGGGTGAATTAACCAATCACGTTTTTGATTTACAGTGGGTGGGACCACAAATCATCCCCTCAGGCCTCCCCGAGGACCAGCGCCGCCTGGCTTATAGTCTACACTGATGCTGTTGCCAGGTTGATACCTATTAGCGCGGCCTCTTTTTTAATGCAGGCTTTCACAGGTAGCGGTGGATCTGAAAAAAGTAAAGGACTGTAGTGAAACTGTGTTTGTCCCTCTGTCTGTCAATTTTCAGACACTTTAAATCTCCTTTATTAAAGCTACATCCAATAGTGCAGCACAGTAGACAGCACTATGATGGTATTCAATTCTAACTTATCCAAGTGGATATTAACAGAGTAACTGCTATTATCTACTTTCAATACAACTTAAAGTACAGAAAACTGTACTTACTGGCAGTCCTGCAGCTTATTTCTTGCAAAATCTTTTGCCCTTTTGCTGCTATTTTGGTTTGTCTGGCTACGTTTTGGCTGAACTGAAATCTCTGCTCTAACAGTCACGGTGCGTGTTATACGTAGTAACTAGAGCTGCAACGATAAAGTGATTATTACTCGCCAGTTACTTCAATAATCATTTAATCAGTTTGAGGATTTTTCTTTTAGAAAAAAAGTGAAAATTATCTGCTGCTTTGATTTCTTTACTCCTTTATGACAGTAAACTGAATATCTTTGAGCTGTGAGTAAAACTAGACATTTGAGGACGTCATCTTGAGCTTTGGGAAACACTGATTGACATTTCCCACCATTTTCTGACCTTTTAAGACCAACAACTATTAATCAGTTGAGAAAATAATCGACCAATTAATCGACTCTGAAACTGATAGTTAGTTGCATCCCTAGTAGTAACATACATACAGAAACCTATCAGGTCATGTAATGATGATGATGATGATTATTGTGGGGTCCCGAAAGAAGAGGTGACACAGGTGTACCCGAAAACAATGTTTAATACGAGCTTGGGTTGTTCCACATCATACAGCATGGAGAGTAAGAAGGAATGAACCAAGAACACTCCAACAGTTGCAGCTTATATAGGCTTGTCTGACTAGACATAACCGGTTTATTTTTGGACCATGCAAATATGCCAACGATGGACAGAGTCTTGTCCACCAGACCTTCTGGCACCCTGCCTGCCATATATCTGTCACCATACACGTCATACAGGAGCGTAAAACATACCACACCGGTCACAGAAATACATCCTAACAGGTCATGTGGGGAAAGTTTTTAGAATCGCTTGGGAAAATTGCATTTTTTTGCAAAAAACATTTGTACTTAGACCAGAAATTTAATGGTGGATTTTGAATGCATAACGGACAATACTGGGAAGCTACAGAATGACATTAAAAAAAAAAAAAAAAAAGAACATAAAAACAAAAATAATGCACCTGCCCCTTTAAGGCAACTTGACAGTTGAATCAATCTCCTGTCTGTTTCTGCAGTAAAGATGCCAGCGGATAATTGTTCATTGTTACTCGACACGACTCGTGCGTCCCAGTGGGAGCAGAGGAGTGGCGGAGTGTGCTTGGATGCCAGTCCAGCAGAGCACTGCAATCTTAGGTGCCAAGAATGAGGGCGTCTCACATGGTCCACCGCTCACCTGCTCAGAGCAGGTATGCTATTTATTTCATCTGCGGTCTTTGACTGGAGTGACGATTCGCTCTGTCAAGCCACAATTGCACACGACAGACCTGCTGATTAACGTTTGAGCAACCAGACTGCAAAATAACCACAGAAACCTCTATGCCAGTGTGCACATAAGACTTGTTATTTTGATGAATTCTTCTAAAATTTCTACTTCTACAAAAACAGCTCACACAGTCCCATGAAACTTCCTGTATCTCCATCAAAAGCAGTCCTCCTCAGCGTTCCTGGCAAAAACACTGGAAAGACAGTGCATGTTGTTTTAAAAGTCTGGCCAAAGTGTCACCTGGAGCTCTGCAAGATATGGCTGTTGTGAATGATCAAGATTGTTAGGGTTTGATTTTATACAGATGTTCCCAGAAAACAAGGGCTTATTAAAGGTTTATTTTACATTTTAATTGATTCATTTTTGGATTTTCACGATCACTTTTATGTGAATGGAAACTGTTTCATCCCAGATTGTCATCAATTATTTCGGGATGTAAAACACTCAGATCTAACTGGATTAAACTTAAAAAAATAATTTCAGGAGTAAAACATACAACAGGTAATACAAGTAAGGTACTTTTAATTTTATTTATAGCCCTGTGGTGGTAACTGTAGATGGTTATTGTATGGATCATTGCAATGACAAATGAAATCATGCAAGATTACGCACAGAAAATGTGGTGACCATCAAATCCTCAACACGTCAGCTCTCAAAAGTGTTGATTCAATTTAAAGTCATCAGCTGCTCTGGGCACTTTACAGCATATATACTGTATATATATATGAGCTGCTGTATTCATATTCAAAACTCTCCAAGTCTGTTATTCCACACAGCAATAAGTTTCCCTTTGAGGAAAAACTCTTCACAGGATTCTCACACTGTCCCTGTGTGTAAAGGGGATAAAGTTAGTGAATATGATTGGCCATGTCTGTCACAGCCTCCAACATGGTCATCTATAATGTATGATAATGTATTCTTTCTGATGCCACCCCATATCCAAGTGTGCCTCAGGTGTGCCAAGCAAGCGTGGCCAAGAAAATACCAAAGGTGCATTTGGCACGCTCCCGACACGGGGCGCACTGCGATCTGGGTTCCCAAATTCAATTACCGTCATAGACTGATCAACCCAGATCAATAAAAGAAGAATTATCACAGGCAGAGGAGCCATATTTTAACCTTTAAAGTCAAACCCTGAAAAATGGAGGGTAAAGAACAAAATAACCTTATCAAAAAATAACCAACTGATTTAAACCAAGAGCAGGATATCCAATTACAAGTTATCCTATCTGGAAATTTCATTCTTTCCTCCCACTGTTTTAAAACAACAGCCTCAGGCTCAAAAACACATCTGAGTTCATGTTGAACTGAGGCCAAACATGAGCTATCAGCCATCAGCTTTCAGCCACTGATGAAGGCTTTACTCGCTGTGCCGCGTTTTGAACACGGAGCCCAGTGATCACGAGCTGCCAAAATTCAAACTCCATTGTGGCTGAAATAATGGGGTGTGGTGGCATCTTGGGGCTTCGCCGACAATTCTCAGCCTTATGGGAGCAGATCTGTGCTGATTGCCTCGGCTAAATAATTACTCACATCTCTCCAACAAATGCAGGTTTACGGCGTTTGAAGCGAACTTCAGTGGAAACTGAAGACAGTCATTAAAATGATGGATGAAGGACGCTAGTGGGCTCGTTCTGAAAGGCAGGGGCGACAAAAATGAAAACGGCACCAACTGAATACGTTGGTGAAATAGTTCTAATCCCTGCTTTAGATTAAACTACTTTTTAATGCAACTTAAAGTACAACAACTTCATGTCTGTGATAAGAACATACAAACCATCCATTTAGAGAAATGTAGAGTTAAACTCATTTTTTAGCATGTAGGACAGGCTTTATGACACTACATGGCATTTTCTCCACTGGTAGGGCTCACAGAGGGCACTTTATTATGTTTTCTCTGATGGACGGCACCCCAGAGGGAACTTTATCACATTTTATCCACTGTAAAGGCGCTCTAGAGGACACTTTTTAACGTTTTGTCCACTAGAAAAGCACCCATTATGTTACATTATGTTTTCTCCAATGGCGGTCCCCCCAGAGGACACTTTCTCACATTTTGTTCACTACAAGGGGAACCTAGAGGGCAAATTCACTTTAGAGGACATTTCTTTAACATTTTGTCCACTGGAAAGTCAGGATGTGTGCAATTATATAGATTAGTCGACTATACGATTTAATGTTGCCACCTTCATACCAGAAATACAAGTCGGTTAAACTCTTTATCAATGTTTTATTCATGTACAATGCCGGTTAACTGTTGTCTCAAAGATGTAATGCAGCTTCCCGCCACTAGCCCCAGCAGACAGCAGCCTCTCTCGCCCTCCGCAAAAGCCCTGATGGTCCGGATGTTGTCATCAGCAAAATTGGACAGGTGACAGCTCATCGATAGTGTGTTTTGACAATGTTTTGAAATGAAAATAAGGTTGCATGTAGGCTGTGTCAGAATAAACTGGCAAAGCAGAATGCTGCTAACATTAGCCGCACTGTGTGGCAGGCCAGCAGCTAACATGAGCTCCGTGTAAATGATGTTGCTAACCCGCGGACACCGGGATCCTTTTTGGTCTGAAAAGGTGCTCTGTTGTTTTGAAGGATAATGTGCAACGTTCATAACAGATGGCTCAAAGTGTCACAAATTGAAACAGCATTTAGGTTATGATTTGGCTGTTGTTGAATGTGTGATCACTTTTTTGATAATTGACATGGAAATTAGTTATCAGGAACATTCCTACTGGAAAGGCAGTCTAGAGGGCACCTTTTGTCCACTAGAAAGGAATCCTAGAGGGCACTTTATTGAGTGCTCTTGGATATTGGGCCACGCTAGACGGCACTTTACTTAAAAGACACTGCTCCCCTGTCTGAGTCCACCCGTGAAGGACACAAAGGCTGTTATTGACACCTGCCTTGGAGGAAAAATATGCATGGCTTTAATGAGCACTTCACGTAAGCGTTTGTGTATAGATTTTCATAAGCTGTCTATTGAAGCAAAGCTCTTCCTCAGCTGTTGAAGTGGATACCAAACTGGCTTTGAAGCTTTCAGCCGTCTGCTCACTAAAGACGCTTCTTAGAGTTACAGCAAAAACCTGTATTAGGCTTCACACCTGTTTCATCATAACTTCTGTGTATATTCTCTATTTGGACACCCAGATACACAAGAAATGATATCTGTGCAACCGACCGAAGTTCTAAACATAACCGACACAACACATAGACATTGTTTTACTTAAAATAGGATGGATGTTTACACTGACAGTCGCCAATTATCTCAGTGCGTGACAGAGGAAGGCTCACACCTACACAATGCAGGCCACTAGCCTTCACATTAGCAGTTAGATGCATGTGGTACAGAGGAGGATGCGACAGGAAAAACATCAAAATGTCTCATGGAAATGTTAATGTGGGTAACACAAAAGACAAGTAAAAAAAAGAGCAGACATAGAAAAAGAGCAAAACGGAGACAGCTGATACTGATAAAAAACAGCCTTGTCCTAACATATGGTGTCCTTTTTCTGTCAGCATCTGTCACTGCAGATATAATGTCTGTCATTTGTCATTTGAGGGACGCTGTTGCTCCAGAAGAATAGTCCAAATAGCACCATGCAAATCATTACCCTAGTTGCAAAAACAAGTTTCTAATTTCTCCCAAAAAAAACCCTGCATATCAAACAAGAGAAACTTTCACTGATGCTCATAACAGCAGAGAGCCACCATGCTGTACTTTCAGATCATTCAGCAGCGCTTTGAACCCACATGAATAACAGTAGTCGATATTCAAAATAAGAACAGCCCCCCTCCCCCCTTTCCTCTTCCTCCCACAGGCTTTGCCTCTGATGTGCCATTGACAGGTTCATTAATTAGCTAGTTAGAATAGCGGCTGGCTGGCCTCTGTGTAATGCTGAGCAGAGCTCCACGAGAAATGGTGCAGCAGAAGCCTGTCTGTTTGAACGGAGATTTCAACTCATAAAAAAAAAATCAGAACAAATGACCGGTGGGGTGTACAGTGTGTATAAAGGGCAGGGTCAGTAAAATGAGGAATACCTGCTCTGCCATTTAAGGATGTTGTTGGTTCAGGGATCATTTTGCGCTACAGTCACTTTGGCAATTGGGCAGATCAGAGGGTCATCTGAGGTTACTTGAGCTGGCAAAAATTTACGCAACTAATGAAAAGAGTGTATCAAACCTTTATATGGAAATAGACAGCATTTTTGCTTTAACTTGTCATCGTGAAGTAAATGTTGATTTCACACTGTGTTGTGTGTAGAATAATGACACCATCTGTGTTTAGACTGGTTCCTTACAACTGGTTGATTCCAATGGGCACAGCATGTCTGCGCCGTAGTTTTCATCTGTCCTTCACCAGCAGCGTTTCAGTGTTATGTTCGCTTGATTATGTTTACTCACATTTTGTTGATTTGGTTCTCTCTCCTTCTTATGTTTCTACCACGGATCCATAGGTTATCTAGTCGAATAGTTTCTTTTCAGCCCTTTTGATTGCGTGTCTGCACAGGGTCTTTTATTTTGAAAACTGACCAGATTCACTCTGCTTTCTCTGTGTCAGACTTCCTGCATGCTTAATCTGTTCTGTGCATCCGTCAAAAATAGACTCAGCACATATTTGAAAGTGGAGAGCTACTTCTGGGACGTGCTGGTGGAATCACGAGCGCTGTCAAAGCTGCAACGATAGATTGATTATTAATCTATTATTAAATTAATCAGCTAATTTTTTAAAGTCAAAATTCTCTGATTTCAGCGTCTTAAATGTGAACATTTTCTGGATTCTTTACTCCTCTCTGACAGTTTACTGAACATCTTTGGGTTGTGAGTAAAACAAGACATTTGAGAACATTATCTCAGGTTTGGGAAATTCTTATCAACATTTTTATCTTTTTCTAAAATTTAAAAACAACCACTGTTAATCAATTAATCAAGAAAATATGAAAATAGTCGATAGTTGCAGCCTTACTTTCACTTTGTGAACCTGTCTGCCACTGAGCACAGTGTTTCTCAGGAAAATGATGTCTCCATTATAGATTAAATTAATGAACAAATTCACATTTTTCTCCTCATTTTTCTCTCCTCTCTTCTATCATTACTCCGCCCTCCACTCCAGCACCAACCCCTGTTAGTGCAAAGCAATAACATTATTCAAACTGTATTATTTCTGTGCCTTACAAATCATTACAATAGCTTATGCCTGTTCCCAAATTAAATATAAAACTGTGACAATTTCAATGTACCTCTCCAGTGAACATGCTTCTTTCTTCTTTCTTCTCCCTTATTTGCAAAGCGGTGTTGATCATTTCTTCACGGAGCGAGGCTCCGGCTGTCAGGAAGCAGAAAGTGATCCAGTGTGTTCCCAGTAGGATTGTGTTTTCCATAATGATGCCCTCCACGGTTGAGGGGCAGGTTATGATTAGGTGTAGCACAGTAAAGTAAGGGGAAGATTTCGTCTCATCACCTGTTGTCTTTGCCACAGCCGCACGACAAAAACACCACTTGGAAATTCTAGGCGGCTGAGAAGTTGTGTTTCCACTTTAACATGTTTTTTGACAGCAGCATTATACTTACTAGCAGTGCTGGCTCTTGTCTAAATGGCATTCAAGGCTAAAACTGGAATAAAAATGCATTCATTAAAGTACCAATTAGCTGGACAAAATCCCACACACTGTTATCTTGTTCCCAATTCCCCTTTTTAATCTACAAAGATATGTTTTAACCAAAACATTTTCTGCTCTTTTTGTGCATCAGTCAAATGATTAAACATGCAGCCCGTAAGAGTCACTGCATGTTTGTTTGTATTTGTGTTCATATACGGTATTTTAATCATTTGTCTTTCTATTTATTTATTCTCCCGGGCTGTTCTGCACCCCGACAGTCCCCTCGTAACATCGGCATTTGCCTTTGCCTCCGATGTTCCACCAGGCAACTCTGTTTAGGTACAGATAAAGATTTAATGTACAAAATATATAATGAGCTTCTAAAATTCAGTGCGCTGTTGCTGAATAAACTACTCAACAGGATATAAACCACTTACTTAATATTAAAATGCTCTTTATATATGAAAGAGTCAGTATTAATTCAGTAATAGAATAATGTAATACTGACAGGGTCTCCTACCTCATTATTACTTTATGCATTGCTAATACTTCAGTACTTAATATGTATGCAGGGCTTTTACTTTAATGGAGTAGTACATTTACTTACGTAAAAGATCTGAATATGTTTCTACCACCACTGAAGGGCGAGGGCGTTACACTTCCTCTGGTGCTTAATAGACAAAATCTTTTTATCCTGGGATGTAAAGTTAGTATTTGTGGAGCTCAGCAACAGGTGTGTTTTTCCAAATGAATTATAAGTTGGCAGTGATACCACATTAATTTCTGGTAATTAGAGACTAGACCACACATATTCTAATGTAAAAAAAAAAACACAGCTGTGGGCAGACTTAATGTGAAACAGCTCGGTGGCATCTCTAAATTTCACATTTCCATTTGCTCTGCACACATACAATAACATACATACATGCACACACACACATACATACACAGACATTTATGTGTGTGTGTGTGTGTGTGTGTGTGTGTGCCCTTTGTTTCTTGTCATAAGGTGCACTGAAGTACTTTATCACATGACATGGTTGAGCTGCGTTTGAATATGAGAAATTCAGTTGCAAGAACAATATGATTTTAAAGAGAATTTAATCTAATTATAATTGTAACTATTCTAATTATCTAACACCTCCTCTGCTCCGTCATTTGTTTTAACTGTGGGATGTCTCTTGTTTTTCTCTGACTCACTCTCTGTTGAGTGTTTTGTCAGACTGGTTGTTATTCGGGGTGCTTTAACTGTGTGTTCTCACTCTTGCCTCTCAGCACATACAGAGCTGTTTTCTCTCCTACTCTGCAGCTCTATGCAGGACCATTACAGTCTCTGTTTTGTGATGTGTTGTTTCAGTTGGGTACGATCTCTGCTGCCAGGATCACTGGAAAGTCTGGGTGTGACGCGCCTTACAAACATGCTTCACTTCCACCAACTCTCTGATACCACTCATTCGTATAATAAGGAGCCAGCTTTGTGCTCTATTATCTCCTTTAGTGCAAATAGCACCTAGACACTATTTGCTTGGCAGCACAGTTAGAGGTGTGTTTCACCGTTTGCAGCTGCTTTGAGAGTTATTTTTTTGCTTATTTGTGCAGGTTTAGCAGTGCAGATTTAAAGCCGTGCAATGCTTTTGTGAATTCACTCCTTATATCTCGACAGAAGAAATCTTTATTTAGTTTTGTCTAAAGTTTGAAACTAACCATCACACAGTTTAAATGCACAATATGTAAATTCTGCTGCTAGGGGTCTCTGTCACATTAAAATATCAAACGATGTAGTTTGATGATGATGTGAAGCCGTGTGGGGTCATGGGAGTTATCTTCACTTTTAAACAACCACCACAGCTGGAGCAGAAAATCTATCTGATATGAGTCAGGCAGAAATCAAGTTCCTGGATGAGTTAATATTAAAGGTTTATTCATGTAACATTTAGTCACATGCGCCGACTTCCTTACTCTCTCTCCTGGTTGTTCCTGAAAGTTATGGCAATTAGCAGCTAGCAAGCAATGGCAAACAGTAAAGACACTGTTACTCTGACTAAATTACTGATTTCTCTGCCGTTGAACACTGTTGGAAACGTTTGGGAACATCTAAGTATTTGACTCAACAAAATATATAACACAGGTCTAGTGCTGTTATTTCAAAAATGTCACATATTACAGCTATTCGGCAGCGAACAATGAAAAATGGGGTTTACTTTTGGTTGCTCCAACCCCTTTGAAGGCAGGTTTTTAAAGGAATCTTTTCAGGGTATAGACTGTGCCTCTGCATTGGGAAATGACTGTGAACAAAGTACTGATATAGTAAATTAAAAATCCATTCATAACTTTTTGTGTGCTTTTATATTGCAGTAGTAATGTATAGTTGTCCCACAGCACACCTAGACTTGTCTCATGGCACACCGGCGTTCTTCGACACACTGTTTGAGAACCGCTGAGCTGAGGTATAATGACAGCTACAGTCTCTAACATATCGTACCTTTGTAAGTCAAGGACAGCTCATGATCATATTGCAGCCGTTAGCTCATCCTTTCCGCCCCAGTCAGCACGTGTGTGTGCTTTATATGTGCTGTAGCCCCTGAATTCTCCCCTCATCCCCTTTGGTTCATGTTGCACTTCACAGTGTGACAGTCATAACAAGCACTTATCCGTCCCAAAGTCAGAGATGTTGTGAGTCAGCAGACCAGTGTCATTGTGCAGGAGAGAGCGGCTGCAACAAGAGCATGCTAGCATGTTTTTTAAAAGCATGATGGTCTGTGAAGGGCAGGCTGCAGGGGTAGTAAACTGTAAGGTAAGCATGTCAATATTTGTCACGTGTGCATGACCATGTTCGGCCCTGCTGACATTGAGTGTTTTGCAGCCTTTCTTTTTTTTTTTTTTGTCCATCCCAGGGCACGGAGGAACATCGGTGTCAGTAAAATTCACAGGTTTCAAAGGTGCCGCAACCTTTCTGTTGGTTTGGCTCAATGATATTTTGTCATGCGGTGCGTACACTCACATATACAACAAGGGAAATGACCAACAATGCGCTTTGCAAAGCTCAGCTCTCTTTTTTTTTTTTTTCTTCTTCTTCTTCTTCTGTTCCTCTTAAGATAAAGCAGCACAATTTATCACATAAATGAATAATTTGCACCCATTTCAGAGTTGTGTTTCAGAGTCAGTTGAGCCAAATCAACTGGCTAATGTATTCAAACAAATTCTCAGCGCAAGATATCTCATGGCTCCAGGGCTCTGGCACAGGACTTGGTATGGATCTACTTCTGACAGGATGCCCTTGTGTTTGAGTGTCTGTGTGTGCGATTGCGTCTGCGTGTGTGTGTGCGTGGGCATGCATGTGCATACAATGGGCCAGAGTGAAACCGAGAACAGATAGAAACTTGGCTACAGTTTTGTGCCCTGGTGTGCTGGACTCAGAGGTCTTTGAAGAGCTTTTATCTGAACAGATCAAAGCACTTTATTTCTATAGTTTCCCATGCAGTCAAGGGCACTTGAAAATTCCATACCATCTAGTTTTTGACATTTACTGCTAATATTACTGTTGTACCGCTCAAATATGGCTTCACATGTAAAGAATTAATGTGAAAAAGTATTATTTTCTTGACAGAAAAGGAGGCTTTTGAAGAAGCATTACTTGTGCGACAAAAAGTAAAATCCAGAGCGAAGGGTTCATTAATATAAATATTCCAAAAAACTGGTTCTTACTGAACATTAGTGGCATCTACCTGTGAGTTTGCACATTGCAAACACGTACATATCATGCATCCCTTCCAAATGTATAGGAAAACCCACAGTGGCCATGAAGCCCACACAAAATGTGAAAGGCCATATCTAGAGCCAGTCTAGGTTTGTCCGTTCTGGGCCACTGTAGAAACATGGCAGTTTAAGAGGACCTGCTCCCTCTGTAGATATAAACGGCTCATTCTAAGGTAAAAAAAACAAAACAAACCACAACAACCTTTAATTCCAGGTGATTATACACTTGAGTAAAAATACTTGTGAATATATTGGATTTCAGCCATGTAGATAATCTTTAAACTCATGTACAGTATATAGATGGCACCTCATCTAACCATTATGCCACACACCTCTCCTTAGGGAACTGGAGGACATTGCTTCAGAAGCAAGCAGGTAATATGTGCAGGGGGTAAAAATGTCAGTTGGAGGACTATCATGTTAGCAGGTACATCAAACGAGCTAATTCCTTTTAAAGCAGTGTCCTCCCTGCCGTGATGTACAGCGACAGCGGTAATGGGGTCTGGAGGAGAGTCCAGGCCACGTTCTCGTAAGAGGAGACTGATGTTCAGGAGGTTTAGAGTCCCAAGGTGAAATATAAAGTGCAAATTTAACTGTAAACAAAATTTGTTTTAACTTAAAAAAGGACAAGTTACAGACGAGTGAGTTTAAAATATTAAGTTGAACCAACCTAAACTTGATAATAATGATAATGTGCTGATAAAGTTTCTTTAGAAGCTTAATTTAACGTGTTGATTGAACTCTGTACAGTACGTTGATTCAACTCATCATTTCAAGCCACAAGGCTTCAAGTTAGAAGAACACGTTTATAAGTTAGGAAGTGTTGTGAAATAAATAAAAAAAAGATAAGTTTAATTTAATTGAATGAATACAAATTGTATTTGCATGTTAAATGCCTGCAACTCAGTGTTGCAGGCACTGGCCCCTGTTGCCCCCCTGTCCCAAAACCACCCCAGTATACTATAGTTCAGTCACATTAATTTAAATTATCTGTGGTGCCAATAGAAAGAACTAGTAGCATCTGGGAACCATATTGCTGACAGTGAAAACTTTGTCTAATAATAACAAGATATGGAAATGCGTTCTTTTCTTCAAAATTATAAAGCGATTATTAAGCTATTATGTGCATAGTTGCGTTTCATAAGTGCACATGCATGCATTATTTCCACTCTGACAGTTGGCCATAAAAAGACATAGATCCGTCTGTGTTAATTACCAGTTAGCCACGCGCACAGTGGCGAGCTTCTCCAACAAAGTGGCCAAAGTGGCTGTCATCACACATGACCATTACATATGATTGTGGCTATTTTTACCACCGGGACATTAATTCATCACGCTGTATGTACGTATAAATGATCACTGGCAGTGACATTTCAATTATTGTTATAAAACGTCAAAAAGATAATCAGTTATTAGTTGATAGTGCTGTGAACAGGCTTCACAAAGCTCTTCTGTATAAAGTGTTACCAGCAGGTTAAAGACACACACCCACTTCAGTGCCTCGCGTGCACAATGTGGCCAATTAAATTAATTGGCTGCTGTCCCTGTGGTGTCCCTGCTGCCTCCCTGGTCGAGAGCGACGTTGCTCCCACAGCAGGGCCTTGCAGGTCATCCAGCATGGCGGCTTTCAGCTGAGACGCTCCCTACAAATGACCGACTGTTGGAGTGTTTTAGGAAGCGAAGGGTAGAGATTGTCACTGTTAGTTTGCTTTTGCCATGTTATCCGACTTCCTCAGCTATTAATGCTTTGCTTTTATCTTTGTTATACTTTATCTGAGTTTTTAGGTACTGCTTTTCTCCTTTTGATTAATTTGTATTTTAATTGTTTGGCATTTTAATGCATTTTAGTCTTCAGTGTTTGCTCTTTCACACTGCTTTTCGCCCTGGTAACTTTATATTTACCAAATATTTCTCCTGGATTGAATATTTTCTGTTTATGTTTGGTTACTAACATCATTTTAGAACTGTGTCTTACTTGAAGACGTCGTGTGCACAGCCTGTAATTGCATCAGTTTAGTGAGTTGTTGTAGCTATTACACAGGGGCATGCTGTGCAGTGCCTTCTCCTGTCTTTTACTTTCTTTATTTGCATGCATTCACCTTAAGTGTGCCCTTGCACTTTCCTTATCCGTTTTATTTATTGCAGTGCTTGTGTGTTTCTCATGTGGAATCAATAGGCATTTTGCTTAAAAAAAAAAAAAACAACCCTCTTTTGCAATCAGCTGCAGCCCCCTCAGGTTTAGTTGTAGTCTTTTTATTTCTTTTCATTGATTCCATTTTACCGTTATTTAAATTTTTTTTGCTCATAGCTTTTGCATTTTAAGGACAAGGTATTTTAATATTAGTAGAAAGAATCTGTGTGAATATATTTTTCCTGATTCAAGATAAATTGCCCTCTCGCTTGTTAACAGCTCACCTCTATTTGTGGACTTGCCTGTGCAGCTCTGAACTCCTTTTGTTTTGAGGCCGAGAAATTAAGTGAGAAATTAAAGCTGAAGTCGGTGTATTTAATTAGTGTATTCTTTGGGTGGAAGTCCCAAGGGTGGCGGATCTTGGTAATTTGGCCTGTAACAAGACCTTGTCAAGCCTCCTCTGGCTCGCTCACAATAGGAGAAAATGAAACGCACATTAACACAGAAAGTGAAAAAGGTGTCCCCAATTAAATTAACAAAACATAGCAGGATGTGTAATGCCATCTTCCGCAGTTAAACAAGGTGGTGACAGTTAAACTGGATAAAAACAGAGGCTTTAAGACGTGGTTGGCTGTTCAAGATCATGAATTCAACAAAGAATATTGTGAATGAATGTATAGTGATGCCACCAAAGTATACTGCACTCAAAACTGTGCTGCCTGTCAGCTATGCAGTCAGACATTACAGAGTTAATTGTGGCTTGGTGATTAATTTTCTTCATGTGCTGCTGTGCATGATGCAATATTTATAATCTGTTCAAGGTGTAAGCAACTAATCTTGCAAACTTCTGGATTCTGCAGCCTAATATCTTTAGTATTCATTCATGAGTTTTTGCTGAAGGAACTCTGTGATTCACTATTTTTGAAAAACCTTTTTTATGGCTGTAGGCATTATGTTTTCGGGTCATCCGTCTGACCGGCCCGTTCTTGTGAACCTTGTATCTCAAACGTCTTGAGGGAATTTTCAAACTTGGCACAAACATCCACATGGACTCAAGGATGAACTGATTAGATTTTGGTGGTCAAAGGTCAAACTGATTGTGACCTCATGTCAAACCAGTTCTCATAAACGCAATATTTCGAGAAGACCTTTTGGGAATTTCTTGAAACTTGGCACAAATACCCACTTGGACTCGAGGATGAACTCACTGGATTTTGGTGGGCAAAGGTCAAAATCACTGTGACCTCATGTCCGTCCCGTTCTCAGAGTGCAATATTTCAAGAAGGCCATAAGGGAATTTCTTCAAACTTGGCACAAATGCTCACTTGGACTCAGGACCCAGGAGGAAGTTAGATTTTGGTGGATAAAGGTGAAAGTTACTGCGACTTCATGTCAGTCCTGTTCTCATAAACGCTATATATCGAGAAAGAGATCTGCACTATGCTGGCTGCGCTCTTCCAGTTAAATTCTGTGATAAAAGTTCGTCCAAGATTCTTGTTCTTTGACACTGTCCAGTTATACATACATTATGAGGCCATCATCGGCCAGGCTGTGATATTTTAGAAAATGAAAAAAACTCCACATACGCTGGTCCCTGCCATTAAAGGAATACCTCACCCACAATATATGCTTTTAGCCCTGTAGGCTTGAAGGTTGAAGGTTTAAAAGTCGGTAGTTTCATCCTTCACAGAGAACAGCTGCTACAGCCAGCCTGAATTTGTGTCGGTTCCAATGGTAATAAGTTTTCATGGCAGAAAAGAAGACGATCAAAACGTCTAAAGAAACTTCTCACACCATTCCTGCAGCCTAATCCACCTCTTGCCCGTACATGTGGACAGTGTAGTTTGATCAGTTTTACCAATTTATGGCCAACCATAGAACATCTGTGTTCCATTCCATTTGCATTTGCATGGTTTTCTCTATTCAGCTAATATTTACTGCTATGCTAAATTAATAAACGTTTAATCGGCATAGTTTAACTCATCTGTTCATTTGTCAAAACATTCCCATATAACATCTGTCTGAACAAGTTAGATCAGCACCATTTTATTGTGAATTAAAGCCTGTAATATATCTACTGCCTCTGCTGCAGAGATGTTTTATTGATTTCTCCTGTCAGACATTTTTAAAGTGCTGATGTGTCTTGACCATGCAACCTCTCTGTCTGACTGAGACCTTGATGTTTCAGCGTTTACGAAAGAGGATACTTGAAGAGAAAGCAGGAAGAATGTCCCCATACTTAAGGCAATTGATCACTGGACAGAAAATGCCAAAGTCCTCATACTGAAAGGTTATAAACATCCTTGAGTTTGATGGTGAGGAGTCGTCACCTAAATCGTAAACAACGGCCATGTTTTTTAAGAAGCTTTGGCATCACCTTTACTATGATAGATGTTTCCCAGGCTTTTACCCCGAGGAACGATTTTAATCAGAGAGGCTGATTTAACAGCGCAGGTCATGCAGGTACATGGCTGGATGTCCACTGTGTAGTCGTTTGAAGATGCAAAGCTGATGTCACATGAGTCAAGGCTTCTTAAAATCAACCATCATTTATAAAGGTTCAGAAATCACAGTGTGAGTTTACAGAGAGGTCAAAGACCTGCCTAATGCTGTGCTTGCCAGCATGGGAAGACTTTCAGGTTGTTATTCGTCTTTTACTTGCTGTTTGATTTTTTTTATATGTCTTTTAATATAGATTTATCTTGGCAGCTGGAAGTTGGGTCATTGGTTTGGCATTCTGAGGGAGTTGCCATCTTGGTATTTTGCAACCAGAGCCTGTGGAGTACCGACGAGAGTGTGGAGCTGGTCGATGACGTACTTTAAGTTGGGCAGTGCTTGTTTTGGGCTCCTCAGTTCAGCAGGGAATACCTGCAGCCTGCCTGACCACAAAGTTTCTGAAAAGAGTTTAGGCGAGAAATACGTAATGCAGCAACAGAATATTCATCCTTATGTGATCAGCGCTGCCTGGTTTGACAGTTCGGTCTGTGCTGGACACTGTGTTGGTTGCAGTCATTCTCACATTACAGCCAAACAGTACACCGAAACATGTTTCTGGAAACATTTTAGGTGACAAAAAAGCAAGGCAGTGTCAAAATCCTGATTTATATTCAACATTGTTTAGTTTGACAATTTGTTCTGAGCTGCATGAGCCATCATCAGTAGACAGACTCAGTGAGAATGGCCTGTCAATAACACAGTAGCCTAAAGCATACCCTGCTGACTATTTTACTCTAAATTTGACATGTAATAATGTAGAAAATGAGCATCATGCTCTATTGAAGAAGACTTGAAACTAGCAAGTCAGACCATAAATTCATTAGGAAACTGTTTACTGTGGCGACAAATTAAATGGGAAGTAGGGTCATTTTGCCCTTAGAGAACATACAATCTTCTTGCAACCAGTGTAGCCCTCTGTCCCCCTGCTGGCCATTAGGAAGAATACAGCTTCAACACTGGCTCCAGTTTTCAGACCCGGAAGCTGTGTTCGCTATTCAGTATACAGCCTATTTTTTTTTTTAACATATTTATTTTGGCATTTCTATGCAGGAAAAATCTGCACAGAAATCTTATAAATAATCTGTTGATAAAATATTATTAACTCAAATGTAGGAATCTCCCCATTTTTGAATATTTAAAAACAAACTGTCTGTCCTCTTGAGACATTTTATTAGCAAGAAATTAACAACAAGAATTGAATTTTAAGTAATACCTTCTCTCATACTTTTATAAGACACGCTGTCCTTTTTTAAATTATGTTCATCAGTTACATAATTTGTGTTCTCATTTGTCTTGTAATGAACTGCCATCATGTTCTACAGATGGCTGTCTGAAAATCTTAATCATAATTTCGTTACATCTCATTAAACAGACACTGGCACCGTACAGGACGGTGTTCAGATATATACACCAAGGAATAAACGGCAGTCGTCTGGATGCCGACTGTGTGCCCTCTGTTGGCGCATGGAGCCTTTAAAAATGCCAGCTGGATATAAAAAACTATATTAAAAGAGGTATAAAACATTGAACAGCGACGAATAATGACCTCACTGGCTTTCCATATGCAAGTCACACCATCGATTGATGGTTATGTTGTTGAAATTGTCTTATTTTTCACTCTTGAAATGCACACTCACCCACTTGCGTAAGACAGTTACTGTGTAGGCATAAAATACCTGGCACCTAATTTCATCTTTGATGCATGTAACAATAAAATCAGAGCAGAAATAAGTTGACATTCACTCCTAACTCCTAATAATGAGGCAGGGAGCAGCAGGTGCAGCTCGACGAGGAATGAATCAAAGAAGATCGAGGAGATGACTGGCAGTATCAAGGGTGATTTTCTGCTGAGAAGGTGTACATACCGCACGCACACTACATTTTAAAGATTAAAGCTGATAGCTGCACAATGAAATGAGGCTTGCTTCAGTGTAAAAGATATAAATGAACACTGACTGTGGACACACTCAGTCTCCAGTTCATTATAATTTGTTCCATGCATGCAACAAAGTAATTATTGCACTTTATCTATTCATGAAAAGAACATGATTCAGCTGTTAACACATAAATTAGAAAGATGATGTTCTGGTAATTTTCTATGTGGCATTTTACATGATTGTCTGAGCTGCTGCTTTGTGCTGTTATATTATTAGACACGTTTCTTATAACATGCCGCTCATGTTGGATAAATTGTTAAATATAAAGATAGCACATAAACTGTTAGACGTCTGTGGAAAGTGTGTTGAAACACTGACAGCTCAGTGCGTTGTATCTGAAAAGCAAACTACTTTGTGTTCCTTTGGGCTGCCAAATACAAAATAAGAGGATCCACCGACGCCAACCATTACTGCATTAAATTAGTTACATAATATATCACCAAATATCCAACCAGCATCCAGGCGCCTCTGTTGGCAACACCACACACGCCACATAAAAACTTCTTGGGCCGCGTCCATGGAAGTAAACGGGAAACAAACGCTGCTGTTGGTGGAGACAGTGAAGTGGGGATTAAAGCGCGAACAACGGTCAAGTACTTCAAACAGCAGACCGCATCTCAAACCGAACCATATGCTCTCTCTTAAGTCAGCCCAGGAATTATGTTTGTGTTGGATGATTCAGCAGCACACAATTTATGTCCGGTGCCAACACGTGGTGCCAGCGCAGGAAGTATCATTATGCAGTGGGGTGGAAATTGAGGGCATGGAGGTCGGGGCGGTGGCAGGTTGAGTGGACTGTCCAACTGTCATGCTGGAGGATGGAGTTTATGTCCCGTCAAAAACGGATAGATCATCTCTGCTGATGTGTGTGGGTGATAGATTTCAGTGTCTAATTATCAGCATCATGCAATAGATTGTGTGTGTGTGTGTGTGTGTGTGTGTGTGTGTGTGTGTGTGTGTGTAAGTGACAAGTAGGGCTAAGGCTACTATTCACACCCTGCTGCACCCATCAATCTAATATTTTTGTGCACATTCATGACTGTATGCTAAAGGATCTCCTTGAAAAACCTAGTTTGTTGCCTGCTCTCTTTTATACCGAATCCTGACTCCTCAGGAGCTGCTGGGGGCCGCAAGTGAACAACAGCTGTTAGTCTAAAAACGAGGCTTACCTAGTGTGTTACAGGCTTTTGTCATGGCTTGACATGACATGACAAAACTGACATCCCTAGAAAAGTTTAATTTCATCTTAAACTGGAGCATCTGCAGATTGATTCCATTACATGATAAGTTATGATCCACAACAAGATGAATAAATCCTTATTTTTGTTAGACTCACTGCAGTTGTCATTATGCTATTGGAGCATTCGATCTCTGCTAGTTAAAAAATGAGAGATGCAGATATCTTTACTAAATCACCTAAATCCTACCTAAATCTAAACTGATTTTTAATGAAATATGGTTTTATTATAAACATGGAAAAGTGAACTTGTTGGAAATAAATTCAGTTACTGGGGGCAGATATAAAAAATTCTAGACCAAAATATTAAACTTGTGAAGACTCCGACTCTGTATCTGTCATATTGGTGGAAAGCCACTTGGTTGCTTATAGTGTTCTTTTAAAAATGCAAAAAATAATCTAAATGAATAACATAATGTTCTAAATAAACAAAGTTTAATCTGAAAATTTTTAATTGTCCTGCTTATGAAGCCGCTCTTAAAATACAGTTACACTGTTCTATGCATCTTAAAGACAGCTAAGACTGTACTAGACAAAAAGTGTTAGAAACTTTGAATGGGTCTATATAAGAAAATATTCACTATGCTGTAAAAATATTCAAGACTTAATTCAAAACTTTGCAAATCTCTGCTGGTTGCATGCAGCAATGCAGTAGGTGCTTCACCAACTTTTGCCTGCCAGAGATCTCCACTCTACTGAGTGTATACTTCTGTTTTTCTGTCCAATTTGTCAGTTTAGTGCTATTCTATCATTGTATGTATGTTTTAATCACGATTTGTCAAGGGACTGCAGACAAATGTTCGCTTTAAGATAACTCTGATATAAAACATTTATTCTTGTTTTGCATCTTATTTATATTGCACCTTTATTTAGCTTTTA
This sequence comes from Lutjanus erythropterus, assembly GCF_056507025.1. Lineage (NCBI taxonomy): Eukaryota > Metazoa > Chordata > Actinopteri > Lutjaniformes > Lutjanidae > Lutjanus > Lutjanus erythropterus. The sequence goes on along the minus strand of NC_139319.1, from coordinate 12,094,345 downwards.
GTTGCTTTCCTGTTTGCTCCATTTACTAAAGGAAAAGGTTGACAAAATGTGTTTAATTGCTTTAATGAGAACATTTATACCAATCTTAAATCTTTAGGCTAAGCATGAAACTACCACTAGCAACCGGCTAACTTAGCTTAGCATAAAGACTGCCCACCTGTTCTCAGTGTTCTCATCCAGATCTCAAAAAGAAAGCAAACGTTTCTCAAAATGTTATTACATTCCCTTAACCATACTGTAGAGTAGCTGGCATGGGTTGATATGTTAATGTTGCACAAATTAACAAGCAAAACAAACAATAACAAGATAAAAACAACAACACTGGCAATGAACATTCAAACATGTTGTCCTTCCAATAGCAGCCTTCTGTCCAGTTCGGTGAGTTCTGTCTCAGAGCACCACATTTATTCTTACAGGTCGATGCTAAATCATGGCTACACCAGTGATTTAGATCAGTACAGGTCAGGTACTGGACTGAAGCACCAGTCCTCACGCGTACATGATGTAACTGTAAAGTCGGAGTTCAGAGCACACTAGCTCATTGTGCAAAACTTACTGCAGCTTTCCATCAGTGAGAAGGCATTATCCTGAGGCACAGCGGTATTTATCCCTCCCCTGTGCCTCTTTTATTTTATTTGTCTCTCCTCTTGTGCACTAAAGCAGAGGAGAAGTTATTGCCGGGTGTATTGCAGTTCTTTCTCTTTTTTTTTCAGATGTAAATAGTATAATTACCGGGCTTGTTCAGTTTGTGCACTCATGTAAAAGACTCAAACAGACTATTGCTTCACTGACAGTTTGACAGTTTAGTGTTAATTATTCGTGCATATAAACATAGAAACAATAATGAACACAAGGGCACATTCTTCATTTGTTGTATTCTAATATTAGTTGTGGTTATTGTGTGAATAATTGCATTTTCCTGCTCCAACAAACTTCATAATCTCCTTTAAACTGCAATTACAGACTTACAGTGTGTGGCTATGAATATGACTCTAATTATAAGCTCTATAAAGTAATTTGATAAATTGACTAATGAACTACATAGATGATTGCAGCTGACTGCTCTGTTTCTGCAGAATTTTTTGCAGTGTATGCTCGCTTACACTCACCATGCATGTTCTACTGTGTGCAGGCGTGAAGCTCATGGCTCACTGCAGAAGGGAGCGAGCTCCTGCAGTGGGCCCTTATGTAGCCTATAGGCTGTGTGGAGATGCAAGACAGAGTCATGATTACAAAGACGGAGAGAAGTGTGGATTATGTGTGAATTTATTATTAAACAAAGACCTGTTGATGTCTAAGCAGCACAACAGCTGAACCATGGATTTTACAAATAATTTGCTCAAACAACAGATAAAGTGTGAAAGACAAACAACTAGGGATGCACCAATCGACCGGCCAGAGACCAGAACTGGTCAGTTTTCTTCATGACCGGCCCTGACCAGTGACCAGCTGCTCCTTATGCTTTAGTGCAACTTTTTTCCCACTTAGCCAACTAGGGGTGGGAATCTTTGGGCACCTGCCGATTCGATTCCGATTATGATTCAGGGGCTATGATTCGATTATAAAATGATTATTGATGCATCTTTAATTTATGTATATTGATGCACTTTTTCACAACACACATTTCGTTTTGTCTCACTGAATAAGCATTCATGACTTGCAATTTTTAAAAACAGTGCATTTACATGGCTTCTCATGTTTGTTGTGTTACCAAAGTATTTTACTTTAGCACGACACAGCTTACATGTAACGTGGCTCTTGTCCAGTTCGCTTCCGCCGTCGACGTTGTAGAAGCCAAAGTGTTTCCACACGTCTGCTTTTAAATTAGAAGGAGCTGTTCGGATCTGACGGCGAGGTGGCTGGCGGTCAGCCATGTTTGTTTTCCTCTGTGTGCGTGTCGGCGTGTCCGCTCCAGGTGCGCATCCCAAAGTGTCCAGGAGATGACGCGTACCGCGCTTCTTAGTTCAGCATTATTTAGAACCTTCTGTATTACTTGAATTAACAGATTTAAATAATCGAAATGAGTACGTTTGTGAATCGATTCAGATTCGTCCATGTCCGAATCACGATGCATCTAAGAATCGGAAATTTTCCCCACCCCTATAGCCAACACAGATAGACACACTTTTATAATTACAAAAAACAGCAAGGGAAACCTTGCTATGCTACCTTGAAATCTAGCAGACAGACTGCAGCTTTTAAAAGTCCCAGCAAAGTCAAATCGACTGGCAAGAGCTCCTAATAAAGGGGCACTAGGGGGTGGAATCGGTGATGAGACAAACATGTCATAAGGCCCCATTGGTACTATTTGCTGCATGAGACAGCTCTGCTCTGCAGACACAGATGAGCTCTGAGTAGCGTTGGGTACTCAAATGCACCTTTACGACCAACCACAACATATCACAACACAGATTTTGGTGCCTCATTTGGTGCCACGCCTCAGAAACAAATGAAATAGTTTGTCTCTGGTGTGGACGTTACAGATGTCACCAAATGTGCCAACTTAACATTATGGTAACACTCTTTCTACATGACTCTGGCAGCAGGCAGCCTTCTGTTAGCTAATGGCTACTGCAAACACAAATGAATGCCAAGCTAAACAGTCTAAAACGTGGCTGTATTTCATTGACAAGAATTCCAACACCAGGCAGGTCCATCAAATGTTTAAAAACAATTGTCTAAAGGGACGCATTGCAGGGACAAACCTGTAAGCAGAAAATGATACCCAACCATAGTTTTGAGTCTGACTTTTTATGTCTGAACACACACACACACAAACAAACAAACTTCATTCCAGATATTCAACTAAACAACAAAAATGCTTAGTCAGGCAGATTGGGCCCAAGGTGGGTAGCTGGGGGAGAGCTGTGGGCCCCGGGGTGACTGCGTCCTCTGTCCCCTCACTCACTCCGCTACAGACTGTGTGGAATATTTAAAAGCCTTTGGTCCGTGCTGTCTGCTGGTCTGCTGTGTGCTGCTGTCTGCCTGCGTGATAGGAGGGGTCTGTTGCTTTTTGCTCACCAGCCGGACACTTCAGATGTGACCGGCTCAGGTCTGTTTATGTACTGCAGCAGGATATAATTTACTTCCCCGCGAGCCGTGCACACACCTCTGCATAGACAAGGTAAAGTGTACGAAATCAGATTATACTGCCAACTGTTTAAATAAAAACTGTTGATATAGTGTCTTTGTATAATTTCAGCACACAATACGTCATTGGTCTTTTAAAACCTACACCATAAAGTTTATTGATCTGCATTTAAATATGATGATAAATTCATATTTGTGAACAGTGATATGATGTATTTAAGTGCAGCTTATTGCACAACAGTACTGAACAAAGTTAATATCTCTTATGTATTAACGGACGCAATCCATCATCAGCTTTAGCAGAGAAACATCTGCCATACTTCCAGTACTTGCCCTGATTGCCATCGTCTGCTGTCCATCACACACACACACACACACACACACACACACACACACACACACACACACACACACACACACACACACACACACACACACACCTAACAGCAACCATTACATAATGTGTTAGGTAACAAGCACTGCCAGGCTTTTTTTTTCTTTAAAGGTCTCTGCCAATTTAACCAAATCACTCAGTGGCTGTTATCTTAATTTGACTTACTAAAATGAATGTCTGTTTTGTACAAAAAAAACCCACAGTGTCCACTTATCTAAACTTCACCCCTTACAAATTACACAGTCTGAAGTAATCTGCGACAGTCTGGCTCTGAGGCTGTGCCAGATGCGATGAGCCAGGTGGATACACAGCCTTCCATTCATTTTCTATGAGGAGCGGCGAATCACTCAAGCAGAGCATGATGGGATTTTCACTGGTACAACTGGGTGGGGCAGGAGGAAAGGTTTAATTCAATAAACGGTGACCCCTGGGCAAATTGTGGCATTCTGACCAATTACACCTGAGATCTGACACACAGCACTGGTTGTAGATCCATTGTGTGTTGCCATGCAGAAGGAAGCCATCTGATAATGATTATCCAGATGTGTTCCATCATTTTAGAGTTGCGAATCAGGTCAGTGTGCTTTATTAACTCATGAGCACTAAACCTGCCCCATATATGTTGGGAATTTCAATAAGCAGATCAGAGCTGTGTGAAATGGAAACCTCCCAGATACACAACAAACACGTTTTTTTATGGACACGTGGACATTTCCAATTTGAGTTTTCCTTGAAATTTGGTTGCTGACCTAAAGCTGCTGCACTCATCACATTTTTATACACTCGTTCTGAATTTGATGCCTGCAACATGTTGCAAAAAAGTTGTGACAGGGGCCTGTTTACCGCTATGTTGAGTAATCTTTTAATAATTTTTTGCAAAGTGAAATTCTTTACCATTTTTGCTTGATATACGACTTCAGTTGCTCAACAGTCTGGGGTCTCTGTTGTCATATTTTTAGCTTCATAATGCACACACATTTACAATGGGGGACAGGTCTGGGCTGCAGGCAGTCCACTCTAGCGCTACACAAAGCCACAGTGTTGTAACACATGCAGACTTTGTATTGTCTTTGGTGTCTTGGCTGTTGACTTTGGTATTGTCTTGCTGAAGTAAGCAGGGATGTCCCTGAGAAAGATGTTGTCTCCATGGCAGCATATGTTGCTCCAAAACCCATAGATGCCTTTTAGCATCAGTGGGACCTTTACAGATTTGACAGTTACCCATGATACCATGGGCACTAACACACCAACATACAATCACAGATGCTGGCTTTTGAAGTTTGCACTGGTTAACAGTCTGGATGGTTCTTTGCTTCTTTAGTCCAGAGGACACAATGTCCATGATGTCCAAAAACAATCTGAAACATGGACTCGTCAGACCACAGCACACTTTTCCACTTTGCATCTCAGGCTGAGAGAAGTCGGCAGCCTTTCTGGATGTTGATAATTCATGGTTTTCTCTTTGCATGGTGGAGACTTTTTTTGCATTTGCAGATGCAGTGACAAACTGTGATTACCAACAACACTTATCTTATGTCAGTTTTCATTGCAGTGCTGCCTGAAGGGTCAAAGGTCAAAGGTCACAGAATTCAGAATGAGTGTATATTTACAAAAAAACAATAATATTTATTAGTTTGAGCATTAAATATCTTGTTTTTGTACTGTATTCCTAATATAGATCAAGAAGGATTTGCAAATTGATTGTTTCTGTTTTCATTTTCATTTTCCACAGCTACTTTGGAAACTTATGGAATTTGTATCTATTGTTGTATTTTGTTTCCTGATAGTTTCATTTTTTTATTTTGTATATTTTTATATTGTTTAATCGATGGAATGGCATGATTCTCAGTTTTGTGATACTTTTTGATGTGGATTTTAGCATTTACACTTGTTGTATTTGTCTGTGTATGTGTCATAGTCATGTGTCAGGTTATATAAATGAACCAAAACATGTCCGTGTAAATGACATAAATCCAGTTGACCAATAAGGAGAATGTTTTCTGATTAATTTTGTGTGCACGTTTCAGTGCAGCCAGTCAAATCTTATCTGAAAATACCCAAAACATGTGATGCCCTACTAAAGGTTTTCACAGTTTGGGGCGAAGGCCATAGTTCAGATGCAGCTAATCAAATTTTGATTTTAAGTACTAACAGGTAAGCTCATCAGAGCATCCCATAGGTGTAAAATGCAAATGTCAGGTGTGAATGTGTCCTGGATGTCCCCTGCGGTGTTTGATGCAACACAGGCACACACAAAACCCAGTATTTATCTGGAGCAGTGATGGAGAAAAAAGCAAAAGTCCAGAAGTCTGTGGTGTTTGCTGCTCTTTCCTAATCCGGATTTGACTCTTCCTCTCTCTCCACCAAAAGTGTTTTCTGACCATGTAGAATTACAGTAACTAACACACCAAACGCTCTGAAGTCTTCAGAGGATTTCACCAGAACATGTCATAACAGCAAATTAATTTGGAGGCAAGGACACAAAACACGGATCGTAACACTCAAGCAGCCAAGAGTGGGAGGCTGGCTCGGTGATGAACCAAATTCACTCTCGTCTTGTCAAATTCACTTATGGTGTTAGACTGAATAATTGACTGTCAACAAGAATTAATAAGTCAAAGGAGCTGCAGCCTTCGCGTATCCGCGTGCTCCACGTGTATCTGACTCGTCCACACGAGAGATCATGGCATGCTGACAGGTAGTCATTATATCAATTATATGTTTTTGTCTGCGTGCATACCATGTTGTATGAGGTCATCGGATCATCTACTGCATGTGAGCCGGAGGGTCTGAGCACTAATGCCGCTGGTTGAATTCCAGCTGTCTAAACATGATGTCACGCGCTTATGCTCCGCTTTTAACACTCGGGCGCTTTCCCAAACTGACTCCAATCCACCAGCCCTTCACTATGTTACTGTTACTCTGTGTGAAGTCACACTGGAGGCTGGAGACTCTTCTTTATGATTTTATTTCTTCATTTTGCACAGACATTTTAAACAATTTCTCATTCCTTTACCCAACACATACATATAACCCACATGCAGCATCCTCTTAAATTGACATTAATTAATACCGATGGTCCATCGAAGCCACAGTTCATATACAACAATACTGGCCCGATGTGTACTTCGTAGGTACAAAGCAGCTTAAAGGATCAAGCCATCGTCCTACTGCAGATGTCTTTTTTTAACCACCTAGATAATGATAGTTAATCATAATTATAGCAATGTATAAATAAATCATGTATTAACAATTAATAAATCCAGATTAATAAACCCAAATCCTATCCCTAAATACACACACACATATGTATATATATTTGTCTATAAGGATAGCTGCCCCTCTATATTTTGTATGTTGCCAATAAGTTTGCCTCCTATCCTACTGAATTAAATTTTTCCCCCTCCCAACACTATACATGATTTTTTTCTGGGTGCATATGACAATAATTCTCTTCACCATTGCTGCATAGAAGGTGGATTCTTGGATTTCTAATTGATTAATATACATTTTTTTTGTTGCTGTCATTATTAAAAGTATTAGTTTCTTTTCATCATTTATCTCTTTAAGCACTTCTACATCCCCCAGTATCGAAATTCAGGGATCTGGTGTGATTGCTTTATGTAGTATTTCTAACATATATTTGTATATATGAAAGTGTCAGAATGTGAAGAAATGACAGTTTTAACATTAAGTCAAAGATGTCTTTGTTTTGTGTTGCAGATACAGTATATGTACTGAAATTAGCATTCTAACCAGATTGTCCTATCGGGGTGGGAATCTCCTGGTACGTCATGATTTGATTCCAGTTCCAATATAGAGGGCTAGGATGCCATGTATGAATCAATTCTTCCTCTCCTGTTGCTCCGGTTTCATTAAAATACAATATGAAACCTGAAAATGGTAATTAAATGGTCCGCAGCTTTTTTATTTGAAAAAGTTAATTGCATTAATTAATGGAAGGGATAACAGCGTACCGTGGGGTTTCAGTCAGGGCCTTCACTAACAAACTTGTTTGATAAACTGCTCTGTCAAGGTCAAGAATGAACTTTGAACTCAATCAATCAATTTAAAAAGACTGTTTTTTTTTTTTTTTATCACAGATGCCAACTGTTATGGTTGATGGTTCATTAGACTTAAATACATTTCCAGTTAAACAGAAATTAATACACTGTTTGTGCAAATTGTCTTACAGTATCCAAGGTGACTGATGTTTCTTGCTCTCACCTGCTTTTATACCTCAAAGGAGCTATACATCAGAAGGTCAGGGTGCTGCTACTGTGCATGTTGGCTCACGTGAAGGACTGTTACACTAAATGGAATGGGACCTTAATTCATATCTTGGTTGTGGGTATCTATGGCAACACCTGTGTTAACCTATAATGCAATTTTATATCAGTATGGCTACTGTGAAAAAGGTTTATTCCTACTGAAGATGCAAATCCTTGAAAACAGGACACAGAAGTATATCTAGTTTCATTTTGAGTTTAAGGGCTCAGTAATTTTCCAAAGCAGATGGGCACTGTACTTTTAAACAACCCCCACTCAGAAAGAAGTAAATAGCAGAATCCTTGGGGATTATTTTCATCTGCGGATAAATACACATTTGGTGTTTGCATGTGTGATCGACTCAAAATAAACTACGTTGACGGGCCAAGTTCCTCATAATGAGGGAACCTGTCACTCAGTGCAGCAGTGCAGCTCGCTGATGTGTTTTTAACAGTTTTTAGACAACGATGAAGCTCTTTGGCACAGAAGAATAATGTATGTCGGGATTTTTGTTACAAGGACAATGCTTGAAAGTATAAACCAATAGTTGATGTTGGCCTTTTAGTGGCATTTGATTACTGCTTTTGGATTCATCTCATTAAGTATATCAGAATAACTTAAATTCATGATTTCATCCACTGTTCAGCAGTAAATTTCAAATGGTACAGAAGCCTAAAACGTACATGAACTGATACTTCTTTAAAAAATGACATGAAAGAACAACATTATTCACTGCTGAGGCAAATTTGAATTTAAAATTGATCAATTTGAGTGATGAATTTTAACAAATTGTCCAAATATAAATAAATACTAAACAGAATCAACTTACATAACAAATTCACATGATAAATAAAATCGAACGCAGCTACAATAAATCAACACCACATAACAGTTACAGTTCTAATAACAGCAAAATAAATAAAAACCTCAGCTTCAAACTTTAGCAACTATTTCAGTAGACAGTTCAGGCATGTGGCATCAAAATGAGGCGCCGTCATCTGCTTTGTGATTGTGATTCAGTCTGGTACGTACTGGTTATATGGTGATGAATGAGGTGTGTTTTACAGGGAGTTAATAAGCCAATTGAGAAACTTGAGTTCAGAAGTGTACGGTTGTATTTCTCTGTTTAAAAAGGAAAATAGGTGCGATGATACTTAATGTCTTGACTCTTTGTGAGTTTATTTGTTCAGTGGATGTAGTAAACATATGCAGGGAATGTGACATAGTGAATTGGTCGCTTGCAAACATCTCCGAGCTAAGATTGGGGGTGGGATGAAGTTATCGTCAATTGCCGATGGATGAGCTGACGATGGTCGGCTGGAAAATCTTAGCATCGCCCTACATAACATATCGTGCTAAGCTAGTCTATGTTGCAAAACACAGGCTAATCTTTACATCTAATAGCTAATGTTAATGTTTACTTCAAAAAGTGGATGTCTTTTTCACATTTTGCATACCTAAATACAGGAAACAGGAAAAGATTTACAGCTTCCACTGGACACCAGACTTTCTCAACTGTTGGAGCACAGAGCAAAAATGGCTCAAATTCTGATAATAGAAGATTTATATTTGTGACGCTTACACCATTTTACAGTGGCTCCTTTTCCGGTGATTGTATATGGGGAAAATGTTTTCTTGGGCCAGTGTGTGTCATGCTGAAAGTTGAAGCTGCAATACCACCATGTGGCCACTACAACAGATCTGCTGCTTTAGGACTAAATAAGACAAACCATCCCTGCCAATGTGCAAAGCTGAGTGGATAAGGCGAGTGCGTTGTCACTGGATTGGATATTGAGCCGCAGATAGTCAAATACAGTTTAAAAGACAAATGCGGTCGCTCAGAGAAAACACACACAGGAACAGTCTCATTATCTTCCCTCCCTGCGCACCTGTTAGCAGCAGGGACAGCGTGTGCCAAACACAAAGTTTCATATTCATGTGTTGTGCGGGCTTCAAGGAGCATGACATATGCAGATGTTATCATTTGTGTGGCAGAGACAGAGTGAGTGGAATTGGTAATATGCTCATTAGAAAACGGGTGGCAGAAATCTCATTAGTTTTGACCATTTCATAATTAGACAAGGGATTTATTATTAATCTGGCCATTAAGCATGGAAGGCTCAGTCTTGTCCCGTGCCCCTTCCCACTCTCGGTCCCACCGCTCGTGTTCACATGGGCTTGATTGACATTGCCAGAGGTGTGAGTGTATGAAAATGAGACCTCAGCTGCTCGACCTTGGCATAAGCAGAATACTAAAAGGACAGGACGCATGCATGGAAATCCAACTTCCTTTACAATGTCACAGTGGGAGTTTTGCTCATAGGCACTATATGAAGTTTACCTGGAGGTTACCTGCCTGTTTCAGAGCGTAATTTCACTCACCGTCGTCATATTTTTAACACGCACGCAAGGACACATAAGCCCAGCAGCTTTTCACCACCCTGCCTCCTTAACTCTGTTTTAGGTCTTTACCCAGAAGCCTGTGCTGTTATCCAGTTACACCGCATTATGAATTAATCCTCCTCAGCTGTCTGACCCAGAATCTTCCCCTCGCTGTGCCAACGCGCGCGCTGCTTTCTGACCTCTGTCATTTGTTTTAGCAGTGACCCTCATTAGCCTAGAGCAGCCTTTCAAGTGCAGGACTGGAAAAAAAAACTCTCACTCTCATGTTTTTTTCCCATCAACTGAAACTGTGCCGCATCCCTGGGTCAGGAAAATGTTCTCATGTAAGCAGATGTACACTCAACAAAAATATAATTGCAACACTTTTGCTCCATTTTGCATGAGTCAAAATTAAAGATTTAACACAACTTTGTTAAAAATCTGTGCTACTCAGCACTTCTCCTTTGCCAAGATAGTGCATCCGCCTGACAGGTGTGGTGTACAGAGTTGCTGATTAAACAGCAGGATTATTGCAGGTGGTCATAATAATAGGCCACAATAAGCAGTTTCAAAAAAAAGTTTATCAGGCACTGAAATATGACTATTAAATATGACCTGTTGCCATAACCGTAACCAATTACTCCTCATGCCTAAATTTAACAAACTCAACCAATGAAGGCAACAAGTACCAGCTAATAACTAGCTAATACTAAGTATTTTTTAAAAAGGCATTTCAACACAGTTTCAGAAACAATCTTAGTCCATATTAGGACACCAAAAAACACATATCACACTGCATGCCCATGCTGGTGAAAACAAGCAGATTGTAACAATGAGACAGTGAAATATGACTGCTGTTCACAGGATCCTTTTATTAAAACATTTTTAAGAGCATGTATTCTTGTCTTTCTTTTCCTTCATTAGACTTTCACTGTCCTTCAACATTAGATAATAAAGTATTTATTCTGTCGATGTACAAACTCAAATTGTCCACAGTATCATAATACATACTTTGAGTTCATATTTGCCAGTGATGCTTATAGCTGACATACACATGTGCTCCTTTAGTTCAGCTATTCTTTAATCTTTTTTTGAATTATTATTTGCTTTACAGCAGAACAGAAACACCATAATTTAGCTAGTGCAGCTGATGCTAAATAATTCATCCGCAATAACAGCACGCCAACCAAAGCTATCATATACGTCCATGAAATAGAATTTGGAGTCAGTTGTTTTATTGCGTTGTGCAGTCAGTTGTGTCAAAGCGTTGTTCACTATGGGCTCTGCACTTTGTGTTTTGATGTCATCTAGATACAGGAAGATGATGTTGGCCTTACAAACCAGTTGGATGAGGACTGAAACAACTTGCTGGTTATAATAAAAATGCATTAGCGGTTTTCCATAGTCACACAGTGAGACAGTGTCCATCCATGGGTACTCATTTTTGTTGTTGCTCCTTCCACATGCGAGCTAGGGATGTTCCTGGCAACTAATTTCCCTAAATGCAAAATTTAATTTACACTAGTCAACTAGTCTAACAGTAAGAAAAGTTCAAATTGAGCAAAATTTATTAATTGATAATGTTGCACACTGAAAAAATACTGTGTATTAAGAGCCATTTGAAGCTATTAATAATAGTCTACAATCGCCACATTGTACTTTAAATGCTGCTGAAATGTGCGTCACTGCGCTGTGCGATCCAAGCATTAAACATTAACCTACAAACATGACAACAACTCACTAAATGCTTCACCTTTTCAGACCGAAGAGGATCACGGTGTCGGTGGGTAAACGAGCTGACGCTAGCTGCCAGCCTGCCACACAGCGTGGCTAACATTAGCAGTTAGCAGCAGCTCTGCTTGCAGGTTAATGTTCGTGTCTGTGCTGAACGTGATCATGTGTTGCTCCAGTCGAGTGATTATATACCAGTTTATTCTGTCACAGTCTACATTCAATGTTATTTCCATTTTCTAGATTAAAATGTGCTGGCTTTATGAGCTGTCATCTGTCCGACTTTGCTGATATAAGCATCTGGGGTTGCCTGGGTGACCGGGGCATACACGCCAATGGCGTACAGCAAGATCTGTTGAGGCTGCAGCCCCGACTAGTGGTTGCATGACTGAAATATTGATAAGTAATTTAAACGACTAGTATTTCTGGTGCCGGCTAGCGAGGGTGGCGATGTATAATCGCGCACTCGACTAATCACGCACATCCCTGATGCGAACGTAGTCTTTTGTTTGAGATTGATACATAGAGGAAGGAACAGAGAAAAACTTTTGAATGGCATGACCAAACAGCCACTGATGTAAACAAATGAGGTACAAGTGTGAGATAACGGTACACACTCTGATGATACAAGACAAAAAAAATGTAGAATAATCATGCTGTTTAATCAGCATCTACATTCACCACACCTGCCTGGTGAGTGGATTATCTTGGCAAAGTCCACACTAACACAGATTTCAACAAATTCTTGAACAAAATCTGAGAGAAATAGACCTTTTGTGTGCTCAGAGAAGTCTTTGACTTCAACTCATGAAAAATGGGAGCAAAAACAAAAGTGTTTATTTTTTTGTTGAGTATACTTCCACTCTCCCATTGTTTGGTTTTCTCTGCACCTTCTGAATAAATCTTTGTTTTGTATCCTTCAGCTTTGCTTACTCTCTCTTTCAATCAGTTAGCCAGGCAGTTTTTCTTCTGTAGAACGTTTCTACACACACAAATGCACACACTTTTCTTTGCCACTGCTCATGCCAGCATTTACCCTTTAACCGTTCGGTCGATAGACAGCTTCAAGAAAAATCCTGTGTCCTTTGACCTCTCACCGTAAAGTTTGCCGCTGCTTTGGTTACAGCTCGTCTCAGCCCAAGCGATTCCTGTTACATTTGTTAAATTCAGGCCACCAGACTTGATGCTGTGGAGATTTAGAAGCACTAACCTCCATGCTTTGTTTGCTGTAGATTCCAAAGTAACTCTCACAGCCAGAGAATGAAATGTTAATATGGTGCATGGTACTTTTATTTATTTATCTTCACTGATCAGCTAGAAAATGACAAGCTTTGACCACATGCACACTTAAAAGATTTATCTGTACATCAGAACCGTACAGAAGAAATTCAGTGTGTTTTCTTCATCTACTCTCTCAGTGTGTCTTTCTGTGTTTCTCTGATGTATGGAGAGCATTGATTACGGGTTTCTTCAAGGTCACATTGTTTTTAGCCATGTTTACCAAAGCAAATGTAGAAGCCTCCGCCTGATTGGCTGCAAGTAATCAGCTGCGTCATCACCACGTTCATACAATGAAGCCCCCTCATTGAAAATGTATTAAAAATTATGTACGTGTGACTGGACAAAATAGATCAGGGAGTCTGTGCCTTTACCATGAATGAATCTCTGTTCTGTTCTGTTGTGCTTAATAATCTTGGAGGACACGTTGGTCACTTGCAGAATAAATTTGCTTCCCTATTTTGTGCCAGCATGTAACCTTTACACACTATTTTTAAAGGTGTGAGTACAGTCTTTTATTTTGACAGGCAGGAATTTGCGCTAATTAACTTTTTTTTTTATTCATGGAGTATGAGGCATTTAGAGCTCTTTATTTTCAGTTCCAGGAAAAATCCAGGAACGCTTTCAACCCTTTCATCTCAAATCCGTAGAGGAAGGGGGGGGTGCAGTGGTGTGTTTTTCTGTCTGCCACAATGTCTTTTATGATATCACAACTGGGGGGTGGGGAGCTTTAATTCAACACAATGTGGCTGCAAAAACTGGTGAAAATGATTAAAACATCAGTAATACAAAACTCTGAAAGCTGTTTTTTTTTTTTATTTGCAGGGTAACACTTTATTTACTAATAATCAGCATGACATTTTTTTCCTTCATCTGTTTCCTTTCCACATCCATTTTATTTCCTGAAGCGTTCTCATCAGAACACACTGTTGTTTACTGTAAAAACAGCAACGACTAGCTTGTTCTTACAGCAGGAAGACTGCAATGAGTTTGATCTGTTTTTTTTGTTCACAGAAAACTGCAGACTCTGAAAAGATTCGGGTATATTTTGTGAAAATTGCTTTTTTTTTAATGTACCTTACTCATTAAACAGAAGCTCATCTCAATCATCAGCTTTGTCATCACTGTGCCTGTTTTTCAAGTGTTCTGTTTTTGTTTGAGTGTCATGTTTTCGATGGATATGGAGGGACTTGAAATTACATATTGTGTTCAAGTAGTGAAAAGCATTACAATGGTTTATGTCAGAGGCTTCCTGCACTGAACTCTGCACCGAGTGTTTTCAACACCGAACTGTGCTGCTGCTTTCCTATAAATACATAAACTGTTGAGGCCTCCCTTGTTGTTTTTCCTCGTTATGAACATCCCTTCAGACCAGTGCAGATTTACATCCATCTGTGTGCATTTTCAGTTTTTTTTTTTTTCGGTGAGGTGAAAAAGTTGGCAGATGGTCAGAAGAGATAGGAAAGATGTAATAAAGGCTGACAGAGACGAATCTTGGTGCCCGCTTCTTTTTCTTCAACTGTAAACAAAATTCATGCTGCCACTCACTGTAACATGGCTCCACTCCACCAGACAGTCCAAAAACATAAAGCACAAATAGACAGAAGTGTCAGGCTTGTCAGGGGGGGAACGTGACCACAACATCCTTTGGTTTAATGCAGACGAGGGCCCTTGTTGCTTGTCACCCGCCTTTCTATCTAGATCTGTTATGGTATGTATGTTTTCTTGCTATATATAAATAATCATAGGATCTTTAAGGAGTAGAACTATGTAGAAATAATGAAGGGGAGCCAGTGGCAGACTGAGTGACGGCGAGGAAAAATTTACCTGTTAGTTGTCAATCAGGCAGTAAATGTGCAGTACAGGTTACAGTGTTGCCAGTTAACCCTGAGAATCCTCACTTAACAGAAGAAAAAAAAAGATGTTTTCATTTGAAAAAAAACAGTTTCACAAGTCATACCAAATATGTGGCATGTATAGCTTTTCAGGCCAAGTTTGATTCAACGCATTTATCTAAAACATCAGACGAAACAATAAGTAGCACTGAATCTGCTGTAAATAGCCACGATGGAACAAATCTCGAGGCCAAAACGCACTAAAGGCGTCTGACGCTCGCGTTTTGAATTGCACCCATTGTTCTAAATGGCAGAACGCGCACTGAAAGCATCTTGACGTGCGTCAAACTGACTTGATGCTCGCACTCTGAACTTATTTCAGATTTTGGAGCGTGGGCTTTTTTATCTGCAGCTGCAGTCCGTGTTTGGGGAGAGTTAAATGGAATAAAACAGGCATGGAGCGAGTTTTCCACCTGAAACCAGATTTTTAAAAAATCTATCCGCAGCAGAGAGCGAGAGAGAGAGAGCATGTGAATATGCGCCGACTTGATACAAAAATTTTTTATGATCATGAAACATAATTTTACTGTGCACTTCAGTGGTATGTGATTTTTTTGCTCCAAGTTCCATTTGTGTACTTTTAAATACTTTATTACTCCCCGTCGATTAATCATAACTACGAAGAACTAGAGAGAGACAGCAGAGAGGAGGGAGGGAGGGGGATCATGTGTGAAGTGCCAACTGATATAAAACTTTTTTGATGATAAATCCTGATGATACTGAATAGTTACCTGACTAAAATATCTGTCTGAAACAGACAGACGCTCGTCTCCTCCATGAAACGTCACTTCATTATTCTGAAGCCAATAGACGTCAGTAGATGCACGTCAGATGAAGCCTGCAGTGCGTTTTGGCCTTCAGTCTGCCCAAAAGAAGAGAAGGTAACTTGAGGTCAGTTTTGTAATGAATACGATCTACAACATTTCTGTCTGTTTGCTTCCTGAGTCAACATCCAGATTCTGACAACGATAGATCCTTCACTGGATAACACTGGGCTTTCAAAATAAAAGAGCAATGTCCCACACTTTACTGTGTTATAAGAACAAATGTCAGTAATGTTGCAGAAGGTCGTGTTTTCGGTAACTTACACGAGAAAAATCACCAAATTTATGCGCGGAAAAGTCGCAACACGGTCAGTCATCCAAAGCATCCATCAGAGGTAGCAAGAGCCAAACAGGTCCTGCTGTTTTCTGTTGGTGATTTTTTTGATGTGATTCAGAAGAAAAAACTCAGTCTTTGTTGTTGTAGGTAGTGTTTCTGGCAACTTATATGAGAAAAATCACTTAATATAAATGCGGAAAAGTTGCAATGCGGTCATTCCTCCCTCGTGACTCTACGTTGTGCTTCCCCCCCAGACAACAGCATCTACCTCAGGCAGATCACTGATCTCAACGTTATGATGAAGATATCCGTTTCCGATTACAATGACAACTTAAAGTATCTGGGGATGATTCTAACTGAAATATAGAACGGGCACTCTGGGGCATTATGGGGTGTAGAGGGTTGAACGCAGCAGCTTCCCAAGACCTAGAAAAGTGTCGTCTGTTATTACCCAACTGCTGGAAAAGTGAAGGGGGTTAGCCTGAAGTAAGCTGAGCAGAAACGTCAGCTCCGATGTGATCGTATCTCTTTCAGAAGCCGTTTAATCCAGCCTTGAAGTCCAGTGTCTTTCTGGACACGTCCATAACGATAAATCCAACCCTGAATGTCTTCTGTGGCTATTTATCCATTTGTCCACAGTGGCCGTTATTATTAGCAGGCTGTTAGCTCTCCACTGGAAATCCATTTATGCCATGGGTTGAGTCTGTCGACCAATCAGGAATAACATGAGACTGAACTTACAAATCATGACAGTAATGAGCTCAACCCTGCGGTAAATGATGGCTGAAATGACATATTCAATTATAAATTAAAAAAAAAAAGGTAATCCTTGGTGGAGAGCAGATTTTTTTTATTTTCTTGAAGTTCTTGCCACCGACATCTGCATCCGTATGTTGATCCTTAAGTCACATCCAAAATACTTTGACAGTTTTGTCTCTGACTTTTCCAATTTTCTCAACCAATTTTCTTTCAGCTAGAAGACGTGCTTTTAGAGTTTGAAAAAAAAGGATTTAGGTGAACTATTTTTAAATATTTTCTAAAGACACTGTGACATGTGCATCTCCAAGAGATCATTATAGGAAGAGCTCATTTTCTTTGATTTATACACTCGAGGGCTCAGTGGAAGTGTGAATTAAGAACACCTAAATTAGACGAAGAGCCATCAATGGTTAAGCCTCCTCATCACTTGATTGAGTAAACATAATCTAGGTTAGCGTTCTGTGGACCATCCTCCTCCTACACACAACAGGCACATGCACACATATACGTATGCACACAATAGACCACACACACCCACTATCTGGAGCTGTCTGATGAGGATTAGCGATTGAAAGGCCGAGGCGTGGGAACCACTTCTTCTCCAGTGTTTTCATGCTGAAATCAGGTCTCCTGAGGGAAATGACATCAGTGCAGTTCAAAGAGTGATCGGTTTTTAAACAATGCATGTGCGGCTCAGGGATTTGCAGCAGGTCGTTCCCTGAGCTATCGCCGGCTGGAGGTGCACACAGGTCTTCACTGAGTGATACCAGACAAACTCAAGTGTTTCAAATGGCCCTGTCTGTCTGTCTGTCTGTTTGTGTGTGGGTGTGTGTACTAATCAATGACAAACTTGTATTACATCTGAGTGAATGAAAAAAATACCAATAAAGAGGCAGAGAAATTGTAAATGACCTGCAAATTACTTGTCAGACTCCTAGAAATTAACCTGGTTAATATATTTAAACCAGATTTACATCACTTCCTTACATAGTGAGCGAACTTGACCGGATGCAGGATGAGAAATTGTCCAGATACACTGTGAGTGACATTGGAGCACTTATGACGCTTGGGATTTCTCCCTCTGCCAACGTCTAAGTTAATTTATTTATTCATAACTAACATAGTTTTCTTAAGCCAGCCTTGTGTCTATGTAGTTGGAGGACAGTTTACTTTTTTGGAAGTCCAAACAGCTCCCAGTCCTTTTTAGAGGATATCTTTATGTAAAAAAAAAAAATGGTGATGTGGATCATAGTAGATGTCCCGCTTCTCAACCTTGTGAATTAGTCTGTACATTATCCCTCACATGTTTTACACACTTGCTTCACCTCCAATCTGTTTCCTTTGTTTAAAGTTGACACTGACATGGACAATGACAGTGTGTGACAGTGTGATGCAGGGTGAACGGGTCCCCCTCACCTTCTCACTGCACATTATCCAGCTTATTACATGGTTACTTACCACTAACTTAACACTAAATATTAATTTAAAAATAATTTTATGGTTTTAAAAATTATTTTCTTGATCCTCCAGAGTCTATGATCAGAACTGTGTCCATAGCGACGGTCTGTTCTTCACTGCATTGGTTTGCTGTGCAGAAATAACAGACCTTAGAATGCTGTAATTGACCAATCAGAATTAAGTATTTAACAAAAGCATGTATTAAAGTAAAAATAGAACCTGGGCACATGGTTTTTTAAAGAAGTGACATGTTTAGTTGATGTGTTAGCATGCTAACTATCGCTAAACACAAAACATACCACTACACCAAACATCTTAGCATGTTAATGTTAGCATTTAGCTCAAAGCACCGCTAGGCCCAACAGTGGTCTCACAGGATTGGTAGCGTGGATGTCTAGTATAATTTAAACAATTGCAGTCTTAACAGCTACAGGCTAATATGTGACATGTCCACATTCAAATGTCTAAAATCACTCGATCTGTATCATACATTTTGTTGAGTTGTGTACTTAATTTGTTGTGTGCACAATCCCAGATGTTTTCAACAATGTTCAAACCCAGAGAAATCCGTAGCTCATTTAAGGTAGCGTTGTGATTCCTACTTGCTGCTAGTGACTATAACTTCATGGAAAACACAGGATAGGTTGAATATGTTTGATATGTCAGAGAGTGAGGGAGGAAGCTGGCAAACATGACTTGAATAAAATTTAATGCACTGATGTACAACTCCCATGATCCCATGTTACTTCACAACATCATCAAACTACATCTTTTGTATGTAGTATTTATGTAGTTTTAATCTGAGTGACACCCCCTAGTGGCCGGGATTACTTATTGTGTGTATAGTTGTTAATAACTAATAACTTATATTCTGATTTAAAAATGTTTTTCCCTCTTCATCTGACCTCAATAACTTGGGAAAGTCTTCATTTGACTGTCTTAACAGTATATTATACTGTGACTGCTCGTCATATCACCTGCATGTTTCCTTGGTCAGTTCAATTTGACAACTTCACATCATCACTAATCTTCGGGCTGTTTTCCTAAATCTTTTTCTCCACACTTTCTTCATCCACTCCGCTAGATTTCCCCCACAGACTCTCCAATTTCCACCTGACCTTTTACCTGCGTTCTATCCACAGATAGAAGATCAGTTTAATCTCTTTCGGGTCAGTAGCCTACAGAAACAAGTCCTCCATATGTTTAGTTCACAAACACTACATCACAAACATCTAACCTAGGTTTGAGCAGAAACTTCTAGAAAAACAATATCTTGTTTTCTTCAAAGAAAAAATGTTGTGCACAGCATCTCAACCTGCAGTGGGGTTGCCAGGTTGGTCAATACTCCATCCTGCACATTGCTTGTGTGACTTATCACTTAAATACCACCAGCTAGTTAAGCGAGTCACGTCCTAGATCTATCTCAGTGCTGAATAGACAGAGAGAAGGAATTGATATTGATCTTTTCAAATGAGAGAGGATTTGTCAGCAAACAAGTATATTTCCCAAACTGTCTCGCTTTTCCTCAACGGCCTTGAAGCCTGCAGTCTAAGTGCGACTTCTAAGCAGCTGAGACAAAGTGACACAAATTAAACTTGGTCTCCTTCATCTTCTCGTAGTTGCTAAATCAACCTGCCATTCTCAAATCAAATCTTCTGCTTTGAAACACTAGAAAACATTTATGTGTTTGCAGTTCCCTCCTCAGCACCACCTGCTTCTGTCTTTCTCCTGAGGATTTTCTGACCTAGTTTGAGAAGAAGGTGTCAAGGCAGTTTTAACTGTCTAGTTGCTGGTATAATGACTCACTATCTCCTCCTTTAACCCCACAGGGTTTGACTTAACATGTCGTTCTGTAGCCATGATTTAAAAACTGAAAACCTTCTGCTAATTTCCCCCGGCGTGGTTTCTTTCTGTTCCCTCAGCCCTCTGCGCTCCTCAGATAGATGCCTGTGATGCTCCCACTGTTCCCTGCTTGGTGCCAAATGCACCGGTCCAACATGGCAAGCACAAGCTGTGAAACATCTTCCCACACAGTGTCAGGAAGTAATTAAAATAAAACAAAATTCTTCAAACACCTTTCTGGATGTATAACATCTTGTTAATTTGACAGATCTCCGCTTTTCTTATTTCTCTGGCTTATGTGACTAACTGCTACAGTTTGTACAGGTCTATTTTCAGGTCACTTTGGCTTTGATCCTTTTTGCTTCCAATACAAAGGAATAGAGATGTGTTCTAGTGACACCCTCATTAAAGGGACGGTTCACCCAAAAATCAAACAATGCACATTTTCCCTCATTACCTCTAGTGCTGTTTATCCATGTAGATTGTTTTGGTGTGAGATTCGCAGAGTTTTGAGAGATGTCAGCTGAAGAGATATTTGCTTAACGACAGTGTCTCTTTCCACAAATCGTGACCCAGATACTCAAGAAACTACGGTAGAGTCTGAATTTATCTCCTTCTTCTCATAGCTGCTAAATAAACCTGCCATTCTCACATAGGGCAGAGCACAGCATGTTGTTACAGGGGTAAGTTGTTACGTGGGTTATATCTCCAACACCAGAGGGCGCTGTCTAAAACTCGTTGCATGTGGAACTTATTGTTCTGAAGTAAATTTTCTCTTAAAATGCTATACATGACACTCTAATCTGAGATGAGAACATTTTTTTTAAATATTTTTCAACCATAAAAGTAAAAAAAATCTATGTATGTTCAATTACAGAGGAGAGAAAATGTGTATTTTGATACCTACACTTAAGTTATGTCCTAAAGTTAGCTTGTGGTATAGCTAGCAATAGCACACATGTCATTCTGGTGCAAGTTGTCTCAGTGCTTTGGGGGCAAACTGTCACATGTGACAAGTACACATAGAGCAACATCATCCAGCTGCAGCCCTGCAGAGGCTAACTTTACTAGCTGCTAAAGTTGGTGGTTTCAATGCAACATGTGGACAACAGTGCGCGTGTTGAATTATGTCACACTGTATTACTTATTAGTAGTAATTAAATTATTGAAATACACTGGAGGGTGCATAGTGAGAGTTCACCTAGAAAAAATATATAATTTTAAAATAGGTTTTTGTCAGAGCATGCAGTTTTGGAGATATCAGCTGTGGAGATACCTGCCTTCCCTTGAATACACTGGGACCAAATGGTGCTCAGCTGCTTGTGTTCAAAGTGCCTTTGAAAAAATGCACAGTGATGTCTGTGTAGTGTAGTTCCTATATGACATCTCTTTGTCCGATGTATCCAAAACTCTGCAATTCACATCAACACAATCTAGGTGGATAAACAGCATTACAGGCCAAAAGAAAAATATGTATTTTTGAATTTGGGGTGAACTATTTCTTTAAAGAGAAGTCTTGATAAGCGTAATAGACTCTGACTTTAAAGGTAAACGAGCCTTAAGTACTGCAAAACTGCTGAGCTGAGAAGTAATGTTAGTAATCAATAGCCGCGGTGAACTTCTCTGGTTTACTTCCTTCTTTTCTTTGGCCTTGACATTGATTTCTGCAGCGCCATCTTTCAATTACTCACACCAGCTTTTGTTTACCTTTGAAAAGTTATTTCAACAAAGAAAAAGAGAGCCCTAAAAGAAACCAGCTTCAGGATAATGCTTGTAAGCTCCGTTCAATCTTGTCTTGTCACTTTGAAAGGAGCCAAGGAAGGAAATGTGGAGAAAACACAGGAGGGAGGAGAGAGTGGAAACTGGGACAGGGACACAAGAGACAACAGATCAAGACAGATATGCCACTAGAAAGAAAATTCTTTCAGAACTAGCAAAGGGTATTTGTCTGTTTTGAGTCAATCTGCCAGTATCAAGAAAACAGTGGAGGAACAGGGAAAGCCTCTCTTCAAGTGTGACCTATTGATCACGCCTCACGGCGCGTCCCCGGGCGGAGCTTAGATGACCAGTTTAGGCAGGGGGAGAGGACGATGGAGCATTTACCGATGGCAGACAGTGAGTCACAGGGGAAAACGTGACAACAGCTATGACTTGCAATTACGGTGGTAACCAGCCAGAGGAGTCCAAAGCTCTGAGGCGTGCTCGCAGCAGAAGCAGAGGATGAGCGTGTATCCTCTGATCCACAGGCAGCCAGTGCAGCAGCGAACTCACAGACATTTACAGGATGTACGGGTGGACAGAAAGATGCGGAGGAGAGATTTTCCCATGTGGCGCCGCACATCTGCTGTCAGCCTCATTAGTGTTAATGACACGTATGTGTGCAGCAGTATTTGTGCTGCTCTGTGATATATTAATATATTGTAGATGCACTGATTACCTTCAGGTATCCTCTGAGCGCTCCAGCTTCCTCCCACAGTC
Organism: Lutjanus erythropterus; assembly: GCF_056507025.1. NCBI lineage: Eukaryota > Metazoa > Chordata > Actinopteri > Lutjaniformes > Lutjanidae > Lutjanus > Lutjanus erythropterus. Next base: position 12,071,668 of record NC_139319.1, on the reverse strand, counting down.
CAAAGACATGCAGGTTAATTGGTGACTCTAAATTGCGTGTAGGTGTGAATGTGAGTGTGAATGGTTGTCTGTCTCCGTGTGTCAGCTCTGTGATGAACTGTCTGCGGTGTACAAGCAGGGTTGGCGAGTACCAAGTCACAGTATTACCTATCTAAAATAGAAAATGAGTATTTTTATTCTGTTTCAGTTACAGTCTGTGGTCATTTGAATACAGTTACTGTCTTGAAGGGATTACTTTACTTGTTTTTGTTTTATTATCCCCTCATGGGGATCATGCGGTTGCGTTGTGTGCTTGTGTGATCAACAGACCTGCATCTTGTCTGAGCTCATCTTGAATACTCCTGGACCAGTCAGCCTAATCTTTTTTGCTGCACATTCATGGCTGTATGCTGAATGACCTCTGTCTTTCACAGTTTTGGAAAAAAACCTTTTTTTATGCCACTGCACCGTCAACAATCATTGCCACAGGCATAATCTTTTCAGATGAGATTTAATACACTAATTAAGACAAAATTAGGGTATTTGGGTATTTTGACTTGCCTGTTAGTTTGCTCGCTACCTCACTAGTTAGCCAAAAATATAATTTTGTTTATTTAACACATTTCATATTAAATTCTTTTGACATTTGTGAAGGAACTTATGCAAAACACTCATGTCAAAAAAAGTTCTCAAACTTTTCAAGCTGCAACACTCTGGAATAATCAGGTGGGTGTTTTCAACCTCCGTCAGTCTGCCTCAGACTGTTGGGTTTGTTAAGTTAGTAGTTTTGTTGAGTAGTTTGAGTTTGCAGTTTTATGTGGCAGAATGGAAACTGTACTTTCCATTAGTGTTGGTGTCTGTTGAGATCACGGTGGATTTTTGTTGATTTAACTAATTTAGTGAGGTGTCTTGAGACCAGTGTTTATCATATTTTTGAGTGCTTGTTCATTATGTTGAATGTTATTAAGTGGCTGACATTTCTGAGAACTGCTTCCTGGCTCTCATTCAGTGGTGCTTCATACCATATGTCATTTTATTTTATTCTCCACAACCATCTGGCAATACCCATTAATTATCTCATGACCCTTTGGGAGTCCCAACCCCCAGGTTGAGAGCCACTGCTCGATGTGACAGTGTGAGAGAGTGAGTGACCCACACAAATGGGCAATTTTTAAGAATTTTTAAAGTAATCCCAAATATTCACTTAATTTAAGTCATCTGATGGATTATGTTACACATTACATTTCAAGGCATGTATTCAGTAATCTGTAGTGGAATACATTTTAAAAGTAACCCTCCCAACACTGTACCCTACCTCTTGCCCAATGTCAGCTGAGATCAGCTCCAGCTCCCCGCGACCCTCTAAAGGATGAGCTGTTATAGATAATGAATGGATGGATGTGCGGGTGCGTGGATGATTATCTTTATTATTATGACAGCAAAGGTTATATTTCATCATATAGCACAGAATGCTAATTATCTGGGAACCGTGCACATGTGTTTTAGTAATAGCTGTGACCCTTAAAATGTTGACAGTATAGATTATTGTTAGTTTATTGCTCTCACTAAATCTAAAATAATAAAGTCATCTGTTTTAATACAGATAAATAGTATGGAGGCAGGCAGGGGTGTGACTGGAATCAGATGTTCAGCAGTTAATCACAATCAGATACTTAATTGACACATTATGGAAACAGTATATGAAGGGATTAATTAGGGCCACATTCAGATTATGTAAAACAAGTTTGTACAATAAGAAGGTGGAGGTGTTTCTTTTGTCAGATCTCTTGTTTGCTGTGTTGAGTTTATTTTGTTCTTATATAATTCACCACGGGGGAAAAAAATAAGATAAATTGTGTTCTGTCCTTACATGTCCTCTGTTCATAGTTAACTGGCATGTTGCCTCAAGCAGCAGTATTGTTGCTATGGTTACCTGTTTAATATATCTGTGCACCGATTTACTTAGAGTGCTGGTTTAACTTAAGCCCCTACGACGGCGTGCTGTGCTGTGATAAGGTTTTTGGCAGATTTTGGCAGAACCGCAGGTCAGGTGATGCACACTGGCGAAAAAAAAAAAGACTTTTCTCCAAACTTAATCATTCATTCATCATTCGAAAGGACCGGCAGTAAACAAACACAGATATCACAGCATCACAGACACCCTTAAGTGACTCTTTGTATTGTCAGAATTTGAGCCGTTAAGTCCATAAACAGTCTCAAACGGTGGTATCAGTAAATTATTTACCTGCCATTAAAGTGTGTGTAAAGTCGACAGGTAGTGAACCAGCTCTGCCAGAAGACTCTAATGTGCACAATGTATGGGCTCAAAAACTTTGAAGAAATGGACCCCTGTAAAACTTCAGGGCACGAGCACAGTGAACAGCGTTAATCAGAATGAACGGATCAGCATTTTGGAGCGCAGTGTCCAGTTCTCATTCTGAGAGAAGACAAAAGTCAAAATGATTTTGATTGAAGTTATAATATGTAAAATTTCAGTATTAAAATGTCTAAAAATGTTGAACATATGTTATACATTTTATTGAGTTTTGTACTTACTTTTGTCAAAATGTTTTGAACAATGGTCAAACTCAGAGAAATACAATTTATTCAAGGTAACAGTACATTTCCTACTAGTTGCCTCCTGCTACAACCTCCAGAAAAACACGGGATACATCAGAGAGTGAGGAAAGAAGCCGGCAAACATGACGAAACATAACATGAATGAAACTTCAATACTACCCATCCATGGACACGACTTGTGCCTGAATCATGTCAGATTAAACGGCTGGTTCACTCTACGTGCTTGAACACCACATGTGCGTAGGGCTACTTGCAGGTTTTCATTCTGGTGACTCGTACACGTGTCAGGCGCTGCTCTCACCACGTTGCAACTCCATCAGAGTGTTTTGTTTTTGTTTCCATCTCTCTTTTCTCTTCTCACTCTGTCCATTCACCGCCCCCCCCACCTCTGAACGAGGGGGGAAATCACTGATTGCTTTCAGAAAACATCTATGTTCCGTTTTAGCAGCGGTCTGGTATTGGCTGGGTGTAATAATCTTAACAGTGTTTAAATAATTTTCAAAAATATGTTTTGTCATTACATTATGTGTCTACATGGTGTATTCCACCATACGCTGCATTTGTCTCCTGCTTTAATGCTCACAGTTTATATTTAATTCATTAACACGTACAATACTGAGACTGATGGATGTGTCATCCAGCAGACACAGGGATAATCATCAGATAATAATAGTCACGTCTGAAATTGTATCTCCATCATTTTCCAATAATGAGTATATTATTGGCGGCTGGTTTATTGTCATATATCGTCATCATAATCGTAAGTGGTAGAGTCAAAGGACATTTTGACCTTGGTGCAATTGAATCAACTACAGTACGATATGAAGGAGGATATGGCTTATGTCTTGAATGTTATTACTTAAGGTTGGTTTACTGAATTAGATTGCGCGCACACAGTTAATACTTTATCTGTCGTTGTGAATTAAAATGGTGGTCAGTCTTTATGTGTAGATAAGTTTGAGCTTTCTGTTTGGTAGCTGTTTGACAGGCCAGTGTATAATCTAAATATTGATGATGATATTTTCTTGAGTTATAATTACAGTCTGTAGACACACAGTAGTCCAAAATTGTCCTCTGAATGAAACGAAAACTACATTATCTCTAGTCAAAAGCACGTTTAATCCACTTCCATTAGAACAACAGTGCTCAGTGCTTTTTGTGTTACTCTGAAAACACAGTTTGTCGTGTAAGACATTACTATTATTCATGTTCACCAGGTTTCATGGGACTGAAACAAATTTTGTGGAACTGTATTATCCTGTAACGCTAAATGTAATCAGCCATGAAATGTGTACGTGTACATCTCGAGTACATCTTTTGATCCGTCACATCCCTGCGTTAAAGAGGTGAAAAGGTAGAGATGAGCGGAGGGCAGCTGAACTTGAGGGTCAGTGTATTACCCTCTCAATAACCTGTGTCAGGCTTCACATCAGACACAGTGCCATGGGCTAATCCTCTCCGCTTGGCTCATAAAGAAACCCAGTGAATGTATCCTTATCAATTCCACTCAGTTACACATCTCCCCTTCTTCATATGTGTATTGTAAATCCCAGAAGCAGTTGTGACATTTATATAGTGTCTGCAATTATTGAGTCATTCCACCACTTGGGAAGGAGGATCGAGAGGAGATCACATGACCCAGTTTCCCAAAAGCATCTTAAGCTTAAGATCATCTTAGTCTAAAGGGCTAAGATCATCTCAAGCTTAAAATGCTTTTGGGACAGGAAAGGTATCGGAGCAAGACAAGTTGGCCTGTAGGGTTGGATCAAGACCACACGGGCTTAACATTGAGTCCCACAATGTCTCAGGGAGTGTTGTTGCCCGACTCAGCAGCAATTTGTATATGTCCGTCGTACCAGGGTTGTGTCTAAATGGGAACCCCAAACCCATGAAGGGTGATCATTTTAACCCAAACCAGGATCATTTCCTAATCCCAACCAAGTGGGTTTTGTCCCCAAACCTAATTAGGTCTGAACCACAGTGTTGTCACAGTATAAAACATAATTCATTTGTGCATGTGCAATAAAGAAACAACACTAAATCTCATGTGAATCTGGGATCCCCATCCAGCCAGAAGCTCATACCAACCCACCCTCACCAGAAAAACAGTGTGCAACAGTTTACAACAGTCTTGGAGGACAAACACAGGACTTTAGGGCTGGGTATTGTTAAGAACCTCACGATTCGATTCGATTTCGATTCGATTTGATTTCGATTCGATATTGATTTAAATTCTTCAATATCGATTCAGTAAGAAGTAGAAATAATTAAGAGTACCTGTTGGCAATTTTTAAATATTTATTTTCATGCCCATAACACGTGGTACGTTACTTCACATCTTTGGGCAATAAAACATCTGAAAATAAAACATTAGCAGCACCATAATAGCTCACTTGTGCATATAAACTTCTGTCTTCACCTCTGTGTACAGCTTCGGGATGGCGACCTCTCACATGTGTTTTCGTGTTGGTATAGCGTATCGTGGTTCAAGTGTGTGTACCATCTTCTTAAAACCTTCATTTTCCATGACACTGTACGGTCGAAGGTCCTTGCAAATGAAGACGGCCACTGACTCTGTTATCTTCTGTGCGCGGACAGAGCTTGGCGGTAGTTTGCAGACATATTGTTGTTGTTTGGTCACGTGCAGCCTCCGTCCTTAAAACGCGAATCACACAAAGATGTTGCGCACAGCGCCCCCAATGGCCAGGAGGTGAATCGATTCAGAGGGTTTGCTTAATCGATATTGAATTAGGGGGCGGATAATTTCGATGCATCAATTTTTCGATATTTTTACCCACCCCTACAGGACTTTCATTTTCACTAAATGTGCGAGTAAACAGTCACCCGTTCAGACATTTAGAAGACAAGGAGCAAAATTACCGTTCATTTGGAGTCATGTTTCTGACCAAGTGCGGTGCGATACGATACGATACGATAGTGAATACTTAAATAGCAATCCTCCAGAGGTGAAACTTAGTTCCACCATACACATAGAAAAGACAATAAGTAGGACAAAAGGAAAAGGCATAAAACGTATTCATGGACACCAACATTACCACAATCCTCAGTGCATGTCCAGTCAGTCTCGTTTCAGCTCTGTTTTGGTCTCCACCAACTCTATAGAGAAATATCTGGCTCTGTGGCTGATATTCAGTGTGCTCCGCTATATTCACCAGTTACTGTCTGCAGTTTGGTGCTGGTTAGGGAGGGTGCTGTAGGTGGATTAAAGCTATTTAGATGAAAATAGCTGTCTATTAATTTTTTTTTTTAAATATGTAAGACTTTAAAAAGCTTTGTAGAGCTGTGGGAAATGGCAAAATCAGGTGATAATTCTCTGCATTGCCTTCACCATAAGCAGCACGTTTCACGTTACACATTTGACCCATTGTTTATATGAAAAGAAAATATTTATTCATGCAGTTTAAAACACCATCCGCCTTCTTGGGTTGTTTATTTCTGCTTTACTCCAAACACATGACAACACACTGGATGGATGAAATATTTATGCAAATGCTTAGTGTATGCATTCTTAAGACTTTATAAAAGGGTTCCAGCCAAATTGATGGGGCAGAAGAATGAATTTGCACACCCAACACACACAGATGCACTGCATGTGTGTACGTGTGCATATAGATAGAGCCTTTCTGCTCATGTTTAAGGAAGCGAGAGTTGTGCTCATACCAATTTCCATACTGATTGTGGTTATCTGTGTTATTCATTAGGTGGAAGACAATCTGACATATTTCTGATTTCTGCAATATCACATCCCCAGTGGTGAAAATGAAGTCTCATCATGAAGGCTGGTGGTGCTTTTTCCTTGGTGTGATTTAATACTGTCTAAAAATAGACAAGGCACTAGTTAAACCACAATAAGATGTTTTTGTTTCTGTGTCTTTTTGTTCTTGTTTGACGTTTTGTGCTGAGAGCTGTTCACATTACAATACAGTCTAATCAATTTTGCAAGACGAGTCTCGTTTCTCTGATAGGAAAATTTGTTGTGGCTGCAAATGTATTTATTCACTGGTTTGTTCAACAGGGAAAGCACACGTTAATAAACATTTCTGTGAGTGTGCAAGTAAGCAGAAAGGGCTAACTTTAATCTGTAGTCCCTGGGCTGATGCTACAAACTCATCCCTTTTCACCCAAACCTTGAAATAAGGACTAAATGTATGTAGTGCTATTTATCCATCAAATTTTTTTTTTACATGATTTGCAGAGCTTTGGGGTTATGGTCTGTAGAGATGTCTACCTTCTCCAGAATAATGAAACTAAATGGCACTCGGTTTGCAGTGCTCAAAACACCCCAAAAAATACATTAGAAAAATTCAAAAATCACAACCTTGTTACTCAAGATAATCCACAGGCCTTGTTGTGAGCCATTTCATATAGGAACTACTTTCTTTCTGCAATAGGATCTACCGGAACTACTTTCTTTCTACTAGAAAGTGCTATTTAGGACCTGTGTCCACATAGCATTTTTTTCTGACCATCAGCATCTTTTTTCAGTGCTTCAGAAAGAGCACCTGGCGTCTTTTTTCCAAGCACTTCACCTTTTTTGTGTGGCAAATCATATGGTAGATGGAGACTCGTCACCCTGGTAACTGAGAAAATGGAAGGCAGTTTACCCGTCTGTGTGTGCTGGAGAGTCGAGGCTCATGTCTGTGCAGCCGCCCAGAGGGAAAGACGTTTTTAAAAGTGTCCAGCTCTACTGTAGCTTCCAAAGGCCTTTGTGTGAACCTCTGTGGTTTGAAATTTAGTTTCTCTCCATAGTCACTGTTTTTACTCTGAAGTATCTCTGTCATTTTACTCTCATGTTCACTTTCAGCTGATAGGAGTTCTGTCAGGTTATTGCTGGTGAAAACAGTTCCTGAGTTCGCTGCTTCATAACAAATGACCTTTATTGTGAAGAATGTATAGGAATTGGCATGTGGTTAAGCAGCATTTTACAGCTGCTTGACTCAAGACAAACTCAAATCAGGGCACACCTTCAAGCAGGTGAAAGTGACGATGCTTAACTGCGCAACAATGGCGCAGTCATAGGAACTTTCAAGATATTGTTGTCATAGAAACACAGACGGCACAGACGCTTCATCCCAGCGCTCTGCAGTGCCCTAACAGCGTGAACTGTCCCTACATTGTAAAATCAAGTAAAAACCAAACAACAGATAGATGCCACACAAAGAGGTTCTCACACATGAATGCTAAGCGATTTTAAGTGGTGCCTGATGCTGGAACATTTACAGTCTGTGTGCTAATGACACCATTACTCTTAAAAGGTTAAAATGTTGGACAGCCCCAGGCTCTGAGACAGGTGTTTCTGCAGCTGAGGAATTTGAAATGGGAGTGAGAGGATTGTGATGGATCACCAATCACTTTGTGCACCTCGTGTTTGGACCACGAGCAAAGAGTGGCAGCCAATAATCTTAGATGCTGTGCATTCAGCTCTGTCCAACTGCTGTCTCCCCCGGGTGATGAAGTTGCCATAACACACTGTAACTGAGAAGGTGAGAAAACTCTTCACCGCCGCTCTGTTTTAAGTGATACACTACCCACCCAGTCACACCGATTTTTTCAGCTGCCACATTTGGAAAAGTCTCCTGTGTGTTTAAATATTCAAATGTGAGACTTGTGTTGATGTCCCACTTGTCACAAAATGTAAAAGTGTTCGTTCTACCCTATGTGGTCACAAACAACCAGCAGCACCTCTAAAGATGTGTTTAGAATAAATAAATAAACATAGGACTCCAGTAACACTAGGCCCTCGGGACATAGGACTTTAGAATACTGGAGTCCGGGGACATAGGATCATGGGAAACATAGGGCCTCAGGAAAATGGGATCTTGAAAACTCAAGGAACATAGGGCCTTGAGAACATAGGGCTATAGGAATATGATAGGATCATGGGAATATAGGACCCTGGGCACACTGGACTCAGGACATAGGACCTTGGGAACACAGGACCTTGGGAATGTAAGACCTTGGGAAAATAGCGCTCTAGGAACAAGACCATAGCAACATAGGACCCTGGAAACATAGAACCATGGAATCATAGGAATCTAGGAACATAGAACACTGGGGATATAGCAGCATGGGAATGTAGGACCCTGGAAACAGTGGACCCGGAGAACATAGGTCCATAGTTGTTATGGCATGCCCTTGGTTTCTCAGTCACATTCAATCAGGATAGAAGCAGAACAATGTGCACCCTACCCACCCTCTCATCCAAATATGGTCACTTCTGGTTACAAAAAACTTAACGCTTCAAAAAAAGTAGTCCACAAACTGTGGGTGTGGGTGACATCACAGTGGATCTTCACTGGATGCAGCAAAACTCATATTTGTAGGCTCTGAAGCACACATTTTGCTAAACAAGAATACACAATAAAAGATAAAAAGACAGACAATAAAACTAACTGAGGGTATTATAGTTAAAGAATATGGACACTTATTCACAACACTTTCTTCTGAGCTTTTTTTTCTGTTCTCATCATAATTCCCTCACATAATCCTTTCATGTTAGGAAAATTGATTCTCAAAGACGTGCTCATCTCACAAAAGATATTGAAATGCAGCTTCTGCTGATTGGTAAAATTACTCACCACTTGAACTTAAAAGGAAAAGGTGCTACGTGACTTAAATGACATAATTCTTGTCCTTGTCTCCCCTTTTATACTTTGAAAGATGGTATTTTTCTAAAGGTTCCTCGAATTTAGAGGCGAATTACCAGCAAAGTCACATTCACACACATGTATGTCAGTGCATTATGAGGTCTGTGCATCATTTGTTTAGAAAGTGCGGCAGAACTGGAGGACCAATCAGTTGTGTTGCTAATTTTAGGTTCTCCCAAAGTCTCCCCTCATCAAAGCAAACAGATCAAAGCAGCCAGCTGTCTAATTCACCTTTTGGAATACATTGCTTCTCCATGGCTCTCTTCAGAGATTATTGACACTATAAAGTAAGTGTTGAATAACAGCAGTTGAATAGTTTCATAAATAGACTTTATTAAAAATCTGGTCCTATTTAGATGTATTGTTGGTGAGTGGGAGCATCTGTGTTTGCTTGACGCTTGGTTTTAATTCTGTCTATTATAAATGATATAACTGTTGTGGTGTGTTCTCAGTATAGGAGGGATGGCTGACCTTGAAGCACAAACGCTCTGACTGACTGACTGGCTGACTGGCTGACTGACTGTGAAGATGCATATCACATATGGATTTCTGTGACGCCCTGCAGTCTTATTGGAATGTGAGATCATCCTCAGTTTAGAGCGTCTGCTTCACCATAACTTTAGGCTTGAGTTCCCATGCGGTAAATCAGATACGAAGCTTGTGCGCTCAACCCTGAAGTGATCAATGTGGGTCACGTGACAACAACCCCAAAACTGCACGGAGAAAATAAACAGCCCAGGATATTATGTACACATGAGTAGACTTTAATTTGAGGTGAAAATGTGCTAAATCATTTTATCTCTTATTTACTTAACACTTTATGTTCTGTCTGTACGTCCCCTCGTATTGCAGCTTTGACTGATTTTTTTTTTCTTTCACGACTGAAATCATAATTTCTCCTCCTCTTCAAAGGCATTATAGAGGTTGAAATCTTTTCCTAATATAGAGTGTCTGTCACAACAAATATTGTTGGGTAAGTTAATCAGAAAAAAGTACTCCATTCTTATCACTTATGATTCAGGATTACTTAACTTGATATTCAGTTTATTATTTTGTTTGTTTATCTGCTCTCCCAATTACAGCACTGTAGTACTCATAAGCAACAAAAAACTGGGAAAAAAAAGACATGATTTGTCCACTGATCTGACAGCCCTATCTGGAGGACATCATTGGTCTGTGCCTTCTCAAACCCTTACAAATCACTGTTTAAAAAAAAATTGTGTTTTATGATCTGACAGCACTATAGGTAAGGTTTAAAGCTCGGGTACACAACATTGTTTTAATATCATTGAGAAATAATTTCATAATAACCTTTCAGCATATTGTAAATCAAATGGACTGAGACAGAACTACACTTCTGCACCTCCTTTTGGCTCTGTTTTCAGTCTTTAGAGAATCTGGCCCGTGACGGTAGACTTAAACCAATCACAGGTCTTTTCAGACTGCTATTGGCTGTTCTACTTGTGCAGCTATGCGTGCACATTCGTTCAGGGGGACCCTGAAGCAATGGTGGAAATTCCTGCAGGAAAAGTCACTATAAAACAGAATTAATATAATGTGATTCTTAAAATGAGTCTAGTGAGCAACATGCTCAGCCCAGAAGTTCATCTGCTCACTCGGTTCCTTTTTGACTTCACCTTCAGTTGACTTCTTTCATGTCTATTGCGGAGCTTTCCCGAGTGCTGAGAGGACCAGGCAGAGCTGAGACACAGAGCTGACAGACAGCTGCTCGAAGATGGGGAGCTCTGCAGGAGAGGGTCGGTGGCAGACCAGAGCTTCTGGAGGACAAAAGCACCGGACTCATTCCGATGCCGGCTCTTTTTTGGCAGGAGGGGAGCTCAGGGTGTATGTGTTTTATGTTTTAAACTTTTGGGATTAAAAGGAAGATTTATTTTCAGTCCAGCGTTTCAGCCCTCTGCAGCAACGACAAAGAAGTCGTCAACCTGCGGACTGGCAAGAAGCTCAGCTTTTTTTTTAACTTTTGAGATGAAAAGGCAGATTTATTTTCACTTCTGCCTCTCAGCCCCTCTGCAGCAGTGACCACAGTGGACAGTGGACAGTGGACACATGGACCAGCCTGACAAGAACACAGTGTTTATTTTTTAAACTTTAGGGATTAAAAAGTGGATTTATCATCACATTTACATGTGAATCTGTGTGCAGCAGCGACCACGGAGGAAGTGGCTTTACTGTTTACAGTAAGACAATTAGTCTTTCTGTCCACTGCTGACTGCTGACTGGAGGAGAAATGTATTTGAAAGACACGGAGAGCAAGTAAAGAGAGGAGGGATGTAGAAGAAAGAATTGACTTTTTCTGGTGAGTACTGAGACACGTGGTGGTTTTGTGCTAGCAATGTGGCCACACTGAGTCATACCGTGTCGGATCTGATCTGCACTTCCATTACCATGTATACTGCGGCCTAAGATGGACTGACTCTGGAGCAGGGACAAAGTGAGCCGTACTCATCTCCAAGCGGGCTGCAGTCACGTCACGCCAACTGTGGCCGAGCCATGACGAGCCTCCTTTTCTCCCCCTCGGACAAGCAACTGTTGTGATACTGAGCTCATGTGTGTGCAGGAGAGCAGAGAGAAAGACGTTTTTAAAAGTCTCTTTATGTTCAGGTCTCAGTTTCTGTAGCTTCTCACTGAATCTTCATGTTTTGAAATGTAGTTTCTGTGTTGCGTGCATACATAAAGCATGTGCTGCTTGTCCGTTTTTAGACTTTCTACCTACTGCAGCTTTGAGTTTAGGCCACAGACTGTATAAAACATGGACGCAGTCTTCGTGACCTCACCTGTAGGTTTCTGCTGAGCCTGAAGCTCACAGTGTGGCGTCTCCAGCTGTCGCTATCATGGCAGTGCCTGATTCTGTTTAACTCCCTGCTAATCCAAAAATAAGCATGGCATGGAGTGTGGGTGGAGATGAGGCGGTCTAAATGGAGCAGCTACCTAGCAGCTAAGTACCTGAGATGGCACCCACCTGTCTATATAAGTACTTTGTTAAGGTTAAGTAAACGGTGCATTTCTTTGGGTTAAAATGACTACTTCATTAAAGGGCAACTACACACCCAAACTCTGCTAAAAGACTGGGCTGATATTACAGGGTCTCAGCCAGAGCACTTCCCAGTCTTTTTGACTTCTGACTCAAAACTATGTCTACTCGTCACAGCCGATTGTCTGTTCCCACTGGTTTAATTTTGGTAACAATTTCTTGGGAATGCATTCTTTATGGCTGAAAAGGTCAAACTAGCCCGGATTTCACAACTATAATGATTAAATGATAAGGCTGGGGTTACCCAATATTTTTGTTACTGTTAACAAATCCCACGAAAAGACCAAAACTAACAATGTGTTAGTCTATCTTTCAATATTTTCTGACCTCCCTGACCTGCTTGTTTCAGCCCCACGGCCTTTTGTTCCTCCAAAGGCACAAATCTTTGAAACTGGGTCATCAAAAAAATTATTTCATTGTTACATAGCTTGGCAATGTGGTTATTGGCAAACGTTACACAAAAAGAGTGTCAAAGAGTGTCAGACGTGGATTAATGCATATTTTGTGCACTATAGTGTGTGGATATAGGATTGAACTACAATGCCCATGTTCATGGCAATGGAGGAGTCTAACAGACTTTGAATGCACAAGAAAGACTTATCAGTAGAATCAATTTATTGTTAGTCTCAGTCTTTTCATTAGGCTACATAAACAATATTCCTTCAACCTGACTGAAATTATTCTGAGTAGAGATGTCAACTTGATTGTTAATGGACGCTAAATAAAGCGATCCATTAAGATATGCATTTGCATGCCTGAAAGCATTTAATTAGAATAAACGACGCTGTACATTTTTCACTTGTTCAGAATGATTCCACCCACTGTGAGGCTTCTAATCTGCTGGAAATGTAACAGAAGAAGAAGTGGTTCAAGTGTACAATTTTCAAGTTGGACCCACGTCGTCAAGAACCATAAACTCAGTGCCCCTTCCTCTGTTCACATAACCGACCCTCATGCAAGGCGGAAAGCGCAGAAAGAACTTGTTTCAACTTGAGACAACTGATCAGATTGAGCGTTCACACAGTTATCAGGCACTAAGATTTTCCTGTTGCACAGATTATCAAAGGTTTACACCACCAATCTCAACCAGTTTGAAAATTCCTTCCAAACGGTCTGATCAGGACAGTCTCTTCTAACTGGGGTGGTTACACGAGGTGTTTTTTTTCTGATTGGGCTATTATTCTCAATTCTACATGGTAAAACGCAGCTTTTGACAGTAAACAACAGAAATATATCCACGGACAGTATATTATTGCCTCCTCTGCTTTTATACTTTCAGCATTCTTTAGAGCCTGTTCCTGACAGTGGACAAGGCAGTGAGATAGACGTATTTTGTTTAGTGGTTTGTGTTTTTATTGAGTTGTAACTGTGAGGTATCTACCAAAAATGAAATGGCATGACACAGCATTGCACTGCTGCGTTACTGTTAAAAATACTGTGATTAAAGTAGTACAACATTACGGTCGTACTGAGTGGAAGGCGTAAATAGTTATCTGGATTTATCTGCAGGTACAGGTGCATATGCTGATGTGAACCAGTGAATCATAAACAAGTCCCGGGGCGTGCAGAGGCCGACTGTGAGAGCTGTTTTTCAGTGAGGAGGAGCAATCTGAGTGTGGGCGTCCGTCTCCCCCGATGTTTTCACTGGTGTCACGTTGAATCGTGCAAGTTGCTGCGAGATCAGAAGTTCTGACGTCAGAGGAGTCAGCAGGATAATCTCAGTTATTATGTGTGAAAGCCCATCTTCGCCTAATCTTCTGCTGTGAGCATATTTATAACTGGGGGACATAATCAGTCAGATCCACACGTGTGTGTGTGTGTGTGTGTGTGTGTGTGTTTGCGTGTGTGTTATACGGTACTGTATGTACGCATTTCAAATTGGTTAGGATTGTAAAATGGGCAACCCTGCAGAGTCACTAGTTCATCATTACAAATCCATGTTGGGCAGACATGAGTTTCGGTCTGATTTCTGCTCAGGACTCCTGAGTTTTGCAAAGATAAGGCATTCAAAGCTTAAAAACTAACTTTGAACAAAAAAGAAAGAAAGTATTGATATATGAAACTATTGTCAATGATTTACACTTTTTAATTGAAAGAACAGAAAATCAGCTTGAAAAGTAAAACTCCATAAACTAAAAATATGACTGTACTGTGACATCAAATAAAAACTTAAACCCTAGTGTTGATATTTTTGATACAAATTTTACTTTAAAAGGCCTGCATTGCATTTGTAAAACCAATGAACAACTGAATAATTTTTCTTTGGGTTTCAGGGTTTTTTTTAAATCAAGCAGTGAGCAGCACTGTAATAACCAATCATATTTTAAATGATCACCTGGTTCTTTAAAGTTTGACATCATGATTGATAACACTCCTTGGTAACTACAGCTGCTCACAAAACTCAGTCCTGCGGACAACGCAATCACATTGTGATGTAGGAGGCGAAGGGGGTTGGATCATTTTTCTTTTAAGATTCTTTTAAATCAGGCGTTGAGCAACAGTTTAATAACCAAAGGAGGTCACAACACTTCAGGCACGTGAATAGAGGAGCATTTTATTGTTACTCTCAAGTGTTACAACACTGGTCCCTGCAACATTGGATCTGTCTGTTAGTAACTGTAATGCACTGGTGGTTGGAGTTGAATCTCTAGGAAAGGAATCCAAACACAAAAACTTTCTGAACCTGGTCACTTTCATTACACTGTTTTGCAGGGGCATCATCGCTGCACCCCAGGCTTTGCACTGCCCAGGACGATTGTGATTGGTTTAAGGACACAACACCCTGCACATAGGTCTGGTTTTGCGAGACGATGCTGATCTAGAGTCCACTGCTCGGGACTTATTTATGTCATGAAATTTATATTGAAAAAAAGACTGTTAATGCACTCAAATCAGAAGTGGGCTGCCAACCTCACTGAGCAGCTCCTGCCTCACATCATCCATTGCCAACCCCCTCAGACTCAGGCTCAGACCTGGGGGTGAAGTTACACTTTAATATGGTTAATGACGTTTCTTTAATCAAAAAAGTTAATTGAAATTTTCAAAAGTTGGAGGTGATGAGAATGATGTGGCAGAAAACTCAATAAAATATTAATTAAGGCAAAAGCTAGTGTTTAATTTAATGACAGTATAATCTGAAAAAAATATCGACATACAGTAATTGAAAGTTTGTCTTTAATTAGAGCAGCAGAGTGGCATAAAGTGATCATGCAGGGTGGACAAAAAAAAGAAGAAAAGAAGCGGAAGTGATGTTGATATGTTTCAACATAAATAAACCATATAAAACTAAGTGAGGGTGAAATGAAATTTAAAGCAAGCGTAGTTCACCACGAGGCCATGCTGCACTACAAAGGAACACATATAGATATATTTAGGAAAAAACTGCACAAAATTAATGGGACCAAATTAGCTTAATGTGGCTTAACATGCATGAATCAATGTAAAATTAGTAAGAATTTAATTTCATTAATATCATGGATACAGTATGAGGTCAGCAAGCGGCCAAACAGTGATGATAACAGCATATGTGAGGCGCAACAAGGAACGTTTTTAGGTCACGTGCAGTGTGGTTTTAACGGTCATGAGTCATGACTCACTCATTATATTTGGCCAAGTAGTTTTTGTGTCCTTCAAACACACTCACACACACACTGAGCTGTTGTTGGTCTGTTGGTGAAGTTTCTGTTCCGCCGTCACTTTTTCAGCCATGAGTGGCATCCCATTCAGGGCTGAATTAATTCACCACTGCTCTCTCTTTGTGGACGGCCACATCAAACCGAGGACGGCTCCAGAGCAAGGAAGAAGGTTAAAAGCGAGATTCGGGACAAGGCCTTGGTCTTCTTTATAATGACTTGTGGGAGTTCACTGTTGGCTACTTCAGACACTAGCTGGGTGAGAAGTGACATTGCGACCACGGACACTTTTGAAATTACAAGTCTATTCCGCATCTGCAGGCAGAGACATATGGGTCTTTTATTCCTTTTTTCTTCTTTCAAACAAAACATCCTGTGCAGGAAAATAAAGTTTTAGAACTGCTTTGATGAATATTTCCATATTAATATTGGATCACATGACTGTGTCAAATGCAGACACTTGCAAGCGTCAAACCCACAGATAATTATTCCCCTCGGTCCCCCTCAGCTGTGCAAGCATTTTAGCGTCTTTCAGCTTAATATTTTGGTGGCCTGATTGTTGCAATTTTTAACCGCAGACCACTGTGTTAATTTAAAAAGAAAAAAGCTGTAAAACTAACTGTTGGCAATCTGCCCAGCACGGTGCAGCTGACACACGAAGTTAGCAACAAGCTGGCAAACACAGTTGAGCATTTAGCAGCCAGATATTTCCCTCTGGAGTCCAAGAAGACCAAAACTGAGCTAAAGTAAAAGTGAAAACTGGACTTGAATGAAATTAATGCTTATGTTGCTCTTTATCTGCTAGATGCTAGATTAAATATGCACACAGCTTGTGTCTGCTGCTCCCAAGTGGCTAAGAAAACATGTAGCACAGGTTTAAAACAAAAACCTTATTATGTGAAATACGTAAAATAAGTGCACGAATCGTTAGACACATTTAAATTGAATTTTGTAGCTTTTATGGAGTGGCTTCTATCCAGCAGTCTGATAAATACTGTATATATAACACATTTTATAAGGGCAACTCTAATATAATGTAAAGTATTGATTGTTTTTTTGTTTTAATTAAGTTTTTCCTGTCCAAGCCTGACCATGAGTGTGCTGAGGTGGGTGAGGAGTGAGAGGTAAACAGCCTGCAGAATTACACTCTTCACTCTTTTCACGCCGTGAATTAAGGATTTAATTCGACCAAACCAGAGTTGGTGGTTGCTGGAAGAGCGGACAGCCTGACAAAGATGGTTTTGGTGACTTTTACATGTTTTTCTGTCGAGTTTGAATGAAGAATTTCACCAGTCAATTAAGCTCATCTGAGTTCGGTAAAAGAGAGAAACTTGAATTTAGAAGGAGTACGGTTGGATTTCTTCATTTAAAAAGGAAAATAAGTGTGAGAATATTTGATTTCTTGGTGGTTTGTAAGTATATTTTTGAACATAGCGAACGAACGCTGGGCATTTGGCGCTTGCAACCGTCTCCCAGCTGAGAGGATGGGAGGGGGACAAAGACATCATTAATCGCCGATTGACGGCATGGCGATGCAGCGTAATAGGTTAATATGTGACTCGAAGTTGCCCGTAGGTATGAATGTGAGCGTGGGTGGTTGTTTGTCAATGTCAGCTAAGATAGGCTCCAGCCCCCCGCAACCCGTCAGGATAAGTGGTTTCAGACAATGGATGGATGGATGGATGAAATTTCCTGCCTGTTTAATTTGAATTTCTTGACTTTCCTCTTGTGTCTGTTGCTTTACTTCCTGTCTTTGTCTTTTTCCCGCCTTTTTGATTGCTGATTATTTTCACCTGCCGCTGATTAGCCTTTCCTGTGTATTTAGTCAGTGTTCTTCCCTCTTTTCTTTGCCAGCTCATCTTCATCCTTTGTGTCAAGCATCCCAGGATTTTCCTTGCATTTCCCTTGTTTTTCTTGAACTGTTGCCTTGGTTTTGGACTCTGCTTGTTGTGACCAATCCATACCTCATTTCTGTATGTTAATAAATCTTCTGCACTTCACCAGCTTGGCCTCAAGTATTCTGAATCAGGGTCCGTCCTCTTGTTTTTCTGCTACCTTGCTTGATATTGTGAGAAAGTTTGATTGAACCTCATTTAAGGAGCAGTTAGTTATTAACCTCACTGGAGCGACTGTGGCTCAGGAGGTGATCAGGTCGTCCATTAATCTTAATGAAAACATACTTATTATTTTATTCAATTTCTGCCATATTCTGCCAATAAATCCCTGTAAATCTTACACACTAGACCTTGGACATCTTTATTTTCACAGATGGGTGTGCACTGAGAGCAAGGTCTCTTTTTTTAAATGAGCCCTTTTTTTTCATCACAGGACCACATCACGATCTCACCAGGAGTTAGATGAGAAGATTAATTTCACTCTCATGTCTGCACAGTAAATTTAAAGCCTAAAATGTCAAACTCCTCCTTCATTCCTGGCTATTGATATTCACTTTTCTAATAAAATGTGAATGACAGTCAAAGCTTATTACCAGCTTTTTTGGCCTTTTATGGCGAGGTGATTGGAGCACTGAAGGAATGAGAAATTGAGACGGGCACGAGGTTAGAATGTGCTTATTGAATTTTTGTATTTATTTCTTTGGCATATCGTTTCATGTGCAGACGAGCAGACCGAGAGTTTTTTATTTTTATCATCAGAAGCCTTGATAAAGATATTTGCAAGTGGAGTCATTTGAGCGAATGCTGCATGAATAATACTTGATAAGTCAAGCGGCATCTGTTAAGGTCGCTCTGATTTTGTCCATGCAAGGTGAGGACGGGCGGAGCATAACAAATATACACACGTCTGCTTCAATCTAAATAAACAGGGCGCGTTTACTTTCCCATCATGCCCAGTTAATATTTGGCCAAACATGGCTGCCAGAATAAACATTCTATGGCCGTTTTGGTTGTTTAGTCAGGCAGTTTTGACCTGACACATGTCATCCATATCTGCCTCATTAAATGCTGTGAGGTTTTACTTAACTTATCCTTTCAAATACAAACAAGAGGAACCAAATGGGTGCACTAAATTAGCCATAAGTAATATCGTTTTATTATTGCCTTATTTGAGTTCACATGAAAAGCACAGAACCTGGTCGCATATGTTTTACAGTAGCTAATAAGACTGATTGATTGACTGATTGATTCTCGTTTATTTTTGTGTCATGCACAAACAGTGCCAAAACCTCATGGGTTTATAAGACACCCAATGCAGCTGCAGTGATCAAACATTTTCCTTTCAATACAAAATTACAGTCCCTTTCGTAGCTGAGTCCTAAACAGAATACTCTGCCTTCTCTCCCAGGCTTGACTGATAAAATCTGCCACAAAAGAGGTTCCCTCTCTAAAGCATAACTCAGGTTTCTCATATACTTATCCAGCCCCCCCCCCAAAAAAATCAGCATAAATAGAGGACATTTTAGTGAAAAGTACATCCCTTAAGTCCTCATACGCTGGACAGCAAAACAAAAAATTATCCTAATTCTCAGTCTCACCAAGCTCACAGAACAAACAGAGTCTGTCCTCCTCTGGAGTGACATTAAACCTGCCGCTCTCCACAGCCAGTGGTAATGTTCCTGAACGTCACTGTGCACATAAAGATACTTCACGTAAGGTTCTACATCTGAGAAGTTCTTTATGAAACAGTAAGTTTGTAATAATAAAATGCAACGAGCTGTAGTTTGTATCAGACCCTTTATTAAATGTTTATTAGACTTTCTCAGGGGATAATTAGCGACGCATTATAACAGTGCTGTAAACCAAAGTGTATTGTTTCCCATTGTACTGTGATTAGACTTTATTAGAGGGTAATTAGAACCCATTATAAAAGAACTGCTGTCTCATATCTGCTACTTAAGACACACCTTCTTCAGGTGGTTCCATGTAGGGTTGGACGACGTTCACTATGTCCAGTAAACAAAATAAACTCACAAAGTGTGACAACATTAAATATCATAAACAGAGAAATACGACCGTACACCTTCTAAACTCAAGTTTCTCTCTTTTACCAAACTAAAATGAGCTTAATCGGCTTGTTAACTCCTCGTAAAAACACACCTCGTTCAAAACAAGCAAAACTCGCCCAAACCATCTTTGTTAGTCTGTCCACTGTCCAAACAACCACCAACTCTGTTTGTTCAAAATAACTCCTTAATTCACTGCGTGGAATGAGTGCAGAGAGCCGAGCTCTGCAGGCTGCTTACCTCTCGCTCCTCACCCAGCTTAGTGCACTCATGGTCCGGCTGAGTGGATGAGAGCGCAGCGCGGAGCAGCAGCTGTTACTCTGCAGATCATGACAAATATCGCCTCACGAAAATTTGCCCAAAAAATCCAACCGGTGGTGGATTCAGACCATCGTCGATAGGCGATAGATTTGTCCGAGACCGATGCCTAAGTCTTTGATCAAATCACATTATCAACTTATATTATAATAAGTCTGTGCAGTCATCCTTAGACAAAAAATATATGATTTCACTTTAGTTTACAGTACAGTTCTGTTATAATGCATCCGTAATTACTCTCTAATAAAGTTTAATAAGTGTCTAACAGTGGGAAATTATTCATTTTATTTTACAGAACAGTTTACAGAGCAGGTCTATTTTAATGTGTCCCAAATTACCCTCTAAGAAAGTCTCACAGGGTCTCACAGTGGAAAATAATACTACTAACAATAATTAAGTTTATAGTACAGATCTGTTTTAATGTGTCACTAAATACCCTCGAAGAAAGTCCAAGTTGAAGGGTCTAATTCTGTCTAATAAAGAACAAATTATTACAAATTAATAGTGTACTGTAAAATAAAGTCCACCCAGAGCCATTTCAGGAAGTGTAAATTAGTACAGACAGTGAAAGGAGCAGGAGGATAAAAAGTCTAACATGGAGGAAAGTTAATCTAATTCAAGCTATGTGATTAAATAAAAACAAATTGGTTGGCAGAAAAACAAAGTAACTGCTTAGCAGAACCCCCGAAGCTGAGGTTTTAATATCCATCTTTGGCAGAACACGTTCAGCTTTTGGACAAGAGCGTGTTGAGGAGAAGAGGAGTGGAGTTTTTCTTTGCGATGCTTGAACGGTCACTTAAAGTCTTAATCATATATGGAGCTGCGAGCTGCAGAGGATCCAGTCCTGCGTTAACCTCGCTGAGGCTTTAACCTTGGCCCTCGTGTGCGTGTCAGGCTCCGGCTAATGATTATTCCACTTTGCTTCTCTTAACACACTCCTCTGCCCTCGAAATGGTAATCGCACACACCGCTCTGTAGTTCAGGGCGGATTTTGGATGCGGTGCTGCCCATTCTGCATGCAGTTCGTCTCTTTCTTTCCCTTTTTGCTTTGTGCCCACCGGGAACCCCGGGGACTCGTGCAGTCATGGAGAGCCTGATAAGGTGCAGACTTTGAGAAGCATGTAAAACCCTTCACTTTCTCTCTTCCTTTACAGTAGGGAGAACTTGTACAGAGGTCACCTATCAGATGCCCCTCTGTGTTCTTCCTCTTCTGTATTCAACTTGAGCCGCATGGCTGGTTTAACCGATAGCTACACCAACTCAGCTTTTGTAGCCACGCCGGGATGACATTTATAACACGGTACTTATTACTTTTTTTTACCTTGAATATGACAGTTAAACTAGCCTTGATACCGCACTACAGTCCTGTATAATGAGGCTGCGTTGCGCTGTCGCTGCACACACCATCATGCACAGAACATAATGTCCTTTTTTATATCACAATAGATGTACAGACAAGTGACAAATTACAGGAAAACCCATATGCTTTCATACAGGGTCACTGAACGCTTTTATGAAAATGATCCGTATGAGTCGTGTAACATCAGAACACCTACGAGAGATCATGAAATGATGCGTTAAACTGCGCTTTCCAACGTCGTCATCAACACCAAATGAAAGAATATCTTTCAGAAGAATGGGGTTCATCTTTGCGCTAAAGTTTTGAAGCTGTGTTTTGCCTCACGCAAGAACCACTTACATATTTTGTCTTAAGCGGTGCATACAAGTGATTTAAGAGAACTTGTCGTTTCTCATATTTTGAGTTTTCTTTGAGGTACAAACAGTTTACGAGTGGTCCAGACCTGTCGTGGAAGTCATGTGCAGTTAGTCTGCTGTTATCACAAGTTAACAGGTTCTCACAGTTTTTCATGAATAATAACATATTTCATTAGTTTGAAGACATGTTGAGTCTGAAAAGTAAACTACACTCTATAATCATGTTGACGGTATCCTGTTTGACTGCATTTCATATTATAATATAATTGTAAATTCATCAACATTCATTTAATGATGTATTATTACCTCCTGTATATCTTTACATGAACTCGCTCCTCACTTATCCTGTCCTTTGTCTCCGTGATGGAAACCGCTTGACCCCCTCCTCTTGTTGCATTCTTCAATCTCCCCTTGCTGCAGCGAGGCATTTTTTTTCTTTGAAGCCATTTTCGTATTGAGACCTTTTACCCTTGAAACCTTTCTTCTAAACAGCACTAGTTTTTCCCATTTCTTTGCTTTAGCAGGTCCCTTAATTCCACTGCAGACACTGTAAAATGACAGATTTTCCTTTATGGATCTTTGAAAGCAGAACTTCAAGCTCCAAACTTGTAAAGTTCTTCTTTTTATTCTTTGATGCCGTTTTCATGAATGAACAGATGACATATGGGGCAGGAAGCGAAGCCTTAAATGTTACTATTGGAGCGTTAATTATGCTAGTTTGAAAGTCTTAAGCATGTGCACTCAAATATGCACAGGTGGATAATTTACACAGTTATTCCAAGTTAGGCATGTTTGTTGAATGTGATGTGGGTCTTTGCCCTTCATACAAAAAAAAGTAAGAGAAATTTAAGATAAGAATGTGAAAATGTTCTTGCATACTCTCTCTCTCTTGCTATGTCTCTCTTTGCAACATACTTTTCTTTTTACCAGAATTAAAAACATGACCAATGCTCTTTTAGTACACTCATGCACAACACCGGATATTAATATTATTTTCCATTTCTTTCACATTCTGCCAACAAACCCTGCAAATCTGCACACACTGGTCATTTAAAACGATGCGATACAGATTTTTTTTTTTAGGATGAAGTAGTAAAAATTAAAATCCAGTTATTGAACATTCAGTTGCTCGAACGCTCTTTTAAAGCGCCTGATCCTTCTTTGGACTTAATCACCAGCAGCTTGAACAAATTGTTTTTCCCCCAGTCCGACACCTTTGTTTACCTGCGGCTGCTCATAATTGAAACTTAACACGAAGCATGTCCGGAATCTCTTTTGATTAATGAGAAATGAATATAGGAAGATTATTTTGGAGTCAAGGTACAAGAGGAACTAAGCACTGAGATATTGAGCTGTGGCTGGATTTTTAAATCTTACACCACTGTAGTAAAATTGGAGCCATGACCCACATTTCAAACAATTTAGCTGTGAGATTAAGTATTGGTGTACTTCAAAGGAAGCGAAGAATGCGTGGCCTCTGCGCCTCGAGCAATGCGCACCCGTCCACCTCAAAGTTGGTGGCTAACTGGCTCACATGTTTCTGAGGGAACAGTGGAGACGGCAGGCAGATGGGTTTATTTTAACCCAGAGAAATCCCTCCCTCCTTCTCTGCAGCTGTGATACCCGTAGTGGACAGATTATCTGGTTTGTGTGATCGCTGATCCTCATTTTCAATTTGTCTTTCCTTCAGACCTCTGATCTCACATTTTCACTCGGTCTAATGCAGAGGTGGCAAAAGTACACACATTCTGTCCTGAAGTAGAAGTACAGATACTCGTGCAAAAACGTGCACCCTCTGAAGAACATTTCTACCACCTGTTTCTGTGCAAAGTGTTTCTGTGCACCTTTTTGTCCACACTCGAGTCTCTCCATCAATTACATCCTTTTTCATTGTTTTTACGTCTTTTCCATTGTTTCATCTTGTTACATCCTTTATGTAGTTCAAATGTTGTTTTTAGAGATTTTGTTTTAAGGGTCTGACCTGCCGATTCCGATTTTGGCCAATTTTTATTTTCAGTCTTTCTAAGAACTGTAATTGACAGCATTCACAAACATTTTTGTAACTTTTCTTGTAAAAAAATAAATAAATTGGATGTTCATAATAAAACACTGACTATTAAATATTCATTAAATACTATTTAAATTTTCTCCAAAGTCGTTCAGGTTACAGCCAGGCCTTATTATAGGTTTATATTAAGATTATAAATCGGGTGAATGCGATCTCGCAAGATCATGGAATCTCGCAGGATTTCACGGGACGCGATTTCCCGTGATCTCCTGTGGAAGCAGATGTTAACAAACCGGAGACTGACACGGTGCAACAGTTTGCTGCAGTAAAACTTTGCTGTGAGAAAAACAGATGCAGAAGTTAAACGAGTCTGGATGAGGAAATGTTTGAAGAGACTCATCAACACAGGTTGTTTATTCTTCAGCCAGAACAGGAGGTGAGATTTTAACTGTTCCTCTGTGAACAGCAGCCTGCTGCTGGCTAACATTAGCCTGAAGAGCTACACAGTTTATGGCTGTTCTGCGACATTGTCAGCTGCTCTGTCTTGTTATAGACTGTCTGTCTTCTTGTTATCCCGTTCTTGGAATCTGTCGCTGACACCAACTTCATGCAACTATGTGTCTGAGTTTGTGTAGCTGAGATCAGCGCTGTGATGGGTGTCACATCATGGTCAGTTTGTCTGCTGTGCGCATGACGTGACCATCGTGCAGAACACGTGTGTGACAATGACAGGCACAGAATCGGATATGTGACGAAGACCAGTCAGGGCCGGTCACATGATAACCGGCCGATTCCAGTCTCTGGCCGGTCGATCAGTGCGTCCCTAGTTGTTTTTCATCTTGTTATGTCTTCAACTTAATTTTCCATCTTGCTGTATCTTTTACGTTGGTTTCATGTTTTACATTGTTTCCCCATCTTTTTCGTCTTTTATCATTTTTCATCATTACATCTTTCACATCATTTTCATCCTGTTACGTCTGTCATGCATGACATGCAGTGATGGATACACCAAGGAATTGTCTTTTTGCGTAATTTTCCACTACAATGAGGTTGAAACCAGTCCTAATGTCCTTAATGTCCTTTTTCTTCTTATGACTTAAACCTATTTTTCGTCTTGTTATATTCCACCCATTGTATCTTATTATGTCTTTTAGGTAATTTTTTGTCTTGTTCCGTATTTTAAGTAATTTTCATCTCCTTATGTCTGTAGTGCGCGATATGCACTAATGGATACCCATATTCTTTTTTATTATGTGTTATTTTCTTATACATTTAGGTAGAAGTCGGTCTTGATGTTGGGAGGACGGCACACAATGATGCAAAGAAAAAAATAATTTCCCTTAAATGCATTGACGCTAAAGCAACGAGCCTGTTTCATAAGGAGTCTCAAGGAAAGATCATTGTGTTAAAATGTAGGGAATAAAAGTAAAAACTTGTTAGAAAATAGATACTCAAGTACAAATACCTGAAAACTCTACTTAAGTACAGTAAGTATTTGTACTGTGTCACTTCCTGCCTCTTGTATGATCACTCATTTGTTTTCCCTCCTTCTCATCTCAGCCACCTCTTTGTGCTCCTCTTCCTCTGTCACTGTCTTCGTCCACGTCTCCCTGCCTCCTTCCATACTGGACGATCCTGATCCGTGTTCAGGGGGCATCCTTTGCATGTGAGAACGGGCTGAATGGAGGCTGACGGAGAAGGGAGGAGGGCTAGAAACGAGTGGGCGGTGGTTTAACTGCGAGTGCTGGTGTGCGTTTGTGCACGCGTACAGAGCGGCTAAAAGCAACCAATAGAGATAGCAGTGTGTCATGAAGCTCCAGCATGGTGCTCCGTCAGATCCAGGGATACTGTCACATCCTATCCTCCTCAACACTCTGGTCTCCGCGCTCTGCGGCCCGGTGAGGTCTATAAGACATCACAGAGATGTAGATATAAATACTACACCGTCCCAGCTACACCTTCCATTAATGTCCTGAGGCAGCTGCAGCGTCGGGCTACTCTATTGATCTTAATGGGTCATTTAAAAGGATCTGACGATTGTTTAAAGCGAACAGCGTCAATAATCTGGAGGTAAAAGTCGTGGTTTGTTACTCACATTTAATGATTGTTGGAAGATTTATGGCAACATAGAAGATTGGACTTTAAATCGCAATAACTGTAAATAATACACCAAACAAAAAAGAAAAAATAGACCAGTTGTTTTTGTTGGTTATGAGGATGAATTTACCCTTTTCAGTGACCAATTTTCTTTTTTTTTTCTTCTTTTGTTTCCTTTTCAACATTTAATTACGGCTTGATTATCCATATAATTACAAATAATTGATTTTTTTAAATTTTCTTTTCCGCAAGGCTGACATTTTCGTCACTGTCAGCAAATACCATTAAAAAGACAAAAACTGACTTTGTTTAAGTCAGTCTTTCGTCCTGTTTTTTGGTGCCCTGTCTGTGGCAGTTAGGATCATTTCAGACAGTGTAACATGTGGTTTTTTGATCTTCTTTGGCCACACAGACGATCATTCTCAGCGGGGATGTCACTTTTTTTTTTACCCAAAATGTCAAGTTTGAACAAATTCAAAGTAACACATAATTAGTTTGAATTAATTCATAGTGATGGATTGACAGATGTGCCCTAATTTTACCCAAACCATGCTGAACTTGTCAGAATTTAACAACAACTCTGCGGTTTTGGCTGGTTTGCCTTTTTTAAATGTGTATTTTATGATATTTTTATAGCTTAATGCTCATGTCCATCTAGCTTAATCAATATAAACTTGCAAAACTATCATCAGATAAGATTGAGACGCTATATTTCACTGAGACTTAATTGGTGTCAACCAGTAAACTGCCCAACAGATGAGACTGATCCATGGTTATTTGGCATTTTAAATGTGGATGTATTTGTTACTTTTTGTGAAAAAACAGTGACAAAAAATGTGAAGAGCGCCCTCTGCTGCTTAATTACAGTTTAAATTTTTAAATTTTCCCCCATATTAGCAATTTGAGGATTCATTTGACTAAAAAGTGATATCCTTAGTTATTAGTAGGTTAATTTCATGGTTGGTGTTTTTCTGTCTATTCATGAGTATTCAACAATATTTAAAGTCCAGAAAATCACCAGCCTCATCCTGTAATATTCCATCTGATGTTTTAAATTTAATTGTGGGTAAAGTTATCCTCCATACTGTGGACTCCCATTTCTGCCCGTGTGATGGGGGGAAAAAAACTGATCCTTTAAGCCATTATAATGAGAAACTTTCTCAAAACAATGACTTATCTATCTAAGCCAGAGGTTCTCGAAATGGGAGGCGGGCCTCCCCAGGGGGGCTCCGGTTTCAGACGAGGCTCAGCGAATGAAAGTGAGAAAAAATAGTACATTAGTTATCAAAAGGAGATCACATGGAATAGCCTAAATGTGTGTGATTTGGTTGCAGAGATAGTTCAGATAGAAGTTTTGGTGAATTTTACTGGTTTTCCCAGAATCAGAAATTAATAAGATAGGTCTTTGGACAGAACTTTCTTATGTATTTGGTGCGGTCTGAAGTTTAACAAGTTGAGTCACGCAGCAATGCTAGGCGATGTTGGCTTTGTTGAGGATCAAATAACACAGTCATGATCCCACTGAATCATTATTTTGAGATACTAAGTCATTTTCCCAAGATACCGACTCATTATTTCAACAAATTTTCTCATTATAATGAGTTACAGGATCTTTTTTTTTCCATCACATTGATAGAAATGACTACCATACAGATCAGGGCTAATGGAGCATGCAGGGAAATCAATAGGACTGCCATTACATGGGAAACACCCATTAGCCTAGAGTGCATGTTTGTCCATACATTTAGGTGTCTGCACAGTGTGAGTCCCAGGGTGCCAGAAAATGACACCAAATGTTTATGGCGGATGAGTTAATCCTGTCAAGCTCTGTTCGAAACTTGAGAAAATCCAGAGGACTTCTGAGCGAGTCACTCCGAGTCTGTCACTTAAAGAGGACACGAGTTTGTTGATCCATGCAGCCACATTTGCAAATGCCAGCCAGCGGGAGGCTGCTTTGCTCACGCTGTATGTGTGCAGATTGATCTTGTCATATGTAAATCAGTGTCAGCGGAGTTTTGAAGTATGATTTGGAAATGAGATTTTCCTCACAACGGGATGAGATAATCCGCTGTAAACACGGACCCCCGCAAAAGTGCCGGACACGTGTTAATTAACCATTTTTAAAGGGACATTGCACATTTATCGTGTGTCATTCAAGTGTCAGAACATTGAAAATGTGAGACTCACGGGCTATAAACTGTACACATGCTGAATGCAGCTGTCACTCACGTCAACACGAGGCTGGCGGGCACCGAGACAGGAAAAAAAAAAAAAACTGTAGATACATTCTGCTGTTTGTGCTGTTCTCCTCCATCCCCCTCACTCACTGTCTGACACACACACACACACACACACACACACACACACACACACACACACACACACACTGTACAACACATCAAACTCGTGCTTATCGTCTCCTCGCACATGTTCAGAAAAGCATACACTGCTGCCTCTCTCTGGACGCCACTGTGAACTACACCCCATTTAAACGAGGGCAGTTTAATGATGGTCATTCTATAATCTGCTGCTACTTACTCTGTGGTTTGTTAAGACCTTATTGTGTCCTCTGAGCAGACGCTTTATTTCTCTCTCAGCGCAGTCTCAATGTTTCATAATCCATTTGACAAAATTTCAATTTTGAAAGTGAAATGGGAAATCTATCATCATTTTGCGCCTCAAAGTGGTTTCATTTCATTTCATCACGGAGCCCAAGGGCGCATGAGTGTCTCGGGTGAAACTCGCTGACATTAAAGTCTGATTGAAGCCTTTCATGTTGTTTTTTATTGTTATTTCACGCGAGTCTGCTGGATTGTCTTAAAGGAGTATAACACAGTATATTTTCAGCAAAAAAACAAAAGCGAGTGCTGGGCATATAGGCAACACATCTGTACTTGTTAAAGCTGCAACATTTTCAGCTCCTTTTGTTGCTCACTGTAGCGCAAAGCTTCCAGAACTTTTTGTCTTGTGAAGCCACAAAATTGAGCAATGCCTGCAGTTGCAACTCCTTGTCACATTGAATATGTGCAGAGCCGTAACAGCACAGAGGTCACGGCCTCAGTATTTTTTTTTTCCTCTCCTCAGAATATGAAACTGAAGTGCAGTTTACATTTTAAAGTTTGACATAGCTGAGTGAGTCCTGAAAAGGCAGATACCCACATCGTTTCGACTCGGTGAAAAATGAAGAAATGCGTCAATAAATCGAGCGGAGAGCAGAGAACAGTCTTCAAAAAACAGCTTTTATGTAGAGTTGCAAGGTTCATTTATTATCATTTTAGCCTGCAGCACATTGTTGTATAACAAAATAATAGTTGTATTCTTATTTATGCTACTCAGAAAAACAAAGAAGTAAAAAGTGATTCATAAAATTATAAACAGCAAATAGGTCAATACATAATAAGTTATAAAAAATAAAATATTTTTTCTTGGTGTGGTACTGAGAATGAACGTGGGAGTCTCAGAGCCTGAGGAAAGATGTAGAAAATTTTAAGAAACTCTGGGACACAATAATTTAAAAAAGAAAATGAATTAAGTATGGAAAGATTTGGTAACACGTTATTTGAAGGTGGGTGCATAAGACTGTTATTACACAACCATGTTAAAACATGTATGACTGTTGTCATTAAGTGTCATTTAGTCAGTCCTGTAGTTTTTAATTTAAAGTTGACATTGTTTGAGATGCTTTTGTTCAGACAACTTGACATTATAAACTTAAAGAAACTATTTATGTTTATTTTTATTTTAGAAGAGAAGATGCACATTAATTATCATGATCACTTAATTCATGTAAATGTGTCAGATTCAGCCATACAGGCTAATTTTTATCTGACAATTTGATGGTATATATGTATTAAATAAGACATTAAGACATTAAACTGTTTGACTTTATGTCTTAATGTGACATTAAACTGTCATATGTGGTGGGTTTTGACACTGGCTGTCATGAGACCATTATAACTGTACCATGAATGTTTTTCTTGACTTCAAGTGAAGTGGTGCCATTTAGATTCGTCATAAAGATGTCATTAAATGTTATAAGGCCAATTTGAAAGCCGAGTACAGTACCAAGGTGATTTACAGAGGTACCTGATAGCAATAGGACACATAGAGGTTAGCTAGTTTACTTGTTACTAAAGTAGGCTAATGACTAGCTGCGGAGCTAGCTGGTGTTAGCAAGTTAGCTCAGTTAGCTGTGGAGCTAACTGCTTAATTAGCTGACTAAGACCCCGGGGTGCCAGGAGCCAAACCCAGCAAGGAAAACACATTTTATTCCCCGTCGTCAAACACATAATTACATTTTTTTTTTTTAGGTCTCAAAATTATCTGGTTGTGGAGTGGTGCCTTATTTTCAAAAAGCCTGACTAACTTTCGTCAATAACTGATCTTTCCGTCTTAAACTATTTAATTTCTGTGGTTTTTATGGGCTATATGTGCAGAGAGTACATAGAAATAAAGGATATGCAGAAAAATTTAGTTTTTAGTTTTGTATAAAACAGATGAGACATAGAAACAACGATGCATGCACAATTTGTTTTACATCTGAATAAAAACTGGAGCCAGTAGGAGCAGTAATAAGAGGCAAATATGTTCAAACAGAGTACAAAGGAAAAGAAAAACAAAAAACAAATTCATCTGAACAATACAACCACCCATTTTCAGTGGCCTGCTCCAGGTCTGATATTACTGGGCATGGAGGAGTGTGGGAGGTGGGAAAGTCCTTTTTTAACGTGGTCTTTGCACACAGCAGTGCTTGACCATGCCTGCACAGTGGCTGTTGTGCACTTAAGAGATGCTATGGTGGGACACCATCCAACATTCAATCAGCGAAAAAAAAAACAGATTGTCAGTATGTTTTGGGTTTTTTTTTTTTTTTTTGCTGCAGTAAGGCCTGCCAGCAGTAGTCTACACTGATTTAAGATGAGAGATAAAGACGAGTCATCATTAAACAGAGACAGGCAGGGTGTGTCGTGGATCTCAGCAACTCTGACAGCTGCAACAAAACTTGGATCCATAAATCTCTCATCAGTGATGGTTTTTTTTTCCCTTTTCTTGTTAATCATCTCATGACTCCTCAGGTTTATCATGCGACCGCTCGGGGCATCCTGACCCCCAGGTTAGGGACAAGCTGCCTGAAACCTGGAACCTGAAGCTGCATTCAGACTTTGAACAGGTTGCTGGTAGCAACACTCCTGCCAACTGTTAAATGTACACTAATTATATTAATAATTAATGCCGTGTTAAACAATGAATTGGTGTTCTGTCTTCCTTGTGTAACTGTACATCTGATACTGCTGCACACACGGAGCTTTCAATTGTTGCTGCCAGTAACTGAAATGTTATCGGAAATGATTACATAACTCCAATGCACAGTAAAATAAAAACCGCCAGGCATGGGAGAGTTGAGGGACCTTCAGCAGACTAATGGGGTCAGTTCAGTTCAACCTCAGTTTTTTCCATCTATGGTTGTTTTTTATACCATAAAAACTGTTCAGCAAAACAAGCAGTTGACCATTAAAACTGGCATGATGAATTAAAAGGAAATCTTTCTGTATAATCTCTGCGAATAATACATTCTGAACACATCGAACTGTGTGAATTAAAGGAATAGTTTGGAGTATTTGATGTAGGGTTTTATGAGGTCCTCATCCAGAGTCGGGGTATTATCTACAGTAGATGCTGGTCCCCACTTACGAGAAGCAGAGAGGAGTGCTCGCAAGGAAGCTAAGCAATGAGCTGCTGAGGACAGAGTCCGCAACAAAATGTTTTTTGTCGCTTAAAAATGTCCACCCAATAAAAACTGTATCAGTTTAAGTGTACACTATATTTAAAAATATTTTCATAGCTTTATTCGACTTTTTAGAGCTTTTTTTGGGTCATACAAGTCAAATATCACTCTCTCCAGCCAACCAAACTCCATAGGCAAAATCAGTAATTTTACCCAACAGAACACAGGAGTTGAATCTGTTACTTAGTTTGAGTTATTGTGTGACTTTCGTGTTTTAAAAAGTTAGTTCGGATTCACCAAAGTCACTCAGTAGCACAAACAGGCTAACAGATTGAGGCAGCAGTAGACCAGCAACTCCTGTGTTCCACGAGGTAAAATTACTGATTTCTCCCGTGGAGTTCGGTTAATTTAGACACAGTGATATTTTGCTAATATAACGTCAGTTTCCCATCAGAAAAGGCCGTCTGAAAGCCAAGTAAAGGGTGAAAATATTCTAAATAAAGCATACACTTAAAGTGAACTTAAACTGTTTTTGGCTGACCTTTTTTAAGTGGCTAAAATACCTTTTGCTGCTGACCCTGTCCACAGCTGTTCACTGCTTAACTTGTGTGCCGGTGGTGGCGTGCCAACCAGCATCTACTGTAATACACTGACTACTGATAAGTACCTCATACAACCCCACTTCAAATAATCCAAAGTATCCCTTTAAAACAAAAAAATACCAACTGGCATTTGTCATTAATTATTTAGTAACACTTTGTGGCTATTCAGCAGGGAAACAAATTTGGTAACACCTACACACTTTTACAGGAATATGTCGATACAATGACGCTATGAAACATTTTTACTACTTTGAATTTATACTACGAAATAAAATGCAAAAATAAAATACAGATGCATACATTTCTCATGCTGTCTATCTCATGCAGTCCACCTACTGTAGCCACTGAAGCTCTTTTATCCAGTGCATTTATTAGAAATCTTCAGATAAATGAACTCTTCCTGCTTCATTTGGAGCTCAGGCGGCTCGGCTCTATCCAGCCATTGATTGTGCTCAATAATTCAAATTATAGCATCGAAAAAGAGCATGCAATTCATCATTAGTCATGTCATTCTGGTGTTCGGCAATGACCCTAGAAGGCATGGCAGCTAAATCATCTTCTGACATTATGGATGGGGTCATTTGTAACTGTGTCATGCCATGATTACCACTTTGTTACAATGGATCCTTCTGACCTCAATGTGATACAGAGAGGAAAGAGTTTTGCTCTTAATAATCATAAACCTGAATTTGTTCTTAGAGGACTTTCAGCCTGCCGGGGAGGGTGATGTGAGGTCAGGATTTTCAGAGTAGTTCAGGTTTTCAGAAGTACTGATTGCATTTTTGGCAAAACATTTGATATTGTGGAATATATTTATATTACTGAAAAATCTGTTTATTCAACAACTCTCTCTGTGACACAAGATGTCCTTCCCAGACAGACTCATGCAAGAAAAAAAAGACACACAGTACACAGATAATCTACCAAACATACATTAATAAACAAACTTAAGGAGATGTAGAGTGGGGTCATACATTCAGAGGACACGCTGCACAAATGAAAGACTTATCTTTGTTGCGCTGTTTGTAAATCTAATGAATATGTAAAAGTGTTATTGAGCTTTGTTCTGCACCTCTGAGTCTGAGGGTTCAGGCATTTCATTACCAGCAAATACCACAAAATAAGCATAAAGTCTCACATTCATCCATATATCAGACACTCTGTCTACAAATACAATCGGATATAAAACTTCTTAAGCATCTGAAGCATGTTTTCCCCCATACTATTTGTTTCCTGTAGAATTTTGGCTGTTAACAAACAAAAATAACAGAAGTGCTACTGAAATAGACATAAAATTGTGGTAGATTGTGTATGAATCTTTCCATATACTTTTGTTAAAAAGCATTGCAGCAGCGCTGTTTCTCCCAGTTTTATTCAGTTAATAATCAATAATATGCATCTTTGCTTAGCTGTTTATACAAGTTACTTAAAATTAAATAACATATTCATACTGTTATTTTTGTGTGAAAACATTCGTGTGACTAAAATAGTGCAGAGCCAGAATAGTGCATGATTGTCATCTCCATTTATTTTTATGAGGCTTACTTTTTGTAATTAGTGATGTCTATAATGATGAGAAAATTCTGAAATCTAAACACTGAGGTCACTGCTCTCCCAGACCTCCTGCAGGATATTTAAAAAAACAACATTACAGTGTACGCTACCATTAGAACTGGAAAGGATTTACTGTTGCTAAAGACTAAAATGGATGCTTTTGGGGAATAGCTCCTGTAAAGATCAGTCTGATGAAGCCTGGGGTTTCCTCTTCTCCAGCCTGATCCAGATGCCCTTCTCCGGTCGCAGGATGAGCTCTCCCACCGGCCGAAGCTCTTCGCGCTTCTGACAAGCCTCGACGTTAAAGTGACGCAGAACGGACGCCAGGATCACCTTTTCTTCCATCAGTGCAAAACGCTGACCTGAGGAGCATCACAGTGGGACACAGAGCAGTGACTCTGGATGTGACACACACATTTAAGAGCCTCACCGGGGAGACAAAGATGAAGAAGTTTGCATGGAGACTGCAAATGAAACCTGTCGTGTTCTTACCGATACAGTTGCGGAGACCGGCGGAGAAAGGGACGTATGCATATGGATGCCTTCCCACTGAATTCTCGGGCAGGAAGCGTTCAGGGCGGAACTCCTCGGGCTCAGGGAAAAATCGCGGGTCACGGTGGAGAGCGTAGGTGATGATGATGGCATTGGCACCTTTGGGCACTTTGAAACCATCTACAGGAACAAAAGAAACTTACTAACTGGAAGAAAAGATGATCCTTTAATCACTAAACATCTCTTCCTCAACATACGATCATTATGAATTTCACTGCCTCAGCTTAAGCCAAAAGAAATCATTAGAAACAGATGAGAAGGTACGTTGTACAAAAGAAAGGAAAGCTGGAAGATAAATCTGGTGTATTACAATTTGGGTCTTATTTTTGTAGTTTTGCCAGCATTTCCAAGGTGTCAGATATATTGTAATCACCAAATTATTTGCTGAGGTCTGGGAAAAAGGTGACATCACTACAACAAAGTCCAGCGGCCCGTCTGACTGTCTGACCACAGCTGCCCTGCTGAACTTCTTAGTCATGTCAACATATTCCCAGAACTCAGCTGTTAACTTGGTGAGTACACTGTTATTATTACTGATTGATATGATAGCTTGAACTGCTTTAGACTCCAGTTGTAATAAACCTGAATTATCCTTTGATATGATGCATATGATCACATAACTTGATTGTATGAATTGTACAAGGTGGGAAACATTTGTGAGGAAGTCAGTTCCACTTTCACTGGTCCTTTCCATGAGTAAATTTTTTAGTAAATGGTAATTTTGTGCAATTATTTTTCACCAAAACATGAACTGCTACATGTATTAGATACATGGTGTCACAGAAGCATGGCCGCTGCTACTAGCAAGACTAGAAAACTGGAAAAGATGCTAACATTCATTTGAATGCTGATAACTGGCAGGGGGGGGACCAAGTCATTGTTTTGCAAGTACAGTAGGTCTCAAGTCTTTGCAAGTCTTTGGAAGTTTAAGTTGCGAGTCCTAACAAGCCATAATCTGCTCAAACCTGATGCCATTTTAACAGCAGAGTATCAACCCTACTGTCTCGTACGCAGCTTCAAATCTTGAGCAAAGATGGAGTTTGATGCCAGTTTGTTTTTTGATCACCACCTCATAGTTTTTGTACTCAAACTAAATGAACTTTGGTGTCTTCCAACTGACACTCAGTAATAGAGATGCAATGATTCCAGTTTTCTTGGCCAATTACAATATCTGAATTCTGACCTGCCGATTACGATTCGCATTCTTGTAAGATTAAATTGGATGTTCACAATAAAACACTGACTATTAAATAATGTTGACATTTTCTTCAAAAGAGCTCCAGATTACAGCCAGGCCTTTTTATGTTACTACATTAATATTATGTGCTAGAGGGAATGTGACGAAATTTCATGTGATCTCGTGTGGAAGCAGATATAAACAAACTGACAGAAGACAGATGTGGTGCAACAGATTGTTGTAGTAAAACTTTTGCCATGAGAAAAACAGAAGCAGAAGTTAAATGAGTCTGGATGAGAAAATGTTTGAGGGCAGGCATCAACACAGGTTGTTTATTCTTCAGCCAGAACAGCAGGTGAGATTTTAACTGTCAGTCTGTGAACAGCAGTCTGCTGTTGGCTAACATTAGCCTGAAGAGCTAGAGAGTTTACCGCTGCAACACCATGAGCTGCTCCGTCTCATTGAAGATTGTCTGTCTTCTCTTTATCCTGTTCTTGGAGTCTGTCGCTGACACTGACTTCATGCAGCATGTGTCTGAGTGTGTGCTGCTGTTGTGGATATGACATAACCACCAGTTTGTTTGCTGTGCGCATGGCGTAACCATTGTGCAGAGCATGTGTGTGTATATGACCGGCACAGAATCAGATATGTGTCTGGTCATCGGTCAGGGCCGGTCACACAGAAAACCAGCCAGCTCCGGTCTCTGGCCGGTCAGTCGGTGCATCCCTACTCAGTAACGTAATGTTTTTCATGGTTCTCTCCTGTGACTTGATTGGATGCTGTTGGATGGGTTCAAACAAAGTGGTTCTGGGGAAATAAGTGCTGGCTTGTTGTCGATGAAAAGAGTTAACATTGTTATTTGAGTCACTTGTGGATTCACACTTTACTAAGTAACAGAATTTTTCATCTTTGGACTTGGGGGAAGAGATCAAGTATTTTCAAGTCAAAAGGCTCAAGTTCTAGTAAAGTAGTCGGTCACTGGTATTGAAGTCAAAGCCAAGTCTTTTTTGATTTTGTCGAGTTTAAAGTCATCAAATGTGACTAAGTCTGATTCGAGTCCAGGTCATGAGACTCAAGTCCACATCTCTGGTAATTGTCTATTTGATTGTTGTCTTTGCCCCACTTTTCATTTCTAGAATCTTTATTCCTATACTTTACTTCCATTCTAGCTCTTGAACTTTACTTCTGCACCAACTATACCGCTTTTTAATCAAAGTATACCAACTTTACTTGGTTCTGTATTGTCAGACTCACTTTTTTAACACACACCTACTATTTACAACATGATGCAATCCTGTTAGGCCCTGTTAGGCCATGTAGACTATTAATTTGAAGAAGCTCTGTGAAAACTGGGGAAGAACTGGCTGCAACAACACCATACAATGAAAGTTATGTGACAAAGAAGACTAGTTTTCAAATGAAAATAATAGAAGAAGCCTGGCTTCTTGTGGTTTCCTATAAAAAATACCACTGCCTTGGGGGATTTGCACTCAACAAATGAATGTTTCATTCAAGTGTCATCATTCATCTGTAACTCACTGATATGGCAGTCTTCACCGAGGCTCCGGGCAAAGAAAGGCACAGAGGGAAACAGTCGCAGGGACTCTTTGATCACACACTCCAGGTATTTGAGCTTCTTCAGGTCCTCCATGTTAACAGGCCGGTCGGATGTACCTTTACACATTGAAGAAAACGCTGTTAAACTCAACAACAACAAAACAGAGTGGAAACTACAATCAAATGGTTATTAATAAGTTAGCTTTTTAGCTTTGGTGGCCGCCTAATTAGCTGACTCAGCCACACGGTGCAAGAAAACCATCACTGTGCTCTCTCCCCTGTCTCAAACTGGCCATCGAAGAAATGTGAAATGTGTTTGATATGCAATATTTTTGTTTAAGACTTTTTTGAAAGCATGTTTCAATATCTTCTGGATGCAGTCTGTCTTCAAATGAAGTGTTACCTAAGTTTCCTCTCCTGCTGTTGGACTTTCCCCTGCTTCTATATCCTTGACATATTCCCCACTTTTCCCACCTTCTATAGTAGATAAGTGTTTGATAGTACTGTATTCATCCTCAACAGTAGATAAGGATTTAATAGCACTGTATTGTTTAATTTACACACCCCATGGGTTGTGTTTATTCGATAAGTCATGCTGTATGTCCACCAGTCAGCTGCAATCATTTTTATAGATGTTTATGGACAAATAAAGTCGTACCTCTCAAGAATAAATGCCTCCATGCTTGAGGACAGATTGATTCAGATCGTCAAACTGGTGCACAGTTCTGTTATTTCTACAAGGCCGTCTAGCTTACGTCATGGAAGAAACACATGGAGGCCGTGGTAAATCCACACAGCAGTGAAAATAATTCAATTATTCTCCATGTATTTTGGCAAGGATTTTCACAGCTATTATCCCTGTATAAGCTCCCCTTGACTTGTAAAGAACAAATGAGTCTGAGCAAAGATGAGTCAAAAGGCCTCTGGGCAGGAAAATAAATGATGTCATGAAAGTGAGAAGGTTTGCGGTGACGGGGGTGAGGGCATGTTACTGTTACCGAACACCTCCTGAAGCTCTTGTTGAACTTTGCGGTGCGCCTCGGGGTGGGAGCCCAGCAGATGCAGAGCCCAGTTCATGGAGGCTGCTGTGGTATCATGTCCCTGCATAATGAGGAAAGTTAAATACAGAAAAACACTCCATTATTTTGCAGCTGTAAAGCTGCATTAATTGATTTATTTTTTCTAGTGTTTTTTGCCACCTGGGGCCTGAAACATGAAGCCATTATGGTGAATGTATTAGCAAATGGTTTACAGTACACATCCAGCAGACATGGAGCAACACCCAACAACTGTAAGTCTAATATTCCAGCCCAGTCTTATGCCAAAGTGTGAACTAGACCTGCCAATCCACTACGGCACATAAACTCAAGACCTGCAGGCCAAATCTTGTCCGGCACCGGAAAAAAACTCATCAGCCTACTAAATGGTGTCTCAAATCATTTTACACACTTTTTAAATAATCTATTTTGTTCATTTATGTTTTGTCTATACAGCAAAAAAATCTCTACATTATTAAACTGAGCTGTCAAACCAGATTTTTCTTTAAGAAAAAGGTATAAAACTACTTATGCGCAACTAATATTTTTTCCTCTTTCCTGTAGAAATCAGCTTTTCTCAAGAATTCTCCAAAAATGTGTTTCAGAAAGTACTTGAAACATTGTTTTTTTTACTGGAAGCAGGTCCAAATATTCCCATTACATGAGCAGTTTTAACTGTTTTATACAAAATACAGTAAAAGTATTTTTTGCAGTTTAAGAATGTCAACTGAAAAGTTCCTGAGTGTAGAATAAATACCAGAATCAGCCTTAAAAGATTTTATAGTTTGTGTGTAATCGCACAATATACACAACTATTTATGTCCCCCAGATGCCCTGAAACACTCCTGACAGACCTCGTCCTCAGTGACAGCTACAGCCCTGCTGTCACAGTTTATCTATCGCACACTTTGGCCTGATACCAGGTTGAATATTCACTCTGCTTTTAGGATATTTTGGTCTCCCGCAGCTCCTCAGCTGCTAAGTGCTCTTCTATCGTCACCATCTAATCAATAACTTTTTCTGTCTGCCGTTTGATGCTGAGCAACAGGCCTCAGTTTATCAGGAATTTTAGATTGAAAGCAGAAAAACAGCTGCCTAATCCTGCTGAGAGTGGTAAGGATGAACCAACCGCTCCGCTGAGGCGAACTGAAGAGTTGAATAATAAATCTCTGTGGGTCGTCTTAACGAGCAGCTCCTGTCTCATTACAAATTATCATTTGATCCATCGTTCGTATAAAAATATTAAATAATGCAGCTTTAAGCTTGTTTTGTTTTCACTCAAGCTGTGAGTTGTACTTGTGACCACCCACCCTGAACATGAAGGTGTCCACCTCCTCCTGAATGTCCTGGTGGCTCATCCCGTTGCCGTCCTCGTCTGTGGTCTTCAGCAGCATGTCCAGAAATGCTCGTCTTTTCTTTGTGCCCAGGTCAGAGTCGCTGTCCGAGTCATTGTAGGAAATGTTCTCCGCTCTTTCATTTATCACCTGAGACGAAATGAATGAAGAGTAAGTTTAAGGCTGAATTTTGTCCTAGTTGCCTCTTCTGTGTTATTTTAATATGTATTTGTTTCATGCATTTACTTACTTACAACTTTCAAATAAAACATAAACAATGAACACTGATTTTCAAACCTCTGGCTCCATGACTCACCTTGTACGTGAAGGAGTGAAGGATCTTGAGTGTCTTGTCATGTTCCCGGCCCTCACCAAAGTAGTTGTACACAAAGTCAGGCCAAAACCAAGGTGTCCTCTGTCTGCGGCTGATAATGTCACTCATTCTAGTGAGAGGATGTTTGGAAGAACATTATTGATCAGATAATTTTTCTCTTATTATCTGTATCTGTGTGATAGAAAAGAAAATGACTCACTTGTACACACTTCTGACATACTCAGAATCAGAATTACTCTGGGCGTAAATGTTCTTTCCCATTGCAGTTTCTGAAATGTTTAAAATATAAAACAAGCGCAAACGGTGGTTAAAAGGTTCATCCATGCCTTCCCACATGAACATTCACTGTACATACAGTATACTGACCACAGATAATGTCCAGGGCACACAGGGTCATGTAACTGAAGCAGTTGAACGGACCCTTCCCCGCCTGCTCCTCCAGCTTCTCCACCAGGACCTCGGCCTGCTCGTTCATCACTTCCAGGAAGTCGTTCAGGATGGAGAAGTGGAAGGTGGGAGTCAGCATCTTTCTCCGCCGGCGCCACTTTGGCCCGGTGCTGATCAAAAGAAGGAGACGTCAAAGAAAGGTTCAGGATGAGAGAGAACACAAGACCCGTGTACATAATCTAAAGAATGAAAACAAATGACGGAACTTTTACTTTACTTAACTTAGTCATCATCGGTTCTAAATTTAGATTTTCCTTTGACAAGTTTATGATAACAGTTTGGTTCATAATAAGCTGTCTTGACTAGCTCAACCACAGGATGAAGCTGTTGAACCTGACGGACACACCGGTTCTCCCAGAGGAAAGGAAAAGTTAGAGATCTCGTCTTTGTCTAGGGTGTGTCTCCTACACATACATGAACTAAGCTAAGTTAACACCAGTGTGAGACTTTGACCATTTTCTCATATTTCTTAAACTCGGCTCCTGGGAAACAGCCTTTGTCTCGTCTCAGCCCGAGAGTAATTTGAGCCTAACTGAAGATCTTAAAGTTTTCTTTTTTTGCCTCACTGCACTGATCTTAAATTCGTTTTAAATACTCTTCAGTCTTCAGTTTGTCTCAGTGGTAAAATCAAAGTCTTGTCGCTCCATTTCGTTGTTAAGGAGAAATTTTTATGTTAAGATATTATTATCCCCATCTTGTTGCTGCTGGTTAAAATCAACCTGATGCACCACAAAATTATTTCCTGGGTATACACATGCATTTGTATGTATGTTATTGTTTTATTTCATATGAGTTTGTTTCATACTTTTTAACGTATTCTACTCTGAATTTAATTAATTATCTGTGTTGCGTGAAGGAACTACAACTCTCCTTTCATCATGCAGCCCTGTGTTGTATGATGATGATAAACCACCCTGATAACCTGGTACATTAATCGTACCGGGGGGAGTCACAGGTACGTACCTGGTCAGAAGGCCGGTTCCAAGCCAAGGGTGGAGGAAGTTGTATGACTGGGCTTTTTCCATAT
This sequence comes from Lutjanus erythropterus, assembly GCF_056507025.1. Classification (NCBI taxonomy): domain Eukaryota; kingdom Metazoa; phylum Chordata; class Actinopteri; order Lutjaniformes; family Lutjanidae; genus Lutjanus; species Lutjanus erythropterus. The sequence continues at coordinate 12,030,311 of NC_139319.1, read as the reverse complement.
GAATAGGGTTGGTCAGAACTGTCTACAAAAGAAAAAGAAAAAGAAAAATCTAGGAAAGAGTGACTGATTTAACAGCAAAGTTGTGTTGTTGTTGTGTCAGCAGTGCAACAACAACCTCAACAGGCCATGTTGTCACATATGGAATAACAAGGTCAACTCTGGTTACTTGAAATTGCTTTAGTATGTGCTCTGACTGTAGGTGATTCAGTGAACATAAAGAAAAATGAAAGACTTTTTACTCCTATTCAGTTCCTGACATGACTCGTTGCATCAAGCACCTATTTAACCCTTTGATGCAAACTGCACAAACCCCTTCTAATTCACATGCATGTTTCTTGGCTATACCTTTATAAATCACTATCACACTATCATTGAAAATATCAATTACATATCTTGTGTGTAATTATTTTCATTTTTCCTTTCTTCTTTTATGAACAAAAATAATTTGTTTTACTACATCAAGTTTACACACGAGTCACAAATGACCCACGTGTGCAAGTGTTGATTTAAAAATAATAAACACTAACAATAATTTTGAAGAATAGCAGGTCTCTAATGCCCTTGCTGTCCAGGGAACCTTAACCCAAGTACGGCTTTGCCCTGGTCGTTCTTTCCGTGCCTGCATACCCAACTCTCCCCTCTCCTCTGGTTGCTCCTAGGTCTAAGATTAGACACCAAATATTTTTAGAAAAAGATCATGGTTTGTCTCTACCATGCAGGTGTACATAGCCACATTGACTATTCCTGCCTGGGTGGACACTGACACCTGGGTGCTAACTGCATCTGCCATAAAAATAATGATTAAATGATAAAAAGCATTTATTTCGAAGATATAGCAAAGAAACACTCATCGTCAATGATTATGGGTATTGATACATGTAGTGCATTAGAAGGATAGTAATAAAAAACTGTAAGTAGGGTAGACAGGGGATGGTTGCAACCCTGTCCCCAGGATTGGGGTCAGTTGCATCTGACTTCTTCCTTTCGAATATATTTTGTATAAATATATTTGTATATATTTATATATATATATATAAATATTTGGTTGGTCTAGTCCAAACAATGTCTGAGTAACTGCAAGAAATGAAAAAATGTCGCAACCCTCCCCAGTCTACCCTAAGAAAGGAAAAATGAAAATAAGTATTTGTGATGATCAAAAACATGTTCTTTGAGAAACACCTGGAATACTGAATGATGAAATGAATTTAATGTAAAGATACAGAATTGTTATTGTAAATGTGTAGTTGTTAGTCCACACTATACCTCAACATTTTCTGCATGAAACAGAACCACAAATGGAACTGGTCCAACCCAGATTTTAAGCAGCGGTGCATCAGAGAACTGACGGGTATAATCTTGAATTTGATGAAAGAAATCTGAAACAAAGATAGAAACATACTGTGTGTATATATATATGCAGTAATGGGGCATTAAGTTGGTGATTACTTCATCAGATCTGAGCCTTGACAGTCTGCACATAAAGCAGCCTGTGTGGCCTCCCGCAGCAGCACGCTGACTGCCTTCTTACCTCCTGCGTTGGTTTTGAACTGCAGTGCATTTCCGATGAAAGGGTACGTTCCCTCCACCTCTGGAATGGGCTTCATCTCAAACCATTTGTGCAGGTAACTGCTGAGCAGCTTGTAGGTGATGTAGGTCAGAACGGCAATGAAGATGCTCACTCCCAGGAAAGGTATCGAGTAACTTCCAAGTAAAACTGCCATCTTTTGTGCTGTGTGTGTGTGTGTGTGTGTGTGTGTGTGCAGAGAAAGTGCATATGTGTGTGTTTAAGCAGCAGTACCAGTTGTCCTCCTGTGCCTTCACTATTAACGTGTAACGTGTCTCCTCTGCTGTTGCCCCTCCTTTTCTCTGTAGTCGCTGACAGTTTACTGGGTCAAGGGGCCTGCTGTATTTATTGTCATTTATTGCTCTGGATCGTGTTATAAAAATGCTTTAGAGGGAAATAGGAGATATATAACCTGTAAGACAGCTAAACATGAATACTACAGTGTGCAACATATTGATCTGTGAATCTTATGCTCAGATTATATAATAAAGATTGTGTTAATTATTCACCTCGGGCTTTTACCTTTACCTTATCCAGCTGACTGGCCCTGAAAGTAACCTTTGTTCTATTTATTCTGTCTTTGCCTGGTATTTGTCAATGTCCTTTCATAACCCAACCTCATTTGATATGAAATAACAGCCCTATCTTAGCAGCAGATATCTTTAATGATTAAAAAAACAGATTTCACTATTGTAAAATGAATGTAAATAATGTAAGGAATATTACTTAAAGTTTACCCTAAATCTCTTGCAGAGGCCTTTTGATCTTGACTTGAAAGAGATATTTTCATCGCTCTACTTTGCTGTCAGACAGCCTTTTCTGACCAGAAGCAGCCGTTATTTAAACCAAATCTCTCCAAACCAACTCCATGTATTTATCTCCCATAATGCCAAGGTCACACAACAACACACAGTAACAGGTCGAGGCAGTGGTTGACCTGAAAGTCACGTTTCTATTAAGAATCTTTGTTACAATTCAAAACAAACTTTGCAAGTGAACTTTTTAATTCAGTTGTACTTGAGAAAACATGTTTGATAATCTTAAGATATTAAGTTGAACGATCAGCTCTTCAGTCACGTTTCTTTGTTAGTACATTCATTCAAGTCATCATTTTTACTTGAAAGTTAAGACTTCGTTAAAAGAATTAATGAATCAAAGCTTTGAAGTTTGAAGAAAATAAATACTAGAAATTTTAAGTTAAATTAGCTTGAATAAACAAAACCTGTATATTTACAGTACATTAATGAGAATAGATTAGTTGATTCTTCTAAATTCCTGTATTTTTTAGTGGGTGTGCATGTGGTCAGATCAGTAATAGAAGATTTCTATGGTATTTAAAGCACAGAAGAGTGTAGTTTCTTACTATAACCACTAGAGGTCTGTAGATTCATTTCCTCCCCTAACAGAAAATTCATTTTTCCCCTCAGTGATCACATAAAGACTGAGTTTTTTCCTAAATATTTTATATTTTACATTATATATACAATAAATTACTAAACCTTATTAAAACTAAAAGGTTAAGCTGGAGTTTAAAACAATATTGGAGAACATGATGATTTTTATTCCTCAGATTTCTCACTTGAACAGGCAAACAAATCCATAGTTATTGTTGTGTTAGGCAAAGAAAAACACTGCTTCTTGCTATAGGTTGATTGAAAGTCTTTATTGATCATCAATATACATGTAGTCTAGACGACCGAGACGCCCCAAATACACAAATCATCAAAAGGATAAAAAACAAAATAAAGCCCAAAGGCTTATTTCCTTTGTGGTCCTTCTGGGGAAATGGGGGTGTAGAGAGTGCTGAAGGCTGCTGGCAGCTTCTGAACATACAGCATGACATCACAATACAATAAACATCAATATTAATCCATACAATACAGGTCCAATAACAAAAAACTATTAACAGTCTCAAATTCATTCAAAAAATCTCTTCCCATTTTATGTGTCATCACAAATCATTCCATCACGAAATACATTATTCAGTATACAATAAGAACAATATACCGTGCAGATAAAGTGCTATAGGCCTTCCTGGAAACACAACCTAAAATTTTCTGTTCCATCCGTCTGTTTTAAGACAGCAGACGGACACTCAGACATTTTTATAACGTGGATTTAACACTAGAATTTGACTGTTTTTAAATTTTTAAAGCCCATGCAACTGTAGGACTCTGGCCTTTCCTATATGTGTTCATATTTAATTCTAACATTGTTGTTTTATTAAATTTCAACTTTGGAGTATTTCTACCTTGAGTGGCCATAGAAGTCATATTGAACACATTGTAAACACTGTATCACTTCATTCCTGCTGTTGAAAATGTGCGTCACCACTACAACTTTGTTCGTAGTTGTTTTTGACACACTTGAGAAGTCAGAACCTAAATTTAGCTTTGAGCTAAAACCAAAGAGAAACGAAAGCTTTGAAGAATATCATACGCTGAATCTGCAGAAATACCGGTTGACATGCAAAAATATAAAACTAAAATCATCACAGTTTCAGATAAAGGTGAGACTAGATCAGTATAATTATTAGAATTAGATTCAGCGGGTTGCACGGGATTGTTTTTGACTCGTGATCCAAATTTCCAATGAGGCTTGTAAAGTTGAAAAAAGTCAAAAACTGCTGAAAAAGAACAGATGTGATAATTTCAAAATTTTACAGGTTTTATGTAACGGATATTCTGCTTGTAAAAAAGGCTAACTGTTCTCAGATTAATTATTCAATTTGAGGATTTTGCGCGATAATTTCTTTTTTTTTCTTTCAAAGTATGATAACAGACATTAAAAGCTTCATTATAAACCTAAACAGATGCTTTGAAAGTAAATGTGACATGAAAAAAAGACATTAAGTACAGCCCAGTAGGAGTGGTCAGAGTGAGTGCTATGGCTTTTCTAGTAGTTAAAGAATCCCAGTAGTTCTGGTGTTAAAGTTAACTACAGGGTTAATTATCTTCATGTTCATAGGAAGCTCATTGCACAGAATGGCAGCTGAGCACATGAAGGTGTCCGCCTCCATGCAGCTCTTGAACCTGAAAGATATCAAGTAAATTGCGCTCCCTCTTGTGGCGTCATTGTGGTACAGACGTTGCACAGACACTTTGGCACATTGTTGTACACGATCCCGAATTAGACCCTTTTTAATCTGCGTAAGTTTCTGTTCCACTTTCAGCCATTTAAAAGTATGAAACGTACCAGTTTATTCTGTGAGGTTTGTAATGTGATACTGCACAAGAGCACCCTGATGTCTTCCTATTCAAAAATCTTGATATTCAAGCCAGGAATCAGATTTTTTTTTTTTGGTTAACCATTAGCGAGAACCATTTGTGTCATGCTCTCCCCAGATAAGTGGCTGTTTAGAACACAGTTTAGATATTTAATTTTTAATTTATTCATTTTTTTTATTATTACAAAGGGAATTTCCTATGAATACCGACGTAATACAGTCAATCCTGGAATCGATTAGTCATTCCAAGTGCTATCAGGAGCTTCTGGTGAAAGGCCGGTATCCTCTCCTTGTGGACCGGCCAGTCCAGGATGCAACATGGACGCAACATGCCCCTGCGGAGGAAGAGTGAGTGAGATAACTTATAGTCGTGAACGTCCTGCAGGAAGACCAGGACCACAGAGTCCCTGCTGGCCTCAATGACCTGGTGAAGTGCATGATGGGCCGTGAACCTGGAGAGGTAGGACGACAGAGAGACAGATTTGAGAACTGGCTTTATCAGAAATATAGAACACAAATACAAATGTAACACTTGGCTTTAAAGGGATAGTTCAGATTATTTATATTATGAGGTACAATTGTCAGATGGTGGTCGGGATGCACTCGGTTTGGAGAAGCAGAGAGGAGTATCTGAGCTGAGCAATGTACTGCTGTGGACAGGGTCATGCAGCCAGTATCAGTTTGTACGCTGTTTTTAGAATATTTTTACCACTTTTCCTTGCTGTCAGACAGCATTTTCCAACAGGAAACAGAAATTATTTAAGCCAAATATCACTCTCTCCAAACTCCAAAGGTGAAATCAGTCATTTTGTGCCGTAGAACACAGGAGTGGCTGCACTACCACTGCCTCCATCTGTTGATTTGTCTGTGTTATTGTGTGACTTTGGTGTTTAAAAAAAACCCAAAGTCTGTCACAATAACACGAACAAACAACTGATCAAGGCAACGATACATAAACAAGTCTGTGAGGTAAAATGACTGATTTTACCCATGGAGTTTGGTTGGTTAGGAGACAGTGGTATTTGTCTTCTAACAGTGGTTTCCCATCAGAAAAAGCTGTCTTGCAGCAAGGGTAAGTCATGAAAATATTCTAAATATAGTATACACTTAAACTGATATTTATTTTCTTAATGGGGAGCATATTAAGTGGCTAAAACACTTTTTGCTGGCCTTGTCCACAGCAACACATTGCTTAGCTTCTGTGCTAATGCCCCTCCAAACTGGGGGCTTGCGGGCCATCCGCTGTTGGTAATCGAGGACAATGAATAAATATTTCATGCAACCCTCCATTAAAAACTACTACCCCTGATGTATGATCTGTAATAAATCAATCAATGTTTGATTTACCGTCTGCACCAGGGATCTCTGAGAAGCCTTTCGGTCACGACAAACAAGATTTTCCGAGAGTTCCTCATGTTGTTCACAATGGATTCGAGCACCGACATGCCAAGGACTGAATCTCGATCCTCCAGACAAAAGCTACACCTCTCATTCTCTAAGGGCACCAGCCTCCTCTCCACCCAGCCACGGTCTTCCTCTGCATATATGACATAAGCGTCATACTCAAACTGCCTGCCCTCTTCAACTGAGGCATCGCTAAATCCCAGTGTGCGATTGATCAGTATGTTCCAATAAAACTGAACCCTCCAGCCGTGGAACCGCACCAGGAGAGAAGTTACAAGCAGCGTGAGGACGGCTGTGCTGCTCAGTATGTAAAGAGTCTGAAATGGTGTCACATCTTTGCAAGAGAGGGGGTCAAAATCCATGATGGAGCGGTTGAAGTAAGACAGTGGCGTGTTGCACATGTACTGCTCTGTGAGACCGGGCACATCAGTCGTGTTTGTGTTATTCAACCATGTCACGAACCACAGGATGCTCTCACATGTGCAGTCAAATGGATTTTTGCCCATGACAAGCCGGCTGAGGTTGCTCATAGGAGTTTTAAACACTTCAGGCTTCACAGCTGTGATCGTATTCTTGTGTAAAACCAAAACCCGCAGTGACTTCAGATCATCAAAAATGGAGTTCTTCAAACTGTTGAGGAGATTGTTGGACAGGCTGAGTTCACGGAGGTTGCTCAGGCCTCTCAGCGCCTCTTCTGGGATCTCGTCCAGCCCGTTACTGTCCATCAGTAAGTTTGTCAAGTTCTGTGCCCCTTTGAGAAACAACACCGCCCCACCGAGGTTGGCACTCTTCCACAAACGGGCCAAGTTATTGTGCTGGAGATTCAGCACCTTCAGGTTCTCAAGCCCCTCCAACAGATTCTCTCCAATGTTGGCGATGTTGTTGTTGCTGAGGTCCAGAATGGTGAGGTTGGACAGGACTCTGAATGGAGAGGGATCCAGGTACGATTGTGGGACATTAATACTTCTGCCCAAAGTCAGGACCCTAAGATTGGGCACATTAACAAATGAGGTGGATGTTATACCAAGTTTCTGGTGGTTATTGGACATGTGGATCTCTTGAACTTGTCCCAGGCCAAGGAACTCCTTGCCCGTGAGAGTTTGCCCGATATAGTTGTAATCTAGAAGCAGAGTGGTGAGGTTTCTGAACATCGAGAAGGATCCAGGACTAATCTGTGCTATAGCTGTTCCTATTAGACTTAGCTTCCTGAGAGGTGATCTGGCCAGCGAGATGAAGGTCTTGTTGGTGATGCTTCGGAGCGACAAATAAGTACTCCAGCTCAGATCAAGTTCTTGAAGACTTGTCAAGCCAGTAAATGTGTAATTTGTGAGTTCCCTAACTGCAGTTCTCTGTAATATCAAACTCTCCAGGGCACTTAATGGTTGGAAGGAGAAATTATCAATAATCGGAGTGCCGCTCTGACCTTTCACCAGAGCTTTGGTCATCAGGAGTTTTTTCAAACTTTTGAGCCCCTGAAATGTGTCCTTGGTCAGATGCTTGATGTGGTTGTCTGTCAAAATTAGAGTCTCAAGTTGTGACAGCCACTCAAATGATCCCGGTTCAATTTTACCCATGCCGTTGCCGGACAGATCCAGATAGGTTAGATTTGTTTTCTGTAGCCCTTTAAAGGTTGTGCTTATGAGTGTGACCAGCCTCATCTTCCGAAGAGACAGGGCATCAATGGCCGTCCCTGACAGCTCTGAGCAGAGTTTACCAATAACCTGAGTGCCCATGTTGCTCCCATCCATGATTAAAGTACGTAGCCTTGAAATGGGCTCAAAGCAACCAGGTTCAAACTGCAACAAAACACAACAGAGATATCTTACAGTGAGACAAAAAAGGGAAACAAAACAGACAACTGAGAGTAAAGGGCTAAAACAACTTTTTTTTTTTTTTACTACTATGGTTTAACAAATTTCATTTCCCATTTGTAGGTAAGTTTCTTACTGTTTTTAAAGACAGAGATGACAGGTTGAGGACTTGTAGAAAGGACGAGCGGTTAAGAAAGAAAAAGTCATCTTTCTTCAGAGTGGTGAAGTCATTTGAAGCCAGGTTGAGGTTCACCAGGTTGGGCAGCTGCGGCTCAGAGCCCAGCTTGGCTGATTGCAGGTTGTTTATGGAGACATCGAGAAATTTCAGGCTCTGTGGATTATGAAAGGAGAATAAAAACAAAACAAAAGTGCTCTTTAAAGCGACGCATAAGAAGTATATCAAACAGTTTAAGCTCCAGGAGTGACGTAGCTCCTACATTTGGTGTATAATACCACGCTTCACAGAATATTTTACACCTCCCTCCATGTCCTCTTGTGAGACACCATGAGCATCCTAACTATTTTAATTTAAAAACAAAACCAATTCCTTTTTTTTTTTAATTATAGTTTAGCTTTCTGATAAATTAATTCATCTGTATCATATCAATACTACACCACACTTGCACCAGAATCTACATTAGGCCTCAAAAAACAAAAATGTATTACGTAGTATTAAGTATTAATACAGTATTAAGTGAAAAACACCAACATACCTCATCTATAGACAGAAAATAGTTACTCATTGATTTACTATTTATAAAATCATAATTCTGAATAGTAAAACTTGAGAAAAAAAATCTGGTAATTCATTTTCTCTGTCTTCTCTTCTGTGTTTATGATTTAACAGGTGAAAAATAGGTTTTGACAGAATAATCTTTTAAAGTTCCTCAGTTTTTTCATCTGTGAAAGAGGTGGGTAAAAAAGTTTTGCCAGGTGAAAATAAAAGACATTTTTGTCTGTATCATTTTTAAGTGTTTGTTGTTGTAATACTCATTTTAGCCACAAGAGGCTGAAATGCACCACTACCCGATACTCTAAACAGAGCTACTGCACAGCTACTTAGAGCTACTCTAAACACAAGGTTCATTAATTGTGTGTTAACAAATTATGGAACATTACTGATTAAGAATAAGCATCACACTATGGTTGCAATATTTAATAAAAACAACCAATTCTATATCACAAAACTGGATGAAAACAACATTAATTTGCCTCAATCAAAATGTGAGCGCCTAATCTGTTGTGTATAGCTTTCAGTAAATGTACGAAATTATCCTTTTGCCTTAGCAACTGTCCCGCCCAACAGCAGTTTGGAGCATGTCCTAATTAGACCTCGAGGTGGTGGTGGGTAGCGATCGTTTCACCGGTTTCACAGATGACAACAAGGAAAGGAAAAAGGAACAAAACCTTTGTCTCCAGGAATTCTGTACAATGCTGCATTCATGTGCTTCTAGGATGATCCCAGTTTGGAAGTTTTCAGTTTCAGTGTGTTCATGAGCTTTTAATGTGGAAGCAACATGGGCACTACAAAGGGTAAAATGGGGCATTGTTGTTGTTGTAGTACTTGTTGCTGTCGTTGTATGCTGAAAGAGTTTGAGACTTTGTGTTAGAAAGTGATTTTGTTCCAGATTTGTTGCTGCACCAGTAAACCACTAAATTATTTCTTTACCTGACTTGTTATCAGGGTTAATGCTAATTTAAAAAAAAACACTTTTGTAGCTAATCTAGGTCGCTCTATGTGGACGGCAACTGACAGTGACAACTTAATACCATGTTACAAATGACATGTGAGCAAGTCGTGTGGCAAAATTTTCTGAGTCGTTGTTCTGACTTGAGGTGGTGCTCATGTGAATTTTCCCCAGTCTGTAACTAATTTCTCTGATTATTTCAACACCACATGAATGCCTCTTGCGACGGCCCACCCATCTGGTTTCCTGTGCTCTCGCTCTCCTCTTGGGAGATCATGGGCGGGACGTCAGAGGGAACTGGCAGCATCTGAGAGCTGGGAGGGGCAAGAGGGCACAAAAAAAGCTTCTCTCCCTGACCGCCGTCTGTCTGTCTGGGCAGCTTCATCTACTCCTCATGGCTTCCTCACTGTTTTATTTATATTTGGGTCTGAATTCTCATTTCCCCATTCACATACATTCATCCCTCCTCACATGCATTACAATATTATTACATTACTTTATTACCTCTCAGGTTTTTTCAGCAAACTATTTGGGCTACCGACTATATTGTGTCTCCTTTTGTTGCGATCCCGAGCCGAGTTGTAACCCTGTGTTCTCTCTTTCTGCTGTTATCTTCTTTTCTGTTGCAGCATTTTGTTTTGTTTTGATGTTTTTTTTTAACAACAGTTTACATAATAGATAAGCTATTACATAAACTGTTGCATAAGAAGGATTTCTAACTTTTCTCTGACTTAGTTTGACAGTTTGGGAAATGCAGTCATTAGCTTTCTTGTTGAGAGTTAGATGAGAAGAGCGATCACACTCTCACATCTCTTTGTAGCTGAAGCCAGCAGGCAGTTAACTTAGCTAGGAAAATCTAAGAGTTTTGTTTTTGTTTTTCTGAAATTACTATTCAATATCATCTCATTATCGCCACTATTGCACGAGGCTTCAATCAGTTTCTCTGTTTCTCTCCAGCTATCAAAGACCCAACAGATATCTGTACCTGCAGTGCAGAGAAGGGCTCTCCGTTTAGCCTGAGCCTATTACTCGCCATATTCAGCCGTGTTAGGTTGGTGCAATGGCTCACATCCTCCTTCTTCAGATACAGAACTTGATTGTGTCCCACGTCGAGCGTCTGCAGCAGAGGCAGTGTCTGGCACAACCCCCCGTCCAGCTTGGTGATGCTGTTGTAACTGACATCGAGGTGGAGGAGGAGTGGGTATGGGGTCAGTGACGCAGGGGGAATCTTCCCCAGTCTGTTGTGGGACATGTCCAGGCTGGTGATGCTCCCGGGAAGATCAGGAGGGATCGCACTGAGGCTGAGGTGGCTGCAGTCGGCTCTGCCGCCCTGCACTCGGCAGGAGGTCTTCTTCTGGCAGGCCACGCTGTTGTGCGGCCCCGTCATGAGGTGACATATGATGATCGCCGCCGGGAGGAGAAGGGAACGAGGGGAACGCATCCTTTCAAAAACCTTTATAAGAGAGACAGAATAAAATCTGCATTAAGCTTGAACATACCAGTATATTAATTGATTTTGACTTTCTGCGTTTGGAAAATGACACCAAAAATCACCTGTCTACCACAGCTTTAAGTTGTGGACTGTAGAACAAAAACGGTGAGCTCAAAGATACAGCTGAGGAAAACTGAGCTGGGTCACAGTGTCCACATCATTTCCTAAAGAAAAAGTACTAATAGCATACTATGAAAAGACTCAATTACAAGTAAAAGTCCTGCATTAAAAACTTTACTTGAGTAAAAGTCAGTGTAATATCAGCAAAATGTACTCAGTCCACAGTACACGTCCCTGTCAGTGTTTTACTGCGATATGTTGTTTTAACATAAATATTTCTTCTGCATGAATGTGTGTGTTGCACTTTACTGCTGTAGATGTTTAAGGTTGAGTTAATTTTACCTACGTAATATACTGTTGGTTGGTTTAATCTTAAGCAGTGCATCATATTCTATAATTTAAGATCATCACGTGTTTGTAGTGTCGCTGTTCTCTGAGACACACATCTCTAAAAAGTCAACTTTTCTACTCTGCTCTAAGCTTTATACTTCTAACCAACATCTGAGAGGTAAATATTCTACTTTTTACTCTGCTACATTAATAAACTATTTAAAACCCTCTTGTATTAGCTGGAAGATGAACTGTCACAAAGTTGCATATAGAAATACTCAAGTAAAGTAAAGTAACTCCAATTTGTACTTGTACTTATTTGAACAGTACTTGAGCAAATGCACTCAGTTACATTCCACCTCTGATCACTATGAGCAACAACTTTTCCCCGACACATAGCAATTTAATCTGTCGTTGATATAAATATATTTATTGATCCAGGTGTCGCATCAATGTGTTTCTCTGCAGTGAGGAAAAAAAAGTTATACTTGGTTCAACTTCTAGCATTACAACAAACGATGTGAATTTAAATCCTGTCTACAGAGACATCTGTTTCAAAGACACATATTATTATGGCTGCAATGACTAATCGATTATCAAATTAATTGCCAACTATTTTGATAATCCATTAATCGGTTTGAGTAATTGTTCAAGAAAAAAAGTCAAAATTCTCTGATTTCACTGTCTCAAATGTGAAAAATGTGAGTCTTTAGTCCTCTATGATAGTAAACAGAATATCTTTGGTTTATGAGAAAAAAAAAAAAAGACGTGAGGTTTTGGAAAACACTGATCGACTTTTTTTATTCTAATCAATTAAATAAGAAATTAATCAACTATGGAAATAATCCTTAATTGCAGCCCTATATTACAGTATGCTAATATAAGTATTAACAACTGATGGGGTAAAAGGAAGTAAAAGTACTAATACCACACAGTGAAACTACTCCGCTACAAGTAAAGGTCCTGCATTCAAAACCTCATGACAGTATTATCAGCAAAATGTACAATAAGTTTAAAAAGCAAATATGTTTTTGAGTTAATATTACTGCTGCACTGATGTGAGGCCCTGTTCTCTATGCTGTGTATGAAATATTGCTGTCAGAAAAGCTGTCAGACAAATGCAGTGGAGTAAAAAGAACAATAAAGTTGCATAAAGTAGAAAAACTTAGTGAAGTCACAAGCACCTTAAATTAGTGCTTAAGCAACGTACTTGAGTAAATGTACTTAGTTACATTCCACCACTGAGTTTTACAAGGGTTGCAATTTTAGCATTAAGTGTCATCTTGACATTGTAAGTCTGTCTATTTTGGATGAAACAGGCCTGTAGAGTTCTTACCAGATTTTGCTTTTGCTTCTGATTTTATCTGTTGCATCTGGACTTGAAACAGGAGTCAGAGGAATCTTGTAATGTTGAGGAAAGCACACCAGACTCTCAGTGAGGGATTTTATGAAACAGGCACTGCGGAGACAAAGCGAGGAAATAAGGAAATGAGAAACTTGCAGCTCCGGTTTCACTTCTACAACAGGATCTGGATCTGTGGCGATTAACTGTTTAATGCAGGAGGAATCGGACCAGCAGGAGTGCTGAGAAGTCTGACTGACGTGTGTGCTCACTTCATACAAAACAGCTGTTATAAAGGTGTGTTCACGTACTGCAGGTTATTAGACCCCGGCGTGTGTTGATAGGACGTGGCTGCAGACATCGGGAAAGATTTCGTGAGGCGTGGTGTCATGACAGCACCGTCAGAGTGGGACGGACCACATGTACCTGGAGCGGAATCTGTACCGTAATGTTTGTGTCGGTGGGAAATTGGCATCGAGTGTTTATAATGCTAAAATCCTGTGAAGGTGTTTTAATAATTAGATGGCTGAGTAGGACTGTAAATAATTTGCAAACTGGCGCTTTAAACATAAAATTTTAATAAAACAAACTGCGGGTTTGACGCAAGAATCAACGCCGCGTGGAATTACCGTAAATGTACGAGCAGAGGTGCAGCAACTAATGTGGAGAGGCAGAGACAGCTGCGGGTTTCATGGTCAGAGTCAGTTTTATTGGCCAAGCTTCTGCACACATACTAAGATTTTAAGTCTTGGTTGTAAGTTGTTCTCAAAGCACTTACACACAGTTCTGAGGACAACATACAGGAAGGTGGAGCTAAGACTAAGGACATCAAAGCTGAACATAGAGATGAAATTAACTTTTAACCACAAGTAGGTGAAAAAATAGTAGTGGCCATGTAAAGTGTTTCTGTAAGTTGTAAATGACACAAACAGTTCAAAGAAATTCATGCATAAACATGTAGTGGGTTGTTACAGTTTGCATGTATACATGTCAGTAGGCAACATGCAGAATTTACTGAACACAGACTACATAGCAGCATTTTCTAGTTAATAATGTAATATACTGGATGACAAAAATGTAATCTAATCTGAATACTTTTGGATAACTTCAAAAATCAAACAAAATATTACATCTTATAATAAAGAATAGACACGGCCACAAAAATGTGAGTTCCACAAATATTCCTTTTTTTTTCTTTATACATCTCAAATGTTTTCACTGCAAATTTAGCCCATCTTCAACATTTCGAGTCGGTCAAATCAAATAACCCTTATAATATATACCATATAGGTACAAACTACGTGTGCACTGTGTGTTTTCTATGTTGTACAACATGTGGGCTGCTGTTTCTTGTGTGCAGGTTTTTCTTACTGCAAAAGCTACATAATTTTAAAACTGACATATTTCAAAGACAATCAAAAATGTAATCAAGTAATCTTTGACAATGTAAGTGCAATCTAATGTACTGTAATTAACTGTAAATATATAATTTATAATTTGTGAGTGTAAATAGGTTTAAAGCCTTTAATAAGATTGAAAGAGCACATGAATTTATCCTAGTAAATACTGTGTATCAGTGTTATATTACAGGCCATGCCTTGTTGCCTGATTTTAGAGATTTATTTGGCATTTTTTCTGACTTTTTAGGAGATGTATCATATGGAAACTGATGATGACTCCTGACCTCTTTTATGTGTCTGACTTCTGGCTTTCGATTTGCTGTAGTTGACAAGAATGAACTTGTCCATGCTGTCATTGTGGACCAGTAGGCCCAGTTTAGCTTTGACATGAAAAGTCGGGTGCTCCAATTTAAACATTATATTCTGAGAACTGAGTCAAATAGCATAGCCTAAAAATTATACAAAAAACATCTCTGTCTGTATCTGCAACACATATTACACTTAACAGAAACCTTATTCGGGTCCAGAAATCAGGCAGGTACAATTATAGTGTCCCTTTATTTGTATAGTCCATAGTGCAACTATTTGTTGACACGGACATATAAGGCACACACTTGTTATTCTGTCCAAATAAAAGTGTGGTGCTTCAGTTCCAAGAGCAGCTGCATCCCTGAAACTACAATATGACTTTTAACATTTTGTTCCTTGCAGATGGAAGTGAGAGGTTCACTCACCTGTGGTTTGTGTGGTTCCTTAAAATCGACTCTGCAACGGCCAAGATGCAGAAGTAGGAGAGTCCAAGAGAGAAAGGTTTCAGAATTCACATAAAGGTATAAACAGTATTGGTCTGATGTGCCTTTGCTCAAAGACACTGTAAAAGTTTTTGGACCATCCTCTTAGTTGAGACAACAGAAAGCTTTTCTAGTCATATGATGGTGATTAATTCTTCAAAGTTGTATTAGTTTACATAACTCAGCACGCCCTCATTCAGAACACCAGAGAAGTGAAACTTAAGGGAGCCACGCTGAGGGAAAAAAATAACTGGGATAGTTTGAAATAACCACTAGAGGGCAGCAAAATACTGTTACTGAGTCACTCAATATCCCAGCAGACACTTTGTGCCAAGCTCAAAACTTTACCCATATTGATCAGGTAAAGAAAAGACAATCACACAAAAACAATGAGCTGGTTTAATAAGTTAACTGCACGTGTTTTTGTCCTCGAATGACAGCTGATCTGAGGTTACCATCTTTTTTTAAGTGTGTCCATCTTTTGTCATGCATATAATTCAGAATTCAGTGCTTCAGAATGTATAATTTAGGATCTACAGGTTTGTTTGCTTTAATCATTTTAGATAAAACACAAACAACTTTCTTCCAAAATGCTTTCTTTTTCAAAGCATTTTCTGTGGTTGTTTGCCATTATATGTGACTTTTCTGGGAGGCTTTATTGAGAATATTGGAGTGCAATGACCAGAGTCAACTGTGAGAAAAGATTCAATGTTTTGGGGTCTAATGAGACAAGAAAATAAATCTTACTAAGGCTGGAAAATACAGACATAAGGTCTATCTGCTTTTGGTATAAGATCCCATACTGGCAGAATTCAGATCATCATTATAATTGTGCAATATGGACATACATGTAATTTATAGCTTTGGCATGTCCTACAGTCCCAGGGCTTTGATCATAGTCACAATGTCCCTGACTTTGGACCTCTGTTGCATGTCTCCCTTACTTGCATGACTCAAACCAGGTAGCTGGAGGCTGATAAACCTGAAAAACTATGAAAACAACATCCTGGGTCATTAATGATCTTTTTTTTTCTAATGCATTTTTCATATTTCCTTCAAAATAAATCAGTTATTTGAGAAATATATGAATCTTAAATTAAATGCATATCCCCTAAGATATAGCCTACACTGCAAGTAAATGGAGTGAGGGTAATTTATTGGATAGTATGTCTTTACAGTTGTAGGGTGCAAGTAAGTGCATTTCTGAAACAGCCTAAAAACCAATAAATCTGAGATAACCACACGGCCAAACCTCTTTTGAAAGGTCAGCAGTAATGTAAAAGCAGAAATGACCTGCTGATGGTGCTAAATGAGTTGTAAATTTGAACCACAGTCATGGGTAAATGATATTTCATTCCATTATTCAGATCTGCTTTTCACTTCAAACAGAAAACAGCTCTTTTTAAAATATTTGCTTTCATATCCTGTTGACAGTTGACCCGCTGAACATCTCTCTCAGTGTAATGCCCTCTGTGTCATTTCAGCTCTTTAATCGCGTCATACCAGCAACCACTTCTAACCACAGCAGTGTGTTAATTAGCTTGACATCAGCTGTCACACAGGCAGAGCACCCGTCCCATCATTCCCAAGTATGTCATTAATCCAAACCAACGCTGGCACTGTTCGAACGCTGTGCTGTGTCAAAGTGCTGCTGAAATGAATGATTTATCTCTCTGAAATTCATGATGAACTTTGGTTTGAAGTCTGTTTGCATTTCCAGCCATTTTTAAAATGCGCTATTCAGGCTGTATCAGATACTGTATAATTCTGTCTTTGCATTTGTGAAAATCTTTTTAGCGATGCTAGCGTCATGGCTGTAGGGACGGCAGTGTCGGTCAGTTGATCCACACTGAAATACCTCAACAAATATTAGGTGGATTAGACCGTGAATCCTAATGGTGATCCCTCAAGTTTTCCTGTGGGGCCACCATGAGACAAAAGACAAATGAGAAATATCTTGACAAGCATTAGATTTGCATGAGATTTGCTACAGATATTCAAGGTCAGGAGGCATTTTTAGACTTTTTTGACTTGGGGGGGCCAAGTGAGGCAGGGGTGGCATGAAGTATGCACAGTTTAGTTTATCATAAATGATAAAGAAAAGCAGAAAATCGTTATGTTAAGAAGCTGGAACCAGCTATTTTTTTTGCTTGAAAAATGACTGAAACGATAAATTGTTTGTCAAAATAGTTGGCGATTAATTTTCTTTCGACTGACCAGTCAATTACCTGCTTAATTAACTAATCGTTGCAGCCAAAGCCCCAAAGCACCACTGGGCCTTGCATGGCTCTAATTCTTGTTTTGTACATGACAAGAGTTGTTTACAAGTATTTGGGATTGTTTTCTGGATTTAATTGTACTAGAATGCAATTAACCAGAAGCGCTAACAATACCTCTAATATATTTACCCAAAAGGGGTAACAACCTGTGTTTAATGTCTTATCTCCTCTTGTGACAGAGCTGTTTTCCAGCTCCCCTGTACTCTCTCTTTGCTAACAGATTGATTATGTGGAGATTTATGGAGGGAGGAGACTGACACTGTGACCTTTCATGCTGGTGATTCTACAATATGCAAAGCAGGAAAAATTACATCACTCCAATTAAAAAAAACAACCTTGCAATAAACTCCCCAATCGTCTTCCATGGTCACACAGACACAGACATGTGTACACCTTTCCATCCCCTCTATTTTTCGTCTTTATCCTTCCCTCAGATTAATAGAGCAGGTCCTTCCTGGGACAGACCTCAGGCCACCTGATTGGTTAAGCCCGGTGCTAAGCCGAGGCAGCTTACAGGGCTTTGTGCCAATGGCTGGATTGCTGAAGACCTGTGAAAAGTGCAGTGAGAGCTAGCAGGGTCTGCACCGGTGGTCAAGTTAGTAATATGAAAACAGGGAGATCAGATTCAGGGGTTTCCTGCAGCTATAAAATGAACAGAGAGGCGAAGGTGCATGTGGACAGAAAGGGCCGTGATGAGGAGCAAGAGCAAGTGATGCAGCAGGGAACGTTTGCAGCTCCGCTCTGCCTCTAATACTGGCTCAATCATGAAGTGCATGGTCAACAGCTCAGGAGGGGATGGAGGCAAACAGATTCATGAAAGCTGACAGGAATTAGGTGTGCGTCAGGGGAAACAACTTGGCACAGACTGGAATAAGGGATTAAAAGTAAGGAGGAAACCCTCCTTCTTTACTGTGGACTGAGTGACAGGCAGTGCTGTCCATGTTTCACTTGAGCGGCCAGTGCGTGTCATTCGTACATGTGATTGAATGCACTCATGCAAAAGGGATAACTTCGGGTTGGGGTGGGGGGCAGCGGCTCCATCAGTGGGAGTGTGTGCGTACCACATTCTTCATCCTACCGGCTCGGGTAAATCTCCTCTCCCTCATTTGCTGATTGAATCTCTGGAGAGCAGGAATGCCTCGAACAACAAAAGGTGAGTTTGCCCTCTTGGCTCTTCACTGTGATACATGGTGGATGTTAACCTATGTTATGTAATCTTGTGCATTAAAGGGATAGTTCAGAGTTTTTGAAGTGGGGTTGTGTGAGGTACTTAGCTATAGTCAGTGAGTTATCTACAGTAGATGGCGGTCGGCACGCCCCCTAGTTTGGAGAAGCAGAGAGGAGTACCAGCATGGAAGCTAAGCAATGTGGCAATATAGCAAAATGTATTTTAGCCACTTTGAAAACTCCCCATCTAAAGAAATGAAATTCAGTTTCAGTGTACTCCACATTTAGAATATTTTCACAGTTTTATCTGACTGTCAGACAGCCTTTTCCAGTGGGAAACTGCTATTATATAAGCTAAATATCACAGTCTCCAAACTAACCAAACTCCACAGACAAAATCAGTAATCTTACCTCAGAACACAGGAATCACTGTCCTACAGCTGCATTGATCTGTTAGTTATTTTGTGTTATCGTGCGATTTCGGTGAGACCGAACTAACCCTTTAAAACGCAGAAGTCACTCAATAAAACAAACAAACTAACCGACTGAAGCAGTGATAGACCAGCAACTGTGCTGAGTGAGCTAAAATTAATGTTTTTATTTAAAGAGTTGGCTTATATATTAGTGGTTTCCCATCAGAAAAGGTTGTCAGACAGCAAAGTAAAACTGTGAAAATATTCTAAATAAATATAGCATACACTTAAACTGTGTCCACAGCAATACATTGATTAGCTTCTGTGCCGTTACTCCTCTGCTTCTCCAAAATGCGGGCGTGCCGACTGTCATCTACTGCAGGTAAAATGCTGACTATTGATATGTGCCTCATACAACCCACATCAAATAATCGGAACTATACCTTTAACTCACACAGTTATTTCATTATTAGTGTTCAAATCCTCACCACAAACTCATATTCAGCATAAGGCTGTGGACTGTACACTAGACTTACGCATACTTATCCCTGTACTTATCACTACATCTGTGTTTTTACCCCGTAACCATCATGAAGTGGCTGATGGAGTGGGTTGTAGTCTCACAGTAGTATTTTTTTTTTTTTTTTTTTTTTTTTTTTTTACAGTTTATATGAAGCTGAAGTGAAAGAAACAAAAACTAGAGCAAGAATTCCAGAAAAGCAAGGGAGCAAGTCTTTGTTAGCTTGGCTTTGTGCTGCCGTTTTAAGAAGAAGGGGGATAAATTCCCTGTTTCATCCTCACGTGAGGCTGGCGAAACAGGGAAAATAGGGTAAGTGAGATGAAGAGATTAAAGCTAGAGAGAGATGTGGCAGAGGGAAAGAGTGATGATGTACATACAAGGAGTGGTGCAGGCAGGCTGTAGCAGCAGTGTTGTAGCATGTTCTCTCTGCCCTCTGCCTGCAGAAAAAAAGACACTGCAGTATACTGTGTGTCTCCCCCTCCCCAGTTTGCTGACCAATGATGTTTGGAGGTCAGACGCCCAGCTCTGCTACTGGTGTCAGACACTGACACACAGCCTGCTCAGGAACACACTGGTTATTACACCTCGGAGGAAGGGAGGGGCAAATGGTTCGTTTGCAATTTATGTGCATTTTGATTTCAGTCACATGCTGGAGAGAATGCAGAACAGGCCACTATTAAACTTACACTGAGTTGCACCAATAAAGAAATTTATTCTAAGAGTAGTTCAAGGGTAGTTTAAGGAAACTAGGTTTAAAATGAGTAAATCTTAATTTCAAATTGCAATTAAAATCATTGCAGAATTAATGTGAACACCATTAAAAACTAATCAAGTTTAGTGTTGATTAAAATTAAATAAGAGTTTAGTCAGTATGATTATGCTCACCCAAATTAGGGTACATAAATGCATAAAAAAAACCTGAGAGCTGTTGGAGCCTTGAAAGTATAAAAAACAAACAAACAAGTTATTTCGTTTGCTAGCTAGCTAAAAAAGTTGGTTAGCCTAGTTAGCTTATATGGCTCAGCAGATAATTATTTTGCTCAATCCATCTCAAGAAGGCAGTGATTTTAAAATTTAACCCCTCAAGCATTAATACTGGATCACAGAGTTTTAAGTACTGGTGCCTCAGAATTAAATTTAATATAGGGTGGAGTAAAAACTAAATTGAGGTTTAAATTTAATTCCTCTTCATTCTAAACTAGTTTAGAAGTTTGGTGCAACATAATTTATTAATTATAAATTATCATAAATCATGATTTAATCAGGTTTAAAAAATAATCCTTGTTGGTGCGACCCAGCCGCACTGTTCCTTATCAGCTTTTGTCCCTTGTTAAGGACACAAACACACACACGTCACATCATGGATGACTCCACTATGTGTCACACTGCAGAAGATGACAGTTGTGTTAGACACGGGATAATGAGCAGGACAGATGTAGCATCCTGAACAACTACAACAACAACAGCTTTTTTTTTCTTGATTATGATTAATGAAACCCATATGACAGAAAAAAAAACTTGCTATGATGTTGAAAACAGTGAGAACATAGACGGCCAGCTGTGACTGTTGTGCAATTATTGACATATTTATTGTATTTTTTTTATTTTTTTTTATTTGAGCATTAGCTGATGGTACGTGCTTCTCATCACTGGCTAGTGCTCACTAAGTGCTGACTCAGGTCTCTTCTCACTATAAGTGGTCCCCAGGCGTGACAGGACATCAATACTGAACTGGAATCAGCAGCATGGATCTACTACTGAACTGTTGACTCTCTGCAGTGCAGCTCCGTAAAATGCAACGAAAGACATTTCAGTGTGTGAGTAGCACGATGGGAAATGTGGCACATATAATGAAAATGAGGGCTACAGCTTAGCTACTTTATATTATGGAACATTTTTGTAATTAATCAATCAAACAAATAAATGTAGGTCAGAGAGAAGCAGGAAACATAGCAGGAGGGCTATGAGATGATGAGGTCTGGTGAAATCTGTGCCTGCAGTTTACAGTCAGCGCCTCGCGGTTTGTCTCATGGTTTTGCAGGGACGTTTTGTGTGAGAGTTGACACTGCAAAGCTTTGACCATGTGCTAAAAGCTGTGAGACAAGTGGCCTTTTCAGGAGGAGATTACACCTTTCTAACACCGTGCATACTGAGTGCATGTTAGGCGGAGCTTTGTGCCAGCACCTTAAGCTTTGGCTGCGACAGTCTGGCAGTACCAACAACCACCCAGCCTGTCAGTGATAGTTAGCAGATGGGACTTAGTGTCGTCTTGATTTAAAAACCCATATGGCCTGAGGGAATGTTTGAGGTGTAATGGTTCCTTTCATCATACAAATAGGATACTAGAAGAACTTCATACCAGCGGGATTTCTCAAAGTCAAGTCAGTACTTTAGCTGTCTGTCATCATCCTCGTGCAGGAGTGTCATGATGTTGCAGAAAAACCCAGACACGTTCTTTTTATTACAGCTGGCTGAATGATTTGTTTGTGCTGGTGGAATATCATTACGTGACAGAGCACATTATTTTAATCAAACAAACAAAGAAACAAAGCAAAAAGAAAAGAAACGAAGATGTGTCCAAAGCAAATAAAGCAATAACATCCATGATTTTGATAGGATTTAGTAGATTCTAGACTCTGAGCTGAAAAACAAATAACTAAATAAACACTCAAGACATTTTTCTTCCGTTCTTTCCTCTATAATAAGTTCATCCCCTTTGGCTAAATACACAAATATTTCTCTGGGTCATGTGGTCAAAACTGATTTAGCGATTTAGGTCTCTTTTGATGTAGCAGAGCAGCGCTGTTACCAAAGAAGGAAGAGGGAGATTCAGGGGTCACATTCCTCTTCCACAAAACTTCTCAGCCTGGACAGATCGCTTTGCCCCAAAGACAGCAACATGATTTGGTGCTGTACATTATCATTATTGGCATTTCCTGTGAAACACGCGCTCACAATACTTGAACCCAGAACTGAAAGGACTGTGATAATCAAAATGATTCATTTTCTCTGCTGCTCATCCTGTAAAGAACGGAAAAGCAAACAGCACAGTGTTATTTTTTGCACTTAAACCCATTCTGAAAATAGCCAAATACTTCCAAATATGTTTTTAATGCCATAATCTTAAAATCACAAGTTAATTTTATTGTCATATCGCAATAACAAAGCTAATCTTCTCATGATAACAGGTTAATGTTAATTTATATGGAGCTCCCATACATTTCTTCCCTTGACTTTTAAATTATTCTGTGCACATTTTTTCTCTGAATATAAATATCATTTGCAACTGTTCAGATCTCTGTACAGAGCCTCTTAAGTGTTTAGACGCGTTGTTTGTTCATTTAAGTTTCTAAACCGGTACCATTATTTGCACCATTATGTGCGCAATTGTGTACCATTCCTATTTGATCTGTATTAATCTCCTCCTGTTGGCTGCTAATGAATGTCCCTGCTCTCCCCTCTGGCGATGCAGGTTTGATAGGATTAATCGAGCCATTACTTAATTACAAGCCTGAGAAGAAGCTGAAAATCTATGAAGAGGATTTACAGCTTTACCAATAAATCATCGACAAAATTCTGAAGCATTTCTCTTTTTTTTTTTTCATAAATACTTTCCACCAACAGGCTCATTAGCAAGTAGATGATGGAAAGAGTTGGTAATGCGCTTGACTCTGCCAACTGTGAGAGCAACCCCAGCTGGTTTCTCTACTGCTGATATGGAACATCTCAATAATTACACAGTGTGAGAATGTGAACATGGGAGTGTACAGATCAAGATCCGCTGTGGTTAATTACAAACCTGTTGCTGAATCTAGAGAAAGTAAATGTCAAATTAGAGAAGAAGAAGAAATGTGTTTATATTTGTAGTTATCGTGACATGGAGGCTATTAATTCCACCATGGGTTTGCCTTAGAAATTTTAATTTGCAAAACATCTACTGTGGAAACTTCTCACATGTGTTGGGATCAAATTGATAGCTATAAATAAAAAATTTTATAACCACTTTTTTCCCCTTTGTCTTATCTTCTTTACATATTTTTTCATTCTCCCAGTCCAGTAGGTAGCTGTAAAACTATCAACACAGTACCAGTGAACCCCCTCAAAAAACAACTGCTTGCCAGATGTGTGATTTAAGTAGCTCTTTTACTCAGTATGACCAGAAACCACCAAACACCAGAGACACTGTGTAAGCGGACATTAAGCAAAATGCTCCTTTTAGTGCTCTGGAGCTAGCTGTGCTAAAGCTAATTTTGTCATACAAACATCTAAAAAGCATCAGCAACCTTCAATTTGCAGTTGTATGTTGCATTTATAGCAATTTCTGCCTTGATGACTGTCTTTTTCCCTGTAATGATTTGAACGTGCCTGCAGCACCAGCCTCAGGTGGCCAGTTTGAAGCAGACGTGTTCCTGCAATCATTGACGTTAAGTAATAAAATTTTAAAAAATGGAAATACTGTACTTTCAAATAATTTTTTACATGTGTTGTCATACTTTAAAAGACACAAATGAACACTGAATGGAGAACTCTTGATAACTATAAGCAGATTATTTAAACAGCATTTGCAAGAACGATTCTGTCCCAAGCTTTTTAATTGATATGAGTAGCTGATCACTGTAACCCTGATCACTATAATCTGTACATGAAAGCATTAGATAAGGCCTTTTTTCATGGAATTGTTTACATTTTGAGATATAAAAAAAGGTTAAGCTGCTTCAGTTTCAGGGTCCTGATATTGTGCATGGTGACTTACTCTGACACCATCACAGCTTACTGGAAACCATGAATAGAACAGAGCTACTTTAATGCTATTAGTGACACCTTGTGCTTTTCTATGACATTGCTCTTCTGCACTGTAATATAAGTTTCATCTATATGTGTAAACCACTAATAACACATCCATATTATATCCATACTATAAATAAAAGTGTGACTGAGTGCCTTAATAATAATAATAATAATAATAATAATAAAAAACAGGACCAAAGTTTGTCTTTTATTGTAACTGTAGTCAGGTGTGAAAGTCCTGCTCCAATTTAATAGCAACATGTCCAGGACACCTGTCAACTTCTTCCACAATGCATGCTGGGATATGCTACAATAGGAGTAGTTACAGAACATGAAAAGTGAAAGAACTGGATTGATAGATTAATTTAGCTGGTCCCTGTGATGCCCTTTACTGGCTGGTTTCAGAACAACTTGAGACTCCGTCTACCTCAAGGATGGAGTGCGTTTTGAAACAAAATGATGGCGAACGGACGAACAGCTGGGAGCGTTCACACCTGAGCATCTGAAGTGTGACATTAAGCACACTGCTCATCCAAAACTGTCAGGACTGTCTGAGTTATCGCCAAGATAAACAGAATCCACCAGAATACAGTGATCACTGTGATATTCTTGCATGTTTGTTTTTGTTTCGGGTTTGTTCTGTGGTGTCATCAGTTGGTTGTGTAGTGTGTGGCAGCTGGCCACGAATTGAAATTATATTTCATTCACAGCTCCTGCTTAATGATGCCGTAAAGTATTATTGCTGGCTATGGACCACAAATTCAGGTGAGCAGTGGAGCAGTTTGGTCTCAGAGGCGTAGGACGAGGGGAAAAGGGGACTTGGTGTACAAGGCCCATGTGTGAAAAGGGCCCACAAAGACACTAAGATGAATAATCATGGATGCTGGGATGGGGCCATAGAAAATTCCTGTTAGCAGTGGCCAGAATTTTGTGCCTCAACCCTGTTTGTACTGAATTGTTGATTCACGAATTGTGCTTAGCAGTGTAACACATTATGTTATACATGAAGCACATATGATGAAAGAACAGAAACACTTGCATCATGCATTGCAATAAACTGCAATACTTCTGTAACAAAAACTTATTTTGAAAGTTTTCTTTCTTGAAGTATCCAACCCCTCTACTTGTGTTGTTTTGGGATACAAACATACAAGCTGAACTCACAATTTAAAGGATCAGAGTGTAGGATTCAGTGGCACTTATCAGTCAGTTTGCAGATTGCAAACACCTCGTGTCTCCCTGCACTTCTGAGCATGTAGGAGAAACTACAGTGGTTGCTAAACTAAAGAGCGAAAGGCCGCAACCAGAACCAGTGTTTGGTTTGTCCATTCTGAGCTACTGTAGAAACATGGCGGCCTCCATGAAAGAAGGACGTGCGCCCTCTGTAGATAGAAACGTCTCATTCTATGGTAAAAAAAACACAACGATTCTTATTTTTTTTCAGGTGATTATACATGGATGAAAACATACTTATGAATATTACATTCCATTTTTTGTCATATTCTGCAAGTGTTTGTTTTTTTAAGATAAACAAATAAATAAACAACAAAGGAACAAAAACCAGTGTTGTGCAAGTTACACAGGAAGTGTAATTTTACTTATTACTCCTATAAAAAGTAATATTATTATTTTACATATTGCATATTGATGACCGGCCGCAGCTACATGTCATCATAAGCAAACCTAACCAGGTCAAAAAGTAACTCAGTAACTCGGATTAGTACCATTTTGGAAATTGTAATCCCTTAAACTCGTTACTGTCTAAAGTAAGAACGTTACAGTAATATATTACTCAGTAATGCGTCAAAGACACATTTACAAAACCAACAAGATACCCTCAAGCATTTCTCAGAGAATATGTGTGTGTTCTCTCACAAAACACCTGATAGTGTGAATCTGAAATGTTCAAAGACCATGTGAAGCCACAGTCTGATCCAGCTGGCAAATCCACTGGTTGACTGGCATCACGTTCTCCTGGAGACGCTCTTACTCTCACCAACGTCACTCTTCATTGTTCCCTACATAGTTTCATCCTTTGTACACACTCTCATTTTACTTCCTCATTGTTTTCTTTGTCAAAGTTTCTTCTTTCACCAGCTCTTACTCTTCGTCTTTTATGTTGATCTTGTCTTCTCTATGTTGGTCGAGACTCATCTTCCCTCCTGCTCTTCTGTTGAGCATTCTGGCATCAGGATCAAGCTATGAAACATTTCATCAGCTTCAGCGCCACTTATCAATTCACTTAGCAGCCACACAGGAGAGGCCTGGCTTCCCAACATCAGTGAAGGGCACTGAGGTGGATGAAGTGCAGAGTAATATTAGGAACGTGTTCCAGAGAGACTAACTATCAGTAATTGTATTTGGAAGACACACGTGGGAAACATGAAGAGGTTTGTTGCATAACCAGCATGAGCTGCCCTGCCGTTGCTCCATGCCCCGATAAGGACAAGCAGAGAGGTGCATGAGGTTGTGAGAGTCGAGTCAGATTAGATGTTTCAATATCAGGGTGGGGTAGTGACGGATCGTACTGTATGTAGGTATCGCAGTGATCCCAATACTGAAAGGATTAAAATGATCAGACATGCATATGATTAATCAAATGTAAAGTATAGCAGAAACAAGAGTCAGAGTTTACAGGCATGCTAACAGTTCTGAGAGGGACTGCCCATTACTCCGAAACCCTGATAAGCCCATTTGTGCAGAGCATGTTTAATGTAAAAACAAAGATATTTTAGTGCATTTGAACGTGCAGAAAAAGACAAAATCAGGTGACCTTCATCGGGTGACCTTTATCATCAACAGTAACAATGAGGCAAAGGGCATGTGGACCAACAGGCTGCCAGAATAATGTGCTTTCAGTCTAATTGGAAATTTTTGGGTCTCATGGGGTTTTAGATGATGAAGATGAGTGGTGGCCTTATTCAATTTTTCTGATAAATACTGTTATGTTTATTTATTAACTGACCCCTATCCCGTTCTTGCCAAAGTAGCCCCCGGGCAAATCAAGCTGAGTATCTTTGGTATAATGTTTACTAGATACATCAATAGTATAGTGTTTATAGACACATCAGTTTGGATCAATTTGTCAATTCAGTGTTCAGCGATCCAATATGATCGATGCAAAGTGAAAATATTTATATATATTGTCATCTTTAGGATAAATCTTTATTTTGAAATTCCCATGAGGAATGCTAGAAGCTAGCATAATTATCTCTATGACTAATGGCTGATTATGATGACAATAATAATTTGGGTATTCATGTTGGGTTAAAGTTGAACTTAACATTCTGCAAATTTTGAATCTTAACTAATACGCTGAGTGAAGCATGCCACTGTGTTTGTGTTTTTTTTTCTCATAGTAACCTGACCACCCAAGTCAGGAAAGCTGAATACTGTGGAAACTTAACTGTGTGCATCTGTAATATCTTGGGGATATTTAAAAGCAGAGAGTGTGTTTGACTGACAGTAAAATGTTTGGTTACGTCTCTTTCTATCAAGCATGCTATTTGAAGTTATTGCAACACAGGGTCCATTTTAATGGAATTGTATTTGCACCTAAGAGTCCTCAAGTCTGAACACGTTTGCTATTTGTAATTTAGAAATGAAGCATTATCTAGTATTGTTTCACGCTGAAGGAAATTGTAAGAGGGAGAGACAGGCAGAGAAATTAAGCGCTCTGGCAGTCTAAAAGCATCCTCATGTCCTGCTGCTGTAATTGCTGTGTTTGATTCATGTTCATTATAAAACTCCAGCCTCTGCTGAGCTGCCTCTGAATGTTTGACAGCTGCTGACTCCTCATCTGAGGGGAGAAAAACAGCAAGGCCTGCCTTATTCTGTGCCATGCAGATGTGCTGAACACGAGAGAGCGTTGTTAATTTGAAAGTAATTGACAATGTCAGCTTGACAACTTGAAAGACTCTACTCGATATGAGAAAACTGAACACCTGATTCAGTCTGCGGTATTGTATGTGTTAAGTTTTACATGCAAAGGGAATTTAGCTATGGTATGACTATATGACGATGGCAGACGGAGATGACAGGAGAAACTCCTGCCTCTTCTTTCTCTGCCTCCAGTCTCACCCTGTCAAACTTCTTCAGCACCACTGGAGTTCCAGTAACTGAAAAGTATTAAAAAACAATTCTTCTGTGGATTCCTTAAACATGCATGTGGACTTTGGTTATTTATTTATATTAATTTATCATATGTTATTAATGGTTTTATTAGTCTGTCATCTATAAGTGCATGTTTTTTTAAGTCTAGGCTGTTGCAAAACACTATTTACATTCCAGTTCATTCCAGTGATAAGATAAAATTAGCCACACCAGTAGGATTCCTGCCCAGCATTTCAACTTTATACACTTTTCATTTATATTGTGATGCTATTTTGCAGCTTAGAGTTAGAGAGTCAGAGTAAAATTATTTGTCCCCAAAGAGAAATTTGTCTTGGGCACAGTGCTATGGTCTGTTGCTTCACATAAAATAATATAAAAACATCATAAAAACATAAACATTTGACAAAACGCCAGACAGTTGCTTCACATAAAACATGACATATAAAAAAGTGAAATGCAAAAAAAGTGCCAAGTGCTAAAGTGCTTGTGTATTTATTGCACGTTGCTCTATTGCACTGAGGTTGAGCACTGGAGTTTGATAGCTTGATGGAAGATGGAGGGAAAAACGTTAGCTTAAAGCGGTTTGATTTGCACTAGCTTTGGTCCAAATTCATCTTCTGTCAGCTACAGATGCTGCAGACATTAACAGGAAACAAACATGAAGAGAATTATAATGTTAATGTTTGAAAATGTG
This sequence comes from Lutjanus erythropterus, assembly GCF_056507025.1. Classification (NCBI taxonomy): domain Eukaryota; kingdom Metazoa; phylum Chordata; class Actinopteri; order Lutjaniformes; family Lutjanidae; genus Lutjanus; species Lutjanus erythropterus. The sequence continues at coordinate 12,001,229 of NC_139319.1, read as the reverse complement.
AAACTACAGTCCATATCTTAATTTTCCAGGATGGTAGTGGTAAATGCATTGCATTTTAAATAGCGCATTTCTAGTCATTCAGGTCATAATATGCCTTGTCATGCTGTAAAAATTCTCATGAGGTAATCCTGTCTAGACAGGTAGACAAATGATGATGTCAACTTGTATAAGCTAAAATGTAACCTGTGACTCAGATCCTGCGTCTCTGTTCCTGTATGTCCTTCAGTGTGTCATTTATTATTCTGTTATCCTTCTTTTTCCTCTCGGCTCTGTTATGTCAGCCTCTCCCCAACATCTGTCATACCACTGCAGTGTCAGCTTTTACGCACAAAATGAGGAGCCATGAGTGACACTGGCATTTTCACTGGGCAGTGTTGACTCGTTTTGATTGATGTGGCACAGGAGGAAGGCAGAGGGCAGGGTGAGCGCTGGGTGAGATGAAGCGTAATTTGTATTTTGGTGGCTGAATGATGGCTGGTTGACAGAATTCAGCATTTCTGATCTCTTCACTGTGTCCCTGTAAGGTGGGGATAGTCCCTGTTAAAACTGGAGCAGCCTGTGATGCATAAAGTATAGTTCAGATTTTTTGGAGTGGGGTTGTATGAGGTACCTTCATATCGAAGCAGCAGGAGTAAGAAGCTAAGAAATGTACAGCTGTGGACACGATCAGTAACAAAACGTATGTTAGCCACTTTACATTGACCCACCATTAAAAATAAAAATATATCAGTTAGACTGCATGCTATTTTTAGAACATTTTCACCACTTTATCTTTCTGTCAGACAACCTTTTCCTACAGGAAACCGCTGTTGATGAGCCAAATAAACAAAAACAACAAATTCTATAAACAGCAAAGAGATGAGTAATAAATGATAAAAAAAATAAAGGTATTTTATGCAGAAAATGGAGGTAGAATTAACGTATAATTTATTTTTTAGGACTTAAAGAATAAAGTATATAAGTTTTATATTACATTTGTGTGATGCCAGTCTGTTGTGTTGTGATTGTTAAATTACTCTTTTAAACAGACATATAATAGACTTTAATGTTAGTAATTAAAGTAGATATGAAAACCGTTAATTGTGTGTGCATGTGCAAGCACATATTTCATGCCACCCCTGTACCACTGCAGTCAAAAAAAGAAAGTCTGGAAATGCTTTTGCACATAAGGCGCTTAAAACAAGGACAACAAGACCAAAAAAAAAAGTATGTTCACACACTTGATTTTCTTTTAACCATGATTTTGCATTGATTTTAAATTCTAAATATATATAGTGTACAGCTACATTAAAAACATTACCTGTTTCCAGCTTCTTAAATGTAAATATTTCCTAGTTTCTGTAGTCCTCTATGGCAGCACATGATATCTTTGGACTGACATTTGAGGACATAATTTTATTGACCAAACAACTAATCAATGAAAATAAATGACAGATTAATCAGTAATGAGAATAAGTGTGAGTTGCAGCCCTAATATTGTGTACACTTACATTGACATTATTTTTTGGGGTGGGCCTTTTTTTTTTAGGTGGTTAAAGTCCCTTTTTTTGCTGACAGTGTCCACAGCAGTACATTGCTGAGCTTCCATGCTGGTCCTCCTCTCTGTAGACCAGCATACACTGACTATAGATTAAGTACCTCACACAACCACATGTGAAATAATCTGAACCATCCCTTTTAATTATGATAGATGTCCAACTAACAGTCACTAATGAAATAAAAAAGGAGCCTAAGAAGAAAATGTAACAATATTGTTAGGATGAAAATACGAGCCTACAGCAGTAGACAGAAGGTCAAGGATCACCTTGCACTTTCTGACACGGCTAAACAGAGAGATGATGCAGGACTCTACATCAGCAGCCTTCTTCTCTCGCAGATTTGATCAGGCATTTCACCTGGTCAGCTCTTAGACATCAAAGGGAGGCTGGAACGTAAGTGGAAGTGGCATGATGTCATCGCCAGACAATGTCCTCATGCGCTCATATGCCATCGTCCACTCATTCAGCACCAGTGTGCCGCTTTAACATTGGCCAGGCGAGTGAACCTCAGTATCAGCTGTTCCAAATGTGGATCTCTTTGGAAAGCAACAGTGGAAAGATGTGAGACAGTGCCACTGCTCAGATAAAAGAGTTATTTTCTCACGAGATCCATGTGCCAGCCCGCTCTCCTTTATTGTGGGCTATTCTGAGAGAGCCATTGAGGGTGTGCTGGTCGTATATGTTCGGGCTTGGACATTAGATAACTGCGGACATGATGGGGATGAAGACAGGTAGCAGCAGCCATCAAAGCATGACACATGCTTGATGATGTCACGCCCTCCAAGCTAAGGTTCATGTTGCCATCCTAAAAGGGAAATACTATTATGGGAAGCATTATTACACATTTGCATTTGGATGAAGGTCGGGCACAGATCCAGATACTAGTGGGTTGTTTTTTGTTTTGTTGTTTTTGACTGTGGTCAGCTTCAGCATATCTTCTATCCAAGGCCAGTTTTCGGATTGCACTCACGTCAACACTTGACTCCACTAGATGAATGCTGCTGCACAGTGGTGGCACCTCTACTACCTCTGCTCAAACCCCATTCTTGGCTCTCGGTGGGGGCGGGGAAGGATTCCTGTGACTATATGTAGTGACAGTCCAGGAGGCCTTGCTGTCCTGGTTGTCTTTTTAGCTGTGCTTGCGTCATGGCTCTACGGATCTATTGGTTGGTCCATTGCTTGGTTCGTCAGTTTGGTCCAGACTGAAATAGCTAACTTTTGGATGGTTTAGTTGGTTAAGTTTTACTCTAGCACCACCATGAGATATTTTATCTTGTTTTTAGTGACATGTCTCAACAGCTGTTGAATGGATTGCCATACATTTGGTAAAAACATTCAAGATCCCAACTTTACAACTAGCACCGCCATCACATCAAAATGCTAATTTATTCAATTCTCTAAATTAAATCTTATCAGTTACGGCTGTACTTTGTGTTTAGTAATAATTCAGTCAACTTTCTCCTATCCTGTTTCCTTTACTTAGATATGCTACGTGCTAGGCTCATCTGTGTTGAAAAGAAAAACAGATTTTGAAGATGGTTTCCTGCGGACCTGTAAGAACGACACATGGTCACATCTTGAGTTAGCTAATGTTAGCAAAACATCTGGTAAAAAACAGAAAAACAAAACATCTGAATCTGAAAGCTTACGTTAGCAAAACACAGGCTGACTTGATAGCTAATAAATATCAATCCTTAGCTAGCTAGTTGCATCAGCTAATGTTAGCAGAGCACTGGCTAACCAGCTAGCTAATTCACATCAATTCTAAGCTAGATAGTGGGCAAGCTTGTTAACTAGCATTGTACTGATTTTCAGATGAGACTGTAGGCTACGTTGCCACATCTTTTACTTATCTTCAAAATTTGGTTTTCATCTCATTATAGACAAGCCTAGCATATAGCGAAGGAGAAATTCTGCCATGTACTGATCTGTTACTGAAGCACAGAATAAAAAGGGGATGTGACTAAAGAAGGTTAATTAGCAAATGTTAGCATGATAACACATACGCTAAATATATTATTATTATTATTATTATTATTATTATTATTATCTGCATGTTAGCATTGCTGGTGTTAGTTAGCATTTACCTGGCTAAGGACAGCTTCTCAGAATGTGGCTTTTCTGCGCAGCCCAAAAATCACTGCAGTTCTATGCATAACATGGAAGAAAATGGATTTGAAGAGTAAAAATTTTGCCTGCGTTCATGGTTACGCACATACAGTACCAGTGAAATATGAGTTATTATTCACCCTATGTAGAGATTTGTAGCCTATTGCTTGAAACAGAAGCATTTCTGTTCTCTCAGACCTGCGTGAGACTGATGACTGAAAAACACATCCTTCTGTGTGGACACGCCATTAGTCTTGTTCTGTCATGTGTTGTAATGTCCTAAGCTCCGCCCTTGGTATGTCTGCACCTGTATCAGCAGTGGACCACTGCATACCAGACATAATGTATCGTCATCGTCCTCATGGCCCTGTCGGAATGGATTGCTAAGAGTACGTCTGCGGATAACATACCACCTATAAAAAGGCACCCACTTGACAACAGTAAGATTCAGTAAGGGCTGTCTATACTGCACACAAGAGCTGGTGATAAAAGACCACATGCATGCATATGTGCGCACACACTCACAGACATGGTCTCGTTGACACTTCATAAAGGTCAGCTATCAATAACGGTCTAAATTTGTACACTTTTAATGTTGACAAAAGAAAGGACTCTTATGCATGTGCTAGAAACAAAATAACACTGCAGCTTTTAAACTGCTGATCAGATGTTTGTCGTTAATGTAACATAAAGAATTATTTATATCTAAGATCACATCTTAATTAACCACATTAAGAAGGTCCTAAATCAACTGACATGTAAACAAGAAATATAATTAGTGTGGAAACATTTTATAAAATAAAACCAGATAATCTACAGATTAAAAGCACTTCATCAAACACTGCAGCAAACAAGGTTATTTTCATTTAATCATGTGCAAGTGGTTCCATTACTGATTTATATAACGCAGTGCACATTGTGCTGCTGTTTCATTGATGATATGAGCTAGCTTAGCATCATCACAACACTATTACCAACACCATGGAGTTGAACAGGTGAACAGTAGAATTAACCCATCCTAAGTCCCGCCCCGATTTGCTCTGTGCTCCAGTAACATTTTAGCAAACTCGGTACCCAGCAGAACCTCAGTCAATTGTCTCCTTTCCTGTCTCCTGTAGTTAGATATGCTACATGCTGGGTATGTTTGAGTTGAAAAGAAAACTTTGAAAGACATCAAAAGTTAGCTAATGTTAACAAAACACTAGCTAACTGGCTAGATAATCTACATCAGTCTAGCTACTTATATCAAATAGCTAAGTTTAGCTAAATGCTCGCTAAGTACACTAATCTACATAAATCGTTAACTAGCTGATTAGCTAACATTTAGCTAACATTAGCTGAATATAGATGTGAATATGTGTGTCACTTTTACTTCACAACATAATCTTGATTATCCAAGCATATAGTTTATCTAAGTAAAGGAAACAGGAAACATGCTGCAATCCAAATAGTGAATTGGAGCCTCAGACAGTTATTAAACAGGTTGAAATCCTATTTAATATATGATCTATGGTTGAAGCGAATTGTTTCCTCTTGTCCCCTCCTCTCGAGAAGCTCAGGCTGGCTGCAGGAACACTGCAGGAGCGAGCGACTTGCTCATCATCGTAATTGACAATAACAAGCGAGGACGAGTCCTACACTGTAGATTGGTCAGCTGTTTATAACTGTCAGTTGTCTTTTACATGCAAAGCTAAGCCTGTTATCCTGAAAACAAAAGCCCACTGCTCTGAAAATACACACTCTGGAGTTGGACTTCAGCGGCTGACTGCCTGCCAGACTCAGTTAACATATTTCTGAATTAACCGTTATAAATATCTACTCCTTCTAAAAGATTATTAATGATTTCTTACGATTCTAATTAACATGAAACAGGAATACAGTTATTCTGGCCCAGAATAGAAATTTCAGAGGAGGACACTATGACTGGAGCATCGTCAGAGAAGCAAGCAGAGAAGCATGTTTGTTTGATCTCTGATGACACATCATGGTCATTTTATGATTTATTACAGTAAATATATTACATATTCCTCTGTCCTGGAGCACAGAGCAAAAAGGGTCAGGACTTAGGATGGTCAATCGACACTATTACATGAGCTTGAAAAGGAGACATTCAAATAAGAATGGACAAACTCCTAAAGTGTCCTTTTAATAAGGTGAAAGGGTCGAATCTTTGCTTCATGGCTGAGTCCAGATCAACTCACTAGACCGTCTCTAACAGCCTCCTGAAAGTTTTAAAAATTCATGAGCAATCAGGCTTTTGCTTTTGCTTTCTCACTCCAAGTCTGCAGATCTATGTCTCTGTTGTTGCACTGAGACTTCACATTTGTAATTAATGCAAAATATAAACAGATTTTGTTCTGAACCCGTTGGTTTATCTGTTTACACGACACAGAAGACAGACTATTTCTGTTATTTCCTTTGAAACAAAAGGAATACAATGTGACAAATGTGTAAAGGCCATGTTTGCAATGGTCACAGGATACCTAGCATTGACTATAAAGGACTACCATCCAGTCTGTAAATAATTTAACAGTTTGGTGTGTGTGTGAGAGAGAGAGAGACACAGAGGGGGAGAATTCCTCAGTTAAGCCATCAAAAATCAGGACATGGTCCAGTTGCTTTGCTTAATGAAGACAGAGTTAAAACAAATACAGTTTTGTTAAAGGGCAACACTTAAAGAGTCAAAACCATAATTCACCTTCTGTTGTTTACCGAGCCAGGGCATCAGACCTCGCAGCAAACTTGTCAGTTTTAATTTAAAATGCCACGTGTCAAATCCAACACTGTGCCAGTGCTGATATAAATCCACACATATCAGAGTACAACACCTGCATGTGTTAGCTCTCTGTCAACAACTGAAAAATCAACACTTGCCATATTAACATGGAAACATTTGCTGTGTAGATGCACCGCAATGATTAATGATCGGTAGAAGCTAACAACAGAAACTTGTTTATCCAAAACACATGACTGATATAGGCTACTAGAAATTGTCATTTTATCCTAAAAAATATTCACACCAGGGTCCAAATGAAAAACAATTTACATGTTTTGAAAACTGGGATCTAAAAGGAAAAGGAAGCAATGCAGCAACTTATTAAAGGGTTAGTTCGGATTTTAATGAAGTGAGGTTGTATGAGGTGTTTATGGATAGTCAGTCTGTTAACTACAGTAGGTGGTGGTTAGCTTTTCCCCCAGTTCGTAGAAACAGCACCAGCACCGGTGTAGGAAGCTAATGTAGTGCTGTGTACAGGGTCAGCAGCAAAACAGAGCCTAGAAAAGGTCCATCTAAAAAATCGATATCGGTTTAAGTGCACCCTCCATTTTGCTGTAAGGTCTGATGCCCCGACTTGGTAAACAACAAAAAGTTACACAATACCACAAACAAATGGAGTTTGGTTGGTTTGGAGAGAGCGATATTTTACTTATATAAGACCAGTTTGCGATCAGAAACTGTCTGATGACATGGTACAGCAGTGCAAATCTTTTAAATATAGTGTACACTTGATATTTTTAGGCAGACCACAGCAGTACATGGCTTCTGCTTCTCCAAACAGGAGGCGTGCCGACCGCCACCTACATAGACTATCGATAATTACCTCACATTAAATAAATAGTTTCTACAAACAAACATCTAACATAGCTGAACCTGATAATAATAATAACCTTGTGTAGTAGAAATATCCTTGTTTAACCTACATTGTGTTCCAGATAATCTCAGTACTGACTTGCGCATCTGAAGTGTATAATGAGGATAATAAAAAAAAACGTGCTTATTTTGGCCCATAATGCAGGTTTACCTGAGGTCCTCTTTAGAATTTGTAACCATATCCTCAAAACACCTCAAACAGTCCAGTGGCCTAATTCTACAAGGAAGACAGGCTATAACTTACTTTACATGTATATATAGCTCAACATTTGCCTTGAAACTTGTTTGATGACAGCTTGATCTGCTGCCAGGGAAACACACAGAGGCAAATGTTGGCACAGCTCGAGCTTATTCCCAGCGTGGGTCTGTGGATCACTCACTAAGCCCGACTCTATTACTATCATGTCCTAAACATTAACACACAGCATGTAGCCTCCATAATCAACTTTGAGACTGTCACAGCTGAGGTCAGTCTTTTGTTTTAGTTTAGGAAGTTTATTTCTGTCATTTTTCAACTTACAGCTCAACCACATATGCAAATAAATCAAATCGAAACAAATCAGCTCATAATGTTCACACCCAAAAGTCTTTTGAATTTTATAGGAGAGCTGAAGATATGACAGGAAAGGGGGAGAGAGAGTCGGGGAATGACCTGCAGCAAAGGCTGAGGCGGGCCGTCATACATGGAGTATTTATACCTTTATTTTATATTTGGTAATCATCTTATTTTTAGATATTTTTTAAAAATCAATTACAAGATTTCATTCTGTAACTCCTTTGACTGTTTGTTCTGATCTTTGTTTTTATAAACATGCAAATACCTCTCAGTTCATACTGACTCATTCTTGTTTGGTCGACTGATATTGTCCTGATATTAGAAAATATTAGAAATATTAGAAAATCACAGTTATATCAGTCTGTGTTGGTAGCAGCGTACATATTGTCCTATACGTGCCTATGTGAACATTTTTTTAAACAGGACATAATGCAGATTTTTTTTTTTTTCAGTTTTGTAGACAGCACTCTTATTTTTTAGAACATATATATAGCTCTAGTTTCATTTTTATTTTATTTACAATACTTTATAATTATTAAAAATACAGATAAAAGTTTACTGTTTTAGTGACCTGATATCAAGTTTATTCTTAAATAAACAAAATTCTCCATTACATATCTTTGTCACTTTTTAGGGACCACAGCAAAAATGTGTGTTAATGTGTATATTCTATATACTGTATATTATATTGTCTGTAAAGAATATCAGCCGATATGTAGATTTTACTGTAATATCGCTACTGGCAAAAGCATCAACCTCCAATGGGTCTGTCCCCTGTCTTTTTTTACTTTATATATTAACTGTGCAGTCCAACAAATCACTAAATTTGAGAGGCTGTGAGTTAATGAATAATATGTTGGTAGGTTCATGATATTCAGTTGTGTTTGCAGTGCTTATTGCTCTTTTCTACTTGTAATGTTGTAATGTTTTGTATCTCTCCCCAAATTTCCACACAGTAGGTGATGTGGGTAATATATGTAATGAATATGAATTTAGAATGTCTTATGTTTTGTGGAATAAGGCAATATTTTGTGCGTGTCTAATGCAAAAAGGAAGGTATGGTTTTTTTATTGGTAACGTGTAAACAATCATATCAGTATCTTATGTGACAGACTTATTTAGGTAAAAATTTCTTAGTAAATATTGTCTGACATGCTTTCTTATTTGTTACAAATTCAAGAGACAAAAAAGCATTCAGTTTCAATTTGGAACAAATTAAAGCATGGGGTTGAGTTAAGGAATTTAGCTTTATAAACATGAAATTTCCCTAATAAATTAAAAAGGTTTACAATAGTGCAAAGGTATCCGTCCTTACATTCAACATAAGTTGTGTATTTCGTCTTCTGTAGTGTTGTTGTGCATAGTATAGCCTTTAATTCACAAGGTCTTTCCAGAATTTAACACAACATGGGCAACCATAGATTAAGTTTTGTTCAGTTTTACATTTATTACCAACATCTAAAAATCTGTTTTATCTAAATATACATGTTTGCTGGATATATCATGTGTAATATTTTAAGATATATTTCTTAGATTTTTATTTGTGATGCAGAATATACATTTATTTTCCATTTGGGGTTATTTTCCTATTGTAAGTATATTTTGTTGATGTCTCATACTATTGATACTGTTTAGCTGATAGAAATACACAGATTTGGGAACCTCGTTTTGTTATAGGTTTTCATTATTTCTAATATATCTTTGGGAATGGATTTGATTTCAAAGGTAAATTGTTGGAATTTGACAGGGAATGTTTTTCTCTTTAATTAAAGGCTTGTCAGATGTAAGAAGTTGACCATTAGAATCAAATAAGTAATGTAAGAAGGCGATCTTTCTGTCAACCCAGCGTTCTAAGTGACTTGTCTCTTTTCATAATTAATTTATTGTTACATAAAATAGAATTATATGCGGATAACACAGTATGATATGCAGGTAAAGTGGCACTTTCCTGTCAGCAGCATTGAGCTGCACACAGGCAGGCCCAGTGTGTGTGTCTGTGTGTGTGTGTGTCCTCTGCGAGCACTGATTGAACCGCGGGCGTTGCCATGGCTACACGCAGACCCAATGGGAAGCTCGCGGTCGACTGTTGCTGAATGAAAATAACAGAGGCCATTTTGCGCACGAAGCCACGGCATCATTCAATAATAATAAAAAACGGAAACGGGAGGCAGGTTCAGGCCATTTCTGGACAGAGGCGAGTGCTTAAGAGCCGGCGGAGGAGTGGTGTGGGGCGGCGGTGCGACGACTGGCGCTGGTAGTCAACAACAACAACGACAACAAAAAAAAAAAAAAAAAAAGAGGCATGCGGTAACTAATTGTGCCGCCGCGTCGCCTCTTCCGCGGAGGTCTGAGTCGGGCAGGACGGGCTTCACTCCACCGCATTGCTACCGGATCCCCGGCAAGTGACCCCCGAGAGAGGGAGTTGCCTTTAGTTGGCTGACCGACACCAGCAACATCCATGCGCGTCGAAAAACAGGTGTACGGTTTCATCACACGGACGGACGCCGCACACTAGAGCCTCCCAACCGCTGTAGCTCTCCGCGCTGGTGCTACTTTTCACATGGAAGAGGCTGAATACCTGACGATGTGTTGCGGAATTAGTGGAGCCGTTTAAAAGGTAAGGCGCACACAGTATCAGCATGTTGTTGTTCGGGGGTTAACATCTCCTTCCGCGCCGATATTAGCAGCTGCAGCGGGTCTGACCGCTGTCTGAGGAGGTAAACAAGCTATTTTTAAGTGTTTTTAAGTGCGTTACAAGCTACAATGACCCCCTCCACTTGTAATCGACGCGACCAGGGCGAATGAATCAGCTCATCTGGGATGCGGTAAGGTCGCCACTAAAGTGCATTCCGGTGGATTGCTGTTTCCAGTGCATTAAAGGAAGATGCGGTCGGGGCAGGGAGGATGATAAATACTGAAACCACGAGCTTTTAAGCTGCGGAAAGCGAGAAATATTCCTTAACATTTGTAGCAAACTGGAAGATGTACAATAACAAGCATGGTGCTTGATTGCAATAAGCATGAATTGAGATATCCATGTTTAACCTACATCCCAAATGCTTAGGATAATCTCTATTGTTAGCATGCACTTCTGTAGTGCAGTACAGCATTTTATGTGATAAAAACAAATATGCAGTATGGTTAGTTTGGTCTACTATGCAGGTTAATTCTTTAGCAATTAGAGAAAATAGGACTCTTGAGTTTTGCATTGTGCCCTCAGGAACTTGTTTTATGAACACTAACCCTTTAATACATTTACTTCACCTTTTGAGGATGGTGTATAATGGAAGCCCATGCCTCTCACAGGCAATGTTAAGTCAATATTGAGGCAGTTTTTCCTCATTCCTACTGCCATTGTGTTTGTTGCATTCACCTGCTATTAAAGTCTCTCATCAGTCTGAGAGGGCTTGGATGAAAACCAGCAGACTCTGACTCCTGAGTGCTTCTGCAGTAGTGCATTTTATGTCATACTTTAAAGGGACAGTTCACCCCAAAGTCAAAAATTTTTTTTTTTTCTTCTTATCTGTAGTGCTGTTTATACATCTAGATAGTTTTGGGTTGAGTTGCTGAGTTTTGGAGGTAACAGTTATATTCTCTCAAATATAATGGAAGTAGTTGGCACTCAGCTTGTGGTGCTTAAAGCACCAAAAATACATTTGAAAAACTCAGAAACAATGTCTTCTTCCAGAAATTCCTATCTGGTTACTCAAGATAATCCACATACCTTGCTGTGAGCAGTTTCATGCAGAAACTACTTTCTTTCTACCACACAGCGTTCATCTACTCATGGATGCATACATGCTAACCCTCCCAGTTTTCCCAGGAGACTTAATTTTTTTCATTGCACCCTCAGTTTTCACCCAGGATCACAGTTCTCTGATATTTCTTCCAGTTTCTTTGTGAGAAATTTTAACAGTTTCATTCCTTTTTATTATCAAACCCTGTTTCTGGCACTCTACAGCATATATAAGCTGTATGGCTTTAAAAGTCAGTGGGCGCCCAAGTAGCTCAGTTGGTAGAGCCTGTGCCCCATATACCCAGGCTGTGAGTCCTCTGCAGCAGCTGTGGGTTTGACTCCTGCCTGTGGCCCTTTGCTGCCTGTCACCCTTCCACTCTCTGTCTCTCTCCCTCTCTCCCTATATTGTCCTCACTTCACCTGTCCTATCAATTAAAGGAATAAAAGCCAAAAAAAACCTCACAAAAATACAATACAGCCGATCATGACAAAGAACAGAGTTGCATCCGCTGTATTGAATTCTCCTTAATAAATCTGTGCTCACGCCTCGTCCTCTGGGAGACAAAGAGGGAAATGAAGAGCACTAAGAGAAAAATACTCAAGCATATTGCGGACGTCCTTGAAAGAATAATCCCCCTTTCTTGCATAAAAGTTGAAGGAAAGGAGCATTTTTTTTTCATAAGCTGCCTACCTAAGATATCCTTAGAGTAAAATATACATTTCCTGTACTATTGTAATCAATTTTGAAATTGGCCTAGGTAAGACTAAATGCTGTGATCCCATTGTGTATTTCCAGCTACTAAGTGGCAGTTATAGGTCATCTGCAGGTATCTGAATGCAGATGACCAGACCTCCCACTGTGGTTTGAAAGTCCTCCCTAATTTTGAGGTCTCAAGGTTAGTATACACGGATGAGAGGTCACAGCACAGCTGAGTAGATGCATGCTTCCTTCTTCTGCATGATGGCACGGTTGGTGGGTGTTGTTTGGTAGAAAGAAAATCATAACACAGTCATGTTTTGTGGAAAGAGACATTGCTGTTGACGTTTTATTTTATTTTTTTTATTTTTTTTGGCACCAGATCCATTAGGCTACATTAGAAAGATGGCTGAGTCAAAGGTTATGAAAATGAAAATGAAGAACAGGTGTGAAAATTTGCAATAAATACAGAGAAATGTGGGAGACTTGTGAACCTGGGATGAAAACGGGAGAGGGCAATGAAAAACATGAGTCTCCTGGGAAAATGGTGAGGGTTAGCAAGTATGCATCCATAAGTCTATGCACGCTTCCTTTTGTGCAGAGACACACAGGGTGTTGTTTGGCAGACAGAAAATAGTTCCTACACTAAATTGCTCACAACAAGGTCTGTTGATTACCCTGAATAACCGTGTCATGATTTCTGTAAAGAGACCTTGCTGTTAACTTTTTATTTTTTTGGCACTTTGAGCACCACAACCTGAGTGCCATTTGGTTTGATTATATTAGAGAGAATATAAACATCTCTATAGCCAATATCTCCAAAACACTGCAAACTGCAGGTAAGAGGAAAAATATGTATTTTTGATTTTGAGGTGATCTGTCCCTTTAAGACTAATTTGTTTTAGAGTTTCCTTTGTCATATCTTAGATCTGACAGAAAGCAGTGAGGAATAGTCAGCCGCTGTGTTTCTTTGCTGTCTGCTAACTGGTAAAAAGGGATGATGTAATGAAGAAAAAAAAAAAAAAGGCCGGCAGCGGCGGATGGTATCTGTAAGAGCCATTTGAATGCTGGGTGAACACAGAGAGTGGGGAGGTGTCCAGGATGCACAAAGTGTAACACTATCACTCCGGGAACCTCATACCACTCCCAGTGTGGCCTACCTGGCCTCTGTGTGTGTGTGTGTGTGTGTGTGTGTGTGTGTGTGTGTGTGTGTGTGTGTGTGTGTGTGTGTGTGTGTGTGTGTGTGTGTGTGTGTGTGTGCGCGCGCGCGCGCGCGCTAGTGTGTACGCTTTACTAGCTGGTATCTTTGATGTAGTATTTTATGTATTTCTCTGACCGCATACTTGTGTCTGGGGGAGAGGAAGCGGCACAGCGGGATGCAGTATGACGAGCAACAGTTGGCTGCTATCTGTCTCATGAGGGGCTGCCTCACCAATAAACAGCCTCTCACAGAGCCTTAAATATACACACTTAATGGGCGATCATTGCATTTTGACTTGATTGATGAGCCACAAAGTATGTCTCTGTTAGCGTTAACTCAGTTGCACCTGCCAGTTTAGAGTTACCGAGAGACACTGCGTGTGTGTGTGTACATGCATCTACGAGTGAGAGGCAAAGGGAAGGGAGAGGAGGAAAGGGGATCAAGGCAGGCCATGAGGGAATAGGAGAATGTGATACATTTTCTTCTGAAAGTACAGAATGTAACAGGGGGTTACTCTCATAGTTCACTTTGTGTCCCCGTCTCTGTGTCACTCTGTCTTTATCTCACACACACACACACACACACACACACACACAAACACAAACACTCCCATTAATTCTCCTTTGTCTGTTTATTTCCTTGTTCATGTGCCCGCTGTTTTTTCTCATAGTCCCTCTGGCGTGTTTTCTCCTGTCATCTTCCCCCTCTCCATGCCCTCCTTCAGAAGCTGATGTCATGGCTCAAGTGATGTGTGAAAAGCTTGCTTAATTCTCAGTCTCACTGATAATAGAGGCCGCCTGCAGGGCATGCCTGCTCCCTGAGCTTTCTCAATGACTGAGCTGTTTGATGATGGGGTTGTTTTACCTAAACTGCTGAGCCAGTTTCTTAAATATATGGATACACTAATTTGTTTTGTCAACAGCGGAGATTGATTGGGATTGTAGGTGATTAGTTGTCACTGATATGTGATTAATTGTTTTGAGAAAAATGTCCAAATTCACAGATTCCAGCTTCTCAAATTTAAATATTTTTGGGTTTCTTTACTCCTCTATGACAAAAAACTGCATATCTTTGGGTTGTGGACAAAACAAAAACATTCTGAAAACATTATCTCAGGATTTGACCAAACAACAAATCAATTAAACAAGAAAGTTAATGACAGATTGATTGATAATGAAAAGTAATTGTTAGCTGCAGCTCTAGAAGGATGCAACAATAATGTTGAATGTATTTCTTAGGCAAATTAAATAAGGCAGTTATTAAGTATTCCTACCATAAAAGTAGCTACTTACATTACATTGTGGAAAACAAAGCGTTGGCCTATTGTCCAGTATTTATTTAAGCAGGCATAGAATGATGCTTCTATCTCAACTGCACTAATTAACAGTGAACACGAGGGGAGGCACCTCAATGTGTGGATTGGGGATGGCAGCATGGTTGTGCATGAACGTTTACAATGATCAGATGTTTAGACATAAATGTTTTAGCAATAGAGACAGAAAAAGAGGATATTTGGGAGCAGGCGCAGGTCACTTTCCAGTCGCCAGAAAGACTACAACTCCTTCTGGATGAAAACAAGCACTGTGAAAGTGCCAGCACCAAACTGAAAAAACTAACAAAATTATGCCTAAGAGCTGCTGCCGTATATTATGCACATCAAACAGTAAGAACCCCGAGTCTATGATTTTTTTATTTGCCCAAAGAATGAAGGACATAAAAAGAAGAAATCTGGTTTCAGGCCAGTCGTAATTTGCAGGTTTGTTAATTATGTTACTGAGTAAATCACAAGTGGCGATTGTGCCAGTAGATCAAATCAGTCACGGGTTCAAGTGAGTCAAAGGGTTTTAGTGATGGTGTAACTAAAGTTTCTACTCTGAAAAATATGACCCTGACACTTGCTTTTAGAATGGAATTTGCTTTGACAGTCTGTCCACTCTGAGCTGTTTTTCCAGTGTTTAAAATTCACATAAATTGTGGTGACCTATGTTCTCATAATGTACAACAGTAAACAGCATAAAGTAACACAGGAAGTGCAGCTAAAACCGACCTGTTTTCCACTTTTCTCCCATAATTAGTTTACAGTAACATCAGATTGGACAGACAACCAAAGCAGCGAAATAAAGTGCCTTTAACAACATAAAAAAGTGATAGATGTCAGAAATACGTGACCCGGAGATTCAATAAAGTTGTTGTATAGATTCCTCTGCTTTGATGGAGGCAGGCTGAAAGGACACTCAGCAACCTCTTTCTTTGCTAATTTTAAAAGATTTTAAAACACCAATCATTGTTGCTATGCTGTCGGCAAATGCATAGCATAATTGTTCGCTGGCCGCTACAGCTAAAAAGCAGCATGGTGTTCTTATTTTATGCTATAAAATCAGCAGTGACCTTTGAATTTGCATTTACCGCCAGTGAAATTAGAAGGGCTTCTCTCAACTATAAAGTTAAGCAAGAGCAAAGTACCCCAAATGGGCTGCCCCCATCTGTACAAATGCAAATTAAAAAAGAAACACAAAGACCTTCTGAGGCGTTACTGAAATGCTTGAAAATATTTGTGAAATGTACAATGACGAGCATACTATTTTTAACATGTCCATGCAGTGCCGCAGAATTTAACAATAAAGCCAGGATCTTGTGATTTTAAAATTAATCCTGTCGTATAAATAGTAGCCGATTTCAGTCCAGTGAATTTTAATTTATCCTTCTCACTAGTAAGAACAGCCACAAGTTTATTACAGCAATAAAAAACGGATGAATTTTAAAGAATACTTTAAGTAGTCGAGGATGGAGACATGCTTTAAACTGATTAGTGACACAACACGGGGGAATTAAGTTGTCTGTCTTGTTAAGCTAGGATAAAGTATCCAGTCCACCAGAGATCAAACTAGGCAAAGGTCTGAAAGAAGGCTGGAGGCTTGTACTGTACTGTACTGCAACAGTCTGTACCAACACATGACACAGTGAGTTTCTAACTCATATTCCTCTGCACCGTATGTTACTCCAAATGTGGGCACCGCCAATGTTGAACAATATATATTTGTGGATATATTTTTCCTTTTTTGATCTGCTCCCAGGTTTAAGTGTTTTCCAGTAAGTGACACTCACTAATGTGTACATGCACGGCTCTTCTGCTTTTTATAACCTGCCACTTACTTAACGGGGAATGGCAGGGCCTTGCAGAAGCTGATAATGAATTAGGTGTTGAAACTGTACGGGTGAGACCATGTCGACGCGGCCACTGTAGTCCGGAGTGGCTCATAGGTCAAAGTGTCTGTGTGTTTGAGTGTGAGTGTGTGTTAGTCCAGTCACTATAAAAATAGTTTGCCCTGGTACTTTAATGAGATCATTCCTAAGCTGCGAGCTGTGTCATGTTGGGTTTTAATTGTTTTTATAAACATGCAAAACTTGACAGGAGATGCCTATCAAAGTCGCATTTTAGTTTTAATGCATGAAGGATGTGATCAGGAACTGTAAACTTGTATCCATCAAATGTCAGAAACTATTGCTGAGATTTGTTCAGATGTTGTTGGTCATCTTTTGTAAAGCCTCATGTAGGTTAAAGGATAATGTCTGAAGTAAACAGATAATGGTTCCAACAGAGCACTAAACTCAGGTGCTTTGGCCCTTCAGTACTTTATTGGTCTCCTGATACTCTCCTGATTCCAGCACTAAAGTTACATCATTAGCACCTGTCAGTTGCCAGCTTTTCACCATACCTTCTTGATCCTTGGCACGTGACCAGAAATTTCCGGGGGCCAGCTGCTGTTTGATTATGTCTGCTGACACACCGATCACTGCAGTGGGCTGTGTGAACCCTGAGGTCTGAGGCTCGGACATAGTTACAGGAGTGCTACTTATCATTGGAGACGTCCGTGCCCGTGTAGATGGGATTTTTGCATTACCACTTCATCACTTGCACGATGACAGCAGACACAGATACTGCTGATCCCGGACAACTCAACTAAGTCCATCCATGTTTGATTTAAAGGTTGGCAGCATGTTGACAGTGTTGGCTGAGCGTGATAAGGAGTTTCATGTTTTAACTTTGTGGATTTATATGCTTGAAATACTTGGTGCTGACCTATTTAAACATAATGTTTTTAATATAGTGATAATGGGGCCATTTAAGATATAGACCTATACAAGAGATTGTATTTAATAAGTGGGGTGCCATCTTAAATGTATAGTTCAGATTATTTGACATTGTTGTATCTGTCTTGGTTTTGGCTTACAGTGTTCCTCCAGCCACCTGCAACTGGACAGTTCTTCTGTTATAACTTCCGGCTGCACAGCTCCAAAACCGATCTGTGAGACCTCTGGTTTTTATGTGTTTGGGTCCATTACTTAAGCAAGAGTACTAATCCCAACCCACTGTGAAAATGCTCACTAGAACTTTTACTTCTAGTCAAAGTTCTGCATTCTAAACCTTAATAAGGTTTCCATCACGGGATAGTAAGTTTGGCTGTTGGGAAGGAAAAACATTCCTGCTACTTGCCTGAAACAAGTCGCTGAAAAAGTGTGATGTCGAGCCTTGGTGATGCACTTTTTGATAATGAAGTGTTACCAACAAAGTCATGCAAGTACCTCCTGCAACCTCACAATAATCTGAACTATCCCTTTAAGAAAGGCTCCGAACTAAGGCGATACCATAGTTAGAATCACAGTTGTTTTGTCTATCTGTTTTTGGAGGGGAAAACAAGTCACCACTCAGCAATCTTATCAGCATTCACTTGCTACTAATGGAGCCGCATTACCGTAAGTTAATGAATCTCCTTCTGAGTGACTGCTGAACTCCTCCTGAACCTTGCTACTCATTAATTTGTTATTTGTTGATTTTTGTGCAGGTTTTGTTTATTGTTGAGTATGAGTGTGAAGGGATGAGGTGGAAGTGTTCTAAAAAAGCATATTGCACAGTAGCTGCCTGCCTGGATGGTTTTAGGTATCCAGGCTCTAAATATGAGATGCTAATAGCAGTAGTTACATCATCATTCTGGGAATAGCAGGGAGTCTGGGGTCTAGAGGTGCTTGTGGCTGACCTCTCTCTGCTGTGTATATTCAGCCTGTGTGTGTATGTGTGTGGTCATTTCCAAAAATATACATTCCCATATGGATTACACAGCAGTGAGATTATTAATGACACAGGTGAGTGTGCACATAATTAGTCTGTATATGTTTACAGCCTGATATGATGCTGGCTGGTTTATTTTTTAGTTTTAAAAAAAGAGAGAAAAGAGATGGCGCATCTGTGTGTATATTTGCACATCTCTGAGCGACCCCTTTTCTCAGGCAATCAAAGTGTCAGCAACACAGAGTGAAAGAAAATCTCATGTGAGAACAGTTTGACACTCCTGTCAGTTTCTGTGTGGAGAAGTCCACTTTACATAGCCCCACACTGACGACATGGCTACTGTGTGACATTAAAGCCCGGGAGGAGAGATGGGTGTGTTGAGGCCCTTTAACACCCTTATCCCTCCCTACACTGTAAAAAAAAAAAATGTTGGTGAAAACTCATAATCACAAAGTAGCTGCCATCACTAGACGTTTGATCTTTGAATCAGACTCAGACACTTCCATTTTGATATGAACTAAACAAAGTTCTGCAAACTTATAATCTTTCATTGAGATAATTTACTTTTTTTGCTTTTTTTACTCCTGTATAACAGTAAACTGAATATCTACCAGACATCATCTTGAACTTTGGGAAACACTGATTTTTATACCATTTTTGGGTATTTAATAGACCAAATAACTAATCAATTGATTGAGAAAATAATCAAAAGATTAATCAACAATAAAAATAATCGTTAGTTGCAGCCCTATTGAACTTTTTCTAAAGTTCAAAAATTCAAGATGATCCAAATAAGAGAGAGTAAGTAGAATAAGTAAGTAAAAAATTATTAGTTGTTAAAACTTTTTCAAAACTTTGAGTTTGGGTCAAAAGTCAAAAATCTATTGATGCCAGTTGCCTTGAAATTTTTTGCTCAACCTTTTCCTTTGTTACAGTGTAGTTCATTTAACCCCACATAACGTGTCAGAGGTCTACCTACAGTACCTGATGCATTTTGTAGGATTACATGTATGTTACTGCGTTGTGTTTTTGTACAGTATGTGAATGTGTGTGTATAGATGTAGTCAGTTTTGCGTGCATGTCTGTGTGTGCATGCTCTGTGGTATGCATGCATGCAAACATGTGTGCTTGTGGTAAAATAGAGATAGTCAGCCCTGTCACTTAGCCCCCACCCATATACACTGGGGGGTAACTTTCCAGTCTCATAGACGAGCATGCCTGAGTCTGAAAATAGCCGTATCTGATCACAGCTTCACCCAAACAGGGAACTCTCTTTCTCTGTCACTCCCTCTCTCTCTCTCTTTGCCTCTCTAACTTTCTCCTCGTTCTGTTGTCTGTGCTTCCCTAGGCATTAACCGGGGTAAGATCTGGGAATAAAGCTTGACCCGGAGGAGAGACTTATCCCGAGCAGAGAGGAAGAGGAAGTTAATCAGAATAGAAGAAGAGGAAGAAGGAGGAAGGAAGGAGGAAGGAAACTCACCTATACCTGACTCCTTTTAGCAAGTCTCCAGTCTTTTGGTTTTATGACGGTAAGAGTTAATATTTCTCTGCTTGATGGACTGTTGCACCTGCGCTCTGCTGGTCGAGAGGTCAGGTTTAAGGTTAAATGCCACAAAAGACTGCAGGGTTGAATTTGATACGCATTTTCATCCCAAAACATAGCAGAGCTTTGTTTATTAAATTCCAGTTTTAAAAAGTGGATGAAATAGGGTATTATGAATTGACAAATACAGGTTAAAGATTAGTCGTTTAATAGTTTAGCTGTCAGCTTTAATTAATTGTTCTGTGTAATTTTTAAAGAAAAAATCTCTGATTCCAGCTTCTCAAATGTGAATATTTTCTGGTTTCATTACTCCTCAATGACAGTAAACTAAATATTTTGGGTCATGGACAAAACAAGAAATTCAAGGATGCCAGCCTGGGATTTGATCATCATTTTTCAGAATTTTCTGACGTTTTATGGACCAAACAGTGAATCAATTATTGAGAAAATGATCAATAATGAAAATAAACCTTAGTTGCAGCCCTAGTTTATGTATGATTCACACATGTTTGTGTTTTTAAAATTGTCTTAAATGTAGAGCTGTTGCTAGGGCTGGGTACTGTTTAAAAAAATACCAGTACAAAACCGAACCAATACCAAACCATTTTTGACGATTATTCTTTATGAGAAACGCTCATGGTGATTGGCTGCGAGCAAAACCATATCACATAATTTTTTTTTTCCTAGACATGGGTACTAAAGGGATTGAATACAGGTATCATTTGTATAATTATTATTTTCACCGATACCCTAAAGGTACTGAGGACCGATACCCAGCCCTAGTTGTCACAATACCATAATTTTAAACTTTGATAAAATACTAGTATTAAAAATGATACTTTATACCTCTTTCGATACAATGGCAATCAGAAAAAAGTTCTTAGCACACAAAATAAGATCATTTGTTCTGTTTTTTTTTTTTTTATTATAATGCACAAACTGATACAGAAAAAGTCACTGGTGTCTACAAGCCAAATATCAGGCAGGACTATCAAGACTGAACTGAACTGAGGTCTTGAGTGAGCACTTAGAATCATTTTTATATAGCTTTGGTACTTTTGAAACTTTCAAATGTATGATTAACGGAAATTCTGTAATTTTAAACACATGATACCTAAGTATGAATACTTTTGACAACCCTACTTTAATGTTACCTGTCAATTCACTCACAATCAGATCATAGAAAGCAAGCTGTCTGCTCATTTGTGATGTGCCTTCCTTGGTATGAGCACATTGATGTTTTAAAGGGAATGCAAATTAAAAGAGATGTGAATAGATTTTACAGCCCAAACACCAAAAGGGAATTGTATTTATCTGTCCTGCCAAAACCCACAATTATAGACCGAGAGGAGAATTTTTGTCTTTTGTGACAGTGGACAGGGGAAATGGTGTCAAATAAAACAGTGGCTACAACCGCGGCCACCTCAGAAATAGCATGAGAAAATAACTCGGATTGCAGTTTTGTGGATTGAAAAGTGTTATACATCAACCCTGGAAGATACATTTAGGCTTTAGGGAAAAAAATATGTTTGTCTTTTTTAACTGAAAAGGGAAAACCAACAGAAATTCGCCTGTCCAACTTTATCTTGTATTTTTGTATTTTCATGAAATAAATGTGGAGAAAAGTTTGAGTTCAGTCCCCAAAAACATTCCATTCACCTCTTACCTTCCCATAATTTTGCCCCAGAATCTCATTTTCCTTCCTGTGTCCCTTTTACATACTTCCATCTCTTGTTACACACTTTTTCATGGTCTCCTCTTTCCCACTCAACAAAAGCCATGCACCAATCCCTCCATTAGGCCGGTCTCAGAGGTGTTGTGGAATGTCACCTTGACCCCTTGGGTACACAGTAAGGGGTGGTTCCCAGCCTCGGTTCGTAGCACGGGTTCGCTTGGTTCCCTTTCCAGTGAGTGAGGTACTTTGTCTGTTCCCTGTAAACGTCACAGGGCACTCAGTTTTTCCTAATAAATATGACAGTATTGATACATATAAATGATTCAGTCCAGTCCTGCTAAAACTTTATATGTTTGCGGAGCTTTTCAGTGCTCCTGTAAAACCCTTTGGGTCGACATAAGCCACAGTATTTGGGACTGACAAGGCTTGATTGCTTGGCTGGATCTGTATCAGATTTGGGTGTAGGAAGTAGTTACTCTGCTGGAGACCATAATAAGTCGGGTCTGAACATAGATTGAAGTATTTACATGTCTAAGTACAGAGGGTTTTTAGGTATGTGCGTTCTGCAAACCAGGGAGCTTATCAGGGCCGTACAGAAATACTATTGTTTCATGTTCAGTGGCTTTAAAGCTATAATTCCCTTGTTACTGTCACTCTGTTTTGCCCTCCTCTTCCTCATTCCTTCTTGATAATAGGTATTTGTTTAAGAGCAAATCTGATGTACAAAAGAACAAAGACATCCAAAAGGTGCCTTCACAGAATAATAGCGAACACAAGGCTCTTGAATTACAGTCCCATGTGTATGTGTGATAATACCTTTTAAAGATGCCTTGGTATTTATACAAATATCTAAGAATATGTTGATTCATAGTTACTGTCATTAGTTGGAATAGCTGAGTGCAGTGTTGTTCAATGGCCATCATGGAAATAAAAACATTACTGAAGCCAAAATCAATAGGACTGTACAGGATAGTCTGGTGTTTGAGACTGAGAGATTCATCCCGTCGAGTCCCCAGTTGTGGTTGTGGAGTTTACCATTTTTCTGTGAATTTGAGGAATTAAAAATGTAAAATGATAATATTTCCTCATGCCTTACACCCAAAGTACATAAAAATTCCTAAGATAGTTTTTCTTGATTATCTGGACCACCTTAGAGGGTAAAGGCTCCTCTGTCTGTGGCAGTAAATATAGCACCCCTACTAATCAAGTTCCTCTTATCTTCATGCTCGACACTTAACACTGGTACCTGGGGAATCCAGACTATGTATGGGGGATGTAATCTTAGCTGATAGCCGTTCTACTTTAGTGAACCCCTTCCATCCAACGACAGACTGTTTTCAAAATATTTAGTGTGTTTTCATCATTAGATTTTGAAAATGCTGTAAAAGAATAGCATACAAAATCTTTACTAAACAAATTTTAAAATGTATTTTGCTGATAATTTTCTCTCTGAGGTATCAAATCTTTCTACAGGGTAGAGATATTGTTCTTCAGCCACTCATTTTTTCCTGTTGTGGTGCAACGATACAAAAGTCTTCTTTTCTGTCATGCTGTGTTTTACACAGGGCTACCTTCTCCTCACAAACGATTAATAATAAACAGTCTTAGCAAAGAATTTAGCTGAAAGTGCAAAGAGACCTTTTTCAGGATTAATTTCTTCACTACTGCTTCACCTTCCTCCCTCCCTCATTCTCTAGATAAGAACGTTTACTATACCAATGTTTGAATAAGCTAACTTCTACATTCCCCTGGAATGTCTCCTCTCCATCAAGCCTCTTAACACATCTTAGGCAGGCCTCTTAATTAATTAACAGATTGTTCCACATTCACTCAACATGTCAGGTCTTGTGTACTGGACCAGATTGGATTTAAATTAGTGAAAGAAAAAAACCTGCATTTCTACCAAACAGTCCAGTTAGGTTCTGTTCTACTTGTTACACATTTGAATGATAATTTACACTGGAAAGAGTTGTGGATGGTGCCAATAAAGCCACACCAAGCCACAAAGCTCTGGTAACACTCCCGCCTACATCTAAGAGTTTTGTCTGCTTGGTTTTCACGCTACAAGAATTTTAAATTTCAATGCAATATTAGTATAAAAAATTATATGTCTTTCAATACCATAGCAAAAAGAACTAGCAAAAAGTCTCAGGCACACAAAATAGGATGACTGTTTATGTGGGGTTTTTTTTAACTAACAACCTGCACACAGTACTGATACAGTAAAAATCACTTCCTGTTTTGTCTGTGCTGCCAGACATTTTTCAGGTAGCACAATAAAGACTGAACTGAACTGAAGTCTTGAATAACTTGGATCTTTTTTGTTAATCTTCTATACTTTAAACACTGTCAAATGATAATATTGTACTGTTTTTAAACACGTGTAATTGAAAAACTATAGAAGTATCGAACCTTCTGACAACCCTACTGTAAAAAAAAAAACAGATCTATGGTTTAACATGGCTGAGGTACGGATTTCAAGGGTACTAAGCCGAACGTGTTTGGTGGAAAAGCAGCACAGTACTACACAGTACTGCCTTTCACAGTATTATGATCTGTCTACTCATCTTAGATCCTCTAAACACTCTTGCATGTAGCAGTACCATGTCAGTTGTACTGCTAATAAAGATAATCCTCACTGTAGCATTTTAAGAAATTCCTTAATTTAGTGCTTTGAGCCTGTGCCCACTATTTTCTGAGTGTAACATGTCTTGTTTAGTGAGTCTGCCCTCTGACAGCAGTAGCAGTAGGAGTTTAAACATCATGTTTTAACCTGAAAGTGTTTGTGATTCACAGTTGTTCTCTTGTCACTCAACTATTTGAAAAAGCTGAAGCCATAACTCGGCTCACATATAACACTGAGTCAAAATGTCAAGTCGGGAGAAGCTCAAGCTTCATCTTTTGAAATTACTTTAGCCCTCAGCAGGACCATGTAACATTGTCCCTCCATTAGTGCATCTTATCATTTCATTGTAACTCTGCTTATTATGTTAGGTTGTTGCATTTGTGTCAGTGTGTAGCCTGGGGTTCTTCAGTGTTGTAATCACTGGCCTTTATTACAGAGCTCTCCATGTAGTGTACACATCTTAGAGATGAGGGGATGAGACAGTGGCAGCTTTAGAGGTGTTGTTTACTGACGATGCCGTGTCCCCAGACGGCTTTAGCCAGACAGCTTACATAATACTACATGCTAATGTCGGCTTCTTTCCATTTTCACGAGAGTGTGCTTCTTCAAACTTACTCCTTTATGTAATCTCTCCTCCTTTCTGCAATGTATATTTTTCTGTTTGCCTGTTTTTTATTTACCTCTTTTTTCACTGGTCATCCGTGCTCTTTTATGTTATCTTTTTTTTCCCTCCTCTCCGTGTATCAGTGTGCATCTTCAGTTCTGCATAGTAATGGTAAGATAACAAACCCACGACTTGTCACATCCAATTCATTTTCTTCTCCCATAGCCCCGACTCACAGTGCCGGGGCTTGTGTTGCATAATTGCATTAGCGCTCTCAGGCCAATGGCTCTGCTCGTTAGTGGGGTTGTGATGCAATCTGCAGAACACATGGGCCTCTGTTGTTTGTAGTATGGGCAGTGAGTGGGCACGCAGGGTCAGTGTATTGACCTTCCCTATCCATTCATACTGCCAGAGGGGGGTCTGCTAATGAGTGGCAAGGTTGAACAAACAAGGCTGATAACAGAGACTTTGTTGGAAGTGGCTGTTGTTCAACTAGTGGCTGTAATGTGGTGGTAGAACAGTGACATGGTGTTGATAAAATATTTTGTTGTTTATTCCTTCATTTGTGTGAGAGAGAAGTTTAAAACAGTGATTTGCATGAAGACTTATTTGATTTAAACTATTATTTTTGTACTAAGCTGTCAGGGTTTTTACTGAAGCATTAAAGACTCTCTATATATACTATTTATTTTGAATTAAAACCATGGTTTGGTGAAATACGGACTGTATTTCTGACTGGAGAGTCAGAGACTTAACTGTGCTCAAAGATCTGTCCAAAACCTCAAAAAAATGTGTGAATGCTCTCGATTAACATTTTTGGCAAGTGACCAGGGTATAAGCAGGATAATCATTCTGATGTGTGCATTAAAGGATTTCAACACTGCAGCTAAGAAGTACCTTCAGCAAGGATTTAAAGTTGTTAAGTTCTTAAACATACCTTGATATGGATTAGAACTTAGTGTGACATTCTCAAATTAATTTTGATTTCAGAGTTTTAAATAATGGTGGAAATTATGAATTTTTTTGCAGAGTAGAGTTTAAAATATAACACAGCAAACAACTTTAAATTTATTCTATTGCTTGTATGAAAATACAAATTCTGATGCTTATATGGTTCAACATTGCCTAGCTAGTGAGTAGTACCAATCTTTGCTCTACTGAAATGACTACAGCCATGAAAAAATTCAGAATGGCTTCATTATTTATTAATATCATTAAGATGAATAGCCCCACTGTACTGTATAGCTACGCTCCAGTAGGTTGGCTTACTGATTTATTAACTTGTCCTAAAAGGAGCTTTGGGAATGGGAGACAACAAGCAACGAGTTGTCTGTGAAGCAGCTGATGTAACGCTCTGTTGCAGAGTTAGATGTGAAAATATCAGGAGAAGAGGGAGAGGCAGGTTGGACATCAGAGAAGCAGTGGGCAAAAACGGTGAGCAGAGGCAGAATATTTAAATTTTCATGTGTGACTTGGTGAATTAAGGGTTTATTTCAACCAAACCACAGGTGGTGATTGTTGGAACAGAGGAAAGACAAACCAAAACAGTTTTGGTGAGTTTTATTTTGTTTCTGTCGAGTTCAAGTTAGGCCTAAGTGTGTTTTTCCGATGATAAAATTACTGTTTCTGTAAATGGAGTCTGGTGTCAAAATGGCTGTCACTGGTTAAACACTTACTCTGTAATAAAAAGCTCCTCCTGTAAGGATCCTTTCTTCAATGTTGTCAGACACTGAATAACAATCTGAACCAGTGAGTGGCAAAAACAAGCACTTTCACATCCCTTGTCGGCTCACGGATGTCCGTAGGGATTACATTGCTGATGGCAACGGCAGTCTTGCTCAAAATTGGATCAATTTCAAAAACTGTTGTCTCAAATTCCAAATAACAACCTGTTCTAAACTTACAATTCCTATGAAATACACTTTACTTTTGCACATTAATTCCGACACAAATTTCACTCATGCTAGTTTCAAATTAAACCGTGTACTGCAAACACCTACTGTATATTGACCTGCCTATCTGTCTCTGCATATAGACGTACACGTTGAGTGTATGATGTCATCCCATTTCCTAATGCATTTGTTGAATTATTCTTAGTTAACCTGCTAAGCTGTTGGTAAGCTGCTTGACTAGCACATGAAGAGCACAAATTGTGTGAGTCAGCTAACAGTAACTTAAATTTAGCAAATGCTGTGCTTCAAAACACTTAGCAAGTATGTAATACTCTCTGTTGTTACAGTAGAACAGTCCCAGAGTAAACCATAAAAGATTCAAGAAACTACAAAAGAGACCACCTTGGTTACAGTTATCTAGCCAACGTTAGCTTAGCTCAGTGTTTCTGGTGATAACATTTATCCAAAGTAATTATTTATTCTGTAAGAGTAAAGAATGCGGGAGGAATCTGAAAAGAAAGAATCGAGAATCGTTAAAAACATATCCAACCCTAGTCCTCAGTAGTCACTTAGACACAAAAACAACAAAATTGGGTCCAAAATGACAAATACTGAAGTTACTCCTTAAATTCACAGTTGAAATGTGAGATATCACAGACAGATGTGTATGGTAGCACTGAATTATATACTGTTGAAATGTTTACTTCTTTGTCTGACGTCTATCATGAATACTTTAACTCAACCACATAAAGCAGAATGGGTATTTCCCTATAGCTAGACTCTTATTTTGATTCCCAAGCCTTTCTGTTTTTTCTTGCCACAACCCTGCACTCCCACATTTGTACCACAAAAATGCACCACTAAAATAACTTGGCTTCAATTCAGCAATTAAGGAATGAAGCAATTCTAAATTCTGCCTTTTTTGGAGGGGTGTCTCTCGCTGTCATTTGGGTTTCAGGCTCGCCATGTCTCGATCAGGATTTATGTTGGATCTCCAGGGAAATTCTGTTGCCTTGTTGAAAAGGGATTTGTTCTATTTGATTCGTACAGTAAGATTAACGTTTTAGTTTCATCCTCATCAAAATCTTGAGTCCAAGCTTGTAACTAATGTTCACTGAAAAACATCACTTCAGATAATACAGTCTGTCTTATCAGTTTACTCAGAATATTGCACCCAATGTCCATTAATGTTTCTGTCAAAATGTATTTTTTTAATCTTTCAACAGATGACAAGCTTTTGTGTATATAGACCAGCTGACCAGAAAATGTCTATCTGATGACTTTTTAGTTGGATCTTTAAATAGATTTGCTAAGGAGCTTAATCTGTTGACATCCTGTGAGTATGTCTGAGTCTGAGCGACCACTCCAGGGTCAGGACCCTTGAGGCCATAGTCGGCTTATCTCCAATGACTGTTCACTCTCTCCTGCTATCTTCGCACATGCGCACACAAACAAAAGGCCCTTTAAATGCTTTGTTAAAATGTCATTCTGAAATTAAATCAGTTAAATTGAAATATAGCATATTCCAATAAAAATAGCTGCAGTTATATAAATATTATTTATTATTTAAATGTGTAAAATGTGTATATTGAATGTTGTAATTTATCCTAATTAGTTAAGTTTTGATTAATTGAGTAATTGTTTGTTCTGTAAAATGTCTGAAAATGGTGAAAAATGTTGATCAGTGTTTCCCAAAGCCTATGATTATGTCCTCAAATATCTTCTTTTGTCAACATCCCAAAGATGTTACATTTACTGTCATAGAGAAGTAAAGAAACCAGAAAATATCCACCTTTTAAGAAGCTAGAATCAGATCATTTTAAATTTCTTTCCTATTTCATAATCTACATAATCACTGACATATTTTTCTGTATGCAATCATAAGTTGATTTATCCCCATTATGAAATATTTCATTTATTTATGTATCTATATTTTTCATTGTCTTCCAATTGCTGATATAAGGGCATGATGTCATAAGTAAATGAAATTGTAAATCCTTGAATTTCTTCCTTGTCTTGTAAAGAAAACAAGCTCTGAACGGAGGGAAGATATGCTAGTAGGGCTGTGTGAAACAATTATGTTCATTATCCATTAATCTGCCAGTTATTTTCACGATTAATCCAGTAACTGTTCAGTCTGTAAAATGTGACGTCTTCAGATTGCTTATTTTGTCCAACGGACAGTCCAACACCCAAAGACTCTCAAAAAGAAAAACAGCAAATGTTTGACATTTTCACTTGAAAAAATACTGAATTCATTGACTACCAAAACATTTGGCAACTAGTTTTCTTCCAATCAATTAACTGACTAATAGTTGGAGCGCTTTATGCTATGTGAGCCAGTGAAGAGGGAATTAATTTATGAATGAGAACTGGAAGATGTTGTTGTCTCCTCCGCAATTGCAAGCAATATCAGGGCCGTGCACTTGTGGGCAGTGAAACAGTCCCTCCTACAAAAATAAACTACCGTCAAGGGAAACACTTCAGTACAAAAGACAAACAAAGTAAAGGATAGGGTGGTAAATAAACAGTAGCATAAAGCATTTCCAGTGGTTACTGCCATCCTCTGCTGAATGTTTCTGCTATGGGAGTGTTCTCCGCCAGGGATATTCTGCTGCGTAAGACTGCCAGCTGGTTGAAAACAACATGAGCTATAATCCATAGCTGTGTACAGTAAGCACAAGATTGAAAAAAGTTCAGACAGTTGAATCATTGTTATTTCTTTCATGTTTTCATTGTTATCATTTTTCTCATGGAAGGATGGTGACAAATTTGTTTATAGACACTTGTTTTGTCTATGCCAAGGCAGACTGCCAGTGACTAATGGCATCCCGGCCAGTGCTCTTTGTTTGTGTTTTTCTTTCCTTCCTTTTGTGCTTCCATTATACTGTCTGGGTTGCATTTTTCTCCATGTTTTTGTTTTCTCAGGACATCGCTTGTAGAATAAGGACACAGCTAAATGACCCTTCATTTGTTCATAAAGACAAAGAAACTGTTAGTGATATGTTGTAACCCCATTCTCTAGTTGCACTGATAAAGTTCTGCTTTGTCTTCTAAATGCTGTCTACACACTAATTTGATGAGATCACAGTGATTACTCAAGGAAATTCCCGTACATGTATACTTACTGCGACTTATCTTTCGTCTTAAGAACTGAATTTTTGTCGAGAGCTTTATCAAAGTCAACAGTGTTAAAACTCTTACGTGTGGAAAATTTGCATGTTGTGATGGGGAGGAAAATTGACATGCCATGATAGAAAAGGCTTCTGATAATAAACACAAATTAATGTTCTTCTGATAAAGGAGGAGGATGAGCTTCTTAATATAGTTACTAAAGTGTCTTATGTTTCAAAGGGACTCAAAGCTCAAACCCTATTAGTCCACTGATATGAACCAAATGGCTCCCAGTGGGTCACTCAACAGACTAATGAGACTTGATGGGCTTGTGGTGTTGGACACCATCACTCTCTGTGGCTTATAGCTCTGACTTGTGTATTTGCAGTCCCACAGCTATTACACTCAGTAATTATATACACACCAGTCTCCAGAGTGGCCCACCAATGTCTAAATTACAGTCGGTGGATAAACCACTGCAAAGTAAGAAAATAAAATCACTCGAAACAAACTTAACACGCCAAATGCTTCAGCCAACAAAACTAGGACAGTGATTAAAAACAACTCATTTAGCACATTTAGTGTTCGTTCAGTTAAGTAGAATTTTATGTAGAGAAAAGTTCGGGGAATTGACATTTAAATTAATTCATTATTAGAAATGATAAGTTAATGTTTGATCTGTCAATATTTATTCCCTTCTATTAAGCCTTACACTTTGGAGAAGCACTGCCTGAATATTTATGGGAGCATCTGGCGGCCCTCCAGGATATATGCCGTGACATGCATGCTGAAATGCATGAGCTGCTAATTATCTATCACCGTTTGTATTTAAAAGCTTAAAAAACTCTATCTGGACAGATAGTCAGAGTTGTTCGGAGGTGTAGAGCCTGGCGGGTTTTCTTCCAGTGCCCAGCCATAACATTACACCACGGCCACAGCTGCTGTGTCGCCGCTGATCTGTCCCCAAGAAACATGATCCTGTTTATAATCTGACCATCATTTGGACGCCGACGGCCAGCGACGCCAGACCCATGATTTACCCCGCTGCATGTGTGCGCGTATGTGTGTTTCTCAGAGATAGATTTATGAGGGCATACTGTATGAGGGTGAGGATTAGGTCTTGAGGGACTGAAAGTATCCCACAATGCATGGCTTGATTTAGTCCCACAAGTAATAGTGGCACTTCCTCCTCACCAGCATTAACTGGTCTTGGAAACCCTCACATGGTAGCAACAAAGTAGTTGTTTATGTGGGTAAATAAGGATATATTAATGATTATTAACATAGGAGGATGAATTTATGTTCAATTTACGCTATGTGTTTTGAGAGAAATACTCCCAAAGATTTGTTTTTTCCTTGTGACCAAGATACATAGTAAACAGGACATTTTATGGGTGTAAAACTCACATTCAGTTGTCTGTAATTGTGACACTGTTTTTTCCCTGCATTTTTTATAGTGCAGTTCCTTGTTACTTATCATCTGGCATATACACTAATACAGTATATCTGCAATAAGCTAATATCAGCCAGTGTACGTCTGGTTCTAATGCTAATGAGAAACTTTGTACTGTAGCTTCAAACTGTTGCTGTTTGTTTGGCATCAGTGAAGGATTTTTTTTTTTTTACAGTATCCCATAATGGAAAAGTCGTCTTGTTACAGAAAAAACAGTATAAATATTCAAGAGTATTTTGTCATAATTATAATGTTAATTATCAATTGTAATTAGTTGTTAGAATGGAAAAGGATCTCAGAAATGATGGTTCTAACGTCCCGATGTTTACCATCATCTGATCTGAATCGAGCCCATAAAATTTTAAGCATGGCCAAATACACGTTAATGTTATGCCATCCATCGAGTGCCACTCATCGCTAGAGACAACTGCTCAGGCAGTTTACACGTTCATGTCAGGATATGGTAGCATTCCACATCCAAAATAAACCCCAGTAAATGATAGCCACAATTATCAGGACTGTCCTGTTAAATGTATAATGACACCCAGCATTGTCACAGTGTTGAAGCAAATGTCTGCTAATGCATTGTCATTTGCATTGCCAGTTTGTACTCCAGAGCTGTAACATATGCTAAGAAGGATTAAACATGAGTTAAAGCACAAAGTGCTAATCTATGTGTGTGTTTTCATTATTACACAGCCTGTATGTTTAGGAGAGATCCCTACTCACTTGTATGCGAACATATGTTTGATGTTTACGTAGACTTTTCTCAGTGCTGCAGTTTAACATCATTTGTACAGATTTAATTACTTTGTGAACTGAAGAGGGCAAAGCCGAAACATCTGTGCATTTTCCTCCCCTGTGCTGAACATAGAAGCTGAAAGAATTCTGACTGAAACTCTGCTTTTACTTATAGATTTACTTACAACAGCAACTTTCAGTGTACACTACATATTAGGATTCAAGGCATAATAATGAAGTATTTACCCAGCTTTATGTTAATTTTAGGATATTCTTGTCTGCACCTCTGGCAGTTTGGCAGTTGCTAATATGTCACAGAGTTGTCCAATAGTTATGCAGAGATGTACATGACCAGAACAGTGCTGGATGTTTCTACAGTAGCCCAGAACTGACAAACAAAACACTGGCTCTAGAGAGGGTCTGGAGGGTTTTTCGCTGCAAGTCTCACTCCCACTGTAGGTTCTCCTTCTACACACTTGGAAGGGGAGGGTGAGACAGGTGGTGTTCAGTTTGTTGCAGTCTTGCTTTTAAATTCTACACACTGGCTCTTAAGATAATGAAGTCATCCCAGTCATAATGTTTTCGAGTAGGAGTAAGAGTTCTGAGACCATCTACTGTAACAGTCAAACAACAGCTACAGTACATCACATTTCCAAAACTTCATAAGAGTACCTACATGTCTGTAAGGCAAGGTTAGCCTTGTATATGTCATAGTTATTTAAATACCAGACATGTATGATCCCTACTGCAGCCACTGTATGTTGTCACTTGTAGTATCTGTCATGCACACTAAGTCTCATGATGACACACGTGCATGCACTCACACAGCGATGCAACAGTTTGTGTTGTGCCTTTGGCTTTTGAGGTGTGCCCTATTCATATCAATCATGCACCCTACTGCAACAGTTCCAAGAAAAGGTCTATGGGTATATGGGTGCAGTTAAGTAAACATGGCAATCTGTATCATTTATCAGTGCCTTTTAAGTTATTTATGTTTCATCTATGTGCCATGAAGAATTTGCTGAGGTCATTAAGTCTCTCACTCAGCTGGAAGAAGTTATGTTCCCACATTTAGATTCCATGGGTTTAGACTTTGGTTTAAACATATTTCTGAACATGACAGACAGTACGTGTTGATTTAATTTAAACTTTTACTTTTTTGTACTGTGCTGCATATAGGCCTGTCTCAAAAACTGCTTTTGTAGGACAATATTTTGAGATAAACAATATTGTTGTCATCAGTGCCACTCATGGAAGGATAATAAAGCAGATACAAATCATTAAAAGAGTAATGAACTTTTGATTCGTAAGAATATTTAGACATTTGAATTAGAATCTGAAAGTATTAAAATACCCTAATCAAATAAAACATGAATAAAATAAAACAACATGGCCAAAATAAAAAATAAAATGGACTCTCAAGCTCTGTTCTTTTGTGTTTATCTGACATAGGTGTTGAGAAAAATGCAAAAGTGCTGCACCCGAGTCTTATATTGACAGGCAAAAACCCTGCTGTAATGTTGGTGACATTTTTATGTAAACAAACACACTTGCAAACACAACAGGCATATCGAGGTCAGCAAAAATGATCAAGGTAAGGTCATGTCTATAAATTGTACGATAAGTCAAGGTGCACAGTAACTCAGTTGAAAGAGAATTTAAAGAATAAATGAAAAATGAATAATTGAGCTTGTTGACCTGCTGTTTATCACTTCCATGGCTCTCATAAGACAACATGAAGAACTCTTCACAGCTTATATCCTTCACATTTCTGTCCACATTGAAAACATGAAGCCTACATTTTACATGTTAGTTGTCCATCCAGTATTTTTTATTTCACTTAAGCAGTTAATCAGAAATACTCTCATAATCTCTCTGAAGCATTTTGTTCAGTATCTGTTGTTCATTTATAATATCCAGACCACATTATCTGTGTACTCTGTCTATATCTTACCATCTTATCTTATTCACGGTTGCAGAGGTCTGTCTCAGCACACTTTGGGCAAGAGGCCAGGTGCTCTTTATTTTGCTAATCTAATAAAGGTCCATGCCACCTTAGCCTTATAATCAGACTGAATTGCCACTTTAGTTTGGTCGATATAAATTGGTGAATAAATCAGGGTGGGTTGTGGTTCTGATCTCTAGAACAAGGCTAATGACACCTTATTTTTCCTGGAAATTCAGAAGTGCAGTTTATGATTCAGTTCATCCCTCGGTTTGTCACATCTTCATGTCCAGGAGGTCTAGACTTCAGCCCATAGGTTTTCTCAGGATTGGAAAAATGAAATACATGAAAGGAGTTTAAAATTGAGCTGACTTGCAGTCAACTGCAGCATGTCAGCACATTGCATTTCTATTACTAAACACCATTAATCTCTCCAGAATTTCCTTGCACAGAGATTTTGGCCCCTTCAGTAGTGTGATTTGAATCAAAGTACAGTTAATGACTCAGTGGGCAGCAGGAAACTGGCAGAATTCCAAAATAATTGCTTATATTTAGGATTTAATACAAAGAGTTTGCAAAAAAAATGTTGTTACGTCCTGTAATTGCAATGAGTCAGTTATTTATTGTGTAAATTTCCTTAAATACTTTGTCTTTGTTTTCCAGGAAGGTGTATCCCCCTGCAGTAGATCAGTAAGAAGTGCTCTTCAATATGAATACAGGTATTCACACACACACACACACATAAACCATGTACTTCATGAGATATTTGGGAAATCATCATCATCATCATCCAGTCCATGTCCATTCTTTTTGTTTAGCAAAGTTGAATGATTCTATTTTCATGTTTGCAGTTTATATTATGTTTATTAGTACAAATAACTGAACCTCAAACGATTGTTTACGTTTGATAGTCACAAAAAAAGGTCAGTATATTTCCACATTTTAGACCGCCTAGCTATTTTAAAAGCCGCTATGTGTCCTAGTTTCCCTTCACCACAGGCATGAGTCTGTAATTCTAACCCTGACCCTGTTTCACCATTTCGGTGTTGGTCCATTTTGGGCCTGGGTTATTGTGACCGAAAGCATCAATAAGTATAGTAAGCCTGTTGCTTTTAACCACAGTGACGTATTCCTCCTTTAATACATACCCAAAGCTCTGGGTAAGGTTGGCAGTCATCCCAAGGGTGCATTTCAGCCAGAGAATCAATGATGAGTAATCTGTCTTTGAGTCCTCCTCACACACCAACACTCTGTGTGGCTGCCAATGTTGGCTTGACTCATCTTGGTTGTTTGCCTATATTTACAATATGGAAGACAACACAAAAATAGCTTTGTCATGTGTTGAAAGATAGCCAGTAAAATTTAGAACACAAAATTCATTTGATGGAGCAACAAAATGCTCTCAAAATGGATGGTAGATCAATGAAATAGTTATACTGACATTATACTGGCATGGCTATGTCCAAAAAAAAACAGATAGGGATGCACCGATTAACTGTCCGAACATCATTATTTACCTTATTGACTGCAATTAGACTATCTGCAAATAAGATGATATTCATGGCAGTGGCCGATGTTTATCCGTTCTGTTGCATCAATTTTGCACTCGCTAAATGCCGTGCTGGTTATTTTTGACAACAGTAGCTAGCACACCCAGGTGCTGTTTAGCCACTGGCTCAACACACCTCTGGTATGACAGAAGAGGGCAATGGGTGCCATATTTTTTTCTAATGAAGATGTGTTTGTTTCCCTTGCACAAAAGGCTAATAAATAGCGACCAAAATAAATTAAAAGACCAAAAACATCTCTTTCGGCATTGGCTGCTGGCATCCCTAACAGCAAACCAGTCAGACATCCTACAAGACCAACTAAATCAGTGGTCACCGTCTGTCACAGGAGGTGGCAACACACCAGCCTTATCTGGAGTTGGTTCCAAAAAAGGCTAAATTAGGCTGAAGTTAATTTACTCTAGCAAACTACTTTGATCCCAGACGAGACCCCACAGAAACTTGTCACAGATAATTTTAAAGCACCTTTTAAAGAAGTGCCAGGTAGTTAAGGGAGGATACATTGGGAGAATATATGGAGGAGCATTTACTGAAGAGTAGCGAAGGTAATTTGCTGCAGTTCAGTTAATGAAAGAGTTTGAACAGTGTATCAGTAGGCCAGTTAACAGGGATTTTATGATGTTTAACTACAGTGACACTTGATTTCTCCACTATTAACAAATGTCCCCTATATTTATTCCCTGTATCATAAGTCTCACTTAAAGTCATGATTCCTGTCGGCATGAGAGGAATGGTTAGGCTTATGTCAGCTAATGCAATACAACACATTTACACTTCTGCTTTACAATTAAATCTTGTGATTGGGCTGTGTACTAGTTTCATCACAATAAAATTCAAGCTCTTTAAATGCATGTGCTTTGCTTCTTCTTGTTTGTGTTATGTTTCTGGCTGGACGCATTTGTGTGTGATTTCATGTATTTGTGTATATGCATGTGCATGTGTGCTGCTGCTTCTGCCTCTATGATCATCTGCCTGGCTGTGATTTCTCAGATAGCGGAGGATTTGCTCGCAAAAGCGTGGCCTTGTCACTCATACTCTCTCCCATGAAGAGGGTCCAGAGCTCACCAAATCTAGGCACAGGTACTAACACTCACAAACACACTACAGATTAACACATTTGAATGAGAAGAGTAAATAGCTAAAAACTGGGCCACTTCAAGTATTGACTGGACTTAACTGTCAAAGCACGAGGTAAGGCTTTTAAAAGTGGCTTGTTTTTATTCATAACCATGTTTGGGTTTCATCAACCTGATAGCATATTTGAAATACTTTCAAATTGGCTGTGGCTGCCTTAGTATGCTTAAGCAATGTTTGGACTGCAGGATGCTATTATTTTTCTGATCAGTTCATTGTATAATTCTTTTATTTCCTTTTGTTTATTCTCTTCCGTCTTGGGCTTGTTTTTGCTTCCTAAATCAGTCATAACTCATACTGTAGCCGTGTTGTTAATGTTAATCTTCCTGCCTTTTTGACAGCTCTCATATGTCATGCTCTCACACTCCTCCATGCCATTTCCCTCTCTTTATGGGTAGTTTACTCTACTCTTCCTCTTGTCTTAAGTTTTTTTCGTCACTCTTCCAGACTCTTTTTTTTTCCGTGCTCTTTCTCCGCTGTCAGCATGGATTGGTTAGAAATGGCACGGCTCCCTTGACCTTGAGCTCTTGGAGAAAATGGAAATGTTCCTGGTTGGACTTGTGTTGACTAAAATGACACCATTTGAGTTAATTCTTCCTGCTCATTGTTTCACTTTCATGCATGCAAACTTACAGCAGATCTGCTGTATGTAAGCCCCTTCATCCGAAAATTGCTGCCTATTTCTTGCCACACACAATTTAAAATTTCTGAATAACTGAGGAGCTTTAACATAGCAACGGGGAGAGCTGAGGCTTAAGTATATTCTCATCTTCCAGAGGCTACAGCTGGTCATCCCCATCTGCATATCCCTTTCCTCTGCTGAAAGAGCAGTGTTTGTGCCTGAACCTTGTCAGCATCCAGGTTAACAGCTGCACCCATGTAGGCATTCTAGCTTTGTCAGCTTTGTTTTAACAATAGTAGGGCACTGAGTGAAAACTGATAAGCTGTTGTCAGATATAGATGGTTTCAGAGAATGGTAGGTCTGTGCGTAGCCACTAGAGTACTATTATTATTAGACGTGCAAGCATCAGCTCATGAGGGACCCTCAGCCTCAGCTAGAGGTGTACAGTACACTCACCATTGCTGTTTATTATACAGTGATACTTGGAGTCTACACGTAAAAATCTGCAATGGTCAAGACATACAGAAAGTAACTTGCTTCAACACTGTAGACTACAAAATGAAGGTTTACAAGCCAGTTCAAAGTGATTTGTGTGCTCTGGAGTCAACCATCCCAGCTTAAGCCATCTCTGCTGATAACTCTATATTGCTGTGAACATAATCAGCCATGTGGAAACAATTGACAGAGACATTCATAATCAGAAAATGAGTGTGTGAAAACACTCAAGAATTTGGCTAAAGGATAGTTCTGGTATATTTCAGACTGGTGTATTTCCCATAAATGTGGCTGTTGTGGCCCTATGGGTCATGCTATCTTTGCATTCCTTACCTCCTTAGTAGAGATTCGGAAAAACAAGGACTTGTTCAAAAGAACTCATATAATGGAAAGCTGTGTATGCCTCCTACAGCTTCCTACTGTTTTTTTTTTTTTTACATGAATCATTTCAAACTCTTGTCTGACTGAAAGAAAGCACAGAAAGAAGCCACCTAAAATGGCCAGTATGGCTACAATGTCTGAACTAATTTCTATAATAGAGCCAGAATCTGATTGAACATTTGTATTCGCTACACATAAAGAGCCACCTTATAACTAACACCACTCTCATGATATTCTGTTTCACATCAGGATAAGTCATGCAATTCTTAAGAAAGAATTCTTTTTTTCTGTCCTATACTTTTCCTCTTCACTATGTCTTTTCAAACCTGTGTCCACTCCTTTAACTGCCATCGCCAGGTCTCTTTTTGTCACACCAGGCATTCTCGCAAACTTTTTGTGAGATGACGACTGCGTTTCATGTAATATTATGCAGTAGCATTGAAGTTTGTTGTAGGTATGAGTATGATCACACATTCAGTTGTGTCACTTATTATTGGTGTGTCTTCTCTGTTCCCCAGGGAGTGATTCTCACTCATCAGACTTGGGTAAGTCTTTGTTACTTTTGGTGAATTCAGGTGGAGAATCTTGACATTGCATGACTAAAGAAGCCATGAAACACTTCACAGGAGACCAGAAAAGTTAATCAGAAAGGACTGCACTTTTTGATGTTAATATTATGAAATTCATCCTCAGATTCTTGGCGGTCACGCAGTGTAACAGATGGCCTTAAGAATGGAGACGCTAGCAGCTCATCTCTCGCTGCCAAAGGCTTCCGCAGTGTCAGACCCAACCTGCAGGACAAAAAGTCACCAACACAGGTAAATGTCTCGCACACCACACTTGACAGATGTTGACATTCTTTTCTTTTTTACTGCTATTTAAAAAAAAATAATGTTTGGTTCGTAAAAGTTCTCTGTGGAAAATGATGTTCTTAATTACACCACAAACCATCATAATTATGGATAATTTGCACAGAACCATTCTGTATTTCTAAGTATGTATTTGGAATGACTTGATGATGATTTGTATCAAGCTTTGCACTGATGGACTTTTTTGTTGTTGCTGCTTGAACTTCTCTTGGCTGTTGCATTCTAATTGGCCAATAAGGGTGTCAATCACGTGCCCCTGCCACCCCCCAGGAGAGAGAGTTTCCACTTCTCGCCCACTGGTACTAATC
This sequence comes from Lutjanus erythropterus, assembly GCF_056507025.1. NCBI lineage: Eukaryota > Metazoa > Chordata > Actinopteri > Lutjaniformes > Lutjanidae > Lutjanus > Lutjanus erythropterus. The sequence continues at coordinate 11,961,705 of NC_139319.1, read as the reverse complement.
CACCAGAGTACAGCTCCCTTGTTGCCCTGGCTAATGATTTTAGCCCAGGAACGCTAACATTCACCCAGAATGAGAAAGCAATTTTGAAAGAGTCGTACACTATTAGTAGCACTTCTTCTTACTCCTACTCAGAGACCAGTGCAAACGCAGTCCAACAGACACACCAGTCCACTGTCCCAAATGATGTTAACTGTAGTGCATCTGCCACCACTAATACCCAGGAACGTAAGGTGTCCTCCCTCAAACTAACCCCTGTCACCATCCCTGATCCCCCGGCTCACAGCAACTCCTACCTTGATCCCAACACTAAGACCACAGGTTCCCCACCTTCCACCTCCCCTTCTCCACAAAAGGGCCCCACCCTGTCTCCGCCCCTGACACAGACATCCTTGCTTTCTGTCCACCTGGGATCCGAGAATCTGAAACGTCCTCCGAGCGACACAGTGGAACTCAAGGTCCCAGATCAAGCCCCAAAACAAACCCCGAACCCAGCTCCTTCCCATGTGGAGATAACGAAGCCTCCACCTGCAGTTCCACCAAGACCTTCACCTGCAGAACTGTTGGTACATAACTGACTCCATGCTGTAACAACAGAACAAAAGAGAGCAATGATTGTGTCCATTTTAAAGTCATTATAATACAACATCCCTGGGTTTTTGTCTTGGTGACATCAAGAATGATTAAAGGGTAATACACTGACCATAGCACACACTGAACGTGCCATACAAACAAGAAGTGGTCCAGGTACCGTAGACAGGATGTGCCAGATTCAGAGACCAAAATTTCTAAAATTGCTGTTTTCTGTTGTCTTGATGCTCCTTGAAGCCACTGGTACTGTTACATGGAAAACAAGTGTTTTAATGCACGTCATATGCTGCTTGTGTGTGTTGCCCTTTGGTTCGTTAGTCTTGGTGCTGCCATCCAAACAGCCAGTCAAACTAATTTTGGTTCTACATATGTGTGAACTCATACTGTATGTGTGATAACCAGCTGTTTCATTTATTTTATACCACTGTTACTAGGGCTGGGTATCATTTAAAAATTATTATGTTTATTTTGATGTTGTTTAAAGCTGAAATAGCATTGTTCTGCCTCAATAATTATTGATACCACCAGATAATACACTAAAACGATCAGGTTTGGAATCCATGTTTCTCCTTGTCACATAGTGTTGCCTGAAATATGACCAATGTGTTTTGACTGTAGCTGGAATTAAACCTTAAAAACAAATGCATTTCCCAAGATTCCCAGAATAGCATGCCTCTGTTCCCGGGATATTTAATGTCAAATTATCCCGGCTAAATATTAATCCTTAGTATTGAGTACAGATACCCAGCCCTAACAGTTACTGTCTGTGTATTTGCTGCCTTCCACAGAGTTTGAACTAACAGAGCCTCTTCCATTCACAGCATCAGTCACGTTTCAGAAGATGATGCTGCAGCCTCACGACACCTCAGTGTGGTTTCACAGCAACATTTCAGCTTCTGTTAGGCTCACGTGTTACTTCCACACATCCTTTGTGACAACATGGCTGATGAGTGATATCACTAAGCGCTCTCCTCCTCTCCTCCTTTTCCAATCAACTCCCTCTCCCTCCAACACCAGGGGCCTCCCTCCCCCGACCCCGCAGCACGGCACTCCCCCTATCGCTGCCACAGCTCTGACTCACTCGACTACCTGTCAGGCCTAATGCCCAAGGCTCTATCGCCCACCCCATATGTTCCTATTGGAGCTGGCAGCACAGCTGGCGCAGTCAGCGGGCCGAGCCTTGCCACAGTCAGCAGTGCAAGCATCGGTGGCTGCGTGTCACCTTCTGCCTCCCCCGTGACGGTGTCAGCCCTCAGCCACTACTCGTCGTCCACGGCGGGTCTGCTGGATGAGCTGCAGATCTGTAGCCTGGACTCGCCTGGCGCCTCACCCACGCCGTCGCCCACCCTCAGCCATGTGTCTGCCTACACATCCACTGCTGCTGATGATGTGCTAACAACCTCTGTGGCCTCCACCGCTGCAGCAGCCACTTTCACTAACGTAATTATCCCAACAAGTCACTGCTGTAACACATATCATTACCAAAACAACTGGTTCCCTTCCTCCCTCTACTTATTTTGGATGGCTGAACCAAACCTTCACAAAGTGTGTTATTACTACCGTTTTTACCTTTCACTAACCACAAACTACAACCTACCTGTCAGATATCAGAATTTAATTCAGCCCATTATGTTCCCTATTATGTTCATGTCTGTACTTAGAACACTATGTCTATGTGTGCCTGTCTATGTTTTTCTTTGTTATGCTTTTTTTGCAATCCAGTGCAGTCAATCAATACTGATTCTTAAAGGCCAGTTCACATAAAAAATTCATGATGAGACAAAAACATTGTTCAGAGAAGTTGCAGCAGGGTGGAAACTGTTAGCTGCAGGTTGCTGGTATCTTGAAAGACTGAACATTTCCAGGGTGAAGTGGAGGGTTTTATAATATAACATGCAAGAAGACTGTAGTTACATGTCCTGTGTATCATGATACTGCCCTGGGATCAATGTAAGGGACCCTCCTGCATAATGCTACATCTCTTGATGATGACAGAACTTCTGTGTGGACCTTTTCTTCCAATTTGAACAAGTCTGATATTGAAACTGAATTGCCATTATTTAGGACTACAGTATAAAGCCTGACATTGGCTTCGTGTTAGCTAGCAATTGACCCTTCCTAAGTCCCACCCATTTTGGAACCAGGTACCAACCTTGCTCAATTGTTATTGGAACACAGAGCAAGAAGTGTACAACTTAAGTGAGAAATTTCTTCACTGCTTTGTGTTATTCTACTGCAGATGCTGTTCCCAACTTTAGTCCCATCTACAAAGGTGCTGACTGGCATTGTTGCTTCTCCAACCAAGGAAGAACCCATTGACAAGAGCAACGCCAGCTTTTAAAACACTAAAATTTGGGATGTAGTCAGTGATTTACAGATCCGGAACTAGATTATATTGTGGAGTGGTATCTGTGGCATTATATTAGTGGCAGTAATCTGGTCAGTAGTACGGTAGTACAGCAGTGGATACTTCTGTATCTCTTGTCAGATGGCAGCAGGGTGAACAGGCTGTGGCTAGAGTGGGTAGTGGACGTAAAGTGTCTGTAAAATCCTGCAGACGGCAAGATTATTTAAAATAGGAGAGTATCTGTTCTGTCAGGCACCCATGAGAAACTAAAACAATGCAGCTGAAACACCTCCTGTGTAGATAAGGAGTTGGATACACTGGCAGTAAGTGTTGTCAACAAACTGTTTATGTGCTGTTTTGAAGTGAATTCATCAGTTTTAGATTGTTGTGTTGGTTGCAGGACACAGTAGTTGCTGGTTTTAGATCTATCATGAATCTTTGATCTGAACACACAGGCCTTTAAATTAAGATGTTTTTATCCTTTGTCAGATGGAATCATATGTTCCTGTGCCATGTTGAATGGGAGAGCATTCTACAGAAGAGCCTCCCATTGTAACTGTATCCTGTCTGCTGTCTTGTTTATGTCACAACTAATTTATGAAGAAATGTATGTGAACCTGAAAGCGTTGTGTTTGTTTACTGTCACTGTTTAATCTCTTCTGTCTGTTTTGAAGTGAAGTGATTCAATAAGTGGCCCTTTCCCTCACTAATGTTCTTACGTTGTACAGTCACTTCAGATACAGCTGTTTCTATGAATCACATCAGCCCCAACATCTGTCTACATGTACATTTATTTCCATACTAGGTTGTTCTACTTCTTTAAATGTTAAGTTTTATAGCAACATGATGACTAATAATGGATTTATAAAACTAATCATTCTCTTGTTTTTTATATTTATACTTAATATCTAATGTTGTCGGGCAGAGCAGCAACATTCTCCACTGTAGAAAATCGAAATTTGTACATTTTGCTGTCTTTTGTGAATGACAGTGACCGATGATCTCTGTTTCTGGATTGTGGGTCACTCCTAGGGCCAGGTCCTCTCTCACGCTATGAATGGAAGCACTAGCCATCCGCAGAGGCCCCTCTCTCCCCCATCCTACCCTCCTCCCCCCACCTCACTCCACACTGGGCTCCCGAGACAGAGCAGGAGTTCAGGTGAGTCACTGCTCTTTTGTCCCTTTATTTCAGCCGAGAACACAACACGTTGTGTTGAGAATTCTTTGAATATCTCTGCTCACCATATGACATGCAAAATTCATCATCGTTATGATTAAGTGCAAATACCTGACAAGTGGTACTTTACTATATATTGAATTCAGAATCTCCTGCCCTCTGTAAGCTTAATTACATGCAGAGAAACAAAAATAAGTAAAACATGAAATGATTGCAATTAAGAAAATCATTAAACATTCATTGGTTGTATATAATATTAATAAAATCTGCTCTTAAATTGAAAGAGTGCTTAGAATTTCAAGAATGTGTAAATATTTTAAGAACTCATCAGTTGAATAGGTAATGGGTATTTGGATGAATGTATTTAGTAATGCATGATTTGAAAGGGTGTGCATAAGACTGTCATTATGTCTTTCTGTTTATGACTGTGTATGTATTTTTGTATTATGTCATTTTTAATGCAACATTGACGTTGTTTGATATGTCTTTGTTCTGACAGCTTGACATTAACCAGGACAAAAATATCTTGGAGCTTCAGATGGACAGTTACAGATAACAGCAGACAGACATTAGCCTACTTTAACAACAAGTAAACAAGCTACCCACTTGGTATCATACTCTGTTATCAAACTGGCCTCGTAACTTTTAATGAAATCTTGGTGACAAGTTGAAGTATTAGTTGACGTCCAGGAGATTATTCGTGACACCGTTACAAAAGCATTTGGCAGTTTGATAAAATTTCATGACATCTTTATGACAAGTCCAAAATGTACAACTTTACTTGAGGTCACGGATTCATGACACACTTACAACGGTCTCATGACAGCCAGTGCCAAAATCAGAAAAAGATGTCATGACAAAGATATTGACAAGGTATGCTGTCTTGATTAATGCCAAGTTGCCATCACAAGTATACAAGTCACACAACGTCAACTTTGCATTAAAAATAACATAACTGATTGAATGAATCTTAATGTCAGTGGTCATAACAATTCATAAAGTCTCCTCCATGTCCATGAAATGATAGTGTAGCAGCAGTCTTATACACAGCCATTCAAATAAAGTTTTATCGTGTCTTTATCTACAATTCCAAGATATGATATGTCTATATACCCATTAGTCGAGGACCGAACCATTCTGTTTTTGTGCACAGTAAGAAAGTAATAAGTACAAAAGGAAAAAAAAATAGAATAGTACTACTCAAATCTTGAACCATACAACAGAGCAATTAATCTTAGGATGATTAAGTTTTCACTTCCTCAGCTGGTGTCAGGGACTGAAATTGGAGTTCTGTTTGATCATCAGAATGTACAATTGAGAGTGGTCTCCCTCTGTTTCCTCCTCTTCCCCCTGGTATCTAGAGGGCAGCGAGTCAGTTACCAGAGAGTCTGTGGTGACGGGCCATACCAGCGTCAGCAGTACTGTGCCCATCGCCCGCTTCTCAGAGGAAGAGAAAAAGGTGTCCGTCATCAAAGCTCCTCATTATGAAGGCATCGGCCCGGTGGACGAGTCCGGCATCCCCATCGCCATCCGCACGGTGAGGTCAAACACGCACACAGAGCTGGTTTGCAGCAGACTGGTTTAGTTAGGTACTGCAGTGTTGCACAGGAGTGTCTTTTGACCCATTTCTATTGTGTTGATATGTGATCAGCCTCACGAGGGAGGATTACTCTCAGCTGTCAGCAGCTTTTGACCTCATATTAAAAGCCCTTTCTCTCTCGCTCCTACTATCTCTCAGTATCTTTCCCTCTGTGTGCTACTTATAAAGATGAGCTCAGAACAGGTCTTTGCGTTAGGACTGCAACGTCCATGCTACTTGCTTGTCAAAGTGTGTGTTATCTCTGTTAAGGCTTTTCATGTCAATGTCACTCAGTTGTCTGTTTCTTGAAGAGCGGCATTTAAAGGTGGACATGTTAAACTAGAGAGCGACTGAACATAAGACAGTCAGAGGAAGAATGAAAGACAGGCAATAAAAGCAGAGAGAAAAGGTGAAAAGAAAAAAAATGCAGGAAAGCAGAAAAACAGATGCTCCTTGTTGTGAGCAGACAAACATTTTTGTGGGCACTTTATTTGGTAACCATGGAGAGGGAAGCGGTAATTGGCCCGTCTCTCGGCCATGCCAATGTTACATGCTCAGTCACACACACTCCTTCACTGTGGAGCCAAACTGCCTCTTCTCTGACCAGAGTCCAGACTCACTGTTTGGTGCTACTGAATAAAGAGGGGATTAAGTCTCTCTGCCATTTGATAGCTCTTTTTTGAAGTGGCTGTTAGATCTATACTGTATACACAAAGACACACATACCAGCGTTTCTCCTGGATTTTCCAGGCAGAGCACCAGGAGCTCCCACTTTGGCTTTGTAAGCAACATGGCTTCTGTATCCTCTGAAACTAAATCTGCTGACATTGATTTCTCAAAGTGGACACAATCATCGTAACATACACATAAACACACACACACCAAAATAAACTGCCGTAGTAGTTTATCTAATTGCTGATAACACTGTTATGTCTTTTTCTGGCTACGTCGGCTATATGTTGATGGTAATTTATTTATGTATGTTTAAAAGCTGAAATACTCTCTGTACACACATCTGGATTTTTTTAAATAATGATCCTGTGATTTTCACATCTTTGTTGTTTGTAAGCAGTGAAAATATCATAGACTTACCAAAGAAAACTAAAAATCCTACAACTCAAATAATAAAAAATGAAAGCATGGATTTCAAGTTGAACTCTACAACTTGTTTTGCTTCGACTTATCAGTATGAAGTCAATATTGATTGGTCAGTTTAATGACTATAGAATAATCTCACCGCCCACAATTAGATTGGTTCCCTGTAAGCTTGTCTGCCATTGGGCACAATTTTTCCCAGGAACATTATGTTTCCATCATAGACTAAATTACTCTTTTTCTTTTTCTTTTTTTTTTACTCTTACTCGTTTTTCTTCTACTCCCCCTCCACTCCTGCACCAATCCCCACTGGCTCAAAGCAATATCATCACTCAAAATGGGGGAGCCATTGTATTAACGTTTCCACTTTAATACAACATTTGTTTTTATTTTAAATTCACAAAAAAAAAAAAAATTTAGAGCATCTTTATCATTTCTTAATTCGTAGGGTTTAACTGGAACCCCCACAAGGGGGTGTTATCTAGAAAATATGGAGCTGTATAGGGCTCTTGGCCTCCACCTGCACCATCTGGAGCAGGGAGAAATGAATGAGCAGATTATTTGGAAATGTAAACAAAACTTTTTACCAGCTGATATCCAAACACACATCCTACTAAGATATCACTCTGCAAGCTTGAACAGCTCTTAAGCTGAGTTTGTTTTTAAATGACTGGCAGGGTCAGCCATTTGCCTCAAATCTGATTGGGTAAATTTATATATACATACCCTGAGTTCAACATGAATAATAGAAAATGCCTCAGTGTTTTACAGAAAGAGAAAGGAGAGATGTTTTGAGAAGAAAATACAAAAAAATGACACATCTAACTAAAACAGGTAAATAAAGAATGAACACACAGAGGGACATAGGATTACTTAGAACATTTATTTTTCATTTCACTGTATCTTTAATAGGTGCCTTGGATTTGTGTGTATGTGTAAAATGATGCAATCCACTTGACGTTTGAGGCTCTCGTCAGGTACAGCTGATAAATAGATTAAATATCTTACACACTAAGAGCAGTTACCTTAAATTAAGTTAAGTAGCCTGATTCAAATGATTCTTGACAAGATTATTTAACTTGGATTAGGAAAAAGGAGATTTAGTCGTCCTTAATTCATCCTGAATTTTTTCACTGAACAAGCGTGATCAACATTTCTTAAGAGGAATATTATGGTGAGTGTCTCCAATGATGAATGTATCTTATAAATAATTTATTTATGTCTCAGCATGACTTAAATTCTCTGCTAGTGAAATATGGATCCCTGGAAAAGCTGAGATTGTGTTTTCTCTACTCAGTAATGTCCTATAAAACAGTGGGAACCCTTTCTAATTTCTAACTTCAGCTATCCAGTTTATGTTGCATTTCACGGCACGTAAATCTTTATGGTTATTTCTCTCTCTACAGACGGTGGATAGGCCGAAGGATTGGTACAAAACTATGTTCAAACAGATCCACAAGGTTCACAAAGCAGGTAAGTCTGTACTGAATCGCACTGAACAACAGAAATTATTGAATGTGGTTTGAGCATTAGACTTTTTGAGAAGAACTGGTCATGCATGCACGCATGTGTGTATCTTTGTGTGTCTGTGCGTGTGCATGTCGGTCTTTGTTAAAGCAGAAGTGCCAGAGAAGCTCAGAGCCAGAGCTCATTAGATGAGAGCAAGAGATTCTGGAGAGGAGGAGGAATTGAGAGAAACCTCTAATCGACACTGAGCTGTCCTGGGAAATCTGCTCTAATTTTGTGGGCTGACAGAATCACACAGTCGGTACAAGGCTTGTTTGTTCATATCTGCTCAGGCTTCTTCTACTGCAGCGCACACACAGTTTCCTGATTGTGTGCCTGAAAAACATCTTTATGATCTTGGAGAGTTCCCATGATGAACATTCACATATTCTCAGTTTTTAAAAGGCAATATTCCAGTAACCTCCATGCAATTACCCCTTGAATTAAAAAAGAGTCAAGGAAATTTGTAGTTTCTCATTTGCAGAACACAGCAGCTTTGAATTCAGCCAGAATCAAAAACTCAAAGTTTGATCAAACTACAGCTGATACTGCACCTCTGTGTGGTGGTATCGCCCTTCCTATAACTCAACAGAAACATATTGGAAAAACAATTGTTTGTAACATGCTGAGCTTGTGGATGAACACAGGAGAAGTGGTTTATGCTGCTTGGGTGGTTTTGATCCTTCTCTCCGCTGTGAAAAATGGTCACTATTGGAAATTACTTTGTAACTGACTGTATTCAGGCCGACTAAAGGTGCTGTTCTCCCCAGAGAGGAAACCACACGCTTGTACCTTCTTTCAGGTTTCCTGCACAGTATGGAAAAGTATGGAATTTGATTTTCGTCCTTTCCAGGTCTGGAAGTGTAAAAGGAAAAGGAGATTATGAAAAAAAAGATATTTGTGTTTCCAGACTATTGCCCCTGTGCCCCTTTGTTTTTTATGTGTTTTTTATGGCGTTTGGAGCAGGCAGCCAGCGCAGCCAAAATCTGTCTCGCACCACTGTGTTAGAGAGCACAAGCCATAGCAAGCTTGATGTTATCTAAAGAAAAGAAAGAAGTATGGCATGCAACAGAGAGCTGCCTGTACGCCACAGCCAGCTAAACAGTTCCAGTGCCAGAAAACTGAACCAAATGCAGAAATCCACGACCAAATTAGTTTGAAATTAAGTGTCTCACACACATTAAAACACTAACAATGGCATTTATGACATTGACACCGTAAATTCTCCAAATGGAAAATGGAAATAAATTTCATGCTATATTTAGTTATATTATTGATTTCTTTGTTTGAACGTTGTTTGAAACACTTGAGATAATGTAAGCACACAGCTCAACAAAATATATGATAGGGCTGACATTTTTAGACATTTTAGTGCCAAAATGTCACATATTATAGTTTTAAGCATGTGTGAATATTTCTAAGTTATGCTGTGATGCAGTTATGAGAAAAGTAAACAGACATCTTTTCTGCGTAAGGAAACCAAACCTTTATAGCTGCATTCATTGTCGTTTTCATCGACACTGTGAATAAACAAGTATGCACAGATGCTGTAAATGATCAATTATTTAACTTTTTTCAACTCATTTTTGGTTCTTATTTCTAAAAATGGGGCAACTAACAATATGAAACTATTATTCAATATGTTAATGGAAAATAGTTTAGTATAGTATAGCATAGTTAGCATCAGTTGGTTTCTTTTTCGTCTTTGGGAAGAGATTTTTGACAGTGGAATGTCGTCTGGTTTTCTGTGTAGAAGTGTGGTCCACAATGGTTAAAAGCAAGTTTTTCAAGGACTGGCTCGACATTTTTAACCATTAAACCATTTTGAAACAATTTATTTATATAATAAACATTTAGCTATATGCTCTGAGCATCTACCAAGAAATTAATGTCTGATAAAGTGTGGATTTTTGAAATGGCAAATGTGGAGGAAGCCATGTTTATGCATGTTTTCCAATCAGTGTTTGTTCCTTTCTTCTACAGATGATGACTATTCTGACACATACAATGCAACATATGCTGTCATAAACAATGGTGAGAGATGCTTTATATATAACAAAAGTGTATCATATAATAAGTAATTCCTCTCCAACCCATTTGTCTCCTCCTGTCCGGCTTGCTCCACTTCATTACTTCGCTCTACGTTGTCTCCTCTGTCCTGTCTTTAACAGATGACTACAGCCTGCCGTCCACCACCATGGCCCACCCCGCTCCCCGGACACATACATACAGGCCGCTCGCCAAAAGCCCCTCGGACAACGGGGGTCATCTGGGGCCTCGGGAGCCTTCACCATCACCTGTACCCCCACCACCTCCGCCCATGCCATCTCTTCTCCAGCTGAGGGCCAGAGACAGTGACCGCGAGAAAGACTCGCCTGACTCGTAAGAGGAGCTTTGTCTAATGGCTTTCATTTATTACACCGAATTAGCACTAATGCACACCTTTAGTTTCTTTTAGACAGGTGCGTAGGAGGCAAATCCACAGGCAAGAGAAGAGAGCACTCCTGCACACTGTAATTTACTTGAAATACATTTTATTGAAGATAGAACGTTTCAGCCCTTAGACCTTCATCAGGTAAAGCAGAGAAACAAAGAACATTACAGGCAGATTAAGCCAGCACCTACCGGCTGTGACTCGGGAGTGTAGAGCAGGTTGTCCACTAACGGCGCTTCAGTCCCCCTTCAGTCCACATGTTGAAGTGTCCCTGGACAAGATACTGAACCCCAAATTGCCCCAGTGGCTCTTCCATTAGTATGTGAATGTGTATGTGTTTGTGTGAGTGAACGAGTGAATTGGTGAACATGACATGTAGTTGTTAAAGTGCTTTGAGTGATCGATAGACTAGAAAAGTGCTATGTTATGCAATATATTTCCAAGTCCATTTACCATTTATTCAAGTTAGTCCAATCAGGGACCTGCGCTGAGCTGAGTTGTCATGCAGTCAGTCCCACAGTATATTGTATTTTGAGCCCATTAGAAGGCACATACCACCCCCAAAACAGTACATTCAGTCTGTGATAAACTGCAAATGTAAACAATGTGATGTAAATAAGATTAATAAAAAACATATTGACAGTAAAAATATTGGGCAAAAGGAAGATGTCAGGGTAACACTGTCATGCTTTTTCTTAGTGGTTCCCAGCACAGATGACCAGGGGGAAAATATAGAGTGAAGCCAAGTTAAATGAACATGATTTATGAAGGGAAAATAAACAAACAAGAGTTTGCTGATGCTATCATGCTGACCTTTACTTCACTAAAATTCAACTTTTGAATCCATTTTTTTCACTCGCTTCATAATTACAGTTAATGATAAAAATTGTGGTGTGGAGGGTGTGAACCTTTATATGCTTTTGAAAGGGATGCATGCCAGAAAAAGTCTGGAACCCACTGTTTCAGCTGTTAATGGCTTCCCCATGAATTGACCTCTAAATAGGCTGTTTGTCATCATACAAGATCAAGAACCACATTCAATCTCATAATTCTTTACTGGATGAAGATCTAAGGACTGAAACCTTGGATCTCAATAGAGTTTATTGCAAATACGTGATAGGGCAGTAGTCCTTCCTTCTCTTACCTTATTAGTTATGGAAATACTACTAAATACTATTAATGAACTTTTTTGCTCATATAAATCCTGCACCACCCTAAAGCCACTACAAGAAACTTCCATATTTTGTTGATTTTCAAGGCCCCTGTGGAATCAAAAATAAAATTATCTAAAGAAAAATCTCCTTCCGCTTCTTTTTAACTGGTTAACATGTTAGTCACTGTAACTTTGTCTCCAGGTCTGTGTTTACATTTGGAAAATGTAAACACAAACTTGTTTCATCTGATTTCAAGGAGACTCTGTCTCGGTGGCTGACAGCCAATCTTCTCGTGGATGGTCTTGTTCACTTATGTAGGTCATATTGAGGCATCAGTAATTAACTGAAACTGTTCATAACCAGTTAAAACTCAGTTGAGTACCTTTAAATAATTAAAGGTCCAGTGTCTAATATTACGTGGATTTAAAGGCAGAACTTGGCAGGAATGAACAATAATAAAAATAATAAGTATGTTTTCATTAGTGTACAATCACCTAAAAATAAGGATTGTCTTTTTTGTCGTAACCATAGAATGAGCTGTTTTTAGGTACAGAAGGAGTGGGTCCTCTTGCACAGAATCTGCCATGTTGCTCTGCCATGTTTCTACAGTAGCCTAGAATGGACAAACCAAACACTGGCTCTAGATACCGCCTTTAGGGTTTTGTGAGACTTTTGTGGTGACCGTAGGTTCTACTGCACACTTGGAAAGGGAGACTGGGTGGAGGTGTTTGCAGTCTGCAGGCTCACAGCTAGATGCCACTAAATCCTAAATCCTTTCTTACAACACACGTCTGTTTTTCTTGCACCAGGAATGAATGGGGTCCTCCCAACAGGAAAGTGGACACACGAAAGTACCGCGCAGAGCCCAAGAGTATTTTTGAGTATGAGCCTGGGAAGTCGTCTATTTTGGAGCATGAAAGACCAGTGAGTATATTTTTAAGAATTATCTTCAATTTCGTTTAATAAATTCTGACATTATTCTGTTAAATAAACTGAAAAATTGGTAGCCATTGTAACATTACAGCCTTCTTTCATGTTTGATTAAGCTGTGAAGCATTTAGGATCCATTTTGAATTCAGCTCAGGCTGTAAAGTTTATTCTTCATAACATTCGGGAGATGTGATGCTTGTTTCCTGGGCTGACTTCACACCGAATATTTCTTATTACTGTGACAATGAAGTGATTTCTGTTTCTACTGTTGTGGTTATGCTTGTTATGGTTCAGTAAATGATTCATCCCGTTGCTGCTCTGCTTCACTTTGGAGCTAAATACAAGGTCCATTTTCGAAGACATAAACAATAAAACATAAAGCAACGTGAAGTGAAACAACACTGCAGAGATGCAGCTACAGTACGGAAAACAATTAGATGGTGAAATTGAGAACAGAGAGCACATTTACTTTTCTTACCTGCTAATCTTTCTAGACATTGCCGAGTTAATATATTTTCATATAATGGCCTTCTTTGCTTGGACTTGTTTCCGTCAGACACAGTGTGGGCGTAAACAGCGAAGGTTTCCAGTACTGCATCCTTTAGCGACTGTGCTGGCTGCTCGCTCTGTATGGGGTGAATGACAAAGCAGACAGCAGAGATAATTACTGTGTAGACAGAAGGCCAACAATAATAGACACGAGGTATCTGAGATGAGGACGAGATAATGGAGAATGTGTTACAGATGAGGAGTCTGTTATGTGGGAAAAGATTAAAAAGAAACACTTTTTGTTGAAGGTTTTTGCAGATTTTTAATGTAATGACTGCAGAGAGGGAGCTCTTGGGGAAATAATGCATGAGTCAGTTCCTGATAAGGCAATAAAAAGAGAACGCTGTAGTGAGTAGACGTGAACCCACGCTGGTTAATCTTCTGTCTGAGACTCTTTCTAATATGTTGTCTGTTTAGAAGCTTTTTCCTCCACAGACGGTAAGAAATGGCATTCAAAAACATCCAGTTCAGTGGTGAAATTATGAGAAACAGCCAACAAAAAAAATCTGTCTAGCACTCTTGCTTTTGTAGTTTTTCTTTGTGCATTTACAGTACATGTGTGATTGGCAGTCTCCGCTCTAAGCTCCACTTTTTCACAGGGTGATTCATTTGTCTCAAAGCTGAATTCTCTTTTTAGCAAGAGACATGTAACATAACAACACCTACCTCCTGGCAGTGTTTCATTTGGCGTGAAAACTCCATTTCCATGTGGGAGAGGGGTTAGAAAGAGCAGACAGAGTAGTAAACCAGTGTATCATCTCTGGCTACAGTTAAAATAACAGTAAGACTCTCTAAAAATGAATAAGCCTCTTTATGCTCAAGTGTTTAAATGGAAACAAGTAGAGAAAACTGTACTTGCTGGTGTTGTAAACCTACAGCATTAAAAAAAAAGTAAATGATTAACTTGCTACACAGCAGTAACCATTGTTTTTGTTCACTTGTCTCATTTTGTTGCATGTAAATACTTACATGCCACCTGGCACAGTTTATTGCAGATTGATTTAATATGAAAATGTCTCTCTGTGATATAGAAGAAGGGCTGGCTGCTATCATGAGTCATGTGACAGCAGCAGAGATAAACTTCTGCTTCCTTATGGCAATTTGTCTGTCATTTACATGCCAGGCATGAAAAATAGTGAAGGATATTCAATATTTTAATATTGGATGGCAGCTGACATGCCTTAATATGAAATATACATCTCAGTTCTGAACTGCAAATGAAATATTTGTGAATCCACCTTTATGTGCCTCCATTATTGGACACGATGGGTGCTGATGGAGGTAACAAGGGGAGAATGTGGCAGATTTGTTTGATGACAAGAAAAGGAAAGGTTATTTTTACAGCATGTTTCAATAACATGGCAGTTCACAGTGCTTTACATAAGGCATTAAAGGGATAGTTTGGATTATTTGAAATGGTGTCGTATGAGGTACTTATCGATAGTCAACATCCCCAGTTTGGAGAAGCAGGAGGAGTACCAGCACAGAAGCTAAGCAATGTACTACTATGGACAGGGTCAGCAGCAAAACCTATTTTAGACGCTTTAAAAAAAGGTCCAACCAAAAATAGTTCAAGTGTACACTATGTTCACTGCTTTACCTTGCTGTCAGACAGCCTTTTGTGACAGGAAACTACCGTTAAATAAGCCTTTCTTATTGTTCTTTTCTTCACAGAACATGGAAGTTACTGGTCTACCAGTGCTTTAATCTGTCATTTAGTTTGTGTTATTGTGTGATTTCGGTGAATCCGATCTAACATTTTAGAACATTAAGTCACACAGTAACACAAAGAAACTAAATGTTCAAGGCAGAGGTAGACCAGCAGTTCCTGTGGTCTGGAAAGTGGCACGTTTTTGGTTTATATAACAGCGGTTTCCCATCAGAAATGGTTGTCTAATGAAAGGTAAAGTAGTGAAAATATTCTAAATATAGCACATTTAAAATTACATAGGTTTTTAGTTTAAGGTGGGCCTTTTTTCAGGTGACTAAAATGTGTTTCCCTGATGACTCCACGACATTACTCCTGCTGCCTCCCCAAACTGGGGGCATGTCGACCGCTATCTACTGAATGTAATACACTAAGTATGGGTAAGTACCTCATACAACCCCTCTAAAAATAATCAGAACTCTCCCTTGAAGACAGAGGCAATATTAAAAGGCATTATAAAAAATATACAACGCAATATAAAAAGAAAAAATACTCTCTTATTTAGAAATATGAACTGCTCAGCCAGTTTAGTGACCTGCTCTCTAGGTAATGAATAAAAGCACAGCATAGCTCCAAAAACAGTTGGAGTCATGGCAGTGAGTAGCACTCAGGTCAGTTGGCCGACTCACTGTGAAACCATACCGCTCCCACTATTGTACAAGTGAAGCTTACTGTAAACCCATGTGAATAACCCTTCATGTCTTTTCCAAACAGTTCCTCAACATGCACTCTGTCTTCTTCCTCTTAAATGTAATGAGTTCTCCCGGTGAGAATTTAGTATGCCATCCACTGAGCCCGCACAAAGGTGTGGATAATGAGGTTGGGTGTCGGATATGTAATTCTCAAAGTAACATGCTGATTTTCATTATCTGTCACCTGCGCTATGGCTTAGAATAAGGCAGCAGTAATGTGATTCTGTCATGGGATTCACGGCCCTGTTAATTTTTATGCATATGAATTTAATGAATATCAATTCGAAAGGGCCTCTTCGGTCCCCAAAGGTGACTAAAGTTGGACTGTGCATACTAGATTATATAGTGTATGCAAGTTTTATTACTGTCTGATGATTTGGCACTATTGTATGTTGTCTAACACATAGCTTTGGTGCCTTGATGCTTTGGAATTAGTGTCAAACCAGTTGAAGTGATAGTTTTGATTGTTTGAAATGGGATTGTATGAGTTACTTAACAACAGTCAGTGTGTTACCTACAGTAGACGGCCCCAGTTTGGAGAAGCAGAGAGGAGTACCAGCAGAGAAGCTAAGCAATATAATGCTGTGGACGGGAGGAGCAGCAAACTGTATTTTAGCCACTTCAATATGGCCCACATATAGGGCTCTATATATATAATGCTTTCACCACGTTTCCAACAGGAAATCAGCATTATATAAGCCAAACATTACTCTCACCAAGCCACCAGACTTCTTTGGCAAAAACTAATATTACCTCATAGAACACAGGATTTGCTGCTCGACTGCTGCCTCGATTGGTTATTTAGTTTGTGTTATTGTGGAGCTTTTATGAATCTAAACTAACCTTTTCAAACAGTCACATTAGTAACAAGTCACACAGTAACACAAACTAAAAGATCAAGGCAGCGGTAGACGAGCGGTATCCCATCAGAAAAGGCTGTCTGGGGGTTGAGTAAAATGTACACTTAAACTGAGACTGATTTTTTTTTTTTTAGGTGGGCTTTTATTTTGGGTGGCTAAAATAGGTTTTGCTGCTGACCCTGTCCACAGCAGTAATTGCTTAGCTTCCTAGAGCAGTACTCTTCAAGCTAGGAGCCCGCCGACCGCCATCGACTGTAACTAACTACAATGACTATGGATAATTACCTCTTACATCCTCACTTCAAAAAATCCAAACTATCCCTTTAAAGTAGTGAAGCAACATTTTTAGTAAGATTTGTTAATGGGTTTTCGTCACTGCTTTGGTCACCACGGACCAGTCTATATCTTCATCCTGGTTCATCCTGTGCCCATCTCCCTGTGCCACCTTTGCTCATTCCTAACCATGAGGTCCATGTCTCTCTTTGTGTGTGACTTCTTTCCACACTTCCTGTCTTCTGTCTTTCTCTGTACGTCCTCTCTCTGTCACTGTCATGCTTTCCCAGACCTATGATGACATAGATTTAGAGAACGAGCCTTGGTATAAGTTCTTTTCCGAGCTGGAGTTTGGGCGGCCGGTAAGTCAGGGCCGTAGCTGCTCCCCTCAACCACAACCCTGCCGTAGGCATACACCCACTTTCTACACCCCACCCATGATTTTTTTTTTAAATGTCTCCACCAATAGTCTGGGTGGGGCTAGTTGTTTGGGCATGTGGTACTTGTTGGGTGCTGTGACCTTCCCACCCTCCCCCCACCCTTGTGACAGGCTGTGTTATGTCTCTGCGTTGCTGGGTTTTTTGGTCTGGTGGCTAGCAGGCACTGAAATGTTCACACACACAAACCTTTTGTATTGAAATTTCTATTTCAGTTGGTTTATTATTGCATCTTGTCCAAAAATAAGCAGGAAAATAAGCCAAAATGCTGTGTGCTCCACATGCTTTAGATGACTTTTAAGCTGGTACAACTGCACAGATCAGCCAATCAATCAGTCATAACAATGATAAATATGAAACAGACGAGTTTCCTAATGATTTTGTTCTCTATAACAATCTGATTCTGTGCAGTTCCTTCATCTCTTGCACATGTTAACATGTGTGTCAGTTTATCAGCCTTTTATTCAGCCTGTTTATTCTTTTGATCATTTATTCATGTCTGCTAGTATTTTTGTTAATCTTCACTCCTGGTAGACAAATGCTCTGCACATCTTCAAGCTAAATGCGTTGGTGCCCTCTGCTGGATGTAGGCGGTAATAACGTCCTGGTGGCTCAGGGCAGGGAATGCCTCTAGCCACAAGTCTGGGATCAAATTACCCCAACCTGACTGATTTACAAAGTGTCATGAGGACATGCCTCTGTCCATGCCAGCATGGCATCAGGTGTTGATTTGTTGGGCTTATTCGAAATGTTCAGGTGAAAATGTCACATCTAGAGCTGGCATGACCTCTCAGAGTCATGTTGGGCCATGTGTTGAGATTTCTACCTGCAATATTTTGAATGTTTCACATCACTGAATAAGCCTTTAGAGTGTAGATGGTTTCCCTACATGCACTGACTGGTCTGGCTGGGACAGAATCTCACAGTATGTTCAGTGTTTGAGTGTTTTTTGAGGTGACACAAGAAGTCACAACAAGTTCTGACCGACTGAGTGAACTGTACTTTATCTGCATTAGTAAACGAGCACTAAATCACAACATTTGATGGTGCAATTCATTGCACTCTCAAATAAACACAACACTGTGGCTTGTGCTTTCACTCGGCTTCCTGCTTTTACAGCTTGCTCTCACACTCTGCATGTGTGTGTGGTACATGGGCACATTTCTGTGTGTGTACGTGTGTGTGGTACAAAGGTTGATGCAGTAGGTCTAGTTTATTTTAGCATTGACACTGTAGTTTAAATGTTGCTATTCTGAGATTAGCATCAGAATAAAACATCAATAGATGACGTTAGAATGTGCATACGAATGAACGTGTATCACGTGTAGGTGTGTGTTTGTCGGTTAAAGTGTGTCAGTGTGTATTGAGTGTGTGCACATGTATGCATTGTACATGCAAAGCACATGTGCAACGTTTGTGAACTAGTCCATCTCTGGTTACTCAGATTCTCTAACGAGTGTCACTCTCTCCACATGTTTCTTGTTTTTTTGGTTTCTTCCCATGATGTCACCACTGCTTCTCCTCCTTCACCTCATTTTCACCTTCTTCCTATTCCTCCTCCTCCTCCTCTTCCTCCTCCTGCTCACTGCTGCTGCTTGGGGCTCAAGCCTCCTAAAAAACGGCTGGATTATAATCCAGACATCTCCGCTCGCCAGCGCATTGAGGTAATCTCACATTCATGAGTGTTCCAGTATTGATGTTAATCTCACAATCTCTAACTAATCATATGAATCGAAATCTATATTGTTGTTATTGAAAAATGTAAGATATGATTGCTTAAGTTGAGAGTAATTAAGGCTGCATGGTATGATAAAAAATCATATTGTAATTTTTTTTTTTTTTTTTGTGATATGATTCATGATTAGTGGGACTGATCATCTCTGCATCATAATTTTCATTTTCACTGAAAGAAACTACAAACCCCAATTCCCAAAAGTTTGGAAGCTGTATAAAACGGAAATAAAAACAGAATGCAATGACTTGTAAATTCTTTTCAACATGTATTCATATTAATACAGTACAAAAAAAGATATTTAATACTAAAACTGATAACCTTTGTTGTTGCTTTTTAATATACACTCATTCTAAATTTGATGAAGTTAGGACAGTGTCAACAAAAGACAAAAACAAAAAGTTGTGGAATGCTCAAAAAGATGTTTGGAACATTTGACAGGTAAACGGGTTAGTTGGTAACAGGTGATATCATAATTAGGTATGAAAAGGGGCATCCTTGAAAGGCTCAGTCGTTCATAAGCAGGGATGCAGTGAGGTTCACCACTTTGTGAAAAACTACATGGGCAAATTGTCCAATAGTTTAAGAATGTTTCAAAACACAAAACTGCGAGGAATTTAGGAATTTCACCATCTACAAGCCATAATATCAGTAAAAGATTCAGAAAATACAAAGAAATATCTGCATGTAAGGGGCAAGACTAAAAATCAACATTGAATGTTGAATGTTATGACCTTTGACCCCTTTATCTACAAACACAAGTTAAGATTCGTGTTGCAAATGAAAGCCATATATCAACATCATCATCTGAAATGGGCTTGCAAAAAGTGTAAGTGTGCTAAAGAGTCCACATTTCAGGTTGTCTTTGTACTATAGCCAGTTGAGTATAGGTCAAAAAGTATTTGCAAACAATTGCGTTATGTTTTTAGTTATGTTTTATACAGCGTCCCAACCTTTTTGGAATTGGGGTTTGTATTAAAATCATGACGATGTGACATTTGTTGGGGTCTGTACCAAACAAACATTTTTTCTTACATCTGGAGAACAAGAGGCCAGTGCATCTCGGCAGCACTGCAGTCCTTCATTATATCATGATTTCGATAACATTTCAATCAATTTTGCAACCCTGTAGCACCAATTCAGTGTTATCTCATGTCAACATGTCAGCCATCCACCACAAGATGAGTATGGCGTTGCTTTGTGAAGACTGTTGAACATATAGCTTTGAAAGGCTCTTCGTCTATTTGCTTTGCATCGTATGAAAATCTGCAGGTTGCACTGTCCACACCAGATATTTTTGTTCACTGTCTGCTAAAATCTTTCTCCTTGGAAAGTTATTATGAATTTCTTTATTTTATTTTGAGCTCAAAATATAATTCACTGGAAATCTTTACTATGTCTCCAGCATTTCTGTGATTGTATTTGATGGTTAGCCTTTCCTTGGAGAGACTTCTGCTATTTAAGTCTATCAACGATTATTTACCACAAAGACCCATTCCAGCTGATCCATGCCAGGTTTTGCAGCAAATCACTTGCCCCCTGAGCTCAGCTCACAACATCCTTTGCTATATCACCTTTGCCAACATCCTCCAGAGCAGCCCAAGAGAGAGCAGCAATTTATCTTCACTGCTTACACCGGTAGGCCCCTTCTCAGGCAGGTGTGCCATGTGGAACCAGCATCCATCGCACCTTAAGCTGGGGGAGCATTTAGAGTGTGGCACAGCAACAACCGCATGCGGGCTGTGCATTGTGAGCTGCTCTGCCTCGAGTCTTTGTTCTTGCGGAGCTCACTTTTCTCTTTTGTCGTCTGCCCTATTTCAGACATCCCTGCACATCGCTCCTGCTGACAAGGCTCCGGAGAGACCTGCGAGGTAACCTCTGTTTCTTTTATTTTCCTCTGCATCACCCCCGTCCTTCCCCCCCGTCAACAGCAGTGGTCCTTGTTGTGATTCAGCACGGAATCAAAACTGCTCTTTCTTGCCTCGGCTCTGGTGCAAATAGCCTCTGTGCTTGCTATTAAGGATGATTTGCAAGGATTATTGTTACTCTTTATTTGCTTTTGTCACTGAAGGCAGGGCGCTTTACATCTCCTTCCCCCTAACTGAGCCAGAATAAATTAACCCAGCAAACCTATTGATTCTGCCCTTCACATCCTATCCTTCCCTCAACCCCCCTCTTTCTCCCCTCGTCCTACTCCCTTTCACCACTGGCCTGCTTATTCAGTCGCATTTTCCTCGGTGAACAGAAAGGGCAGAAATGGGATGTGATGAATAGGCCATGTAATTCATGTAAGTGGCACTCAGAGGGTTTGCTCCGGAATTGAAAGCCCATTGTTTTTTTTAGACATTTTTAACCAATGATTCAAAATAATATGAAGATATGGTAACTGTGTCATCTCATCTTTCTGGACATAATGATAATAGCCTAGTGTTCAGGATAAGCTTGGATATACTTAAATATCCGTTAATAATGCCAAGCATTGTAACATTCTCTCAGTCCTTAAATGACCATGAAAACTTTCAAATGGTTCACATTGTTTACAGTGGTGATCATAGGTGTGAAACTTGTTCATTATTTATTATGTTTCGATCTAAACAGTGTTCGTAAGTATCGATGATATAGGAAATGTAATAGATTGCACCCACAATGCATTTATAGTACCTCAAATTTAGTTTACCTTCTGTAAACTGCGTTCATTCGTGTCTAGTGTTGTGGAAGCAGTTGCCATTGATGTCTGACTGTGTTGCAGTGCTGCCAGCGACTACAGGAAGAGAAGGAAGTCTGAACCGTCAAGCTCCCAAGTAAATGCTCAGTCTCAGAGCAGAGCTGCAACTTCCCCTAAACCAGTGGATGCCTACAGACCCAGCAGCAGCCTAAAGAAACCTGTGGTTCGTTCCTCACCATCCTCACCCTCCAGAGCCAAAGGTACACAAACGAATAGACAAACATATTCTTCTCACTTGATTTTTTTTTTTCTTCATTGTGTATCTTTTTTCCCTTCTTTTCCCTGAACTGTCATCTGTATGTACTGTACTTACTATGTCACCAGAACATTGAAGAAGCTTTGTTGTCATTTGTTGTATTTTTCTCAATCTAATGTTTGTCTGTTGTGGTCATAAGTTTCCTTTACTGGTATTGGTGGAAGTCTGAAGAAAGTTCATCAAGTCATCTTTCCACTCCCCCTCTTTTTCTACTAACTCTTCTACCCCTCCCCAGCTCCTGCAACTTTTTGCTGGGTATTACTGCTTAACATCCTTTCCTCCTTCTTCTCTTTCACCACGCTGCTTTCTATTGGACATCTAAAAGGTGGGGACGCATGCAACATGTATTCAAACAGTATGACCTCCCAAGGTCCTTATCAGGCCCCCTATCTGCCCCCTGTCCCCCCTGACCCTGTCCATTGCCATGAGGATTCCAGCCAGGAAGGCAGCTCTTCCTCCAAACAGTCTGTCTATTGTAAGAACAGTTGGCAGACAAAACGCCAGGATCCTGAGACGTGGAGCAGTGCGGAGGAGGTACCGCCCTCCCCTGGCAAGCTCAAGTCACGCAGCTGTGATGATTTACTCAATGATGGACATTCTGGCTCAGCTGGGCGTAACGCTACACGCTCAGAAAGTGCTGGATCTCTAGTTTGCGATGGGAATCCCTCAGGGAGTGGATCCACCTCCACTCGCTCATTGCCTCGTGTTCACCGGCGACGAGCACATGATTCACCAGGCTTTCTCCAGCTCTATCGTAAGATGCATCAGATTGACCGAGCTCAACTCATCCCATCGGAAGTCATCCGCTCAGTCCGTGCTCGCATCCTGGAGCTGGAGCGCCAGCCTCACCTGCATCGGCATCGCCTCTCTCCTTGGACACCCTCTTGGGGCGTGGAGGTGCCTCGCGATATGGTGCCAAACCGCATTTCTGAATATGAACGCCTTATTAAGAAGTCTAAATCCATGCCCAACTTGGGTGATGGTGAGATGCCTTCAGGCACTACCACGCCAGGTGGCTCGTCATCTCGAGCCAGCAGTGGCGGTGGTGGCACACCCAATTTTCCAAAACGCCGTTTTTCCATAGAGTCTTTACTTGAGGAAGATAACAATGGCAACGGTGGACCAGTACCTCACACTATGGACCACTTGCATCGACCTCGTAGTCCACCTGAGGGCCAGCCTCGGGTTGGGCCAGAGCCCGGCCGTGGGCGGCCGTTCCCTGCTCCTCCTGTTCCCCAAGGCCCTCAAGCCAACCCAGACTACTCTGACAGTGAACAAGACGCTGTTGCGTCAGACCTCAGTGACTTCATCCAGGTGGAGGGCTCCTCATTTTGCAGTGAGAGTGACTTTGACCATTGCTCCCTGACCTCCTCTGAGAGCTTGTATGGCTCTTCTACCATCCATCACCATCACCACCTCCGTCACCACCACCACCATCACCACCACCACCCTGGTCACCAAAGTCTAGGCCAGAGCCAGGGCTACCAACACCGTCACCTCATCAGCACCTGCAAAGGCCGCTGTCCAGCCTCTTACACCCGTTTTACAACCATGCTTCGCCATGAGAGAGAAAGAGCACGCCAGGAGCACCAGAGACCTTCACAGCAGAGCCGCAGCAGCCATTCCCAAATCCAGAGCTCACAGTCCCAGCAAGCGATGTCCAAGCTGGCCTTCCTGGTCAGCCCAGTGCCTTTCCGCAGGAAAAAGGGCTCACCACCTACCTCTAGAAGAAGCAGTGGTGGCGGAGATCGAGGTAGCAGACCCAAGTCCAAACAGGCCATTTATGAAGCACTAGATGCAGCCTTGAGAGACATATACGAGCACATTCAAGCAGAGAGGGGCCACAGAGGAACTAGGACACCTGATGACAGCATCCTGAGGAGAATACTGGCCGAGCTGCTCCCAAATGTGCCTGAACGAAGCTCCTCGTTGCGGGGGAGGAGGGGGTGTTGGCATGGGGGTCACTCGTCTGCATCTTTGTACCCAGATGGGAGCCCCACTGGGTATGCCTCCTATAGAGGGGATCCCTCCACACCACGGTTACAGTCACCACGTCTACAGTCACCAATCAGTGCCTGTTACGGACGCCATTCAGACACCTCAAACAATAATGAATATGGAGAAGAGCAGGGCAATGGAAATGGTCTCTTTTATTCAGGTGCAGATAATACACACATCACACTTCAAATATGCACATGTGCATGTTGTCATGTAGCCAGTCATACCTACACATAGTTACATAAACATACGCACATACATGCATGCACACTCAATATATGTACACATATATGTATCTCTTCAGTATTACCTGTGCTTGTTGCCCTGTTCCCCTCATTGGTCACCCGATACATCCATCCACTGTTCTTTTCAATATATTTCTATGAGCTATAAGACCTGTTTACTGTAAACTCTCAAATTAAGCCTGGTATTAAAATAATGACCATTCATTTGTTCTGTGTTATGGTAATGTCAGTGAAACCAAGCACTTCCTGCTTGTGTTTCACATTAAAGGCCTGCTAGTAAAGTGGGAGGATTATGCCCTTTAATCAACAGGAAGGCTTTTAATTTGCAGAAACTGATGGCTTTAATTGGCAGTTAATTTAATGTAAAATAAAACAATGGCAAAATAGTGACAATGTAAATTAAATAATGCGTGAGAACAATATCTCTGTTGGAGAAAATCAGAGCAACATAAGCAACAGAATAGTACGTAAGATGACTTTCCGAAAACACGGAGGCTTCTCACAGCACTCAAATTTTAAGAAATATTGTTGTAAAAAACTCAGGTAAAGAGATATTTGAGAATTTACAGTCCATTACTCCAGTTGGAGTATATAAATGTGAAAAATCTTCAGTTTGTTTTTAATTTCATTTTTGTTTTG
Organism: Lutjanus erythropterus; assembly: GCF_056507025.1. Classification (NCBI taxonomy): domain Eukaryota; kingdom Metazoa; phylum Chordata; class Actinopteri; order Lutjaniformes; family Lutjanidae; genus Lutjanus; species Lutjanus erythropterus. The sequence goes on along the minus strand of NC_139319.1, from coordinate 11,936,781 downwards.
GTTGTATTATTTGTCTGTTTTCCAGATTGATTTATGGAGTCATATTATTATCCCACTACCACTCTTCCCCTCAAGCCATTTGCTTGTCTGTTCATGTCTGTAAACGGTTTTATCGTGTTATTTTGGGCTGTATTCCCCTTGTTTCATTTTGTTTTTCAGTTACTTTGTAGGAATGCATGTTTCATATTGTGGGAATCACATTCACCTTGTTTTTCCTATAAAATGGAAATAAAGTGCACCTATTTTTGACTCTGAGCTTCATTCCCTCATTTACCTGTTGGAATGGCATCATCACTGTACCACTCAGTTCTTTCCCAAAGCACATTTTTGTATTGTAGGCATGCATGTGACATGATGGTGGTTACTATGGTAACTCCCGTGACCTTTTTCATGTGTCTCTGCTAATCACAGACCAGGATGTCTCCAGGTGTTATTCCAGCATGGATGGACGCCACACACCCCAGAGTAGAAGACCGACTCCTGACAGAGAGGTACAGCAAACTGAACAAACTAGCATCCTCAACACCAATGTGCATTTCAATATAGCACTTAATTCTTTAAGAAAATTTAGAAATAACACCAACATTTTTTAGTTTTCACTTAAGGTACACTGAAATAATGTATGATTATTGGTTGGCACGATAAAAATCATTTCAGATTGAACCACAACAGGCAACTTTCTTGTCTTTAGCTCCACAATACCACAGCATAGTTAAATTTTCTCACTAAAATTAAAAATCTGTGTTTTATGTTTTGCCTGGTAAAGCTTGCCGGCTTTCTTTCTCTCACCCTCATCTCCTAGGTCTCCCATAAACAGATGACACAACTTATTCTGTTCTCTCTCCTCCATCAGAAACAGCCTGCGAGAGCCATTTATGATTTTAAGGCACAAACAGCTAAGTGAGTACAGTAAATGCACCGCGCACGCTGAAGGAAGCCAAGCTTTAAAGCATGACTGCCTAACTGCTTATCAACACATATCGACTCATTGCTTTCAATAATTTCAGACTCTTCAGCATTTTTTGCATAAAGTTTCTTTTGCTTTCTAAGATAACTTCATTGCCACATCTTACCACCACACCTGGATGGCTTTAAGTGATTTGTTTTATGAAATTTTTAAATATATGCATGAATGAAGCTGTTTTCCTTTGTATTTATTTCATCATGCTTCAGCGGCTGAGGTCCTGTTTACATGAAATGTGCTGTATTGGTTGAAGTGGTGATGTCTTCTTCACGGTCTGTGTGTTGGCACTTTGATGACATGAATGTGTTGCAGGGAGCTGTCATTTAAGAAGGGTGATGCAGTGAACATCATCCGGCAGATAGACAACAACTGGTTTGAAGGAGAGCACCGCGGACGGGTTGGGATATTCCCCATGTCTTATGTAGAGGCAAGTATGCAACTGATAAACTGTGTATGAGTGTAGATGAGGACCATTTTCTTTATTCCTTTATGTAATTTGTCTCACAACACACACATTTACACTTATGCTCACGCATTAACAGAAGATGCCGTCCTCAGAGAAGCAGCAGCCAATTCGTCCTCCTCCGCCAGCACACGTCAGAGAGATCGGAGAGGCTGTAGCTCGCTACAACTTCAATGCTGATACTAACGTGGAGCTGTCGCTCAGAAAGGTAGCTTGTTTGTGTGTAAATGAAATGTTGGAACTATGTAAGATGATGTTTTATGATTATAGGGTTAAACCTTGCATTTCTGTAGGAACTGTTCCCAGGTGATATGTTTGGTGTGATTAAGGCTAATGTCTGTAGAAGCTAAATATTCCATGACTTGGAGCTCGAACTGTAGTATCAAAAAGACACACTTGTGACTAATCCACCTGCAAATCTGGAGACTGTGTGAATGGACTGAAAGTAGCATATAGACTGCAGCAGTGTCGAATTGGACTGTGTCATTTTTCTGCAAACAAAACTTAAACCATTGAACTGATGACTGTGTGTGTGTGTGTGTGTGTGTGCGTGTGTGCGTGTGCGTGTGTGTAGGGTGAGAGAGTGATTGTGATAAGGCAGGTGGACCAGAACTGGTATGAGGGGAAGATCCCAGACACAACCAAACAGGGCATCTTTCCTGTGTCATATGTTGACATCGTCAAGCGCTCCCCGTCCAAGAGCTCCGCCCACCACATAGACCCACATAGTTACCCTGGCAACAGGACACCAAGTTCTACACCCATCAAGGTAGGGGAGTCACTACACACCCAACAGGACAATTGAATGTAATAAACCAATGTAGTTGAACTACAAATTTCTAACCACCAATTTGTTTTTAAAACAATAAAGCACAACTGATTAAGTGATTGATCGATTGATATTTGTTTATGTTTGTAAACAGTAGTTTCAGTTATTAACCAACATCACAAATGCAACAAACGTTTTACATCTTCAAAAAGTAACATGTTGTGAATATATTCATATAAATAAGTAAATACATCATCTACGTAAGGGAGGAGAAAGCTTTTCAGCTCTGTTAAGCACACAAAACACATAAAACACTACTCTCTGTTCCAGTTTTATAAATTACACTGTTCCTTCTTTTTCACTTTACCTTCATGGAGCCTTTCTACCATCTACCCCCATCCTCCACCACTCGTGACCCCCCCTCCCTTCACCCCCCATTGAGAAGGCTTGACCTGCAAGCTGTCACCAACGAGTGGCTGTCCCTCACACTGGACCCATCAGCATCCACTCCAACTCACTCCCGCACGACCACCCCTGCACCGCCCACGCCACCTCCTCTCCCCACTGACCTTTCACCTTTCCTGAAGGTTCAGGAGCCTATGGCACCCTCACCTGTGCCGTTACATAGGGGCTTTGCCCTGCCACCCCAGACATTTTCCAAAACTCCTGGAAGACACAGTTTAGGTCACACCCCAACTGCCCTGCCTCTCTTCCAGCCACTTCCTACTCCTCCTACTCCCCCTCCTCCACCCCTTCCTTATCACTCATTAAGCTCTCCACTGCCAGAGTTTGGAATTGCCCAAACGTTACCCATTTCTAAGCCAGAGGTTTTGTCCTGCACAGTGCCAGAACCAATAAAGTCACCCACACAAGTTCCTCTGCAGGACAAATTAAATGTGCAAGTAAACAAAAGCAGCAGAATCCCTGATATTGAGCTGCAAGTAAAGGACCCTTACGATGAGTTGTTGTCCATGATTCTGGATGGTGGTATCAGTGCAGCCGATGCTGACTTCTCAAAATTATCTCCGATAGATTCCCCGCCAGCTGCACTAACCAGTGAATACCCAAGCAGGTTTAAGTTAAAGGCAGAAGACTTCCGTCAGCCAGCAGTGAAACCCACAGAAGTTACTCCAGCCAGTGAGTCGGCAGGCAGGTTTAAACTAATAACAGAGGAGTCCCATCAGCCAGCAATGAAACCCCCAGAAGCCACCCCAGCCAGCGACTCACCAGGCAGCGTTCTGTTAGAGATGCAGTTTCACAAGCCTGTGACAATGGAGCCACTTTGCATCACTTGGGGAGGGCAGTCAAAAACTCTGAATGAGCAACCAGTCGAGTCACAGAGACCACCATCGGTGACAGAAAGGGGATTTACTGAGTTGTTCATTGAGGAAGAGGAAGAAACTAGCGAAGACAAAGAGGAGGACATTAAATGTTTTAATGAGAGAGTCGGCCCACAGGTAGAGCATGGTGTGAGCTGCATCTGTTGAGTTTGCAAACATTACAGGAATGGAGATGGGGGGGAAATATTTTAAATCATAAAAAAATTTACCTCCTCTTGCATTCTCTTATAAAAGTTCAACACAAAAGTCAGTGTACTTATGTGACTTAGCCATTTGCGAAGCCTAAATGTGTCTATAGGGAAGCAATATGTTAAATCACGTAACAGCTGAATGATCAAGGAGTCTAACAAAATCCATAGTGACAGATGTTTCTTGACTGCAGTGGAGACTTAGGAATACATCCTATAGGCTTTTCCGTTCAGTAACTTTTGGCCACACCAAGTCAAATTATGCCACGTTCATTTGCATTTCCATTTATAGTTATAATGCCACAAGTTGTGCTGTGTCACAGCTTAGATGGACCACCAGAGTAGAGTCAGTGTGCCAACCCACCTGCAAGCAGGTTGCATTGAAGTCTCTCCAATCGCAGCCAACCCTAGAAGACCCCTCCTCTTCCCCTCAAACAAGAGTGTGTTACAAGACTCGGCTTATATCTGTGCAGCAGGGCAGAGAGAAAAATGTTGATAAAAGTCTCCATGTGTTCAGCTGTCAGTACGTTTCTAGCTTCTAACTGAATGTCTGTGGTTTTAAGTTTAGTTTCTCTCTCAGCTTTATTTTACTGTTTCACGTTTGCGTTCAGCTGTGTTAACTGCTGATGAAAACCCAATATTTCCAAAAGCCTCTCCCTATATAATAAACATAATACTTAACAAAAGTGTGTTGTACAATATTGATTTTTAATGTCAAAACTAGTCCTCCTCACATGTACAGTAGATTTGTAAGTGTCTGAAATGTCAAATTATTGCTCATCACAAAGTCATTTTTGGAGACTTTATCTCAGAAATCTTATTTTGCTACTGCTGCAACACAAGTAGAATATTTCTCGGTGTAATGCTAAAGTTTTCTTAGAATAAGGCTCAAAAGTAGGTTTTCTTTTAGAATCATAAATTGTAAAATATTTCCCTCCATGTCTCCTCCAAAGCTTCATAAAATACAGCCATGAGATAATTACAATGTTTCTTAATATCTCAGCATTAAACTGTGATTCAGGTTTATAATTGACGTGTCTTCACCTCCATAGGCTGATGTCTCTCCTTCCACTCTGACACAGCTTCCTCACCCCAGCGTCTCCTCCCCCTCCATTCCACCACCTCTGACCTCCTTACCTCCCCCTCCTCCTCCCCCTCCTCCTCCTCCTCCTCCTCCTCCTCCTTCTTCTTCTACTTCTACTTCTTTTGCTCCTCCTTCTTATACGTCTTCTTTCACTCCTTCTTCTGCGTCTTCTTTCACTCCTTCTGCGTCTTCTTTCACCCCTTCTTCTGCCTCTTCTTTCACCCCTTCGTCTTCTGTCTCACGGTCACAACCGCAGGATCGTAGCACCATCCCTCCCTCTTCCCCTGTCTCTCCTCGGCCCCCATCCCTCCCTCGCCTCATGACATCACCGCTACCTCCAGTCTCTCCCTCTCCGCCTGTCTCACCACCACCCTCCCATTCGTCTCACTCCTCTCAACCCTCTCCAAACGTTCCCTCACAGCGCTCTGTCTCAGCCTCTCCCTGTCTTTCTCATCCAGTCCCATCCTGCCCCGACTCACAGTCCCCTATTCCCCACTCCGCCCTGCCTCCCCCTAAACCTGCCTCTCCTCCCCTCCACACTGCACGCTCTCCCCACACTGTACCCCATCCAGGCTGTAGGTCTCCCAAGGTGAAGGTAAAGCTGGACTGTGGAGATGACGCCGTTGGTTTAGATCATGTTTGTGGTGCTGAGAACTCATCTGATAATACCCGTCTCTAACTTTTGTGTCGTTGACTGACAGAAAATTATTGGACAACAGTTTATGATTCTTGTTGTTCGTCTGATTAATTGTTTCTAAACAATTAATCAACATGTGTCAGCAGATTAACAGATGTGGAAAGTAACAGAGGTGTGGACTCGATTAAAAAGTATGATAGGCCACAAATCAGTTCATTTCCTGAATCAGCTGATATTAACACTATATTCTCAGCAAGTTGACACTTCCTCACATTCCTCAGGTTCACTTTGTTTGAACTGATCCAAAAGTGTCCAATCAAACTGCAGGAGAGAACCGTGAAGGACTAATGTTATGTTACTGAGCTCCAGTTGGAAAAAAAAGATACCAAAGATAATTTTGTTTGGGGGTGGTGAACTGCAGTATGCAAAACATGCAAGTGGAAAATTACAGACAGAGACTCAACAACTTACAACTTCGTTCAACATTTAAAGTTGCAGAAAGAACAGGAAGTTGAGGCTCTGTTGTTAAAATTGCATTACATTCGGTGACTGGTTTAGGACTTCAAACTCCAAACAGACTTACTTGTGATTTACAAAACAATGACCTGGTCCCACCTCTGGAATTTAATCATTTGTTGCATCAGTGGCTCGTTTGTATACTAACATATATTTAGACTATCATGCAGGTTTTCTGGTGATGCTTTATGGACAGCAGAGAAGCTTCTTAAATTAGTGTGTTGCTCTTGTTGGTTGTACTGTTGTGTGTTAATGAAGACTTTTATTGGCATCGGCATGTTGGTGGGTGACGTATTTCAGCATGTTATTAGCCTTGGTGCTTGTGTGTTCAGCTCCTAGTGAAAGCTGCTGACCCAGTTACTGTTTAAGATTATCGGTGTGTTGCTTCTGGTCTTTCTGCCTGTTAAGCAGGATCCAGTTGTTGGTGGTAAACCTCCTCGTAGCCCCATCCTGTCCCGGAGGTCCTATATGTCCCCCCTTAGAGGTCGAAGGGTAGGGGGGCATGTCAATGTACTCTTGTCTCTGTGCAGGAAGGAAATCTTTAGAAATTACTGGTCATTCATAATCATTCATGACTCACCACCACATATTCTGTAGCATGCATAGTAAAGTATGCTGTTTTTCAAACACTGTAATTTTCTCTTCAGGAAAGGTGAAATTTTTAGTGGTTGGTTTGTCTGTTCGTGTTTGTTTTGAAAAGAATTAGTCACATCTTTGGTTATGAAATTACCTTATTCGTCATAAAAGTTAGACAGTCTTTCCATTCAGCTGCTTTGAACACTAAATGGAAGCCTCACAAATACCACATTTTGACTTTCTGTGTGTGTCTGTTTCAATCTTTCTCACAGCGATTAGTACAGGATGCACTCCAAGGTGGAGGAGACCCGTAAGTGATATTTATTACTCCACTACTTTTCTGTTATCTCTTTGTGTTAAACTGTAGGCTTAGATAAAATAAGATCAAAGATAAGATAGATAAGATCAAAAGTACAATACCTCCAACCATATTACCATGTCAATTTTAACCTTTTGCATTTACACATAATTTTTTACATCTGCTATATTTTTTTCTGACACAGGTACCAGGCCGTCTACAACTACCTGCCTCGCAACGAGGACGAGCTGGAGCTGAAGGAGGGCGACATTGTGGATGTGATGGAGAAGTGTGATGATGGCTGGTTTGTTGGTAAGAGGAGGAAATACAAGGTTTTTCTTGTCTATTAGAAAAATATTTTAGTTGATATGTGTCTTAAAACATAATATTCGTTGTGCTACTGTTTTGAAAAAGCACATGCAGTCATAGACAGAGGACTTGGTGGGTCTAAACAGTTTTCAGCAGTACAACAGAGAGCAAAGTGAATCATTTCTGTTCAGTAGCCAAGTTTCCATCTGACTGTGGCATGAAGAAAATGCAAATGAATCAGTGTTTTCATAATTTCCAGTCATTGAAATCCTCAAATGGGACGAAAACAATGTAGAAAACATGATGGAAATATTGCATCTACGTTTCATGTATTCATTTGAGGAAGACTACATGCTCTTCATCTTTCCACACAGATCTGATGCTTTTATCTGTCGACATTTTTCATCCTTTAAGTGCAGTGGAAGCTTCAGTGGCCATTTAAGTCACATGCTTCATTCATATCATGATCAGTTCGAGTCTGTTTCAGTTGTGCTACGTCCCATTTTGCGTTTATCGATTGGTGAAACTGCATTTTCTTTTTATTTACCTTGGGGATGGAATGAGCTGCAAAATACCATTACTTTAGAAACACTCCTGTCTTGTAATACCTTTAAAGACCTTTTATAAACTGCCCTGACTCGACTTGCGGTGGAATGTTATACGACTGTTGCTGCTGGGATCTTTATGCTTCTCTTCTTTTAATATTTCCCTCGTGTTGTCTTTATGTATTCTGTGTGAAATAATGTGATGTGAAATTGTCTTTGATCTTTTATGTGAAACTGCATCTGCTGCTGTTCTGAACAGGACTCCCTGGAAGAAGAGATCTAGTGTCTCAATGGGACTTTCCTGGCAAAATAAAAAAAATATGTAAATAAAATTAAATACAGCAACTTTTTCACCTCAGCCAAGTGAAAAAAGTTTTTTCAGCATTATCAGCATTGTTTTTTGCACAATTTGAAAATACAATATGTAGATGGCAGCACATCTTCTGTACTGTCTCCCCTATAGACACTGGTACACCTCCTAAAAACAGAGAGGAATGGAAGAATACACAAATATATATGAGGATGAATTGCTTTTTACTGTCCGTCTGGCTATAACTTAATCAGAAGAATCGGAGTCAGTCTTATTGGACACATATGAATAGTTTGTAGCTCTCAAAATACTTAACATACACTGATGAGAACAAATGCACAGGAAGCAACAGACATACATCCAAACAAAGATAAGCCAACACGAATATTTAGCCAGTGATGGGTCTGGGCAATAAAACAATGACGATATTGGCAGTAGACAAGAATAGTTTCATCTAAATGCATTAGATGCAAACCACAATGAAAGAACATAACGGATACACCATGGCTCATAAACTGCCTGTTACGTAATTTGATAATGGAGCGTGTGAGGAGTGACACAAACAGCCAATCATTTAATAGGTGCGGTGTTCAGTTGCACCATTGACTTGTGACAACGACGGAGACAGTGTGAAACCGTAGAAACAGTGAGAAAATGAGTGCTGACAATGATGAAACTGTCGATTTAAAAAAAAAAAAGGACAAATCAGCTCAGGAGGGTGGTAGGGTGCTTTGATAAACAAAGTGGTTAAATAGAAAGTAAGGCAGTTAAATTGAAAATAAAGTAGTTAAATAACCTTTTTGAATGCATTTAAGCTGTACTTATTTTTAAAGTACTTAATATTTTCAATTCATGACTTATTTACACAATCAGTTGTCAGTTTAGTAGATACACCCATCTAGAACTAATGCAGTCTAATAAAACAGTCCTGCAGTGAATCCTACATTCAGTCGTAATGTTTAATTCTTGTTATCCTTATTGGTAATTTGCATGGACAAAATAAAAGAAACACCTCTCTGTATACTGCAGTAGAATTCAATATCTGATATATACTTTTTCCACCATTGTTCATTAAACAGGCAAGTAAATACACATATCTTACAAAACAGCTGGACAGCAAATGTACACTCAGTACAGATAAGTCAAATACATGTAACTGTTTACACAGGGTTTGTGGTCTAGTATGATGTAAAAGACCTTACAGATATCATCAGTTGGGACCACTAGATGGCACTGTGATCCCAGCACATATTTATAACCTCACTGTTGAAGAGGTCAACGTCATCCTGCACAGTTAAAGTCTGATGGTCCTGAGAATCTGTTTGCTCTTTTAATCTTTACATTCTTTTATGAAACACTAAAATGTGTGTGAGTGTTTCAGTTGAGTCTGATCTGCAGGTTTGGCTGATCTCCAGACTGCAGTGAGCTGGAATAACATTAGCGACAGCTCCTGCCAAGTTTCAGTCGGAGTCAGAGGCACTGACGGTTTCATCTTATCGCTCTTTGTTTTTTAAAGGGACCTCTCGGAGGAGCAAGTTGTTTGGAACCTTCCCAGGAAACTACGTGAAGCAGCTATAATGATGATTCCAGACCCCCCACCCCGCCCTGCCCACTCTGGCCCCGCCCCTTTCTGTGACACGTTCATCGCCCTCAGCACAGCACCCGCAGGACACCACCACCTCCCAGCACCGGTCCCTCCAAGACCTGTCGCACATTTATGTGTTTTGCGTGTATGTGTGGCTCGTCAGCTTCACACAGACAGAACATTTAGCTCTAACTAGCCATCTTTAACGGAAGACTTCTATAAAATAATAATGTTGTTTTTTTAATCTTATCTTTTTATCCTTATTTTTCTATCATGGAGAACCCAAACTTTGCGCTCCAGTCAGTGACCTTTAACTTTTGACAGTGATGGAAGGATATCGAAGAAAACAGAGCACCGCAGTTTCTTTCTGTTAAAGGGCGGTAAGATCACCGCCATCACCGTTTCTTATTTTTATCACGTTGAAAAAAACACTTGTTACATTTCATTTCAGTGTTCAATCACAAATATCCCCAAAGATATTCAGTGCAGAGTGTTAAAAACAGTATTCTGTCAGCAGGTCTGTTGTATACGAGCTGTGTTGAAGGGATTGCAGCCATGCAGCCGATATTTCAGGTAAAAGGATGTTTGATTCCCCACAGTTACATGTGGAAAAGACTGTTCATGTGTCGATGTCATGTGTTACCCACGGTGTTGATTGGTTGGCAAGAATTTGGGGATTTATTTGTCCTGAACCACATTATTAAGCAATTATTTCAAATATTGCAGTGGCAAAATGATCATTTACACTATTATACTTGCTGTCTACACCTGATAGGTTTAAAGTATAAGATTAGAAAACACAAAATATTTTCAACTTGTTGGTTCTTCACATTAGGATTGATGCACTTTAACGAAACTTTAACACCATTTTCATGTTTGTTTTATCTCCAGTTTCACACAGATTTTTCACACTAGAGGTCGATATGACTGTGGGGCGTCGGGGTATATTGGTCATGTTTGAAAAGTGTATGCAAAAAGGTTACCGACCTTTTAGGTATTATATTTATTAGAGGACAAGTGTTGGTCAATACAGAGGCCCTGAGAGGCAAGTCCATTTTCTAAATCTGACTGAAATTGTTTTCTATTCTGTGTTTAAGAACAGGTGAAAAAAAAATATTTTCTCAGGATAAAGTAACCTTTTTTCATTTGGGAAAAGGGGTTAAAAAAAAAAATTGGCAGACAGTTTTGTCTTTAGTCTTTCCAGTTTTTTAAAATGTTTCTTTTTCTTTTTCTTTTTCTTTTTTTTTTTTTTTTTACAGCTGTTTTGTGTAATTTTGTGTTTTGTTTTTTGTTTGTCTCCAAAAATCCATTTCTACAACTTTTAAGAACAGGTTTTAAAAAAAAAAAAGGTTTTGCAAAAATACTTTTTCTAAGTTCCTTAATTTTTTATCATCTGTAAAAACAGTTGAAAAAACCTTTTTGCCTTTTTTATTAGTATTTATTTAGTTTATTTAGTTTTAGTTTGTCTGTTTCTAGAATCAGTTAACAACAGGTTAAAAAAAAGAACAAGGTTTTGCCTGGATAATTTTTCAAAGATCTTTTTAAGAACACTTAAAAAAATTTTTTGCCAAGATACCACCTCTAAGTTCCTTAATTTTTTTCATCTGTGAAAACAGGCAGAGAAAAATGTTTTGGTGGGTGATTTTGTTTTGTTGTTGTAATTCTCATTTCAGCCACAAGAGGCTGAAGTGCACCACAGTTTAGAGCAGTGGTTCTCAGAGTTACATGCAGATAATTTCCGGTGGTCGTCAGATGATTGTGGAGAATAAAATAAAATAAAATATTGCTCCTGAAAAGACATACAACATGAGACAAGCACTCAAAAATATGCAAAATACATCTGGCCTCAATCTTACAGCCGCCTCACTAACGATTAAAACTATAAACATTTACTGACCAAAAAAAAAAAAAAAAAAAATCACTCATGAATTTATTTTCAAGTTTCAAAGACAATGAAAACAAAACAGTAGTTTAATATAAAGTAATAATAAAATAAGTTTAATTTTGTTTTCAGCTGTTCATAAGTCAAAACACAGGAGAGAAAACAATTTGAATCAGACTTTGAAAATGGAACAGCAGAGTTTTATTTCTCACTCACCTCTCGGAGCCTCCATAGATCAAACTGTGCTATAAGATGATTTTAGAAGGGATGAAACAACATGTTGCGTTTTTCCTTTAACAGCAGCAAACCCACATTTGAAGGATTGTTATTTTATTTTCAAATTGAGTATCAGTCTCCACGTAGGTGGTGAATGAGTAACATGATAGTTCATGGGCTTTGTAATAATAATAATAATAATGCCAGGTGTCATGATGTTTTATGTTGAATTATTTAAGTCAGATGCAGGATGAGATGGCATTTTATCAAAAACTTCAGTCATGTAACTGCAGTTTTTTTTTTTTCCCACTAGACTTTGGTGGCAACTTTTAACCCCGTTGGGTCACTGTTTCATGTAGTTATATACTATTAAGAATTATTGGCAATTTCCATCTTATCTTGTCATGCTCAGTGAATGTCATTTATGTTTGGTTTTTTTTTTTCATTTTACGTGTTTTCACATACTGACGACAAAAAAACAATTGTTGAAGCACCTTAAGATATGTTTTGTTTTATCATTCACGCATCATATGTCACCCCCTGTCATCCACTATTTCAGTTGGTGTGAGAACACTTTGTGTGTGTGTGTCTGTGTGTGTGTGTGTGTGTGTGTCTGTGGTGTTTTTGTAAGCCTTTTGTATGAGAGCTGTAAAATGGCCAACATCCACTTGCTTTATAAAGTCAGCTTTTTCTCACCCACCATCACATTTGGTTTCCTCTCCTTCTTTCCTCACGTTCTTCTTCATCAGTGGTGCTAATTCCCACTTTTTCCAGACGTATTACTGTAGCCGGGCATGTAGGCCTTCGTCTCTCTCCAGTTCTTTGTTGTTTTAAGAGCCAGTGACGTATTTAAACTGAAGTTACTGTAGGTAGAGTCAGTAGAGTTGGTGATTGCTGCCTTACATCCAACTCACTAATTTAATAGCCATGTATATGTAAACCTCTTCTGTGATGCAAAAAATTAATTTATGCATATATAGAGTAGAAAACATCAGGAAGTGTGCACAGAACATGATCACAAACTCTAGTTCGCCTTTGATACAACATTAGGAACAGATTTGGATTCAAGACGTGAATTTGACTCCTGATGTGTTTATACATGTAATGAAAATGTAAATCTTATATGTTATTCATGTTAATATCAAATTCAATGCACACTCTTGGACCTAAGTATTTCTACAATATCTTAGCATTTGTTGGATGATTTTATGGGGCTGTATTGCTAATAAAATCCAGCTGGTAGATGAAATATTCCCAATTATTTTTTTTCCTTTCAGCTTCACAGAAAAGACAACGTTGTTGGTGACTGAAAAGAAAATCTTATTTATGATGTTCAGTGGAACGCTGAACTTTTTTTTTCTTCATATTTTATTCCAAGCAGACGTGACTTCATAAATATTTATGTCTCTTTCAAACAATTCCACATATCAACACTTGGTGGCAGTAATGCACCTAATGGCACCTAAACATAAAAACAGTAAGAAGGCTTTGCAAATGTTTTATGAATAATAATAATAATAATAATAATAATAATAATAATAATAATAATAATAATAATAATAATAATAAGCATTTATTTTCTGGGCACTATATCTTTTAGTAAGGTTACTCAAACAAGAGTTAAGAGTGTATTTGTTGGACTTTTTTCACATATGGATTATTACAGAAGGTGTTATAGTGCACTGGTTCCCAACCTGAGGGTCCCAACTTCAGCTGGAGGTTGTGAGACTTTCTTGATTTTTAAGAAAACTTAGGCCTATGTCTCAGCATCTCTTTCATTTCTGCAAAGAAAACTAAATTAAATGGTTACTTTCAAAGTCCTTTTTTAAAGGTGTAAAGTTAAGTTGTAAGCCTCAACTGTCTGTGAAAAAACTCTCTGATCAACATTCACAGGAAATAATCTGTTAAAAATTCATACAAATTGCTGATTCCACATAAATTTCCTGCAGTTATTGTGTTCACTGTTTGGGTTAATTGCACACCAGGTTATCGGTTGTTCTTGACTGGTATTATCATTTATATGAAATAACTATATAATCACAAAATCAGGGATGGGTGTCATCAATTTACTCAGTGATAAAAATGGCTCTCTTAAGGTTCTGAACCACTGAGTGTAGTGAGTGTAATGAAGGGATGTGTCAGAAACTTTTGTGGCTCACTGGTGTGTTTTTAATAGTTTTTGCTCAGTGGCTGAGAGAAATAAGCTCAGACTTTGGCAATACATGAAATATTTGTTATCAGGATCAGTTCGTTGTTAGTTTGGGTCTTTTAATTGTTGACGATGACAAAAACATAAAATATCACCAGACTTATTTTGCTGTAAGTGTATTCCAGGGTGTGTCGGTACACTGTGACATCACTGTTGGATGTGGTTACAGTTCGGGGGAAACACACATGAAACTTTCAACCAGAGAGAGCATTGAAACCGTTAATTAAAAGGAAAATCCAGAGCTTTTCATGTGGATGTCCAGTCAGTGTTGATGGTAAGCCTGGAGCTATCAGCTTGTTTGCCAAAACGCAGCGTTAGGTAACAAAAATACTCATCTAGAACGTCCCCTGGCTACTCTGAGGCGAAATCCAGGCTGAAATAGCCAATCCTGACGTCACTGGATGCGGGGAGAACAAAAGATTTTGCAGGAGAACTCAGCCTTCTCAGTCACTGAGGAATTTATTGCTCAACATTGTTTCAACATTAGAGTTGTCAGAATACCAGAATTTTAAAATTCAATACAGACAAATATGACACGAAAAACAGCTTGATTCAATTCAACTAACAGAAGAAGTCACTCGATACTGTCTGCTCTCACTTTGCCACAGACCAATGATCTTTTTCACAGCTGCCATTTTGACGTGACAAAGGAGGGTAAATACAGGTGTTACCACTCATACTAATGAAGGTCTCATTTAGTGCAGCACAGTGGTTTCCAAACTGTTTTCTGGGGATTCACTGTTTTAAAAATGACAAAACATCAGAAACCAATTCTCAATAGGTCTTATCAATAATTCTTGGGAAGAGTCAATTTGAGCATAAATTAACCTTCATGACCATTTTAACTGCCATTTCCACATCACCATGAGGCACTTATTCAAAACATATCCACGTTAAATGCTTAGAAATAAGAAATTAATGCATTTAGGTTGAATTAGCAGGTCAAGAACATTTTAACATTTAGGACAAATTAATAGGCTCTCATTTTTTTTTCCTTGTCAATAATAGACACATTTCAAATGCTTGAAGGGATCGTTCAAAATAGAAAGAAAATTCAAAACACTGGTCACCATTCATTTTAAACTGTTTGGGAGATTCTGCAACGCTGTTTTCCTGTGAAGTGTTTTATGGACTGAAAACCTGAATTTGACCTTCAGTCGGCATGAAGGTGAGTAGATAATGAGTGAATTTTCATTCCTGGATGAACTGTCCCTTTAATAAAAGGTGTGCAAAGGTGTGTGTGTGTGTGTGTGTGTGTGTGTGTGTGTGGAAGCACTCTGAAAGGAACAGAAGCTTGATGAGTATCAGTGGTAACACCTGTGTTTAGTTCAGTCTTTATAGGTTGATTTCACAGCAGCTGTTCTGACATGAAATAGTAAACTGTCTGGAATGAGCGCTTAAATCTTTTCTGAAGTAGTAGTATAATATAGTCAACAGATATTGTATCATTTTAAAAACATGGTATTGAAAAAGTATTGAAGTATTGATACTTTTGACAACTTTATTGGAAGTGTTGAACTTCACTCTCACACCTGCAGCTTCTTAACAATCCAGTTCAACACATCTTTTCTATTTTTAGACATGAAACTGGGTCTATTTTCTCTGTTAAAATAAATCTAACCTATAAAACCATATATTTCTCTTTTTAAAGTGGTGGGAAGTAACAAAGTACAAATACTTCATTATTGTACTTAAAATGAGTTTTCAGGTATCTTTACCTGGGTATTTATTTTTCTGGAAAACTTTTTACTTTTATTTCCTACATTTAAATGCAAATGTCTTTGTCTTTCTACTCCCCACATTTTTGTTAGTTTTTAAACATTTGAGGGGAATTTCTGATAATTTTCTTTTTGCATTATTGAAGGGCACCTTCACAGTATCAAGACTGATTCCAGCTCAGATGGACGAGACAATAACACAGAAAAAAGATGATTCCTTTGACGTGTCCATCAGTGTATATCACTCATGACAGACAGAACAAGACAAAAACAATGTAAAAGCTGCAATAAGACAAACATGATGTAAAAGACCTAACAAGACTAAAAATGCAATTAGATGAAAACAGCCTAACAAGACAGAAATAATATAACAAGATGAGGGGGATGTAAAAGATGTAACAAGACAATAACATAAAAAAAACATAACAATATGATGATCACTAAGATAAAAAAAAGATGTAAAAAGTCAAAACAGACAAAGAGGCAGACTCAACTGTGGAGAAAAGGTGAGGTTCAGGTAGCTTTGCACAGAAACAGCTGGTCCATCAGAGGGCAACTTTCTACCTTTATACTTTGAGTACATTTTAGAACCTGTACTTTCTCACTTTTACCCGATTAAATAAGTTCAATCAGTACTTCTACTTTTCTTTTTTCACAAGTACCTGTACTACAACCTGTCTTTTTCTGATCACAGTGTTTTATCCCAGCCAGCTGAGGATATATCATTTTCTTCAGTTCCTTTATGTGGTATGATATCTAAAATTATATTTTAACAAAACAAAACAAACAAACACCAAAAGGCTTTCCTGGATCACTTTTTCAACAGACAAAGCAAGCTTCATGGAGGCAGACTCTTACAAGCCTGAGAGAGAGGGAGAGAGAAGTTTTGCAGCATGAATACTTCATCACCAACCTCCCTTATTTGTCAGGGAGTTGTGTCGCCATGGTAACTGCAGAAACAAACCATGAATCTGGTTCATTTTAAAATGCTTTGCATGGAGTAAGATTTTCAACACTCCACACAGATGATGGATTGTGTGGTGTGATTTTTAATTTGTACAACTGTTTTAACAGGTGCTTTATTCCTTTATTTACATGAGGGAAATTTATCAGTGCTGACACAAGCTTTACTCACAGTTTGTTGTGCTCTGTAAAGCCTCTGCGTTTTTATAATTTTGGATATAATACAGACATGAAGGGCATGAAGAAAGAGAAACAGCCTCAGCAGGCTGGAATAAAATCCTGTGATCAGAAACGGCACAATAAATACAGCTTTAGTGTGTTAATTTAACAGACAAAGCAGACAGCTTCTGGTCCAAACCGAGAAAAATAGAGGCGATGTGTTGAGCTGGATTGTTAACAAGCTGCAGGGGTGAGAGTCCTGGGTCCCATCCAGATCAATAGTGGCTGGAATGTGCCTGCGAGACCTGCAGGGCCTCAGAGTGGAGCTGCGCCTCCAGACCAAATAAGGACAGGAGCAGCAAGACCCGTCAACCAGAGCGAGAGGAGGCCAGAGCCAGACTGTGAGCTGCCCAGGGATGAGAAGCGGTGAGTGGAGGACAGGGGGGGGACAAGTTGGTGGGCTGGTTTACATCCTCACTCTGTCTACAAGTGTCCATATAGGCGCTCAGAGACTGTGATTTGAGTGAGGACAGCTGGAGCTTTGGTAGCACCTGATTTAAGAGACAAAACACTGGCTTCTTTTTGCAGACAGAATTAGTGAAAAAAAGGAAAGAAGAAATAAGAAAAAGTGTTCAAAACTGGCAGGCAAGTGCTGGTAGAACTGTCTGGGAGCCAGTTCCCAAAATCCAACCAATTACTTCACTGCTGGGGTGGTGTCTGTCCATTCTCCTCCCCCCCTGCACCCGCCCACATGGTTCAAAATCTCCATCACTTTCATATTCCTTTGCTCTTTAACTTGGTTCCCCGCAGCGTGCAGTTTACCGTCCGTCCTGTTGTTATCCGACAGCAGAGGGGGGGAGAGATTAAAGGGCCATGCCACTCAATGTCGTGCTGGAAGGTCCGGCCCCCTGGGGGTTTCGCCTGACAGGAGGAAAGGACTTCAACCAGCCCCTGACCATCTCCAGGGTGAGTCAGTGAGAGGATGTCTCTATTTTAAGAACAGAAGAAACAAAACAAAACTCTTGGTTGGGTCTAATTTGATGACTATGTTTCTACTGTTGTAACATCAGCGGAAATGTCTAAAATCTGGATGTGAATGTGGTTTAATCCTTCGGTGGTCCGGCCCAGAGGTCCAGAGGAGTCGGTGTTTGTGTTTCCAGGAGGGTTTATTCCAGAAAGAGTCTGTCTGGACTCAGTGTGGTATGGGGGGGTCTGCACCTGTGCCACAGCAAATGCAACAGGCTTAGATACAAATAGCAGCTTACATCGTCCTCTGACATGCACACACACACATACAAATGTCTCAGAGTGGATTTCAGACAGGAATTTAGGATCACAATTGGGTTCCGATAATATTTCTTTACAGTCCTACAGAGTGTGTTCATTAATTATGAGTAATAACCTGATGAAACTATAGAAAAAGAAGAAGAGAGGAGAACTTGTTTAAGTCCTCCAAGTATTCAAGACATTCACACTGACAGCCGAGTCGACACATAGAAGAATGAATGTGTCAGAGATCGGAGAAGTTGTGCAGTGTTACCGTAGATGCAGCAGTGCAGCTGTTCAAAAGCCAGTAAATGTCAGCCTGAGGTCAACACGCAGCATCATGCAGCTTGTCATCACCGTTCTAACTGCACTTCATTAAAAGGAAAACTCAAAGATCCCAAGATACTTTGGATCTATAAGTGATTTATTTGACGCGTGTTCGGTTCAAAAGGAAAAGAGAAAGTGTTCAGAGGGTCATGACCAATTTAGAATTTATCTTCATCTGTTGATAAAAAATGATAACTTCCTGGAACTAATCTGGTATTTCCTGCTTATACACAGTGCAGCCAAACAACAGAATCACATGTAGTCATCAAACAACCAGAAAGTTTGTTCCAGTTAAAGGAGTTGCAAGCTGGAGCTAAGAGCCAGTCAACCAACTGTAGCTTAGCACAATGACTGGAAGCAAGAGGCAACAGCCTGGTTCTGTCTAAAGGCAACAAACCAGCAGCAGCAGTGGTTGCATACTATTTTATCGACTTCTCTGTTTTATGCCGGGTGCTGACTCCTCTTAACCAGCTGGGTAGACACCACAGTTCATTGACAACTGCTAGGCTGAAAACAAGACTGACCTACTTGCAGGCCACATTTTGGCCTTTGTCGTGGTTCGAAAACTGACATCCATAGTAAAGCTTCTTTCTTAAACGTAAACCGGAGCATCTGCAGATTAATTCCACACCAGATATGTTATGATCCACTAAAGTTAAACACAAGATGAATAAAATCCCTGCGCATTAGCTCTGCTGCCATAATTGCTATCCACCTGTGTCGTCCATTAAGTCCATATGCAGACTTTCTCCCTCTTTATTCAGCGTCAACAGCCTGAAGTGTCTCATACAGCTGTGGACTGAAATAACTTAAAAAGCCCGGTGCATCACTTTCAGCCAGCCAGATACAGTACGCTTCCTTGAGAGTCACCGAGGGGCGGAGACAAATCGTTGTTGTGTGACGGTTTGAGGATGAGACTGGACTGGATGTTCATGAAATTACGTTTGTTATAAATGTGAGAAATTGAACATGATAATGGTTACATGTCGGAATTCAATTCGATCTAATCGGCTCTAAATGCCAAACCTATTAAGTGTAAATTATTTAGAATTTCAACTGTTGTAAGTCTTTCCCAAAATGTAGATTAATATATCTAGTATATTTTTATAAAGCCACCTGGTTGCTGGCAATGTTCTAATAATGTATAAAATGTTCCTATTGAATAGTGACGTCCTGTTTGTTTCCTTATTATTACAGTGTAGGTGAATCCAGGACACAGTTACAATATATTTAAACTAATGCATGCTTCTTAAAGAAAACTGAAACTATACCACATAAAAACACTTTATTAAAACCTGTGCATGCATCTAGATGAGTAAACTGCACTAAAGTATACAAATAACTTTATTCAAAACTTTGCAAATCTGGTTGCATCTGGCAGTTGTGGTGGCATTGCAGTAGGTGCTTCACCATCTGTTGCCTGGAGGAAATCTGCACAGACATAATATGTTAAATCGGTGAGTTTCAGAGGTGCTTTGAGGTGGATTTTGTTACCTTTGGCTCGCTGTTTACTTTAACTCACAGGATGCTAATGATGTGTGTTGGCTCGAGAGAAATACCAAAGATGGAAGGAAGGACAGAAGAGGGGATTTGGGAAAAAATCGAATTGAGAAAACCTAAAAAAACAAAAAAAAGTCTGTATATACAAAGAAACACATGACATACAGAACTGTAACTCAAGGTTTCAGCTGTAGTTGGATAAAATGGATCAACATTATTTTGTTCTATGGAAATACTCCATTACAACATACAATCACTCTTGAGTTTTGCAGTTTGCAAAGTAGTCGTTCATTCACCATTGTGTAACACAGAAGTAAACATGCTGATTATGGACAGTGGTGTCTTCATCAGCATTCAGACTTTGCAAGCTGTATCCCCTCGGGATGAGATGTGAGGAGACCCAGTAATCCCACTCTAACCCCAACAGAGCGAGATTACTACACTGACTGACTCTATGTGCATCTATATTTAGGAGAAGACCTCAGGAACTAGTGACTAAAAGCATAGTTAGGTCTCCAAAACCACTGGACCGGTCCAATAACCTCCCACCTGTTGTGTTAGTGGACACTCAGTGACCCACATGAGAACGGCGATGAGAGAAGACTGGATGTCCGAGGAGGGAGAGGAATCGGGGAGGGTAAACTATACGCTGGCAGCGATACAAGAGCCTCTGTGTTAAAATATAGTTGTAAGAGAGAGGAACATTAAAAGAAAAGACCCTGACAAAGCATCTCACCGATCTATTCACCGTCTATGAGACAAATTAAAGGAAGTGCTGCTGCTCCGAGGCCCCTGTATGAGCGAGTCCAGCGTCTCCCTGCACTGCCATGTTTGGTCAGGAACATCTTCCTCTTTATGACCCGCCGGTGTTCCCAGCTGGTCGAGGAAAGTAAACACAAGCGATTATCATCTTTTCTCTTCAGCAGACAGCAGCCTTAAAGGGGCACTCTGCTGAATTTACACGTCAGAATCAGTTTACTGTATCTTGATTTCATGGGAAGAACCGCCGAGCCCTGTGAAAACAGCTGCACGGCCCGCCGTCCTCGGTGGCTCTGGAGGAGCTTTTGTCAGGTCTGAGAAAATAACCCTGGTGATGTCATCAGGGTTATTTTAGTGTGACTGTGGAGACTGTTGTTGGGAAAAAAGCCAAAGCTCTTCACGTCCTCCAAAACATGCTTTTCTTAAAGGGATAGTTCACCCAAAAAAAAATGAAAATTTAGTCTAAATTCGGCCTCCATACTCCTCATCTGGTGTCTCTGCGTCATCTCCAAAAGCCCTGACATGCCAAGTTGACCTGAGAGCCATAATTTACGCCATGTTTTCAGCCTAGCTTGGAGCGACATTCATATGTGTGTGCACACCGTCTGAACTATGTGTGTGTGGTGTGGTGGTGTGCGCGCACAAATGAACAGAGTGTTACATTTAGGGTAGCATCTTTAAGTACAGCACTGGATTACTTTATTCCAGCTATCTAGTTCTGTGCTTACATTTAAGGCGCAAGAATTTCAAGTCACATCAGAAAAAAAAAATGCCAGATTTGTTTTTCTGCAGTGCTACTTCTTGGATAAATTATTGTGGTCACTGGATACTTTTTTGTAGAATCATTGATTCCACATCTGTATACAGTGGATTTTTTTAAACTTCCAGAAAAAGTACAAGAGACAAATATTGGCAAATGGCACTAAAATGTGTCTTGAGATACTGCGTTTAGCTGCACTTTTCATTGTTTATATAATGGTATATAAATATAAATAACAGTATTTTGGTACTGGTTGGACAGGAACCAGTACTGGCTTAGCATCAGTTCTTGATATGTTTAATTATCACAAGGAAAAATACAGGGCTTTAATATTGTTCTTGAAAAAAAATATCCTTCTTCAGTTTTGGGGATTTTCGTGCATGCAGGTCAGTTGAACAAGAAAAAGGAAGAAAAAAAGACACAAGGATGTTTGGAGGGTGAGAGAAATAAGTAATAAACAAAGGCTAAAGGAAGCAGCAAAGATGAAAAGGAGGAGAAAGGGGAAAGTTGGAAGAACAGATGGAAGAAAGCGAGAATGAAAACAGAGAGAAGAAAAGATGGAAACATGGTTGTAATTTAAACAAAGACAAATGTTTGACATGACAACTGAGCTGCGTGGAAGCAAAAGAATCCAATAAAAAAAAAAAAAGCGGAGTTGATTCAGGTAACACAGATCAGAGCAGTAAAACATCCAGTCATACAGCAGCAGTCCAACAAACGCTCCACTGTAAATTACTGCTCCCTCTTTGGCAGCATGAGACATCCCCTCAGCACTTTCATCCACTGTTATTTATAGGCAGATGACCTAATTCAAGTTTCAATGTAACATCCCAGTGTAGCTAAGTTTCCTATGTTCCGTAATGCAATCTGGCTGAGCATAGGTCACGGCCTCTGTACTGTAAGTGGGAATGTTCGGTCGGGTTTGAAGCTGCCTCCAGAGGCATTCTCCGTGACCCTGCTGCCTTTTGGGTAGTTCTTAATAATCTTGATCGTACAATACATATTCCATCTGGATGCTGTCACTTAGTGGAAGCGGGGCGTGTTTACTTTATCTCCACGACAAGGGACGGACCGTTTACACGCACGCATACCAACAAGGCCGAGGCGTTTCTGTAACAGCGGCCCTCCTGCTGCATCTCCGCGAGCAGTTAGTGTTCTGCAGAGTGCGTGTGATGAATAAAATTGTAGATTCAGGTCATGAATGGCCTGAATCTTTTCCGTCATGACTTTGACTGAATAGCTGGGCTTCGTAATGGAGTCTGTGTTTTGTAATTTGCGCGAGTATTTAGGCCAGGTGAGAGTCAGAGGGAGAAAAAAAAAAAAAATCATGTAAAGCGTACAGAGTTTCTGTATTAAGAGATGAAGTGCCAGTGATGGAGAACAGACCAAACGCTTCACGAGGCTGCCCCACCTGCACAAACTGCGCTGCTGGAAGAGGATTTATAGAGAGACAGAAAGTGAAAGTCTGAGTTTTTTTGTCTCCTGGCCAGCCACATTAGAAAACATTACTCTGGGGTTCATTCTAATGTGAAATAAAATAAGTAATTATACTGAGTATAATCTCTTTTTCATTCACTTAGTGTTGAACCCCTTTTGAAAGTAAAAAAAAAAAACAATGGAAGAAGAACTGGCCTTCTTCCAGAGCTCCAGAAGAAATTATACACAGAACTGGACTTAAATTAGAATTAATTCATCTTCAATTTGTTTAAAACACTCAGTCGTGCCATTTAAATGCAAAGATTGGTCTAATTCAAGCAGATTTAAAATTTAAATCAGATGTTGATTCTAGATGTTACTGAGGTCCAGTTCAGCTTTAATAATTAAGTTAGTATAGTTGTCATTAGTCATAACACTGGGTCACAATGGAACGTGACATGTGTATACAGAATGGGTTATTGTTAATACAGCAGTCTCAGGGTGCAACTGAATGTAACACTCCTGTCCAGAGACAGAATAAAGAAAATCCTGTCCCCTCTCAGTCCCAAAAGAACAACTCCTGTCGCAACCTGTTCCTCAAAAAAAAAAAAACTAAATTAGAAAAACAAACTACGAATCCATCATTATGTTCAAAATGAAGAAAATGCTGCTTATTCATATTAGAACTACACATTTATATACAAAAAGCAGACCTGTTGTTATTGTGATTCCTATTCTGCTTGTTCCCGTTGACTCTTTTTCATGTCCTGTCCACAAGTTTCCGAAAACAATGTTCACGTCTGTCTGTAGTACCAAGTAACAAATGACAGATACATTTACTGAATGAGTTTTTGCAGCCTTTTAGGTTTTACAGAGTTTTTGCGCCTCACATTGAATTCAGTCCAGTTACACCAGTGTTTAATCAAAACACCTGGTGTGTTATTGTCATTTTTCGTGCCATAGAAGACATGGATAATTTAAATGGGAAGATCTAAACCTCAGACATCTGGTACGTGGATCAAAACAATTAATGAAATCAGATATGCCATAAGAGGAAACACATCCTAGTTTCACATAACATGGCAACCAATTATAAAGCAGTGTGTTTAGACAGGATGGACACATGTAAGATTCTAATACAGCCTGATAAAGGACTGATATTATATATATATACTGTGTAGTCTGACATTTGCTGATGTATGTGGTTATTATGAATCTGCAGAGAGACCCGCACAGTGCACCATCATATACATGTGCACTCACATTCACTGGTGATGTGATACACAAGAGGCAGAGAAGAACAAGAGTGCTAGAAGGTGAACATGGCTGCAGGTTTTAAAATGTAAAAAAATCATTATGTTTGTTAGACCTCAAGGATAAAAACAGTCCAACTTTTGAGTAACACTCAATGTAAACACAACTTTTGTTTGCTTAAAAGAAAACTCCACAACGCACCTTTAAGTTGTTTGCAAACATTATGTATTTTATTGTACATTGTACTGTAAGCAGTGAAAAAATAACTACTCTGAAAATAATTGTAACATGAAAAACAAAACAAATATAAGCAACAGATTTATTTCCCTTCACCTCCTCGTGCGCTAAATCAGGATTTTCACCTTTCCTGCCCTCATGACCCTGTTTTCAGGTCCCAGACTTCTCATGACTCCCAGCCAGTTGAGTTCTTTGTTTATTTTTGTTTGCAGCTCCAAATTTATTATATAGAAAATATTTATTCATAGATTTATTTCTCAGGGGATTAAAGTGCAAGAGAAATGGTTTGCCTGCTTTCTTTATATGTTTTTTTTTTGTTGTTGTTGTTGAAATCAACAGTCACTCTGTTTTTTCAATATACCAGTGAGCAATAAATTAGCAAAGGAATCAAAATAAAGTGTCTTGGTAAGGTGGTGAACCACCATGAACTGAGCTTTAAATAGCTTTAATGCTCCTGAACTTGAATTTTACATATTTCTGGAACTTGTCTGGAGGGAATAAATGCAGTTCTTCCAAATATTATTCCCTCAGATGGTGGACGACGCTCACATGTCAGTCTAAAATCTCTCACAGGACGTTAATCTGGTGACTGCAAACGCCAAAACTCAAACCATTCAGTGACCAGTCATCACTTGTATAGAAGCATTTATATTAGTTTTGTTTTTTCTCTGATGAAAGTGTTTCTTTTAATTTGTCGTCTGTCTGTATCATCTCATTGAAACTGTGACGCCGCAGTCTCGATTTTGTTTGCCCTTTCCTCTCCCCGTTATTTATCCCCTCTTCTTCTCCCTCCAGATCACTCCGGGCAGCAAGGCCTCCGTAGCCAACTTGTGTGCCGGGGACGTCATCCTGGCCATCGAGGGAGTCCCGGCCGCAGACATGCTTCACTGTGAAGCCCAGAACAAGATAAAAGAGTCCACCAGTCAGCTCTGTCTCACTGTTGAAAGGTTATATGCTGAAACACAAAGCATGCGCACACAAACAGGTGGTGGAGCCAGTAAACGCAACACCTGCACAGCATAATGAAATTTAATACATTCGCCTCGCAATAATTACTGTTTGTGAAGCTTATATCTTTCCATTTTTGTGTCAGACAGCTGTTGGTTCATTGTTGTGGTTGCATATTTTAGCCACTGCTGTTACTTTTACTGTGTCACATGTCCCAGTTACACAATACATACTGGTATGCCCAAACTTTTTGGCTTTTAGCCCCATAAAACAAAGTATTGTCCACTTTTTTATTGACCCCTAGTTACTGGTTGACTGTCAGTCGTCACCAAAATCTCCATAGACAAACATTTAGAATGATTCATAAAGAGTTCAGCAACTATAAATGCGTCACTGTCAAACGATGACATCTTTTCCAAGTCACTTGCCCCTCTAGATCTTCCTCGGTCAACTGTAGCCATCAATGTGAAGTGAACGAGTCTAGGAGGAACAACAGCTCAGCAACAAAGGGCTAGACTGCACAAAGTCACAGAGCCAACAGGTGCTGAAGTGCATAAAAATCACCCATCATCTCACAGCAGGTTTCCAAACTGTCTCTGTGGGCGACATCAGCATGCAACATGTGCTCAGCAGAGACATGAAATTGTTTTCCACAGTTGAGCAGCTGCATGCAAGCCACGCATAACCATTCACAATGTCAAGTGTTGCGTTAAGTGGTGTAAGTTCCACAACTGGAGTGGAAACGTGTTGTTTGTGGTGATTAATCACGCTTCATTATGTGACAGTCCGTGCCTCTGTGCAGTCCATGATTGGACGAGTTTGGTGTCGAGGAACTTAATTTGCCTGACTTCAACCCCTCTGAACACCTCTGGGAGGAAACAGAATAATAATAATAAAGGAAAGTGAGAGAAAAATAAACATCTTGCGTGATAATCATCATACAACCCTTCAGATTTATCTTTTGATCCCTTTGTGTGGATGCAGACCTCCAGGTTGTTCAAAGCATACAAGGAATCAGTAAGACTATATTCGCTGTTTTATACTAAGTCGTGTTCGTCAGGTGGATTTGGTATGGTTTATGACTTTGGCCTTTTAGGCAGTTTTTCAGTTTGGATTAGGGCTGCAAAAACCATTAAAATCATGAAGATGTGACATTTGTTGGGGTCTGTACCAAACAAACATGTTTTCTTACATCTGGAGGACAAGATTTGTAGGACAGCTGCAGCACAACAGTACTTCATTATAGTGCTGTTTTGTCACATATTTTTCCTATCATCTGTCCTTTATCTTTGTAGCTTCTGCAATTTGGATATTCCACTTGATTACTTTGATAATATTTCAATTACTTGAGCAGCTCTAGTTTAGATACACTCAAAACCAACTTCAAAAAGTTAAAAAAAAAAAAGAAGTGTGATATGATCGGAAAAGACCAACGTGTTAGCAGAAGTTTAAACCTCAGTTTTGATGTTTTATAGGTTGGGATTATGGACCACTCATGCACACTCATGACTCAAAAGGGTCATGAAACGGTCAGTTCATCAGTTCTGGTGACCTTCTGACCAGGACCTGTTTTTACTTTCCAGGAATGAAACACAACTGTGGTCGCCTCTTGTTACTGATGGAGGCAGAGCTCACCCATATAAAATCAACCTGGAAGCAGAACCGCAGGTTCGTCAGAGTGTGGGAGATTATTTTGATGACCATTTTGCTTCACATAATTATCGTCTAAGCAATGGCCTCACTTCTGTCTTCCCCCCACAGGAGTATAAACCTATTGGCACTGGTCACAACCGGAAAGCTCAGCCGTTCGTTGCTGCGGCGAACATCGACGACAAGCGTCAGGTGGTCAGCGCGGCCTACAACACTCCCATCGGCCTCTACTCCTCGGGCAACATCCAGGACGCCATGGAGGGTCAGATCAGAGGCCTGGTTCACCCAAAGCCTGCGAGGTGATGGTTCTCACTTTGTCTACAGCTTTAACATGGCAGACATGTTCTTTAAAGCCCAGCAACATGCAGCAACTAACACCATGTGAGCCGTAAGTTCACTGATTATTCATGCTGGCAATATCAACGGATTATTAGTATGTTAGTTTGTCATTCAGTCTATTTTAGCATATGGACATGGAATTGGACTGGTGTTTCCTATGATTTTCATCCAGCACCATGACAATTTAAAAACAATGATGCTAACATTTGTCATCATGCTAACTGCTCACATTGCTCACATGGTAAAACCTCTTTTAAATGCACAGTGGAGCACATAACTTTGCCATATACGCAGCTGCTCTGTTTAAGTGGTACTCATGTGATACGTTCTTGGAAAGTGGAGACTTTTCACCAAACAAACAATTACGAAACTCAGGTAACTGACCTATGAAGCCACTGATCGATGAAACGGCCTTGTTACTTTGGCGAAAAGGTCAGTTTAATCCAATGCTGCAAAACATTTAGTCCGCAACACATTATTACATCAATACCCACAAACTACTTTTGCATAATTTCAAATTAGTCATCAGATGTCGTAATGTTTCACATATTTTCACTCGTAACTTGAGTAAGCATGCAAACATCAGCAACACAACAGTCAACGAGAGTTGTGAGAAAGTGTTCTTTTTATAAAGACTGAGTCAGTTGGAATAAATTGTGTTGATGACCTCATGTTTCGTTATCCAGTGAAATCCCAAAATTATCATTTGCACATTTTATGTAAATTAGAATAGTGCAGAGAAAAAAACAGTACGTGTTCATGCTTCAGTTACTCTAAAGCAGGGTTTTTGGGGGGTTCAAATTACTGTTTTTGGAAATGCCCAAACATATCCTTAGTGTGTTCGAACTTGTTTCACTCAGTGTCAGTAGTGTAGTGCTGGAGGAAAAACCAAAACCATGCATGTATTCCACATGGTTCAACAACAGCTTTCAAATTACTCTGGCAATGTCTGTGACATTAATTTAGACGGCAGGAGGAGGTTTTAAATATATGTAATTTAGCATGCTACAGTAGTTGCCTTAGGGCTGCACCGATGTTTTTATTTTCATTTTCCAAATCCAAAGACTTTCACAGTTTGGTTTGTCTGACTGGAAAACCAAAATATATGTGATTCACTGTGATATAAAACAGAGACAAGCAGTGAAATGTCCCATTAAAAAAGCTGTAAAAAAAAATCAACAAATGTTTGCCTTGTAAAAGACTTTAAGAGTAACCAAATAAAATCTGACAAACCGAGAGTCATAACTTTGACGAAATATTCTAAACTCAGGTTCACTTCTGTTTAAAATATTTTATCACAGAACTAACTGATTAACTGACTAATTGTTTCAACATGAATAGTTTTTCCTCTGGCGCCACCCTCAGGCCAGAGGTTTTTCCCACTGGTGGTAAGGAACTAAGAATAGCAAAGTGTCCATCGTGATGTTATTTTGTGGTGAGTAATGCTCATCACAGTGTCACAGGGCTTCTAATAGAGTCTGTTCCCACCACGATTTCTTTCTGCTTCGCTGTCACATTCGCTGCCGTCCACCTGCTCTTTACATGACTCACCTCCTGAATCACTGATGGTGAAGGTGGAGCTGTGGAGCTTAATACAGCCACAGACAGTATGTTAGCCTTTACCCTTCCTCTCTGTTCATGTGGCTTTCATTAGGCTACCTGAAATATGGAGTGTCGCTGTGAGAATTTATTACCACAGCCCGCAGGAATGAATCTATCCATGGTCAACTTCTGAATAAGACATATATGACTTCATAAGTCATGTCTGTTGACTTCCTGGCTGCTTTACATGGAAAAGTAGAGATGTAGATTTCATTGTAATGTATTCAGAACCACTATAACCAGCAGACTAGACAAACTGTAAAGTAAGGTACTTGTGTCTGTCACACTTGGCGAGTGTATTGCTGGGAACCAAATAGCGCAGTGTGGCCATTGGTCCAATTTGGCCAGATGGTGGCGCAATCACAACAAACTTTTTAGCCTGTAACTTTGGAAACATAAGTCTCAGGAACAAAATTCTGTGGGTTCAGGTGCAACTTTCCATATAAGCATCTTGATCTTGCATCTTGATCATTTTTCCAGCATTTTAAATTTTGTCCAAATTTGTGTTTTGTTTTGTTTTTTCTACTCCTACTACACATTTTCAGCAATTGTCACCAAATTTAGTATAGAACGTCTCTGAACCAGGCAGGAAAAAGTTCAATACACAGTTTTGACACAGCTGGCCCTCAAGGTTTGCTCAAATGCTGTGGACAGGGCTCATGTTCCAAAAAACATCATATCTCCTGAACAGTTTGTGCGTTTGCAGCCACGTTTAACAGACGAGTAGATATGATGTCTGAGCGACAGCCAAATTTTGCACCATTTGGCCAATAGGTGGCACTGTAGTAGAATCATCAAACTATGCTTCTTTCTATGCTTTCTTCAAGGAATCTGCCCGTCTGTATGTACGTATGTGTGTATTCCCTTATTTCGAGAATCCAGCTTCACACTTGGTGGGTGTAGTACTGAGGACCCAAAGGCGTGCAGCATTGAGTCGATCAGATTAGCGGTTCTGAACATGTATATATAGCCACACACTCCAAACGGGCACTGCACTAATGATATTACAATACATCATTTCAATTAGCATGAAAAAGGCCATGTTACAGCCGTGCCTCAGCTAAAATCTTTCATCAATCAACATTGACTTTCCTTTCACGTTTTCTTGTATGTGGTCCAGCTCATTAATGTTCTTACTCGTTGCACATTCATCATCTACCCCTTTTTCTCCTTTTAAGGTTGAGGTACCATGCTGGAAATCTCCAGCTGGCTGTTCTCACCTGCTCTACTTCAATCTGTAACCACGAATAAAAAAAAAAAAAAACACCGGGCAATGCAGTTAACATCGCAGTCCATCATTTCTGCCACCAGCATCAAGGAATCCCTCTAAATGAAAATGATTGAAAGTGGTCTGGGAAAATCAAATTTAATTTGTCACAGTCGAATTGCAGTGTGTCATAGTTTGCGTGTGCATTCATGTTTGTATCCTGACCAGGTATTGTAATGTATGTGCCGTGTGTCTGTGTGTGTTATTGTGCTGTTCAGCCCCAGGACCTTGAGCAGCATTGAGGATTCTGACGTTTACCAGATGTTACAGAAAGACCAGGAGGAGCCCCAGGCGCCTCGACAGTCTGGCTCGTTCAAAGCCCTGCAGGAGTTTATTGACAGTGATGGTGAGTTCTTCCTCTTTCCCAAACGATTTCCTCCACAAACCGTCTTACAGGTTGAAACGATCACCGCCACAGAGGAATATTTGTACTTTTACTGACAGCCAAAAAAGACACAATGCCTCACTGTAGAAACAGATGTTTCAGAAATCTGCTTTTTACTTTG
Organism: Lutjanus erythropterus; assembly: GCF_056507025.1. Taxonomy (NCBI): domain Eukaryota; kingdom Metazoa; phylum Chordata; class Actinopteri; order Lutjaniformes; family Lutjanidae; genus Lutjanus; species Lutjanus erythropterus. Next base: position 11,906,219 of record NC_139319.1, on the reverse strand, counting down.
ACTTGTAGGTCTCTGCATGAAGTCTTTCTGCCAAAGTTAGAACAGTTTTGGTTGTTTCACATTAGAAATGTTCATATTTCTTTCTTTCTCTGAGCTCTTCTTGCTGAAGTAGCCAGGGCACACAATAAAGGTGATGTCACATACACATGGCACAGTACGACAATGCACTGATCGAGATTTAGCAGTAGCGGTTGGGTTGTCAGTCATGGTTTGACCAGACAAAATGCTTTGGCTTCACTTTTGGAGAGCTGCTATGTTGTGAGGACATTTCAAATGTGGACAGGAGAAGCCAGGGATTGAATCAACAACCCTGCAACCACTGTGCTGTAACTCACAGCAACTGAATTTACAGAACCACAATGTTCATCCGATGATCTACTGACTGTGGCATAAACAATTATTGCAGTAAATTATATTCATTATGCTGCAGGGAACAAAGAGCATAGACTGTACCAGTTGCACAATATTGGTGTTCATTCACTTCATTTATGCAATATGTTGATAATGTAGGCTACTGTATGACTAACTGGTGTCATAACGTCCACTGTTAAAGCAACACAACATGTAACCACACATCTGTTCCCATTACTGTTGAAGTGATGTAGTATTAAAGCTGCATGATGCACTATTAGTAAAGCACTCCTCCATGCATTGCCTTTATTAACTGAGAAGGAAAAAATGTGTCCTAATAGAGCTGACGTGATGTAACCCATAAGGAACTGTCATTTAGTATTCAAGAGGTTATTAAGTGTCCCAGCCTCATTTCTCTTGAGTGTTTTGTTTTTATTTGTGCTCCTGTCATGTATAAGTGCGGGGTTGTCGTGTTGAGTGGTCTTTCTCCCGTGTGTGTGTGGGCAGGCACTCGTCCCATTGTGACCAGGACAGTAAAAGCCCCCACGACCAGACCAACTCCGCCCACGGGAAACCTGCAGAAACTGCCCGTCTGCGACAAGTGTGGGAATGGGATTGTGTAAGTAAAAATAGAAAAACATCATCTGTGATTCACATTTGGAGACTCAGTGAATCCATACAAAGGGGTGGAGAAAATTACAGGAACAATACAGTCCACTACAACAACAGCACAAACTATAGCTTGTATAGAAATTTTGTACATAAGCAGAACAATACTGAATAAGCTTCATGAAGTATTCATGGCAGGGCTGTTGCACAGAATTGCACTCATTTAACACAAAAACCATGAGATGCCTTTATGCAGATTCATTGTTCAACAAACACAGGAATCCTTTTGTTCACATAAACCTGAACCAAAAAGAAAAATGAAACTACTTTTCCTTTCAGTGGGTGATGTGTGGATTGTAATGCAGCAGGCATTGTGTTTTTTTCAGGTTGTCCATCTGTTTGTCCGTCCCGTTCTTTTGACCATGCTGTCTCAGGAACACCTGGCGGGAATTCAAATTTGGCACAGATGTCCACTTGGACTCAAGGATGGACTGATTAGAATTTGGTGGTCAAAGGCCATAATTCAAGAATTCATATGGTTTATGGAGGCTAATAGGATAAAATTATGAGGTGATGACGTTTTATATCCAAAAGGTCAAAGGTCAACCTCCCTGTGACATCATAATTCTCTCCCTATCCTCTGTACTTCTCTGTAAAATAATCTCAATCTCAGTTTTCAATTCAGTAATTTATTGCCATATCGACCACAGTTGATTGGAATTTTTTTAAGTGAGCTTTACACAACAACAAAAATAAAAAAATAACATATAGTCACAAAGTACATACAAAGACGAATTACACTGCAGTAACAATAAAGTCTGAAACCGACCATAAACCCCGCTCAGGCCTGCAGAGGTTGGCGTCTCTCCTGTTCCTGCCCGAGGGAGGGCCGCTAGTTACATGGCTAACAAGCTAACTGGCTAACAGCAGCTTAACTTCCTGGTGATACGCTGCCCCCCCATTTGTTTAGAGCATGAATTCAACAGGTGGCGAGGACAGTTCACCCCAAAATCAAAAATATGTATTTTTCCTCTGGCCTGTAGTGCTGTTTTTCCATTTAGATTTTTTTTGCGTGAGTTGCTCAGCTTGTGGGGCTCAAAGCACCAAAAAAAAAAGTAAAAGTAATAGTATACTGTATACTCATACTTAAAAATGATCCAATTTCTTATATAAATACTTGACTAGTTTATTATTTAATTTGGATGGTTTACATTATTTTCCACACACACACGGTTCTTTGCTTCTGACACGTCCCTCTCTGTCTTTTGTGCTACAGCGGGACGGTGGTGAAAGCACGAGACAAGTATCGTCACCCCGGCTGCTTTGTGTGCTCCGACTGTGACGTCAACCTCAAACAGAAGGGCTATTTCTTTGTGGAGGGGCAGCTGTACTGTGAGACTCACGCTCGTGCTAGAATGAGACCACCGGAGGGACACGACCTCATCACAACTTACCCCTCTGCATAGATTCCCCTTCTTAGGAACACAGACGCACACACTCAGACACACTTTGGCCAACACTCCTACGCCCTACATCTGTTTTATGTGTTTATCTTCACTTTGATGTGTTGTCTGTGCGCAATAATATTTGGATAAGAATACACTTTTCTCTCTGAACATAACAGTATGATGTTTTGACTCATAAATCACCTCTGTGTAGGAACATTTCACAGGTGATAACTGAACAGCCTGGTTGTTTAAAGAGCCCAACAGAAGCGAGGATGACACACTTTGATCTTGCCAGTTTCTCATGATTTGATGTCTTTCCAATAAAGACATCTGTTCATACTGTAAGATGGCATCTGTATGTCAAGTCCTGAGATGAAAAGCATCACCCATAGAAATAAACAGAAAACATCCTCCATATGGAAATCTATTGAAAACAAGACAAAAAGCAGAATAACCCTGTCAAGTGTTGACCTGTTCCATTTAGTGTAGCGGAGCCTTAAGAATAAGCCAACAAACAGCAGCACCTTGACTCTGTTTGACCTGATTGGAACTTAATCAGTCTCATATTTCATGTCAAAATGACTGATCTGAAAAAAGGTATGCATGCAAATAACTATAAAAGAAAAGGGAGCATGATCGAGTGTTTATAAGTGGCTGTTCTACTGTCTCCATTATTTTATTCATTTGTCCTTCGGTACATCAGGTTCAGCAGGTTCACCTTTTCCATTCTGACATTTCAGTTTGTCGGTTATTAGGTCTCTATCACATCAAATATTAAATGGATTGCAATGAAGATTTTTACAGACTCTCATGGTCCCTCGAGGATTGCGTCTACTGTCTTTGGTGATCCCCTGTCTTTCCATGTGGTGCCACACTAAGGTTGACATTTTGGGTTTAGTTAAATGTCTCAACAACTGTTGGATGAATTGACTTGAAATTTGGTGCATGCAGTCATGTCCCCTACAGGATGAGTTGTTACAATTTTTTGTGATATTCTGACTTTTCATCTAGTGCAACTATCAGGTCAAAATTTTGGTTTGTTCACTTCTTTGGTTTATGACCAAATTGAGAAACTAATGATGTTCCCATTAGTCTCCACTGAAGTTTGTGTTTAGTGCTAATTCACAAATGTTAGCATGCTAACACGGTAAACTAAGCTGATGAACATTGCACATTATAACATTAGCATGTTAGCATAGTCATTGTTAGCATGATAGCAAGAATGAGAAACATTCATTCAACATTAGAATGAGAAACACCCCCGAAAGCTGGTTAAATGCATAGACTGTATAATAAATAGCAGACGTCGCCACCGTTTGTGGACTACAGTTTTGAAGCCCTGTGTTTGGCATTATGGCCGTCGCCTTCTGTTTTTCTGGAGTCAGAAGTGACCATATTTGGATGAGAGGGTGGAGCTGGGGAGGACAGGCATTGCTGCATCTCTATCCCGATTGGATCTGACTGGGAAACTAAAGACACGACTCATAGCGACTTGTCAATCACACGTTAGCCCCGCCCTAAAACATGCCATGCTTTATCACCTACTTGAATCTAAATAGGACCATCATTTACAAAATAAACATGATGTTGTGAGGGGCTCATTGCAGGGGTGAAACAGTCTGTGTCCCTTTGAGTGTTTTTGAAGGAGCCCTTCACCTGAAGAATAAGCACAAAATACCTGAAGTATCCAAAGAGCATCTGTATGTGACCAACAGAAAGACACAGCAGCGCTTCTACTCCATTGACTTCATCAAACATCATGCTGTACCAAGGAACACTTGAAACTATTGATTTAAGCCATAAACTCATTAGGAAACTGTTTACTGAGATAATAAATCAAATGAGACACCGGGTCATTTTCTCATAAGAGTCCAAACAATCGTGACTGGAAAGAATTCAGGTTTAAGGCGCACTGGCTTTACTTTCAGGACCTGGCAGCTCTGTCCACTATTAATACATGATGACAGCTTCACTGGCTTCATGACTGTGTTTATATTCATCTGGACTCTGTTTGTTTAAAGGCAAACGATGTAGGATTTTCCCCAAATCCATCCATACCTTGTGTTTTTTTTTTCCCCATTATTTTGCTGCTTTGCCGACCCAAAATGTTGGTATTTGACATCCTGTGAATGAGACTCAAAACAATCAACTATCTCTCTGGTGTATTTACAAAAGGCAACTGACAAATCCTACTTATTCTACCATTCAAGTGTAAGCACTGCAGCTATGCTAGCTACAAACCGGGGCAGTTTATTTTGGTATATTCAGGTGCATTTTTGCAAAAACGTGTCAAATAACATGAAACCTTATGCCTTTTCGCAAAAAACGGTGTGACATGTCACAGTATACAAAGCACAGGTGTAAACACGTTTAATGATGGCTGAATTCCATTTAGCTGCTTCAGTTTCAGACTCACTGTCACGCTGTCATGACTCCTGATTATTTAGTTTGATTAGACCAATCTTCAGGACAGTGTAGTAGTCTACAGAGTTTGGTTATTTGATTAGCGTCTCGTGTTAACTTTGAAGCACCTGATGATTAGATGAGTGGGACAAATGGCACCTTTACTCCTATTGGCACCCAATGTCCTGGTGACGCCATGTAAACTCAACCAAAATGTAAGTGTGGATGCATATTTCAGAGTGGAGAGAGAGAGTTTTTATCATGACCAGTCCAAGACACACCTGCACTTAAACAATGCTTTTTAATCAGCATCTTGATATGCCACACCTGTCAGGTGGATGGATTGTCTTGACAAAGGAGAAGTAAGTGCTCGGTAACACAAATTTGAACAAATTTGTGCTCCAAAGTGGAGAGAAAAGTCTTTTATCTTTTATTTCAACTTGTAAAAAATGGATGATACTTTCAAGCAGAGATTTGCAGGCTCTCAACCTGAGCTGAGATATAAACAGGCAGAAATGAGCCTTTTGTGTGCACTGAAAGAGTCTTTTACTTCAACTTGTGAAAAATAGGCTCCAGAAAGTGTTGCGTCAGCGTGCTTCCAAGCAGAGATTTGCACACGCGCAATCTGATTTGAGGTGTAATCAGTCAGAATAACCGAAAACACCTGTGAGGATGTGCAGGACCTTAAATGCTCCAGCTTTAACTTTATTGTCCCGACGGGGACGTCTGTCTAGCAGCCAGGTAACACATATAACACAGAGACTCAGACACACAAACTTGTGTACATAAAACATGATGAAGAATGAAATGATGAAGCCAGCAGTCACCCTGAGAGACCACTACAGTGATGTAATTTACCACGGCCTCTGAACAGACTGGGAGACCAGAGCCTTGAGACACAAATGTCTGAAAATGGGAACAAAAAAAAAAAAAAGAGAACACAAGGTGATGTAATACACCTCAGTATTGATCCTGTAGCTATTAGCAAAAGGCCACTTCTTTTTCAGTAGTCCATTAAGTATAAACAGATTTCTGTGGGTTTTATTCTCTCTGCTCTTTATAGTTCCTTGAAAGAATATTGGCCATCATCCATTAATTAAGTCGAACAACAATCCATTTTTCATTGAAGTAACATTTTGTCTTTTTAATGAATCGTTGGCTTGATCACTCAGCATCAGAGGACACATTTCAATTAAAAGATGGACAAGGAAAGGACAGCAACAGTACGCCTCTGCCACACGCAGTTACACAACTGACTCTACTGAATCTGAATCTGAATCTGCTTTATGTCAAATTCTGGTCAACATCCAAAGTTTCCAGGGAGTCAGGCTGACACTGAGGTAAAAGATCCACAAACTCAAAATATTTCCATTTGATGTTATGGTTTTCTGGTGAATAACCCCCTGAAATTCTCCAGTGATGCACTGCACACTGACAGCAGGGGGAGCTAAAGTACCATTTTTCAGCTCCTTGACCATCACGCATGACAACAGGAAACAGTGTAGTTAGTGGGTTGTTTTGTTTTGAGTTTAGGAGTACAGTCTGTTCCAGGTGTGTATATATAGCCTGTTCAAAGGAGAAATAAGAAAACACAGAGAGCAAATGTTTAAAATGGGTGGGCCGGCTGCGGTGCAAATTCAAAATCCTGGACAGAGTTGTCTTCTCCCTCCTCCGAGACTCAAAGCTCAGGCAGGAACGAACGAAGGGTTATACTTTTACAATAATGAGCGAGCATGTTCCTCCTTAGCATGTAGTTTGATTGACTGAGAATATCATTTTTAGAGACTTATTGTTAAGTCTATAAAAGCACAACAACACAAGCCCAAAGAGATGTTTTAAAGCTGCATTAAACACATTTTTTTATTCAGTAAATCAAGTGAAAAGTGTTGCTCACAGTCACAAACTCACAGAATCATCATCCAGTTCCACAGAGCGGGCTTTACGGATCATACGTTTTATGATTTCCTCTGAGCAGCTTGAATTAACTACCTCAAGAAGGCTCAGATAAATTCTATTGTGTGCTCCCTGCACCGCCAAACAGAAAACAAAGATAGCTCGCAAGACCCAGATATTTTTCCTCCAGGGCTGGACCAGTCCACAGAAACCATTGAATCTGGGGTAGGCAGTTTATTTTTGGTGTCACTTGGCAAAAGTTCCATAATAACCTTTCAGATTTTCCTGTGTGATTCCTGTGTCTGTATCTGCAGAGACCCACCCCTCTGCCTGTATATCCTTATTTTCCCATTATTTTTGCTGTGCTCAGGATGTTAGGACCGACCCAAAACGCCGCTATGTGATGTCCTGGTATCTTTCTAGTGCAAATACCAACAGCTCAGACAAATCATACTGAGACTTTGGCCAATCACATGTTGGTAAGACATAGCTGGTTGTACATATAAAAAATAAATACATATTTTACCTGTAGTGCTATGGAGATGTCTGCCTTCTCTCAAATATAATGGAACTTGACAGCAGATGGCGAGTAGAAAGAAAATAGTTCTGGTATATTCTACTGTCAAAAGAAAGTAGTTCCTATGTGAAACTGCTCACAACAACGTCTGTGGATTATCTTAAATAACTGGGTCATGATTTCTGTAAAGAGACACTGCTGTTGAGTTTTTCAAATGTATTTTTCGGTGCTTTTTGCACCACAAGCTGAATGCCATTTATTTCCATTATATTTTCGAGACATGGCAGACATCTCTACAGCCGATATCTCAAAAACTCAGTAACTCACACCAAAACAATCCAGATGGATGAATAGCTCTACAGGTAAGAGCAGCTACAGTATTAAAAGACAATATTATGCCAGGCCTGTGCGAGAAAATTAATTGCAGCTTTAACATCCTATTATATCTGTCAAAATATTTGTCAAAAAATAACGTGACAAGCGCACAAATTTGAAAATTTGGCAGTTTTAGTTAATACATGATGACACAATGAATATTCTGACTAATTGAAGAATCAATTAATACAACTAATTTTCGAAGTATTAGTGTATTCTTATAAATATGATTTATAGTAACAAGACTCCACTTAAATGGACTCTAGTGACTTAAACAGCATGAGGCACCATTAACCTAAAAGACTATGTATTTTAAATGAGTCATCTCTAATGAATATGCTGTCAAAATGTGTTTCACAACCGGCTCCACTTAATTATTTCACAGTAGAAATACAATTAATTCACAAAATCGATACTCCGTCCACTGAGAAAATGCTATTAATCAAACATTAATACATGCTGATCAAAAGCCAAGAGACAGACGCAGGGAGTGACGTCAGGGCTTTCTCCTATGAAAGCTAAAAGACAAGACCATGAGCAAACAAGGAGGAATTTAATTAGTTTCAAAGCCATTGTTCATTTTACTTGATTAGCAAGTCTCCTCCTCCTGAGGGAACACTTTGTGGCAGCTGTTCAATAACATCGGACATTTAAAGAAACAATTATTGATTTAGTGCTGAATACACCCATGAATAGCTTACTAAAAACGGAGATGCAGAACTAATATCCCGGTCCCTCGGCTCCTCACGTACACACAAAATAAATCAGTGAGGACCTGGTCAACAGGAAGGGCTCTTCAAAACCTGAGCACCGGTGTAATCACTGTAAAAGCAAATAGTGGTCATTAGGATGCTCGCTGCAAACAAAGACGAGCCGGGGAGGAGGAGGAACTCCTCTGGTCTGCCTAATAAGAAAGCCTGTTGCAGTTTCCTTTTGAGCCCATTATGCAAACACACATAAACATCTGCATCCCTCTGCAGCTGGAGCTCAGACCCCATGAAAACATGTCAAGGCTGAAACGGTAAGCAAAGAAAATGCATCTGTAATTGGTGGTATGTACTGAACATGTCAGTTTCTCCATGTCACATGTGTCATAAATTCATATTTAATTTTATGTTTATTTCTGTATTTCAGCATGCATTAAATTTCACCACCAGCATGTCCATTAGATGTCCATTTAGCAACACTTTAAGTATATAACACTGGTAAAATGAATACATCCCACTCAAAAACAACACAGATCTCTGCAGCTTTGTCAGTTTTCCAGTCCATTTATGTCTGAATCCTGACACGTGTCATTAATTTAAATTCCATAGACAACCACCAAAATAAAAAGAGGTTTGTGAAGACAATCTAACATCTAGTATGTCAAACAGGTCCACATGTACAATATATTCAAGACGTGGCATCAATTAATCAGATTATACATTAGTTTTATAGTCAGGAGCCGATCAATCTTTGACATTTTTGCTCAATAAAAGCCATGAATGATTCATTTTCTCTTAACTGACTGATTGTTTTAGCATCACTTTACTAATATGTTAGACATAAGCACTTAAAGGCCCAGTGTGCAAGATTTTGTGGCTACTAGCAGTTAGCCTGCAGATTGCAAACACCTCATCTCCCCCTCTCCTAGCATGCAGGTAAAACCACAATCACTGCAAAAACTCACAAAAACCTGAAAGGCCGTATCTAGAGCAAGTATTTGGTTTATCTGTTGTCAGGCTTGGGGAGTAATGGATTACATGTTAAATGAATATATAATTAAGATACACACAAAGAAAAGGTAACTGTATTCTATTACAGTTACAGATAATAAAGACATAATCAGATCATAGATGCACTTGGTAGAAATGGGGATAATTAGCAGGATTACAAAATACATTTAAAGTAAAGAACAATACACCACCATAACAACACTTCAGCACCACTCTGGTCTCCAGTGAAATATAGTTGGTCTTACCATGCCAATTCAATATCATGGCCTCTGGTGGAAAGTTGTCTTTAAATCAGAAAGGGGGAACAACATCAAAAACACAACAGACGTTTATAGCAGTTTACTTTGCACTTACAAAGGAAGGAGCAATTAACAATGAACCTAACCACAAACATGAAACTTTATTTCAGGCTAAACCACTTCAACATATTTGGTATTGAGGTAATTCACAAGTAAAGTAATCAAAGTTATGGTACTTAAATACTGTGATACTTAGATTAGGTTAAGGACTACATTTTTAACAGGTAAGTAGACTCCATGGAGGAGAACCCACTTCCTCTGTAGATATATAACGGCTCATTTTAAGGTAACAAAAACAGAGTGACTCTTATTTCCAGGTGATTCTACACTAATGAAGACATATTTATAAATATTATGTTAAATGTTTGCCATATACTGACAATAGATCCACATAAATCTTACACACTGGACCTTTATTAAGCCTGTACTATATCAGATCGTTGCTGTGATGCACACTATGCTTAAATCAGTTTAATACAGCTTACTGTTGACTTTTGTTGACTTTAGTGTAGCTGCTTATTTATAGTTCCACTTAAAAGTTCATTATAGCATCCTACTAACTGCACTAAATTGCAATGCATTATTTGGACTTATTGATTACACCATTAGCATAGCAGGTTAGGCGCAGTATAATGTACTAACAAACACCCACATGTGAAAATGTACAAATACGTATTCAAGGCACTCGTGCCTTTTTGTGTACACAGCATGTGGACCCTGATGCACACTGGCTTGATAAATTAAATTAAGGTCCTTGCATCCTTGATGATAAATTCCTGATTGTTAACGGCAGCACATTTTAATTGTGTACATTTGGTTTTCAAAGTGGGACGCGGCCCTTCCCAGGGGTGCTCCAAACAGATTCAGGGGAGGCTCGGTGGAAGTGAGCTAGCTAGCTAAGTAGTTAGCAAGTTTTTTGCATGCATTAATTTTATTTTCACCACAGTAAGCCCTACCATGCTCTGATTGGCTGTGAGCGTGAGTGTAGACTGGAACTTGGGAGGAGTTAAGCAAGGCGGTTGTAGTAGATGAATAGATTAAAAACAGAATTTTCACTCAAGAGACCAGCCTTTGTTTCTCCTGTGAACCTAAATGTCATCTTTATCATTTTTAAGACTTAGTTGACTTATTATTTTCAGTTTCCAGTCACAGCTTGGTCAGGATTAGGCACAAAAACTACTTGGGTAAGTGAAGGAACAAGAACTATTTGTGTAGTTTTCACAAAAAACTATTTAAAGGCACAGAAACTTGGATAGGTGTAAGGCTCTGGCAGTGGCCTATAGTAAGTTTAAGAACAAAAACTACTGATGAAAAAATCATGTTTTATGGTTAAAACAGACCCTTTCACAACATCAGAAATGCTCTCTGGTAATCGCACAGACACTTCACTGGGGCAACAAGAACTAGCCAATCACAGCACAGTAGGGTGGGATCAGGTTTCACAGTCTTGGAGGGGAAAAAATAAATATGTTTTACTAATATTAGCTGTGACCCTTTATGAATATTGGAGCACTGAACTTAGGAAAGGTCAGTTGTTGATTGTCTGCGATATCAAATATCATAATTATGATCCTATCGATAACCAGGAACTGAGCAAAATAAACAAGTAAACTAAGTGGGACATCTTTCACTAAGCTTTGTCTGAGGGGAGGCCCACAGTCACAGACTTTGAAAACCTCTGCATTAGACAATCATGTTTCTTCAACATTGATTACACATTCATATTTCCAAATATCTACAGAAGCTCTATTTCTTCATTTCCCAGCAATGAGGTGTGATTGTTCTCAAAAGCAGCAACAACACAAGTATGAAAACATACATATATACAGTATCTCATCTAATAAAACAAGATGATATTGATGGTATTAAATGACATATAATCAAGTATGCCAGGTCAACTGAGCTGGTTTTGAATGACAGAGAACAACCACATGATAAATTATGCAGAGACGTTCACTGCAAAAATGTACAAAATTGAGGTCAATGTACATACATTTCATACTGAACCAGTCTACAGCAGATTTGGGGGCTTTCATGATACAAAAAAAAAAAAGCCAGGCATTAGCCCCGGTTCACACTTAAGTCCACCAATTTAACAAAATAAAAGCACTATTAAGGCTGATTCACTCGCTCATACTCACAGAAAGTTGCAAAGTAATTACTGTAATGCATTTTGGAAAGAGATTTCTTAGATGTGAACCTCTTACGTTCCTCTAAAGCAGCCATTCCCAAACTTAAGAATTCCACGGCCCAATTTGAAATCTGAAAGTTTTGCGCAGCCCACCAAAACCTTTCCTAATTTTTTCTTATTTCATAAACAGAACAATTTTATGTGAACGTGGGTATACAGCAGTACAGTGTAAAATAATAATCCATCCAAACACAGTCTGTAAACTGGCAATGATGAGGTATTTTATCGACCATGATTCCCTGCCACTGTATGACATTATTTCCTGTTTTAACAAACATCTGTTAAAATAGATTAATCCTATGACTTTGTTTTATTAGTTCTGATTACCCTTTAAAATGTAAATATTTAATTATTTAATATTTTACTGCAATTTTTAACTTAATTACAAAATTATTTTGCTTTTAATTAATAGAAAAACTTTAATCACTGCCAGCTATCATGGTCACAGTGTGTTTTCAGATGCTTCAAATCAATCTGGAAAAACATTTACTATAATAAGGGTTAGAGGAGCAGATTCATATTTAAATGCATAAAATTGCAGCAATAAATTTATATGTGCATTTGTACTTAATAACGGAGGGAAAAGTAATAAATAAATATAAATTTAGGCTCAAAAATGTCCCAATATTTGGTATGAGCTAATCCAAAAGTAACTGAAAGTAATCAGGTTACATTACTTTAATATTAGGGTACTTGAATTAGGGTCACTGACTACACTTTTAACAAGTAATTAGCGATTGTATCAGAATACATTTTTAAAGTAAACCTCCCAAACCTGCCCATTCTGGACTACTGTAGAAACATAATTAAATATTTACATTTAAAAAGGTGATCAGAACTAATAAAACAAAGTCATGGGTTTTTAAATTATTCTTTATTTATGTTAAAATGTGTTTCAGTCAAATGAAACTGGAAAAACACTTATTATAATAAGTGTTAGAGGAGTACCTACGTATCTACTCAGATTTATATGATGAATTATTGTGTGTGGACCACTCAGGTTAGCTGAGATACAGAGTTTTTTTTTTTTTTTTTAAATGGGGTTAGGAAGTAGGTTACGTCAATTTATTTTCCATTTTTATCTGTAATTTCCAGTCCTGTATGTTATGAAGTTGTTTTTGTTACATTTCATCAATGCAGTGCAACAATAATCAGATGTAAATGCACAGAAAATGAAGGTTTCCAGAGTTCAACTCGAGTGGAGGTGCTCTTGAAGTAAGATCACAGATGATTTAATGGTTGATAAAAGCGACACGTGGACTAAATAATATGGTCAGGGTATTTAATCTCCGCCGATGTCAAGGTCTAGCTGTTCTGACCATTGACGTTCAGCAGTTCTGACTGTATAGTAAGTCTCTCTATCACCCACAGAAAGTGAAGCAGAAGTGAAACGCTGCACGATTTTCTGGGATATTCACGTTAATCAATCAAAGAACTGTCCCTGCATATTATGAGGAACCTTGAAGTACAGAATAGAGAATCTATACAGGACTAACTGAATAATAGAGAGAGAAAAATAATTGGCTTGAGATATGGAAATGCAAGAACAGATGTTTCATTTGATGTGATATAAATGTATGAATTGTTCCTATTGGTTTGTGTTGTGTGTGATATTATGAAAGCTCGTTTCTGCCAATGTGGCAAGTCAAAATGATCCTTTAAATCATTATAATGAGTCTTTTTTTGAGACTAACTCATTGTTTTGAGATACCAATTCATTATTTTGTGATATTAAATCATTATTCTGATATATTGAGTCATTATTTTGACAAAGTTTCTAGTTACTGATAGCATATATACTTTATTCTCTGGTTCTTCATAATGGTTTAGGTGTATGAGCGATCCTTTACTGCTGTGGTTCAAAATTAAATTGGATTAATTACACTCGATAGTTTGACACAGTAGTTTTGAGAGGAGAAACAAAATCATGGAAACACCTCACAGAAAAGGACTTTTATCCTGCAGTGACACAATCACAATCAAAAATGGTGCAGAAACATTTGTCAGCAATAAAAAAAACAAAACAAAACAGTTTGGTTTTATCAGCAGTGGCAGAACAGTAAGACAACCGTAACGTTCAGAGAAACTTTAGTAAGAAAATCAGCTCAAAGAAATAAAAATGCAGAGGGCGCCTGTGTAATGGACCCTCTGCTTGGTTCAATCTGCTCTTGCCGTCCTTTCTGTCTCCAGGGCTGCAGACCAATTAAGTCAAGTCAAGTGTTAGGAGATAATCAATGGGATGAGACACACCTGGACCCAGTGTGGCACATACATATAAGCCAGAGGAGCAGCCACTTCTCGAGGCAGACCTTTCACTACACCTCTGATTTAAAAGTTTTGTTCCTTTGTTGTTTTTACCGCACAACATCTGCTTCCCTCACTACTGCCTTTAAAACTCCCGCCATGTACTTTTTCACATGCATTTAGCTGTAATATGAATTCATTTGTTTAATTTGACACCCGTTTTTCTCCCAGTCTGAGAGACAGACTGTGACGCCTTAACAGAGCTCAAAAGGCCGAGCCATCTGTGCCCAAATTGAAGATTCAAATCATTTACTATGTCAAGAACAGAAAAATCCTAAATATATTAAGGAATATCCAGCACAGTCTGACTCACAAATACTTGTGTGTTGAAAAGTGTAGATTGGAATGAGGACTAGTAAGACACACCTTTGTTGCAGTGTTAATTTTAGTTTCTGTAAGGTTTAAGCCCTTCTTCCAACGCCACGTATCATTTTTATCGTCCTTCACTCTGAGAAGCCCACACAAAACACAGCTTCACATTTCCAAAAATGATTATCAATGAACCACAGACAGACTGTATAAAAGAAGTGGATGTAGCCACTGTGATGTCATCCATTGGCTTGTGGAACACCATTTTGAAGCCTCAAGTTTGGCATTTTGATCGTCACCATCTTGGTTTTTTGTGGAGCCAGAAGTGACCATATTTGGACAACAAGGTGGAGCTGGGGAGGAGTGAGGGGTTTAGAGTTAGATGCTGCGTTCTGTTAACCTTGAAAGTTGGAGCAGGGAATGACGTCACACCCAGGTTGCTGGCGTTCCAGCAAAGAAAGTCAAAAATAAATGAATAAATATTGTTTTGCTTTTTCACAATATGCATATAAACGGAAGACTGATTCCCAAATAAATAGCATTGAATAAATATGTTTATCTACATTATGTAAGCTAAGTACTTTGCTCCAATTTGCAATCCCACAGACTCTCCCTTCACTTTATCCAGCAGCTATGAAGCAAGACACAGGAACTTCTTGAACGTCTTCTGCAGTTTATTTATGGACAAACTGTACATTTACTGCCACCAGACAACTTCACTGCTAAACTCTAATTTCTCTATTCTGATCACGAACAACTGTCTACCCTCAGCGCATCCCCCTGCACAGAAAGATTGGCTGCTCGTTTGCTGCTGACATGAAGTCTAAATATGTCTCAGTGTGGCATGAACGCTGTTGTCATTCAAGCATGATGCTGTCAGGAAGTCTGTGGTGTAGCCAAGGGGTTACAGTGTCTTTGAGTACAATGCCGCACAAGACATTTTTAGGCGACCAAAATGTTACAGTTTCCTTTCATGCAACACACTCATTAACGTTCTAAAACACAGACAACAACCAAAAACAAGTCATTGGCTATTTAAATTGATACAGTTCAATTGATATGCCTTATTATGCCTCTATCGTGATTGACAGTTTGTCATGATAGCGACTTGTCAACTCTAAATGGAATAAAGTGAACATCATGCTGTATTGAGGAAGACTTGAAACTAGCCATAAACTCTTTAAGCAAATAAATCAAGTGAGTGATATGGTGATTTTCTCATTGACTTCTATACAATCTGCCTTTTTTTTTAGTAAACAGTGTCTCCCCCTGCTGGCCATTAGAAAGAATGCAGGTTTAAGGCACAGTTTCTGCACTGAGTTCATTTGTCAGACCAGGAGGCTATGTCCACTTCTTTTATACACTCTGTACAATAAACCAACTGTGCAACTTAGACATTTGTTGATTTGCACTCTGTACAAACCATGTGTCTATTGGTTTGTGTCTCTCTGCCTTTGCAGCATGTTGACCTCCTTCTGAAGGGCTGGTAACACTTACACACAGACAAAAAGGCTGCCCTGTAGTTGTTGTTCATCCACCCATACAGGATGGGATTGACAAACGTCGAGCACATAGCAACAATATGGAACACAGTGAAAAGCAACTTAAAGTCCTTCATGTACAACACAGTGCTGTCAATGTCAACAGCCAACTGGAACGCGTGGAAAGGCAACCAGCTGACTGCAAAGACCACCACCATGGTCAGCAGCATCTTAGTGGTCTTCTTCCTGCGCTGATGGCGGTCATTTCGACCTCCGCAAGCCATGTGGTTCTTCAGCTTATTCCAGATGCGGATGTAGGCAACAGAGTTGATAACCAGAGGTAAACCGTATTGAACCAGGAGCGCTGATATACTGTAGATGCTCCCGTTCATGCTGCTCCCTGGCCACTTCTCCGTACACACCTGAATAGATTCGTCCGGTGAAAGATCAAACGTCCCATACTCCCTGAAGATGGCGAGAGGGCTGGCCAACAAGGCGCTGACAGCCCAGGTGATGACGATAACCACGGCGCACATGTCTTTGGACATCTTGGTCTCCATGTGGTAGACGATGCTCCGGTGACGGTCCAGGGCGATGACGTTCATAGTGATGGTGGACACGTGCACTGCCATGCCTTGGGCGTAGGGCAGCATGAAGCACAACACCTGGCCAAACTTCCACTCACCGTACAGTGTGTAGACTAGCGTGAAAGGCAAACAGAGCGTGTTCACCAGCAGGTCTGCCACAGCTAAGTTTACAATAAAGAAGTTTGTGACAGTTCGTAAGTTTTTAAATTTGTAGACGACATATATAACCAAGGCATTTCCAATGACTCCAAACAAAATGATTGTGCTGTAAGCGAGGATGAGAATAACCTGAACTCCGACCAGCTTTGTGCTGTCGTCCAACTGCAAAAAGTTGTCGACATTTACGGTGTCTGTAGTCGAGCAGCAGTTGTAAGATTTCAGCTCAAGTTGTGAATTTTCCACATGAGTCGTGTTTAGTTGATCTGCTGGATCCATGGCCAACAGTCCCCATAAGTCACTCTGTAAAAAAACGGAAGGACATCAGACAGTCTATCGATTTCTATTCTTTAGAATATTTTCGCCGCTTTGCCATGACATTGAACAGCCTTTTCACATGAGAAACCACTCTTACATAAGCCAAATATCACTCTCACTCAACCAGACTCCTGACAGTACCAGTTGTGTTATTGTCAGACTTTGGTAAATCTTAACAAACACTTTAAAACATAGAAGTCACACCACAAACAAACTAATAGATTAAGGCAGCTGTAGAACAGCAACTCTATACATGGTTTATATAACTGTTATGCAAGACTGTTTGACAGCAATATAAAGAAGAAATATTCTAACTACAGGGTGCACATAGACCTTTGTTTTTTTAGGTGGGCCTTCTTAAGGTGGTCAAAACACATTTTGCTGTTAACCATGCATGCAGTGCATTGCTTAGCCTCCTACACCACGCCCTCAACTGCCATCTACTGTTGATAAATACCTCATACACCCCCACTTCATATAATCTGAACTATCCCTTTAAATTTTCCATCCAAACTGATGTGAGCATTTTATAAATTGGGATGCATTGTTATAGATTAAACTTCCAAAACACAAGATAAAGTGGTTAAATTAGGTCTTTGACCAGCTCCAGCACGCTGCTGAGCATAAATGCAACCCCATGTCGAATAATCTGAACAAATTAATCAGTTTAATGAAAATGTATTGTGTCTTCAGACAGCAGCGACCCTGTGGTAGTATTATCTTCAATATATATGTGTAGGACATTGAAAGGGAACATTTGTTTAAATTAAGATTGCACTAATGCAAGATCTAACTTGCATGACAGAGGAAGATTAATTATGATTTATGTTTAAACCACACGCACACAAGCCTTGCATGATGAGATGCGTGTATTGAAAATACACCATGAACCAGAATTAAAACCTGACATATTTTTTAATATTGTCCAGCACATTTTAAATGTGTACATTTTTGATTTGTCTTGTTAAAATAAGCTGAACATCACAGAGACACACTGCAGCTGATGCCCTCATGTCATTAATCCTGGGGCTGTTTCACAGTGCAAGTGTAAGGTGCAAAAAAAGCTGAGGAGACTCTGACAGCAGCCGTGGTGATTCTTCTGCAATATGGGCACATTTTCTAATCCAGGAGCTTAGACTGTCAGTCACCTCAAACTCATCAATTCAAGACCCGGTGCTCTGTTTGGTGCAGGTATTGACTTCTACTATCAGAAAGCACAGGGGCTTGGCAAGATATAGATATCATATCAATATTATCATATGAGACTAGATACTGTCTTAGATTTGTATATCTTTGAATTGTGATGTGGCTTTAGTGTTGTCTTTTCCTGGTTTTAAAGGCTGCATTAACTCTCCAGACTCTTGTAAGCTGTTCTATTGTTTTCCTTAAGTCATTTATATCCACATTGCTGATGATTATTTATCAAAAATCTAAGTAATTTAATAATTAATTTTTTTGTGAAAGCACCAATAGTCATCCCTAAAATATTGTCCGAGTATTGATAAATATTGAGGTTTAAAAAAAATCTGATATTTGATTTTGTCCATATTGTCGAGTCCTACACAATACAAATCTTTTTAGGGGGAGTGTTCCCTTAAAAAGATATTGGACCATCACATTCATCACATTCATCACATTGAACCACAGCCATATTCAGTATTCTTCTTTACTGATAACTGCTGCTGAACTTTGATAAACTGTCTTCTCTTGAGACAATCTGGACAATCAGGAATGAAGATGAGTAACTGCTGGAAATCTTAATTTACCAAACCTTAACTATTGTATTGGGTTTTTTTTTTCTCTCCAGGTACCTCTTGAATCTGTCACGCCCCAAAAGTGGCTTTAGGAGTTCAAACGCAGATGCCACTGGATTATGTTTATTAAAAAGTTGTAATTTTTATAAAAAACAAGAAATTGTAGCAGACAAACGTGACATGGTTAAATAGCTATGAGCACACAGTGAAACAGCAGGTTTCAGATGATTTTTCCACACTGTAAAATTGCCCGGATCACAAGATTAAATGCAACAAGCATTTAAAAAAAACTGAGATGAAGATCCACTCACCTCAGTCTGCAGTGAGGTTTTCAGATTGCTCTCATTGTTTCTGCCTCCAGTGAAGTTCAGTGATAGGTTTTGGCATACTGCCCGTTCCTTTTATATCCAAACAACCGAAACAACATAAGCCTCTCACACACCGATGAAGTGATCATCTTCAAGCGAGAGCAACGTGCGCGCAGTCCTGTGCCGGTGCGCACTGCAGCCCGTTTGGCACTGAGAGCGCATTACCTGCTGCCCTGTGAGACTGAGAGACGGTCAGACGAGGCGGGTTGAGTAACAGGGAGGAAACGCGTCCTTTCCTCGCCAACATCCTCAAACCGACAGATGATGTCTCTCTTTGTTTTACAGTGGGGCGTTTTTGATGCTCTTCATCCTGAGCGAGTCTGCCCGTCTGCTAGAATGACTAATTCAAGCCAATTTCAGGATATAATGTATAGTAGGGGAGACTGGGGACAGTCGCAACACTTCTTGCATTTCTCTGTTACTCAGAGACTATTTGGACCAGCCGAATCTGTGTTTATCAAACTTACATCTGTGTGCTTATTAACAATTGAAGAGCAGCAGCAATGTTCCTGCAACACTGATAAATTGCTACAACATTACATGTGATGCTCCAGCAACATTACATCAAAATCACATTGCAACTACACCCCTGCAACAAATTTGTGTTTGTGAGGATAGTATTGTGAAAATATGCAGTCATAGTAATATTATAGTATAATGTATTTATGTGGCAATAAGTGTTTGTTTCTATGTAGGCCTGAGTCGATGTGCAGATCATAACAATCTCTCTATATTTCAGTATGAACCCAGAAGAACTGAACAATTTGACATGCAACAAACTTTAATTAAACATGTATTTATTGTACAAAACTGCAGCAATGACTAATTTATGATGAACAGAAATTATGGTGGGGTTTTTTTTTTCTTAATATGGCTGCTTAGCTTTGGGACAGTTGCAACACATTTTTAAGTTTCCTGTAGTTTGTTGACAGCATTAATTGCACTTAGGAAAAGACCAACCTTTGATCTTTTTCTATGCCAGGGGTATTCTACAGTTGCTCCCCTGAGGGGAGGGACAGGGTGGAGGGGATTTGTTTTGTGTTTGTGTTTTTTTTGATTGACTGGTCTTTTCCTGTGTACAGCTGTACAGCTGTAAAGGTCATTTAATAGCTTTTGTTTGCAGCCTTCTGTTCTTCCTGCTGCCTTAACAATCCTGGCCAGCTTGGTTTTGTTTACAAAAATCACGTGTCCACACCAGACAGAGGTATTAAAAAGAAGGATGCTCTCTATCAGGCTGACATAGCTCCACACCTTTTCCAGAATGTCAATACCGGCTCAAAGTTTCTTTAATTGTTCTCAAACACAGCCTCTGAATAACTTTCTTACATACATAAAATCGCTCACATTTTTCTCTGTGTTTCACCAGATGCTTAAAGGACCAGTGTGTTGGATTTAGTGGTGAGTGGTGAGCTTCCCAACTAACACATGAAGTTCCTATAACATCCCCAGAACTTTCCTTACAGGTTTCTGTTAACAAACACTCTTACAATGTTAGAAGAACGTTATACAAGTGTTGTTGTGCAACATAAAATTCCCATAACATTCTAATAACCACATGAAGAGACAAATAACCTTTCCTGAACATTTACCTAGCCTGAACAGAAGAATCTGAAAATATTACCAAAACATTGGTGTTTCAACAACGTTTTTCAAGTTGGAAAAACTTCAATTAAATATCCAGCAAACATTATGCAGGAACGTTTGATCAATGTTTAAAGAACACTTTGGGAAACATTTTGCCAGCTGCATTGTAGATTGTAACGACCAAACCTCTCCCTCCCCTTCCATCTGTGTAGGAGAACCTACCGTGACAGCAAAACATGCATAAATCACAAAAAGTCCAATCTACAGGGTTAGATCATAATTTCCTACTGGTTCTCTAGCAAAGACCGCACCATACGTGTAATATAAAAGGTCATTTATTTGGATTGGCGACGGGGATTGGGAAGGATTGGATGAGGGTCGTGTACAGAGGGGAGACTGGGATCGATTGTGTTGAGATGAATGAGGGTCGGCTGGGATTGTGATTTCGCCGGAGCAGCTAGGAACCTGATGTCGAGATTCAAGGTGGGGGAACATCCCGATGAGCTTTTGCGCTTCATCCCCTTCTGGTTCCTATAGTAGAAGAAGTAAAGAAGAATTACTTGAACTGTGGGCCATCATGCTGACCACTGTGCTACGAACAGGTGATTGGATTAGAGAGGCTCAGGTGGTTGAATTTACAAGACACAGATATGCAGGCATGGTGTCGTCTTCTTCCTTAACCTTACTACGTTTAAAAGAAAAAAGATGAAGACAGTCTTTAGTGGTAAAAACACAAACTGCTTCACCATGTTTCCAGCAGATAATCCAAACATAACGTGACTTAAAGATCCGACTGAATTTGCTTCCTTCCAACTTTTGAGCGTTAACATCATCACCCATCCATCAATTACATCTGTGTCCTGTGCAGGGTTAGGTGGAGTCTGTTGCAGCATAAATTGGGTGAGTGGCTGGGTACATCCTCAGGTTGCCAGTCAAACACAGGGCCAACACATAATTAAGGGCACACACCTTCAAAAATTACTGTCCACTTCATTTAAATGGAACAGTGTGACCTTTATTCATGAGAGGCACGATGACTGCTAATAAGCAATTATAAACAGGTGTGCCAATACGATATGATATTTAAAATTCTGGGTAAAACTCAACTCTGAGCCAGAAAAAGATTTTTTAAATAGAAATCTTTCCGTGACCATGACAACAGCATTACTTTGGGCAGATAATGGTAAGTAATTAAAGTAAACTGACATTTCTCTGAGATAGTAAAATCCTGAATCTTTATTGACTCTACTCCACAACCCACAAACTGCATCACCATTAGAGACCACACTCGCATCTCCATTCTCTATAATGGTCAATGACAGTGAGAGTTTACCATTTTAAGTGTAGCACAATGTAGCTGACTGACCCATTTCAAACTGTTGAAGCCTCTGGCTGGTAATTGGGCTCATAATTTGATTACCACTGTTATAAACCAAGACACCATGTGGCCATTGGAAATTGAATTACTGTCAGGCAGCATCCTTGGCAAAAGCCCACTTCACCCAAAGTGCAGCTACACAGATGGTGAAATAATGAGGAAAACCAGGAAACCCTGAATAGATGGGCATGTTTCGAGTTTCCCCCCATGATTTCAGGAGGTGGAGCAGACTGTAAATGATGACCTTGCTTTAATGTCAGCACAACACAATAGTTTTGTTGTGATTATACAGCCATAACAGAGTGCCTAAAAAGGTTTCAGCTTTATGTAATTTCTGTATACTTGACATTTCTACTGTCTGTTTTCTGCACAATTTGACTTTTTTTTTCAGCTTCAGACAGTTAATTGTTTGTCACCTCACTGCAGTAACTTTAGTCTAGACATGATGCTCACTGTGATGAACGACACAACACAAGAAAACAAAGAGTCTGCCAAGAGCTTATTATACCATAAAGAAAGGAATGTGAACAAACGTGTAAAACACTGTATTATGGCTTTTAATATTTCTCTTTTAATAGCTCTCTCTAGTACAAAGTATGTGATTAGTAGCAAGTGGAGTGAAACACATGCAAATCCACTGTGCTTTAACAGGGTAGGTTTTCAGGTCTTATCAACCTAATCCCAATATTCACTCTCATTTTAGCTCTGATTTGGTCAACTCCTGAGAAAAATATCTGGTTCTTAAAGGACCGCTGTGTTGGATTTAGCAGCATCTGGTGGTGAGGCAGTAGATTGTAACTGACTTGCTTCACCCTCCCCTTCCAAAAGTGTAGGTGAATCTATGGTGGCTGCAAAACTCACAAAAAAAAAACAGGAAAGGTTATATCTAGAGTGAATGTTTGTTTTGTCCGTTCTGTGGAAGAGGACCCGTGCCCTCTGTAGATATAAATGGTTCTTTCTAAGGCAGTGGTTCTCAAACTGTGGGGCAGGGCCCACTGGTGGCACGTATTGTTTCTGCAGAGGGGGCGTGGATGACGAGGGGAAAACTTTGGAGTGAAACTAACTTGAATGAAAATCATTCATGTAGGGAAAATAAACAAACGAGTCTTTGCTGATGCTATCATGCTGACTTTCATTTCACTAAAATTCAGCTTGGATACTTTTTTTTATTAGTTGCTTGCGCCATTGTTGTTAATGATTGATTTTTATAAAAAAAATGCATGGTGTGGGCTGTTCACTCCACCTGCTCCAAATCCAGACCTATTCAAACCTTACACTTCCGTCATAATTAGTACATCCACGATGGGGCTCCGCCTGACAAGAGACGTACCAGTCAGAATAAACTGCTTACTCTTTTGACCGACAGGCATATTTTTCTGGTGGGGACAAACTGGTTCACCTGCAAGTCAGCTGCTGAAATAAAAACATTGATTAGAGCAGCGTTTATGTATTTTCCTTGTGTCTGTAGCTGTTTCCTTCAACAGTTATGTGCATCTTAAAGTGTTACATTAGAAAAAGTTGGAAATTTAAAAAATAAATAAAACTTCCCCCATTTCCATGTCCAGTAAAAGAATAATTCCAATTTACCCAACTGACAGAAATTCCTGAAGACATCCCTGGAGTTGGAGTTTTATTGGCAGTCAGCAAACAACCTGTTTTGTTTCCAGTTCATGGCCTCTATTTCTTCTACTTTGTTTATTAAAGTTGCCTCTACTGGCAGCTTTTGGCGAAACTGTGCTTCATGTAGCTTAGCTCATTCGCTCCAAACCAGCTGATTGAAACTAGTTCGCATTTTCTTCTTTGCATCATTTAAAAGTTTGCTTCAAATTAACTTGACAATGATGTGAAAACATAGCTAATGCCATGCTGTAAACATACAAATCGGAGGTAGGTTCATGTTTAACTTACATCTTTTTTCTACTGCTTTATGCATTTTATATCACTCATAATGTACTTTTATTCTTTTTATTTATTTTTTGCTTTCTATATCTATCTTATGTACTTACTTTTATTTCAACTTTATTTAATCAAGAAAGGCTTATCTCAAATTTAGATCCTGTACGATAGCCTTACATGATTAATGAGAATTTCACAACATTAATTAAGTGGATAAAGTTGCTATCTATCTGTAATTAAATCAGAAAACATTCATCATATTGATTTAATGCTTGTACAATATGTAAATGTTTTTTAGTGAAACAGCAGTTGCAGAGTTTCCTCATTGTTTTATAATGTATTGATCCTATTTAGAGATAATCATTACCTGAAGTCACATCCTACACATTAGAACTCCTCGTCCATGGTATTACACAACATGCAGCGAGCCGGTAACTGAGCATGACAGCACAGAGCAGTGACTTATTATTGACTTCCTCCGTCTAAACAGAATCATGTTCCAGAGATATCTGAAGTGACAAGCATACTTAAATACCTGTGGGAGCTTTCATGGTTTATATACCGTGTCTGCAGGGGGACGGCGGCACATTTGTCATCCTGAACAGCGGAGACATTAATATGCCTGCCTGCACAGGGCCCCTCTGTCAGGGGTCAGCCTATTAAATACAATTATTGACCAAATGTCACCTGTTCTTTACAAAGCTGCACATCCCTCCATGATGTCACGATCCAAAGACCAAATGTCAGTTTGAAGGTGAAGTGGTTCATCAAGCGAAACGTCACACTACATTTGCTCTAATTGTTAATAGAGTTGTAATTAATGGAGGTGAAAGAACAATGTGCATCCACATCATTTATACAGATAATGTGGTTTTACTGTCAATTTTAACAAAAACCTAACTCTACATTTAGGAGCTGCAGCTAGTTTTATTGTCTTTTGAAAATTCAAATCCTATGCCACAAATGACATCATTATTTTCCACACAAACTGTATTTTTACATATATCTTTGCCTTTATTTTGACACTGACAGTAGAGAGATCACAGGACATTTTTCCTGGTGACAGGAAATGTCTGGGGTAAATAATGAAGGGATGACTTGAACCGGGGCTGTTGTAAAAATAAAATCAAAGGTATTTCCTATCCATATGGCTGTGCAGGTTTCACTTAAAGGATGCCTCTCTAGGTGTGTTTACTTCAACCTTTATCTGTCTCTCCAGAGACACCAGAATCTTTTATGAATATAAATGAGATCATCATGATACATCTTCAGTCACGGCTGCTTCGAATTTGCATTCAAATAATGATAAGGCATTGTCCTTCCTTTTCAGACACACAGACCTTCCAGACAGTGTTTCTATATACTCAATTTAAATGAGTATTACCACACTGCTTCCTCATGGGAAGCACTAATAGTCTTTCTGTCTGGTGGTTGTCTGCCTCAGCATTCATCGTAAATAATGCAGTTGTTTCTCTGCCATATTTACTGTTAACATTTGATTTAATTAAGTTATGGGAAACAACAACTGTGCTGTCTCTGTTCTAGATTCATCAGTCAGGCAACAGACCACTTCAACTATTGGAACAATAGGCAGTATTTCTGCACTTTAAAAAAAAAAAAAAAAAAAAAGAATGACTTTGTATGAGGAGACACTGTGAGCAAAAATTAAAAACTAGTTACGCATTTTTTGAAGCTGAAGTCAATACTGACATCTGAACAATGTCAAGAAGATCCCCAAGTCTGAGTCGTACTACAGAGCATGAGTGTTGAGTATTGTAGTGGAAATTTACTGGGCATGAAACACATTTTAGACTACGTGATTTAGAACTAATAATACTGAAGTACAAGGATACTCAACTTGTTTTGCCCAGGAGCCACTTTTGCAAAATGACAAAGGCCACAGACCAGTTAATAAAAAGCATTAATAAATATTAAAAGGCCCATAACTTATCTCTTTTTGAAATTCGCTACTTCCAAATTAAAAAACTTATTAACTTAACATATTAATTAAATTAACTTGGTGCAAGGACCGACAGATACGTCTGACATTTAACTTCATTTAATAATTACAGCTATTTTTAGTCGTCAGTGTTTTGGTGACATTTAAAAGAGTTTACACAACACTGAACAGCTGGAACTTCTTCTATCATGCAATCAATTGTCATGAACAAACTGCTCCATTCAGGGACAGAATGGACATCATATTTAAGCTCTTTTAGTGTGTGTAAGCTGGTATAAAACTTCCCAAGCAACAGCCAAGGGTCATTACATTTCCCAGAGTTAAACAATCTTGCATTGTGAATTAGAAGATGGTCAGCAGGCCACCAAGCACCCTATGGTGTGCCAGATTTGACCCTTGGCCTTCAGTTAAGGGAGAATGATGCTAATTACAGCCCATCATCACCAAAAAAAGAAGCGTCTAAAGCTTGTCTCTGCAAGTAGCTTATTACAACAAATATTTACACTTCACTAGCAAGACCGCACCATTTTGTTCAGCATAAAAGTATTTTATTTGGATCCGCAAATGGAATGAGGAAGGATGGGACGATAGAGGTCAAGAGGGAGGGACGATAGGGGTCGAGAGGGAAGGAGGTCGGTTGTTGAGCTGAGCTAGGAAGCAAGGAGTCCAGGGCTTGAGACTCAGGGTGGGGGAAATCAGGCGCATCATCCCCGAGGTTTCTATGGATGGAAGAGAGAAAGAAAGAAGAATTAAATACTAAGTATGGAAGTATTAGCTGGACATACGTGTCTTTGAGGTGGAACCAGAGCATGCGTCAATTCAATATAAATACATAATACATATTAAAAATTGATGAAAAGATCATTCTGCTTGCCTTTCACTGTGTGTGCTGACATATTGCTGTGACTTTGTTGATGTCATCAAACCCAGGCTAAATGGATCTTTCCTACTTGTGATCTGAGAACAATGGCATACAGTGGATTTCAGTGTACCTCTTCAGTCTGTATGATGTATGTGGTATGGGCAGCGATCAACACATGCCATGTGATGCTGCCATTGTATGTTACACAACAAAGTGTAATGTTTACCATATGATGCCTTACACTAGTCAGAGACTTGTATACAAGACGCACTTTTTTTGCAGATAGCACACAATTGTACATGCCACTGAACCCTGCAGATCCAAGCAGCCTAGCTAATCTCACAGATCTTAAATCCGGGATGTCCCAAAAACTTCCTTAGATTCAATTATGATAGGTCTGCGATTAGGGCCCTGCACCATGAGGCTCTCTGACTGTCTTCTTAAAACTTTTCTTTTTGTGAAAGCTTTTGGAAATGTTTGATATGTGTTGTTATATATCCTTTTTATTCTTATTAATTGGTCTTATTTGTTTTATTGTTTTTACTCCTTCCTGTTCCTTGGCTTTTCTATTTTATTTGCCTCGTTTGTTACCTTGGAAAGCACTTTGCAACACTGTCAAGAAAAGTGCTATTTATTATTATTATTAACCACTGTGTGATCAATTTGATTAAATACTGTATTCAAATCTAAGGCAAATATTTGTGTTGTTTACTGCATCTAAATCGAAGTTTCAATAGATCACTGCTTGAGAGATAGTAATAAAACTGAGTAACTAACAGGGTGTGGGAACCGTTTCACAGCTGGAATGTTCGGACTTTAATATCCCTGGAGGCTGTGGTCTGCCTGAAAAAACTGTTGAAAATGAAGAAATGAGGACTTACGGCTGTGCTCAAACAGCAGAGCGTCAATAAAGTCTCCTCTGTAAGGTTTCAAACAATACCAAACTTTTTATATGTACGTATTTGAAAGAAATGAAATAAACAAATTCATCAGGACTAAGAGTACAGTAATGCCTCTTTACTCTGTAATGGCCCTTATGACACTGTTTATGCTCAGAGCGAATCCCACTGTATTCTTGAGACAGAGATTGTTTGTGCTCTCAGTGAAGATTTATCCTACTCTGTTCATGCAGAAACAGAAAGCCGGATTGCCAAGGCAGCCATGTGATCCATGTTTGATGTACTTATCTGTAGCTAAAATAAGGATACCACTGTGGGAATCTAGATATGAAAATCAGATTTTCCTTCCGTGAATCCAGGCTAAAAGCTGAAAGGCGTCAATTTTAGAGGTGACAAAACCAAGTTACTTTTCAATCTCAGCAGGGGCTGTGCACCTGCACTCCACTTAACATAACTTGGGGGCTTCAGCCCATTACATCAGCCCCTGTTGAATCGATACATCGTGCTTCTCTGCAGGATTAGTGCCTAAGTGTAAGTCCAGGCAATTATCCTTCATCACTACGGGTCTTTAACCATGTTACTCAGGTTCAAGGCAGGAGATAAATTTATACAGTTCGACCCTGGTGACTTTTTACAGGTCACTATCCTGGATGTCCAGCTGTTTTTTATTTGAGTTTGGCTTGATGGAAATCTAGCATCAAGCATCAGTTTGACTTTTCTCAGACAAGGGCGAAGAGCTTCTGACAGCTTGATACCAATGTCATGTGTAGAACAACATGTTCATACGTGACCTCGGGAATATTATCAGACAAAATAATAGTCCACTTAGTTACCTACAAACTAAATTTCCACCCAGTTTTGGTCACGTGACAGGTTGTCATATGGAGGGTTGAGACTCTCATCTCTTGTCCAAAGATGATCTTTGGTGTCAGATGCGAACGGCTTCCTTGATCTTTCTCCAGACTCTGAGTCCTTCACAACAGATGTTGTGACTGCTCCAGCCAGCATGTCTCTGTGTGTTTGAGAGACGAAGACTGACAGAAACAGGGGTGGAAGTCGGACCACTGTGAGTTATAAATAACTCACTCAAACCGTTCCTCTGTCATTTGACCCACCCACCTGAATCTGTGGTAGTTTCTAGCAAGTCGAGCCACAACCCAGTCAAACAATTAGTTTACACTTTGTATTATTTTAAAGTAGGGCATTACAATAAATTATTTTATATTGTGGTATTATGAAATAGAGGGTTGGGGATGTATTTCCAGCAGCACAGATGCCACTAAATGATTAAAGAAATACTGCTGAAATTTTATTGGTGTTGATCCTCTCGCATGAAAGTGACACACTCTAAAGTGTATATAGGCCACAATACAGTAAATAATTAAGTATTTATAATATATAGTTTAAAAAATATTCTAGATTCATGACAAAACTCACAGAAGGGACTGAGGGAAAAAGGTGCAATTACAAATCCGTCTGCTACGTCATCACCACAGATTTATGAAAACACAGCACAGTTATGGCTCCTTATATGTCAGAGCCGTGGTCAGAGCCACAGATTCTTACTTGCACAAGCTTAGTCACATGAAGGATCAATGAGTCAGGCAGACTAAACTAACACACAACTCCTCTGTCCCTACACTCTCTCTGCTATTCGTGGATGAAGAGCGGGGATGGCAGGTTAACAAGGTGGATGGATTTTAGTCATTTTGTGCACATGCCTACTGTATCCGTACTCATCTTCTCTTCTTTCTGAATATCTCTGTAACCTTTTATCTTTGTCTTCAGTTGTTCGTCTCCATACTGAATCAAAGTCTATTTATAATCTATGAGCTGCTCCTATTAAATGAGATAAATGTTGTATTTCAGAGTTGGGTGACCATTAATGATGAGTAACTTACAAAATTGGATATCTAACCAAAAAAAGTTTGTAAAAGAACAACTATAAGGAGCAAATGCTAAAGGCAAAGACAGATAAAACATCACTTGAGATATAAAAAAAATCAACAATTATCCAAAACATGTAAAAAGTAAATACTGACATGTTTATTATCACGAAAACATTTGTTTCCCAATGCATTTAGTCACGAACCTAAACCACAGGACTTCATTTCAGCTTCCACTAGAGTGTTAAATTAGAGTCTTTTATCATGAGCTGTCTCTCCGGAGCCCATTAGACCATTTATTGTGTATAACTCAACGTCCTCACTGAGACCAAGAGCCAGAAGAAGCAAATGTGCATCTGGCAGGTTTATTTGTAAACAAAGTTATGTTTACATTCAGTGTTTCTTACCAAACTAGTGTTTCTGAGGCCAAAAAAAAATACTGAATGCATTAAGCTTGTATTGTTTACATCCATGTTTACATCTGCTAGCAGTCTTGCTTTTTTGTCCACTTTCTAGGTGCATTGGTAAATTTCTTGGCACATAATCCTCCAACTGTCGATCAGTGGAATATCATCAAACAGTTGTATATCATATTGTGTGCAAGCACAAGACAGAAAAAGTGGTGACCAGTTCATAAAAATACTGCTCTATATCACTAATAGTGGTGAAAATCTCCACAGGGCACCTTTTGATTTGAAAAAAATTAGAAGAACAAGCTGTGCATAACTTCTGTCTTTTACGTAAAACAAAACCCTGTTCTTTTTTACCCTTTAATCTTTTAATAAGAGGAACTGTCGACTAGTCATTGCACATTAATGATATTCATTTAACTATTTAAATATGTATTTTTGGGGAGCACAAAGCAAGCCGCACGTTAAATGCTAACAAAAAACACAATAATGATTTTGTAAGTGTCAGAACAGACTGAACATTTAGTTAATTTATTTCAACAAACTATAAGCTCACACAACTCTTGTTCTCAGGAAACACAGGAATAAATACCTTTGAACTTCACAAACTTCACAAACTCGCTCCTCACACCTCCTGTAGCTGCGTGAATCTGGCGTGGCACATCTCCTGAATGGCGTTTGAGGTGAGGGGAGTTCTGCAACTAACAGATAAATGAAAACTTGGTTTACGAAGACTGTTTTCATGACAGTTTAAGAGACTACTAGGGGGAAGCCCTACATAAAGGGTTAATAAAATAAAGAGTCTAAACAGTATATAGATATATCTGTATTTTATCTGTTGTTCTAATCACGTGCTGTTCTTCCTTTGTCCTCGTCCCTCCTTGCTCTGGTGGACTTTTTGCTTGTCTGCTTTGCCCTTTTTGACATTGTTACCCATACTGATTCTGAGATTCTCAAAATTATCAAAGCATGTTTAAGAAATGCAGAAATAAAAGCTTGATTTTCAACTGTTTAGTTCAGTTCTAGTTCAGTTTCATCCCTTTCAAGAACTTACTTGAAGTTCCTACTCTGTAGGAATGGACGGATCCATCACCATCAAACTATAATAAAGATTTATTTATTTGTTTTAAAAAAAACTTTCCTTGTTGACCACTAAGTGTCTCCTCTGGGTCCAGGAACCTTTGTGAATGTGTTCCCTTTGGACAAAGGCAGGACTAATAATTTTAAATTCTCTGGATCTTCAGATTCTTGAGATAGTAAATCAACCTGTAATTCAAGGTTGTTTTTAATAGCATTTAATTGCTAAGAGGAGGTTCAGGGATGTTACCCAGCGTTGCCACGCTCTCGTTGATGTTGCAGTGACAAAAGGTTGAACTCATTCTCTGCAGTAATGAGCAAAACATTTAACTCTAAACGAGGTTGTTTATGGCTTCTTTTTCCCCAAGCATGTATGTTCCCAGGCACAGACTTTTCATGTATTTAAAATGCTTGGTTTTTTTTTCATCAGGCACAATTGAGACACTGTATACAATTAACTGGAATTGGAGCAATAATTGGAGCAGTGAAATGTAGCCTTGGACTTAGTTAAAGCAGGAGGGAGTGAAGCGTGATCACTTCTCTATTTTAATTGTAGTTTTTGCCTATTATGTGAATTTTTTTCTACTCGCCTAGAGAAGTGGAAAACAGGTTGCTTTCTATGATTCTACATGCTGTTTATAAGGCTCATTATTACAAGGTTTGTCAGCTCAATATATGTGAATTATTAACATAAAAAAAAAACCTCTGCTCCACAATAACAGACCGTTAAACCAAACTCCATTCTAAAAGCAGGTCTTTTATGGTAGGAACATATTTATTTACAGTGAAAACATTTGTTACACCATCACTAAGACTCTTTTCTGATTCACTTCAATCTACAGGCACAATCAGCTCATTTGTCATTTACTCATTAACTAACCTGTGATGAAGTATTTGCCACAGATGTACACTACATGTATTGACTGGCCTGGCACTGCAGCGCTTCTTTCCACATCTGACATGGAAGTGACATATGCTGTTCATACCAGCAGAACAGACATAAACAATCCCTCATAAAGTGTTGTGTTTGAATTATTTCAAAACTTGATGGGTTTTTTTTTTAAAGTTAGGGCGACTTATTCCCTCAATTCCCCCTGGGATCTGCACCCAAGGATGGCAGCAGAGAACAAGAGTAAAATTATTTGGTATTTTATACAAGAAACAAGAAACGGCAAGCAGGTAGAAATATGTTTAATACACTGTAAAACACACATGACATTTGTCATTACAATAAATCAAATCTATACTGTGTTCCATTACAAAGACACTTATTGCACTTTGTCCAAGCCAAGCTCTTAGAGCGTTATAAAAGCATAATATCCAACTGATGACAAACTAAGGAAATCATTCATAGCAACTTTCCTGCAGCATCCGTCTGCGAACCCCATCATGCATCCATTAGTCTGTCTCTTTTTCTGTTGAGTTTCATCTTAGTCATTAGAAGTTTGCCTCAATGCTGAGTCAAAGTCCATTTATAATCTATGAGCTGCTTCTGCTAAATGAGATTAATGCTGAATATCAGAGTCTGGTGAGCATTAATGATGAATAACTTACAAAATTAGACATCTAGGAAAAAATATAACAGCATGAAGACTATTAAAGCAAAGAGAAATAAAACATCTGAATATATGTATAAAAAAAAATCAACACATGTCCAAAGAACAGTAAAATAGTGAGATTTTAATTATCATGGACACATTCTTTTCCCAATGCCTTTAGTCACGCAGCTAAACCACAGGACTTCATTTCAGCTTCCACTAGCGTGTCAGTGAGTCTTTTCCCTCCAGAGGCCGTTAGGCTGCCATCCAGATGGTGAATGAGATGAGCAGAGTCGGTAAAACTGTCAGCGGCGTCACACAGCCCAGATACAGCATGATTCCTACACCACACAGTGCCGTCAGATAGGAGCTCATCCTGCTGCAGACGATCTTCCGTACTGTTGTGCAGAACTGCAAGAAAAGAGGGTGAGAGAATTAGACTGACTTGAGGCTGAGTAAATATCAAATTACCGGAGCAGCAGAGGCCTATTATCAAGGGAACGTATTCATTACCTCCAGACTGGCAGTAATTTGGGTGTGAAGTAACACTAGATGGAGCTACTCGCCTCATGAATAAGTTAATTTTCCCTCCAGTGGACTGAAGCAACCAACTCTCTTCTGTGAGAATAATCCTCATGTGACTAAATGTCAGGCATTAAGGTAGCCCTTCATTGTGAAATAAGTAAGCACATTTAGATCAACACCACCTCGCAATGAGTGTTGCAACCAAACTTATCCAATAATCTGTTTTTCACTAAATCCAGGGGAAAATACTGATATCATTGCAAACGCCGCACGTGCAGTGACCCTTAAACCTTTGGCTTTTGCATGTGACCTTTCACGTGCAATAATCTCCAGGATGGAAAGATATAAACACTTGTGAAGAATTAAAGATGACTGTGGGAAAACAAATTGACATTTCCACATAAATTATCTTAATTGTTGCTCAAAATAACCAAGGAAAGGAGGGTGTTTTTTACAGTCATGACAAAAAATTGTTGTAATAGTTTATATACAGTATATTTAAAACCTTTTTCTGATGTATTTAGCAGCGGTTGTCAAAACAGCCAACTCTTTTTCTTCCTCAGTCCTCAGTTTGACTGATTCTAATTCATACTGATCCTTGTTCGATCATTGATTAACTCTGAAGACTTTCGTTATCTTCAAACGTAAGAATAAAAAGATCAGCAGGGTTGAAATTAAGACAAAAGCCTCTTAAATTCAGTGTCAGCCATTTGATCTTCATCTGTCATGGGTGTCCTTGACATGAAACCCCTGTCACAGACTAAATCAATCAATAAAAGGTAGTAAGCAGTTTGTTAATTTTTAACAGAGAGTGTGGCTCAGTGGGAAAACCCAGGTGAATAAAAGACCAGTTCTTTTAAGTGACAGTGTCTTTTCATTCACCCACCATCAGCGAAGGCATAAATGCAGGGGAAAAAGCATAGTCAGCTGTTAATAAGTGGATGACAAAGGAATTATTAACCTTAATATAACATTATTCTTGCCTTAGCTGCAAAATGCATAGTTATCTATTGATAAGCGCATAACAAACTATGTATGAAGCTTAATAAAGCAACAAAAAAAAAAAAACTAGGAAAGGTTTAACAGTCCAGAAATTGTTAGAAAGTTACTTATAAGTGCTAATAAATATCTTAGAATCTAACAAGAAATGTGTTTATGATGCTGTAATTAACATTTCTATTGTCTTATTAACACCTAATAATGTGAATAAACATCTTGTAAGAACATATAAGGGCCTTATTACCTATTATTGAACTCTATAAAGCACTTTGGGATGCATTTGTGCATGATAGTGCTATATAAATACATTTGCCTTGACATACCTATTAACTTCATTACAAGGACCTTGATATGAAGTGTTAGCCTTCAACAGTCAGACTAACAACCCCTCTGCTCCTGTACTCACTCCACAACAAGGCGATGGAGGCGGGTTTGCAGGTTAACAAGGAGGATGCATTTTGGCCATTTTGCAAACAAGGGGGATGGCATTCCCTCTGACCCCACCCCCCTCAGATCACCTACTGATGGGTGGTACTTTAATTGATCTTATACTTTATAATAAGTTTGTATTTTTGCCCTAAATCAATTCTCACAAGTCCAAATTCCATCTATTAAAAGAGGCACTGGTCACTGTGACTGTTCCTTCTGAGATCCGTTCCTATTGCAATTCCAGTGTGAGTGAGGGACACAATTTACAGTTTGTTCCCTACAAAAATGTATTTCAGTGTTCAGCAGGAGTTCATGTGAGGCTTCAACAGCCTGACTTCGTCAAATGAAATGACATTCTTCCGAATTTAACATATTTTCCGTACAATATTCCCTCTTCATTATTCCTCCACTGTAGCTTAGCAAGAAGAAGAGAGTTGATTGTTGAGTCTCATTCCCGAGTTGTCAAATCCTGACACTTTGTTTTGATAAAGCCTCGTGAACACAGCTAAATAATGGGAAAAAAAAGAAAATACAGGCACCACCACACACTCCTAGTGTGTCACACATGATGATTGAGAGGGATATTTCTGAGTCTATACATTACTTGTCATAAAAAATCCTGTTTAGTATGCCTTTAAATGATTAAAGGAAATGTTGACATTGTTTTGTTCACAATAACTGTGGAAAGTATCTTTTCCTAACTTGTGTAAATGATGGAGGACAGAAGCTACAGTCCTCATTCTGTGTAAAAATGAAATCCAAAGTTTAAATTGTACCTGGTACGTCTGGTAGCTGATGGCCATGCCATATCTGCAGTACATGACGTAGTGTTCGCAGTTGTACCACAGTAAGCTGTAGGTCACAGAGCCAAGGAGTTTCTCAGCCCTTCTGGCCACCTCGTCCCCGTCCAGAGCTGGCTGGCTGCACACTTTGTCCATGTGGTTGACCAGAATCTCTGAGCCGTACGCAAAATCAGTCACCGAGTCCACTCTGACGCTGGCCACCTTCGTGATAACCCCCAGCAGCAGGCGGTTGTTTGTCACCATCTTGGCGATTGCAGATTTATTCTTGGAAATCACAGGCAGGATGTCCGGGATGAGATGAGCCACACGGTTATTACCCAGGTAGATACCAAAATGTGTGAACAGTGTCCTGGGGACCTCTAGTAAATCGCCACGCTTGTAAAGGGACAGGTCATATTTGGATTCCTCCTCCTTTTTGGAAGCTACAAAGAAAAAGCTGAGGAGTTCGTAAAGAAACATGATGGCAGTGTGCAGCAAAGTGCCTGACAGCCTTTTTATTTATGTTGAAGCTGGGAGGAGTCAGTGGTTAGCAGGATTAGATATTGGTCAATGTTTCAGAATGATTTGGACATACATAAAGGAGCTTTCTGTAATCACGTTGCAGCGTGGTTGGATTTTGAAACTCGGGCTTTGTTTGTTGTGTATTAAGGTCAAGGGTCCTCATTAAGAAAGCTGACTTGGAAACAAGTTAAATCCTAATTGAAAAGGTCACTGATAATGAGCCATCACGCCCAAATAAACAGCTTTTGTGTTTCATAGACTAGATTGGGCTGCAACCCAATCTCATCGTTATTCAGCACTTTCTTGGATATTTAGACAAATATATACAAATCATATAATTACAGAAATTAAATGACATGAACTGTAACGTCAAAGTGGCTAAATCCAACAGAATATACAGTAAAATTCAAAAGTTTTAAGGTGCAGTATTATAGCCACAATGATGACACTGCGCATTTTTTTTGCAATTTATCATTATTGTATGGTTCCACACAGTTTGTATTACTGTAACAGAAACCCAAGTCTCTCAGTAAGAAAATATTTCATGAAATATCACATATAATGAGGCTAATTTGTGACTGGATATGGAAAGAAATGCAAACAAGAGACACACAAGTAAAAATAAACTGTTTATTAAACATTTGTCGTATTTACAATATTATATTAAGTACACTAATATAAAATACTCACTATATGTAGACATATATATACACATTAAGATATTGTTGTTGACAGTATATTCACATTTGCGGTGAGTCAATGTTAGCAAAAATGCATGGCTAACCGTATTTCTATATTAAAGATTTAATGTATTTCCCACACTTAAAAGAGATGACAAATGGGAAACTATGGAATCAATTTATAATAACCATCATTAATAAACTGTTTATTGATAGTTAATTTAGTTACTTAATAGCTATTCCACTGTTTAAAAAAATTAAATGATAAGTAATGTTTACTAATTATTAGTAATACTGTAATTTGTAATATGTTCGGCTCTGATGTAATGATGAAGTAATTGTTATTTTCTCGTATCAGCTATGATACAATATATAATTAATAAACATTATTTTATATTATTAAAAGTATTGATAAAATAACATAAAACATGGCATCACTAATAACTTAAGTTTGCTATCAGTTTACCAATTATTAATGATGGTTATGATAAAGTGACATCAAATCTGTTAATTAATGTATCAGCACATTAAACATTAAACAACTGTCTGCACAATACAATGAAAGTATTTTTGTAAAGCGGACTCGTAAGGCATCACATGACCAGCGTGCACCGTCCTGAGGAGGTTTTTCCAGTCAGTCCTTGTCAAGTAAATAGTTCAGTTTGTTTTTGCAGCTTCCTTGTGCTGAGCCCCTTTTAACCAGCCATCCACAGAGTAAAGGGAATGAGGATTGTGGGTAATGTAGTTGATGGTGCCATGCCATAACAGATGATGGAGACAATTCCGAGAAGGACCGTGGCAATCACGCTGCGCTGGTCCCTGATGATCGATTTCAAGCACTCACAGAACTACAAAAGAAAGAAAATAAAGTTAATTATTACACGTGTTGTGCTTGGGAAGTCTCTGTCTTTCATATCATGAGCCCAGTTTCGGTGACCAGTTTAACCTCCATTCTGAATCGGTTTGTAGGGTTCACCAGGAGGTAACCATAGCAACAGGAATCATCAGTCCATAGCAACAGTCAGTCAGATCCATTTTAAATCCTGATTAGCAGCTGGGCAAAGCATTGCTGCCCCTTGGCCCCTGAACTCCAAAGGGCCCTAAAAACCCACGGCCCTTCAATGGCAGTTGATTTCAGTAATCTGATTTGCAGATTTGTGAAGGATTGCGCACCTATGAACTGACCTGCATGATCATGGTTTCTGGTCGTGCTTTCCAGGAGCAAAGGAAATGAAGACTGCCTACTGTTTTAAAATAATACATTAACTTTAAGAAAAAAAGATGTTTAATGAGGTAAACTGACCACACGATGAGATGTGTGCAGGATGTGGGTCACTTTCCTCCTTGATTTAAAAATTTCCTGAGGGAAACCTGAGCTTAACTCGTCTGTCTTACAGAGGAGGTCCTGTGTCAAAACTTATTTTCATGAGATTTTTTTATACTATGTTCACATGGTGCATTTCTACATAAAGTTGTGTTTAATTAAAATGCCTAAAACTAACTGACACTCAAAAAATCTTGTATCTGGTTGAGTACAATATCTAATGGTAACTCGGAGGTGACATGGTACATACACAGAGCAGTGGTGGAATGTAACTAAGTGCATTTACTCCAGAACTGTACTTAAGTACAAATGTAAGATACTTGTACTTTACTTGCATGTTTTCATTTCATGCAACTTTATATTTCTATCACAAATATTGCACTCCTGTCTAGTGAAAACCAGACAGATTTGATGAAAAGAATAAAATACTTCTTGGACACCCGTATAGCTCAGTTGGTGGAGTATGTGCCCCATATACTGAGGCTGTCAGTCCTCTGCAGTGACCTCTGGTTTAACTCCTGCCTGTGGCCCCTTTGCTGCATGTCGTCCCCTCTCTCTCTACCACTTTTCCTGTCATATCTTCTGTCTTCATCATTGACAAAGGATCAACATTGCAAGGAGGGGGAGGCAACATGCTTCCGAACACATTAAAATTTTTAAAGGGGGTGTGGATTTGACCACAGCATTTTTTTTCTGTGGTAAGTGGCCACAGTCGGGGTGGGGGACATTAGACAGAGGTCTGCAGTTGTGTTAGGCCCCAAGCCCCATCTCAACAACTTATGATTAAGAGGGTTTTGTTTATTTTTTTTTTTTACTTTTCACTAATATATTATGTCTTTGTAAAAATTCAGACACTAAAATGGCATCTAAAGTCTTAAGTCTTGTCTCTGGGCCTCCCCACGATCATTCAATTATCTTACTGCACATCTGTGGAAATGAAGGAAGACAGTAACAAACTCAAATGGCTGTTTAAAAAAAGAAGCAAAGCTGCTCCAGAGGTGCTGAAAAAAGGAGGAAGGACACTAAAATACCCAACCCTAGTCACAGCCTGTTCACCCTGTTGCTGTCTGACAAGACATACAGAAGTATCTGCTGCCGAACCACCAAACTACAGAGCAGCTTCTTTCCGCAGCTGTCTATCATAAATTTAAGTTTGGGGGGGGGGCGTGGAGGTGCCCTAGCCCTTCAATTACTAAATCCACCCCTGGCCATAAAACATAAACACAACAATACACTCCAGGGTTCCAATATGGAACTCACCTTTACAATCATTATGCCAACATGATCAATAATAATTAAGACATTTAGGCTATTTATGCACTCCTTAAAAAAAAAAAAAAAGTTTTAGAGACTTCACCTTCTCAGTTTGCCGGCTGACTGCAGCTCCGTATCTGCAGTATGTGACAAAGTGTTCACAGTTATTCCACAGCAGACTGTAGGGAATTGCCCCGATGAGTTTTTCAGCTCTTTTGGCGACATCCTCATTAGGAAACGCCGAGTTCTTCATCATCTTGTCCACACGGTTCACCAGGATCATGGCTCCGTATGCAAAGTCCTCCAAGGTGTCCACGCGCACCGTGGCGCACTTACACATGCAGCCGATTATGAGTCTCTTGTTTGTGATGACAGAGCTGATGAGCTTCGTGTCGTTGGTGATCACCGGCAGGATGTCAGGGATCAGGTGAGCCACTTTATTCTCACCCAGATAGATGCCGTAGTGGGTGAAGATGGTTCTGGGGACCTCCAGCAGGTCTCCCCTCCGGAGGGGCGGCGGGGGACCGCGCTGCTGCGGGTGTCGCTCCTGGTCGTCGGTGTCCGCCCAGCTGGACTCAAACAGTTTGAATCTGGAGAAGAGAGAGAGTTTCTCCACCAGGAAGGTCAGCAGCTGCAGCATCGTGAGGGTTTACAGAGTAAATATCTGAGCGTGTCTGAGTGAAATGAGCTTTTTATCCTCACTGGCACGAGGAGGAGAGAAATCCTGACAACATGATTGGACACGAGTGACCTTGCGCACGTGCGTATTCTCCTTAATTCACAGCATCACAACTTTTTTTTTTTCCTGCTGCGGTTTTTTTCCAGTCTGGGGTGCATTCCAATCCACTAAACACCCTGAGTCGGTTCCCACGAACTGCAGCAAAGAAAACAATTAGCTGTAGCTATGGCAGAAGCTTTATTTTGAAAGAAACGTGTAAAGAATTTAGGCGAGGCACACTTATTGTACTCAAAAGTTCCCCTGTTCGCAAACTGGGGTACATGTGTCCCCAGGGGTGAGACAAAAACATGTGATTAGCCAAAAACAGACACAGACTCTGTCACATCCAGACTTTCACATCCTACTCATTAGCCTGTGTTTGGTATTTCAAAGTTTCAAGTAGATGTTATAGGCTGTATGTGTAGTTATTTGTGGAAAGAGCACACAAACATGAAAAAAAAAAATCAACACAGTTGGACTTGAATGTCTGAATGTCTGGTTAGGGTGTTTCACACAAAGTTAGAGTCTGAACAGAGATACACCATAAAATTCAAAATATAAAGTTTTTTTTTAAAGATTCCCTTTCAACATAAAATATAATGTAAAATGAATAACTAATAATAATAATAATAATAATAATAATAAGCTTTATTTACAGAGAACTTTGTTTTGAAGAATCAAAACAAAGCTTCACAAAGAGAAACTGAAATAAAATACCAAAGAAGCACGTGTGTGAAAGTGAGGGTTGTTTATAATAATTTTTAAAAGTCGGTTCCAGTTGTGTGCAGTGGTCACTGTGTATTCTGAGGGATTTACATCAGTGCAGCAGCATTGTACTGGAGGATGATGTCACAAGTAATATGCTTAGTTGTTTCCTTCTGAGTAAAGACAAATGCATCATCAAGTGTATGAAGGCCGTTAGCTCACAAAATCCCACAACAAAATCGCTATTAATCTGCATTAAACCTACAGAAGTATTTTATTAATTATCACCAAAGTCCCTCAAAGTTGCCCCCACGCCTGCAGAGCAGTGCAGCATTTTTAAGTTGGTTTTCTGGTCGGCAACTTTACTGTTTTCGTTCACTCTTGCTGCTCTCATCTGCATCATTTCCAGCCTCGACATGCAGATGTTTTCATAGAAAAAGGTCTGACACATGTATTACCCGGTCAGCACCAAATGACAGACAGACAAATTAAGGAACTATAGCTGGTGAACATAGAGTTGCATTTAGCAGCTAAAAAGTCAGATATTCCTCTCAGAGGTTGTGGTGGAGACTAAAAGGAGAGCTAAAAGAGAGTGAAAAATTAAAGTTGTTTTTCGATGTGCTAAATAGTAAAAGAAAAAAACTACAACTGTATGCTAACATGCTCACCATGACAAATATATACATTATACTGTGTTAATGTGCTTACAGGATGTTAAGATTGTTGATGTTGTGAAATATCAGTGTTCCTCAGCGACTCATACAGATGCTGATGGTACCCAGGTGAAATTGACACATCAGGCTTTTCAAGAGACTTCAATGTAAACCCATCTGCAGCTCTATAGGACACCTCGAGCTGTCAACGTCGTATAAAGAGAGAGAGAGAGAGAGAGTCGACACATGGAGGAGGTAGGATGCATCGAACAAACACAGGACTTTCACCCAGGAGGCTGGGGGTTCATGTCCCGTATGACATCAAATCATTATTAAAAGTAGTAGTGTACATAACGTTATGTGTGTCACGTGACTCAGGACAGTTGACATTACATCAGTATGTGATGAGTTGGGATGAGAATGCATTGGTTATGCTACTCCAAGTTGGCCCCAAAAATCAATTAGAGTTGCAGGAATATACCTCTCAAAATAGTTTTTTATACAGTACTTGAGGAAGGGTTGTTACTTTCCATCACAGATCTTTAAAAGCTCAAATCATAGGCTCAATAATTAAGTTCATGTACATTCATAAAAAATTGAAAAGTTACAGGTGATGCACATAAATAAATAAAAAAATAAGATAAGGATGAAAATGAAAAAGTTTTTGCTTTCTTTTGTGCAGTTCTCCAGTTTGCTGCACTGATGTTTTTGGTTTTGCATTTTCCAGCTTTTGTTTACCCTGTTGTTCACTTGAGATACATTTCTAATTAGGCCATGAAGCTGATTACCCTTCAGACGATGACTTGCAGAGGAGTTTGCAGTCGACTTTGTTGACTCGGCTAATCTGTTCTGTCCCATCATGAATGCAGGATCAGTGTTGGGGTGGGGGAAAGCAGGCTGTGCTGCTGTGCACCTTCTCAGAGGAACCATATGATGAGATGAAACATTCCTTTGACCAGATTACCGTAATCCTGTACGCTTCAATTACACGCTCATCTTTTAACCCAGAAACTACCTTGAGAAACCATTCAGCCTTTTTGATCTTGTGTCTTTGACTCATTTGTTTGAGTACATTTGCTGACCCAGTTACTCCTTGAAAATCGCTGCAAACAGGTTAAATTTTTGCCGGTATTTGACTGAGGCCACCTGCTCTTTTAGACTATGAGAAAATCAGTTCGACCCACAAAGCATACATACCCTACTTTTGAGGAAGTGTGTGATTAATGAGTATACAGCACTATACAGATCAAATTTGACCTTCTAACCTGCAGATATTGCAAATAGTTTATATTGATAAATTATGAGCAAAAAACAAACTTTCTTATAATTGTTTGTGAAGTGCATGTGACAACAATACTCAAATCTGCAGAGACATAAAAGTCAATAATAGATCAATCTTTCATGAGTTTTTACACTCACACATCTAATGCAGTTTAAGTTGCTCTATAGACCAGAAACACATATTTATTATCAATCTTAGTATAGAGTATAGAGTGTAACTTAAAAACAGATTTACAAACACACCAATTGTGGAAGAAGTATTCTGATTCTTTACTTAGGTAAACTTAGCAATGCCAAAATGTAAACATGTTCCACAACAAGTAAAAGTCCTGCATGTACAATGTTTCCATGAGGTCAAAATGG
This sequence comes from Lutjanus erythropterus, assembly GCF_056507025.1. Lineage (NCBI taxonomy): Eukaryota > Metazoa > Chordata > Actinopteri > Lutjaniformes > Lutjanidae > Lutjanus > Lutjanus erythropterus. The sequence goes on along the minus strand of NC_139319.1, from coordinate 11,863,413 downwards.
TGTTTTTATCACACATGTATTGAGCTATGAGTCACCTACACACAGGTATCTGGCCCAAAAATGACAAAATGTAATTTTGTTGATATTATAGGTATTTTTAATGTTAGTTCAGTGTTTTTCTTTTCCTACAAAATGATTTGAAACTGTCCTGCACTGGGTGTTAACTAAATTGCCACCCAATGAAATGCTTTGTCACTTATGACTCAGTGGAGCAAAGAAGGGGAATACATCCGTTCACTGGAGCAGCACTGGATTTTATAGACAAAATATTTTGTCAGGGCTTCTCTGATGGACTGGTGGCTTGAGCTTGCTTGTTGCTAATGTAGCTAACTGTAACCGATCGCTGCCGTTTGCAGGAAACAAAACTAAAAGGTTCAGCCTCAAGATCAACAGGAAACACAGTACCGAGGTCAGTTATGGAGTTTCTTTTTGGAAAGATAGCTTTACTGTTGCTAAAGTAACCGCTAACTGCTGTTAGCTTGGTTAGCCATGACTCAGGGTGCTGGTTGCCATGCCCAACAAGAAAAGTACCTCAGTACTGTAGTCTATTCCCTGTGGTCAACCTGGCCTCTGTTGGTCTCAGAGGCTAGTTTGATCCCAGTCCAGTTTGTGCTCAATTCAAAAGACCCAAACTAAGAACTAAGAAAGTAATCGCTGCAGGATGGAAATTTCTGACACTAATCAATGTGCTGTAATGTAACAGCTAAGACGCATCTGTGTGAGGAATTCTCAGGGTAACAATGACATTAGCCATTAAAGTTAAACATGCAACACTTCATATCTTTTGTTATTTGATCATTAAGTTCATATGGAACCACCTGTCATTTCTCAGGGATGACACAGAACAAGTACATACTATGTTCCATTCATCAGTCAGTGGATACGTGAAAAGTAATATAAGTGTTGATAAAATGAGAGATGTGTCCCGATTCTTTTATTACAGCACAGCAGCGGAGCACAGTCCAATAAATCTATATTGCAGTGCTAATATCAACATATCCTGGTCAACTTAGTTGCTTAGGAACACAATCATCAAAAGCTTTACACCACAGCATCATAAGAAAGTTATTTTCTTGTCAGATGATATACTTATTACATTAAAGTCATTCATAGTGTGTGGACAGAGATGGGAACAAATACACCAGAAAGTATCTTAGTACAAATTACAAATACTTGCTCATCAAATGAATTCAAATAAATTATAAAAACCCCAGTTTGGGATACATTCTCATTGCTTAACTCCCCTATACTGAAAGGATGAGCTTTGCTCATTTCTGATATCAGTGGTAGTGATCAATCGGGACGTTTTGGAAGTGGGAGGCTGCGAATTTAGGGTGCATGCTGGGTAGTTTCAGCCCAGTATAGCTTGTGTGTGCAAGCAGCTTATTTACGTTTATTGTTAGGCAACAACCTCTGGTGGCCGTAGTAATTATGACAGGAGCACAAAGTGGGTCAAACACAGGACTTTCACCCAGGAGACCAGAGTTCTTGTGAAACCAAAAGTCAATTACCTCGTTTCCACAGACAAGCTGGCTTGGCTTGACTTGTTTTGATTCAGCACATCAGCTTGGAGCAACAGGGATTTACATCTCCATTACAGCAGGGCTGCTCGCTTGAAGGTTTGTCTCTTTTACCTGAAGATGAGCTTAGCGTGAGTCAAGTGGCTGTAAGACAACGAATAAACACTTAATTTCTGATAAATTCGTCGCAATGAAAGTCCCCAGTTACCATTGCCAAAGACAAATTTCCATTTTATGTATATTTAATGGACAATAAAGTAATCTGAATCTGAATTATTTTGTTGTCAAAGCTTTTATTATGAAGCAACAAAATCAGGAAATGTTAGATTTCCTTCATGGTAGACATGTCACATGATTCACTTGCATTTACCCAAAGACTGTGATAAAGCTTTTTTTTTTTTCTGCAGTTTAAACCCTGGAATAAAATGTGTCTTATTTTATATTTCAAATACACAAATACAAGCCCAGCAAAATACAAATGACAAAATACTCAAAAGTAATTAAACATGTATTTTAACTACATTAAATTGAAATACTGCACATCTCTGTTTGTGGACAACGAAGGGTCAACCTCGCTGCGTGTTTTGCCTCAGATCCAGGTTCAGCTGAGTCGACTTACCGTCTGTGACCACAGGCTGAACCCTGAGGTGGCATTATAACAAACCTTTGCCCTCTGTCCTGGGGAGATTTACACCATGGTCAAATGGCTCAAGACTTATTGTTGTGGCCAATGGGAGACCCTAACAAGGCTCTTTAAATTTAATACCTGGTCAGACCACTTGTAAACTATGCTGACTTTGTTTTTCAGCCTAGAAACATAAGTTGATTACTGACGAATGTTCAGTGTTTCTTACGGTTTCGTGGAAACACAATGATTCAGCAACATATTAGCATAGCTTGATTTACAGGGTAGACGTTCAGGGATTTCAGACACCACTCCTAATGAAGAAAACTAAAAACTTTATATTGCTTTTCTGTCACTTTGCATCCTGTTAAAGTCCAAACAATGTGAGAATGTCAGCCTGGCATCGGTGTCTGAATACATCAGTAGGAACAGCAGTCCAGAGCACATCTTAACATCCTGGACACAGTGTTCAGAGAGAGAGTGCCCGTGTCTTCATGGCACTTAGAGCAAGAAAGAGACACTTTCCATCTGGTGTTTCGACACAAAGAGGCCAGTTCAGCAAAAGTTCAGCACTGTTTAGGTTCATGGGCCTGGCAGTTCATTCTCAGGTCAGCGAGGCTTTATATCCGTCTCAGGCCTGTTTTTTTTCCACATAATAAAACCAGGTCACACAGAGGTAGTTAAGGTAAGATTTATCATCTAATGTCAACACAGCGTCCACAGATGAGGCCTTATTCTGCTTTATTTTGTCACATATATCTGCAATGTTTGTTTTGATGTGATAAAAAAGAGGCGTGTTTGCCTGGAGCGCCCTGAGGAACATCCACTAAATAACCATTATCAAGAACTGCATGGCATACAAAACGAAATATTGGAGTGCTAAGAGCGGTGTAAAGTGGCCTTGAACAGTATGGAATTGACTGCAAACATTCCTCAATCAAAAAAAAAAGCAGAAAGAATAAGCACTAGACTCGCTGTTATCACCTTAACTGACTTTCACCCGGCAGTACAGAAGAATGCATAATATTTATAATGCTGGAATGAAAGATCCGTTAACCGAGTGACATTTTAACCTTAAAATCCACAGCAGACGCATGTTTTCATTGTGAACTTGGGCTTCTTGCCAAACAGGCCCCAGATTCATCTGTCACAAGAGGACAGATGCGGTTCCATTAACTGTACACTCCTAGAAATAAAGGTGCTAACTAGAACCATGAAGGGTTCTTTGGCTTGTCCCCATAGGACACTTTTTTGTTCCTCTTAGGACCTTTTATGAAGGTTAAACTTTCAGAGAGTTCAACCTAGCACTTACCTACCCAACATAAAGGATTATACCTAGAACCACCTGTGAAGGGTTCCACCTAGAACCTCCCCTAAGAGGTTCTACAAAGAACTGGTGTAATGCTTCACCCAGATCTTTCTGTGGGGTTTCTTTCCAGGACCTTTCCACCTTGTAAGAGTGCCAACAAGAACCCACTCAAGAGGTTCTACTGACAACATTTTTATATTCCAAGTTTTAATTTAGAACCTACCCATGGGGTTCTACTGAAAACCCTTTTATATTCCTAGGATTGTATGTAGAACACACCATGGGGGCTCTACTGAGAACCTTTTTATATTCCTAAGGTTTTATCTAGAGCAAACCCAGGGGGTTCTACCAAGAATGGGGTTTTATCTGGAACTCCCCTTGATGAACCCTTGATGAAACTTTTTGAATTACTTTTGAATTTTGAAAAGTAATGTAGAACTTTGAGAAAATGTAGTACTGACCCATCATGCGGATTAGCACAACATTCCTAATCAGATTATTCCAGGTGGATTGAGTGGGACTGAATGTTCATCTACACAAAAGGGCCTATGAAAACATGATGAAATATTGTATACATACTGTCTGGCATGATTTGATGAGTATTCAGCGGTTACACTGAGGAGGTTTCCGTTCCTCTGCTCTCGTCTAATAATCTGTCTTGTGTCAGAGCGTTCCAGCTCCAGTTCGATCAGCTGCACATGTGCGTCTTACAAATTAAGCCGGTGAAAAACGTGCTCTGTTTTCTTAGAAAAACACGCTGAAGCTGATTTTCCTGCAGGCCTGAGGAACCAAGTGATTAGTGCTGGTTTGTTTCTGAAATACAATGTAATGTAAACAACGTAAACTGTCCATGAAGAACAATTTTATACAGGTAAGATATTTCTCATGCAATATCTAAACACAACTTCACCAGTGATGTGTCTTCTTTATGTGCCACAAATGACACATCTACAGAGCTGTTCAGTAAACTATTATAAACACATTATGTCCATTATGTGTTGTTCTAAGTCAAATGTAGCTCACTGGGGACATTATTATATCTTGTCACACAGATCTCATAAAAAATGTCAAATGTTTTCTGTGTTCTGAATGCTGTAAAGTCTTCAGTTTGACGTGTGCTCACATGGTGCGTATGTTTGGTTTACTGTGGTTCCACTCCCACTAGTGGTTTAACCTCCTACTGCAGCCAAGTTTCAAATAAGAGGCCGACACCATCCACCAGTCTGCAGCATATTAAGTGAAAAATAAAGTTTATTTTGCTTTATTTTATTTCATGATGTTACTTAAATTATATCTACTTACCACAGGCAGCGTTATTGTCAGTCCATAGCTGGGTTCAAGTAGCAATAAGAACTGCTGCTATAATTATCTGCAGTTTTATATACAACACCTTGAATTATTCATTTCTACCAGGAAAAATTAAAAAGGATGACTATTTAGGAATGACAAAATAATAAGTCAGAATCATGAGAAAATAAACTGAAAATTTTAAATAAAGTTTAAACAAAAGTTAAAAGAAGCAATATGTAGCCACTGTTTGTGCAGAAATGACTACTGCAGTCAAAATAGTGAGTTGAAGCCGTAAACTATCTATACTAACTATCTATCTACACCATAAACGACTAAAAATTAAGAGACTAGCAGGCTGCAGGAGCTCCACAGGAGGGAAGGATGCATGCAGCCTCATAAATTTATCATGACGAGTCCCCCACTGTAAGCTGATCAGCTGTTTATAACTGTCACTTGTATGTCAATGTGAAGTTAAGCCTGTTATCCTGAAAACAAAAGTCCACTGATCTGAAATACACTCTCTGGACTTTGAGTTCAGTGGCTGTCTTTTTTTTTTTTTGCCCAGGTTAACAGTTATAAACATCTACTCCGTCTGCAAGACCATTGATTTCTTGAACAGTGAAAAGTCAGGATTAATTTGAACTCTGATTAATGTAAAACAGACAAACAAAACAGTTATTCTGGTATGGAATGGAGAAGAAAAGTAAGCATTTCAACTTATCAAGTTAAAAGTTACGAAATAGTGGGTTGAAATGTCTAAGTCATTTTTTGTAAATCAAGACGGTGACTCACCTCAAATATTTTTATTTTATCATTAATTGATCATCCTTTTTTTTTTTTTTTTCAGGACCGGGCTTCAGGTCCTCCAGGGTTTCAGCTGTAGTTCAGTTGACAGAGCGTACGTCCCACATACAGAGGCTGTCAGTCCTCTGCAACTTGTCTTCACTTCAGCTGTTTCTATCAAATAAAGACATGAAAAGCCCAAAAACATATACCTGAAAAAAGTCCACAAGATGAAAAAATGAATACAAGATACATTAAGCATTTCTTCATCTGATGCCCCTATGAGCAGGGCAACATCCAATGGGGGGATGGTGGACCTGGTTTGGCTCATGACAGACTCTTTAGGTTTTGTATTTTTTCTGTAAATGTGCCACCTGTGTGGACTGAGACTGGAAATCAGAGTCTATACACACCTACAGGCTACTTATATTTCAGAGCCACAGTCGGGGCGACAGATTATAACTTGCACAAACGTCTGACACAGACTTCAGTCAGGATCTGTGAGTCAGGGAGACTAAACTAACATAGTCAACTTAACAACCTGTCTGTTCCTGCACTCTCTCTGCTAGAGAACAGAGAGGGAGGAAGGCAGGTTAACAAAGGGGGATGCATTTTGGGCCTTTTGCTAAGAAGAGGGATGGCGTACCCCCTCAAATCGCTACAGGTTAGTTATGTTTGGGCACAAAAGTAAATGGGTTAAAATTAGGGAAACATGGTTTGGCTTAAAGTTAACCTCCAGACATGTTGTATAGTATGTAAAAATACTCTGATCAAGATTTTTATTCAACATCGGTTTCCCCACAAAAAAAGTAAAAATAAACACTTTCAATGAGAATTTTTGGATCTGGCCTCGCCGCCCACCACCACTACTTGTGCTGGGTTACCTTGTGAAAGAGCAGTGTGCATCAAAGTGGTTAGCATTACCATATTAACCCATACACGTTTGAGCCTTGGTGAGGCTCAGATGAGGAATGAGTTGTGCTCCAAAAGGGAAGACAGTTCAGGGGACATAAACTTAAGAAAAACACATTTGAGTGGAGAGTGTCTTTAAAATATCTACTTCATGAAGGTAAGGGAACTCTCAACACAACTTTGTTAATAGAGCCAAACATCAAGAGAGCTTTTCACAGTGCACTTCTACTAGCTCTCTTGACTACTCCTTAGTATTTTAGCACATTTCACACTGGCGGCATTTAGCCCGGGGATTAGTCAATTTTCAGGAGAAAACCCCACAAACTCGTGGCTAACCCTGCTCCAGGCCAAGGCCAGTAAGCCCCAGCCTAAAGTCTGGCTTAGGCCACTTTGGAACGTACCAATGTGAAGCTTTTCTTAGCCAGGGGCTAAGTGCAGTGTGAAAACCCCTAAGCAAGAGCAAAACCACAAGATATATCAAGCTAGCTAATAGCATTACTAGTTCATCAACAAGAAGCCCATTCTAACATCTGTCTTGCGGCCTTTTATTTCACAAAGCTCTCATCAGTGACTAAAAGCCCATCCAGCAACATTTGAGAGTTGAGGCAGAACAGTCAGGGGGCATCAGAGAAACCCAGAAAACATTTTTTCCATAAAATATAATCTTGTTTCACTGAAATTGTTGGTGTCTCAGTGCCATAAAGCACTCCAGCAAGAAAAAAGTTACAAAGTGGGAAAACAGGTGCACTGGATGCAGAATAGAAATGCTACGAGGCACCACTTATTACATTACAAGTCTGTGTAGCATCAAAATGATAAGGGAATGATCATGGTCATTATTTAAAGACATCAGCATTGACCGTTAGCATTGCCCACAAACGCCGGCTGTGGTTGCGGGCAATGCTGTTGCTCTCGCTGACTGTCGAATGGCAGATCACTTCCACGTTTTGGTCCAGTTGCTTTCACACCTGATGCCGACCGTGCCCGAGCATGCACAAATTGTGCTCCAGACTACCTTTTCAAACGGACTCGGGCACAGATCAACAAACCGTGCCCCCAGCACGGTACGCAGTGTTCACACAAACACAAACTGGACTTTGGGGTCAAGTGTGCTCGGATCTGTGGCCGGGTCGGTGGCGTGAAACCCCTCCATGTGTACTGCATCAAAATTCAACACTTTACAGTTTCAAATATGCAGTTCTTTTTTTTTTTTTTATCTCAAAATGATGATTCTTTGTCATAATTTTGATTTATCGTGTTTTTTTTTCTTTCTATGATTTAGTCTTTTTTCTTTCTCTGACTAACATGGGCCTTCATATCTTAAAGATCTCCTTGTAAGATATTTTAACTGGCACCTGCCAGACAATTCAAGACTTTTCGTGGTCTTGTTTAAAAAACAATTTGTTCATCCAGAATTTGTTGGCACATCTTTATTGGGAGCACACTGATGTTAATGTTTTACAGGGACACGTTAAAATAACAGTCTGTATTTAACAAATGACTCACGCAATCATTTGTCATTTGATTTTTATCTTTTAATGATTAAGAATTGTGAATTGAATAAGCTCTGTTTGACTGGCAGTCCAACAGAAAAAATGGCATTGTGTACTTGTTGCAGCAACACATGAAGCTGGGTCATCCTTCTGTTTAACTTGCTGTGTCATCATTTTCGACACCGGCTGATCCACAAATGTGCAGTTCAATGCAACGTCACACAGAGCTGTGTTCTGACAGCTGTCACTTACAAACACCCCAAATCTTGGAAATGATCGCTGTTGTCTGTCTGACATCTGAGTCACAGATTTTCCGAACACAGTGAGTGGGATGTTTGCATACGGAGCCCTTGTCAAACACTGAACTGAGGACCTTGTACAGATAAATATCCAACAGAGTCGAGCAGCTCTTCATTCTCCAAGAGGACAAGACCGCAACTGGTGGCCAAAGCAACATGGCTCAATCATTTCTTGCCACAGCAGCAGGGCTTCTGTTACTTTTCTCTTTCTCATCAGCAGTAAGTCACTGAATATGTTTTTTTTTTCACTGATGCAGTTTGTCTTGAGCTCAAAAATCTAAACTGTTTTTTTTCCTTTTTTATGCAGCAAATCAGGGGAGACAACCTTGCAATATGCACCCAAAATGACGGCTTTGTAAGCATCCAGTCACTAATGATACGCTTATATATATATATTTATACTGCGTAAATTGCATTATGTATGTATTTATCTATCAATGTTTTTCATTTGTCCTATCTATGTGCAGGGAAGGTACTGTCCTACTACATGTGGAGTGGCTGATTACATGCTGAGGTATATGCCAGATGTGGAGAGGGATTTGGACACAATGCAACGGGACCTTGAAACAATCACCAATTTGACTCAGGGGGCCGACGAAGCAGTTGTCTACATGAAAGACACTGCTGTTTCAGCTCAAAAGAGCGGCGCACCAGGTAGGTAACACATTCAGTCTGATGCCATCAAATCTCACCCTGAGACTCATCTTCATACAACTGCATTTGTTTCCCCTCATTAATATGACTAAATAAACTGGTCTCATACAGTTATTTACGTGTCTTAAATTCATCTGTTTATGAATCAGTTATTGAATAAATTACTTTGACTTGGCTCGACTCAAGTATAAACTGTTAATATTTTTACAGAAGTATCAAACCGTGGTGAAAGTTTTGAAACTGCATCCTACTGACACTGACCTTTTATTTCAGACGCACACTTCAAGAAGTCATCAAGTATGCTGGATGATGTTCTCCGATTTGAAAAGACCATCCTCGCACAGGAACAGCAAATATTGTAAGTTATCATTAGAAGGGCCGATATTGCCATTAATTGGAAGAAAAAAAAATCTGATTCGTTATAGAATATAGAAAATGACTGTTGTGGTCAACATAATTCACAATACCAATATTACTGTGATATTTATGGGATTTTGTTTTAAGTAAGCTGTCAAATTCATCTTTAACTTACTTTGCTGTGAATTTTGGCTCTTTTTTGGCAAATGAATTAAGGTGGACAGAGATTTTGTTATCATAACTCTACAAAATCGAACAAAAAGTGCAGTTAAACTTAATGGAGAGTGAAAGGTGCAACCAGATGAACTGATAGACGAATGAAATGGAAAGAAACACAAGGGATTTAAGAGCATACAGAGTGTAATAAGAGTAAGAGGTGCTGGACTATTTACACGATATTATCATACACGTATTATTAACATAATTTTTTTAAATACCAGGGTTATGGATATGTAAAGACAACTCAAATACAGAATATAGAATGTATACATAAATGCACATTTTTGCAGTGATCCCTCAAATATGGTTATCAAACCCTTGAAGAAGAAATGTAATTGTAGGTGGCAGAATAATTTACAGTTTAACAATGATTGTGATTAATCATAGTATAAAATAAAATGATTAGATTTACATAGATAGACAGAGAGATAGATAGATAGAGAGAGAGAGAGAGAGAGAAACAATAAAAGCAGTTTGTATTATGATGTGCAAAACAAAAACAAGCTTTCATATTGATGTATATCAGACAGCACATATATAGCTGTTGTAGGTCATTATGGTGGAAAGTAACTAAACTCAGGACTCAATCAGTGTCGCTGCGTTTACGTCTCCCAGCCGCCCACGCCTTCAGGTCAATGCACAACGTACCCTCATCGCCCACACGGTCTGGACTGGACTCAGATCAAGGGGCGTTTTGCCATCCACTCCTCTTTCACCATAGACACTGGAACTCAGACTCACGCTTAACATTTAAAAAAAAAAAAGTCAGATTTAATTATGTTTCACATCTTTTTCCAAATGTGATTCATCGTTTTTTTGTTTTGTTTTTTTCATTTTCTTATCTTCTTATCTATTTTGTAAAATATCTTAGGTCTTCATTGTTTGGTACTTCTCAACATGTAACTAACTGAGACATGAATTATTCAGGATACAGCTCAACTCATATTTGTTTCCCTCTTTCCAGTGAACTTCAGACTTTAATCACGAGCAATGAGAGGAGGATGGTAGATTTGAAACAGCTCTCCATTCAGCTGCAGCAGACATGCAGTGAGCCCTGCAAAGACACCGTTGAGATCCAGCCAACCACAGGAACAGGTAAAAAAAAAAACAAATAAAATTCAATTCATTGACCCTCAGGTCATTACCATTTCACAAGAGGTTTCTCAATCACAACTCATCTGAGCAGCTTTTGTCCTTGTTCACTGTTTAGTTAACAACTAAAATCGATATAGTGCATCAACGTAAAGCAAACAAATTCATTTTAGAGGTAATCTGACCTCTTTTCAGAGTTAGGCTCTTTTTCTAAACTTGACAAATAAAAGAAATGTGGACTGAAGAAATGTTGGATTTTTTCTGTTTCTCCTTTTTTCATCAGACTGTCAGGACATTGCAAACAAAGGTGCCACCACCAGTGGTCTTTACTATGTGAAACCAGCCAAAGCCACTGAGCAGTTCCTGGTCTACTGTGAGATTGACAGCTTTGGACGTGGCTTCACGGTCATACAGAGGGTATGCTTTACTTTTGTTGCTTCACAATTAAGGAAGAGGGCTTTTCTTGTTGCCCTGGATGATCCTTAATCATTATTTTGCTGAAGAAGAAGTAAATACTCAGAAAAACAGTTTGTAATTTGCCACTCATGAAAAAAAGCAAACACGTGAACTGCAGTGACGGGAGTCGTATGAACACTTTTGACACTGATCACTTTTTCGTGTCCACAGAGACGTGATGGCAGCGTGGACTTCAAGAAGGACTGGGTCCAGTACAAGGAGGGCTTCGGTTATCTCTCACCAGATGACACCACAGAGTTCTGGCTCGGCAACGAGAAGATCCATCAGCTGACGGTCGGTACGACCATCCCGACTGTGCTGAGGATAGAGCTTGTTGACTGGGAAGGCAACAAAAGGTACGTATGTAGACACACACTCACGTATGTGATAACAGGTTATGTAAAAGGAGAGCAAAGAGACTGACTGACAAGGCAAACATGACCCTGATCAGGCCAGTAGCTGAGGACACAGAGGTCATTTTTCCAGGTCTTTTTTATTTTTTTTTAAATATATATTAATTAATATGTATTCCACATCACCTACACACTCCAAACAAGTAACTGTGAGTCATACCACAGGAACAGAACCTACTCCAAAAGTAGCTCTTGCCAGGTCCTGCACAAGGTTCATGGCTATGAAGGAATGCATAATGCATGAGTGAAAAGTCAGTCTCTTCTGAGTCATTGTGCTGCTAAAGATTTTGGAATGAAAAGATTTTTGAATTCTTTTTCCTCTCTGTGCTGCGCCTTTATGACTCAGAATCCTTGCGGACAATAAATGTACAGGAAATGAGGTAAAGAGAGGTAGCTGTCTGTCTAGTGATGATTATTAAAATGATGAATTACAGTATTTCATTTCTTATTATAAAGGGCGTACTATGTTCACCTTCTGGATTCATGAGATCAAATCATGATGGTTTGTATCCAAACCACAGTGGTTCAAATCAAATAGTGTCCTATGAGTAACCACTGACAGATACCAGCATGGTTTAGGTGTGACAACAAAGAAAATGTAGATGCTGCAGTAGCATTTGTTATATGAGAACTGGAGAGTATTTCTTTAAAGGAAGGTTTTTCTCAGCGGCAAAGATGTTTTGCTCGTTTTGTCGGTGCCGTCTGGATGCATTTTTATGTTGTGGTTGGGTTTAGGCGTCCTAGCCGTAACAGTCGTATAGTTTTGTTACACTAATGATTTTTCCTTTGTTCTCCTATATTTGAAAAAATATAGGAGAATTGTATAATATTGTGTGTTTGCTCCTCTGCTCAGTTTAACAGTGAAAGTGATTTCAGTGCAGTAAGAAACTAGTTCATTTTAAAATTCACCCGATTTGTGACTGAGCTTGCGTCGGTCCAATTCGCATCCATGAGTTCGCCCTGACATTATTGGACTTGGAAGAAGAAAAGATGATTGTGCGGAGGTTAACAAAAACTAACACGAATCCTCTGTGGCCTCTTCTCTCCAGATACGCCGACTACAACATGTTCAGGATTGGCTCAGAGCCCGACATGTACCGTCTCACGTACGGCTACTACTTTGGCGGAGATGCTGGAGATGCTTTTGACGGCTATGACTTTGGTGACGATCCTAGCGACAAGTTCTACACGTCTCACAACGGCATGCAGTTCAGCACCTTCGACAAGGACAATGACAAGTATGACGGCAACTGTGCTCTGCAGGACGGCTCCGGATGGTGGATGAACAGATGTCATGCTGCACATTTGAACGGCAAATACTACCAGGGTAAGACAGCATGGCTAAAACCAGAGCCAAACCCTAATTTGTGTACATTTGCATGATTGGTGGTGTTTAATGCCTAATAATTATGATTTTTGTTTCACAAATTAGCAACTAGCACAAAGACAAAACTGTTATCCAAGCAGATATATTAGTAAAAATGATTTTATATGCGCTCTAAACCGTGTTCTGTGTTCTCTTCATCCAGGTGGCAGGTACACAGCAAAGGACGCGGGTGAATTCGGTTTTGACAACGGCATTATTTGGGTCACTTGGCACGACCGCTGGTACTCCCTGAAAGAAACCACCATGAAGATCATCCCACTCAGTCGCATCACAGCCGGTGGACAGCAGTCTGGCGTGAAACAGTTTGACGGACTTGGAGATTCGTAAAAAGTAGACTAATGAGCTCATGGTCTGTTTAAGCTGCAGTTAACGTGTTCAACACAACAGAAAACACTTAACAGACCCCCATGGAAGATTCTGACTTTATGATGTGTTCATGTTTTGTTGATCTGACAGAGCGGGACACTGATGTTCGCATTTTCCCTTTCTTCTTCTTCAGTGTTGTTTTGAGCACAAAATAAATCTCCTTTCTGAACCAAATATGATTTGTTATTACTTCATTGGACATTTTGTGGTTTGACTGAATGACTGCCAGCCTGGAGACACAACCAAGCCCATATATGACAAGCAGCTGTTAAACAATGTGGAGATGAGACAAAAGCACCTTGTAAAAACAAATACTCATGAAGGCTAAAATATGATGAATTGAGCCTGCAAGGTGATTAAATGTTTTGCAATGACCAGAAATACACCCAACATGTAATACAATGCAACAGCCTTGAAATAAATGCCATCGTTAATGTAAATATTTTGTCTCCTTCATTTGCTTTTGCCGTCTAATATGATCAACACGACTATGAAACAGTGTCAGTAACCATTAAATGGAGCATTTGTTTGTTCCACAACATGTGATTTAGATTGGATTACAATCTGTAGAGGTTTCTAGTTTTCTGATCACATTCAAGACTCCAGGCCATATTCTTATAGATAATGCAATACATGGGCACACAAGAATGGAAAATGGCAGCCATTTTTGATTAACGAATGCAGCCAATCACTATGAAATCATGTACTCTGTTGGTGTCACTTCAAGGGTAGCACACAGGTATTTACAGGTATATACTACACATGCGCTGCTTAATGCTTGACTTGATTTGACTCGGTGCGTCATCCCAGCACACTGGAGTTTGCATCCGCTTGAAGTTGTGTAGTTAGTGTAGTTAACTAATGAACACTTATCTGTTATCAAGCGACTGATATTATTTATTATTTTGTTATCTAAAAGCTTTTGTAATGAAGCTACAAGCCACATGAAATTATGGATTTCAATCAGCAGTAATTTATCACAACTCCTGTAAGTGAAAGCAGTCCTGAAACAGTAAAATAAAGCTGATACCTGAAAGCACTAGAAAACTAGACTATATATATATATATATATAGTTGAGCTGAGTTGAGCTGGCTGAGTTTTTATCAGAATGTGACACTTGCCATGTTTATTTTGATCCACATTTAGACAGTTTATGTACTTTATATTGTGTACTAGTAGTACTTGTCCTCATGCATCATCACACTCACCTTGATAACCAGTCCAAACTTCATCTGGCTCACTGCAGTTAGATGGCAAATGCCAAATGTCCTTATGTCACCTAATAGTGGGGATAATTGTACTGAAGGTTGATATCCAGGCCCACTCATTGCCTAAAGACAAACACAACAGCCAAATAGTCAAAAAGCCCATAGTCGTTTCTCACAATAAGTACAGCAAAACTTGCAAAGAGTCATAAACGGGACTGCTTATTAATTGGTTGCAACATAGCGACCCACAAACTTTGCACCAACTGGGTGCTTTTTGTTTGGCAGTGAAGAATTGGATAACCATTAATTAATGTACTCTGACAGGCAAACATTCCCTGACACATGAGGCAGGAAAAGTAAACTTTCGTCTGTTTTCACTGCAGATTATTTCAATTAAATTGTTTCAATATATTGACAGTAATATTGGTTTATTGCCAAGACACTTGTTGATTCTTTAAAATGTCCCCAATGAGTTGCAAAATACCATTGCCTTAGAAGAACTCTTGTCTTTTATTGCCTTTTAAATGTCTTTTACAGTGTAACTGGATTTTGCTGGTATATCCTGTGTGCTTATTTTCTTTTTCTATTTCCCCTGTGTTTTATTTACAGGATGCGGGCCTGCATGTACTGCTGTCTTGAAAATCTTCTTTCTCAAATAGACCTTCCTGGCCAAAGAAATGATGAATAAGATTAAATAAAATATAATAAAATTAAATTAAATTAAATTAAATTAAATTAAATTAAATTAAACTGTGATGAAAATCGTGATATTTCTGGGAAAACATTATCTTGTGCAGAAGTAGAGAAAAGAGTTTGGGTAGGTTTTTGCTGTTGTTTGTTTGTTTCGTTTGTTTTGTTGTTTTGATATATCAGTGTTGTGATCTAAACATATCACAAGAGAAGATTTTATCCATATTGTTTTGCTTTTTTCTTTCTTTGTTTTGTTGTTGCTGTTTCGTTTAGCGTTTTTGCGGGATTACTTTGACCTCCTAACCGCTTGGTGGCGCTCACAAACTACCAGCTGCTGTTGTCGGTACTGTTTACTTCCGGGTTGTGAGGTCGTCGGATTGTGGTGGTGGTCATGTTTTTAGGATTGTGATATATTTTTCAGTGCGACCAAGCTGTAATCAGTGTACAAAACTCTTTTCTTCTCCTGTTGTGTTTTATCCACACAAACATCACCAGGATGACTGAGGTAAGACGAGCTTTGGACTCTTCGTCGCTTTTTCTTTTCTCCCGCTCCGGTGCTGCCGAACGTACACCACGTCGGGCCCCGGCTAATTCCCGGATCACGTTACTTTTACGATACGATTTTTTGTCTGTATAGCCTATATTTAAGAGTAGAATCATTTATCAATATTACCGTCGTTGTTAGTTGTTAAATACACTATATTTAATACAGCTGTTTTCCTCTACAGGACGTTCAGAAGCACTCAGTCCACACTCTGGTCTTCAGATCTCTGAAAAGGACGCATGATATGTTTGTGTCTGACCATGCGAAATCCATCGCACTGGATGACGACAGGTAATTCCGGCTAATTAAGTACATTAATACTATGGTATGTGACCGTTATTTCTATTGATTTAAGTGCATTAAGGACGTATTAGTTTTAAACTGCGGTTAAACCTAGTCTTTGTCTCTAATGTTAGTCTAGTCCAGATTTGACTTGGCAACAGTTTGCTGCAGATTGAACTGTTGTGGTCAGGTTTGACACTTGGCAAATTTATGTTTAGTAGCTGTTTGAGTTTGTTAAGTTTTATTATAAGGAAGAACGAACATAAATATTTCCTTTAACTTAACTACTAAACTTTGGAAGCTCCCCACAGTCTCTGTGAAGTTTAATGTTTATTTACTTGTAATATAAGAACCAGTATGTGAGTTCATAAGTGTTTTTGCAGGGTAACTATCAGGTTAGAATCACTGAACTGGTTTCTTTTTCTTAAATTCCATCGTTACAGGATTAATAAAGGTATTTCTCAGATATTAATACATCATTATATGCTAAATATATAATGAAAAATGTAGGGCCAATATAATGAAATATATTGTGAGACTGCTATATGAAGCATGTTGATGCATCTGGTATTTAATTCTCTTGATTCAACAAAAACTGACCTTATTTTATTTAAACCAAGTTTTTACATCATACTAAAGCATTACAGTAAGTCAATGAAGAACAACTGAGAAAGAAAATAAAAGAAGACAGATCACACTTGAACAAATAAAAAGGGATGCAAAGTGTAAATAACCAAAAATGCCACAGAAGTACAAGGATGTGATTGTAGTAGAAGGAATATTCTCAATCCTTTATGTTGCTTTCTTTATATATATTATGAAATTATACCAAACTTATTAAAATTTCCCTCTGTAATAACTTGTCCCTGCAATTAACAAATCAAAAGAGGCCAAGTCTGTTATTAACTTCAGCTATTCATCAAAAACAGGGTTTATCTGACCCTTCCAATGTAAAAGAACAGTCCTTGGAGCACCAATAAAGTCTCCCAAAGCAATTCCAAATCAATCAATTGATTTCTGATATGTCAGTACTGTGATACAGACTTGCCACAAGAGAAGATTTTACCTGTATTACCCACTCCTCCTATGTTCAGAATAGTGAGGCTGTGATGCAATATTTTAGCAGAGTGAGCACATACAAAAGTTTCAAAGGAGAAAATGAAGCATCACTGTGTTCTGTGTTTGAAGCTTCAAGCTAAAGATGGATGTGAAGCTGAAAGCAGAGTATGGTGCTGTTTTACACATGCCTGTCCTGAAGGAAGGGAAAGACAGAGTCTCACAGCTTCCTGGCAGCATGCAGGGCCAACAGAGCTACGCACAACCAGGTGAGGATGGAACAAACATGGCATGTTACCCCCAGTATAATGACTTGACTTGAATATTTCTGTTTTATGTTATTTAATACTTCTACTCACTACATATCAGAAGCAAGTATTGTACCTCTTACTCCACGTTTGCAGTCAATTAATAGAAAACATAGAGGAGAACATTCATGCAGAAAATTGAAGATACTTTTTTGTTTTTTTTCTTGTACATTGGTGCTATAAAATTTGCTGATTTATGTTGGGTTTTTCCAATGTCTTTCAGGGGATGACCCAGAATACCTGATCGCCGGGACACATGCTTATCCCTCCGGACCTGGTAAATACTATTCTATTGTTTTAACAAAGCTGCATGCTTGTAGCAGCGTTATTCTAGCGTTCATACCAGTGTTTTTCCTTCAATAGGAGTAGCTTTGACTGCTGACACGAAGATGCACAGGAATCCAAGTGAAGGAGGAGTCCACTCCATGGCGCTGGCTTTGCCACCCTCACAAGCCAGGTAAGCCTTTTTCCTCCACGGTGTGTAAGATGAGTAATTTATTGGTAGTAATTTAACATAAACCCACAAGATGATGTAAAAATATTTATGTTGCTGAATTTTAGGCAGGAGGCAAGCCGCACAGCAGCCAGTGTCAGTGACATCCATCGACACGCAGGAGGAGCAGAGAGATCTCACCCTCATTCGAGTGCTCTGGTAGGTTGTTGTGTATTTACACATTCACTTGATGTAATATCTTAATTAGTGCACAGCTGATAACGAATGTATTTATTTTAGTCGCTCATGGAGGGAGGAGGCACCAGAAATTCTTCGCTCATGAGGAAAGCACCAACCATGCCTAAACCCCAGTGGCATCCACCCTGGAAACTGTTTCGGGTAACTACACACTTTTCCAATTCATTCTGTATTTTTCTTTGATTGTAGATATACTTAATATGGATGTGTGTGATTAGTCGTCTAGTTGCATGTAGGCCCTGATGCCCGGTTGAAAGCCAGAAAGGTGGAACATTTGACAAAGATCACATCTCAACCACTGTGCTTTGTCAGCGTCTTGATCCAGAAAGTGAAAATAATGCATATATAATAATGTCAGACTAAACTGGCGCTTGACCAGAGCAGCGTGTAAACATGTTCAGCACAGGCATGTGGAGGCTAACTTGCAGGGAGACCAGCCTGCTGGTGCCAGCACTTCTAATGTTAGCCACACAAGAAATCAATGTAACATCGTTTACCACCCAATTCATGGACATTGTGATCCTGCTCAGTCTGAAGAGATACAGCTGTTTTATTAGAGTGTTTTCTTAATTTTAGACTAGTCAAAATATAAATTTCAGTTTAATTGACGGGGAAATTAGTTGTTAGGAATATCCCTGGTAACTGACACGCTGATGCCAAACAGAGGCCTGTGTTGATTTTTAACACTAGTGTGTTTTGTCTGACAGGTCATCAGTGGTCACCTTGGCTGGGTGAGGTCCATCGCTGTGGAGCCTGGGAATCAGTGGTTTGTCACAGGATCTGCTGATAGAACCATAAAGGTGAGTAAAGCTGAAAATTATCTAGATCTTTGGTATAAACAACATTTTATCCTTTGATTGTCCTGATATATAAGGACAATAAAATAAACTATGATCTTGAAAGCTGATTTTTGACTTAAGGAACAGCAGTTTGACTTTGTCTTAATTCAAGGTCTACTTTCTATCTCCAGAGCTTTCAACTGCATCTTTAGTCTTCATCAGCAAATTGAAGTTGACTGAAAGAAAATGACATGCGGTGTTAGAGCATTTAATCTCTGTTGGATTCTAAGTAACCTTAGCATTATTAAACACTGATATTTTCATTTGGACCTGCTAGCGATACAAAAGGCACTTTTGTCAAAATCTACGGGGGCAGATTTAATGATAATGTCCCTCCCGCCACCTTAGGATGCCCCTCTGGAGACACTCTTTGTGGAAATCTTCTAAAATGCTCAAAATATGATCAAATGGCTGTTCGTGTCTTGACAGATCTGGGACCTGGCCAGTGGGAAACTGAAACTCTCCCTGACTGGACACATCAGTACAGTGCGTGGTGTGGCGGTCAGCAGCCGCAGCCCCTACCTGTTCTCCTGTGGAGAAGACAAGCAGGTCAAGTGTTGGGATCTGGAGTACAACAAGGTCATCAGGCACTACCACGGTCACCTCAGCGCTGTGTACGATTTAGACCTACATCCAACCATTGACGTGCTGGTGACGTGCAGCAGAGACGCCACAGCAAGGGTACGCTCGTACTTTGCATGGTCGCTTGTGAATTTATGAACAGCAACGTTGAAATGATGCGATTTAACTTCACGTGCTCAGTTTACGTTTGAAGAAAAGCCTCTCACTGCGTGTAAACAAAAGCCACATGGACTTGAAAATGACCTGTTGGCTTGACAGAGTTTTAGAAACTTCAGTTCCTCTCTTGTGTTTTGTTTTCCAAGCATGAGTAACTTCTGGCTATCACCTGTCTGCATCTGTCATCTTATACATAAACAGCTCTGTTTGAACAATAGAACAATAGTGACATAATGAACCACATACACATTCTGCCCTGAATTAGGCTTCATTTTCACTCACTGTAGTTTTCTGTTGTTGTGTATGATGTGTAGGTAATTGGGCCTCTGCAAGTTTAACTAATCAATGATTTGATGTCTTCTCTGTCCATCCAGGTGTGGGACATCAGGACAAAAGCTAACGTCCACACACTAACAGGCCACACCAACACTGTGGCCACGGTGAGATGTCAGGCTGCAGAACCACAAATCATCACCGGTAATTTATTATTTTTTCAAATGAAGAATAAACAAATTATTGTCTGTCATCATTAAGTTGTAGCTGATTGGTTGGCCTTTAACTGATAATCTCAGCTGACATTTGATTTAACTTCTTGCAGGCAGCCACGATTCAACCATCAGGCTGTGGGATTTGATTGCTGGGAAAACCAGAGCGACTCTCACAAACCACAAGAAGTCTGTTCGAACTATTGTGCTGCACCCCAGACAGTAAGTTACCTCAACGACGTGTTTCGATCTGCATATATTTGAAAAAAGGCACGGTTTCACAGACTCCCACTCAAGAGTGGGAGAGTTGGGCTGCTCTGATTAGAGGGCATTAACTTTTTTAAACCTTTTTTAAATGTAGAGCAGTCCCAAATGGTCGACTCTATCTCAGCATTGTCATCAGGTTTAGGATGATTTCAAACAGTAGGTGACGTTTTGAGCCATTTATGACCCAAGAAATCATGACTTTTGTATAGTTGTTAAGAAATTTCGCTATAAACATCAAAATTGATCTGTTTCATCAGAGTACAATAATATAATTTGTTTACAGCTCAAAAAACATGTTTCAGTGTGCAGTACCTCTATAAATTGAATACCTGTGGGGTTTAGATTAAAAGGAAAATTAACTGAGAAGTTAACAAATGAATCAATAATAAAAAAAACTAGCCCTTGTGGGAATGTAATACACCAGTTGAGCTTGTATTTTGCTTAACATGTTGTGATCTCATTTCCTGTGTTCTGCAGATACACATTTGCCTCCGGTTCTGCTGATAACATCAAGCAGTGGATGTTCCCAGATGGCAACTTCATCCAGAACCTGTCGGGTCACAACGCCATCATCAACACTCTCGCTGTTAACTCTGATGGCGTCTTGGTGTCTGGAGGTAATCATAACTAGCTAGTTAGGTTTTTGTGTCTACGGAAAAAAAAGTTTAACTTTGAATTCTTGATACTAGATAAACATTTCTGTCTGGATTAATGTTGACTTTAAGCTCAGAAATCTGATTCATAATATACATTTTTGTTCCCTCTGTAGCTGATAATGGTACCATCCACATGTGGGACTGGAGGACAGGCTACAACTTCCAGAGGATTCATGCAGCCGTGCAGCCTGGATCTCTGGACAGCGAGTCGGGCATCTTTGCCTGCATGTTCGACCACTCAGAAAGCAGACTGATCACCGCCGAGGCCGACAAGACCATTAAAGTGTATAAAGAGGACGACACCGCTGTAAGTTACACTGTTACATTTAAAGGACGTTTAGATTTTAGTGTTTTAACGTTCCCAACAGATAAATAGCTCTGTTTTCTTTCTTGCAGACAGAAGAAAGCCATCCAATCAACTGGAAACCAGAAATCCTCAAGAGAAAAAGATTCTAATGTTTTTTTATTTTTTCCTCCTGTCACAGTAACAATTTTATTTCTACCAAATGTAGATACAGAAAGTTTTTGCTTCCTACTACTTTTCCCATCAGGCAACTCCTTCATAACTCCAGCGACCACATCCTGAAGTGAAGTTCAGTCGTCCCGTTTTATTCTAAGAACCATTTGCAGTCTTCGTTGTACGATGTTAGTCCGATAAAATGGCCATTTTGGACTGCCAGGAAGCTCCCTGAGCGTTTGTTCTTGATGATGACGGCTCTCTGGTGGCTCTGGTCAGTCTGATCCACCAACAGCAGCCACTCTTCAGACTCAGACGGACTGGCCTCAGAGTGGACCTGGTTCCAGTGGGGGTCAAACCCTGCAGAGGGACACAGCATGATGAAAAATTGTTAGAAAAAATACGTTTTTTTTTTTTTTATTTTATTAACAGAATTGCCGGTTGTACAGACATGGAAACAAACATTGCCCTTTTTTCTGGCTTGCAATGTGAAGTTTTTTTTGCTCCATTTAATAAAGACCACATTTTTCACATACTTCCTGTTTGTTTTGTTCAGGAGAGATCAGTGTTTGTACTCACCGAGGTATCTGTTGGTGACAGCGTTCCTGTAGTATTTGCAGCCGTCACCCTTAATCTCCTCCCAGTAACAATGATCTCCAAGCGTCTCATTGAGCTCCACCGTGTTTCTGTCGTCACCGGTCAGGCAGGTTGACTGCTCACCTGTGAAATCGTGTCACGAAACATCAAAGGCACCAATTTTTAACAGAAGTCTGCATTGTTTCAGTGTACATGAAGTTAAAAATTACAGCAACATTTTCACAATGTCCCAGTTAACTATGATTCACTGACATCAGTGTGAACAGTTGTCATTGGATCTAGTTTCTATTTGGGCTGGAAATCACGATTGCTGTCAGTATTGATTAATTGTTTAGTTCAGTGTTTCAAAAACTTTTTTCCTTTTTGTCGACCCACTTTTTTAAAAATTACAAACCGTTGCGACCCAAGTAACACTAAGCCTTATCAATACATTCTAGGAAGAATTCATTCATGCGTAAATGAACATTTCTGCATCACCCCAAATTATCTTGATGCTCATTTAGGCTGAGTTAACAGGTCATCCCGTTAATTTTATTTCCTCTTATTAGGAAAACAACATTGTATTTTAGCCTAGATCATACATGAACAAAATAAGTGCATTTAGATGGAATTAACAGAATCTTGATTTTTCTTCTCATCACTAAAACAAAATACACCTTTTAAATCCTTCAGAAAAGGTGTACTACAGAACTAAATCTTAAATATGTAGAATTTCTGCCTTAGTTTTTTATTTATTTAGGGACAAAATAAAACCTCCTGCGACCCACCTGTGGGTTCTGAACCCAGTCTTCAGCACTGACTGGTTTGGTCGGTAACACTTTACAATATGGGACACAAAAATGTGATAGTTACTAAGGAACACGTGATGATGAGAGAACAGACTGGAAGATGCAAATTAATGAATAATTAGGCAGTGATATTTTCTTCATCAGTCATTCCAGTTTAACTGAAATAAGTCAAAGAGTCAAATAATACTTGATACTAAGTAGTTACTATGTAGCCTCTCATTACTTAATTATAACAGACTACATAGTAAGTACTCAGTATCATGTATCATTGCTCAAAATGACAAAATAACTAATCAATGATTAATGTGTCAGCAGCTGGTTCATATTCAATCAGGAACAACTTATGAAGAAAGTAGCATGTCAGTTCATAGATATTTATGAACTAATTACCTCATGATTCATTAACATAGCATCTCCCAGTCTCCTGTATCGTGTATTTATCTACTATATAGTCCTCAAATGACAGTTACTCAAGAATTACTCATCAAAGATTTGTTAATTAGCAAGTCTTCCCTGATTCATGTCTCACTCGTTCCTGAATGTCACATTTTTGTGTACCGTATTGTAAATTGTTGGCATTTAGTCAAAAAACAAAACAAAACTGAGAAGTACGAATTAGAAATTCTCAGATCCCTGATAACATCTTCAAATTCTTTTGTCCAGCCAACAGTCTGAAACCCAAACACTCTTCATTTACTATCATAAAAAAAGAGCAGTGTATTCTTATATTTAAGAAGCTGGAACCAGAGAATGTTTTAGATAATTCCATGAGAAACGGCTGAAACAATTAATCGATTATCAAAAGAGCTGGAAAGTCATTTCTTTTGATCATGTAATCGATAAATCGACTATCTACTTACAGAAGAACTGATCTGACAGTTTGGATGGATTTACACAATATTTTGTACAGACATTCATGGAGGAACACAGTTTTTGTTTGGTGTTTTATGTCCATGTCTACCTGAGTCATGGATGTAGAGCATTGAGAGAGCGTGGCGAAACCCTCGGCCTGGTTTCTTCTTTTTAAAGCTGGGCTTCGATGGTTCTGGCTGATCCACCTCCTCGCTTGGAGGTTCTTCGACCGCCAGGAGGTGACTGGCGTTAAACATGATCTCGTCCTCCAGAGACCTGAGACACATCTCAAAGTGCTCCTCGTCCTTTTCTGCATTTCTGAAAAACCATTAACAGCAGATGTAAAACCTGTTTGATCAGTGTAATATCACCCATAATGCAAAGTATTCTCTCTCTATATGTACCGGTGTGTCACCTGTCCTTTGTGAAAGGCCTCCTCACCTGAAGTCGACCCACAGCAGGCCTGCAGTGATCAGCCCCAGCCACTCACTGGCCTCCCAGTTGTTGGTCAGCATGACGGGCACGATGATGACCTCCCTGATGTCTGCGTAGTTGAGCTCTTTCTTACAGCTGCGGGACGCCTGGTAAGCTGGAGTCATGAAGGGACAAATGACCACAGCCTCCTCCACACCTGCAGCCATCCTGAAAACACACCATCAGCACACACAGCTGTTGCTTAAAGAGACTGAATCGATTCTAATTTGACTGCAACATGTAGAAAGATGTGTCATACACGAATTTATCCCATTAAACTCTTTCCTCTGTACTCACGAATCAATTACGTTCCCCGTCACTCCTCCTTCGATATCCATCCACACAGGCAGACCATCATCTTTGAGGCGGTCGTGTATCTTTTTAACAAGAGCCTGGTCATCCCACTGGTAGGAGAGCATAATATGAGCTGGCATTCTCCCTCTTTTTCCTGCGCAAAGCCTCTGTGGTGCAGTTTTTACAGTTTGTGGAGTCGCTGAACGAAGTGGCCCGCACAAAGGGAGACCCAGTGGTTATGCTGTTTGTTTACTCAGGTACACAGCTCAGGTTACATCTGTTGCTTGGTTACAGGGCTTGCAAGCACCGATGGGAGGATGCATGATGGGTACTAAATCCTGCAGGACCAGTGAGGGCTGAACTATGATAATCAACGCGTTTACAGAGACACGGAAGGCCTCATATATTTTGTGCAGTGGAAAATGTAGTGGGGAGATGTTTTATTCGTATGGATTACAGGTGTTGTTTTTGTGGACTGATCAAGGGAAGCATCTCAGTTATTTTGTCATCTAAAGAAGCCCTGAGAGGCAAGTGAGAAAAAATCATTCTGGTGATCCTTTTGCCAAAATTTTCATCTAAATTGTTTTGTCCTGTGTTTATGACTTTGCAAGAGATTTGTCTGATTATATTTAAATACTTTTATTTAAGTAAGTTTGCTGTTGAATGCAGGACATTTTCTTGTAGTTGAGTATTTTCACAATGTGGTATTAGTACTTTTACTTAAAGGGACAGTTCCCCCCAAAATCAAAAATACACACTTTTCCTCTGGTTGTGTTTATCCATTTAGATTATTATAATGTGAGTTGCTGAGTTTTGGAGATATCAGTCGTAGAGATGCTGAGATCTGTCTTTCTCATAAATACATTTGAACTAAACGGCACTTGGCTTGTGCTGCTCAAAGCGCCAAAAATACATTTAAAAAACTCCTCTCCCTTTACAGGAATCATGACTCTGCTACTCAAGATAATCCACAGACCTTGCTGTGCGTGGATAAGCCCAAGAAACTCACACCACGACAATCTACAAGGAAAAATGGTGCACAGGCCAGAGGAAATGTAAATGTATGTATTTTTTTCTTTTGGGGTGAACTGTCCCTTTAAGAGTCTGAATGTTTCCTCCACAAGATTTGAGTCTATATCGACAAGATGAACTTGATCAAACTCGAATCGGGTTTGTTTATCTGTGTTACAATAAAAAGCTGCACTGTGCAGTGCCTGCAGGTCTCGTCTTTCACCAGCAGAGGGAGCCACTCCGATACTGTATGGACGTTTGCCAAAAGTGATCCTCATTAAACCGCTTATTCATTGTCAGTGTTGATGAGTAGTGAACTGCATGTGATTTAACTAGCAGCCTAATTTAACTGCATTTAGCAGTAGCTTGCTTGTAGTCCAGCATGTGGGGTATTTTATTTTTTGGTTTATATGTGATCAATTGGGCCATTCTTTGCAGTAAACTCAACTGAGTGTCATTTTTTGCTGGTATGACTTTTTTGTATTATATTTTATTAGAATTTTGTATCACATGTTCTTTGTCAATTTGATCATCTTTTACACGTTTTACTCATTTATTTTCTGAGTATTTTTAGTTAACCAAATTAGATTTCACCTTAGGTCAGCTTTGCTATAGTTAAGCTTTTTAAAGTAATTGGCAGCTTTAAAAGTAGCCAATTCTTTCTCCACAGTTTATTTGATTTAATCTGACCACCTCATCATCTGTGCAAAAATACAATTTTAAAAAATCATAATCTGTGCAAACATATTAAAATAAAGAACTTCCTCATCTGTGTAAAAACTAAAAGAAAAGTAAAATGAAATAAAATAAAAATATATGGAAAAACTTCACCATTTATGCAAAAAGTAATAAGAAAAATAAACAATTCTTTAAAAAAAAACTTCAACATCTGTGCAAAAATAAATAACTCCATATCTGCAAAAAGTAATACAGTAAAAATAGATAAAATAAAAAACGTAACCATCGGTGCAAAAGATAACAAATAAAATAATTATGAATATAATGAAAAACGTAATCTGTGATGAATCACAGCTTGCACTGGCTGAACTTTCCACAGTTTTATCTGTATTTCCTCCACTTTCCTGCACACTTTATGATCTTCAGGAGGTCAAATACACTCTGCCACCTGTCAGCACGGGGCACTGTGGGTAATCTCCCGGCCTAATTAAATCTTAAGCAATCAGGGCCACAGATGGAGCCGATCAGTGGGACGTGCCGCCTGCCAGGAGGTGTGTTCAGAGCGCACAGTGGGTGCTCTGTGGCCACTCAGTGCTGGGATGTGTGAAGAGGAGGCACAGAGGGATTTACGCTACTAGCTGATATGCATGGACTTCTAGTCTCCAAAGTGACACAAGGTGCGGAATTATTGTGATGGAGGATGATTGTTGGCTGTTTTTCTGCGCGTAAAAATGGCGCGTTTACCTGTTTCCGTCTGGAAAAGGGTGCTCTAAAATGTGACTTTAAAGCGGAAATATGTAGCCTAACTTCGACTCACAATCCAAGCAGTGGGAGCCATGCGTAAAGGAGGAATGGGTCGCAAAAATGTCGAAACTTCGCTGCTCCGGCCGCTCGTCCTGTCGCTGCTTTGCGCGCAGTCGCTCGGGCAGGTGTTCAACCTGACGCTGTCTGTGAAAGAGGGTCTGCCGGCCAGAACCATCGTCGGGGATCTGGGAGCGGGGTTGAGCAGACCGAGTACCGGATTCTTCATCTCAGAGAGCAGGGACTCGTACGTGTTCAGAGACTTGGAGATAGACGCGGACACGGGGATCATCTCCACGGCTGTGGTGCTGGACAGAGAGAGCAGGGACAAGTATGAGTTCGTGGCCGCCACTCTCACAGGTGAGATGATAAAAGTGAGAATAGAGGTGAAGGATGTGAACGACCACTCGCCTGTGTTTCCCTCAGAGGAGGTCAACCTGGAGATATCAGAGCTGAGCCCCACAGGGAGTCGATTCCAGCTTGAAGGAGCTAAAGATAAGGATGAGGGGGAGTTTGGTACCCGAGGATACAGGATCACAGAGAGTGAGATGTTGAACTTGTTCCATTTGGAGTATCGCAGCGGATCTGACAGCCTGGATCTCATCCTTGCGAGCAAACTAGACCGAGAAACCCAGGACTTCTACACCCTCACCATTGAGGCCTTCGACGGGGGCATCCCAGCCAGGACGGGGACGCTTCAGGTGAATGTCCGTGTCCTGGATGAGAACGACAACCCTCCTGTCTTCAACCAGACTGAGTATCATACTTCGCTGCCTGAGGATGCTCCGGTGATGTCTGCTGTGTGTCAGGTGCACGCCAGTGACTTCGACCTGGGTGACAACGGCAGAATCACCTACGAGATCAACAGGCGGCAGAGCGACCCAACTGAGGTCTTCTCCATCAATGAAACTAGTGGAGTGGTCTACCTCAACAAGCCGCTGGATTATGAGACTCAACCTTTTCACGAGTTGATCATCAGCGCCAGAGATAACGGAGCTCAGCCGGAGTACAGCAGCACTTTTGTTGGCGTGAAGGTGCTCAACATCAATGATAACAGTCCCACCATCAGTGTGCTGTTCCTCAGCGAGACCGGAGACGCGGTGGTGTCAGAATCAGCAGCAGTTGGGGACTATGTTGCAAGGATTTCTGTGTCAGATCCTGATTTTGAGGAGGAGAGGGTCACCGTCATACTTGAGGGTGGTGATGGGAAGTTCACCCTAAAGCAGACGGATGATTTTTTGTATGCTTTGTGTGTCAACGCAGAGCTAGACAGGGAGGAGAAGGACCTGTACGAGCTGAAGGTGCAAGCGTCAGATGTTGGGACGCCACCCCTGAGCAGCGAGGTGGTCTTCCTCCTGAGGGTGACCGACACCAACGACTGCCACCCAGTTTTTGAGAGGGAAGTATACATCATCAGCATCAGTGAGGATGCTCCTCAGGGGAGCTCCCTCATCCAGTTGCAGGCCCGAGACGCAGACGAGGGCGTCAACTCAGACATCAGGTACTCCATCCTCAGGTCCAACCAGGACAGCCTGATCAGTATCGACCCAGAGTCTGGCCTGGTCACCACGGCTGTGGCTCTGGACAGAGAAACGCAGATGGAGGTTTGGTTCCTGGTGGTGGCAGCTGACGAAGGCGAGCCGGCTCTGTCGTCCACGGCCACAGTCACTGTGCTGGTGGAGGACGTCAATGACAACGAGCCAGTGTTCCAACAGCAGCTGTACAACGTGTCCATACCAGAGCACAGTGACATCGGGAGCTGCTTTTTACAAGTATGTTGGAGAATATTTAGATTAGAGGGACAGATCACCCCAAAATCACAACACACAAACACATTTTTCCTCCTACCTGTAGTGCTATTTATTCATCTAGATTGTTTCAGTGTAAACTGCAGAGATTTGGAGATATCGGCTGTAGAGGTGTCTGCCCTCTCTCCAATAAACTGGAACTAGATGACACTAGGTGACCCGGTTACTCAACATAATCCACAGGCCTTGCTGTGAGCGGTTTCATGTAAGAACTGTTTTCACCTACCATAGAAATAAAGTTGTTCCTACATGGAACGGCTCACAAAAAGGCCTGTGGAATATCTTGAGTAACCAGGTCATGGTTTCTGAGAAGAGACATTGCTGTTAAGTATTTAATACATATTATTTGCGTTTTGAACACCACATGTTGAGTGCCATCTCGTCCCATTATATTGGAGAGAAGGTAGAGATTTCTTTGGCCAATATCTCCAATTTGTGATTTTAAGGTGGACTGTCCCTTTAAAGGGTCAATTTATTGCAAAGTAGAAGATGTTCTCACGTGCCCTTATGTGTATCTTGCCATGCAAATAATTGTCCAGGTTTTGAGATATCCAACCCTGAAGTTTCTGCTTTCACCCCACTACACTTTTCATTTGGCAGCAGGTATTAGACAGCTGACAGTAAATGCAGAGTAAGAAAAAGGGAATGAAATGCATCAAAGGACACAGGGACACTGAAATTACATGATCGATATCTTAAACTCTAGGCAGAGATGGCAAAAGCACACAGTCTTTACTCAAACAGAAGTAAAAAATGACTCCAGTAAAAGTAACGATTCAAAAATTCAGGCTCTGAAATTTCTGTGCAAAGCTAACTGAACCTCGCCTTTTCTTCACATATGAGTCTTCCTCTCTGTCTGGTTCATCTTGTTATGTCTTTATTGTTGTTTTCATCTTGATGATACACACTGAGGGATACACCAAAGAACTGACTTGTCCATGTCCTTACTGTCCCATTCATTTAGGCTGAAATCTGTCTTGATGTTGGGAAGGTGGCGTGCAATGATACAAAATAAAAATGATCAATTACTCCCCTAAAATGCAAAAAAGTTAAAGTAGTAAGAAAATGTAAGGAGTAAAAAGTACAGATATTTGTTAAAGTAAAAAGTTGTCAGAAAAATAAATACTCAAGTAAAGTACAGATACCTGAAAACTCTGCTTAAGTACAGTATTTGTACTTAGTTACTTCCCCTATCTGCTCTAGATGCCCCTCACCCAGGAAAATTAAAGTGATCAGAATTTTTGTTTTTGGCGTTCAGAGCGCTGAAAAGCGATGTTTAAAATCTTCAGCAGCAGCAGCGTGTTTCTGGCAGAAACATCGTCCTGCTTACTCTTGATAATCCACAGAACAAACTGTAAGCAGCTTTCTCAGTGACTGTTTCTTTAGCAGAAAGTAGTTCCAGTGAAAATAGTTGGCAGTGAATTGTGTGGATTAGCCGGCGTAACCACGAAGAGATGTTCCTATAAAGAGATGTTGCAGTTAAGTGTTTTAAATGTTTTCTATGCTGTGAGCGCCACCAACCAAGTTCCATTCACTTTCATTGTATTGGGATGGAGTTAGATTTCTCAAAACCTTGAAAATTGACACTAGAGCTGATTAATTCAACGGTCAGTTGACAGAAAATCAATCTGCAACTATTTGTTAATAATTTAATAATTTTAGTCATTTTAAATCAGAAAAATATATTCACTCGTTCCCACTCGAATAGACTATAAAAAGCAAACCAGAGTAGTTTAAGAGGATTAAGGGCGTTCAACATCTTCTGCTGTCTGTCTCGCTGTCTCTTTCTTGCATCTCATCAGACAAAAGTAGCCTTCTGTCCGCATGCACAGAGACATCAGTGTTCACCTAAATACACAACACACACACACACACACACACACACACACACACACACACACACTCGTTCCACTTCAGCACTGTGGTGTTGATATGGCAGATGTGATGCCTGGTACCACAAGCTGAAGCCCATCACAAAAGAAGCTTTATTTACTGATTCATTTTCTGAAAACACACGTGATATTTGACATTAAATCTGGTTATTTTTGCAGCAATTTGGGGATTGATACAATTTATACAGGTTTGGTGCAAAATTTTTACTTTTTTGAACACTTGAGAACTGATAAAAAATGGTCAAAAATCCTTCCAAAATCCCACATTAAGTCTGCGGTACGTTACAGATTGACTGTGTGGAATGGATTATTTTATCCATAGTGATTTCACACAGACATCAGGAAAGATCCAGGATGTTTAAAGTGTTTTCTTTGCAGCTGTAAAGCCAGAAAATAATCTTCTCCATTACATTAACTAATAGGACAATCATCATTAAAAAGTTACAGACAATAATTAGGATTATAGGCAAGTTTCATAAGATCAGCTGACTCTCTGTTAACATGAAAGCTAATGCAGGTAAGCTAAGACGCAGGGACACTCTGAAGTGTCTGGTAACCACATGTGGATGTTCCCGGATGTACAGTCAGTTGAAAAGTTTATACTGTTGGGTGTGTTAGACCTTGACCCGTGTGTCTAAAAGTTCCCCTGATCAGAGTTCATGAAGTCTGAGATGATTTCATCTTTATGGCTGGAAAGTGAGCGCTCTATCTGTGAAATGTGTCTCTTGTCACGGGCTCGGTGGACATGAATGGTCCGATTTGAGGCGTGTCTTCACTCTGCAGCTTTTGTTTTCCACTGCAGTGATACTCCTCAGCCTTTGATTGTGGGGATTTTTTTTATGCTTTATGCTTTTATTATGTTGACCTTCTCTGGCAGAACAAGACAAGTATTATGATTCATGAATACAACTACTACACACTGACACATGACAGATGACGCTCACTGCAGTAGCACTACTGTTTCTGAACAACACACCTACTTCATTTTAACACTGTACATTAAAAACTGCATACTGTATATTAGAAAAACCAAAATCTTTAAATCCAAAACAGTGACAGTGAGTGTAAGGCCAATTTATATACAGATATAAGAATTACAAACATCCTTTTGCAGAATAATTTTGTGAGATACAATCAAAAGCCTCAGAAAAGCTCGTAAGTGGACCTTAAGTTATGAACATGTTATCATAGAGGACTTAAAGTATATAACGTTCATAACTGCTGTAAGAAGTCAATAGATTGAACCTCTGCAGAACCGTCAACACATTTTGAGGCTTTAAATCAAAAGTATCAACAGTAGAAAAATATAAAATAAGGGTGGGAAAAAAAAACAAAAAAGAAAAGAAAAAAGGGAAGAAAATGCAATAATGATAAAGAAATTAACAATAAAGAAGAATCAAAGTAGTTGAGTATATTAAGTAAGTTTGTCAACAGGGAGAAGAAATGCATTTGTATATGAATCTGTACATAGACAGTAACAGAATACACTCTTAAACATAACCCATGTTTAACTAACAAAAATACTATGTGTAACTTAATGGAGGTTAACAGGTTTATATATCAAGGTGAGGTGATGCTTACAGTAGATAACAGCCTACAGGTAAAGGCAGGCGCACATGCAAACAAAGGATTACTGCCAAATAAGGATTTACAAGTTAAAGACGAGTAACAGCTTCCACCAAGACCACATCAGACTCCATACGTTTTTTAGTTTGAAATAACAATTAGATTTTTTTATCTCCTCCATAATCATACTCCATGTAGTGGACTTAATCAAAAACTACATGTAAAAGTAATTCTCAGCAGCTTTTTTTTTTCTTAATTTGAGTGGATTTATTTATTTATCTGGTAGCAGTGGGGTTTCTGATGGCAGATCGTCTTTTCCCACTTCCATTTTTTTGTTGTGTCAATCATTGGGATTTGTCTGT
Organism: Lutjanus erythropterus; assembly: GCF_056507025.1. Classification (NCBI taxonomy): domain Eukaryota; kingdom Metazoa; phylum Chordata; class Actinopteri; order Lutjaniformes; family Lutjanidae; genus Lutjanus; species Lutjanus erythropterus. The sequence goes on along the minus strand of NC_139319.1, from coordinate 11,830,893 downwards.
TGGAGGTGGATGGGCATCAGAAATATTTGACACACTGAAAGAGCGTGGACTTGGTCAAAGGTGCCTGAACTTTTCTTCTTCTTCTTCAGGTTGTTGCCACAGATGCAGACAGTCCTGAGTTTGGCACACTGCTCTACTCTCTGTCCGACGGCTTTGACAAGCAGGACAGACACCCTCTCTTCAGTATCCACCCTCAGACTGGAGAGCTGTGTGTCTCCCAGGATATCGATCGAGACTCGGGACAGACGGTCCACGACATTCTGATCAAAGCTGAGGATCCAGTAAGTGGACGTCATTAGTTTTGACATAGTGTATATTCAACCTTCAGTTTTACTCCCTGCACTGTGAGCGTGACAAGATTGTAAATTTGCATTTAACTCCCAAATTACAGCTTTTACATTTTGTCTTGACATTTTCCTGTTTTTCTGACTTTCCAAACATCAGGGAGGCCTGAGTGCTCAAACCTACGTTCACATCGAGGTGGAGGACCTGAATGATAACGCTCCGGTGTTTAACCCTGACGAGTACACCATGAGCATCAGCAGCCACGCGCAACCTGGCACAGAAATCCTCAACGTCCTCGCTACTGACCGAGACTCTGGCAGGTTCGGACAGGTCACCTATGACGTCCTTCCTGGGGACATGTCCAGCTTGTTTGCACTGGACAAACAAACAGGTAGGGGGGGGACAGAAAAAAAAAACTGATTTTTTTTTTTTGTGTTGCAGTTTAAGAGCAAAATGAAACTGTGCTGAACACAAGATTGGCATATTATCAAGATTAAATGATCAAATTTGTAGGTCAAGTTATATTCTTCATCTTAATTAATCTCCCTGCTCTAAGTTTGTGGATAGTTGAAATGAGGTTTTATGAGGTACTATGACAGTCAGTGTTTTACCTACAGTAGATGGCAACCAGCATGGCATAAGTTTGGAGAAGCAGCAGGAGAACCAGTTTTGGAAGCTGAGCAATCTACTGCTGGGGACAGAGTCAGCAGCAAAATGAATTTTAGCCACTTAAAAATAAAAAAAAAAGTATCAGTTTCAGTGTATGTTGTGTTTAGATTGTTTTGGCCGTTTTACCTTGCTGTCAGACATCCTTTTCTGACAGGAAACTGATATTATATAAGCCAAATAATACCGTCTCATTCAACCACACTCCACTGGAAAAAAAAGAAGCCTGGAATTGTGCGACTTCAGTGGGTACAAATTAGGTCTTTAAAACACAGAAGTCGCACAGTAACACGAACAAATTTACAGATTGATGCAGCAGTAGAACAGCAGCTCCTGTGTTCTGTGAGATAAAATTGCTTATGTTGCCAGTGGAGTCTGGTTGGTTTGCAGAGAGCGATATTTGGCTTCCCATTGGAAAATGCTGTCTGACAGCAAGATTAAGTAGGGGAAAATGTTCTCAAGGTACCGGACACTTAAAGCGATAGTTCACCCAAAAACTCAATATCTACTCACCCCTGTGCTGATGTGCGGATGAGTGAAGATCTCCAGTTCACAAAACACTCCCGGAGCTTCAGCAGAAAACAGCGTTGCAGCCAAATCCAGTACAATTGAAGTAAATGGTGACCAGTTTTAAAATGTAAAAAAAAGAACACAAAAAAGCACATAATGTCTCCATACTGCTCGTGTGGCGTAATCCAAGTGTGTGTAAGCCGCGACATTAAAATTTGACCCAGAAAGATGCCATTTACAGCATGTTTTTAACTTAAATGTCAACTGTAGCCTCTCAAACTGGATCCGTGTGCACACGCCTGAAGCGGGTACACAGGCTCTCACCGAAGTGACGCAACACGAGATATAGGAGATCTCGCGATACCTTCACATCTGTGTTTACATGCAACCTGGAAGCGACTCAGACAACAGAGAGAGATCTGCTCAGAAATAGTGACTTGTTATGCGTACAGTTAACTTCGAAAACTTTCAACAAAGAAGAAAATGTCCGAGGACTTCGACATAGAAGAGGAACATCATTTCTTGTGCACACAGATCAGTTCTGAGAGGCTACAGTTGATATTTAGGCTAAAAACATGGTGTAAATGGCGTCTTTTTGGGTCAAATTTTAATGTTGCGGCTTACAGACACTTGGATTACACCACACGAGCAGTATGGAGACATTTTGTGTGTTTTTTGTGTTCTTTTTTTACATTTTAAAACTGGTCACCATTCACTTAAATTGTACTGGATTTGGTTGCAACGCTGTTTTCCGCTTCACCCATCCTCACATCAGCATCATTATTTTTCATACATTTTGCTGCTGACCCTGACAACATCAGCACATTGCATGTCTTCCTACACCAGTATCCGTGCCGCTTCCTGAACCAGGAGGCGTGTCGACTGTAGGTAATACGCTCACTATGGATAAGTACCTCATGCAACCCTACTTAAAATAATCCAAACTATCCCTGAAAAAAACAGCATTTCATTAAACACAAAAGGTAGAGACAGCAATTTGTTTGTGACTGACTGGGCCAATTATTTTGTACGATTTTTTAAAAATATATTGTCCAAAATATTGTGTTTTCAGAAATGTGGTGTTTTGACCCTCTGGTCATCATGATGGATTGTTACAGTTTGATTTAAACTGTGTTTGATTTCTCGAGCTTCGGTGACTCGTCACATAGATCCACTCACTGGTCTTAAGTAACTTGTGTGACTGGCAGACTCAGTATTCGGGGATGAACGAGGACTTACTGTGTGTAAGTCCTCATGAGGTGATTGTCAGTGTCAGTGCTCAGCAGGGTGGTGCAGAAAGCCCAGAGCTTTACTGCATATCCTCATGTGGCTGAGTGGAAGATAAGATCTGCACTCAACCACAATATAATACTGAATTAAACTTTAAATAAATAGAAAAACATTTTTGAGTATTTGAAGTAGTTCTACCTGCACATGGAGGCTTTCACAAACTAAATACAGTTTGAGTGACTCTCTGAAATGAGAAGTAGGACTTCCAGAATAATGGTTGCTGCTATAGATGGGATTGCAAGGTAACCTTAGGTGACAAAAATTAGTCACGTTCCTCCTAAACCATCTGTCATTGTCTATTAATGCAGTAAACAAAATGTTGACTGTGTGGTTATTACCAATGCAAAATTCTGCAAATTTGGCTGTTGACAGTTTGTTTTTAAGAATTTGAAAAGTAGCACAGTATTGTCTGTTATTTTTTTTCAATTGATTGATTTAATCGTTTTGTCTTTAAAATGTCAAACAAAAGTGAAAAACTCTCAGTATAATTTCTCAGACCACAAGGTGACACATTCAGACTGCTTGTCTTGTCCGGCCCACAGTCCAAAACCACAAGAAAATTAAATTTTTCATTCATATGGAACAGCATTGCCAGACTAATTTAGAAATGAAAATTAGTCTGGACCATCATCATCAAGTGATGCAGACCCAAATCCCTCTGCCACTTGGATAGACCTACAACCAATCAGAGCAACAAAATATGTGACATGCAAATTTGGTCGGCGTTGGTCCATCTTCAAGCAGGGAGAAAATCCTTTGTCATAAACTTTCTCAAATAACGAGAAGGGTCTGTCTGCATCCTCACAGACTACAAATCACTGCCTGAGATACCCTCCCAGAATAATGTACTTATTTGAACCCAAACTACGATCTTCTCCGAGGAGTTTTTGTGCCTAAACTTAACCATGTTTTATGAAATACAGTAACAGAATCTTGATCCATATTTGAGCAGCACCGCCTGAGCTTTGTGAGACTGGTGTGTTGCACTTGAAACTCTTCACATCGAGACTGGTGATGCTCTTCTTGTCAGTCATCATATCAAAACTTCCCCATATTAAATACGTGGTTGTGATTGGCCTGAAGACATCCAGGAGGGATGGAAATCTGTCTGAACGGGAGGGCGAGACACATCTGTCAGAGCAAATGAGACATGAGCTTGCAGATTTGTCTGATTCCCAGGCTAATGAAACAGAGGAACTCTTCATATTCTCTCATTTTAGAAGTTGCAACCAGAGATGTACTGCAATTTTTGATAGACATTATTTATTGTGATTATAAAACAATTGAGCTGCTTTCTTCTTCTTCTGTGGGTGTAGGAATGCTCTTCCTGACCTCCGCTCTGACCCACCTTGGTGCAGCCAGTGTGAAGCTCTCAATAACGGCACAGGATGGCGAGGGCTTGACGTCAGTCAGGCCCGCAGAGGTCACCATCAACGTTTTACGCAGCGCTCAGGCTCCAGCTGTGTTCCAGAGGTCACGCTACACCTTCACTGTGCCTGAGGACGCGCCGCCAGGGACGTCAGTGGGGACAGTGGAGGCCATAAACCCAGCAGGTGAGTGAACATCTGGCCACAGTTTCAAATCTCTCTGCATTTTCTGCAACATCTACTTTGTAAAACGGAGAAAACATCAACCAGAAGTGATCACTTCATATTGCAATGCTGCTTTTTAGTTACTTGCTTTGTCTGAACTAAAGATTTCAAAGTCTGATAATGTTAGGCCCCTTAGACAAAACTGAGACAACTGCACCTCCCAACAAACTCCTGTCGACTATTTTTTTTAACTGCAGTTCCTATAATGTGGGGTCTTTGAGGGATGTAAACAGGAAGAATGTGCCCTATTTTGGCAAACTGACACCATTAAAAGCATGCTGAATGAGCTATTAGTGGCTCCTGTTTGTGTTTACTAATGAATGCATATCAAATTATCTCTGCATAACTTTGATACAAAAGAAAACCTAAATATGTGATGATTTCCAGGCAGGTTCTGTAGGTATAAATAACATATTTTTTAAGTGGATTTATGGATGTCTGTTGATGCTATAAAATATGTCTATCATGTCTGTGTGGTTGGATTTGACTGAGTTATGACTCAGAAGGTTTATGAATTTTGTGCCTTAATTAAGTTTCCTGGCGTTGCAGCTGTACCTTTCACCTCCTTGGGCCACAATTTTATAGACGCTCCAGAACAATTTAATTACATTTTGGACAAGCATATAAAAAATGTGTTGCACGAACAAATATGATTTATATAGTTAAGAGGTGAAATATAATCACAGAGTCAGTTCCACAAAATGAGCTGTATATGTCTCATTGTAAACTGAAAAAGAAAGTTGCATATAGTAGCACATCTTTTACTTACTTATATATTTACGTGTATTTATTTCATTATACACATTCTGCTCTTTTTTGCCTGCTAATGGACGCTGAAGACGGAGGGGCAGAGACTGTGTGGTCTCACAGGATTAGACTATTGGCATTGCATTATTATTACAGAATCAATACCATGGACTAAGTTTAAAAGCTAAGATATAAAATTAGAAAAAGAAATGCAAAAAACAAAGTCTTGCAGAACAGGCGCTAATCTGGATAGAGGCCAAAAGGACAGGTGCTTGAGGACCCCCTGTGGCGTCTCTGTGCACGTGCCTGATCAGAGCTGTACTCTATCGGCTTCTATCCAGCTGAGTTCAGGCACCACAACCGAGAGAAATTCTCTTCTCGTGGTCTTGAATGAAAAGAAATTGGTTTGTTGTTTTTTACGAGGGGAAAAACATCAAACTTGTTCCATCTGTTGTAAATGTCCTCAGCTGACATGATGACTTGGTTGTAATCCTTGTCACTCCTCCCTCTCGGTCTGCGGACACCATTTTCCTCTCACAGTTCAAACATGTGCAGGTCAGATGATTTGGAGACATTAAATTTTGTGGTGGGATTGGCTGCAGAAAAGGAACACAAAAAACAATTGTTATCACATTCAGGTCATTCCATATTGCTGCTAAATTATGCTGTATATATATGAAGATCATCATACTCTAATTATTATGTCTGATAAGATAATTTTTTAAATTTACTCAGTTCATATTATACAAAATTAAGTTAACTAACTGACTTAAAAGGCAAATTTCTCCGACACTCGACGGTGCAGGAATGCAGTGTTTAAGCAGGATTTGTCCTGACAGGTGACTGTGACAAAGACAATTGAGCGATCATTGTCATTGTTCAAATCTCCTTCCAGACATGAGGAGGCGAGCAGGAAAGAGGAAGGCTGCAGTTTAATCTTTAATCCTCTTTAGCCACATGTACACATGACGGATGATAAAGGGTCAAACACAGTGGAACACCACTGTATCATTACAGGTCAAAGATAGTCCAGTCATAAATACACACCTGGACTGGAGAAGGATTTAATCTTACTATAAATATGTGTATTGTAATAGTATTAGTTTTTTTGAGTTTATTCAATGTGGTTGCAGGTAAAAGTGAGTAGATATTATAAACAGAATTAGGATTCTGAGTGAGGGAGGTACAGCAGCTTGTATTCTGTGTAATATTTGATTCACAGTAACATTAACTAGAGTCTCCTCTCTGTGTGGAGGGTTTCCCCGAGTCCCCGGTTCTCCAGGATTATCCCTTCATAGTCCACTTGTTACGCTGCCACTAACTCCTCTGAGTCCCTTCAGCAGCTAAACCACTTCACTGCACTACACTAGACAGTCATTTAAGGTTGTCTAGTCAATTAGCAGATTAACGCTTCAACCTGAAGCGGAAACAACAGAATTGGGCCTGTTTGACAGGGTCGGGCTCCCTTAAGCTCTCCGCGTGTTTCGGTTTGTAGTTACTGTTGAAGGTGCCGCAAACACACAGAGGGGATTAATGAGACCTTCTGACCCGCACGGTAATTACTTTACATTGCTTATACTGTGGGTCTGCTGTGTATTCATGTGGCATGTAAAACAGTATATCTGCATATTATTACGAATATTACTATATATAATGTTTGCATATTACATATAGTATGTTTCTTCACCATGTGCATGAAATATATAGATTATGTTCTAAATGTTTGTAATGTTTAAACTGAAACTCGACAGTCAAACCAGATACAAGAGCTTGAGTAAATGTGTGTAATATGAAACTTATGTAATATTGGATTTTATAGATTATATATGTGACAGTCAATCTAAATATGTGTAATTTTAGACTTAAATTAGTTGGACAAACATTAGTTAAATTAAAATCTTGCAAGTATTATATAAAAATGATATCACATATATGAGACATGCATAAAAAGAATAAAACAAAAAAAAAAGGTATATGAATAAATGCATGGCTTTATAGCTGAGACATGTTTAAATATTTAAACTAAAGACATGGAGCATGCCGGCAGCTCACCTGCTCAGGTTCTGACCGTGTAGTATGTTTACACTGAAACGTGACTAAATGCAGTTAATATACAGTATATGCATCCTGAAAAATTTGTCAATTTTGTGTGTGCTATTAATGTTATTGTTCCAGTTCTCCCAGTCATATTTTCTTCTCTTTGTGAAGTTTAAACTGCAGTCCAACATCTCACAATATTTTTTTCCTGTTAGCATAAAACTAAAACTAAAAGTATGTTTATTATTTATACACTACCTGCAAAACAGTCCACTGTAAAGATTAATGTGTAGTAGCTACTCTATGCTGTATATTGAAACTGAGACACAGCAGTGGGTATGACGGGCCACAGTACACACTAGTTACTAGTTATGAATCACACACACACACACACACACACACTGTACTGGCAAAGTAGGGAGGTCAAAGAGAAAAGGAATCATCATTGCACAGCTGTACCTCACAAAAATACCAAAGAAAATAAGAAATTCTTAATTAAATTGAGCTTTTTTTAAAATAGGTTTTTATGTAAAATAAGCATATATTTTTGTTTTAGATTGTTATTGACAATTTTACTAAAAAATGAAAACCATAACAGAGATTGATTTGGCTTTTCAGGGTCATTTATAGCAAATGACACCACTTTTAATGTGATTTGATGTGAGTTCTTCTCTGAGGACAGGCGTATTTCTTAGGTTGTAACCTTGCAATCACCTGCAAAGGTCTGTTTTCTACCACACATTGTTAGAGGGTTTGGTTCAGTGTAAATACACAAAGCCAGCTTATAGGCGAGCCCTCATTACAGCGATATTGCAGGATCTCTGTGTAAAAAAGGGCTTATATTTATGCACCTGCAAAGCAGCTGTCTCTGGAAATACATGCTGATGTTGAACTGACAATAGCAGAATACCCCTGTGTTGTTCTGAGGTGGAGGCAGAAGTCTCATAGACAGAAATCAAAGACAAATAAAGCCAAAACTATGTGACTGACTGAATGCAACCACTGATTATAAGTTAGGAAATTTAAAAAATGTGTTTGTCCTCACAGACTCTGTGGAATCAGTGTCCTACCGTATCTCATCCGGAGACCCTCAGGGTTTGTTCTCTGTTCATCCGAAGTCCGGCCTGATCAGCAACGTCAAACCTCTGGACCACGAGTCTCAGCCGTACGCCCTGCTGGTTCTTCAGTCGTACACCGACACCTCTCCGGTTTACAGCACCACCCAGGTCAACATCAGTATCGCCGACATCAATGACAACGCTCCTGTTTTCCCCAAACTCAGTGACTCCATCACAGTGTCTCAGAACACACTCCCAGGTACGGTGCTGTTCATCGCTCATGCACACGACTGCGACAGCGGTGCCAATGGGAGGGTGCAGTATCACCTGAAAAGCACCAGAAATGGTACGTTTGTTGTCGACCACACCCTTGGGACGGTCACGTTAAATCAGAGTCTGCAGATGGATCATCAGCAGAGGTACAACCTGGAAATCGTGGCTAAAGATGAAGGAGATCCCTCGCAGAGCTCCACACTGACCCTCACAGTCAACGTGGACCGAACCGCTGCTGAGGACAGCCTCGCCTTCGAGACGTTGGTCTACCAGGTGGAGATCGGAGAGGGCTACAGGAAAGATTCAAGAGTCATCCAGGTGAGGGCACACCGGAGCCGAGGAGCCCACACGTCAAACTCAGGCCTCACCTACTCTTTGGAGGCAGAAGCCGGATTTCCTCCTCCTCCGTTTCGGATTCACCCAAAGACCGGATGGTTGTATCTCTCCCACAACCTCGACTACGAGACGGAGTCTGTGTTTCGGTTTCGGGTGTTGGCCACAGCCAGAGAGGCCTCGCTGGCCAACATGACGGCTACAGCCACGGTGACGGTGCTGGTCCTGGACATCAACGACAATGCCCCGGTGTTCAGCAGCGAGGTTTACTACTTTACCGTGTCAGAGGGGTCATCGCCTCAAGGCCTGGTGGGAACAGTGAAGGCCGTGGATAAGGATTCTGGGAAAAACGCGCAGCTGTCCTACATCCTGCTCTCAGATGGGAAGTTCTTCCGCATCAACTCTAAAACAGGTAAAAAAAAAATCAAATAAGTAACATCATGTTTCTCTTTACTCTGCAGCCGTGCGTCCTCACCTTCTCACCGTCTCTTCTCTGTACCCCTACAGGTGAGATTATCAACTGGGTGGCGTTGGACCGGGAGCAGCACAGCCAGCACAGTCTGAAGGTGATGGTGACAGACCAGGGTCACCCTCGTCTCAACGCCACCGCCACTGTTTACATCCTGGTCACCGACATCAATGACAACAGTCCACAGTTTACACACCTGCCTGCCAGCAAGGAGCTCAGTGTTCAGGTAAATATGGAGGGACATTGTGGAAATTAGATTCAGCAATCGGCTATTTTATTGTCATATCCAGTGTAGCTCACACCGTTCCTCTCTGTATTGTAGATTTGGGCCGGTCTACCAGTTGGATCATTGGTGACGAACATGTTTGCCAAAGATTTAGATGCAGGAGAAAATGGAACAGTCATCTTCTCACTGGTTTCAGGTGAGTTATGAACAATATGTTTTTTTTTGGATATGAGGACCTGTGCAGTGCACACTTTGTTGTAAGTGTCACTAATGATGTGTCCCTGAGTATCACTATATTGTATTTGTCTCTGTTGGTTTAGAGGAGGACGGTTTTGGACACTTTGAGATTGACAGTGAAAGTGGAGACATCAGAACAACGGAGCTTTACACCCAGAACACTGAACCGTACTACACTCTGAAAATAAGAGCCAAGGACACCGGAGCGACACCTCTGGAGGACACAGCAGTCATTCATGTACAGGTACAGTCATTTATCCACTTTATTATGACTTATAATATCCGTTTGAATTGAAACTCCTGCTGGATATACTGTTGTATGTTTTTGTATTCTGTTGTTGAATGAAGGATATAATAATTAGATATTTTTACTCTGTCATAAGTTACTGCACTCTGTGTTGGCTTAATACACATTTTACAGAATAATTTTTTGGTCATTTTAGTTGTTATAATCCACACAGATGCCTTCTTTTTTTACTAAGGTCCAAGATCTGGACTTCACTGTCCGCCATTTTCCTAGTTTCTCTGTTCAAAAAATTTTTTTTATTGATTTTTATTTTATTTTATTTTATTTTAATTTATTTTATTTTATTTTATGTATAAATTTATTTGAAAGAAAATAAAGGTCACTACTTAAACTCTGATGCATTAGACAGAGATATAGCTAAAAGCTCATTTTCATCCCCAGTCCCCTGGCAGGTGAAGCAAAATACAAACATAAAGCACATAACATCACAACTTTTCCGCTGCGACTTGATGTTTCCTTTTCAAGACAAATGTCGTCAAGAAGAAATGTTGTCCACACGCTAAATACTGCAAGTTGCAAGTATTGCAAGTATTAATTAAGTATAGGTATAACAGTAAGTAAGCAATTACGTATAATATTGCAAGTTCCTGAGTATGTGCATCACTACATGCTGTACAAAGATAACAGCTCCATCTGCAATTAAGAGATAACATGACACAAAAAAAATTCCCATCGTCTCAAAAATGATCCACTATATGAATAAAAACTCAGAGTAGTTGTCCTAAAATTGGCTCTTGCCTATTCACGATATTTATAATACAAAACTGAAACAGACGTGTTGTGATTTTGCTCAAAAGAACAAATTTTTGAGTAGCTTAAGTTTGGCACCAGGGGGAGACATTTACTGTTTTACTGAAAGGTTTTACTGTATATTAAAGTCTTTATTTAGACCCTGTGGTGACACAATGTTCGGTGTGTAAGTTTCATTCACTCCAGTAACACACAATATCACACTGTATTTCTGTGTATTTCACTCACAGGTTCATGGATTAGAGGCTCTGCACGGCCGATCTGACCACCAAATCGTGAGGCGTTTTACGGTGAGAGAGGACACGGAGCCAGCAACTGTTATCGGCTCTGCCAGCGTTGCAGATAAAGGGAAATTCCACTATTCCATCTCTGAGGGTGACGGCAGCATTCACTTCGGCATTGACAGCTCCTCTGGTGACATATACATCAACCAGCCGCTGGACTACGAGGCTGCAGTGCAGTACTTCCTCATGGTCAAAGCTGAAGATGCGGGACTGGCTCCTGAGGTGAACGTGTCTGTGCTGGTCAGTGTGATGGTGGAGGACGTAAATGACCACACGCCCTGGTTCCCTGACAAACTGGTGACGTTCGGTCTGTTGGAGGACGCTGCAGTCGGGTCACTGGCGTTTGCTTTTCATGCCAGAGACGCGGATGGGACCTTTTCTAACAGTGCCCTCCGCTACTCCCTGACCTTTGACCCCAAACTCAGTGCCTCCTCATCACGCTTCCCCTTCCAGATCAACCCCTACAGCGGGAGCCTGACTGTGGCGGCGCCTTTAGACCGGGAGACCACGGCCAGCTTCGCCTTCACTGTGACAGCCACCGACCAGGCGAAGAGGAAGGACGAGCGTAAACAGACGTCGGTGACGGCTCAGGTGTTCCTGCTGGATGTGAACGACAACCGGCCGGTGTTTATATCAGCGGACACGGCTCAGGTGATGGAGGATGCAGAGGTGGGGAGTCTGCTGCATCATTTTGTGGCCATAGATGGAGATCAGGGCGAAAATGGGGTCGTCTCCTACGTCATCTTGGCTGGAAACAAGAAAGGAGTTTTCACACTGGAAGAGAAAACAGGTGCAATTTTTACAAGTCATCATTAATTAATTAATGACTAGACTGATAAACACCTGAGCTCACTGCTCACTGCTGTCATATCTGTATCAGCATATATGTTTTTCTCGTCATAAATCTGAAATAATCTTGTATTTTGGTGCACCATGAAATATAAAAAGTTTAGAGTGTATTTGAAGTATCTGATAGCCATTCCTGTGCTCTATCGTATCTCATGAGTTTTGGGGTGAATATCATTTATTACACATATTTGGTGCAAAATTAAACATTTCTGACCACTTGAAAATGTATAAAATGGTCTCAAATTCCTCCAAAATGCCACATGACACCAAGACCATGAGAAAATTTAAACCCCAGATCTCTCATTTGTGGCTGTGAAGTTTCATGAACTTTATGTCAGTTTCAACTTCCCTTCTAGTCATGACAGTTTTCCTGTTTTGTGCGCCAAAGACTTTTTTTTTCTCACACTGCTATAGAAAGAGGTATTTGTTATTGTTATTTTATACTAGTGTCATGTCGAGGTTCTAGTGTTGTGACAACTCTATTGTATATCACTTGAGTTTTCAAGCCACTTCTCCTTATAAGATTTAAAAAATCCATATCTCTTCTTGTTTATGACATTCACCGTCCATCTTCTTCCGTCCTCCTTACAGGCCTCTTGTTTCTCTCGTCCCCTCTGGACTATGAGACGCAACGTGTCCACCGTCTGACCGTGCGCGCGGTGGACCACGGCCTGCCCTCACTCTCCTCCACCCAGACTCTGACGGTGGAGGTGGGGGACGTGAACGACCAGTCGCCGGTCTTCAGTGAGAGCATCTACAATGCCAGCGTGGCGGAGAACAGAGACCCCGGAGAACCAGTGATCAGGGTCTCCGCCACCGATAAAGATTCAGGTAATAATTATCAGCTTTTTATATCATGTCTGACTCAATAAAATAAGGGGACAGAAAAAAGTTGGGAACCACGGACTTGGTGGATATGGGACCTATTGCGTGTCTGTCCATCCTGGCAGGAAGACTCATCTCTCTTCTGCAGGTTTCTCCCTTTTATGCAGTTTTTTCTTTTCTGATCTGAGAGTTTCAGAATATATTATGTTGCATGTCGTACAAGTTGTAAAACCCTCTAAAATTAATGTGTGGCTCTGGGGCTGTAGAGATAAAAAAAAAAAAAAGAAAGACTGGAAGATGATCAAATAAACTGAGGAGTCTGCTTGTCTTTAAATTATGTTCTGTTTGGATGCTGTTGCAAAATTTCCATCCAGCAGCATTTAGGTTCAGCCTGAAATCGTCCTGTGGAAGTGGAGATGGCAGTAAGCCTCCAAAGCACCTAGGTGGCAGCACAAGCATGTGTCAGCCTCAAACCATAGACTCAATATACATCAAACCACATAGTGACACATTAAAATAAAATTAAACTGAAGAACAAAGCATCTGAGCTCCTAAATAATAATGTATTTTATAAATTATGAAGATATGATTTGTTGTTTTTTTTCCTCTTTTCTGTGTAATTTAAACTTGCTGCAATATTTAAAATATTTAACGAAATGGCAAAAAAAATAAATTCCTCTGCAACAGTTTTCTGTATGACAGTATAGTATGACAGATCCTTTTCATTACTTTTAAAGCATAGTAACACATGACAAACTAGAGCTGAGCAGCAGCTCACCCTGCCGTGTTTTGGTTAACCGTCAGCGCTGCAGTGAATCAAGGCTATCGTCTGTTTTGTTTCACTCCATTAGCAGTTTAATTGAAACCAACCCCTGGCCCTTTTCCCTCCCGTGTCGCTCCATTTGTGTCTTTTTTCACGTGCTTTATGTTCACTGTACATCCCAGCAGATCTCATTCATCTGACCCCCTAATCATATTCACAAATCTACACATCGGCCCTGTTTATTTTAACACGTTGCGCGCGGGGCCTCCCGAATCCCACTTCATCTCGTCGTGTTGACAGTACGAATCCTTTTAAATACGGGAGGTGTTGGGGGAGGCATGTGGCAGGAGGATCTGTACAGGAGGGGTCTCGATGTGAACTAACATTCTTGGGGGTGAGAATTGTCCAAGAACAGCAAGCACACAGCTCCTCTGGGAGATCTGAAAGGTCCTCTCTCATGATGATTTCCATAATCCAAGCCATCTGTGCCAATAGGCGCCGTGTTTTCATCTGTCTCCTCGAATCGGCTCGTCTGGCAGCTCAGCCGGCTCTCCCACCAGTCTTATTTGATTATCATTTCTGCTGCTCCCCCTCACCCCCCAAACGATCCCCAAAGATGACCATTGTTTTGTGCCTGTGTTGGTTTCTGTATCCATTTTCCATATGTTGGAGTCGGTCGGAGGAGATGTGCAGCATCAGTGAGTGTGACAGCTAACCTTTGTGTTACTCTGAGTGTCCTGGATTTCACTTTGTCAAGCAAATGTTCATCTGTTTGTGAAGTGAAAAGCAGATGCAGCTTTAATATTCACAGAAAAGTTTTGTGGTAAGATTTGACCACCATGTAATATTTACAGTCTATTGGGACATGCTGATCTTTTTCATGTTTTATTTCTTTCACTTTTTCATGTTTTCTTTCCTGAAAATCTCTTCTTACAAGTGTTGAATAATTGGCTATTTATCTCATGAAATCAGTTCATTTGATGAATATTCACTGTGATCCTATGTGCTGCGTGAACATTTGTTCACCCACCTAGCCAGTGAATTAAATATCAGTTTAAGTACAATCAAATCGATTGATAAAATAAGTCATAAACAGCAATTTGCAAGTTCAAACCCTTTTGCACCCAGAGGGAAGCAGCTGAATCGGCCAAAAATTAAAGCTCCTGTCAGCAACGAGCAGGTTTCAGGCTTCACAAAAGTGAGCAAAGTCACTTCAGCTAATTTAATTCTGTTTACAGAAATGGTGGGACCAATCACACGCTTGTTTCATCATCACAAAGCCTGCAGCGTTACAATAATTGCGTGTTTAAAGTTCCACCATTTGTCCCTCCTTCATCGGATTTTAATGAAACTGTGTGTGTATGTTTAGGAGACAGTTTAATCGGTTTAATCAGGATTACTCAAAGGCATCTTGAGTTATGAGCAAATATGCGATTGGTCACGCCTACTTGCACCAGTCAACATGGAGCTTCAGATTTAAGTTCAGTCAGGCCAGTTGAGTTTCATGTTTCTAGCTCATCTCAGCAATTTAAAAATAAATATATAATAAAAATAAATCAACACAACCGCAGAAGGGCTTGAACCCTGATTTAAAAAATAATAGGCTGATAATGCACCTATTGCACCTAAAAATAAGGGAACAGATATATACAAGCAAATGTCACGTGTCATTCAACAGTTTCACTCTTGTGGGCACAAAAGAGCTTCTGACTCATTCTGTGGAGCATCTTTGCATCTGTAAATGATCATTGAACAGTTTTTAGACTGTTAAAAACAACAAAACAGGAAATGACCTTCAAACTAAAGTATGGATTGAGTTTTGTTTGAGGTGCTCACAATATAAAAATGTGTAGACGTGTTTCATAAAAGGTTAAACTGCAGCATCACTTGTGGTTTAAGTGTCCTATACTTACATCAAATAAAGAATAAACTTTATTGTGAGACTGACGCTTCCCCATTAATTTTTAAATGCTTAATAATATGAGAATGTGAAGTTGTGCCAGAAGTCCCTGCTCTGCTCCAGCAGGTTTCATTTCTTTGGTAGGAACGTGCTCCCACACTATTTTAAGTCCATGAACACCACATTCATTCATTGTCTTGTACAGGAAAAAAGAGGACAGACCAACTTTTCACTTGTCCTCCTGAAAATTTCTGCAGAAATCCTCTGAAGCTCAGATGATTATTCTGTTCAGCTTCACCACCACAGTTTGTGTGTCATTTCAAAACGATTTATGTGTGGAAGCCAGTAGAAGAACCGTGAGACCTGAATGCAGCAGGGCCAGACTAGAGCAGCACTGGACTCGGATAAAGGTTTTGCCCCGCTGTCAAGTTTTTAAAGGCGTCACGTCACAAAACAGCCTCTGGTTTCAGTTTGGTGTCAGATAAGACCCGTCTGAACTGGAAGCAGACTCACATGAACTCGCCTGATGACGTGCTACATTTGACCTTTGACTGACATAAAGCCAAGAAAACAAATAGCAGGTTTGATGGAGAACATGAAAATTGAGGGAAAGTATTATCTTGTTTTAGACATTAAAAAGCCAGTCAATTAAAACTGATGTCTTACATTTCAGTTTTAAAATTCATAATTCCCATGACAAGAATATCTGGAGACAAAATGTGGGAATGACATTGAAATTAAGGAAGATGACAACAGAGAACGTACTGTATATGAAACACTTATCAGATATAATTTACAAGTAAGTTAGAGCAGCTTAGTCCCGGCAGGTAAATAGAAGTTCCTTTAAAAATTCCTGACTTGTTTTATGTGTTTTAAGATGATATGTTGAGTTCAGGATTCAGAGGGTTACTTTAAAAATGTATGAGTTAGTACAGTTACTAATTACCTGTTAGAAAATGTCGTCAGTAACGTAATCCAAGTATCATAATATTAAAGTAATGCAACTTGATTACTTACCTAATATGGTGTTTTAGGGCTGCAAATAATGATTATTTTCATTTTATCAGTCGATCAGTTTTAATCAGATTACTTTCTCAATTACCTGATAAGTCTATGTTATGTCAGAAATTGGTGAAAAAGCCCAAAATGTCTTGTTTTGCCCACAACACAAAAATATTCAGTTTAGTGACAGAGGGCTGAAGGAACCCCCAAAAAATTCACATTTACGAAGCTGAAATCAAAGAATGTTGACTTTTTTAATTTAAAAAATGACTCAAACTGATTAATCAATTATCAAAATAGATGCAGATTAATTTAATTGCCAGTTAGTAATAGATTAATCATTGCAGTTCTGAATGTTTTTATTTTTGTTGTTAGTTTATTATTTGTTTGTCCAGCTGTTCCAATTCCTTTGTTGTGCGCAATTAATTGATTGATTGATTTAAAGACAAAAAAACAGAAAAAATTCCACCCAGTGAAGAATTTTTTCACTCGAGACCATGATAATGACTTGGCAGCTGTTTCTGCACTGTGCATGGTGGGAAAACTAATAATCCCCATTTTTACTAAATGTATCTGTAAACTGATTACAACTGTAACTGTAATACGGTTGCCCTTATTTGTATCCTGTTATATGTAATCCATTACTCCTCCAAGCCTTCTTGAGTTGTTTTTTTTTAATTAGTGTGTTTTTGTTTTGGCTGTGAAGACAGAGAGCCCTTTATCCTGCGTCTTAATAAATCTTTTGAACTGTACTTGTTAACAGTACTCCTGAGCTTGTAAAAACACACATTAACCTGCTGTGTCCCTCCTCCAGAGGAGAATGCGGTGGTGTGGTACAGTCTGCTGCCCGGCCCCGGCTACGAGCTCTTCAGCATCAACCCTTACACCGGTCTGATCACCACCACCTCCTACCTGGACAGAGAGCAGCAGCAGCATTTCACCCTCAGAGGTACGACACACATCAACACTCTCACAGTTAAAACCTGTTACACCTCAGAGACAGAATTAGTGCCTTTTGGGTGATCATGTTTATCACTCATTTTAAGAGTTGCATGTAATCTAAAGGGATAGGTGAGCATGCTCCCAGTTTGGAGAAGCAGCAGGAGTACCAGGGTTGGAAGCTAAGCAGGGTACTGATGTGAACATGGTCAGCAACAAAGCAGATTTTAGCCACCTACAAAAAGGCCCATCTAAAAAAAAATAATATCAGTTTAAGTATGAGCTATATTTAGAATAGTTTGACTACTTAACTGTGCCATCAGACAGCCTTTTCTGACAGGAAACTGAAGTTATATTGCCTGAAAAATTGCTCTGTTCCTGCCACCAAACTTCTTTGACAAAAGCAGTAATTTTACCTTGCAGAACATGGGAGTTGCTGATGAAGCGCTGCCTCGATTAGTTACTTTCTTTGTGTTTTCGTGTGACTTAAGTGTTTTAAAGAGCTAGTTCAGATTCAGCAAAGTCGCACAACAGCACAAACAAACTAACAGATCAACGCAGCGGTAGACCGACAACTCTTGTGTTTTGCAAGGCAAAATTAAGATTTTTGCCAAAGGAGTCTGGTTGAGTGATATTCAGCTTATATTAACAGCTGTAACTATAGTATATTCTTAAACTGATATTGATTTTTTTAAGGTGGGTCTTTTTTTAGGTGGCTAAAATACACTTTGCTTAGCTTCCTACACCAGTACTCCTGCTGCCTCTCCAAACTGGGGGTGTTCTGATCACCTACTTAAAAATTATGAAATATCCCTTTAAGAAAATTTTACCCTTTCAAAAAACCTTGTTGAAGATAAAGTAAAAAAACATCTGGACATTCAGATAACAGGGTTTCCCAGTGTTTTATAGTGGAAGTTCCCGTGCGCCTCCGCTAACGTCACTAGAAATGATAAAACTTTTATGAATATAATTTTAGGCATATTAAGCTTCATGGAAAACGAGCAGTGGCCCTGTATCGCTCTGTATTTAATGAGTAAAGTTAAAACCACCATCTTGTAACTGCATGGACATATTGCATGGAATCTCCGGATTCAGCTCAGCAGGTGAGTGAATGATCGATCACCGTACGTTTTCTTGGCTGTAATCAATCAGAGCGGCATGTTGCAACGTCCAAGGGAAAAAAATAAAACCTTCCGAGTTTTTACAAGTTTGTGCAATCAATCACAATCAGGTGCTGATGAGTGAGAAAAGAAGTCACTGCTGCACTGCAGGTCAGACACCAGGCTGAAGTTAGTCTCATAATTACCAGATGGACACATGTTTAGAGTCTGCAGTGAGTTCATGTAAGTTTAAAGCTCCATAGACCTGCGTCTGAAAAGAGAAGCAGGACTTAAACATGCATTCTTTCTGAAGGACAGCAGGGGGCGACAACACTGGCTGCAAGTAGTCCGATTGTATGAAGATAATGACATTACTTCTCACTTGATTAATTACCTCAGTATGCAGTTTCCTTCTGAGTTTCCAGTCTTCCTCTAAACAGCGTGATGTTCATTTTGTAAATTACGGTCCCATTTAGAGTAAAATAGACGATGAAGCTAGCGTGTGATTGACAATCACACACCAATGATATGGATTACTGTTACTACAGTGCCTATTTCTCACTTCAAACGTTTTCAGAAATATATTTTTGTTTACTATTTAGTTGTAATACAAAAAAAGTTTGCGACCAGGCAGCCGCCATCTTTTTCTTCTTCTTCTTGTTTCAAACTCAACCTCCCGAAACTCAGGTCAAACTATCAAACTAGGCAAATATAGATTAATATTCTGTTGCTGCATTGCCTAAATCTCACTAAAAATGTTCTCAGAAACATATTTGACTGTACTGTTTTGTTGTAATATGACAAAGATCACAACCGGGCAGACGGCCATTACTTCTTGCTAAATCGACGAGCCAAAACCGAGCACCGCCCAAGTCACCTACCACCACACTTTCATCGGCACGTGCTCTGGTTGCAAAGAATCCAAGATGGCAAACTTCATAATGCATGACATCATGTTCGGTTCACACTTGCCTGCAACATCGATTTCTGGGATCAGGATTTCCGGAATCAAGAGCATAATTTAATAAAAATCCAGTGTAAAACTAAGAATACAAGCACAACCAACTGCTTGAAATCCTGTGATTCTGTTATATGTTCAATGTTCCTGCTTGGCTTCATGTTTAAGTCAGTACCTGCTCAGATTTTCCCACTAAAGGCTTATTAAAACATCTAAAATAATCTAAACCTCCCAAAACAAAACATATAAAAGCGTTTTCTGCAGTCTCTATCAAACGCAGACAGTCCTCTCGTTCACCAGCCCTCTCTGTTTCTCATTCTCTGCCTTCTCTCTTGTCATGCTTCACGGCCAAAGTCATAAAGAATTCAAGGTCCGCCTTTTGTGTGAAAGCAACGTTATTGAGCAGATTGATTTATGTAAAGGAAACAGTAGGCTTTTAAAGGACTGAGCTACAGTATATCTAACCTCTGCTGACTGCGCTGCTGCTGCACCCTCTGCCTTTTCAAGTGTTTGCTTTCACTCTCTCGTGGGCACACGCAGTAATTACATTCAAACTATTCAGCAGTGTTTAGTGATAAACTGCTTTCAGATGTTTTATCATAATATTTGCACAGTCAGCAGTATGATGAACAATTAAATATAATAACAAAATATAATAACAGGAAAGCCTGAAAGTCTTGAAGTTGTGCCAGAATCATACAGGGCTTATTGGGAAACACCGAAATATGTGGGGACAATTTTCTCTGGCTGCAGATGAATTTGGAAAGAAATAAAACACCAAGTTCGTTTCAGCTTGTATTAAAAGCTGTCACAGTATATTTTATGTTGACAGGATTTTTTTTTTCATTCTTCAGATCTGTACAGCTATTAAATCGAAAATGCCAAAAGATTGGCTCCTTGTGATGCTTACAGACTGAGATTACTGAGCAGAAATACAATAATACACTGTTATTTGAAATGCGTGTTATTAAAGGGGCTATTATTAAAACAGTCTGTGGCCCTTTTGAGCTGTTTAGCTACCGTTGTATTAGTTGTATTTCATATTTAGTCGTACTAGAAACATGGTTTTATGGATAGCATTGTCAGTCTGATCTAGACTGAAATATCTCATCAACATTTTGGTGATTTTTCATGCAGTTTGATACAGATAACAACGTTCCCCAGAAGATGAATCTTTAATGACTTTGTTGAATCCTAAAGTTTTTGCACTCAAGTCCAGAGTGAAGTCCCAAGTCTTAGTAAACTAAGTTTAGAGTCCCAACTTACTATTCTTTGTGCAACTTGAAATGCAGAATGAAGTTGGAAGTTGTTGTATCGTCATCTGTAATTTTTCAACCTACAGCTTTTGCATACTGCAATTCTTTTCTTGTTTACACTAAAAAAATCATCTTTGGTATAATTTTTTTCAACTGAAGCCCAGAAACATAACATTAGTTCTTCCTGTTTCTCTCCTGCAACTTGATTGGATGCTGTCAGATTGGTCAAATAAAGTGGGTCTGGGGAAATTAAGTGTTGACTTGCTTAGAATGAATCGCGTTAACGTGAGTTGATTCAGGAAATGGAGGAAAATAAGTTGATTCATGGCAAACTTTGGTGATTAGATGAACCATCTATCACATTTAGGACAGGCTAACTTCAACCAATCACATCAAACCCTTGCCAAAGCCAGTCAGGAGAAGAGCGAACACATCTTTTCCATGGAGAAAAGCCTTTAGAGCCGTTCTTTGTTCTTCTTTCAATGAAGAAATATTCTCCAGTTCTGATATAACTGATGCTATCACAGTATTTACACCAACCTCTGCAGTCGTCACACCTAAAACCATGCCAGCTGCCAGTAGTCCCTCCTGGGGCACTGATTGGCTGCACCACTTTTGGTTTGGACACAAACAGATAACCTGAAGCCTAGCAAGGTGGATTCTCACGAAATGCAGCTACCTCACAAGAGAACTCTAAAGTTATCGAAGTAATGACTTGAGTCTGATTCAAGTCCACACCCCTGACAAATACCAAAACTAAAGTTGTTTTTTGGATTGCTGCTAATTAGCAAATGTTAGCAGGCTAACATGCTAAGCTAAGGCAAACATTATAGCCTACCTGCTAAATGGTGAGCGTGTTGGTCTTAGCGTTTAGCTCCGAGCACCTCACAAAGATGCTAGCATTGCTGTAGACTGTTAGTCATGTTGATTTATTCACTTGAATTTCAGTCCAAGAAGTAAATAAGAACCACAGATCGGGGCAAAGCGGTTGAGATGAATTCTGTGATCACAATGTCCCTGGTTCAATTCCAGCTGGGAAATTTTATTACATGTCATACCCTCTTCTCTCTCTCTCTCTAAATAACTGCTCCCTGTCTGCAACTCTATTGTCAGCTATCTAATAAATGTAAAAGGCCAAGAAAAAATAAGTAAACAAATTAAAAAAGCAGAAACTGCTGTTTAACTCTGATCTCATTAGATGCCGATTTAATATAAAATGAAATAAAAATAAGACCAAGATTTTTTCTTCTGTGAACGCACGTGTGAATTCCTTTTGATTCCTGTGTGCAGTCCAGGCTCGTGACAGCAGCACGCGGCCTCTGTCTGGTACGGCCACAGTGCTGTGCTCTGTGCTGGACGACAATGACAACCCTCCAGAGTTCATGCAGTCATCGTTCCAGATCAGCCTGCCGGAAAATCTCCCCCCTGGTGTTGTCCACACCGCTCAGGCCTCTGATCCAGACCACGGGGAGAACGGAACCATACACTACTCCATATTAGGTGAGGAACCAAGATATTTGGGCCAACATTTCTGTCAGTAATAATCTTATACTCGCCAAGTTAATTGCTTAGATTTGGGAACTCATCGAAATTGTGAAAGTGATGTCCAAAGGGAAAAGAAAGTAATCGATCATAGAGGTTTGTAACAAACCCTGAGGTTAAGCCAAACTAATTTGGAGGAGCAGCTTGAGGCAAATTATAAAATTAATACACAAACTCACCATTGTAAACATAATCCCAGTTAACAAACCAATTTACTGCTTCAGATGTGAGCTATCGTACTCGCCATAGTTGTGCATTCAGAATCAGAATTAGGTTTATTGCCAAGTAGATTTACACATACGAGGAGTTTGCCTCAGTGATTTTGGTGCATAGCAATAAAAATAGTAATAACTAGATAATCTTATTTTCAGTATTTCTGTGCAATGAGGGATTATAAGTGACATTTCAGGTGCTCTCACTAATTTTACCTTCAAATAAGTAGATATATTTGATAATCTGGCTGAACTGAATGTCTGACCTCTTGTGTCAGACTTAGTCATACAAATGTTAAGATCTCGGCAATACAGTGCTACCATAGCAGACAAAAATGATGTGACAATATACAAAAATAAGACCAAAGTTGTGATAAAACAGGAATTAACTTCTGGAAACCTGATAGCCATCTAACTATGTAATTTAAGGTTTCATGTTCATAATAGTAAGCATCTAAAAAGTATTAGAAATTTCTTTTCATCCAAATTCAAAAGTTTGTGTACACTTTCCTGATATTGCATTTAAATTGGTCGTGATTATGCTCAAATATTTATTACAAAAATGACTTCTAATTAAATCTACATCAGTTGTCCCATCAAACATTTGCAAGAAAACCTCTTTCTGCTCCTGCTTAATCTGCCGCTTTAAGTTTGAGCCAATTCAGCAACGTGGAACATAAGGCATTATTTCTCTCCAGAGTTTGACAGAAACAGTAATTTTACCTCACAGAACATGGAAGTTGCTGGTCTACTGCTGTCTTGGTCAGCAGAAAGTAAAGTAATTCGGCTCTGAATTAGTTTGTTGGTGCGATTTTATGCATTTTAACACATTAACAGATCAAGGCAGCCATAGACCAGCAACTCCCATGTCCTCTAAACCTAGCTTGAACTTAAACTATTAAATATTTTTAGGTGGCTAAAATACCTTTTGCTGATGCCCCTGTCCACAGCATTTCATTGCTTACCTTCCAGAGGTTTTAATATCTGTCCCCTGTCCTTAGGCGAGGACTACAGAGGTCGTTTCACCATCAACAGCCACACCGGCGTTCTCAGCACCACTCAGGTCCTCGACCGTGAGGACAGGCAGAACTACACCCTCACCATACAGGCCCGGGACTACGGCCCCACCCCGCTCAGCTCCACCACCCAACTCCAGCTGCTGCTGCTGGACCAGAACGACAACATCCCCTCCTTCACCCGTAAGAGCTACCACGCCTCCGTCAGCGAGGGCCTACCTGCAGGAGCCGAGGTCCTGCGTGTCGGCGCCTTTGATCCTGACGAGGGCTCCAACGGGGATGTGACCTACTCTCTGACGGAGGACAGCAGCCAGGGCGCCTTCTCAGTTGACCCTCTGACCGGGGTGATCCGCACCACCAGGTCTCTGGACAGAGAGAGTCGGGCTCAGTACACCCTCCGAGCTGTGGCTACTGACGGCTGCACACAGGGGCCGCTGAGCTCTGTGGCATCGGTGACCATACAGGTGGAGGATGTGAACGACAACGTGCCGGTCTGCGATCAGAACCCCATCAACGCATGGGTCTCCATGAGGACTCTACCAAACCAGATCATTACCACGGTGACGGCAACAGACGGCGACCAGGGTGAGAACGGGACTGTCCAGTTTATGCTGTCAGATGAGGAGAATCTGTTTGACATCAACAGAGACACAGGAGAGATTTCACTGAGGAGACGAGTGAGAGCAGGTTTCTCTGGGAGGAAGCTGCAGGTGGTGGTTTCAGACCGAGGACGACCTGCTTTGACCTCCACCTGCCTGTTTTTCATCCAGCTGAAGGGGGAACACGAAGGACTGCAGTTCACTAACAAAGTGTACAACGCTACTGTCAAGGAGAACAGCAGGGCTGGTACGTTTTAACACCTCTAGTCCTTCTAGTTTCACTGATACCAGTAAAGGGACAGTTCACTACAAAATCAAAAATACACATTTTTCCTCTTACCCGTAGTTCTGTTTATCCATTTAGATTATTTTGGTGTGAGTTGCAAAGTTTTGGAAATATCAGCCACAGAGAAGTCTGCCTTCTCTCCAGTATAATGGGACTAGATAGCACAGTGCCAAAAAATAACCTTGAAAGTCTCCAAAGTAGTGTCTCCAGTTACTCAAGATAATCCACAGACCTTGTTGTAGGAACTATTTTCTTTCTAACTACACATGCTAACCAAATCAGTGCATAGAAGGAAGTGTGCATCTACTCATGGACGGGAGGCTAGTGCTTGTGTTAGCGTAGACTGTAAACGATAACGGCCTCCTCCTCGGCTGAGATGTAGCTTCTCATTCATGTGCCGATGCATGCTTCCCTCTGCATGGTGAAACAGTTGGTGGGTGTAGTTCAGTAGGAACAAAAGGTCTGTGGTTTAACTTCAGTAACTGGGTCATGATTTCTGGAAGGAGACATTGCTGATGAGTTTTTAAAAATGTATTTTTTAGGCATTTTTGCAAGTGCATAGAACTGGGTAGGGACAATGGGGACATGCCTCTACAAATATTTAAGCTCTGGGACTACTGAATTGTCCCTGGCAATATTTTTGATTTTGCTAACAAAGCCCACGCCAGCAAAGATATGCATCTGAAGAATTTATTGGTTAGTAAGGATGGAGGATAGCTTGGATGATGAGGTAGGGGTCTGGAGGTTGGTTGTGGGAAGGAGGGAGGGAGGAGGTTAAGGTTTGAGGGATGGAGGGATGTGAAAACAGAGTCAAAGGGTAAGGAAACAGATGAGGTGTGCTTACTTGTTGTGCGGAAACTGCCCGAGGCGTGGTCTTTGTTCCTGAATCTAGTTATAAAACTGTTGTCTGTCAGTGTCTAGTCGGTGTTATTGTTGTTGTGACGAAGCAGCCGTGCAAATTACAGATGCAATACAATGCATTTTTAAGTTTTGAAAGATTGCATATCCACATAAATGCCTCGCAGTGATTTGGTCCTCTGCCTACCCATAACCACAGGTCTCTTTTAACTGCCAGAATATTTCATATATAAATAAATATTAAGCAACTTGCAATAAATCTAGTGAGTTATTCAGATCATCAGGGAGAAAATGAGGAATATACTCAGATCTATTATTTTGTGACAGGACAACAGGCAGACAACAGAGAGAAGAAGGCAGGGTGGTAGAGAACATATTTGTAGTTTGTAGTCTGGTCGTAGCTCCAGCTCGGACACATTTATTGTCACCACTCTTGGCGCTTTGAGTTAAATAATCCAAGTGCCATCTAATCCCATAATGTTCAAAAGAAGGCTGACACCTCTACAGCTGATATCTCTGAAACTCACACCAAAACAGTCTTGATGGACAAATTGCACCACAGGTAAGAGGAAAAATATGCATTTTTTATTTTGGAGTGAACAGTCCATTTTAAACAATCTCATCAACCTTTTAACTTTCTTTTCCTCAAGGCACTTGGATTGCAAAAGTGGAGGCCAGTGACCCAACCAACAGCAGACAAAGGATCACATACACCATCTTCAGTGGCAACGAGGATCGTATTTTCTCCATCAACCGTCACACGGGTAAGGAAACATTATGAAATTTTACTAGCCCAAACATTGGTTTTGTTCGTTTGTCTTGCTGTCCATCCAACGTTCACTGGTTTTGATTAGCAGATGGAATTCCTGCTGAAGCGTCACGCAGGCTTTCATCTTTTAAGTTATGCTAATAGCGCAAATTCCCATCCACTCATCCATTTTATTTTCCACAGAAGTATCCAGAAAATAACTTTTGATTTCCAGGACTCACCCACTGTTTATTTATGACCAATCAGAGCTTCTAATCCAGCCGTTTTGGGCTTATTTTCTGTGTCTCTCTTCAAAATGTCTTCAACTTATCAGCTTCATCTGGTTGTTTATATACAAGTATTTCCTAAAGAATTATGATTATTGCCCGTCTGATTTTATCATATTCCAACCCAAACTGTTTGTCTGGATTCACGTCTACATGAAGTCAAGAATTTGACACAGTTAGACTCAAACTCAGACTTAAATAAACAGTATTATACTGACATAGAACTGAATACTTTTTTAGGTTTACCACAAAAATTTGAACCTGAAAGAGTTTCTGTCAGCACCTTTTTTTAAAAGTGTAAAAGTTGGTTTTCTTTCCATTACTTTGCTTTAATTTTTCCCCAGTTTGGTAAAAGAACAGCACTGCAAAGCCAGAGTGAAAAAGGATGACGCCACAGATGAAAATGTATTAAAATATTTATATTATGGTTTGGAATATATGATTTTTTTTTTATATGATGTATTTTAAAGGGAGAAGCAGAGAGGAGTACCAGCATGGGGGCATAACAGTAAACTGCTGTAGACAGGGTCAGCAAAATA
This sequence comes from Lutjanus erythropterus, assembly GCF_056507025.1. Taxonomy (NCBI): domain Eukaryota; kingdom Metazoa; phylum Chordata; class Actinopteri; order Lutjaniformes; family Lutjanidae; genus Lutjanus; species Lutjanus erythropterus. The sequence goes on along the minus strand of NC_139319.1, from coordinate 11,804,150 downwards.
AAGTATTTTAGCCATATAAAGGAAAGTCCACCTAAAAAAATCTATAATGGTTTAAGTGTACTCTATATTTAAAATATAAACAGCCTTATATAACGTCAGTTTCCCGTTGTGAGGTTCTCTGATGGAAAGCTAAAGCAGTGAGAATATTCTAAATATAGCCTATGTTTAGCTAATACACCATCAATAACCACCTTATACGACCCCACTTCAAATATTCTGAAATTTACTTTGTGGTATACATTTTCCTCTCTTTCAGGTGAGATCCGTGTGCAGAAAGATAACTCTCTGGACTTTGAGGTGAGCCCTCAGATCCAGCTGGTGGTGCTGGCTGACAGCGGGCTGCAGACGGCTCACTGCAGGGTCTCCATCAGCCTGCTGGACATCAACGACAACGCACCAGTGTTTGAGTACAGCAGCTACAGAACAGCTGTCTGGGAGGGGCAAGCGCACAACACCTACATCATGCAGGTAGATACTGAGAATATTTAAACCGTCTTTGACATGAGAAACAAGAAGCAGGTATAATCTATCTTTTATTGTCTTATCATCTTATTAATAACGATCAATGTCCATATTTCCCGCAGGTGTTTGCGTCTGATGCTGACAGCGGGATGAGCGGGCAGATTGAATACTCCATCATGTCCGGTGACCCTAATGACGCGTTCATCTTAGACTCTGTTCGTGGGATTCTGGCTACCAATGTCGTTCTGGACCGCGAGATCACACCCTCATACAAGTACACTGATTTCACATGTTAAAAAGTATTCGGTAACCATTTATAGAATATATGAAAGTCAAGACAAAACTAGATTAGTAAGTTTCTACTTATGAAATAAAGAGTCCCATTCCCTGACGTTGCTGGAGTCTGCATCACCAGCATCTGTGAGTTTTCTAATGGAGGGATTTTTTCATCAGTTGCATAAAAAGCTGACACATGATGGGAGTGTTTTGTTGATATTTATCAAACTATTCAATAAGATAAAACAACAATTATTTTGTTAACATTCAACAAACACACATTAAATAAGTAGTTGCCACTGGCACACTGTCAAAATAATTATTGTTTTATCTTTGGACAAGATTTCTTTACTAGTCTTGAGTTACAAAATTACAACTTAATTGGTGAAAAGTGTCAGTGAATGCATGAGAGTAAAGTGTCTCATGTTGTAAGTCTATTGAAGAGTATTATGGCCAGGCATGTTTGGAAAAAATTAGAAGAGGAAGACTTTTTTAAATTTTGCATTTCAAAAATAAATTCAAAATGGCGAGAATAAAGGCAAACTTTTGTATTAGTGGGTTAGGATTAGTCAAAACTTTACTTTAAAACTCTATTCTCGACATTTTGACTTTATTCTCAGAATTCAAAGTTAAAACAAAAATCTTCCTCCTCATCTTTTTCTTGTTCCTGGCCCAATACTCTTCCAAGATGTCACATCTTCTATCTTGAAAGTTCAGTGAAACAGGCCCCTGATCCTGAGCCAGGAATATCGCTATGACTGTGCACCGCCGATCTTTTCTTCATCAGAAAGTTGTCCGCCAGATTTCCTGACAAGGAAAGAAAAAGATTAAGATCAAACTAAAATGGAATATCCTCGTGGTTCGGCTGTAACCGCATAATTGTGGACGCCTCTGCAATTCTTGAAAAATGCAGTTCAGTACAGCAGTCAAAAATCTGCTCGGAAAGATAATTACTGATTTTAAAATGTACTCAAAATGTACAAATACGTAAAATATCAGTGCTCAATCCTGTTATGTAGAGTATTATAATTGAAAATATCCAACTTACTGTGGCATAATACATCAGTACACTATCTGCTACTATGTATTTGGATCAAGTTTCATCATTTGTTTACTGTCTTCTTATTACAGGCTGGTTCTGCAGGCCGTGGACAGGGGGAACCCTCCACTCAGCAGCACCGCCACCATCAGGGTCCAAGTGGTGGACGTCAATGATAACAGCCCTGCCATTCCCCCCATGGAGACTGTGGTTATAGCAGAGAGTAAGACCAGTGATTAGAATATAAACTGTGTTTATGTGTATTTGTGGACTTAATTTGAAGCCTTCTGTTTTCCTGTAGATCTGCCAGCAGGTTACATGGTCACCCAGGTGACTGCGAACGACGTGGACCTGAGCTCAACCATCACCTACAGCTTCTCAGACAACAGCAGCTCCAATTTTCCCTTCGCTATCGACCGGTACACCGGTGTGATCACCCTGACTCGAGCCCTGGACTACGAGGAGCAGACGGAGTACACGCTGACCATCTGGGCGTCTGATTCCCTCCACCAGACCACCGGAGAGGTCGAAGTTCAAGTGCTTGACATCAATGACAACGCTCCAGTCTTCACCAAGGTCTCCTACCAGGTACAGATGACATAGTTATTGATAAAAAGGGTAGAGAGCCTGTATGCCAACAGGTCAGGGTCAACAAGCCACGAATAAAACAGTACATGTGGTTACCAGCTACGAACTAATTCTAACTAAAGCATGCCTAATTCACGATTTAAAGGTTGTCATTAATGTTGAATAAGTTGCATTGTTAAATACATAATAAGGACAAATTTTGGTTTCCAGGTTGCTAAACTCCATGTGCCTGATTTACATTATCTCTCAGCATAATAACCTGCTCAGTATAGCACTGTGCAGTTCATCTGTATTGGTAGTTTTTTCATGAATCTTGATGGCTTGTGATGAAAGATGGTGAAATCATGACTGTTTATTGATGACTTTCTAACAATAACAAGCCATTATAGTGCTCCAGTGATTTGGTTGGTCGCTTCCATAAAAGTGGGGAACTGAGTATAATGGGACCACTGTAGTAAAAATTAAAAAATAAAAAAAAAGTTACAGGGCCGAGGAGTAATATTCTGTGAAAAAAGTTTACAAGAAAAAACTTAAATTCCTGAACATTAAAGTCACAAATCTTTGTGAATTTGTGAATTTTTATCTAGTAAATTTACAAATTTAATCATTCTGATTTTTTTTCTTGGAACATTGGCCCCCTCCCTCAACTTGCATAAAAAAATGGTCAAATGCAGCACAGGTTTACTTTTTGGTCCCTAATCTCCACCAACACTGGATCCCATATCTCCCATAATCCAAACTTTAACACAGCTCTTCTGTTTAAGTTTCAAACCCAATCCAATTTAGAAAAACACTGCTGGAGTTTCACAGGAAAACGCTGTTGCAGAATCTCCCAAACAATGGAAGTGAGTGGTGACCAGTTTTCACACAGAAAAAACAACTGGAAAAAAAACGTAAAATACTACATAATGCACGTCTCCTAAAGTGTTAAGAGTCCATTTCAGGTGTCCACCTGATGAAATTAAGTAACTAAAAAGAACATTTCTGCTGGTGAAGGTTATATACCAGTCAAAGAGATTTTCAAACCTGGCTACCCATAAGTTGTTCTTACATATACTTGTGATGAGTTATGAAGCATCAATAAATGTTTATTAACCAGTAATGAAGCCTGTGTTACAACTGATGTATGCTTTATTAGAAAGTACTGTAGTATCTGACTGGATGTGGAGTATTCATAATAATCGTGGTGCAGATGTGACTGATCATTTGTCCTCTCTTCAAGGTGGAGCTGTCTGAGTTGGTTTCGGCAGACACATTAGTTTTGTCCGTTTCCGCTACTGACAGAGACTCTGAGCTCAACGGCAAGATCACCTACAGACTGCTTTCATCTCCACTACAAGGCTTCTACATCCAGCCAGACAATGGTAAGAACAGCTTCACCGATGGAAAAGACATCCTGCAGTGCACTGATCTAAACGTCTCATTGAACCGTCACAGTGTGTATATACAATATACTGTGTATATATATATATATAAAGAGAGAAAAGGGAGAGGTTCAGAAGTCACCAGACGGATAAAACAATGATCCAAAATGTATTGTAGTTCGTCTGTAAAAGACATTAACTCAGGCTTTACAAGTTTCATGAGTTATTGCTGTCTGGTGGTCTGATTTTCATATTTATCCCTTTTATTCCCTCCATTAAAACCAGTTTTTCTGGCGTAGTTAAAGGGGCACACGCCAAAGAAAAAGGCCAAGAGAAAACCTTTCCCTGGTTATGAGCATCTCAGAGTACAGCATCAGAGGTTTTACTGAGACCTGTCACTCTGCCAGTAGCAGTATGCTTCTCCAGTGTTTATATTGTTGTAGTTTTGGATGTGTGAGACAACTTCTCAGACACGGGGGGGGGGGGGGAGAAGCAGCAGAGAAGGCAATTAGAAGTGACTGAGATAAAGTGCTTCAGAGGAACCATGCCTATCCTATTATCTCAATTTTAAAAATCCCTAAACCCAAGAAAGAAGATAAATCCTTCAGGGCTGAAAGGAAACCACCACTCCTCAGTTCTGGCTAGTCTTTTCCACTCAAGTGTGATTTATGGGCTTCTATCATGTTTGAACTCCAGAGTTTAATATCAGAGAAATATATTTGCCCTATTTTTGTGGTGAGGAGCACTAATGGAAAGTGAAATTTGCATCAAGCTCTCTAAAAAGAATCCAAAAATGTAATATGGTGCTTTTTGTGGTGCTGTGCCTCTCAATTTTTCCATTTTGCCTATTTGTTGCACAAACAATGAACGGTGCTGCTTCAGAGTAGAGCCCCAGAATTAATGGTCATCCTGTAGAAAAGTTTAAGTAGCAGTTAAGTGGAATAATAAATTGGATGGACAAACACGTAATTGTCATCCAAGAAGAAAAACTTGCTCTTACAGTCTGCATATTGAATTCATTACAGAATGGTCACACAGGAAATAATGTTGCATTGCGGCGGTAATGACAGGGACAATTTTGATTTAACTCTCAGTAAATTGTCATACAAGCAGACATGTTTTATAGTTCTTATTCTGAAGAGAAACAAATCCAGGAACAATCCATGTATTTGTTAAACCATCTGTTTAATCAATTGACAGAAGTTTTATAGTTTTATATCGGTGAAGCCAGATGTCAGGTCGCTTTAAGTTTCTCTACCTTATAAGCTGTTTCACTGTAAGATGAAATCAACTTTTGTTTGAATGAGTGCTTTGTATCTGACTGACTGACGGTATAATTTTTTGAATGATAATTCTTTTTTTTGTTGTTGTTGTTGTTTCTGAATGCTCCTTCTACTTACTGATCTTTTAAGTTAGATCTATAGGTTTCCTCTGTACTTTGAGCAAAACAAATGCTTAGAAAGTTGGTTCATTGTTAAATTTCGAGGTCTTGACAGGTCTATCAAACACGCTGACTCCAACAACTACAGCTGACATACACAGACAACTTGTAAAGTTACTTAGTTAGTTAGTTAGTTAGTTAGTTAGTTAGTTAGTTAGTTGTTAATGTTAGTTATGCATTAATTTCAGTTTTATACCCTTTGCCAAGGCTAGCTTGGTTTAGCCAGTTAGTCTTTGTTTTGACAAGTTAGCACCAGCTAATGCTTTTATGGTAATGTATTGAACAGAATACTTACTTTTATGTCAGTGTGAACCCCACAACTGTTTGGCTGAGGCTGCATATAATTGTCCCTCCAGCGGTGTACGGAGGAGACATTTTCAGTTTCTAATTGTCCATCATCGGACCAAGTATTGATAACATGCATAGACAGTAGGGGTGGTGGGATAGAAATGTAATCATGTATCCCTGAACATCTGTGACACCAATAACACCTTCTACCGCGACAAGCCTAATGCATTCATGTGAAGTGATGCTTTCTGATGACCTTACAAACCTAAATTCAATAGTCACTCTCCTTTATGCTTTGTTTTACTTTCTACCAACTTCTGGGGAAAAAACTAGCTTTAGATATAACTAGCAACATCTTTTAACCATCTTCAAAATAGTTTTTTTTAATATAGATGAGCCTAGCACATAACATATCCAAGTACAGAAAAAAAAAAGGAAAAGAGAACCTTGACGAGGCTCCAGAAGAAAAGGGCGGGACTTAGTTGTCCGTTGGTTTGTAAATATATATGTGGCACTTTCTTCACATTGCACATTGTCATTGACTCCATTGTTAATATGAAAAATATCGATTAGTGCTGCTTTTAAATAAACTAAGTCACTCATGAACGCATCTTGTCTTGTAGGGTCTGTTTTCACCAATAAGCCGTTGAAGGCCATCACAAACAGCAACCTGATCCATCTCCTGGTTGAGGCCAAAGACGAAGGCGATCCTGTGCTGTCTGCTGTCACCTCCATAGATGTGCTGATTCTGGACACCAACGACCATGCACCTTTGTTCCACCAGGACATCTACACGCTGACCGTCCCAGAGGACACACCCACAGACATCACCTTACTCACACTGTCTGCAGAGGACCAAGACTGGAGCCCTGAAAACACCCATTTGGACTATGCCATCATCAGGGGAAATGAGGAGAAGCGATTCTGCCTGGAAGTAAAAATGGTTCCAGTTGAGAATCAGATGAGAAATGTAGGAAAACTTGTTCTGTGTAACCCTTTGGACCGGGAGACCACGGAGAGCTATGCGCTAACAGTGAGTGTGTCTGATCGAGGGATGCCTCCGCTCAACAGCTCTGCTGTCGTCATGGTGACTGTGACAGACTGCAATGATAATGCCCCTGTCTTTTCCAGCACAGAATACCATGCGCAGGTGAGTGAAAACAGCCATGTAGGTACCAAGCTGGTCCAGGTCACTGCTCAGGATCCTGACCTAGGAACCAATAGCCTGCTTCGATATGACATTGTCTCGGGGAACAGCAAAGGTCACCTCAAGCTCGACCCTCAGTCTGGCCTCCTAGTGGTCAACCACTCGCTTGACTATGAGGAAGACTCAAAATACATTCTCACCATCCGAGCATCTGATGGCGGTGAATCAGCTGAAGAGCGTAAAGTGGCCTTTACAGTGGTCTTCATCTCAGTGTTGGATGAAAATGACAACACTCCATACTTCATGTTCCCGACCGTTAACTGTTCTGTGCTGGAGAACCTCCCAGCGTTCACCCACACCTGTTCTGTCCATGCTGTTGACAATGACTTAGGCCCCTACGGCCAGCTCACCTACTCCATTTTGTCCTCTTGCTTCATGGACTATGGCAGTGGCAATCCTGAGAAGAAGGAGGCCTTTGCCATCGACCCCCTAACAGGTGACATTCACACCAGACAGACCTTCGATTACGAACGTGAGAGTGAGTACTGCTTCGTAGTGGAGGCCAGGGACAAGGGCGACAAAGCAGCTACATTGAGAGTGCAGGTGACCATCAAGGGAGTAGACGAGTTCAGTCCTGTCTTCACCCAAAAGCAGTACTATTTCATGCTGCCAGAAAACGCCAAACCTGGAGAGACAGTCGGTTACGTGATGGCGATGGACCATGATGGAGGCGTTGACGGACTGGTGGAATATTCCCTTTTGAATCCATCAGTGTTTTTCGCAGTAAACAAAACAATTGGTACCATTTATGTGTCGGATCCCGTATATCGCAGAAGAGGAAGCTATCCCGGTGAGGACATGGTGAAGCTGGTGGTGTCTGCAGGTAGTCCCAGACTGGACTCCAGGACCACCAACTGCCTGGTTTTCATTAACATCTCCAGCTCAGCAGAGGCACTCACTGGGGTGCCTCTTGATGCGCACATGCTCAGTTTGAGTGTCTCACTAATCATGTTCCTTCTTGTTCTTCTCATTTTTGTCGGCTTGGTTCTTAAATACAAGCTCAAAGAAGCGGCAATCAAAAAGGCTGCAGCCATTGCTGCAAACCTGAATCATGGCACAGGCTCGTTCAGGAGATCCAATGGCCAAATGCAAAGTTGCATCTCTCTGCAGGAGATGAGACGGCCTGGAATTTTGGTGACCAAGAGGGACATGTTGAACCCGTACAATCAGTCAGACTCCAGCGGCCGTGGATCAGCAGAAGGTGAGACCGCTGAGGACCAGGAGATCAAGTGGATTAATGAATACCCTTGCCGTAAAAAAGATGAACCTGTGCAAGACAACCAGGTCACAGAGATCCCACAATCTGCTTTACCTGGGGACAATGTCTCGTGCCACTCAATCGATGTAGGGCCAGAGCACATTTTATCTGTCAGTAAATCTTTAGTGTCTGGGATGCCCAGCACAGAAAGCCTCCACCACTTCAAAGAAGAGGGAGGAGGTGAGGGACTACTTCCTGCCATACTTAGGGTGAGGGATATGGAGGAGAGCATGAGGACAAATGGGTACGCCCCCCTCTCAGAGGCCCACGCCTCTGCAGATTCTCTCTCGTCGCTGGTGTGTTTTGAGGAGCAGCTGCAGGGCAGCTATAGCTGGGACTACATTTTGGACTGGGAGCCACGCTTCCAGACTCTGGCCTCCGTTTTCACAGATATCGGGATGCTCCCTGACGAGGAGCTTCAAGGTGGCCGTGAGGACTTAGCAGCAGAGGCGAGCTGTCTCATGTACCCACCGCCTCTTATAACAGGAGTGGCTCAGCCTGGCATCAGAACTGTACCTCCACGAAAGCCGGGGCGTGTGCCAAGCCTGAGCAGGAGGCCCTCTTCCCGCAAATACGCATATTCGCCCTTAGCAAGGAACACAGGACTTACCCCTTCAGCCATGACACCTAGTTTCTCCCCATCGCTGTCTTCTCTCACCATTAGGACCCCCAGTGCCTCACCAGTTGTCTCTGAGACCGGGGTGGGGGGCATCAGATTTGACTCAGGGCCCCTCACTGCAAGCCTATTGGAGTCAGAAATCCAGGTATAGACATGAACTTTTGAAGTATATCTGTGACACTCAATTCCATCTTCCATTCACCATCTGAAGGTATTTCTCCTAGTATTTTAAGGGACTTTAAAGCCCCCGTCCAGCTATTGTGATGTTTTTAGGTTAACGTTCTTTCTGAACAGAATGGAGGTATGATTATGGTGATCAAGTGTCCTACTTTAGGTGAACCTGCCCAGCATTTTTATCCCTTGTCCAACATCCCACATATTGAATGATCTCCCAAGGCATGGTTTAAGGTCAGATGCAATGGCAGCCAGATTGGTCAGCATCATTAGCATGGAGAGCAGTAGCATGGATATTAGCATGGTTAGCGACAGCCGCAACTCTAACATAGGTTACAAGGGCCTCCTTCATCTGAAAACAAGGACCCCAACAAGTCAGGGGTCTGGGAACAGCGAGAGGAATCCCACCTGGATGGGGTGTTTCTGTCTCTCTCACCCTTGCACCCAGTGTCCACTCCGTGCCTACTCTTCCCAAGCCTCCTCCACATGTCACTCGGCAAATTAGCTGTTTATGCCCCACTGTTTTAGCTGTTAGCTGCTGTGCTAGATGCTCAGCTGCTAACAAGCTACATCCCCAGCAAACTTTCTAATGCGAGTTATCGTTATCTCTGAAGTGTGGCGCACACTTGAATCAGGTCAGATTTTATTTATAAGACATTAGCCTGAAATCACAAAACACAGTTTGCTTTAGGGTGCTTTCCTCTCTGGTGAATGTGATGTTGGACCATGACATATGACTTCAAGCTTATACTATAGTCATTGATCCGTCATAGTTCCATTTTAGACACAGCTTAAATTTTTTTAACACTTGTGCACAAAATTATTTGTCAAATAATATTTGGTCAACAATGTTGTTGATCAACATTGTCATGAAATGACCAAAAAAATATGAGAAATCATAAAAATGCCAAAATAATACTGGAGTGGGGATTTAGGGGACACTGCACAGTTTAATTTTGATAACATTCTGATATATTTATAACATATAACATTTCAAATATTTTCAGAGACAGACCAATAAAGTTCTGGACTTATTTCCATTGTTTTCATTTCAATGGCTTTAGAGTCATGAGTTTAGTCTCAAAGGGGCAATACCAGCACAGTTTTCATTTGAACATAATGTTGTCATTTAATTACTTAGATTGCGGTTGATTTTATAACTGGCTTCTGTAATAAAAACTAATATCAGGAACAGCCTGGGCTCAGTCTTGCATTATAGTCTTATAATGCAGCACTTTGAATAAGAGCAGATGTTCAAGTCAGCGATTAATTATTGAATGTTTTATTGTAAACATGTTTATATGTGCAGAAAATGAAACACTTTCTTATTGCCGTTGGTTGCAGCTTCTAAATGGAAAGTGTTCAAGGTTGGTTTAACTTTAATAACCAAAGAAAGGCAACATTGTTCTGTGGTTAAGTGCGTCTTCCTGGAATCATAAAAAACAGTGTTTTGAATACAGACCCATTTTTGCCTCCCTCTTCTTTAATATGTTCTGCCAATGAAATGCCAATAAAACCCCATGACGAACAAAACTTATTTTATCCATCAATCTAGGACAGTTCTTAATATCAATATTGTTCAGTCTTTGAAAGCCAGATAAAAGCCAGGGCTTATGCAGACATCATCCAAAATGTAAAAAAGGAGGGATTCTCCACTGACACTAATTTTGTGCAGATTTAAGAAATTGTATCTTAGCGTCCTGCTGCCACTGATCAGCATGATGGCAGATTTTTATAAACCAATTCCAGGTTCTGGCTTTTTTTCTTTTTTGTTCTTTTTTTTCCCATGAATAGAAATGATCTGTCCCCTTCATGATTGTGTTTGTGTGCTGACTGTAGACTATGGACACCTTGTTAATAAACAGCACTTTATGTACAATTTCCAGATAATTGTATGATTTTAAATATTGATAAATTTGCAAACAAATTTGCAATAAAGAAACTTTGTTGTGTATTTTCTTTTCACCATTTAGCATTTTGATATTGTTATGCTGATAGTCTTTCAGGATGATTTAGTAGCTCATGTTATGTTTAATGACAGGGTTTATTTCGGTAAAAGAAATAAGTAAAATGCATAATGAAATATTTGATGTGGGGTTGTATGAGGTAATTATCCATAGACAATTTATTACCTACAGTGGATGGCGGTCGACCCGCCCACAGTTTGGAAAAGCAGCAGGAAGCAATGTACTGTTGTGGACAGGGTCAGCAGCAAAATATATTTTAGCCACCTAAAAAAAAATCCATATTAGTTCCAGTGTACACTGTATTGATTTTCATAGATTTGATTGAATATTTTCACCACTTTACCTTGCCATCAGACAGTCTTATCCAATGGGAAACTGACGTTTTATAAGCCAAATATCACTCTCTCCAAAGCAACTAGACCCCATTTGCAAAACCAGTAATTTATCTTGTAGAACACAGGAGATGCTTGTGTTTCACTGCCTTCATTAGTTAGTTTGTTTATGTTATAGTGTGACTTTGGTGAGTCAGAACTAACCCTCTAAAATGCCAAAGTCTCACAAGATAGTCAAACTATTCAGTCATGCTAGCGAGACCGGCAACTCCCATGTTCTGCTAGGTAAACTTACTGATTTTCCCAAAGGAGTCTGGCTGCTTTGGTGAGAGTGATATTTGGCTTATATGATGACAGTTTTGTGTCTGACAGCAAGCTAAAGAAGCAAAAATATTTTAAATGTAATGTATACCTAAGCTAATATTATATTTTTAGGTGATTAAAACAATTATAGTGCTTCATACTCACTTAAAAAAATCTGAACTATTCCTTTAATGTCGAAACAATAATAAACGGAAAGGAAAATGACTATGAGATGCATTTTTGCCACACAGATAAGACTTTCCGGCTTTGCTTCCCATGAAATACTGGAATTGAAATGCCTCCCTATTTTGTTTCAATAGACATTTTTTCCTGAATCAATTTTTCACATGGCCGCCCTCTGCATTTTCCTGTGGTTTTTCCTCAGCGGCTATCCAAACTGAAACAAGGGTTTCAATAAATTCATACTGCGTCGCAGATTTTAGAACAAGATGGGAATGCCACGGTTAAAAGCATGATCTTAACCTCTTGAACTTTTATGTTTTCCTCCAAAATTGTCCTAAGTAGCTTCAAACTTCTGTGAGAGAACGACACTATCACACATAAAGTTTGCTTTAACTGTTTATTTCAAGGCTTCATTGAGGCTGTGTTATGCTCGAGTGAAATCATATTCATTTTAATTAATTTGATACTTTATTATATATTCCCCTGTATCTCTAACTTTGGAGCTTATTTTGACACTTTCACCCAGTAATTGTGCATCTTTAATTTATTATTTAAAAAGCCAAGGTGCAACATCTTATCTAATCTGAATATCTAAGAATTCTGCTTCTCTAAGAAAAGTCAAGAAATACAAAGTGATTCAACATGGCTCCACTTGGTCTGCTGTTAATCCAAATGTGCTGCCCTCAGGGAACATATGAGCTGAGGAAGCTGAGGAGCTAAAGTCTTTATCAGATAGTTTCATGAAAGATAATAAACAGTAAGGCCCCGGACCGAACCAGCCAAGTGTGTCCGGCTTGTAGCCACTGATAGGTGCGTAATTATTTATTGACTCAGTTCAGTCTCTCCTCTGCACCTCGGTGGGTTTTGACAAGCTCTGCGCTCCTCTCTATTTGTGATTTCAGCGGGTCCTTGGCCTCGGGATCACGGTGATGGAAGAGATCTCTCGCCATATCAGGTGATCTGGCCAAACAAGCTCCTGTGTCTCAGCAGTTCAGCAGTCCCCACAACTGGAGTTAAGAGCTGCTCAGTGGATCTTTATCAAATACGGCCTGTCAGTCAGTGAGGCAACTCAATTTGCTGAGAGGTCAGGAAGTCTCGAGTACAATAAGATTCCTTGGCTCTGAGACGCTTTTGAATTGGCTGAAACACTTTTTATGTACAATATACACTTGATATTATTCACAGTTTAATAAGGCAGACATGTGGAAACTGACTGTAATCCCCAGCATGCTCGGATTAACCTGGAAGGGAGCTGTTGGGCAAAAATGAGCTGCTGTGTCCCCGTTAACCCCCTGATCCTCCCAGTGTATGTGCACTGTGTTTGGTGTGCTGCAATACCAACACATTTGGTGCTTGATAACTTCTTTTAAACACAAATTAGTGAATGAAACAATCAATGGGATAGCGTGATAATCAGAGTGAAATGCTGTTTTGTTTTCACTTCATTATTCATTCGGTTTACATGCATTTAAGGGGCCAGTGTGCAGGATTTAGTGGCATCTAGTGGTGAGTTTGCAGGTTGCAAACACCTTGCCTTACCCTCCCCTAAGCATGTAGGAGATCTTACAGTGGCTGCGAGACTCATGCAAAACCTGTCTGGTCCAGTTTGGTTTGTCCACTCTGGGATTCTGTAGAAACAGGCGGTGCAACACGTTGGGCTCAGTGGAAGACGACCCGCACCCTCTGTCGATAGAAAGGCCTCATTCTAAGGTAAGAAAACACAACAATTCTTTTTTCAAGTGATTATACACTAATGAAAACATATTTGCCATTTGCTGCAGTCTTTGCACCACCCAAAGCATCTGTGTTTGGTTTAAAGAAATACAAACAAGCCAAAGCATTTTTTTAGGTCTGGCTATGCGAGACTCACAGATTGTAAATACCGTCTCACTCTGTCCATCCAAGCTTGTGGTAGAACCTACGGTGGCCATGAAACTCTCAGAAGGCCACGTCTAGAGCCTGTGTCTGGTTTGTCCATTCTGGGCTACTGTGGAAACACGGTGGTTCAACATGGCGGCCTCCATGGAAGAGGACGTGCACCCTCTATGGATTCTAAGGTAACGACAACAAACAATTCTTGTTTTCAAGTGATTATACACTAATGCGAACTTAATTTAAGTTGTAAGTGCATGCAAACACACTCACTGCCTTCATGTTTGCCATTTTCTATTTGGGAGGGGACAGTTTTGCCTTAAACACTCAGCAGTGACTGATGTAAAATGCATTCGAAGTTGTTATTCCTGTAAATTAACTCACAACAACCTGCATAGCTGCATCATCCTACATATTTGAATTAATGACTTATCGGAGATGTGGGCTGAAATGGAACCAGACTGACACAGAGACCCTCTTCAAGACAGGGGCTCAAAATAAAGCAAGACTGATCACAAGTCAAGTGCTCTAAGCACAGGTGTGACTGTTTCCAAGATGCATTGAGGACACATTGAGATCTGGTGGCTTAGAGCTCATTCATGGTGGTCTGAGCTGCATATGGCCACATTCTTCTGGCAAATGTGTTGTGGGCCACACTGAAGGACTGCCCACTCAACTGACAACATATGTGTCCAGTACACATGAAACAGCTGTTTGATTTCAGTTTGGTTCACTATAATGCAAATTATGTGTTTTGGTTCTCGTACCTGCCAACATACGCAGCAGATGTTTGTGACCACACATTGTGTTTCAACTGATTTCACTGCTGAACTAGGAACCGCAATATCCCCAGACTCCCCTCAAAAATTGCACAATTTTTAGCATTGAGTGAGGAGAAACTTAATTACTTTTGCAAAACCATTTGTGTTTTCTTGTTAATTTGGCAGTTTCCTTTTCTTTCCTTTTAAAAAAAAAGTTTCAGTTTGTTGTGGCATCGCTGTGCCGGTGGCTACTCCATGTCTACAATGTGTCTAGGCCAACATTTAGCAGCTAAGTGATGATTTCAACATTTAGGCTAATTTTATGAAAGAAGACAACATTTTATTGACATTAAACATCAATTTTTAAGAAACAGTAACCAATATGGGCTTCTTCTTTTGTTTGGGCTTTCTTGTAAATTCGGCAAATGTTATATGTCAAGTTGTTTCTTTTTTGTGTGTAAAAAACATTGTTTCCATTTGTCCCAGTGTGTTGGTTATAGCCTACTGATGGGCTGCCCGTTAAAAACAACAACACATTTCGTCTTTGCAAATGGAAATGTTGTGCCTCTGTGTTTATTTGCATAAAGAGCAGGGAAGATCCGATCAGTAACCCGGGGGGGTTTTGGACCCCAGGGCAGTCACCCACCTTGCACAGGTAGTAATCAAGCCTTCATCCCAAGCATCTCAGTGTCACTTGAGCGAACAATATTGGTGGACAGAGCACTGTTGAAGAGGCAACGTCAGATGAGGGCAAATAAAGATCTCTAAGCTCAGCACTCATCTGTATTAGATCATCACTTGTCAAATCTGGTCAAGGGTGAGCTCACAAGGTTCCCCTTGAGCCGTGTTTTTCTGCAGAACAACAAGAGGAGATTAGGATCTGATAGTCCTGTCTGATAGTCACTTGGAAAACGAGGCATTGTTGCAAATAAAACACAGCTGTGTTCTCATCCTGGCTTGGATTTTATATTTATCTCTATTTGCATTCTATTGAGATAAGTTCTGGTCTCTAAACATGTTCTGCATTGTGGTCTCTGGCTTGTTTCTCAGGGGACTTGAGGCTGTATGATGCACTGTAGGAATTTAGGTTACACTCACTTGGCGGTGAAGCGGCTGTGGAGCGGGAAAGTGCAGTCGGGGTGACAGCTGATTTTATAATAAATTGTTTTGAAACTATTTTCATATCCAGTGTTAAAGGTTTTGATGGATTGCTACATTTTGCTCTGGGTTAAAAATATGGTTTGATGAACTAGAAAATGAAATGTGGTGGACGTATTTTTTGTGTATACTGTGTGGTACCTCACATATACACATATTTTAACAGTGACAAATGTAAAATCAAATTAACTGTAATTGCCTCAGTCTGATCCTGGATGCCAGAGGTAGAGTGTGATGTTAGACTTTTACCTCATTTACAGTAAAGGAAAAAAAAAAACCTTGTGTATGTAATGCAGTTTGTAGCATAAGACTTTCATTACAGATTCCACCTGTTGTCAGTAAAGCCACAACCAGAGCATCTAGGAACTCCTCTGATGTTCTCTTACATGAAAGATGGTACAGATTATAGATTGAACTTAGACTGAAAATGAAAACAGAAGAAACAGCTCATTCCAGTGTGAGCAACCATCTTTCTGTCTTCAAAAGACATATTTTTTCTCAATTCTTTCTCAGTTTTTTAATGAACATATAAACTATTCAGCTGCTAAGTATGATCAGTTTGCCCCCAATCAAGAGCCTCAACTCTTTTTCCAAACAGGACACTCTGCTTTTATATTTTTCTTGTGTTTGACTTTGATAATGCAGCGCAGGCCTGTAAAGGTATTGAAGCACAATATGTTTTTGGTACCAGCCGAGATGTATCTGTAGCGTCAAGCATCAAACGCTGAGGCCAAAAGTTAGAATCAGATGTCTTGGCAGATTCACAATCTTAAACTTTTTGTTTGATCAGATAGTTTCTGATCTCAGTAAAAATAAAAACATAACAAAGATGACTATATTTTATTGCACAAAGTCCTTTTTGCCAGCCCAGTATCTTCATATACTTTATACTTTCAAATAGCATGCGGTGCATATGCCAGAGTCGATTCTTCTCATACAGGTGATGCACCAATCCTTCCCATTTACTCGAGAGCATGTTTAAATAACATGCATAAATAATGACATAAAGACCAAGAAATACCTACAAAACATAATGTAACATAACGCAATATAAAATAATGTCACCTAAACGAACGTAGTGTAGCCCAGCATGTTTATTTAAACCAAAACCATGATCTTTTCCTGAATCTAACTGAGTAGTTTTTTTGCCTAAACCTATTCAAACTGCATTTCGTAACATTAACCATGTGTTTATTATGTTACCGTGACAACAAAGGGCAACTGACTATGAATGACAACGAAGGTCACCTAACTATAGTTCTCCTCTCCACAGAACTTAATGGGAAAGAATGAAGTATCACCTGCACGCAAAATTGGACTTTGGACATTTGCACTGCAGCCAGGTATAATTTCTTTTACCATGTTCATCATCTTTGTTTGTTAGCATGTTGGCATGATACCATTTACTGATTAACACAAAGTACAGTTGAGGCAGATGGGAATGTCATTAGTTTTGCAGGTATTTGGTCATAAACTAAAAAAACTGAATGGTGCTACACAAAAAGTTAAAGGAGTACACTTCTAAATTGTCAAACTTACTCTTTATTTTTTTTATTCTACACTTTCTTCTTTGTCAAAACATGGCACCTACATTACCCATAGTGCAACATGATAGCCAATAGTTTTTTGGATATTCAGGTGTACTAGTAGCTTGTGTAGCTGCCAGTTGCTCGCTTCAGACGTCTGGTAAACTCACTTCTCACCAACTCCATGGCCCCAGATTCTCTTCTTCAAACTTGCAGTCTTTAAGGATATCTGTATTTTGATATTTGTGACTACAAAATAAACTTTTTAAGTGCTGAATTTGACTAACACAGCTGATAAGAATGAATTGTTGGAAACAGATCACTTTGCAACCTTTAGTGATTAAATCCAATGCAAGTTTTAATGAGATAATCCACTTTTTATTTACAAAACTGATCAAGACAGACACAGTGTTGTTTCTATCAGTAGTTAAAGGAGAATTATTGTATATCTGCGTGTTTTTACTTTAGAGGACAGCCACAATCTGTTTACCGTCTTTCAGCAGGTTTGTGGCAAAAACTTAAATCACCATCTTCAGTATCATAAATTACCACCGGGCCCTTTGAGTCCAGACAATCAACATATGTGCAGAGTCCTGATATTTTTCCATAAATCTGTAAGTTCATCTACGCTGCGTTGCTGAAACATTGTATAAACATTGTCACACTGAGAACATGTGCTATGCTTCATTTGCAAACTGGAAAGAAGCCAAATGTTTTCTGTTTTGTCTCTCTTTCACCCAAAACAAAAGCGGGCACGTTTGACAGCAGAAGAAAGAAATGTTAACATCATTATTTATTAATAATGGGGACCAAATTCAGCATTTATTTATAATACAGCTTTTTTCCCTTCAGCCATTTATAATCTTCTCAAAGAAATCACGATGCACTTTACATAAAGAATTAATGACAGATTGGGAACAAGTAAACTGTGCTGACCATAGCTTACCTCTGTTTTTATCAGAACCATGTGGGACATCCTCTTCTTTTCAGATGTTTGACAAGTGTGTGGGACGATATACGCCAGAGTGCGTTGCTGTGCCTGGTCCTGATGGAAATTAACGCAGACATGATGTGGGATAGAGCGGAACAAGGATTTAAAGTGGGGATGGTAACATGCAGCGCGACTTGTTGCTCGGTAGATTTCTTCCAGACTCTTACTGAGGCTTGTTTTCATATAAATATTCAGCGAACGTGGAGTTTCATCCCAAAACAACATGCAGTACACTGATTTTAGAAACACAAAACATCTAAACGTCATAAATATATCCAGTTTTTGTTTTAACAGAAAAGTGAACACAATAACTAGTATTGTTCCTTGGTACAATTTTCAAGATAGGCCTGAGTACGTCCATTTCTGATGTAAATATTGTGTTTTTATTTCAAAACCAAGTTGATTTGCACATTTTAGGCACAAAACATCTAAAACATGCAGTGTCAAATCACTCAACAGTATATAAAGTAGTAAACATTATCCAAACCATGACCTATTACAATTTTAAATGCATCAGTTATAACAATCTAATCGATGTAATATAACACTGTAATAGTGGGTATTTGGCATCACGTGTACTTTTCTGCTAATAATTCTGTGCTTAAAGCTACAACAAGGAACTTGTTGATTTTAGTGCCCCTCTGTGGACAAAAGTGGTGGTGTTTCAACTACCAAAGCCACAATTTATGACGTCAAAATTAAATGATCGAAATAGAAATCTCCTCCTGCTTCTTTTTAACTGACTAACACGCTATTCCCCGTAACTTTCCCCTGCAAAATGTTAAAACAGGCTCATTTCATCTGATTTTAAGGAGAATCTGACCTGGTAGCACCCATCAAGAACAACTAAATAGAAATAGACAATGTTCCCGTAGATGATCTTGTTAACTTGTGTAGGATAAATATCAGTATTAAACTGAATTCTTCGCAGTGAGGTCCAGGTAGGTGGTGCAAAGAAGCAAAAAGCAGATCTTCCAAGCTCAGTGTTAACTCAAGGGACAATGGAGCGAAAGCCCGTCTTTACCTCTTGTATAATGTGGTCTAGTGGACCAGACAAGAAATATATGGAGGAAGCTTCCCGATAAGGGTTTTATAAATAAACAAATAGGTTTGCAGATCACACCTCTCAGAGAGAGAGGACCGCCTAACTTATTATTCATGATACAATGATGAGTGTTATAAATATCACCAGTAATGAATCTGAGCGCTGAATGGTGAACAGCATCAAACACTGTACTTGGACAGTCGACACTGCAGGCTGCTGCAGCCAAGGACTGGAATGACCTGCAAAAAACACTAAAACTGGAAAATTTTATTCCCCAAGTCACTTTTCAAAAACTCTATTTTCTCACTGATGTGTGCAACTGTTTCTTGACCCAGTAACATTTAAAACGTCTCTCTGTTTGCATACACCTTCTCCTTTTGCTGCTGTTGTTGCTGCTCTGCCAGTCTGTCTTGATATTTGTTGCTTGCCTGTTTGTTTATTTGTTGCTGTACTAACTGATGCTGCTGTCTGTTAGCCACCTGCCCATGGCTGTGTTTTATACTTTTTGTCTTTTATGTAATGCACGTTGTATGTGTTGCTGTCTGTTATCTTTAGATACCCTTTTTAGTCTCTGTCCACTTTTCCTCAAGAGGCTCTTGCCTTTTGCCAGGCCACCATTGTAAATTAGACTTAAATACTTGCCTGGTTAAATTAAGATCAAATATTGATCTGAAACATGGTATTTAATGGATGACTTATCATCACCGTAAATGCCAAGATATTTGCATACCATGACTCTTTCAATGCTTGTGCTGTTTTTAGCAGTGATAATGAGGTTATCCATCCACCATCGAGTGGTTGGCTGTTTATGTGTATCACTTGCCACCGATGTTAGCAAAGACACATCTGACAAACAAACAGCAAACCATACTTACTTCAAATGAAAGCTGTGTATTTACCCGTATTTTTGCACATTTGGGTGAAAATACAAGTCGGTCGGCCACCGTTGCTGTGAATCCAAGCTGGGTCCAAACATTTCAGCGACACCTTACAGGTTGTTTGATATTTGAATCACAGGTTTTTGGTCAAGCATTCCTCACAGTATATAGAACGTAGCTGGCAGCCTAATAAGCTGGGACAAGACTCCTCACACACATGTGCACAGACACACACACACACACACACACACACATACTGAGGCCTGGAGCCCCATGAACGAGACCAGTGGGGAGAGGGAAGGGGAGCTTTGTTGGTGGAGGGCAGGAGAAGGAGGGTCAAACAGGCTTTGGATGTATGAAGGAGCCTCAAGCATCACATTTGGGTCCAATCAAATCAGTGATGTTTTTTGGCCACAATATATAAAACAGATGGACCAAAAATGGGAGGAGTGCAATTCTTTTGTATAAAAGCTGTTCAGAGTGAAGAAGTAGCTTTCTTTTTCTTTTTAAGGCGATTGATCTTTGCTCTGCAGCTTTCACTTATGTCTTCTGAAATGTCGACTATTTGTCCATGTTGTTTGTCTCCAGAACTGATTATTTTCATGTTTTGTGTGGAGCTTGTGTGGCCTTCTGTTAACATGAACAATATCTCAACCTCTGACCTGCTTGTAATATGAGACCTAATAGATTTAACCACAGACCTGAGTGTGAATGTCACTTTGAAAAAGTGTCTCTGGACATGTAAAGTTGTCTCACACCCTCACATGACCTCTGACCTCTCAGGAAAGCAGCAGGGGATGAAGTGCACTCGGGGGGTTGTTTTAGCCACAAGGGTGAAAACATGAGGGCAGGTGCTCCCTACTGGGGCCTCCTCTCCCAGCATAAGGGGCCTGGTTCTCCTGTGATGGATGGGTCTGGCTGAGATGCCAGGACCCTCTGGGGCAGAGTCCACAGCAGGGGAGGCACCATCTGGGAACAGAATGTCAAGGCTGGCCCACGGGTGGAGATTTATGCCCCAACCTCAGGTTCAAACGATTGCGTCTGACACGGCGTAGACGAGGTGGCAGTGACAGCTTTCCTCCCTTCTATGCCAAAAGGAGTCTGTCCATTTTTGTCTGTGGGGACGCCAGGAGGATGAAGGGGATCAAACAACTTTAGGGTCAAGTTTTTCCAACCTGTCTCCCTTTTTTGACTGGGTGTCCCTCAGTGTGTGTCATGAAGAAAAACTTTAAACAGTTGAGGTAGCAAATGATGCAGAGTGTCAATCTTGGCAGTGCCAGCTTTGAGTCTTTGTTTTTGTCCTGTTCAACAAAGGAGAGCTGATGCTAAAGGGATAGTTTGGATTATTTGATGTGAGGTTGTTTAACGTATTCATCCATAGTGAGTGTGTGATTTTTAGTTGCTTTACTTTGCTGTCAGACAGCCTTTTCTAATGGGAAACCACCATTATGTAAGCCAAATACTGCTCTCTCCAAACCAACTAAACTCCATAGGCAAAATCAGTCATTTTGATTTGTAGAACACAGGAGGCGCTGGTCTACCACTGCCTCCATCTGCTATTTTATTTGTGTTATTGTGTAACTTTGGTGAATCCAAACTTCCCTTTAAAAACACTAGACTCACACAATAACACAAACAAACTAACAGATCCAGGCAGCGGTAGACCAGCAACTCCTGTGTGGTGCACGGTAAAATTACTGATTTTGCCTGTGGAGTTTTGTTAGTTTTGAGAGCGAGCTATCTGAACTGAACTGATTTTTTTCAGCTGGACCATTTTTAAGTGGTTAAAAGACCTTTTGTTGTTGATCTTCTATGCTGGTGTCCTCTTTGCTTTTCCTAACTGAGCATGTATCAACCAGCATCTACTGTAGGTAACACACTGACTGTGGATCAGTATCTCATACAACCCCACATCAAATAATCCAAACTATCCCTTTAAGTATACAGTGCAAAAAATGTGCAAAAACAAAGGGATTTTTTTTTATGTCCAACTTCAACAGTTGGCATAAATTAAGGCCAGACAGACTGAAACAAACAGACTAAAACTTTTTTTTTTCCTTAGCCCCCTAAAGAAGCCACAACCAAAGTTTTTTCAAACACTCATGTACACAAACCTGCCACAACAACCATGTGGGATAAACACAGGTGGTGAGTAGCATGAGTTTATCCACTGACCAGTGAAATCTCTGCTGGGTAGCTGAGGGTATCAGAGGCCCGGGCAGGTTTTTGATGAGCCTATTAGTGCCTCGGCTGCACAGGGAGGTTGGAAGGGGAGAGGTATTAAACAATTAGGGCCATAGACACAGATGTGGCAGACAGAAGGAACAGCTTTGTGTGTGTGTGTGTGTGTGTGTGTGTGTGTGTGTGTGTGTGTGTGTGTGTGTGTGTGTGTGTGTGTGTGTGTGTGTGTGTGTGTGTTTGGGGGTTCCCAGGCCTATGAAAGTGGTCGTGCAGGACTATGCACAGTGTCCCATGTGGAGCTCATTTTATCCCTTTTCTTTGAGGATAATCTGCAGAATGTAGAAGCATAAAGCATGTGTGCATTTAAACTATTTAGTTTACTGGCATATACACTGTGAGTCTGTCTGTGCTTCTTGTAAACAGAGCGAAAACATAAAAAGACAGATATACTGTAGCTGAACAGAAACTATAGAAACATTCAATGTCAAACAGCCAAGTAAACATATAGTTGTTACATGTATATGTTACAAGTATACAGTATAGTATAGGATGTATATAGGTCCCATGTATATAAAAATGTCTAAAAGGTGTATATAAAAGTTGCATGTCTTGACAGCACAAAAATAAACTGTGGAGGATAAACTTCAGCTCTGCAAGTTCACTGGAATACATAAATAATGTCACATATCTTGAACTTTAGTTGTGCATTTTCTGAGTCGCTTCATGAGTGTGTCAAATTCTCAACATGTACATTTCTTTGTCTATTAAAGCTACAGCAGACAGTATTTATGTAAAAGATTTTAACTTTAACATTTAACATCTTCTTACCCTAAACCAAATCTGGCCCCACACAGCTGAAAGCAAACATGAAACGGTAAAATAAGTACCTCTAAGTACAAACAGAGACACAGGAGAGAAACTAAACTTCAAACTACAGAGATTCAGTTAGAAGCTACACAAGTACTTAGAGCCAGTATAGCAGCGTTTTAAAAAACCTGCAATATGCACTAATAGTGATGTAAAAATGGTATGGACAAGTCTGAAAGAAAGCCTTTTTAAGATGAGGTTAACATTGTGACATGGTTGCACTTTGATTAGATTTAGGCAACAAAACTTAAGGAAGGTTAAGGAAAAGCTCATGGTTTGCTTTAAGATTGTTACGTTACGTTACACTGCATTGCATTGTGTTGCGTTGCATTACGTTGCGTTACGTTACACAAATTCTGGCATCATGGTTGAAAGTCTGTGTTTGTTC
Source organism: Lutjanus erythropterus (assembly GCF_056507025.1). NCBI lineage: Eukaryota > Metazoa > Chordata > Actinopteri > Lutjaniformes > Lutjanidae > Lutjanus > Lutjanus erythropterus. Next base: position 11,780,982 of record NC_139319.1, on the reverse strand, counting down.
GACCTGTCCGTTGGTATTTATGCTGCATCATCTGACGTGGACCATTGACATTGAAAGCCTGGCGCGTCTCATAAGGGTAAATGTGGCATCTGATGAGACAAAGAGCGGTGTAACAATTTGACGACCTGAGAATGAAAACGGGCTGAAAATCCAAACTGTTCTAAACATCAGAGAGCTGAACTCACTGATGTTACATCTTGACTCTGTTATTATGAAGCATTCATAGACTGTGCGGGCTTATACATATGGCGGTACAGTATGTAGCTCGTGAAGGTCACTTTACAGACTTCTAAGCTTGTGTGTACCATTGAGCCTCATTATGTGTTGCAGACTCTGAATTTTCGAGCAAACTGAGTAGTTGGTCTCCAGAGCTTACAGGGAATCTCTATAAAGAACAATGGCTTTATTATTCATTATGTCTTTTAGATGCAGTACACCAACCCTGAAATTATTCTGAATATTATGTCATTTGGAGTAACATGGAATGCCAGCTTGATTTTTCAGAAAACAATGAGACTTTTGTTTTTAATATTCCTTGTAAGCTACAAGATATTTTATTATTACGCTCATTTGGCAGGGCAACAGAAACAAAACTTTTTCTTCAAACGAACAAGACAAACAAAGCAGTCTCATCATCTTGACACTGAGCAAGTTTGTCATTTCTTGCTTACCATTTTAAATTGTAATAGCAGCCGTAAAACCCCGACATCATGCATGGAATGAATTAGAATAAATGTTATATTGCAGCTTGTATACACTGAATGTGTCATCTGATAGGGGATACGTAACCTCTGGCAGTATGAAGCAGAGCCAGGGCGATGTTTTGGTTGGAACGCTTCAACTCCACATTGTGCCATCGCCGTAATTCAACCAGGACTGTCAAGCAAAGATTTGCAGAATATTTAATTGAAAGATAAGCGTGGCCGTGTTTACTTTCTGGTGATGATGCTCTAAAACACTTTCTCAGAGCTTCTGTTTCATCCGTCTGCAACAACCAGGAAGATTAGAGCAGGAGCGCTTTGGAGGAGGTCGTTTTGTTGGATGTTTGAGGTTGGAAAAGCCCTCGGCGTTTAAAGGGGAGCCATCATTTAGTTAATGTGAGGCCAGTTTTTAAGCGTGTGTGCACTGATGTGTCTCCCCTAAGAGTTTAGGATAACTCAGGGTCTTTTCCTCCACCTCTCAGCAGGACTCTGCAGGTTTAATGTGCACCGCCGCAGGCTTGTTCCATCTGCCTCCACACACCATTAGACAGAAACACACACACACACACACACACACACACACACACACACACACACACACATACGGTAGTGACGCTACTGTAAGTCAGTACTAGCATGCGCTCTACTGGGAGTGTACTGAGGAACAATAAAGGGCTTGGTGATTCCCTCTGACTGCATTTAAGGTGCTTTTCCTCTGTTACCGTGGAAGAGAGTTCGGCATGTGGGGTTTTAATGTTGTCTTCTTTATATGAAAACAACAGGGAAGCAATGATGACTTGTTGGTGGGTCCATTAGACTATTTAAAGTTCATAGTTGGCACTTTTACAAAACCATTTACTTCTACGGTGGAGAAAACTTTGGGAAATTAGCTATAAAATAAACTTTGTAGAGCAGTGAAATAAGAATCCCAGACATTATATGATGGAAACTTTTGACCAGTATGAAAAGATTAAGTACAGTGCACATTTTAAAAAAGTAATATGGATCAAGAAATGTAGTTTTGGGGCTTTTTTTTTTTTAAGTGAACTCTATCAAAAAATGACTGGGCTGAGAGTAAAAAAAGTAGTCTTGTTCATCAAATCTACATTTGCTAGTCATTGCACATAACATGCATAAACACATAACTGTGCTAGTCACCAAAGAAAGCAGCATATTTAGCCAAATTTAAGCTAAAGTCAGCGTTTCCTCTACTATTCTCTTGTTGCACAATGTAGTGTTATGAGCTGCATGTCTGTTTACTTCTTCTCAGCGTTATAGTAACTTGACCATCACCAACAAACTTAGTGATACTTATATCTTAAGTTAGTTACTTCACTTTTCGCAGATAGCTTGGTACATACCGTTACTAGTATTTACCATTCATTTAGTGTACAGTGTTTCTGAGCATTTTGATAATCACCTCAGTGTCTCATATAACGGTTATCAATGTTCATCATCATCATTTTTATTCAAACTTGACAAACAAAATAAAACTCACCACCAGTTGGTTTGTATTTCCACTGCTCAAACAATCACCAACTCTGGTTTGGTTGAAATAAATTTACCAAATTCGTCGTGACAATGTTGTGGCTCTACACGCTGCCTCCATCATGTCTGACCTTCCTCTCATTCCTCGCCTGATATTTTCACTGGTAATGCAGTCAGTTAAGAGTTTATTTTAACCAAACCAGAGTTGGTGGTTGTTAGAATAACATAAAGACGAGCCAAGATGTTTTTGGTGAGTTTTATTCTGTTTGAATGAAGATGACAATGTTAGCTAGCTAGCTAACGTTGTTAGTGGGTTTCTAAGACAGTGAGGTGATTATCAAAATGCTCAAAAACTCTATATACAAAACAAACTGTAAATACTGTGGACAACATCTTCTAAGATTACTGTGAAAAGTGAAATCACAAACTTAAGGGTGAAAAACAATTCAGAGTTATTGCATCTCGTTAAAAATGGATATTTGTAACACGACTTTGTGCAAGTAGAGAATTGTCTTGGGGGGTAACCGGGACAAACAGCGGTCTTTGAGTGGGTTGTAGGGGGTCCCCAGCAAAAAGAGGAATAGGGTTGGCTGTTTTGATTGATTGTAATTTATTATCTTTAAATAAAATACTCAGAGGGAATAACTTAAGACAAAATCCCCTCAAATTGGGGGGTCTTCAATCTAATGTGCATCCTTTGTGTTGGTCCTTGACATGAAAAATTTTGGGAACCCCTGAGTTAACCTAGTGCACCTACGACCACACCCTGGCCATATGCCTGATTCTTCTGGATTTGTTATGAAATGTGTGTGCAGAACTTTCTTTTCATTTTTTTTTTTCAAGGTCAACCAGTTAAACGCAGTTCAAATATTAAAAAATCAGCTAAGCATTTAAAACAAATATAATTTCATGTGCTGTTTTCTTTATGCTCTTATCTAGATGACTTGCATTCCAGAGGGCGTTCAAATTTCCTAGAAAAACGCTAAAGTGTATATTCTGTTTACTCATGCATGTCTGTAGCTTTTGGCAAGTCGGGGGTCTCTGGATAAAATTACCCTTAATTGCATTTACTTAAGTTGAACAGAGTTATCAGTCTTGCTTGTAGTATACGCTTAGAGAAACTAAAACATTTCACAGTGTCAGGGGAAAAAAGTCATATCACATCTGGAAAACGATCATCTTGGAGATCTGTTTTCTGTACTCTGCAGGTTTTTATAGGGGATTGTTATATTTTGATGGCTTTGTCTCATTTTTTGAAACTGTAGAAAGCAACTTTGAGTCAAATCTTGTTTCATGGTTCAGAGTGGCTGTTTTGAAGTGTGGAGGGTGAATCGGTGAGCAGAGGTTGTTCAGAGTTTGGGCTGAACTTGGTGTAAAAGTCTGTTTCTGTTCACGGGACACACGCACGCACACATCTCAGCGCTACCTCCAAACAAAATGTGTCCTTGTTGTGGTGCCACAACTGTGAATGAATACCAAACCTTTATTTACACTTGAGCCCGCGTCTGGTATTCCAGGGGTCACTGTGGGTCACTTGCTAACCCACTGCCTCCATCGCTAAAATTAAGAGGGCTGGATTTTCTTTTTTCTTTTTTTAACCCCCAAGTTCCTGTGATGAAGGTATGTGAGATTATATTTCACAACACAAACTGTCAAAAGGCAAATGGTCCATGACTTCTGCCGGAGTGGTAATTTGTTCATGTCACGGAGAACTTATCTTTGTAGGAAGCAAACTAATTTGAAGACTTGACTTAGTAAAAAAAAATAATGTTTCAAATCATTTGTCTGTGTTATCTGTATTTATATCAGTACACATGTCATTTGTTTAAAATATTGTATTTAAAAGTCTCATGAGAGAAATACAAAAGAAGAACAAACATCAATCAATGCAAAAACCAAAATCACATTTTTAAAAGTAACACATTATTAGACCAAATCAATCTACAGCTGAGTATTACAGCAACATCGAGAAAATAAATGAGAAGTGTAAGATTTTTTCTGAAATGTTAAAAATTTAATTGAAAGGCTATTTTGACTTTATTCTTGAAATTGTATTTCAACTTTATTCACAAAGTCCCCGAAAAAAGAGAAAACAATCTTCCTCCTCTGATTTATTTTTTCTCCTGCCTAGTAGTAATACTGAAAGTTTTAATTTATTCTCGACATTTCAACTTTATTATCACAGTGTAAAATAAAAATAACACAACTAAAATAAATATCTCATTTTAAGGTAACAAAAACACAACAGTTGTTATTTTCAGGTGAATAAACACTCATGAAAACATACTTATTAATATTATATTCCATTTCTGACATATTCTGCCAATAGATCCCCCTGAATCTTAAACACCAGACCTCTAGAAGCAAATTTAAGTGACTATTTACACTACATCTGCTATATCATTGATTAAAAACAAAAACATGCAATATGTGATTTTCATTAAAAAATAAATAAAAATCATTTAATGCAAAATCCTTAATATATCCAGTAGAAATGAATATGATAAGTCAGCAACAATCTAATATATCTGAAAAATGTTAATAGAGATGAAATTAAAGGAAATTGGCTGAAGTTGAAACAAAAAACTGGAGAACATAGTGCCACATTGGCAAGTTCAGACAATATATTATCAATGTCATAATCAGTGCCAGCAGTTGATTTATTTCTACGCCTCATAAATGCAGAAAAAGAGACATTTTCAAAAGTAAACCAAGTAACCTGCTAAAACTACCCAATTCTGAATTTTTTGAGTTTGAGAGTCGGAGAGTAAAAGTAATTTTGCTTTCTGACAGCAGTTCTGAATAAATGTGGGTCTTGAGGGACAGAACTTGAACTGAAACAAACTTAGAAGAGCAGAAAACTCCCCTCACTGATGATTAATGCATGTTTTAAATAGTTTAAACCTTCCTCTGTTTTCCTTTCATAAAAGTTTCAATAAAAGCTCACCTTCTCATTAAGCAGAGAGCAGCTACATCCCTGTTTTTTGTGAGGAATGTGTGAAGGTGGCGAGGGGCAGGACTTTGGCGTGCCCTTCTCCGTATGGGGTGGAGATCAGGTACGGGTCATTCAGAAAACACTTCCCCGAGCTGCTTGTACTTTGGTCTAAGTTGTAAAATATCCCCATAGAGCCCTTCACAGTGTGAGTCTCTTAGCTTCGGTATCGGTCAGGGGTCAAAGAGCAGGACCCTGCAGAAGGATCTGCTTGTCACACTGATCCATGGACATCCTGCGAGCATAAACCTGCCTGGCTCAGTGTTGGCTGTGTTTTATGGTACAATGACACAGTTTTTGGATCCTGTAACACAAATCTGGCTGTTCTTTTCACCAGCCTTCAAATACTGAGCTTGTTCTCATACTAATTACATGACTGCAGGGTGATCATCACAAGCCATTCGAGTAACAGTTACGGGAAATACATTTATTTGCTCTCTTACTGAGAGTTAGATGAAAAGGTCACTCCCATGTCTGTAAGGTAAATATGAAGCTACAGCCAGCAGCAGGTTAGCTTAGCATAAAGGCTGTAAACAGAGGAAAAGAGAACAAAATCTGCCTTCCAGCACCTCCAAAATTCACTAATTAAAGTCCAGATGAAACAGCATTTCAAGAGTTTATTGCTTCCCTTTCATGATGTAGTTTAGAGTGAGGCAGGGAAGACATAAAGTTGGGAGGAGTTTGAGTGGTTGGATCAAACCTACGTAAGCACACATCATATTTTGTTTTACAGTAACACAAAATGGCTGTATTTTTATTTTTTTAAAAAGCAAAGAAATTGATCCTTTATATGTTTTGGCATATATTGTTGAATTAGCACAAAATATGGCTGTGAATCTGAAAGAGTTTTTAAAGTATTTCATTTAATCTCAACTTTAACACATTTTAGAGAGGCAGCGTGATGCCGTTTGTTGTAAAAATGTTGAAGAATAAGAAGATATGTAAATAGAAACACTAAACATTCTGCAGTTGCATACATGACATCATGACTTTCTCCCTCAAAAAGCTAACACTAGCCGCTTCATGGCTTACTCTCTTTCTTTCTCTTTACAGCTGATAAAAGGACCAGGAGTCACTGGGTAAAACACTTCAGGTAAGGTAACGTTACAGATTAGGGATGGCGATGTTGGTGTTCATGGTGTAAATTGTGCGAGAGGAGAAACATAGTTCACTGAGCGGTTTCACACAAAACTAAAAAAAAAACTAAAATACAACAAACCTACCACATATTGCAAATGCCTTGACTTGTGAAATTAATGTTTAAATTGACAAATATCATATCTGTAATTCATGACACAATTTTGCCTGTTGCTAAAGTAGCTTAGCGCTGTAAACCATGACTCAGACCCGGGGTGGTTTTCTGGCCAGCTAAACCTGGTTAGAAAACCACCTTGTACTGTAGCCTATAGTCCCTGTTGTCAAACTGGTCCCTGCTGATCTCGAAGGCTGTTTTGGTCCTGGTCCAGCCATGATCAGTGGGAGCTTTCGGTCCAGGAAGAGTCAGCTAACATGAACACTGGACCGCTTTAGCTGCATGACTCTGCATTCAGAGCTAGTGACTACTGTAAAGCAATTAGCACTCTGGTAGCCGTTTCGTGGCATCTTTAATTAATTAGTGAGCTGTAGAGGTGTTGTCAGGCTGAGCCAGGATAGATGTTGACCCCGTCTTTATGCAAAGCTAACAGCTACTGGCTGTCACCTTTGCGTAAGATCGATCTTCACATCTAATTCTTTGCAAAAATGCAAGTAAGCACATTCCAAATCATTGTTCATACAACAGTTATTATACATTTCAATACTTCAATGACAGAAAATGCAAATAAAGTTGTTGCCTTTCTCCGAATATCTGTCCACATCTGTGTCCAGTGCAGACATCTCTAACATGCGTCCGGTTATCCCATAGTCTGGTTGGTGGAGTCGTCTACGTGTCCCATGCAGCTCTGAAGCCCCATACTGAGTCAATTAGACCTGTACAATAGGAACATCAATTACGCCAAGCAGGCACAATCTATATGACTCTGGAGCTCTAATGAGATTAATTCCTCTTGGTTGGGATAAATTCCTTCCTCAATGTCAATGCAGAAGGAGTGATTGAAGTTAACAAGCTCATTAGTGCACTTCAGGACAATGTTCAGAGCTGTATGGTTGATTCTCAGTCGGCAGTCAAGCGGCCGTGGAAGATAAAGACCAGTGGTCCTAACGGTGAAGCCTTGTGGATCTTTTTTTTTTTTATTGTGGGCTTCTTGCAGATATTTATTTTTATCAGACAAGCTAACACCAGACCAGATGTAGACCACCTTTATATTGTCCAGAGTATTTTGATTCAGCACAATCATGATTCAATCAAGCTTTCAGACCAGTGAAGTTATAAAGCTGTAAAATTGATTTTCCCTTTAAAGGATAAGGCTGGATTTTCTTTTCTGTATTTTACTTGTTGTCAACAAATCCCATTAGAAAACCAAAACCCACATTATATTATATTGTGCCCCAAATCCATTTGTTCCTTGTGAAGACATAAACTTAAAAAAAAAAATCAGTCACAAAAATGTAAAAATTGCTCATATTATTATGTTATGTCAAACTGAGGAAGCTGAGATTAACAAGAGATGACACTGAGGAAGGTCCTGGTGCAGCCATAATATATGAATAAATGCAGATACAATATATGTGAAGTCATTTATATAAATTCAGGACAAGGGTTTGGTTTCTTTTTTCATGGTTTTTAAGACTGTTTTGCAAGCCACAGAAGAGTACAAACAAACTCATGTCCAGCCATAAAAGGCAACAACCACACATATTTTGTGGTTTAGACTTGTATTCAAGCACAGTCTGAGACTTCTGCATAAAAAATAATAAAATGTCACTGCATCCGTTATGTATTTCAGGCTTGAGCCCTTCACAGGCCAAATACTCTGGCCAAAAACACTTTGGGTTTACTGCACCTCACTGGCTCTCATCTTGTACACTTAAAACTATAAGCTCATTCATACTATCATACTGTCTCACTATGCAATACAATTCTACAGTTGTTTTCTGTGGTCCTTGACTGCTGCATTGTCCTGCGTTGTCTTATTGTCCTTGTATTGTTATGTTGCACTGTTGTATATATTGTATGTCATGCATGTTGTACTGTATAGCTGAGTATTAGTATAATGACAAGTTTAATTTTTGAAAGAGGCCTGATAATTTCCTAAAACAGCAGGGCATTGTAGTTTTTAGGCAACATTACTCAAAGAGGAGTAAATACAGCATTTGTTGGGGACTATTTTCATCTGCAGATGAATACAGACTGGGTGCACAAGCAAGTATTTCAGTCTTAATGATGGTATCTTGCACTGGATGTTGTATCATGTCATATTTACATGAAAAGGTTGGTGTCATGGCAGCGAAGGAACATTTCAACCAGTGCAACACTGTGGCTGATTGATGTGTTTTGTAGTAGATAGGTCAACGGTGAAGGTCTGCAGTACGACACCGCTTCACAACATACAGCAGGTGAGTGAGTGGATGGAACATGAAAAATTGTTGTCCAGATATACTACGAGTGACACTGCAGCAGTAGGCTTGTGTTTTCTCCCTCCGTAAATGAGTGAGTGTATAAATACTAATGCCACTGTATTTTTTTTTTAAAGTCAACCTTGTTTCATTTTGGTTGAAGCTCGCTGATTTTCCTTTTTGAGGTCCCTGTTGTGGTCCTTTCTGTGAATCATTTAAGATGTGCCGCTTCCCAGCCTCGCAGATTATTCTCTCGTTGTCCATGTTGACTGCGGACTGGAGGGAAAACAGAAATGTCAGTACGTCGCCATCAGTTTTGACAAATGAAAATAAGTTGGAGGGGAAACAAGTTAAAAAAAAAAAAGCTTTTTTCAAACAAGCAACACGTCACTTTGCCTGTTCGTTGACACATGGAGCAAGTTAGGACATCTTCACTGGGAAAAACTGAAACAATCTCCTGCATTGTTTCCAATTAGGAAGTGGTGTGACACAGAGGAATAAGCTGACTAGACAGACTATACTTGTTAGGCGCATCATTTCATTATTGGTTCTGGTCTTTTCATGGGACCTTGACAATAAGACAAATACAGACAATGACCAGACCATCGTTTAATCTGTTCTGATCAGATGTAATTTTTCCCAAATCCTAAGAATCTCTTTGGAGCTGGTAGCCTGTCTGTGTAGAGTTTGGTTTGGTTTACATTATAGCAGCCCTGATGCTTTGATGCTCCTCACACTGAGGGATGAGTCTTCATGACCTCTCGATAAATTAATTCCTTCAACATCTCCACTGGGGTTTTTCTTTCCTTTGAACCTGCATAATGCATTCTGTGATTGTTTCTGACAGTAGGATTCTTGGATGGAAAAAAAAAAATAAGGAGCAGAGTAAAGGGTTGAGGATAGTGGGAGAGAAGGAATGAAGGGTTACAGATGGACAACCATAGGTCCAACAAGCTGTGTCTCATTTTCACAGAGTTGTAATGAGAACCCGCTGGGGGTGACTTTAAGCACAGGCCTAAGATCAGCTTACCTCTATCCTCAGCCTCTGACCTTAACTGTCTGTGAAACCGTATTGTTAATAGAGACTGAATGTTATCTGTGTTTGAAGGACTAAAGACTTATGCTTCATAAGGTTTGATCCAATCCAGTTACAGTCCTTTTATCCCACTTTTTATCCTCTTTTCCATCATTTATAGCCTTTATTTCTTTCTTAAATTTTTAAAAGATGAGCTGAAGCATCCAGGATGTATCACTCCGACTACTTCATCCAGTCTGATGCTTCAGTGTATGTCCCAGAAGAGAGAGCACAGCAGTGCATCATGAGTCTGTTTACAGCTGATCACACTTAGTCGCCCGAGAAAGGTTAGCATGTGACCTGCTGCACCGCAGGTACAGTTTGGCCAGCTGACCTACTGCTCAGCTAAAGGGAGTCCAGTTGCAGGTTAATAGGGGGCTCCAGCCCTTAAATGGCCGTATAAGTGTTTCTACAGAGACCTGAATAGAAGTAGCACGCTTTGAAGGAATGAGGATAAGAGGGGGAGAGTTGCCCTATAAAAAAAAAAAGGTTAAACCTTTGACACAGACTGAAGAACCAGTTCACTCCCTGCGCTGATGCTGTTAGGCTGCATTCAGACCAACTTTGGCAACCCTTTCATTCATTTGAATGAGGGTAGTTCGGTGCAACAGCAGGGGTGTCAACACAGAGGGCTGCTCAAAAAAAAATTCATTGGGCAATATGGACAAAATCAAATATCATGATGTTTTTGATCAATTATACCTCAATGTTGATATAGACAGGAGTCTATACTGATAATGAATGAATTATATTTCAAAATTTACCAAAATCTTACACACTGCACCTTTAAATAGTTAGTTCACCTAAATTAGGGACATGCCTGTGGACAGTTTTAACTGAAACCACTTTCTCATAAAGAAGCTTCCCGTCACTCAGCAGATGCGACAGTTACAGCACGAAACCTTATTGCTTTTGTTCTCCCGCATAGTAACCAGTTTCTGGAGGTGACCAAATATTATGAATGTCACTGTTAAATAATGTGGATCGATGAGTCAGTATTTAATTTTATTCAGACTCCTTTGTTCAGGAGTGGGGAAACACTTACTGTATCTTCTTCTGTGACACCTAATTTCAGGGCGCGGCACTTTATTCATAAAACATTATTTATACATGCCAGGTTCACCAAATCGTTTATAGGTTCTGTCTTGTTTTCATACGGAAAGAAAAACATGTGAACTGGGCCCTTTTTCCAAAGTGTCCTCTTTGTTCAGTTCTGCTAAAAAAAAAAAATTGGCACATGTAGAGCTATAAACTTTAATGGCAGGTCTAATTCAGAGCAAATACGCTAAAACTGTGTTTCCAATTCAAATTCTTTTTTCCAGCTACTTAAAATAAGTGAGTCAGAACCATTTTGAATGATATAAGGAGCCGCTGAGTGGGGAAGGTAAGAGGTTCTGAGAGACTGAACTGTGACAACACAGGAATAAACACGCGGCACTTTGCACACCAGATGAGTTTCAGAAAAAGATTAATGCTCATCATTTCATTGTTGCTGGAAAAAACATTTTAATGCTGAGTTTTCTGCCCCATTAATTCAATATAATTTGGGTGACAGCAGAAGATGCAGTGGTGGAATGTAACTAAGTGCATTTACTCGAGTACATTTGAGGGATCCCTGGAATATTTTCTATTTTGTAAGGGGTCCTTGGCTTAGAAAAAAAATCAAGACTTGAATTACTTTAAGTGCATTAACCTGACTATACTTACTCTTGCTGAAGTAACATTTTCAATGCAGGATTTTTACTTGTAACAGAGTATTTTTACAGTGTGGCCTTAGTGCTTCTACTGAAGTAAGTGATCTTACACCACTGAGCAGAAGCCTCAATGATGATGTCTTTAAATCTATGTAAGTTAAAGGAAAAAAATCTGAATATCAAGGGAGGGAGTGGGAAAATATGCCTGTGTAATTTGGGTGAACTGACCCTTTTAGCAAGAAATTCCACAAACATCACATCCATGATTTAAGTGTTCACTCATTTCAGCTTCTTCCTGGGTCAAACCTGAGAAGAACCACGCTGCTGTCTGCACACCAGACTGCAGCTCAAGGGGGTCTGTGAACGGATAGGAGCCAGAGCTGCAGAGCAGGAGGAGGAGGGGGCAGATTTGGTTTCACCCCTGGGTGTTCAGACTGAGTGGAGGTCTGCTGCCTTCTCACACCGGGGCGAACAGTATTTCACCATGTGGCCTGAACCTGCGGGCCTGCCCAGAGGATTTCACCACTGAACTCCTAATGATGGAAAATTAACGCTCCACTGAACTGAGCTAAATGCCCCTACTGACAACACTTCCAAACTATTTACAGCTCGGGCCTAAAAAACTGCAAGTTAGGGGATCCACGCAGGATATATTTCTGTTGATTTGGGCGTAATGAGGGAAAACCTGTCAAACACGTTGTGTTTTTATTTCCACGAAGGGCAGGAGGATGAAATAGAGAGGGAAGTTGGTGATAAAATATGAGCTATAATTAGAAATCAAAAATGCCTGAGGAGCAACAAGTGAGAATTTGGGCTTTTCTTTGAGACAAATGTGTCCACAAGGTGAGGAAACCAAGTGCTGAATGGAGAAGCGGTCTTTTACGCACAATATCCAGACTCCTCCCAGACATGCCTGGAAGAAAACCTCTTGTTACAGTAGGAGCTGGCCACTGACAGAGCCTCCATCCATCCTGACTGATGCTCAGCAGCCCCTGATTACGCACAAATCTTTTGCAGGTTTTACGCACACAAAATGAGAGCCTTTATCTGCACAGTGACGGTGTTGTGGGTGATAACAATCCCCTGCATGGAAGCCATCCACGGACTGTACAACTTTGGCCAGCATGATTTATTCTACAAAAAGAACAACTGCAAGCCGATCCCTGCAAACCTCCTCCTGTGCCACGACATAGAGTACACAGAGATGCGTCTCCCCAACCTGCTCGGACACGAAACCATGAACGAGGTTCTGCAGCAAGCTTCGTCCTGGATCCCGCTGGTGCAGAAGCAGTGTCACCCCGACACCAGAAAGTTCCTCTGCTCGCTGTTTGCTCCCGTCTGTCTGGACGACTTGGACGAGCCCATTCAGCCGTGCAGGTCCCTGTGCGAGAGCGTCAAGCACGGCTGCGCGCCCGTCATGTCCGCGTTCGGCTTCCCCTGGCCGAAGATGTTGGACTGCGAGCGATTCCCACTCGACAATGACCTGTGCATCCCTCCTGCAGGCATCGACAACTTTGCACCAGTCACCAAAGAGGGTAAAAACTGTATTTTAGAGGCATTTTTCATCCCCAAGTCTTGCGCGTAAATGCCAGACTCACTTAGTGGCACTTAAATAATAAATCTGGGCTGCAACCGATGATGCAACTATGATAATTATTTAATTATTGAATCAATTAGTTGTTTGATATATAAAATGTGTGTAAATGGTGAAAAAAGGCCAATTCAGTTTACTGTCATAGAGGAGTAAAGAAATTACACAGAAATTACAGACTGTGGATATAATTTCTTAGTAAATGACTAAATAATGATTCATTGATAAGTTGCCTGGTCCATAAAATGTCAGAAAGTAGTGAAAAATGTTGGTCACGGATTCCCAAAGCCCAAGATGACGTCCTCAAATGTGAAAGAGAGTAGAAACTATTCATATTTGAAAAGCTGAAATCAGAGAATTTTCACTTTTTTTCTTTAAAAAATACCCCAAATGAATAGTGACTATAAAAATGGCTAGATATTAATTAAGAGTTGGTAACTAATCGATTAATCGACTTATCGTTGCAGCTTTAGATCATGTACAAACTTTTGCTGCATAATAAAATGCATGTGTGAAGTAGAGCCAGACAGATATATCAATGATATACAGATGATGTTGGCCAAGCACAGCTGTATCAATATCTGCATAAATGTGTCTGAAACTTCTTTTTACAGAATATAGTGCAGATTGTTTTTACTTTTTAAATCTTTTTCATTTTATAGGCTAATACCAGTGAAAGTTAAATGTTTAATTGCACTGATGTAATTTTGGATTTTATGCATACAAATAATGAATTCTGGCCAGTATATCCATACTGGAATTTATGTCACTATTGGCATCGGTCCCAAAAAAACAATATCAGTATCAGTATCTAGTTAGAACTAGAGCCACAGCGATTAGTCCAATAACTGATTAGTTGTCAATTATTAAATTAATCACCAAATATTTTCAATTAATCAATATTTTTAAAGTAAAACAGTGAATATTGACTTGTGATAATGTAATAATGAAAATCTTAAATCGTAATCCTTTGTGTGAACAGCTTGATTTTCTACTCAATATATCCACTCATCTGTCCAGTAATTACACCAGGATGGACTGTCATCACATCTGGTTATGCGTGATGATGTATTTTGCACAGTACATAACAACGTGTGTTGAATTATGGCAGATGATGCAACATTTACCATGTCTAATGTCTGTTTTAGTGCCCAGGGTGTGCGATGCTTGCAAGGAAACAGATGAAAATGACAACGAAATTGTTGACAACCTGTGTAAGAATGACTTTGGTAAGTCCACCCGCTTATTTTATTAGAGTTGTAGCTCCCAAGGTGAAGCTCAGGGGCCCCAGGAGGTCATGGAGGGAGGTTCCAGGAGATTTCAGGCAACATGTGGAGAAATGTCACTCTTAAAAGTCATCTGGTGGCTAATGTTAGCAAAATGCTTGTTACTATACAACAAATTTACATCAATCATTAGCTAGGTAGCTATATTTGATGGATATTGTTAACAAAATTCTATTTTATATCCAACCAATCTACATCAATTGTTAGATAGCTAGTTACATCTGGTGGCTCATGTTAGCAAAACGCTAACTAATTATTGAGCTAATCTATATCAATAGTTAGCTAAGCAAGTCAACTTTAGATGTGATTATAGAGGAGGTCCTTTTGCAGGTCCACCAGCAACATCTTTTCACCATCTGCGAAATTTGATTTTCTTTTCAACAAAGATGAGCCTAGCAAATATACATCTAAGTATAGGAAACAGGAAAGGACAAAGTTGACGTGAAGGAAGGATCAATTAAATTATACTTACTTTTCAAGGATTAGCCCACTTGATTGCATTTTTGTCTTTTGTCTTTATGTTGATTTTATAATTATGAAACTTTTCTTCATGGTAACCAGTCTTGTATGGAGTGCCAAAGTCACGCCTTTTCTGGTGTACCCTTAATGGACCTAACTTAAAAAGGAAATCATATGAACGGTGATCAATGGCAAGAGACAAATTATTTTTTGACCCCATTTGAACTTTATCCAACGACTCTTTGTCCTTTCATCAGCCGTGAAGAGAAAGAACGAGACTGACCCGTTGTGTGTGACTAAATCCCAGTACCTAAACACGCAGGCATCGTAGCTTCAGTGGCTAACATTAGCTTTTTGGAGGGAGAAACTCATGACATCACACAGGTGACTGCTGGGTGTGTGGTCTTTCTATTTATGTATCTTCACAGTCTGATACTTAAACACTTTCAGGACAAACAGTGACTGTCTCCACTGCATAATTATCCTTTAAATTGACAAACATCATATGTGTGATTTGTGGCATGATCCAGGCGGGATCAAAAAATAATTTGTCCCTCACCGCTGAGTCCCATTCATCATTTTTTCCAAACTCAGGTCCTATGGTGGTCCACAGGAAGGGTTATGACTCCTTTAACATGTAAACCCGACATAAAGGATTTCTTGACAAGTGCTCCAGTTTGTTGTGGACCTTGCCAGAGAAAAAAAAAAAAAGAAAGATTTTTCTTGGTATTGAAAATGTTTTGCAAGGTTTAAAGAGAATAAGGAATATTTGTGAAACCCAATTTTTGGTGTTTTTACACTGATGTGTCCATATTTTCAGTGTTTGATTTTGAAGTAATCCTTTTTTTTTCTTGTAATCAAGGGAATTATGTTTCAAATATTTCTGTGATTTGTATTCAGTAACTGACTACATTTCAAAGTAATCTGACCCAACCATGCCCCTGTGCCATGCATTTTAGAACTAAACCATATGTAGGTCTAAACACGTAGTTCTTAAGCTCCTCAGATGGTTTTCATTAGGACAACAAGGATGATCTCTGTGCAGTCTTTTTGTGAAAACAGCACCAGTCTCCATTCCTTATTCTCTCTCCCGCTTGCATCAAGCTCTGAAGATCAAAGTTAAGGAGATCTCCTACATCAACGGCGACACCAAGATAGTGCCGGAGACCAAGAGCAAGACCATCTACAAGCTGAACGGCGTGACGGAGCGTGACCTGAGGAAGACGGTGCTGTGGCTGAAGGACGGCCTGCAGTGCATCTGCGAGGAGATGAACGACATCAACGCTGCCTACCTGGTCATGGGCCAGAAGATGGACGGCCATCTGGTCATCACCTCGCTGAAGCGCTGGCAGAAGGGACAGCGAGAGTTTAAGAGGATTTCCCGCAGCATCCGCAAGCTGCAGTGCTAGGGAGGGAAAAAGGAAAACTGCATGTGTCACGGATGAAGAAAAAGTTTAGTTTAGCTCTTTTCAAAGTATCCCTCTTCAGATGTCACACAAGTTGTGATTATGGTTCATAGATTTCTCTCTAGATTCAAGCAAAGGCCACTGTTTCCCATTGGTTTATAGTTAAAAATGCCCAATATATTAAAGGAATAGTTCGGATTATTTGAAGTGGGTTTGTATGAGGTGCTTATCCATGGTCAATATTAGCTGCAGTAGATGGCGATTGGCACATGTCCAGTTTGGAAAAGCAGAGAAGTTGAAGTAGAAGAACAGCTGTAGGAAGCTGAGCAATGTACTGCTGTGGACAGGGTTTTTAGCTACCTAAAAAAAACATCTACCTAAAACAAAAAAATCAAATCAGTTTAAGTGTACGCTATATTTAGAATATTTTCACTGCTTTACCTTGCCAACAGACAGCTTTTTTCAACAGGAAAAAACGCCAAATATTACGCTCTCCAAACCCACCAAACGCCATAGATGAAATCAGTCATTTTACCCCACAGAAAACGGGAGTTGCTGCTCCACCGCTGCCTTGATCTGTTGGTTTGTTTGTGTTATTGTGTGACTTCGGGGAATCCAAACTAACCCTTTAAATTACGTCCCACAATCACACAAACTAAACTAACCCATCATGGTTTCTTAGGCCACCAGCTCTCTTGTTCAGTGGGGTTAAATTACTGATTTTTGCCAATGGAATCCAGTTACTTTAAAGAGAGCAGTATTTGGCTTATATAATGGAGGTTTCCTGTTGGAAAAGGCTGTTGGACAGCAAGGTAAAGTGATGAAAATGTTCTGAGTATGGTGTACACTTAAACTGACATTGATTTTTCTCTGTCGGCCTTCAAACTGGGGTGCACCACCGCCATCTACTGTAGTTAATACACTGATTATCTCTAGATACCTCATACAACCCCATTTCAAACAACAAACTATCCCTTTAAAGAATAGGCAATATGTAGTATATCTATGGCTGGTTAAATCATCTACTTGACTCTAGAATTATAATTCTCAATGACTTTCATGTTCTAAAAGGTGATATGCCCTAATATACTCAATCTACATTCATCATTAAGACCACAATATTTTTAAAAGCACATTTTCAGTGTGCAGATCAGACGTTTATATCTGGCACAGACACAGGAGTAAGAAAATACAGAAAAAAGTCACTCATTCATGTTGCAGTTAGCGCACTCTAGTGGTCAGTTTTAAAGGTGCAGTGTCTTTGCTGCAACCTCATTAATTGCAGTTAATTGCACTCAGCTGGTTTCCCAGGTGTAGATCATTAATTACATGGCTGGAGTGGTGGAACCAGCAGAGTTCTGAATCCAGGATTTAAAATTATTAACTCCAAAAAATCACTGACACATGTGGCCTACTGTCAAATCCTGCAACAGGGGTGAGTTTAAGACAGTTTCCTTTTCTCTTCCTCTGGTATTCTCTGGCATCTGTTTCTGCTTCTGCATAAACCTAAAAATGAAACACTTTATCATGAGCAGTTCCTCAAACCAGGATAAATCAGCAGCAGTTATTTAGGATTATTTTAAAAAGTCCTATAAATAACAAATTACACCACAAGAGGCAGAGGCATTGACTGACATGACTGCATGATTTAAGTACTCAAAGATAAATAAAAAAGATATTTGAGGGGATTTTAAGTCCTAAAATAGGTATTTTAATAAAAAAAAAAACTGTCTTGCTCTATAGAAACAATTACAAAAATATCATATAGTGTGGTGCATACTGAGTGAAGCTGTGATCCGGTGTGTGTAGTGTGACGTTCAAAGGCAAAATAGTGTTTGTGTTTTTGTATTCCTCCCGTTTTCTCAAGCAAAAATGAGAGATAGCTGGCTATATTCTCTTCCTGTTCAACATTTTAATATTCTTGGCAATCTTTTTGTACTTGAGCCGCTGCATACTTTTCTACCACAGTATGATGAATATTTTTCTACTCCAGACTGTCATATTTCATTTAAACTTTGATGTTAAGTTTTGGTTTGCATCTTCATCCTTTTTTGTTTTGAGTAACATAAGTTGTTTTTTAGGTATTAACGTTTGGTAGTGTTGATTTGATGAGCAGTAACTTGTTAAGCGCAAAATAATCATGTGGTTGTGAGTGTGTGTGTGTGTGTGTGTGTATGTGTGCAATGTAAAAAGTTTTTTTTTTTTTTTTTTGAAAGTATTACTGTGTAAATATCAAATACGGTCTTTTATTCTTGTATAAAGTTTTCAGCGATTAAATGCCGCCAACAACATGTTTGAAATGACTCATTTCATTGCTATGTGTGGCAGGAAACCAACAGGAGTTTAAAAATAATCCTCATCAATCATTCAATCAGACTTAATATGGATAGTAATTTTCATACAAAGTGCTCCAGAAAATAATACAATAACCACCAACCCACTGCCCACCCACCCATCCAAAGCAATGACATAGTAGTGAAATAAAATATTAAAATGAGAACAGCACTCAATTTTTAAAATATGGGCACAGTTGCTGGACAGAAAATAAACCTACAGTATGTATTATTAAACACCGCCATCTAGTGGAATTCAGTGGTAAAATCTGGTCATGATAACAAATGTCTGCGTTTGAGGCATTTGGTGGTGTCTTTGGTAATATTTAAAAATATTTAAATACAAATACTTGCTATAATTATTCAGTTTTTAAGGTGTTTTCAATCTGTATTCAGCCTTTTTTCCTACTAAATATTTGCGCCATTATCAAACCAAATTGAGGATTATAATGCAAAATAAGTCTGGGCCTGAATGGCATGTTATATTTGTAGACATTCCTGTATATTTTGATGATGCATTTATGAGAAACAGGCGGGATTTTAACTTTGTTTTGTTTTTTTTTAGTACTGTGATTACTCTGGGAAATCCTTGTACTGCTTACAAACTGTAGGTGCAGTTTAAATGAGGCTGGAGGCTTTTAAAATATTCCAACAGGTAATTTTACTGATGGGGAAAAAAGATAGCAGAAGTCCCACTTATTGTCTTGTCCATAAACTCTGGAAAAGTTTACCTTTTTTATTTTAGATCATCCAATTCAATCTACCTCTATTTTGTTTTATTTTAATAGAGGTTTAAACTCATTTTAATACTGATGCCTCTTTACAGCCTACAAACAAATTAGACCATCAGTTATTCCTATGTGTAATTCTCAAAGGCTGCCAACTGAGTCAGATTCTCCCTGATATCAGATAAAACAAGCCTGTGTTTACATTTCCCCTGACAAAATTACAGTGGTAGCCATGTAAACTGAAAAACCTTTTACAGATAATTTTAGTTTTGATGTTATATTTTGTGACTATAGCATTGGAAACACTACTGCTTTAGTCCACAAGGGTCTCCAAAATCAACACAATATTAAAGTTCCTTGTAGCTTTAATTTAATGTCATGTAAAATAAAGCTTTGTGGGCTTTTATTTAATTCCAAAGAGCCCCATACAATTACAGATATGAAAACATGAATGAGAGGTGACCACTGTACAGAACAGCGCAGGAGTTGGGAGTAATTTAGATTGAAGATGTGGAGAAACAGAAACCCCTTTTGATTGAGTACCTGCTAGATCCATGGATAAAAAGTAACTAATACTCTGAGTAGATTTTGAGAAGGGTACCTTGTACTTTTAGCACCAGTAGTTTTACTTGTAGTTGAGTAATATTTCAGTCATGAACACTTTTTTATGCCTGCCCCCAGGTCCAAAGCTCCTTTAATCAGATTAAACAAACGTGTTTACTTTTTTCCATGCAAAATTACAGTGAGTAGTATGTTAGTCAGATAAAAGTAAGCAGGAAGAGATTTTTCTTCAGATAATTTTACTTTTGAGTTTATATTTTGGAAACAC